>NC_072391.2:17876875-20367500 GCF_028885625.2 Pongo pygmaeus
AGCCTCGGCAGCCCCAGAGCCAGAAGGACAGATGGGAGGAGCCCCACCAAGCAGCCAGGGCTGGAATAGACATCTGAGTCATGCAGTGGGAGCAGGGCCAGCTGGGGAGGATTGGCCGACTCAGTGACTCAGCACGAAGTGGCCTGGAGGAGCTGGCTCTGCCAGCTCCCACCCAGGCCCCACCTGACCTGACCCCAGCTGCCCCAGGCCTTGGCTGATCACTCTGAGGACAGGCGACAGGTGATGGATGGCCTGCTGCTGCTCTGAGGATGGGACAGCAGCAAGCCTGGACTCTCCCCATCTTCCTGGCTCCACTGTGATTCAATCCCTGAGAGTGATGGGAAGACAAGCAAAGAGGGTGTCCTGTTCTCCTCCTCCCCAGATCACAGGGCTCAGGTCTGGGACAGAGAGGAGGTGAAGCCAACAACAAATCAAGTTGCAAACCGTTTTCAAGAAGGGGCTGCTGAGGTCCCCAAAGGAAGAGCACCGAGACCAAAGCCACGAGTCTAGCTGATTCTCACAGGACCTGGTTCCTACACTTCCTTGCCCCCATCTCAATTGCTAGGCTATGTTGCTAGGTAGTTATGTGGTTATTATGTTTGTTTGTTTGAGACAGGGTCTCAGTCTGTTGCCCAGACTGGAGCGATCTCGGCTCACTGCAACCTCTGCCTCCCGGGTACAAGCAATTCTCCTGCCTCTGCCTCCTAAATAGCGGGGATCACAAGTGCTCGACACCATGCACAGCTAATTTTTGTATTTTTAGTAGAGATGGGATTTTACCATGTTGGTCGGGCTGGTCTCAAACTCCTGACCTCAGGTGATCTACCTGTCTCGGCCTCCCAAAGTGCTGGGTTTATAGGTGTGAGCCACCACACCCGGCCTTGAACAAGATTTTTAAAAGCACTTAGCATCACCGAATTGCACACTTAAAATGGTTAAAACAGCGAATCTTAGGTTACATATATTTAACCCCCCAAAATGCAACATTTTAAAAAAGAAAATAAGGCTCTTGACACCATGCCAAGCCTTCAGAACATCTGTGCATACATCAGTCCCCTTCCTCTTTCTCGCTGGTAATACTTGAACAGGATGAAGGCAGAGAAGCAGCTTAATCTGATGTCCTGTGAGGCCTCATGCACACTTCACCCTTATGCAAGACATAATATATGTGCCACATGTACTGAGCACCTCCCCATTTAACACAACAATAAAATTACCACTAAAGGCCCACCGTGTGCCTGGCTGTGTCTTAGGCACTGAGGTTACAAGGTGGATACTGCCATGTGAAGCCTCTAGTCTAACACAAAGCCATTATTTAGCCAAGACCCTCCCGTTCAGCAGTTATAACCAACAGAAGTGACATGATTGTGCAGAACAGCCAATCGTGAGTTCGAATCTCTGCTCTACTACTCACACTGAGCAAGGCACTTATGTCTACGATTCAGTTTGTCTGTAAAATGAGAAAAATAGTACCAAGTTCACCAGGACTGCTGTGAGTCAAGTGAGACATGCATATAAAGAACTTAGCATAGTGCTAGTCAGTACACAGCAAGCATCTAATAAATGTTGATTCCCGTCCTTGCCTCGCATAGGAAGAAAGAATGCCTGAAAATGGAAAGGGGACAAAAAAGGAAGCTAAAAAGTCATCAGAGCTAAAGACATGCTTAGACCAGCGGTGGACAAACTTCTTCTGTAAAGGGCCAGATGGTAGGTATCTTAGACTTTGCAGGTGCTACAGTCTCTGTAGCAACTACACAACTCCACTGCTGCAGCTCCAGACACCTGTAGACACTATGTGATGAACGCGAGTGGCTGTGTTCCAATAAAACTTTATTTACAAAAAGAGGCAGCAGGCCAGATTCAGCCCATGGGCTACTGGCTAACTCCTGGTCTAAACTCTAATCTGCAAAAAGGTAAATGGCAACCCCATGGGGTTCCTGAACAGGAACCCCAAGGGAAGTTCAGGCTTCCTGGACAGAGAGTGTCAGCCAATCAAAGTGTTCTCTCCCGGACAGGTGCACAAATGTCAGAAATGCAGCAGCCTGCACACCCATATTTGACACCCTGCTGGATCTTACTGCACAAGAGGCAGACCACAGCCGGGCACGGTGGCTCAGGCCTGTAATCCCAGCACTTTGGGAGGCCAAAGTGGGCGGATCGCTTGAAGTCAGGAGATTCAGACCATCCTGGCCAACATGGTGAAACCCCATCTCTACTAAAAATACAAAAACTAGCTGGGCATGGTGGTGTGCGCCTGTAGTCCCAGTTACTCACGAGGCTGAGGCAGGAGAATTGCTTGAACCTGGGAGGCGGAGGCTGCAGAGCCAAGATCATGCCACTGCACTACAGCCTTGGCGACAGAGCAAGACTCCAAAGAGACAAACCACAGTGTCTTCCACCATCTTGGAAGACCAGCAATGACACAGGAGGAGCCGGGGGAGATGAGACAGAAACAGAAAACAATGACTGGGGAGAAGAGTCAGGGTGTCCCAGCCCCACAACAGTGCAGCCTTTTAGCCGCCAGAGCTGAGAGCTTCATGTCACCCAGGGTGGCAGAGCAAATCCCAGGCCCAGGTTGCCAGGAATGCAGAAAGCACAAAAAAAGGTCCAAGTCAGCTCTGTGAGTCACCCTGGTACACACACGCCCAGGGGAGAAGTGAAAGGGAATTTATCCAGATTCCCAAGGGAGATCAGAAATCAGAAAGTCCCTCCTTCAAAAAGCTTCCAGAACCAGCCATGGCAAGAGAGCTCTTCCCAGGCTCCCAGAGGAAGCTTGATGGGTCAGGTGATCCCCACGCCAGCCAGGCAGCCCCAACCAGACTCTGTTTACCCTGAGCAATCCAAGGTCTGCAGCCACCCAGGTGAGGTGTGACTTGTTTTGTATAAATCCCAGTTCTAAAGAATGGCTCGGTCAGACGCGGTGGCTCAACACCTGTAATCTCAACACTTTGGGAGGCCAAGGCGGGTGGGTCGCCTGAGGTCAGGAGTTCAAGAGTAGCCTGGCCAAGATGGTGAAGCCCCGTCTCTACTAAAAATACAAAAATTAGTCAAGCATGGTGATGGGCGCCTGTAATCCCGGCGTCTCAGGAGGCTGAAGCAGAAGAATCGCTTGAACCCAGGAGGCAGGGTTGCAGTGGGCTGAGATCGTGCCACTGCATTCCAGCCTGGGCAACAAGAGCAAGAATCCATCTAAAACAAACAAACAAACAAACAAACAAAAGACAAAAAAGAATAGCCCAACATTTGACAAACAGGGACACTCGACTGCCACACACTTACACACACTGATACACAATACATACAACAGCCACTGACTCATGAGCCCCTCTCTTCTGTGTCAGGCACCAGCCAGGGATCCAAAATGGGGTGACCCCTGGGCTCAAGCGATCCTCTAGCCTTGGCCTTTCAAAGTGCTGGGATTACAGGCATGAGTCACCATTGCCTTTGTGAACTTTATACATATGCAAGCACACACAACACAAAGACACATACACACATACATGAACATAAACACACTCACAAGCACACATTCACATATAAGCACATACACACATATACATGCCTATGACTACCGAGACACATGAGCAAGCACATGCATACATACACGTGCACAGAGATGCACAGGAATACATACACAGACGCATGCACTTGCTCATTTCTCCAACCCAGCTCCTCTTTGGGCAAGGAAATACCAACACGGGACTCCTCAGAACATACACTGGGACATGCATTTCTTTTTTCTTTTCTTTTTTTTTTGAGACAGAGTCTCACTCTGTCACCCTGGTTGGAGTGCAGTGGTGTGATCTCTGCTCACTGCAACCTCCGCCTCCCAGGGTTAAGTGATTCTCCTGCCTCAGCCTCCCAACTAGCTGGGATTACAAGCATGCACCACCATGCCTGGCTAATTTTTGTATTTTTAGCAGAGATGGCATTTCACCATGTTGTCTAAGCTGGTCTCGAACTCCTGAACTCAACTGATCTGCCTGCCTCAGCTTCCCAAAGTGCTGGCACTACAGGTGTGAGCCACCACGCCCGGCCTGGGACATAGGTTTCTAAAATCTCTTAGTTATCATCAACCTCCTCCTCCATACTGATGCCCACCAAGCCCTTTTGTCACCCACAAGGCGAGCCTCTGCCCCTCACAGAGGTTTAGACCAAACCCAACAGAACCACAGAGGTGAAAAGTGCTCCCACTGCAATCTGCCCAATACCAGCTGACTAGCCATGAATCAGCATTAAATAGGTGCTCCAAGGCCTCCCTGCCATACTCACAATAAAACCCAAACAGCTCATCTGGCTCACAAGGAGACTCTCCCACCTCTCAGGCACCCACCGTCTCTTAGCCTTCTCTGGCTGTGCTGGCTTTTCTTGCTGTTCTCTCCACACCTCCCCACCCCAGGACCCTTGCACTTGTTCCCCTCTGCCTGGAACACTCTTCCTCCAGGTGTTTGCTCCACCCACTACCTCACCCCTCTAGGTCTCTGCTTACATGCAGTTTTCTGGTCAGGCCTTCCCAGATCTCTCTTATCAAAAGCTGCACATGAGCCTGGGCAACACAGCAAGATCCCATCTCTATTAAAAAAAAATAAAGAATAGGCCAGGCGTGGTGACTCACACCTGTAATCCCAGCACTTTGAGAGGCCAAGGCAAGAGGATCGCTTGAGCCCAGGGGTTTGAGACCAGCCTGGGCAACATAGTAATACCCCATCTCCCCATCTTTAATTATTAATTAATTAAAAGTAAGCCAAGTTGGGGAGCAGGTGGAGGGAGAGCATCAGGAGGAATAGCTAATGGAACCTGGGCTTGATTCTTAGATGATGGGTTGATCAGTGCAGCAAATCACCATGGCACACATCTACCTATGTAACAAACTTGCACGTCCTGTACATGTACCCTGGAACTTAAAATAAAAGTTGAAGAAAGAAAAAGAATTAGCCAGGCATGGTGGTGTGTGCCTGTAATTCCAGCTACTCAGAAGGCTGAGGTAGGAAGATTGCTTGAGTCCAGGAGGTCAAGGCTACAGTGAGCCAAGACCACACCACTGCACTCCAGCCTAGGCAACAGAGCAAAACTCTGTCTCAAAAAAAGAAGAAAGAAAAGAATTAAGGGAAATTAATAAAGTGTTCCCTTTTGTTCTACTAGCAGAAACGGTGGCCATCTCTACACTCCTCACTGATAAGTTTCCATATTTACAGAATTTCTCTGAAACTGACAAAACAGACCAAGGGTCTCAAACTCAAATCCCTCAGGGGCCAGGCACTTGCCACAAGTAAGGAAAGCATGCCAGTATAATACAATAGGGAGTGGTGGGGACTCCAGCAACTCCTCAGCTCTGCCCTGTAGGATTATAGGCCTAATCTGTCAGAACTTCACTTTTCCAGAACATCTGGACAGCTAGAATTCATAAAAAATACCTGATTTGTAACTATCTGCTCACATTTTCCAAAATCACCATGCCAAGTGAGAAACCTACAGGCCTGGAAGATAGCAGTTCATCAACAACAAAGCAGATTCTCTCCTTCAGCTCCCCCAGTCACATCTAAGCCTCAGTTTTTCCATCTGTAAAGTAGGCGGGATGATATTCCCTGTATCAGGGGTTGAGGGAGGCTGGAACGAGATCCTGGATGGATCTAAGAAATGTTAGCTGGTACTGTGTCACGCATCTCTCTCACACTCACACACACACGCACACACACTTGTCTGTGGTCACACTTACAGGGTCGTGGATGGTTTCCGAGAACAGGGGTGAGCGATCTGAGAAACAGGACAAGACGAGCTGAATGAGTAAGAGGGAAAAGTAGACGTAGAAAGTGATGTCACGAAACAGGTCCACCTGGGCATCCTGCGTGGTGGGGAAGGAAGGAGGAAAAAGATCACATTCTGTGGCTGGGTGTGGTGGCCCATGCCTGTAATCCTAGCACTTTTGGAGGCTGAGACAGGCGGATCACCTGAGGTCAAGAGTTGGAGACCAGCCTGGTCAACATGGTGAAACCCCATCTCTACTGAAAATACAAAAATTAGCCAGATGTGGTGGCGGGCAACTGCAATGCCAGCTACTCAGGAGGCTGAGACAGGAGAATCACTTGAACCCAGGAGGCAGAGGCTGCAGTGAGCCGAAATCGCACCACTGCATTCCAGCCTGTGTGACAGAGAGAAACTCCATCTCGGAGAAAAAAAAAAAAACAAGATCATATTCTGAGAGCAGGTGGCAGAAACCCAGAGGGCAGACGGCACCATGGAAAGTGCACCCACTCAGCCGCAGGGACATCACAGGCTCCCCAGGGGCTCCCAGCTCCCCACGGGATGTAACGGCAGAAAGCCGGCTCCATCACCGGTAGTCTCACTGCTCACGGCTGCCTGACGGGAGGAAGACAGGGGTTGGGAGTGAAACAAAGCTGTATCAAGGCCTGGCTCTCTCACACTGGCTGTGGGATCTTGTCAACTTATTTAACCTTTCTGTGCCTCAGTTTCCCCACCTATAAACCACCGGTGGTTCTTAACCAGGGGTGATTCTGCCTCCCAGGAAACATCTGGCAGTGTCTGGGGAAATCTTGTTTGTCGTAACTTGGGAGTGTTACGGCACCCAGTCAGGGGAAGCCAGGGATGCCCCTAAATGTCTATAAAGCACAGGACAGCCCCTACAACCAAGGAGTCTCCAATCCAAAATGTCGATTAGTGCTGAGGCTGAGAAATTCTGTCCAAGTCACTGCAAAAGGTCAGGAAGATTATTCGTGACACATACACAGTCCCCTGTGAGGCACTTTGAAAACATGAACTCAATCAGCATCAGCTGCTATCACTCACGATAGATAATATGTAGGCACTCAATAGTCAAATGTTCAGCTTCTTTTCCTTCCTTTGCCTCACACCAGTCTCTAATTAGCTCCAAGACGGCAGGAACAGCAGGTTATTCTAAAAGCACACACTCCAGGTCAGGCTTGGTGGCTCACGCCTGTAATCCCAACACTCTGGGAGGCCGAGGCGGGTGGATCACGAGGTCAAGTGATCGAGACCATCCTGGCCAACATGGTGAAACCCCGTCTCTACTAAAAATACAAAAATTAGCTGGGCATGGTGGCGCGTGCCTGTGGTCCCAGCTATTCGGGAGGCTGAGGCAGGAGAATCGCTTGAAACAGGAGGTAGAAGTTACAGTGAGCCTAGATCATGCCACTGCACTCCAGCCTGCCGACACAGCGAGACTCCACCTCAACAACAACAGCAAAAAAAAAAAAAAGTGCACACTCCTCAGAATTCCTAGGAGCAGCACACGGCAGCCAATGTAAACAACTTCTCCAGCCAGAGCAGCAACTGATGGGACAAAGGTAACGTGAGGACAAGCCTAGGGTCCCCCAGGGGAACAGTCACTCTGCAAACACCGTTCCCAGCTCAGCTCCATCCCTGCCTGGCAAAATTTGGAGCCGCCTATCTTGTTGTTTCCTGCTGATGGGGCCAGCCTAGCATCGGCCCACAGCTCCGGCCCTTGCAGGTCCCATGGGAGCCCCTTGGAGCAACACAGACAACTCAGGCCCTGGGGAAAGGAGGTGCTAGAAAAAAGGCTGGGGCTGACTTAGTGAGGATTTGGTGGGGTAGGCAAGTCACCAAGGGATAAGCTAGGTGCATGTGGCTACCCATCCCCTGGTTCCCATGGCAACACATGACTTCTACACAAGCCAGAGGGACCCAGCATCTCTCCCCACTGGGCCACTGAAGGAAGATGAGGAACAAGACTGCCACTTACCTCTTTTAAGGCTGTCATAATTTTGGATCTCAGGATGGCTAGGGCACACAGTAGGGCTACCAGCCAGAAAGTGAGCATGATCCCTGAAGACTGAACTCCCTTCCTCCTCTCCAGCTGAATTAAAAAGGTAGCAAGCAGCTGAGGAGAGAAGCACATGACAGAAGTTGTTGGTTATTTTTTTTTTTTTGAGACAGAGTTTCATTCTTGTCACCCAGGCTAGAGTGCAGTGGCGCAATCTCAGCTCACTGCAACCTCCGCCTCCCAGGTTCAAGTGATTCTCCTGCCTCAGCCTCCCAAGTAGCTGGGACTACAGGTGCCCGCCACCACGCCTAGCTAATTTTTGTATTTTTAGTAGAGACGGGGTTTCACCATGTTGGCCAGGCTGGTCTCAAACTCCTGACCTCGGGTGATCCACTTGCCTTGCCCTTCCAAGGTGCTGGGATTACAGGTGTGAGCCACTGCTCCCAGCCACATTATTTCTTAATGGACCACGTAATAAGTATTTTGGACTTCATGGGCCATAGACTCTACATCAAAACTACTCAGCTTTGCCACTGCAGTGTGAAAGTGGCAATAGACAAGATATAAATGAATGGACATGGCTTCATGCCAATAAAACTTTATTTAAAAGAACAGGCAGAGTACCCGGAATGAAAAACAAAACCTACTTGCCCCGATGCTCAACGTTCCCAGGGTCAGCCTCTGCCCCATCCCCCCTGCTCTCCACACCTCGGCCATCTCTGCTCCAGCCACACAGAACTCTCAAATTTTCCCTGTGACCCCCAGGACTTTACATGTGCTTTTCTCCCCAGCTGGTCCTCTGCCCTCAGCCCCTTAAGCTTTTTAACAACCTGCTCATTCTCAGGCTTCAGCTCCACCATCCCTCCCTCAGAGAAGCCTGGCTATCCCCCAGACCAAAGCAAGCTCCCCTACCTTCACCCTCACACAGCATTCTGCAGACATTTAAACACTTTCTGCCTTTTTGAGGAATCATTTGTTTAATGTCTGTTTGCACAGCTAGACTATATGCTTGTGTCTCCAACACTTGATACAGAGTAGGGATAAAAAATTAAAAAAAAAAAAAAATCAGCTGGGTGCAGTGGCTCATGCCTGTAATCCCAGCACTTTGGGAGGCCAAGGCGGGCAGATCACTTGAGGTCAGGAGTTTGAGACCAGCCTGGCCAACATGGTGAAACCCTGTCTCTACTAAAAATACAAAAATTAACCAGGCATGGTGGTGTGCGCCTTTAGTCACAGCTAGCTGGGAAGCTGAGGCAGGAGAATCACTTGAACCTGGAAGGCGGAGGCTACAGTGAGCTGAGATTGCGCCACTGCATTCCAGCCTGGGCAACAGAGTGAGACTCCATCTTAAAGGGAAAAAAAAAAAAAAAAAATGTGCTGGCTGCATCCTGTCCCATATTCCCAGTGCCTGCATACTCTGGTTCCCTGGGATATAGTCAGAATGTTTCTGACACATTCACAGCTGAGCTGGTCCTCCATTCCATCCCAGAGATCTCAGGTGGATAAAGAGAGGCTGAGGATCTCATAGGCCAGTTCACCTCTTGGCCAGCCCAGCTCAGAGTCCCCTGAGGGGTCAAAAGCCCCAACCCTCAGACTATCACCCCCGTTTCCCCCAGGGTGACAGAGGCATAAATGAACAATCAAAAGACCAGGAACAGCCAGGCACAGTGGCTTACGCCTGTAATACCAGCACTTTGGGAGGCTGAGGCACGTGGATCACCTGAGGTCAGGAGTTTGAGACCAGCCTGGCCAACATGGTGAAACCCCGTCTCTACTAAAAATACAAAAATTAGCCAGGTTTGGTGGCACGTGCCTGTAATCCCAGTTATTGGGGAGGCTGAGGCAGGAGAATCACTTGAACCCGGTAGTCAGAGGTTGCAGTGAGCCAAGATCGCGCCATTGCGCACCAGCCTAGGAAAAAAGAGCAAAACTCTGCCTCAAAGGAAAAAAAAAAAGACTAGGAACAAGGAAAGTTAAGGGAGGACGACCTACTCAAGTCAAAACAGCTGACCACGTATGGTGGCTCATGCCTGTAATCCCACCACTTTAGGAGGCCAAGGCAGGGGGATCACTTGGGCCCGGGAGTTTAAGACTAGCCTGGGCAATATGGAAAGACCCTGTCTCTTTTATAGTGAAATTGAAAAAAAAAAAAAAAAAAAAAAAAAATCCACTCTAATACCCTGCTGTCAGACACGGAGCCCAAGACCCGAATTCAGTACAAAGCAAAGCCCTTTACTCTCTCATTCCCTCCATGCATTTATGGAACGCTTACTGCATGCCAGGCACAGGGCCAGGCTCTGAGGACACAAAGGGGAATCAAACCCAGCAGGAGAGCCAGGCGTGAAGCAGAGAGAGCCCCACAGGCACCAGGCTACACGCTGGGGCCTAGACTGGAAGCTGGCCCTACCACTTACTGACCAGGTGACCTTGGGCCAGTCCTTCTCCTCTCTGTACCACAGTTTGCTTATCTTATTTACAATGTAAAAGGGTTAATAAATAAAGGGATTAGGACAGTTTCCGGCAGAGAGTGGACAGCACATATGTGTGCTATATAGAATCATGGTCTGGGCCAGGCATGGTGGCTCACACCTATAATCCTAGCACTTTGGGGGGCCCAGGCAGGAGGATCACTTGAGACAAGGAGTTTGAGGCCAGCCTGGGGAACATAGGGAGACCCTGTCTCTACAAAAACAACAAATTGGCCGGGGGTGGTGGCTCATGCCTGTAATCCCAGCACTTTGGGAGGCCTAGGTGGGTGGATCACCTGAGGTCAGGAGTTCGAGACCAGCCTGGCCAAAATGGTGAAATCCCATCTCTACTAAAAATACAAAATTAGCCGGGCGTGGTGGCGCATGCATCCCAGTTTCTCGGAAGGCTGAGGCAGAAGAATCGCTTGAATCCAGGAGGCGGAGGTTGCGGCAACTCAAGATCACGCCATTACATTCCAGCCTGGGCAACAAGAGCGACACTCCATCTCTGGGGGAAAAATAAAAAAAATAAAAAATAAATTTAGATGGGCATGTTGGTGCATGTCTACACTCCCAGCTACTTGGGAGGCTGAGGCAGAAGGATCATTTGAGCCCAGGAGTTCAAGCCTGCAGTGAGCTGTGATCTCACGCCAGTGAAGTCCAGCCTGGGCAACAGAATATGACTCTGACTCTAAAATTCAAAAAAATGAAAAATTAATTTAGAAAATAAAGATTCATGGTCCTTGGCAATCTGGCTCCACGTTGTCTTTCCTGACCCCTGTCATATGCACTCTATCCCCTCAACCCTCACACCGTGTTCCTTCACCGAACACCTTGTCCTCCCTGCCTGCATAGTCCCCTTAACCTTCCACCTCTCCCTGGACACGCTGTTCACCCTGCTCAGAATGTCCTGCCTTAAACTTGTTCTTTCCTTTTTTTTTTCTTTTTTGAGATGAGGTCTCACTCTGTCCCCCAGACTGGAGCACAGTGGCGTGATCTCGGCTTACTGCAGCCTCCACTTCCTGGGTTCAAGCAATTCTCCTGCCTCAGCCTCTTGAGTAGCTAGGACTACAGGCGTGTGCCACCACACTGGCTAATTTTTTTATTTTTAGTAGAAACGGGGTTTTGCCATGTTGGCTACACTGGTCTCAAACTCCCAACCTCAAGTGATTCTCCCGCCTCAGCCTCCCAAAGTGCTGGGATTACAGGCATGAGCCACCATGCCCAGCCTCCCCCCTCTTTTTACAATACTCAAGGGCTACACTCTCCAAGAACTGTCTGATCAGGGCTCAGAAGCTGCAGGTTGTGGGGGCTAAAAGCATGGCGTCTGGGGTCCCACCCGACTCAGCTGCACATTAGCGGTGTGACCTTGAGCAGGACACTTAACCTCTCTGTGCCTTGTTTCCTCACCTGTAAGATGGGAACAAAGCAGTACCCATCTCACAGGGTTGTTGTGAAGATTCAATGAATTTCAAGACACGTGAAACACCAAGAATACTGCCAGGTACATACATAGTAAGTGCTCAATACACGTCAGCTGTAATTAATAGTTGTTTCCTTGTCTCTATTACTCACTAAGTTGTGTATCCCCCTGGGACAGAGCAGTTTCCTATTTAGCTTAGCAACCCACCCCCTGCACCAGATAGTGAAAACGCAAGGCCATTAGACCCCAGGCAGTTAGTATATAAGTGACCAAAGTAGCCAATACAAGAGCAAAGTATGGCAAACGCAACAAAAGGTGGCAACTGCCACTCAATCAGTGGCAGGGAAGACAATAGGGCATGGTGGGGACTGTGGCAAACTGGACAACACATGCCCCATCCAAAGACTGCAGCTGGGGCTGGGAACAGTGGCTCATGCTTATAATGCCAGTGCTCTGGAAGGATCACTTGAGGCCAGGAGTTTAAGACCAGCCTAGATAACCGGTGAGATCCCATTTCTACAGAAAATTTTAAAATTAGCCAAAAATAAGCTGGGCATGGTGACACACATCTGTAGTTCCAACTACTCATAAGTCTGAGGTAGAAGGATTGCTTGAGGACAGAAGTTTGAGGCTGCAGTGAACTATGATGGTACCACTGCAGCCTGGATGAAAGCGAGATGTCATCTCTTAAGGAAAAAAAAAAAAAAAAAAAGGCTACATTTATATCCCAGCTCCAGCTGATCACTGCCTTAAAAAACTATAATTCTAGTCTTACAAGTTACTACTTTTGGTCTCCACTGAGCCCAGCAGATGGCCCAGGGGTCACAGCCAGCTCCTACTTACCATGGTGACGCCCAAGAGTGTTGGGCTGACCAGAAACACTGGGGCCAGGAATATGCCCCGACTTCTTTCCCAGAAAGAGTAGAAGAGGTCTGCCCAGCAGACGATCCACAGCAAAAATCCCAAGGCCTGGAAGAGAAGCACATACATATCCTACAACAGACAGCCCTGGAACCTCCCGCAGGGCCTGCACAAACAGCTCAGCCCCAGGGATAGGGGAACCAGCCAGCCTTCAAATGATCAGCCACAGTCCTAGGACATGGCACATATCCTCTGGAATAAGGACAAGTCCTCGGTAGGGTGAGCTAGCATCCAGGCCGGCACGTGATGGTCTGTAACCAGCTTGCTACGCCCCACTACCTCCAACAGGACTGTTTGTCTGGTCACCATGCTCCCCGGTGCCTGAACACTCAAGAGCTCAGCTCACAGCTCATCTCTAGCTGCAACTCCGGCGCACTAAACAAGAAAGCCCTCCACAACAACCATTCATTCAACCAGTACTTACTGAGGGCCCTCTATGGGTGGGATACGTTTCAAGGTGCATCCATTCTCAAATGATTCAGAAAAAATAAATTATAGCATGCGTATAGAGAGAGAGAGAGCAAAAGCTCATGATAAAACAAATGTAGCAAAAGATTAAAAAATCAGTGAATACAGGCCGGATTCATGCCTGTAATACCAGCACTTTGGGAGGCTGAGGCAGGAGGATCACTGGAAGCCAGGAGTTTGACAACAGCCTGGGCAACAAGGCGAGACCCTGTCTCTACAAAAAATTGTTTTAAATTAGCCAGGCATGGTGGTGTATGCCTGCAGTCCCAGCTACCAGCTACTCAAAAAGCTGAGGCAGGAGGATGACTTGAGCCAGGAGTTCGAGGTTGCAGTATGCTGTGATCATACCATTGCACTCCAGCCTGGGCAAAAGAGCAAGACCCTGTGTCAAAAAAAAAACAAAAAAACAAAAAAACAAGAAACAGTGACTATGAGTGATGGATAGAGAAAATCAGGCAGCAGTTCCTGGTATCATTATTTCAACTTTTTTTTTTTTTTTGAGAAGGAGTCTCGCTCTGTTGCACAGGCTAGAGTGCAGTGGCACGATCTCAGTTCGCTGCAACCCCTGCCTCCTAGGTTCAAGGGATCCTCCCACCTCAGCCTCCCAAGTAGCTAAGATTACAGGCGCATGCCACCACACCCAGCTCATTTTTGTATTTTTAGTAGAGACAGGGTTCACCATGTTGGTCAGGCTGGTCTCAAACTCCTGTGCTCCGCCTGCCTTGGCCTCCCAAAGTGCTGGGATTACAGGCGTGAGCCACCACGCCTGGCCCATTATTGCAATTTTCCTATAGCTTTAAATTATTTCAAAATAAAAGCCAACCTAAAAAAAAAATTAAGGGCCAGGCGTGGTGGTTCACACCTGTAATCCCAGTACTTTGGGAGACCAAGGCAGGAGGACTGCTTGAGGCCAGGTGTTCAAGACCAGCCTGGGCAACACAGCAAGACCCCCCTCTCTACAAAAAATAAATTAAAAATTGGCCAGAAAAAATCTATATACATATATTTAATTAAATAAAAAGGAGATCGCCTCAGTAAGAGGGGAAGAGCTGATAATCTCCCAGTAACGCCTTGAGAACAATCCTATCATTCCTGTTGCATAAACAGGGAAACTGAGGCTTGGGGAGGTTAAAAAATTTGCTCAAGGCCAAACACTAAGTGGCAGAGCCAAGATTTGTACCCACGTTTGTCTCCAGAGCTCCAGTTTTCACCTCCCACATTATTCTTCTGCCTTCTAGAAGAAGGAACTTAGGGCCAACTAAGTAGAAGAGAAATGTCAGTTGTCACCAACCACCACTCCCCGTCCAGGTGCACCTTCCCACCCCCCTCCCCAACGAAACCCCCCGGTAACTTACAGTTTTGGTTTTGTTGAGAGGTGTCATCTGAATGTAGCCCCGGTCATGTCGGGAGAGATAGAGGAAGTAGAAGGGGAAACAGGCCCAGAGGTAAAAACAAGGCACCCACATGAGGACCGTGTTCTGAAAGCACTTGGTGAAGTCGGGGTTGCTGGTATACCACGTGACATTCCAGTCCTGCGAACACAAACACAGGCGAGGGGTCAGCAGGACACACCCCAGAGGACAGGAGCTCGCCTGGAGCATGAAACCAGCTGCCATGGGGTTTGAAGAAACAGACAAGGCTCCTATATATCCAAGGACCTCTCAGGATGAACATGCAAACTCAAAAGATCAGTAGCCAGAAAGACTAAGAAATGAGGAACAAGGGATAAAGGTACGTGGTGTCTTCTGCACTCCCACCTGAGCAACAGAGACCCTGTCTCAAAATAAATAAATACAAATAAAGCTCTCTTAACAGGAGCATACAGGTCAGGTGCAGTGGCTCATGCCTGTAATCCCAGCACTTTGGGAGGCCAAGTGGGCAGACCACTTTAGGCCAGGAGTTCGAGACCAGCCTAGGCAAGATAGTGAGATGCTGCCTCTATGAAAAACACAAAAAGTGGCTGAGCATGGAACGTGCCTGTATTCCCAGCCACTCAGGAGGCTGAAGTGGGAGGATTGCCTGAGCCTGGAAGGCGGAAGTTGCAACCAGCTGAGATCATGCCACTGTACTACACCCTGGGCAACAGAGCAAGACCCTATCTCACAGACACACACACACGCACACGCACACACACACACAACAGTGCATACACACAAAAAAACCCCACCAACAACAAAAAGGTATGTAGCATCTCATCTCACATTAACAGTCCCCAGAACCTGTGGCAAGTCCCACTGTAGTATAAAAGATGGAGAGAGCCATTTAAAGGAACCCTGAAGGATATTCTCTTGTAACCAAAGAACCCCGTGTCATCTAGATCACTCTGACCTTGTGAACTGAGGACTTTCTAATCATCTTCATTCATCACCATCACCTTCCCCACTATGACCATCACCACCACCAATATCACTGCCAACACCATCACCGCCATCACCACCATCACCATCACCACCAGCATCACCACCACCGCCATCATCACCATCACCACCAATATCACCACCACCACCAATATCACCACCACCACCATCACCACCACCACCAATATCACTGCCACCATCACCACCACCACCAATATCACTGCCACCATCAACACCACCACCACCACCATCACCACCACCACCACCACCCCCACGACCACCACCACCATCACCACCATCACTACTACTGCCATCACCACCACCACCATCACCACCACCACCATCACCTCCACCGCCATCACCACCACCACCATCACCTCCACCACCATCACCACCATCACCACCACCACCACCCCCACGACCACCACCACCATCACCTCCACCACCATCACCACCACCACCATCACCACCACCACCATCACCTCCACCACCATCACCACCACCCCCACCCCCCCCCACGACCACCACCACCATCACCACCATCACTACTACTGCCATCACCACCACCACCATCACCACCACCACCATCACCTCCACCACCACCACCACCACCACCCCCACGACCACCACCACCATCACCACCATCACTACTACTGCCATCACCACCACCACCATCACCTCCACCACCATCACCTCCACCACCATCACCACCACCACCACCACCATCACCACCATCACTACTACTGCCATCACCACCACCACCATCACCACCACCACCATCACCTCCACCGCCATCACCACCACCACCATCACCACCACCACCATCACCACCACCACCATCACCACCACCACCACCACCCCCACGACCACCACCACCATCACCATCACTACTACTGCCATCACCACCACCACCATCACCACCACCACCATCACCTCCACCGCCATCACCACCACCACCATCACCACCACCACCATCACCTCCACCACCATCACCACCACCACCACCCCCACCACCACCACCACCCCCACAACCACCACCACCATCACCACCATCACTACTACTGCCATCACCACCACCACCATCACCTCCACCACCACCACCACCACCACCACCCCCACGACCACCACCACCATCACCACCATCACTACTACTGCCATCACCTCCACCACCATCACCTCCACCACCATCACCACCACCACCATCACCACCATCACTACTACTGCCATCACCACCACCACCATCACCACCACCATCACCTCCACCGCCATCACCACCACCACCACCACCACCACCACCCCCACGACCACCACCACCATCACCTCCACCACCATCACCACCACCACCATCACCTCCACCACCATCACCACCACCACCATCACCTCCACCACCATCACCACCACCACCATCACCACCACCGCCACCACCACCGCCACCATCACCACCTCCGCCACCACCATCACCACCACCACAATCACCACCATCATCACTGCCATCACCACTGCCGCCACCACCACCACCACTGTCACCATCATCACCACCACCACCACCACCACCATCATCACCACCACGGATAACAACCAAATTGCAGTTGTGTGTGCCAGGCTTTATTCTAAGTACCTCATGTGTATTATCTCCTTTCATTCTGTAATTATTTTTATTATCTCCTTTTTCAGATGTGAAACTCAGGAACAGAAGGGTTAAATACTGTGTCCAGTATCATACAGCTGGTAAGCTCTGGAGCTGAATTCAAACTCAGGCGATGTTGTTCAAGTCTGCATTTTGCCACTGAGCTATCCAGCCTTGGAAACAAATTTTGTTTCAATTACTTTTACTTAAAAAAAAAAAGCCTGTATTTTGTTAAAGAGCCATGCCAAATAGACAAATTCATAGATACATACATAAACAGATCAGATGTACCTGCCCAAGAATAAACCTCCACCATCAGCTGTTCTGTAATGAAGAATTTAAATTTTTCTTTTTTTTTCTTTTTTGAAATGAGGTCTTGCTCTGTTGCCCAGACTGAAGTGTGGTGGTAAGATCATAGCTTCCTGTGCTTTGAACTTTTGGGCTCAAGCAGTCCTCCCACCTCTGCCTCTCCAAGCAGCTATACTACAGGTGTGCACCACCATGCCCAGCTGAAGAATTTAAATTTAATTCAAGCCATAATCTGGCAACTGACTAAACAACTTTGGGAAAACTTACTACTCTTTTTGGGGTCTCAATTTCCTATCTCCACCACAATTCGATCGGATAAAATAAGAAGTACAAAATAGGTTTCCCCACCCACAGTTTGGCCCATAGATGGCTTGTTGTTATTGCTGTTGTTTTAGGCATACTTTTTGTTTCAAAAAAAAATTAGATTAGATCCCAACATTTAAAATTTGATTTCCGGCTTATTTTTATTTATTTATTTATTTATTTTTTTGACAGAGTCTTGCTTTGTCACCCAGACTGGAATGCAGTGGCATGATCTCAGCTCACTGCAATCTCTACTTCCCGGGTTCAAGTAATTCTCCTGCCTCAACCTCCTAAGTAGCTGGGACTGCAGTCACCCCGCTCGGCTAATTTTTTTGAATTTTTAGTAGAGACAAGGTTTTACCATATTGGCCAGTCTAGTCTCAAAGTCCTAAACCTCAGGTGATCTGCCAACCTTGGCCTCCCAAAGTGTTGGAATGACAGGCGTGAGCCACCGCGCCCGGTCTCTGGCGTAACTTTAAAAATCAGAAAATCTTCTGGGCGCAGTGGCTCATGCCTGTCATCCCAGCACTTTGGGAGGCCGAGGCAGGAGGATCACGAGTTCAGGAGATCGAGACCAGCCTGGCCAACATGGTAAAACCTCAATTCTACTAAAATACAAAAAATTAGCCAGGCATGGCGGTGCATGCCTGTAGTCTCAGCTACTTGGGAGGCTGAGGCAGGGGAATCGCTGGAACCCGGGAGGCGGAGGTTGCAGTGAGCCAATATCGTGCCACTGCACTCCAGCCTGGCAACAGAGCAAGGCTGTGTCTCAAAAAAAAAAAAAAATTAGAAAATCTGGTGGCGCTGGGCCCCATTCCTGCTACATGACCTTCAGTAGGAGCTGGGAGGGGCCAGTCTTTAGATTAGGCCCAGTTGTCCATTTGGCTTTGGTCCCCAAAAAGCCCACTTCTCCCCCAGCCTTCCCATCCTACCGGCCTATGCACCCTCCAAATAGCTCTGATTCCAACAGCCCTTCCACGATCACCTGAGACCCCCATGGAATGTCAAGGAACCCAGACCCTTACAGCTCCACACAGCTTTAAAGCCATGTCAAAACAAAAAAAGTTAAAAATGAGAAATGAGGGAAATAAGATCACTTCACTTAAAAAAAAAAAGTGTCAATCTGATCAAAATACATGTTCCAATAATTAAAGAGATCTAGTTATTAGGTTGGGCGCGGTGGCTCATGCCTGTAATCCCAGCACTTTGGTAGGCCTAGGCAGGCAGTCAGGAGTCTGAGACAAGCCTGGCCAACATGGCAAGACCCCCCCCCCACCCCATAAAAACATAATTTTTATGTTTTACTAAAAACATAAAAATTAGCCGGGCAGGGTAGTGCACGTCTGTAATCCCAGCTACTTGGGAGGCTCAGGCAGGAGAATCACCTGAACCCGGGAGGCAGAGGGTGCTGTGAGCCAAGATTGCACCACTGCACTCCAGCCTAGGCAACACAGTTTCCATCTCAAAAAAAAAAGTAAACCTTACAAGGCCAACACATACAAAGAGATTTAGCTAGGAAACATCAAGACACAAACCCTAAAAAGGACAAAGTTCACGTCTTTTTGGCCTGGCACATTTGGAACACAGCCTTGTAAAGAAGAAGTTGATCGTGGATAAGGCATGACATCTCAAAGACTGATTATTTTAACTGATTTCATACTATTGTTAATTCCTAAGGTGATGGCTGAAAAAAGGATTAAACTGTTGTTGGTCATTATACACAGAACAGCTTCTGAGCAGTTGCCAGTAAAAGCTCATTCCAAAGGAATTTGCCCTGCTAGAAAGAAAACAATACCAAGACTTGACATATGCAGTTATGTATACAAGAGACATAGTTCCAATGTTAAACATTTAATTGACCTGATCCTAGCCCCAAATTATTCCTTGCCAGGACTATTGTAATTGCTTCCTAAGTCTTCCCTGCCTCCAGCCTCTCCTTGTCCTACTGAGTCCTCCCCACTACAGCCAGTGCTCCCCACCACAGCCAGTCCTCCCCACCACAGCCAGTCCTCCCCACCACAGCCAGAGAATTATCTATGTACACATCCATATGTATACCCATGGATATATTTATCACCCAACCATGAACCCATCCATCCATCCATCCGCCCATCCACCAATTCATCCATCCACCCACCCACCAATGCATCCATCCATCCACCTACCCACTCACCAATTCATCCATCCACCCCCCAACCAATTCATACATTCAGCTACCCACCTACCAATTCATCCACCCATCCACCCACCTACCAATTCATTCATCCATCCACCTACCCATCCACCAATTCACCCATCCACCCTACCCACCTACCAATTCATTCACCCATCCATCCATCCACCCATCCACCAGTTCATCCATCCATCCACCCACCCACCAATTCATTTATCCATCCACCTACCCATCCACCAATTCACCCATCCACCCTACCCACCTACCAATTCATTCACCCATCAATCCATCTACCCACCCAACAGTTCATCCATCCATCCACCAACCAATCCATCCACCTGTCTATGTATCCAGCTACCCAACCAACCATCCATCCATGCATGCACCCATGTCTCCCTCTCTTTGTAATTATTTTTAATAGGTAATATATTTGTGTGCTAAAACTCTTTCAAATTACTCAAAAAGGTATACAGTGAAAAATATGTCTTTCTCCCCAAACTAACAGCCCCCCAATCCTACCCTACAGGCAAGCTACCATTGCTAACATCTTACATTCTTCCAGATATATTCCAAATACGACCTATTTTGTTGCCGCAAAAGGCACCACAATACTCTATTCTATACCTTGCTTTTTTTACTTAGCTAATATTAAAAACTGAACTTTTTTTTTTTTTTGAGACAAGGTCTCACTCTGTTGCCCAGGCTGGAACGCAGTGGTGCAATCATAGCTCACTGCAGCCTCAACCTCTCAGGCTCCAGCAATCCTCCCACCTCAGCCTCCTGAGTAGCTAGGACCACAGGCACACACCACCAAGCCCAGCTAATTTTGTATTTTTAGTAGAAATGGGGTTTTGCCACGTTGCCCAGGCTGGTATCAAAGTCCTGAGCTCAAGCGATCCACTCGCTTTGGCCTCCCAAAGTGCCAGGATCACAGGTGTGAACCACCGCACACAGCCTTTGGAAACTGATCTTTATCAGTAACATAGATGTGTTTTATTCTTGATATTTCTTTTAAACAAAGAGGTAAAAGGGACAAGACTTCTCATTCCATTCCCTAAGCCCTTCCTCTCAGTTCCTCTCTCTAGAGGCAACCATCATGGGTTTCTTATGTCTTCTTTCAGAAAATATTTTATACAAAAATAACTAAAGTAAATATGTATCTTCTGTTATCAAATGGAAGGAAGCATACATTGCATAATGTTCTGTACTTTGCTTTTTTCTCTTAATCACAGATTTTAAAGATCATCCCGCAGTATACATGAACAGTTTCCTCACTCTTTGTTACGGCTGCTTTGTATTCTATTGTAGGGATGAACTTGACTTCCATCGGTCTCCTGGGGACTTGGCATTGGTGTTGCTCTTACAAACAATGCAGCATTGAATAAACAGCTTGGTAGGAGGCTTATTTCACACTCAAGCAAGAGTGTTGATAAGATCACTTTCTCGGCCAGGTGTGGTGGCTCCCATCTGTAACTCCAGCACTTTGGGAGGCCCAGGTGGGAGGATCCCATGAGCCCAGGAGTTTGAGACCACCCTGGGCAACATAATGAGACTCTGTCTCACATATATATATATAAACTTTCAAAAAAGGAACCTGCCAGGTCAAAGGGTGCCTACAGTAACATTTAGACAGACACTGCCCTCCAAATGGGGAACATCAATTCATACTCCAGCTGATAAGTACAAAGGCAATTACTTCACAAAGCACAGCAGATAACAAGTTTCTGACCTCTGCCAATCTGAGGTGAAAAATATCTCTCTGTAGTTTAAGTTCCTTTTCTCTTCATCAAGAGTAAAACTGAGGGTCTTTCCACATGGATTTAAAAGCAATCACATTTTCCTGCTCAGAGGAAGATTCATAGACTTAGATATTTGCATTAATAAATAGGGCAGATCTAATGGCCTTCTCTCTTCTGCTGGGAAACAACTTCCCATAGCTCCCTATTGCTTTTAAGAACCAACCCTGGCTGGGCGCGGTGGCTCACACTTGTAATCCCAGCACTTTGGGAGGCCGAGGCGGGTGGATCACCAGGTCAGCAGATCAAGACCACAGTGAAACCCCATCTCCACTAAAAATACAAAACATTAGCCGGGCGTGGTGGCGGGCACCTGTAGTCCCAGCTACTCGGAGAGGCTGAGGCAGAAGAATGGCGTGCACTCGGGAGGCAGAGCTTGCAGTGAGCCGAGATCACGCCACTGCACTCCAGCCTGGGCGACAAAGCGAGACTCCATCTCAAAAAAAAAAAACAAAAAAAACCAAAAAAAAACAACCAACCTTTGCAGTGATCCATGAGACCTTCCTTCTACATTCAAGTCCCATCTACTTCTCCTACAATTTCTCCCACCCTGTTTCCCAGATGTGCCAACTCAGGCATTTACTTAAAGAAGTATTTACCAAGCTTGTTGTCAGATAATGTTCTAGACACTGTTCCAGGCACTGGAGATTCAGAAAGGCTGTGGTTCCTGCCTTCAAGGCATTCCCCAGCTGCTGGTCAAATAAATGGTTTCTTCAGTCACCTCTTGCTAGATCCTCTCTCTGCAATGTCTTTCTGTCCTAACAAACCCCTATTCATCCTCCGCAATCCAACTCAGGTACCTCATTTAAAAAGCTTCCTCCACACTCCCCAAACAACCTGCCCCCAACCTTTGCAATGATCTTCTTACTTGTCCACCATCAATTTCCTCCTTTCTTTTGGTTTTGTTATTGTTGTTTTGGTTACTAAGTAATAACCTGGCTAGGCACAGTAGTTTGCACTTGTAACCTCAGCATTTTGGGAGGCAAAGGCAGGAGGATCACTTGAGCCTAGGAGTTCAAGACCAGCCCGGGAAACATAATGATACCCTCTTTTTTAATAAAATAATTTAAAATTATTTTGAAAAAATTTAACAATTAAATAACAATCCATCCAGGTAGAGACTAGCTATGACCACTCACTTCCTAATCGAGGAGATGTAGACTCAAATTCAGGCCTTGACCCCATGTGAACTTGGGCAAGTCACTTAGTTTCTCCAAGCTTCAGTCTCATGATCAGTAAAAAGAGTCAGAAAAGCTGGACACAGTGGCTCACGCCTGTAATCCTGGCACTTTGGGAAGCCGACATGGGTGGATCGCTTGAGCCCAGGAGTTCAAAACCGGCCTGGACAACATGGCGAAACCCGTCTCTACTAAAAACGCAAAAATTAGCCAGGCATGGTGAACTTGCCTATAATCCCAGCTACTCAGTGGGCTGAAGCAGGAGATCACCTGAGCCTTGGAAGGTAGACACTGCAGTGAGATATAATCACACCACTGCACTCCAACCTGGGCAACAGAGTGAGAACCTGTTTCAAAAAAAAGGAAGGCCAGGCGCGGTGGCTCACGCCTGTAATCCCAACACTTTGGGAGGCCGAGGCGGGCAGATCACGAGATCAGGAGTTCAGACCATCCTGGCCAATATGGTGAAACCCCATCTGTACTAAAAATACAAAAATTAGCCAGGCATGGTGGCATGCACCTGTAGTCCCAGCTACTCGGGAGGCTGAGGCAGAAGAATCACTTGAACCTGGGAAGTGGAGGTTGCAGTGAGCCCAGATCATGCCACTGCACTCCAGCCTGGTGACAAAGTGAGACTCAGGCAGAAAGAAAAGAAGAGAAAAGAAAAGAAAAAAAAAGGCCGGGCACAGAGGCTCACATGTTTAATCCCTGCAATTTGGGAGACCGAAATGGGAGGACAGCTGGAGGCCAGGAATTCTAGACCAGCCTGGGCAACACAGTGAGACCCCATTTCTTTTTTTTTTTTCTATTATTATTTTTTTTTTTTTGAGACGGAGTTTCGCTCTTGTTGCCCAGGCTGGAGTGCAATGGAGAGATTTCAGCTCACCGCAACCTCTGCCTCCCAGGTTCAAACGATTCTCCTGCCTCAGCTTCCTGAGTAGCTGGGACTACAGGCGCCTGCCACCACGCCTGGCTAATCTTGTATTTTTAGTAGAGATGGGGTTTCTCCATGTTGGTCAGGCTGTCCTGGAACTCCCAACCTCAGGTGATCCGCCCACCTCAGCCTCCCAAAGTGCTGGGATTACAGGCGTGAGCCATCGCACCCAGCGAGACCCCATTTCTTTAAAAAAAATTTTTGGCAGGGCGCAGTGGCTCACGCCTGTAATCCCAGCACTTCGGGAGACCAAGGCGGGCGGATCACGAGGTTAGGAGATCAAGACCATCCTGGCTAACACGGTGAAACCCTGTCTCCACTAAAAATATTAAAAAACAAATTAGCCGGGTGTGGTGGCGGGCGCCTGTAGTCCCAGCTACTCGGGAGGTTGAGGCAGGAGAATGGCATGAACCCAGAAGGCAGAGCTTGCAGTGAGCCGAGATCGCGGCACTGCACTCCAGCCTGGGAGACAGAGCAAGACCCTGTCTCCAAAAAAAAAAAAAATTTTAATTCTTTTAAAGGTCAGGAAAACACATCATTTGGAAGACTTCTGGAGAGGATTCAATGGCACAATGTGTGACAGGTGCTGATACAGTCTAGAGACAATAAACCGTAGTAGAAGATACTAATATTTAATAATAATCACCACTGCCACCACCACTGTATTGCCCAGAGATAAGAAGTTTAAAGGACAAAGAAAAGTTGTCCTTTCAAGCAAGAAAGTAAGCTACAGAAGAAACCAGAGAGCATTTAAGGACACCGGAACTCCAGGGAAGGAGAGGTCAGGAAACGCTGAGCAAAGGAAGGTGTTTCCTCTGCAGAAAGCAAATTGAAGAGCACACGCTAGCTTCCTGCTCAGAGCCAGATGGCCAGCCCAGACCCAAAGGGCGGCTGTGGGAGGGAGCGGAAGGAAGGGAAGTAAGGCATGACGAGAGGAAATCTGACTCTGACCATGAACTATGACTGTTGCAGAAAGCAGCCAACACGGGTCACCCCTGCCATCCACCCCCACATCACCTCCGTCACGGCCCCCACAGCGGCCAACACCATCGGTCACGAAGCTAAGATCATCTGGGGACCGGTGATGAGCACAGTGGCTCATGCCTGTAAACCCAGCACTTTGGGAGGCTGAGGCGGGAGGATTGCTTGAGCTCAGGAGTTCAAGAAAAGCCTGGGCATCAAAGTAAGACCCTGTCTTAACAAAAAAATTTTAAAATTATCCAGGCGTGGTAGTGCAGGCCTGTAGTCCCACCTACTCAGAAGGCTGAAGTGGGAGGATCTTTTGAGCCCGGGGGTTGAGGTTGCAGTGAACTCTGATCGTCCCACTGCACTCCAGCCTGGGTGACAGTGTAAGAGACTGTCTCAAAGAAACAAAAAAAGTATCGGGGCTGGGCGCAGTGGGTCACACCTGAAATCCCAGCACTTTGGAAGGCTGAGGAGGGCAGATCACTTGAGGCCAGGAGTTCAAGACCAGCCTGGCCAACATAGTGAAACCCCATCTCTACTAAAAAATACAAAAAAATTAGCTGGCCATGGTGGCAAATGCCTGTAATCCCAACTAGTTGGGAGGCTGAGGCACAAGAATTGCTTAAACCCAGGAGGTGGAGGTTGCAGAGATCAGGTCATTGTCCTCCAGCCTGGGTGACAGAGTGAGACTCTGTCTCAAAAAAAAAAAAAAAAAAAAAAAGTATCAAGGCCTCCTGGGTGTTCCTTACTGGCAGGGACCCTAATGTGTCCTTCTTTACTTTAACAACTCCAGGAGGTAAGAAGTGCGACTCTTGCTACTGAAGGCTTCTGGGAAAAACGGTGAATACTGGGCAATATACCTAAAGGCTTAAGGAAGGGACGATTCCCTGGGAGTCTGCAGGCCATTTGCTGTTCCCAACTCAAAGAATCACAGCTACCCGAGGCTGCTTCCTAATCTAGGGAAATCCAGCCAGGCCCACCACCCTCTGAGCAGAATCAGAAGGACCTAACTGTCCAGACACGCAATTCAGCCACAAGAGATGAGTCCTGAACATGGTCACCGGTCACTGCACTGGCCCAGGCCCTGCCCTTTGGGGAACCTGGCCCACAGAAATCTTTACAGAGAAAGCGCACGTCGGCCGGGCACGGTGGCTCACGCCTATAATCCTAGCACTTTGGGAGGCCAAGGCAGGTGGATCACGAGGTCAGGAGATCAAGACCATCCTGGCTAACATGGTGAAACCCTGTCTCTACTGAAAATACAAAAAAATTCGCCAGGTGTGGTGGCACAGGCCTGAGTCCCAGCTACTTGGGAGGCTGATGCAGGAGAATCGCTTGAACCCGGGAGGCAGAAGTTGCAGTGAGCCGAGATTGCACCACTGCACTCCAGCCTGGGCGATAGAGCGAGACTCTGTCTCAAAAAAAAAAAAAAAAAAAACAGAAAGCGCATGTCCTCCCCAGCTCCCGGCTCCCTCCAACAGAGGCTTCTCCTTGCGGGACACCTCACCAGCTTGGTCAAGTTGTGTCTCCATGCCCTCAGCCCTGACACTCAAGGAGCTGAGGACCCCGTCCAAGTCCAAGTGGCCCCTGACCTTTGTGTGTTCATAAAATTCCTGTTGCATAGCGTCATCTTTTCTGGGCTGAACGATGATGACTAAGGCACTAGGCATTGATCTAAGCCTTCCCATACAAGACCCTGGTGCTGACCTCCTTCCTGTACATGACCCTGGCTTTGACCTGCCTTCCTGGTTCAGCCATGATTATCATGGAAGTCCCCGTGCACCGGGCAGCTCACTAACTTTCCCCTACACCCTTACTGCTCCCATCTGGATGGCACAGGTTCTGGACGGATGCTCCACCAGGGCCTGCAGGGATAAGGCAAGCAGGCCTGCAGGGATAAGGCATGCAGCCCTGCCAGGGACCCAGCCAGCCAACTCCAGGACAGAAGAGAAGGCCACAGAGAGGATGGGGCAGACAACAGGCAGAAAAAGTGATTACGAATCTCAACTGCCACTGACAGAAGTAATGAGGACCTGCTGTGTACCACAAGTTCCACTGAGGCCTGAGCATCCACTCCCAATTCAACCATCTCAATAACTCACAACCAGCTGGGTGCAGTGACTCATGCCTATATATCCCAGCACTTGAGGAGGCCGAGGCAGGAGGATAGTTTTGAGGCCAGGAATTTCAGATCAGCTCAGGCAACACAGTGAGACTGTGTCTCTACAAAAAAATTTAAAAACTTAGCTGGCCGGGTGCAGTGGTTCACGCCTGTAATCCCAGCACTTTGGGGGGCTGAGGTGGGCAGATCATGAGGTCAGGAGTTCAAGACCAGCCTGGCCAACTTAGTGAAGCCCTCTCTCTACTAAATGTACAAAAATTAGCCGGGCATGGTGGCATTCGCCTGTAGTCCCAGCTACTCAGGAGGCTGAGACAGGAGAATCGCTTGAACCCGGGAGGTGGAGGTTGTGGGGAGCCGAGATCACGCCACTGCACTCCAGCCTGGACAACAGAGTGAGACTGCATCTCAAAAAAAAAAAAAAAAAAAAAAAACTTCGCTGGGCATGGTGGTGCACACCTGTAATCCCAACACTTTGGGGGACCAAGGCAGGAAGATCACTTGAGCCCAGGAGTTCAAGACCAGAGGTGGCAATGGAGTGAGACTCCCCACCTTCTACAAATAAAAAAATTTAAAAGTAGCCAGATGTGATGACATTTGCCTTTAGTCCCAGCTACTCAAGAGGCTGACGAAGGAGGATCCCTTGACCCCAGGAGTTCGAGGCTGCAGTGAGCTGTGACTGCACCACCGAACTCCAGCCTAGGTGAAAGGTTGAGAACCTGTCTCAAAAATAAATAAATAACTTGCAACAGCCGGGTTCCTATTGCTCAGTGGACATTTATCAGGGACTACTACCACGTGCCAAGGCCATGCGGAAGTAAAACAAGTCTCCACTCTCACAGTTTCACTGCATGGAAAGAGGCCATAACTACCAACAGCTAAAAAAACAACTCTATTTATGCCCAACGGGAGCAAATGGCTTGAAGAAGAAGAAAGTGGGTGAAGCATAATGGTGGGTGGGCAGGTGCTAGTTCTTTATCAGGCAGACAGAAAGGGCCTCTGGGCCAAGATGACATTTCAGCAAAGGGCGAAAAGCAATGAAGAAACCTGTGCCACCTTCTTCTGTCTACAGAAAGAGTAAGAGGGAAGATTCATTAGTTGCATCAGCCAAGCACTACTCTAAGTGTTTCACATTACATTTCATCCTCACACACAACTCTAGGACTCAGGTACTATAACGTAACCCATTTTACAGATACAGAACCAGGTCTGGTCATATATAACCTGCAAGCAGCATACACAGTCAGGAATTTGATGTTTTGTTTGTTTTTTTTTGAGACGGAGTTTCGCTCTCGTTGCCCAGGCTGGAGTGCAATGGTGTGGTCTCGGCTCACTGCAACCTCCGCCTCCCGAGTTCAAGCAATTCTCCTGCCTCAGCATCACAAATAGGTGGGATTACAGGCGCCCGCTACCACACCTGGCTAATTTTTGCATTTTTAGTAGAGACGGGGTTTCACCATGTTGGCCAGGCTGTTGTCACATTCCTGACCTCATGATGTGCCCTAATCCCAGCTACTAGGGAGGCTGAGGCAGGAGAATTGCTTGAATCCAGGAGGCGGAGGTTGCAGTGAGTCAAAATCACGCCATTGCACCCCAGCCTGGGCAACAGAGCAAGACCTCATATTGCAAAAAAAAAGAAAAGAAAAAAAGCTAATTAATCTGCAGTGGGTAGGCCTGAAACCAGGGAGAGGAAGGCAACTATTATTTTTTGTTTTATTATCTTTCGTACTGTTTGAATTTTCTCCTCTGCATGATTTCTAAAATAATAATAAGAAAGCTAGTTCACGCTTCAAATAAATAAATAGCAGCAGGAATTGAAGGGTAGGACATTTCTAAATGCTGAGTTGGAAACAAAGAGAAAGCATGTATTTATTGGGTGCCAATAATAACAGCCAGAGTGACCACGCCAGGCACAGTGATTAAGTGCTTCCCAAGCACAGTCCCTTTAAGCTTTCCAACAGCCCTACAAAGTCAGGACTATTAAAACTCTCCCTTCCTGGCACGGGCTCTGAGGTCCAGAGAGTTTATGTAAATTGCTCGGGCTCATCAACCTAGAAGAAACAGGGACAGGATTTGAACGCACGGAGAGTCTGACACGAGATCCAACACCTCTAAACCACGTGCTTGAACTCTAAGGCCTTTTGGTTTGTTTGGTTGGCTGGTTTTGTTTTTTGAGACAGGGTCTCACTCTGTTGCCCAGGCTTGAGTACACTGGCACCATCACAGCTCAC
Source organism: Pongo pygmaeus (assembly GCF_028885625.2). NCBI lineage: Eukaryota > Metazoa > Chordata > Mammalia > Primates > Hominidae > Pongo > Pongo pygmaeus. The sequence continues at coordinate 17,905,908 of NC_072391.2, forward strand.
TGCAGCCTCGATCTCCTGGGCTCCAGCAATCCTCCTGCCTCAGCCTCCCAAGTAGCTGGGACTACCTGGCATGCACCACCATGCCTGGCTAATTTTTGTATCTTTTGTAGATTCAGGGTTTTACCATGTTGCCCAGGCTGGTCTTGAACTCAAACGGTCTGCCCGCCTCGGCCTCCCAGAGTGCGGGGATTAGAGGTGTGAGCTACCACGCCCGGCCAGAATTCTAAGGCGTTTGCAAGGTACATGGCAGACAGATGGAGCCTGAGGTCGCTTGCAGGCAAGATCTCCAGGGCCGGAGATCAAGTGAATGGCCTCAGGCCTCACAGATTCCAAATTCTTCTCTCCAGAGCGGAGAAGCAAGATTTTGACTCAGACATGGAAACATTCTACAGCTCCTCCCACCCACCCCCCCGCGAATGTGAGCAGTGCAAGGTAGTGGTTAACAATACAAGGTTCAGGGGCTAGGTTCCCATCTCCGCCACTTACAGATGTGTGCCCTCAAGCAGGGCTTCTTCAACCTCAGAACCGCCGATATTTGAGCCCAAATAATTCTTGGTTGCGGGGGGCCATCCTGTGCATTGTAAGATACTGAGTGGCGTCGCTGGCCTCTGCCACTAGATGATAGTAGCACTCCCCACCTCCTCAAGTTGTGACAATCAAAACTGTCTCTAGACATTGCCAAATATCTCCAGAGAGCCAAAAATCATCCCCGCTGCCCTAAAGCAAGTCAGTTCACCTAACCAGGCCTTGATTTCTTCATCTGTGAAATGGGACTAATTCTAGAACCCACCTATTACAGAGTTATCAGGAGGGTTCGATCAGGTGACCCAAGTGCCAGGTTGCAGGAGCTGGTGTTCCCGGCAGCCAAGAGATGGATTAACACGCACAAGTGGAGGGTTCCTGTCATGCATTCATTCATTCAATCTATCATTCGATGACTGTTTATTGAGCACCTACTATGTGCCTAGACCTGGGCTAGTCACAGGCATGGGGGGAAATCAGAAACGATATCTCTGTCCTCTTAAGACTCATAGTCCATCAAAGATGAAAGCTCACAGATAAGAACATAATGACAAAGAGCAGTACCTGCTGTGAAGGAAAGAGCAGGGGTGTCAGGACAGGAAGCACCAGAGTGGCGGTCTGGGCAGATGACATCCCAGCAGACTGGAAGGGTCAGGAAGAGCTCGCTGTGCAAATATCTTGGGAAGCACATACCAGGCAGAAAGATGGCACAGGCAAAGGCCACAGTGGGGTGGGTTGCAGGGAGGATATGGCTGCAGCAATGAGCCAGGACCCAAGACGGGGCGGGAGAAGTCACCAAAGGCCACCACATAGCCAATCTTGGAGCCATGGTACAGAGCACGGATTTTTTGTTCTAATTCTCACAGGAGGCCCTGGGAGGGCATTAAGCAGGAGCATGGCATCGCCTAATTCGCATATTAAGACAGTGGTCCCTGGCCAGGCACAGTGGCTCACGCCTGTAATCCCAGCACTTTGGGAGGCCGAGGCGGGTGGATCACCTGAGGTTAGGAGTTTGAGAGCAGCCTGGCCAACATGGTAAAACCCCGTCTCTACTAAAAATACAAAAATTAGCCGGGTATGGTGCCATGTGCCTATAATCCCAGCTACCCAGGAGGCTGACGCAGGAGAATCGCTGGAACCCAGGAGGCGGAGGCTGCAGTGAGCCGAGATTGTGCCACTGCACTCCAGCCTGGGTAACAGAGCAAGACTCCATCTCAAAAGAAAAAAAGACAGCCGTCCCCTTTTTGGCAGCAAGGATGGGTTTTGTGGAAGATGATTTTTCACAGACAGGGTAGGGGATGATTCGAGTGCATTACATTTATTGTGCACTTTATTTCTATGATTACATTGTAATATATAATGAAATAGTTATACAACTCACCATCATGTAGAATCAGTGGGAGCCCTCAGTTCGTTTTCCTGCAACTAGATGGTCCCATCTCAGGGGTGATGGGAGACAGTGACAGATCATCAGGCATTGGACTCTCAAAAGAAGCACACAGCCTCAATCCCTCGCACACACAGTTCACAGGAGGGTTCGCGCTCCTATGAGAATCTAATGCCACAGGCGATCTGACAGGAGGCAGAGCTCAGGCGGTGATGCAAAAGATGGGGAGCGGCTGTAAATACAGAGGAAGTCTCGCACGCTCACCTGCCGCTCACCTCCTGCTGTGTGGCCTGTGGCCCGGTTCCTAACAGGGCATGCATGAACTGGTGCCAGTCCGTGCTCTGGGTATCGGGGACCCCTGTATTAAGAGACCCTAGGAGAAGATCCTAGGGGAGATGTGCAAGGAGGCTGCAGCCATTATCAAGGCAGCATAAGGGGTGACAGAGAAGCGTGGTTCAAGGCGACTGCTGAGTCGGCGTGTATGGCGTTAGCACATTTACTTCTCCCGGTAACCCTAGGAGAAAGGTGAGGACCAGCAAGGGGAAGGAACAGCCCATAAGTGGGGATGCAAGGATGTCTGACTTAGATTCCATCCCGAGACATGCACAGTGAGTACCAGATGCTGCTTCGTGGCACCGCAGAGTCTACATTCACTGATCTACCTAATGAATGGTGATGGCCCTGCAGCTCCGCCCGCAGTGGGGGTCCTGCTTGGCGACACAGAGCTCTGCCCTGAAGCCCCCAGAAGAGCCGAGAGGTGCCGTCCTTGCGGAACTTCACTCAACCCTGAGCTCACTGGGGCTACTCTTCTTTTGCAGAACAAGCCCTGTACTTTTCATGTATATTGCAAGACTGAAAGGGGTCTGGAATGGTGCTCTGTTTTGCCAATGGAAAATTAAGAAAAGGGAAAGGAGAAATAAGATTCACACCACCACATACCCATAGCCCCCCACACCCCCCCGCCCCACACACACACAAAGCTTCCCTGTGATTTAGAGGCACAGGTGGCCCTAGACCCTGAGACACCCAAATTCCATTCTCTTGAGCTGGATGCTAAATGCCAGGAGGCACTAGCACTGCTGAACTAGAGACGACGCAGTGATCTCCTAATCTCAGCCACACAGAGGCCGTGAAGAGATATCTGCACTCCCATGTTCTCTGGAGCGTCATTCACAACAACCAAGATGGGGACAACTAAATGTCTATCCGTGGTCAAGTGGACAAAGAAAACGTGATCTATACATGCCATGGAATATCGCTCAGCCTTAAAAAGGAAAGAAATCCTGGCCGGGCGCAGTGGCTCACACCTGTAATCCCACCTACTTGGGAGGCTGAGGTGGGAGGATCGCTTGAGCCCAGGAGTGGGAAGCTGCAGTGAGATGTGATTATGCTAATGCACTCCAGCCTGGGTGAGAGAGTGAGACCAAGTCCCAAAGAAAAAGAAATAAAAATAAAACCAGAGCCCTTTCTAAGCACAGACTGCATACCAGGCACTGTGTTCAGGTTTCATGTCCATCGCTCCATTTTATCACCCTAGCAATCTATGAGGAAGGTACTGTAATGATTCCCACTTTACAGAGAGGAACGCAGAGACAAACAGGTGAGAAGATGGCCCGCGAGTCACAGGGGCAGGACCTCGAGGGTCCTGGATTCAAACCCCAGCAACTCTTCTGCACAACCAACCAAGGAATAGACAGGGCTTAGAGGGGCGAAAGGCAAGGCGACAGGCTGCTCCTAAATGCCACACTCAGAAACAACGCTGCAAAGGGGTAGCTCAGAAGCCAAGGGAAGCTGAGAAAAGGAGTGCAAGAGGCCCGTGGTTAGGTCAGGGCACCCGCTGGGCCTCTGAACATTAATCCTATTTAGAGAGACAGCATGTGGCGTTCATTTCCCCACTACAGTCCTGAAAAGATCTGGAGAAAGGCTAAAGTCTCCCGGCCCCAACACAGCAGGAGGCAAGCACGGCTGGCAGGGACATGGGGTGAGAGGAAGGTGGCCACAGCCAGCATCGCGTGGGCGGTGACACGCCCTGGCATGCTGCTGGCTGGGCTGCACCCCACCCTGCCCCCTAACTCAGCAGAGCTAAGAATAAAGCCCAGTAACATCCCAGGGGCAATTTCCAGACTTATCCTCAACACCCAGGAAGGCAGGGGCACGGCCATCCTTGCTCTATCCAGGCAGGTACCACAAATCCTCACGTCCAAGACACAGAACTGAACACAGTTACATGCAAAACTAATTCTTTTTTTTTTTTCTTTTTGAGACAGAGTCTTGCTCTGTCTCCTCGGCTGGAGTGTAATGGCGTGATTATAGCTCATTACAGCTTTGAACTCCCAGGCTTAAGTGATCCTCCCGCCTCAGCCTCTCAAGTAGCTGGGACTAGAGGTGCACACCAAGCCTGGTTAATTTTTGTATTTCTTTCCAGAGATGGGGTCTTGCTATGTTGCCCAGTCTAGCCTCGAACTCCTGGGGCTCAAATGATCCTCCCACCTAGGGCTCCCAAAGTGCTGGATGAGCCACTGTGCCCAGTCCTAAGAATCTTCTCTTAAGAGGGCTTCAGTGCTGTTAAGCACTGAAAAGAAAGCAGAGGCCAGGCTGCCCATCAGTGCCCAAATGTCAGCAGCAAGCATCCTGTTCCCACCTGCTTTCACCCCAACTCTCCCAAGCACCACGAGACCTCTCGTGGAAGGCCCGTCCTATGAAGCTGACACTCACCCTCGTTTTCTCCATCCAACCCTGGCTATCTTTGCAAGGTTGCTCCCCAGCCACTTCCTCTCATCAGACTCTCATGCTTCACCAAATAAATCCCTTAGTCATGTTCCAGGGTCTTGTGAGGGGTCAGGCATGTGCTGGGCATAGGGATATGTCTGGGGACATTGCAGTAACAGGACAGACAGCATTCATCCATTTACAGAGCACGGTTCCTAGGGCTGAGGGCCCAGCAGTGAACAATGGGGACCAAGGGCCGGCCCTCCTGGAACTGAGAGCCTAAAGAGAAGAGACAGATGGTTTAGAAGGGAGAGGATATGAAGACATGTGTGATGAAAAGGACTCAGAGAAGAGGGCAGGCTTTGCTGAGGATGGGTATTTAAATACAGGATTGAGCCGGGCACAGTGGCTCACGCCTATAATCCCAGCACTTTGGGAGGCCAAGACAAGTGGATCACTTGAGGCCAGGAGTTCAAGACCAGCCTGGCCAACATAGCGAAACCCTGTCTCTACCAAAAATACAAAAAATTAGCCAGGCGTGGTAGTGCATGCCTGTAATCCCAGCTACTCAGGAGGCTGAGGCACGAGAATCGCTTGAACCTGGGTGGTGGAGGTTGCAGTGAGCCACGATCACACCACTGCACTCCAGCCTGGGTGACAGAGCGAGACTCCATCTCAATTAAAAATAAATAAACAAATACAGGATGGAAGGAAACAAGGGAGTAAACCAAATGGCCATCTGGAGGAAGGGCACACCAAGCAGAGAAAACAGCCAGTGCAAAGGTCCTGAGGTCAGACCAGGCCTGGCATTTCTGAGAAACCACAGAGAGGCCAACAGGTCTGAAGAATAACAAGCAGTGAAGACAGCGAGGAAGGCAGAAGGCAGGGAGGAGACAGTCAGTGCGGGACGCACAGGCCACCACAGGGATTTTGACTTTCACACAGGGTGACCTGAGGAGCATGGAGTTGATGTGCCGTCATCTATGTTTTAACACCACGGTTCTCAAGTGGGGACAAGTTTGTCCCTCAGGGGACATGTGACAACGTTTGGAAACATCCCGTGTTGTCACAACTTGGGAAGAGGGTAGTGCTATTGGCACTTTGTGGACAGAGGCCAGGGATACCGCTTAACGGCCACAATGCACAGGACAGCCCCCACGACGGGAAATATCTGGCCCCAAATGTCAACAGTGCCAAAGCTAAGCAGCCCTGTTTCAACAGAATCCCTCCCTGCCCAAGCTTCTAGTCCACCTCCCCAACACACCCCTCGTCAGGCAGATGGGGCTTCAGCTCCTCACCCTGTAATACTAGGCCAGCACCTAACCTCAGTTTCCACATCTGTAAAATGGGAATACTAACATTATGCAAATAAGCACTTTGTTAAACATGAGCCAGAGCACACAGTAGGTGCTCAATAAATACCACTACTATTAAAACTTCCAGATCCAGATCCACTTCTTGCTATATCCCTCCACATTCTCTCTCTTTCTGACACAGGGTCTCGTTTTGTTGCCCAGACCGGACTGCAGTGCCATGATCTCAGCTCACTGCAACCTCCACCTTCTGGGCTCAAGTGATCCTCCCACCTCAGCCTCCGGAGTAGCTGGGACTACAGACACACACTATCACACCCAGCTAATTTTTGCATTTTTAGGAGAGATGGGGTTTCACCATGTTGTTCAGGCTGGTCTCAAACTCCCGAGCTCAAGTGATCCACCTGCCTCAGCCTTAGGATTACAGGTGTGAGCCACTGCACCCGGCCTCCTTCCACATTCTCTAGCCTAACCAAATGATTGATTGTGTCATTCAACAAAGATGTATTGAGCCCCTACTATGTGCCTGGAACTAAGCTGAACAGGTGCAGTACACAGAACAGCCCATAAAGATGCCTACATCCCCGTCCCCAGAACCTATGAGTCTCTTACCTTTCATGGCAAAAAGGACTCTGCAGGTACCATTAAGGACTTTGGAATGGGGAGAATGTCCCAGATCAGAGGTCCCCACGCTTTTTGGCACCAGGGATGGATTTCATGGAAGACAGTTTTGCCAGGGATGGAGGGGGGTGGCTTTCAGGATGAAACTGTTCCACCTCAGATCATCAGGCATTAGATTCTCATAAGGAGCTCACAGCCTAGGTGCCTCGCATGCACAGTTCATGTCAGAGTTCACGCTCCTATGAGAATCCAGTGCAGCCACTGATCTGATAGGAGGTGGAATTCAGGTGGTAACGCTGGCTTGCCCGCCACTCAGCTCCTCTTGCATGACTCAATTCCTAACAGGCCACGGACCGCTCGCTACTGGTCCATGGCCCAGGAGTTGGGGACCCCTGTCCTAGATGATCCAGGTGGGCCCAATGTAATCACAGGGAATTATAAGGGACAAGAGGACGGTGGGAATATCTGAGTCAGAAAAGGAGATATGAGGCAGAGCGTGGTGGCTCATGCCTATAATCCCACCACTTTGGGAGGCTGAGGCGGGTAGATCACCCGGGGTCAGGAGTTCAAGACCAGCCTGTCCAACATGGTGAAACCCCATCTCTATTAAAAATACAAAAATTAGCCGGGCGTGGTGACATGCACCTGTAATCCCAGCTACTCAGGAAGCTGAGGCAGGAGAATTACTTGAACCTGGGAGGCAGAGACTGCAGTGAGCTGAGATTCCGTCTCAAAAATAAAAAAAAAAGTAAAGGACATTTGGGACATTTGACAACACAAGCAGGGGTGGAGGGACATGAAACCACGAATTGAGGAATACAGGTGGCCTCTTGATGCTGGACAGGGCCAGGCCATGGATTCTCCCTGCGAGCTTCCGCAAAGAACACCAGCCGTGCATTTTGGACTTCTGACTCCCGAGAACTAGAGTGATGTGTGTTGTTCTCAGTCACCAAGTTGATGGCAATACCAGCAATAAGAAACCAATAGAGACTGGGCACAGTGGCTCACACCTGTAATCCCAGCACTTTGGGAGCCCAAAGCAGGAGGATCACCTGAGGTCAGGAGTTCGAGACCAGCCTGACCAACACGAAGAAATCCCGTCTCTACTAAATATATAAAAATTAGCTGGGCATGATGGTGCACACCTGTAGTCCCAGCTACTCAGGAGGCTGGGGCAGGAGAATCATTTGAACCCAGGAGGCGGAAGTTGCAGTGAGCCGAGATGATGCCATTGCACTCCAGCCTGGGCAACAAAAGCAAAACTCAGTCTCAAAAGAAAAAAAAAAAAAAGAAAAACCAATACAGCAGGCAATAAAAATAGAGCTGGTGGGGAAATAAGGGTATCAAGGCATGAACACATGTCACCTTGCAGAGTGATGCTTGTTCACGCCTCAATACCCTTGCCATGCCCCTGCCTTGACATCAGACTGAGCCCAACAGTACCTCCAGTGAAGACCCGGGTTCTGTCCTCCCAGGGCATTTCTAATGCCTTTCTGAAATACCCGCTACATCCACGGTGGACCTGCTTAGGAAAATGCTTTAGAATGGCAGAAGCTGGGGATGATGGAATATAGGAATTTATTTTTTACATTTCACCTTAATAGGAAATATATGACTCTGTTTTTGCTTTTAAGACAGTCTCACTCTGTCACCCAGGCTGGAGTGCAGTGGCGTGATCATGGCCCACTGCGGCCTCTACCTACCAGGCTCGAGCAATCCTCCCACCTCAGCCTTCTGGGCAGCTGGGACCACAGGTGTATGCCACCACGCCCGGTCAATTTTTGTGGTTTTTGTAGAGAAGAGGTTTCTCCATGTTGCCCAGGCTGGTCTCAAACTCCTGAGCTCAGGCGCTCCCACCTTCGCCTGCCAAAGTGCTGGGATTACAGGTGTGACCCACAGTGCACCTGGCCATGACTCAATTTTTAAAAAATATATATATGTGTATGTATGCATGTGTGTGCATTTGTTTATATAATACATATATAGGCTGGGTGTGGTGGCTCAAGCCTGTAATCCCAGCACTTTGGGAGGCCAAGGTGGGCAGATCACGAGGTCAGGGGTTCGAGACAAGCCCGGCCAATGTGGTGAAACCCCATCTCTACTAAAGATACCAAAAATTAGCTGAGCGTGGTGGCGCACGCACCTGTAGTCTCAGCTACTCAAGAGGCTGAGGCAGGAGAATCGCTTGAACCTGGGAAGTGGAGGATGCAGTGAGCCGAGATCACGCCACTGCACTCCAGCCTGTTGACAGGGCGAGACTCCAGACTCCATCTCAAAAAAAAAAAAGTATATATCAAGGTAAACAACAAAAAGTTAATCTGCCCAAATGCAATTGCCTCTTTTAGTTTCTCATTTATCCCTCTGGAATTTCTTACAAATACAGCAAATATAACTACGTAATTCTTACTTGTCTGCTTTTTTACCCAGAAGTAACATACCAAATATACCAAGTGGATCTTCACGTTTTCACTTAAAAACTGGACCTTGGAGGCTGCCGCACATCTGTGCACAAAGGGCTTCCTCATCTTATGTCCTTCTGCAAGCATCCCACCCCACTATTCACCCAGCCCCTGCTGATTGCCACTTGGGAGGCTGCCCATCTTTTGCTATTCTAAACAATGACACAATGAGTTCCCTTAGAAACTGCTTATTAAGCTAAAGAAAACATGAAGAGCCTGACCCACACACCAATCTGGCTTTGCTTAATGGCTCATAAGCCTAGAGGCGGCAGAAAACAAAGGAAAAGGCCCAGGTTACTTTTGATGACCTCAAGACACACAGTGAGAAACAGAACAATAGCAATAAATGCAGACCCAGGCATCTCTAAGGGAATTTAGTCTTTAAAATATCACTGAAGGCCAGGCGCGGTGGCTTGTACCTGTAATCCAGTACTTTGGGAGGCTGAGGCAGGCGGATCACTTGAGGTCAGAAGTTAGAGAGGAGCCTGGCCAACATGATGAAACCCCGTCTCCTATAAAAATACCAAAATTAGCCAGGCATGGTAGTGGACACCTGTAGTCCCAGCTACTCCGGAAGCTGAGGCAGGAGGATTGCTTGAACCTGGGAAGTCAAGGCTGCAGTGAGCCATGATCATGCCACTGCTCTCCAGCCTGGGAGACAGAGCAAGACTCTGTCTCAAAACCAAAACAAAAAAAAAAAAGTGTGGTGTACCATTAGAAGACATGTGATTTGTTCAGTTCATTCCACACCTAATAATCTTATCTGCATGACCTGGGTGAAAACCCCAGCCTCCAAATAGGTTTCCTGACTCCCCTCCCAACTGCAGACAGGGAATATCTTCAAAACGCAGCCCCAGTCCCGTCACACTGTGCTGAAAACTATTGCAGGTTCTCAGAGCTCTCAGGATGGATCACGATCCCCACAACTGCAGCTTGTGGGTTCAGCCCCAACTCACTGTTCCAGGGACCCCTTCATGACTCGGCCTTTGCAGAGTGGGTTCCCTCTACCTGGAGTCTTTCTCCCCATCACTGCCCTGACACGCAATGCAGGGGCATCCTTCAGCTCTCAGCTGAAACATTCCTTCTTGAGGGAGGCCCACCTATCTCCCCACCCCTTTCTCGAACACACCAGATCCCCCATTTAACAACTTCATGGCACCCTGTACTGTGCCTGCTAAGTACTTATCAGATTTTTTCATTAAATATTTCTCAGATACTATTTAATGCTGTATGTTACCTTATTTATACACGACATTTGATATGAACATGCTATATAGTATCTAATACACCATGTACAGTTATCACTAGGATGAACCATAGGAATTGCCATTTGTATAGGTCATGAGTTGGTGAACCACAGCCTGTGGGCCAAATTCAGCCTGCTGCCTGCTTTTGTACAGCACACAGGCTAAGAATGGATTTCTTTTTTTTTTTTTTTTTTGACAGCATCTCACTCTGTTGCCCAGGCTGGAGTGTGGTGGTATGATCATAGCTGACTGCAGTCTCAACCTCCTGGACTTAAGAGCTCCTCCCATCTCAGCCTCATGAGTAGCTGGGATACAGGCATGAGCCACCACACCTGGCTAATTTTTTTTTTTATTTTTATTTTTGTAGAGACAGTGATATGGCTTGGCTGTGTCCCCACCCAAATCTCATTTTGAACTGTAGTTCCCATAATCCTTACATGTTGTGGGAGAAACCCAGTGGGAGGTAATTGAATCATGGGGGTGGTTACCTCCATGCTGTTCTTGAGACAGTGAATTCTCACGAGATCTGATTTTGCTCAACACTTCTCAGCAAAAGAAGCACTTTTGCTCAGCACTTCTCCTTCCTGCCACTATGTGAAGAAGGATGTGTTTGCTTCCCTTCCACCATGATTGTAAGCTTCCTGAGGCCTCCTCAGCCCTGCAGAACTGTGGGCCAATTAAACCTGTTTCCTTTATAAACTACCCAGTCTTGGGCAGTTCTTTATAGCAGCATGAGAACAAACTAATACAGTAAATTGGTACTGGGAGAGGGGTGCTGCTGTAAAGATATCCAAAAATGTGGAAGCAACTTTGGAACTGAGTATCAGGCAGATGTTGGAACAGTTTGGAGGGCTCAGAACAGTACAGGAAGATGTAAGAAACTTTGGAACTTCCTAGGGACTTATTGAATGGCTTTGACCAAAATGTTGATAGTGATATGGACAATGAAGTCCAGGCTGAGTTGGTCTCAGATGGAGATGAGGAACTTCTTGGGAAATGGAGCAAAGGTGACTCTTGCTATGCTTAAGCAAAAAGAGTGGCAGCATTTTGCCTTTGCCCTAAAGATCTGTGGAACTTAGAACTTGAGAGAGATGAGTTAGATGATTGGCAGAAGAAATTTCTAAGCAACAAAGTGTTTAAGAGGAAGCAGAGCATAAAAGTTTGAAAAATTGGAAGGCTGATGAGTTGACAGAAAAGAAAAACCCATTTTCTGGGGAAAAATTCAAACCTGCTGCAGAAATTTGCATCAGTAACAAGGAACCAAATGTTAATCACCAAGACAATGGGGAAAATGTCTCCAGGTCAAGTCAGAGACCTTCACAGTAGCCCCTCCCATCACAGGCCTAGAGGTCTAGGAGGAAAAAATGATTTCATAGGCCAGGCCCAGGGCCCCCCTGCTGTGTGCTGCCTAGGGACTTAGTGCACTTTGTCCCAGTTGCTTCAACCATGGCTAAAAGGCGCCAAAATACAGCTCGGGCCATGCCTTCAGAGGGTGCAAGCCCCAAAAGCCTTAGGAGATTCCATGCAGTATTGAGCCTGTGGACAAAAGTCAAGAATCAAGGTTTGGGAACCTCCACCTAGATTTCAGAGGATGTATGGAAATGCCTGGGTGTCCAGGCAGAAGTTTGCTGCAGCAGTGGAGCCCTCATGGAGAACCTCTGCTAGGGCAATGCAGAAGGGAAATGTGGGGCCAGAGACCCCACAGAGTCCCTACTGGGACACTACCTAGTGGAGCTGTGAGAAGAAGGCCACCATCCTCCAGACTCCAGAATGGTAGATCCATGGACAGCTTGCACCATGCACCCAGAAAAGCCACAGACTCACAACACAAATCAGTGAAAGCACCTGGATGGGGGCTGTACCCTGCAAAGCCACAGGGGAAGAGCTGCCCAAGGCCGTAGGAGCCCACCTCTTGCATAAGCATGACCTGGATGTGAGACATGGAGTCAAAGTAGATCATTTCAGAGCTTTAAGATTTGACTGCCCTACTGGATTTCAGACTTGCATGGGGCCTGTAGTCCCTTCATTTTGGCCAAATTTTCCCATTTGGAATGTGTGTATTTACCCAATGCTTGTACTCCTATTGTATCTAGGAAGTAACTAACTTGCTTTCAATTTTACAGGCTAATAGGCAGAAGGGACTTGCTTTGTCTCAGATGAGACTTTGGAATTGGACTTTTGGGTTAATGCTGGAATGAGCTAAGACTCTGGGGGACAGTTGGAAAGGCATGATTGTGTTTTGAAATGTGAAGACATGAGATTTGGGAGGGGCAGAATGATATGATTTGGCTGTGGAATTATATGGTTCCGTTGTATCCCCACCCAAATCTCATCTTGAATTGTAGTTCTCAGAATCCCCACGTGTTGTGGGAGGAACCTGGTGAGAGATAATTCAACCATGGGGGCGGTTACCTCCATGCTGTTCTGATGATAGTGAGTTCTCACGAGATCTGATGGTTTGATAAAGGGCTTTTCCCCTTTTGCTCAGCACTTCTCCTTCCTGCCACCATGTGAAGAAGGACATGTTTGCTTCCCTTTCTGCTGTGAGTGTAAGTTTCCTGAGGTCTCCCCAGCCCTGTGGAATTGTGAGTCAATTAAACCTCCTTCCTTTATAAACTACCTAGTGTTCTGCAGTTCTTTATAGCAGTGTGAGAACAGACTAATACAAACAGAGTCTCACTTTGTTGCTGAGGCTGGTCTCAAACTCCTGGGCTCAAGCAATCTTCCCACCTTGGCCTCTCAAAGTGCTGAGATTACAGACAGAAGCCACCATGCCTGGCCAATTTTTAAATACATATTATAAGAAAGACTATTTGCCCCTGGGCCTGTGAGACCTAAAATATGGACTACCTAACCCTTCACAGAAAAAGCATGCCAACTCCTGCTCCAAGTCAAACATTGTTGAAGGTTGGCATCTTCCTATGTCTCCATCAGATGTTTATTTTATATGTTATTTTTTCGATGTCTCACTCTCCCCAGACTGTTTCTTTAGCACAGTGAACGTACTGGTGCTGTCCCTCAAAATGTCACTCCCCACTCACTGTGCAGAATTCCTGGGGTGTGGCAAGCACTCAGGAAGTACCTAGGGCATCTGTGAATGGACATCAGAACGAGTCTCAGCAAAATGTCAATTCAGTGTACTAGCATTTGTGATCACGAGGCCAGGCACACACCACACCAGGTCTTAAATAAAAACAAATAAGTAGGGTGATAAAAATATCTCATGTTGACTATAGTCACTTTGAATATTGAATATAGTCACTCTGGAAGGCCAAGATGGGAGGAAGGCCAAGAAGTTCAAGATCAGCCTCGGCAACACAGTGAGACCCCCATCTCTAAAAAATAAAATCTAAGAAGGGCCAAGGTGCTAAGATTTGCCTACCTGGAGACAGGAGGCATGCACAATTCTGAATGTACTAAACTGAGTTGCACACTTTATAGGTGCATCATATGGTATGTGAATTATATCTCAACAAAGATGTTTATTTAAAAAAAGAGAGAGAGAGAATAAGCCCCAGGATCATTTTGGCTATATGCAATTTTCACCTTACACATGCTGCCTTGAACACCTAACACCCTCCTCAAAACAATTAATAAATACACTTAGACCTCACTTTATCATCTCAGGAAGTGCGTACCTCATCTAGACTACTTTGCCTTTGTGAAAAAAGAAAAAAAAATTTTTTTTTTTTTTTTTGAGACAGAGTCTTGTCTTGCTCTGTCTCCAGGCTGGAGTGCAGTGGTGCAATCTCAGCTCACTGCAACCTCCACCTCCCAGGTTCAAGTGATTCTCCTGCCTCAGCCTCCCAAGTAGCTGGGACTACAGGCACGCACCACCACGCCTGACTAATTTTTCTATTTTTAGTTGAGATGCGGTTTCACTATGTTCACCAGGATGGTCTCCATGTCTTGACCTCATGATCCGCCTGCCTCGGCCTCCCAAAGTGCTGGGACTATGGGTGTGAGCCATCACGCCTGGCCAAAAAAAAAATTTAATACATGTCTTTTCCTGTTGCTATTAATATGTTGCATGTTGCCTTAATAAACCCAGGGTTTCTCACCCTCAACACTACTGACGTTTTAGGCTGGATAAGTCTGTCCCACGTATCATAGGATGTTTATAGCATTCCTGATCCCAACCCAATAGACACTAACTGCACCCCCATCCCAAACTGTGACAACAAAAATGTCTCTAGACATCACTGAATGTCCTCTGAGAGACAGATCACTCCTCACTGAGATCCACTGCCTTTATATTTTTTTCTATGTGGTTCCACTCCTTTCACCAATATTTAGTGACTCTGACGACCCAACCACCGGCCCACCCATTCATTTAAAAAAATTACTGAGCTTTGCTTGTATCAGGACTTGAACCAGAAACAACCACATTTATATCTTGCCCTCAAATAGCTTAGAATCTTGAATATAAGGTAGGATGTGTCCATAAATGGCCATTACAAAAGATTTTAAAAGCACAGAGTACCGCCAAAGAGATACACATAAAAGGCAAGAAATATCCAGAAAAGAGTTTCACAAAGCAAAAAGGAAAACTCAGTTTCCTCATTCATAGAGCAAGGATAATACCTGTTTTTTGTTTGTTTGTTTGCTTGTTTGAGATGAGGTTTCACTCTGTTGCCCAGGCTGGAAAGCAGTGGTGTGCAATCATAGCTCACTGCAGCCTCAATCTCCTGAGCTCAGGAGATCCTCCCACCTCACCCTCCAAACTAGGTAGAACCACAAGTGCATGCCACTAAACCTAGCTAAATTTTTTTTAAGAAATGTGGTCTGGCCATGTTCCCAGGCTGGTCTCAAGCTCCTGGCCTCAAGCAATCCTCCCTGCTTGGCCTCCCAAAGTGCTGGGATTACAGGCATGAGCACCATGTGCAACCAATACCTGCTTTTCATCAGAGACATTGTGAAGACGAGACTTATATATTATTTCATTTTAACCCCATTTGAAGTGGGTAGTGTTTTTTCCATTTTGCTGAGGAAGAGACTAAGGCACAGAGAAGTAAAGCAACTTGCCCAAGGTTGTACAACCTATAAAAAAAAGAAAACTTCCACACAGGTAGGCTAGCTCACTGCTGCATGTACTGACTCCTTAACATGGATAAAATCATTCATGTGACAACAGATGGGTGCCCAGTGACCACTCTATTCCTGGAAGTTGTTATTTCCACTTGAGAGGTCAAAGCAGGCTTCTCGGAGTGAGTAAAATATAAGAAGGGTTGGCGGGGCACAGTGGCTCACACCTGTAATCCCAGCACTTTGGAAGGCCAAGATGGGAGGATCACTTGAGACCAGGAGTTCAGGACCAGCCTAGGCAACACAGACCTCCATCTCAAAGGGCCAAGATGCTAAGATTTGCCAATACAGAGACAGGAGGGAACTTCACTCCAAGAGGGACACACACAGAAGACAGTCACAAGCTTAGGGGGTATAAGCTGGCCACAGTGGCTCATGCCTATAATCCCAGTATTTTGGTAGACCGAGGCAGGAGGATCACTTGGGTCCAGGAGTTCCAGAAAAGACTGGGCAACACAGTGAGACAACATTATCTATTAAAAATAAAAAATAATAATAAACGGGACAAAGAGCCAGAAGAGGACCAGATGACCAATACAGCTGGGAAGACAGGCCAGAGCCAGAATGAGTTAAGTGAAGGAAAATGAAACTTCACTTAGGATTCAAACCAGGAAAATGCTGCATCACCCAGACGTTGCAAAAGCTCCCAGAAGTTGTGAAACTCGGAAGGAAATTTTCTGGCTTACCCTTTTCTTGAATATAGCTAAGAACAGGAAACTGGAAAAACTACTGTCATCTTCAAACACTCCCCCGGAGACACCCCAGTCTCCAACACTCCCTCTCCCACCACCCCAGAGCCTTCCATCTCAAGGAGTGTCCTGCCTCACCCATCTCCCTGCTCTATGCCAAACTGAAATCCTCACTCCCCATTCTGGCCAGCCAGCATCACGACACAGATGGCCCAGGGGCAGGCAGGGTTGAAGGGAGTGACCATGACTTGGTGGTCAAGGGCACGGGCTCTGCGGCAGCAGATCTGGGCTCGAGTCCTGGTCCTACTACTTCCAGGCTGTGTGGCCTGGGGGAAGCTACCCAATCTCTCTGGCTTTCAGTTCCCGTGTGTCAAATTAAAAGAATAACACCCATCTCTCATAGCTATTGCACACAATGTTGGGAAGACAGAATACGCGTTAGGGGTTGAGTTTGCTGCAGTTACTTCTACCATAGTATTATCATTACTACGACTATTGTCATCATCACTGTTGGGAGTAAACAGCTCATAAAGCCATGTGCCAAAATGCTGAAGCCCCCTTAGTAGACTGACTAATCCTCCAGCCTCCAAGATTAGCCAAAGTCATCTGGCACAGCCTGTTGGAAAAGACTCCTCTCTGGCCCACCCCAGGGTGTTTATGGGGCAAGATGGAGCATGGGGTACCGGCCAGGCCCTGGAGCCAGACGGCCTGGGTTTCAGTCTAGTCCTGTCATTTACTAGCTGGGTGACTTCACCTCTCTCTGCCTCCTTTCCCCACCCATAAGGTAGAAACAATCACAGTTCCTGCTTCACAGGGAACTTGTCATGATTAAATCATTATTAGCACTTAAAAGGCATTAACAACAGTCCTTGGCACTTAGGAAGTGCCAAAGAAGCCTTAATGATCCGCCTTTTCTCTGTTGAGTTTTTTCTTTTTCTTTTTTTTTTTTTTTTTTTTGAGACAGAGTTTTGCTCTTGTTGCCCAGGCTGGAGTGCAGTAGTGCAATCTCGGCTCACTGCAACCTCCGCCTCCCGGG
This sequence comes from Pongo pygmaeus, assembly GCF_028885625.2. Classification (NCBI taxonomy): domain Eukaryota; kingdom Metazoa; phylum Chordata; class Mammalia; order Primates; family Hominidae; genus Pongo; species Pongo pygmaeus. The sequence continues at coordinate 17,922,976 of NC_072391.2, forward strand.
TTCAAGCAATTCTCCTGCCTCAGCCTCCCGAGTAGCTGGGATCACAGGCATGCGCCACCACCATGCCCGATTGATTTTATATTTTAGTAGAGACAGGATTTCACTATGTTGGCCAGGCTGGTGTCAAACTCCTGCTCTCAGGTGATCCGCCCACCTCGGCCTCCTGAAGCGCTGGGATAACAGGCGTAAGCCACCACACCTGGCCTCTGTTGAGTTCTAACTGTCTCTTTCTCTCCTACCTGTCATTTTCCCCAAAGTGAGACCATGTCCATTGAGTTCTCCTGGTGCATATAGGACACGCTTATTAAATATGCATTCAACAAATAAAAGGTGGCCAGGTGTGGTGGTTCACGCCTGTAATCCCAGCACCTTGGGAGGCTGAGGCGGGTGGATCACCTGAGGTTGGGAGTTCCAGACCAGCTTGACCAACATGGAGAAACTCTGTTTGTAATAAAAATACAAGATTAGCCAGGCGTGGTGGCACATGCCTGTAATCCCAGCTACTCAGGACGCTGAGGAAGGAGAATCGCTTGAACCCAGGAGGCAGAGGTTGCTATGAGCTGAGATCCCACCATTGCACTCCAGCCTGGGCAACAACATCAAAACTGTCTCAAAAAAAAAAAAAAAAAAAAAAAAACCAAAAACACCACAAAACACAAATAAAAGGTGATTAAATCTATCTGAAGAGCAACCCAGAAAGCAGGCAGAGGAAAGCCTAACCACGCATACCCCACTTTCACCCAACAATCCTACTTTACAGACAGGAGTCCAAAGGAAGTAACTCCAGCAAGAAAAGGAACGTGTACAAGCTGGGCCATTTCACAACAGCAAAAAACCAGGAGAACTCCCTAGCACCTAAGAGCCAAGCAAACTGGGGCAGGTGATCCGATTAAAAAATGACCCTGCTGTCACAAAACGAACTGTGCAACCTCCTGCACCCCAGGAGAGGCCACCCCTAAAGGCGGTAGGTAGCACTGGCCATGGGGCTTACATTCTTGGACGAGGATTTTTAAACCATGTGTAAAAGCAGAACAAGAAATACAGCAGGCAACATCTCTAACTGCCTAAGAGCTGTGCTTAAGGGTGAGGGGGAGGCTGGGCATGGTGGCTTACACCTGTCATCCCAGTACTTTGGGAAGCCAAGGCGAGGGGGATCACTTGAGGTCAGGCGTTCAAGACCAACCTGGTCAACATGGTGAAACCCTGTCTCTATTAAAAATACAAAAATTAGCTGGGCATGGTGGCAAACAACTTGTAATCCCAGTGACTTGGAGGCTGAGGTGGGAGGATCACTTGAACCCAGGAGACGGAGGATACAGTGAGCCGAGATCATGCCACCGCAGTCCAGCCTGGACGACAGAGTGAGACTCTGTATCAAAAAAAAAAAGAAAAAAAGAAAGAAACTAGAAGCTATTATTATACCGCATTGATTCTAAGACTCTGTTTCTTCCTATTTTGCTATCTTTGATATTTGTCTGTGTCTCTCGATTAGCCCATCCTACAAACACTGCTGGCTACGTTTTTATATCCTAACATCTCTGAAATTGGGATGCATGTCACAAATGCTGGCCTCTAGGATTCCATGAAACGCAGCATGTCCATATCAACAGCCTGGTCTCTCTAACTGATTAAGGGATGGTGAGAGGCTTTTTTCTAAGTTTCCAGAATTAAGAAGGAAAAGCTAAAAAATTCCCTTACTTCTTAGCCACGCCAACTCAAGGAGACAGGCAGTCATCACACCCCCCACTCCCCACTCCCACTCTGTAATAGCTCAATTAACTTTAATGGGGGGTGAGCATCACTGTCAAGCTACCTGACCAGGCCAGCTCAGGCAAACCTGCCCGCAGCCTGGTCTCTGATCATCTCTACCTACCAGCTGCCTTCTTGTCTCCACAAGGCCCATGCCCAGGCCAGCTTTGTTTTTGCCAAACCGAGGCAGACAGGAGAAAAGAAATAAGAAAATCTCCCACTCGCCAAAGCACAGCCTTTTCCAAAGCATGTGGTCACCAAGAGGCCCTGATTCCTGCCAGGTCCCAGGAATACTCTCTGCAAGGCACAGTGTTCTTTTAGAAGCACTCACATAGGATCTGCCTAGCGAGAGGCCTATCATTTCAACCACTTCAGCTTCAGGGTCAATGACCTGTGTCCTCACCAGTCTATGTAAGGGACATATCTTGAATTCACATGCACATTGTTTTTTTTTGAGACAGGGTCTCGCTCTGTCGCCCAAGCTGGAATACAGTGGTGCAATCGTGGCTCACTGCAGCCTCAACCTCCCAGGCCCAGGTGATCATCCCACCTCTGCCTCCTGAGTAGCTGTAACCACGGCCATGCACCATCATACCTGGCTAATTTTTTTTTTTTTTAATTTTGAGTAGAGACTGGGTCTCGCTATGTTGCCCAGGCTGGTTTCAAACTCCTGGGCTCAAGTCATTCTCCAGCCTTGGCCTCCCAAAGTGCTGCGATTACAGGCAGAAGTCACCACGCCCAGCTCACACGAATATTTTAAACTGCATCACAGGATTGCTGGAGATCTGATAGTATCTGTGAGAATGGACCTTGAAAACCAACAAGCAGGCTACAGTGTTGCTGATAGTCACCCAGGAGAAAACAAAATCACAATGGACATATTGCAGCATTACCCTAACATGGCTTGTATATAACTCCTGGCAGCAGGTAGATTGCATCCATCCCAGGGTTTCTCAGGCTAAGGTGGGAGGATGGCTTCAGCCTAGGAGGTAGAGGTTGCAGCGAGCTGAGATCATGCCACCATACTCTAGCCTGGGCAACAGAGCCAGCCAGACCTTGTCTCAGGGAAGAAAAAAAAAAAAAAAAAAGTTAAAAAATAAGTACATGTTGGACAATATTGGCAGGCTTACTCAAAAGTTTCTCCCTTGCCGTTTCCTCCTAGAGAAGCATAAAACCAAATGCTCATTTTTCCTGCATCCCTTGCAGCCAGAGGTGGTCATGTAATCCAGTTTCAGCCAAGGAGACATGACAGAAGTCTGCAATGTGGACAGAAGAGCCTTTGAAGAAGGCTTGGACTTTCCTGAATAGAAAGGAACCCATGAGGCTGGTGTGACCCTTCCCTCTTCCTACCTTGAACCCAGATACATCGGCTAGGGCTGTAGCAGCCATTTAGGGGCCTTGAGGAAAAGACAATGAAAACAGCAGAGATGTCAGTCCTAACAACCCTGCATCGCTAATCCAATGCCAGCAACTCCAAGAGGTACTGGAATTCCTGACATGTAAAAAAATAAACAAATAAATACCTTTCTGCTTAGGCTGCTGAAGTAGGGCTGTTTCTTGAAGCCAAATGCAATCCTAACAGATAGAAGGTAAGAGATAGATGTCAAAATCCTGAAGACTAGACTCAAATGACTGAGGGGCAAAACAGCTGGGGAAAGGGCAGGCTTTGAGTCAGCCTGCTGGGTTTGAATACTGTGTCCACCCCTTGCTAGTGATATGATCCTGGGCATGTTTAACTGTGCCACAGATGCCCCATTTAAAATAAAAAGTCATTACAGCAACCACCCAGAATGACTGTGGGCCTGAAACAAGGTATGTGCAGAGAGGGCTAGGCATACCACACAACACAGAGTAACCTCAATGCATGTTATTTTATTTATAAAATCGACTCTTGGAGGTTCCCTCTCTCAGCTTTGGAGCCCCACCACCCTCTGTCTCTGTACAGGGGACCTTCTTCCTTCTCCCTTCCTTCTTGCCTATTAAACTCTCCACTCCTTAAAACCACTCCATGTGTGTCTGTGTCATTTTATCTAAACCGGCATGAGGACCAAGAACCCTGGTGTTCCTCCACTCATCAGAGTCGTATCATTTTGGTGTGTTGGCCAGGAAAGGAAATTATTTCATCAGACTGAAGCAATCAAACTCCAAATGGTGCTGTAACCTGAACCACACATGGACACGACATTCTTCTGAGGACCCTCGGATCCACCCCAGGAGGAGCCCTAGCTGCTGTTCCCCATTCGACGCCCCTTTTCACCAGGAAGTAGTCAGAATAAGTCGTCGCCCAAAACCCCCTAACAGCAGTTAATGTGGCATCTCCACAGGGGGTAATGTTGTAGGAGTTAGGAAATTATTTTAGGCAAATAGAGAGGAAAAGGGGTCCTTGGGAAATGTTTGGTTTTTAAAGCAACTCCGGAAAAGTTTCTTGTAAAGTCCCGGCTCTTAGAGCCAGGCCAGCAACCTTTGATATGCATATGTAAGCCATTAGAAACTGGGTCCACCCAAACATGGCGATTCCCACAGCCTTCTTGCCCTTTCCCCGCATGTTCCTGGCAACATGGCTGCCACCACGCATCCCCAAGTGTGCAGAACATCACTGTACCCTGCATTTGCATATTAAAAGGCTAGGTAGGAGGGCCAGCTTTTTCATGCGCTAAGTGAAAGACATGCCTAGTCAAACCAATCCCCTGAGGCCTATGCAAATCAGACACCGCCTCTTCCAGCTTCTGTATATATACCAAGCTGCTATCTGTGGCAGCTGGGGTTCCCTGTCTCAGCTTTGGAGCCCCTCTCCCTCTGTCTCTATACAGGGGATCTTCTTCTCCCTTCTTTCTTGCCCCTTCTTGCCTATTAAACTCTCTGCTCCTTTAAATAAATAAACAAACAAACTCTTACCAAAGTCACACAAGCAAGATGGGGATAAGGCAGACTAGAAGTGATTTAGTCATTGGTTCTTTCCAACACTTGAGAAGGAGTTGTCTTTAGGGATTGAGTTGAAGGCCAGGTATAACGGCTCACACCTGTAATCCCAGCACTTTGGGAGGCCGAGGCAAGAGGATGGCTTGAGCCCAGGGGTTTGAAACCAACCTGGACAACACAGGGAGAACTCATCTGTACAAATTAAAATATATATATAATTTTAAAGAAATAATTGTGTTGTAAATATCCCTATCTTAGAGCTAATGCCTAAGCAAGGAGGGGAGAAAGGAAGCCACCAAGGCTTCCCGTAGGATCCAAGTCCTACAGGCCCAATTCTCAGCCTCCTTGTGGTTCCTTTTCTCCTCCCTACTCTTTGAGCTCCAGCCACCGTGACCTTCCTCATTAAGCCAGTGCTTCTGCACATGCATTTCCCACTGCCCAGAACATTCTTACCTTCTGTTTTTGCCTATATAGCAGAAACCGCTAGCTGCACTCCAGTATCAACTCTCCCTCATCCCTGAGTAACATCTTCAGCTGGGTACATCCTGCTTAGAAAGGAAACTACATTTCCCAGCCTCCTTTGCAGCTAGAGACATCACATGACTAGGTACAAGCCAATGGGATGTGACAAGAAGAGACAGGAGCAACCTCAAGGTTGTGCCCTTACTCTGCTTTCCTACTGGCTGCCATGTGGACATGGAGATGCATCATCTTGATCCATGCAGATGAGGACAGCAGAGCAACAAAATGGGAGGGGCCTGGGACCCTGATTATTTTGGGGACACAGCTGCCACGCCAGCTGGGATTTTTACATGACAGAGAAATGAGCTTGTATCTTAACCCACCATATTTGGGGTCTTCAACACACATAGCCAAACCTGTATCATCAAATGGGTTCCCCACTTAAGGAGTCTCCTTTTTTCTCTCCAACCAGATGAAACCCCACTATTGCACTCACCAGGCACCACGCAGCTCCCCTTCATAGCACTTCCTGATGATTGTTCATTTATTTGGCCATTTCCTGAACAAGACTGGGGCTCAAGGAAGGCAGGGAACCATGCTCTGTACACCGCTGGATTCCCAGCATGGAGCCCAGGTAAGGGCTATGCAAGACCCTCAGAGACTGTCACCTGAATGGGACCAGCCAGGCCATGGGACCCATTCATGGGCACTGACCCTCGAAGATTCTACCTCCTGCAAAGAGCTCCTAAGAGGGTCTAATACACCCACTCACCCAAGTCTTGCCTCGAATTTCCCCAGGACCCACCTGTACACAGAGGTTAAAAAAGAAAACACTATGGGCTGGGAACAGTGGCTCACGCCTGTAATACCACCACTTTGGGAGGCCGAGGCAGGTGGATCACGTGACGTCAGGAGTTTGAGACCAGCCTGGCCAACATGGCAAAACCCGTCTCTACTAAAAATACAAAAAGTAGCCGGGCGTGGTGGCACATGCCTGTAATCCCAGCTACTCGGGGGGCTGAGGCAGGAGAATCACTTGAACCCTGGCGAAGGAGGTTGCAGTGAGCCAAGATCACGCCACTGCACTCCACTCTGGGCAACAAGACAGAAACTCTCTTAAAAAGAAAAAAAAAAAAAAGACTATAACCAGCTGCCTAAAGAGCAAACAATTATCAGCAAATACTCAGATCCATGTAACATTTCATCTGCAATTAAATATCATTAACAAAAATGCATCATAATCAAGATGCACCAGTCCATGCAAACAAAAAAATAAAGACTACATGTTTTGTTTTGTTTTTCTGAGACAGAGTCTTGCTCTGTTGCCCAGGCTGGAGTGCAGTGGCATCATCTTGGCTCTCTACAACCTCCTCCTCCCAGGTTCAAGTGATCCTCATGCTTCCCCCTTCCCAGTAGCTGGGATTATAGGCAAGCGCCACCACAGTTAATTTTTGTATTTTTAGTAGAGATGGAGTTTCACCATGTTGGACAGCCTGGCCTTGAACTACTGACCTCAAGTGATCTGCCCACCTCGGCTTCTCAACGTACTGAGATTACAGGTGTGAGCCACCACACCTGGCTGACTGTTTTCAATACAAAAAAAAAAAAAAAAAGAAAAAATATTAGCTGGGCATGGTGGTGAGCACCTGTGGTCCCAGCTACTCCAGAGGCTAAGGTGGGAGGATTGCTTGAGCCTGAGAGGTCACGGCTGCAGTGGGCCATGACCGTGCCCCTGCACTCCAGCCTGACCAACAGAGGAGATCCTGTCTCAAAATACACACACATATATATATATATATGTTTTTGTAGAATCCCGTCCTTGTTTTTAAAAAATACCATGTATTTATGGCTGGGCATGGTGGCTCAGACCTGTAATCCCAGCACTTTGGGAGGCTGAGGCAGGTGGATCACTTGAGGTCATGAGTTTGAGACCAGCCTGGCCAAAATGGTAAAACCCCATCTCTACTAAAAATACAAAAATTAGCTAGACATAGTGGTGCATGCCTGTAGTCCTAGCTACTCGGCAGGCGGAGGCTGCAGTGAGCAGAAATCACACCACTGCACTCCAGCCTGAGTAACAGAGCAAGACTCTGTCTCAAAAAAAAATTACTATATCTTTAGGATCTGTGGAGAAGGGAGGCTGAAAATTAAAAACATCAACCTGCCAGTAAGATTGCCTCTAGAAGAGGCCGGGCATGGTGGCTCACCCCGGTAATCCCAGTACTTTGGGAGGCCGAGGTGGGCAGATCACCTGAGGTCAGGAATTCTAGACCAGCAAACCCTGTCTCTACTAAAAATACAAAAATTAGCTGGGCATGGTGGTGCATGGTACACACCTGTAATCCCAGCTACTTGGGAGGCTGAGGCAGGAGAATCACTTGAACTTGGGAGTGGAGGTTTCAGTGAGCTGAGATCGTGCCACTGTACTCCAGACTGGGTGACGGAGCAAGACTCCGTCTCAAAAAAATAATAAAAAAAAATTATCTCTAGAAGCGATTTTCATGTTTCACTCATTTCCGCACTGTCTTCATTCTATACTGTACCCCTTATAACATCAAACAAAGAAGAGAAAGAGTAGGAGAAAAGAAGTCCCTTTCAGTAATTCAATCTCTACCATGTTTATAGTAACAGAAAACCTAAAACTTCCAAAATATGTATATATCAGCAGTTCTCAGAGTTGTGATAGTCTGGCTTCACACAAATGCTATGATTTAGGTAGTTAAATGAGCTTTTTTTTTTTTTTTTTTTTTTTGGAGACAGTGTCATGCTGTTGTCCAGGCTGGAGTGCAGTGGTGCAATCATAGCTCACTGCAGCTCAACCTCCCAGGATCAAGCAATCCTCCCGCCTCAGCCTCCTGAGTAGCTGGGACTACAGGCATATGCCATCATGCCCAGCTAATAATAATAATTATTGTTATTATTATTATTTTGTAGAGATGGGGTCTTTCTGTTGCCCAGGCTGGTCTCAAACTCCTGGGCTCAAGTGATCCTCCCACTTCGGCATCACAAAGTGCTGGGATCAGACGACAGCAACAGTGCCCAGTCCAAATTTTCTTAATCCTAAACTACAAATAAAACTACAGAATGAATCTCCCCATATATCAGTCCAATTTCAGAGCTGAAACCTGATACCCCTCTTGTCCAAGAGACTCACCCAGACCTGGGCACCCTACAGACAGATGCTCTTTAACAACAGGGTGAATTAACCTGAATCGTCTATACTGATTTTCAAACCTAGGCTCCTGAACTTGGCCTCTTCACCCGGCATACACCTCCCTGGCTTTCTTTGGAGCTACACCATCTCTTCACCCCAGCCTCCTCCACCCCATCCCCATGGCCCTTTGGAGAATATAGAGGGTGTGACTCAGAGTTGAGCCTTTTCTCCAAACACTCCCCTACCAAGTATGCAGAGAACTGGACATAGGCCAGCTTTGTCCCAAGTACCAAGCGTCAAACAGCTCACTCCACAGATCTCAGGGGGCAGGGGACCAAAATGAAAGATGAAAGAGCCCTATTAAACCACTGCAGGCCAGGCACAGTGGTGCCCACCCGTAATCCCAGCACTTTGGAAGGCTGAGGCAGGAGAATTGCTTGAGGCCAGAAGTTTAAGGCTGCAGTGAGCTATGTTCATGCCACTGCACTCCAGCCTGGGTGACAGGGCAAGACCTCATCTCTAAAAAAATTAAAAATTAGCTGGGCATGTTGACAAGCATCTATAATCCAAGACGCTCAGGAGGCTAAGGCAAGAAGATCACTTGAGGCCAGGAGTTCAAGGCTGCAGTGAGCCATGATCATACCACTGCACTCCAGCCTGGGCAACAGAGTGAGTCTCTGTCTTTAAAAAAAAAAAAAGAGAGAGAGAGAAAAGCAAACTACAATTGCAGCACTCAGAGAGATCCTGATCTAACATGTGATCATGCGTTAGTAAATTAGTGAAGCCTTATCAAAGGGCTCACAAATAAGCCAACCTAATTGTAACTACTGGGTTACCCTTCCCAATGTCAGACAGCTCTAACTTTCTTCCTGGCCACAGGTCTCCAGCCCTTACAAGGCTGATGGAGGAACACTAGAAAAGCATGACTTTTTTTTTTTTTGAGATAAAGTCTCTCTCTGTCACCCAGGCTGGAGTGCAGTGGCACAATCTCAGTTCACTGTAACCTCCGCCTCCTGGGTTCAAGCAATTCTCCTGCCTCAGCCTCCCGAGTAGCTGGGATTACAGGCGCCTGCCACCACGCCCAGCTAATTTTTGTATTTGTAGTAGAGACGGGGTTTCACCATGTTGGTCATGCTGGTCTCCAACTCCTGACCTCGTGATACGCTCACCTCGGCCTCCCAAAGTGCTAGGATTACAGTCGTGAGCCACCGCACCCTGCTGTGCCTGACATTAACATGCACCATCGTCCACTCTGAATAATAACCACAGCAGTGAGTAACCTTAGACCCTGCTAGAATGGTGAGCTGGGCCCAGCCCACTTTTAGAAAATAAGACAATGGCTAGAGTGAAGCCTTTTCACATGTTATTCATTCCACTCCTGAGAACATCATCTAAGGAAATAAGCCAATACACACTCTACCCATGTGGTATTTGGGACAGTGTTTTCTTTAAAAGAAAAATAAAAATGACCGGGTATGGTGGCTCTCGCCTGTAATCCCAGCACTTTGGGAGGCACATCACCTGAGGTCAGGAGTTCGAGAACAGCCTGGCCAACATGTTGAAACCCCATCTCTACCGAAAATACAAAAATTAATCAGGCATCATGGTACACGTGTGTAATCCCAGCTACTCCAGCTGCTGAGGCAGGAGAATCACCTGAACCCAGGAGGCAGAGGTCACAGGGAGCCGAGATTGCACAATGCACTCCAGCCTGGGTGATGGTATGAGATGCTGTCTCAAAAAAATAAAAAAGGGAGAAAGAGGCTGGGCGCGGTGGCTCATGCCTGTCATCCCAGCACTTTGGGAGGCCAAACTGGGCAGATCACAAGGTCAGGAGATCAAGACCATCCTGGCTAACACGGTGAAACCCCGTCTCTACTAAAAACACAAAACAATTAGCCAGGCGTGGTGGCAGGCGCCTGTAGTCCCAGCTACTTGGGAGGCTGAGGCAGGAGAATGGCGTGAACCTGGGAGGCAGAGCTTGCAGTAAGCCGAGGTCGCACCACTGCACTCCAGCCTGGGCGACAGAACGAGACTCCGTCTCAAAAATAATAATAATTTAAAAAAAAAAAGGGAGAAAGAAAACACAGCAACCCAAATGTCAAACCACAGATAATAATTATGTGATTATAGCCCACCAACACACGGAACTATTGATTGAACATTTATAGGTTTAATTAAAAAGGTTACGTGGGTACATGGGAAAATTCTTATTACAGTAAATAAAAACATAGGAGACAAAATAGTATGCAAGCTACAAATGCAACCTTGCAAAACCACATACTAGTAAGAACAAGACTCAAATGTTAACATGCCGATAGGAAAACAATAGCCTGTAACAAAATATTTATACAATACACATGATGGACAAAGAGGAAAGGTCCCACGATAACAAGAGCCCCTGCAAACTAACAGGAAAAAGACAAACTAGTCCAGGCATACCCAAAAAGGACACAGAAAGACACACTGAAAATACACAAATTGCTGGAAAATATGTTAAGGATGCATAGCTTCTAATTGTAATTGAAATTCAGATGAAAATATTTTTTAGCTATCAAATTAACAAACTCTGATCCCAGCACTTTGGGAGGCCAAAGCCTGAGGATCGATTCAGGCCAGGGGTTCAAAACCAGCCTGGGTAACATAGGGAGATCCTGTCTCTACAAAAAATAAATTAAAAAAAAAAATGGCTGAGTAATGATTACAACATAATCCACTTTGATTTAAATATGTTATTTAAATTTATAAATATTTATATAATTTCAAAGAAAGAATACAAGAATACATTGGTTATTGGTTAGCCCAAGAGATTACTGATATGGTCTGGCTCTGTGTCCCCACCTAAATCCCATCTTGAATTGTAATCCGAATTGGAATCCCCACATATTAGGGAAGTGACATCATGGGAGGTGATTAGATCATGGGGACGGTTCCCCCCATGCTGTTCTCCTGATCCTTGCTATGCTTTAGCAAAGAGACTGGCAGCATTTTGACCCTGCCCTAGAGATCTGTGGAACTTTGAACTTGAGAGAGATGATTTAGGGCATCTAAGGGAAAAAATTACTAAGCAACAAAGCATTCAAGAGGAAGCAGAGCATAAAAGTGTGGAAATTGGCCGGGCGCAGTGGCTCACGCCTGTAATCCCAGCACTTTGGGAGGCCGAGGTGGGCAGATCACTTGAGGTCAGGAATTCGAGACCAGTCTAGCCAACATGGTGAAATCCTGTCTCTACAAAAATACAAACATTAGCCAGGCATGATGGCGGGTGCCTGTAATCCCAGCTACTGGTGAGGCTGAGGCAGGAGAACTGCTTGAACCCAGGAGGCAGAGGTTGCAATGAGCCGAGATCATGCCATTGCACTCTAGCCTGGGCAACAGAGCGAGACTCCAAAAAAAAGTGTGGAAATTTGCAGTCTGACAATGTGAAAAGAAAAACCCATTTTCTGAAGAGAAATTCAAGCCAGCTGCAGAAACTTGCAAAAGTAACAAGGAGCCCAATTCCAAGACAATGGGGAAAATGTCTCCAGGGCCTATCACAAACCTTTACAGCAGCCCCTCCCATCACAGGCCTAGGAGGGAAAAACGGTTTCCTGGGCTGGGTCCAGGGGCCCCCTGATGTGTGCAGCCTTAGGACTTGGTGCCCAGCCACTCCAGCCATGGCTAAGAGGGGCCAAGTTACACAGCTCAGGCTGTGCCTTCAGAGGGTGCAAGCCCCAAACCTTGGCAGCTTCCATGTGGTATTGAGCCTGTGGGCGCATAGAAGTAAACTGAGGTTTGGAAACCTCCACCTAGATTTCAGAGGATGTATGCAAATGCCTGGATGTCCAGCCAGAAGTTTGCTGCAGGAGTGGAGCCTTTATGGAGAACCTCTACTAATGCAGTAAAGAAGGGAAATATGGGGTCAGAGCCCTCACACAGAGTCCCCACTGGGGTACTGCCTAATGGAGCTGTGAGAAGAGGGCCACCATCCAGAACCCAGAATAGTAGATCCACCTGCAGCTACACCATGTGCCTGGAAAAGACAGAGACACTCAACGCCAACCTGTGAAAGCAGCCAGGAGGGGGGCAATACCCTGCAAAGCCACAGGGGCAGAGCTGCCCAAGGCCATGGAAGCCCACCTCTTGCATCAGTGTGACCTGGATGTGAGACACGGAGTCAAAGGAGATAATTATGGAACTTGAAAGTTTTATGACCGGCCTATTGGATTTCAGACTTGCATGGGGCCTGCAGCCCCTTTGTTTTGGCCAATTTCTCCCATTTCAAATGGGTGTATTTACCCAATGCTTGTACCCCCATTGTATCTAGGAAGTAACTAACTTCTTTTGATTTTATAGGCTCATAGGTGGAAGAGACTAGATTTTGTCTCAGATGAGAGTTTGAACGTGGACTTTTGAGTTAATGCTGAAATGAGTTAAGACTTTGGGGAACTGTTGGGAAGGCATAATTGTGTTTTGAAATATGAGAAAGATGAGATTTCGGAGGGGCCAGGGGCAGAATGATATGGTATGGCTCTGTGTCCCCACACAAATCTCATCTTGAATTGTAATCTTAATTGTAATCCCCACGTGTTGGGGGAGGGACCTCATGGGAGATGATTAGACCATGGGAGCGGTTCCCTCATGCTGTTCTCCTGATAGTGAGTCCTCAGAAGATCTGATGGTTTTATACGGGCTTTTCTCCTCTTTACTCTGCACTTCTGTCTCCTGCCACCATGTGAAGAAGGACACGTTTGCTTTCCTTTCCACCATCATTTTAAGTTTCCTGAGGCCTCCCCAGCCATGCAGAACTGTGAGTCAATTAAACCTCTTTCCTTTATAAACTACCCAGTCTCAGGTATTTTTTCATAGCAGCATGAACAAACTAATATCAGTACCATGTTCAGGCTTTATTTAAATATCTTTGTATTGTTTGTTCTGTCATATGGAACACATGTCACTTGTGATCAGAAAACTCTGCAATTAAATTAGTTTAGGTGTAAAAATCAGAGTGACATTAGCATGGTGAGATTATCGGTAATATTTTTACACATTGTTAAATTATTGATTTAAAAGCAATTTTTAAAATAAGTCCAAAAATGTTTAAAATTTAAACATATCTTTTTAAAAACTGAACAAAACCAAAGCACACTTCTGCTTTGATCTCCTGACCTCTGGAATGTAAGGTTTAACTTAACTGGGCAAAGCCCTCTCACACACAGCCAAGCAACATGGGCCTGGTCACTTCCCAGCTTGCTCAATTTTTCTGATATGGCAGGAAAACAACAGGTGCTTAATAAGTGCCGGTGGGCCCATTAGTGGGAGCATAAACTGCTGCAGTAAACTGACAATTAACTATCAAATTTCAAAATGCAAGTACTGTCAACCTAGCAATTTCCTGTGGGAAAATTTCTTCTGCTGAATCATTTACATATATTTGCATACATGTGCCTTCAGTGCAGCACTGCTTATCACAGCAAGAAACCGGGAACTGGGAATGACCTTGATAGCCACCAAGAGGGGACTGGGTGAATACATGGCTCAGCCATTTAACAGGCAAATGGGTGGCTTGTTAAAAAAAAAAAAAAAAAAAAGTTGATTTGATTGGCTTTTACTTTCAATTTGCATGAGCTTAAAATGGCAAGAAAATCAACACTGGTTAAGTGAAGAGAACAAGAGACAAAACAGTATTTAAAATACCCAACTAGGGAGGGAAAAAATGAATATGTAAACATATACACACAAACGAACACGTTCTTGCATATATATTTGCATATACTTGAAACTTTTCTCGAAAAACACCCAAGAAACTATCATCAACGAAACCATCATCAACAACGGCTACTTCTGGGAACAAAGGGCAGGGTGGGAACACACTAAAACTTTTACTTTTCCCTTTATATTCTTCTAGAATATTCACCTTAAAGTATTAGCATCATCAACAAAGTTGCAGTACAAGATCTTCCTCCTGCAATCAGCCAGATCAATTCAACAACATCTTGTTTTAAAAGAAGAGTTTTCTAGCAACCTATAGAAAGTCCTCTTAACCACAGGAAAAAAATACCTCATCATCTTACTAACAAGCCTTTGGCGGAGAATCAAAGGCAACTGGGGAGTGGGGAAACCCAAGTTGGTCTTGATCGCAAACATTTCAGTTAAGGTTCTGAGAAAGAGAAGAGACTCATAAAACAATATAAACTTAATTTTTAAGACCTGAGATTTAGCAGGGCTTAGCGCCTCATGCCTGTAATCCCAGCACTTGGAAGGGCCAAGGTGGGTGGACTGCTTGAGCCCAGGAGTTCGAGACCAGCCTGAAGCAGCATAGCAAGACCCCATCTATTAAAAAAACAAAACAAAACAAAAAAAACCCTGAGATTCATTCAAACATAAACAGATCAGAAGGTTCTTGCTTCTGCCAGGGACCACGCATTGCTCTACTTCCTTGCTGAGCTGGTAAGTGCCTTCCCTGGAAATTCCAGGACCACAAGCCATTGTGTTAGTGCTTTATGCATTTTGCCGAATGCTCCAGGTGAGATTTTTATGAGATGGGCTCTGCAGTTCCTTTGAGTTAAACTCCTCAACACTTTAACCACACCATGATCCTCCTCAAGGCCTATGCACATTCTCTTCCCACTCTGGGACTCCCTTCCCCCACATCCTTGCATGGACAGCTTTGCCACTGAGCTCTGGGGTCAAACCTCACCACCTCCGAAAGGCCTTCTGTGGACATCCCTCCATAGTAGTTTGCACCTCACCCAGTTCTTCCCGGTTCAAGTCTTTGCAGCACTTGCCAGCATCTGAAATCATTTCCGTCACCCTCAGTATAAACCCCATGAGAACATGGGCCTGGTCTGTCCTGTTCACTGTTGTATCCTCAGCGTCTAGAGCAGCAGCAGCACATAGTAGCTGCTCAATTAATAATGATTGAATAAATGAATGACTGAAAACCAGTGTGGGAAGAACAATACAATGAATGCAGGGGTATCAAAGACCACACAAGGCTGGGCGTGGTGGCTCACACCTGTAATCCCAGCACTCTGGGAGACTGCTTGAGCTCAGGAGGATTGCTTGAGCTCAGGAGTTCAAGATTGAACTGGGCAACATGGTGAAACCCCATCTCTACAAAAAAAAAAAATGCAAAAATTAGCTGGGTGTGCTGGTGCATGCCTGTAGTCCCAGCTACTTGGGAGGGTGAGTTGGGAGGGTCACTTGGCCTGGGAGGTCGAGACTGCAGTGCAGTGGCACAATCAGCTAGGGTGACAGAACAAGACTCCATCCATCAATCAATCAATCAAACACCACACAAATTTCTCGTACTGGGAAGACTTAGACATCATACATATTCTCCAAACAAGTATTATCTAGGAGGCCAGTAAAAGGTAGACTGAGGTTCCTCAGAGAGAAAACTCAGAGAGAGAAAGATAAAACCTCCATAAAAATCTCAATTACTACCTGAAGGTTACAGGATGCTAGCCTAGGGCCACCTTCCTTGGTCATTAACACCCACTTTCCAGAACCTGGCAACCTCCCCAGGAGATGAATCCCACAGCTAAACCAAGGGGACACTTAAGTGGAATCTCAACTTTGTAATCATCCACTTCTCCTGGGGCACTTTAAAATGAAGTAGTAGAGTTTCAAAGCTGATCTCTCAAGAAAGCCATTTTCGGCTGGGCATGGTGGCTCACACCTGTAATCCCAGCACTTTGGGAGGCTGAGGCGGGAGGATCGCTTGAGCCCAGGAGTTTGAGACAAGCCTGGGTAACATGGCGAGACCTTGACTCTACAAAAAATACAAAAATTAGCCAGGCATGGTGGTGTGCACCTCTGGTCCCAGCTACCTGGGAGGCTAATGTGGGAAGATTACTTCAGCCCGGGAGGTCGAGGCTGCAGTGAGCTATGATTGTGCCACTGCACTCCAGCCTGGGTGACAGAGGGAGACCCTGTCTCAAAAGAAAAAAGAAAGAAAAAGAAAAAGAAAGCCATTTTCGTTTTCCCAGGGGAGAATGAACTGTCACAACTCCAACTGGGAAAATGGAAAAAGGTAAAAAGACACAGCCCTCAGTAAAAAAGAAACTGCTGAAAGTTTCTTCTCTAGCTAATTGGAGTTTAACCTCCTTAACGTCTCATTAAGCTTCTCCAAGGCAACCCCAGTAAGCCAATTACACTAGAATTTCAACAGCCCACAACCTCCTAGGGAAACGCAGGATGAGGAGGAAGGTCTTGCTCCACGTTTCTCCCCCATATTCCTCCACACCAGTGACTGTGTGATTTCACACCCCAGGGGACACATGGAAACATCTACAGACATTTTCGGTTGTCACAACAAGGGGAGGTGCCACAAGCATCTACTAGGGGGTAGAGGCCAGGTTTGGGGCTAAGACTATGCTGCACAGAACGGCAACCAGGCCACAAAGAATGATGTGGCATACATGTCAATGGGGCCGACACTGAGCAACTGTGCTCCATGTCCCCACCCCCAAAATACAGCTTCCTCAAAGGCCCCGTTCAACCATTCAGCCTCTAAGAGGTAAGTGCAGGTCCACAGCACCACTCCACCCGCAGGGATGCTACCCTATCCCAGTTTTCTCGCTAAGCTGGGGGAAGCTTGCCTCAGGATGTCTGGCCATTAATTAATTTTGGCAAAATGTTTGGGCAAGTTTTCACGAGCTGGAGTTGTACTGACCACACTAAGATCTGATCATCAAAGCTAGGCCTTACTCTGCCATGAAAATCTGAAGCCAACATACCAATTAGATGCTTACTTCAAGGTTGGCCTGCAAAGCAGGAGATGCCAACTCAGATACCAACAGGTGCCAAGTGGGTTCCATCCATGAGAGAAGCAGACCAGGTGTGAGGAAGCACAATTTTAAAAAGGCAACAGGCCAGGCACAGTGGCTCATGCCTGTAAGCCCAGCACTTTGGGAGGCTGAGGAACTCAAGTGATCCACCTGAGTTCAGGAATTCAAGACCAGCTTGGCCAATATGGAGAAACCCCATCTTTACTAAAAATACAAAAATAAGCCGAGTGTGGTGGTGCGGGCCTGTAATCCCAGCTACTTGGGAAGCTGAGGCAGGAGAATCACTGGAACCCGGGAGGCAGAGGTTGCAGCGAGCCAAGATTCCACTACTGCGCTCCAGCCTGGGTGACAGAGAGAGACTTCGTCTCAAAAAAAATAAAATAAAATAAAGGCAACAAACATTTGGCCTTAAAATTAAAGCAACAACAGGGAGGGGTGGGGACTGCGGCAAACTGGAGCAACTTAGAAATGGACAGCCTCAGCGGACCACTACCATGTATAAATGTGGGCCTGGGGCTAGCAGAACTTCTGATTTTTCAAGGGAAGCCAGAAATCCAGATGTTTCTGTGAAATCTGCCAATCAATAAATATTGGAGGGCAGACCACAGTGGCTCATGCCTATAACCCCTGCACTTTGGGAGGCTGAGGGGGGCGGATCACGAGGTCAACAGATCGAGGCCATGCTGGCCAACATACTGGAAATGCCGTTTCTATCAAAAACACAAAAATTAGCTGGGTGTGGTGGCGTGCCCCTGTAGTCCCAGCTACTGGGGAGGCTGAGGCAGGAGAATCACTTGAACCCAGGAGGCGGAGGTTGCAGTGAGCCAAGATCATGCCACTGCACTCCAGCCTGGCGACAGAGCAAGACTCTGTCTCAAATAAATAAATAAATAAAATTGGAAATCACAGTCATTCCTATAATTAAAATCAAGCCAAACCAGCACAGTGGTGAGCTGTATCTAACCCTTAGCTTGGAACTCATACCTCAAACACTCAAATTCTAATGTTGATTGAGCCCCCACTGTGTATGAGACACTGAGTCCTGGGAAAAGAGGGGTAGACAAAACCCTCTTCTGACCTTTCCAAGATGAAACAGAAGCTGTTTTTCCAGGCACAGTGGCTCACACCTATAATCCCAGCACTTTGGGAGGCCAAGGCAGGCGGATCGCCTGAGTTCAGGAGTTCACGACCAACCTGGGCAACACGGTGAAACCCTATCTCTACAAAAAATACAAAAATTAGCTGGGCATGGTGGTGTGTGCCTGTAGTCCCAGCTACCTGGGGAGCTGAAGTGGGAGAATTGCTTGAGCCCAGGAGGTTGAGGCTGCAGTGAGCTCAGATCGCGCCACTGCACTCCAGCCTGGGTGACAGAGCAAGACCCTGTCTCAAAAAAATAAAATTAAAATTAAAAAATAAGCCATCTGATGAGAAAGCTGGAGGACTCAGTTTATCTGAGTATCCCTTCCAGACAGTTAAGTGATTATTTCATCCTTAAGATCCTTACGAAGAAGTTTCGACACCACCCAAAAGCCACTGTAATGCTTCAGGTCATTCATTCATTCAACAAACAGCTGACCCTTGAACAAGACACATTTAAACTGCACGGGTCCACTTATACTCAGATTATGCTTCTGCCTCTGCCATCCCTGAGACAGCAAGACCAACCCCTCCCCTTCATCCTCCTCCTTAGCCTCCTCAATGTGAAGACAATGAAGATGAAGACATTTATGATGATCCACTTCCACTTAATAAATAGTAAAAATCTCTCTTATGAATTAATCTTAACATTTTCTTTTCTCTACCTTGCTTCACTGTAAGAATACAGTATATAATATATATACAAGATATGAGTTAGGCCAAGTGCAGTGGCTCACGCCTATAATCCCAGCACTTTAGGAGGCCGAGGCAGGTGAATAGCTTGAGGCCAGGAGTTTGAGACCAGCCTGGGCAACACATCAAGATCCCCATCTCTATCAAAAAACAACAACAACAAAATTAGTGTTATCAACTGCTTATGTTCTTGGTAAGGCTTCCAGTCAACAGTAAGCTGTTAGTAGTTAAATTTTTAGGGAGTTGAAAGTTAGACTTGAATTTTCTTTCCTTTATTTTTTATTTTTTAGACAGTCTTGCTCTGTCACCCAAGCTGGAGTGCAATGGCGCGATCTCGGCTCACTGCAGTATCCGCCTACCAGGTTCAAGCAATTCTCATGCCTCAGCTTCTCAAGTAGATTACAGGCAACCGCACCCGCCACCACACCCAGCTAATTTTTTGTAGAGACAGGGTTTTACCATGTTGGCTAGGCTGGTCTCAAACTCCTGACCTCAAGTGATCTGCCTGCCTTGGCCTCCCAAAATGCTGAGATTACAGACATGAGCCACCACACCTGGCTAATTTTTGTAGAGATGGGCTTTCACCATGTTGGCCAGACTAGTCTCGAACTCCTGACCTCAGGTGATCCATCTGCCTCGGCCTCCCAAAGTGCTGAGATTACAGGTGTAAGCCAGTGTACTGCATCCTAAATTTTCAACTACATGGGGCATCAGCACTCCTAACCCCTGAATTGTTCCAAGGTCAACTGTTATTTACTAAGCCCCAGGCACAGTTCTAGGTGCTGGGATTACAGCCATAAACAAACACAGGCCAAAATCCCTGCCCCTATGGAGCTGACCTTTTGGTGGGAGTTTACAGAGTAGGCACAATACTTAAGAAAAATATTACATGTATTAGAAGGCAATAAGTGCTACTGGGGGTGTAGATGGGGGACAGAGATTTGCTAGTGGAGGGAAAGAATGGGATGCCTGAGGTGACACCTGAACAAACTTTGAAGGTGAGGGACATAGCAGGTAAGAGAAACAGCAAGTGCAAAGGCCCTGAGGCAGGCCTGACCACAAGTGTGGCTGGAGGAGAGTGAGACAGAAAGCAGCCAGAGAAGGGGTCAGGGAGGCCAAGGGGACAGATGCTGCCCAGCCTTCGAGGCCACTGTAAGCCCTTTGGCTTGTACCCTCAAGGACATGGGGAACTACTGCAGGGTTTTAGTAGAAGAGGGACAGCTGGGCCAAGACTAGACTGTAGGGGTCAAGGGCAGAGTAGGCACAGCAGCGAAGAGGTGACTGTTTTCTTTTTTTTTTTTTTTTTTTTTGAGACAGAGTCTCACTGTCACCCGGCTGGAGCACAGTGGCGAACTCTCGGCTCACTGCAACCTCCAACCCCACTGGGCTCAAGCGATTCTCCTGCCTCAGTCTCCCAAGTAGCTGGGATTACAGGCGCCCACCACCAGGCTCGGCTAATTTTTGTATTTTTAGTTGAGACAGGTTTTCACCATTTTGCCCAGACTGGTCTCAAACTCCTGGCCTCAAATGATCCGTCTGCCTTGGCCTCCCAAAGTGCCAGGATTACAGGCATGAGCCACGGCGCCTGGACCGAAGTGACTGTTCAAATCCAGACATTGGCCAACGATGACTCCAGCCAGAGTGGAAGTCAGGGAAGCCACGAGAAGCAGCCCGTTTGAGGCAATGGGCGACACGATTTGCTGACAGATGTGATAGGAATGGGAGGAGAAAAAGAGAAGTCAAAGCTGGAGACTGACATGGGAAGAGGAAGCTCACGTTCTTTAGGAACATGGTCAGTGGGAGACACCCACATAGAGAGATCAGTTCCTAAAAGTTGTGTCCACAAACAGAAAAGGCTTTTTTTCCCCCCATCTACCACCAGGTCCCAAAGGCGAGACACCCCCTCCAGGCTATCACAAACGGAGCTTGTCCTCAGAGAAAGAGAACACGACCCTTCAGGAGAGTCTTGGCCAAAGGGACGGGCTGCAGCTGCCTTCTGCAAGGCCCCTGGTGGTGCAGTGGCTCCATTTGGCCAAGGAACCCTGAATCCGCTCCTGATTGGCCTGAATCACGAACCCATTTGGACCAGGAACCCTGAGTCCACTCCTGCCCAGGTCTCTCCAGGGTCACCCTCACCTCCTCCCAAAGCCATTCACCTTGCCGCCTCGCACCCTGTCATGTCACCATCCTGGACCTCAGTGTCCACATCCATGAAATGGGGTGGGTGGAGGCGATGGCCCCCCCGAAGATCTGACATCCCTTTCCACTCTAACACTCCATAAGGAAGGGAGAGAGGAAGGGTCTGGAAGGAGGGGCAGCCAAAAAGGGGGAAAACAGGCTGAGCGCGGTGGCTCACGCCTGTAATCCCCAACACTTTGGGAGGCTGAGGCAGGGTGACCACTTGAGGTCAGGAGTTCAAGACCAGCCTGGCCAACATGATGAAACCCCATCTCCATTAAAAATACAAAAATTAGCCAGGCGTGGTGGTGGGTGCCTGTAATCCCAGCTACTCGGGAGCCTGAGGCAGGAGAATCACGTGAACGCAGCAGGCAGAGGTTGTAGGGAACCGAGATCACACCACTGCACCCTAGCCTGGGCGACACAGCAAGACACCATCTCAAAAAAAAAAAAAAAAAAAAAAAAGGGGTGGGGAGGGGAAAACAGAGGAAGTAGGAGAAGGCTAAGGGATGGATTTGAAAACCAAAGCCACACTTGGAAGAGGGGAAAAAATTGGCTCTTCGTAGACTGCTGTTGAGCCAAGAGGAAGAATTAAACCAAGGATCAGACTGACTCCAAGGCCCAGACCTAGCCCCAAGAGGAATTTCTAATAGCTTCTAAGATATTCTTCCTTGGCGGCTAAGTCAGATATTCAGGGGGTTACTGAGTTGGTGGATGCCACAGAGCATCTCAGAGGTGCACATCAACCCTGGGACCAGCTCACTCCATCGATGGTGACACACAGCTGCAGCTTCCTTCTGGTCTTCTCCAGTGGCAGTCGGTGCAACAGCAAAAATTAACTGGAGAATTCCAGGTGGTGACAACCACTGATCTTTACTGAGTGCTGTGTGCCAAGCAGCAACATTTTAAGTCCTTGCTAAGGATTCACTCACTTATTCCTCAAGTCACCGCTATTCACTAGGTACTATGTTATCCCACATAGGGAAACTGAGGCATGCTGCCTCGGCAGCAGAGGCGAATTTGCTCTAAGCCACCACACTATACTGCTTAATACCAAGTTGTTTTCTCTGCTTTTCCATAATTTCCAATTTTTCTACACAGGGCCTGAAACACAATTTTTTTTTTCTTTTGAGACAGTCTCTCTGTAGCCCAGGCTGGAGTGCAGTGATGTGATCTCAGCTCACTGCAACCTCTTCCCAGGTTCAAGCAATTCTCCTGCCTCAGCCTCCCAAGTAGCTGGAATTACAGGCGTGAATCAACAGGCCCAGCTAATTTTTGTATTTTTAGTACAGATGGGGTTTTGCCATGTTGGTCAGGCTGGTCTCCAACCCCTGACCTCAGGTGATCCACCTGCCTTGGCCTCCCAGGCATGAGCCACTACACCTGGCCCTCTTTTTTTTTTGAGACAGGGTCTCAGTCTGTGGCCCAGACTGGAGTGCAGTGACCGTGATCTCAGCTCATTGCAACCTCCACCCCCACAGCCTTCAAGTGATTCTCATGCCTCAGCCTCCCTGGTAGCTGGGACCACAGGTGCCGCACCACCATGCCTGGCTTTTTTTTTTTTTTTTTTTTTTTTTGGTATTATTAGCAGAGACGGGGTCAATCCATGTCGCACAGGCTGGTCTCGAACTCCTGACCTCAAGTGATCCGCCTGCCTCAGCCTCCCAAAGTGCTGGGATTACAGGCGTGAGCCACCGCGCCTGGCCTTTTTTTTTTTTTTTTTTTTTTTTTTTTTTTTAATGAACTCACAAAAAGGCCCAGGCCCATTTTTCCAACCACCATTCCAACATCAACCACAAAGCAGCACCTCCTACCAGTCCCACCCCCATCTCCAGAGACCTGCCCCATGAGAAAAGAAAGCCAAAGGCTGCTGTGCCCTGTCCTCAGGCCCTATTTTCCGTTTTGATAGCAAAGTTCTCCTTTTCTCTTCCCAGAGCATCTGTCTGGGTAAAGGTCAACAGAATCCTTATCATGGGCCATTTCCATCTTCTGGGTTTTCTGGACATTTCCTGTGGCTCAGAGGCAGACAGTAGCCCAGAAACAAAGCTCTAACAGAGTCACGCGAGGCCCACTAACCTTGACTTCTAAGCACATGACCTTGGTCACAACAGGAGCCAGGCACCAGGGCCTCACTGCCTTTCCACAGCCCAATCCCATCTCCACCAGCTGAAGAAAAGGGGAAATCCAAAGGAAGAACAAGGAGCTTGAAACACACAACTTCATCTTTGGAAAAAATAATATTTAATACTAACCATTGTTTATGTCCGTGCAGGGCACAAGCTGAGCCACTTACAAGATTAACTCAACGACTCTTCACAACAACCCAAGAAGGCTGCCACATTTTTGGCTCCTGTCCCATTTTATAGATGAGGAAAGTGAGGCACACAGAGGGAAAGTCGCTTGCTCAAGGTCACACAGTTATCTGACTGCCTGGGAGGCCAGTCGTTCCTGGCCTTGGACACGCTACCTTGAAGAACACAAAAACAGCTGGGCACAGAGGCTCATGCCTGTAATCTCAACACTTTTGGAGGCCGAGGCAGGAGGATCGCTTAAGCCCAGGAGTATGAGACCAGCCTGGGCAATATAGTGTGACCCTGTCTCTACAAAAAATACAAAAATTAGCTGGGCATGGTGGCACACGCCTATAGTCCCAGGTACTTGCGAGGCTGAGTTAGGAGGATCACTTGAGCCGGCGAGGCAGAGATTGCAGTAAGCTGAGATCGCTCCACTGCACTCCAGCCTGGGTGACAGAGCAAGACTCTGTCTCAAAAAAAGAAAAAGAAAAAAATAATAAAGAAAAAAGCAACAACTACCTACTTTCTAGCTTTCAGTTAATTGTATTTCAATTTGCCCACTCAGGCCCCAGTTGCCTCCTCTCAAATTCTGGTTCCAGGGCACCTCCAACAAGTGTTGGAATCCAGACAGCAGAAACATGCAAGGTCAAACACGGGGATGGGGTACCTACCAGAGACAGAGATCAGCTACAATTACCCCCAAGCAAAACCCAACCACCTGGCAATTTCTGTGGCAGAAAGTCCTTAAGGAAGGAAAAAATAAAAATAAAAAACAAAATAAAAATTTTAAAAAATATTACAACTGGACTTTGTGAATGAGTTTCTTAAGATAAACAAAGCGTACCCCAAACATACTCATTAGCCATCAACTACCAGTTGCCATCAATAAAATACGTCCTGATACAAAACCTTATGGATGTTCACCCTGTTTTGCCCCTTCCTCAATTCAGGAGAAGAAAATAAACAAGAGAATATTCTGGAATTCACAGCAACACGAACCCAGATCACCATATGAATCTTAGCAAAAAATAATCTTGCTGTTACTACACCTGGCAACAAGGGAGCCACAGGTTTTCCTCTGCTAAAGAAAGTCCATCTGCAAAGAGGTTCCAATCACTCCCAGACCGTCAAGACAAAGTCTGTATTCTATTTCCACCCCTGGGGTCACTCTCCAACCCCACTGGCTTAAAATGGGAGACATATCAAAGTGTGGTAGGTTATTAAACACAATGATACCCTACTAAAAAAATAAACAAACAAAACCAAACCCTCCAATGGGGCCCTGGAGGATGACTTTTCAACAATCCAAATGCAGCCTTCAAGGAAAGGCCGGCAAAACAGGACAAGAAAGTATTTTTGGATGCTGATCACCAGCTCCTAAGAACCAAGGCTGTTTCTCCTGATTCCTAAACAAAAGAGGAGAGAAACAGTCGTGTCCAGATTTGCCTACTGCGTTCACCAACAATCAAGACAGCACGACACAGAAGTGCCTTCCTGGAACAAAGAGGCAAATCGCATTACGGAGAAGCTGAAGCCCAAAAGACTGGGGCTTAAACCACAGAAAGTGGACTCCAGACACCCAGTCAGGCTCCGCAGGCCACGTTACAGAAGAAAACTTGCTGGGGTTAAATCTAAGGGGCATCCCCAGAGAGGAGCTCCACGTGTTGCAGGGAAGGGAGGGCAGGACCACAGCTACCAGGGTCCTGGGCGTCCTCAGCTGCACCCCAAGTCTGCCCCGAGCCGAGGGTCAGGTAGGGCACGTCAAGGGTGAACATCCCCCTTCTTCCCTGGTTCCCCCAAACTTCCCCCGCAGTATTTAAGCAGAAAGAACAAAAAAGACAAAGCTAGGTAACCACAGAAGAGTAATGTGGCTTGTACGACAACTTTGGGGAGACAATCAAAGTCCCTTTCTACAATCTAAGCCCCTCCCCAGCTCACCCCGTTGGTCATGGAGTATTTTTCGTGAAAGGGGGGACCCTAACCACAAAAAAGAAGGGAAAACAAAAGCAGAGAGACACCCCTCTTCCCGCCCCCCATCTCTAACGTCCCCTTCCCTGAAAGGTTGTTTTTAGAGACGGGAACCCCAAAACAGGAAGGCCTCCTCACGGAGGCTCTGACCCGACCCTCCCCTCCAAAACCCCAGGGCTGGGCACGCGGCCCCCTACGCTCTGCTCCGCAGGAACTGAGTCACCCAAGTTTTCCCCCATGCCTTGCACCCCCAAAAGGGGCTGGGCCGCGGGCGACTTGGGGGCCCCGGGCCCCCCAGGCCGACAGCACAGCGGGGAGCGGGGTGCCCCGGGAGGCTGCGGCCCGGTGCTTTCCCTCCCAGCCGGCCTCCCTCCTTCCCTCCGGCCTCACGCGGGCCCCCGCACGTACCCAGAGCGGGTCGGAGCCATCGGCGCTGCAGAAGCCCCGGAGCGCCATGCGGGTGGCGCGGGCGGCGGCGAGCACAGGGCGGCGGGTGATCGGCCCGGCTGCTGGCGCTGGCTGCGGCGGCGGCGGCGGCGGCGGCGGCGCAGGGAGCCGGGGCCGGCGCCGCAACGCCGCCTGGTTGGCCCGCGCGTCACGGGGATGCGGCGGCCCCGCCCCACCCCGCCCCGCCCCGCCCCGCCTCGGCGCCCGCTCACCTCGCGCGTCTCGGCGTGGGCAGCCGGACCCGCCACCTCTCGGCGCCCCGGGCCTGGACCCTGCGCCACCCCCACCCCAGATCCTCCAAGGCCTAGGCCCACCCGCTCGCGGACGGGCCTGGGGAGCGTTGGCTCGCCTTCCGGAAGCGCCTGGGATCTTTGGGGCCACTCACCCTGCGACCACTTTTCAAATGCTGTTTAACGACAGTATCCGTCACCAGGGGAAAATAACGTGAACGGAGCCCCCTACCTGCCTGGAGTGTGCCGGACGCCTTAACTGCGCCCTCATTTCATCCTGTAAAGTCTCCACTTTCATGAAGGAAGAAACCCAGGTGCAGAGAGGTTGAGTGATTCCCTCTGCCCAGGGTCACCTGGCTCATCACTTGCAGGGCTGGGATTTGAACCCGGACCGCTGACTCCAAAGCTGACTCACACAGAAGGAGGTAGATACTGTTATTCACCTACCTTTTATAGATGGGGAAACTGAGGTTCAGAGAGGCGAAGTGACTTGCCCGAGGTCACACAGTTAGCAAGGAGTGAAAGTGGAAGTGAGATTCAAACCCATGAGCAGCCTGATTCCAGAGCACTGATGACCCAGACGGCGCCAGTCTCCATCACTAACAGCTGTTGACCTCACCTGTGTGCTGAGCGCCTTTGCTTCTTCTCAACCTCTTTAAGCATCACTTACAAATAACCAGGTTATTGATCCTCACCTCAGAGGTAAGGAAACTGAAGCCTGGAGACATGATAATCGTAGGCCAGGCATGGTGGCTCATGCTTGTAATCCCAGCACTTTGGGAAGCCGAGGCGGGCTGATCACATGAGGTCAGGAGTTCAAGACCAGCCTAGCCAACATAGCAAAACCCTGTCTCTACTAAAAACACAAAAATTAGCCGGGCGTAGTGGCAGGCACCTGTAGTCCCAGCTACTTGAGAAGCTGAAACAGGAGAATCACTTGAACCTGGGAGGTGGAGGTTGAAATGAGCTTGGATCACACCACTGCACTCCAGCCTGGGCAACAGAGCAAGACTCCGTCTCAAAAAATAATAATAATAATAAAATAATTAATATGCATTCACAGTGACAAGGCTTCCTAAGGCTGTGTTCTTAGCAATTTACACAAATTAACTTCTGCAATCCTCACAACCCCATGAGGTAAGAAGTAGTAGTATCCCCATTTTGCAGATGAGGCGACTAAGGCCCAGAAAGACAGAGTAAATTGTCAGGGATTATTTAGATGGTAAGTGACTAAGCCAAACTTTGAACCCAAGAAGTCTGGCCAGGGAGGTGGGAAGTCTGTAATACCATCCATTGCGCCATATTGCTTTTGAACTGTTTCATAGGCAGACAGGCAGAGACAGAGGAGCTAGGGCGAGGCCACAGAGTGTAAATTTCACTGTGGTACCAGCGATGCCTTTCTTCTCTCTTCCTTAATCTCCTGCCTGATGTGGGTTTCCATAACACATGCACACAACAGCTGCACCAAATAAAACAGAAACAGTGTGCGCATTTGAGACCCCCCCACATCAAAGGACCTAGTGAGGGATGGAGGAAGGAGGAAGGTAGATAGGATTGTTTTCTGTGATTTTTTTATTGGCCCAGGTCCCCCAAGGGTGAATGAGTTTCTAAGGGATAATTACTTTCATGTAACAATGCCAGTTATGCTGTTGCTTGACCTTTATACTGTCAACAAATATTTATTGAGCATTTACTATATGCCAGATGTCTTGCTAGGAACAAGATAAAATTGCTACTCTTATACAGCTTAAAGGATTGGGATTTTTTTGGATTGGGATTTTTTTAAGTGTTTCTTATGGTAAGATAGCAGATGTTAATCAAATATTATATTTTTGAAAGGGTATTTACAGGCCAGAAGCGGTGACTCACGCATGTAATCTCAGTACTTTGGGAGGCCGAGGTGGGAGGTTCATTTGGCCCAGGAGTTCAAGGCTGCAGTGAGCTATGATCGCACCGCTGCACTGCAGCCTGGGTAACACAGCGAGATCCTGTCTCAGAAAAAAAAAAAAAAAAAAAAGCCAGGGAAGGGGAGATATGTACAACTATGGTCACAGCTAGAAAGAAAAAGTGGTGGCCGGGCATGGTGGCTCACGCCTGTAATCCCAGCACTTTGGGAGGCCAAGGCAGGCAGATCACCTAAGGTCAGGAGTTCGAGACCAGTCTGACCAATGGTAAAACCCCATCTCTACTAAAAATACAAAAATTAGCTGGGTGTGGTGGCGGGCACCTGCAAGCTCAGCTACTCGGGAGGCTGAGGCAGGAGAATCACTTGAACCTGGGAGGCGGAGGTTGCAGTAAGCCAAGATCATGCCACTGCACTCCAGCCTGGGTGACAAAGCAATACTCTATCTCAAATAAATAAATAAATAAATAAATAAATACAAAAATTAGCTGGACGTGGTGGTGGGTGCCTGTAATCCCAGCTATTCAGGAAGCTGAGGCAGGAGAATCACTTGAACCCAGGAGATGGAGGTTGCAGTGAGTTGAGATGGCCCCACTGCACGCCAGGCTGGACAACAAAATGTGACTCCATCTCAAAAACAAAAACAAAAAAAGTGGGCAGAAGTGGGCCTAAGTTAGCAACTTATACCACCCTTGCTGGGGGTGGAAGTCAGAGAAGGCTTCCTGGAGGAAGAGGCTTTCAAACTGAGATACAAGGAACGCGTCTGGGTTCCTTGGGCCTGGGTTGTGTTCTGGGCAGAAGAAAACAGTTTATAGCAAAGTTATGAAGCAGGGAGGGTCCTTGGAGGAAACTGAAGACAGCCTGGGTGGCAGGAACCCAGAGAAGGAAGCAAAAGAAATCCATCCGGAGTAGGAGGGGTCAGAAGGATCCAGGGCAGGCAGGTACCCGTCAGCCAAGGGAGGGGCAGTGGGAACCACTGGTGGGTTTTAGGCAGGGCACAAGACAGAGTTGGATTTCTTTCCATGTTTTATTCATTCACTCTTTATTCATCCTTTCAACAAATATTTATTGAGCAAGCACATGAAAATGTGCTCAACATCATTAGTCATCAGGGAAATGCAAATAAAACCCCAGTGAAATACCATCATACACCCACCAGAAGGACTGGAAACAAAGACTGAAAATTCCGAGTGCAGACAAAGACATGGATTAACTGGAAAAGGCACGCTCTGTTGGGAGGTGTATAAATTGGCTTAACTACTATGGAAAACTAACAATTTGGCCGGGTGCAGTGGCTCATGCCTGTAATCCCAGCACTTTGGGTGGCCAAGGCAGGTGGATCTCTTGAGCTCAGGAGATTGAGACCAGCCTGAGCAACATGGTGAAACCCCATCTCTACAAAAAATACAAAAAGGTGGGCCAAGGTGGGCGGATTGCCTGAGCTCAGGAATTCAAGACCAGCCTGGCTGACATGAGGAAACCCCATCTCTATTAAAAATACAAAAAAATTGGCCAGGCATGGTGGCACATGCCTGTAATCCAAGCTACTCAGGAGGCTAAGGCAGGAGAATTGCTTGAACCCGGGAGGCAGAGGTTGCAGTGAGCTGAGATCACGCCACTGCGCTCCAGTCTGGGCAACAGAGTGAGACTCTGTCTCAAAAATAAAATAAAATAAAATAAAATAAAATAAAATAAAATAAAATTAGCTGGGCATTGTGGCACACGCCTATAGTCCCAGCTACTTGGGGAGCTGAGGCACAACACTCACTTGAACCCAGGAGGCACAGGTTGCTCTGAGCCAAGATCGCACCACTTCGCTCCAGCCTGGGTGACAGAGTGAGACTCCATCTCCAAAAAAAAAGAAAACTAACAATTTGTGCTAAAGTGAAACATACAATTACATAGTGACACAGAAATTCCACTCACCTCCAAAAGAAAGGGGAGCTTACATCCACCAAAACATATCTACAAAAAATGTTCATAATAGCAACAATATGTATGAAGCCCACAAAATATAACAGGGAGCAAAACAAGCCAGACACAAAAGAGCATATTTGCCAAAATCTCATTTACACGATGTTCAACAATAGGCAAAACTAATATACATTATTCAAGAGCTAGGCACTGTGGCTCATGTCTGTAATACCGGCAATCTGGGAGGCCCAGGCAGAAAGATTGCTTCAGGCCAGAAGTTTGAGACCAGCCTGGGCAACATAGTGAGACCTCATTTCTGCAAAACAAATTTCTTTTTTTTTTTATTTTTTGAGACAGACTCTCGCCCTTTTGCCCAGGATGGAGTGCGGAGGCATGATCTCGGCTCACTGCAACCTCTGCCTTCTGGGTTCAAGTGATTGTCCTGCCCCAGTTTCCCAAGTAGCTGGGATTACAGGTGCGTGCCACCACGCCTGGCTAATTTTTTGTATCTTTGGTAGAGACGGGGTTTCACCATGTTGGCTGGGTTGATCTCAAACTCCTGACCTCGTGATCCGCCCGCCTTGGCCTCCCAAAGTGCTGGGATTACAGGCGTGAGTCACTGCACCTGCCTCAACAAAACGATTTTAAAGGTTAGCTGGGCATGTTGGCACACACCTGTGGTCCTAGGTACTCAGGAAACTGAGATAGGAGAATTGCTTGAGCCCCGGAGTTCCAGACTGCAGTGAATTGTGTACGATTGCAACACTGCACTCCAGCCTGGGCAACTGAGGTAGACCCTGTCTCTGAATAATAATAATAATAACATATGTTGATCAAAGTCAAAATAGGAAGAAATGTCCTAGGGAGATGGAAATGTTCTATAACTTGATTTGGTGGTAGTTATGTGGTTTTAAAAATATATATATATATATACACACACACACACACACATTTATATTTTAAAATTCATTGAGCTTGGCTGGGTGCAGTGGCTCACGCCTGTAATCCCATCCATCACTTTGGGAAGCCAAGGTGGGTGGATCACTTAAGGTCAGGAGTTCAAGACCAGCCTGGCCAACATGGTGAAACTGCATCTCTACTAAAAATACATAAATTAGTCAGGTGTCCTGGTGCACGCCTGTAATGCCAGCTACTCTGGAGGCTGCAGCAGAATCACTTGAACCCAGGAGGCAGAGGTTGCAGTGAGCTGAGATCACGCCACTGCACTCCAGCCTGGACAACAGAGCGAGACTCTGTCACAAAAAAAAAAAAAAAAAAAATCATCAAGAGGACATTTAAAGTTGCTGTACTTTGCTCTATGAAAGTTAAACTCAATTAAAAAAAATTTTTTGAGCTATGATCTTGCTCTTGCTCTGTTGCTCAGGCTAGAGAGCAGTGGTGCTCACTGCAGCCTCAAATTCTTGGACTCAAGCAATCCTCCTGCCTTAGCCTCCCAAGTAGCTGTGACTATGGGACACACCACCACACCTGGCTAATATTTTATGTAATATTTTTGTAAAAAGGGATCTCACTACATTACCCAAGTTGGTCTCACACTCCTGGCCTCAGGCGACCCTCCTGCCTTAGCCTCCCAAAGCACTGGGATTACAGGCATGAGCCACTGTGTGCAGCCTCAATTAAAAATTGTAAAATAGAAAATAAATAAATGTGAACCAGGCACGGTGGCTCACCCCTGTAATCCCAACACTCTGGGAGGCCGAAGCAGGTGGATCACCTGAGGTCAGGAGTTCAAGACCAGCCTGACCAATATGGTGAAACACCGTCTCTACTAAAAATACAAAAATTAGTCAGGCATGGTGGTGCATGCCTGTAATCCAAGCTACTCAGGAGGTGGAGGCAGGAGAATCACTTGAACCCAGGAGGCAGAGGTTGCGGTGAACCGAGATGGCGCCACTGTATTCCAGTCTGAGAGACAGAGTGAGACTCCATCAAGAAAGGAAAGAAAGAAGAAGGAAAGAAAGAGAGAGGGAGAGAGAGAGAAAGAAAGAAAGAGAGAGAAAGAAAGAAAGAGCAAGAGAGAAAGAGGGACAGAAAGAAGGGAGGGAGGGAAGGAGGGAAAGAAAAGGAAAGAAAGAAAAGCAAGAAAGAAATTTATTGCGAGTCTACTGTGTGCCGGATACTGTATTAGGTGCTGTAGACACAGGAGTGACCAAAACAAAGAAGGAAGTAATTATAGACCAAACGAATTAGTCTACCATTTTCCAAAAGCGGAAACTGGGTTTAGAGGGATGAAGTAATTTGTTCCAGATCCAGCAGCTGGGATGTGGCAGAGATAAGGCTCAGCTCTGCTCCTAACCACCAAGCCTCTCTGTGCAACTCTTTCAGCCACAGGCTCAAACCACCCCCTTTGCCTTCTTTCTAAGCCCCTTCCTCCCCATTAGGGGCTCTCACAATGTAACAAACCCTTAGACCAAGAGACTCTGGGCCCTGCATCAAACCCACTCAACTGGCAGCAAAGTGATTCATGATTAAAATGCAAGATTTGGATTTTGGATTTCAAGCATCACTAAACTGGTAGGTAGCATAGAGAATGCCAGAGTTCCTCTTTTTACTTCCTGTAATCACAGCACTCTGTTCTTGTTCGTTTATTTAGGAGTACTTTTCACTATTTGTAACCATTCATTTATTTATTTGCTCCATATGGCCTCCCCAGCCAGACTGAGAGCACTTTTTTTATTTTTTATTCTTTTTTAAGATGGAGTCTCGCTCTGTCGCCCAGGCTGGAGTGCAGTGGCAGGATCTTGGCTCGCTGCAACCTCCATCTCCCAGGTTCAAGCGATTCTCCCGCCTCAATCTCTTAAGTAGCTGGGACTACAGGCACACACCACCACGCCCAGCCAATTTTTGTATTTTTAGTAGAGACGGGGTTTCACTATGTTGGCCAGGCTGGTCTTGAACTCCTGACCTCAAGTGATCCGCCCGCCTTGGCCTCCCAAAGTGCTAGGATTACAGGCGTGAGCGCCTGGCCCAGACTGGGACCTTGAAGCTGCTCCTACCTCTGACCTGAACTTCTGTACCTACCTCCTCCTTGGTGTCCCCACTTCCTTTCTTTCCCCACTACAATCAGAACCCCTCACAGCAGCCCCAGGGGACCTAGTAAAGCACCCTGCATGCAGCTTCCAATGGCCTCCCTTTGTCCTTGGTATAAAATCCTGCTGGAAAAAAATACAATTCTACTTCTAGGTATATAACCAAAATAAGTGAGGCTGGGCGCAGTGGCTCACATCTGTAATCCCAGCACTTTGGGATCCAGAAGCAAGTAGATTACCTGAAGTCATGAGTTCGAGACCAGCCTGACCAACAAGGAGAAATCCTCTCTCTACTAAAAATATAAAATTAGCCGGGCACAGTGGCGCGTGCCTGTAATCCCAGATACTCGGGAGGCTGAGGCAGGAGAATCGCTTGAACCCAGGAGGCAGAGGGTGTGGTGAGCCAAGATTGCGCCATTGCACTACAGCCTGGGCATCAAGAGTGAAACTCTGTCTCAAAAAAAAGTAATGAAAGCAGGGGTTCGAACAGGTATTTGTACACCCATGTTCACAGCAGCATTATTCACAGTAGCCAAAAAGTGGAAGCAGGACAGGCATGGTGCTTCCTCCCACCTTAGCTTCCCGAGCAGCAGGATTACAGGTTGGCACCACCACGCCCAGCTAATTTTTGTGTTTTTAGTAGAGATAGGGTTTTGCCGTGTTGGCCAGGCTGGTCTTGAACTCCTGGCCTCAGGTGATCCGCCCACCTTGGCCCCCCAAAGTGCTGGGATTACAGGCGTGAGCCACCATGCCCGGCCACTTCTTTTCTTACCATTTAATTACCCTAAGTTATATACAAGTCATATACTAGATGTATTCATGGTGTCTTGTAAGTATGCAAATCTTTTTCTTTTTCCCACTAGAATTTCAGCTCCATGATGGAGGGATTTAGCTATGTTTTGCTCACTTATGTAACCAGAACACTTACACCAGGGGTCAGCAAAGTTTTTCTGTAAAGAGCCAGACTGTAAATTTTTTAGGCTTTGCAAGCCCTGCAATCTCTGCCACCATTTCTTATATCTATCATGGGAGTGCAAAGGCAGCCATAACAAATACGTAAATGAGGCTGAGCGTGATGTCTCACACATATAATCCCAGCACTTTGAGAGGCCGAGGTGGGAGGATTGCTTGAGTCCAGGAGTTCGAGACCAGCCTGGCCACCAGGGACTAACCTTTAGTGAGAAAAAGTTAGGTTTATTCACTTATTAAAAACAAGGAAAGGCTGGATGGTGACTCACGCCTGTAATCCCAGCACTTTGGGAGGCCAAGGCTGGGGGATCACTTGAAGCTAGGAGTTCAAGACCAGCCGGGGCAACATGGCAAAACCCCATCTCTACAAACAATACAAAAATTAGCCAAGCGTGGTGGTACATGCCTGTATTCCCAGCTACTCGGGAGGCTGAGGTGGGAGGATTGCTTGAGCCCAGGAGGTAGAGGTTCTACTGACCTGTGATTGCACCACTGCACTGTAGCCTGGGCAACAGAGTGAGACCCTGTCTCAAAAAAAATAATAATAATAAGGGAGAGGGACACCAGAGCAACTGAGCAGCCATGGGTTGCTTCACCAAACAAAGGCAAAAATTAACTTCTAAAGTTTAGTAAATGTGGACCATTTTGTTCAGGGAACCCTTATCTGAATTGCTGTGCCTGGGTATCCAACTGCCCAGATCCTCCAAGCAAGAGGAAAAAATTTCATTTGTACTGACATATTTTCTTTTCTTTTCTTTTCTCTTTTTTTTTTTTTTTTGAGACAGAGTTTTGGTCTT
This sequence comes from Pongo pygmaeus, assembly GCF_028885625.2. Taxonomy (NCBI): domain Eukaryota; kingdom Metazoa; phylum Chordata; class Mammalia; order Primates; family Hominidae; genus Pongo; species Pongo pygmaeus. The sequence goes on from NC_072391.2 coordinate 17,957,614, forward strand.
GTCGCCCAGACTGAAGTACAACGGCACGATCTCACTTCACTGGAACCTCTACCTCCCAGGTTCAAGCAATTCTCCTGCCTCAGCCTCCCAAGTAGCTGCAATTACAGGCACCCGCCACCATGCCTGGCTAATTTTGTGTTTTTAGTAGAGACGGGGTTTCACCATGTTGGTCAGGCTGATCTCGAACTCCTGACCTCAGGTGATCCACCTGCCTTGGCCTCCCGAAGTGCTGGGATTACAGGCGTGAGCCACTGTACCCGGCTTGTACTGATATATTTTCAAACTGCAAATTATCTATCTATGATTTCATGGAACAAAGTTTCTCAGCAAGTCAGAAAGCAATGGTTCACAGTAGGAAGTCACCATGGCACTTTACTGCTGCAGTGTCCTTGGGAGAAATATTATTTCCTGTTATCTTTGCAGATATCTTTATCTGGTTTCGAGGGGTTTTTTTTTTTCTGGAGAAGGTCTTGCTCTGTTGCTCATGCTGGAGTGCAGAGTGCAGTGGTGTGATCATAGCTCACTGCAGCCTCGAACTCCTGGGTTCAAGCAATCCTCCTGGCTCAAGCCATCTGCCTGCCTCAGGTTTCCAAAGTGCTGCGATTACAGGTGTGAGCCACCATGCTTGGCCTGTTTGTTTGTTTGTTTCTTTGAGACAGGGTTTCCCTCTGTCACCCAGGCTGGAGTGGCATGGCACGATCAGAGCTCACGACAGCCTCATACTCCTGGAATCAAGGGATCTTCTTGCCTCAACTTTCCTAGTAGCTGGGACCACAGGCACCTGCCACCATACCTAGCTAATTTTTGTATTTTTCTTTGTAGATATGGTGTTTTGTCATTTTCCCCAGGCTGGTGTCAAACTCCTGGGCTCAAGCAATCCTCCTGCCTCGGCTTCCCAAAGCTCCGGAATTACAGGTTTGAGCCAACAAATCTGACCCATCCCAGGATGTTTTAGCCTCATTCCTGGCCCCTACCCACCAAATGCCAGGAATGTACCTGCATACACACCCTGACGTTGTGACAACCAAAAATGCCTCCCTACATTGCCAAATGTCTCCTGGGAGGGCAAACTCGACCTGGTTGAGAATCACTGCTGGAGAGGACCTCAGACTGGAAAGGGACATGATTTGATGTGCAGTTTTGAAAGGCCATTCCCTGTGCCTAAAATGTGTTCCCAGCCTTAGACAATGAGTACATTGCATTTATCTGGACACAGTGATTGGTTCAAAGAGAGCATGTGACCTAGTCACAGCCCAAGAGTCACAATGTAATCTGGGCTAAGAATCTGGTGAAAGAAGCCAGGTGCGGTGGCTCATGCCTGTAATCCCAGCACTTTGGGAGGCCAAGGCGAGCAGATCAGCTGAGGTCAGGAGCTCCAGACCAGCCTGGCCAACATGATGAAACCCCGTCTCTATTAAAAATACAAAAATTAGCCAGACGTGCTAGCGCATGCCTATAATCCCAGCTACTCGGGAAGCTGAGGCATGAGAATCGCTTGAATCTAGGAGGCAGAGGTTGCAGCCAGCCCAGATGGTGTCAATGCGCTCCAGCCTGGGGCAACAGAGTGAGACTTCGTCTTTAAAAAAAAAAAAGAATTTGGGGAAAGAGAGTCTTGCTTCTGACTCCTCTCACTGGAAGTCTGAGGGGACCCAGGTACCTGAATGACATCCATCATGTCCCTGCTACATGAAGCCTGAGGCTGGGGCCAACACAGGGCAAGCAGAAGTCAAGAAAGGGAGAGAAACAGACTCATGATGGCTTCATTTGCATCCTGGATTCAGCCCTATCCATGAACGTTTTATTTACAGGATCCCCAAATTCAGACTTTCAGATCTTTTACCAAAAAAGGCCTAACTGTCTTGAGAGACCTTGGGCTTGGGCTTGGGCTTCAGTCTTCCTCATAGCTCTGCTCTGCGTGGACTTTCCCTGCCCGGCCCAAATCCTCACCTTCAAATTCTGCCAGTTTCGGTGCCTCATGCCTGTAATCCCAGCACGTTGGGAGGGTGAGGGAGGCAGATCACTTGAGGTCAGGAGTTCCAGACCAGCCTGGGCAACACAGGGAGACCCCTGTCTTTATTAAAAAAAAAAAAAAAAAAAAGAATAGAAAAGAGACCAGGTGCAGGGTGGCTCACTCCTGTAACTCCAACACTTTGGGAGGCCAAGGTGGGCAGATCACTTGAGGTCAGGCATTCAAGACCAGCCTGGCCAACATGGCAAAACCCCATCTCTACTAAAAATACAAAAATTAGCTGCACGTGGTGGTGCTTGCCTGTAGTCCCAGCTACTCAACAGGCTGAGGCAGGATAATCACTTGAACCCGGGAGGTGGAGGTTGCAGTGAGCCAAGATCATGCCACTGCACTCCAGCCTGGGAGACAGAGCGAGACTTTCTCTCAAACAAAACAAAACAAAACAAAACAAAAAACCCTGAAAATGTCAATTACATATGGAATATCAGTAGCACAATGTATGGCTGTTGTAACACAGTACCGAAGTCCAAGATCAAAGTGCTGGTAGATTCAAGTGTCTGGAGAGGACCTGTTTTTCTAGATGGCTGTCTTTTCACTGTGCCTTCCTATGGTAAGTGGCAGGGGATCTCTCTGGGGTCCCTTTTATTTACTTATTATTATTTTAATTTTAAATGGAGATGGCGTCTCACTATGTTGCCCAAGCTGGTCTCGAACCGCTGGGCTCAAGCGATCTCAACACTTTGGGGGCCTTGGTAGCTGAACCATTACAGGCGTGAGCCACCACACCCCGCCTGGGGTCCCTTTTATGAGGGCACTAATCCCAGTCATAAGAACTCCAGTGTCAAGACCTAATCATCTCTCAAAGGCTCACCTCCTAATACCATCACCTTGGGGGTTAGGATTTCAACGTATGAATTTTGGGGGGTACAAACATTCAGAACATAGCATGGAGATTGTAGTGAGTTAGAACTGAAAACTGCTTACAATTCAGTTTAAAGAAAAGTTACACTCCTTCCACCCCATAAAGCAAGTGAACTATATTGATCCCAACCACAAAAATTAGACATTCTAGATGAATGTCTTTGAGAAAATGAATCAGAGAGAGTCCAGATGTAGCAAGAGACAGCGTAGAAGAAGGAGTGAGTAATCAATGCAACTATCAACAGGAGAATTTAGTAAGAGGGCACTTAACAATGGTAAGATCCCTGGCTGGTCGTGATGGCTGACACCTGGAATCCCAGCACTTTGAGAGGCTGAGGTGGGTGGGTTGCTTGAGCTCAGCAGTTGGAGACCAGCCTGAGTGACATAGCAAAACCCCGTCTCTACCAAAAATACACAAAAAAATTTGCCGGCTGTGGTGGTGCGCACCTTTGGTCCCAGCTACTTTGGAGGCTGGGAGGATCACTTGAGCCTGGGAAGTTGATGCTGCAGTGAGCCACGATGGCGCCACTGCACTCCACTCTGGGTGACAGAGCAAAACCCTGTCTCAAAAAAATGAAAATAAAAATAAAAAAGGGCTGGGCGCGGTGGCTCACGCCTGTAACCCCAACACTTTGGGAGGCTGAGGCTGGCGGATCACTTGAGATCAGGAGTTGGAGACCAGCCTGGCCAACATGGCGAAACCCCGTCTCTACTAAAAATACAAAAATTAGCCAGACATAGTGGTGGGCGCCTGTAATCCCAGCTACTCAGGAGGCTGAAGCAGGAGAATCACTTGAACCCAGGAGGCAGAGGTTGCAGTGAGCCGAGATCACGTCACTGCCTGGGCCTGGGACAGCCTGGGCCTGAGCAACAAAGCAAGGCTGCATCTCAAATGAAAAAGAAGAAAATTTGAGTTGCTCAGTACACATGTTCCTATCTGAGGTTGAATGAGGCTACACCCTGACTTCTTGTTTCAGCTGTCCTATTGTAAATGTCCTTTTTTTTTTCTTTCTTTTTTTGAGATGTAATCTCACTCTGTCTTCCAGGCTGGAGTGCAGTGGCTCGATCTCAGCTCACTGCAACCTCTGCCTCCTGGGTTCGAGCAATCCTCCTGTCTCAGCCTCCCGAGTGGCTGGGATTACACATGCCCACCACCACGCCCGGCTCATTTTTGTATTTTTTGTAGCGACGGGGTTTCACCATATTGGTCAGGCTGGTCTTAAACTCTTGACCTCAGGTGATCCACCCACCTCGGCCTCCCAATGTGCTGGGATTACAGGCGTGAGCCACTGCAGCAGGCCACAGATGTCCTTTTTGCAGTATTGCTGTGCCACAGTTTTCACATTTCTATGCTATTTATTATTGATTTTGCTGTTTGAAATGACCCCCCAAGCATAGCACTGAAGTGCTATCTGGTGTTCCTAAGAAAATACATGTTTTGGGCCTGGCGTGGTGAATAGTGCCTCTGTCAACATGTGTGTATGTGCATCTATGTGAGTACATGTTCTCATTTATTTCAATATTCTATATTGAATTTCAATATTCAACTCCTAGAATTTCAATACTCTAGGAGTAGAATTGCTGAGCTATATGGTAATTCTGTGTTTAACTTTTTGATGAATCATTAAACAGTTTTTCTCAGCAGCTGAACCATTTTGCATTTCCGCCAGCAATGCATGAGTGTTCCAATATCTCCACATTCCTGCCAGCATTTGTTGTTTTCTGCATATTTACTTATTTATTTATTTATGTAATTTAGAGATAGGATCTCACCCTATTGCTCTGGCTAGAATGCAGTGGCATGATCATAGCTCACTACAGCCTCAAACTCCTGGGTTCAATCCTCCCAACTCAGTTTCCCAAGTAGCTAGAACCACAGGTGTGTGCCACCACTCCCAGCTAATTTTTTAAATTTTTTGGAGAGATGGCAGTCTTGCTATGTCGCCCAGGCTGATCTCAAACTCCCGGACTTAGGTGATCCTCCTGCCTTGGCATCCCAGCGTGCTGGCATGAGTCACTGTTCCCAGCTGCACCCCCCAACACACACACTTTTTAAAAAAATTGTAGCTATCCTAGTGTGTGTGAATTGAGACCTCAATGTGGTTTTTATCTGTGTTTCTCTAAAGACTAATGATGTTAAACATCTTTTTATGTGTCTGTTGGCGATTTATGTATCTTCTAGGAATGTCTATTCAAGTCCTTTGTTCATATTTGTTTCCCTTTTTTATTGCTGCTGCACAAATTAACTTTATGTTTTAATTACATTAAAACATGGACTTTTATCAGATACATGGTGTGCAAATATTTTCTCCCATTTTGTACATTGTCTTTTTACTTTCTTAATAATATCCTTCAATGCACAAAAGTTTTTAATTTGATGAAGTCTAATTTGTCTATTTTTTTTTTTGGCTTGTACTTTTTGGTGTCATATCTAAGAATTCATTGCCAAGTCCAAGATCATGAATATTCATCCTTATGTTTTCTTCTAAGAGTATTATAGTTTTAGTTCTTATATTTATAATAATTTTTAAGGTAATTGCAAGGTTAGGGTCCAACTTCATCCTTTTGTACATGTTTATCCAGTGGTCCTAGGACAATTTTTTTGAAAAGGCTATTCTTTCTCCCATTGAATTGTCTTAGCACACCTGTCAAAAATCAACTGACCATAATTGTATAGGTTTATTAGTGGATTCTCAATTCTATTTCATTGGTTTATATGTCTGTTCTTAAGCTAATACCACATTGTTTTGATTACTGTAGCTTTGTGGTAAGCTTTAAAATCAAGAAATGTGAGTCCTCCAACTTTGTTCTTCTTTTTCAAGAATGTTTTGGCTATTTGGAGTCTTTTACAATTCCATATGAATTTCAGAATCAGCCTTTCCATTTCTGCAGAAAAGGCCATTGGAATTGCATTAAATCTGTAGATTGCTTTGGGTAGTATTGACATCTTAACAATATTGAGTCTTCTAATCCATGAACATGGGATGTTTTTCTATTTGTTTAGGTCTTCCTTAATGTCTTTCAGCAATGTTTCATGGCTTTCAGTGTACAAGTTTTGAACATCTTTTGTTAAATTTATTACTAAGTATTTTTATTCTTTTTGGTGCTATTGCAAGTGGATTGTCTTAATTTTCTTTTCTTAGTTTAATTTTCAGGTTGTTCTTTACAGGTTATTCACAGAATAATTGTTCAATTATTCTCTGAATAATTCTAACCAGGCCAGGCATGTTGGCTCACGCCTGTAATCCCAGCACTTTGGGAGGCCAAGGCAGGTGGATGACCTGAGGTGAGGAGTCCAAGACAAGCCTGGCCAACATAGTGAAGCCCCATTTCTACCAAAAGTACAAAAAATTAACTGGGCATGATGGTGCATGCCTGTAATCCCAGCTACTTGGGAGGCCGAGACAGAAAAATCACTTGATCCAGGGAGGCAGAGGCTGCAGTGAGCCGAGATCATAACACTGCATTCCAGCCTGGGCAACAGAGCGAGACTCAGTCTCAAATAATAATAATTATAATTCTAACCAATGAAGTATGATTGACAAAGATGTGTGTCATTTTCAATCATACCTCATTGGTTAGAATTTTTTTATTTTTATTTTTATTTTATTTTATTTTTGAGATGGAATTTCACTCTTGTTGCCCAGACTGGAGTGCAATGTCATGATCTCGGCTCCGGGTTCAAGCGATTCTCCTCCCTCAGCCTCCCAAGTAGCTAGGATTACAGGCATGCACTGCCATGCCCAGCTAATTTTTGTATTTTTAGTAGAGATGGGGTTTTGCCATGTTGGCCAGGCTGGTCTCAAACTCCTGACTTCAGGTGATCCACCCACCTTAGCATCCCAAAGTGCTGGGGTTACAGGCGTAAGCTACCATGCCCAGCCTTGGTTAGAATTATTCACAGGGTCAGGTATGACTACCACAACCTTCAACGAGGAGATTGCAGAATTCTTCTCTGAAATTCCTGGCTTCAAACGATCCTCCTATTGGTTTCCCAAAGTGCTGGTATTACGAGTGTAAGCCACTGCCCCCGACCAGTATATCTTTTAAAAGAAACATTCAGGGAACAAAAAGGAGCTCTCAGAAATTAAAAAAGCAAGAAGTAAAAAAAGAAAAGAGAAGAAGAAAAAATTGCTGAAATCTTGCAGAGATCAGAGAAAATGGAGAACATTAGAAGGTCCCACAAAAAGGTCCCACATCTAAATAATAAGCATTTCAGAAAAATAAAACTGACAAAACACAGGAAAAAAAACTGTAGATGAAATAATAAGAGAAACAAATTTCAGAACTTACAGGTGTGATAATTTTGCATTCCAGCCTGGGTGACAGAGTGAGACTCTGTCAAAAAAACAAAACAAAATAAAACAATTGACCATAGATGTATGGGTTATTTCCAGACTCTCAATTCTATTCCACTAATCTATATGCCTATCCTCCTACCAATACCAAACTTTTTGATTATTGTTGCTTTGTAGTAAATTTTGAAGTCACCAAGTGTGAGTCTTCCAACTCTGCTCATTTTTCAAGATTGGCTATTGGGTGCAATACCATGTGAATTTTAGGTTTGAATTTTCCAGGTCTGCAAACAAGGACATTGGGATTTTCATAGAGATTACATCACGTCTATAGACCACTTTGGAGTAGTATTGCCATCTTGACAATATTGACTCTTCTGATACATAAATGTGTATTTTTAGAGATATATAGCAAGGCATTTAAACTAATCTATCATGATCTGTGTAACTTCCTTTAAAGTATTTCAACAGACCACAATAAGATATTACTCTAATTGTGCTAGAATGGCTATAATGGAAAAATAAACAACAGCATCAAAAAGGAATGTGGGTTCTGGTTTGTCTTCCTCTCCCTAACTTCATATCTAGCTTTTTTTTTTTCTTTGATATGGAGTCTCGCTCTGTTGCCAGGCTGGAGTGCAGTGGCACAATCTCGGCTCACTGCAACCGTTGCCTCCTGGGTTCAAGCAATTCTCTTGCCTCAGCCTCCCGAGTAGCTGGGACTACAGGCACCCACCACCATGCCCAGCTAATTTTTATATTTTTATTAGAGACGGGGTTTCACCATGTTGGCCAGGCTGGTCTCAAACCCCTGATCTCAGATGATCCACCTGCCTCGGCCTCCCAAAGTGCTGGGATTACAGGCATGAGCCACTGCACCCAGCCCACAGTTCATTTTTGGTTTTGTTTTTTCCTCCCAAGAGTGTCTTGGGTACTTTGACTCCCTTTTATTCCCCTATCAGTTTTGGAATCAGATTGTCAAGTTCTACAAAAAAAAAAAAAAAAATAGCTGAGCTTTTCTTGGAATTACATTTGATCTATGAATCAATACAAGAGTTGGCGCCTTCAAATCTAGGCTCTTCCAATCAATGAACATGTATATCTCTCCATTTATTTAGGTCTTCTTTACTGTCTCTCAAAATTTTTTAATAGTTTCCATAGAGGTTCCGTAAGTCCTGTATGAGAAGTTATATCTTACCAGGTACTCCCTGGGTAAAAGAGGGAGAGTTTCTTTTCACCCTTTTGAACTGTTTGAAGTTTTTTCTATCCACATGCATATATTTTTCAAAATAAAAATTATTAAGATTTTTGGCCCTTCTGTCTGGCGGCAGCAATCAGGTAAGCCAAGATCGGTGCATACAAGTACATCCAGGAGCTGTGGAGGAAGAAGCAGTCTGATGTCATGAGCTTTCTTCTGAGGGTCTGCTGCTGGCAGTACCGCCAGCTCTCTGCTCTCCACAGGGCTCCCCGCCCCACCCGGCCCGATAAAGTGCACCAACTGGGCTACAAGATCAAGCAAGTTTATGTTATATATAGGATTCGTATTCTCCGTAATGGCTGAAAATGCTCAGTTCCTAAGGGTGCAACTTACGGCAAGCCTGTCCATCATGGTATTAACTGAAGCCTTCAGTTGATTGCAGAGGAGTGAGCTGGACGCCACTGTGGGGCTCTAAGAGTCCTGAATTGTTACTGGATGGGTGAAGATTCCAAACACAAATTTTTTGAGGTTATCCTCATTGATCCATTCCATAAAGCTACCGGAAGAAATCCTGACACCCAGTGGATCACCAAACCAGTCCACAAGCACAAGGAGATGCGTGGGCTGGCATGTGCAGGCCGAAAGAGCCATGGCCTTGGAAAGGGCTGTAAGTTCCACCACACTATTGGTGGTTCTTGCCGGGCAGCTTGGAGAAGGCACAACACTCTCAATCTCCACTGTTACCACTAATATAAGTAAAGTTTGTAAAACTCATACCTAATAAACAATTTAGGACAGTCAAAAAAATTACTAAGATTTTTGAGCCAGGTGCAGTGGCTCAAGCCTGTAATCCCAGCTCTTTGGGAGGCCGAGGCTCGCAGATCACCGGAGGTCAGGAGTTCGAGACCAGCCTGGCCAACGTGGCGAAACCCTGCCTCTACTAAAAATACAAAAATTAGCTGGGTGTGGTGGTGCACAAGTGTTATTCCAGCTACTCAGGTGATGGAGGCAGGAGAACCGCTTGAACCCGGGAGGCAGAGAGTTGCAGTGAGCTGAGATCGTGCCACTGCACTCCAGCCTGGGTGATAGAGTGAGACTCCATTGCAAAAAAAAAAAAAGAAAAAGAAAAAGAAAAAGAAATTATTAAGATTTTTGAATCAGCACTCTATTGTCATTGTTTACACGTCAAAACTGTAAGTAGGCATACAGTGACTTCACTAGTCTCTCTCCCACTCCTAGACCTATTCACAATATTCCCAATCCTTCCTTCTCAATAGGTAATGGCTATAAATTAATATCTTCTTTATCCTTCCAGAATTCTTCACCCACATGTCGCTAAATGTATACTTTCTCTTGTCTCAAAATAAATGCCATAGACCGTGTGTCTTTTTGCAGAATCTCTTGCAAGACTCTTGTGGACACAGTGAGAAAACATGAACCCAGGAACTGTGTTCCTTGCATTCAGCTGAAGCTGAGTCTGCAAGTCCCAATGCATGCCAATAAAGAAAGCTCTGCAGGCCGGGTGTGGTGGCCCATGCCTGTAATCCCACCACTTTGGGAGGTCAGGTGGGCAGATCAGCTGAGGTCAGGAGTTCGAGACCAGCCTGGCCAATATGGTGAAACGATGTCTCTACTAAAAATACAAAAAATTAGCCAGGCGTGGTGGCTGGCACCTGTAATTCTAGCTACTCAGGAGGCTGAGGCAGGAGAATCACTTGAACCCGGGAGGCAGAGGTTTCAGTGAGTCGAGATTGTGCTAGCCTGGGTGACAGAGCGAGACTCCATCTCAAAAAAAAAAAAAAAAAGGAAAGCTCTGCAGAGTTCTCCAGGGTTACACTCTGTTCTCCACACTGCACCCCCAACTTTTTTTTTTTTTTTTTGAGATGGAGTTTCACTCTTGTTGCCCAGGCTGAAATGGTGTGATCTCGGCTCACCGCAACCTCCACCTCCCAGGTTCAAGCAATTCTCCTGCCTCAGCCTCCTGAGTAGCTGGGATTACAGGTGTGTGCCACCATGCCTGGTTAATTTTGTATTTTTTAGTAGAGACAGGGTTTCACCATGTTGGCCAGGCTGGTCTCAAACTCCTGACCTTGTGATCCGCCCACCTGGCCTCCCAAAGTGCTGAGATTACAGGCATGAGCCACTGCACCCGGCCTGCATTGCCCCTTTTTAATTTTTGATCACCATTTATTAAGTTACAAAGAGCCAGACCCAGTGCTGGGCTTAAGCCCTTTACATATTTGGCATGTTTTCTCTTTTTTACTCCTTCCAGCAGCCAGGGCCTATGAACTTACAGAAGGCATGGTGCCTAAGGCCCACAATACTTTTAGGGCCCCATTGAAAATGTTTTACTTCTTTTAAAATCGGAAGAAAAAATAAACATAACCCTGCCTTTATTACGTATATATATTATTTTTAGTTTTTAGTTTTTGGTATTTTTGAGCAGGAGCTCTGGCGCCCAGGCTGGAGTGCAGTGGCACAATCATGGCTCGCTGCAGCCTTGAGCCCCTGGGCTCAGGCAGTCTTCCCACCTCAGCCTCCCGAGGAGCTGGGACCACAGGTACATGCCACCACTTCCGGCTAATTTTTATTTTTTTTATTTTTGGTAGAGAAAGGGTCTTGCCATGTTGCCCAGGCTGTTCTTGAACTCTCGGGATGAAGTAATTCTCCCACCTTGGCCTCCCAAAGTGCTGGGATTTCAGGCATGAGCCACTGCACCAGGCCTTGTTAGATTCATCCTTATACTAACACGGTCATAAAATATGATTTCAAACACTTTTTTCTTATGGAGGAAGGAACCCACCAAAAAAATCCATGTGACCGAGTGTGGTGCCGGGTGCCTGTAGTCCCAGCTACCAGGAGGCTGAGGCAGGAGAATCACTTGAACCCAGGAGGCGGAGGTTGCAGTGAGCCGAGATCATGCCACCGCACTTCAGCCTGGGTGACAGAGTAAGACTCTGTCTCAAAAAGAAAAAAAAAAAAAAGGCCAGCAGTGGCTCACGCCTGTAATCCCAACACTTTGGGAGACCAAGGTGGGTGGATCACCCGAGGTCAGGAGTTTGAGACCACCCTGGCCAACATGGTGAAATCCCGACTCTACTAAAAATACAAAAAATTAGCTGGGCATGGTGGTGGGTGCCTGTAATCCCAGCTTCTCGGGAGGCTGAAGCAGGAAAAATCAGTTGAACCCGGGAGGCGGAGGTTGTAGTGAACCAAGACTGTGCCACTGCACTCCAGCCTGGGCAATAAGAGCGAAACTCCGTCTCAAAAAAAAAAAAAAAAAAGAAAAAAAATCATAATGTGGCCAAACCAGCAACCCTACGACATGGGTACTATTGCTATGCAGTTTATCCAAGGGAGGAAACTAAAGTCTGAGAAGTGATTTAGCCCAGGTCAGGTGGCTGGAAAGGGTGGGAACATGGACTTGAACCCAAGCCTAGTGACTCTTTAGCTCTTATGCTGGGCCACTCAGCTGAAGAGACTCCAGTCAGCACTTTCCTATGGAAGGGACGTGTTTGGTCACAACTGGGAAGTTGTACCCCACAAAAAGAAGGCTCTGGGAAAATGTGATACAGTCTTCAAACATTTTAAGGGCTGTCATGTGGAAAAGGATTAGCTCTTTTGTGTTACTCCCTAAAGCTGAGCTAGGATAGGTGGGGTGTGTTGCAGGAAAGTAGACTCTGTGTGTGTGTGTGTGTGTGTGTGTGTGTGTGTGTGTGTGTGTGTGTGTGTGTGTGTGTGTGTGTGTGTGTGTGTGTGTGTGTGTGTGTGTGTGTGTGTGTGTGTGTGTGTGTGTGTGTGTGTGTGTGTGTGTTTGAGATGGAATCTAGCTCTGTTACCCAGACTGGACTGGAGTGATTGCCACTCACTGCAACCTCTGCCTCCTGGGTTCAAGTGATTCTCCTGCCTCAGCCTCCCGAGTAGCTGAGACTACAGGCATGCACTACTACACCCAGCTAGTTTTTGTATTTATAGTAGAGATGGGGTTTCGCAATGTTGGCCAGGCTGGTCTCTGGCTCCTGACCTTAGGTGATCCACCCTACTCAGCCTCCCAAAGTGCTGGGATCACAGGTGTGAGCCACCGGACCCCACCAGGAAAGTAGATTTTGGCCCAGTGATATAACAAACTTACTGGATGTGATAAGCCCACTGTCAGTGGTGGTTTATTCTTAAGATCAAAGATGTGGAGTTTGACCCCAGTCGCAGACAAGAGAAGCATTGTAAACAAGGCTGTATTGCAGGGAATTGCTACCTTGGGAAGGGAGTTGGACAAGGATTCGATGAATTTTTATGTCCCTTTCCACTCTAAGATTCTATGTTTGCAGGGCCCAGCACAGTGGCTCACACCTGTAATCCCAGCACTTTGGGAAGCCAAGGCGGGCAGATCACCTGAGGTCGGGAATTCGAGACCATCCTGGCCAACATGGTGAAACCCTGTCTCTACTAAAAATACAAAATTAGCTGGGCATGGTGGCGCATGCCTGTAATCCCAGCTAGTCGGGAAGCTGAGGCAGGAGGATCACTTAAAGCTGGGAGGCAAGGGTTGCAGTGAGCCTTGATCGCGCCATTGCACTCCAGTCTGGGTGACAAAGCGAGAGTTTGTCTCAGAAGAAAAAAAAAAAAAGATTCTATGGTTGCAAATAGCAGCAGCTCAGCAGTGTAGAGCTGAACTCCCTGCCAAATAAATTTTACCAATTGTTATTGAGCCTTTTTATGTACCATTGGTGGGAGTATGAATGGATACTCTTTTTGAAAGTGTTATTTGGCAGTATTTATTAAAATTTAGACTGGGCCGGGCACAGTGGCTCACGCCTGTGATCCCAGTACTTTGGGAGGCTGAGGCGGGCAGATCAACTAAGGTCAGGAGTTCGAGACCAGCCTGACCAACATGATGAAACTCTGTCTCTACTAAAAACTACAAAAAGTAGAGCAAGGCGTGGTGGCTCACACCTGTAATTCCAGCACTTTGGGAGGCTGAGGTGGGCGGATCACCTGAGGTGGGTTGTTCAAGACCAGCCTGACGAACATGGAGAAACCCCGTCTCTACTAAAAATACAAAATTAGCTGGGCGTGGTGGCGCATACCTGTAATCCCAGCTATTCGGGAGGCTGAGGCAGGAGGATTACCTGAATCCAGGAAGCGGAGGTTGCGGTGAGCGGAGATGGCGCCATTGCACTACAGCCTGGGAAGCAAGAGCAAAACTCTGTCTCAAAAAGAAAAAAAAAAAAACTACAAAATGTAGCCAGGCGTGGTGGTGGGTGCCTATAATCCCAGCTACCTGGGAGGCTGAGGCAGGAGAATGGCTACAACCTGGGAGGCGGAGGTTGTAGTGGGCTGAGAATGTGCCATTGCATTCCAGCCTGGGCGACAGAGTGAAACTGTTTAAAAAAAAAAAAAATTTCGACTGTTCGGGCAGGGCACGGTGGTTCTTGCCTGTAGTCCCAGCACTTTGGGAGGCCAAGGTGGGCAGATCACGAGGTCAGGAGTTCGAGAACAGCCTGGCCAACATGGTGAAACCCTATCTATACTAAAAATACAAAAAGTTAGCAGGGCATGGTGGCATATGCCTGTAATCCCAGCTACTCGGGAGGCTGAGGCAAGAGAATCGCTTGAACCCAGGAGGCAGAGGTTGCAGTGAGCCAAAACCGCGCCATTGCACTCTAGCCTGGGCAACAGAGCAAGACTTTGTCTCAAAAAAAAAAAAAAAAAAAAAAAAAAAAAAAAAAAAATTTAGACTGTTTATACTTTTTGACTTAGCAATATATATATATATTTTTTTAAACGGAGTCTTGCTCTACTGCTCAGGCTGGAGTACAATGATGCGATCTCAGCTCACCGCAACCTTCCCTCCCAGGTTCAAGCAATTCCCCTGCCTCAGCCTCCCGAGTAGCTGGGACTACAGGCACGCACCACCACAGCTGGCTAACTTTTTTGTATTTTTGTAAAGACGGGGTTTCGCCACATTGGCCAGGCTGGTCTTGAACTCCTGACCTCAGGTGATCCACCTGCTTCAGCCTCCCAAAGTGCTGGGATTATAGGCATGAGCCACTGCACACGGCCTAACAAACATACTTAATAAGTAAATCATGGAGTGTGTAGCAGGTGGGAAAGGCTGTGACAAGAACTTGCGATGTGGGGTGGAGGTGAAGGAGGGTTGCAATTTTAAGCAGAGTGGTCAGGGTAGGCCTCACGGAGAAGGTGATATTTGAGCAAAGCGTTAAAGATCATGAATAAGACACCTCCCACTCTTGTTCTAAGTTGGAAATTCACCAGGAGTTACTTTTTTCCTTTTTCTTTGTTTTAGAGGCGGAGTTCTCACTATGTTGCCCAGGCTGGTCTTGATCTCCTGAGCTCAAGCGATCCACCCACCTCAGCCTCCCAAAGTGCTGGGATTACAGGTGTTAGTCACTGCACCCAGCACTGGGAGACACTTGTGAGGGGCCTGGCATCCAGCAGGCTCCGAAGGACAGTCGCTATTATTGTTCATTTTAGTCCTGAAATGAACATGAGCTCTCAAAGCGCTTACCTAAGGAAGATGCCTAAGAGTATTGCAGTTTGCAAATGAAGAGTGGGCAGGGTTTGGGTTATGGTAACTGTTTTTATCTGCCTCCCCAGAAAGGAAACAAAGTATCTGGTCAGAGGGGAAGGTTCCCACCTGTGTGCCCTGTTTGCCTGCTAGGCTGCCGGCCCCTGTCGCAATCCACCCATTGTGTTTCCATCAGGGTAACTGCATGTGGGAGACTCCTCTGCACTCTCAGTCCTTGAAAAATCCCCCACAGGGCCTCCCCGATTAGGCAATGATAAAGCCATTGATGTGGTCAGATCCCTCCCGGGACAGGATGTTAACCCTCAGCAGCTCCTAACCATGGGAGCTGGTCCCTCTCAATGTCACCCAAACAGAACAAGAAGAGGCTTCAAAGAAATCAGTTGCACGTGCTCCCTGATTCCAAGCTGGCCTTATCTAGTGCCTTCTAAAAATGGCCCTCTTTCTTCTTATTTATTAAATTATTATTTATTTATGTATTTATTTATTTATTTTTGAGACAGGGTCTTGCTCTGTGGCCCAGGCTGGAGTGCAGTGACTCGATCTCTGCTCATTGCAACCTCCACCTCCCAGATTCAAGCGATTCTCCTGCCTCAGCCTCCCAGTAGCTGGGATTACAGGCACCCACCACGCCTGGCTAATTTTCGTATTTTTAGTAGAGACGGGTTTTCGCCATGTTGGCCAAGCTGGTCTCCAGCTCTGTGGCCGCAAGTGATCTGGCTGCCTCAGCCTCCGAAAGTGCTGGGATTACAGGCCTGTGCTCAGTCTCTTATTACTTTTTAAAACCAGACAAGGCCCCACTCTTGTTTTGCCACGTCGCGCAGTGGTGCAATCACAGCTCACTGCAGCCTCAACTTCCTGGGCTCAGCTGATTCTCCCAACTCAGCCTTTCAAGTAGCTGGTACTACAGGCACACACCACCACGCCCGGCTAATTTTTGTATTTTTTGTAGAGTCAGGGGGCGGTGTCTTGCCATATTGCCCAAGCTGGTCTCGAACTCCTGGGCTCAAGCGATCCGCCCATCTCGACCTCCCAAAATGCTGGGATTACAGGCATGAGCCACCGTGCCTGGGCCCTGACCTCTTCTTCAGGGTAACAGATATCTGCTAGGATCTGCTGTGGCTCCTACATTCCCTTAAGCAAAGAGACGTGCTTCTTCAAAGGGAGAGGAGAAAAAATAGATTTCAACCCAAAGCCAGCATAAGCAACCCAAGAGAGGTCAATAAAGTCTCAATTTGGAGGTGAGGAAAGCCTTTATTGGCACCCAGGACATTGGTGTTGGGATTAGAGGACAGACTAGTGGGGTTTTGACGCACACAAACGAAGGATGGTGTCTCAGGCACATGGCATAGCAAAGAAAAAGGCCTGCAGGCTGTAACTATGGGACATATTCAAGCTGTCCTAAGCAGTTCCTTTTGTCTGAAGTATCATGATAAAGAAAATAATACATAATAGTAATAACAAACACTCTTTATATGCTTGAAACCACTTTTATAAAAATCATAGTAATAAAGGTAATTTAACATAACTGGCTGGGCGCGGTGGCTCACGCCTGTAATCCCAACACTTTGGGAGGCTGAGTCAGGTGGATCACTGGAGGTCAGGAGTTCAAGACCAACCTGGCCAACATGGTGAAACCCTGTCTCTACTAAAAATAGAAAAATAAGCCAAGCATGGTGGTGCACGCCTGTAGTCCCAGCTACTCCGGAGGCTGAGGCACTAGAATCGCTTGAACCAGGAGGGTGGAGGCTGCAGTGAGCTGAGATCAAGCCACACTCAAGCCTGGGCAACAGAGCAAGATTCTGTCTCAAAAATACAAATTGTATATTATTGACTCTATCTTGTTTTCAGCATGCTAAATTGTTTTTCTTTATTTTTGTGTAGAGGCCACAGTACTCCTTTTTTTTAGAAAATGAATTTTTTTCTTATTGTTTAATAATTAAAATCAGCCAGATGTGGTGGCTTAAGCCTGTAATTCCAACACTTTGGGAGGCTGAGGTATGAGGATCACTTGAGGTCAGGAGTTCGAGTCCTGCCTGGACAACAAAGTGAGACACCACCTCTATAAAAAATTTTTAAAATTAGCTGAGCATGGTAGTGTATGCCTGTAGTCCCAGCAACTCAGGAGGCTAAAGCGAGAGGATCAGTTAAGCTCAGGAATTTGAGGCTACAGTGAGCTATGATTATACCATTGCATTCCAGTCTGGGTGACAGACTGAGACCTTGTCTCTAATAAATTAATTAATTAATAAAAATTTTAAAATTGACAAAAAGTCTTACAAGTCTATAAGATCTACTTCTGTCTGTCATGTCTATGTTTATATGTGCCATGAATATATAATATGTCACTACTGAAACATATTTTTAAAAGCTCTAATCAGTTGACTTAACCACTTAAATTGAATATTTTATCAAAAAATAAAAACTTTAATTTAAATATCTTTTAGTTCACATTACTTTAATAATCTTTAGTAAATAAAGACAGTTTTTAAATTATTAGTAAAATAAAAACATCTTCAGAACGTGAACATCTGGTGTAAATTAGACAAGTCTGGTATTGTCTTTACTAAGAACTTTCAGGTCCTAAACTACTTTTATAAATTTTTTTCTTAGACTGGGACTCACTCTGTTGCCCAGGCTGGAGTATAGTGGCATGCTCACTGCAGCCTCAACCTCCCTGGGCTCAGGTGATCCTTCCACCTCAGCCTTCCAAGTAGTTGGGACTATAAGCATGTACCACCACGTCTGGCTCATTTTTGTATTTTTAGTGGAGATCGGGTTTTACCATGTTGGCCAGGCTGGTCTCTAACTCCTAGGCTCAAGGCATCCACCAGCCTCTGCTCCCAAAGTGCTAGAATTACAACATGAGCCACCGTGCCTGGCCCTTCTATAATATTTTAAATAATTGTTGGACTTGTCTATTTTAAAGCCCTTAGATTGTAGATAAGGCCTGGGGATGCGTAGAGTTAACCATGCGCCCTGGCTATCCTAAAAAGAATCATTTATTATTGACATATGTTATTACTGTCCTAGACTCTATACCTGATACATAATTAAAATTGCCTACCTCCTTGTTTTTCTTTAAAAATAAAAGTTAGTAATGGCTGGGTGCGGTGGCTCACACCTGTAATCCCAGCACTTTGGGAGGCCAAGGCGGACAGATCACCTGAGGTCAGGAGTTTGAGACCAGCCTGGCCAACATGGCGAAACCCCATCTCTGCAAAAAATACAAAAATTAGCTGGGCGTGGTGGTGCATGCCTGTAGTCCAAGCTACTCAGGAGGCTGAGGCAAGAGAATCGCTTGAACCCGAGAGGCGGAGACTGCCTAACAGTTAACATTATAATATATGTAATTAAAACTACTAAAGGAACAATTTTACATACAAAGATAAAATTTAGTTTTCTCTTTTAAACAAAATTTTCATGTAATATTAAAAAATAGTAAAAAAATTTTTGTTTGCCGGAGAGACAGATTCAGTTAGCCTCATACTGTCTTTATTGGGTCTTGTTTTAAAAACTGAGTCTCCCGTCTGTTAAAAAATAAGTCTTTGTCTATTGAAAGTTTTTGAGTTATCGGCTGGGCATGGTGGCTCACGCCTGTAATCCCAACAGTTTGGGAGCCCAAGGCAGGTGCGTCACCTGAGGTCAGGAGTTCGAGACCAGCCTGGCCAACATGGTGAAACTCCTTCTCTACTAAAAATACAATAATTTGCTCGGCATGGTGGTGGACACCTGTAATCCCAGCTACTCAGGAGGCTGAGGCAGGAGGATTGCTTGAACCCAGAAGGTGGAGGTTGCAGTGAGCCAAGATCACGCCACTGTACTCCAGCCTGAGCAACAGGCTCAAAAAAAAAAAAAAAAATTGAAATCATACAAAGTACTTTCTTCAACCACAATGGAATAAAACTAGAAATCAACAAGAGAAAGAAAATTTTTAGATTCACAAATGTACAATTATGTACAAATTAAACAACATAAACAAACTGGGTAAAAGAAGACATCACAAAAAATTTTTTAAATATTTTGAGATAAATGAAAAAGCAATACAACTTACCAAAACTTACAAGATGCAGCAAAGACAATGCTCAGAGGGAAGTTTATGGCTGTAAACACGTACATCAAAAGTGAAAGACGCTGGGTACGGTGGCTCATGGCTGTAATCCCAGCACGTTGGGAGGCAAAGGTGGGTGGATCACCTGAGGTTGGGAGTTCAAGACCGGCCTGACCAACATGGAGAAACCCCGTCTCTACTAAAAAGACAAAATTAGCTGGGCATGGTGGTGCATGCCTGTAGTCATTGCTACTCAGGAGGCTGAGGCAGGAGGATCAGTTGAACTCGTGAGGCAGAGGTTGTGGTGAGCCGAGATTGTGCCATTGTACTCCAGCCTGGGCAACAAAAGTGAAACTCCGTCTCAAAAAAAAAAAAAAAAAATGAAAGAACACTTGAGGCCAGGAGAGCAGCCTGGGTAATATAGTGAGACCCTATCTGTATGAAAAATACAAATAAAAAAATTTAGCCAGGCATCATGGCACATGCCTGTGGTCTCAGCTACTTGGGAGGCTGAGGCAGGAGGATCACTTGAGCCCAGGAGTTTGAGGCTACAGTGAGCCATGATTGCACCACTACACTCCAGCTTGGACAACAGAGCAAGACCTTGTCTCAAGAAAAGAAAGAAAGAAAGATCTCAAATAAATAATACATTCTTCCACCTTACAGGATTAGAAAAAGATCAAACTATGCCCAAAGCAAGCAACAGCAAAAATAATAATAATAATAATAAATTAAAAAAATAAAAAAATAAAAATTACAGTGAAGATACACAAAATATAGTATTCTATAAGAGCAATAGAGTCAACAAAACCAAAAGCTGGTTCTTTAACAAATCAGCAAAATTGATAAACTTTTAGAAATACTGATCCCCACCCCCAAAAAAGAATGGAGATAACCCAAACTACTAAAATCAGGAATTGAAGGTTACTACAAACCTTACAAAAATAAAAGATTAGAAGATAATGCTATAAACAATTATATGTCAATTAATTGAATACACCTGGATGAAATGCACAAATTTCTAGAAACATGCAAATTACCAAGACTAACCCAAGAAAAACTAGAAAGTCGGAATAGATCTATAACAAGTAAAGAGATGGAATTGGTAACAATTTTTTAAAGTTCCGTAAGGCAAAGCTCAGGACCCGATGGCTCCATTGGTGACTTCTACCAGGTATTTGAATAACTAAGGCCAATTCTTATTAAACTCTTCCCAAAAATAGAAGAGGAGGCAACATTTCTGACCCATTCTATGAGGCCAGCATTACCCTGATACCAAAGTCACACAATGACATTACAGGAAAAGAAAACTATAGACCAATGTCCCTTATAAATATAGATGCAGAAATCCTAAAGAAAATACTAGCAAATCAAATCCAGCAGCATAGAAACATATTAGACATATGTGTTAACAGAGCAGACTTATCCCAAGAATGTAAGGGTGATTCATCATAAGAAAATCAGGGCAAGGCGCGGTGGCTCACAACTGTAGTCCCAGCTACTTGGCAGGCTGAGGTGAGAGAATCGCTTGAGCTGGGGAGGTTGAGGCTGCAGTGAACCATGTTCGCACCACTGCACCCCAGCCTGGGAGACAAAGTGAGACCCTGTCTCGAAAAAGAAAAAACTCAGCTGGGCGTGGTGGTTCACACCTGTACTCCCCGCACTTTGGGAGGCCGAGGCAGGTGGACCATTTGAGGTAAGGAGTTCAAGATCAGCCTGGCCAACATGGTGAAACCCCATCTCTACTAAAAATACAAAAAACAAAAATAAATTATCTGGGCGTGGTGACACACACCTGTAATGCCAAGTGTTAGGGAGGCTGAGGTAGGAAAATCGCTTGAACCCAGGAGATGGAGGTTGCAGTGAGCCGAGATCATGCCGCTGCACTCCAGCCTGGGAGACTGAGTGAGAGTCCATCTCAAAATAAATAAATAAATAAATAAATGTTATTCACAACGTTAATAGAATTAAGGGATAATGTAGAAAATAGCTTTTGACAAAACCCAACACCTTTTCAGGATTTAAAAAAACAAAACAACAACAACAACAACAACAAAGAATACTGAAATAATAAAGACCAGAAGAGAACTTCTTCAACAGGATAAAGGGCATATATGAAAAACTTACACCAGGCCAGGCATGGTGACTCACTCCTGTAACCCCAGCACTTTGGGAAGATTGCTTGAGCCTAGAAGTTTGAGACCAGCCTGGGCAACATAGTGAGACGCTGTCTCTATTTATTTATTTTTTTTTGAGACGGAGTCTCGCTCTGTCGCTCAGGCTGGAGTGCGGTGGCACGATCTCGTCTCACTGCAAGCTCCGCCTCCTGGGTTCAGGCCATTCTCCTGCCTCAGCCTCCAGAGTATCTGGGACTACAGGCGCCTGCCACCACGCCTGGCTAATTTTTTTTTTTTTTTTGTATTTTAGTAGAGATGGGATTTCACCGTGTTAACCAGGATGGTCTCTATCTCCTGACCTCGTGATCTGCCTGCCTCGGCCTCCCAAAGTGCTGGGATTACAGGCTGAGCCAGCGTGCCCTGCCTGCTGTCTCTATTTATAGAAAGAAAGAAAAAGAAGAGAGAAAGAGAAAGAGAGAAAGAAAGAGAGGGAGGGAGGGAGGGAGAGAGAGAGAGAGAGAGAGAGAAAGAAAGAGAAAGAAAGAAAGAAAGAAAGAAAGAAAGAAAGAAAGAAAGAAAGAAAGAAAGAAAGAAAGAAGAAAGAAAGAAAGAAAGAAAGAAAGAGAGAGACTCACACCATATGCAACAGTGAAAGGCTTACAAATTTAAAGATTTCCCCGCAAAGACCAGGAACAACACAAGGATGCCTGCTTTTACCACCTCTAGTCAACATTGCACTTTAATGTTTTATTGATTGATTGATCTATTTTTTTATTGATATATGAATGGATTTTTTTTTCTTTTTTATTATACTTTAAGTTCTAGGGTACATGTGCATGACGTGCAGGTTTGTTACATAGGTATACATGTGCTATGTTGGTTTGCTGCACCCATCAATTTGACATTTACATTAGGTATTTGTCCTAATGCTCTCCCTCCCCCTCTACCCCCAACAGGCCCCAGGGTGTGAAGTTCCCTGCCCTGTGTCCATGTGTTTTCATTATTCATTTCCCACCTATGAGTGAGAACATGTGGTGGTTGGTTTTCTGACCTTGTGATAGTTTGCTGAGAATGATGGTTTCCAGCTGCATCCATGTTCCTGCAAAGGACATGAATTCATCCTTTTTTATGGCTGCATAGTATTCTATGGTATATATGTGCCACATTCTCTTAATCCAGTCTATCATTGATGGACATTTGGGTTGGCTCCAAGTCTTTGCTATTGTGAATAGTGCCGCAATAAACATATGTGTGCATATGTCTTTATAGTAGCATGATTTATAATCCTTTGGGTATATACCCAGTGAAGGGATTGCTGGGTCAAATGGTATTTCTGGTTCTAGATCCTTGATGAATAGCCACGCAGTGTGTGGCTATTGAGCAGAATGGTTGAACTAATTTACAGTCCCACCAACAGTGTAAAAGCGTTCCTGTTTCTCCACACACTCTCCAGCATCTGTTGTTTCCTCACTTTTTAATGATCGCTGTTCAAACTGGCTTGAGATGGTATCTCATTGTGATTTTGATTTGCATTTCTCTGATGACCAGTGATGATGAGTATTTTTTCATGTGTCTGTTGGCTGCATAAATGTCTTATTTTGAGAAGTGTCTGTTCATATCCTTTGCCCACTTTTTGATGGGGTTGTTTGTTTTTTTCTTGTAAATTTGTTTAAGTTCATTGTAGATTCTGAATACTAGCCCTTTGTCAGATGGGCAGATTGCAAAAATTTTCTCCCAATCTGTAGGCTGCCTGTTCACTCTAATGATAGTTGCTGACCAGGCTGCAGCATCACAGGCCAATCTTGGACTGCTTCGCTAGCAGTGACCAAGGCTCCGTGGGCATGGGACCTGCCGAGCCAGGAATGGGAGGGAATCTCCTGGTCTGCCAGTTGCTAAGATCGTGGGAAAAGCACAGTATTTGGATGGAAGTGTACCGTTCCTCCAGGTGCAGTCTGTCACGGCTTCCCTTGGCTAGGAAAGGGAAATCCCCTGAACCCTTGCACTTCCTGGGTGAGGTGATGCCCTGCCCTGCTTCAGCTTGCCCTCTGTGGGCTGCACCCACTGTCCAACCAGTCCCAGTGAGATGAACCAGGTACCTCAGTTGGAAATGCAGAAATCACCTGTCTTCTGCGTTGATCTCGCTCAGAGCTGCAGACTGGAGTTTTTCCTATTTGGCCATCTTGGAAGTGACTCGTCTATTTTTATTTATTTATTTTTGGAGACCAATTCTCTCTCTGTCACCCAGGCTAGAATGCTGTGGCATGATCTCGGTTCACTGTGGCCTCTGCCTCCTGGGTTCAAGCAATTCTCCTGCCTCAGCCTCCCAAGTAGCTGGGACTACAGGTGTGGGCCACCATGCCCAGGCAATTTTTGTATTTTTAGTAGACACGGGGTTTCACCATGTTGGCCAGGCTGGTCTTGAACTCCTCACCTCAAGTGATCTGTCCACCTCAGCTTCCCAAAATGCTGAAATTACAGGCATGAGCCACTGTGCCCGGCTGAACATTGCCCTTTAATGTTTTAAAATGTAGGTTTTATTATTATTTACCTATGCTGAGGCCAACAAATTAGGAGACAACTGTCATTGAAAAGATAGTTTGCATCTGGGCATGGTTGCTCACACCTGTAATCCCAGCACCTTGGGAGGCCAAGGTGGATGGATCACTTGAGGTCATGAGTTCCAGACCAGCCCGGCCAACATGGTGAAAGCCCGTCTCTACTAAAAAAATACAAAAATTAGCTGGGCGTGGTGAGGGCACCTCCTGTAGTCCCAGCTACTTGGGAGGCTTAGGCAGGAGAATCACTTGAACCCGGGAGGCAGAGATTGCTGTGAGCCAAGAGCATGCCACTGCACTCCAGCCTGGGTGACAGAGCAAGACTCCATCTCAAAAAAAAAAAAAAAAAAAAGAAGAAGAAGAAGATCAATGCACAAACATCAGCCACATAGCCACATTTCCATAAACTAGCAATAAACAATCAGAAAGTAAAATTAAGAAAACAATTTCACTTCCAATAGAATAAAAATAAATAAATTTAACCAAGTAGGAGTAACACTAGTGCCCTGAAAACTACAAAACATGGCTGAAAGCAATTACAAAGACCTAAATAAATAGAAAGACGTCACATGTTGATATGGTTTGGCTCTTTGTCCCCACCCAAATCTCATATTGAATTGTACTCCCATGATTCCCACATGTTGCGGAAGGGACCCAGTGGGAGGTAATTGAATCATGGGGGCAGTTTTTCCCATACTGTTCTTGTGGTAGTAAAGAAGTCTGACAAGATCTGATGGTTTTATAAGGGGAAACCTGTTTCTCTTGGCTCTCATTCTCTCTGCTGCCACCGCCATGTAAAAAATGCCTTTTGCCTTCTGCCATGATTGTGAGGCCTCCCTAGCCATGTGGAAGTGTAAGACCATTAAACCTCTTTCTTTTGTAAATTCCCCAGTCTTGGGTATGTCTTTATCAGCAGCATGAAAACAGACTAATACACGTGTTTATGAATTAGAAGACTTAATATTGTTAAGATGATAATACTACCCCAAAGTGATCTATAGACTTGATATAATCCCTATGAAAATCCCAATGTCCTTGTTTGCAGACCTGGAAAATTCAAACCTAATATTCACATGGTATTGCACCCAAGAGCCAATCTTGAAAAATGAGCAAAGTTGGAAGACTCACACTTGGTGATTTCAGAATTTACTACAAAGCCACGATAATCAAAAGGTGTGATACTGGTATGAGGATAGGCATATAGATTAGTGGAATAGAACTGAAAGTCTGGAAATGACCCACACTTCTATAGTCAATTGATTTTTTCTTTTGAGACGGGATTTTGCTCTGTTGCCCTGGCTGGAGTGCAGTGGCGCAATCACAGTTCATTATAACCACTACCTCATGGGCTCAAGCAATCTTCCCACCTCAGTTTCCCACATAGCTAGTAGCTGGGACTACAGGCATGTGCCACCACACCTGGCTAATGTTTTTTATTTTTAGTAGAGATGAAGTCTCGCCATGTTGCTCAGGCTGTTCTCAAACTCCTGGGCTCAAGCAGTCCTCTCACCTTGACCTCCCAAAGTGCTGAGATTACAGGCGTGAGCCACTGCACCCAGTGTGGTCAATTGGTTTTTTGTTGTTGTTGTTTGTTTGTTTGTTTTTGAGATGGAGTCTTGCTCTGTCGCCCAGGCTGGAGTGCAGTGTAGAATTCTTGGCTCACTGCAACCTCCACCTCCAGGATTCAAGCAATTCTCCTGCCTCAGCCTCCCAAGTAGCTGGGAGTACAGGCGCCCACCACCACGCCGGCTAAGTTTCGTATTTTTAGTACAGACGGGCTTCCACCATGTTGGCCAGTCTGATCTTGAACTCCTGACCTCAGGTGATCCACCCGCCTCAGCCTCTCAAAGTGCTGGGATTACAGGAGTGAGCCACCATGCCCAGCCAGTGAATTGGCTTTTGACAAGCGTGCCAAGGCCATTCAATAGGCGAAAGAACAGTTTCCCTCTCTCTCTCTTTTTTTTTTAATTTCAATAGATTTTCGGGTACAAGTGGGTTTTGGTTACATAGATGAATTATACAGTGGTAAATTTTGAGATTTTAATGCACCCATCATCACCCAAGTACTTACACATGTACCCAACATGCAGTTTTCATCCATACCCTCCTCTCATCCTCCCCGATCTGAGACTCTGAAGTCTGTTATATCACTCTGTATGCCTTTGGGTACTCATAGCTTAGCTCCTACTTATAAGTGAGAACATACAACATTTGGTTTTCCATTCCTGAGTTACTTCACTTAGATTAATGGCCTCCAGCTCCATCCAAGTTGCTGAAAAAGACATATTATTATTATTTTTTCTTTTTTTTTGAGATGGAGTCTTGTTCTGTCACCCAGGCTGGAGTGCAGTGACATAATCTCGGCTTACGCCACCTCCACCTCCCGGGTTCAAGCAATTCTGCTGTCTCAGCCTCCCAAGTAGCTGGGACTACAGGCGCACACCACCATGCCTGGCTAATTTTTATACTTTTAGTAGAGACAGGGTTTCACCATGTTGGCCAGGCTGGTCTTGAACTCCTGACTTCTGGTGATCCACCCGCCTCGGCCTCCCAAAGTGCTAGGATTACAGGCATGAGCCACCGTGCCCAGCCTAAAACACATAATTTCATAGATCAGTCTCTTCAACAAATGACCCTGGGACAATGAGATATCCACATGCAAAATAATAAAATTGGACTTTGAACTCACGCCATAATGTCAACATCTAAATTATAGAAGTTAAAACTATAAAATACTTAAAAGAGAGCCTAGAGGGAAATCTTCATTATCTTTGGCTTGGCAATGGTTTCTTAAATATGACACCAAAAACACAAGTAACAACAGCAAAGGTTGAGAAACTAGACTTCATCAAAATTAAAACCTTTTATGCATCAAAGAACAGTATCGATGGAGTGAAAAGGCAGTCCACAGAATGAGAGAAAATATTTGCAAATCACCTATTTGATAAGGCTCTACTATCCGGAATATGTAAAGAACTTTACAACTCAACAACAAAAAAACAAACCACCCAGGTTTTAAAAATGGGCCCCGGATTTGAATAGACATTTCTCCAAAGAAGATATACAAATGGCCAACAAGCACATGAACAGATGCTCAACATCATTCGTCATTAGGGAAATGCAAATAAAAACTACAAAGAGATGCCACTTCACACACAATAGAATGGTTATAATTTTAAAAAATGGAAAATTACAGCCAGGCGCAATGGCTCACGAGGTCAGGAGTTCAAGACCAGCCTGGCCAAGATGGTGAAACCCCATCTCTACTACAAATACAAAAAAATCAGTGGGGCGCAGTGGCAGGCACCTGTAATCCCAGCTACTCAGGAGGCTGAGGCAGGAGAATTGCTTGAACCCGGGGGGCAGAGGTTGCAATGAGCCGAGATCACGCCACTGCACTCCAGCCAGGGCGACAGAGTGAGACTCTGTGTCAAAAAAAAAAAAAGAGGAAAATTACAAGCATGATGGGGATGTGGAGAAACTGGAATCCTTGTACCTTGCTGCTAGGAATGTAAAATGGTACAGCCTCTATGGAAAACAGTTTGGCAGTTCCTCAAAAAGTTGAACATAGAATTACAATATGACCCAGCAATTTAATGCCTGGGTGTATACTAGTATACAGGTGTTCAAACATTAACTGGCACACAAATGCTCATAGCAGCACTATCCGTAACAGTCCATAAAGTGGAAACAAATCAAATGCCCATCAATTAACGACTGGATAAATAATATTTAGTCTATCTATGCAATGGAATATCATTCAGACATGAAAAGGAAGAAAATACTGATGCATGCTACAACTGGGATGAATCTTGAAAACATCATGCTACAATAAAGAACCCTGGTCAGGCGCAGTGGCTCATACCTGTAATCCTAGCACTTTGGGAGGCCAAGCTGGGCAGATTGCTTGAGCTCAGGAGTTCCAGACTGGCCCAGGCACCATGGCAACAGCACGTCTCTACAAAAAAATACAAGAATTAGCCAGGGGTGCTGGTGCACACCTGTAGTCCCAGCTACTTGGGAGGCTGAGGTGGGAGGATCACTTCAACCTGGGAGGTCAAGGCTGTAGTTAGCCATGATATGAAAGAAAAGAAGAAAAAGAAAAGGAAGGAAGGAAGAAAGAAAGAAAGAAAGAAAAACAAAGAAGGAAGGAAGGAGGGAGAGGGAGAGGGAGAGGGGGAGGGGGAGGGGGAGGGGGAGGGAGAGGGGGAGGGGGAGGGAGAGGGGGAGAGGGAGAGGGAGAGGGAGAAAGAAAGAAAAAGAAAGAAAGAAAGGGAGAGAAAGGAAACAGACACAGACACAAAAGACCACATATTGTATGAATATATTTCTACAGGATGAAACACACAGAATAAGCAAAGCTGGAGAGACAGAAAGTAGATCGTGGTTCTCAGGGCCTAGGAGGATGGGGGGAAATGGAGAATGTTTGCTTAATGGTTATGGTTTTTTGTTTTTTGTTTTTGCTTTTTTTTTTTTTTTTTGCTGTGGTAAAAGTGTTCTAGATAGTGATGTTAGCTGTGGAACACTGTGAATGTGACAAAAAACAGTGAACTATTCACTTTAAATGGTGATTTTTTTTTTTTTTTTTTTTGAGACAGGGTCTCACTCTGTCACCCATGCTGAAGTGCAGTGGAGTGATCATAGCGCACTTCAGCCTCCTGGACCCAAGTGATCCTCCTGCCTCAGCCTCCCTAGTGGCTGGAACTACAGGCACACGCCACCATGCCTGGCTCCAAAGGATGATTTTTAAAAATGTTTTGTGAATCTTACCTCAAAAAAAGAAAGAAGGCCAGGCACAGAGGCTCATGCCTGTAATCCCAACACTTTCGGAGGCCAAGATAGGTGGATCGCCTAAGGTCAGGGGTTCAAGACCAGCCTGGCCAACATGATAAAACCCTATCTCTACTAAAAAATACAAAAATTAGCCAGGCGTGGTGGTGGGTGCCTGTAATCCCAGCTACTTAGGAGGCTGAGGCAGGGAGAATTGCTTGAACCCAGAGGCGGAGGTTGCAGTGAGCCAAGATCGTGCCACTGCACTCCAGCCTGGGTGACAAAGCTAGACCCTGTCTCAAAAAAAAGAAAAAAAAAAAAAGAAGGAAGGAAAAAAGAGAGAGAGAGAAAGAAAGAAAGAGAAAAGAAAAAAGAAAAGAAAAGAGAAAAGAAAAGAAAAAAAAGAAAGGAAATGTAACTCAAATCAGGCTAATGAGATACGAGGAGAGTTTTGTTCAATGTTTCTGAGGAAGCTCTTCCTGGCGCTCTGGCAGAGATCCTGGAAGTCGTTCTATTTTCTCCTCTGAACATTGTAATCCTTGAATACAAGGCCTCAAACAGTGGTGATCATCCCACCAACCCTTAAAAAATGGTGCCTGTCTGTGGTCCTCACAAAATGGGCACTTGCCCAAAATTGTGCCCTGTGCTATGGAAGTGCCAAGTAGATGATTGGGGGCTGACATTCAGCCCATGTGTGTGGTTGTATCTTCCCGAAAAAGGAGACTTTTTTTTGTTTTTAAGGAAATTGTCTGCTGCCCAGATGAATCTCTCTCTCTCTCTCATCCATCTGTCCGTTCATCCATCCATGGCCCATCCATCTGACCATCTATCCTTCCACCCATCACCCATCCACTTGTCAATCTATTCATTCATTCATTCATTTGCCCATCCATTCATCCACCACCCATCCATCCATTCATCCACCTGTCCATCCATCCATCCTTCCATCACCCATTCACTCATCCATCTATCAATTCATTCATCTGTCCATCCATCCATCCACCCATCCATCTCTTTATTCCTCATTCATTCAATACTAGAATATTCAAAGTCCCATGTCAGGTTTTTTGTTTTGTTTTTTAAGACAGGTTGGCTCTGTTGCCCAGGCTGGGGTGCAGTGGTCCCATCTTCGCTCACTACAACCTCCGCCTTCCGGGCTCCACCTCAGCCTCTCAAGTAGCTGTGACTACGGGCATGCACAATCATGCCCAGCTAATTTTTGTATTTTTTGTAGAGATGAGGTCTTGTTATGTTGCCCAGGCTGATCCCAAACTCCTGGGCTCAAGAGACCTACCCATCTTGGTCTCCCAAAGTGTTGAGACTACAGGCGTGAGCCACCACATCAGCTGGAATACCTTTTTCTAATTTGGTTAAGATCGCCATATATTACTAGTGGCCAGCCTGGGGTAAGCCATGAGAATATAAAGAAAGATAGTCACAGTCACAGGCATAAGTCAACCCTTAAACCTGCCAGACTGACCAGGCACGGTGGTCAACGCCTGTAATCCCAGCACTTTAGGAGGCCAGGTGTTGGATCACTTGAGGCCAGGAGTTCGAGATCAGCCTGGGCAACATGGTGAAACCTGGTCTCTACTAAAAATACAAAAATTAGCCAGGCATGTAGTCCCAGCTACTCAGGAGGCTGAGATGGGAGGGTGTCTTGAACCCACAGGTGGAGGTTGCAGTGACCCAAGATCACGCCACTGCACTCCAGCCTGGGCAACAGAGCTAGACCTTGTCTCAATAAATAAATAAACCTGTCAAACATCCAGACTTCTGGTTATGTTTAAGATTAATCTTTTTTTGGCCAGGCATGGTGACTCATGCCTGTAGACCCAGCACTTTGGGAGGCCAAGGTGTGTGGATCACTTCAGGTCGGGAGTTCGAGACCAGCCTGGCCAACATGGTGAAACCCCCTCTGTAAAAAAATACAAAAATTAGCCAGGCATGGTGGCGCGCGCCTATAGTCCTAGCTACTCAGGAGGCTGAGAATCGCTTGAACCCAGGAGGCAGAAGTTGCAGTGAGCCAAGATCGTGCTACTACACTCCAGCCTGTGCAACAGAGAGGGACTTCATCTTAAAAAAAAAAAAGAAAAGAAAAAAAGGTTAGGCGCGATGGCTCATGCCTGTAATCCCAGCACTTTGGGAGGCCAAGGCGGGCAGATCACGAGGTCAGAAGTTCGAGACCAGCCTGGCCAACATGGTGAAACCTTGTCTCTACTAAAAATACAAATATTAGCTGGGTGTGGTGGCACGCGCCTCTAGTCCCAGCTACTCAGGAGCCTGGCGCAGGAGAATCACTTGAACCCACGAGGTGGAGGTGGCAGTGAGCCAAGACCATGACATTGCACTCCAGCCTGGGTCACAGAGTGAGATCTGTCTCAAAAAAAAAAAAAAAAAAAGAAAAAGAAAAGAAATTGATGTTTTGAAACCAGTAAGACAGTTTGATTTGCAACCAAAAAAATAAAGTTTAACCAATAGGAGGTTATTTTGTTTTTTTGTTTTTTGAGACGGAGTCTTGCTCTGTTGCCCAGGCTGGAGTGCAGTGGCGCGATCTCGGCTCACTGCAGGCTCCGCCCTCCGGGGTTCATGCAATTCTCCTGCCTCAGCCTCCCGAGTAGCTGGGACTACAGGCGCCCGCCACCTTGCCTGGCTAATTTTTTGTATTTTTGGTAGAGACAGGGTTTCACTGTGTTAGCAAGGATGGTCTCGATCTCCTGACCTCGTGATCCGCCCGCCTCGGCCTCCCAAAGTGCTGGGATTGCAGGCGTGAGCCACCGTGCCTGGCCGGTTATTTTGTTTTAAGAGCATAAAAAATAGGATGAAAATAAATCAGACAGGTAGCTACCTATTTGACACATTCCTCCAGCTTACCCTGAATAAACCTGCCCAAGTATGTCCAGTATCCATCCATCCCCTGAAAGGGACTGAGGAAGATCTATTATCTAGACAAATTCTTCTGGGACATAATATTTGGACATTTTAAACTGCCCCATAATTTTGTCATGCATTTTCTGTTTGATTCATCATTGACTGACAAGCCAATTGCTGTTCTTACCTACCATTTTATATTCAGGGACATTTAGTTCTTTTTTTTTTTGTGAGACAAAGTCTCAATCTGTCACCCAGGCTGGAGCGCAGTGGTGCGATCTCGGCTCACTGCAACCTCTACCTCCCAAGTTCTCATAAATGTTTTCTAGAGTTTTTTGGAACCCCAAATTTAATATGACGTTCACACCAAGATACAATAAACAAACATTTATTGATCACAAAAAAAGACAGAAGCCTAGGCACAGTCGCTCACACCTGTAATCCCAGCACTTTGGGAGGCCAAGGGAGGTGGATCACTTGATCCACCAGAAGTTTGGGGCCAGAAGTTTGGGACTAGCCTGGGCAACATGGCAAAAACCAGTCTCTACTAAAAATACAAAAAGTTAGCTGGGAGTGG
Source organism: Pongo pygmaeus (assembly GCF_028885625.2). Lineage (NCBI taxonomy): Eukaryota > Metazoa > Chordata > Mammalia > Primates > Hominidae > Pongo > Pongo pygmaeus. The sequence continues at coordinate 17,989,482 of NC_072391.2, forward strand.
TGGTGTGTGCCTGTAATCCCAGCTACTCAGGAGGCTGAGGCCGGAGGATCACTTGAGCATTGGAGGTGGAGGTTGCAGTGAGCCAAGATTGCGCCACTGCACTCCAGCCTGGGTGACAGATCAAGACTCTGTCTCAAAAAAATAAGAAATGAAAGAGAGAGAGAAGGCAGAGAGGCCAGATGAAGTGCTGGAGGCTTCTGAAGTGGTACGTAAGAACCAGGAATGGAGAATGTGCAGTTAGGGACAGGAAGAGAAAAATCCTAACCATAGTGTCTTTATTTATTTATTTGTTTGTTTGTTTGTTTTTTGAGATGGAGTCTCGCTCTGTTGCCCAGGCTGGAGTGCAGTGGCACAATCATGGCTCACTGCAACCTCTCCCTCCCAGGTTCAAGCCATCCTCCTGCCTCAGCCCCTCTAGTAGCTGGGATTACAGGCACGTGCCACCATGCCCAGCTAATTTCCGTATTTTTAGTAGAGACGGGGTTTCGCCATGTTGTCCAAGCTGGTCTCAAACTCCTGACCTCGGGTGATCCACCCGCCTTGGCCTCTCAAAGTGTTGGGATTACAGGCATGAGCCACTGCGCCTGCCGATGGTGCCTTTAAATAGTGTTCTTGATTCCAGGTGACAGAAATTCAAATTAGCCTAAACCAACATGTATTGGCCCATGAATCTAAAATGTCCAGTGGCACAGCTGGCTTTGGTCATAGTCCAGGAGCTCAATGGTCTGTGTCACTTGGTTCTACTTTCTCTTCGTTGGTGTCATTTCAACAGGTTATTCTCTGGCAGAGGCAAAGGTGACACCCAACACTCCTGCCTCTATCCTACCTAGCAACCCCAATGCAAAACACTCTGTCTTGTCCAATAGCTGCAGCAGATGTCTTGGGTTTGAGCCTCATTGGCCCTTCTGAGGGTCACATGACCACACCCGAACCAGTCAGTGAGACTGGCGAGGCTGGGTGAACTGTCTTGAATGGCAAGACCTGGGTCTTAACACCCACCTCTGCAGCCACACTGAGAGGGCTGAGGGCGGGTGAGTCAATGGTTCCCCATAGGGTACTGTTTCTGAAAAAATGGACAATGAAGGCTGAGTGGAAACAGCAGTTGTGGAAAGCACACAACAGACAAGTGCCTTTCTCTCTGCCTCTGCCACTCAAGGCCGCCTTAAGTTCCTTCAGTGTGCTAATTGTTCCCCCGGGTCTTTTGAACATGTTGTTCTGTGTTTTTTGAATGCTCTTCCATTCCTGTGCCTAAGTAACACCTGCTTATCCTTCAGCTGTCAGCCCCAACATCATCTTCTCAGGGAAGCTGTAGCACTTTATTTTCCAAAAGTGGCCACAATTATTCATTCATGAGTAGATGCTCAATAATATCTTTTGAATGAATGCATGCATGAATAAAAGGTTAAAATGTAAACAAAGTGATCTTACACTCCTATTGAGAAGGGTGGCCTGTGTTCCCTTCCGTTGAATCCAGATGAGCTTGAGGCTACTGTGGAACTGACATGGTGTGACCTTTTTTTTTTTTTTTTGAGATGGAGTTTCACTCTTGTCACCCAGGTTGGAGTGCAATGACGCAATCTCGGCTCACTGCAACCTCCACCTCCCAGGTTCAAGTGATTTTCCTGCCTCAGCCTTCCAAGTAGCTAGGATTACAGGCACATGCCAGTACACCCAGCTAATTTTTGTATTTTTAGTAGAGACGGGGTTTCACCATGTTGGCCAGGCTGGTCTCAAACTCCAGACCTCAGGTGATCCATCCACCTCAGCCTCCCAAGGTGCTGTGATTATAGGCTTGAGCCACTGCACCTGGCCAATAATATCTTTTGAATGAATGAATGCATGAATGAAAGGTTAAAATGCAAACAAGGTGACTTTGACACTCCTATTGTGAAGGGTGGTCTGTGTTCCCTTCCCTTGAATCCAGACGAGATTGAGGCTACTGTGGAAGTGACATGGTGTGACTTCTGAAACTGGTCATAAAAGGTGAAAAGTTGGCCAGACATCGTGGCTCACACCTGTAATCTCAGCACTTTGGAAGGATGAGGCAGGAGGATCACTTGAGACCAGGAGTTCAAGACCATGGAGGAGTGGAGTGGACTGGGCTGTGACCTGCCAAGGGCAACAAGCAAGACCCTGTCTCTCTCTCTGTCTCTCTCTTTTTTTTTTTAATAAAGATGCCAGCCTGGCCAACATGGCAAACCTAGCCTCTACTAAAAATACAATAATTAGCCAGGCGTGGTGGCACTTACTTGTAGTCCCAGCTACTCAGGAGGCTGAGGTACAAGAATCACTTGAACCTAGGAGGTGGAGGTGGCAGTGAGCCAAGATCATGCCACTGCACACCAGCCTGGGTGACAGTAAGACTTTGTCTCAATTGAAAAAAAAAAAAAAGAGATGAAAAGCTCCCACTTGGCTCTCTTAGGATGCTCCATCTTGGAACCCAACCACCATGCCATAAGGAAGCTCAAGCAGCCCATGGAGGGGGCCCCCATAGAGAAGAACTGGGATCCCTGCCCACAGCCCGGCTGAGTTCCCACCTGACAGCCAATACCAAACTGCCAGCCATGTGACTGAGCCGTCCACCAAGTGGGTTTTCCAGAATCTTGATAACATTGTACTCAGTGACAGAAGCCAGACACAATAGGCCATGTGGTATATATTCCATTTGAAGTGTCTAGAACAGACAGATCTATAAAGACAGAAGATAGATGAGTGTTTCCAGGGACTAGGGTAAGAGGGAATAGAAGAGACTGCTAATGGTATATGTTTTGTTGTTGTTGTTGTTGTTTAGAAACAGAGTCTCATTCTGTCACCCAGGCTGGAGTGCAATGGTGCGATCATAGCTCACTGCAGCCTGGAACTCTTGGGTTCAATCAATCCCCCTGCCTCAGCCTCCCGAGTAGCTGGGACCACAGGTGTGCACCACTACATCCAGATAAGTATAGGATTTCTTTTTAGGGAAAAGGAAATATTGTGGAATTAGATAGCAATAGTTGTACAACCCTGTGAATATACTAAAAAACATTAAATTGTTTGGTTTAACATGGTGAAATTTATGGCATGTGAATTATATCTCAGAGACAACCAAAAAAAAGTGGGTCCTCCAGCCCCTGTCAAGCTGCCCCATGTTGAGCAGGCCATGTGGAACACAGACTTGCTGTCCAGGCCACATCCTGCCCAAATTGCAGATTTGGGGGTGAAATCAATGATTGTTATTATTTTAAGCCACTAAGTTTTAGGATAGTTTGTTGCATGGAAACACGTGCTGTCCAACCTGGCTAACTTTGTGAAACCTCATCTCTACTAAAAACACAAAAATTAGCCAGGTGTGGTGGCACACGCCTGTAATCCCAGCTGCTTGGGAGGCTGAGGCATGAGAATCGCTTGAACCTGGGAGGCAGAAGTTGCAGTGAGCCGAGATGGTGCCACTGCACTCCACCAAAAATACAAAAATTAGCCTGGTGTGTTGGCACATGCCTGTAACCCCAGCTACTTGGGAGGCTGAGGCATGAGAATTGCTTGAACCTGGGAGGTAGAAGTTGCAGTGAGACGAGATGGTGCCACTGCACTCCAACCTGGGCAACAGAGCAAGACGCCATCTCAAAAAAAAAAAAAAAAAGAAAAAAGAAAAAGAAAGAAAGAAACACATGCTGATATGGAAGCCTTCCATAACCACCAACCTAGGCTAGGTTATGGCCCCTGTCTGTCTCAGAATGTCTGCATTTTTCATTATAGTATTTATCTCAGTTTGTAATTAAATATTTGATGAATTGCTGCCCTTTCTCCTGGCCAGTGAGCTCTATGTGAGTAGCGACCCTGTTTATTTTTTTGAGACAAAGTCTTGCTCTCTTGCACAGGCTAGAGTGCAGTGGTGTGATCTCAGCTCACTGCAACCTCCACTTCCTGGGTTCAAGTGATTCTCCTGCCTCAGCCTCCCAAGTTGCTAGGACTACAGACATGTGCCACCATGCCCAGCTGATTTTTGTATTGTTACTAGAGACGGGTTTTGTCATGTTGGCCAGGCTGGTCTCGAACTCCTGACCTCAAGCGATCCGCCCATCTTTACCTCCCAAAGTGCTGAGATTACAGGCATGAGCCACCTCACCCAGCCAGGATCCTGTTTATTATATTTACTGTAGTATCCTTAGTGCCTGGTACATAGTAGATGCTCAATAATTCTTTTGAATGAATGAATTCATGAATGAAAGGTTAAAATGCAAAGAGATTTAGGGTTCAAGTGGAGGGTTCCTAGGGTCTTCCTACTTGAGTAGGAGACAGAGTGACCAAAAAGCAGGCGGAGGATGGAGGTGAGGTAGAGGATTTCTGGAGAATGGAGAACATCTGGGAAGGGGAGAGGAAGGATGAGGAATTTGACAAGAGAAAACTGGAGCATAGATATGTTCTTACACACCTAATCCAGGCCATCTGGTGTCCAGGTGACAAGAATGGAGACCATGGAGGAGTGGAGTGGACTGGGCTGTGACCTGCCAAGGTGGGGAATGGTGAGGAAATAGCCACTTTTTTTTTTTTTTTTTTTTTTTTTTTGAGACAGGGTCTAGCTTTATCCCCCAGGCTGGAGTGTAGTGGCATGATCTTGGCTCACAGCAACCTTAGTCTCCTGGACTCAGGTGATCCTCCCACCTCAGCCTCCCAAGTAGCTGGAACTACAGGTGGGTATCACCATGCTCAGCTAATTTTTGTACAGATGGGGTTTCACCATGTTGCCCAGGCTGGTCTTGAACTCCTGAGCTCAGGTGATCTGCCTGCCTTGGCCTCCCAAAGTGCTCAGATTACAGGCATAAGCCACTACGCCCAGCCCACTTATCGAGTGCCTATCATGTCCTAGGCACTGTGCTAAGTGCTCTTCATGCATTAGTTCATTTTATTTATTTATTTATTTAATTTTTTTGAGACAGAGTTTCGCTCCTGTTTCCCAGGCTGGAGTGCAATGGCGCCATCTTGGCTCACTTCAACCTCCGCCTCCCAGGTTCAAGTGATTCTCCTGCCTCAGCCTCCCAAGTAGCTGGGATTACAGGTGCCTGCCACCACACCTGGCTAATTTTTGTATTTTTAGTAGAGATGGAGTTTCACCACATTGGCCAGGCTGGTCTTGAACTCCTGATCTCAGGTGATCTTCCCGCCTCAACCTCCCAAAGTGCTGGGATTACAGGTGTGAGCCACTGCGCCCGGCCCATCTTATTATTATTATTATTAGTTTTTGAGATGGAGTCTCGCTCTGTCACTCAGGCTGGAGTGCAGTGGCACAATCTCAGCTCACTGCAACCTCCACCTCCTGGGTTCAAGCGATTCTCTTGCCCCAGACTCCCGAGTAGCTGGGACTATAGGCACACCACCATCACACCCGGCTAATTTTTGTATTTTTAGTAGAGGTGGACTTTCGCCATGTTGGCCAGGCTGATCTCGAACTCCTGACCTCAGGTAATCCACCCGCCTCGGCCTCCGAAAGTACTGGGATTACAGATGTGAGCCACCGCACCTGGCCCGTTAGTTCATTTTAGCCACAATAATATCCCAGGAGTTAGGTACTATTATGGCCTCCTTTTAATAGCTGTAGAAATGGAGGCTCAAGGATGTGTGTGGTGACTCACACCTGTAATCCCAGCACTTTGGGAGGCCAAGATGGGCGTATTACTTGAGGTCAGAAGTTTGAGACCAGCCTGGCCAACATGGCAAAACACCATCTCTACGAAAACACAAGCATTAGCTGGGCATGGTGGTGCATGCCTGTAATCACAGCTCATCAGGGGGCCAAGGCAGGAGAATCGCTTGAACCCAGGGGGCAGGGGTTGCAGCAAGCCAAGATTGCGCCACTACACTCCAGCCTGCACAACAGACGGAGGCTCCAACAAAAGAAAGAAAGAGAGAGAGAGAGAGGGAGGGAGAGAGGGAGGGAGGGAGGGAGGGGAGGGGAGGGGAGGGAATGGGTGGGGAGGGGGAAAGAAAGAATGAAAGAAATGGAAGCTCAGAGAGGTGCAGCAATTTGCCCAAGGCCACACAAGTAGCCAGGATTCACCATCCAGTTCAGTGTAACAAGAGAGCTTGTGCAGATAACCAGGATGCTGCAGTGGGGCTCTAGGTGGAAAATCAAAGCTTCAAGGAGATCAGGGACATGTGTGTAAGAATCTTCTCATGAACCAGTACAGCAGGGAGGTTCCAGTCATGGAACTAGGTGTCACCTCACCTGGCTGAGTTCAAGATTGGCTCTAACCCAAATCACCTGCAAGACCTTGAGCAACATACTTAACCCTTCTCTGCTTCAATTTTATTTTTGTTACATTGATCGAAAGTCAGAAAAGAAAGGAAGTCCTCATTGGTACAGAAGTTAGGAAAATTGGGAGAGATTTTGGAGAGGGTATCAGGTTTATCCTACATTCTTTATCAGCATGAAAAAGTCCTCCTTTGGGCTTTTTGTTTGTTTTGATTTTTGTTTTGGGGGTTTTTTTGAGACAGAGTCTTGCTTTGTTGCCCAGGCTGGAGTGCAGTGGTGCGATCTCGGCTCACTGCAGCCTCCGCCTCCGAGGTTCCAGCAATTCTCCTGCCTCAGCCTCCTGAGTAGCTTGGACTACAGGCACCCACCACCATGCCCAGCTAATTTTTGTATTTTTAGTAGAGGCAGGGTTTTGCCATGTTGGCCATGCTGGTGTTGAACTCCTGACCTCAGGTGATCCACCCGCCTCGGCCTCCCAAAGTGCTGGGATTACAGGGGTGAGCCAGCCGAAAAAGTCTTCATTTGGTTAAGCACAGTGGCTCACCCCTGTAATCTCAGAACTTTGGGAGGCCTAGGTGGGAGGATCACTTGAGGCCAGGAGTTCAGCTAATTTTTGTATTTTTAGTAGAAACGGGGTTTCACCATGTTGCTCAGGCTGATCTCAAACTCCTGACCTCAAGTGATCCACCTGCCTCGGCCTCCCAAAGTGCTGGGATTACAGACGTGAGCCACTGCACCCGGCCTACAAATCTTTACTTCACTTGGGCAAACACCTAGTTTTGCGATTACTGGGCCAAGTGTACCTATGACTTAATAAGCAATTGCCAAACTGCTTTCCAAAGTGACTATACTACTTTGTCTTCCCACCCGCAGTATATGTGTGTTTGCCAACAGTATCATCAGTAGTCTTTATTTTAGCCTTTCTGAAAGGTGTGCATAGTTTTTTCTACTATCAACAGTGAATGAATATTCTTATACTTATATCCTTTGTAAGTAGGTGTGATTATATCTGTAAGATACATTCTTAGAAGTAGATTTGATGAATCAAAGGGTGTGAAAATCTGATTAGATATTGACAAACTGCCTTCTGGATGGTGGTGTTAGTTGCCTATCTACCAACTATGTATGGCAGTGCCTGTTTTGACATATCCCCAGCAATTCAGTGTGCTACTCAATGTCAGTGCATGTTTTTAATGTATGTATATAGGTATTTATTTTTTCAGAGATGGGGTCTTGCTCTGCTGCCCAGGCTGGAGTCCACTGGTGCAGTCATAGCTCACTACAGCCTTGAACTCCTGGGCTCAAGCAATCCGCCTGCCTCAGCCTCCTGAGCAGCCAGGGCTACAGGCGTGTGCCACCATGCCCAGCTACTTTTTTTTTTTTTTTTTAAGACATGGGTTCTTGATTTGTTGGCTAGGCTGGTCTCAAACTCCTGGCTTCAACTGATCCTCTCACTTCAGCCTCTCAAAGTGCTGGGATTACAGGCATGAACTGCTGTGCCTGGTCATTAGTACATATTTTTTGTTTGTTTGTGAGACAGAGTCTTTCTCTGTCACCCAGGTTGGAGTGCAGTGGCACATTCTCAGCTCACTGAAACCTCTGCCTCCCAGGTTCAAGTGATTCTCATGCCACAGCCTCCCAAGTAGCTGGGATTACAGGTGTGTGCCACCACACCCAAATAAGTTTTTGTATTTTTAGTAGAGACAGGGTTTCGCTATGTTGACCAAGCTGGTCTTGAACTCCTGCTGGCCTCAAGCAATCTGCCTGTCTTGGCCTCCCAAAGTGCTGGGATGACAGCCGTGAGCCACCACACCTGGCCAGTATGTTTTTAAATACAATTTTACTTGAGACAATTGCATGTAAGTATCCACCTCATAGGGTTGTTGGTGAATACTTAATGTAAAGCTTTTAGAGCAGTCCTTGCCATACAGAGAGTACAGTAAATGTTAGTTACCGTATGATTACCACTGCCAATCAGTCAGTCACATTATTATTTGCCTCTCCGAGTTCCTCATCAACATATTCAGGAGTTTTTTGGATATAAACTTTCTCAAACCGTGTTTTTTCTCTGCTCGCACATCAACACACCAATAATCAACACAGAATACTTCTGTGGACCCCAAAAATGTGTGGGGAAATCCCCCCACCAGCAAGGATACAATTTTTTTTTTAGGTTGAGCCTCACTCTGTTGCCCATAGCATGATCTCAGCTCACTGCAACCTCTGCCTCCCAGGTTCAAGCGATTCTCCTGGCTCAGCCTCCTGAGTAACTAGGATTACAGGTGCATGCCACCACACCCAGCTATTTTTTGTATTTTTAGTGGAGGCAAGGTTTCACCATGTCGCCAGGCTGGTCTGGAACTCCTGACCTCAAGTGATCCACCCACCTCTGCCTCCCAAAATGCTGGGATTACAGACTTGAGCCATTGCACCTGGCCAGCAAATAATCAGTTCTGCAGCTGACACCAGCTGGGTGTCCTTCAATTTAAGTCTGACATCTTCGACCTGAAAATAGTGTTATTTCCCACAGGGTGAGGGCTCAGTCCCCAAGACTGCCCTCCTTCAAACACCAGTCGCAAGTCTGGGCCTCTGAAACTTCTGATGGACCGCCTTCAAGTTGGGGCTTCCACAACCCCCGTTTTGGGTTCCATTAATTTGCTGAAGTGGCTTGACAAATTCAGGGAAACACTTAATTTTGTTTATACAGATGAAGTGACACATAGGTCAAAGTATAAGGGAAGGGGCGTGGAGCTTCCATGCTTTCCCTGAATGCAACACCCTTCAAGAACCTCCACGTGTTCTGTTATCCAGAAGTTCTCCCAACCCAGTTCTCTTGGGTTTTTATGGGACACTTTATTACATAGTTGTGATTGAACACCGTATAGAAATGTGATTGGACAGGCCAGGCGCAGTGACTCACGCCTGTATTCCCAGCACTTTGGGAGGCCGAGGTGGGGGGGATCACCTGGGGTCGGGAGTTCGAGACCAGCCTGACCAACATGGAGAAACCCCATCTCTACTAAAAATACAAAATTAGCCGGGTGTGGTTGTACATGCCTGTAATCCCAGCTACTCAGGAGGCTGAGGCAGGAGAATTGCTTGAGCCCAGGAGGCAGAGATTGCGGTGAGCCGAGATCATGCCATTGCACTCCAACTTGGGCAACAAGAGCGGAACTCTGTCTGAAAAAAAAAAAATTAGCCAGGCATGGTGGTGCACACCTGTAATCCCAGCTACTTGGGTGATTGAGACAGGAGAATCGCTTGAACCCAAGAGGGAGAGGTTGCAGTGAACGGAGATTGTACCACTGCACTCCAGCCTGGGCGACAGAGCAAGACTCCGTCTCAAAAAAAAAAAAAAAAAAAGAAATCTGACTGGACAGAAAGTGCACGATCTAAACCCAGCAAAGCCTGTCTGCTGAGTCTTTTCTTGGCCTCTCTGTGCAGCATTTCTTCCTTGAGGGTAGCGGGCAGAACCCTCTCTGGAATGAGGGCCTTTTGACCCACAGTCAGATGAGAGTCCTGCTTGGGGCAGGTCAGAGGTGGACAGGAGAAGATCAGAGAGGGAGATTCTGTTTCCTGAGGCCTAAGGTGCCTCAACATTATAATGAGGACAATGGGAGTTAGATGCCAGGAATTGTGGAGACGAAAATCAATACCTATATCATAACACTGCAGGAGTGCTTTTTCTGAGGGACTTAAAAATACCACCTATGGAATTTAGTTAATCCCCAAAAATCTCTTGAAATGCTGGCTAGGTATTCAGTCACTGTGGTTTCACAGAGTAGAGAAACAAGATAGGAGCTTTTCAAGGTTACAGAACAGATATGTGTCCCACAATCAAAAATTAATCCAGTCAAAAATTAATCTAGTTTGGAATAGGAAGAGATTCCTCTAGGTTACAATCACTTTCAAACTTTTTTGATGGCTGATCACTTTAAGAAATACAACAGGTACCAGAACACACATGTATACCTGAAAGGAAAGTTCTAGAAAACCATACTTCTATGTTTTCTATTTGTTACATTCCATTTCACTGAAAATGTACTCATGGGGATCTACTAATAAATAGATTTCAAAACCTACTATTTGGTTAACCAGCAGTTTAAAGAGCATTATCCTAGAATCTAGGTCAAGATACTCTGCCTGCCTCCCCTTTTTTTTAAGTCTCAAGAAAAAGAAAGGGAGAAAGAGGAAAGAGAGAGAGAGAAAGAAAGAGAGAGAGAGAGACAGGGAGGGAGGGAAGGAAGGAAGAAGGAAAGAAAGAAAGGAAAAGAGAGGGAGGGAGGGAAGAAGGAAGGAGAGAGGGAGGGAGGGAAGAAGGAAGGAAGGAGAGAGAGAGGAGGGAGGGAAGGAAGGAAGGAAGAAAGAGAAAGAAAAGGCATCTCCCCTTGTCACCAGGCTGGAATGCAATGGCACGGTCGTGGCTCACTGTAGCCTCGGCCTCCTAGGCTCAAGCGATCCTCCTGCCTCAGCCTCCCAAGTAGCTGGAACTACAGGGACACATGCCAGGCTAATTTTTTGTTTTGTTTGCTCGTTTTTTTGTTTGTTTGCTTGTTCATTTTTTTTTTTTTTTTTTTTTTGACACTGAGTTTTGCTCTTGTCGCCCAGGCTAGAGCGCAGTGGCGTGATCTCGGCTCACTGCAACCTCCGCCTCCCAGGTTCAAGCAATTCTTCTGCCTCAGCCTCCCGAGTAGCTGGGATTACAGCGCCTGCCACCATGCCCAGCTAATTTTTGTATTTTTGGTAGAGATAGGGTTTCACCATGTTGGCCAGGCTGGTCTCAAACTCCTGACCTGAGGTGATCCGCCCGCCTTGGCCTCCCAAAGTGCTGGGATTACAAGCATGAGCCACCGCGCTTGGCTGTTTGCTCTTTTTTTGTTTTGTTTTGAGTCGGAATCTTACTCTGTTCCCCAGGCTGGAGTGCAACCTCTGCACCCCTGGCTCACTGCAACCTCTGCCTCCTGGGTTCAAGCAATTTTCCTGCCTCAGCCTCACGAATAGCTGGGATTACAGGCGTCTGCCGCTACGCCCGGCTGATTTTTGTATTTTTAGTAGAGATGGGGTTTCATTGTGTTGGCCAGGCTGGTCTCGAATTCCTGACCTCGTGATCTGCGCGCCTCAGGCCTCCCGAAGTGCTGGGATTACAAGAGTGAACCACCGTACCTGGCCTTGTTTGCTCGTTTTTAAAGACAGGTTCTCCCTATGCTGCCCAGGCTGTTTCCCCTCCCTTTAAAAAAAATAGTTAACAATTAGTGATTGTATATTTCAAAATAAGTAGAATACTTGTAACGTTTCCAACACAAAGAACGTTTGAGGTGATGTTTATCCCAATTGCCTTGACTTGATAATTACACATTGTATATGTGTATCAAAATATCATGTCCCTCCCCAAAATATGTATAATTGTGATATATCAATTTTTCTTTCTCTCTTTTTTTTTTTTTTTTTTTTTTGAGAAAGGGACTCACTCTGTCGCCCAGAGAGGAGTGGAGTGGTACAATCAGCAGTCCAGACTCGAGTGATCCTCCCTCCTCAGCCTCTGGAGTAGCTGGCATGCACCATCATACCTGGCTAATTTTTTTTTTTTTTTTGTAGAACTGCGTCTCATGTTGCCCAGCTTGGTCGAGAACTCCTGAGCTCAAGCAATGCTCTATCCTCGGCCTCTGGAGTAACTGGGACTGCAGGAATGCACCACCATGCCTGGCTAATTTTTTCTACTTATTTTGGAGAGATGGAGTCTTGCGTTGCCCAGGCTGATCTCAAACTCCTGAGCTTAAGCAATCCTCCCTCCTCGGCCTCCCAAAGTGCTGGGATTACAAGGATGAGCCACCGCACCCGGCCAATGTATCAATTTTAAAAACAATAGGCATGGAACCAAAAGTATGCTGGAAGTTCCTGGGGAAGAGGTTTCCTTGCTCTTAGGTGTGTTTTTGTTTTGTTTTGTTTTGTTTTGTTTGAGGCGGTGTCTCGCTCTGTCGTCCAGGCTGGAGTGCAGTGGCGCGATCTCAGCTCACTGCAACCTCTGCCTCCCAGGTTCAAGCGATTCTCGTGCCTCAGCCTCCCGAGTAGCTGGGATTACAGGCGCCTGCTACCACGCCCGGCTAATTTTTGTATTTTTTCTTTTAGTAGAGACTTTTTTTTTTTTTTTTTTAGTAGAGACGGGGTTTCACCAGAGTGGCCAGGCTGTTCTCGAACTCCTTACCTCAGCCTCCCAAAGTGCTGGGATTCCAGGCGTAAGCCACCGAGCCCGGCAGCTCTTAGGTGTACTTTTTTTTTTTTTTTTTTTAAGACGGAGTCTCACTCTGCCGCCCAGGCTGGAGTGCAGTGGCGCGATCTCGGCTCACTGCAAGCTCCGCCTCCCGAGTTCATGCCATTCTCCTTCCTCAGCCTCCGGCTCCCGAGTAGCTGCAACTATAGGCGCCCGCCACCACGCTTGGCTAATTTTTTGTATTTTTAGTAGAGACGGGGTTTCACCGTGTTAGCCAGGATGGTCTCGATCTCATGACTTCGTGATCCGCCCGCCTCGGCCGCCCAAAGTGCTGGGATTACAGGCGTGAGCCACCGCGCCCGGCCACTCTTAGGTGTACGTCTAATCGATGTTTATTATTTAGCCAAGTGTTTGGATCTTCCCGGCATTACAACTGGAATCCTGCAACCTCACACTCAGTTTAGGGTACATTATTCCCCTGTTCCTTTTCCTTTACTTCCATGGGATGTTAGAGCTTATTCCTTCATTAGTGAGTTCCATAAAAAGCTCCTGGACTCCTTACATGCACTGTGTAAGTGCGAGTGGAAGAGGACAGGCTGGTGACCTTGGTTAAGTCTCTTCAGCGATGGAGGACTCTGTTTCCTTCTTTGTAAAAACGGAGTGATCATAAGGAAATAATGCGCTAAGGTGTCACAGTAAGTGCTTAATACAGTGGTTCTCGAGGTGTGATCTCCAGACCGTCCAGCAGCACCAGTACCACCTGGGAACTCGATAGAAATGCAAATTCTAGGGCCTCACCCCAGATTTACAGAATCAAAAACTCTATGGGGAGGACTAGCAAGCAATCTGTTTAAACAAGTCATCGAGGTGATGAGGATTCATGCTCAAGTTTGAGAACCACAGGGTTAATAGGTGGTAACTATTAGCAGTTGGTCCTTGAGGCTGCAGAGACAATGAAAAACTCAGCCAGCTAAAGTTAAGCACTAAGGTGCCAGCAGCACCCACAGGGCTATCAACTGCCTCAGTCCCCGCCCCCACTGCCGTCTCACTCAACTGGGCCCTCCGAGAGCGTTCGCTGATTGGTGGAGTCTCTGGTCGACATTCACCACCCACTCAACCGCAGAGCGCGTAAACTGAGAGGGGCGGAAGTAGGCGGGGCGAGAGCTGTGCGCGTATTAGCTACAGGCCACGCCGCAGTGAGTGGGGCGGAGCTGCGCGTGCGCAGGGCCGAGGCGCGCCCCTGGCGGTCGTTGAAAAATGGCGACTGTGGCGGAGTTGAAGGTTGGTGAGTGCGAGCGGGGAGGTCTCCACATGGGAAGCGTCGGGCCTTCATCTTGTGGAAAGGATGGGACGGGAGAAGAGCGCGCAGAACACATGGGTTGGCTTTTACAGGCGTCATTCTTCGGCCTGAGGGCCTGCGGGGAGCTTCTGGCTGCTGTCTCGGCCCGTTCGCGGGGAGCTCTTATGGGGGAAGATGTTGCCCACTGGCGAGTTTTAAGCCAGTTTGGAGCTAAAGGAAGACTTACATAATCTTCAAGCATCTAAGAGGCCTACAGGCCTGCATCTTGGGCCCCTGGCGCATCTTCTTGGACCCTGCTGGGGGCTGGAGGACTTGGACCAGGCTTGGCACTCAGGGCTGATGACTACAATTCCCACAACCCGTGTTGGGTTAGGCACTGCCCTAAACAATTTGCTTGGTTGTCTCGTTGGATCCTTACAACAACTTGTTAAGTAGCCCTCTCCTCCCTGCTTTTTTTTTTTTTTTTTTTTAAAGAGAGAGTCTCTCTGTCGCCCAGGCTGGAGTGCAGTAGCGCGATCACAGCTCACTGCAGCTTCGAACTCCGGGACTCCAGCGATCCTCCCAGCTCAGCTTCCAGAGCAGGTGGGAATACAGGAGCTTTTCACCACGCCCGGCTAATTTTTCTATTTTTTGTAGACACGGGGTCTTGCTGTATTGCCCAGGCTGATGTCGAACTCCTGGTCTCAAGCTATCCTCCCGCCTTGGCCCCCTCAAAGTGCTGGGATTACAGGCGTGAGCGCCTGGCCCCTTTTTCATCGGAAGAAACTAGAGGCAAAAAGTTTGCTGGCCTGGCCATTCTCCTGTCTTTTCAGGAAAAGATACTCTAAGCTAGTTATGTGTGAGTCATTAATGACGTTTGTACACTGTTTACTTTGAAGCAAATGTCCAGACAAATAATAGTAATAATAGTTATCATTGAGCCTCATGTGTCAGGCACTACTCAGCCTGTGTGTTACCTGATTGTAACAACCCTATGCCCATTTCATAGATTGGGAAACTGAGGTACTGAGAAGTGAAATAACCCAAAGTGATTTCACTAGAAAGAGACACAGCGTGGGAACCTAGTTGTGATGCACTGAGCGCCGGGTCTTAATCACTGAGCAATATTGCTGTCCAATAAATAAAACCAGTTCCAGTTTGCAGGGAACCCAGGGTTTAAACTAGTAATTCTTAGAGAGTTTAGAAAGGAGACTTGTATAAAAGTGTGTATTTGGGGCACAGGGCTGGTGAACAATTATAAAACAGAACAGGCATGCGTCTGTCCGCAAGAACAGACTTCACATGAATCTACAGATCCTGTTCCCAGGGAAATACACATCACATGTAATATTGCATACATTTTCAGAGGATTTAAAGGTACACTCGGAATGGGCCAGGCACAGTGGCTCATGCCTGTAATCCTAACACTTTGGGAGGATCGCTTGAGCCCAGGAGTTTAAGACCAGCCTGGCCAACATAGTGAGACCCCATGTTTATTTAAAAAAAAAAAAAAAGAGCCGGGCATAGTGGCCTGTGCCTGTAGTTCCAGCTACCCCACAGGCTGAAACAGGAAGATCGCTTGAGCCCAGGAGATAGAGGTGACAATGAGCTACAGTGGTGCCACTGCACTCCAGCCTAGGCAACAAAATGAGACCTTGTCTCAAAAAAAATACAAATTAAAAAATAAAATAAAATAAAAAAGGTACTCTTGAAATGTAAGCAAGGTTAAGACCTTTCCGAAGAAGTTTTGATGGCCCAGTGTTCTAAGCATAATAGAGGGAAAGGTAAAATGCTATGGACCTCCGAAAGAAACCCGGTGAAAACTTGTTTGCCAGCCAGTTACCTTACATTTTATGGGCTTCACCTTTTTTAAGCACGATCATATTTTTCCTCACTTGGTTCTGTCTCTGAGACGTAGAGCTCATTATTTTAGAGAAGGCAACTGAGGCATGGGTTGGTAATCCACCACTGAGGTGCCGATGAGACATGCTAGCTTTCCTCATTACACTGTCAGTAATTCTCGTTTCTCTGTCCAGCTTGAGGCTGTCCTGTGTGCAATACAGCGTAATTGGGACAGGATCCTTGCCAGTGACAAAATCTCTCCATCTAATTTCCAAAGATGGAATCAGAGAATAGGGGTTCAGTCATGATTCTAAGAGTACAATAAGGCTGTACCTTCCTTTTATGGGCCTTTTGCAAACTCTGATCAGGTGGTAACTGTACTTAACCTATCTGCAAGAAGGTTGAAGGGATGCTTTAAAAATGAGGGGAAAGAAAGGTCAAAAGTCAGTGAAGATTCTGTCCCTTTAGTCATATGATCCAGGGTTGTTGTTGATGTTATTTATTGAAGCGTAGAAAGATCTTATGTCCGTACTGACTTGGAAAAGCTCCTGGGCTCTCCTTATGGATTTTTGTTATTGTGGTGTACTTACTTGGTGCCTTTGGCAGGGTGCAGAACACTCTTAAACTACATTGATTTCCCAGTAGTATACAGCAATGTATTATAATCCTCCTAGGTGACACCTACTGAGCTCTTGCTATGTTCTTGACTCTGTGGATGAGATGTGTTCATTCTCTGAAGTTGTCATTTAGCCAGTAGGAACTGTTTGAAAATAGAAGGTTCCAGATCACTACAAGGGATGGTGCCAATTCAGTCCTAAGATCCCCATTATCTATACTAAATATGTACAGCCAAATCCCATGATCATAACTGCTTTGTCATGGTGACTCTGGCTAATCAGTAAGTTAGATTTACATTCTGCATATACATCCCTGACTCCTTAAGATGGCATTGATACAGTCATGTGGTAGATTTCTAACTAGGCCTAAAATTTCAGAATCCTACTGTTGTAAGGAATTAACTCATAGTTGTCTTTAAAACAACGAGGCCAGCGGGTGCAGTGGCTCATGCCTGTAATCCAGTACTTTGGGAGGCTGAGGCGGGTGGATCATGAGGTCAGGAGATGGAGACCATCCTGGCCAACATAGTGAAACCCTGTCTCTACTAAAAATACAAAAATTAGCCGGTCATGGTGTCGCACACCTGTAATCCCAGCTATTCGGGAGGCTGAGGCGGGAGAATCGCTTGAACCAGGGAGCCTGGAGATTGCAGTGAGCTGAGATCATGCCACTGCACTTCAACCTGGCAACAGAGCAAGATTGTTTCAAAATAACAGTGAAAACCCAAAACACCTTTTCAGTCCCTAAAGGGTTCTGGATTATCAAAGGTTTGTGTTTTTTTTGGTTGGTTGGTTGGTTGGTTGGTTGTTTTAGACAGAGTTTCACTGTTTTGCCCAGGCTAGAGTGCAGTGGCACCATCTCTGCTCACTACAACCTCCGCCTCCCAGGTTCAAGCAATTCTTCTGCCTCAGCCTCCCAAGTTGCTGGGACTACAGGCGTGTGCCACCACACCTGGCTAATTTTTTGTGTTTTTAGTAGAGACGGGGATTTCACCTTGTTAGCCAGGATGATCTCGATCTCCTGATCTCCTGATCCGCCCGCCTCAGCCTCCCAAAGTGCTGGGTTACAGGCATGAGCCACCATGCCCTGCTATCAAAGGTTTTTACACAGTAACCCAACAGACTTCTTTTATGGAATGTAGTTGTTTTCTTTAATCTTTCTAGACCAGAGGTTGTTAGTGACAAGCAGAACCTGTGTTCAGTGGCAGACACTCTTGAAAATATATGAGAGACTGGGGCTTAAGTTCAGGTCGCAGTAAGCAACTATAATTCTATCCCCCGCCTTTTCCCCTCACTAAAGAATTATGTATTGGCCGGGCACGGTGGCTCACGCCTGTAATCCCAGCACTTTGGGAGGCCGAGGTGAGTGGATCACGAGGTCAGGAGATCGAGACCATCCTGGCCAACATGGTGAAACCCTGTCTCTACTAAAAATACAAAAAAGAATTAGTTGGGCATGGGGGCACGTGCCTGTAGTCCCAACTACCTGGGAGGCTGAGGCAGGAGAATTGCTTGAACCTGGGAGGCGGAGTTTCAGTGAGCTGAGATCGTGCCACTGCACTCCAGCCTGGGCGAAAGAGCGAGACTCTGTCTCAAAAAAAAAAGAATATTTATTAGACTACAGCCCCTGACAGTGGTGATGATGTAGGAATAAACTTGAATTTACTCAAATACATTAAGACTAAATCACTGCAACATGAGAACTATATTTTTTAGTATAAACATGGCTGGTAGTAGTTAGCGTAATTGTTTAATAATTTGTCACAATGTTTAGATTGAGAGCTGCTTTTGTACCATTTACCTTTTCAACATTTCTTTTCAAAGTATGCCTAAGAATGACAAATTTACTCTGTCACTGAAGCCTTAATATTTTATATCGAACAGTTTTAAAGGACACCTTGGAAAAAAAGGGGGTATTAGGGCATTTAAAAGCAAGGATCCGAGCTGAAGTTTTCAGTGCCCTAGATGATGACCGTGAACCCCGACCATCATTGTCTCATGAAAACCTTCTAATTAATGAATTAATTCGAGAGTATTTAGAATTCAACAAATATAAGTATACAGCATCTGTCCTCATAGCAGGTAAGTGGTTATTGTTTATCACATAAACTCTGTTTCTTCCCTTTCCCCAATTCTCAGAAACTGTTTATCCTAGAAATCTAATTCTCTTACCAAACAGTGCTATCTGGGTGACTGGGACACAAAAATCACATGGGTTCTTTCTGTAGCTTAAACAGATTCTCACAAGGGAAAATACATAACTAAATAATCACTTAAACTAGGCATATACTTGGAAAAATCATCTATAATTCCTGTAACTGAGAATAAACAATTGTTGACATTTTGTCCTATTTGCCACCAGTTTTTTCCTGTGTATTAAGCTTTGAAAATATACGCTGATTAAATATATTATTTGTTAAAAAATAGGCTAGGTGGGTGGCTCACACATGTAATCTCAGTGCTTTGGGAGGCCGAGGCTAGATTACTTGAGCCCAGGAGTTCGAGACCAGCCTGGGCAACACAGGGAGACCCCATCTCTGGAAAAAAATTTTTTAAATTAGCCATGCATGGTAGCACGTGTCTGTAGTCCTAGCTGAGGCTGAGCGGGGGTCCGGGAGGGGGTGATCATGTGAGCCCACGTGCTCTGGGCTTTAGTGAGCCATGATCGCATCACTGCACTCTAGTCTGGGCAACAGAGAGAGACCCTGTCTCTGTTTTCTTTTTCCAGAGACAGAATCTCGCTCTGTTGCACAGGCTGGACTGCAGTGGTGCGATCATGGCTTATTGCAACTTTGACCTCCCGGGCTCAAGCAGTCTTCCTGCGTCAGTCACCCAGGCTGGAGTGCAGTGGGGTGATCTTGGCTCACTGCAACCTCTGCCTCATTGGGTTCAAGCGAGTCTTCTGCCTCAGCCTCCCGAGTAGCTAAGACTACAGGCACGTGCCACCATGCCCGGCTAATTTTTTGTGTTTTTAGTAGAGACGGGATTTCACCGTGTTAGCCAGGATGGTCTCAATCTCCTGACCTCGTGATCCGCCCGCCTCGGCCTCCCAAAATGTTGGGATTACAGGCATGAGCCACTGCGCCCGGTTGAAGAAAAGAGGTTTACTTGGCTCATGGTTCTGCAGACTGTACAAGCATGGCACTGGCATCTGCTCAGCTTCTGGGAGGCCTCGGGGAGCTTTTACTCACTGCGGCAAGCACGTTACATGGTGAAAGCAGGGGCCAAGGGTGGGGAAGGTTAGTGCCACATACTTATAAATGACCAGATCTCATGAGAACCCACTCACTGTGGTAAGGACAACACCAAGCCATGAGGGATCCACCCCCATGACCCAAACAACTCCCGCTAGGTCCCACTTCCAACACTGGGGAGTGCATTGCAACATGAGATTTGGGCAGAGACAAATATCCAGACTCTATCAGCGGGAAACTCCAAACTCATCCTAGTGATAGGAGGCAGAGAATGATATTGGGGGTTGGGGTGGGCAGTTAAAGATAAATTCCCTTTATCTGTCGAATTTTATTTCTTAAGAAATAAATTTTCTCTTCAAGTGTAACAGTTATTGAGTGGTGGGAATATTTTTAATATCTTCTGCTGACTTTTTAAATGTCTTGTCTCAAAAAAGTGAGGAGAGACTGGATATAAATAAGTCAGAATCCTGGTTACCCCTGGACTTGGTGGGGTGGGGGATGCAGCTGGGGGTTGGTCCGAGGCACCCTGACTGTGTGTCATCGGATTCCCTCGTTTCAGGTTCCATCTCTGCTTTGACTACTTTATGCCTCAGAGATGAACCTCAGTGAAGTAACAAGGCCAGGAAGTAGATTTTGCAAGAGAGAATGAATTCTTTGTGAAGTTAGAATTTTTCATTACAGATCCTTTATTTAATATTAAACATACATCTTAACTACATAGACTCATGATTTTTATGGTTTAAGGAACTTTGATATCAGCATCTCTACTTTCCTTTGTTTGTTATAGATGGCTGTATGATACCAGTTACACCCAGAAAAGAAGAAACTATGAAAATTTCAGTTAGGGGACTTAGGCTTCACTAGAATGAAATATAGTGACAGTAGTCAAGTTTTCATATTAAATGTTTTGGCTTTTTTTAAAAAACTGGGATATAATTTACATATAATAAAATTTACCTTTTAAACTGTACAGTTCTATAGCTTTAGTCAAATGCCTGCAGTTGTGTAATTACTACCAGATTACAATGAAGATATCACCAGCGTTTTTGGCACCAGGGACCAGTTTCGTGGAAGACAATTTTTCCATGGACCTGGGAGGATGGTTTGGGATGATTCAAGCATACTACATTTATTGTGCATTTTATTTCTATGATTATGTTGTAATATATAATGAAATAATTATATAACTCACCATAATGTAGAATCAGTGGGAGCCCTGAGCCTGTTTTCCTGCAACTAGATGGTCCCATCTGGGGGTGATGAGAGACAGTGAGAGATATCAGGCATTAGATTCTCATAAGGAGTGCACAACCCAGATCCCTCGCATGTGCAGTTCACGATAGGGTTCACGCTTCTATGAGAATCTAATTCTGCCAACAGGAGGCAGAGCCCAGGCAGTGATGCTAGTGATGGGCAGCAGCTGTAAACACAGATCAAGCTTTGCTCACTTGCTTGCCCACTGCTCACCTCCTGCTGTGCGGCCCAGTTTCTAATCTGTGGCCCAGGGGTTGGGGACCCCTGCTGTAGATGGAACCATACAGGATGTAGCCTTTTGAGTCTGCCTCTTTTCACTTAGTATAATACATTCAAGATTCAGCCATGTTTGTTTTTCCTTTGAACACTGTTCTATTGTGTGGCTGTGCTAGTTTGCTCATCTATGACCAGTTGATGGGCATTGAGTTGTTTCTAGTTTTAGCAATTAGGAATCAAGCTGCCATAAACATTTACATACAGGTTTTTGTGAGAACATAAGTTTTCATTCATCTTGGTTAAAAAGCTAAGAGGGAGATTGCTGGGTTGTGTGGTTAAGTGCACGCTCACCTTTGTAAGAAAACCGCTCAACTGTTTTCCAAAGTGGCTGTACCATTGTGCTTTCCCACCAGCAAAGTGTGAAAGTCCCAGTTGCCCCACACTTCAGGTTAACTTTAATTTTTATTTACAATTATTGTCACCAAATGGATATTCTTTTCAACAATAAGTTATTGATAAACAGACTTCTAAAATTTAGTATTATAATTTGGATATAGAAACGGTATTTTTCCAACCAAACCCTGGGGAATTTAAAAAGTGAATTTATGTTAAACTGTATTAAGACATGCATTTAACAAAAGTGATATTTTGAAAGTCATAAAATCACAGGCAATTTGATCTGTCTTGGTACGTGTTGTCATCATTCTTCCAAAATCAGAAAAGTGTATGTCTGGTAAATGTGATTCTTTTCAAAATCTTATTTGCTTTTTAGTTTAATAGACTCAGTGTTCTCATGAATTTATTTCTCCCAGAATCTGGTCAACCTGTAGTTCCATTGGACAGACAGTTTCTCATCCATGAACTAAATGCATTTGAAGAATCAAAGGATAATACAATGTAAGAATTTTTTTTAAAGAAGTTTCCAAATATTGCATTAGAATCATAATTGCACCATGTGGTTTTACTTCATTTTAATTCAAGTATTTATTCAGATCTAGTGTGTGTCAAGCATTGTACTAAATCCAGGGTGTGCAGCAGTGAATAAGTCAGATAAGATCTGTGTTTGCTGAAGCTAAAATTTCAGGGCTTCAGAGTGACTAAGCATCTTCTTTCTGGGGTTAGCTCCTTTTGACTTCTTGATCCTTTGTCCTTCTAAGGCTTTGTTCTTTTTTTTTTTTTAATTTATAATTTCAACTTTTATTTGTATTTTCAAATTATTTTTGTAGAGGCAAGGCCTCACTTTGTTGCCCAGGCTGGTCTTGAACTCATGACCTCAAGTGATCTTCCTGCCTTGACCTCTAGGCAAAGTGCTAGGGTTACAGGTGTGAGCCCCCCGTGCCTGGCCTCTGAGGCTCTGCCTTGTCAGTTGTTTTCTTCATGTTTAACTCTTCCTTCACTTCAACTTAGGAATGTACTCAGATCTCTCCTCTCCTAAAAAAAAACAAAAACAAAAAACCTATGAACTTCCAACCCCAAGCTTCTGCTTGAATTCCTTTTTCTACCAAGGTTACTGAATCGGCCCACAGCTTTCGTTACTATTACTCTCTCCTTTGCCCTCTGTGTACCTCCTCTCACCAACTGTGCTCTTGAAAAGGAGGATGACCACTTTCTAGTTTTAGTTTTTTTTTCTATTTCAGTGTTGCTTAAACTTTTTCTGGAGAGTCCCTGTATGGCCAAAAAAAAAAAAAAAAGTACATAGGAGACCTGAGAGCATACTTAAAGCAACCTTTTTTTAAATCTAGAACTTTCTTTGAAGCCTTACGTTTTCTCATCCTAAAAGTTCTTAAGGCCAGGTGAGGTATCTCGTGCCTGTAATGCCAGCACTTTGGAAGGCTGAAGTGGATGGATCACTGGAGCTCAGGAGTTCAAGACCAGCCTGGACAACATGGGGAAACCCCATCTCTAGCCAGACGCAGTGGCTCATGCCTGTAGTCCCAGCACTTCAGAGGCTGAGGCAGGCGGATCACCTGAGGTCAGGAGTTCGAGACCAGCCTGGTCAACATGGCGAAACCCCATCTCTACTAAAAATACAAAAAGATTAGCCAGGCATGGTGGCGTGCGCCTATAGTCCCAGCTACTTGGGAGGCTCAGGCATGAGAATCGCTTTAACCTGGGCAGCGGAGGTTGCAGTGAGCCAAGATCGCACCACTGCACTCTAGCCTAGGTGACAGAACCAGACCCTGTCTCAAAAAAAAAAAAAAAAGTTCTGAAAGTTGTTTGCTTTACCATACAAATGTTTTAAATGACATTCCAGTTAAATTTAACTCTCCCACAAATCCTTGTGTAAAATTAATGTTCCAGGATCATCTACTACCTTTGTCACTGTGTGTATAGTGAAGTCCCAGTTGCTTAACATAGCACTTCACGCCTCTATCTTTCTACCCCTGTCTGTTGTTGTATCTGCTCACACCTGATTTCTGATTGTGCCTGGAAGACACTTTGCAACTTTATGCTTCTTTGCCTTGTAAACCATTCCCTTATCCTAGAAGCCCTAGATCACCTTTCTCCCTCTTAACTTCTATTGGAGCATCTTTCCTTTCTGTTGGCCCTGTTCAGATAGTAACTCCTTTATGACATTTTCCTCTTTCTCTTCCCCTCATCTTCCCGTGTTTCTTTTTCTTTTCTTTTTTCTTTTTTGTGAGATAGGGTCTCACTCTGTCACCCATGCTGGACTGCAGTGGTCCCATCTCAGCTCACCACAATCTCCTCCCGGGTTCAAGTGATTCTGCCTCAGCCTCCTGAGTAGCTGGGATTACAGGTGTGCACCACCATGCCCAGCTAATTTTTTTTCATATTTTTTTGTAGAGATGGGGTTTCACCATGTTGGCCAGGCTGCTCTCGAACTCCTGGCCTCAAGTGATCTGCCCACCTCCACCTCCCTAAGTGCTGTGAGGTTTTTTTGTTTGTTTTTTCAAGGCAGGGTTTCAGTCTGTTGCCCAGGTCTCTAGAGTGCAGCGGCTTGATCATGGCTCACTGCAGCCTCAAACTCCTGGGCTCAAGCGATTCTCCCACCTCAGCCTCCCATGTAGCTGGAATTACAGGCATGTGCTCGCATGCACCACCATGCCTGGCTGATTTTTGTATTTTTTGTAGAAATGGTGTTTTACCATGTTAGCCAGGCTGGCCTCCAATTCCTCGGCTCAAGTTATCCACCTGCCTTGGCCTTCCAAAGTGTTGGGATTACAGGCATGAGCCACTGAACCTGGTAACAAGTGTTTTGAAAAGTATAAAAATTGTATAATTGAGAAGAGTGGGCAAAATAATTGGAGGAATCTAAGCGTGACTTAGGATGAGCAGTAAGGTATTACATCATTTAATACAAGACATCATTTTACATTTAGCAGTTGATGGAAGTAAGCAATGATTATACTCTTACTGGCTTTTTGGTAGCTTTTGAGATACCTACTTCAGATGAAAGTATTAAGAAGTTTGTGCTCACTTTCACAGCACATATACTAAAATTGGAGTGGTACAGAGATTAGCATGGCCCCGGCAAAGGGATGACACGCAAATTCGTGAAACGTTTCATATTTTTTTAAAAAAGAAGGCCGGGCGCATTGGCTCACGCCTGTAGTCTCAGCACTTTGGGAGGCTGAGGCAGGCGGATCACGAGGTCAGGAGATGGAGACCATCCTGGCTAACACGGTGAAACCCCGTCTCTGCTAAATATACAAAAAATTAGCCGGGCAAGGTGGCGGGTGCATGTAGTCCCAGCTACTTGGAGGCCGAGGCAGGAGAATGGGCATCAAACCGGGAGGTGGAGCTTGCAGTGAGCCGAGATCGCGCCACTGCACTCAGCCTGGGCGACAGAGCGAGACTCCGTTTCAAAAAAAAAAGAAGTAAGTTTGAGAGAGGATGAGGAAGCAAAAAAAAAAAAAAAAGTTGCTGAAACAGCTTTATTTTTTAAAAGTTAGGTAACTTCTTTAAGCCCTTGTTTCTCATGCTTCAGTGATTGACATTCACAAAGTTTGCCATAGTCACATATTACTCATATTATTTACTTACAGATCTACAGTGCTGCATCTAAAACCACTGAGGCCAGATATATGTTTAAAAATCCAAATGTTTTCAGGTTTTAAAATGACATGCCTGTAGTCCTAGCTACTTAGGAGGCTGAGGCAAGAAGATTGCTTAAATCCAGGAGATTGAGGCTGCAGTGAGCCATGATCTTGCTGCTGCACTCCAGTGTGGGCCACACAGCGAGAGTTCAATTCTTTTTTTTTTTTGAGATGGAGTCTCGCTCTTGTCCTCCAGGCTGGCGTGCAGTGGCGTGATCTCGGCTCACGGCAACCGCCGCCTCCCAGGTTCAAGCAGTTCTCCTGCCTCAGCCTCCCAAGTAGCTGCGACTACAGACGCGTGCCACCACGCCCGGCTAATTTTTTGTATTTTTAGTAGAGACGGGGTTTCACCGTGTTAGCCAGGATGGTCTCGATCTCCTGACCTCATGATTCTCCTGCCTCGGCCTCCCAAAGTGCTGGGATTATAGATGTGAGCCATCGCGCCCGGCCTGGGACTTTAATTCTTTAAAAAAAAAAAAAAAAAGTAATATGGTACATATACCAAATACTACATATATGTGCCAGGGAGTCCTAAAGTAGTGTTCCACAATCACATTACTATTTTCTTTTCTTTTTTTTTTTTGAGAGCAATGTCATGATTTCAGCTCACTGCAACCTCCGCCTCCTGGGTTCAAGTGACTCTCTTGCCTCAGCCTCCTGAGTAGCTGGGATTACGGGCGCATGCCACCATGCCCAGCTAATTTGGTATTTTTAGTAGATACGGGGTTTCTCCATGTTAGTCAGGCTGGTCTTGAACTCCCGACCTCAGGTGATCCTCCTGCCTTGGCCTCCCAAAGTGCTGGGATTACAGGCTTGAGCCACCACACCTGGCACATTAATATTTTCACACAAAGTAAAATAAAGTCTGTAATAGCCTTGTTAGGTCAACCCTTGCCATCTGATGATTTTTTGCCAGATATATGAAGAGAATCCAGTTTTCAGAATTTTGCATTTCAGAATTACAGGCAAGTTATTGTGAGGCCACACTTTTCTTTAAATTATCTTTTTGAAACTTATTTTAAAAAATAAACCTTAATCCATGAATTTGCAAGTTGCCTCTCCCTTCTGCACTCAAGCAATCCTCTCACCTCAGCCTCCCAAGTAGCTGGGACCACAGGTGCATATTACCTTGTGTGGCTAATTTAAAATAAAATTGCTGTAGAGCTAGGGGACTTGCTATATTCAGGCTGTCTCAAACTCCTGCTTGAGGCCAGGCTGGCCCCCCAAAGTCCCGGGATTACAGGCCTGAGCCCCCATGTCCAACCCAAAATTTTAATCACAAGTAAATTTTATTGAATATTAATTAAAAAAATAAAACTTTTAACATTTAAAAATCATCTTGAACCAATTAACACTTCGGGGAAGATTACTGTAAAGTAAACAAAGAGACCTGTTTTATATTACTAGGTGACGCTTTCATAAGAGTTGTGGCATCTTATTAAATAAAGAAACTTACTTTCCTGGTTTCCCTGCGGCATGGAAAAATTAGTATGATATTATTCCAGAATTTGGTAGCTTAAAACAACAACATAGATTATTTGTGGAATATTTGGGGATTTGGGATCGGCTTAGTCACTAAGTCTAGCTCAGGCTCCCCCGTGAGGTTGGAGTCAAGATGCCAGACAGGGTTGTAGTCGGAAGCCTTGAATGTGGCTGAACTATCTGCTTCCAAACTCATAATGATACTGACAGGCGGCCTCAATTCCTTACTGCATGTAACTTTCCAGGGCTGCTGAAGTGTCCTGAGGCATCTGACTTCTCCCAAAGGCAGCAATCCAAGAAAGAAAGCAAGGAGGAAGGCACAGGGCCATTACCACGTGGCCTCTGAAGTCAGCTTTCTGCCAGTTAGAAGTGAGTTCAGCTCACACTCAGAGGGTAATGAGATTCCATCTTTGGAAGGAAGTGTCGTACTATAAACCATTATACCAGCTAGTAAATAGATACATATCTCAAAAAATAAATCCTCCCCACAAATATATATACCTACTGTGTACCCACAAAAATTAAAAATAAAGATTAAATCCTTTTAATTGTGTTTTCAAATTTGAGATTGGAAACAAAGGAAAACGTTTCCGTTATGCCACTCTTTATTGTCAGCAGAGCAGCTTTCCTTTATAAAGAATACTAATATAAATCCCCAGGCAGCACACTGTAAGGAAAACAATATGGGATTTGGGGTTCAAGTGTAAACTTTGTTTACTATCTGAGGGAATCTCTAGCAAATCTCCTGGCTGTGGTTTTCTCCTTTATAAATCGCGGTTGATGATTTTGACATTACACGATGAGGATCCAATGAGAAGAGGTATGTGTTCTGTAAACTATAAAGAAGATTTTAAAATATTAGGTAATATAAATATTAATCTAAATAAATGTTAGCTACACAGGAGCTAACATT
Organism: Pongo pygmaeus; assembly: GCF_028885625.2. NCBI lineage: Eukaryota > Metazoa > Chordata > Mammalia > Primates > Hominidae > Pongo > Pongo pygmaeus. The sequence goes on from NC_072391.2 coordinate 18,016,774, forward strand.
TATATACCATTTCATATGTGCCAGGCACAGTAAAAAACACTTGACATTTATTAACTCATTTAGTGCATAACAGCCCTATAAGGGAGGGATGGTGCTTATCCTAATTTATAAAGGAAGAAACATTTATGAGGCTGGAGAGGTTAAGAATCTTACACAGAGTCCCACAGCTAGCAAATGGCAAAGCCAGGATTTGAACTCAGGTCACCTGGCTCTCAGGACCTAAGACTTTTTCAGGGCAAGGACTTATTAAGGGGTTTATTGAATACCTGTTGTGTATTAGATGGGGTTAGGTATTGGGAAATATTCTACTGGACTTTGGAGTTTAAAAGGTAAATTCCTGTGGATTGATAGAAATGATATTTCAGTGTAGATGAGGTTTAAATTGTTAACACGTTTTCTCTGGGTTTTAAAATTGTGAAATTAAGTGGTACTCTTAAATTTAAAAGTAGGAACAATTTGCAGTTTGGATAATCATGCAGCTTTTTAAAGTCTAGTGAGTCACTTGGTCTTTTTGATGTCAGAGGTTACCTTTTAAAGAATAAATGTTTTAAGCTTTTCCCGTTTATGCGGATTTATTAGCTTTCGTTTTTGTTTTGTTTTCTTCCTGCTATAGACCTCTTTTATATGGGATTTTAGCCCATTTCTTGCATGGAACTAAGGATGGCATCCAGAATGCATTTCTGAAAGGGCCTTCACTTCAGCCTTCAGACCCAAGTCTTGGCAGACAACCTAGTAGAAGAAAGCCAATGGGTATGAGTTTTCCAAGATTCATCATTTAGCTGTCAGCAAGTATATTTTCTTCCTCTAAATTTTTCTTTTGGAGTCTCTACTGAGCTTTGGAGTCAGAGTTTAATTCTGCTGATATCTAATGTGGCTAGCCTATGTTACTCCAAGAAACAGAATGCTTTTTGGAAAGAATCTTGGACAGGGAAGGGTGGGAGGCATAACTGGGCAGAATTCTTAGATGTAATTTCTTTATAGAAGTATTAAAAACTCCAGGCCAGGCACAGTGGCTCACGCCTGTAATCCCAGCACTTTGGGAGGCCGAGGCAGGTGGATCGCTTGAGGCCGGGAGTTTGAGACTAGCCTAAGTGACATGGTGAAACCCCATCTCTATTTTTTTTTTAATTAAAAAATTATATTAATTAAATTTTTAAAAAGTAAAATAAAAAAATACTGAAAACTCCAATTTTCATGTAAATTATAAGTATTTGGAGCAACTTAGATCCTTGGTATACTGAATAAATAGCTTTTTATCAAGTGATTTTTTTTTTTTTCCTTTCCATGACTGCAAAATAAAAGGTAAGATTGCTAAATACAGATAGAGAAGTCATTTGCATTTTTAGGATACTGTTTATGTTAGAGTGGGAGTTACCTACGAGTTACAGATTCTTAGGAGAATGGCACACATTTCTTTCAGATTGCCTGTTTTTTAAATGAGCTTTTAGTAGCTTTCAAATTTTTATGTATTTTTTTGAGACAGGGTCTCACTCTGTTGCCTGACTAGAGTGCAGTGGTGCTATCGTAGCTCACCGTAACCTTGAACTGCCGGGCTCAAGCAATCCTCTCACCTTCTTGCCTCAGCTTCCCAAGTAGCTAGGACTTCAGGCACCACACCCAGCTAATTTTTTAATTTTTGTGGACGTGGAAGTCTCACTGTGTTCACTAGGCTGGTCTTGAACTCAGTCTTAAGTGATTTCCCACCTCGGCCTCTCAGAGTGTTGGGGTACAGACACGAGCCTGTACCTGGCCCTCAGTTATTTTGATTATCCCAGCAATGGGATCCCATTTTCACCATTTGAATTGAGTGGGTTATAGCTCAGTGTTTGCAGTTGTGGTAGAGAGCTAATCAATTTTTTTTTTTTGAGACAGAGTCTCGCTCTGTCGCCCAGGCTAGAGTGTAGTGGTGTGATCTCATCTCACTGTAAGCTCTGCCCCCTGGGTTCATGCCATTCCCCTGCCTCCTGGGTTCATGCCATTCCCCTGCCTCAGCCTCCCAAGTAGCTGGGACTACAGGCACCCATCACCACACTCGGCTAATTTTTTGTATTTTTAGTGGAGACAGGGTTTCCCTGTGTTAGCCAGGATGGTCTTGATCTCCTGACCTCGTGATCTGCCCGCCTTGGCCTCCCAAAGTGCTGGGATTACAGGCTTGAGCCACCGTGCCCAGCCAAGAGCTGGTCAATTTTTAAGGACAGTTAAAGGTGGAGTTTAGGCTTTCAATTATCAGAACAAATGTAAATCTTGAATGTTGACACGAACTTTTAGGAAACGCCTAAAATGTGGATTGCCTTTGTAGTTTCCTAAACTGCTGTGACCAGTAGTGACCATGTTAGATGCTTGGTGTCTCTTGAGGTCTAAAAGTAAACAGTGAATCAGGATAACCTCTTTTGGAGGTGGTTTCTGACTGCACTAGGAGATATCTTTTTATATATGTTAGAATGCTGAACTGGATGGAACGTTGGAAAATAAGTCATTCCCACCTACTTATTTTATAGTTGAGAAAACTTTAAGAAGGTTCCAATACTAAGAGGTTAAGTAACTCATCTGAGGCCTGTAGCAGATAATTAGTAGCAGAATCAGCACATTTGATTGCTATTCCCGTATACCTTTCCATATATAGATTATGGAGAAGTTTTCCAAATTCTCTTTTTAGGGATTGGTAAGGAACTGACATTACTGCCTACTAATTGGCAAGTACTTAATGAGCAAAATAAAACATTAATTGTGCAAGTACATGAGTAAATCTCTAAATTTTTTAAATAGTAAAAAGTTCCCTTTAACTTTCCTTTGTTCCTTCTTGCCTCTCCCTAACTCCTCAATTCTTCTCCCTGTTTATAGAAGGTATCCCTGTTAGCAGTTTGCAGGGTATTCTTTGGGACTCATTTCTATTTTATTTTATTTATTTTATTAGTATTATTATTATTTAAATTTTAGATGGACTGTCACTCTGTCACCCAGGCTGGAGTGCAATGGCACGATCTCACCTCACTGCAACCTCCGCCTCCCAGGTTCAAGCGATTCTCCTGCCTCCCAAGTAGCTGGGACTGCAGGCATGTGCTACCACACCCGCCTAATTTTTGTATTTTTAGTACAGATGAGGTTTCACTGTGTTGGCCAGGCTGGTCTCCAACTCATGACCTCAGGCAATCCGCCCGCCTTGGCCTCCCAAAGTGCTGGGATTACAGGCGTGAGCCACTGCATCTGGCCATGCCCAGCCCCTTTGGGACTCATTTCTGTGTATTTAAATATATATGCATTGTTATGGTGCACGTTATCCTGCAATTTGCTTTTTTTCACTTGTTGATACATGTAGATCTCATTTTTAACTTTGTTTCATATTCCAGAGTATTATTATAATCATCCTTTTTTTAATTTTAGAGATGAGGTCTTACTCTGTCATCCAGGTTGGAGTGCAGTGGCACAATCATAGCTCACTGTAGCCTCAAACTCCTGGGGTCAGTCTTTCCACATCAGCATCCCAAGTAGCCGGGACTATAGGGGTGCACCACCGCACCTCGCTTATTTTTTAATTTTTTGCAGTCAGGGTCTTGTCATGTTGCCCAGGCTAGTCTCCCACCTTATAATCACTCTTATGTAGTTTTAAATATTTTGCTTTTACAGTATTGTGATGTAATATTGTATCTTTGTCCACACATTAAAGTATTGTCCACATATTACAGTATTGTGATGTAACATGGTATCTTTGTCCACACGTTTATGTATTATCCACACATTACAGTATTGTGATGTAACATTGTATCTCTGTCCACACATTTAAGTATTGTCCACACATTACAGTATTGCGATGTAACATTGTATCTTTGTCTACACGTTTCTCTTGTGTGGATGCCTAAAGTAGAGTTGTTGGTTCAAAGGATATGCATATTTAAAAATATAGTAGATATTGTCTAATTCCCCTCCAAAAAGGCTTTATCAGTGTATACACTTACCAAGAATATATGACAATATGGGTTTCTGAGTTCAGTTGTCACCAGTGGATATTGTACACCTTAACACTTCTTAACACAGCAACCCCAAGTCATTGATACTATCAGTCCCATAAAGAAAAATAACCGCTTGAGAAATAACTTTCTGGTTTGTAAGTTTCATAATCAGCCTTGTTAATACTCACGGCTCATGACTAGTAAGAAAGTTATAAGGAACACTATTTCCTAACCAATTTCTGTTCTTCTGAGATGAAAGCGGTAGATTACGCATACAGCATAGAGAGAAAGGTATTTATGGAGAGAGGGAGGGAAAGAGACACCCAGACACATGACCCCTGCACCACTAAATTGCCAGGAACATCAGAATCGAGTTCAAGTCAGTAAAGACACCTCGGGTGCCTGTTCTGTGGAAAGCTCTGTAGACATCTCAGAAATGAGGATGACTGCTGAATGAATCGGGGAAGAACAGTGATTTTGCAAATTATTTTCTTGGTCATCAAAAATTTTCTTGACACAACCTCTGTGTAGTGCCTTGAAAGTTGTCAGCCAGAATTGCGTCATGTTTCAGTAACACACTTAAGCTTTCCATTTACTTCCTCAGCTCTAGCTCATTGTCTCCATAACTCGTATTTGACAGCGTTGAAAAGGTTGTGAAGATACTAAAATCCTTATTCTCTACATCACAGCACCTTGTCTCCACAGAAGCTCATTCAACAGAAATATCAAACCCTGAAACTAAATTGGCTTCTATTTGAAAACAAGTTCAGGCCGGGCCACGGCGGCTCGCCCCTGTAATCCCAGCACCTTGGGAGGCCGAGATGGGCAGATCACCTGAGGTCAGGAGTTCGAGACCAGCCTAGCCAACACGGTGAAACCCCGTCTCTACTAAAAATACAAAAATTAGCTGGGCGTGCTGGTGTGTGCCTGTAGTCCCAGCTACTCGGGAGGCCGAGGCAGGAAAATCACTTGAACCCAGGAGGCGGAGGTTGCAGTGAGCCGAGATTGCGCCACTACACTCGAGCCTGGGCAACAGAGCGAGACTCCGTCTCAAAAAAGAAAAAAAGGAAAGAAGGAAGTAAGTCCAAAGCATGCCAAGATGAAAAAGTGCTTCTGTCATCCAAGTTTTCAGTGCTGAAAAAAAATGAAGAGGGTTTATGTAGGCACACCCACCTTTGAAATGACAGCCAGTGCATTTGTACTGCTGCTGTTAGTGCTTGTAATCTTGAAGGCAAAGTAGTTTTTGCTATTCAATTTTATTTATATATATATATATATACACACACACATTTTTTTTTCTTTTTTTTTTTTTTTTTTAAGAGATAGGGTCTCACTCTGTCACCCAGGCTGGAGTGCAGTGACACAATCATGGCTCTCTGCAGCCTTGACCTCACAGGCCCAGGTGATCCTCCCACCTCAGCCTCCCAAGTAGCTGGGACTACAGCTGGGACTACATTCCTGGCGAAGATTTTTATTGTAAATGAAAGACCAGATTTTTATAATAGGGACAATCATCAGCTTAACTTTATTGCACATCTATCAAGCATAATAGACTTCATTTTTTATAACACTTTTCTAGAAGACCTAAAATTGTTGCCTTCTGAGGAAATTGTTAATTTTTTTTCTGTCCAGCAAAGTTACCTAAAATAAAGGGAGAGAGATTTCCATCTGTTTTCCAGACCCTTAAAGTAGTATTGGCACTGAGAATAAGCAGCTGAGAACTAATAAAGCGTGTGTATAATGACATTGTAGAATTAGAAAATCCAGTGATAAAATTGCATTTTCTAGCAGCTTATCTAAATTTATGTATATATTTTTTCCTATTATCAAAATTGCTGCAAGAAAGATGTTTTGTCAGTTGTAGGAAGTGTTTGGGGTTCATATATTCTCAAGAATCTAGTTTTTGCATTACATTTTTGTTGCATTAGGATATTAAGTCTCTAGGTTCTTTTTTGTTTTGTTTTGTTTTGTTCTTCTCAAGACGGAGTCTTGCTCTGTCGCCCAGGCTGGAGTGCAGTGGCACGATCTCGGCTCACTGCAACCTCCACTTCCTAGGTTCAAACGATTCTCGTGCCTCAGCCTCCCAAGTAGCTGGGATTGTAGGTGCCTGCCACCACGCCTGGCTAATTTTTATATTTTTAGTAGAGACAGGGTCTTTAACTCCTGACCTCAGGTGATCCTATTTGAAGTGCTTTTCATTGTGTTGTAATTGAAGAGCTTTGGCAACCCTCAAAATGCTGATTGAACACCTTGTCCTTTCTTGCAAATTTCATTCCTTACATGTAAGAGAGAGGTTTGTAACTACTTATGCATGGGTTTACTGTGGGTTGTACGCTACTCAAAAAAAAAGTCAAGAAACTCTTTTGAATAATTAGAGTCCCTAATGCCAGACATTTCTGATTTCTTTCTTTTTTTTTTTTTTTTTTTTGAGACCGAGTTTCACTCTTGTCACCCAGGCTGGAGTGCAATGGCACGATCTTGGCTCACTGCAACTTCTGTCTCCCGGTTTCAAGCGATTCTCCTGCCTCAGCCTCCTGAGTAGCTGGGATTACAGGCGCCTGCCACCACGCCCGGCTAATTTTTGTATTTTTAGGAGAGACAGGGTTTCACCATGTTGGCCAGACTAGTCTATAACTCTTGACCTCAGGTGATCCGCCCACCTCGGCCTCCCAAAGTACTGGGATTACAGGCAGGAGCCACCACGCCTGGCCTCTGATTTCTTCAATAGTGTTTAAAAAATAATGAGTTTTTTTCATTGTCCTAAACCATCTAAAGTACTCATAGAATATTAAATATGTAACATCCTAAAATATTTGTAGCTGTGTCTACCTATCTGCGTGTTTTGACTTGGGATAAGTATTAACATTGGTTTCTGTGAGCACCTAAGAAAGGAGGAGCGGAAAAGTACTAACATTGAAGAGCTTCATGTTTCTTAGGCAGTCAACAGATAATGCTTTGTTTGGGGTATCTTTTGTCTTAAAATTGTATTGTTAAATAACTTATTTATTGTCCCAGTGTTACCAGAATGCACCACTAATGTTTGTAGAAATTTGAGTTTCTACAAAATACCCCTCATGTTTAACTACATTTGTGAATAAACGCTAACTCTGTCATCTAGCTTATTGGATTTGACTTGAAAAAAAAAAAAGTATTGTTTTTAGGAAGTATTTTTTGTTTTTTTGAGACGGAGTCTTGCTCTGTCACCCAGGCTGGAGTGCAGTGGCACGATCTCGGCTCACTGCAATCTCCACCTCCCAGATTCAAGTGATTCTCCTGCCTCAGCCTCCCAAGTAGCTGGGACAACAGGCCTGTGCCACCACACCAGACTAGTTTTTGTATTTTTAGTAGAGATGGGGTTTCATCATGCTGGCCAGGCTGGTCTTGAAGTCCTAACCTCAGGTGATCTGCATGCCTCAGCCTCCCAAAAGTGCTGGGATTACATACAGGTGTGAGCCACTGAGCCCAGCCATTTAGGAAGTATTGTAAAGGCCCTTAAAGTTTGTAAGGAAATGAAAGGGCTTTGTATTACCTTTTCAATAGGCAACAATGTACTTTTTCTTTCCTTAGACTTTGGCTTACTGGAAGATTTAATTAAAAGGTAGAGGGGAAGTAAATTTGCTGTAATAATTTTGCTGTAAATAAAACAAAGAGTTTATTTTATTAGATAAAGAATGTGAAGTAAGCATGAAGAGACAGGCTTTGGGAGAAATACCAGAAAGTGATTTTTCAAAGATGGCATTGTTTAATCTCCGTGTGGCCCTCGGTTGTGCAATCACAGATGAGCCAGAAGAGGGCCAGCCCCCTACTTCTTTGGGCTCCGAAACTCTTATCAACATCAATTTTTATTCTTGGGATAGAAAAATAGTATGTGCTATCTCTAATACGCTACTTTGATATTTATTAAAGAAGTATTTTTAATGTAGTGTCCACAGGCTCATTTCATTGAAAACAACTGACTGTGATGGTAGACAGCTCCTGATTGGCAAAAGTTCGATGGTATATTCAGAATTAAATTTTGCCTGCACACCTAAACACTGACAACATTTAGCTTAAAGGTCTTCCATGGAGAAGAGTGGTAAGAGCTGTAGTCAGCAAAATTGGCATCCTCTTCAGGGCGTCAATTCTGTGCTGCTTTGCAAATTGTTGAAACTTTTGATTTTCTATTTGGCGATGCTAGTCAGTGTTCACTTCTTACAGATTAGCCAGGAATTTTTATCTAAACGCAGAAACTTATTAATGAAATGCACTTAAACTACACTTACACAACATTTCGAGAGTCCCTGCTGGTGAAATTATATATGGATGCAGAAGTATTGCAAGAGTCCATTTTCCATTTTTAAATCTGTAATATCTGATTACAATGATGAATTCCATTGTATTGTATGTGTGAATATAAATATCTGAATTCTCCCGGGGGACTTGGTTTTCGTCCAAGGATGTTGGCAGTGGACACTTAGTTTACCTCAGGAATTGCAATCATGTAAGACTATATTCGGAAAAAATGCTGGAGTATATAATTTTGGATACTGATATAAAATCATCAAGATGGAAGTTAAACAGAATTGTCACATGTAGTCCATAGTGCTTTTGTGTACATTATTCTGTAATTTGTTTGTACTGAGGCAACTTTTTATACTTTCAATGTATCATTTAATAAAAAAAAAATAAGCAAGTCACTTTGGTGCAGAGGGTGTTCATATCACTGTTCTCTCATCAAAAGCCACACATCAAAAACAGAAGAATGATTGGAGATGGCTGCCAGGCCTTCCGTCGGGATCTTCAGAAGCTTCGCTGTTGAGGGGTGGAGGTGGGGGGACTTTCCTGCCATCTGCACATGTTTATAGGAAGGAAGGAAAAGCACAGAGGACAAGCCAACCCTTCTCATGAATGTGTTAAGTACCTTACTCGTGGATTTCTTGGAATTGTCGGGAGAAGTTATCTTCTAGAGATGCTAGAGAAGTTTTAGGAGAAAACTTGGATTTGCACAAAAACAGGATGGGAATGGGAACTGAAGAGGGATTTAGGAAATGTACAACTTGGGTGATCTAAAACCTCATAGCAGGAGCAGAGGTGGCTTTTGAAGAAGATAAATTTAAGCTTAGCGTATATGCTTGCCTAGAACAAACTAATAGCCTTATAATGATGTGCAAGAACGCATTTGTGTATCACTCACATACCTTTATGATTATGTAAAATTCGATGTGTTCTTTTAAAGCCAAGTGTACATGAAAGATGAACATTTGTGAGAATATGCCTTTAAAGGCATTTGGGACAATGCTTTCCAGCCACTTGGTACTTGATTTTTTGGTAACAACCACGATTTGAGGATTGTATGGTGTTCAGGAATCTTATTAAAATAAAAGTGAAATAAAACTACTGGCCGGGCTTGGTGACTCACGCCTGTAATCCCAGCATTTTGGGAGGCCAAAGTGGGCGGATCACCTGAGCTCAAGAGTTTTGAGACCAGCCTGACCAATATGATGAAACCCCGTCTCTCTAAAAATTAAAAAATTAGCCAGGCGTGGTGGCATGCGCTTGTAATCCCAGTTACTCAGGAGGCTGAGACAGGAGAATCACTTGAACCCTGGAGGCGGGGGTTGCAGTTAGCCAAGATGGCGCCGTCACACTCCAGCCTGGGCAACGAGAGAAATTCCGTCTCAAAAAAAAAAAAAAAAAAAAAAAAAAGCTACCTTTAGGCTGGGCACAGTGGCTCACGCCTGTAATCCCAGCACTTTGGGAGGCCAAGGCGGGCGTATCACCTGAGGTCAGGAGTTCGAGAGCAGCCTGGCCAACATCGCAAAACCCTATCTCTACAAAAAATACAAAAATTAGCTAGGCGTGGTGGCATGCGCCTGTAATTCCAGCTACTGGGGAGGCTGAGGCAGGAGAATCGCTTGAACCCAGGAGGGGGAGGTTGCAGTGAGCCGAGATGATGCCATTGCACTCCAGCCTGGGCGACAGAGTGAGACTCTTGTCCGGAAAAAAAAAAAAAAAAAGCCTACTTTTATAAAAGTAGACTTTCGTTTTTTAGAGCAGTTTTAGGTTCATGGCTAAATGGACTGGAAGCACAGAGCTCCTGACTGCCCCCTGCACCCATGCGTGTCTAGCTTCTCCCACTGTCAAGATCCAGCATCGAGTGGCACATGTATTCCAATGGGTGGACCTACTTTGACACATTATCATCACAAAAAGTCCATAGTTACATTAGGGTTCACTCTTGGTATTGTACAGATGCTGTTTGACTCATGGGGTTACATCTCAAAACTATCACAAGTTAAAAATAAGTCAAAATGCATTTATTTATTTATTTATTTATTTGCTAGGGTCTCACTCTGGCACCCAGGGTGCAGTGCAGTTGCGCCATCTGGGCTCACTGCAACCTCCGCCTCCAAGGCTCAAGCGATCCTTCCGCCTCAGTCTCCCGAATAGCTGGGACTATAGGCACATGCCACCACACCTGGTGAATTTTTGTATTTTTTGTAGAGACAGGATCTCACTATGTTGCCCAGGCTGGTCTCGAACTCCTGAATCCAAGTGATCTGCCCATCTTAGCCTCACAAAGTACTGGGATTACAGATGTGAGCCACCATGCCCAGCCCAAAATGTATTTAATACACCTCACCTACAGAGCATCATAGCTTAGCCTAGCCTACTTAACGTGTTCAGGTCACTTAGATTAGCCTACTGTTGGGCAAAATTATCAAACACAAATCCTATTTTATAATAAAGTGTTGACCATCTCATGTAATTTATTGAATACTGTATTGAAAGTGAAAAAGCCACTGTATTGAAAGTGGTTTTGTTGGTATTCAAAATACGGTTTCACTGAATGCACCATTTTCCCACCTTCATAAAGTTGAAAAATCATGTTTAACCATTATAAGTTGGGGACTGCCTGCACATTCCATGGTTTTGGACAGATGTCTAGTGACACGTATTCACCATTTTAGTATCACGCAGAGGAGTGTCACTGCCCTAAAAAATCCTCTCTACTCCCCCTATTCCTGTCTCTTCTAGAATGTTGTATAGTTGGAATCGTACAGTACGTGGCCTTTTCATATTGGCGTCTATCATTTAGTAACAGGCATTTAAGTTTTCTTCCTGTCTTTTTTTTTTTTTTTTAGACAGAGTCTCACTCTGTCACCCAGGCTGGAGTGCCGTGGTACGATCTCGGCTCACGGCAACCTCCATCCCCCTGATTCAAGCGATTCTCCTGCCTCAGCCTCCTGAGTAGCTCAGATTACAGGTGCCCACCACCACACCTGGTTAATTTTTGTATTTTTAGCAGAGACCGGGTTTCACCATGTTGGCCAGGCTGAACTCGAACTCCTGACCTCAGCTGATCCATCTGCCTTGACCTCCCAAAGTGCTGGGATTACAGGCGTGAGCCACAATGCCCAGCTGTAATTTTCCTTTGTCTTTTCATGCCTTGATAGCTCATTTGTTTTTAGCACTGAATAATATTCCATTGTTATGTATCCATTCACCTACTGAGGGACATCTTGGCTGCTTCCAAGTTTTGGCGATAGTGAGTAAAGCTGTTATAAGCTTCATGTGCATGCAGGTTATTGTATGGACAAAAGTTTTCAACTCTTTTGGGCAAATCCTAAGAAGAATTTTCTGGATTATATGGTAAGAGCATGTTTGTTTTTGTTTCTGTTTGTTTGTTTGTTTTATTGAGACGGAGTCTCACTTTTGTCCCCCAGGCTAGAGTGCAATGGTGTGATCTTGGCTCACTGCAACCTCTGCCTCTTAGGTTCAAGCGATTCTCCCACCTCAGCCTCCTGAGTAGCTGGGATTACAGGTGCCCGCCACCACGCCTGGCTAATTTTTGTACTTTTAGTACGGATGGGGTTTCACCATGTTGGCCAGGCTGGTCTTGAACTCCTGACCTCAGGAGATCCACTTGCCTCAGCCTCCCAAAGTGCTGGGATTACAGGCGTGAGCAACCGTGCCCGGTGTGTTTCATTTTTAAAAAACTGTAGAACTACTTTTATTGAGAGTTTTAGGACCCTTCCTGATAGACATAGAGAATCTTTCAGGAATGTCATGAACCAAATCGTGACATCAGAATTGGAAACTGATGATGAAGGAAAGAGCATTGCAGGTTACTATGCAATGCAGTCTAGTATCGAGAGAAGTATGAGGTCTATCATGGGGGCCACCATGAGTGAAACAAAAGTGCTTTTGTGCAAGAGTTGGAGCATGGCCCTGCTTGTGGTCAGGAACGATGTTCCTTTATTCACAGATCTTGGGCCAGATCTACTTGACTCTATATGAGTCAAGTAGATCAAGGCTGATAACACTTTAAAATTATTAAATCTTCTTCTTTTTTTTCAGATCGAGCCTCTCTCTGTAGCCCAGGCTGGAGTGCAACGGTGTGATCTTGGCTCACTGCAACCTCCACCTCCCAGGTTCAAGCGATTCTCCTGTCTCAGCCTCCCGAGTAGCTGGGACTACAGGCGTGCACAACCACACCCGGCTAATTTTTGTATTTTTAGTAGTGACAGGGTTTTACCGTGTTGGCCAGGCTGGTCTCGAACTCCTGACCTCAAGTGTTCCATCCACCTTGGCCTCCCAAAGTGCTGGAATTACAGGTGTGAGCCACTGTGCCCGGCCAAAAAATATTAAATCTTGAGGCACATGGGGGAGTAAACCATGCTCAGACCCAATCTTCGATGTTACTAAAAATTGGAGGGGATCACACTTCATGGTTTTGTTTTGTTTTGTTTTTTTGAGACAGGGTCTTGCTCTGTTGCCCAGGCTGGAGTACACTGGTACGATCACAGTTCACTGCAGCCTCAAACTCTGGGGCTCAAACAATCCTCCTACTTCACTCTCTAGTTGGGAATACAGGCACACACTGCTGTGCTCGACTAATTATTATTATTATTATTATTATTATTATTATTATTATTATTTTGTAGAGACAGGGATCTTGCTATGTTGCCCAGGCTGTTCTCGAACTCCTGGGCTTAAGCGATGCTTCCACTGCGGCCTCTCAAAGTGCCGGGATTACAGGCGTGCCCAGCCACTTTGGAGCTTTTTTAAGCCAACAGCAAAAAAAGACTATAAAAGAGAAATTTCCCCTTGGCCGTCTTGTTTCATGAATTCATGGAAACTCCCATTAAACAGCCCATCACAAAAAAGATATGCCAAGGAAAATTACTTGACAGCACTCAAAGTGACATTTTAAAAAGAGACTATTGCCTCCTCCATCTTAAAAAAAACTGACCTTTTGAGCCATGAGAAATAAAACAGAGGCATCTGATCGAATGATAACAATGCACTTTTGAAGATTCAAACATCGGAACTTCACGCATTGGACACATATCTATTGAATGACTGTTAGGTGAACATACTGTCCCTGCCTGCTTCCAGAGGATACTAGAAAGGTCTGAGATGGTTCATAAAGGCCTTCACATGTGCTGTCATATTTAACAATCAGAAAGGTACTTGAGGCAAAGAATCTGATCATCTTTGCTTTTCCTTAAGAAAATGCGCTCAGAGAGGTTTACTGACAATCCCAAAGGTGCTTGATTGGTGCTTAAGAGATCTGGGTTTAAAACCTCAGACTTCTGTCTACTATGGCCTGTGTCAAAAAGACTGGGGTTGGAATTCCTGTTCCACCACTGCTGTGTTATTTAACCTCTCCAAACCTAGATTCTCAACAATAAAATGGGGGTAGGGAGGGAATTAAAGTACATACCTTATTTTTTACAGACAACATCTTGCTCTGTCGCCCAGGCTAGAGTGCAGTGGTGCAATCACAGTTCACTGCTCAAGAGTTCAACCTTCCAAGCTCAAGAGATCCTCCTACCTCAGCCTCCCTAGTAGCTGGAACTTCAGGCTACACTACACCCAGCTGCTATTTATTTATTTATTTATTTATTTATTTAGATTGGATCTCACCATGTAGCCCAGGCTGGCTACTTAAAAAATTTTTTTTTTCAAGACAGGGTCTCACTCTGCCACCCAGGCTGGAGTACAGTGGCATGGTCTCAGCTCACTGCAACCTCTGCCTCCCAGGCTCAAGTGATCTTCCCACCTCAGCCTCCCAAGTTGCTGGGATTACAAGTGCCCACCACCACACATGACTAATTTTTGTATTTTTTGTAGAGACAGGGTCTCGCTATGTTGCCCAGGCTGGTCTGAAACTCCTAAGCTCAAGCAATCCTCCTGCCTTGGCCTCCCAAAGTGCTAGGATTACAGGTGTGAGCCACCATGCCTGGCCTTGGCTACTTTCGTTTTTTGTTTTTTGTTTTTTGTTTTTTGAGTTGGAGTCTTGCTCTGTTATCCAGGCTCCCAGGCTGGAATGCAGTGACACAATCTCAGCTCACTGCAACCTCTGCCTCCTGGGTTCAAGCAATTATCCTGCCTCAGCCTCCCAAGTAGCTGGGACCACAGGTGTGCACCACCATGCCCAGCTAATTTTTGTATTTTTAGTAGAAATGGGGGTTTCACCATGTTGGCTAGGCTGGTCTTGAACTTCTGACTTCAAGTGATCCGCCTACTTTGACCTCCCAAAGTGCTGGGATTACAGGCGAGAGCCACCGTGCCCGGCTGCCTACTTTAATTTTTAATAAAGGGTTGTTATATAAGGCGTAGGTGAGAGAATGAAGTAAAATTGAGTGTTTGTTACAAAGTCTCCAATTGTTAATCACATTATAATTATTCTCTTTTAAAAGTTACCAACAAGTTATTTAAATAATCAAATGGAACCCTTTGGAAATACAGTGTTCATGCGTCTAGTATTAATGCCACTTTTTACTTCGAGGCCAGCAAGTTAGATTCCGATGGCCTTCCCTTTCCAGGATGGGAAGGGGATGATTGACTTCAATTTTCCCCCTTCCATTACTTCTCTGCTCCACATCATTTCTGTGCTGATGCAGGGACGATTTCCACTCCTTTTACAGCATAGATGTTAAAAGCATGTGGGGAGCAGCTCATTCATCATTTTCTGCAGAGCTTTACCCCTCACTTCCCCAGCCAGCTAAATGCAGGCTGTTCTTGACTCTCTGGTCTAGGCCCATTGCAGGACAAGGGCCAGGCTCAGGAGTTTCCAGGGTGAAAATCAGGTGAGCTTGATGTTGGAAGGATGAAGCAGGACCCAAGAGGGTCTGAGATGCAGAGCTCTCCAGAGGGACCTGGGAGCCTGCAGGGAAAGAGCCCTCTCTTTATATCCCCAAGGCCTGGTGCAACTCTAGTTGGTTTCATGTTTGTTGCGAATAACAGCAGCTAACATCAAGCCGTGCACCGTGTTCATTTTACATGGATCATCTCAAGGACTGCTTACAAAAAGGCCAGGAAGTAGCTGATGTTCTTCCCATCTTACAGGTAGGGAAACTGAGGCATGGAAAGGCAAAGTTACCTGCCCATGGTCAAATAGGTAGAAAGCAGCACTGGCAGATTAAAAGCCAGACATCTACTCTCAGAGACACGCCCTGGGCCTCAAGGCCAGTTTGCCTGGGCATTTCCCTTTAATGTCTCCTCTCTGGAAGTGAATGCTGTCATCAGAAAGGTTCCAGTGCCAGCACCAATCAATGACTGTCCCAGTGAGAGCCTGGGCAAATCCCTTTACCCCTGCAGGGACTCAATTTTCTCACCTGCAGAATGGGGGTATTAATAAAGGACCCCCCCCCCCCCGGCCCCCAGCCCCCAGCCCCTTCACCTGGTTGCAAGAGGAGTGGTTGTAGACTAAGGGCCTGCGTCAAGTACAGAACACAGGAGGGGTCTGCCCAACTTTAACCCTCTCTCCAAATCCTCTGGCCTGAAGCTGCAGAAACCCACGTGGGACTAGGGGCTGCCCCCTTCCGGGCCTGCCCTAAGCAGAGGGGTCCCCTTCTAGCCCCGCGGGGCGACGGCGGCCGGTGGCTGCGTGAAGGGCCCCCTCCCCCGACGCCGGGGAGCAGGAAGGACGCTCGGCACCATATTTAGTCAGGGGGAGCCGGCAGCCCCGAGCTGGTATGCGGCGCTGGGAATTCCTGCAGGAAGGAGTCCGCGCCTGCCCTTTTTGGGTTGTCTCCCTCCCGCCGCTCCCGCCGCGCCCGGGGAGGGGGACCGGCCCGGCCCGGGAACCTCGGAGGAGCTGGTGCCGCGCGGGGAGCGGAGCGCCCGGGCTGCCCGCGGGTCCCCGGCCTGGCGCGGGGCCAGCCCACCGCCTCGACTTCCTTTTATGGCCTGTGTGTGCGTGCGTGGACAGGAGGGGAGAGGGAGGGACGGGGAGAAGCGGAAAGCCTGGGGAACAGAGAGAGAGCGAGCGCAGAGATAGGAGTGAGATACGCGGGAGAGATGGAGAGCAAGAGACAGAGACCAGAGACAGAGTGAGACACGAGGGAGAGACAGAGACATCGACAGATCTAGAGAAGCGAGAGGGACAGAGACAAAAGATAGAGCGAGAGACAGCAATGATCAGAGTGACAGACATGCAGAGACAGTGGCAGAGACAGAGCGAGAGAGACTGTGATGGAGAGAGACAGGGAATGCAATTTTAGGCGAAGAATCTTTAGGGAAGGGAAGTTGTTGAAGTGAACTCGCAGACTCTGGGGGCACACCCGCTTTCTCCTTGGATCTTGACACTTGCACCTTGTAAATTACGTAATTATCACCGCCACTGCCTTCCCCCATTTTGCAGCTGTGGACACCAAGGCTCAGAGAAGTGAAGTGATTTGCCCAAGGTCACGCAGCTGGCGAGTGGCACACAGGGGAGGGGGACAGCTGAAATAATCACAGTGGGCTTATTTTTAACTTTTATTTGTATTTTGGTCGTGGTGGTGTGGGTGGAGGTGGAGATGGCAAGTTGGGAAAAGTAAAAACTTCCCCTTCCTGCAGAGTTCCCAGCAAGGGTGAAGGCCTCCTGTCTTGCACTTTGCAAAGTTCAAGAAATCCCCTTTCCCTGCCCTTCACGCTGCACAGCCGGCCCTCTTTCCAGACAGTGCGATGCCAATAAAATGGGAAGTGGGGTGGGAGATGTCAAGTCAGATCCACCACAGCCCCAACACGGGGAGGAAGAGGTTAAAGCCTGTGCGGCTGGAACCGACTCAGGGAAGACGTTCTCAAGCATCCCGCACAGACGCTGCCTGCTCGACTCCCTTTCTCTAGCGATCCGGAGCGTCTGCGACCGCCTCGGGCCGGGGGTGAGACTCCCGTCCCTGTGCGCACCTGTTCCGTGCGCCCTTGTCCGGTGCGCACCTGTTCCGTGCGCCCTTGTCCCGAGCGCCCCAGCTCCTTGCGCTCCCGCCAGGGGTGCGCCCTGCAGGGGGCGCGGCGAGGGGGCCGCAAGGGACCCTCCCCAACTCCACCCCTTCGGCCTCCTCCCCTTTCCCAGCCGCGGGCAGCTCCGCGTCTATAAAGAGAGGCGCCCGAGACACGTAGGGAGATTTGGACGCTCTGGCCTGGGAGGTGCGTCAGATCCGAGCTCGCCATCCAGTTTCCTCTCCACTAGTCCCCCCAGTTGGAGATCTGTAAGTAGTAGAAGTAGTAGTTGTCCTTTTGGGGGCAGATTGCGGCGTGGGGGGGGGGGGTTTAAAAGTCCTATAGGGTATTCTATAGGGGCTGGGGTGCGCTTAGGGGTCCCTGTTGTCAACCTCGTAAGGACCATGGTGGGGGCAGAGTTGTGATTTGGATTTCTCTCTGCCCTATCATCTTAGATTATCCTAGACTTTTCCCAAACAGCATTTCTCGAGATCGCCAGTGAGAAGCACCATTTTGGGGGTGCTTATTAAAGATATCAATGCCTGGACCCAACTCCATTTCCCAACTCTAGAATCCCCAGAAAAACTGCCTTAAAAAAAAAAAATCAGTCCTGAGTGATTCTTGTTAAGAGGCTAATCCAGGAGATATGCTCCCTTGGAAATCTCAGAGGTCCGGTGCAGACAATCAGGCATCTCACTTTTATTCTAGGTACCAAAAAAGGTACAGCTGAACTTCACTGAAAAGTCAGTTGCTATCACACAGACAGGCAAAGTGAGGCTCCTTGTGGATTTGACCGTATTCCACAGTTGTGTTGATAATGCATTAAATCAGTTAAAAACACATGGGCATAGGCTTAGCATAAAGGAGAGTTGTTTTTTTTTTTTTTTAAATCAGTTTAGGGGAGGTTCTATGTTGAGAACCCCTGGGAGATAAGGCTGATTGTGATCTAGTTTATTATAGCCCACTTTTTCATCTTCTCCAAGTTAAAAAAAAAAAAAAATCTCACCCAGGTTGACCCCAAAGGGCCCCCAGATACCCAGGTGGGCTCCAAAGTCTCCATTTGCTTCCACGATCTGCAGGTGCATGAGGTAAGATTACACTAGAATTTCCCGCAGAGCCACCTGTGTCAATGCCACTCTCGTGCCCAACCAAATGGGTAAAACGAGAGAAAGTGTGGCTACTGCCTGTTGTAAGTTTTCTTCCAGCACAGGGTCTGGTAGGGATTTTGCCACTTGAGAAAAGGCACCATCCAAAGCCATGCTTGTCAAGAAGTAAAAGAAAACATTTAGAAACCCAAGGTGGGAGTGTTTAGTTGCAGTGTGAAGAACTGAGAGATTAAATGGTGAACTGTCTGGGGTTTGGCAAAAAGAAGGCAGGCTATTCATAAACTACTTTGTGTAGTTTTTTGTTTCTTTGATTTACTTAACAATACTATTTTAGAATTGTTTAGAGAGGGAACTTGACGCTGAACTGAAAGTCATTCGGTGGCAGGGTGTGAAATAGGGAATTTTGTTTGAAGGAAATTGATGTTTTCCCTTTGAGATAGCTACCGTTGATGGAACACTTAAGTGCCACATGCTGTTGCAACATTTAACTTAATTTATCTCATTTAATTTTTGCAACAACTCATAAGAAAGGCGTTATGATGCCTGTTTAGTATACAAGGCAGCTGAGGCTCAGATAGGTAAAGTGTCACACAGCCAGCAAGTGGTAGAACCCATTCCCGTGTCTGAGTCCAAGTTCATACCCTTGACCCCACTATCTTTCTTCTTTACCATGGACACAAACTTGTTGGGGTCAGGTTTCTGGTAGGACTAAACGCTTCCAACAAAGTAAATGTTTATCACCATGTCCTTTGAAGAAAACATAAACTGACTTTTTGCACATTTAAAATAAAGGCACTGTTTGTCCCCTGATTGGGGGGGTGACCTAGCTGAAACTAGTGACCCTAGGTGGGCTGCCATCCTGAGAGTCCAGAACGTGAACTAGCTGGGTCTTTTCCAAGAAGCCGCCAGGCTTGCCCTGTAAACACCGTGTTTTTTTATTAACATGTCCAAAATAGATGTGTTATTCCGTACAAGGTATTTGTTATGGATTTGTTATCATTACTTTTCCGTGGGAGGGCAGAGATTGAGGCAAACATGCCCATTTATGGAAGCGTTTTCCATGAGGCCATCCCCGGCCCCCTCGTCAGTTACCCAGCCTTGCACTGCAGCCCGGTTGGTCCTGGCCCTGGGGATTTCTCTACCATGTCCCTCACCCATTGAAGAACTAGTGGAGAAGCCCTAAGGAGAAGGGATTTGGGAGAAAAGTGGGATTCTTCTTTCCTACCCCCTCTTATTCAGAGGTTTGATTTTTTTGGGTGGGGGGTGGGAGGGAATTGTCTCCTTTCCACAGGGCTTGAATCCAAACAGGTGGGTTTTACACTTTAGGCACAAGCATGTAATTCCAAGAGTAGATATATAGTAGATTTTTCTTGAAAACCAAGTTCAATTTTCAATCCACTAGAATCATAGAAGATCATAAGCAAATTTAAAAATCATCTCCAGCACCTCCTCAAACCTCACTTTCTCATCTGGGAAATGGGGCTAATGAGAATAATTCATGTTTGTTGGGCACTTTTGCCTGGCGAGATGCTAAACCCTTTGTGGACATTATCTTAAGTCTTCATAACAACCCTTTCAAGTAGATACTGTTATTATAACTGGCTTTATTTTACACATACGGAGTCTGAACAACTTGCTTAAGATAGCTCAGCTAACCAGTAAGGAAAACAAGATTCTACAAATCTAGGTCTTTCTAACTCCAGAGTTTAACAGATTACCCTCATGGGAGGATTTGATGAGCTAATGTGTATGAAGGGTTTAGCACAGTGCCTGGCCCCTGGTAAGCTTTAGTGGTGGTTATTTATAGCAAACACAACCAGAGAGTTCAAGATGTTTGCTCAGTATGGCATGGCTCATCTTTGGCAGAACCGGGAAGCCTAAATTATGTGGCCGTTAAAGAAGAAGCTTCTCTTAATTTTCTTCCCTTTGATCTCATAAACCTCATTTCTATTTGGGCTGAAAGTGGTGATTAGAATCTTTAATATATTAAGCTACCATTCCTTACCTGAACTGGGAATGTTACAAATTCCAATTACATTTGTTTAGGGTTTTGTTTGTTTGTTTGTTTTTGAGACAGTCTTGCTCTGTCGCTCAGGCTGGAGTGCAGTGGTGCAATCTTGGCTCACTGCCACCTCCGCCTCCTGGGTTCAAGCACTTCTCCAGCCTCAGCCTCCTGTGTAGAGAGTAGCTGGGATTATAGGCGCCCACCACCATGCCTGGCTAATTTTTGTATTTTTAGTAGAGATGGGGTTTCACCATGTTGGCCAGGCTGGTCTTGAACTGCTGACCTCAAGTGATTCGCCTGGCTTGGTCTCCCAAAGTGCTCAGATTACAGGCATGAGCCACCATGCCTGGTTTATTTAGGGTCTTGATGGCATACTTTAAGGGATGGGCTTTTTGCTCTCTAGGTTTTCTCCTTCCACCCCTGACCTTTCAACATTTAACCCCGGCCACACAAGATTGGGTTTAGAGAAAGGCAGGCAAGAATTTGAAAGAAACCTTGTATGTGATCCAAGGACAGAAGAAGAAGCTGCTCACAGTGGCTGAAAGGGGAGGTTGGACATCTGCGACTTGTATCAGGGTTTCAGGGGCTAAGGAGGAACAACCTCATCAAAGTTGCTAGGAAAGGGCCATAGAGGCCAGGTATGGCAGGTCATAACTGTAATCCCAGCAATTTGGGAGGCTGCGGTAGGGGGATGGCTTGAAGTCAGGAGTTTGAGACCAGACTGGGCAACATAGCGAGGCACCATCTCTACAAACAGATTTTTAAAATGAGCTGGGCATAGTGGCAAGCATCTGTAGTCCTAGTTATTCAGGAGGCTGAGGCTGAGGCAGGAGGATTGCTTGAGCCCAGGAGTTCAAGGCTGACGTGGGCCATGATTGCATCACTGCTCTCCAGCCTGGGCAACAGAGTGAGACTCTGTCTCAAAAAAAAGGTGAGGGATATAGAACTTTCCTGTACCAGGCTGAAAAATACAAGGCCCAGAGAGGGCAAGTGACTTGCCTAGTATGACCCAGCGAGTTTTGGGCAGAGCTGAGACTTGTAACTCGAAGACCTAAGGTCTTCCACAGGCTAATGAATAGCTTGTTTATGCTCAAAGGATGAAGCAGTGAGTTGTTAGGACGGGACTGTGAATAGGGCTGACACATTCAGATGTGTCAAACATCGCTAATGCCATCTCTGAGTAAATTAGGCTTCAGATAGATCTGGATTCTAATCCTGGCTCCAACTTTTACAAGGGAGGGCCTTGAATTTATCTTTCAAGACCTCGATAGGCTTAGCAAGAAAATGGGAATAATAGATAATGCCACTCTTTCATCCTTGGGCTTTTTGTCTAATTATATGAATTTATCTGTAGGATAAATTCCCAGAAATGCCCTTGCTAAGTTAAAGGGCATGCGTATCTAAAATTAATAGATATTGCAAACGACCGGCTAAAGACATCGCAGGCTGGGCGCAGTGGCTCACGCCTGTAATCCCAGCACTTTGGGAGGCTGAGGCAGGTGGGTTACCTCAGGTCAGGAGTTCAAGACCAGCCTGGCCAACATGGTCTCTGCTAAACCCCATCTCTACTAAAAATACAAAAATTATCTGAGCATGGTGGTGGGCACCTGTAATCCCAGCTACTCGGGAGGCTGAGGCACAAGAATCGCTTGAGCCTCGGAGGCAGAGGTTGCAGTGAGCCGAGATCACACCACTGCACTCCAGCCCAGGCAACAGAGTGAGACTCGGTCTCAAAAAAAAAAAAAAAAAAAAAAGGCATTGCAAAATTGCAACTTGTTGCAGTCACATAGGACAGCAGTCCCCATCCTCTTGGCAACAGAGACTGGTTTCGTGGAAGACAATTTTTTCCAGGGTGTAGCGGGAAGGATGATTTTGGGATGAAACTGTCCCACCTCAGATCAGGCATTGGTTAGATTCTCATAAGGAATGCACAACCTAGATCCCTCGCAGGTGGAGTTCACAATACGGTTCGTGCTTCTGTGAAAATCTAATGCTGCTTATCTGACAGGAGGTGGAGCTTAGGCAGTGATGGTCACTCACCCACCGTCCCCTCCTGCTATGTGGCCTGGTTCCTAACAGGCCATTGACTGGTAGTGCAGCACAAGGGTTGGGGACCCCTGACATAGGAGACTATACATTTATTTTAAGCTGTGGTATGCCAGAATTGTAAAATATAAAACACAGTGGGGCTTTTAGGGCCAGAAATAATCAGTTCTTGCTCACTTCCAGAAGCATCCTTCACAGGGGCTACCGTAACTCTTACCAACCAACTTCTCTTGGTTGGGAGGAAAAAATAGTGTTATGCATTAAGAGAACTTCTTTCTGGAGTTACTTGAAACCGTTGGTATTCAGATGATTAGGCAGATGTCACAAGGCAATAAGAACGTGACAGGTTCACCATTCACTTTTTTTCCTGTGAAAGTGAGGTAGGGGTTTCTTGGGAACAAGCCCTTGGGAGGTGGGGGGATGTGAATGGTGAGGGGAGAGTGGAAATGGTGGAGTAGGGTCAGGGGCAAGAAAGGGACTTTCTGCTAAGAATTAGTCGGGTGTCCATTTACTCTTAGCAGTCTGGATTCTACTCCTGACTCCAAATTTTACAAGTGGGGGCCTTGCATTTACCTTCCAGGACCTCGGTCATCTTAGCAGGAAAATAGCAATAGCAGGTGATGCCAACTTATAGAGCGCTTACGAGACAGTGAGATGGTCTATATAGGAAGCTGTCTGGCCTCATACCCGATGAATACAAAGGGCCCAATAAATACAGTGGCTGTTAGGAACAATAGATCTAAACTGCCTTTTTGGTACTACCGGGGACCTGCTGAGCAGGTGCATTTAGAGTATCCAGTCCCTCTCCCTGTGACACATTTGACGCCTCCCTACACCTGGACCAGACCTTGAACTAGGATTTCCACTGCAGAGGTCCTTCCAGCTGGCGAATTGTGTTGCCGATCAGGTTCAGAGAACTTCTGTTTTGCCTGAATGGCATTCATTCGTTTATTTGAAATAGAGATGGGATCTCACTATGTTGCCCAGGCTAGTCTAGAGTTCCTAATTCAAGCAATCCTCTTGGCTTGGCCTCCCAAAGTGCTTGGATTACAGGTGTGAACCACTGTGTCCAGCCCTTTATGACATTTAGAATATGAGCATTTTTTCTTTTTTCTTTTGTTTCTTTTTGAGATGGAGTCTCACTCTGTCACCCAGGCTAGAGTGCAGTGGCATGATCTTGGCTCACTGCAACCTCCACCTCCCAGGCTCAAGCAGTCTTCCCACCTCAGCCTCCCGAGTAGCTGGGACTACAGGCATGTGCCGCCATGCCTGGCTAATTTTTGTATTTTCTGTAGAGATGGGGTTTCACCATGTTGCGCAGGCTGGTCTCGAACTCCTAAGCTCAAGCGATCTGTCTGCCTTGGCCTCCCAAAGTGTTGGGATTACAGGCGTGAGCCACAGTGCTGAACCCTGCATGGTATTTAGAATATGAGCAATACTCTAACATCTGGTCTGGGTCACTCTGTATTACTTACCCGATCTCCAAAAACATATGGGTTTGTGTCTCTGGTCTGAAATCTTCAGCCAATGGCTTGGCAGTAAAATCCTGAGGGAAGCTGTTGACCAGGTGAGGTGATGTGCAAATCCTATACTCTCTGGGCTCTGGGATATTTAATTTACTATTTATTTATTTTCGAGACAGAGTTTTGCTCTTGTCGCCCAGGCTGGAGTGCAGTGATGTGATGTCAGCTCACTGCACCCTCCACCTCCTGGGTTCAAGTGATTCTCCTTCCTCATCGTCCTGAGTAGCTGGGATTACAGGCGCCCACCACCACACCTGGCTAATTTTTGTATTTTTAGCAGAGACAGGGTTTCACCATGTTGGCCAGGCTGATCTCAAACTACTGACCTCAGGTTATCTGCCTGCCTCAGCCTCCCAAAGTACTGGGATTACAGGCATCAGCCACCATGCCCGGCCTAATTTACTTTTTATTAATGCTGAAGCAGAGAGGGCAAGATCGTTTGCCCCTGAGTTCTTCTGGGAAAAATGAAACTGATGGCAAAACAAACTAAAGCAGCCTGACATTCTCAGTTGGTCCAGTTTCAGCCCTTTGACCAGGAGTCACAGACGGGTCCCATAAAATGGTAGAGCTGGGCCGGCCTACCATGGATTTCTTTTCCCTAAATGAAAAATACAAGGTCCAGAGAGGATGAGTGACTTGTCCAGAGTCACCCAGCAGGTTTGGGGCAGAGCTGAGACTTGTTACTTGACATCCTAAGGTCTTCCAGAGGCTAATGAATAGCTTGTTTGTGCTCGAAAAATGAAGCAGCCTGGGCGCGGTGGCTCATGCTTGTAATCCTAGCACTTTGGGAGGCTGAGGAAGGCAGTTCACTTGAGCTCAGGAGTTCGAGACCAGCCTGGGCCACAAAGTGAGACCCCTGTCTGTACAAAAAAACATGCAAGAATTAGGAAATTAGCTGGGTGTGCTTGTGCGTGCCTCTGATCCCAGCTACTTGGGAGGCTGAGGTGAGAGAATGGCTTGAGCCTGGGAGGCAGAGTTTGCAGTGAGCCGAGATCGTGCCTCTTCACTCTAGCCTGGGCGACAGAGCCAGACCCTGTCTCAAAAAAAAAAAAAAAAAAAAAAAAAAGTATGAAACAGTTGTTGGTCAGGACAGGACTGTAAACAGGGCTGACACACTCAGATGTGTCAAACTTCGCTAATGCCAAAGGTGACAGAGTCATTTGTTTTCATCAAAACATTCGAGAAAGTCGGACGAGGTGACTCACGCTTCTCATCCTAGAGCTTTGGGAGGCCAAGGCAGGAGGATTGTTTGAGATCAGGAGTTTGAGACCAGCCTGGGCAACATAGCAAGACCCCCATCTCTGCAAAAAATAAAATTAGCTGGCCATAGTGGCCCACACCTGAGTTGGGAGGATCCCTCGAGCCCATGAGTTTGAGCCTGCAGTGAGCTGTGATTGCACCACTGCACTCCACCCTGGGCATATAGTGAGACCCTTCCCCCAACCAAAAACATTGAGAGCAGCTCCTGATGAGTGAACTGTGCTTCGTGGTCAGCAGTTCTGGGTAGTAATTTCAGAGATGTCCTTTCAGCCCTTGGAGCTGATGCAGGTCCTTAAACATGAGCGATGGTAGGTTGGGAGGGTTGGGAAGGTGCATCAAGGTAGATGAAGAGTGTCCCTGGGGTTGGGCCAACTGGTGGTCCGTCTCTGGTCCAATATGTGCACGTTGCCCCCATCTGACCTTCTGCGGTTGGTATTCCGAGTTGAGTTTGACTAAGTGAGAGCTGCTCTCAGCTTTAACTGCCTTTCCCAAGACAGCCCTTGTTTTTATTCTAAAACTGTGGTTCTCAACTAGGAGCAGTTTTGCCACCCCAGGGGACATCTAGCGGTGTCTGGAGACATTTTTGATTGTCATGAGTGGAGGAAAGGGTGCTACTGGCATCAGGTGGGCAGAGGCCAGGGATGCTGCGGAACATCCCACGATGCACAGAAGAACGCCCCTCACGGCACAGAATGATGCAGCCCAAGAGCCGCAGGGCAGAGTTTGTGGCCAGCTGCGGTGGCTCACGCCTGTCATCCCAGCACTTTGGGAGGCCAATGTGGGAGGATAGCTTGAGGCCAGGAGTTCAAGACCAGCCTGGCCAACATGGTGAAACCCCATCTCTACTAAAAATACAAAAATTAGCCAGGCATGGTGGAGCATGCCTGTAGTCCCAGCTACTTGGGAGGCTGAGGCAGGAGAATCACTTGAACCAGGAGGTGGAGGTTGCAGTGAGCTGAGATTACATCACTGAACTCCAGCCTGGGTAACAGAGTGAGCCTCTGTGTCAAAAAAAAAAAAAAAAAAAAAAAAAGAAGACTTAGCAACTATTATTACTAGTATTAGTATCATTAATTTGTCAGGCTCACTGAATTTTCTCAAGGGCAAATCTGTGGCCAAATGTTGTTTTGGGGACCAAAGGCTCATAGGAGCAAAATAGCTTTCAGGTTTCCGGATCTGCTAGAGACTTAAGTGTCCTGTTGTGTGTTTTGTGTCTCAATGAGGGAAGGGGAATATGTAGCACCTTCCAAATGGATTTGACCTTGACTGCCCCACTGTTTGAAGAGCTTCTCAACCTCCGCAGCTCCACCCCAGCTCAGATATTTCAGGGAATTAGGGTTCCAAGGAGCATGCTATGGAAAACACCATTCTAGCATGAGTCAAAGCTTCTCATCCCCCATCTTGCTGTCTTTTGACCAAAGCAGATTTTGCACATCATAACTGTCGGAGACATCAAAGACAGAGGGAATCCAGCCTGCTCCAAGCTCTCCTTTTTTGGACAGAGACGGAATCTTTGCACTTGATCTTGTTTGTGTTTTTAAGTCTGAGGTTAGACAGGGTCCCAGGCAATGGAGATGTGCGTGTCCTTTTATTTTTCTGTTGTAGTTTTTGCTATTTTTTCTGACTTTTAAGGCAACTCATCAACATGGCAATTAGAAAGAGCCCACTTAGGGCTGGGCGCAGTGGCTCATGCCTGTAATCCTAGCACTTTGGGAGACTGAGGCAGGCAGATCACTTGAGGTCAGGAGTTCAAGACCTCAGCCTGGGCAACACCGTGAAACCCCGTCTCTACAAAGAATACAGAAAAATAGCTGGGCATGGTGGCAGGTGCCAGTGGTCCCAACTATTTGGGAGGCTGGGGTGGGAGGATCACTTGAGCCTGGGAGGCGGATGTTGCAGTGAGCTGAGGTTGTACCACTGCACTCCAGCCTGGGCGGCAGAATGAGAACTTGTATGTTATTTAGGCTCAGAAAGATCTTTTAGGCTAATGAAAATGCCCTACATTTATGAAATGTTCTCGTTGTCTGTGGCTTTCTCTTTTTTGAGACAGGGTCTCACCCTGTCACCCAGGCTGGAGTGCAGTGATGTAATCATAGCTCACTGCAGCCTCAAACTCCTGGGCTCAAGCAACCCTCCTGCCTCAGCCTCCTAGTAGCTAGGACTACAAGCACGCATCATCATGCCTGGCTGATATTTTTTTAAAGGGTTGGGGTCTTGCTATAATGCCCAGTCTGGTCTCGAACTCCTGGGCTCAAGCAATCCTCCTGCCTTGGCCTCCCAAAATATGGGATTATACGTGTGGGCTACTGCCAGCCTGTTTTCTTTCAATTATTTTTTAATCTATAGGTTCCCCTCCTTTTTGTTTGTATTTTATTTGTTAAAGAAACAGAGTCCTGGCCGAGCATGGTGGCTCACACCTGTAATCTCAGCACTTTGAGAGGCCAAGGCGGGCAGATCACGTGAGGTCAGGAGTTTGAGACCAGCCTGGACAATATGGTGAAACCCCGTCTCTACTAAAAATACAAAAATTAGCTAGGCATGGTGGCATGCACCTGTAATCCCAGCTACTCGGGAGGCTGAGGCAGGAGAATCACTTGAACCGAGGAGGTGGAGGTTGCAGTGAGCCAAGATCCTGCCATTGCACTCTAGCTGGGCGACAGAGCATAGTCTCTCACCTTTGGGATTTTACTGCATTGTTTAACATGCTCTCCTATGCCTTGCATTTTCCATAGACAGGCGTTAGATCTGGAGGCTTCATCACCTTCATCCCCCATCTCCATCCCCTTTTCTTTTTAGCAAGAATATGTCATTAGTGGTAACGGCACTTCCTGCAGCGCTCCATCTGCAGGCATGTAATGTTTATAATGTCTAGTTAGCTCTCTCTTTTTGTGACGTTGGGGTTAATTAGTAGATTTAGATGATGTCAGACGGACCCATCCCTTATAAAATTCCACAACAGCTCTTCATCTGATATAGTCAGTCTTGTGGTGGGGACCCTAGACCAGCATCATCATCATCACCCGGAAGCTGGTTAGGAATGCATATTCTTGGGCCCCATCCCAGTCCTACTGACTCAGAAGCTAATGCACCAGGAAATGTGAGCCCAGTTGGCCTAATGGTTTTAACAATTACTGGTAGCCCTTGCCAACTTGCCAAGACCCTTTCTTTCTTCCTTTCTTTTTTTTTTTTTTTGAGACAGAGGCTCACTCTGTCGCCCAGGCTGGAGTGCAGTGGCGCAATCTCCACTCACCGACTCACTGCAAGCTCCGCCTCCCAGGTTCACGCCATTCTCCTGCCTCGGCCTCCTGAGTAGCTGGGACTATAGGCGCCCGCCACCACGCCCGGCTAATTTTTTTTTTTTTTTTTTTTTTTTTGGTAGAGACAGGGTTTCACCATGTTAGCCAGGATGGTCTCGATCTCTTGACCTCGTGATCCCCCAGCCTCAGCCTCCCAAAGTGCTGGGATTACAGGCGTGAGCCACCATGCCCGGCCTCTTCCTTCTTTTCTTCTTTCTTTCCTTCCTTCCTTCCTTGGCAAAGTCTTGCTCTGTTGTCCAGGCTGGAGTACAGTGGCATGATCTCGGCTCATTGCAATCTCCACCTTTGGGGTTCAAGTAATTCTCCTGCCTCAGCCTCCTGAGTAGCTGGAATTACAGGCACATGCCACTATGCCCGGCTAATTTTTGTATTTTTTAGTAGAGACAGGGTTTTGCCATGTTGACCAGGCTGGCCTCAAACTCTTGACCTCAGGTGGTCTGCCTGCCTGGGCCTCTCAAAGTGCTGGGATTACAGGTGTGAACCACCGTGCCCAGCTTGAGACCCACTATATTATTAGCTTTATAAACAGTTACATCCTAGTTTTATTGTTCTCCATGTATTCACTGGAATTCTTCCATGTAGAAGGGAGTCTTTTTTAAGATAGGGTAAGTGGAGTCAGGGGCAGGACATTGTTGGTCTTACTATGAGCTAAGCCAAATTCAATAACGATTTTAAAATGCAGAAAGGAGGATTGTTAAACTTAGGACAATACATGTTGTCTACCAGATCTTTATTTCTCTTTCTGGATATCTGAAGTGATTATTCAGATTTAGATGGGATTTCCTTATTTCTCTGCTTTTATTTATTTATTTATTTATTTTTGGATGAAGTCTTGCTCTGTTGCCTGGGCAAGAGTGCAGTGGCACCATCTCAGCTCACTGCCACCTCTGCTTCCTGGGTTCAAGCGATTCTCGTGCCTCAGCCTCCCGAGGAATTAGGATTACAGGTTCCTGCCACCATGCCCAGCTAATATTTTTGTATTTTAGTAGAGACCAGTTTTCGCCATGTTGGCCAGCTGGTCTCGAACTCTGGACCTCAAGCAATCCTCCTACCTCAGCCCCAACAAAGTGCTAGGATTACAGGTGTGAGCCACCGCACCTAGCCACCACTTTTTTTTCATCAGCTACTATATCAGGTCTCCCAGCAGAAAATCTCTGAGCAAATCAACTTCCAGGTTTGTTTTTTGTTTTTTGAGACTGAGTTTCACTCTTACTGCCCAGGCTGGAGTGCGGTGAGTGGCACAATCTTGGCTCACTGCAACCTCTACCTCTCGGGTTCAAGTGATTCTCCTGCCTCAGCCTCCCGAGTAGCTGGGATTATAGGCGCATGCTACCACGCCAGGCAACTTTTTGTATTTTTAGTAGAGATGGGGTTTCACATGTTGGCCAGGCTGGTCTCGAACTCCTGACCTCAGATGTTCCGCCGGCCTTGGCCTCCCAAAGTGCTGGGATTATAGGAATGAGCCACTGCACCCAGCAGCAGGTTTTTTAAATTAGTTTTTTAATTATTATTTTCAGCCCTGAAAGGAAAAAAATAGGTATTGGAATATCTGCCACTCCCATTCTGCCTTGCAAAATCTGCGTCACCCAAAAGGTTGGGTTTCAGGGTTGAGTGCTCAGCTCTAGGGATCCAGGAGTGGGACATGGGTCTTTATTCTGTCGCTGTGGGATTTGGGGCCCAAGCATGGGGATTATCAGTGAATTCAAAGGAGTTGTGAATTCCCTCCTGAAGGAGGGATGTCAACCACACATAGATCCTGGTGGCCATATGTCCTCACTTAGCCAGCAACTCACTTCTTTGGATCCCAGCAGCAAGAGGTGGAAGGGGCTGTGAGCCAGTGTTTCCAGGACAGCCCCTGCAGCTGTAGTCAGAGAGTCAGGAACAGGGACCCGGACAGGCCTATAGAGTGTGTTGTCTCTGTCCCTCTCCTCATAAACGCATCTGGATAACAGGACAGATAATGTGAATCTACCATCAATGGGCTTCCCATGTAGAGAGGACATTTAATGACCTAATCTTCCATCAAGAGAGACTTCTCCTTTTTAATTTAGTTACCCTAAGGAACAATTTGTATAGAAAAGGCAGAATCAAGATTTTCACATTTCCACCCCACTTTCTGTACCCATTTAAAAAATAATGCATTTGGGGCCGGGTACGGTGGCTCACGCCTGTAATCCCAGCACTTTGGGAGGCCGAGGCTGGTGGATCACTTGAGGTCAGGAGTTTGAGACCAGCCTGGCCAACTTGGCGAAGCCCCGTCTCTACTAAAAATACAAAAATTAGCTGGGTGTGATGGTGCATGCCTGTAATCCCAGTTACTCAGGAGGCTGAGGCAGGAGAATCACTTGAACCCAGAAGGCAGAGGTTGCAGTGAGCCAAGATTGCACCACTGCACTCCAGCGTAGACAACAGAGCAAGACTCCATCTCAAACAACAAAAATCATTTTGAACAAATGGATTTAAATATACTTGTCTTTCAACCCTTTTTGGGGGTGTTGAGGTGATGGACATATAATTATTTTTCTTATTGATATTTACACTGTCTCATATTTGACCAGCTAGAACCCTAGTATAATATTTTGGTATGCAATTTTCTAGACTTTTAGAAATGTACACATAAACATATAAAGACAAATATTTTATGACAAATATTTTAATCAGCTTTATTGAGGTATAATCTATATAAAGTAAAACTCACCAACTTAAATTCAAGTTTTTTTAAGTGTATAGCTTGAGTGAGTTTTTTCAACTTAAAAAATTTATATCTTAATTGACAAATGATCATACCTGTTCATGGGGTCCATAATGATTTTTTTAGTTGTTTGGTTGGTTGGTTTTGAGACAGGGTCTCACTCTGTGGCCCAGGCTGGTGTGCAGTGGCATGATTACAGCTCACTGCAGCCTTGACCTCCTGGGCTCTAGCCATCTTCCCGTCTTAGCCTCCTGAGTAGCTGGAACCATAGGCATGCACCACCATGCCCCGCTAATTTTTAATTTTTTTACAGAGACAGGGTCTTCTTATGTTGCCCAGGTTGGTCTTGAACTCCTGGCCTCAAGGGATCCTCCTGTCTCAGCTTCCCAGAGTGCTGGGATTACAGGTGTGAGCCATTGAGTCCAGCTCTTAGTAATGTTTTGATATTAATACATATAATGTGTGGGGAGATAAGATCGGGTAATTAGCATATCCATCATCTCAAGCATTTACCGTTACTTTTATCTTGCTACTTCCTATGTAATGACATTTATCATCTCTTTGTGTTGGGAACATTCAATGTCCTTCTTCTAGCTCTTGGAAATGGTGTAATATTTTATTGTTCATTTTAGTCATCCTATAGTGGATAGAACATTCTTAATGAGTTTTGACAAATGTATACAGCCTTGTAAGCACCACCATGACCACAGGGAATTCTTTTATCACAGCGAAAGGTGGTGCCTCTTACCTCTTATGTACCTCTTCTGTGCCTCTTACTAATCCATTCCTTTCCTTGCCACTGGCAACTCTTTTTTTTTTTTTATTTTTTTTGAGACAAGAGTGTCTCTCTGTCACTCAGGCTGGAGTGCAATGGTGCAATGTCGGCTCACTGCAGCCTCTGCCTCCCGGGTTCAAGCAATTCTCCTGCCTCAGCTTTTTGAGTAACTGGGATTACAGGTGTGCACCACCATGCCCGGCTAATTTTTGTATTTTTAGTAGAGATGGGGTTTTACCACATTGGCCAAGCTGGTTTCAAACTCCTGACCTCAAGTGATCCCCCCGCCTTGGCCTCCCAAAGTACTGGGATTACAGGTGTCAGCCACCATGCATGGCCTCCACTGGCAACTCTTGATTGCCTGTCACCATAGATATGCGTTTTCTATTTTGCCATCACTTTTTTTTTTTCCCGAGACAGAGTCTTGCTCTGTCGCCGAGGCTGGAGTGCAATGGTGCGATCTCAGCTCACTGCATCCTCCACCTCCTGGGTTCAAGCAATCCTCTTGCCTCAGCCTCCTGAGTAGCTGGGACTACAGGTGTGTGCCACCACACTCCATTAATATTTGTATTTTTAGTAGAGATGGGTTCTCAACATGTTGCCCAGGCTGGTCTTGAACTCCTGACCTCAGGTGATCCACCCACCTCAGCCTCCCAAGGTGCTGAGATTACAGGTGTGAGCCACGGCGCCTGGCCACCATTACTTTCAATCACAATAACCACACTTACTTTTGTACCAGCCTAATAGTTTTTCGTATTGAAGGAATAATATAGCGTGTGGCCTTTCTGGTTTGTTTCACTGAGCATGATGCTTTTGAGACTCATTTATTTTATTGCATAATTTCTTTCCTTTTACTGAGTTTCCAGTTATATACATTGGGTTGTTTATTTGTTTGTTTGTTTGTTTTTAAGGCAGAGTCTCACTCTGTCACCCAGGCTGGAGTGCAGTGGCTTGATCTTGGCTCACTGCAATCTTGACCTCCCAGGCTCAGGTGATTTTCCCACTTCAGCCTCCCAAGTAGCTGAGACTACAGGTGTGCGCTACCATGCCTGGCTAATTTTTTGTATTTTTTGTAGAGGCAGGGTTTTGCCATGTTGCTTAGGCTGGTCTCCAACTCCTGGGCTCAAGCGATCTGGGTAATTCTATGTTTAATCGTTTGAGGACTCTTATTTTGCAATGCACAGTTAGACTTAACCATCTTCCCATATCAGCACGTGTAGACATACTTCCTGCTTCTTTTTTTTGTTGTTGTTGTTTTTTGTTTTTTTGGTTTTTTTTTGAGATGGAGTCTCGCCCTGTCACCCAGGCTGGAGTGCAGTGGCACTATCTTGGCTTACTGCAACCTCTGCCTTCTGGGTTTGAGCAATTCTGCCTGAGCCTCCCAATTGGCTGGGATTACAGGTGCGCACCACCATGCCTGGCTAATTTTTGTATTTTCAGTAGAGACAGGGTTTCACCATGTTGGCCAGGCTGGTCTTGAACTCCTGGCCTCAAGTGATTCGCCCACCTCGGCCTCCCACAGTGTTGGGTTTACAGGTGTGAGCCACCTCGTCCAGCCCTACTTCCTACGTCTTGAGCACTGGGTAGTATTTCACGGTATGGAAATAGCATGGCTTATGTATCCAGCTCTATGTTGATGGACATTTGGGTTGTTTGACTTTTCGTATTTTAGGCGATGACACACATCCCTTTCTGAAGAGCCTTTGGGTGGTCTCTGTTCTTCGACCACCTACAAAATACTGCAGGTCTTTGTACTTGGTGGGATGTCTCTGCAGACCAAGTTCCTAGACAGGGCAAGGTGAGTGGTTGATCTGTCTTCCGGGCTTAGTTGTGGTCTGATTCTGACCCTGTTACCTTGTTCCACAGGGGACCAACAAGGCACCATGGCGCAGAAGGGACAACTCAGTGACGATGAGAAGTTCCTCTTTGTGGACAAAAACTTCATCAACAGCCCAGTGGCCCAGGCTGACTGGGCCGCCAAGAGACTCGTCTGGGTCCCCTCGGAGAAGCAGGGCTTTGAGGCAGCCAGCATTAAGGAGGAGAAGGGGGATGAGGTGGTTGTGGAGCTGGTGGAGAACGGCAAGAAGGTCACGGTTGGGAAAGATGACATCCAGAAGATGAACCCACCCAAGTTCTCCAAGGTGGAGGATATGGCGGAGCTGACGTGCCTCAACGAAGCCTCCGTGCTACACAACCTGAGGGAGCGGTACTTCTCAGGGCTAATATATGTGAGTATTGCGGGCAGCCAGGTACCTACTCCTGGCCTCATGAGGAAAGTAGGCATTAGAAATGTGTTGGGAGGGCTGGGCACAGTGGTTCATGCCTGTACTCCCAGCACTTTGGGAGGCCGAGGTGGGTGGATCAACTGAGGTCAGAAGTTCGAGACCACGCTGGCCAGCATGGTGAAATGCCATCTCTACTAAAAATACAAAAAGTAGCCGAAGGTGGTGGTACGCACCTGTAATCCCAGCTACTGGGGAAGCTGGGGCAGAAGAACTGCTTGAACCCAGGAGGTGGAGGTGCAGTGAGCAAAGACTGTACCATTGCACTCCACCCTGGGTGACAGAATAAGACTCTGTCTCAAGAAAAAAAAAGGAAATGGGAGGCTGAAGGTTTGATCGAGGGAGATTGCAAGATGAGGTGGAATCATTCCAACGTGGGTTCACATCTCAGCCCTTGAAAAGGTTATTTCCCCTTTTGAAGCCTCGGTTTTCCTATCCGTAAAATGGGAATAATCACCCTCATTACAGACAGGAGGTGTGACAATCCCATGTCATCACATATGCCAAGTGCCAAGACGTATGATAAACTCTCAACAGATTTCATTGGCATCGTTCTCTGTCCTTCCTTCCTCTTGAAAGTAAAGAAGAGCTCATAACCACTTTGGAAAGGCTGGTTTTTCTTGGCAGCCAGGTGTGTAGGAGACATGAGGATGTGGCTAGGTTTTAGGGAGGTCTTCCTTGTCACAGAGGGGAATGTTCAGGTTGGTCCTAGGACTCTTTTAGGTAGACTTGCAGATCAGAGTGGACTAGAGATGGCACAATATGGTACCCACTGGCAACTCGTGGCTAACTAAATTTAGATTTAAATTAATTAAAAGAAACATTAGACCGGGTGTGGTGGCTCATACCTGTAATCCCAGCACTCTGGGAGGCCAAGGCGGGTAGATCACCTGAGGTCAGGAGTTTGAGACCAGTCTGGCCAACATGATGAAACCCCGTCTCTACTAAAAATACAAAAATTAGCCAGGCATGGTAATGCACATCTGTAATCCCAGCTACTTGAGAGGCTGAGGCAGGAGAATTGCTTGAACCCAGGAGGCAGAGGTTGCAGTGAGTTGAGATGGTGTCATTGTACTCCAGCCTGGGCAATAAGGGCGAAACTCCATCTCAAAAAAAAAAAAAAAAAAAAAGAAAAGAAACATTAAAAACTTTATTGGCTGGGTGCATGGGCTCGCACCTGTAATCTCAGCACTTTGGGAGGCCGAGATGGGTGGATCACCTGGGATCAGGAGCTCTAGACCAGGCTGGCCAACATGGTAAAATCCCGTCTCTACTAAAAATATAAAAATTAGCCAGGCGTGGTGGTGTGTGCCTGTAATCCCAACTACTTGGGAGGCTGAGGCAGGAGAATCGCTTGAACCCAGGAGACAGAGGCTGCAGTGAGCCAAGATCGCGTTATTGTACTCCAGCCTGGGCAATAAGAGCAAAACTTCATCTCTAAATAAATACATAAGTAAAAGAAAATAAAAAATAACAAATTTATTTCTTTTGTTGTATTGGCCCTGGGTCAAGTAGTCAATAGCCACCTGTGGCTAGTGGCTGGTGTACTGGGTAGCATAAGTGCAGAATGTTCCCATTATCATAGAAAGTTCTGTTGGACTGCCTGGACTAGATGATTGGGGCTTGGAGTGTGATGTTGTGGGGCACGGGTCACTAGACTGGTGCGCAGAGGTCACCCAACCCAGCCTACGTCTGTCTCTTCTCTCTGAAAGGGCTTGCTCACCCTTGAGCAGGTTACCTCATGCCTCTGAAGCTTTGTTTCCTGTTCTGTAAAATGGATGCAAGAATAGTGCCAGCCTCTTGGGAGCCGGGCATAGTGGCTCATGCCTGTAATCCCAGCACTTTGAGAAACTGAGGCAGGTGGATCACTTGAGCCCAGGAATTTGAGACCAGCCTGGGCAACACAACGAGACTCCATCTCTGCAAAAATAAATTAGCCAGGTGCAGTGGTGCGTACTCATAATCCCAGCTACTCAGGGAGGCTGAGGCAGGAGGATCACTTGAGCCCAGGAGTTCAAGGCTGCAATGAGCTATGATTGTGCCACTGCACTCTAGCCTGGGTGACAGAGCGAGACCTCGTCTGTTTAAAAAAAAAAAATAGTACCAGCTTCATGGAGTGGGTTACTCTAAATAGAAAGCACTTAATACACTTCCTGCTACATGTTAAGTGTAGGCACTGAAAATGTTAAGTGTTATTAGATTGGTTTTTGCTGTGGTTATGATCACTTTTGATTTGACTAGTAAGATGTTCTTCTTCCATCACTTGGCATCCTTCTGTCCCTTTGGTCCTGGTCTGTACATTTTGCCAAATGAAAATGAAAATTACAAAAAGCCCCTTGTCATCTCTAAAAATGTCCTGCACATTTTTTTTCCTAATTAGGAAACTACGACACGTTCACTGTGGAACACTTGGAGAATTCAGAAAGCATAGTGAACACAAAACAGAAAAATTAGTCCTTAACCAGAGATGCGGTGCGTTCTTTGTCTCTTTGTGAGCATGGTATCTGTTTATATATTTAAAAACCTGTTGGGCACACAGTTTAGTGACTTGCTCTTTTTTCCATTTGGAAATGCTCAGTGTTGGCTTGTGTAATGTATCTCAGGCAGCCCCAAAGATACCCCTTGTAAGGGGTAGTATAGAATCTGTCATGGGGATAGGCCATTTTTCCACTGTTCTTATAGATATTTCAGAAGGGGTTAGAGTGGCTTTTTAAAGAGCCAAATGCTAAGTAAGAGTGAGCAACTGAGCAACTCATAACTTTTTTTTTTTTTTTTTTTTCTTTTTGAGATGGGGACTTACTCTGTCATTGAGGCTGGAGGGCAGTGGTTCCATCATAGCTCACTACAGCTTCCAAGTCCTGGGTTCAAGTGATCCTCTCACCTCAGCCTCCTGAGTAGCTGTGGACCTCAGGCGTGCACCACCACACCTGGCTAATTAAAAAAAAAAAACTTTTGTAGAGACTGGGATCTCACTATATTACCCAGGCTGGTCTCAAACTCCTGGCCTCAAGCCATCTCCTGCCTTGAGTTTTCACGGCGCTGGGATTATAGGTGTGAGCCACTATGCCTGGCCGTAACTATTAAATATGTCCTCCAATCCAAGTGCTGTACCTTGACACATTTTATTTTATTTAACACAACATCCCCTGAGTTAAAAATGTTTGACCCTTTTAGGGAAGGAAGCTGAGGTGCAGTGTTGCAAAATGTATCTTTACTTTCTTAAGTAGGGGATGTCTCTTATCTGTGGCACTGTTTGTAGGGAAATATTGATCTGGGGCTGTTCGTATGTTGGACATTTTCCTTTTCTTTCTTCTTTTTTTTTTTTTTGAGATGGAATTTCACTTTTGTTGCTCAGGCTGGAGTGAAGTGGAGCGATCTTGGCTCATTGCAACCTCCACCTCCTGGGTTGAAGTGATTCTCCTGCTTCAGCCTCCCGAGTAGCTGGGATTGCAGGGATGTGCCACCACGCCTCGCTGATTTTTGTATTTTTAGTAGAGACGGGTTTCACCCTGTTGGCTAGGCTGGTCTCCAACTCTTGACCTCAGGTGATCCACTTGCCTCAGCCTCCCAAAGTGCTGGGATCACAGGCCTGAGCCACCATGCCCAGCCAATATGTTGGATATTTCTAAAGAGGCCCGTCTGTAGGGAGCTAGAGGGAAAATTGGACTCTTTGGGGCCCAGGTCTTCCATCTAAGACGTATCGTCACCATCTAGGGAGTTTCAGGACAGGCCTGTGTATTCATCTCACCTGCTGTCCTCAAATAGAAATCAGAAAAAAAAAAAAATAAGGGGTGTATGAAGGTCCTGAGACCCAAAATATCTTCTGACAGCAGATTAAAAATAAATGAATCAAAGCTTCAAATTCCTGCTATGCTTCTCTGGACAGATTAGATTAAAATCTTTTCAGCCTTGTGATGATGGCCCTGCTCTTCTCTTGTTCCTTTCTGGTCAGTTTAATTGCTTAATAGAAACCGTTGTCCATGACGGAGAAGATAAAGAAGGAAAGGGGTTGGGGTGGGGGAGCACAGTGAGTTCCTCTCCCAGCCCATAATAGCAGCATGTGTGACTCTTGTTAACAGGCGGGTAGTGAGGTGAGGCCAGGTCCGTGGTCTGGCATGCATGACTTTGCCCTCTGTGATGAAGATAAACTTTCTACTCCGTTCTGCAAGGCTCGCCTCAAATGATGCGCCTTTGAGAAGGTTCTGTCAGACCTCTTGTGCTCTTGGATCTAGAAGAGTCTATAGAAGCCAGAGGAGCTTGTCTCCTTATCTTAGAGATGCAGGTTCTGGGCTCAGCAATGTCTAGCAATCTACCTAAACCGCTGAAGACTTGTAGCATACCTGGCGGGGAGCATAACTTTGATGCCTGGTCCTAAGGGTCTCTTGGTCTTCTGAATGCTGTCTTTTGGCTGAGTTCGTCTGCCTCGAGTGAGTTCGTTCCTTTCCTTTCCTTTTTTCTTTTCTTCCTTCCTTCCTTCCTTCCTCCTTTCTTTCTTTCTTTCTTTTCTTCCTTTCTTTCTCTTTCAGTCTGTCTTCTTTTTTCTTTTTCTTTCTTTTGAGATGGGATCTTACTTTGTTGCCCAGGCTGGAGTACAGTGGCATGATCTCAGCTCACTGCAACCTCTGCCTCCTGGGACTCAAGGGATCCTATCTCAGTCTCCTGAGTAGCTGGGACTACAGGCACGTAGCACCACGCCCAGCTAATTTTTTTGTGTTTTTGATAGAGGTGGGTTCACACCGTATTGCCCAAACAGATCTCGAACTCCTGAGCTCAAGCAATCCACCCCCCTTTGGCCTCCCAAAGTGTTAGGATTACAGGCATGAGATCGTGCCGCTGCACTCCAGCCTGGGTGACAGAGTGAGACTCTGTCTCAAAAAAACAAACAAACAAACAAAAGGATGAGGATGCTGAGGCTTAGATGTGCTCAGTCCCATCACTGGAAAGTGGGCAGAGCTGGGATTCAGACAAGGTCTGTGTGAGTCCAGGGCCATGGTGAATACCTATGATTAGTAGCAAAGGGCTCTTGGGGTAATAGGCTTAGAGCAGGAGGGAACAGTGCCAGAGGCCTTGTTAGCTTTGAGGTAGACAAGATTTAAGTGCAGAGCAAGAAGGAATTGAACCTTTTATTATGATTCCTTGAGCACCTAACTAGATGCTAGACTAATGATTACAACCTGCTAACACAGAGGAGTGATTTTTGTTTTTAAATTGAGTTAACTTAATATATCAAAAAAGGAAAGAAACCTGTTTCTGGCATTGCTGGAAAAAGCAGAGGACCTGACACTGCAGAATGCAGGGTGCGAGGTAGCAGTCCCTGTGAGATGGGCTTTATGCTCTCTGCTTTTCCACAGACCCCACCACTCCCTGCCGTCTCCCAGGCCCTGGTAGCCATTGACCGTGGCACCTCTTTTGTTCACTCACACACGCCCTGCTTCACTCATGCCTTACCTGCTTTGTCTCTGTAGACAGTGGGACCCTCCACCCTAGACCAAACCTCTGGGGTTGGGAAAATCATGATCCAGAGCCAAGGTGGATGGGCCTCCTTGCTCATTGGAACTCCAAGCCCAAGTCCCCGACCCATGAACCCCAAAGGACTTTTTTCCAGTTCTGGTTCTGCTTCTGGAATGCCCCAGGGAGTCAGGAGAAGCCCTCCTTCCAAACTTTAGCGGGTGACGATTTTTCCGCCTTAGAGACCTGGCCTAGCAATCTTAGCCTACTCTGGAAGTAGTGTCCTCCCAGGGACACAAGGAACAAGCAGATTGTGAACAGAGGCCTCCTGGGTGCCGGCCGTGCACTGGTCCCTAGAGGGTGGAAAGACACTATAACTGGAAGCTGCCCTTTGTTAAGCCCCAGGAATTAGCCCTTCTGATCTTTTTTTTTTAAGCTGGAGTCTTGCTCTGTCACCCAGGCTGGAGTGCAGTGGTGCAATCTTGGCTCACTGCAACCTCCATTTCCTGAGTTCAAGCGATTCTCCTGCCTCAGCCTCCCGGTAGCTGGGATTACAGGCGCATGCCACCATGCCCAGCTAATTTTTGTGTTTTTAGTAGAGAAGGGGTTTCACCATGTTGGCCAGGTTGGTCTTGAACTCCTGAGCTCAGATGATCCTCCCACCTCCGCCTCCCAACGTGCTGGGATTATAGGCATGAGCCACTGTACCCGGCCTTCTGATCTTTCAAGTCATTATTGCTTGAAAGAACCTCCTCCAGTAACACAAGGATAATCTATGCAAAGACCACAGGATAATATTTTAAAAATAAGTATCACAAAAAGCAGCCCTCTTCACTGGAGGCAAACATGATTCACAGGTTCATGTATGTACACACACACACACACACACACACACACACACACACACACACACAAAACAAACATAAGAAAAAGTCACTCCTTATATGTTTTGCAGTATGATTCTTTTCCACTTAACCCTGCCTTAGTTTTTTTGTCTGTTCATAACTATCTAGTCAGACTTAAAATACGTTTTTGAATAGGTAAGACATGCAAATATGAAATAAAATAGTGTGTAAGGGAATATAGAACTTCCCCCTTCATTCCTATTCCTCGCCCTTCCAGTTCCCCTTCTTAGAGACACTGTGGTTGCTGGTTACATATGTAGCCCTCCAGTCATGTTATTTATTTATTTATATTATTTTTCGAGATGGAGTCTCACTCTGTCACCCAGACTGGAGTGCAGTGGCATGATCTTGGCTCACTGCAACGGCCCCCTCCCAGGTTCAAGCAATTCTCCTCCCTCAGCCTCCCAAGTAGCTGGGACTACAGGCGTGCACCACCATGCCCAGCTAATTTTTGTATTTTTAGTAGAGAGGGGTTTTTGCCATGTTGGCCAGGCTGGTCTTGATCTCCTGATCTCAGGTGATCCACCTGCCTCAGCCTGCCAAAGTGCTGGGATTGCAGGCTTAAGCCACTGTGACCAGCCTATTGCTTTTTTTGTGATGAAGTCTCACTCTGTCACCCAGGCTGGAGTGCAATGGTGCGATCTCGGCTCCTGCAACCTATGCCTTCCGGATTCAAGCGATCCTCCTGCCCCAGCCTCCTGAGTAGCTGGGATTACAGGTGTGCACCACCACACCCAGCTAATTTTTGTATTTTTTGTAAAGATGGGTTTTTGCCATGTTAGCCAGGCTGGTCTTGAACTCCTGACCTAAAGTGATCCACCCACCTCAGCCTCCCAAAGTGCTATAATTACAGGTGTGAGCTGCTCCATCCAGCCTCCAGTGCTGTTTTATACACATGCAGCCACATAGAGAGCCCCTCCTGCACCCTTCCAAAATGGCAGCACAGGCCACGGCTGTTGTGTGTCTCAATCTTTGCATCTGACTGTGTATTTTGGCCATTCATCCATGGTAGTAGAGATACGGCCACTGCACAGTCTTCTGCTATAGGGATGAACCATAATGATTAAGCCTGTCTGCTATTGACAGGTATTTAGGTTGTTTCTAGTCTTTTTGGTCTTAAAAGCAAGGCTGCGGCAAAAACACGTGCTTGGTGGACCACATCTGTCTCTAGGTTGGGTATTTAGAAAGCCGTGATATTGCACTGCAGCGTCATAAAGAAGGTGTGATTATCCATCACTTTATTGAGGAAGCTCAGGTGTAGGTCTGTATGCACAAGTCAGGCAGGTGATAAGGCAAAGCCAACACTCTGCCCAGGCCTGTGTGTGTGTGTTTTGTTTTTTTGTTTGTTTGTTTGTTTGTTTTGAGACCGAGTCTCCCTCTATCGCCCAGGCTGGAGTAGAGTGGCACAATCTCGGCTCACTGCAACCTCTGCCGCCTGAGTTCAAGCAGTTCTCCTGCCTCAGCCTCCCGAGTAGCTGGGACTACAGGCACACGCCACCACACCTTGCTAATTTTTGTATTTTTAGTAGTGATGAGGTTTCACTGTGTTGGCCGGGCTGGTCTCGAACTCCTGACCTCAGGTGATCCACCCACCTTGGCATCCCAAAGTGCTGGGATTACAGGTGTGAGCCACTGCACCTGGCCAGCCCTGTGTGTCTGAAAGCCAGTGTTCCTTCCACTTCCCTCCCTTCCTTCCCTGTTGCTCATTTCTGCTGCAGGCCCTGGGAGCACCCCCTGCTCAGGGCTCTGTGGCTGACCATATAAAGCGTCGGAGAAAAACTGGAGCTGCTTCCTAATACGGTCACAAGAGGGAAATCCTGGGCCTGCAGCTGGGACCTGCTGGTGGCACAGGGCCCATGAGATGACGGCTGGGACACAGGAGGCTGGGATGTTGAAACCTCTGAATTTAACCAGCTAGAGAGGGGCTCATGGGGCCAGAGAGGCAGAAACACAGCCAACTATGGTTGGGCTGGGTCGAGGTGAAGGAGAAGTGGCTGAACAATGTGGGAGGAAGAGCCAGATGCTGAAGCCCCACGGACCTGCCGTGAGATGTGCGGCTGCCTGCACCAGTCTTACCTTCACTCCATCGTCATACCCTGGCTTGCTTAGAAAGCTTTTACAGAACTCAGCAGATTCAGATCTACCTGGAAGTATGGATTAAGTGCTTGCTGTGTGCATGGCACTGGGAGAGATGTCCCAAACAAAGAGGATGAAAGTCATATTCCTCTTTCAGAAGCTGGTGATGGAGTTGAAAAGGCAGTGTGGTCCTTCCTTCTTTTTAAAAATTCATTTTATTCTTTTTTTTTTTTCTTTGAGACAGTCTCACTCTGTCACCCAGGCTGGAGTGTGGTGGCATGATCTTGGCTCACATAACCTCTGCCTCCTTGGTTCAGGTGACTCTCCTGCCTCAGCCTCCTGAGTAGCTGGGATTACAGGCATGCACCACCACACCCAGCTGATTTTTGTATTTTTAGTAAAGACAGGGTTTTGCCATGTTAGCCAGGCTGGTCTCAAACTCCCGACCTGAAGTGATCTGACCTCCTCGACTTCCCAAACTGCTGGCATTAAAGGTGTGAGCCACCATGCCTGGCCTCTTCCATCTTTTTAAAAATTCATTTTTTTCTTTTATTTTCTCTTTCTTTTTCTTTCCTTCCTTCCTTTCTTCCTTTTTTTTTTTTTTTTTAGGAGTCTCACTCTGTTGCCCAGGCTGGAGTGCAGCACCATGATCTCAGCTCACTATAACCTTCACCTCCTGGGTTCAAGTGATTCTCCTACCTCAGCCTCCCAGCTAGCTGGGATTACAGGCGCCTGCCATCACGCCTGGCTGATTTTTGTATTTTTAGTAGAGATAGGGTTTTGCCATGTTGGCCAGGCTGGTCTCGAACTCCTAACCTCAAGTGATCTGACCTCCTTGGCCACCCGAAGTGCTGGGATTACAGCTGAGTGTCTACTCCGTGCCTGGCGCTGTGCGGGGTGCAGGACATACAGTAGTGTGGGGGTCACACCCCAGGAGGTGATATTTAGGCAGAGCTCTAAAAGAGGAGAGGGAAGCAGCTGTGCAAAGATGAGGGGAAAAGTGTTCCAAGTGGAAGGAACAGCATATTGAAGGCTCTAAGGTGGCAAGACTTTCCCTCTCATGAAATGAAGGGAGCATAGTAAGAGTCACTAAATAACATTGATTGAGCACCTACTACATACCAGCCACCATGCTAAGTGCTTTTGGAGCATTATCTCACAGCACACCTGTGAAGGGCTTGTTAGTATGCATCCCTGTTTTGTAGATGAGGATAAGTGAGACTCAGAGAGGTTAAGGGACTTGCCCAGGGTCACACAGCGAAGAAGTAGCAGAGTGAAGGTTCAAATTCAAGTACCCCATACCCAGTTCTGAGCCCTTAGGCACTGCCCTTTACTGCCTCCAGGTCAAGGGCTTGAGTGAGGACGGGTTGGGCTGTAAATGATACCTACACTCAAAAGGGGCGTGGCAGTGGACATGGCCCCAGAGGAGCTGGAGATGGAGTCGAGGCCTGAAGGAGGGTGGGGCTTGATTGACCCTTGTTCAGGTGACCACGGACGGGCGCTTCTCTTTGGGAGGCTTGTCCTGGGGACAGGGGACACCGATTGAACAGGACATAGCACCTGGCCTGGCTCAATGCAGTCCACTGAGTACCTACTGCTGCAGTGCAAGGCCCCCAGGTCACAGAGGTGAAGTCAGGCTGTCCCTGTTCCCAGGAAGCTGTATCATTCATTTATTCCCCTGGTATGTATTTAGCAAGCATTTAGTTAGCACCTATTCTATACCAAGACCTGTGCTGGGACTGAAGAGGAGAAAGAGGGGGTTCCCCAGCCTCAAGGCACTTGCGGCTCGTGTTTGCAGGATGGGTGGGACGGTCCTGGGTGATGAAATGGGGAAGAGGGGTGTCCAGGCAGGCAGCCCCCCACTCCCAGCCCCACCAGGCTGGTTGTTGCTCCTGGGCCCTGCTTACCTCTCACCTTTGCTCTGCTTCTCCATTTCGGTCCAATGGAGCTGCTTATACCAAGCTGCTTGTAGTTCACCCCCACGGACCCCGTGTCCTGTTTTTCTGCCCATGTCCCTGCTTTGTCCTGAGCTGGTTAACACCTTGTTGTCCTTTAAGACTCAGCACAGGGAATACCTCCCCACCTGGAGGTTTCCCTAACCACCCCCACCGTGGGTTAGGGCCTTCCCTTTCTTGTTCCTATCATTCTCTGTTCTTATGACGTGTTTTAATGTACTTGTCTCCCCCTCTGATCTA
Source organism: Pongo pygmaeus (assembly GCF_028885625.2). Lineage (NCBI taxonomy): Eukaryota > Metazoa > Chordata > Mammalia > Primates > Hominidae > Pongo > Pongo pygmaeus. Next base: position 18,061,545 of record NC_072391.2, read on the forward strand.
AGTTCTTTAAGGGCAGAAGCTATCATTGATTTCTTTATCTCCAGCCTCTGACATAGATTTGGTATATAGTAGGTGCTCAGTAAATGGTTGATGGCTATTTAGACAGGCATATGCTGACTCATTCATGTTCCTTTTAGTAGATGGTGAGAACCTCTGTCTCCATCAGTCCTGTTTCTTTTCTTTTTTTCTTTTTTTTTTTTTTTTGAGATGGGGTCTCCCTCTGTCACCCAGGCTGGAGTGCAATGGCACCACCTTGGCTCACTACAACGTCCCTCCACCTCCCAGGTTCAAGTGATTCTCCTGCCTCAGCCTGCCCAGTAGCAGGGACTACAGGCATGTACCACCATGCCCTGCTAATTTTTTGTATTTTTGGTAGAGACAGGGTCTCACTGTGTTGCCTAGGTTGGTCTTGAACTCCTGAGTGTGAGTAATCTGCCCTCCTTGGCCTCCCAAAGTGCTGGGATCATAGGTGTGAACCACTGCGCCCAGCAATCCTGTACCTTCAAAGAATATCATTCCTCTGCAGCACCCCCAGACATTACATACCATTGTCCCTTAGCAGACTGAGCCCTGGAAGGACCTTCCCACTCTCTCTTTTTCTTTCTTTCTTTTTTTTTTTTTGAGACAAGGTCTCACCGTGTCACCCAGGCTGGAGTGCATGGCACAATTACGGCTCACTGCAACCTCAACCTCCCAGGCTTAAGCAAACCTCCCACGTGGCTGGGACTACAGGCAAGTGCCACCATGCCCAGCTAATTTTTAAATTTCTTGTAGAGATGGGGTCTCACTGTGTTGCCCAGGCTGGTCTCAGACTTCTGGGCTCAAGCGATCTTCCTGCCTTGACCTCCCAAAGTGCTGGGATTACAGGTGTGAGCCACCACACCTGGCCAGACTTTCCCACTCTCTAATTGGCTCCAGCCCTTGACTAAAAGCCCCTTGAGGGCTGGGACCCTGTGTTTTTTTTTTTATGTTCTAATGTAGTCCCAACATGTTTTGCATGGCATCTGGGACATACAGAATGAATGAAGGAAGGAAGGAAGGAATGAATGAACGAACGAATGAACGATCAATAGTTTCTGTTTCTGTTGGATGGGCCTAGGCTGGATAGCATAATGGACCATGCTCATACCTGGGGGTGGGCCAGGCTGGGCTTGGTGCTGCTAGGATCTTCTTTGGTGACCTCGGTCAAGTCACTTAACCCTTTGTTGCTTGGTTCACTCTAGTTGTAACTGAGAGGTGGATCTGTGGTTCTCCCTAAGTCACTTGCAGGGAAGAGGATATGCTTTATGGCCATCAGAGTCTTGGGCAGTACTGATGTTTATCGTTTGGGAAAAGCAGTTCCTGTGAGACGGGTTGCAGCCTGTCTCCTGAACTGTGACCTCAACCATGGGAAAATCTAGTATCCAGTAAGGAAAAATCATGACGATAGTGCCTTACCACGTACAGCATGGCGGGACTCACCTTGTGCCTTGACTCCTCCGTCCCTGATCTGATTATTTTCAGATGCTCCTATTCACCCAGTAGGACAGGACTGCTATTTTTTAAATGATAAAGTGCATATAACGTAAAATTTACCATTTTAAACATTTTAAAGAAAACAGTGCCATGAAGTGCATTCACAATGTTGTACAGCTATCAATTTCAAGACAGGGTCTTGCTCTGTCACCCAGGGGCTAGAGTGCAATGGTACAATCATAGCTCACTATAACCTTGAGCTCCTGGGATCAAGCAATCCTCCTGACTCAGCCTCCAAAGTAGCTAGGACTACAGGTGATCACCACCATGGCCAGCTATTTTTTTTTTTTTTTTTTTTTTTGTAGAGAGGGGGTCTGGCTGTTGTTGCCTGGGCTGGTCTCGAACTCTTAGCCTGAAGCAATCCTCCCACCTTCGCCTCCCAAAGTGCTGGGATTACAGGCATGAGCCACTACACTTGGCCCCAGAGCATTTTTATAGCCCCAAAAGGAAACCCTATACCCGTGAGCAGTTCCTCCTCATTTCCCCCTTCTCTCCAGCCCCTGGGAACCATGAGTCTGTTTTCTGTTTCCGTGGCTTTGCCTACTCTAGACACCTCATATAAATGAGATGATATAGGAAGTGACCTTTCGTGCCTGGCTTCTTTCACTAGGCATATTTTCAAGCTTCATCCACATTGGAGAGCTGGTGTCAGTGTTTGTCTCTGGTTTCCAGATGGGGAAGGTATTAATGGTCATGAGCAGGTGCTCTGGGGTAACCAGGAGTTCTAGTTCCCAACTTCCCTCCAGCTGTGTAACCTGGTGACAACCTCACCACGCCTCACTTTGCTGTCCTGTCAAACAGGCAGTGGGGAAATCACTGTTACTGAGTAGTTGTGAGATTCCATAAGGAGATGCCTCTGCCATCTTCCAGAGACTGAGTCACTGGGGTTTCTTCTTAGATATGGACATTGGAAGGTCCCAGAAAGAGATCAGAGGGTGGTGGGAGGAGAGAGAGGTTGGAGGATTATTACCTTTTCCTCCCTCCCTCCTGGACCACAGTTTTGGCAGTTGTGTTGCTATATGGCTGCGGATCCCTCTGGACAGCCCCTTTTTAGGGGTGCGTGGCTTTCTATGTCTCCAATGTTCAGTTAATGACATTCCCTCTCTGGCTGGGTGCGGTGGCTCCCACCTGTAATCCCAGCACTTTGGGAAGCTGAGACTGGTGCATCGCCTGAGCTCAGGAGTTCAAGACCAGCCTGGGCAATATAGTGAAACCCTGTCTCTACAAAAAATAAAATGAAATAAAAATTACCTGGGCATGGTTGTGCACACCTGTGGTACCACCTACTTGGGAGGCTGAGGCGAGAGGATCACTTAAGCCCAGAAACTCAAGGTTGTAGTGAGCCAAGATCACCCCACTACACTGCAGCCTGGGTGACAGAGCAAGACCCTGTCTCAAAAAAAAAAAAAAAAAAAAAAAAGGTAAACAATATTCTCTTCTGTTCTTGCTCTTCAGACTTAACTGCTCCTGTCACTGGTTAGGTTTCTTTAATTCTGCACACATATCTGTAAACAGTCCCTTTATTAAATGTTCCTGAGTTAATATCTTAAGTGCGCTGTTCATTTTCTGTGCCACCTGTTAAATGATGAGCATTTAATACGATTGTGAATGTCGAAAAAAATCCTGTGTAGTGCTTAGTTAGGTGCCCAACACATAGTAAGTGCTCAATGAACGGTGGCTGTTATTTAAGCCAGTGAGGTCCAGGGAGGTAAAGTGGCAGCTCGGAGGAGTGGAGCTGAGATTTGAACCCAGAGCTCTTCAAAACTCCACAGTTGGGCCAGGTGCAATGGCTCACACCAATAATCCCAGTGCCTTGGGAGGCCGAAATGGGAGAATTGCTTGAGCCCAGGAATTCGAGACCAGCCTGAGCAACACAGTGAAATCCACGTCTCTACAGAAAATATAAACATCAGCCAGGCCTGGTGGCACCCACCTGTAGTCCTGGCTACTCGGGAGGCTGAGGTAGGAGGATCACCTGAGTCCAGAAAGGTCAAGGTTGCAGTGAGTCATGTTCACACCACTGCACTCCAGCCTAGGTGACAGAGTGAGACCCCATCTCAAAACAAACACAGAACCCCCCAACAGTTGCAAAATATAACATAGGCAGCCTGGAAACCCACTCTCGCCCTTTCTCCTCTTCCCCCATACCTGGAATATCAGTGAGGCCCAGGATTTCCACTAAGACTCCAAGCTCCAGTTTCCCCATCTCTAAAATGAGAATACTGAGTGCTTCTGTGCGATCTGTCTTCCCTGGAAGAGGTCTGAAAGTAAGCTGGGTTCTCTGTCTGCAGACGTACTCTGGCCTCTTCTGCGTGGTGGTCAACCCCTATAAACACCTACCCATCTACTCGGAGAAGATCGTCGACATGTACAAGGGCAAGAAGAGGCACGAGATGCCGCCTCACATCTACGCCATCGCAGACACGGCCTACCGGAGCATGCTTCAAGGTGAGTGAACTCAGTGAGGGCTGCACGGGGCCAGCTCCAGGGAGCCCCTCCTGTCCTGCTTGTCTGCAGTTCTTGCCAGGAATGGGGAGTTTGGCAGGCGGTGCGAGGGACCAGGAGTTACTGTGGCTGAAAAAGGGAAAAAGCAAAAGGAACATCTGTGTTTGCAGCCTGGGAGGGTGAGGGAGAGCCAAGAGCTTGGGCAAATGCGGGCATGGGCCCGCTCCAGCTCCAGCTCCGGGGCTTGCTGCCCAAGGGCCCTGCTGGGCCAGCTGTCTGCAAAGGATGGGAAGAGGGTGGGGAACAGTACTGGGGCTGAGCCACTGTGGTCTGTGTTGACACCTACCTGTCCCTCAACCCCTGTGGGACTGTAGGTCAATATCTTTTCCTCTTCAGCCTCAGTTTCCTCATTTGTCAAAAGGGGTGATAATCTCTATCTTGTAGCTTCTTGTGAAGATTGTTAATGCTGGTTTTTCCAAACATAAGACTTGTGCCTATTACTTTCATGTTTATATGTTATTATTTTTACTATTGTTTTATTATTTTTGAGACAGGGTCTCACTTTCTCACCCAGGCTGAAGTGCAGTGGTGCGATCTCGGCTCCCTGCAACCTCCGCCTCCTGGTCTCAAGCAATTCTCCTGCCTCAGCCTCCCAAGTAGCTGGGACTATAGGTGTGGACTGCCATGTCAAGCTAATTAAAAAAAGGTGGTTTTTTGTTTTTTTGGTTTTTTTTGGAAGTGACAGGATCTTGCTATACTGGTTGGTTTCAAACTCTTGGCCTCAGGCCATCCTCCCACTTTGGTCTCCCAAAGTTCTGGGATTATAGGCATGAGCCACTGCACCCAGGCCTTCTCACCCTCTATTTAGAACACTTTGGAGCCCCTGAAATAGCCAGCCCCAAGTCAAACCGAGGGACTAGGCAGTTAATACAAACAAGTGTACCAGGTCAGGCGAAGAGTACAAGAAACTCGAAAACTCACACCCCCTCTGAAAGGGCACCGACAGGTGGGAACCCAGGGATCTGAGTTGGGAGTTGAGAGGAGCCCAATTCTGGAAGTTCTTGAGGCAGGAATCCAGGTGTGCCTGAGAGATGCCACGGCCACGACCCCGCCCCCAAGGTAGAGGGACTCAGATATAAGTGCCCCGACTTTCTGACAGTTAGCCAGACTCCACAGGTAGGACCAGAACCTTGGTCCCTCTAGGCAGGGCCTGCCATTACCTCCAAAGACCAGCAGGTGGAGCCTTGCAAGGACAATCTTGGAGCTGTAATCTCAGGTTGTAAAGTGATGGCTCCTGGAGTTAGGTATCTGTCTTTGTATTAAACACACAAACACACACATTCTTTGTGGTCTCCCTTGATGGAAGAGTATTTACAAAGTGGTTCGTGTACATCTTTGGGAAGCTGAGCATCACAGACTTCAGCGTTCCTATCATTTGGGGTGCTTTCGGTTGCAAGTAAGATAACAACTAACTAAAGTGGCTTAACCAGTAGGAGTTCATTGCCTCACATAACAGGAAGTCTAGTGGCTGATTTCAGGGTTGACTTCCTTGGGATTTTTCTCAGCTTCTTCCTCATGGTCACAAAGTGGTAGCCATAGTTCCAGATATCACGTTTTCATGTGATAATATCCAAAAGCATGAAGGAAGTGGAGGGTAAGGTTCTTTTCCTGTGTCTCTCTCTTTTTTTTTTTTTTTTTTTTTTTTTTTTAAGTCAGGTAGAGACTTGGTCATATGCTAACCCCTAAAGCAATCACTGGCAAAGGGGATTGGAGTGTTTATGATTTGTTTGAACCATTACTGGTTCTTTTTTTTTTTTTTTCCTTTTTCGAGACAGGGTCTCACTCTGTTGCCCAGGCTGGAATGCAGTGGTATGATCTCAGCTCACTGCAACCTCTGCCTCCCAAGTTCAAGTGATTCTCCCAACTCAGCCTCCAGAGTAGCTGGGATTACAGGTGTGTGCCACCACGCCTGGCTAAGTTTTTGTATTTTTAGTCGAGACCGGGTTTCACCATGTTGGCCAGGCTGGTCTCGAACTCCTGACTTCAAGTTATCCACCCGCCTTGGCCTCCCAAAATGTTGGGATTACAGGCATAAGCCACCATACCCAGCAATTCCTGGTTCTTTTCTGGAGCTGGGGTCCCACTAAGCACATTTTAATCTAAATACCAAAAAGAAATAAAATTCTGTTAGCAAAGGAGAAGGATGGGTAAGCATTTCTACAGTGCTCTGAAAAAATTTATTTGTAACTTTAAAAAGTCTTTAATATTGTATTTAAAGAACTTGCTGGCACCTATGATTCTATCATCCAAAACTCATCACCATTAACATTTTGTTATGTGACCTTTCATTACACTAACTGAGCTAAATGGCATGAAATGAAGGAAGTTTTTACTATCTGAAGATAATTCGTTCCAGAAAAAGATCACTTAGAACAGAGACCAAAGTTTCACTGTAGATAGTATGTGTGCGGAGGACGGAAAGAGAGTGGGCAAAATATTTGACTGAGCTTGAAAAATGACATTGCAGGCCGGGCACAGTGGCTCATGCCTGTATTCCTGGCACTTTGGGAAGCCCAGATGGGTAGATTGCTCGAGGTCATGAGTTCGAGACCAGCCTGGGCAATATGGCAAAAGCTTGTCTCTACAAAAAATACAAAAATTACTTTGGTGTGGTACCACATACCTGTAGTCCCACTTCTTGGGAGGCTGAGGTGGGAGGATCGCTTGAGACCAGGAAGTGGAGGTTGCAGTGAGCCGAGATCACGCCACTGCATTCCAGCCTGGGTGAGAGAGCCAGACCTTGTCTCAAAAGAAAAGAAAAGAAAAACGACATTGCAAATTATAAAAATAGGTTAATTTCATCTTACATGTAATAAAAATTTTATTTTAATTACAAGTAGGTGCTAATTTGTAGATTTAGTATAAAATGAATTAAGAGTGGGTTTGGTTTTTTTTCCGTAACTTTTTTTGGGGTGAGGGACGAAATCATGTGAGAGCGTAAAACGACATTCTTCATGTCATGCTTGACTTCCACAGCCCGAGCTAAAGAGGACCATTCTTACAGATTTATTTCATGGGTCACCAGTTTTCCTAAGAGCTTCTTTTACTTTGGTGTTTAAGTCTGTCAAAGCCCCTGTGGTCTTAGTGTTCATTCAGCTGTGAATTGCCTTGAATCTTTTTCTTTCTTTTATCTTTGCTTTTTTTTTTTTTTTTTTTTTTTGATGGCGCTTCCCTCTTGTTGCCCAGGCTGGAGTGTAATGGCGTGATCTCAGCTCACTGCAACCTCTGCCTCCTGGGTTCAAGTGATTCTACTGCCTCAGCCTCCCAAGTAGCTGGGATTACAGGCATGCACCACCACACCCGGCTAATTTTGTATTTTTAGTAGAGACGAGGTTTCACCATGTTAGCCAGGATGGTCTTGATCTCCTGACCTTGTGATCTTCCCACCTCGGCTTCCCAAAATGCTGGGATTACAGGCATGCGCCACCACACCCGGCTAATTTGGTATTTTTAGTAGAGATGGGGTTTCACCATGTTAACCAGAATGGTCTCGATCTCCTGACCTTGTGATCTCCCACCTTGGCCTCCCAAAATGCTGGGATTACAGGCATGCACCATCATGCCCAGCTAATTTTGTATTTTTAGTAGAGATGGGGCTTCACCATGTTGGTCAGGCTGGTCTTGAACCCCTGGCCTCAGGTGATCTGCCCACCTCGGCCTCCCAAAGTGGTGGGATTACAGGCGTGTACCACCGCGCTCAGCTCCTGAATCTTTTTTTGGGCTTTCCAAGGCCGCTGACTTTGCTAGTCACTGCACCTTATTTCGTAGAGCTGCCACTTGGTTTTCTGTTCATATCATGATGGTGGATATTGACACCCAATAATTGGCAAGGTGAAGCCATTTAATCGTAGGTGGTGGAGAAGGAGGTTTCGGTGGAGTTTGATCGCTCATGTAGTCATCAAAGAATATTTTTGTGTTGTGGGGACTTTTGTTTTCCTAGACCAGCAGTCCTCAACCTTTTTGACACCAGGGACCAGTTTCATAGAAGTCAGTTTTTCCATGGACCACAGGCGAGAGATGGTTCGGGATGATTCAAGTGTATTACATTTTTTGTGCACTTTACTTCTATGATTACATTGTCATATATAATGAAATAATTATACAACTCACCATAATGTAGAATCAGTGGGAGCCCTGAGCTTGTTTTCCTGCAACTAGACAGCCCTATCTGGGGGTAAGGGGAGACAGTGACAGATCATCAGGCATTAGATTCTCATAAGGAGCACACAGCCTGGATCCCTCATGTATACAGTTCACAGTAGGGTTCGTGGTTCTATAAGAATCTAATGCCGCCTCTGCTCTGGCAGGAGGCAGAGCTCAGGTGGTAATTGGAGTGATAGGTAGTGGCTGTAAATACAGATGAAGCCCACTACTCACCTCCTGCTGTGCAGTACCAGTCAGTGGTCCAGTGGTTTGAGATGCCTGCCCTAGACCACCTCTTAACTGTGGAGCAATGTTGTAATTGACAAGGACACCCTGTGTTCATACATTTGATTCCTCGTGGGCTCTAGGTTTTAACACAAAGTTGCATAGTCAGCTCTCTGAAATTACTTAGAAATGCTCACTTGACATATAGTAAGCTCCAATAGGAAATGACAATCATGATTGAGCATAGCGGCATGTCTCCAGTCCTAGCATTTTGGGAGGCCGAGGCAGGAGGATCAGTTGAGGCCAGGAGTTACAGACGAGCCTGAGCAACATAGTGAGCTCTTGTCTCTGCAAAAAAATAATTAGCTGGCCACAGTGCATGAGTCTGTAGTCCTAGCTACTCTGGAGGCTGAGGCAGGAGGATGGCTTGAGCCCAGGACTTCAAGAATGCAGTGTGCTATGATCGTGCTATGTATGGTATGTACTCCAGCCTTGGCAACAGAGTAAGACCCTGTCACAAAAGAAAGAAAGAAAATGAAAACCGTGAGTATGCACATCCATAAAAGATAAACTCTTTACTTAATTTAAATGTTAACCAACACCTGCTATGCACTTGTGTATTTTGGCATGACCTGTGCTTTCTGGCAAATCATTGATGGTGGACTCCAAAAATAAAAAGAATTGGGCCAGGCACGGTGGCTCATGCCTGTAATCCCAGCACTTTGGGAGGCTGAGGTGGGCAGATCACGAGGTCAGGAGATCGAGACCATCCTGGCTAACACGGTGAATCTCCGTCTGTACTAAAAAGACAAAAAAATTAGCCAGGTGTGGTGGCGGGCACCTGTAGTCCCAGCTACTCATGGTGGCTGAGGCAGGAGAATGGCATGAACCCGGGAGGCAGAGCTTGCAGCGAGCCGAGATCGCGCCACTGCACTCTAGCCTGGGCAACAGAGCAAGACTCTGTCTCAAAAAAAATAAATAAATAAAAAATAAAAAGAATCTCAAAAATCATGGAGAAAAATTTAAGCTTGGGAAGAATTCTGCTTATCTGCTTAATATTTCCCCCCATTCCTAAGTAGGAAATTGGTTTTTGTGAAGAAACATGTAGGCCCAGTGTGTTGACTCCATTGATAAATGGCACTATCTCATTCTGTTAAGTCACTGGGCTGGGATCCACACTAAGCTTACCGTGAAGGTGGAGAGGGAAAGTTAGCACACGCGGCTTCTTCCTTGAGTTCTTCATGGAAAAGATGGGGTGTGAAAAGGCGGGATTGAGGAGGGATGGTTAACACATGTGCACTGAATATAAGATCTGAAGCATTGCATTTGTGTCACATGGACAGTAAGTTCCTGAGGACCTATAAACTCCATCCTTCTCTGCATGTTCATCATTGTATCTCCAGCACATTTTCTGGTGCCTGGCACATAGTAGCTGCTCAGTTAGTATTTGTTGAATGAATGAATTATTAGAGTTATTTATAGAAAAGAACCTACCAGGGTCAGGATGGATGGGGTGGGTTATTTGAGAGAGGTGAGTCTTTATAAGCCTCGAAGAATGGTTTGCTAAGGTGAGAGAAAGAGGACAGAGATGGCTTTCTAGCCAAGAATAATAAAAGCATAAATGTAGGGTGAGAATGGGTATGATGAGTGTGGGAGGAGCTAGTTTAGAGGGGCTGACTAGTATACTGTGGCAGGGAACTCAGAGCCAGAGCTCAGCCCTTTGCTGCCTCACAGGAGTTGGGAAAATGGGAGGGACTTTCTAAGAGATACTTTACAACATGGCACCCTCCCAAATGGAAGCCAAGCCCCTTGAGGGTATGGGGAAGAGAAGCTGATATTTAAAATATGTATCTTATATCTGCATATGCATAAATTATGTCATGTTTATTTTTTAAATTCCACCCCTCCCTTTTTTTTTGAGACAGAGTCTTGCTTTGCCACCCAGGCTGGAGTGCAGTGGCACGATCTCAGCTCAGTGGTATGATTTTGGCTTACTGCAACCTCTGTCTCCTGGGTTCAAGTGATTCTTGTGCCTCAGCCTCCCGAGTAGCTGGGATTACAGGCGCACACCACCATTCCTGGCTAATTTTTGTATTTTTAGTAGAGACGGGGTTTTGCCATGTTGGCCAGGCTGGTTTCGAACTCCTGACCTCAGCTGATCTGCCCACCTTGACCTCCCAAAGAACTGAGATTACAGGCATGAGCCACTGCACCCAGCCGTGGTTTGTTTTTGGAAAAATGATACACACAAATTCAAAAGGTGAACTTCTCCCTTCAACCCTTGTGCATTAGACCCTTAGCTTCCCTCCCAAGAGACAACTATGGTTTCTAGTGTATGAGGTTTTCTCCTAGAGATATTTTTGCAAGTATAAGCAAATAGGTATCTATTTTCTTCCCTAAGGTTTCCCTACAAATACTAGCATTCCATATATATACAGTTCTATATTTTGCCAGAGGGTGTTACATATCAGTGCATGTAGGAATTCCTTGTTCCCTTTTTTAAAAAATTGGTTTTTATTTTTGTTGAAAGTATTCATGCAGATGGCTTAGAGTCAAGTAATTTTTGAAGGCTTGTTAAGAAAAATAGCCATCCTCTGCTACTTCTCAACTCCTTTAATTGATTTTTTTTTTGTATTTACCACTATATCTCTAAAAACAACACTTGTTCATAGTGCTGCTATCTTATTTTGTTTTCAATTTTAGGTATCATCTATTGACTTTCCTCTAAGAAAGATGAAATTTAGCTCATTCACTCCCTGGATTTGCCCCTACTTCCTCATTCCAACACACATGCCTCATCTCAGAGTCCCAATATAATTTTATCTTAGTTTTGACAAACTCGGTGTTCAGAGTTTCCATTATTATGACTACGTAATGCTATCTAGAGTTTACATTATTATGATTATGTAGATGTTACTTGAAGCTGCGCTGCACTGCTTTGTGACTACTTTTCTTTTTTCTGTATGACTTTTCTTTTTCCTGGAGTTAGCAATTGCCTTTTTTTTCTCCCAACCTTGTTTTCCGTGTACTTAACCACCAATTCTGCCCCAAATCCTCCTTCTAAATGTATTAATCTCCTTTTAATATGTCCAGACATGTATTGGGGATCATATTGATATCATCTCCTTGAAGGTGATCTCTACTATAGCTTTCTGATCTGCGCTGGCTTTCTCTATAGCTAGTAGCTGTCATATAGGATCTTTTTCACCATCCTTGAAATTCCCTGTAATGCTTTCATAGTGGATTCCTTGTTTCCCAGTTTTCACGTCTTCCTCTTTCTTGCTTTACTCTCCTACTGAAATTAAGCACTTTGTCCAGTAGCTTCTCAAGAAAGAATGTATGTGATCTTGAGGCATTGAGAACTTCCATATCTGAGAGGCTTGATGCTTCTCTAACACTTAAAGGATAGTTTTTCTGGGTTTAAAATTTCAGACAAGAAAGTTGTTTTCAGAAAGTTATAAATAACTTTCTTGCCTGAGCTTTTTAAGGCATTTGTGTTGTTCCCTTCTAGTTTCAGTTTTGAGAAGATGAAACCCAATCTGATTCGTGTGTGAGTGTGTGTTTGTGTGTGTGATTATATTCACCTTCCTGGCTGAAAATATTCGTGATCCTTTGTACATGATCAGTTTTTGTTTTTCCTCCTTCTCTAGAAGCTTTTAGACTGTCTTTGTCCCCCTATTCATGATGATGGGACTTGCTATGAGTCCATTTTTGTTCGTTATGCTGGACACTTAGTGGCCCAATTAATCTATAAACTTGTGTCCACAAATTCTGGGAAATTTTGCACATTATTTCCTTGATGCTCTCTTTCTCCCTGTGTTCTCTGTTTCTTTTTCCTAGAAGTCTTTTTATTTCCATAATGGAACTCTTAGACCAATCCTATAATTTTAATCTCTTTTTCTTGTCGTTTTCATCACTTTAATGTTTTTAATTGTATTTTCTGGGCATTTACCTCAACTTTTTTCCCTAACCCTTCCATTGTGTTTTAAATTTCTGGTATATATTTTATTAAATTCCAAAAATTCTATTTTATTTTTAAATGTTTCTTTCATATGACATTCTTTTTCTGTGGATGCACTATCCTGTTTCTCAAAGGATATTTAATGCAGAGTCTATTTCCTCCAAGATACATATTTTCCTATTTGTTTTAACTTCTGTCTGTCATATTAGTGGATTTCTTCAGACGTCTTGGGATTCTTGGCTATCCATTCATCTTGGATGCTTTAGTGCATGGGATACCAAATTGTTGATGGAAGCTCAGTGCTTGTAGGATGGGCTTGCTGATGTGCTTGGCTATAATATGAAAGCATTGGGCTACCCCATTAGGACACTTCTGATTTGTCTTTCAGTCTTTTGTTCATGGGCTAATTTGATTCTTCAGAGAAGGTTTGTAGAAAAATCTTCTGCCTGGAGGTTAAAGATTTGTCTAGCATCATTTTGAGGGTCTAGTTGAAAAGAAGCTGGGGGTTTCAAAATGTGGGGTGAAATTTGTACATTACCTTCCTTCTTTCAGTATGGTTCCTGGTGTCCCCCCAGGACAGAGACCCTCTGTTTAACCCTCACCAGAGACTAAACCCACCACCTTCTGTAGGGTGTGAGAAGGGCAGTCACTTGGCTTCAGGGAGTGTAGAAGGTATCAGAGAGGTCTAAAAGTGCCTTATATTTGACCCAGTCCTTATGTTTTTGTCTCCTCCTTGATCTTTTCTTCCAGAGGCCCCTGGCATTGCCAGTTTTTGAGGTTTAGGGTAGAAATGGGGAATTCTCTGTTGAAATTAGGTCGTTTCTCACCTTTCTTCACTGCTCACTTAGACTTTTCTTGGGACTTTTTTTTTTTTTTTTTTTTTTTTTTTTTAGATGGAGTTTCACTCTTATTGTCCAGGCTGGAGTGCAATGGCATGATCTCGGCTCACTGCAACCTTCACCACCCGGGTTCAAGTGATTCTCCTGCCTCAGCCTCCCAAGTAGCTGGGATTACAGGCATCCACCACCACACCCAGCTAATTTTTGTATTTTAAATAGAGATGGGGTTTAACCATGTTGGTCAGGCTGGTCTCGAACTCCCGACCTTAGGTGATCCACCCAACTTGGCCTCCCAAAGTGCTGGGATTACAGGCGGGAGCCACAGTGTCTGGCCTTTTTCTTGGTACTTTTCAACGCTTATCCCATTTTCTGGCTTCCAAGATGGCTTTGCTGTTCTCCCCTCTCTAGTTCTTTTTAAACTGCCTCATGTATTTTTACACTTTTTGGTTTGTTTGTTTTTTTTTTTTTTGGGATGGAGTTTCCCTCTTGTCGTGCAGGCTGGGGTGCAGTGGTGCGATCTCTGCTCACTGCAGCCTCCACCTCCTGGGATCAAGCGATTCTCCAGCCTCAGCCTCCTGAGTAGCTGGGATTACAGGTGCATGCCACCATGTCCAGCTAATTTCTGTATTTTTAGTAGAGACGGGTTGGCCAGGCTCGTCTCGAACTCCTGACCTCAGATGATCACCCACCTCAGCCTCCCATAGTGCTGGGATAACAGGCGTGAGCCACCACGCCTGGCCTTTTTACACTTTTTTTGTTTTTTTGCCTTTTTTCCCCCCTTTTGTGTGGAGAACGGGGTCTTGTTGTATTTCCCAAGCAGGTCTTGAACTCCTGGGCTCAAGCTTTCCTCACGCCTGTGTCTTCCTAAGAGCTGGGATTCCAGGCATGAGCCACCATGCCCAGCTAAACTGGTTCATGTATTTTTGGAAAGTCTTTTACTGTTATTTTGGTAAGGTTTAGGAAGGAAGAGAGCTAAATGCATGCACTCAGCCTGCTATCTTCTCATGGGAATTCTCTCATGCCTTCTTTTACAGAGAAGCGATAATAATAATCATGGATTTTTATTATATGCTTCCTATAAAGCTCAGGGCTTTACAGAAATATTCTCAGTTAATCTTTACCACAAACCTACAAGGTGGACAGGACCGGATTAGGAATTTTAAAATTAAGCCCTGAAACTATTAAGGTGCAGGCATATGTCATCAAAAAAAATTAAATTATAAAGTAAAGAAGGCTGACAAAATTGTTTTTGTTTTTGCTTTTTTTAGAGACAGGGTCTTGCTGTGTTGCCCAGGCTGGAGTGTAATGGTGCGATTATAACTCACTGCAACCTCAAACTCCTGGGTTCAGCAATCCTGCCTCAGCTTCCCAAGTAGCTGAGACTACAGAGATGCACCACCATGCTCAGCTAATTAAAAAAAAAAAAAAAAAAGTGTTTTTTGTTTGTTTGTTTTGAGATGGAGTTTAACCCCTGTCACCCAGGCTGGAGTGCAATGGTGCAATCTCAGCTCACTGCGACCTCTACCTCCTGGGTTCAAGTGATTCTCCTGCCTCAGCCTCCTGACTAGCTGGGATTACAGGCGCATGCCACCAAGCCTAGCTAATTTTTGTACTTTTAGTAGAGACGGTGTTTCACCATGTTGACCAGACTGGTCTTGAGCTCCTGACCTCAGGTGATTCACCCACCTTGGCCTTCCAAAGTGCTGGGATTACAGGCATGAGCCACCGTGCCCAGCCTTTTTTATTTTTGAGACAGGTTCTCACTGTCACCCAGGCTAGAGTGCAGTGGCAAGAACACGGCTCACTGCAGGCTTGACCTCCTAGGCTCCAGTGATCTTCTCACCTCAGCTCCCCCAAGTAGCTGGGACTACAGCCACGTACCACCACACCCGGCTAATTTTTGTATTTTTTGTCGTGACGGGATTTCACCATGTTGCCCAGGCTGGTCTTGAACTCCTGATCTCAAGTGATCCACCTTCCTAGGCTTCTCAAAGTGCTGGGATTACAGGTGTGAGCCCACCGTGCCTAGTGAAAAAACAATTTTTTTTTTTTTTTTTAAGAGATAAGGTCTTAGTGTGTTGCCCAGGCTGGTTTCTCATTCCCGGCC
Organism: Pongo pygmaeus; assembly: GCF_028885625.2. NCBI lineage: Eukaryota > Metazoa > Chordata > Mammalia > Primates > Hominidae > Pongo > Pongo pygmaeus. Next base: position 18,076,840 of record NC_072391.2, read on the forward strand.
TCAAGTGATCCTCCTGCCTTGACCTCCCAAAGTGCTGGGATTATGGGCATGAGCCACTGTGCCCAGCCTAAAGTTGCTATTTTTCCCATGATGTTTATCTTGGTGGTGCTTATGAAATGGCAACTATGGCATTCCTCCTCCTCGTGCATGCCTGCGTGGTGTGCCCTCGGCATATGCTTACAAGGTTTATTGGGTGATCCAACGCTAGCCGCAAGAGCTATTATTAGCCCCCTTTTACAGCTGGGAAAACAGACTCAGAGGAGTGGAGAACTTGCTGAAGATTTGTTAAGTGTCAGAGCCAAATATACACTTGGATTATCCTGACTCCAAAGCCGGAGCCCTGCTGGTCAGTCGGTGACACTGGGCAACCACAGGGATCCCCCTCAATCCTACGGAAAGCTGTCTACTGTCTTTCATCTCAGAGTGTTGACGGCTCAAAGCTTAGGAGGCTGGAGCTGAGTTCAATAAATGAGCGTGATGAATAGGAGAAAAGCACCATTAAAGCCCTCTAGACAAGAACCACTTTGGATCCCCTCCATGGGTCCCTGGGTTATAGGAGAGGCAGAAAAGCAGATAAGATTCCATTCTGAGCCTCTGCACTTGCCCTGTGTGAGATAGCCACAAGTAATGTTTTGTCCTCACCTCATTAGCAACAAATGGCCACTCTCAGGGGATTATAAAAAGAAATAACAGCCAGGCTTTATCAGCTTGGGGCTCTTGGCTAAGTCCTCTCTAAGCTTAAGACAACTCTGCGGGTGGAGTGATCCAAACACTTTCTCCACTTTGCAAGTTCCCACACTCAGCTGTATCCTTCTGCCTGAGACTGGCAGCCCCCTGGGGGCTGGTTTCTGCTCACCCAACTCCCCCGAGGCTGCTCCCCAGTAGAGGCAGAGAGAGGAAGGGCACTGATGTCCTCAGGGCCCCTGCAATAGGTCAGGACCTGGGTTCACTGCTCCATCAATCCCACATTGCTCGGCCCTCACTAGCACCACACAAGGTGGGTGGCAGCCTCCCCATTTGATCGATGAGGAAATCTCAGCACACCTACTTGGCCCCAGAACTGAAAGTCAAACCTGGGGACCCAGCTTGGCTGCCCTCTGAATGTTACTCTTCCCTCCGAGGTAGTGTGGTATAGATAGTGTAGTATTCTTGTCCCCATATAACAGAAGAGGAAACTGAGGCCCCCAGAAGGCTAAGGGACTAGCATAGGCCTTGTGTCTTAGCCTGTTAAGGCTGCTATATCAAAATACCATAGACTGGGTGGCTTTTAAACAGATATTTGTTTCTCGCAGTTCTGGAGGCTGGGAAGTCCAAGATCAAGCTTGGTGTCTGGTGACGGCCTAGTAGTGCCTTCTCGCTGCGTCTCACGTGGTGGAAGGGACCTGCTAGCTCTCTGGGTCTCTCCCCCCATGAGGATTGAACCCCCATGATCTCGTCACCTCCCAAAGGCCCTACCTCCTAATATCATCACTTTAGGGGTGAGGATTCCAGCATATGAATTTGAGGGAGACATGAGCATTCAGACCATGACACCTTGTAATCAGAAAGGGGTTAAATATCCTTGGTTGAATATCCTGTCCTGCTGATTCAGAATCACTGCTGTCTATAACCTCTTCCCTAGATCACTATTTTAGATGATGATGATGATGATAAAGATGATATTAATGGCAATTACTAAGCTCTTAACTGTGCTATGGGTAATTTTAAGCTCTTTCTGAATCCAGTGTCTTTTAATCATCTTCATGCCCTTGAAAGGTATGGATTTTTGTCGATTTCCCTGGTGAGGAAACGGGCCCTGGGGGCAGAGGTGATAGGGTGGAGCCAAGAAGTAATTCCCAGCTGTTTCCCTGCAGAGGCAGTGCTGCTACAAACATATCTCCAGGAAGGGGTACAGCCAAATGCTTCTCTGTCTCTTGTGGGTTTTGCAGTGGCTGTCAGCTATGTGTCTGGCCTGGTTGGGAATGAGGGGGGACTGTGTGTAGGAATGAATGGCTCTGTCTGACTCAGTCTTTACAGAGGTGCTAGGAGTATCTGTTTGGTGCTCTGACTAATCATGAAAAGTTCACGTTTTTATTTTTATTTTATTTTTATTTTTGGTACCCATGGTGCATTACAGGGAGGGAGACAGCAAAGGAGATTTATTTTTTAAAAAATAGTAAATATTGGCCAGGCACAGTGGTTCACAGCTATAATCTCAGCACTTTGGCAGGCAGAGGCAGGCAGATCATCTGAGCTTAGGAGTTCGAGACCAGCCTGGCCAATGTAGTGAAACCCCATCTCTACTAAAAATACAAAAACTTAGCCAGGCATGGTGGTGGGCGACTATAATCCCAGCTACTTGGGAGGCTGAGGCAGGAGAATCGCTTGAACCTGGGAGGCAGAGGTTGCAGTGAGCCAAGATTGCCCCACTGCACTCCAGCCTGGGCAACAACAGCAAAACTCCGTCTCAAAAAAAAAAAAAGTAAATATTAAATTGAAAAAGGGACATACTTAAGGGAGTGAACTTGAAAAGCCCCAGCTGACACTTGGCAACACCTTCCTTGTTTGTTTTGGGCTTTTTTGAGACAGGGTCTCACTCTGTTGCCCAGGCTGGAGTGTAGTGGTGTGATCTCTGCTCACCTGAGCCTCAGCCTCTCCAGGCTCAGGTGATCCTCCCACCTCAGCCTCCAGAGTAGCTGCATACAGGCATGCACCAGTACAACTGGCTAATTTTTGTATTTTTTGTAGAGATGAGGTTTTGCTATGTTGTTCAGGCTGGCCTTGAACTCCTGAGCTCAAGTGATCCACCCACCTCGGCTTCCCACAGTGCTGGGATTATAGGCGTGAGCCACAGTGCCTGGCCAGCACCTTCCTTGTTAAATTGCATGTGTCAGCCACCTCCCTCGGTGTCCTTCCAGCCTCTGGGGAGTCTGGCTCCCCATTCTCTTGTTTATCCAACAGTATTTTTTTGTGAGACAAGGCCTTGCCCTGTTGCCCGGGCTGGAGTGGAGTGGCACACTCATAGCTCACTCCAGCCTCCAACTCCTGGGCTCAGGTGATCCTCCCCTCTCAGCCTCCCAAGTAGCTGGGACCACAGGTGCAGATCATCACACCTGGCTAATTTTTTGATTTTTTGTAGAGATGGGGTCTCATTATGTTGCCCAGGCTGGTCTCAAACTCCTGGCCTCAAGCAGTCCTCCTGCCTCGGCCTCCCAAAGTGCTGGAATTACAGATGTAACCCACCACGCCCGGTCATTCTAACAATATTGATTATTAGATGTTGCCCTAGACACAGCCTACTGCGTGTATGTGTAAATATGAATTGAATCATCCCACAAGTAGCTGCTAAGAAGAGGAGGTCCAGGGAGTGGGGAAGTGTAGCCCTGGGTGCCTTGGGAGGACAGGGGAGGCCTCCTTGGAAGGTGAAGTGTAGGCTTGACTAGGGAACTTGATATAGATTCTATGAGGCTGCTGGGGCTGGAGCAGAGAGAAGGGGCAGAATGTAGGAGGTAGGAGTGGAGGCCCAAGAGGGAGCGCTTTGGTTTTCCTGTCTCCCACACCCCTTCACTGGCCAGTTCTGCTTTCATGTTTTTATTTATTATATTTTTTTTGGAGACAGAGTTTCACTCTGTCACCCAAGCTAGAGTGCAGTGGCACAGTAATAGCTCCCTGTAACCTCGAACTCCTAGGCTCAAGCAATTTTCCTGCCTCAGCCTTCCAAATAGCTGGGGCTACAGGCACACACCTCCATGCCCAGCTAATTAAAAAACAATTTTTTTTTCATAGAGATAGGGGTCTCACTTTGAATCTCAAACTCCTCGCCTCAAGCAATCCTTCTGCCTCCGCCTCCCAAAGCACTGGGATTACAGGCATGAGCTCCTATGCCTAGCCCAGTTCTGCTTTTAAAATACCAGGGCTTCCTGTAGGTTTGGAAAATACCTGTTGGGTTGCAGCACAGGCTCTCAAAGTATCTCTTCTTACTCAGCATCTCATCCTAACCAACTCTGCCAGGAGAGTAGAGTGGGGAGATGAAGGCTGGAGAAAGAGAAGGGCCCTCACTTACAGAGTGGCTTAGGGCATGGGCTCTGGAGCTGGGTTCAACTCCCAGCTCTGTCCCGGCTATTACTTTGTGCCTCAGTTTCCTCATTTGTCCCGTGAGGATGATGACTGTGCCTACTCCAGTTGTTATAAGGGTAATTTGGTCAGTGTGTAGGGACACGGTACATGGACAGGACAAGTTCAACAGGCATTAGCAGTCAGCTACCGAGGACCCACCGTCAAGGGCCATGCAGTGGCGACGTTCACAGTCACATCACAGAAGATCCAGAACATCTGGCATGTGCCTCCGTGCGGGGCATTAGGTAGAGAGCCACTTTTCTACAGGCAATGGAGGCTGAGACCTTTCTTCTTTACTAGCCCAGGGGTATTGATGGCCCTGCAGAGGCGGGTTTTGATTACCTCTCACTGGATCCCCCAGCAGCCTGTTACCAGAAAGAAGGGCAGACGCAGGGAGCCTGGGTCTGTGCTCAGTCCCCGCAGGGTTTTCTCCTTTTATGGTCAGCCTGCAATGCTCTGGCTCCCTAGCCAGAATCCACCAGCTTGTGTTTGGCCTTGGGCCGAAATAGCTGGTCTGTGGGGAGCTGGGTACCTCCTGGGAGTCCTCAGGCCCACAGCGGGGGAGGAACCGCTGAAGCCCTTTATCTTCTCAGGAAACGTGCCTGGGGCCTTGCACATCCAAGGCTGGGTGGGGAGTCTGGGGAGGAGGAAGGGAGAGAGGCACGTTTAAGGATGGGGTGTGAGGTGACATGAGCCCCAGGGATCTGGGCTGGGAAGCTCAGCCCCAGGTGGGTCCCGATGACGGCGGCCCCAGCTCCATCCTTCCCAGCCTCCACGAAGGCTCGGTACTGTGTCCCTGCCCACTTCGGAGCTTCTGTCCCAGGCCCTCTGCTTGGGATGCTCTGCCTCGACCTCTCCCCAGGAGATTCTTTCACATTTTTCTTAATGCTGTTCAGTGGTCACCTCTGCCATGAAGGCTTCCTGTCTTGCTCAGGTGGTGTCAAACAAACAAACAAACAAAAAACTTCACGTCTATAGCACTTGGGTTCACATCCATCATAGCATTGCTCATCTCTTACAGTCATTTCTTTGCCCATCTGACCCCCACCCTCGTCATGAACTTCTCAAAAGCAAGGATAAGCAAGTCACGAAGCCCGGTGCATTGGCTTGAGCTTGTAATTTCAGTTACTTGGGAGGCGAAGGCGAAAGGATCACTTGAGGCCAGGAGTTTGAGACCAGCCTGGGTAATATAGTAAGGCCCTGTCTCTACAAAAAAAATGAAAAAAAAAAAACAAACCATTAGCCAGGCGTAGTGGCATACACCTGTAGTCCCAACTGCTCAGGAGGCTGAGACGGGAGGATCTGTTAGCCCAGGAGTTCCAGACTGCAGTGAGCTATGATCGTGCTACTGCACTCCAGCCTGGGCATCAGAGTGACACCTCATCTCTTAAAAAAGAAAGGAAAAAAAAAAGCAGATCTTATTGACTTTTGTGCTTTCAGTACCTGGCTCAGGACTTGTTTGTTGAGTGAATATGTGAACACGTGAATATGCATTTTCCATTGCTTCTACCTCGGTTGCCTCTCTGAGCCAGAGAGCAATTCAAAGTAACAAGCATTTCCTGAGCACCTACTGTGTGTCAGGCATTGTTCCTTGTACCCGGGATCAGGTACAGCCCTTGACCTTCAGGAGCTCATTGGTTCATGGGAAAAGCATTAAAAACAAACAATTTTGTAATTGTTGGAAACCTAATAGACCTGCGTGAAGTGGAAGAAGTCAGATTTATAACGATTCAGAGGTGGTATAAAATGAACATCTTTTTAAGAAAGCTTTATGCAGTATAATTTAAATAAATTCATTTTAAGGATACAATTCACACCTAAATTACATTGCAGCTATGTCTGCATAACTGTCTAAATTCACTAGTAGTTTACATGGTTATGCAGCCATCGCTGCAATATAATTTTATATTTCTATCATCCCCCAAAGAAATCTTGTGCACATTTTTTTTGTCACTCCATATTCCGACCCGCAGCTCCTGGCAGCCACGAATTCACAAATCTACTTTGTGTCTCTATGGATTTGCCTATTCTGGACATTTCATATAAATGGAATCATATGTGACCTTTTGTGGCTGGCTTCTTTTTTTTTTTTTTTTTTTTTTTTTTTGGAGACAGAGTCTTGCTCTGTCGCCCAGGCTGGAGTGCAGTGGTGCAGTCTCGGCTCACCACAACCTCTGCCTCCTGGGTTCAAGTGATTCTCCTGCCTCAGCCTCCCGAGTAGCTGGGACTATAGGCACGTGCCACCATACCTGGCTAATTTTTGTATTTTTAGTACAGACGAGGTTTCACTATGTTGGCCAGGCTGGTCTTGAACTCCTGACCTCGTGATCTGCCCACCTCAGCCTCCCGAAGTGCTGGGATTACAGGTGTGAGCCACCGCGCCCACCCGGCTAGCTTCTTTCACTTAGTATAATGTTGTCAGGGTTCATCCACGTTGTATCATGGATTCGTACTATTTATATATTTTTCAAGACAGGGTCTGTCTCTATCACCCCGGCTGGAGTACCGTGGCACAATCTTGGCTTACTACAACCTCCACCTCCTGGGCTCAAGCCATTGTCCCACCTCAGCCTCTTGAGTAGCTGAGACCACAGGGATGTACCACTATGCCCGGCTAATGTTTGCATTTTTTTTGTAGAGACAGAGTTTCACCACGTTGCCCAGGCTGGTTTCGGACTCCTGGGCTCAAGCAATCCACCTGCCTCAGCTTCCCAAAGTGCTGGAATTTCAGGCATGAGCCATGGCGCCCGGCCACAACATCCTTTCTTTTCATGGCTGAATACTATCCCACTGTCTGGGTAGACCACATTTTGTTTATCCATTTACCCATTGATGAACATTAGGTTGTTTCTATTTTTTGGATATTATGAATAATGTAAAGTCCATAATTTTTACCAATATGGAAAAGAAAAACAAGAAAAACTCTGAATGCCATATCATGGATAGATGGCCTATTATCATTCCATATAATCTGTACCTTTTTCCACCAAAATGTTTTGAGACATTTGTTAAGTAAGGATCACAATGACAATAATTACCAAAATGGAGAGAACCTGTGGACCGTGGGAGCCACTAGGCCACGTGACACTCACATTTATAGAATTAGAGAAAGGCACTCTAATTTTTCTCAAAGCACTTTTCCTCCATCTGCTGAAAGATAATTACAATAAATACACACATCTACAATGAGCAATGCAAATAGTTTCTCCATAGAGTTATGCAGTCTACAACATGCACTACTGTCCATGGCCATCATGCAGGTAGGCGATCAAGTGGAACGGTCTCCAACTCAGCTCTAGAAAAGTGCAGAGTTATAGGTGGTATCATGGAAGAGTTGACTCCCAAGATGATGTTTCAAATACAGATTAGGTTATATACCCAAAGAACTGAAAAGGTACTCAAACTAAAGCTTGTACAGGAACGTTCATAGCAGCACTATGCAGAATAGCCAAAAGGTGGAAATAACTCAAACGTCTGTCAATTGTTGAATGGATAAACAAAATATGATCTATCCATACAATGTGATATGACTCAGCCACAAATAGGCATAAAGTCTGGGACCTGCTACAACATGGATGAACTTCAGCCACATGCCAAGTGAAAGAAGTCAGACACAAAAGGCCACACATGTGATAATTCCATTTATGCAAAAATATCTAGAATAGGTAAGTCCATAGAGAGAGAAAGCAAATTGGTGGTTGCCAGGGCTTATGGGGGAGTGACTGCTTAATGGGTAGAGGGTTTCATTTGGGGGTGACAGAATATTTTAGAACTAGATAAAGGTGGTAGTTATGTAACATTGTGAATGTACTAAATGCCCCTGAATTATGCACTTTATTTATTTTTTTATTTTCGTTACTATTTTTTGAGATGGAGTCTCCCTCTGTCACCCAGGCTGGAATGCAGTGGCACGATCTCAGCTCACTGCAACCTCCACCTCCCCGGTTCATGCGAGTCTCCTGCCTCAGCCTCCTGAGTAGCTGGGATTACAGGTGTGCACCACCACACCCAGCTAATTTTTGTATTTTTGGTAGAGACGGGGTTTTGCCATGTTGGTCTCAAACTCCTGACTTTAGGAGATCCAGCTGCCTCGGCCTCCCAAAGTGCTGGGATTACAGGCATAAGCCACCACATATTCACTTTAAAATGGTTCATTTTATGTAGTGTAAATTTTACCTCAATGGAAGAAAAAGAGAGAGAGAGAGAGAATGGATTAGGCCAGAGGAGAGGTGGTGGTGGGTGCACTGGGCAGAAGAAATCGGCTTTGCAAAGCAAGGAAAGAGTGAAACTGCTTTGTACGGCGGAAAACACTGCTTTTGAGTCCAACACAAGCTCAGGCTTGGGGAAGGAATCAGATAAAAAGTTCCAGGATCTCAGAGTTCCCTGTGCTCCACATGGGTTGGCAGACAGCACCCACATGGAGTCCTTCTGCTCGTAACCAGCACCCTGCAAGCTTCCCACGCCTAGAAGTGGTATGTTTCCGATGGGAACGTCAGGCCAGAGGTCTCCCAGCAGCCCCCAGCTCGTAGCCGCGCTGGCAGCTCCCAGGCCTTCTCCTGGAGCCCGCTCCCTCTCCTGGGGGGCCTGTGAGCATCTGAGCCCATAAATCTCTCCTGCTCTGGGCCTAGGATTCACAAGGCTGCCAGGAAAGCCTGACTCTCTCCCTGAAGTAGTGGATCAACATGGCCCATCTGTCTGTCCATCTCAAAATCTTTCCTTAAGATAGTGGAGGTTGTCTGGGCTGGTCCCAGGAGGTTCTCTCTGCCTGGGTTCCAATCACAGCGCACCTGGTTCTTCTATCCTTCAGCCTCTTTTAAAAAATCCCTTCTTAGTACTTTGGGAGGCTGAGGCGGGCAGATCACCTGAGGTCAGGAGTTCAAGACCAGCCTGGCCAACATGGTGAAACCCTGTCTCTACAAAAAATACAAAAATTAGCCGGGCGTGGTGGCACGCACCTGTAGTCCCAGCTACTTGGGGGTCTGAGGTGGAAGAATTGCTTGAACCCAGGAGGCAGAGGTTGCAGTGAGCCAAGATCAAGCCACTGCACTCCAGCCTGGGTGATAGAGCGAGACTCCATCTCAGAAAAAAAAATAATTAAACTGGTTTCCCATTTTGCTCTGTCCTGGAGTGAATTTCTCCCCCTAAGTGGAAGCTAAAGACACAGATGTCTGTCTGTCTCCAGAGTATAATGGAAAGATTAAAGTTTGATTGGTTTTTTCCTGTTTTTTTTTTTCTTTGAGATGGGGACTTGCTCTGTTGCCCAGGCTGGAGGGCAGTGGCGCAATCTCAACTCACTGCAACCTCCATCTCCCGGGTTCAAGCGATTCTCCTGCCTTAGCCTCCCGAGTAGCTGGGATTACAGGTGCCTGCCACCATGCCTAGCTAATTTTTTGTATTTTTAGTAGAGATGGGTTTCACCATGTTGCCCAGGCTGGTTTCGAACTCCTGACCTCAGGTGATCCACCCACCTCAGACTCCCAAAGTGCTGGGATTACAGGGGTAAGCCACCACGCCCGGCCTCCTTTGTCTTATAAATAGGGACACCATTGATTTAGGTCTCACTCCAAGCCAGGATGACCTCATCTCAACATCCTTCCCTTAATTACATCTGCAAGACCCTTATTCTAAATAAAATCACAGGTGGGATACAGTGGCTCACGCCTGTAATCCCAGCACTTTGGGAGGCCGAGGCAGGTGGGTCACTTGAGCCCAGGAGTGTGAAACCAGCCTGGGCAACATAGCAAGACCCAATCTCTACAAAAAATACAAAAATTAGCCGGGCATGCTGGCATGTGCCTATAGTCCCAGCTACAGGGGAGGCCGAAGAGGGAGGATTGCTTGAGCCTGGGAGGTTGAGGTTGCAGTGAGCTGAGATCACACCACGGTACACCCGCCTGGGCAACAAAGTGAGACCCCCATCTCAATCAATTGATTAGTCAGTAACATCGCAGTCTGAGGTTCTGAGTGAACATATCTTTTGGGAGTCACAGTTCAACCCACCCCAGTGACCTTGGGCAAGTTGCCTCACTTCTGAACCTCACTCTCCTTATTTGTAAAATGGAGGCAATGCCAGAGCCACCCCAGGGGCTGCTGAGAGAATTCAGTGGGTCACTTCAACACAGAAGGAGTTCAGCATACGCCTGCAGTGAAGTGAGTGCTCGGGAGATCAGAGCGGTTAGTGGGATCGTAATGCAGTGGCTCTTTCTTTTCTGTCTTTTTTAAGCTTTGTGGTTATGATGGTTTCCTGAAGAACGATACCGACTCTTTTTCTATTGAGCATTTTTGGTGGGATGAGGAAAAGATTGTATGTGTTCATAGCACAAACATAACCCGGATAGAAGTAGAATCAGTGAAAGCAGGTCTTCCTTCTGTCCCTTTTCTCAGTACTTCAGGCTCAGGCCTGTTTGTTGGTTTTTGTTTGTTTGTTTGTTTTGTTTTGTTTTTGGAGTCTTGCTCTGTTGCCCAGGCTGGAGTATAGTGGCGTGATCTCAGCTCACTGCAACCTCCACCTCCTGGGTTTAAGCAATTCTCCTGCCTCAGCCTCCGGAGTACCTTGGATTACAGGTGCCTGCCACCATGCCCGGCTAATTTTTGTATTTTTAGTAGAGACAGGGTTTCACCATGTTGGCCAGGCTGGTCTTGAACTCCTGACCTCAAGTGATCTGCCCGCCTCAGCCTTCCAAAGTTCTGGGATTATAGGTGTGAGCCACCACGACCATCCCAGGTCTGTTTTTAGAGATAGGGTCTCACTCCATTGCCCAGGCTGGAGTGCAGTGGTGTAATCACAGCTCACTGCAACCTGGAACTCCTTGGCTCAAGGGATCTACTGTCTCAGCCTCCCAAGTAGCTGGGACAAGGGGTACATCCATCACACATAGCTAATTAAAAAAATTTTTTTTTCGTAGAGACTGGGTCTTGCTATGTTGTCCAGGCTGGTCTGGAACTCCTGGCCTCAGGTGATCCTCCCATCTCAGCCTCCCAAAGTGTTGGGATTACAGGCATGAACCACTGCATCCTGCCTATATATTATCTGTCTTTTTAAAACACAAAAGGTATAACACTATGCTACCTCATCTTTTATTTTTAGCTTAATGTATTTTGGATATTTTTCTGTGTCCATCCATAAAGCTCTGCTTGGTTCTTTTCAATGGCTGCCTGTTTTATTTATGTATTTATTTTTTATTTGTTTTTGAAACAGAATCTCGCTCTGTCGCCCAGCCTGGTGTGCAGTGGCATGATCTCGGCTCACTGCAACCTCCGCCTCCCGAGTTCAAGCAATTTTCCTGCCTCAGCCTTCTGAGTAGCTGGGATTACAAACGTGTGCCATGGCACCCAGCTAATTTTTGTATTTTTAGTGGAAATGGGATTTCACCATGTTAGCCAGGCTGGTCTGGAACTCCTGAACTCAAGTGATCCACCCTCCTTGGCCTCCCAAAGTGGTGAGATTACAGGCATGAGCCACTGCGCCTGGCCTGCCTATTTTTAAATGTGCCATTATATAAACACACCAGAATTGAAACCCCAGAGTTGACTAGTCTTTAGGCTTTTTGTCTTGAGGATTTCGTTCAACCAGGCCACCCAAACATCAATCTATAATCCGAGGGAAGAGAGAGAGAACTGATTGGAGTTGGGCATAGAATCTGAGGAACGTGCCCATCTCCAATCAGTTCTCCCTTAAGATTACAGATGGAAGAAAGAGTCATCTCTTTCACCTTGCCTTCTTCAGTCCCATCCATCATCCCATTCATATTCCCATCCATCCATCCATCCATCCATCCAGCTCGTTTAACCACCTATACACTCTGTCCTCCCTCCCATTCACCCACCCATCCACTCTCTCATCCACCCACTCATCCTTCCCTCCTCCATCCAACCTTCCATCCACCCAGCCATACACCCACTCACCTACCCATCTACACACCCTTCCCTCCTTTCTTTTTTCTTTCTTCCTGTCTTTCCATCCATGCTTTCTTCCTTCTTTCCATCCATCTATTCGTCCATCTACCCACCCACCCACTCATCCATTTGTCTTCCTGTCTCTTTACCTATCCATCTATTCATCCTTCCATCCAGCCATCTATCTACCTATTCACCCAACCTCCCATCCATTTATCCTCCCATCCATTTACCTATCCATCCATTCTTCCATCCACCCATCCTTTCTTCCTTCCTTCTTTCCTTTCTTCCTTCCTTCCACTCACTTACCCATCCACCTCTTCTTCCATCCTCCCATCCATCTACTCATCTATACATCCATCCATCCATCTTCCCACCCATCTGCCCATCTACCCACCCACCTACTCACCTACTCATCTGCCTATCCACCCTCCCATCCATCTGTCTATTCATCCATCCACCCACCCATCCATCTACCTACCCATCTACTCACCCTTCCATTTACCCATCTACACTTCCTTCCTTCCTTTCTTCCTTCCTTCCATCCACTCATCTTCCCATCCATCTACTCATCCATCCCTCCATCCATCCATCTAACAAGCATAATTCAGCACCTACCATCTATCTGCCAGTACTAGAGATACAATGTTAAACCAAGCCTAGGAGATTTTTGATGAAATGAAGCTTGTGAGAGCTGAGCACTGAACTAGTAGGACTGAAGCCAGGGAGTGGATTTAAGAAATGCTTGTTGCTGTGGCATTGTCTACCAGCAGATATGATGCTGGGATTTCTACATTGTTAGGTGACCATTGAAAGTGTTGGTAACTGTTCTCATATCTCTCTTTGGGAAGGAAATGAGTCTTCAGAGCCTGGCTCCACCTCAGAGGCCTCTGTAAGAGTAGAAGATGATGGGTAATGTCTGCTTAATCACGTCTAGTTCTTTTATGACCTCTGTATCTTTTGGGTTTTTCTGGTGGTAAACAAGAGAGACTGACTCTGTCATCTAGTAGAGGAAAGGGATTTGTAGGGGAGTATGGAGGAGCTCACAGATGTAGCGGGAACACTGGGAATCAGGCTAGGTAAATGATAGAAACTGGGCTGCATAGGCCCAGGGGCAGAAAGGAAGTCTGCCTCAGGGCTCTGTCCACCTGCTGTGCTTCCCTGTCCTTGACTGAGCTTGGAGTTTTAGGCCAGAGAGTCTGACCAATGCAGCCTGGAGCACATTCTTACCTCTTTGTTGAAGGTACTTGTGAGGCAGTCCCACTAAGACTGTACATGATGGCAGGGGTGATGGGGGAAACCTCAAGGACCACAGGATGCTTCCGGAAGAAGAGGAAATGGATGCTGGATTTACAAAAAAACACAAATGTGCACAATACTATATTACAGATGAAGGAACTGAGGCATGGAGTTTAAGAATATTTGCCCAAGGCCACAGAGCGGAGAAGTGGCTAAGTGGGACCCCGATCTGTATAGATCCAACATCTGCGTTTGGTCTCTAACCTAATCTGGGTGGGGTGGGCCTCCCGGGACACCTCCAGAGCTAATGTGGCTGGATACTAATGACTCCTGGATCAGTCAGGCTCCAGCATCTTTCTGGGGCTGCCTCTGGGACTTTGGGGCTGCCCTTTTGGCTTTGGTCTTGGCCCCTGTGGCCTGGGCAATGAGCCCAGCTGACCTGTTGTCACTTCCAATGAGGCCAGCATGGAGAAGTTTTAGAATGGGAGGGCCCTGGGAGGAGCCAAGTCCAGACCCTTAGCTCAGAGCTCATTTTAATTCATGGCTCTTTTTTCTTTCTGTTTGCAGATCGGGAGGACCAGTCCATTCTATGCACGTAAGTGGAACTACTTTTTATTGTTTTTGTTTGTTGTTGTTGTTGTTGTTTTTAATCTGGAGTCGAGATCCAACCTATGAAAGACAAGATCCATGAGTGCAGAGATCTTTGATTTGTTCATGGTTCCAAGTGCCTCTCTTTATACCTGGCACAGTGTAGATGCTCATTAAACATTTGTGATATATGGTCTTCTGTGGAGGCAGGCAAACTTAAACTCTTAATGACACCTGGTATCATTTGGTTCCATACCTCTCCTCCTTCAAAAAAACTAGCATTTATTGAACATGTACTCTGTGCCAGGACTTGAACTACAGATTTTATATGCAGAACCTAATCTAATTGCATAACAGCCATCTGCGTTGATAGGGAAGATGTTAAACTATCACTTTAATATTTCACATTTATCAAGCCACAAACACATCAGTGCCATATTTGGTGATTGGTGTCACTGTTTCTTTGAAGACCTAGGTACACAGGCAGAAGATAGTAACTCAATTTTAGAATCATTCAGAGAGTTTTCACTATTGTATTTATATGCAAGTAACATATATTAATATATATTGTTGATTCATTGACATTGAACTCACAGCCAGCAGCTCTGTGGCTGATGCCTGGATGAAGTTTATCTGATGTGTATTTCTTACATAATGGATATCACAACCTTATTGTGCTTGGAAACATGAGCCAACACTTGAGCATTATGCTGGGGACATTTTAGTATGTGTGCTGCCAAAGGGAGCACATCTGAGGGGACATTTTAAACTGCAAAATAACTAACAAAAAGCCACAAAAATACAAAAAAAGGTGGCACTAAATACACTACAAAAAGGACACTTGTTTACAGTATGAGAGTTGAAACTGGAAGGTAGAGCATTCCCCTGTTCAACCTGAGCTGGGAACGTGTGCATTGTGGGAATCAAATTTTCCTTGCTCTGCACATGTTCACAAATGACCACAAAAGTGCCATGAATATTGATTTTGGGGTTATAAATAACTTTCAGCAGGTTGGTGAATTTGCAAATATGGAATATGTAAATAATGAGGATAGACTGTGCATATATATATATACATAATATATCATATGTATTATATTTAATATGTTTATATTTATATATATATATATTTGAAGGTCTGGAAGCAACTAAAGCTATAATCAACAGAGGTTATTTAAATAAAATATAGCATTTCCAGGTAGCCACTACAAAGAGTGAGGCTGATCTATTTATGCTCAGAGAGAACGCTCTTTATAGATATACTGTTGAGTGGAAAACACAAGGGCAAACCAGCATATACATAATGTAACCATGTGTGTCTTTAAAAAGAGCAGGAATGCATGGACGTGCATATGTTTCCTATTTGCATGAAATTATCTGGAAGGACAATTAAAAACTAGTAATAAGAATTGCAGATGGTGACGGATGGTAGGATGGCAATGAACTGTATCGAGAGAAGGTTGAAACAGTTAATAAGTTTGGGGTTGATACAGATAGAAAACCTGGAAACAATAAAACAAAGGCAATTATAAACTCCAGGAAAAACCAAAAGTTGGGATGGGAGGAGAAGTAATCACATTGGACTAAGGAGCCCAGCTGTGCAAGTCTGGAGTATTTATCTAACCAGATTAACTACCTGTGATGGAATTGGCTCTGTAGGGAAAGGGAAGAGGATTAGATGGGAACTGAATTCTCATATTCCATGGTAGGACGTAAACATTTGATGTTTGACAATGAATAGTCTGGATCTAGAGATATAATGCTACCTAGATATGTGGATATAAATGCTAAAACAACCTGCTGATCTGGTTTCCTAGTTTTCTGGCTTCCGGGGGTCACCTGCATTCCTTGGCTTATGGTCCCTTCCTCCGTCTTTAAATCCTGCAGTATGGTATCTTCAAATCTCTTTCTCTGGTCCCCCTACCTCCCTCTTATAAGGCCCAGTACCTTTGTGGTTATATTAGCCCCACCTAGATGATCCAAGACAGTCTCCTCATCTCAAGCAAACATATTCACAGATTCTGAGGATAGGCCATGGACATTCTTGTGGGGGCTGTTTTTCAGCTGACCACAGAGGCATTTGATCCCCTAGGAGCCAAACCCATGTGTGAGCCACATGTCATCTCCCCAGAAACCAAAATAGTGTTGCTCAACTGCCCTCTGTTGAGTGAATGAATTAAGTGTGGTAACAGAGAGGTGCAGGAAAGAGTAGGACTTTCAGATGGCTTCCTAGCTATGTAGCTATGCACGGATCACTTGACCTCTCTGAGCTGAGCTTATAGAGCGGCTGTGAAGATGAAGAAGAGGCCATCCTGCTCTCATTTCCAGCACCCATGCCATCAGCAGGTGCTGTTTCACCTAAAACAGTGCTGTCCAGCAGAACTTTGTGATGAGCATAAAGTTCACTTAAAATGTTCACTTAAAAGTTCACTTAATTGAGCTCTTAAAAAGTGGCAAGTATATTGCAGAACTGAATTTTTAAGATTATAGTTAATTTAGATAGTGGTTCCTGCCTTGGACAGTGTGATGCTGAAATATTTCTCATCTCTGTCCATTCCTCTGACTCCACCGCCTCTTTCTAGTTCAGGGTCCCGTCATCTCTCACCAGGGCCTCTGTAGCAGTCTCTTAAGCTCCCTGCTCCCATTGCTTGCTTGCTTCCTTCCTTCAATAAATATACATTATAAGAATATTCATTCATTATTCATTGAATAAATTTTCATTAACATAAAGTGTGGATTCCAGAACCTAACCCCTTGGGTTTGAATTCTGGCCCCATCATCGTCTAGTTAGTTGTATGCTCCGGGAAACAGGTCAGTTCACTTCTCTGAGCCTCAGTTTCCCCATCTGTAAAATGGGAACAATAAGTGCCCCATTGGGTTGTTGGAAGGATGAAATGAGTCACTACATGTGAAGGACTGAGAAACGGGCCACTGCCCCATGGTGAGCACTTTGTAAGGATCAACTGCTATTGTAGTGAAAGTGCTCACTAATTTTTTAAAATCCTTCCTGCAATCCAGTATCCATCCTGCAGTTTGTTTGTTTATTTTTGAGATGGAGTTTTGCTCTTGTTGCCCAGGCTAGAGTGCAATGGTGTGATCTTGGCTCACTGCAACCTCCATCTCCCAGGTTCAAGTGATTCTCCTGCCTTAGCCTCCTGAGTAGCTGGGATTACAGGCATGTACCACCACACCTGGCTAATTTTGTATTTTTAGTACAGACAGGGTTTCGCCATGCTGGTCAGGCTGGTCTCGAACTCCTGACCTCAGGTGACCTAGGGAGCCTTCGCCTCCCAAGTGCTGGGATTACAGGCATGAGCCTCTGTGCCTGACCCATCCTGCAGTTTGTTGTTGTTGTTGTTTATTTTTTTTGTTGAGACAGTCTCACTCTGTTGCCCAGGCTAGAGTGCAGTGGTGTGATCTTGGCTCACTGCAAACCCCGCCTTCTGGGTTCAAGCAATTCTCCTGCCTCAGCTTCCCGAGTATTATGCCATCATGCCCAGCTAATTTTTGTATTGTTAATAGAGATGGGTTTTCTCCATGTTGGCCAGCCTGGGCTCAAACTCCTGATCTCAGGCGATCCACCCACCTCAGTCAGCCTCCCAAAGTGCTGGGATTACAGGCATGAGCCACTGCACCCAGCCCATCCTGCAGTTCTGATTCTTCCCACACTGGTTCTAAAGCCCCGTTCCCCTCCTGAAATGGTTTCCTGCACCCATGAGAATAAAACTCAGATTCCTTACTGTGACTTGGAAGACTGAGTGTGATCCGCTCTTCCCTCGTCACTTCCTGCTGTCCCCCTCCCTTGTGGCCCTCCAGCCACACTGGGGGCCATTCTGTCTCATACCTGGGCCCAGCATTTCCCTCCCTTGGACCTCTGTCCATACTGTTTGCCCTGCCTGGCCCATCCTTCCCTCCATCCTTCCCACAGGGCTCTCTTGTAACTTTCAAGGCTCAGCAACTCCCTGGCTTCCCCATCCACAGCCTCCCCTCTCCTCCCTTCCCCTTGATCTTCTCAGTCATATCACCCCGATGTAGCAATGATGTCTCCACCACAAACTATCTTGATTATTTGTTTGTTTACTTGGCTGTTGTGTATCTCCATCTCCTGGAATGCAGTGTTAGCAAGGACTTGGCACACTGCCCACACACAGCCAATGCTGGAGAAGGAGGCCTTAACCGTTGTTAGGGAGGATATCCCAAAACGATCCAACTTTTATTTGCAAATGCATCCAGTCAGCCCAGAACCACCAACATCTTCAGTCTCTGTATTCAATTTTATTTTGCTTGTGTGAAATTCAGCCAAAGTGACTTGAAGGACCTACAAGTTGACAGCAGGGCTGAGCTTTTAGGCATAGTTGGTGGTTAAGAGAAGCCAGGCTGGAACCAACTGTTTGGTTATGCAGTTAAGAAACTGAAAATTGGCCGGGCGCCGTGGATCACTCCTGTAATCCCAGCACTTTGGGAGGCCGAGGCGGGTGGATCACGAGGTCAGGAGTTTGAGACCATCCTGGCTAACACGGTGAAACCCTGTCTCTACTAAAAAATACAAAAAAAATTAGCCGGGCGTGGTGGTGGGCACCTGTAGTCCCAACTACTTGGGAGGCTGAGGCAGGAGAATGGCGTGAACCCGGGAGGCGGAGCTTGCAGTGAGCCAAGATCGCACCACTGCACTCCAGCCTGGGCGACAGAGCAAGACTCTGTCTGAAAAAAGAGAAGAAAAAAGAAACTGAAAATTGGCTGGGTGTGGTGGCTTATGCCTGGAAACTCAGGGCCTTGAGAGGCCGAGTCGGGAGGGTTGCTTGAGGCCAGAAGTTTGAGACCAAACAGAGGAACACAGTGAGACCCCATTGCTACAAAAAAATTTAAAAATTAGCTAGATGGGATGGTGCACGCCTGTACTCCCAGCTACTCAGGAGGTTGAGCAGGGAGGATCACTTGAGCTTGGGAGTTAGAGGCTAAGTGAGCTATGATGGCACCACTGCACCTCAGCCTGGGCAACAGAGCAAGACCCAGAGACAGGAAGGAAGGAAAGGAAGGGAAGGAAGACAAGAAAGGAAGGAAAACTGGAAGCTGAATAAATGTAATTTTTAGGCCTGTGTTGTATTTTGTCTAGAATGTAATCCATCCAGTGTAATCAGTTTAATTAGAGGCCATGGGCCTGGCTGGAGAAAGAGCTGTGTGATCAAGGGGCTAAAGTAAGAGGAGGAGGGTGGTTTCACATAAAATTAGAGAGAGGTAGGGGGGTGCTTCCAGGCCCTGGGGAGGAGTTTAAACTTTCATCTAAAATGGATGACAGGCTGGGCACGGTGGCTCCTGCCTGTAATCCTAGCACTTTGGGAGGCCAAGGCAGGCTGATTGCTTGAGCTCAGGAGTTCAAGACCAGCCTGGTCAACACGGCAAAACCCTGTCTCTACAAAAAACACAAAAATTAGCTGAGCATAATGGCATGTGCCTGTAGTCCCAGCCACTTAGGAGGGCGAGGCAGGAGGATCTTGGCTCACTGAGCCAAGATTGAACCACTGCACTTCAGCCTGGGTGACACAGTGAGACCCCATCTCAAAAAATATATATAACAATCAAATAAATAAATAAAATGGATGAGAACGTACTAAGGGACTGAAGCCAAGGAAGGACAAACTTTGACCAGTGGGTCAGATCAGGCCCTTGTCTGTTCTAGATAAAGTTTTATTGAAACACAGCCGCACCCACTTGTCTACATATTTGCTTTTGTGCTGCAGTGGAGAGCTGAGCAGATGTGACAAAGAATGCATGAACCTCAAAGTCTAAAATATTTACTGTCTGACCTTTTACAGAAAGAGTTTGCTAACTCCTAGCTTAAACAGTGGGAAAATGTGAATATTGTTTGTATTTTAATGGTAGGATGAATGTTGAAAATCATTATACAAACAATAAATAATCTCTACGGAAGCAGTGGTTATAAAAGTAATAATAAGTGGGCACAGTGGCTCACACCTGTAATCCCAACACTTTAGGAGGCCGAGGCAGGAGGATTGCCTGAGGCCTGGAGTTCAAGACTATCCTGGGCAACTTAGCAAGACCCCACAAAATCAAAAAATTAGCTAGGTGTAGTGACACATGCCTGTCATCCCAGCTACTCAGGAAGCTGAGGTGGGAGGGTCATTTGAACCCAGGAGTTGGAGATTGCAGTGAGTCAAGATTATGCCACTGCACTCTAGCCTGAGCAACAAGCAAAACTCTGTCTCAAAAAACAAAAGTAATAATAACTAACATTTTGGCATACCTGGCGTTGTTCTAAGCATTTTATATAAATATTCACTCATTTAATCCTCATAAGAATCATATAGAAGGTCAGGCATGGTGGCTCATGCCTGTAGTCCCAGCACTTTGGGAGGCTGAGGCTAGAGATCACTTGAGACCAGGAGTTCGAGACTAGCTTGGGCAACATAGCGAGACCCCTGTCTCTACAGAAAATTTAAAAATTATCCAGCTGTGGTGGTGTGCACCTGTAGTCCCAACTACTTGGGAGATTGGGGCAGGAATATCACTTGAGCCTAAGAATTCTCAGCTGCAGTGAGCTATGATTGCATCACTGCACTCCAGTCTGGGCCACAGAGTGAGATCTTGTCTCAAAAAAAAAAAAAACA
Organism: Pongo pygmaeus; assembly: GCF_028885625.2. Classification (NCBI taxonomy): domain Eukaryota; kingdom Metazoa; phylum Chordata; class Mammalia; order Primates; family Hominidae; genus Pongo; species Pongo pygmaeus. The sequence goes on from NC_072391.2 coordinate 18,097,284, forward strand.
TACAAGGTAAGTGTTTTTATTATACCCATTTTATAATGGGGTAAAGAAACTGAGGTATGGAGAGGCTAAATGACTTGCCTAAGGTCACACAGGTAACTGGCAGAGCAGGGATTTGAACTTGAGCAACCTGGCCCTGGAGCCCATTATGCTGTTCTGCCAATGGATGCTGTAGGGGAGAGAGGCGTTGCTTCTGCCTGGGGTTTTGCAGGATGTGTAGGAGTTGTACAGTACAAAATGCCAGGGTGCCTTGCCAGTCACATAAAGACCAGGGACTGGTGAGGTTCATCAGAGACAATTTGGCCTTCCTACCAGTGGCAAACCACAGGCTGCAAAGGACTTGGCAATATTCAACCCTGGGAGCCAGGACCAGCTGCAGAATTTGTAGAATTTTGCAAAATGAAAATGCTGGCTGAGTGCAGTGACTCACACCTGGAATCCCAGCACTTTGGGAGGCTGAGGCGGGCAGATCACATGAGGTCAGGAGTTCGAGGCCAGCCCCGCCAACATGGTGAAATCCCATCTCTACTAAAAATATAAAAATTACCCAGGCATAGTGGCGGGCACCTGTAGTTCCAGCTACTTGGGAGGTTGAGGCAGGAGAATCACTTGAACCTGGGAGGTAGAGGTTACAGTGAGCCAACATCACACACTGCACCCCAGACTGAGCAACAGAGCAAGAGTCAGTCTCAAAAAAAAAAAAAAAAAAAAAAAAAAGAAAAGAAAAAAGAAAATGCAGAGCCTTTATAAAGAATTAGGAAGAATTTCCAGATGGCAACATTAGAGTATTAAGCACAGGGTGGTCCCTGTGAGACTGTACAGGTCACACTCATGAAGCCAGCCTGGCTGAGGGGTTAAGTGGCCATTGGGTGGTTCCTCCCAGCCGCTGGGGCTGGACTGATTAAAAGGACTTTGCATTGGGGTAGTTACAAGGCCAGGAGGCCATAACGTGGTCATGAGTCTGGTCCTTCTCCAGGAAGAGGGAGCTCAGTACCAAATTCCCCAAGAAATAAGAAAGGAGTTTAGGGTGCTCAGACCAGGAAGGCATCTTCACCCCTAGAGGTCAGGGGTCAGAAAAGCCAAGCTATGAATGTTTCTGGACCAGCTCTGAGCACATCAACCTTCAGACACCCACGAGCCTGGAGCTTGGGATGTTTTCTTTGGCAGAACCTCCCAGGGCAATTTATTTTTCTCAACAGAACTTGGAAACAGCGGAGCCCAGCAGCTACATGGGAAGGGGTAGATTCCCAGAGTTTATGTCCCACTCCCCATCCCAGGCAAAGCAGAAGACCATAGCCACGGACGGGGCACGTTGATGTCTTTGTTTTTTTTTTGTTTGTTTGTTTGTTTGTTTTTTGAGATGGAGTCTCATTCTATTGCTCAGGCTGGAGTGCAGTGGCACGAGCTCAGCTCACTGTAATCTCCGCCTCCTGGGTTCAAGCAATTCTCCTGCCTCAGCTCCCCGAGTGGCTGGGACTACAGGCGCCCACCACCATGCCCAGCGACTTTTCGTATTTTTAGTAGAGACAGGGTTTCACCGTGTTGGCCAGGCTGGTCTTGAACTCCTGACCTCAAGTGATCCACCCGTCTCAGCCTCCCAAAGTACTGGGATGACAGGCATGAGCCACCACACCCGGTGATGTCTTTGTTGTAAAAGGGAGGAGGTGAGAGAGGTTCAAGGCCAGGATGGAAAGGAAGGAACTGTTGTGGGAAAGGAGAAGTGAGCAGCAGCAGTCTAGGAGCACTGGTTTGTCAGCATGAAGAGTGTGTTCCACACATGTTGTTGGTGCACACCGCTGTCCTGATTCTTGTCTTGGATCTGAACAGGTTCACGACCACCTACGCAAGTGGTTTCCTACATCCAAAAATTTCTCTCCTTTCTCTTGCTTTAATCAGAATCCATCCCCTTCACTTTAGAATGAAGTCTAGCAAAGTTCTGACATTAGCCTGATTGAAGTAATTCATACTTAGGTGTGAATGACTGAGTGGCTTGGTTCATTGATTGGGGCAAGTAAAGCCTCCTGGAATATATGGCAGAACTCCGGTGGAGTGAGGCTGGGACTTCACTCTGTCTTTTCTCTTTGCTGATTTGTTAAAATAAAAGGGTGTAGGAGGCAGAACATGGGCCCTGGTGTCAACTGGACCTAAGTTCAAATCCTGCTTCTCCTCCATTTCCTATCTGTGTGAAAGCAGGAACAATTGTGGGCTGGAGCAATTTACTTCTACCTCTCTTTGCCTCAGTTTCCCCAGGTGGGTGATGGGGATAATTAATAACTCTCTCATTAGATTGCTGGGTAGAGTAAATGAAAAGATTTGTGAGCCCAAAGCCTAGTACTGTGTAGGCCTTCAACAAATATCAATTCCCCTTTCCCTGTCCTTCTTATGGCCTTAGAAAGCAAGTCCCTAGAGGGTTGGGCCTGTGTCATGGAACAACTTGGTGAAATGTAGTAAAAGGAATTCTGATTGCATTAGAATCAGAGACCTGACTTTCCATTCTGACTGTATCCCTTCTTTCTTGTGTGACCTAGGGAAAATTGCTTACCCACTCTGGGCAAGACTCTTCCTTCTATAATAACATGGAGGCAGGAAGAGGATAAAGGAAATAATTCATGTACAGCAGTTAGCAAAGGGACCCTTCCCCCTATGTCCCCCCAATGACAAATGCCAATTCTTCTCTCTCTTAAGAGATGGGATCTTGCTATGTTGCCCAGGCTTCTCTCAAACTCCTGGCCTCAAGGCATCCTCCCAACTCAGCCTCCTGAGTAGCTGTGATTATAAACGTGGCCAGTTCTCTGCTGCACCTGGCCAGTTCTCCTCTTTTACACACACACACACACACACACACACACACACACACACACACAGGTCTTAGTTGCCCCTTCTGGGGAAATGGGGTGATGCCTTCATGGTCCCCATTTCATAAACTGCCTCTGAGGCCATGTGAAATAATGTGACCATTGGGAAGGAAGGCCTCTAGGAAGGGAAGGGACCGCACAAAGTCACTGCAAGATGTTTCATCATTCTTGGCCATCAGACACTTGATTTCTGGACAGTGGGACCTGTAGGATTAGGCCCAGCAATTTGGGGCACTTTTTTTTTCTTTCTCTTTCTTTTTTCTTTTCTTCTATTTCTTTTTTAAGCCATGAGCCAAGTTATTAATGGGCCCTTGGCAGAGAAAATTAATTTCTTTATTTCCTAATTAGGAAGAAGAGCAGAGACTGTACTAGCTTTGGTGGCACTGGTTCAGCACAGAGAACCTTGGGCTGACCTCGGGGTGAACAAATTCTTTTCCCAACTTAAAAAAAAACCAAAACTCTCTTATATTTTAGAGTATTAAGTGAGCTCAGAAAATAAGAGAGATAAGGCAAAGAAAGGAAACACAAAAAACAAAAGTAAACTGAAAAATAGAAGAAGGCGATAAACAAGTGAAGTTTTGGTCAAGGCACTGTCCTTATCTTTCACTAGGAGTGGTGGGACATAGAGGCAGTATCTGGATGGAGCCGTTCCATTGTGATGAATTCTGGTGGCCAAAACAGGCAGCTAGTTCACGAAAGCCATCTTGGTTAAAAAAAAAAAAAAAAAAAAAACTACCTTCATATTCCAGGAATACATACTTTTTTGATAAGACAAACCATGTCATGCTGATCTAAACATATCAGTCATTTACACTTTAGTGTGAATTACTTCAACTGGGCTTATTCTTAGATACTTGGCTGAGATCATCAGCTAGCCTCCTGATACATGGGGTGGGATTCCTCAGAGGATAAAGGGGCTTGCATCTGCCCAGTGACCAATGGGATAACTGGTTTTTTGGTAAACTTTTCTTTCCATAAGGGAGCTTCTTAAACTTTAGGTCCTGGTACTCCAGAGGCACTTAAGTCCTTTCTTGAAGGCTGCCTTGTGCCTGGTCTTTCCATTTCTAGCAATGCTAATGATGTCTGCAGGTGGATCACGAGGTCATGAGATCGAGACCATCCTGGCTAACATGGTGAAACCCTATCTCTACTAAAAATACAAAAAAATTAGCCAGGCATGCTGGCGGGTGGCTGTAGTCCCAGCTACTTGAGAGGCTGAGGCAGGAGAATGGCGTGAACCCGGGAGGTGGAGCTTGCAGTGAGCTGAAATTGTGCCACTGCACTCCAGCCTGGGGACAGAGTGAGACTCCGTCTCAAAAAAAAAAAAAAAAAAAAAAAAAAAGTAGATGATTCCAAATAAACCTGTTTGGACCTATGTAAGAAAACTAAGGTTTTCTCGTTCACCCTATTTTTTTAGAGATGAGGTCTTTCTCTGTCACCCAGGCTGGAGTGCAGTGGTGTGATCATGGCTCACTGTGGCCTCAAACTCCTGGGCTTAAGCCACCCTCCCACCTCAGCCTCCTGAGTAGCTGGGACTACAGGCATGCACCACCATGCCTGGTTAATTTTTCTTATTTTTGATAGAGTCAGGGTTGCGCTGTGTTGCTCAGGCTGGTCTTGAACTCCTGGACTCGAGTGATCCTCCTGCCTCAACTTGCCAAATAGCTGGGACTGTAGACATGTGCCACCATGCCTGGCTAATTTTTAAATTTTTTTGTAGAGGCAGTGTCTCTCTGTGTTGCTGAGGCTGGTCTCAGACTCCTGGGCTCAAATGATCCTCCCACCTCAGCCTCCCAAAGTGCTGGGATCACAGCCATGAGCCACCACGCCCGGCCCACCTTTTCACTCTTTGTATCTGAATTCTTTTCTATGTCCTCTTGGAAGGAATAGATTGGGCATTGGACCTAGGCTGGGGACCCAGTTCAGCTCACTACCAGAGATGTGACCTTAGGCAAGTTACTTCCCCTCTGGGAGCCTCTGTTTCACCCTCTGGGAAATGGTGGTGATGATCATTATTGTCCTGCCTGGCTCGTGGAACTGCGGAAAGGTCACCATGGAACGTGTGCATAGATGATGTTCCTGTGTCTTTCAGAGGCGAGTCTGGAGCCGGGAAAACTGAAAACACCAAGAAGGTCATTCAGTACCTGGCCGTGGTGGCCTCCTCCCACAAGGGCAAGAAAGACACAAGTATCACGGTGAGTGGCAGTTCCCAATCAGAGGCCATGATTTAGCCAACCAGTCTCCAGCTTGCAGCCCAACTGAGATACAAACAGAACATCGTTGCAAGAACTCAGGCCCTGGCTGACTACCTCTCCCCTGAAGACTCAAAGAGGGACCGTCTTTTTGGCAAGGAGGCCTATTGAGTATGGGTGATTTCTTGGCTCAGCTAGAAGCATCCCTCCAGAAGGGGGCCTGTTTTGTAAAATGAGGATAAGCCCTTTCCTTCCACAGTGAGATCTTCCTCCACGTCGGTGCTTCTCAGTGGTGGCACTGATGTCATTTTGGACCAGATAACTCTTCCTTGGAGGGGCTTCCCTGTGGCTCATAGAATGTTTCACAACATCCCTGGCCTCGACCCGCCAGATACCGATAGCCCCCTTCCCTCCAGTTGTGACAACCAAAAATATCTCTAGACTTTGTCAGATGTCCCCTGGGGTGGGACAGTTGCCCTAGATTGAGAAGCACTCCTTTCAGTGAATCTCTGTAATGTCCCAGGGGTTAAGGTACCTTTTGGGTTCCCGGATCCCTCCATGTGTCCCCCTGTCCCTGGGATGGAGATGCTGGCATCACTCGGCCCGTGGGCTTCAGTGCAATGCCATTCAGTAACTGTGGATTGAGCACCTACTGTGTGCCAGGCACCACTTGGGGTGGGAACCTGGGGATAAGTCGGAGAGATGTTGTTATTCTCTTCTCTGAGCTTCTGGACCTGTGGAAGAGAGCGTAGTTGTCAAAGAATCCCTCAAATATACAGAGATGACACACTATGACTAAGAGCTTGGGAGGAAAAGAAGAGCAGGTTTCTACAGTCATCTCCTCTAGGGCCCATGCTTCTCTTCCTCCTCGTGTGTCAGCCCTGCCCCATCTATCCCACAGGAGGGGGGCACGTGGTAGGGCCACCAGGACTGGCCGGCGCCTCCGTCTGCAGGTTCGTGGGTGGGAAGATGGTAGGATGGAGATCTGACCACGGTGTGGGGTGTCTCCAGTGTTCGCCATTTCAGATATCGCTTTGCGCCCTCAGAGGGGACTCTGGGGCAGCCACCATGGCCGGCTTGTCTGGAGGCCCTTGGAGATCTAGGATGGGCACTGGTCGTGGCTTTGGAGAACTTCCTTCTCCAAACAAATGCAGGAAACTCAAGATTCAGCATCCTAGAATTGTCTCTGGCAAGTTGGTTTCTAGCCATAGTGAGTGGGAACAACGGCCCCAAAGGCTGCATGGCAGTTTAAATACAAGTTTCCACTGCCTTCCCTTTCCCTAAAAAGTAAACACAGGAGATAATACTTTCTAACAACTCATTGTTATCAAAGGCCTACTATGTGCTGCTTGTTTCGGCTGCATGTGTAAACACATCTCAGACATTGTCTCACTGGATACTGTTTTAAGGAGCCTAATGTGGCCCCAGTAATTATGAAAACCTTTAAAATGTCTGGATCTCTAAGAAATTAGAAAAAGGAGGGAATGGCTGAGCATGGGGGCTCATGCCTGTAATCTCAGTGTTTCGGGAGGCCAAGGTGGGAGGACGGTCTGAGCCCAGGAGTTCAGGACCAGCCTGGGTGACATAGTGAGACCCTGTCTGTACAAAAAAAAAAAAAAAAAAAAAATCAAGAGAATTAGCTGGGCCTGGTGTGCATGCCTGTAGTCTTAGCTAGTTGGGAGGCTGAGGCAGGAGGATTGCCTGAGCCCAGTAGGTTGAGACTGCAGTGAGCTGTGATCGCATTCCTGCAGCTAAACAGAGAGAAAAGAAACAGTATCAAGGAAAAGAAGCTGACCTGTCTGTCTGGGGGACTCCAGGCTGTTTGGGGGGGATCAAAGTCATATATTCTCCAGCCCCTGATGTCCATGTGATGGAAATAACACTGACATTTGTTTTACAATGTGTTGTTCAACCACAGCAAGGCCCATCTTTTGCCTACGTGAGTAACTGAGAGTGTTTTCCTGGTGTGTAAGGGAGGCACGGAGTGAATTTAGATCTGCATGATCCTGTTGCACCCACCGAGTCCCGTAGCTGGTGGTAGAAATGGGGTAGGCCCTAGAGTTTCACAACTTCAATCAGTAAATGCACCAAGATACCATCCTGTGGGTGTCTGATGCCAGGGAAGGGTGTGGGGGTGCATTTACCACCCACGAGACTCCTATTGGAGTCCCCAGGGTTGCGCTCCAGCCTGAAATGGATTTCTCCGGTTCAGAATGAACCCCTGCACCCTTCAAAGCATCTACTCCTGGTACCCTTGACTGGAACAACCTAGACAGAGACGTCTGCCCCATCTGGCTGAGTGTTGTAGGACTGTCAGGCCCCAAAGCTTCCCTGGCTCGATGGACAGTCAGTGGCACAGCTGTGGCATGCCTCCCTCTTCTCTCCCTGCCATCATCCCTAAGTTTCTTCCCTCAGCCCTGTCCCTGGTGCACCAGTGTGTCCCTGTGCATGCGTGTGCAGTGCGTGTCTGTCTCTTGCATGCTGGTTGCTTGACTCAAGCCTCCAGAAACAGTCTTGGAGGTCGCGATGCACTAGCTTTGGTGGCGCGGTAAGGCCCCAGCTACGCAACGCATAACCTGGTCCTGCTTGGACCTGTGCATATATAAACTCTTCTCTAACACAGAGCTTGGGGGGCTGACGTATGGGTCCCAGCCTAGAAGAAACCCACAGGTGTCTTCCTTGGCTCCCAAAAAGATCATTCAGTCCATCTTAGTTAGACCCTGGGTGACCGTGTTGCAGATCAGAAGGAGAATTACAGTTCTTATTTGGGATCTGCTTTTGTGTGACCTTGGCCGAGTCAGTTAACTTCTCGGGGCTACGGTTGCGTCATGTATAAAACAAAAGGTTTGAACCAGGTGCCCCCATTTAAAGCTCTCTTGCGAAGACTTTTCAACCTTACCTGCCAGAATCCCCATTCTAGAAAGGGAGCCTTTTTCAGAGAGCATGGAGACCCCAAGTTTTTGTGAACAAAAGTGTTCCTTTAGTCGTCTTCCCACCAACAAAGAAATGCCCACGGTGCTCCTTGTAAATTTCCACCGGTCTCAGCTGTGGTGATTCCACTTGTGGCTGAGATTTGTATGCGGATGAGGTTTTGCTTCATCTTTCTCTGGGAGCTACATAAAGGAGGATGTGTGGACAAATCAAAACAGAAACAAATAGCAGCTTCCTGCTTTGTCCTGTAGACCAGGTACCCTGATGCCTTCCTGGCATGTGGAGGAATGAGGAGGAAGCCATGCCCATCCTTGTCCCCTCTAGACACTTTCCCGGCTCCTGTCCAGCCCAGCCCTGCTGCCTGGAAAAATAAGGAAGGGAAGGCAGGAGGGAGAACAAGGAGAAAAACTCCCAGAATCCGGGTCCTGGAGGCCTCGGGGTCCATCTGCAGCCGCCATGTTTTAGGGCTAGGCCAAGAGCAGCTCATTTGCTTTCCCAGCTTAACTTAACACATTGGCCCTTTCCTGCCATGATTAATCACGTGACCGCGTCTGCGCACAGGCATCCCCGCAGAGGGGGCCGGTGGGCTCTGTACGGTCTCAGCTGCCTTTAACCCAATGAATGGAGCTCAGGCAACCTGCTTTGAAGCTTTATTCTGCAGTCCGCTAAGAGGATTCCTGGTGGGTTTTGTGCATTCCTTACTTGTCTGCTGTAGGAGACTTCAGAAAACCAGTCCTGAGAAAGGAAAAATTGCAACTTAAAAAAAAAAAATTGCACTAAAATAATCAGAAGAAGGATTGTAGTGATTTAGCTTGAAGAAGGCTGCTTGTTAAACATGAACAGCAGCACGACTGCCATGTACAGTGAGACAGGTGGTGCACTGCACAACTCCGGGGGGCACCATTCATCATGATGTAAGTGGCATCACCAACATTGTATAAGGCAGTGGCTTTGAGTGGCAGTGATGTTGCACAGATGAGCAGACCCTAGTCTTGAAAAAAGTGACCTTCCTAGGGAGCAGATGTCCTAGCTATTAAGAGAGGTCAGACAGTTGCTTCTCTTCTGAAATCCTCCTGTAAATCTGAACATTAGCATCAGGATCTAAGAGGAGGCAGGAGATAGGAGAGAACCTGTGGGTTAAGGGCAGAGTTTTGTGACAACATCCATCCAAGGTAGATCTGTCAGGACCTAGGTTGCTTTCTCCAATAACTAGATGTGAATGAATTTTAGGGAGAGCTGGAAAAGCAGCTTCTACAAGCAAACCCGATTCTGGAGGCTTTCGGCAACGCCAAAACAGTCAAGAACGACAACTCCTCACGATTCGTAAGTAGCAAAGCCACGTGGGTTTTCCAGAAAAGCTTTGGTGTCATCTCTTGCCTGGGGCTGCAGAGTGTTTGTGTGCAGAGGTAGGAGGAGCGTCTGACCCTGGAGAGATGGGCTGTACCTCACAATCTTGCAAGGGCTCCTGCCTCTCACTCCCTCATTCATTCATTCATTTATTCACTATTCACTCAACAAATATTGATTGGCCTGGTGCGGTGGCTCACACCTGTAATCCCAGCACTTTGGGAGGCTGAGGTGGGAGGATCACTTGAGCCCAAGGGTTCTAGATCAGCCTGGGCAACAAAGCGAGATCCCATCTCTATTATTAAAATAAAATTTAAAGAATTATTTATTGAGCACCTGGTATATGCTAGACCCTTATATCCAATACCATTTTATGTGACAAAACATGAATTGAGTGCCAACTATGTACCAGGCACACACCTCCTCCAAGAAATACTTAGTAAGTACCTACTGTATACAATTACTCTGGTAGGTACTTTTACATGTACCACCATTCTCTGTTTTTTTCTCATTTGCTGTTTTTATTAAGTGCCTACTGTATACCAGGCACTGAGCGAGTCTCACAGGATTGCGATGAATAGTTCAGATATGGTTCCAGCCTTCATGAAGCTGGTTCTTCCAATTGAAGAACAGACAGTAAGTGAGGCAGGGGTACTACCTTCTCACACACACTCCCCCAGGCTCCAAAGCAAAAGGTTTTTGCCTGAGCCCAACAGGGACAGGGGAACTCTGAAAGTGGGTGGTTGATGATATAGACAACAATGGTTTTATTGTACAAAAGAAGTGGTTGTCTCTGTAGGAGGGTCAGAAAGATATTTTAGTGAGAAAAGATGAAGGAAAAATTGCCTCTGCATTCCAGGAGAAGGGGGTCTCTGAACTGTTGCTCACTGAGATGGGGCCCTGTGGAAGACTCTTTCCAGAAAACTCTGCTCTGCTGAGCATATTCACATGGTGGTCCCTGACCCTGCCATCCCCAAGGCCCGTTTTAGTAACAAACAAACAATTACATAATGTCTCCTTTCCTCGCCCGAAATTAGAATCATAGATAGTATCACCTCCTACACGTATTAGATGAATACACATCAGCATAATGCCCTAACTGGAATATGAAGAAATAACATAAGACAATTCACAATAAAAGTGTGCATTTCAGGCCAGGCGAGGTGGCTCATGCCTGTAGTCCCAGTACTTTGGGAGACTGAGGTGGGCAGATCACTTGAGCTCAAGAGTTTGAGACCAGCCTGGGCAACATGGAGAAACTCCATCTCTACAAAAATAAATAAATAAATAAATAAAATAAAGTTCATTTCAGCATTATCAATGTTTGGGCCAGGCCACACCAACAGAAGACACAGTAAGAGACAGACACTTAGGTCTATCCACTGTGACAGCTACAAATACAAGGAAAAGGGTCAAGTTCAGGCACTGATGATGTTGGCATGGGATTTTCCAGAATGGCAACTGACTCTCAGTGAAGTGCTGAACCAAAGAAAAATCTTCTCTAGAGTCACACAGATGGGGTATTCTTGTATTAGAACAACATTTTAAACACTTGTTAATGCTTTTATTTAAAAGCATGAAAATCTAGGCCGGGCACAAAGTGGCTCACACCTGTAAACCCAGCACTTTGGGAGGCTGAGTTGGGAAGATCACCTGAGGTCAGGAGTTTGAGACCAGCCTGGTCAACATGGTGAAACCCTGTCTCTACTAAAAACACAAAAATTAGCTGGGCACGGTGACATACGCCTGTATTCCCAGCTGCTCGGGAGGCTGAGGTGGGAGAATCGCTTGAACCCGGGGAGATGGAGGTTGCAGTGAGCCAAAGTCACACCACTGCACTCCAACCTGGGCGACAGAGTGAGACTCTGTTTCAAAAAAAAAAAAAAAAAAAAAAGGCATTAAAAATCTAAAGGCATAAAGGTTAGGTTCTAAGCCTGGCTAATTACAAACAGATTTTTACCTCCATGAGTGTCAGGTGAGACACTGGAAGAGTCATAAGGGATATAGACAAGGATTGGCATCAGAGACTCCAGGTCATTGCAGGACTCCCAAAATATCCTTGGCCCCACTGTTCACTAACAGCAGTGGCCCCCATCATCATGTGACAAGCCAGATAATGGCTTCTACCGATTTCCAAAATCTCCATAGCAGATGTGCCGCCTCCACTGAGAAGCACTGCGTTTGCACGTTCCAATTCTGTGCAATGTTTCTAGCCCATCATAAATGGAAGCACGTGTAAGACAAATCCCTATAAACATCCTCCACTCACTGGCGTCCCTGCCATCTTGGGAAGGAGAGTGAAGAAGGTGCCTGGACCTTGCCTGTGACCAGCCGGCTCTCCCTGGCTCCATCTGGGATATGGTCATCCCAAATCACTCTACTGCATGTTTCCCAGTGGGGAAAGTTTGAAGGTTTTGTCAAGGACTGAGCAAGCCTAGGGGATTGTGTCCACACACGCCAACACTTCCCACCATGTTATGTCGTGATGAGGAAAGGATGAAATCCTGTCTCGCCTATTGAGGAAACAGGCAAAGGGTTGATGTCAACAGAAGGAGGATTGGGTTCCATCCTTGGTTTCATGGCTTAGGTGAGGCAGGTAGATAGGGCCATCTTTGGAGATACTTGTTGAGCCTCTAGGGTCAGGGACATGAGCCATTCCTGCCCAAAGGACATCCTACACAGGGCCTGCTTGGGCAGTGTGGCCAATGCATACTCACCTGTCCCACAGAAAAGGTTTAATCCATAGTTGGATGATGTGGATGCAGCATGTTTTGGAGCAGGATGGGGCCTGGGGAGGGAGCCCTCCAGCCCCTGAATATGGAAAAACCTTCTTTCTGCTTAGGGCCCTACCTCTCAGGAGCAATGTCACGTTGGACAAGTCACTTGATCTCTTTTAGCCTTAGTTTTCCCAGCTTTAAAATGGGAATAGTGGGCTGGGTGTGGTAGTTTACTCCTGTAATCCCAGCACTTTGGGAGGCTGAGGTGGGAGGATTGCTTGAGTGCAGGAGTCTGAGGCCAACCTGGGCAACATAGTGAGATCCTGTCTCTACAAAAAAATTTAAAAATTAGCCAGGTATGGTGGTGTGTGCCTGTAGTCCTAGCTGCTTGGGAGGGTGAGGTCATGGGGAAAAGGGGATTGCTTGAGCCCTGGAGTTCAAGGTTACAGTGAGCTGTGATTGCACCACTGCACTCCAGCCTGGGTGTCAGAGCAGGACCTTGTCTCTAATAAATAAATAAAATTTTTTAAATGGGGATAGCCATGATGGACTATTGTCATTGCAAGGGCCAAATGAAATTGATCTGTGAACACGTTTTACACATTCTGTTGCTGTCAGCCCTGGGGTGGTTTCAGCTGATCAGATGTTGCTTCCGCCTGACAAGTTGACCTGTGGGGTTCTGAGCATTTGCAAGACTCTCCCCACCCCACCCCCGCGTCCTCTGTAACATCTCCCTCCTGCTTGCCCACAGCGTGGGGTTAAAGGCTGAAGCTGGGCAGCAAAGCCTGAACTGTGTTTTCCTGTTGGCAGGGCAAATTCATCCGCATCAACTTCGACGTCACGGGTTACATCGTGGGAGCCAACATTGAGACCTGTATCCTTTCCCTGAGTCTGGGCCAAACGGGTACCCCTGCCCCCTACCAATCTCCTGCCCAGAGGCTGGGAGAGTCCAAGAGCCACCCCTGTCTTTCCAGCCTCTTAGGTTTCTTCCAGAACAAATCTCCCCTTAACAGCAGGCATTGTGGTGCAGTGGTTATACATGTGTGGACCGGACCCCTGGTTTGAACCCTAAACAAGCAGCCTAAGCCTGCATGTGATGCTCAAATGACCTGTCCCTTAGCTGAGTGACCTTGGGTTGGTTACTCCACCTCTCTGTGCCTCATCAGCAAAATGGGGATGATAATGAATGGTACCTGCCTCATAGAAATGTGAGAATAGAGTGAATGAACTCATATAAAGCTCTAGGCAGCATGCAAGGTGCAGAGTAAGGGCTGGCTACGTAGTGTCTGTTGTATGATCTTCACTTCATCCTTATTCAGCCATTGTCCGAGGCCAAATTCTGGACCTGTTGTCCTCTTAAAGAGTTGGTCTGTGATCGGCTCCACTTCTTAGGTAGGAAATTGATGAAAACAGAGTTTACCCAGAAGAATGCTGATATCGCAAGGAACAAGTAGAGCGTCTCTTTAATGAATCTGAGTGGTGAAGTGGAGCCAAGTTAGAAATTTCTGGACGTGGGGGAACGACCAGGTCTAGAGTTCAGTGACTGATCAGCCTCAGGAGCTTTGCAGGCGGCCCTAGGGCTCAAGGGTGTCGTGTGTTCACAGCTTCCTGTGGAACACGTGCTTGGCAATGAATAGGACCTGGGGGGCTGACTTAGCTTCTTTCTGCACCTGAGGTCCTCTAGCAGCACTTAGTGGTCCCATTTGTCCACGTTATGTGCCCTGGATAAGAGGGTGTGTTGTGGAGTGGCCTCCTCTCCACTGTACTTGTCTAAGCTGTGGGGATTTGGGAAAATCACTGAAGCTCTCTGGGCCTCAGTTTTGCCTCAGTAAAATGGGGGTGATCGCACCTACTTTCTGGAGCTGGTGCAGTGGTTAAATGAAATAATATGCATAATAATATGCACAGCCCTTGGTATGGTGCTGGGCCCAAAGTGAGCATCTCATAGGTGGTGGCTATTGTGTTAACTTAATGTTTTCTACGTTTCTACTTTAATCTGCCCAAACCAGCCAGGATTCCCATCCTGCAGGTAGGAAGGCTGCCAGGCTTCGGTCAAGTCCAGAGCCAGGGCCCTCTTGTCCTGCAGCCCTGCACACACCTCTCAGCAATCCATTTCCTTTGTTTAGAGCAAGCCCCAGGCATAGCCCCGACCTTCTGTCCTCAGCCTTCCTTTTAGATCAGTGGTTCTCAAAGTATGTTTCCAAACCAGCAGCATCAGCATCACTTGGGAGCTCCTTAGAAACACACATCTCAGCCAGGCACGGTGGCTCACGCCTGTAATCCCAGCACTTTGGGAGGCCAAGGCGGGCAGACCGCTTGAGATCAGGAGTTCGAGACCACCTGGCCAATATGATGAAACCCTGTGTCTACTAAAAATACAAAAATTAGCCAGGTGTGGTGGCATGCACCTGTAATCCTAGCACTTTAGGAGGCCAAGACAGGCAGATCACTTTAGGTCACGGGTTCAAGACCAGCCTGGCCAACAGGGTGAAACCCCGTCTCTACTAAAAATACAAAAATTAGCCAGGCGTGGTGGCATGCACCTATAGTCCCAGCTACTCAGGAGGCTGAGGCAGGAGAATCGCTTGAACCCAGGAGGCAAAGGTTGCAGTGAGCCAAGATCACACACTGCCCTCCAGCCTGGGTGACAGAGCGAGACTTTGGCTCAAACATACGTGTATGTGTGTGTGTGTGTACCCGTGTACACCATGAGAAAGTCTGAAAATCAGTGCTTTCCAGATTGGACATGGGCTGTGGTAGCCCAGGCACTGCTAGCTGGCTTTAGGACTTGAAGAAGACAAGGTCTGCTGATGTAGCCCCATCATCCCGCACCATCACGCTTAGTGCTGTGGAAATCCACCCAGTACAGTAGCCCAGCCTCCCAGCTGCCCTCTCCCATCACCCCGGCCCCTGTGATCTCCATGCCAGCCTCATCTGCCCTCCCCTCTACTCTCCTTCCTGCCACCCCCCATGGCGGAGCAGCTCTCCTGAAATTAATTAGTGTGGCGTGTTTACGGTCTGTCTCCCCTCCGTCCCATCAGACCCCACTCTTGGAACGGAGAACATGGAAGACAGCTTTGCCACTTGCTAGCTGTATGATCTTGAGAAAGGACTTCTCTTCTCTGAGCCTCAGTTTCCCCTTATTGAAAACACCGATAATAGTTGCACTTACTTCCTAGCATACTTTGTGAGGCTTCAGTGAGACAATTTATATCAATCGTTTCACATAGGAATGAATCATAAATCATAGGATCATAGAGGGTGTCATTATTTGTATTCTGTAATGTCTGAAGACAGCTCATTTTAAAGAAGGTTTGCTGGTGATGGCTGTTAGGGGAACATCTCATTACCATTACCATCTTCCTGGAGACTTTTTATGCTTTTTCTTTTCACTCTATTCCCCTCCCTTCTTTTTGCATCTGAAGTCTGCTGGCAGCACCCAGTGGTTCCATGTGTCCACAGGGGCGATGGTCAAAGTTAGACATTACCGATCCCAGGGGCAGAACTGGAAAGTCATCCCGTGTGAATTGGGTGTGACAGGGATGGAGGTGGAAGACC
Organism: Pongo pygmaeus; assembly: GCF_028885625.2. NCBI lineage: Eukaryota > Metazoa > Chordata > Mammalia > Primates > Hominidae > Pongo > Pongo pygmaeus. Next base: position 18,112,881 of record NC_072391.2, read on the forward strand.
AGAGGAACACCTGCAGTATCCCCAGAATCCCTAACTCCCTCCAAACCAGATCTGCTAGAAAAATCACGGGCAATTCGCCAAGCCAGAGATGAGAGGACATTCCACATCTTTTACTACATGATTGCTGGAGCCAAGGAGAAGATGAGAAGTAAGTGACTAGCAATGACATGTGATTGGATGGCTTGAACCTTCCCTTTCGTCAGAATCCGGGGTTAAGGGATTGGCTATTAAAACAGTCTCAGATCCTGCCAGAAAGGACCATGTCTGTGAGTGACATATGAGCAGTTCTTCATCTCATCACAGTGAGTGAGTGTGGCTTGTGTTCAGTCATTCTCATTTACTGAGTACCTACTATGTGACATAGTAGCCATCAACTCCAATTAGACATTAGATCATTAATGATTCATGTCTAATTAGACCAGAGAGCATCAAGTCCAACTAGACACAATCTATGCCTTCAAGGAAAGGGAGAAAGACATTTGCCTTACTTGCCAATTTATAAAACTTGCAAATATAAAGATGCATTTTGGTTTTATAAGGAATTTGCAGGGGCAGCGGGACTAAGCATTTTTCATTATACATGTTTTGCCAGTGATTTTGTAGAACAGGGGTCAAAACTTTTTCTGTAAAAGGCCAGATAGTAAATCTTCAGGCTTTGCAAGCCAGGTGGCTTCTGTCACAGCTATTCAACTCTGCCATTGTAATACAAAAGCAGCCACAGGCAATACATAAACCAAGGAGCACAGGCAACACATAAACCAGTGAGCGCAGGCAACACCTAAACCAGTGAGCGCAGGCAACATAAACCAATGAACACAGACAACATATAAACCAATGAGCACAGGCAGCACATAAACCAATCAACATAGGCAACACATAAATCAGTGAGTGCAGATGCATCACTGTGTTACAATAAAACTTTATTTACAAAAACAGGCAGTGTGCAGAAGTTTGCTGACCTCTGTTGTAGGGAAAAATGTTTTTTTATGTAAATACAATACACTGTATACCAACTCCAGTAGGAAGTTATGAGTTCTGGACATGCAGTTGTTTACTAACTCTTAAAAATATATACAAATCACATAGCTTAAAAAAGGAATGGATCAGTGACTATCTGTGCATAGTAGAGTCTACATGTTAGTAATAAGTTTTAAGTCTGAAATTTTATAGGAACAATACAGACTTTGCTTTCCATCTCTTTTGTGGCCCAAGGTTAGTTATTTTGGTTAAGACAGTAACCAAAAGGATCTGTGTGAGCTCAGAACTTCGCTGTGTCGGAGTGTATTGTAGAGCTCAGCTACTAGGGGGTGGCATTATCCATTATTTAAATTTCCAGGGTGGGGCGAAGTGGCTCTTGCCTGTAATCTCACACTTTGGGAGGCAGAGGCAGGCGGATTACCTGAGGTCAGGAGTTTGAGACCAGCTTGGCCAAGATAGTGAAACCCTGTCTCCCCAAAAATACAAAAATTAGCCAGGTGTGGTGGCTGGCACCTGTAATCCCAGCTACTCAGGAGGCTGAGGCAGGAGAATCGCTTGAACCTAGAAGGTGGAGGTTGCAGTGAGCTGAGATAGCACCACTGCACTCCAGCCTAGGCGACAGAGTGAGACTCTGTCTCAAAAAATAAAAATAAGTTTCCTTAATGGCTGGCTTTCAGGAAGATAGGATGTGAGGTGGAGCAATTTTTGGTAAACGGAGAATGCTGAATGGATTTTTTATGTACCAGCAAACATGGTATATTAGCAGTTACAGTGCAGGACCCTGTGGAATGGGCCAGGGAAAAATGTTGACTTTCCTTTTCGTTTTATTTGGCACCAGAGAAAACAGTTTGGTTGTCTGGTACCTTGAGTTCCAGTTTTGTGCTTTGCCTCTGGTCTTCCAGAAATGGGCAAGTATAGGGCTCACAACTAAATTCCCAGGGGCCCTTTGTATTCTAGATGATAGAACTGGAAAGATGTTAGGCTTTTAGAGAGAACCAAATATTCCTAAATGCATCCAAACTCGGGATAATGAAGTCTTGGCAAAGACCTCAATCCTCGTGACTTGAATCAGGCATTTCAAGTTAATCCAAAAGTTTGAGTTAACTGGTGTCTTCGGTCAATTTAACCTCGAGTTTATCAAGGAACTTCCAAGTGACTTGACCCATAAAAGACCTTTATTTTAAAAGAAAAATATCTTGCTGATGTCTCTCCAAAAGTATAACCGAATCCAGCCTAATTAAAGATTGACCTGGAAGAGGATCCTTGATGTATTGGAGGGTATAATAAAAGCAAATGGTGCAGGAGAAAGAAAGGCAATTATAAAGTTGGGGGTGGGGGAGAAGCTGAACAACAACAAAGGAAATGTAATCGTAGGATACAGTTTTACAGAGAATATCTAATTAATGTCATAATAAAAAGGGAGTTGGCAAACTATTTTCACTAAAGGGTCAGTAGTAAACGTTTTAGACTTTAAGGACCCGATGGCCTCTGTTGCAACTACTCAACTCTGTTGCCTAGTGAGAAAGCAGTCATGAGAAATAAACAAGGACATCAGAGCAGCTGTGTTTCAATAAAACTTTATTTACAAAAACAACAGGGGACCAGATTTGCCAACCTGTGATATGAGCCTTATATATTGATTCAACTAAAAATAGCTGGGGGTGGCTGGGCACGGTGGCTCACACCTGTAATCCCAGCACTTTGGGAGGCTGAGGCGGGTGGATCACCTGATGTCAGGAGTTCGAGACTAGCCTAGCCAACATGGTGAAACCCCGTCTCTACTAAAAATACAACAAATTACCTGGGCGTGGCGGTGGGTGCCTGTAATCCCAGCTACTCGAGAGGCAGGAGAATTGTTTGAACCCGGGAGGCAGAGGTTGCAGTGAGCAGCCAATATTGCACCACTGTACTCCAACCTGGGCAAAGGTGAAACTCCCAGTCAAAAAAAAATAGCTGGGGGAAAGGAAAGGTAGTATAAGAAAGCTGCATTTTTGCCTACCATAGCAGGAAGTCACTAGGTACTATCGAAACTTGACATATCCAGAAATCGCCTATTACAACGATTGTGCTTTGCCTCTGGTCTTCCAATAGGCCAAAAGCGCCTGTTAGTTTTGGCACTGAGGACTGGTTTCCTGGAAGAAAATTTTTCCACAGATTGGGCGGGCAGGGTGTGGGGGATGGTGTGGGGATGATTCAAGTGTATTACATTTACTGTGCACTTTATTATTACATTGTAATACATAATGAAATGATTATACTACTCACCATAATGTAGAATCATTGGGAGCTTGTTTTCCTGCGGTCCCATCGGGGGGTGATGGGGGACAGTGAGATTATTAGGCATTAGAGTCTTATAAGGACCGCGTATGTGCCGTTCACGATAGGGTTTGCGCTCCTATGAGAATCTAATGCTGCTACTGATCTGATGGGAAGTGGAGCTCAGACAGTGATGCAAGCGATGGGCAGCAGCTGCAAATAATGGATAAAGCTTCACTCGCTCACCTACTGCTCACCTGCTGCTCACCTCCTGCTGTGTGGCCTGGTTCCTAACATGGACCAGTACTGGTCTATGGCCTGTGGGTTGGGGAACCCTTGGCCTATTATATATAATACATAATGGTATATACATTATAATAGGCTCGTATATATAGCAAGCCTATTCTGCAGAGAGATAGTGGTAACTGCCAGATAAAAAGCAGCTAAAAGAGATAAAAGCAGGTATTATGGAGTAAGGTAGGAGTTGGAAAAGGGATGTGACAGAAGAATGCTATTTTTCATTATAAACCTTTGGTAGTAATTGATTTTTAAAACTCATGTGCCTGTTTGAATTTGGTAAAAATTTTATAAATACATGAATAAGGCCAGGTACGGTGGCTCACGTCTGTAATCCCAGAACTTTGAGAGGCCGAGGTGGGTGGATCACCTGAGGTCAGGAGTTCAAGACTAGTGTGGTCAACATGGTGAAACCCCATCTCTACTAAAAATACAAAATTTAGCTGGGCGTGGCGGCGGGCGCCTGTAATCCCAGCTACTCGGGAGGTTAAGGCAGGAGAATCGCTTGAACCTGGGAGGCGGAGGTTGCAGTGAGCCGAGATCGCATCACTGCACTCCAGCCTGGATGACAGAGTGAGACTCCGTCTCAAAAAAAAAAAAAAAAAAAAAAAAAGAGTAAAGTTTGATCTAACTCTTCTGACAGCTTTGTCTCTGAAGGCAGGGTGCCTCTGGACAATTGAGGTAAAGGCATCCCTTCCTCCAGGTAAATGTAACTTCGTGCCAGGGATTGTGGCTTAGCAAGCAGAACCAAGGCTGGATATCAGCTGCAGTCACTGGTGCAGTGCACAACCTGCACCACTGTGCAAGGCTGGCAGTGGTTGGTGAGGCTGTCTACATGACGACGCATGAGGGTTTTAAATGGTCCAAGCCTTGAGAAAGGGAAAGGAATTATGATGGCCCAGACCCTTGACCAGATCTCTATCTCATGTTGAAATTAGAAGTGTGTCTTATTGACTCTGACCTCTCTTTCTCTCCTTCTAGGTGACTTGCTTTTGGAGGGCTTCAACAACTACACCTTCCTCTCCAATGGCTTTGTGCCCATCCCAGCAGCCCAGGATGATGAGATGTTCCAGGAAACCGTGGAGGCCATGGCGATCATGGGTTTCAGCGAGGAGGAACAGCTATGTAAGTCTCACACCTTGAGTCTGGAAGGTAGCCTGCCTGGATACCAATGGAACCTGTTAAGAACTCTTCTCTGGTCAGGACAGATTTCTGCTCTCTGAATTCCCCACCTTCCATTAAAAAAAAAAAAAGGCGGAAAATGAATTTTATTCTAGGTGGTTTGTTTGTATTGTAGAAAAGTGGCTGTATAACTAGGACTCTTTTAGTTGCAAGTAACCTGAGCTGGCTTAAACCAAAGGGAAAGTGACTAACTCACAATATTGATAAGTTCAGGGAGGTTAGGCACGGTGGCTCAGGCCTGTAATCTCGCGCTTTGGGAGGCCAAGGTGGGCAGATCGCTTTAGGTCAGGAGTTCGAGACCAACCTGGTCAATTTGGTGAAACCCTGTCTCTACTAAAAATACAAAAAATTTAGCCAGGGCTGGTGGTGCACACTTGTAGTCCTAGCTACTCAGGAGGCTGAGGTGGGAGGATTGCTTGAACCCAGAAGGCAGAGGTTGCAGTGAGCTAAGATCACACCACTCCACTCCAGCTTGGGAAATGGAGCTAGACTCCATCTCAAAAAAAAAGAAAAAAAAAAAGTTCAGGAATTCAAGCTTCAGGTACAGTGAGATCTAGGTGTTCAAAAGATTTTTCTAGAACCTAATTTCTTGTCTTCTATCTCTCTCGACTACATTGTTTCTCTGTAGGATGCAGTTTGTTGACAGCAACATGTCTGGGTTCCAGCCCTTACATTCTTTGGGTTTATGTCCAAAGAACACAGTAGATTCCTGGCTTAAGTTCCTGAACGGAGTGTCATTGACTCTGATTGGTTAGCTTAGGTTGATATGCACATTCCTGAGCTATGCAGCATAGGCAGGGTTGTGGAAAGCACAGGGTGGTTTCATTATGGTCCCTAAGAATGGATTCTTGGAGCTGAAGGTAGAGATGTTGGCCTCATCAGGAACATGTGGGCAGAGTTTAGGGGAGGGGGAGTGATCGAGGCAGTGGATTTACTCAGGCTCTTCCTGGAGGGGTTGCTCTGGTGATCGATTGATACTGATCAAAATCATCCAACCAATGGCCAAGAAACACACTGGGTCTTGAGAACAGGACAGCTCAGAAAGAAATTCTTGGTCAGGACACTGTGTTTCTGAAATGACACTGTTTTCCTTCTGGGTTAGATGTGCCTCAGTGTTCAAGGTTAATCTCTTTCAGGAACACCAGGCCAGAACTGTGGAAAGTTTCCCTTCCTTCCCACGCCTACGCCTGGTTGGAGCCCCAGAATAGCACTGAGGTTGCTGAAATGCTGCATAAGGAGAGGGGCAGCTCCTCCGAAGATAACTTGGGGTCTAGAAAAATAAGGCTCTATGGGTCGGTTGACAAATGAATGGTGTGTGTGGGTCTTGGCCAGGGTCCCACATCAGAATCTAGTGCTGATAGCCTCCTTGTCTGAATGACATAGGCACTCCAAGAATGATTCATTTTATTTGGGACAGGGGTCAGTTTTGCTTCTAATCTTGCTTTTAAATAACAATAAACAATGGTTAAGTATTTGCTGTGTGCCAGGAATTTACCAAATCCTTTTTTCTTAATGTACTACACTGTTCAGTATAGTTTTATTTAAATAATAAAAAACTGGAACAGGCTGGGCACAGTGGCTCATGCCTGTAATCCCAGCATTTTGAGACACTGAGGCAGGAGGATTGCTTGAGCCCAGGAGTTCGAGACCAGCCTGGACAACATAGCGAGACTCTGTCTCTACAAAAAAAAATAAAGAAAATAGAAAAAAACTGGAACAAACTAAAATAGGTTGATTGATAGAGGGTTTATTAAATCATTGTCTGTCCTTGTGAAAGAAAACAATGAGACCATTTAAATTGTTTTGCTGGGCATGGTGGCTCACGCCTGTAATTCTAGCACTTTGAGAGGCCAAGGCAGGCAGATCACTTGAGCTCGAGTTTGAGACCAACCTGGGCAACATGGCAAGATCCCTTCTCTACAAATAATACAAAAAATTAACTGGGTGTGGTGGTACACACTGTAGTCCCAGCTAGTTGGAAGACTGTGGCGGGAAGATTGCTTGAGCCCAGGAGGTCGAAGCTGCAGTGAGCCGAGATCACGCCACTCTGTCACCTAGGCTAGAGTACAGTGGTGCAGTCTCAGCTTCCTGCAACCTCTGCCTTGCAGGCTCAAGCAGTTCTCCCAGCTCAGTCTCTCAAGTCATTGAGACTGCAGGCATGTGCTACCACGCCTGGCTAATTTTTGATTTTAGGGTTTTTGTTTTGTTTCATTTGAGATGGAGGCTCGCTGTTGTCACCCAGGCTGGAGTGCAGTGGCACGACCTTGGCTCACTGCAACCTCTGCCTCCCGGGTTCAAGCAATTCTCTTGGCTCAGCCTCCTGAGTAGCTGGGATTACAGGTTCCCACCACCATGCCCTGCTATTTTTTTTTGTATTTTTAGTAGAGACTGGGTCTCACCATGTTGGCCAGGCTGGTCTTAAACTCCTGACCTCAGATGATCCACCCGTCTTGGCCTCCCAGAGTGCTGGGATTACAGGTGTGAGCCACCATGCCCAGCCCCCAGTGTTCTCAGTGTACATTGGCACTTGCCAATTTCCACTTTAACCACAGAGACCAGACCCCAGGCCCGGCACCTTTGGCAGGCCCAAGCATCTAGCTAGAATTTGGTAATACTGTTTTCCTTGTATTTATATTTATAATTGCCATCTATTTATGGAAAGTGAAGATGATTTTTCACTTAAGATAGAGAAAGTTTTCTATTAAAACAAATGTAAGGAAGGAGAAGGAAGTAAATTTAAAGAAAATGGTTAAGCAAATAATGGAGCAGATGGTACACAGAGCAAGCATTCAGATGATGGCATGCAAATGACCAACTCTCATGGGAACCAACTTAGTCCCAAATGTACACCAACCCCATTTATAAACCAAGAGCAACTTCTAAACCCTCCATCAAGGAGCCTATGGAGAAGGGGGTGGGTCAGGCACCAGGCTGAAGCTTCATGAGGCTCCAAGTGACCAGGGGAGACCAGGATTTTCCCCACCACATTGGGTTCTTCAGCCTTGAACTCCTGTGCTCAAGATATCCTCATGTGCCACACCATGCCTGGCTTCTTTTTTTTTTTTTTTTTTTTTTTTTTTTTTTTTTGAGAGGGAGTCTCACTCTGTCGCCCAGGCTGGAGTGCAGTGGCGCGATCTCAGCTCACTGCAAGCTCTGCCTCCCAGGTTCATGCCATTCTTCTGCCTCAGCCTCCGAGTAGCTGGGACTACAGGTGCCCACCACCATGCCTGGCTAATTTTGTTTTTGTATTTTTAGTAGAGACAGGGTTTCACCGTGTTAGCCAAGATTGTATCAGTCTCCTGACCTTTGGTCCGCCCATCTCAGCCTCCCAAAGTGCTGGGATTACAGGTGTGAGCCACCGTACCTGGCCCATGCCTAGCTAATTTTTTAATTTTTTATAGAGACAAGGTCTTGCTATGTTGTCCTTGCTGGTCTTGAACACCTAGCCTCAAGCAATCCCCCGCCTCAGCCTCCCAAATCCTTGGGATTACAGCCATGAGCCACCATGCCTGGCCTGGTTATGCTGTTTCTAACATATTTTTAAGATGATAAATCATCTAAATTGTCCATCCTGTGTCCCCTTGGTGGCACACATGTCTGGTGTTGGAAAGTCCTGTTTCTTATTCCTCAGTAAGAAGAGAGGTGTAAGGCCACTGTAAAAAATTAGCACAAACTTGATGTCTTAAAACAACAGGAATTTATTTTCTCCCAGTTCTGGAGCTCAGGGTTCTGAAATCAAGGTGTCAGCAGGAGCCAGGCGTAATGGCTCATGCCTGTAATCCCAGCACTTTGGGAGGCCAAGGCGAGAAGATCATTTGCGGCCAGGAGTTCAAGACCAGCCTGAGCAACATAGCAAGACCACTTCTATACTAAAAATTAAAAAAAAAAATTTTTTTTTTTTTTTAAAGACAAGGTGCTGGCAGGGGTTGTTGCTTCTGGAGGCACTGAGGGAGATCTGTTCCTTGCCTCTGTCCTGGCCTCTGGTGGCTCTGGCAGTTCCTGGATTTTCCTTGGCTTGTCTCACTCCAGTCTCTGCCTCATCCTTCATGTGGCATTCTACTCTGTGGGTCTTCTCTTCTGTCCATCATAGACACTTGACATTAAATATAGGGCCCACCAGGTTAATCCAAGATGATCTCATCTTGAGATCTTTTGCTTGATTCCATCTGCAAAGACCTTTTTTTCCAAAATAGGCCACGTTCAGGCTGGGCGCAGTGGCTCACGCCTGTAATCCCAGCTCTCAAGGAGGCAGAGGCAGGAGGATAGCTTGAGCCCAGGAGTTCGAGACCTGCCTGAGTAATATAGTGAGACCCCGCTCTCCACAAAAAGGAAAAAAAAAATAAGTGTAACCCCCCCAAATTAGGCCACATTCATAGGTTCCAGGTGGATATATTTTAGAAAGACCCACCTTCCACCTAATATAGGTGGCTTCCACTCTTTACCACCTACTAGCCAGGCCCTTGCTCAGCATCTTACAAGACCTAAACTTCACAAAGTAGGTACTACTGTTACCATCTCCGTTTTGCAGATAGGGAAACTGAGGCTCATGGGACTTATTGAGACTCATGTAGAGTCTCTATCCTCTATTCATCCACGATTCATCCATCAATCCATCCTGTATTCATCCATCTATCCTCTACTCATCCTTCCATCACCCATCCATCCATCACCCATCCATCCCTCCATCTACCCACCCATCCATTCATCCATGAACCCATCCTCTATGTATTTATATATTCATTCGTCCATCCACCTTCCATCTGCCATCCGTCCATCTCCCTCCCTCCCCATGTGTATCTGGACCCTGAACTAGGCTTTGGAAATTCAAAGATGATGAGATTTATAAGAAACAAAGCTGGGATTTGAACTCAGGACTCTAACTGCAGAGTGCGTGCTTTGCACCAGTGCACCAGGATGCTGCCAGCTGTCACCACCCTTGCTGTGTTGTGTCTCCTCACTGGTTTACTTCTTTGCTGTGTGCTAACTCTGCCCCAAGGCTCATCTCTTATGGCCTGGGAGCAGTGGCGTTCTTTTGTCATTTCTGAAATTACATTAACTATACCAGAAAGTGCAAATCAGTGGTTCCTGAGCCCACAGGAGAGATCGGCCACTACAACCTTCAAAATTTTAAAATATTGGTTCCTAAAGTTTAAATATGGGTAGGCCGGGCACTGCGGCCTATAATCCCAGCACTATGGGAGGCCAAGGCACACGGATCACTTGAGATCAGGAGTTTGAGACCAGCCTGGCCAACATGGTGAAACTCCGTCTCTACTAAAAATAGAAAAATTAGCCGGGTGTGGTGGCACACGCCTGTAATCCCAGCTACTCTGGAGGCTGAGGCAGGAGAATTCCCCTGAACCCGGGAAGCGCGGAGGTTGCAGTGAGCCGAGATTGCACCAATGCACTCCAACCTGGGTGACAGCAAGACTCCGTCTCACAGAAAAAAACAAAACAAAACAAAACAAAAAAACCGTGGGTAGACTTCACGTAAAAAGTCTGGGTTTTCATTATCTGGAAAAATCAAGTTCTAGCAACACTGGGCTAGATGGAGTAGCTGCTGGTCCCTTCAGATGGGTTTGTGGCCTCCTTGGGTCCCCACAGTCCTCATTAGTTGGCTTTGTTCATTTAGACCAGTGGTTCTCTGCCAGAGGTGAGTTTGCCTCCCAGGGGACATTTAGTAGTGTCTGGTGACATCTGTGGTTGTCACAACTCTGTCGGGGTAAGCACCACTGACATCTAGTGGTTGGAGACCAGGGATGCGACTAAACTTCCCATGATGCCCAGGGCAGCTCCCCACAATAGAGAATTATCTGGCCCAGAATTTCTGCAGTGACAAGATTGAGAAACCCTGAGCTGGCTGGCTCACCTGGGCTGTGCAGGCGTTTCAGCAATCTTTAGTGTAAATTTACACTTTTAAAACTGTGAGTACAACTCTTCATAGTTTACAAAGCCTCTTTCATAGATGTTATGGTTAAAAGGAAGTGTCTTTCCAAGCCCTGTCATCAGCAGCTTCATTCATTTTGGGGAGAAGGCTTTCTGCCATAGTGAGTGGGAGCAAATGGGTGGGCGGTCAGCAGCTGGGTCCTTTTGCTGAGCTGAACCAGGGACCCCGTGGTGTGAGAATAGCTGTTGTGAAGGGCCTTGTAATGTCTGGTTTGGACTGAGGAACCAGAGAAGTCTGGGATCTCTAGGCTTTGTTCCTGGAACATAGTGACTGATTTGAAGCCAGAACTCTGGGTGATTTGTACCTGAGTTAAGCTAAGCCAAGAATTTGTGTTAATCATCATCCATTCTCCATCCATCCATCCATCCATCCATCCATCCGTCCATCTACCATCCATCCGTCATCCATCTATCCTCCTTCCATCCATCCATTTATCCATCTATCTATCATCCATCCATCAATCCTCTATCCATTCCTCCATCCATCGTCCATTCATTATCCATCCATCCATCCTCTGTCCATTCCATCTATCCATCTATCCTCTATCCATCCATCTATCCTTCCATCCATCATCCATCTATCCTCTAACCATGCATTATTCATCCATCAATCCATCCTCTATTCATCCATCTATACTCTACTCATCCATCCTTCACCCATTCATCTACGCACCCATCCATTCCTGCATTCATCCATGAACACATCCTCTATCCATTTATTCATTCATTGATTCATCCATCCATCCACCTTCCACCTACCATCCATCCATCTCTCTCCCTCCCTCCCATGTGTATCAGGATCCTGGACTAGGCTTTGGAAATTCAAAGATGATTAGGGCAGGCCCCCCACTCTCCAGAAACTCATTGTCTTGTGGGGATTTCAGACATAGAAACTATTTTAACAGTAACATGGCCTGAGTATGGAGTCAGAAAGGTTCCAAGTATTCTGGGAACACAGCATTTTTGTTTGGAGACACCTGAACAACAAGTGGAAACAAATGTATATCTTCTTCATCCCAACATGGGCATCTGGTACACCCAGCAGAGTATGTAAGAAGCACAGGGTTTTTATTTCAAAAATCCTTTTATTGACATATGATTTACATGTAGAAAATTGTGTATGTCATAGTGTGCAGTGCAAAGAATTATTATAAACTGAACACGTCTGTGTAATTAGAATCCATTTTAAATAAGAGAATGCCACCAGCCCCACAGAAGCTCCCACATGCACCTTCTAGGAGCTTCCCTCAATTAAGGATAATCATTATCCTGATTTCTAACAGCATCGATTAGTTTTGCCTTTTCTTGGATGGACTGTCTATATATGGACTTAGACAGTATGTTCTTGTTTCCATCTGTCCTCTTTTGTTCAGTATTTGTGTCTGGAAGATATGTCAGGGTGTTTTTTTGTTTTAGAGGCAGGATCTCCCTACATTGCCCGGGCTGTATCAAGCTCCTGGCTTCAAGCAGTTCTTCCACCTCAGCCTCCTAAAGTGCTGGGGTCGCAGGCATGAGTCACCATGCTGGCCCCAATACATCAGTTTTGATTTTTGGTAGTTGTAGCTCATTCATTCTCACTGTTCTGTGGCAGGGGTTGCTAACACATTTTTCTGTAAAGGGTCAGATAGTAAATTCTTTAGCCTTTGTAGGCCAGACGATCTTTGTTGCAACTCATGAACTCTGCCAGTGTAGCATGCAAATAGTTATAGACAATCTGTAAATGAATAAGTATAGCTGTGTTCCACTAAAACTTTATGCATAATAGCAAGCAGTGGGCCAGATGTGGTCCATGGGCTCTAATTTGCCAGTCCCTGCTGCGTGGTATTCCATTGTAACACAAGGTTTTAAGCAACCATATGAAAATATTGAGCTCAGAATTTAGTTTCTTCAGAGGAAAGATGTAGGCTGACTCTGGGTCCCCAGTGGCTTTAGGCTCCAAAACTCCAGGGTACCTTGGCATTGACCTCTGTGTCTGCTCTGCTCTTCTCTCCCCACCTCAGCCATATTGAAGGTGGTATCATCGGTCCTGCAGCTTGGAAATATCGTCTTCAAGAAGGAAAGAAACACAGACCAGGCGTCCATGCCAGATAACACAGGTACTTGCCACCTTTTCCCAATGACCAATGACTTTGGGGTTGGGGGGGTGGGGAAGGTGGCATTTAACCATTGGTTATTTTTCAAGGTGAAGGTATCTGGGGTTTTAACAACAGATGGACTAGGTTCTTATCACTCACTTTTCTTTTTTCAAACTTTTCAGTGCTCAAGACCCTATGTGGAAAGTTATTGAATCAGAGTGCAGGGATTAAAAAAAAACCTAATAGTTTTATTTATTTCTTCTTTTTTAAAAATACAAAATTTTACAAGTTTTAATAGAAATGAGGTCTCGCTGTGTTGCCCAAGCTGATCTTGAACTCCTGAGCTCAAGTGATCCTCCCACCTTGGCCTCCCAAAATGCTGGGATTACAGGCAAGAGTCATCACATCCCACCCCAATAGTGACCAGACAAGATCCTGAGGGACCCTCTCTTCTAAAATACTCCACTTAATTGTTTTGTTAAAGAAATATTTCTCAAGCCCCTACAATATGCCACTGGGATACAGCAGGAAATGACACAAGAATAGCTCTTCTTACAGTATCTGTGGTCGTTTTGGGGAGACAGACCTCCATTGCCCTGAGAATTAGGGGTGCCAGATAAAATACAGGATGTCCAGATAAATTTCAATTTTAGGTAAACAACAAACCTTTTTTTAAATTTTAAGTATGTCCCTTGTAACATTTGGACCATGATTATACCAAAAGAGTATTCTTGTTTATCTGAAATTCAGGTTTAACTGAGCATCCTGTAATTTTCCCCCTAAATCTGATAAACCTACCCACAAATAAACAGTATTTTGTGTTTTGAGAAGCTGGCCTGGCTACCACTATGCTTATTGGTGGCTGAGCTGAGGGCAAAACTTAGGTTTCTTATTTCCCAGCCCAGGCTGTATATTGTGTTGCTTTTTCCCGCTCCCTAGAGCCCACCTTGATCAAACCTGTTGCAACCGCTTACTGGGTTTACCTTGCCCACTACCTAGTCAGAGCCAATTAATCAAGACAGGGGAATTGCGATAGAGAAAGAGTAATTCACGCAGAGCTGGCTGCATGGGAGAACAGAGTTTTATTATTACTCAAATCAGTCTCCTTGAGCATTCGGGAATCAGAGGTTTTAAGCATAATGTGGTTAGGGGGAGGCCAGTGAGTTGGGGATGCTGATTGGTTGGGTCGGAGATGAAATCACAGGGAGTCGAAGCTGTCCTCTTGCCCTGAGTCAGTTCCTGGATAGAAGCCGTAAGATCAGATGAGCCAGTTTCTCAATCTGGGTGGTGTCAGCTGATCCACCTGGTGCCAGGGTCCACAAAAATATCTCAAGCACTGATCTTAGGTTTTACAATAGTGATGTTATCCCCAGGAGCGATTTAGGGAGGGTCAGACTCTTGTAGCCTCCAGTTACAGAACTCCTAAACCATAATTTTTAATCTTTGGGCTAATTTGTTATTCCTACAAAGGCAGTCTAGTCCCCAGGCAAGAAGGGGGTTTGTTTTGGAAAAGGGTTCTTGTGTTTTAAACTATAAACTAAGAGGCTGGGCATGGTGGCTCATGCCTGTAATCCTAGCATTTTGGGAGGCCGAGGCGGGTGGATCACTTGAAGTCAGGAGTTCAAGACCAGCCTCGCCAACATGGTGAAACCCCATCTGTACTAAAAATACAAAAATTAGCTGGGCGTGGTGGCAGGCGCCTGTAATCCCAGCTACTCAGGAGGCTGAGGCAGGAGAATTGCTTGAACCCAGGAGGCAGAGATTGCAGTGAGCCAAGATTGTGCCACTGTGCTCCAGCCTGGGTGATAGAATGAGACCCTGTCTCAAAAAAAAAAAAAAAAAAAAAAAAATCTATAAACTAAGTTCATCCCAAAGGTAATTCGACTTACACCCAGGAATCGTTCAGTGGAGCTTGGAAGTTAGAAGCAAGATGGAGTCGGTTAGGTCAGATGTTGTTCAGTGTCTCAGTTATAATTTTGCAGTGGCAGTTTCATTCTCAGGTGTTTGTTATATATTAGAGTCCCTAAATCTGGCAAATTAATGGAATCCAGATGCCAAGGAAAGACCTCAGGGAAAGAGAAATGAAAAAGCGTTCTTGCCAAGAGATAGGGGAAAAAAATCCTAAAATAACTCTATTTACTATGTCTTGCACATGCAAAGCAGCATGTAATGCTATTTTCATGTTAGGGGATCAGCTCATGGTCACACCACTGCACTTCAGCCTGGGCGACAGGAAGACTGCAGCTCAAAAAAAAAAAAAAAAGAGCGTTTAGGTTGATTCTAGTATTTTGCTATTGCAAACAATGCTGCAACACATATCCTAGAAGGGTGAAACAAATGTTTATTGAATAGTAAGTATTCAATAAATGTTACTATTAGTAACTATTTAATACTTACTAAGTAACTATTAAATAAATCTCAGGGGCCAGTGGCTCACGCCTGTAATCCCAGCATTTGGGGAGGCCGAGGCGGGCAGATTGCCTGAGTTCAGGACTTCGAGACCAGCCTGGGCAACATGCTGAAATTCCATCTCTACTAAAATACAAAAGAAATTAGCTGGGTGTGGTGGCAGGCACCTGTAATCCCAGCTACTCAGGAGGCTGAGGCAGGAGAATTGCTTGAACCCGGGCGGCGGAGGTTGCAGTGAGCTGAGATTGTGCCTCTGCACTCCAGCCTGGGCGACAGAGCGAGACTCCATCTCCAAAAATAAAAATAAAATAAAAATAAATCTAATTATCTATCTATCTATCTATCTATCATCTCAGGGACTTTACATACTTTACCTTATTTAGTCCTGGGTACCAACAAGGTACTGAAGAGCTGACCCTTTTTAAAGCTGAGAAAAGCAAGATTCTGGGAGGGTAAAGAGCTTTTCCAAAGTCACATGACTTGGAAGTGTGAAGGGACAGGGACTTGAGACTAGAACTACCTGACCCTAAACCCCCAACTGGGGCCTACTTCAGCCCACCCCAATCATTGGCTCTCAGCAAAATACTGGGGAGTGTGACCACTAATGACAGCAGCCTTTAGGACATTTCAAGCTATATTCACGGTCAGCGGGTCCCATTTCCCCAAGAGAACCCGGTGTATTCACACATCACAAATGTCCCATGTGATGTGCCTTTCTGCCAAGCTGTTTCTTTCGTGATGCACTCGAGATGTTTCTTTTCTCCATCCAGCTGCTCAGAAAGTTTGTCACCTCATGGGAATTAATGTGACAGATTTCACCAGATCCATCCTCACTCCTCGTATCAAGGTTGGGCGAGATGTGGTACAGAAAGCCCAGACAAAAGAACAGGTAATGATGTACCTGCCGTTTACTTATCACTTACCCATCCATGCACCCACCCATCTGTCCATTCATCCATCTATCCACCTGTTTACTCATTCATGTATTCATCAATCCATTCACCCACGGTCTGCCTCTGCATCTGTCCATCCATCCATCCTTTCTATCCACCCATTCATCTGTCTGTTCATCTACCCATTCATCCATCTATCCACCTGTTCACTCATTCATGTATTCATCAATCCATTCACCCACGGTCTGCCTCTGCATCTGTCCATCCATCCATCTTTCTGTCCACTCATTCATCTGTCTGTTCATCCATCCATCCATTCATCTGCCCATCTATCTGTTCACCCATCATCTGTCCACTATCTGTTCACCCATCATCTGTCCATCCCTCACTCATCCATCTGTCCATCCATGACCCAGCCATCTGTCCATCCATCCATCTTCCTATCCACTCATTCATCTATCTGTTCATCCATCCATCCATCCATTCATCTGCTCATCTATCTGTTCACCCATCATCTGTCCATCCCTCACTCATCCATCTGTCCATCCATGACCCAGCCATCTGTCCATCCATCCATCACCCATCCAGCTGTCATTCCATTCATTCATTCATTCATTCATCTGTCCATCCATCCACCCATCTATCTCTTTATCCCTCATTTATTCAATACTAGAATATTCAAAGTCCCATGTCAGGTTTTGTTTGTTTGTTTTCTGTTTTTGAGCCAGAGTCTTGCTCCGTCGCCCAGGGTGGGGTGCAGTGGTGTCATGGCAGCTCACTGTAGCCTCTGCCTCCCAGATTCAAACGATTCTCCTGCCTCAGTCTCCCAAGCAGGCATGCACCTGCATGGGTCTACAGGCATGCACCACAACGCCTGGCTAATTTTTGTATTTTTAGTAGAGACGGGTTTTTGCCATGTTGGTCAGGCTGGTCTTGAACTTCTGACCTCAAGTGACCCACCTACCTCGGCCTCCCAAAGTGCTGGGATTACAGTGTGAGCCTGACCACGCCTGGCCAAGAATAAAAATCTTCACCACCAGCCTGGCTTATGTGAAAATGGAACCCATTGAGAATAACCGGGTTCCCCTGGTTCCCTTCTGCAGGCTGACTTTGCTGTAGAGGCTTTGGCCAAGGCAACATATGAGCGCCTTTTCCGCTGGATACTCACCCGTGTGAACAAAGCCCTGGACAAGACCCATCGGCAAGGGGCTTCCTTCCTGGGGATCCTGGATATAGCTGGATTTGAGATCTTTGAGGTACAGCTCAGTGGGATTGTAAGAGCCATGGTCTTGGTTCTCTGAGATGGGCTTTTTCTTGGAGGAATCATGATTTTGGAGAAAGGCATATAGATGGCTACTGTAGGGTAGGAGGCTGTCTAGTTAGGGGTGAATCCTTGAGGGTATAAGAGACAGAAATCCAACAGGAAATGCATTGGTTTCTGGAACTGAGAAGGCCAGACATGTAGCTGGATCCTGTAGGCAGGATCTGATCTCCTACCATCGTTCCCTCTCTCTGTGCCTTCCTCCATATTGGCTCCATTCTCAAGCAGGCTCTCCCCTCATGGTGGCAAGATGGCTGCCACAGCTCCAGCTCCAGCCAGACTGCCCCTCAGTAATCCTGGCAAAAAAAAAAAAAAAAAAAGCACATATCTCTTTTCTAACAGTTCCAACCAAAATCTTGGAATTAAGTCTCACTGACTCTTACTCAGCTGAATTGGGCTACATGGTCACCTCCAAGCCAAGAACTGTTTGCAGGAGCTTGCAATACCTCATGTAGTAGAAACATGGATATTGGATCCATGCCCATGGGTTTGAGGAAAGTTATCGGAGAAAGGGAAGGGTTTTTTTTGTCTTGTTTTGTTTTTTGAGATGGAGTCTTTCTCTGTCGCCCAGACTGGAATGCAGTGTCACAATTTCGTCTCACTGCAGCCTCTGCCTCCTGGGTTCAAGCAATTCTCTTGTCTCAGCCTCCTGAATAGCTGGGACTACAGGAGTGCACCACTATGCCCAGCTAATTTTTTCTTTTTCTTTATACAGAGTCTCACTCTGTCGCCCAGGCCGGAGTGTAGTAGTGTAATCTTGGCTCACTGCAACCTCCGCCTCCCAGGTTCAAGTGATTCTCCTGCCTCAGCCTCTTGAGTAGCTGGGATTAGTGCCACCATGCCTGGCTACTTTTTTTTTTTTTTTTTTTAGTAGAGACAGAGTTTCACCCTGTTGGCCAGGCTAGTCTCGAACTCCTGACCTCAAGTGATCCACCAGCCTCAGCCTCCCAAAGTGCTGGAGTTACAGGCATGAGCCACCGTGCCTGGCCAATTTTTGTATTTTTAGTAGAGAGAGGTTTCGCTATGTTTGCCAGGCTGGTCGCAAACTCCTGACCTCAAGCGATCCTCCTGCCTTGGCCTCCCTAAGTGCTGGGATTACAATCATGAGCACCACACCCAGCCGGGAGGTTTTAAGATTGATAGATATCCTGAAAGAGGTGTACTACCGAGTTACTTTCTCTCTGCGCCTCTGTTTTCACATCTGTAAAATGTTTCCACATTTGTACATGCAGTAGCATGCCTTACGAGGTTTGTCCATCCATAGATGGTTGTGCAGATGGAGGAGATAAGCATCTTTAGGGTGTGTGAGGGCCATGTGATGTCAACTTCGCCAGCCCTGGTGGACTCTAGGCAGCATGTTTTGAGGCCTCAGCCCCGTCTGGGTGCTGGGATGGCAGAACAGGATGTGGGCGAGCCATGGGGGCGCTGTCAGGTGGAGCTTCTGTGAGGCTCTTTGTCTTCTGACTTAATACCAAGATGCTTACGCTCCGCCCCCATGCCATGTGCTCAGGTGAACTCTTTCGAGCAGCTGTGCATCAACTACACCAACGAGAAGCTGCAGCAGCTCTTCAACCACACCATGTTCATCCTGGAGCAGGAGGAGTACCAGCGCGAGGGCATCGAGTGGAACTTCATCGACTTTGGTCTGGACCTACAGCCCTGCATCGAGCTCATCGAGCGGCCGGTGAGGGGCACGTGGGTGTGCGGGGCTCCGTCACACCTTGCACACGTGTGTGGCCTCTGTGGAGGTGACGTGGACCCCACACTCTCCCCATGCACACAGCATTCCCCCACCCAATCCATCACCCAGTCCTGAAAGGCTGTAAGCTGAATTCTTGTGAACTGTTATAATTTCCATTAACCCACATTTTCATATCAAAGGTATTTTCTTTAATTTCTGCCTTCCTTCCATCCTCTTTTTCCTTCCTTTTTTTTCTTCCCTACCTCTTTCCCTTCCCTTTCCTTCTCTGTCGTTGCTTTTTTTTTTTTTAATGACATGGTCTGACTCTGTTGCCCAGGCTGGATGGAGTGCAGTGGCACAATCTTGCCTCACTGCAACCTCTACCTCCCTGCCTCAAGTGATCCTCCTGCCTCAGCCTCCCAAGTGGCTGAGATTACAGGCATGCACCACCACGCCCAGCTAACTTTTGTATTTTCAGTAGAGACAGGGTTTCTGCTAATTAGCCGGGCCTGGTGGTGCACGCCTTGGTCCCAGCTATTTGGGAGGCTGAGGTGGGAGGATTGCTTGAGCCCTGGAGGCAGAGGTTGCTGTGAGCCAAGATTGCACCACTGCATTCCAGCCTGGATAACAGAGTGAGACCCTGTCTCCAAAAAAAACTTCTCTAACAGGAACCCTAGGTGAATTCAAGTCAAGCAACAAATTCATTTGCAAGAATTATGAACACGGCCGGGCGCGGTGGCTCACGCCTGTAATCCCAGCACTTTGGGAGGCCGAGGCAGGTGGATCAAGAGGTCAGGAGATCGAGACTATTCTGGCTAACACGGTGAAACCCCGCCTCTACTAAAAATACAAAAAATTAGCCGGGTGCCATGGCAGGCGCCTGTAGTCCCAGCTACTCGGGAGGCTGAGGCAGGAGAATGGCATGAACCCAGGAAGCGGAGCTTGCAGTGAGTCGAGATCGTGCCACTGCACTCTGTCTGCCTGGGCGACAGAGCAAAACTCTGTCTAAAAAAAAAAAAAAAAAAAAAAAAAAAAAAAGAGAGAGAATTATGAACTCTTCATGATGTTGCGTGTTGCCCACTAGGGGGCGGCAGCAAACATTATGTTCTGCCTTCCATCCCTGTTACTGGTCCATTGGGCACAGGGTAATTTGAGGGTAGATTTGGAAGCATGGGGGTCATAAACTCATCTTTATATGTGGGCAAATACAGTATCAGATCTCGGCGGATGCCCATGCGTTGTGTATAGTTGGCCAGCTCTTCGTGGAATGCCCGAGGTTGGGTGTTCTCTCTGATTCAAGCCCTACTTGTCTCCCACAGAACAACCCTCCAGGTGTGCTGGCCCTGCTGGACGAGGAGTGCTGGTTCCCCAAAGCCACGGACAAGTCTTTCGTGGAGAAGCTGTGCACGGAGCAGGGCAGCCACCCTAAGTTCCAGAAGCCAAAGCAGCTCAAGGACAAGACTGAGTTCTCTATCATCCATTATGCCGGGAAGGTACCAGCCTCAGGGCCCAGGGGACTCTATCTCAGGGGAGCCCTAGTGGCTGCTCAGCGCAGAGGTAGTCTGAGAGTGGCAGAACCTTGGGCTGCCTGGAAACTGCAAAGCCATCTGCTACTAAGCAAATCCCAACCAAGTCCTATTCATAATTTGTCTACACATCTGTAAGGCATCAGCTGTAGCCACTCTCATGTTTTCCAACCGTGATGTCCAGACAGTTATTTCTTTCTGTTTTTATTGGAGACAGGGTCTCATTTTGTCGCCCAGGCTGGAATGCAGTGGTGTGATCATAGCTCACTACAGCCTCAACCTCCTGGGCTCACACGATCCTCCTGCCTCAGCCTCCCAAGTAGCTGGGACTACAGGTGTACACCAGCATGCCCAGCTAATTTTTTTTTTCCTTTTTGAGATGGAATTTTGCTCTTGTCATCCAGGCTGGAGTGCAATGGCTTCATCTCTGCTAACTGCAACCTCTGCCTCCAGGTTCAAGAGATTCTCCTGCCTCAGCCTCCCAAATAGCTGGGATTACAGGCACCTGCCACCACACCCAGCTAATTTTTGTATTTTTAGTAGAGAAGGGTTTTGCCATGTTGGCCAGGCTGGTCTCAAACTCCTGACCTCAGGTGATCCACCCGCCTCAGCTTCCCAAAGTGCTAGGATTACAGGCACGAGCCACCGTGCCTGGACGCTCAGCTAAATTTTTAAATTATGTGTAGATATGAGGTCTTGCTATGTTGCCCAGGCTGGTCTTGTATTCCTGGGCTCAAGCGATCTCCCTGCCTCTGCTTCTTGAAGTGCTGGGATTATGAGCACGAGCCACTGCACCTGGCCTCAGCCTGCTTTTCTTGTATAGACCCTAAATCCTTCCTACTACAAGTTATACCCAACAGGCGGGACCAACTGGAATGGGGTGACTAATACATCCACACCTGGCTTCAACAAAAATCTCCCATGTCACAGCCTTGAGTCTGCTATTGCCAGCCTGCTCTGGCCAGGGAAATCTATGATAGTTGTATTCTTCATCATCATCATCATCATCATCACCATCAACATGCCTTGGCTGTTATTGTATAGGCACTTGCCCTGTGGCTCTCAAGAGTCTTGGATAATGTACAAAGGACATAGCTTAGTCTGGCTTGCAGAATTGTAGTATTCTATTGACTCCTCAGTACCTACACTGCATCATGGGAAGAAACAATGCTCTCTACCAGGGGCTGGCAATAGAGTCCAATCTGGCCCACAGCTTGTTATTGTAAATAAAGTTTTATTGGAACACAGCCATGCCCATTTGTATACATAATGTCTATGGCTGGCTGCTTTTGTACTACAGTGCCAGAGTTGAGTAGCTGCGACAAAGACTGTATGACTTGGCTGGGTGTGGTGGCTCATACCTGTAATCCCAGCACCAAGGCAGGTGGATTACTTGAGGTCAGCAGTTTGAGACCAGCCTGGCCAACGTGGCGAAACCCTGTCTCTGCTAAAAATACAAAAAAAAAAAAAAAAAAAAAAAAAAATTAGCCAGGCGTGGTGGCACACACCTGTAATCTCAGCTACCCAGGAGGCTGAGGCAAGAGAACTGCTTGACCCAGGAAGTTGGAGGTTACAGTGAGCTGAGATCACACCACTGCACTCCAGACTGGGCAATGGAGAATGACTGTCTCAAAAACCCCCAAAAAAAAAAACCAAAAAAAAAAAAACCAAATACAAAACAGTGTATGACTTGCCAAGCCAAAAATACCTACTATCTGGGCCTTCAGCAAAAGTTTCCCAACTCCTTGCCTATATTCAAGGGGGTATATGTTCCTTTAA
The DNA here is from genome assembly GCF_028885625.2 of Pongo pygmaeus. Taxonomy (NCBI): domain Eukaryota; kingdom Metazoa; phylum Chordata; class Mammalia; order Primates; family Hominidae; genus Pongo; species Pongo pygmaeus. The sequence continues at coordinate 18,135,224 of NC_072391.2, forward strand.
GCATATAGAGACACCACTTTTCTTTTCCCTACTTCATCAGTGGATTTTTTTTTAAAAATTATTTTCAGTCTTCTCTCAGGTCAAGCCTAGCTGTTATGCTGATAACCCACACCCCATGATAACCCAGCAAAGCAGTACTATCAGTTCCTTTCATTTAATATTCACCATAATAAAAATTAGGGCTGTGTGCATGGTCAGTGTTGGAGTCAGGAATGTAAAAAGCCTAGATGTCCTTTTTCTGTATATCCATGTATCAGGATCTCTGAGTTACAAATTATGCTCATTAGAGAGTGGAAAAGGTGATGCCATGCTTAATTTATTTATTTATTTATTTATTTTGAGACAGAGTCTCACTCTGTCACCCAGGCTGGAGTTCAGTGGCGCAGTCTCAGCTCACTGCAAACTCCGTCTCCCAGGCTGAAGCGATTCTCCTGCCTCAGCCTCCCGAGTAGCTGGTATTACAGGCGTGCACCACCATGCCTGGCTAATTTTTTTTTTTTTTGTATTTTTAGTAGAGATGGGATTTCATCATGTTGGTCAGGTTGGTCTCGAATGCCTGACCTCAAATGATCCACCCACCTTGGCCTTCCAAAGTCCTGGGATTACCGGCGTGAGCCACCACGCTTGGCCGCCATGCTTAATTTCTAAACCAGGATGATTGGGAAGATGATGAGGGGGTAATTTTGCATGTCGGTGGGAGGGCATCTGCCATCATGAAGTCTCTTAATCGTGTATAACTCACAGGCACTGTGCTGGCTTAGGAGGAGGGAGGCTACTACAACAGTGTTAGCAGGAGAATATGGAATGGAAACTAGGCTTTGCCTGCAATGGCTATCATTGGCTGATGTCCTACTACGTGGGCACAGGTCCCTGGGCTGTTGGTCTCTTCATTATTGTTTGTGGAGTCCCATCATGGTGGTTATAAACGTCATTTCCTCTCTGACCTCAGAAGATCTGGAAGGACAATGGGAGGGCTGGGGTCCTGGCCTTGGTTTCTAAGTTTCTAGTTTCCCAGGGCTTCTGACCAGCAGGGTGTCCCTGGCAGGTGGACTACAATGCGAGTGCCTGGCTGACCAAGAACATGGACCCACTGAATGACAACGTGACTTCCCTGCTCAATGCCTCCTCTGACAAGTTTGTGGCCGACCTGTGGAAGGACGGTAAGGCCTTCTCTGCTTGGGTCCATGTTCTGCCTTGAGCTGGAGAATTGAACACCCAAGTCCCCCGACTCCCACACCTGCCCCAGGAAGGGGGGAGGCCTTTGCATGGGAGCAGGGCAGGAAGAGCATTGGCATGTGCTGGTGATGTCTTGTTGAAACAATCTCTTCCTGAATGGGGTTCCCTGTGCCCCTCAGTCCTACATGTCCCGAGGGGATTGAGGTCCTGAGGTCGGGGCTCAGGCAACGGATGCAAGAAAAAGCACGCCAGGCACGGGGAGTTAGACTGCCCTGTCCAGAGTCAGAAGGACTTCGCTGCATCTTGTCTCTGCCACCTCCTAGCTCCGTGGTCTTGGATGAGTCACCCAATGTCGTTAAGCTTCATTGTCCTCATTAGTAAAACAAGGAAACACAATAATAGTTGCCGTCTCTACTAGGGGTATTGCGAGGGTTAAATTAGACCAGTGGTGCTCAAACTCAAGCAGGCATCACGACCCCCCGCAGGGATTTATTTATTTATTTAGGGACACAGTCTTGGTCTGTCACCCAGGCTGGAGTGCAGTGGTGTGATCTTGGCTCACTGCAGCCTCCACCTCCTGGGTTCCAGTGATTTTCCTGCCTCAGCCTCCCAAGTAGCTGGGATTACAGGCACACACCACCATGCCTGGCTACTTTTTGTATTTTTAGTAGAGACAGGGTTCCCCCATGTTGGCCAGGCTGGTCTCAAACTCCTGACCTCAGGTGATCTGCCCGCCTCAGCCTCCCAAAGTGCTGGGATTACAGGTGTGAGCCACCACACCTGGCCCTCTTTGAAGGGCTTTTTAAAACCCCGATGGCTGGGCCTACCCTAAGATCCGATTCTGCAGGTCTGGGGCCAGGGATGGGGTGGGCCTGAAAACGTTCATCCCAGGTGATGCTGCTGGTCTAGGGACCACACTCCGGCTCCCTTTGAGAACCAGTGAATAGATGATCCCTGTGAAGAGCTGCTGGAGTGATGATGAGGGGAGGGGGTTTACTGTTTGTCCCTGGCCATCAGTGTCCACAGCAGGTTTTATTCTTGGCACAGGGCCCATGGGCCTGGGGCTTACAGGACTGGTCTCCCCTTGTTTTAAGCATGCTAAAAAAGGCTCCAGGAGGGGCCAGCTGTGCCCTAACCTTATGCCAGGCTCTGGGCCTAGGAAACAGCATCGCACCCTGGGTCTGTGTCACCCCAGGACACATGATGAAGCCTGTGGTCCCTGCTCTGCGGGACCCACAGTCTTATGGGAGAGATGAGACTCTCAAAGACAAGCAGAGAGACAAGCATGAGGCTGCGCGCAGTGGCTCACACCTGTAATCCCAGCGCTTTGGGAGGCTGAGGCGGGAGGATCACTTGAGGTGAAGAGTTCGAGACCAGTCTGGCCAACGTGGTGAAACCCCGTCTCTACTAAAAATGCAAAAACTAACTGGGCATGATGGTGGGCACCAGTAATCCCAGCTACTTGGGAGGCTGAGGCAGGAGAATTGCTTGAACCTGGGAGGCGCAGGTTGCCGTGAGCTGAGATTGCGCCATTGGACTCCAGCCTGGGCAAAAGAGCAAGACTCTGTCTTGAAAAAATAAAACTAAAAATCAAAAAATAAAAATAAAAATAAAAGCCCTGGCACGGTGGCTCACGCCTGTAATCCCAGCACTTTGGGAGGCCGAGGCGGGCGGATCATGAGGTCAGGAGATCAAGACCATCCTGGCTAACACAGTGAAACCCCGTCTCTACTAAAAATACAAAAAATTAGCCGGGCGTGGTGGCGGGAGCCTGTAGTCCCAGCTACTCGGGAGGCTGAGGCAGGAGAATGGCTTGAACCCAGGAGGCGGAGCTTGCAGTGAGCCAAGATTGCGCCACTGCACTCCAGCCTGGGGGACAGAGCAAGACTCTGTCTCAAAAAATTAATTAATTAATTAATTAATTAAAAATAAAAACAAAAAAAAATTAGCCAGGTGTGCTGGTGGGTGCCTGTAATCCCAGCTACTCTGGAGGCTAAGGCAGGAGAATCACTTGAACCTGGGTGGTGAAGGTTGCAGTGAGCCAAGATCGTGCCCCTGCTCTCCAGCTGGGCAACAGAGCAAGACCTTGTCTCAAAAAAAAAAAAAAAGATTGTTACGCGGAATCTAAATGAGTACAAGGTGAAGAAATGGTGCTGTCCATGGCCTGTGGGTTGGGCTTGGCATGTGCAGGACCTGCTGGGCTGGTAGAAAAAAACCTTGGTGGTGGTGGTGGTGGTGATGATGACGATGATGATGATGATGATGATGGCTGGGCGCGGTGGCTCACGCCTGTAATCCCAGCACTTTGGGAGGCCAAGGCGGGGGAATCACCTGAGGTCAGGAGTTCGAGACCAGCCTGACCAACATGGAGAAACTCCGTCTCTACTGAAAATACAAAAAAATTATCCGGGCTTGGTGGTGCACGCCTATAATCCCAGCTACTGGGAGGTTGAGGCAGGAGAATTGCTGGAACCTGGGAGGCAGAGGTTGTGGTGAGCCGAGATCACATCACTGCACTCCAGCCTGGCCAACAAGACTGAAACTCCATCTCAATAAAATAAAATAATAATAATAATAATACCTACTTTTTGTTGAGCACTTACTGATGTGCCAGGCTTCTATCTTGGAGCGTGTGCTGTATCTTCTGCCTCAGAATATTTATTCCATGGATACCTACATGGTTACCCACTCATTTCTTACTGGTTTCTGCTCAAATATCAACTTAGCAGAGCCCACCACCTCCTTATCTAAGAGAGCACCCTCATCACTCTCTCTCCGCTTTACCCTGTTTTTATTTTTCTACGCACACCTCACTACTCAAGATATTCCATACTTAACATCTGTTTTCTCTGTGTGTCTCCTTCCCTGTGATATAAGTGGGGTGAGGGGGCCGGGTCTTTTTTTGTTCACAGCGGTGTCCCCAGGGCCTGGAGCACAGAAGGTCCTCAATAACTATTTGTTGGTGGATGAAGGATTGGAGGCTGGCAGGGAATAAGTGCCTTCTGTGCCTTATTTTTTTTATCCCTGCCCTAGAAGGTAGATGGTGTTATTACCTCCCTTTTGTAGAAAGAGAGACTGAGGCACAGGATGGTGCCAAGCCAAGGCTAGTCAGTGAGTGGACAGCAAGAGCAGGCTTGACTCCTAGGTCAGCGTGACTCCATCACAGGGAATTTGCTCTTTCTGCCACTCAGGTGCTCTCAGGTTTTCCCCAATAGACAATACTTGGAAACCCTGACTGCCAAAGGAGGCATTGGTGATGGAAGGAAAGATTGGAGTGGGCAGGTTGGTGGGTGGGGCTGGGGCTGGGCCTCTGGCCTATTTAGGGGTGGGTGGGCCAGAGGCTGATGCCACCCTGGCTGTGCCCCATAGTGGACCGCATCGTGGGCCTGGACCAGATGGCCAAGATGACGGAGAGCTCGCTGCCCAGCGCCTCCAAGACCAAGAAGGGCATGTTCCGCACAGTGGGGCAGCTGTACAAGGAGCAGCTGGGCAAGCTGATGACCACGCTGCGCAACACCACGCCCAACTTCGTGCGCTGCATCATCCCCAACCACGAGAAGAGGGTGAGGCCCGCCGCCCAGACCCTGGGGCTCCCAGAAGCCAGGGCTGCCCAAAGCAGTCACAGCGTCCCCCAGGCACCCTCCGCCCCTACCCACCCCGAGGACCCCATTTGCCATGGGGGGAAGGCTGTCTGAATCTCGGGCCCATTCCCCATCCCTGGAGGCAGAGGAGGAAGGGAGGACACATCCGGAGGCTTTTCAGCCGTGGAGTTGCTGTGCAGGTCATCCAGCCACTCATTCATGCATTATCCCAGGAAGTATTCACTGGGCTCCGCCCTGTCCTGGGTGCTGGGGAGACAGTGTTAGAAAAATTGTAGCCCTTGCCTGTGGGTTTCTCATAATCTGGTGCAGGCATCTTCAGCTTGGGCCGATTGTGTCCTCTATGTGGACATGTCTACAGACATTTTTGGTTGTCACAACCAGGAGGGGGCTGCTAGTCAGTATCTAGTGGGTAGGGGCCAGGGATGCCCTAAGCATTGTACAATGCACAGGATGCTCCCTCAACCTCCAGCACAGAATCCCTCCAAGATGCCAGTAGTGCTGAGGTTATGGGAGACATGGGGAGAGGTAAACACACAGCTGATGATGGTGATGGAAAGTGGTCAATTACCAGAACATCAAAGAGCCAGGGCTCCTCCCACAGCCTCAGGACTCAGAGAAAGCTTCTGGTGAACTTGAACGTTAAGAATGTGTGGCCATCAACTTGGTGATGTGGAAGGCAGGGTGGGGCCTAGGATATGCAGAGGGCCCAGGATAAGCAAGAGTGTGGAGGTGAGAAATGAAGGATCTAGGTAAGAAAATGCTAGATAGTGTCAGGCGTGTGGCTCACGCCTGTAATCCCAACTACTCAGGAGGCTGAGAAACAAAAATCTGTTGAATCCAGGAGGCAGAGGTTGCAGTGAGCTGAGATTGCACCACTGTATTCCAGCCTGGGCAGCAGAGCGAGACTCCATCTTAAAAAAAAAAAAGGAAAGAAAATGCTAAATAGGTCATTTCATGTTGCAAATGTGTGATGGCATGAGGTAGGAATCAGATGGTGTGAGGTAGGAATGAGGCTGAATGGGTAGGCAGGGGCTAGATCGTGGTGCTCCTTGTGTTCTTTCTGGAGCTTGGCCTTCTCTCTCTAGGGATGCCATTGGGGTTGTTTAAGCAGGGCTATGTCATGGTCAGATTTACATTTTAGGAAGTGAATGAGGGGGCTGGGCATATGCTGGCTCATGCCTATAATCCCAGCACTTTGGGAGGTTGAGGTGAGAGGATCACTTGAGACCAGGTGTTCAAGGCTAGTCTGGGCAACATAGCAAGACCCTATATCTACAAAAACATTTTTAAAAATTATTCAGGCATGGTACCACATGCCTGTGATCCCAAATATTTGGGAGGCTGATTTGGGAGGATCACTTGAGCCCAGGAGTTTGAGGCTGCAGTGAGCCATGATCGCACCACTGGACTCCAGCCTGGGTGACAGAATGGGACCCTATCTCAAAAAATAAAAAGGACAAAGGGATTGAAGGGAGAGGCAAGACCAGAGAGAGAAGACCAGGTGGGTGGTTTCTGTGGTTGTCCAGGCAGGAGAAGATAGTGGAGGCAATGGTGGTGAGAAGTGTGGGGGGTAGGGGGGTTGGGAGATATTTGGGAGCTAGAAGCAATTGAACTGCTGATGGACAGGAAGTGAGAGAGAGGAGGTGATGAAGAGGAAGCCCCAGGTTCCAGCCAGGCGATGCTAGTGTCACCAAGAACCAGAGAGATCGTGAGGCAGCCATTGCCAAAGCAAAGAGATGAAAACCCAGAGAGGGGGCACTGCTTTGCCCCTCGGCCCTCAGCTAAGCCCTCCCTAGGTGCTTCTGTTGGTACCCTTGTGGCCTGGCCAGGCGGGTCATCCAGGTAGGAGGTTTGGGGCTTTGCTGTGCCGTGGGTCCTGGCCACAGGGATCCACTGCCCTCTTTGGTCTTTGCAGTCTGGCAAGCTGGATGCGTTCCTGGTGCTGGAGCAGCTGCGGTGCAATGGGGTGCTGGAAGGCATTCGCATCTGCCGGCAGGGCTTCCCCAACCGGATCGTCTTCCAGGAGTTCCGCCAACGGTAAGTCCCAAGGTCTGGCCCAGGTAGGGCAGGGGGTGAGCAGGACTGGGCAGAGGAATGGATGCTGGAGGTACGCGTGGTGACTTCTGCTCTGTGTTTCAAGCTACGAGATCCTGGCGGCGAATGCCATCCCCAAAGGCTTCATGGACGGGAAGCAGGCCTGCATTCTCATGGTGAGCCCAGAAGTCCACCAGAGACCTCCCAACCTCTGACCGCAAGCCACCTGCTGCTCTTGGCGGGACCGTTCTTACACGTCATCACTGGCCAAATGGCACAGCGGAAATCAGGAGCTCTTCTTTTCCTTCCTTTTGCAGATCAAAGCCCTGGAACTTGACCCCAACTTATACAGGATAGGGCAGAGCAAAATCTTCTTCCGAACTGGGGTCCTGGCCCACCTGGAAGAGGAACGTGATTTGAAGATCACCGATGTCATCATGGCCTTCCAGGCGATGTGTCGTGGCTACTTGGCCAGAAAGTAAAGATGCTTTCCTGTATCCTAATAGCTCCAATGCAAATCACAAACAGGGGCCTTTCTGTTCTGATTCCCCGATTCTAAGAGGCCACCTGTTTAAGATGCATTATTGACTGAGTGACAGTCTTTTCTTGAAGGGGAAGAAATGCTTCTACTTTAAATAAATGTACCAGTTACGAGTGCAGGAAGGCAACGAGTTTTAGACCTGGGTTCTCATCCTGGAAGCCCCAGTTTTTGCTGATGAACCTTGGGCAAGTTACTCTACCTCTCTGAGCTTCGAGTTTTTTAGCTGGAAACGGAGCATAATCATTTTGACCTCAGAGAGCTGTTCATGAGGTGTCACTAAGATAACACATGACGAGAGCTTAGAACAGTGCGTGGTTCTTAGGTCAAAAATGATTGTTGTTGTTTTTACCTCCCTCCCTCCCTTCCTTCCTTCCTTTCTTCTTTCTTTTTGAGACAGAGTCTCTCTCTCTCTCTCTGTCGCCCAGGCTGGAGTGCAGGCGCACAGTCTCAACTCACTGCAACCTCTGCCTCTTGGACTCAAGCGATTCTCATGTCTGAGCCTCCCGAGTGGCTGGAATTACAGGCGCTCGCCACCACACTGGGCTAATTTTTGTGTTTTTAGTAGAGACAGGGTTTCACCGTGTTGGCGAGGCTGGTCTCAAATTCCTGGTCTCAAGTGATCCACCCGCCTTGGCATCCCAAAGTGCTGGGATTATAGGCATGACCCACTGCGCCCGGCCTAGAAATGTTAGAATTGGATAAACCATTGAGGAAAGAGGACTTGACTGTGTCTAGATCCCCATGTCCCAATAGGATTTATAAGGCAGGGTTTTAGAGGGTGTGATGTCCCAGCTGTTCTGTGAAGACTGGGAGCCAGGGAAGGGCTCGGGTTCCTCAATGAAAGTCACACCCCAGGGACTGCAGGGACAGGTGGAGTCGCTCTCTGTCTGGGGTGTGTGTTGTCACTGGGCAGAGACCACACCCTCACCAGTAGGATCCTGATGTGTCAGGTTCATTCCTTGACACATGGACCCAAGATGGTCAAGGCCAGCTTTGGGAGCTCTTGGTCCTCCCACAATAGACCTAACTTGTCAAGTTTCGTTACTAAATTCCCTGTTGCTGTCCTTCCTGGTTCCAGGATAACTGGGGCAATTTTGTTCTTAAAGTTTTCCCATGTCCAAGATGGCAGCCAAGCAGGGAAGGCAGAATTGCGTTCACCGTTCTATCGTTTCTCAATCCGATAGCCCTTAAACGGGAAGAGTGCTGGTTTTTAGGGTCACAGTGTGAAATTCCTAAAACAACCCAGGAGAGAATAGGTTTGACAGGGTTGGGTGTGGTAGCTGACACCTGTAATCCCAGGCACTTCGGGAGGCCGAGGCAGGAGGATTGCTTGAGCCCAGGAGTTTGAGACCAGCCTGGGCAACATGGCGAGACCCCTATCTCTACCAAAAAAACTTTAAAAATTAGCTGGGCATGGTAGCATGTGCCCGTAGTCCCAACTACTTGGGAGGCTGAGGCAGGAGGATCATTTGAGCCCAGGAATTTGAGGCTGCAGTGAGCCATCGTCACACCACTGCACTCCAGCCTGGGCCGCAGAGCCAGACCCTGTCTCTGAAAATAAATAAATAAATAAATAAGTTTGTCAGAAACAGCTGGTGCAGGCTGGGCATGGTGGCTCCTACCTGTAATTCCAGCACTTTGGGAGGCCGAGGTGGGTGGATCACCTGAGGTCAGGAGTTTGAGACCTGCCTGGCCAACGTGGGAAACCCCATCTCTACTAAAAATACAAAAATGAGCCAGGCATGGTTGTGGGCCCCTGTAATCCAAGCTACTAGGGAGGCTGAAGCAGGAGAATCACTTGAACCCCGGAGGTGGAGTTTGCAGTGAGCTGAGATCGTGCCACCACCGCACTCCAGCCTGAGCAACAAGAGTGAAACTCTATCTTAAAAAAAAAAAAAGAAAGAAAAAAGAAACAGCTAGTGCAGCTGGGGAGTATGGGAGCCCCTTTAGGAATGATGCACATAGTTGTGTTTTCTGAGTGGTGTTTGGATCTCAGCTAAGGCCAGGGCATGTTGTGAGCCCTGGGTCTTCCTTGTCCACTGAGAAAGGCTCTGGCCTGTGGATGATTTAAGTTGTTTGCAGCCAGACAATACAGGTGTCACACAGGGTTTCTGGAAGAATCTGAGCTGGGGAGAATGGGGTATGTCCCTGTGCAGGTTCAGAATGCTACGGGGCAGGGCTCTGTGGACAGCAGGGTGACGCTTCATGACCCCCGCACCTTCTCTTCCCCCCTCCCTAGGGCTTTTGCCAAGAGGCAGCAGCAGCTGACCGCCATGAAGGTGATTCAGAGGAACTGCGCCGCCTACCTCAAGCTGCGGAACTGGCAGTGGTGGAGGCTTTTCACCAAAGTGAGTGCTCTGCCCCAGCCCCCTTCCCAGGGGCCCCCAGCCCTGGTTCTGCACTCTGGAGCCTCCACATCTGGGACAGGAGCTGGTCGCAAGTGGGTGTGGAATGGAGGGCTCGAACTCAGACCTTGCGCATTGGCGGTTCTCTGGCCCGAGGAGGCCCTGTCCTTTGGCACACAGGCTATAGCCAGGACCTTAACACAAAGTATTAATATTTCCATCAGCACTGGAATCCCTCGTGTGGCCCATTTATACCCACACCCACTTTCTCCATAGCCCTGGAAACCACTCTGTTCTCCAGTTCTGTAATTTTGATGGTTCAAGAATGCTGCCGGGGGCAGCAGCTCACGCCTGTAATCCCAGCACTTTGGGAGGCCAAAGCAGGTGGATCACTTGCGGTTAGGAGTTCGAGACCAGCCTGGCCAACATGGCATAACGCCATCTCTACTTAAAATACAAAAATTAGCTGGGTATGGTGGCAGGCACCTGTAATCCCAGATACTCAGGAGGCTAAGGCAGGAGAATCTCTTGAACCCGAGAGACAGAGGTGGCAGTGACCCAAGATCGTGCCTGCACTCCAGCCTGGGTGACAGATTGAGACTCTGTCTTTTCTTTCTTTCTTTAAAAAAAAAAAAAAAAAAAAAAAAAAGTCCAGGCGCGGTGGCTCACACCTGTAATCTCAGCACTTTGGGAGGCCGAGGCGGGCAGATCACAAAGTCAAGAGATCAAGAACATCCTGGCCAAGATGGTGAAACCCCATCTCTACTAAAAGTACAAAAATTAGCTGGGTGTGGTGGTAAACGCCTGTAGTCCCAGCTACTCAGGAGGCTGAGGCAAGAGAATCACTTGAACCCGGGAGGCAGAGGTTGCAGTGAGCCGAGATCGCACCGCTGCACTGCACTCCAGCCTGGTGACAGAGCAAGACTCCATCTCAAAAAAAATAAATCAAATATTCTATACATGGAATTAGAGAGCATCCAGACTGTTGCATGTATCAATACTGCAGTTTTTTTTTTTACTTTTTGCATTTTTTGAAATGGAGTCTCACTCTGTTGCCGAGGCTGGTCTTGAACTCTTGGCCTCAAGCAACCCTCCTGCTTCAGGCTCCCAAAGTGCTGGGATTACAGGCATGAGCCACCTCATCTGGCCAACAGCATATTATTTTTTATTTCTGGCAGTCAAGGCCTCCAGAGGACTCAACTGGTTCCTGTAGTGGCACTGGTTGCATTGTCCCCATGGCACAAAGACACGCTCTGTTGCAATAGACTAGGCTTCTCCTTATACACCCTTGAGTGTGTACACTGGTGCAAGGCTTTTTCACCAAGCAAATAGATATTGAGTGCCTGCTGTATGCCAGGCATATGCTAGGTGCTGGGGGTGTGGCTGTGAACACACACCACGGTCCCTGACCTCCATGAATATTCTGACCGAATTGGTGGGGAGTAAACAATAAACAGATAATCACAGAGACAGACACCTAATGGCAAACTGTAATAAGTGCATGAAGCAAGCTGCTGGAGTACATAGCAGGGTCTTCCTTATGCCAGGCAGGGGCTTGAAAACAAAGAGTTAGGAGGCAGCCCAGGGAAGGACAGCAGATACTGCTTTTTGGAAATGTTCATCCCCACTGAACCAACTTCTGAAAAACTATCCTAAGAAAATCATCTTAGCCGGGTGTGGTGGCTCACGCCTGTAATCCCAGCACTTTGGGAGGCCAAGGCGGGAGGATCACCTGGATTCAGGAGTTCGAAACCAGCCTGGCCAACATGGCGAAACCCTAACTCTACTGAAAATACAAAAATTAGCCAGGTGTGGTGGTGGGCACCTGTAATCCCAGCTACTCAGGAGATTGAGGCAGGAGAATCACTTGAACCCAGGAGGCGGAGGTTGCAGTGAGCTGAGATCACGCCACTCTACTCCAGCCTGGGTGACAGGGTGAGACCCCGACTGAAAAAAAAGAGAAAAGAAAAGAAAATCAAGAGTTAAGGGCATTCATTATGGCCTTATTTACAATAGCAGAATTTCAGTGTCTGGTCCTAGCTGAATGATGAATTCAATAGTGGTTCATCCATCAATGGAATGTTTTCAGCTATTAAAATGATGGCTTGGATACTGAATAGGTCTGCTAAAAAAAAAAAATGACAACTACCTAGCTGTCTAGCTGGATACTGTGGCATGTGCCTGTAGTCCCACCTACTCTGGAGCTGGGGTGGGAGGATCGCTCGAGGCCAGGAGTTCAAGGCTGCAGTGAGCTATGATTGTGTCACTGCGCTCCAGCCTGGGTGACAGAACAAGACCATCTCTAAATAAATAAATTAACTTAAAATAAAAAGATGACTATGTAACATTGTAAGAATGAGGTGACATCATGGGGTAATAAATATCTTATAATTTTTTTTTAATTTTAATTGTGGAGACAGGGTTTCTACCACCCGGGCTGGAGTGCAGTGGCACAATCATGGCTCACTGCAGCCTCAACCTCCAATGTTCAAGCAATCTTCCTGCCTCAGCCCCCTCAGTAGCTGGGATTACAGGCACACACCACCATGCCTGGCTACTTTTTTTTGTAGAGATGGGGTTTTGTAATGTTGCCCAGGCTGGTCTCAAACTCCTGGGCTCTTCCTGTCTGTACCTTATAATTTTAAATAATAAAAGCAGCCTCTACAACTAGGCAGCATGGTCTGAAGTCTAGTTTTTAAACATAGAAAAAGATCCAGGAAGGAAATGTAAACAATGTTAATAATGACTTTGATAGGGAGGTGGGTGGGATATGAAAGATTTTTTTTCTTCCTTTTGTCCTTGGAAGGAAATATCACTTTTCAGCAGTAGCTCTCTGTTGGGATGGTTATAAAGCGGGGAAGATGAGACTTTTTCCTTTCACTTTGCACCTTTTCTGGTCCTGCAATTTAGAGTTCCTCAATCTTGCCACTGTTGATATTTTGGGGTGACTAATTCTGTTGTGGGGGCTGTCCTGTGCACTGTAGGGTGTTTAGCAGCATCCCTGGCCTCTACCTACTGGATGCCAGAGGCACCCCCCCGCCCCACCATAGTTGTGACAACTAGCAGTGTCTCCAGACAATATCCCCTAGTGGGGATCGGTGGGGGCAACATTGTCCCTGGCTCAGAACCACCGATCGAATTTATTATGACAACATATCCCTTTGCCACAAAAACAAATGATGGGCTGACTGTGTGTGTGCAGGTGAAGCCACTGCTGCAGGTGACACGGCAGGAGGAGGAGATGCAGGCCAAGGAGGATGAACTGCAGAAGACCAAAGAGCGGCAGCAGAAGGCAGAGAATGAGCTTAAGGAGCTGGAGCAGAAGCACTCGCAGGTACCTGTATGGATGCGTGGCTGAGGCTGCCTGGGAACAGGACTTGGCCCCGTGGGGCTCACCCGCCTCCTCCTCACTCCCTGCGTGCAGCTGACCGAGGAGAAGAACCTGCTACAGGAACAGCTGCAGGCAGAGACAGAGCTGTATGCAGAGGCTGAGGAGATGCGGGTGCGGCTGGCGGCCAAAAAGCAGGAGCTGGAGGAGATACTGCATGAGATGGAGGCCCGCCTGGAGGAGGAGGAAGACAGAGGCCAGCAGCTACAGGCTGAAAGGAAGAAGATGGCCCAGCAGATGCTGGTAAGGTGTCATGGGGGCAGCCCGCAGTTGGTAGCAAATCACTTGACCCTCACTGCAGGCCTGTGGAGGTGCATCCAGGGATACGTGTCCCTGCTGGGACAGATAGAGACGGAGGCTTGGAGAGGGTTGGTCATCTGATCAAGGCCACACAGCTGGGGTTGGGACTTGAACACAGTGAGCCCATTCTGTTCTATTGCCCTGCCTTGCATGTGCTAACCCCTTTTCTCCTAACAGCAAGCCTGAATGGAGGATAATTGTATTTGTTAGCTATTGCTACATAACAAAACATGCCAAACTCAGCAGCTAAGAATCAAAAGTATTTATGTTACATAGTCAGGAATTTGGAAATGGCTTAGGTGAGTGGTTCTGGCTTAGGGTCCGGCCTGAGGTTGCAGTCAAGGTGTTGGCTGAGGCTGCGGTCATCTGAAGTCTCATCTGGGGCTGGAGGACTCACTTCTACTTGGCTCATTCACACAGCTGTTGGAGGAGGCCTGAGTTCCTTATCATGAAGGCCTCTTCCCTCAGGGCTGCTTGAGTGTCCTTCCAATATGGCAGCAGAGCTCCCCCAGAAGGAGTGATCTGAGAGAGGAAAAAGGAAGTCGCAATACCTTTTGTAGCCTAATCTCTGAAGTTGCATTCCATCACTTCCTCCTGATTTTGTTGTTGTTGTTGTTAGAAGCAAATCTAACCCCCACTCAAGGGGAGGAGAATTAGGCTCCACCTTTTTGGAGTAACAAAGAACTTGTGGATAGATTTTAAAACCACCGTGGTGTACCTACTTTGCTCATTTTATAGATGAGGAGGTCGAGTTTCCATGAAGCAGACCAGCTTACCCAGGTCTTTTTTTTTTTTGAGACAGAGTCTCACTCTCTTGCCTAGGCTGGGGTGCAATGGTGCGATCTCAGCTCACTGCAACCTCTGCCTCTTGGGTTCAAGTGATTCTCCTGCCTCAGCCTCCCGAGTAGCTGGGATTACAGGAGCCCACCACCATGCCTGGCTAATTTTTTTTGTATTTTTAGTAGAGACGGGGTTTCACCATGTTGGCCAGGCTAGTCTTGAATTCCTGACCTCAAGTGATCTACCCACCTCGGCCTCCAAAAGTGCTGGGATTACAGGTGTGAGCCACTACACCCAGGCCTTTATTTCTTCCTTTTAGGAGGCTACAGAGTACTGGGCATCTTCAGGCCTAGCCCCTGTATTCATTAGTCCCCAGATCACCATGATAGTAAATTTGTTATAACCAAAGCTGTTACTCTTTTTCCTCCACAACAAAGGACCTTGAAGAACAGCTGGAGGAGGAGGAAGCTGCCAGGCAGAAGCTGCAACTTGAGAAGGTCACGGCTGAGGCCAAGATCAAGAAACTGGAGGATGAGATCCTAGTCATGGATGATCAGAACAATAAACTGTCAAAAGTGAGTAGGGGCCGGGTGAGGTGGCTCACACCTGTAATCGGAGCACTTTGGGAGGCTGAGGTAGGTGGATCACTTGAGGCCAGGAGTTTGAGACTAGCCTGGCCAACAGGGTGAAACTCCATCTCTACTATAAAAATACAAAGATTAGCCAGGTGTGGTGGCCGGTGCCTGTAATCCCAGCTACTTGGGAGGCTGAGGCAGGAGAATCACTTGAACCTAGGAGGTAGAGGTTGCAGTGAGCTGAGATCGTGCCACTGCACTGCAGCCTGGGTGACAGAGTGACTGTGTCTCAAAAAAAAAAAAAAAAAAAGTGGAATCAAGTTTCTGCATTAAAAACAACAGGCTTACCAGGATCAGGGAGATTTTGGGGATTTGGGACTTTCAGTTCTCAAATCAGAAAAGCCCTTAGAAAACCAGGACACCGTAGTCAGTAGTCACTAACCAGCCCCACGAGGGTGACCTGCTTTTAGTTCTTTGAGCTGGATGTCAGCTTGGCCCCTACTGTGAGCCAGGCTCTGTGTTAGATGCAGGTATGCATGGTGAAGGAGGACCCTTCCCTTCTGGGGCTTATACTGTAGTGAGATGGCAAATAATCGTCATTTACCATGGTGATCAGGGCTCTGAAGGAAACGTTCACCATATTGTAAGAGTGCGGCAGGCCGGGTGCGGTGGCTCATGCCTGTAATCCCAGCACTTTGGGAGGCTGAGGCGGGTGGATTACCTGAGGTCAGGAGTTGGAGACCAGCCTGGCCAACACGGTAAAACCCCATCTGTACTAAAAATACAAAAAATTAGTTGGGTGTGTTGGCGGGTGCCTGTAGTCCCAGTTACTCGGGAGGCTGAGGCAAGAGAATCACTTGAACCTGGGAGGCAGAGGTTGCAGTGAGCTGAGATAGCACCACTGCACTCCAGCCTGGGCAACAGAGTGAGACTTTGTCTCAAAAAAAAAAAAAAAAAATACAGCAGTGGCGGATAGAGGAAGGGTATTCAGGGAAGGCTTCCTGGAGGAGGTGACATTTAAGCAGAAACTTGAAGATGAAGGAGCAGTTAGAAGGGAGTAGAAGAGTATCTCAGCTGGTTGGCCCACTGTGCAAAGGCCCTGGGGCAGGGAAGAGTTGGCCAATGGCAGGAATGGAAGGAGGTTACCTTTAGCCGACCATACAATGTGAGGGACACGCTGGCATGAGATGAGAAATGGCCAGTTTTTGGAAATTGTTATGGGACTTCTCTTTACCATGGACTTCTCTTTACCATTTGAAACTCTAGTTGTATTTTGTTATAATGTGGGTTTTTCTTTCAACTGTTTATACGGAAATCACTAAAAGTGAAACATAGGTTCTAGAGAAAAGAAAAATGCTAAAGCTATCTCTTTCTCTTTCCCCAAAAAGGAACGAAAACTCCTTGAGGAGAGGATCAGTGACTTAACGACAAATCTTGCAGAAGAGGAAGAAAAGGCCAAGAATCTTACCAAGCTGAAAAACAAGCATGAATCTATGATTTCAGAACTGGAAGGTAAACCAGCTACCAAGAGATTTATTTTTATTTTATTTTTTTTTTAGAGATGAGGTCTTGCTCTGTTGCCCAGCCTGCAGTGCAATGGTGTGATCATGGCTCCCTGCAGCCCGAAACTCCTAAGCTCAAGTGATCCTCCTGCCTCAGCCTCCTGAGTAGCTGAGACTACAGGCGTGCATCACCACACCCAGCTAATCTTTTTTATTTTTTATTTTTTATTTTGTAGAGATGGGGTTTCACTATGACGCTCAGTCTGGTCTCAAACTCCTGGGCCCAAGCAGTCCTCCCACCTTGGCCTCCCAAAGTGCTGGGATTATAGGCATGAGCCACTATTCCTGGCCTTGAATGGGTATTTTTAAAAGCAGGAAAATCAGAAAGGAAATTTGAGAATGGCAGATCATCCCATGAGTGACAACTAACTCTATCCCACCTCTCGAAATCACCCTTAGTCATCACACACACTACTAATAGGATAAAAGGGTTGGGTGTGGTGGCTCTCGCCTGTAATCCCAGCATTTTGGGAGGCCAAGGTGGGTGGATCATGAGGTCAGGAGTTGGAGACCAGCCTGGCCAACATGGTGAAACCCTGTTTCAAAATACAAAAATTAGCCCAGGCATGGTGGCGGGCGCCTGTAATCCCAGCTACTCGGGAGGCTGAGGCAGGAGAATCGCTTGAACCTGGGAGGCGGAGGTTGCAGTGAGCTGAGATTGTGCCATTGCACTCCAGCCTGGGCAACAAGAGCAAAACTCAATCTCAAATAATAATAATAATATGACAATATAAGGTGCTGCTCATCAGGAAATAATGGTCCAGGCCGTGACTATGATGGTTAGTGATGGGGGGATGTGTTCATCTCCTCTGGGTAAAATGCCTGGGCAGGAAGGCTCATTTCCGGGCATCTCTCTGGGGCCTCCCCTTCCTGAAGAGCACCTTGGTTTTTGCAGTGCGGCTAAAGAAGGAAGAGAAGAGCCGGCAGGAGCTAGAGAAGCTGAAACGGAAGCTGGAGGGTGATGCCAGCGACTTCCACGAGCAGATCGCTGACCTCCAGGCGCAGATCGCAGAGCTCAAGATGCAGCTGGCCAAGAAGGAGGAGGAGCTGCAGGCAGCCCTGGCCAGGTAGCGGGGCTGGCAAGGGGCATTTGCTGTGTGTCCATGTATCCCCTGGGCCCCTGCTCATTCGCTCATTCGCAGTGGCTGTCTTGGTCAAGGTGGCCCCAGGCCCTTGGCATGAACTTCGTTTCCCAGGCCAGGCCTCCCACAAGCTTTCCCGACTCTGTTCACTCCCCCAGATCCTCACCTTCGACTTTCTTCTCTTCCCTACAAACACATCATGTCTTTGCAGTTGATGTCACCTACTCCCATGGTGTTGCTGCTGCCTCTTCGACATCCAGGCTTTTCTCATCTAGACCCCCTTCTGAATTTCTGATTGCCCAATGAGTCAATTTCCACCGTCATCTCAAACACCCCTGTCTAAGGTGGGAATGACCTTCCTTTCCCCAGCCCCTCCCTCTAAGGGCCCTCTTTTTTGGGAACACCAATCTCTTCCTTTGTTTCTGCCGACCCACAGCAAGCAGCAACCTTCAGATTCTGCCAGTCCTTCTAAATATCCCCCGCCCCTTTCCTCTGTTTTTTCCCGCTTCCTGGCTCTTAACTGGATTTACACTAATGCTGATACTGCAGCAGCCACTATGAATGATTATTTACCTGCTCACTCAATGTTAAGTTCTTTTCAAGTAATCCCTTTGCAGACACCCGGCCAGGTGTACTGCCGGTGTCTTTGAGGAGGAAGCTGAGCCTCCTAGGGGTAACGGAACAGGAGCAATGTCATTGCTTCTAAGAGGCAGAGCTGGGATTTAAGCCTCAAAGCTTTCTGATTGATCCCCTGGCCTGGCTCTTTTGTCGTCCAATTTGTGTTATGTTGACAGTGCTACGGTGATGAAGGGAAAGCATCCCTCTGGGGCACAAACCTGCTCACAAAACTGCTGGCTGGATGCAGTGGCTCACGCCTGTAATCTCAGCACTTTGGGAAGCCGAGGTGGGGGGGATTACTTGAGGCTAGCAGTTTGAGACCAACATGGGCAACATAGCAAGACCCTGTCTCTATAAAAAGTTAAAAAATGAGCCAGGCATGGTGGTGTGTGCCTGTAGTCCCAGCTACTCACGAGGCTGAGATGGGTGCATCACTTGAGCCCAGGAGGTTGAGGCTAAAGTGAGCTATGATCATGCCACTGCACTCCAGCCTGGGCAACAGAGCAAGCAAGACCCTGTCTCAAAACAACAATAACAACAAAACAAAAACCTAACTTCACTGGCTTACTAGGGAAAATCCAGTTTCCTTAGCCTCACCCTCAGAGCCCATCCACCCTCTGCAGTCTCACCCCAACCCAACTATTTCACTTTCTCTCTTGTTGCTGCCCATTCACAAGTACAGTAAAATCAAAGTGCTTGCCTGTCCTGCAGCATTCTGCCATTTAACAGGGCTTCCTGCAGCCCACCTTGATCTGTGGTCACCACCTCCACCAGATGCAGAGCCCCAGTCTGAATATCGCCTGCGAGCAGTGGCTGACCAAGTGCTGTGCATGGGGCGGGTACTCAGTCACTGAGCAAATGCAGAAAGAACAGACAGTTGCCAGGCAAGAATAACTGTCCAACATTCAGAAAGCATCTACACAGTCCCTACTGTGACCAGGTACCTTGCCAGTCTGGGGCCAATGCTTTGCATTCTTGCACACACGTGCACACATGTGCATACACACGTACACACACCCATGCACATGTACAACCTGTTTTGATGTCAGACCTTGGCACTCATGTCCTATGTTAATCTCAAATAGTCTGGCATGTCAAGAAGCAGACCTGGGGACACGGATAGGTGTTGGATGTCTCTGCAACATAAGTGTCTGGTCCCAGAAAACAATTTTTGGCCACATTGTAAGAGACAAAACCAAGGGCCCTGGGGATTCATTCTGTTGGGTCTCTCCCTGCAAGGCTTGACGATGAAATCGCTCAGAAGAACAATGCCCTGAAGAAGATCCGGGAGCTGGAGGGCCACATCTCAGACCTCCAGGAGGACCTGGACTCGGAGCGGGCCGCCAGGAACAAGGCTGAAAAGCAGAAGCGAGACCTAGGCGAGGAGCTGGAGGCCCTAAAGACAGAGCTGGAAGACACGCTGGACAGCACAGCCACTCAGCAGGAGCTCAGGTGAGGGGCCCATCAATCCCACCATCCTGCTGTCCCACTGCACCAACGGGATGGGGGCAGGAGAGGGGACAAACCCAAAGCAAATCCAGCATCACAGGATTTCTCAGCCCCTGTGCATTTACCTTCCTGGCTGCGGTTTGCTTTAACTTGTATAGAAGCATGGTTGTTTCTTTTTTTTCTTTTTTCTTTTTTTTTTTTTTTTTTTTTGAGGCAGTCTGGCTTTGTTGCCTAGGCTGGAGTGCAGTTGTGCCATCTCGGCTCACTGCAACCTCCACCTCTGAGATTTAAGCGATTCTCATGCTTCAGCCTCCTGAGTAGCTGGGATTACAGGTATGTGCCACCACACCCGGCTAATTTTTTGTTTTTAGTAGAGATGGAGTTTTGCCATGTTTCCCAGGCTGGACTTGAACTCCTGGCCTCAAGTGATCCACCCACTTCTGCCTCCCAAACTGCTGGTATTACATGTGTGAGCCACTGCACCCGGCCCTCATCATCAGAAGAGTAGTATATACCAGGATGTACAATCTTTTGACTTCCCTTGGCCACATTGGAAGAAAAAGATTTGTCTTGGGCCACACATAAAATACACTAACACTAATAATAGCTGATGAACTAAAAAAAAATTTTACAAATTAGAAAAAACATCTCATACTGTTTTAAGAAAGTTTATGACTCTGTGTCAGGCTGCATTCAGAACCATCCTCATTGGAAAGCTTGGATATACTCAGAACAATTTGAAAAGTATAGAAAAGCAGACATAAAAAAAAAATCACCTTTAGGGTCGAGCTCACGCCTATAATCTCAGCCCTTTGGGAGGCCAAAGACAGGTGGATCACTTGAGGTCAGGAGTTCAAGATCAGCCTGGCCAACATGGTAAAACCCTGTCTCTACTATAAATCCAAAAATTAGCTGGGCGTGGTGGCGCATGCCTATAAATCCCAGCTACTCAGGAGGCTAAGGCAGTAGAATCACTTGAATCTGGGAGGCAGAGGTTGCAGTGAGCTGAGATCGCACCATCGCACTCCAGCCTGGGCAACAGAGTGAGTGAGACTCCAACACACACAAAAACAAAAACAAAAAAAAAAAAAACAAAAAAAAAACACCCTTAGTCACAGCAGTTAACATTTTTGAGAAATTCCTTCCTGTCTGTGTGTGTATCAGTCAGTCCCCAAGCTCCAATTCCCAAGTATGTGTGTGTATAACTTCTGTGTTAAATTTTAAAAATAAAATTGATCAGATTGGTTTTCAATTTAAGATTCACTTGAAATGAACAAAAAACAATAACAAACTGCCTGCCAGATCACGAATCCTGACTCTAGTGAAACTAGGTCATTGATTCATTCAGTAAACACATAAATGTATTTTGATGCAATCTGTGGTGTTGGCATAGCATATACCATAGCATATAGCTATGCTAGCTATGCCAACACTGTATACCCTGAGGTTCATTTCCCCCACTTTGGGTTTTGTGCAGTGTCACATGCACATAGAGTCACAATGTTTTGCTCCTTTGCCGCCTGGCCTTTGATACAGAAAAGCCCAGTGCATGGGCCAGGTATGGTGGCTCACGCCTGTAATCCCGGCACTTAGGGAGGCCAAAGCAGACAGGTCACCTGATGTCAGGAGTTTGAGACCAGCCTGGCCAGCATCATGAAAACCTGTCTCTACTAAAAAGACAAAAATTAGCCAGGCGTGGTGGTGGGCGCCTGTAATCCCAGCTACTTGGGAGACTGAGGCAGGAGAATCCCTTGAACCTGGGAGGCAGAGGTTGCAGTGAGCTGACATCATTCCATTGTACTCCAGTCTGGATGATGGAGCAAGACTCGATAAGAAAACAAACAAAACAAAAAACCAGGCTGAGTGCGGTGGCTCACACCTGTAATCCCAGCACTTTGGGAGGCCAAGGCGGGTGGATCACCTGAGGTCAGGAGTTCGAAACCAGCCTGACCAACATGGTGAAACCCCATATCTACTAAAAATATGAAATTAGCCGGGCGTGGTGGCGGGCATCTGTAATCCCAGCTACTTAGGAGGCTGAGGCAGGAGAATCGCTTGAACCCGGGAGGTGGAGGTTGCAGGGAGCCAAGATTGCGCCATTGCACTCCAGCCTGGGCAAGAGGAGTGAATCTCCATCTCAAAAACAAACAAAACCATGGACTCAAGGTCAAGGTTTAGCTTCTAATTCTAGCTCCATCACACAATGGCTGTGACACCATGGGTAAAACTGCTTACCCTCTCTTAGCCTTAGTTTCCTCATTTGTAAAATGGAAATAATAACACACCTGCCTCTTTGGGTCGCTCTGAGGATTAGATGATGTATATAAAAAACTCAGCTCAGGGCCTGGCATATAGTAACTGCTCATTAAATAAGAGCCAACATTAATATTTAAGCAAAATTTTGCAGTTCACAGACATCCTTTCAATTCTATTACTTTGTGTATTTGTTTGCCAGTCATTACAGACGTCCTAGGCAGGTGATACGCTCCACATTTTGCAGCTGAGGAAATTATAGGTCCAGAGATGTTAGGTGAGTGACCCAAACTCACACAGCTAGAGAGGGGTGGTGATGAGGATTGCAGCTCTGGGTCCTGGGAAAGCTCTCATTCTTTTGCACGGCACTGAGATGACCCTCTGTCTCCACCCAATTGCCATTCACTGTGTTCCTCCCGTCAAGAGCCAAGAGGGAGCAGGAGGTGACGGTGCTGAAGAAGGCCCTGGATGAAGAGACGCGGTCCCATGAGGCCCAGGTCCAGGAGATGAGGCAGAAACATGCACAGGCGGTGGAGGAGCTCACAGAGCAGCTTGAGCAGTTCAAGAGGGTAAGTGGTGATGCTTTCTGGTGATGACACATAAGAGTGACATCAGCAGCCTCAAATTACTACATGTCAGGGTCTGCATAAAGACAAAAAACAAGTTACATAAGATTCTAATGATGATGATAGCAGCTTATATTTATTTACAAAACGCTTCCCATACAGGCTGGGTGAGGTGGCTCACACCTGTAATCCCAGTACTTGGGGAGGCTGAGGCGGGAGGATCGCTTGAGCTCAGGAGTTGGAGACCAGCCTGGGCAACATAGGGAGACCTTGTCTCTACCAAAATTTTAAAAAAGTAGGCCAGGCCAGGTGTGGTGGCTCAAGCCTGTAATCCTAGCACATTGGGAGGCCAAACCGGGTGGATCACCTGAGGTCAGTAGTTTGAGACCAGCCCGGCCAACATGGCGAAACCCTATCTCTACTACAAATACAAAAAATTAGCTGGGCGTGGTGGTGCATGCCTGTAATCCCAGCTACTCGGGAGGCTGAGGCAGGAGAATCACTTGGACCCAGGAGGAAGAGGTTGCAGTGAGCTGAGATCGTGCCACTGCTCTCCAGTCTGGGTGACAGAGTGAGCCTCCATCTCAAAAAAAAAAAAAAAAAAAAAGAATGAATACAAATGCTTCTCATACAGTATGTCAGTTAATCTTCACAACCACCCTGTGAGATGTGTACTATTAAACTCATTTTACAAGCAAAGAAACTGAGGTTCAAAGTGCCTAGAGGTGAAGACACTTACCCAAGGTCACACTGCTGGTAAGTGACAGAGCCATGATTTGCACCCAAACAGTCTGGCCCTAGACCCCACTTTCTGGCCTCTACAGGACTGAAGGCCTATAGGATGGGTGGGGCCTATTAATATACTGCCCTTCAGGGATAAGCAAAGGTGTTAACAACACTTTTGGGGAGATTTAAATGAAACTTAAAACGGATCATTCTATACACTTTAATTTCTCTGCAGACTGGAGGAAGGCCAGGCATGGTGGCTCACGCCTCCCGTAATCCTAGCACTTTGGGAGGCCAAGGAGGGGAGGATTGCTTGAGCCCAGGACTTTCAGATCAGCCTGGGCAACATAGCGATTTTTCTTTTGTAAAAAAAAGACTGGAGGAAACTTGTCATTATTTGATTTAAATGGCAGAGCAGCTCTCTCCGGCATAATTTGAGAATGACTAGGTCAAATCACTCTCATTTTGTTGGACTCTGCGGTGTATGGGAGTGGGAGCTGGTAAATAGCAGTACTGAATGCTGAATCTTGGGTGCTCTTCGCTCCTTTGGGGTAGTTCCTGTGCTTCATTCCCCAGGGTAAGTTTTTTAGCTTGCGACCTTCTGCCAGATTGTTTTCCTGAAAGCCTGAGTTACATCACCCTCAGCGTTCCAGCTCCTCCACATCCCCTTCAGTGGAAGCTTTTGGTTCTGTTAGATTAAGTGGGTGCAGCATTGCCTAAAAATTGTTGGGAGTTTGCATTTGATTCTATCACTAGTGTATTAGTCCGTTGTTGCACTGCTCTACAGAAATACCCAAGATTGGATTATTTGTTTATTTTTTGAGCAATGGAGTCTTACTCTGTCACTCAGGCTGGAGTTCAGTGGCGTGATCTTGGCTTACTGCAACCTCCACCTCCTGGGTTCAAATGATTCTCCTGCCTCAGCCTCCGAAGTAGCTGGGACTACAGGCACACACCACCATGCCCGGCTAATTTTTTTTTTTTTTTTTTTTTTTTCCAGTAGAGATGGGGTTTCGCCATGTTGGCCAGGCTGATCTCGAATTCCTGACCTCAGGTGATCCACCTGCCTTGGCCTCCCAAAGTGCTGAGATGACAGGTGTGAGCCACTGGCACCCACGCCGAGATTGGGTAATTTATAAAGAAGAGAGGTTTAATTGGCTCACGGTTCTGCAGGCTGTACAGAAAGCATAGCAGCTTCTGCTTCTGGGGAAGCCTCAGGAAACTTACCATCATGGTGGAAGGCAAAGGGGAAGCAGGCATGTTTAAATGACCAGAGCAGGCAGAAGAGAGAGAATGGGGAGGTGCCAGACACTTTTAAACAACCAGATCTGACGAGGGCAGCACCAAAGGGATGGTGCTAAACCATTAGAAACTGCCCCCAAAGGCCAGGCACAGTGGCTTATGCTTGTAATCCCAGCACTTTGGGAGGCCGAGATAGGTGGATCACCAAGTCAGGAGTTCAAGACTAGCCAGACCAACGTAGTGAAACCTCATCTCTATTAATAATACGTAAAATTAGGCCAGGCGCAGTGGCTCAGGTCTGTAATCCCAGCACTTTGGGAGGCTGAGACAGGCAGATCACCTGAGGTCAGGAGTTTGAGATCAGCCCGGGCAACACGGTGAAACCCTGTCTCTACTAAAAATACAAAAATTAGCCGGGCGTGGTAATGCACGCCTGTAATCCCAGCTACTCGGGAGGCTGAGGCAGGAGAATCGCTTGAACCTGGGAGGTGGAGGTTACAGTGAGTCGAGATCACGCCATTGCACTCTAGCCTGGGCAACAAGAGTAAATCTCCGTCTCGCCAAAAAAAACAAAAACAAAAACCATAAAATTAGCTGGGGGTGTGGTGGCGGGTGCCTGTAATCTCAGCTACTCAGGAGGCTGAAGCAGGAGAGTCACCTGAACCGGGGAGGTGGAGGTTGCGGCGAGCCGAGATCGTGCCACTGCAATCCAGCCTGAGCGACAGACAGTGCAAGACTGTCACAAAAAAATAAATAAAAAAAAAAAACCTGCCCCCATGATCGAGTCACCTCCCACCAGGCCCCAGTGTTCACCTTGACTGGGTCTTACAGTTTGGATCTGCATCCCCACCCAAATCTCATGTTCCGCTGTAATCCAATAGAACATGAGATTACAATTGAACATGAGGTTTGGGTGGGGACACAGATCTAAACTGAATCAACTAGTCAAGGTGAACAGTCTTCCACGTGGTGGTTTACTGAACACCGTTCTGGGGCTGGTTCATTGCCTGGTCTGTTGGAACCTCAAGTGTTACTTTATATAAAAATAATAACTCAAATAATACAATAAAAAGTGTAGCACTTATGTGCCAGACACTATTCCAAGTGCTTTACAAACGAATTTCATTTCACCTGTGGCCCCTGTTAATGTACAAATTTCCAGGCCTGCCCTTGATCCTGATGGAGGTGGTCTTGGGAGGACCCTCTGAAAAGCACTGTACGGGACTGAGCTCACCCTCACTCTCCAAATGAATCAATGGACTCTTACTACTTGTTGAGTGGGATCTAAATACTAACCCTCAACAATTTGTCAACTCTTTATGTATTTTGGACAAATTGGATTTTGCTAGTTGTAACTATGACGTACATTTCCCCATTCAGTTGGGTTCCTTTTATTATGTTCAAAAGTTACTTTTTATTTTTTAGTAACTGTTTGTTTTTAGAGACAAGGTCTTACTCTGTCACCCAGGCTGCAGTACAGTGGTGCAATCTTGGCTCACTGCAATCTCGAACTCCTGGGCTCAAGCGATCCTCCTGCCTCAGCCTCCCTAGTAGCTGAGACTTACAGGCTTCTGCCACCATGCCCAGCTAATTTTTAACTTTTTTGTAGAGATGGTGGTCTTACTATGTTGCTCAGGCTGGCCTCAGACTACTGAGCTCAAGCAATCCTCCCATTTTGGCCTCCCAAGGTGCTAGGATCACAGACATGAGCCACCACTCCCAGCCTACTTTTTATTTTTAGACAATTTTAATTGAAATGGGCTATTCCCACCTTCAGGAACAATTAGCCCTCAAGACATCAGTAAGCAATACATGTCCCTTTTAGCTTTATGGCTGGAGGTCGGGCACGGTGGCTCACACTTGTAATCCTAGCACTTTAGGAGGCCAAGGCAGGCAGATCACCTGAGGTCAGGAGTTCGAGACCAGTCTGGCCAACGTGGCAAAACCCTGTCTCTACTAAAAATACAAAAATTAGCTGGGCATGGTGGTGGTCACCTGTAATCCCAGCTACTTGGGAGGCTGAGGCATGAGAATCACTTGAACCCAGGAGGTAAAGGTTGCAGTGAGCCAAGATTGCACCACTGCACCCCAGTCTGGGCAACAGGGTGAGACTCTGTTTCCAAAAAAAAAAAAAATATATATATATATATGGTTGGAAGAGTGAGGCCCCAGACAGAGTCACTGACCCTCCCCATGCTTGGGGGTCATTAGACGTGAATAGGAGCCAGAAGCCAAGCCCATTCCCACCCAGGCCTCTTTGGGAAGACTGTTATTAAGACCACCAGCAGACGGCATGTCCATTACTGACCCGCACAAAGCAGGTAGAGGTGCGAACCTCTGCCCATCTCAGGTTCAGGGAAACAGAGGCCTTTGCCTCTAACAACTTGAATTCTGATGTAGAGACCTGGTTCCATCTGCTTGTGGGGGAAACGTTTAACATCAGCTCCTACCTGGGCTCCCCAAGCCCTCATGCAGTTTGGCCCCAGTTCTGGGGTCTTCGGCTGGGCTAAGGTTTCTGGGAGCCCATGTTCCCTAGGGTCCCCGCTTCACTGCTTTGTTACCACCAAGAGACTCCCTGTCCCCATCTGAGGTCCGGCAGCTCTTAGTCACGTCTTGGAGGGAGGACGGGCATCCAGGGCTGACCGGTCAATGCCCAACACCTCCCGGGACTATGGGAAGACTGAGTGGTGGGTCTTCTCCTCTCGGGATACTTGCGCTTCTCTCTTTCCCCTTCTCTATAACCTGGAAAGAAGCCCCTCACCCCATCCTGCTTTTGCCCAACACACTTTTTTTTTTTTTGAGACAAAGTCTCACTCTGTCACCCAGGCTGGAGTGCACTGGTGCAATCTCGACTCACTGCAACCCCCACCTCCCGGGTTCAGGCAATTCTCCTGCTTCAGCCTCCTGAGTAGCTGGGATTACAGGTGACTGCCACCATGCCCGGCTAATTTTTGTATTTTTAGTAGAGATGGGGTTTCACCATGTTGGCCAGGCTGTTCTCAAACTCCTGACCTCAAGTGACCTGCCTGCATAGGCCTCCCAAAGTGCTGGGATTATAGGCATGAGCCACCGTACCTGACCCCAACACACTTTTTTTTTTTTCCTGTAGGGCAACTCACATGCCTACAGGAGCTGGTTCCATAAAATGTTTCCCTTAATTAGGACAGAAGTAGCAGTGTCAATCACACGACACCTGTGAAGGACAGGGGCGGTGAAATGTGACTGTCCCACCTGCAGAGCCAGCCGCTACTTAGATCTGGCAGATTGTTGCCTTGAAGGAAAGCAAGACCCTCTGTTTCCAGATCTTTCGTTGTTGTTGGTTTTTTTTTTTTTTTTTTAGGATTACTGAGGCATATGCAGTGAAATTTTTCCATTTTACTGCTCCATTAATTTTAACAAATGTGTATTGTGTAACCACCACCACCACATTCACGATATAGAATGTTAGAGTTATGGATTGATTGATTGAGATGGAGTCTCACTCTGTCACCCAGGCTGGAATGCAGTGGCATGATCTTGGTTCACTGCAACCTCCACCTCCCAGGTTCAAGCAATACTTGTGCCTTAGCCACCCCAGTAGCTGGGACTACAGGCGTGCGCCACCACACCTGGCTAATTTTTCTAGTTTTAGTAGAGATGGGGTTTTGCCATTTTGGCCAGGCTGGTCTCAAACTCCCGACCTCAAGTGATCCACCTGCCTCGGCCTCCCAAAGCTACTTATTTCTGAGACAGGGTCTCACTTTGTTGCCTAGGCTGGAGTGCAGTGGTGTGATCATAGCTCACTGCAGCCTCCAACTCCTGGGCTCAAGCAAGCCTGCCATCAGCCTCCTGAGTAGCTGGGACTGCTAGTGTGTACCCCCCACACCCAACTAATGTTTTATTTTAGTAGAGATGGGGGTCTCACTACATTGCCCAGGCTGGTCTTGAATTCCTGGCCTTAGGCGATTCTCCTGTTTCCCAAAGTGCTGGGGATGACAAGTATAAGCTGCCATGACGGGCCTTCAAACATAATCCAGATTTTTATGTGACATTTATTAAAATGTCGGTAGCTCATTTTTTAAGAAGTAGTGAAAGGGTCAAAGGGGACATGACAGCAGGGTGGACACTGCTCGTGGGATCCCAGATTGCAACCCATGAGCTTTAGGAAAATAGAACCCAAAATATCAGCCAGGTGTGGCAGCTCACGCCTGTAATCCCAGCACTTAGGGAGGCTAAGATGGGTGGATCACTTGAGGTCAGGAGTTCGAGAGCAGCCTGGCTAACATGGTGAAACCTCGTCTCTACTAAAAATACAAAAATTAGCCGGGCATGGTGGCGGGCGCCTGTAATCCCAGCTACTTGGGCAGCTGAGGCAGGAGAATAGCTTGAACCCGGGAGGCGGAGGTTGCAGTGAGCCGAGATAGTGCCACGGCACTCCAGCCTGGGTAACACAGTAAGACACCATCTCAAAACAACAACAACAACAAAAAACCCCCAAATCTCTTACTGGTGATTGTGTGCCCCCTGCCGTGTGCCTTCCTGGACCTCTCTGAGGGAGGAAAGGCAGGGCCTGAAATGTTCTCCCAGCCACAGCCTCCCTGTTATCCCTCCCCTCTGCTTCCTTCACCAGGCAAAGGCGAACCTAGACAAGAATAAGCAGACGCTGGAGAAGGAGAACGCAGACCTTGCCGGGGAGCTGCGGGTCCTGGGCCAGGCCAAGCAGGAGGCGGAACATAAGAAGAAGAAGCTGGAGGCGCAGGTGCAGGAGCTGCAGTCCAAGTGCAGCGATGGGGAGCGCGCCCGGGCGGAACTCAATGACAAAGTCCATAAGCTGCAGGTGAGGCGGTGGTGCGGTGGGCAGTGCTGGGTGGTGCCCAGTTCTGTGGGAAGGGGCCTCTTCCCGGCTTACTGAGGTCTCTCTTGCTGCAAGGCAAGTCCTTTCCTCTAGTTGCATTCCTAGAGGGGAGGCGATGATCCCCCTGCTCAATTAAATGTTAAAAAACCTTCTGGCCAGGCACGGTGGCTCATGCCTGTGATCCCAGCACTTTGGGAGGCAGAGGTGGGTGGATCACCTGAGGTAAGGGGTTTGAGACCAGCCTGGTCAGCATGGTGAAAAGTCTCTACTAAAAATATAAAAATTAGCCAGGCATGGTGGTGGGCACCTGTAGTCCCATCTACTCGGGAGGCTGAGGCAGGAGAATCGCTTGAACCCAGGAGGCAGAGGTTGCAGTGTGCAGAGACCGCACCACTGTACTCCAGCCTGGGCTAAAAGAGCAAAACTCTGTCTCAGGAAAAAAAGAAGAAAAAAAAACCCTTCCTTTTCCAATTTGATAAGTATTTATTGAGCACCTGCTGTATGCCAGGCACTGTGCTTAATCCTGAGATACAACAGCAAGGAAGAAGAGACACTGTCCCTGCCCCAGTAGGACTCCAGCCAAGTAAGGGGAAGGGAAGGGAACAGAAAGACATGAATAATCACACAAATGAATGTCAAATGATGCAGCAAAGGGAAGGCACATGATGCCTAAGTGTAAATAACCAGGGGGCCTAACCTGGGGGAGGAGGAGCCACGAAAGGCTTCCCTAAGGAACATGGATAAGTCTACCAGGCAGAGGGAACAGCATGTGCAAAGGCCCTGTGGTAAGTAGAAAAATTAGCAGACAGACATACGGCCAGTAGAGCTGGAGTGCCCAGTTGGGGTTGGGGGTAGGGAGAGATGGTACAGAGTGGGGTTGGAGTGGGAGGTTGTACCCAGATGATGTAGGGCTTTTGAGAACCTATTACACATATGTTGGTCCTTACTCTGGGCAATAAGAAGCTGTTGAGGGGTTTTAAGCTGATGAATGACATGGTCTGTTTGTCTTTGGTCTTCTTTCACTTGGAATAGACATTTACCCTGTCTTTCCACTCATGGGGATGTGGCCAAAGTTTTCATAAATATTTAACATGTTCACAGCCAGGGACAAAGAGGCAGGGGAAGCATTGAGGTGTTTTTTTCCCACATGCGGTTGAGAGCAGGGGTTTTGCCGCCTTCATATAAGCAGGGTCAAGATGATTCATATCCTTCTTGTCAATGGAAGAGATGGAGGGGTAGGCTAACACCTTCAAAGGGACTTATGCAGAGACACTAGGGTGTAAAAGCCAGAGAATACACAGAGGGCGTTTTTACCTTTAGGGTCTGCGTCTCTGGCTTTGGCCATCAGAGTCAGTGAAGGGACAAAGAGTAGGAGTGAGGAAGAAAGGGATGGGACAGCATCCCTTGGATGTTCAAGTACCATCCTGGTCTCCTTTCTCCAACCTTAGAGAGTGGACCAGCCAGAGCACCTCGTCTGGACTCTTCAGACCTGCTGGTTTGTCTCTACCAACCTTGGCAGGGATCTAGGATCCATTTAGTGGGATCAGGTCCCAGTCAATACCATTGGGGCTCAAATAAGTTCTTAGAACCACAGAGTCTAGGGCCAGGGTCCCAACTCATAGCTGATGGAGTTCCCTTCAAGCCACAGAGTTTTGTTTTGTTTTGTTTTATCAGAGTCCCATACCTCATGGGTATTTTCTCAATCAGTGGACACCCCAAGCCCTAGCCCATGTGTTTTGAGTAAAAAGGACTCCTTTCAACGAGGATCCCCTTCTAGAGGCTTTGACTAAGCAGTCTCTTGGCACCCTTAGAATGAAGTTGAGAGCGTCACAGGGATGCTTAACGAGGCCGAGGGGAAGGCCATTAAGCTGGCCAAGGATGTGGCGTCCCTCAGTTCCCAGCTCCAGGACACCCAGGTGAGTGTCCTGCCACATCATCCAGGGGACCTGGGAGGTGGCCTTCCTCGGGGCGGGTCCCTGGGACCTCTGTGTGTCCCTTTTGCAGGAGCTGCTTCAAGAAGAAACCCGGCAGAAGCTCAACGTGTCTACAAAGCTGCGCCAGCTGGAGGAGGAGCGGAACAGCCTGCAAGACCAGCTGGACGAGGAGATGGAGGCCAAGCAGAACCTGGAGCGCCATATCTCCACTCTCAACATCCAGGTGCCTGCCCTGTGTCCTTGCTTCCTTCATGGGTCCTCTCAACTTCTCTGCGCTGAGATCCCTTGCAGGCAGATCGCGGTGGAGTGTTGGTGCGATGGTGCTTGACCCCCCC
This sequence comes from Pongo pygmaeus, assembly GCF_028885625.2. NCBI lineage: Eukaryota > Metazoa > Chordata > Mammalia > Primates > Hominidae > Pongo > Pongo pygmaeus. Next base: position 18,166,566 of record NC_072391.2, read on the forward strand.
GTTTCCCCTTTCTCCAACAAGGAGACATGGTCTTCGCTTCTGAGTCTGTGGGGCCCGGGATAGGGGTCACTCATGGTCCCCCTCTCACCCTACCCTGGACGCTGTCCTTGTAGCTCTCTGACTCGAAGAAGAAGCTGCAGGACTTTGCCAGCACCGTGGAAGCTCTGGAAGAGGGGAAGAAGAGGTTCCAGAAGGAGATCGAGAACCTCACCCAGCAGTACGAGGAGAAGGCGGCCGCTTATGATAAACTGGAAAAGACCAAGAACAGGCTTCAGCAAGAGCTGGACGACCTGGTCGTCGATTTGGACAACCAGCGGCAACTCGTGTCCAACCTGGAAAAGAAGCAGAGGAAGTTTGATCAGGTAGAGGGCGTGGGGTGTCCTCCACTCTGGCCATGGACGCTGGGTCGGGCAATCAGCTCTGCAGAGTATGACACGTGACTCCCGCCTGTGCCTGCATCCCCTCTCCACTCTGTGGGGAGCCACGGGAGGCTGTCTTATCTCGTCTTGGGCAACCATGGAGCATTAAGGCTACCAGGTCACAGTAAGGATGGCACAGAAGCCTTGATGACTGTGACTTTTCTGGGTACCAGCACCATGAGGGTCACCTGCACACAAGGTGATGCCTTAGTTTTTAGCCTCAAGAAGGAATGAGGTGCATATTTTATTCACTAAAAATATGTATTGAATACCTATTGAGTAGTATTCCAAGTAATTCAGTTTCTATACTTTTAATACCGCTCTTCCCTAAGGTTTCATTCTGTAAAATTCCAAGCAAGCAGTAAAGTTGACAGAACTGTACAGTGAACACCTGTAAGGCCACCATCTGGATTCAGTCATTGACACTGTATTATATGAACTTTATCATATATTTATTTTGAGACAGGGTCTAGCTCTGTTACCCAGGCTGGAGTGCAGTGGTGCGATCTCAGCTCACCGCAACCTCTGCCTCTGGGTTCAAGCGATTCTCCTGCTTCAGCCTTTCATGTAGCCGGGATTATAGGCACACACCACTATGTCTGGCTAATTTTTGTATTTTTAGTAGAGATGGGGTTTTGCCATGTTGTCCAGGCTGGTCTCCAACTCCTGGCCTCACATGATCTGCCTGCTTTGGCCTCCCAAAGTGCTGGGATTATAGGCATGAGCCACTATACCCAGCCCATATATTTATTTATAAAGACTAATTCTATCTATCACACCTTATCTCTTGGGTACATTTCCCCTTCCACACCTCAACATTGCATATTAATTAGAGTTTATTTTTAAACACAATTTTGCCTCTTTTGGGGTAAGACTTACATGTGATGAAATTCACAAATCTCAATTGTACGATAAGTGCAGACCCCTGTATGACCCAAACCCCTAAATACCAACTTTTAAGATACATTATTATTTAGTAAATATGATTTAGTTTACAAGTGACTCAGGGTTATTCTAAAAATCAGTTTGAGAGGCCAGGCATGGTGGCTCACGCCTAGCACTTTGGGAGGCTGAGGCGGGTGGATCACTTGAGGTCAGGGGTTTGAGACTAGCCTGGCCAACATGGTACAACTTTGTCTCTACTAAAAATACCAAAATTAGCCGGGCGTGGTGGCGCACGCCTGTAATCCCTGCTACTCTGGAGGCTGAGGCAGGATAATCGCTTGAACCCAGGGTGGGGCGGAGGTTGCAGTGAGCCAAGATTGCGCCACTATACCCCAGCCTGAGTGATAGTGAAAACTCTGTCTCAAAAATAAATAAAATGAGGATTGTACAGTGAGGCTAAATGCCAGATGCCTGCAGGTTCCCTACCCCTCCCTGACTGGCCTCATAGTGTCAGGATTCTAGATAACATCCCAGTGCCTCCTCTTCCCATCAGCCACCTCTCCTCTGGGCTGTCAGCTCATCTTCAATGCTTCGTTATCTGGTTGAAGGCCTGAGGTTGCTTTTATTTTCCTGTCACATAGAGTGTAGTGCAGTGGCACACATAGTGTGGGATTTTTGTGTTGACTGTGCCATTTAGAGGTCCCTGTCTTTGCTGAATACTGGAAGTTTGGCTTTTGGATGTTACAATTTATCATCTGCTCTGTTCTCTCTGAAGATGAGATTAACGTGAGCATGGAATGTTCTCTGAATTGCCTCTCCAAGCAGAGAGATATGTGTGCAGGGCCACCCATGCTTACCATTTCCCTACTGAGGCTCTTAGGATACTTTTGTGAGATATTAATAGCTACTTGTGGCCATGAAACAAAATAATAACTAGCTTCTGGCAGCTTTAAATGTCACTTTGACCTCAGTGTGCTCTAAGCAATGTGGGCAGGTCTAGTGGTTTTGAAGCACAAGGATTTGGCCAGGTGTGGTGGCTCACACCTGTAATCTCCATGCTTTGGGAGGCCGAGGCAGGAGGCTCACTTGAGGTCAGGAGTTCGAGACCAGCCTGGTCAACATGGCAAAACCACGTCTCTACTTAAAATACAAAAATTAGCCAGGTGTGGTGGTGGGCACCTGTATGTAATCCCAGCTACTCAGGAGGCTGAGGCAGGAGAATTGCTTGAACCCACGAGGCGGAGGTTGCAGTGAACCAAGACTGCGCCATTGCACTCCAGCCCGGGTGACAAAGTGAGACTCCATCTAAAACAAACGAACAAACCGACAAAAAAAACGAGTCAGCTGATTTCTGGGTCTGCATAAGGTTGATGTAGAAGTCAGAACGCCAGATGATTATATAAACTACTCCCATAGCTAACCTACATTGCTTACACCTGCACCTCAATACATTCAGTAGGACACAGGGCTTTCCCCCGGTATTTACAATTCAGTGACGCTGATCCCGGATATGCCTAGAAGTCACCTCTGGGTCTTATGCTGTGTTGTAGTTGTTAGCCGAGGAGAAAAACATCTCTTCCAAATACGCGGATGAGAGGGACAGAGCCGAGGCAGAAGCCAGGGAGAAGGAAACCAAGGCCCTGTCCCTGGCTCGGGCCCTTGAAGAGGCCTTGGAAGCCAAAGAGGAACTCGAGCGGACCAACAAAATGCTCAAAGCCGAAATGGAAGACCTGGTCAGCTCCAAGGATGACGTGGGCAAGAACGTAAGTGGCTCTGGGTTATTTTTCTCGTCCATGTTTCGCCCGCCCGCCCACCCTCCGTGCCATTCACCGGTCCAAGGGAGGCTATAGCTCCTGGCCTTTTTCATAGCGAACCATCATCAGAAATGAAAGGTTTTTGGACTGGTGCAGGGGCTGGGAGGGGCTGAAAATGGCAGTCGAGGATGGGTCTGAGTTGGGGGGTCCGAGGATAAGACTGGGCTCTGTGCTCTCAGGGGCCATCTTGAGTCCCGGCCATGCATCCTGTGGGAGGCCAAAGCCACCTCCCTGACCTCCTGAGGTGCCACTCACGGTGGGTTTCTCAATCGTCTTCATGAAGTTGAGCCTCATAGAACGGGGCTGCCCGCTCTGCCGGCAGGTCCATGAGCTGGAGAAGTCCAAGCGGGCCCTGGAGACCCAGATGGAGGAGATGAAGACGCAGCTGGAGGAGCTGGAGGACGAGCTGCAGGCCACGGAGGATGCCAAACTGCGGCTGGAAGTCAATATGCAGGCGCTCAAGGGCCAGTTCGAGAGGGATCTCCAAGCCCGGGAGGAGCAGAGTGAGGAGAAGAGAAGGCAACTGCAGAGACAGGTGCGTGCTGCCGGGGAGGCCAGTAGAGGGAGGTCAGGTGGCTTTTTTCATTCCTATCACCATCTCTCACGGTCGGTGTGGAAACTTCGTTTTCTTTTTTCTTTTTTTTTTTTTGAAACAGAGTCTTGCTCTGTCGCCCAGGCTGGAGTGCAGTGGCGTAATCTCAGCTCACTGCAATGTCCACCTCCTGCCTCAGCCTCCCGAGTAGCTTGGATTACAGGCACATGCCACCATACCCAGCTAGTTTTTTGTTTTGTTTTTTTTTTTTTTTCAGTGGAGACGAGGTTTCACCATGTTGGCCAGGCTGGTCTTGAACTCCTGGCCTCAAGTGATCCATTCTCCTGTTGGCCTCCCAAAGTGCTGGGATTACAGACATGAGCCACCCACGCCCGGCGAGATTCCGTTTTCTCATCTGCAACTGTGGATGAGATGCCCACCTCACAGGGGGGCTGTGCTGGGGAAGGGGTGCAGTGATGTGCTGCCTGGGTGAGCTAAAGGACCTCCCAGGGGCAAGTGGGGCAGCACACATCTCTCTTCCTCGCCCAGCTTCACGAGTATGAGACGGAACTGGAAGACGAGCGAAAGCAACGTGCCCTGGCAGCTGCAGCCAAGAAGAAGCTGGAAGGGGACCTGAAAGACCTGGAGCTTCAGGCCGACTCTGCCATCAAGGGGAGGGAGGAAGCCATCAAGCAGCTACGCAAACTGCAGGTGGGTGACACTAGGAGCTCGGGGCATGGGTGGAGGGGAGGGCACAGTTCCCCTCAGGCCACCAAAGTCAGCAGAGCAGGCTCCAGGAAGCAAGCCTGCACCTGCCATTGATGTGGGTTCAGCTGGGGTTTTTCTGGCACCATTCAGGTTTTGGTGGCTGTCTCCTGCCCTGGGTAGGGCAGCATTATTAGGTATTTGGCCACTGCCCTCAGATCACATCAGGGGCTCAGCTTCTCAGGCAGGTCTGTGGAGCCCACCCGGAATGGTGCTCCCAGCCTGCTACCAGCCACCTGGAACTGAGGGCCATGCTCGTGCATTGGGAACTTCTTTGTGGTCAAGTGCAGAAAATTCAAGGGGTGGGTGTGCAAAGCAGAACTGGGCAGCAGAACCTGTAAGGACATCTGAGCTTGTCCTTCCCGTTGACTCATGCAGGCTCAGATGAAGGACTTTCAAAGAGAGCTGGAAGATGCCCGTGCCTCCAGAGATGAGATCTTTGCCACAGCCAAAGAGAATGAGAAGAAAGCCAAGAGCTTGGAAGCGGACCTCATGCAGCTACAAGAGGTAAAGCCTCGCCTTGCTAGGAGAGCCTCAGATGCGGGTGTCATGGTAGCATCCCTTGGCAGCTCCAGTCTGTGCATTCCCAGATTTCATTTCGTCCTCCTGTGGGGTCCACCTGTCTAGAAAGACACACGCTTCCCTCCTCTATGTATTCATGGGGCCTACCCTGAGCTCAGAGGAAGAACATGTACTTTCAAGGGTGGCTGAGGAGGCAGGGTGGACTCTTGGTGGGGCTTGGCCTTTCCCTGGCAGACAATAGGCTTCCTACCTCCCACCTAGGACCTCGCCGCAGCTGAGAGGGCTCGCAAACAGGCGGACCTCGAGAAGGAGGAACTGGCAGAGGAGCTGGCCAGTAGCCTGTCGGGAAGGTAGGAAACTGAATGGAGGAAGAGGGCTCTGAAGCAGAGGATGGGGGGAGAAGCAGCATCCTTGACCCCCATTTTATTTTTTAAATTTTTTCGAGACAGAGTTTCATTCTGTCACCCAGGCTGGAGGGCAGTGGCACAATTTTGGCTCACTGCAACCTCTACCTCCCAGGTTCAAGCAATTTTCCTGCCTCAGCCTTCTGAGTAGCTGAGACTACAGGTGCGCACCACCATGCCTGGCTAACTTTTATATTTTTAGTAGAGGTGGGGTTTCACCATGTTGGCCAGGCTAGTCTTGAACTCCTGACCTTAGGTGATCCTCCTACCTTGGCCTCCCAAAGTGCTGTGATTACAGGTGTGAGCCACCGTGCCTGGCCCTGGACCCCCATTTCATTTGTCAGCTGCTGCTGACAAAGCGTCCTCTGAGATTGGGGACAGACCCATGGTGGTTAGGTTTTCCCTCAGCGCTTTCATGCCTCTGTTTGGGGGTGTGGCTGCTTTCATTCATTCCCAATAAGTAGCTGTGAGGGGAGAATGGGAGGCCAGGAAGAGTCAGGGTGGAGTGTGCTGGTCCCCACCCCAATCCCAGCTTTGCTGACACGGACACGGCCCGAGTCCCAGCTGTCCACTTCCTGGCTGTGTAACTACAGATGAGTCTTCTAATCCTCTCCAAGCCTCAGTTTCCGCCATTAGATGATGAGGGCAATCCCCCTGAGGCATGACTCCAAGGAGGGGGCATCTTCTAAGCCGGGGGAGGGTAGAGGCCCCCACCGTGGCTGCCCTTCCCCCAGGAACGCACTCCAGGACGAGAAGCGCCGCCTGGAGGCCCGGATCGCCCAGCTGGAGGAGGAGCTGGAGGACGAGCAGGGCAACATGGAGGCCATGAGCGACCGGGTCCGCAAAGCCACACAGCAGGTGAGGGCCGCCTGGACACCACGGTCTCGCTGCCTACTGCCTCTCCTGCAGCAGGATCCTGCGCCAGTCAACACATGCTTGGTGGCTTCCTGTGTGCAGGCCCTGGATTGAGGGACAAGAGGGTGGTGGGGCCTGAGAGTAGAGATCCAGGGCCCTTACACCAGTGCCCAGGTTGCTGTCTTCAGAATACCCCTCTCCACGCTGCAGTGTCTCATTTTCCAGCCACGGCATGTCTGGCTCCCTGTAGCTCATGGCCATCCCTGGAGTCCGGGCCTTGGGATGCTCTTTCATTGCGTTTTCCCCCAGCTAAAGCTCTGACCTTATCCAGTGAGCCCTTGGTGATGTCACTGAGCACCAGTTCCATGGTGGGCACTAGGGACCATCCTGTGACCGGCAGCCCCTTGTGGTGTAGGGTGAACAGGCATCGTTCTCCAGGCGACTCCAGGATAGAGAAAGCAAGGGACAAGTCACTCGCTCAGACTGGGTGGCATTGTGACACTTGATGGAAGCACCTCTTTTTTTTTTTTTGGAGACAGGGTGTCACTCTGTTGCCCAGGCTGGAGTGCAGTGGTGCAATCTTGGCTCACTGCAACCTCTGCCTCCCAAGTTCAAGGGATTCTCCTGCTTCAACCTCCCAAGTAGCTGGGACTACAGGCACGTGCCACCACTGCCCGGCTAATTTTTATATTTTTAATAGAGACGGGGTTTCACCATGTTGGCCAGGCAGGTCTCGAACTCGTGACCTCAAGTGATCTGCCTGCCTCTGCTTCCAAAAGTGCTGGAATTACAGGCTTGCGCTACCACACCCAGCCTGGAAGAAGCTCTTGAGTGGAGTTTTACAGGATGAAGGAGAGGACAGGGTGCCCGGGATCAAGGGACTCATGCAGAGGCCAAACAAGCCTGGAGGCAGCAGGAAGAGGCATGGTCTCAGTGCGCTGTCCCGGGCTTCCCTGAGTCCACCTCACGGCCTTCACTCTCCTCCCCAGGCCGAGCAGCTCAGCAACGAGCTGGCCACAGAGCGCAGCACGGCCCAGAAGAATGAGAGTGCCCGGCAGCAGCTCGAGCGGCAGAACAAGGAGCTCCGGAGCAAGCTCCAGGAGATGGAGGGGGCCGTCAAGTCCAAGTTCAAGTCCACCATTGCGGCGCTGGAGGCCAAGATTGCACAGCTGGAGGAGCAGGTTGAGCAGGAGGCCAGGTATGCGGGTCTGGAGTTCCGAACCCAGTTTGCAGGGGGGTGATGGACAGCAGGGGTCATAGTGAAGTCAGGGAACCTCTTCCAGTATCAGTTCTGGCTTGTAAGAAGCAAGCTCTGTGATGCCCACAGTGCAGGTATGTTGTGAGAACTGAATGTAAACACAGCAAAGTGCCCTGCTGGTGCCTGGCCTAGGGCAAGCACCTAAAGTGTGAGCTGCTCTTAGCATCTCCATGGTCCTCCTGACATTAACTAGCCTTTCCAGCAGTACACGTGACTTTTCCCAGCCTCTGCGGGGATAGCATGCTGACAGACCAAAAATCCAACCAGGCTGGACGTGGTGGCTCACGCCTGTAATCCCAGCAATTTGGGAGGCTGAGGCAGGTGGATCGCTTGAGGTCAGGAGCTTGAGACCAGCCTGGTCAACATGGTGAAACCCTGTCTGTATCAAAAATTAGCCGGGTGTGGTGGCACATGCCTATAATCCCAGCTACTCAGGAGACTGAGGCAGGAGAATCACTCGAACGTGACACGTGGAGGTTGCAGTGAGCCGAGATTGTGCCATTGCACTGCAGCCTGGGTGACAGAGTGGGACCCTACCACACACATACACACACACACACAAAAAAAACCCCAAAAAAACAAAAGTCCAACCGGCAACCCATTTGGTACACACACTGGAAGCCTTGTTAATTATGGGTCGAATGCGGCAAATGATCACAGCACATTTCTTACCATTAGATTCTAAGGATTCTCACCCATTCTGTTCTCTTCTAGCAGCTTTTTCGGTAATTCACATGCCCTGCAATGCACCCATTTAAAGTGTATAATTCAAGGGCTATTCATATATTCACAAACATGTAAAACAATCACCACAGTCATTTTGAGAACATTTTCATCAACTCAAAAAGAAACCCCAGGCCAGATGTGGTAGTTCATGCCCATAATCCCGGCACTTTGGGAGGCTGAGGTACGTGGGAGCAGCACTTGAGTCCAGGAGTTCGAGACCAGTCTGGGCAGCATAGCAAGACTTTTTTATTTTATTACGATTTTTTGAGACATAGTCTCACTCTGTTTCCCAGGCTGGTGTGCAGTGGTGCGATCTCCGCTCACTGCAACCTCCGCCTCCTGGCTTCAAGCAATTCTCCTGCCTCACCCTCTCAAGTAGCTGGGACTATAGGTGCACACCACCATACCCAGCTAATAATTGTATTTTTTAGTAGAGATGGGGTTTCACCATGTTGGCCAGGCTGTTCTCAAACTCCTGACCACAGGTGATCTGCCTGCCTCAGCCTCCCAAAGTACTGGGATTACAGGCATGAGCCACCATGCCTGGCCAAAGACTCCATTTCTATGAAAAACTTTTAAAAAGTCTGAGCATGCTGGTGTACACCTGTAGTCCCAGCTACTTGGGAGGCTGAGGTGGGAGGATTGCTTGGGCCAGGAGTTCAAGGCTGCAGTGAACTATGAACTAGGGTGGAGAGCAGGCATTGGAGCACCACTGCACTCCAGCCTGGGTCACAGAGCAAGACCTTGCCTGCTCCCTGCAAAAAAAAAAACTAGAAACCCCATGCCCTGTAGCCACTCCCTTCAGTCCCTGGCAACCATAATCTACTTTCTGTCTCTATGAATTTATCTATTCTGGACATTTGATATCAACGGAATCACACACTATGGGGTCTGCTATGTGTCTTCTTTCACTTGGCAAGAATTCCAGGCTCATTCATGCTGTGGCATGCATTGATACTTTATTCCTTTTCATGGCTGAATACTATTCCACCATCTGACTGATCCTTGGGAGGAGTCCAGATATGGGGCTCAGGAAAGCACTCAAGATGCCACCTCCAGGTGACACACCAGCTGCAAGGGGTGCCACCCGCCGCTGAAACCACCTGTTTTCCTTGCTGTTTGCAGAGAGAAACAGGCGGCCACCAAGTCGCTGAAGCAGAAAGACAAGAAGCTGAAGGAAATCTTGCTGCAGGTGGAGGATGAGCGCAAGATGGCCGAGCAGTACAAGGAGCAGGTAGCCCCCGCTGCCCAGCCTCCCCCGAGCCCCCAGTCCCCAGCCGGCCTCCCCTAACCACCCCTCCATCTCTCCACGACAGGCAGAGAAAGGTAATGCCAGGGTCAAGCAGCTCAAGAGGCAGCTGGAGGAGGCAGAGGAGGAGTCCCAGCGCATCAACGCCAACCGCAGGAAGCTGCAGCGGGAGCTGGATGAGGCCACGGAGAGCAATGAGGCCATGGGCCGCGAGGTGAACGCACTCAAGAGCAAGCTCAGGTGAGGAGCCCGTGGCCCGGGAGCACCCCGTCTCTCAGGCCAGAGAAAAGCGCTGGGGGCTCGGGCTCCCTTCGGCCTGCAAATGCCCCCTGTGCCCACAGCTGCCACTCCCTTCTGTGGTTTATTTCTGCTCCTCCTTAATCACTAAGCTTAGCGTGGGCCAGGCACTGAGGCTGGCCCAGATCAGACCGGGTGCCTGCCTGATAACAGAGCTTACCTTCTAGATCCTTTAATGATCGACCATCTCCCATCCCGTCCTCCAGGTGAGGAGGAGGAAGAGGCTATCCCCACTGTCTCCTCCAGCCCCTCCTTCATTGTATCACTGAGTCTTCACGGCATCCACTGAAGCTGCAACACCGCCCCCCACCACTTCACCTCCTTCCTGACATGCTCTGCTCCTCCTTTCTCCCCCTCAGCACTGCTGCCATCTGGGCTGCATTATTCTCGGGTATGGGGACTATCCAGCATTCCCCATCAGCGGGAAAAAGATCCCTGAAAAGTAGCAGGTGCTTACATTCCTGGCTTCTACCCACCGGCTGCAGTAGCCCCCCACCACCCTGCAATGTGACAACCAAAAATGTCTCTAGATGTTGCCAGAAGTCCTCTAGAGATGGGAGGGTACAATTGCCCCCCCCCCCCCGAGAATTCCTGCTGTCACTGGAGTGGGGGCTGTTTTCTCTCCCATGCCTCTCGTACCTTGGGGTGTCCCCTCTGCTCCCAGGGGCTGCTTCCACCACCCTGTCCATCCATCCCAATTGGCTCCCTGAAGGTTTTAGCTCCGGGCTTCCTGTCTCCCACACCACTCCTCACAGTTCTCCATGATTTCAACATCCAGGTGGGCAACACAGCCTCTCAGTTCCTTGACCTTCTGGGTGATCCTGCTGCTTCTACTGAGCTAACCAGTGCTCCTAGGAGCCCTCACAATTTGACCCTCAGGCATCTCATTGTCTGCCTGGCGCCACCTTTCTTTGGCTCTGTCCCCAACGGGGTCTTCACTCCATGAGCCTCTGACCCAGCTCCAAACCAGCCATCTAGTAACCTCCATCGCGCATCCTCAACATCCAGTTCCCCCTCTTGCATTGCTGCAATCATTTGGTGAAAGCACAACCAAAATGAAACTCAAGCTAGGCCGGGCACGGGACCCACCTATAATCCCAGCACTTTGGGAGGCCAAGGCACGTGAATCGCTTTGAGCTCAGGAGTTCAAGAGCAGCAAGACCCCATCTCTACAAAAAACAAACAAACAAAAATCAGCCAGGTGGGATGGTGCACACCTAAAATCCCAGCTACTCAGGAGGCTGAGGTGGGAGATCAGTGGAGCCCCAGAGGTCAAGGCTGCCGTGAGCCATGATCTAGCCAATGCACTTACCCTGGATGGACAGAGTGAGACCCTGTCTCAAAAAACCCAAAACCCACTCTCCACCTTTTCCCACAGAGCAGGCCTTGCTCAGGGGACCTCCCACACCCCTCCCTCATCTTCTCACTCTCTGCTGCTTTTCACTTTTTCTTTGAACTTATGATCACTCCTCCCCATTCTCTCTCTCAGCTGGGGACCTTACTTCCTACTTAACTCAAAAGCAGAAATGATCATGAAACGTGTACAAGCTCCCACTACCTCATCACCCTACCTCCGTGCACCTCTATACACTTCTATTTTGTTTCCATTTCTGTGCTGAACCCTGTGGCACCAAACGAGGCCAACACTTCCATTGGACCCAACCCTCTTGTTCACTCAAGCGCATGGCTCCAAAAATCCTTACTTTGCAAGGTTTTCTCTTTCATTTGCTCCATCAGCAAATGGAATAACCTCTTAGCCCCACGTCTACCTGGCTACCCTTACACTACAAAACTGGATGTGAATGCCGAAACCCTGTCTCTACCAAAAAATATAAAAATTAGCCAGGTGTGGTGGTGCATGCCTGTAGTCCCAGCTACTCAGGAGGCTGAGGCACAAGAATGGCTTAAAACCAGGAGACAGAGGTTGCAGTCCAGCCTGGGTGACACAGTGAGACTTGGTCTCAAAAAAAAAAAAAACAAACAAAAAAAAACCTGTATGTGAAGAGTTGCTGGTTCACCTCGACCCCACCCACCACTCTCCTATAAGTCTCCCATGGGCGACACCAATGGCCAGAGGTCCCGACAGGGCAGCAGCACATGACGCAGCCCATCATGCCCCTGGCCTAATTCACTTGCTTCCCTGGACTTCCCCAACACCATCCACGCCTGCTTGTCCCCCAACGTGTGGGGTTGTCCCTCTTCCTCTCCTCTGCTGATCCCTCACCTCAAAACCTGCTTACCACCAGACCGCCCCAGGGTATTAACTTAGTTCTCGTTTAAGACAGAGTCTTGCTCTGCTGCCCAGGCTGGAGTGCAGTAGCACTATCTCAGCTCACTGCAACCTCTGCCTCCCAGTTCAAGCTATTTTTGGCCTATTTTTATATTTTCAGTAGAGACGGGGTTGCACCATGTTGCCCAGGCTGGTCTTGAACTCCTGACCTTGTGATCCACCCGCCTCGGCCTCCCCAAGTGCTGGGATTACAGGCATGGGCCACTGCACAGCCTTAGTTCTCTTTTCATCTCTCCCCAGCTCTAGGTGAGAGGTCTCAACTAATCTTGGCACTTTAGAATTCCACCTATATCTAATGACTCCTCAGTTCGTCTCTGAGAAGCCCTAGCTTCTTCCGAGAACCTCAGACCACCCTCCCGTTCCCACATGGATGTCTAATAGGCAGCTCACACCAAACATGCTGCACCCCAAGCCCTGACTGAATGAAACTCTTCATCCCCAAACTGGCTCCTCTCTCCAGCTCAGCAGCTAAAATGATGAAGTTGCCAACAATTCAGATCACAAACCTCGTGGTCCTTCTTAACGCTTTTGTCTCCTTTATACCCCACATCCCATCTATGGGAGAATCTTGTCAACTTTCCCTAAAGAATCCTGCCCAGGCTGGGTGCAGTGGCTCACCCCTTAATCCCAGCACTTTGGGAGGCCAATGCAGGCAGATCACCTGAGGTCAGGAGTTCAAGGCCAGCCTGACCAACATGGTGAAACCCCATCTCTACTAAAAATATAAAAATTAGCCGGGTGTGGTAGGGCGCGCCTGTAATCCCAGCTACTCGGGAGGCTGAGGCAGGAGAATCTCTTGAACCTGGGAGGCAGAGGTTATAGTGAGCCGAGATCCTGCCATTGCACTTCAGCCTGGGTGACAGACCAAAACTCGGTCTCAAAAAAATATCTCCAATGTCTAGGACAGCACTAGGCAGAGTGAACCTTTATCCCTCGGGTCCTAGATATTTTCCCGGCTTCATTCTCATACCACCACAGCCACGTGCTAAGCCTCTTACTACCTTTAATACCGGTGACTTGATCGTTTAACAGTTTTAACCATACATGAATATAATTGCAAATAAACATACCTCCTCTACATTTTTAAAGCAGCATCACCTCTATCAACGGGCTACAATGAAATACGATAAAAACAGTTATCAAGTTCAATATCTAGCTACTGTGGCCACAACTTGATCACCAAGACCTGAAGGCTACTTCTCCACTAAAAAGGGAGTGACAACAGCCATTAGCACCAAATAGACTCTCTCTGACATCATAATTAGACCTGTTTAAAAAGAGTTGGAAAGGAAATGACTTTCTCAGGGTCCAGTTCAGTTAGCGGATGGCATGCCCGGAAGCCATCTGAAATCACCTCTAGAGTTTGGGGACCACTGTGTGAGACAGGGGAAAAGTCCAAACCCCCCTGAGAAGGGGAAGAGAGCAGCTGAGGCAGGGCACCACGCCTTCAGGGAAGAGCCCCATTCGCTGCACGGTGAGGGCTTGTTGGTCCCCCATGGATAGGAGAGAAACCAGGCCTAAGCTCACAAAGTACAGCAGGGGCCTGGAAGCATCTCCCAGGGTTGAGGGGTCAGTGGAGGAGAGCTTTTCTCACTGTGAAGACTCCTAGGGGCAAAGCGCGGTGGCTCACGCCTGTAATCCCAGCACTTTGGGAAGCCGAGGTGGGCTGATCACCTGAGGTCAGGAGTTCGAGACCAGCCTGGCCAACATGGTAAAACCCCATCTCTACTAAAAACACAAAAATCAGCTGGGCGTGGTGGCTGATGCCTGTAATCCCAGCTACTCGTAAGGCTGAGACAGGAGACTCCTTTGCAACCCAGGAGGTGGAAGCTGCAGTGAGCCAAGATCACGCCACTATACTCCAGCCTTCAGAACAAGACTGTCTCAAAAAAAAAAAAAAAAAAAAAAACCCCTCAGATGTGCTCTGCTGGAATCCAGTTCCCCTGCCTCTCCTGAGTGGCTGGGCTGAGTGATGGGGATACAGCCACTCTCTCTACCCCACTGCTGTCTCTGCTTCCCTTTCTCAGGCCCAGTGATTTTTTTTCTTTTTATTATTTTATTTATTTTTAGACGGAGTCTAGCTCTGTTGCCAGGCTGGAGTGCAGTGGCGCGATCTCGGCTCACTGCAACCTCTGCCTCCCGGGTTCAAGCGACTCTCCTGCCTCAGCCTCCCAAGTAGCTGAGATTACAGGTGCGTGCCACCACACCTGGCTAATTTTTGTATTTTTAGTAGAGACAAGGTTTCACCATACTGGCTGGGATGGTCTCGATCTCCTGACCTCGTGATCCACCCGCCTCGGTCTTCCAAAGTGCCAGGGTTACAGGCGTGAGCCACCACGCCTGGCTGGCCCAGTGATTCTTTAGCACACACTGGACACCTCCTGTGGGTTCTGCCCCAGACACTTGAGCCTTCTTGGGCAGCCAAGGGCAGAGTGGAACAAAAAGACCATTTTTGCCAGTTCCGACACGAATACACACATAATGCAGGTGGAAGGTCTGTCCTGCCTTCTGCATCTTTCAGGTGCACAGAAACATAAAATCGGGCACTAGAGCCCTGAGGGAGGTTGGTAAGCATGCCTGGCTCCTCAGCCAAGAAGGAACTGCAGTGCGAGTTTCACCAAGTTCTATCAGCCAGACGCATCTCAACACAAGCCCTCTCTAAAGCCAGACCCACTTACCTACCACTTGCTACACTGCCAGTTACCTCCGACAAGAGCTGCACAAGGCCTCCACCTCTCCTCTCCTGCTAGAGGCCCGAAAACTAATGAAGAGCAACTAATCATAAATCAAGGGACAGGCGGCTGCAGGTTCCTTGCCTGGGACTTCTTGGCGTCTGTTCCAACACTGATTTTTCAAACTAGCTTGCTCAAATGCTTTTACTTCCCTGAACCGGTATGCAATCATGGGATTTATAGGAGGTTCTTAAAAGTAGCTCTAAAGGACAGACATTTTTCCTTTCCATTTAAAAAAACTGGGCCAGGTGCAGTGGCTCACACCTGTAATCCCAGCTCTTTGGGAGGCCGAGGTGGGTGGATGCATCACTTGAGGTCAGGAGTTCGAGACCAGCATGGCCAACATGGTGAAACTCCGTCTCTACTAAAAATACAAAAATTAGCCAGCCATGGTGGCACATGCCTGTAATCCCAGCTACTCGGGAGGCTGAGGCAGGAGTATCGTTTGAACCCAGGAGGTGGAGGTTGCAGTGAGCAGAGATAGATCATGCCAGTGCACTCCCTCCTGGGTGACAGAGTATCAAAAAACTGCTTATCCTTTCATGTACCAGCCTCACCAAGGGCTCTTGGCATCAGGTGATTGATTCACTGCAAGGTTGACTTAAGGGTGCCTTTAATGCCAGGTGCGGTGGTTCATGCCTGTAATCCCAAATCCCAGCACTTTGGGAGGCCAAGGCAGGAGGATCACTTGACATCAGGAGTTTGAGACAAGCCTGGCCAACATAGTGCAACCCCATCTATGCTAAAAATACAAAAATTAGCCAAGCACGTGGGGCATGCCTGTAATCCCAGCTACTCGGGAGGCTGAGGCGAGGGGATCGCTTGAATCCAGGATGTAGAGGTTGCAGTGAGCCAAGATCGCACCCCTGCACTCCAGCCTGGGTGACAGAGTGAGACTTCATCTCAAAAGAGTGCCTTTAATTATTAAATCAAAGCAAATGTCTTTAACAATTAAGAATATACTTAACCGGGCTCCTTCTTGTTTGCTGATGGTAACCTCCGGGGATTCTCTCTCTGTTTCAGAGGGCCCCCCCAACAGGAAACTTCGCAGTGATGCACCAGGTATCATGCCTTCAGCTTCGCAGCTGTGTGTTGTCTCAGTATCCATTTCTTTTCTGCCCAACGCGCCCCTCTGCCCACCCCAATTTTTAAACCCTTGCACATTTCCACGAGATTCCTGCAAAATCTGAAGGCTTGGATATCTTAGTGCAAAGCTGTCTTTCATTGAAACCAAGATCAGGATGACAAACAGACCTCATCTCTTGACTCACGGTCCTTCCTGCCTCTGGGCAGCACATGTGACGTGACACCCAACAGTGTGCGCCCTTATCACTGCATCTTGACGAGATGGCAGAGGCTGTGTGTGTGGCTTGGATTTTTCTTCCTTTCATGCCAAAAGCCGCTCTTACGCAGTTAGGGCACTCAGCAGTGCTGTTCTCCCTTGTCCAGTGAAGACACTGCACTGAGTGAATATGACAGTTCCACTATCTGGGCACATTCCTGGAGAACGTACTTGGCTTCTAGTTGGCTGGTCTGGGTCACAAGTCAGAAATCACAAAGTTCACGGTAACTGCGGCGCGGCAACCAGTCCTCCCACGATTCAGCTTTCACAGGCTTGTCTGCGAAGGAAATGAGCTCACTGCGATGTCTGACAAATGCCGGGGGCTGCACGTGGCTTGAGTGATGTCTAGCTACAAACTGCATTTTCAGCACACGGGGTGGAAGCTGACCACCGCAAAGCCAAGCAGAGTCCTGGCAGAGCCTTTTCTGGAGGCTTCACGGGCATCTACGTGTTCAGGGACTGGGGAATGGACACCCAAGACTCAAGGATGCACACAGGGCCCTTCCCAAGAAAGCACGAAGAGGTCTCTGCTCCTCTGGGATTTTGCTTTTTTTTTTTTGAGATGGAGTCTTGCTCTGGAGTGCGATGGCGCGATCTTGGCTCACTGCAACCTTCGCCTCCCAGATTCAAGCGATTCTCCTACCTCAGCCTTCTGAGTAGCTGGGATTACAGGCTCCCGCCACCTCGCCCAGCTAATTTTTGTATTTTTATTAGAGACAGGATATCACCGTGTTGGCCAGGCTGGTCTCAAACTCCTGACTTCAGGTGATCCGCCCGCCTTGGCCTCCCCAAATGCTGGGATTACAGGCATGATGAACAACTTTTCACAGGTGAAGTCAGGCCATGTGGATCTGACTTCACCTCATGGAGAGGCCAAACCAACTCTCATTTGTGTCCATCTTCATTTTTGGAGAATCTCAGCTTTGCTGTCACTACCAAAATACTTAAAGCACAGGATGAGGTCTTGTTAAGAGCCAGTTTTGTAGGGGAGCAGATGAGTTTCTGGGACACTTCAAGCAGCTCTCCTACCAGCTGATTGGGATCATAGGATAAGCCAAATTCCAGGGTTGGCTGAAGTGCAGAACCCACCGGTCAGTGGGAAACTGAGTCCTTGCAAACTAGCAGGTGCTTACACTCAAGATGATTCCCGAGGCCTTGGATAAGCTGAGTCCACGAATAGAACCCAAATGCTAGGCCAGGAGCAGTGGGTCATGCCTATAATCCCAGCACTTTGGGAGGCCGAGGCGGGCAGATAACTTGAGGTCAGGACCAGCCTGGCCAACATGGTAAAACCTCGTCTCTCCTAAAAATACAAAAATTAGCCAGGAGTGGTGGCACATCTGTAGTCCCAGTTACTTGGAAGGCTGAGGCAGGAGAATCGCTTGAACCTGGCAGGCAGAGGCTGCAGTGAGCCAAGATCACGCCACTGCACTCCAGCCTGGGCAACACAGCAAGACTCCATTTCAAAAAGAAATTCCAGATTCTCCAGGATCAGACCCTTTAAGAAAACCTTTAGGGGGGGTCCCTTAGTTCCTGTAACAGGTATAGTTGGTGTCAACCTTGGTCTAGGATTTGAAACCAGTTCCAAGAAAAGCACTTCAGCCAAAACAGAGTATCTTGCAGGCTGACAGCCAAGCAAGGAGCTTCCAACGCCCCAGGGCACAATGTATTTCTTAGGTCAAGGGAGCAAATTTATCCATTAAGCTTTTCCAGTTAGCAAATAGACTCTTCCAAGAGCCAAAAAGAGAGTGCCTAGAGCACTGATGTGGAGGTTAGGGACTACTTCCCAGCTCATCAGATTTTGTTTTTTGTTTTTGGAGACAGTCTTGCTGTTTCCCAGGCTGGAGTGCAGTGGCGCAATGTTGGCTCACTGCAGCCTTCACCTCCTGGGTTCAAGCAATTCTCCTGCCTCAGCCTCCTGAGTGACTGGGATTCCAGGTGCCCGCCGCCACGCCCGCTAATTTTGTATTTTTAGTAGAGACGGGGTTTCACCACTTTGACCAGGATGGTCTTCAACAACTGACCTCACAAGTGATCCGCCCGCCTCGGCCTACCAAAGTGCTGGGATTACAGGCATGAGTCGCCGCACCCGGCCAGCCCATCAGGTTTTGAACCTGGAGTTAAAACTGTAAAGAAGAGACCTGTGTGGGGAGCGTACAGCGAACAGTCAAACTGCTGTTCCTATGTCTGCGCTGAATTTGGGGATCCTTCTGAGTCAAGCACTTGGAAAACAGTGCTAAAAAAGAAAAAGACTTAAGGGTCACATCTAGAGAGAGAAGGATGGAGAGTTCTCTAGTAGGGCCGCAAATCCAGAAGCTTCTCTGTGAAGCTGGGCTAGGAGTGTTTACTTTGGAGTGGCTGCAGCTTTAAGTATTTATTCCTGATCGCTGCACTGTGGGAAGCCCCATCCTTTACAGCCAGGTGGGCTTTCCCAGCCGGGGTCTCCTCCCATCCTCTGTCAACAAAACGGTCATTTGGGATTTCCTCTTCTCAGCGATCATGAATCTCTGGGCCTTGATTTTTTTTTTTTTTTTTTTTTTTTTGGAGATAGAGTCTCGCCCTGTCACCCAGGCTGGAGTGCAGTGGCACACGATCTAGGCTCATTGCAAGCTCCGCCTCCCAGGTTCATGCCATTCTGCTGCCTCAGCCTCCCGAGTAGCTGGGACTACAGGCGCCCACCACCATGCCCTGCTAATTTTTTGTATTTTTAGTAGAGACGGTGTTTCACCATGTTAGCCAGGATGGTCTCGATCTCCTGACCTCGTGATCCACCTGCCTCAGCCTCCCAAAGTGCTGGGATTACAGGTGTGAGCCACCGCGCCCAGCCAAGTTGTTCCTTTATACTGAAGAATTGGTCACTGAGTTGTGTTCATCCTTGTGGCTTCTTGTCCAACCCTTGCGTGGGGAGCAAAAGTCTGCTTTCTTCTTTGATGTCCTAAAATAAGACCTGTCTTCTGATTCAGGTCAAACAGGGCCAGATGGCCAGAGCCCAACATGATTATTTGTTGCGGTCGCTGAAAAGAGTTAAGTGTTTTTTCCCAACAGTGAAGGCTGGCAGCCGGCAGATCTGATTTTTCCTTCTTCTGCCCACTCTCTTCCTCCTACCCAAAGTCTCCCCTCACGTGACCAGCCTCTCCTGTGAAGTCGAGGTGATAAACTCAAGAGAGAACCAGGGCAGACAGGAGATGGTGGAGCAGTAAGGAGAAAGAGGGGTGTCCTACTGGCAGGAGCTAAAATCCACCTCGGAGGCCAGGCACACTGGCACACACCTGTAATCCCAACACTTTGAGAGGCTAAGACAGGTGGATCGTTTGAGGCCAGGAGTTCAAGACCAGCCCGGGTCACGTGGCAAAATCCCATCTCTGCTAAAAATACACAAATTAGGCAGGCGTGGCGGTGTGCACGTGCATGTAGTCCCAGCTACTTAAGGCTGAGGCTCAAGGATTGCTAGAACCCAGGAGGCGGAGGTTGCAGTGAGCCAAGATCATGCCACTGCACTCCAGCCTGGGTGACAGAGACTCTTGTCTTAAATGTTTTTTTTAAAATCCACCTTGGAAGCCAGGTGTGGTGGCCCATACCTGTAATGCCAGCACTTTGGGAGGCCGAGGTAGGAGCACTGCTTGAACTCAGGAGTTCAAGACCAGCCTGGGCAACAATATCAAGACCTCATCTCAATTTAATAAAACAATCCATCTTGAATTAACACATATAATTTCCTTTTCTAATATTCATTGGGCACCTGTTTTATGCCATGTGCAGTGCGTTCCACGGTCAGCAAAACAGATGCAGCAGTCCCTGCAGTGGGGAAAACTCAGTCCATGAACATCCACACCAGCAGGGGGTGCTGTCTCGCCTTTTAACCAGGGACCCCCTCTGTGTCCCTCACTACCTCCCCTCTCAAGGCTGCCCTTGTCCATTTCACCTTCTTCCAATTCAAACCTTGAAAACTCACCTCTAAGGCGAATGGGGGTAAGGAGATACAAAAGAAAAACAGTATGTTCTCTCTTCATTTCTGCCCCATGGGCTATGAATAAAGTCAGAAGACAAAATCCCCTACTTGGTTTTTGGGGTTTTTTTCCTATTCTAAATCAAAGGCCACAGCAGACCAGAATCCTGTGGATTCTCAAATGACCAAGCCTGACATTTTAAAAGCAGATCGTCTTGCTTTGAAAAACCTTCTCCACCCCCCCGCAACCAATTTCAGCTGATTAAATTCAATCACACATGCCTTAAGACTGGCGATGATTTGTTGACTTCAACTTGAATATCTGCATCTTATTTGTGCTGTGTGTTTTCTGCCATAAAAAATAGATTTATATTGTAATAGAACTATAGCTACAAGTTTAAAATAGATTTATAAAAAATCTATCCCAACCATGAAGATTTATTTGCTAAATAATGTGTTTTCTTACAACCCACAGGCGAGGAAATGAGACCTCTTTCGTTCCTTCTAGAAGGTCTGGAGGACGTAGAGTTATTGAAAATGCAGATGGTTCTGAGGAGGAAACGGACACTCGAGACGCAGACTTCAATGGAACCAAGGCCAGTGAATAAGCAACTTTCTAGAGTTTTGCACCACGGCAAGAAAACCAAAAACCAAAAAAAAAAAAAAAAAAAAACCCAGAACAAAGCAAAACCCAGCAGACTGTACTTAGCATTGTCTAAATCCATTCTCAAATTCCAAACATCACAGACACCCCTCACACAAGGAATATAAAAACCACCACCCTCCAGCCTGGGCAATGTAGTAAAACCTCATCTATACAAGAATTTAAAAATAAGCTGGGCATGGTGGTACACACCTGTGGTCCCAGCTACAAGGGAGGCTGAGCCAGGAGGAACGCTCCAGTCCAGGACTTCGAGGCTGCAATGAGCTATAATTGCATCATTGCACTCCAGCCTGGGCAACAGAGACCCTGTCTCAACCACCACCACCACCACCCCCCCCCCACTACCCCCCCTATATTTAAGGTAACAATTGAAGTTTGTATGATGTAAGAGATGAGAAAAACCCAACAGCAAACACAGACACATCCTCCAGTTCTATCAATGGATTGTGCAGACACTGTGTTTTTAGAAAAACATATCCACGGTAACCGGTCCCTGGCAATTGTTTACATGAAATGGGGACAAAGTCACCGAATGGGTGCCGCCAGCCCCCACTCCCAATTCATTCCCTAACCTGCGAGCCTTTCCAACTTCTCATGTCAGGCCTTTGAGAATTCTTTCCCCCCCCCGGTTTCCACACCTGACACGCACAGTTCACCAAGTGCCTTCTGTAGTCACATGAATTGAGAAGGAGACGCTGCTCCCACGGAGGGGAGCAGGAATGCTGCACTGTTTACACCCTGACTGTGCTTAAAAACACTTTCACTAGTAAACGGTTATAAATCACAATGTTGTTGGCTTTTCTGTTGAGCTGTTTTCTATAGAGGAAAAGAAGTTGGGGAAAGCTGGGTTTTGCTTCATCGTCCCAAAGATTCTCTGAAGTCACGGTTAATTTCATGAATGGAAAAACTGAGGCCTAGAGAGGTGAAATCAATTGCCTACGACCCCACAGGCAGCAAAAGAGCAGAGCAGAGATGCAAAGTGAGACTGTCTAAGGGGGTTATTGGGCTGCTCGGCGGGGAAGGCAGGGGAGAGAAATAAGGTGATGTGTGGTCCAAGGGCCACTGCCCCCTGCCCTCGAACATGACTGGGAAGAACATCTTGACTCATCAAAACCAGTATCATATGAAAAATACAGGATTTCCTTGATTTTTTAAGTTAAAACACAAGGTCTTATCCAATGAGTCAGCACTTTCCACAAAAGGTCAGATGGTGGCTGGGTACAGTGGCTCACACCTAGAATCCCAGCAGTTTGGGAGGCTGAGATGGGAAAATCACTTGAGGCCAGGAGTTGGAGGCCAGCCTGGATGAGAGAGACCCCCGTCTCTATTAAAAAAAAAAAAAAGGTGTTTTTTGTTTTTTGTTAGTAAGCCAGGCAGGATAGTGCACACCTGTACTCCCAACCTCTTGGAAGGCTAAGGCAGGAGGATCGTGTGAGCCAGGAGTTTGAGGCTGCAGTGAGCTATGATCACGCCACTGCACTGCAGCCTAGGCAACAGTAACACCTTGTCTCTCACAGCACCACCACCCAGCCAGATAGTATTTTAGCCTTTACAGGCTACATATGGTCTTGCCGAATATTCATCTTCTTTAAAACCAACCCTTAAAAACATAATAAATCATTCTTAGAGTAAGGGCATAAAAACAAGCTGTAGGCCCTATCCTCCTTTCAGCTTGAGTGTTTTAGACAGACATGCCTGCGAAGGCTCTGTTCAACACAAATGATGCTGTATACCACCAACTCCATGGGATCAGGCAGATTTGGCAGACAGGAAACATGGAAACGAAGGACTCCACCTTGTGACCAGATGCTAATATGCCTTGAATGACGCACAAACACATCCGGGGTACATTTCTAAAAACCTGGCTTGAATAGAAATTTTTAAGATTTTTTCATATTTTATAACTTGGTTAAAAAAAGTTTTTCAAGCACTCTATGGGAAAACATTCAAGTACAAACATACAAAGCCTCTTTGACCAGCAGCCCAAACCAGTTCAACATTCGTTTCTCTTTATTTTATTGATCTTTTAAAAAAATAAAAGGACATCTTCTGTGGATACAAGTTAGGATGTTTCTAGGGTAAGAAACCCACCATCGCAGCTTAATTCTCTGCGGCATTTCAGTAGCACTTGGAAAGTTGTTTTCAACCTGAAATGTTTGCTGTTCTTCCAGAAAATAACTTAGTAACAAAATGAAGGCCGTGAAGCTGCAGGCACACTCCAGAAATTAGTGTGTTCTTTTAACTTGTTTCCCAAAGAGACAGCAGTTCCTAACATGCAGTGGTGAGTGCACACACCGTGGTGCGTTGGAAATCCCGTGTTCACGTCTTAGACAAGGAAGCCTGCTACAATGATCTCCTGCTTTAATCTTACTTGGTGATCACCCTGGTTACTTCATTATGCCTTTGAATGAAGTCCTGTTCTTAGTGGCTGCATTACCAAGGCCATCCTGCCCCAAAGACCCCTCAGAGTCCTGATGCAGAATTCCCCCCGACCTCACCAGGGGACTCAGGAAAATGAATGATCGCAGTTTGCCAAAAGAGGTCAGATTTCCCACTGACGCTGGTTGGTCTGGAAAATTACTCTGAAAACTCGAACGCACCTCTAGTAATCTCAATCAGAAGCTAAGAAACAGGCTACAGTCTCAGAGGTTTATGACACCTTTTTTTTTTTTGGAGACGGAGTCTCACTCTGTTGCCCAGGCTGGAGTACAGTAGCATGATCTTGGCTCACTGCACCCTCCGCCTCCCGGGTCCAAGCAATTCTCCTGCCTCAACATCTGGAGTAGCTGGAATTATAGGCACGCATCACTGCACCCAGCTAATTTTTTGTATTTTTAGTAGAAATGGGGTTTCACCATGTTGGCCAGGCTGGTCTTGAACTCCTGACCTCAGGTAATCCACCCGCCTCGGCCTCCCAAAATCTTAGGATTACAGGCCTGAGCCACCACTCCTGGCCTATTCCACAGTTTTTAAAAAGGCATGTGACCGTTCTGTTCTCTGTTCTTAAGACATGATTTCAGTACACCACAAAGCACTGGGAGATTTTGTTCTGTAAGACAATTCCAGCTGGTTGGGGGTTGGGGGAAGAGCCTCTGAGAGAAGCTCCATCCCAGGAGACTTGGGACATTAAAAACACCTGTCAAGACCAATCAGGGGCCAGGCACGGTGGCTCAGGCCTGTAATTCCAGCACTCTGGGAGGCTGAGGCGGGAGGATCACTTGAGGCCAGGAGTTCAAGACCAGCCTGGCCAACATGGTGAAACCCTGTTTCTCACTAAAAATACAAAATTAGCGGGTGTAGTAGCACACTCCTGTAGTCCCAGCTACTTGGGAAGCTGAGATAAGAGAATCGCTTGAACCTAGGAGGTGGAGGCTGCAGTGAGCCGAAATCGCACCACTGCACTCCAGCTTGGACAAGAAAGGGCAAGAGCATGACTCTGTCTCAAAAAAGAAAAGGAAAAAAAAAAAAAGACCAATCAGGACTCCGCTTGGGTTAGCTCAACACAATGGGGCATGGGAGCGATGGCTCATGCTTGAAATCCCAGCATTCTGGGAGGCTGAGATGGGAAGATCACTTGAGGCCAGGAGTTCAAGACCACCCTGGGCAACATGGCAAAACCCCGTCTCTATTAAAAGTACAAAAAATTTAGCCAGGCGTGGTGGTGGGTGCCTGTAATCCCAGCTACCTGGAAGACTCAGGAACAAGAAGTGTTTGAACCCAGGAGGCAGAGGCTGCAGTGAGCTGAGATCATGCCGCCACACTCCAGCCTGGGCGACAGAGCGAGACTCTATCTCAAAAACAAAAACGACGGGGTAGCCTCATCACTGACACCTTAGAGCCCTTCCCAGAGAGCCCCTTTTGTCCCTCTTTGCAATGCACAGTGGCAGGCAGGGATGAGGAGACATTTCCCAGGGACAAACCCCAGAGCACAGGTGATGGCCTCAGTCATTGGCTTGGGCCACAAAGCTAACTAACTATGGTGACTGTTCCTATTTCTCAAACTAACTTAAAACAAAAACCTAGTGTAAAAAGACGACAAAAGGTAACAACTCCCGCACCGACACCAAGAGCTTCAGCTTCCGTGGTTTTCCTAAAGCAACATCTTGACTACCCCCTGGGCTGACGGCAGCGGCGATGAAGACATGTGTGAAGGCGGCTTCCCAAATTCCAAGCGCTTCCCCAACCTTCAGACAGAGCAAACCAAATTAAGCTGACATGACCGCTGTGACAACTGGCTAGCACCGGGGCCCACAGAGTTTTAAGGGTGAACATCAAGAGTCAGGAGCAGGGTCTCACAGGGTCTCAATTTTCTCTCCTGTGAAATGAAGAAGAGGACACTGGCTACCTGGCTCTCAGATTCCTCACACAAAATGCCCAGTCTCAGACCCACTAGAAAAATCCATCTCTTACCTATTGTTTGTTTGTTTTACCGTCTGGACAACATAATGAGACCCTGTCTCTACAAAAAATGCAAACAAAAATTAGCTGGGTGTGGTGGCCTGCATGTGTAGTCCCAGCTCCTTGGGAGGCTGAGGTGGGAGGATCGCTTGAGGCTGGGAGGCGGAGGCTGCAGTAAGCAGAGATCACGCCACTGCAGTCTAGCCTGGGTGACAGAGCGAGACCCTGTCTCAAAAAAAAAAAAATTAGGCCAGGCGTGATGGCTCACGCTTGTAATCCCCAGCACTTGGGAGGCCAAAGTGGGGGGATCGCCTGGAAAATTAATCAGAAAACTCACCTCTAGAAATCTCAATGAGAAGCAGACTACAGTCTCAGAAGTATATTCTCAAACTCAAAGCCAGGAGGTTTGAGACCAGTCTGGGCAACACAGCAAGACTGTTTCTATAAAACATAAAAAAAATTAGCCAGGGGTGGTGGTGTGCACCTGTAGCCCCAGCTACTTGGGAGGCTGAGGCAGGAAGATGGCTTGAGCCCAGGAAGATGAGGCTGCAGTGAGCTATGATCGCACCACTGCACTCCAGCCTGGGTGATACAGCAAAACCCTGTCTCGTAGAAAGAAAAAACAAAAATTAATTTTTTTTTTTTTTGAGAAAGTCTCATTCCGTTGCCCAGACTGGAGTGCAGTGGTGCAATCTTGGCTCACTGCAACCTCCGCTTCCTGAGTTCAAGTGATTCTTGTGCCTCAGCCACCCAAGTAGCTGGGACTACAGGCATCCGCCACCATTCCCGGCTAATTTTCGCATTTTTCATAGAGATAGGGTTTCACCATGTTGCCCAGTTTGGTCTTGTGAACTCCTGGCCTCAAGTGATCCACCCACCTCTGCCTCCCAAAGTGCTGGGATTACAGGTGTGAGCCACGTCACTGCACCTGGCCTAAAAATCCACGTGTAAAGGTCTGAAAGTTATGTGCACGCCCTGGAAAATATTAATTTCCTGTCATGTGCCTGCTACAAACCCATCAAATTCCTATGGCTTGGGGCCCAGAGAGATGGTAGTCACACACCTTGCAGAATTCCTGAATCTGAAAGCTGCCCCTTTTTTCTTCTGAGACAAGGTCTCGCTTCATCGCCCAGGCTGGAGTGCAGTGGCTGGGAACACGGCTCACTGAGGCCTCAACCTCCTGAGCTCAATTGATCCGCTGGCCTCAGTCTCCCAAAGTGCTGGGATTACAAGTGTGAGCCACTGCGCCTGGCCCTGATTTTCTTTAAGGCAAGAAAATTAATGACTCTGTTAGAGGTCAGATCTGCACTGTCCCATCGGGTAGCTGGTTTCTGGAACATAGTCTGGCTAGAAGTTAGTGCCAGTTTCTCAAAGGTTCTACAGATTTAAAAAGAAAAAAAAAGGGCTGGTTGCAGTGGCTCACGCCTGTAATCCCAGCACTTTGGGAGGCCGAGGTGGGTGGATCACAAGGTCAGGAAAGGAAGACCATCCTAACACGGTGAAACCCCATCTCTACTAAAAATACAAAAAAATTAGCTGGGCATAGTGGCACATGCCTGTAATCCCAGCTACTCAGGGGGCTGAGGCAGGAGAATTGCTTGGACCTGGGAGGCAGAGGTTGCAGTGAGCTGAGATCGTGCCACTGCACTCCAGCCTAGGCAACAGAGCAAGACTCCATCTCAAAAAAAAAAAAAAAAAATCTTCAGGGGAAGCAGAGCCGTGATTGATGCTCAATTCCCCAAATAAGGGCTTTATTTTTATTTAATTAATTAACTTTTTGATATGGAGTCTTGCTGTCACCCAGGCTGCTGTGCAGAGGCACAATTTTGGCTCACTGCAATCTCTGCCTCCAGGGTTCAAGTGGTTCTCCTTCTTCAGCCTCCTGAGTAGCTGGGACTATAGGCACATGCTACCATGCCTGGCTCATTTTTCTATTTTTTTTTTTTTGGTAGAGATGGGGTTTTACCAATGTTGCCCAGACTGGTTTTGAACTCCTGACCTCAAGTGATCCACCTGCCTTGGCCTCCCAGACTGCCGGGATTACAGGCGAGTGTCACCACACCTGGCCCAAATAAGGGCTTTA
The DNA here is from genome assembly GCF_028885625.2 of Pongo pygmaeus. Classification (NCBI taxonomy): domain Eukaryota; kingdom Metazoa; phylum Chordata; class Mammalia; order Primates; family Hominidae; genus Pongo; species Pongo pygmaeus. The sequence continues at coordinate 18,193,747 of NC_072391.2, forward strand.
TACAGGACATTCTCACAGTGTAACCATGAGTAGCAGCTGTAGAATCAAATGATAAAAATGATCTTCTTGGCCAGGCATGGTACCCACACCTGTCGTCGCAGCACTTGGGAGGATGAAGGGTGAGGATCGCTTGAAGCTCAGAGTTTGAGACCAAACTTGGCAACATGGCAAAACCCTGTCTCTAGAAAAAATACAAAAAATTAGCCGAGCATGGTGGCACGCACCTGTACTCCCAGCTACTCGGGGAACTGAAGTGGGAGGATCGTTCGAGCTGGGAGGCAGAGGGTGAGCCATGATCCTGCCATCATCGTATTCTAGCCTGGGTGACAGAGTGAGACCCTGTCTCACAAAACAAGACCCTCTCTCTAGCCCTTTGTTCAAGCCACAAGACACCACCCTAATGTTGCCTGCAGGGAGCAGAGGAGAGGATAAGGTTTGCTGAAATAATCCTGTAATTTAAAAAGACACATGGCTGTGGGCTGGGGGCGAGTGTCTCTTGCCTGGGGCAGGCGGGTTCTCCCTGCCAGCGAGAGGTTTATTAGAAGGTACTGACCCCTTATCACCCAAAGGCACGCTGGTGCTGCTTGGCCGTCTCTCACCGCCATCTCTGTTCTTGCTGCTCCGCCCAGAGGCTGGGCCACCTGTTCGGTTTGGGGACTGATCGTACACGAGGTTCCGGCAGGAAGCGAGTTTGGACTCCAGTGCCTGGACAGAAATACACTTTTATCTCTCAAGTTATATGCAAGGACTATTCTGTCTTACCAGAGCCCGTATAGAAGAACGAACCCCAGACAGTGGTTCTCAAACTGTTGTGCACCGGAATTCCAAGGTGGGATCCCAAGAGGAATCCAACGTATATGCCAGTCTCAGAACCAAGCACCTTAAGTATTTGGGAGCTGGCTGGGCACAATGGCTCACACCTATAATCCCAGCACTCTGGGAGGCCAAGGCAGGAGGATGGCTTGATGTCAGGAGTTTCAGCCCAGCCTGGGCCACAAAGTAAGATCCCATCTCAGTTAATTTTTTTTACTTTTTTAGACAAGGTCTCACTGTGTCACCCAGGCTGGAGCGTACTGGTGAGATCACAGCTCACTGCAGCCTCAACCTCCCAGGCTCAACCAATCCCTCCCATCTCAGCCTCCTGAGCAGCTGGGATTATAGGCGTCCGCAATCATGCCCAGCTAATAAAAAAAAATTTTTAATGCAAAAATTTTTTTAATTACAAAAAATTTTAAAAAATGTTTGGGAGCTTCCTGGAAAAAGATCACAGCTCACTGCAGCCTCGACCTCCCAGGCTCAAGCAATCCCCCCACCTCAGCCTCCTGAATAGCTAGGACTATGCACAATCATGCTCGGCTAAAAAAAAAAAAAAAAAAAAAAAAAAAAAAATTTTTTTTTAATTACAAAAAATTTTTTTAAATGGGAGCTTTCTGGAAAAATCACTAACCTACCAATTATCCAACTCCGCTTGTAGGAAGTAAGAAATCCACTTCTGGAATCCTTCACTCTTTGGTTTACCTGTTAAACCTCTGCAGAATGGCAGAAAGTTTGATAAGGACTTGGTCTGGCTACAACAGACCCTTAGGAAACCAAAAGGACACTGACAGTACCCCAGGCTTCTCTATAATCCAACTAGGCTAAATATTGAAACACAGACCTGTTTCTAGAATAGCGAACCAGACAGCCAAAAACCAGAAGTAAAAACAAAAGAAATGAGTTGCAAGCTTCTATTAAGTTGTAGCTATGAATACACTGTGTACAGTGACAACCTGGTAGGAGTTAAATTATGTGGCCTTCTAGGCATCATTTTTAAAAATAAACTACAAAGAATACCTATGTTTTTACTTAAGCACAAAAGGATCCCTCCCTGTAATTAACATAAAAGCTGAAAGGCCAAGTTCTTTGCCCTAGGCTTTCAAGACTTTTTTTTTTTTTTTTTTTTTTTTTTGAGACCAAGTCTCACTCTGTCACCCAGTGGTGCGATCTCAGCTCACTGCAACCTCTGCCTCCCAGATTCAAACAATTTTCCTGCATAAGCCTCTCAAGTAGCTGGGATCACAGGTGCCCACCACCATTCCTGGCTAATTTTTGTATTTTTAGTAGAGATGGGGTTTCACCATGTTGGCCAGGCTGGTCTGGAATTCCTGACCTCAGCTGATCCACCCAACTCGGTCTCCCAAAGTGTCAAGTGTCAAGATTCTCTTAAACCCCAAGAAACAAACCAAAAAAAAAAAAAAAGGTGGCAGTTTTTTTTCTCTTCTGAGACAACGTCGTGCTGTCACCCAGGATGGAGTGCAGTGTTGGAATCTCAGCTCACTCAGCCTCAACCTCCCAGGCTCAAGCAATCCTCCCAACCTCTCGGCCTCCTGAGTAGCTGGGACCACCAGTGTGCACCACCAGGCCTGGCTAATTTTTGCATTCTTGTAGAGGCCAAGTCGGGGCAGGGGGTTTCACCATGTTGCCCGGGCTGGTGTCAAACTCCTGAGCTCAAGTCATCCTCCCACCTTGGCCTCCCAAAGCACTGGGATTAGAGGTATGAGCCACTGCACCCGGCCAAAAGAATAGGCAGTTTCCAAGTGCTCCTCAGTTTTTTCCAGTTAAGGAAAAAACACAGATATCACCCTAATTTCCCAAATTTCCTAGAGGAAAAACGGTAAAAGGAAAGAGACATACATACGGTTCAGAGCAGGGCTTGGAGTCAGAACTCTTGAGTGTCCGGGAGTGACTCCCACAGGAAGCTCTAATGATTCCCAGGGATGCTAAAGGAGCAGCCACACCTAAAACTCACCACGTTGCTATGAAAGGGGCCGGACACATTGGCTCATGCCTGTAATCCCAGAACTCTGGGAGGCCAACCTGGGAGGATCACTTGAGGCCAGGAGTTTAAGACCAGCCTGGGCAACACAGCCATACCCACATTACTACAAAAAATCAAAGTATCAGCCAGGCATGGTGGCGTATACCTGTGGTCCAAGCTCCTCGGGAAGCTAAGGTGAGAGGATCGCTTGAGCCAAGGAGTTTGAGGCTGCAGTGAGTTGTGATCATACCACTACACTCCAGCCTGGGCAACAGAGCAGACCCTGTCTCTAAAAAAAAGAAAAAAAGAAGAGAGGGAAGGAACTAGATCAACCCGCCTTCATACATCCTGAAAGACAGGCAGGAAGGCACCAAACGCCAGGAAAGTGTGGTCTTACCCCGACTTTCCGCAGTAGGTCTCCCACAATGTTGAGGGCTGATATCCGGGCCGCAGGTGTGAGGGGGGTCCCCCCGGTGGAGTCGTCCAGGCCTGGGTATGCAAAGGGAAGAGCATGTAACTCACCAACCTATAGTCATGTCTGTGCGTTAACATCTCTAGATCCAAAACCACAGGACGGGAGGGACGCTGATGCCTTTCCTCGGATCCCAAAAGCTACCCTATTTCTCTCTGTAGTTAACCGCATCACACACCCAAGGCCCATATGACAACCATTTTTTCAAGTCCTTGTGATGACTGCAACAAATACTTATTTTTACATGTTAGTCTTTAAAAAAAAAAAAAAAAAAATTTTTTTTTTTTTTTTTTTTTTTTTAGATGTTGTCTTGCTCTGTCCACCAGACTGGAGTGCAGTGATGTGATCTCAGCTCACTGCAACCTCCGCCACTCAGGTTCAAGTGATTCTCCTGCCTTGGCCTCTTGAGTAGCTGGGATTACAGCCATGTGCCACCACACCCGGCTAATTTTTGTATTTTTAGTAGAGACAGAGTTTCATCAGGTTGTCCAGGCTGGTCTCGAACTCCTGACCTCAAATGATCTGCCCGCCTTGGCCTCCAAAAGTGCTGGGATTACGAGCGTAAGCCACGATGCCTGGCCTTTTAAAAAATTTTTTTTAATAGACACAGGGTCTCACTATGTTGCCCAGGCTGATCATGAACTCCTGGTTTCAAGCGATCTTCCCACCTTGGCCACCCAAAGAGCTGGTATTTACAGGCATGAGCCACCGTGCCCCAGCCACGTTAGTCTTTTCAAACAAACTCAAAACAAATCCTTTTGAAATTGTAGAAAATCCATATAGTTAATTAACATAATGGCATCTGTGATAGATACAAGAACTATAGACAGGATGATCCAGCTTTACAAGGGTCCGGCTCTGCAGAGCCTCTCTTCTCCAAGTGGGGTCCATGCACCAGCAGCACATGAGAACTGTTAGAAATACAGAATCTCTCGGCCAGGCATGGTAGCTCATACATGTAATCCCAGTGCTTTCAGAGGCCAAGGCAGGTCAGTCAGCTGAGGTCAGGAGTTCAAGACCAGCCTGGCCAACATGGCAAAATCTTGTCTCTACTAAAAATACAAAATTAGCAGGGCATGGTAACAGGTGCCTGTAATCCCAGCTACTCGGGAGGCTGAGGCATGAGAATCGCTTGAATCCAGGAGGCAGAGGATGCAGTGAGCCAAGATCAATGCCACTGCACTCCAGCCTGGCCGACAGAGAAAGACTTTGTCTCAAAAAAAAAAAATTTCAGGCCCCACCCAAGACCCACTTCATCTGAGGTACATTCTACCAAGATCCGCAGGTAAGCTACATGCATATTAAAGTGTGGAAACATAGCCAGGCATGGAGTTGCATGCCTCTAGTCCCAGCTACTCAGGAGGCTGAGGCAGGAGGATCACTGGAGCCCAGGAGTTGGAGGCTGCAGTGAGCTATGATTGCACCACTGCACTCCAGCCTGGGCCACAGACCAAGACTGTGTCTCTAAAAAAAAAAAATGAAATAAAGTATGCAAAATGGCTCTAGACTGGGGTAAGGTACAGTGACTCATACCTGTAATACCACCACTTTCAGAGGCTGAGGCAGGCGGATCACCTGAGGTCAGGAGTTTGAGACCAACCCGGCCAACAAGGTGAAACCCCATCTCTACTAAAAATACAAGATTAGCCAGGCATGGTGGTGGGCACCTGTAATCCAAGCTTACTTGGGAGGCTGAGGCAAGAGAATCACTTGAACTCGGGAGGAGGGGGTTGCAGTGAGCCAAGATCGCACCACTGCACTCCAGCCTGGGCAACAGAGCAAAACTCCATCTCAACAAAACTAAACAAAAGGGCTCTGCACCGGGATTCTAGAAGTCTCACTGGTCTCTTCATGCCCAGGGGACAAGCTAAGGGATAAGGCAGTAGATGGTAGGGTAAGCCCTGGAGCCTGCCTGCCTGGGTCTGAAACCCAAACCATCTGCCATTCAATTGCTTCATGACTCTGCTTAACTCAGGGCCTCGCTTTCATCAAATGGGGACAGCACCTGCATCCTGGGCCCGAAGTGAAGGCTGCAGGGTGGCCATCACACACTCAGCACCCCTTAAATGTCTGTTATTAATATCTGCTGTAAAAGGCCTGATTGGAAGCTGTTGGCAGAGAGGCTGGGGTGAGAACTCAGATTTTTTTTTTCTGCCCACACAGCACAGGTTACACTGAGTCTAGCTCTCAGTGGATATGTATTACCAAACCCACAGAATGCTTTTTACTTTTTTGTATTTCATCAGTGACATTTCAAATTTGGGAGGTTTTATATTCAAAAAGAGGATTTTTGGCCAGATGCAGTGGCTCACACCTGTAATCCCAGCACTTTGGGATCAGCCGAGGTGGGCGGATCACTTGAGTCCAGGAATTTGATACCAGCCTGGGCGACATGGCAAGACCGTGTCTCCACCTAAAATACAAAAGTTAGCCAGGTGTGGTGGTACGTGCCTTTAGTCCCAGCTACTCCAGAGGATGAGGTGGGAGAATGACTTGAGCCCAGGATGCAGAGGTTGCAGTGAGCCAAGATCACGTCACTGCACTCCAGCCTGGGCAACAGAGTGAGATCCTGTCTCAAAAAAAAACCAACAAAAAAAGAGGATTTCTGGCTTTGAAGAATGGAAAAAGCTGCACATGAAGGACCATTCCTTGTAGCTGCAGAGTGGCAGCCACCCCTTCTGGGTGGGGTTTCCATTTCATCAGACTCCACTACTGCCTCACACCCACTCCTCACTGATCTCAATGCCCATCCCCAAGAACATCCCAGTCTACTCTCTGCTCAAAGCCTGAGAGGAAATCAGGCTCTAAGCCTGGTGCAAATCATCACACCCCCAGGATCCACCCCAGATTCTTACCCAGAAACGCTTTGTGAACCGAGAAAATCCTCCAATTCCTACTCCCCTTACCACGTCTGAAGCTCCCAGGTGTGTTTAAACTTGAGCTGGGTCCTCGGTGAGCGATGGGCGTGGACGGCACGGAGCCCGTGGCCTGCACAGCTGTGTCTGTCCTCTCAGCTTCCACTGAGCTGGGCATGGGGGTCCTGGGTTTCTCCTGCTTCTGCTGCACGGCCAGTTCCTGCCGCAAATCTGTGCCAGAAAAAGGATTCAGGAATTCAAGTCCTCAGCCAGGCGCAGTGGCTCATGTTTATAATGCCAGCACTTTGGGAGGCCAAGGCAGGTGGATCGTCTGAAGTCAGGAGTTCGAGACCAGCCTGACCAACATAGTGAAACCTCATCTCTATTGAAAATACAAAAATTAGCTCGGCATGGTGGCGGGCACCTGTAATCTCAGCTACTCAGGGGGATGAGGCACGAGAATCATTTGAACCTGGGAGGCCAGGGTGCCAGTGAGCTGAGATTGCTCCAGCGCACTCCAGTCTGGGTGACAAGAGCAAGACTCCGTCTCAAAAAACAAAGAGAGAATTTAAGTCCTTGCTTAGGGTTGGTGGGGTGCAGGGAGAGAGGTTCAACAGTAGATACCGGTCAGAAAAAAGACCTACTGGGGTGAAAGACTCCAGGTAGAAACCCCAAACAAAGGGAAACCCACAGGACCTTGCCTAGCAGACTTGGAACTCTACAGGATTTTTCTCTTGACTAACAAAATGGTTTCAGATTTTTAAAAAGCTGTGACAGTGACACACTAATGCTTTTATTATTGAAAAAACAATTCCAACATACCAGTGTATTTAGAATACTAAATCAAAGTATGCCCAGGAGCAGTGGCTCATGCCTGTAATCCCAGCACTTTGGGAGGCTGAGGTGTGAGAATCACATTAATCCAGGAGGTTGAGGCTGCAGTGAGCCATGATCATGCCACTTCAGCCTGGGCGAGACTGAGACCTCTGGCTCCAAAAAAAAAAAAAAAAAAAAAAAAGAAAAGAAAAGAAAAAAAAAAGAAAAGAAAAAGGCCAGATGCACTGGCTCATGCCTATAATCCCAGCACTCTGAGAGGTCGAGGTGGGAGGATTGCTTGAGGTCAGGAATTTTGAGGCCAACATGGCAAAACCCCATCTCTATTAAAAATACAAAAAATTAGCCATGCATGGTGGTGAGCACCTGTAGTCCCAGCTGCTTGGGAGGCTGAGGCAGGACAATCACTTGAGACTGGGGGACAAGCAGTGAGTGCAGTGAGCTGAGATCATGCCACTGCACTCCAGCCTGTGTGACAGAGCAAGACTGTCTCAAAAATAAATACAGTATGCTTTCCAGATTATCCCCAAACGCTCCTCCTCACTCATAATCACCATAACATGTGGGAGAGCTTTTCAACCATTGTTCTCTGAATTTTTTTTTTTTTTTTTTAAGATGGCGTTTCACTCTGTTGCCCAGGCTTAAGTGCAGTGGCACAGTCTCAGCTCAATGCAACCTCTGCCTCCCGGGTTCAAGTGATTCTCCTGCCTCAGTCTCCCAGGTAGCTGGCATTATAGGCATGCACCACCACACCTGGCTAATTTTTGTATTTTTAGTAGAGACAGAGTTTCACCATGTTGTCCAGGCTGGTCTCGAACTCCTGACCTCAGGTGATCCACCCACCTTGGCCTCCCAAAGTGCTGGGATAACAGGCGTGAGCCACTGCGCCCGGCCGTTCTCTCCATTTTCAAACATAAACTTTATACATATGTATGTATCTACTGAGCATAAAACAAGAAAATTTTTTATTAAGCATTACTGGAAACATACAATATGTTGTCCTGTGTATGACTTACTCCCCACTTCAGTGTTATGTCTTGGCAATGTTTTTTGTTTGAGAGACAGGGTCTGACTCAGTCACCCAGGCTGGGGTGCAGTGGCACAATCATAGCTCAATGTAACCTTGAGCTCCTGGGCTCAAGTCATCCTCCCACTTCAGCCTCCTAAGTAGCTGGGACTATAGGCATATGCCACCAGGCCTAGCTAGTTTTTACACTTTTCATTTTTGTAGAGATGGGGTCTCACTACATTGTCCAGGCTCATCTTGAACTCCTAGGCTCAAGCAATCCTCTTGCATCCGTCTCTCAAAGCACTGAGATTACAGGCATCAGCCACCATGCCTAGCCTTGGCAATCTTTCTACCACAACATTTCTATCTATTGTTCATTTTAACCATTAACGTTTCACAAAATAAATCTATGTACTTCATTTAACCACTTCATTACTGATGGGCATCTAGAAACAACTACTTTATTAAACTTAAGAATTTTTACTTTTTATCCCCCACCTACTGGTTACACATTAGAAAGCAAATCAACGTTATAAATAATTAATTGGGCCAGTAACAGTGACTTACCCCTATAATCCCAGCACTTTGGGAGGCCGAGGCAGGCAGATCACCTGGGGTCAGGAGTTCAAGACCAGCCTGGCTAACATGGTGAAACCCCATCTCTATTAAAAATATAAAAGTTAGCCAGGCATGGTGGCACACACCTGTAGTCCCAGCTACTCAGGAGGCTGAAGCAGGAGAATCGCTGAACCTGGGAGGCAGAGGTTGCAGTGAGCAGAGATAGCACCACTGCACTCTAGCCTGGACAACAGAGCAAGACGCTATCTCAAAAAAAAAAAAAAAAAAAAGGTAAAAACAACTTGGACAATCCACTAATGAATGTCTTTTTTTTTTTTTTTTTTTGAGACAAGAGTCTCACTCTGTCACCCAGGCTGGAGTGCAATGGTGTAATTTTGGCTCACTGCAACCTCCACCTCCCAGGTTCAAGCAATTCTCATGCCTCAGCCTCCTGAGCAGCTGGGATTACAGGCACCCACCACCATGCCCTAATGTTTTCTATTTTTAGTAGAGATGGGGTTTCTCTATGTTGTCCGGGCTGGTCTCGAACTGAGCTCAGGTGATCCGCCTGCCTCAGCCTCCCAAAGTGCTGGGATTACAGGTGTGAACCACTGTGCCTGGCCAAATGCCTCATTACAGTTTCAACATTCTACCTCTGGAAGTGCCAACTGCCAAAGAGCAAATGCTAATGAGGTTTCAAAGTTTTAGCCAAATATATTGGTTGCCATCAAGTCACAAAAATAATAGACTAGCTGGCAATTCCACCAGAAATTTCTCCCCACAGCATCTTTTCTTAAGAGACAGGGTCTCATTCTGTCACCCAGGCTGGAGTGCACTGGTGCCATCATAGCTCACTGCAGACTCCACCTCCTGGGCTCAAGCAATCATCCCACCTTGGCTTCCTGAGTAGCTGGGATTACAGGCACATGCCATCACACCCAGCTAATCTTTAAATGTTTTTGTAAAGATGGAGTCCCACTATGCTGCCCAGGCTGGTCTCGAACTCCTGGGCTCAAGAGATCCTCGGCCTCCCAAAGTGCTGAGATTACAGATGTGAGCCACTGTGCCAGATCTCCCCACAAAACTCCTCTGTTCCTACTGAGCATCAGGGTAGTTTGCTGTGTTTGTGAATTACAGACCAGGAAGCATCCTTCTGGAAATAAATTCTGCTGCCCAGAGGCAGAACCCAATACAAGGACTTCATCTGTGAACCCCAAAGCTATTTCTCTAAATACCCATAAGGGGCCCTTACAGGGCTGGATGTTCTCAGCTCCAGCCAGGGCCCAAGGCAAGAGTCTGCCCAGTACAGTCCCACACCCTCTGATTAGACAGCCTGGGTGCAGAGCAGGGTACGGGGTCCCTGTAAAGATAATGCTGGGAGAGCTTGTGGGACAAGATGTTGCTCAGGTAGGGACAGGGGACCATGCTGGTGAAGACACCAAGGCCTCCTGACCTCTGGCTTCATCCTTCAGTCTCTGAACAGATTCCAGGAGATTCTCTTTTTCATCAAGTTCACTTTCCAGGAAGGCATTTCTTTCAATGGCCTGATTCAAGCGCTGCTCAAAGTCTTCGAGAGACATGATCGTGGCGCTGGGGAAGAGAAAAGCAGAGTTACCCAAGACGACAAACCGCAGCATCCCTCCAGCGCCGTGGATCCAGGAGGTGTGAAGGGTCAGACACACCTGGGCACAAGTCCCAGCCCCAAACTTCCTAGATGCCACAGAGCGGGCCAAGTCCCTTAACCTCCTGGGGCATGGGCTCTTCACCCGCAGAATGGGACTCATCATAGCTCATGGGGTGCACGAGGCTGTCATGAGGATTAAATAAGATGCTACCCACATAGCACTCAGCAATAAGCCAAAGCCCTATCAGGACTGCATGTGGCATTTGGTGGTTTGAGAAGAGCAGTAAGCTCTATCTTCTCCTGCAAGCTCACAATGCCAACCAGCATTAAAAATAACCTAATATGACTGGGCATGGTGGCTCATGCCCGTAATCCCAGCACTTTGGGAGGCCGAGGCAGGTGGATGACCTGAGATCAGGAGTTCAAGACCAGCCTGGCCAGCTTGGGCAAATGGCAAAATCCTGTCTCTACTAGAAATACAAAAATTAGCCAGTGGTAGTGTAATCCCAGCTACTTGGGAGGCTGAGGTGGGAGAACTGCCAGGAAGCAGAGGTTGTAGTGAGCCGAGATTGCGCCACTCCAGCCTAGACAACAAAGTGAGACTCCGTCTGAAAATAATAATAACCTAATAAACACATATAATAACATGATTTTTTAAGACACAGGGTTTTGCTGTGTCTCTCAGGCCGAAGTGCAGTGGTACAATCACAGCTCACTGCAATCTCAAACTCTTGGGCTCAAGCGATCCTCCCGCCTCAGCCTCCTGAGTTACTGAGATTACAGGCATAAGGCATTGTGCCGGGCATAAGATGCATTTAAGCAGGTAGAAGAGATCATATTTAACCTCTCAGTGGAAGTTCAAAATGCCCAGTACCAGCCCAGCTGCGCTGCTCACAACCCCTTCTTGTGAAGGGCATCGACACTGTGGTAAAGGCACTGCCAAGTACTATAAGAAAACAATCTGTTTTAATTCTGGGAAAACCACTTTCTCTGCACCTCAGTTTTCTCTCATGCAAAGCAAGGGTAGTAATAGTACCTTCATGCAGGGTTGTGGTGGGGGAGGGGTGGCAAGAAGTCATACAGGCCGGGCACGGTGGCTCACGCCTGTAATCCCAGCACTTTGGGGGGGCGAGGCGGGCAGATCACTTGAGGTCAGGAGTTCAAGACCAGCCTGGCCAACGTGGTGAAACCTCATCTCTATTAAAAATACAAAAATTAGCAGGGCATGATGGTGCACACATGTAGTCCCAGCTGCTCGGGAGGGTGAGGCAGGAGAATCGCTGGAACCCAGAAGGTGAATGTGGCAGTGAGCCGAGATCATGCCACTGCACTCCAGCTTGGGCAACAGAGTGAGAATGTTTCCCAAAAATAAAAAAATTTCCTACAGGAAGCACACAACAGATGTTTTACACATAAGCACACATCTATAAATGTCAGCAATTTTTATTATTGACCCTGTGTCTGTCCCCAGACCTTACACATCCTGCTAACTGTATCCCACAGTGGTTAGAAGCACGTGTTTGGAGAGGAACCCAGGAGTTAACACCCAGCTCCTCCTCTACCTAGAACTCACTGAGTATCATTGGGGAACTTGATCTTCTTCATCCTCAGTTCCTTCAATCACCAAATTAATAACTGCACTGATTAATGGCTGCATCAGTTCATTTAGTCAATATATTCTACCATGTTTAGATGGAGTCATACAAGTACCTACCCTCACAGGGTCTTTAGAAGTAGCGGATGGGATAAAGTTACCACAGTACCGATTAAAAACAACAAAGGGACAGGCACAGTGGTTCATGCCTATAATCCCAGCACTTTGGGAGGCCGAGGTGGGACGACCGCTTGAGGCCCAGGGTTCAAGACCAGCCTGGGTAATATAGACAGACCGTGTCTCTACAAAAAGTAAAAAAATTAGCCATGCATGATGCGTGCCTGTAGTCCCAGCTACTCGGAGGCTGAGGTAGGAGGATGCTTGAGCCCAGGAATTCAAGAGTACAGTAAGCCATGACTATGCCACTGCACTCCAGCCTGGGTAACAGTGCCAGACCCTGTCTCGAAAAACAAAAACAAAAAACACACTACTACCAACAACAAAGGGATAATACTTTGGAGTACAATACCAGAAACAGTTAAAACAACCCTAAGGTTGACATATCAAACAAAAAAGATAAAATAGTCACATAATATGTAGAGTACAGAATGCTTGCAGAAATGCAGACATACTGAGTATATAAAGAGGAAGACCCAATATCATGCAGAAATTAATTCTCCACAAGTTAAACTGATAAATTTAACACCGTCTTAATAGGTTCCTACTGGGGGAATAAATTGCACGAATGTGAAAGATCTTGTGACAATGAAACAAGAATGATCAGAAGAACTCTGTAAAAGAGATCAGGGAACTAGCTCTACCAGAGTCAGAACACACTACTATAAAGCCTCAACAATGAAGAATCGTATGCTACTGGTTGTAAGAACAAAGAAATCAAAGGTCCAGAAATAGACAAGAGTTTAATTTATAATAAAGGTGGCATCACAGGTCCTTGGTAAAAAGATAGCAGGTTCAGTTCTAGTTTTAGGGACCACTGGCTACCTACCAGGAAAAAATTATTAGATTCGTACCTCATACTGTACCCTAACACAAACCCCGACTGAATCGGAAATTTTAACAAACTCATTATTTGGTCAAAATCTAGTTTGCTTCTGGAATGCTAGGGAACTGGGAACCAGCTTCAGTGGCTTTTTTTTTTTTTTAGATGGAGTTTCACTCTTGTCACCCAGGCTGGCGTGCAATGGTGCTCACCCAGGCGGAGTGCAACCTCCGCCTCCCAGGTTCAAATGATTCTTCTGCCTCAGCCTCCCAAGTAGCTGGGATTACAGGCACGTGCCACCACATCCTGCTAATTTTTGTATTTTTAGTAGAGACAGCATCCCACCATGTCGGCCACGCTGGTCTCGAACTCCCGACCTCAGGTGATGTACCCACTTCTGCCTCCCAAAGTGCTGGGACTATAGGTGTGGGCCACCACGCCTGGCCCTTCAGTGGCATTTCTGAATTTCCCTGCAACTTCGACACCCTGGGTTTAAGTCATCCTTTCACCCTCCTTTTTTTTTTTTTTTTTTTTTTTGAGATGAAGTCTCACTCTGTTGCCGAGGCTGGAGCACAACGGCACCATCTCAGCTCATTGCAACCTCCGCCTCTCGGGTTCAAGCGATTCTCCTGCCTCAGCCTGTCGAGTAGCTGGGATTACAGGTGCCTGCCACCATGGCTGGCTGATTTTTGCATTTTTAGTAGAGACAGGGTTCCACCATCTTTGTCAGGCTGGTCTCCAACTCCTAACCTCAGGTGATCCGCCTGCCTCGGCCTCCTACAGTGCTGGGATTACAGGCGTGAGCTAATGTGCCCGGCGATTCTTTCACCTTCTTACCTCAACCTCCCGAGTAGTTGTGACTACAGGCACAAACTACCATACCCGGCTAGTTTTTGTATTTGTTTCTAGAGATGGGAGTCTATGTTGCCCAGGATGGTCTCAAACTCCTAGGCTCAAGCAATCCTCAAGCCTCGGCCTCCCAAAGTACTAAGATGACAGATGACAGGCGTGAGCTATCTCACCTGGCGTATTTTACTTTGAAATAAAGGTCAGCATGCTAGTTGTAACTGGAGTGAAAATTGCTTTATGTATTTTATATGGTGAAATTCTGTCAACTAACGTATAAAAGCATATTTAGTGCCTGTAATCCCAGCACTTTGGGAGGCTGAGGCAGGTGGATCACAAAGTCAGGAGATCGAGACCATCTTGGCTAACACGGTGAGACCCCATCTCTACTAAAAATACAAAAAAATTAGCCGGGCGTGGTAGCGGGTGCCTGTTGTCTCAGGTACTCAGGAGGCTGAGGCAGGAGAATGGAGTGAACCTGGGAGGCGGAGCTTGCAGTGAGCCAAGATTGTACCAATGCACTCCAGCCTGGGCAACAGAGCTAGACTCTGTCTTAAAAAAAAAAAACAAAACAGCATATTTAGTATAACAGCAAAATATTGCAATAATTTGTGACTATGAAAGCTGTTAATTTCATGTAGTTATTGAGAACCTGAAAATACTTAAATAGGGAAACAGATTTTCAGTAAATATAAATATTAAGAGATACACTGGTTAGATAACTGAGAACATATCCTTTTTGAGCCAAAAAATCTTTAAAACTCCATGGAATTAGCTGGGCACAGTGGCTCATGCCTGTAATCCCAACACTTTGGCAATGGGAAGATTGTTTTGAGTCCAAGAGTTTGAGACCAGCCTGGGAAACACAGTGTGACCCCATCTCTTTAAAAAAAAATTTTAAGTTGGATTGGGTGTGAGAACTAACGGCTATACTCCCAGCACTTTGGGAGGCCGAGGCGGGTGGATCGCTTGAGGTCAGGACCATGGTGAGACCCCCATCTCTAAGAAAAATAGAAAAATTAGCCGGGCATAATGGCGCATGCATGTAGTCCCAGCTACTTGAGAGGCTGAGGCAGGAAAATCGCTTGAACCTGGGAGGCAGAGGCTGCAGTGAGCTGAGATCACACCACTGCACTCCAGCCTGGGCTACAGAGCGAGACTGTGTCTCAAAAATACGTAAATAAAATAAAATGAAAAATCTATGAAAAGAGTAAAACTAGATTAAATCTATTTGAATTTTTGTAAAACTTTTTGGCATCTTAGTACTCATATGAAACAAAGTAACCTTTAGGAAATGTATTTAATTTTTAGTTACTTCCAATTAGGTCCTGCACACTTTTCAAGGTTATTCTTATACAAAGTGCCTCTCCTCAGTTAAAACTGAGTAGTTTCGCTTTAGGGACGTATAGAAGAAAGACCATGAGAGCAATCAAACAGCTGATGGTGCTGAGAAACGCTCGTTCTTGGAGAAGACTGTCAAACGTTCTAAATATAACTATTAAACTTGCACTAAATTGTAACATTTTCAAGTCTTTAAAATAAAGCTTTGCAGCCTGGGCAACATGGAGAAACTCGGTCTTTACAAAGAATACCCACAAATTAGCCAGTCATGGTGGCACACGACTATAGTCCCAGCTACTGGGGAGGCTGAGGTGATCATGCCACTGCACTCCAGCAGGGGCGACAGAGAGAGACCTTGTCTCAAAACATAAATACATAAAACTTTGGTGCCCTAGAACTTTATTGATTCTATAATGGTGAACTGGGCTTCTACTTCCTCTGATTTTTAACACTAAACTATTCAGCATTTGGCCAAATTGTATTAACGAGAACAATGCATGTTTAGTACAAAAATAAAAATAGAAAAGGAAGAAAAAACAAAAATACTACAAGAAAACACAGGATAATTGCTTTATAAACCTTGGAGTGCACAAGGCCCTTCTAACTATGACTAATAAATCTGACTACAAAAAATTCAAATACCAGCCTGGCCAACATGGTGAAACCCCATCTCTGCTAAAAATACAAAAATTAGCCAGGCGTGGCGGTGGGTGCCTGTAATCTCAGCTACTCGGGAGGCTGAGGCAGGAGAATCGCTTGAGCCTGGAAGGCGGACGTTACAGTGAGCTGAGATCGTGCACGTGCACTCCAGCCTGGGCCATAGGGCAAGACTCTGACTCAAAACAAAACAAATCAATAACTCTGTACAATAAAATATACATCAGACAGAGCTGGAAACAAATGACAAACTCCCAATACTGTCCATTCATGTCACAGACAAAGATATAAAAATCTCCTAGAAATCGTGGGGGAAAAAAACAACGAACAACCCAATTTTAAAATATGCCAAAGGCTGGGCACAGTGGCTCACGCCTATAATCCCAGCACTTTGGGAGGCCGAGGTGGGCAGATCATCTGAGGTCAGGAGTTCAAGATCAGCCTGACCAACATGGCGAAACCTCATCTCTACTAAAAATACAAAATTACCTGGGCGTGGTGGTGCATGCCTGTAATCCTAGCTACTGGGAAGGCTCAGGCAGGAGAATCGCTTGAACTTGGGAGGCGGAGGTTGCGGTGAGCTGAAATCGTGCCACAGCACTCCAGCCTGGGCAACAAGAGCAAAAGTCCGTCTCAAAAAAAAACAAAAACAAAAACAAAAACAAATAAAAATAGGCCAAAGTCAGCTGGAAATGGTGGCTCATGCCTGTAATCCCAGCACTTGGGGAGGCCAAGGCGGGCAGATCATCTGAGGTCAGGAGTTCAAGATCAGCCTCACCAACATAGTGAAACCCCTTCTCTACTAAAAATACAAAAATTAGCCATGCATGGTGGCAGGCACCTGTAATCCCAGCTACTCGGGAGGCTGATACAGGAGAATTGCTTGAACCCAGGAGGCGGAGGTTGTAGTGAGCTAAGATCACGCCACTGCACTCCAGCCTGGGCGACACAGCAATACTCCATCTCAAAAAAATAAAGGCTAGCCGGGCGCAGTGGCTCACACCTGTAATCCCAGCACTTTGGGAGGCCGAGGCGGGCGGATCACGAGGTCAGGAGTTTGAGGCCAGCCTGACCAACATGGTGAAACCTCACCTCTACTAAAAATACAAAAATTAGCTGGGCGTGGTGGCACCCACCTGTAATCCCAGCTACTCAAGAGGGTGAGGCAGGAGAATTGCTTGAACCTGGGAGGCAGATGTTGCAGTGAACCACGATCACGCCACTGCACCCTAGCCTGGGTGACAGAGTGAGACTCAGTCTAAAGAAAAAAAAAATATATATATATACACACACATATATACACACACACACATATATACACATACATATACACACACATATACATACATATACACACACACATATATATATGCACACCAAGATCAAGAGAGTTCCTGAAGAAGGAAGTCAAACAGCTCTTAAGCACATGACAATGAACTCAGAAATGCACTTATTTCTCACCTTTTCAATTAGCAGAAGTCCAAAGTTTGAAAACCACTCTTTTAGTGAAGCAATTTGGAAAACAGGGACTCATATACATAGCTATTGAGAATGCAAACTTGTACAACCATATAAATAACTAAGCAATATCTATCAAAATGACACATGCATATATCCTCTGACCTAGCAATTTCACTTCTGGGAATTTAGCCTACAGATATCCATCGTGCAAGGCTGTTCACTACCGCAACGCTTATCACTGCAAAAGAACAGAAATACAACAGATATCCATCCATAGGGGACTAAATTACTATGGTATTATTCAATACCAACCATACAATAGAATACTATGTATTTGGGAAAAAAAACAAAAACAAAAACAAAGAATGTTCTGTCCTAATAAGAAACAATCTTCAAGCTCTATTGTTATGTGAAAAAGCAAGATGTACAACAGCGTGTGTAGAATGCTCTTCTGAGGAAGAAAAAAAAGTGGGGGGGGGTGATGTCTTTTTATTTGCTTGAATTATTAAAGAAACGCCTACCCCTTTGTATATTATTTTTGAACCATGTGGATGTAATACTACCTCTTTGGGTAGACTGCGTAATTGGCCCTGATTCTTCACCCCTCCCTGTGTCCACACCCTTGCCATGGCCCCATTGTGGGTAGAAAGTACTTTCCCACCCTCTGACTTCGCTTGGTCATTTGACTTGCTTTGATCAATGATATAGGGGTGGAAATGATGGTATGCCAGTGGCTTGCCAGAAATCAGAATGTGGCTTTACATATGAAATCTATAGTATCTTATGCTATTGTATGTGAAGCCAGAGTAATCAAGTCATCAAGTCATGACGGTACTGGGATCATAATTCACAAATTGTACACTGGATGAAAATAGAGAATCCAGAATTAGATCCCAGAATATATGTGAGTTTAACATGAGAGCTCAGTTCAATTTAGTGGAAAAAGACTGTTTGGCTGGGCTTGGTCACTCACACCTGTAATCCCAGCACTTCGGGAGGCCAAGGCAGGCAGACCAAGCCCAGGACTTTGAGACCAGCCTGTGCAACATGGAGAAACCCTGTATCTACAAAAAATACACAAATTAGCCAGGTGTGGTGGCACATGCCTATAGTCCCAGCTACCCAGGAGGCTGAGGTGGGAGAATCACTTGCCCCAGGAGGTCAAGGCTCCAGTGAGCTGTAACTGCACCATGGCACTCTACTCTGGGCAATGGAGTGAGACCCAGTCTCAAAAAAAAAAAGGCAGTGTTTAATAGTGCTGGCACAACTGGGCTATCCACCTAAATAAAATTAAACTTGTATCTTATACTAGATACAAAAATAAATTTACTGCAGACTAAGGAATAAGGATACAAAAAATTAAACAATTAAAAAATATTGCAAAAAAAAAAAACAAAAACACATCAACAATCAAGAACCAAGGAGACTTCCCTGGTGAAGTCTGCAAACCTAGAAGGTATTTAAAAAAAGACATAACTGATGACCTAAAAATGAAAAATATATGTATAAAAAATTTTTTTTCAAAAGAGAAAAAAGGAAATATTTGTATGGAAAATGATACAATAGACAAAGTCAACAAACAAAAGATTACTATGAAAAAATTATTTTCAATGCAAGAGAAAAGATTAGTAATAAAAATACACAAAGGGCCAGGCACAGTGGCTCATGCCTGTAATCTCAGCTTTGGGAAGCTGAGGCAGGTGGATCACTTGAGGTCAGGAGTTCGAGACCAGCCTCTCCAACATGGAAAAACTCCTTCTCTACTAAAAATACAAAAATTAGCCAGGCACGGTGGGGGGTGCCTGTTATCCCAGCTACTTGGGAGGCTGAGGCAGGAGAATCACTTGAAGCAGGAAGGCAGTGGTTGCAGTGACCTGAGATCACACCACTGAACTCCAGCTCCAGCCTGGGAGACACAGCGAGACTCCATCTCAAAAAATATACATATGCAAAGAACTCCTACAGATTGACAAGAAAGGAATGTCCACTTCTGGTAATGACAAGGAAACATGTATCAGATCAAACCTCGTATAAATTCTGAGTAAAATGTTTACAACAATGATCTGAGTGCACTGGCAGGAACTGGAAAACAACGCTTAGAAAAACAGAACAAGACTGGGTGAAGTCTGCATCTTTACAAGATTTTTGCCTAAAGCTCCAGGGATAGAAATCTATCACCATGGGGCCCCCCACATTCTGAATATAGTATCTTCCCACATCTCTGGCCTCCCCCGAACCACACGTGCACAGAGCAGACACAAAGCAGCCCAGTTACGGCTAAAAAAAGCAAAGAGATTTCAGCTACTGCCCATTAAAGGGGAGACAGAATTTGGGCTGTAAGCTCAGCCAAGTAAACCACCTAAGAAAATCAAATAAATCAAGAACATAAAAGAATTCATCATCTCTGGCTGGGTATGGTGGCTCAAGCCCGTAATCCCACCACTTTGGGAGACCGAGGCAGGTGGATCACCTCAGGTCAGGAGTTTGAGACCAGATTGGCCAACATGGCGAAATTCCATCTCTACTAAAAATACAAAAATTAGCCGGGTGTGGTAACGCACACCTGTAATTCCAGCTACTCTGGAGGTTGAGGGAGGAGAATCACTCGAATCTGGGAGATGGAAGTTGCAGTGAGCAGAGATCGCACCACTGCACTCCAGCCTGGGCGACAGAGCAAGACTGTCTTAAAAAAAAAAACAAAAAAAAAACTAATAGTCTGTGGGAAACACCACTCACACTGGCTACAATACAACCCCAAAGTTATTGAACATGTGGAGTATAAAGAAAATGTGACCCAGATGTTGTAAAACTGCACAAAAGGACCTCAAAGCCGCTCTTACAACTATGCTCAAGGATGTCGAGAAACCTCAAGAGAACAGAAATTATAAAAGAACAAACACAAATCCTACATCTACAAATACAATATATTGAAAATTCAACATTTCATCTGCTTTAATGGCAGACTGGAGAGAGAAGAGGGCATCTATCAACTTGAAACTGGATAAACAGAAATTATTCAATTTGAAGAACAAAGACAAAAAAAATAATTAGGGAAAAGAAAACTGAAGAGAGCCTTAGGAACCTGCCTGACAATATAAAAAGGTTATGTGTATAGATGGTGTCCCAGACGGACATGAGAAAAAGAATGGGGCAGAAAAAAACTCTTTGAGGAGGCCGGGTGCAGTGGCTCATGCCAGTAATTCCAGAACTTTGGGAGGCTGAGGCAGGAGGATCACTTGATCCCAGGAGTTTGAGGCTGCAATGCACTATGACACCACTGCCCTCCAGCCTGGGTAACAGAGCAAGACCCTGTCTCTAAAAATAAATAAAAAAAAAAAACCATCTGTGCTTTTGTTTTGTTATTTTTGTTTGTTTTTGAGATGGAGTCTCGCTCTGTTGCCCAGGCTGGAGTGCAGTGGCGCGATCTCGGCTCACTGCACGCTCCGCCTTCCCGGTTCACATCATTCTCCTGCCTCAGTCTCCCGAGTAGCTGGGACTACAGGCGCCCGCCACCACGCCCGGCTAATTTTTTGTATTTTTAGTAGAGACGGGTTTTCACCGTGTTAGCCAGCATGGTCTCGATCTCCTGATCTCGTGATCCGCCCGCCTCGGCCTCCAAAAGTGCTGGGATTACAGGCGTGAGCCACCGTGCCCGGCCACATCTGCGCATTTCGCTGTATATAATTCATATATAAATTTTTTAAAAGCAAGTGTTCTTATCCAAAAAAACTGCTTGGCTCAGAGTTATTCTTCTGTAAATGTTAGTCATTATCATCCTGCTAAACCACAGAACATCAGTTTAGGAATCACTGGGCTGGGCGCAGTGGCTCACACCCGTAATCACAGCACTTTGGAGGCTGAGGAGTTTGAGACCAGCCTGGCCAACATGGGAAGACCCCATCTCTACTAAAGATACAAAAATTAGGCAGGTGTGGTGGCACGTGCCTGTAATTCCAGCTACTCAGAAGCCTGAGGCATGAGAATTGCTTGAACCCAGGAGGCAGGGGTTGTAGTGAGCCGTAATCATGCCACTGTACTCCAGCCTGGCGACAGAGACTCTCCGTCTCAGAAAAACAAAAACAAAACCAAACCAAACCTGTGCTTTGAACAAGCTTCCTTCCCACTAGGGGCTCAGCACAGGCTTGGTGTTCTGTCTGGAATGTTCTTGTCTCACACCCCTCCTGGGATCATGGCTACTCATTCCTCTGGTCTTAGCCTAAATAGCATTTCCCCTGGTAAGGCTCGCCTGACGCTCCCAGGCCAACAGCCAAATTAATATATCCTATTACACACCCCCACAGCACCCTGGGCTGCCAGCCTTGCTGCTGTAATGAAATTGCACTTCTTCGACTATTGTCCATTTCCCCCAGGGCACTAAAAGCCAGAAGGGCACCGGCTTTGTTCTGCTCATTGCTCAGTTCCCTATTCTCAGCACAGGGCCTGGTACCCAGCTGCTGGGGACAAAAAGCAGAGAGGAGAATCTCCCACTCGTGCCTTCCCCTTCCCCCCATACCGCTTGGCTCTTTCCAGGTCGTCGTTTGCTTGCTCCAGCTCTCTGATATATTTCTGCAATTGGTCTTTAATGGCTTTGGTCTGCGCGAGGTCATCCTCCAAGGCTGAGATCTGCCGGTAACCTTCAGAGTGCTGCACTTCAAACTTCTCCTGAAGGACAACACAGACACTGAGTGAATGACTTAAGACTTCTGAGAAGGCTAGATGCAGTAGCACATGTCCACCTGGAGTCACAGCTACTTGGGAGGCTAAACTGGGAGGACTGCCTGAGCCCAGGAGTTAGAGGCTGCAGTGAGCTATGACTGTAACACTCCACTCTAGCCTGGGCAACACAGCAAGACTCCGTGTCTTTTTTTTTTTTTTTTTTTTTTCTTTTGAGGCCGAGTCTCACTGTTGCCCAGGCTTGAGTGCAGTGGCGAGATCTTGGCTCACTGCAACCTCTGCCTCCCAGGTTCAAGCAATTCTCCTGCCTCAGCCTCCTGAGTGGCTGGGAATACAGCCACCTACCAACAATACTGTCTAATTTTTATATTTTTAGTAGAGATCGGGTTTCACCACGTTGGCCAGGCTGGTCTTGAACTTCTGACACCTCAAGTGATCTGCACGCCTCGGCCTCCCAAAGTGCTGGGATTACAGGTGTGAGCCACTGCGCCCGGCCTGACCCTGTCTCTTTATCAAACTACTCCTCCCACCACACGCCCTGGGTGGGGCTCCAGGCTTTCTGTCCCACTCTCCCACCACAATCGGGAGACAAGCCAGGCTCAGTCAACAGAACCTTCTTTCCAAAGAGCTGACTCTTAGGCAAGTGATGTAACGTGGTGGGAACAGGCAGGTGTCATTCAAAGCAGGCACAATGTACCAACTGTTTTAATTATGTCCTCAGTGCCTCTGCCCCGAGCACCTTGAATCTTGCCTACTCTCAACAGGGTTGAGATTCCTATAGCCCCCAACATTCTTCAGACAAATCATTCTACCCAAGGTGTCCACAGCCAAAGAAAGCCACGTAAACCTCTCCAAGCCTCATCCACAGGGCAACATGGGCCTCCTTCACACACATTATCAGTGTATTACAAAGAAAGTCACCAGCCCAGCCCACAGAGTGAGACCTAGCCTCTACAAAAAATAAAAACTAGCAGGGCATGGTGGCTCTCCCCTGTAGTCCTAGCTACTCAGGAGGCTGAGGTGGGAGGACCATTTGAGCCTAAGCGGTCGAAGCTGCAGTGGGCTGGGAAGGCACCACTGCACTCCGGCCTGGGCAACTCCCTGCTGCCTCAAAAATAAATAATGACGTTCACTGTTTGTGCCCACAACAATGGGAGGGCAGCATGAACTTGGTTTTAAAACAGTTGGCCATTCGGAATTTTTGATCCAGGACTCCCCGTTGTGACATGGAGAAAAAAGGAACAGTTTGATCTCTAGGTTATTTAAAAAACAAAGACAGGCCGGGCGCAGTGTCTCACACCTGTAATCTCAGCACTTTGGGAGGCTGAGGCGGGCGGATCACCTGAGGTCAGAAGTTTGAAACCTGCCTGGAAAACATGGTGAAACCCGGTCTCTACTAAAAATACAAAAAAATTAGCCAGGCGTGGTGGTGCGTGCCTATAATCCCAGCTACTCAGAAGGCTGAGGCAGGAGTATCACTTGAACACGGGAGGCGCAGGTTGCACCACTGCACTCCAGCCCGGGCAATAACAGCGAGACTCCGTCTCAAAAAAAAAAAAAAAAAACCCAGAAAAGCAAAGAAAGAAATAAAGAAAAAGAAGGAGGGAGAAAAGGAGGGGATAAAATGGGGGAGGGAGAGAGAGGAGAGGAAGGGAGGGAGAGGGAAGGAAAGGGAGAAAGAAAGATCTATGTTAATTACCAAAGGAACAGTCCAGCTGACTTCTCAATGATTCCGTTGTCAGCTGCAGCAATAACATCCATTACATACCCGTGCCACCTCCAGGCTAAGTACACCACCTATGTTGTCTCATTAATCCCACTTCGGAGACATGAACACTGAGGCTCAGTTACCTAACTAGCCCAGAATCAATTAGTAGCAAATGACTGAGCCAAGATCAAACCCCAGCCTCCTGACCAAGTGTCCTTAAGCAATTATGCTAAGCAGCCCCAAACCATTTCAATCCAGAGCACCTGCCCACTCCCGTGCTCTCTTGATTCTGTTCCGGCTCCACTTCCAAATTACTTTCTTTCGCCAAACACCCAGAGCCAGGTGTGGTGCCTCGTGCCTAGAATCCCAGCACTTTCAGGTGGCAGAGGCAGGCGGATTGCTTGAGCCCAGGAGTTCTCGACCAGCCTGGGCAAGACTGCCACTACAAAAAATTTGAAAACAGCCAGGTGTGGTGGCATGCACCTGTAGTTCTAGCTACTTGGGAGGGCGAGGCAAGAAGATTGATTGAGGCCAGGAGGTTGAAGCTGCAGTGAGCTATGATCACGCCAATGCACTCCCGCCCAGACCACGACACTTAAAAAAAACAAAACAAAAAAAACACCAAAATCACCAGCCTGGCAACATGGCGAAACCCCATCTCTACTAAAAATACAAAAATTTGCCGGGCATGGTGGCGGGCGCCTATAATCCCAGCTACTTGGGAAGCTGAGGCAGGCAAATCTCTTGAATCTGGGAGGTGGAGGTTGCAGTGAGCCCAGATGCCATTGCACTCCAGCCTGGCCAACAAGAGCAAAACTCTGGCGGTGGTGGGGGACTGGGAGGGGGCGGGCGGGCAGGCAGGCACACTGACCAACTGTTTCAATTATGTCCTAAGTGCCTCCCACCTCCCGCCCCTTGAGCACCTTGAATCCTGCCCACTCCCAAACCTGGTTCCTACAGCTCCCAACAATCTTCAGACAAATCATTCTGCCCAAGGTGTCCACAGCCAAAGAAAGCCATATGGACCTCTCCAAGCCTCATCCACAGGAGCAACGTAAGCCTCCTTCACACATTATCACTATATTACAAAGAGTCACCAGCCTGGCCCACAGAGCCAGACTAAGTCTCTACAAAAAATAAAAATTAGCAGGGCATGGTGGCCTCGCCTGTAGTCCCAGTTACTCAGGAGGCTGAGATGGGAAGACCATTTGAGCCTGGGAGGTTGAAGCTGCAGTGAGCCATGATTACATCACTGCACTCCAACCGGGCAACAGAGTGAGACCCTGCTGTCTCAAAAAAAAAAAAAAAAAGGAATCTCAATGACTTCTGTTGTTTGTGCCCACAACAATGGGAGAGCAGCATGTACTTGGTTTATACAACAGTCAACTATTCTGAATTTTTGATCCAGGACTCCCTGTTGTAGCATGGAGAAAGAAGGAACATTCCAATCTCTGGGTTATTTAAACAGGCTGGGAGCGGTGGCTCACAGCTGTAATCCCAGCACTTCGGGAGGCTGAGGCAAGCGGATCACCTGAGGTCAGGAGTTCGAGACCAGCCTGGACAACATGGTGAAACCCCGTGTCTACTAAAAATGCAACAAAATTAGCTGGGTGTGGTGGTGTGTGTCTATAATCCCAGCTACTCGGGAGGCTGAGACAGGAGAATCGCTTGAACCCAGGAGGCGGAGGTTGCAGTGAGCAGAGATTGTGCCACTGTTCTCTAATCTGGGCGATGAACAAGACTCCGTCTCAAAAGAAACAAAAAAACGAAGACAGAAGGGAGGGGGAAGACAGAGGAAAGGGAGAGAAAAGGGAGGGGGGGAGAGAGAGATCTTGTTAATTACCAAAGGAACAGTCCAGCACACTTCTCAGTGATTCCCTGTTGCCAGCTGCAGCAATAACATCCATTACATGCTTATTCTGTGCTGGCCTCCAGGCTAAGAACACGTCCTATGTTGTCTCGTTTAATTCCACTTCAAAGACATCAACACTGACACTCAATTACTTAACTAGCCCAGAGTCAACCAGCAGCAAATGATTGGGCCAAGATCAAAACCCAGCCTCCTGAGCAGGTGTCCTTAAGCAATTATGCTAACCAGCCCTAAACCATTTCAATCCAGATCACCTGCCCATTCCCGTGCTCTCTCGATTCTATTCCTGCTCTGCTTCCAAATTACTTTCCTTCACCAGACACCCAGAGCCAGGTGCGGTGCCTCATGCCTGCAATCCCAGCACTTCAGGTGGCAGAGGCACACTAGCCTAGGCAACATAGGAAGACTCCGTCTCTACAGAAAATTTAAAAACAGCCAGGCGTGGTGGCATGCACCTGTAGTCCTAGCTATGTGGGAGGCTGAGGCGGGAGGACTGCTTGAGGCCAGAAGGTTGAGGCTGCAGTAAACTATGATCATGCCACTGCACTCCAGCCCAGGCCAACGCTTTAAAAAAAAAAAAAAAAAATCACCAGCCTGGGCAACATGGCGAAACCAAAATACAAAAATTAGCCCGGCATAGTGGTGCACAGCTGTAGTTCCAGCTACTTGGGAGGCCAAGGCGGGCAGAACACTTGAGGTCAGGAGTTTGAGAACAGCCTGGCCAACACGGTGAAACCCCCGTCTCTACCAAAAATACAAAAAATAGCTGGGTGTGGTGGCAAGTGCCTGTGGTCCCAGCTACCCGGGAGGCAGGGGAATCACTTGAGCCCAGGAGGCAGAGGTTGCAGTGAGCCAAGATTGTGCCCCTGCACTCCAGCTTGGGTGACAGAGACCCCATCTCAAAAAAAATCAAAACCGAAAACAAAACACCCATCCTAGATTCTACAAACATGAGAGAAAACACTTCCCACAAGAAAGGCGCAAGGTCTAATTTAAAAGTTAAAAATAAAAAAGGCCAACTCCTCTTTACTCAATCAAGTAAACAAAGCCGTTGCTAGAAAGTCCGGATGCACCCAGGAGGGTGATGTAATGGTGCCTAGGCCAGAGAGGCATGGCCAGAGCCATTGTGCAAGAAGACTCCAAAGAAAGAACAAACAGATGATTTACAGCGTTGGAAGGATGGGGAGGGTGGACCCCATCCCCGCTGCCGCCCACAGCACCCTCCCCATTTCCTGGCTGTAAGCAGAGAAGTATCTGCACCCAGCAAGTAGAGGCAGACCAGGCCCTGTTCCCAGGCATGGCTCTCATCGCCTCACACCCTTTATTTGGGAACATCTCCAAATAAAACAGGATCTTAAGTCATTAACCTAAATTCAAACGCAGGCTCCAGGAGGACGCAGCGAGCGGGCTCCACCGCCTGCGTTGGCGATTCAGAGATCTCCTCGGAACCTGCGGACATGAAAACCTGTTGCTGAAATGTTGTGCTGCCATTTGGGGCTAATTCGAATAAGCTGTCAGCTGATGGGGGCATCAATAGACGCTCTGTTTGGTCCCTTAAAGGCTTTTTCATTCAACCCGTGATGAATAAGCCAGTTGTTAAGAAGTCCAGCCCAGCTGAATATATTTCTCTTAGGTGACTGACAAATACTTGCTGGTGGCAGGGTCCTCGTTATTCCAAGGTACCGTGTTTCTTCGCTGTGCTGTGCGCTCTGAGTCTCCTGCATCTGACATGTGGTTGTAAACGAAGGAGTCTCTTGTAGGTTCAAGGGTTCAGTCTTTTTTTTTTTTTTTGAGATGGAGTCTTGCTCTGTCGCCAGGCTGCAGTACAGTGGTGCGATCTCAGCTCACTGCAACCTCCACCTCCTAGGTTCAAGCAATTCTCCTGCCTCAGCCTCCCGAGTAGCTGGGACTACAGGTGCGCGCCACCATGCCCAGCTAATTTTTTTATTTTTAGTAGAGACGGGGTTTCACTATGTTAGCGAGGACAGTCTCGATCTCTTGACCTCATGATCCGCCCGCCTCGGTCTCCCAAAGTGCTGGCATTACAGGCATCAGCCACCACGCCAGGACCAAGGGCTCAGTCTTGAAGCAGAGAAGTACTGAGTAAATGCTTGATATTTTACTCAGGATCTATGGAGGGCCTGTTATCCTCTCCAAACTGCAGTTCATACCACTAATCTTCCTCCTACCCAGCTTTTCAACCCGCAGTCCCCTTCAATTTAGGAACTATAATCAGCCAGGCACAGTGGCTCACACCTGTAATCCCAGCACTTTGAGAGGCCGACACAGGCGGATCACTTGAACTCAGGAGTCCCAGACCAGCCTGGGCACATGAACCCCTGTCTCTACAAAAAATAACAGAAATTAGCCAGGCGTGGTGTGGCAGGTGCCTGTAATCTCAGCTACTTGGGAGGCTGAGGTGGGAGGATCACTTAAGCCTGGAAGTCAGAGGCTGCAGTGAGCTGAGATCACACCACTGCACTCCAGCCTGGGTGACAGGGGGAAACTGTCTCCAACAGCAGCAACAACAACAACAACAACAAAAAGAACGATAATCATTCCTCATTGCGTGTAGCAGGTGTTCAGCTGTCAACAAATGGGTGAAGTGGGTCAAGTACAGGGAGAGGCAGAAATGACACCAAGCTCTCGGTGTCAGGGATACGGGGATTGGGGGAAACTCAAGAATGTGTGTTCTAAGCAACCACTACTCAGGTTTATTTTTTTATTTTAACTTTTGTTCTGTCACTCAGGCTGGAGTGCAATGGTACAATCATAGCTCACTACAGCCTCAACCTCCTGGGCTCAAGCAATCCTCCTGCCTCAGCCTCTTGAGTAGCTGAGACTACAGGGGTGCACTACCATGTCCAGCGAATTTTTTATTTTTATTTTTTGTAGAGACAGAGTCTCACTATGTTGCCCAGGCTGGCCTTGAACTCCTGGTCTCGAGCAATTCTCCCTCCTCAGCCTCTCAAAGGGCTGGGATTACAGGTATGAACCACCATGCCTGGCCAGAAATCCATCTTTTTACAGGAAGCTTTACAAATTTTGATGGATGGGGGAATGTATGTAATAAAAGGCAAGTAAGTAGGGTAAATATTATTGGTAGAGCCTAGGTGGTGGGTACACAGGTATTCTCTGGAAATTCTTTCAGCCTTGTATGCTGGAAAACGTTCATGGGGAAATGCTGAACAAAAACCCCTGAAGGCTGATCAAACAACACCGATGGGGCAGATGATCTGCAGACGGCCAGCTGCACTCTGTGGGCTCCAACAGAAAGCTTCAGCTTCACTGCCCACCTTCAACGTGTCTGGGACCTCTCCTCTGCCCTGCCCCAAACCCCCATTCCATTTGTTGGTCCCACACCCTTTCCTATACATTAGTAAAGCTGGGCTTGCCAAGGTCCACCCGACACCCATTCTTGTCCACGTATGTGATGGGTACAGATCAACTCTCCTTCAGCCCCATCTCCCCAAGCACCGTCAGCGACACACATACCTACAAACACCCGCCACAAAGCCACAAAGCCTCCCTCAACCCGTGCAGTCCTTTTTTTCTTTTTTTTTTTTGAGACAGAGTTTCGCTCTTGTTGCCCAAGCTAGAGTGCAATAGGCGCAATCTCGGCTCACTGCAACCTCGGCCTCCCAGGTTCAAGTGATTCTCCTGCCTCAGCCTCCCAAGTAGCTGGGATTACAGGCACGCACAACCACACCTGGCTAATTTTGTATTTTTAGTAGAGGCAGGGTTTTATCATGTTGGTGAGGCTGGTCTCAAACTCCCAACCTCAGGTGATCTGCCCACCTCGGCCTCCTGAAGTGCTGGGATTACAGGCGTGAGCCACCGCACCCAGCCAGTCCTTTTTCTCTTGAAAGGCTCCCACATCAGAGTTCTGTGACTGAGCTCCACGTCCCCAACTGCTTCATGGCATTAGGTTTGTCTTCCCAAAGAAGGCAACCAGTACTTTCCCTTTCACCGTCCATCACACCTAGCCCTGGCCACATACAGTTTTGACTCTTCCATGAAGCAGCTTATCAGAATGTACATGGGGAGTTTAATGAGAAAAAAAAAAAACACAGACATGCCAGGGCCCCACCCAGACTTACTGAGAAATGGAATCTCAGAGCAAGGCGCGGAGATGGGGATGGGGAGAGAGGGTTCAGGCCTGTCGGATGTTTACAAAGCTGGCCTAGTGATGCTGGCTGGCAGCAGGGCTGAGAGCCAGTCTCTGGGGCACGGTGTTGACTTAGTGATCCCTTGCTGAGCCCTACAGAATGTACAGAAGGCACGGTCTTTACCTTTCAGAGCACTGGGTCTCTGGACACCTGACTATGTCTAGAGGTGCTTTTGGTTTTCACCACCTTGGAGGTGGGGGGAATGCTATTGGCATCTAGAGGGTGGAGGCCAGGGATGCTGCTAAACATCCTACAATGTGGCCAGGCGGGGTGACTCATGCTTGTAATTCCAGCACTTTGAGAGGCTGAGGCGGGCAGATCACCTGAGGTCAGAAGTTCGAGACCAGCCTGGCCAACATAGTGAAACCTCGTCTCTGCTAAAAATACAAAAATTAGCCAGGCATGGTGGCTCACACCTGTAATCCCAGCACTTTGGGAGGCTAAGGCAGGTGGATCACAAGGTCTAGCGATTGAGACCATCCTGGAAAACATGGTGAAACCCCGTCTCTACTAAAAATACAAAAATTAGCCGGGCGTGGTGGCATGTGCCTGTAATCTCAGCTACTCAGGAGGCTGAGGCAGGAGAATCGCTTGAACCCGGGAGGCGGAGGTTGCAGTAAGCTGGGATTACGCCACTGCACTCCAGCCTGGCAACAGAGTGAGACTCCGTTTCAAAAAAAAAAAAAAAAAATTAGCCAGGCGTGGTGGAGGGTGCCTGTAATCCCAGCTACTCAAGAGGCTGAGGCAGGAGAATCACTTGAACCTGGGAGGCGGAGGTTGCAGTGAGGTGAGATTGTGCCACTGCACTCCAGTCTGGCAACAGAGCAAGACTCCATCTCAAAATAAAAAAATAAAAAAAAAAAAAACAGGCCAGGCACGGTGGCTCACGCCTGTAATCTCAGCACTCTGGGAGGCTGAGGCAGGCAGATCACAAGGTCAGGAGATCGAGACCATCCTAGCTAACACGGTAAAACCTCGTTTCTACTAAAAATACAAAAAAATTAGCCAGGCATGGTGGCGGGCGCCTGTAGTCCCAGCTACTCGGGAGGCTGAGGCAGAAGAATGGTGTGAACCTGGGAGGCAGAGCTTGCAGTGAGCCGAGATCGTGCCACTGCACTCCAGCCTGGGCAACAGAGCATGACTCCATCTCAAAAATAAAAAACAAACCAACAAAAAACCCACAAAGCAAACCTCAGTCCCTCTCAATGGAGGATGATCCAGGCTCAAATGTCAACAGCAGCCAGGTCAAGAAACCTGCTCTGAACTGGCACAGTCCAACAGACATTTTGGTAACGAAGGAAATGTTCTACAGCCCCTCGGTCCACTAAGGAAACTCACTGGCTACACGTGGCTCCTAAGCACTTGAAATGTGGCTACTGTGACTGAGGAATTAAGTTTTTATTTTAATTTATTAAATTTCAACAGCCAAATGTAGCTAAGGGCTACAATACTGGACCTGATAATATTACTCCAGCAACACCTCCATACCCTAAAAATGTCCCCCCGGCCAGGTGGTGGCTCATGCCTGTAATCCCAGCAATTTGGGGGGCTAACGCAGGAGGACTGTTTGAGTCCAGGAGTTCAAGACCAGCCTGGGCAACATAGCGAAACCCTGTCTCTATAAAAAATACAAAAATTAACCAGGCGTGGTGCCGCATGCCTGTAATCTCAGCTATTCCCGAGGTTCAGGTGGAAGGACTTTGGTTTTTTTTTTGAGACGGAGTCTCGCTCTGTCACCAAGCTGGAGTGCAGTGGCGCAATCTCAGCTCACTGCAACCTCCAACCATCAAGTCATTCTCCTGCCTCAGCCTCTCAAGTAGCTGGGACTACAGGCGTGCACCACCACGCCCAGCTAATGTTTGTATTTTTAGTAGAGACAGGGTTTCATCATGTTGGCCAGGATGGTCTCAATCTCTTGACCTCATGATCCGCCCACCTCAGCCTCCCAAAGTGCTGGGATTACAGGTATGCACCACTGCACCCGGCCAAGGTGGGAGGACTGCTTAAACCTGAGACGTCCAGGATGCAGTGAGCTGTAATCCAGCCACTGTACTCCAGTCTGGGCAATAGAGCAAGACCCTGTTTCAAAAAAGAAAAAAAAAAAAGTCTCCCTGCCATGTGCCCTATAAAATCGGTATAGACAACCAAGAAAGTCCATGGGAACGTGTGTGACTTGCTTCTCAAAGCTCCACCCATCATGGATCCCCTGAGGTCAGGAGTTTGAGACCAGCCTGGCCAACATAAAACCCTGTCTCTACCAAAAATACAAAATCAGCCGGGTGTGGTGGCAGGTGCGTATAATCCCAGCTACTCAGGAGGCTGAGGCAGGTGAATTACTTGAATCTGGGAGGTGGAGGTTGCAGTGAGCCAAGATGTTGTCACTGCACTCCAGCCTGGGCAACAAGAGTGAAACTCCGTCTCAAAAAAGAAAAAACAAAAAGCACCGCCCACTAGAGGCACAAAGAGTTCAAAGATCACATCTGCCCCACAGGCCCTTCCAGAGATGAGCATGGGCCTGGGGTCTGAAGTCCCTCATTGCAGGGTTCCTTCTTCCAGCCAAGCATGCCATGCCTGTGCTGGAAGCCTGTCTACACCTGAGCACACTTCCTCTCAGCCCCTCACCTTGATGGTTTCCAGCTCCATGCGAAGGCGGTTATTTTCGGACAGGAGGTCTCTGTTCCTGGTTTCAATTTGTTGCAGCTGCGTCTCCAATTCAGCTTCATATTCTCGGCTTCCCTCCTGGAATTCTCGGAGTTCCTCTTGCGTATTTTCTGCCCTACAGCAAAATTGTTAATCGTCACATAGTAATTTTTTTGAAGAGAGTCTCACTCTATCGCCCAGGCTGCAGTGCAGTGCTGCAATCTCGTCTCACTGCAACCTCTGCTTCTCGGGTTCAAGCGATTCTCCTGCCTCAGCCTCCCGAGTAGCTGGGACTACAGGCATGCAGCACCACACCCAGCTAATTTTTGTATTTTTAGTAGTGACGGGGTTTCACCATGTTGGCCAGGCTGGTCTCGAACTCCTGACTGCAAGTGATCTGCACGCCTTGGCCTCTCAAAGTGCTGGGATTACAGGTGTTAGCCACCGTGCCTGGCCAAATTCAAGGAACATTTTTAAAATATCAAGCCTAAATTACCTTTAAGTCAAACTAGAATAAAGAAAGTAGGAAGGGCTGGGTACAGTAGCTCATTAAGAATTATTTGAGGCCAGGAGTTCGAGACCAGCCAGGGCAACATAGTAAGACCTCATCTCTACAGAAATGTGTTTAACAATCAGCCAGGCATGGTGGCACATGCCTGAAGTCCCAGCTACCTGGGAGGCTGAGGCAGGAGGATCACTTAGGGGCCCAGGGGTTGCAGTGAAATAGGGTCACACTTGTGAAGAGCCACTGCAATTCAGCCTGGATGACATAGTGAGACCCTAAAATAATTTTTATTTATTTATTTGAGATAGAGTCTTGCTCTGTCACCCAGACTGGAATGCAGAGGTGTGATCACGGGTCACTGCAGCCTCGACCTCCCAGGCTCAAGCAATTCTCCCATCTCAGCCTCCCAAGTAGCTGAGACTATAAGAACATGCCACCATGACTGCTAATTTCTGTATTTTTTGTACAGACAGGGTTATGCCATGTTGCCAGAGCTGGTCTCAAACTTCTGGGCTCAAGCGATCTGCCTACCCAAAGTGCTGGGATTACAGATGTGAGCCACTGTGCCTGGCCCTAAAATAATTTTACAATAAATGAAAGAAACTAAGGGGACCGGAATAAGGCCTCTATGTACAAATTATAAAGACCCATTAGAAATAAAAACAGTGCCAAACCAAACACACACACACACCTCCCAGATACGAGCACTGACCAAAACACGAGTTTCAAATTTTAAAATCTTTAGCAATATATTTTGCTAGGCATAGGGAAAAGCTCTTTCCCTGTGCACAAAGAACTTACCAGATGTGGCATCTAGGAACTGATAAAAACCCTTCTAGAAAATAAGATGGACACCGGGCGCGGTGGCTCACGCCTGTAATCCCAGCACTTTGGGAGGCCGAGGCAGGTGGATCACCTGAGGTTGGGAGTTCGAGGGCTGCCTGACCAACATGGAGACACCCCGTCTCTAATAAAAATACAAAATTAGCTGGGCATGGTGGCGCATGCCTGTAATCCTAGCTACTCGGGAGGCTGAGGCAGGAGAATCGATTGAACCCGGGAGGTGGAGCTTGTGGTGAGCCGAGATCATGCCATTGCACTACAGCCTGGGCAAGAAGAGTGAAACTCCGTCTCAAAAAAGAAAAGGAAATAAGACGGAAGGCCAGGCATGGTGGCTCATGCCTGTAATTCCAGAACTTTGGGAGGGTGAGACGGGCAGATCATGTGAAGCCAGGAGTTCGAGGCCAGCCTAGCCAGCATGGCAAAACCCCGTCTCTATTAAAAACACAAAAAATCAGCCAGACGTGGTGGCGTGCGCCCGTAATCCCAGCTACTCGGGAGGCTGAGGCACGAGAATTGCTTGAACCCAGGAGGTGGAGGCTGCAGCGAGCCAAGATGGCGCCACTGCACTCCAGCCTGGGCAAGAGAGTGAGACTCTGTCTCAAAAAAAAAAAGAAGAAAAAGAAAATAAGAAAACAAAATGGAAAATAGCATAGTAGGATAATCAGGACCATAGGTCTGGAGTTCAAATTCCAGCTCTGCTACTTATTGGCTGTGTGACTGTGGGCAAGATATCTGCCTTCACTGAGGCTCAGTTTCTTCATCTATAAAATGGGGTGCTGATAGTTTTTTCACAGGCAGTTTTGAGATAGTATAAGTTAAGCCTTTCACACTGCCTGGCACATAATAGGCCTGCAATAAATGGTTGCTGTTCTTTTTATAGAAGAAAGAGGGCTCATACCTGTAATCCCAACACTGTGGGAGGCAGAGGTGCATCGCTTGAGTCCAGGAGTTCAAGACCAGCCTGGGTAACATAGCGAGATCCCTGTTTCTACAAACCAAAAAAAAGCCTGGCCTGGTGAAGCACACCTATAGTCCCATCTACTTGGGAGGCTGAGCCAGGAGGATTGCTTAAGCCCAGGAGTTTAAGGCAGCTGTGCACTATGATCGTGCCTAGGAATAGCCACCACACTCAGCCTAGGTAACACAGCAGGACCCCATCTCAAAAAAAAAAGGAAAAGCAGGTGAACTCGGACTGACCTCTGTTTGTAGGTCATCGCCAGATCTTTCCAATAGTTGGCTTCTTCCTCCTCGGAGCTGAAAGTCTTTCCAGAGTCCTCCATTGTGAAAACAGGGGAAGAGATCACTCTCCTTGTGGCATGGTGTCTAGGAGAGAAGGTTTCAAAATGATTACCCACCATCTGGTTAAACAGCCGATCCCCTTTAACAGAAAAAAAAAAAAAAAAAACTTGGCTGGGCCTGGTGGCTCACGCCTGGAATCCCACCACTTTGGGAGGATGAGGCGGGCGGATCACGAGGTCAGGAAATCGAGACCACCCTGGCTAACACGGCGAAACCCCGTCTCTACTAAAAATACAAAAAATTAGCCGGGCGCGGTGGCGGGCGCCGGTAGTCCCAGCTACTCGGGAGGCTGAGGCAGGAGAATAGTGTGAACCCAGGAGGTAGAGCTTGCAGTGAGCCGAGATGGTGCCACTGCACTCCAGCCTGGGCGACAGAGTGACACTCTGTCTGAAAAAATAAATAAATAAATAAATAAATAAATAAATAAACTTTATGCTGGGTTAAATGATTAAATACTGCCCAAAATCTGAAGCTAAACACAAACAAAAGACAATCCACTCACCTGTTATATTCCCTGCGTTAACATCAAGACTCATGGACCTCCCTATGCAAATATTTATTGAGCACCTACTAAAGGACCTAGGGAGCCACATAAAATGTCTCCAAGATGCCTGCCTTCCCTAAAAGGGCCTCACGGTCTGGTGGAGGGAGTGGGCGAGTGGGGGCTGGAATGGAAATTACACATAAAATAATTATTATAATTATTATTTGAGACAGAATCTTGCTCTATCACCCAGGCTGGAGTGCAGTGGCGTGATCTCAGCTCACTGCAACCTCTGCCTCCTGGGTTCAAATGATTCTTGTGCCTCAGCCTCCCGAGCAACTGGGATTCCAGGCATGTGCCACCACACCTGGCTAATTTTTTTATTTTTAGTAGAGACAGGGTTTCGCCATGTTGGCCAGGCTGGTCTCAAACTCCTGACCTCAAGTGAACCACCCACCTCAGCCTCCCAAAGTGCTGGCATTAGAGGCGTGAACCACCACACCCAACCCCATGTCAATTATGATAAAACTATGTGCCTAGTATAGCCACAGAAATGTGCACAGGATTTTGACATGCAATAAGTAGCTTATATTTGAGTATACACATTGGTGTGTTTTGAAATATGTATGCACCTAAAAATACATTTCTATCAGTGCCTAGGATATTTAAGAAGTTCCAAACTCAACCTGAGAGTCAAGGAGGGCTTCCTAGAAGAGGTGGCACACGAGGAGCACGTGAAAGAATATGAAAGAGCCAGGTGCAGTGGCTCACGCCTGTAATCCCAGCACATTGGGAGGCTGAGGAAGGCAGATCATGAGGTCAGGAGTTCGAGACCAACCTGGCCAATATGGTGAAACTCCGTCTCTACTAAAAAAAAAATACAAAAATTAGCTGGGCGTGGTGGCGGGCACCCGTACTCCCAGCGACTCAGGAGACTGAGGCAGGAGAATCGCTTGAACCTGGGAGGTGGAGGTTGCAGTGAGCCGAGATCGTGCCGCTGCACTCCAGACTGGGCGACAGAATGAGACTCCATCTCAAAAAAAGAATATGAAAGAACTGGAAGGCAATGGTAATTGAGCAGGGGAAGAAGGAATGAGGAGAAACAGCCAGGCACTTGTAGGGGAGCTAGAGGGAGTCTGGTAGGCCTGGGTTGAAAGGTGAGGAGTGGAAGGGAACCTGGACAGACTGAAATAAAGGGGCTAAGTCACAGATGGCTTTTGCAAGATGTTAAGAAACTTAGTGGCAATGGGAAACCATTGGAAGAAGTTAAGGAAGACAGTGATGTGATATGATGGGCTCTCCTGCTTAAAAAGCTGGTCCTGGTGGCCATGGACAGGCAGAGGAAGGACAAGGCCTAAGATGGGGAGCTCCTGCAGCAATGCAAGAAAGAAAGGAAGGTGGAGTCCAGGTGCAGTGGCTCATGGCTGTAATCCCAGCACTTTGACAGGCCAAGGTAGGCAAATCGCTTGAGCCCAGGAGTTTGAGACCAGCCTGGGTAATATGAAGAAACCCTGTCTCTACTAAAAATAGAAAAATATCAGCCAGCTGTGGTGGCACATGCCTGTGTTCCCAGCTACTCAGGAGGCTGAGATGGGAGGATCACCTGAGCACAGCAGGCAGAGGTTGCAGTGAGCCAAGATAGTGCCATTGCACTACAGCCTGGGTGATGAAGTGAGATCCTATTTAAAAAAGAAAAGAGAGCCGGGCATGGTGGCTCATGCCTGTAATCCCAGCACTTTGGGAGGCTGAGGCAGGCGGATCATGAGGTCAGGAGTTCAAGACCATCCTGTCTAACACGGTGAAACCCTGTCTCTACTAAAAATACAAAAAAATTAGCTGGGCATGGTGGCAGGTGCCTGTAGTCCCAGCTACTCGGGAGGCTGAGGCAGGAGAATGGCGTGAACCTGGGAGGTAGAGCTTGCAGTGAGCCGAGATCACACCACTGCACTCAAGCCTGGGTGACAAAGCAAGACTCCATCTCAAAAAAAAAAAAAAGAAAAGAAAAGAAAAGAGAAAGGAAGGTGGCCTAAATTAGAAAGTGAGAATAGGCCAGGTATAGTGGCTCACACGTATAATCCCAGCACTATGGGAGGCCAAGGCAAGAGGACCACTTGGGGCCAGGAGTTCAAGACCAGCCTGGGCAACACAGCAAGACCCTACCTTGACAAAAAAACTTTTTAAAAAATTAGACTGGTGTGGTGCAACACATCTGTAGTCCTAGCTACTCTGGAGGCTGAGGAAGGAGAATCATGTGAGTCCAGGAGTTTGAGGCTGCAGTAAGCTATGATCACGTTACTGCACTCCAGCCTGGGCAAGAGAGTGAGACCTTGTCTAAAAAAAAAGAAGTAGGAATGAAGATGGAGGGGACAGAAATGGACTCCAAAAATATCCAGAAGGCAAACTTACCAGAACTTGATGAATTATGACTTTTGGGGGCAGAGGAGAGAGAAAAAGGAGGTGAGGACATCTTCTGGGGCTCTATCTTAGGTAGTTGTCTGCCACCACCATCCCCATCACCAGAGATAAAGACTTCCAGAAGGTGGCTGGGTGCAGTGCCTCACATCTGTAACCCCAGCATATTGGGAGGCCAAAGCAGGTGGAATGCTTGAGCCCAGGAGTTCCAGACCAGCCTGGGTAACCTGGTGAGACCCTATCTCTACAAAAAATACAAAAACTAGCTGGGCATGGTGGTGTGTCTGTAGTTCCAGCTACTCGAGAGGATGAGAGGCAAGGAGAGGTCGAGTCTGCAGTGACCCATGACCATGCCACTGTACTCCAGCCTGGGCAACAGAGCAAGATCCCATCTCAAAAAAAAAAAAAAAAAAGGACTATCAAAAGGAAAACTCGGCAGGGCGCAGTGGCTCACGCCTGTAATCCCAGCACTTTGGGAGGCCAAGGCAGGCGGATCACGAGGTCAGGAGATCAAGACCATTCTGGCTAACATGGTGAAACCCTGTCTCTATTAAAAATACAAAAAATTATCCAGGCGTGGTGGCAGGCACCTGTAGTCCCAGCTACTCAGGAGGCTGAGGCAGGAGAATGGCTTGAACCCGGGAGGCGGAGCTTGCAGTGAGCCGAGATGGTGCCACTGCACTCCAGCCTAGGCGACAGAGCGAGACTCAAAAAAAAAAAAAAAAAAAAAAAAAATCTTGGGTAGGTGGGTGGGTTAAGGAGAGATAACAAACCCAAACCCAGTCTCAGACATTCACAGCTTGACATGTCCATGACACACCAAGATGCAATATCGGAGCTGAAACTCAGGGTTGAAATTGGGTCAACAATATCCATTTGAAAGCCATGCGTCTGTAGCTGTTTTTTCTCTTTTCCTTGTGACAATGAGAGAATCTCCTAGGGACTGTGTATGGAACAGTGAAGAATGCCAATATTGGAAAGGTGGGCAGTTTAAGAAATGGTAACCGAAGGAGGCAGAGAAGAAACAGAGTTAGAGAGATGAGGAGTGAGAGAAATGAGAATCAGGAAGACTGTGCTGACCTGGGAGTGGGCGGTTTCAAGGGAAAAAAGGGAAACATTCCAGTGTCACAAGGATGCAACAGAGAAGCAGGGAAGATAAGGGCTGGAAAATATCCACGAGGCTGAGCGAAAGTCGGTCACTGGTGGTGTGAGCAAGAAGAGTTTCTACACAGTGGAGGAGGAAAGACGAAGAACTGAGCGCAGGAGTAACTGGGAGGTGAAAAAGAGGAAGGAGATGCAATTCTGGAGAATTACCTAAAAGAAGACGAAATAAATTAGCCAGCAGGTAGAGGATGTGGGTCGTAAGGGCCTTGGCTCTCAGGACTTTGAGCTGTTTCACAGCAGAGGTGAGGGAAGCAATTTTTTTTTTTTTTTAAGAGATAGGGTCTCAATCTGTCATCCCAGCTGGAGCGCAGTGACACAATCATAGCTCACTGCACCCTTGAACTCCTAGGCGGCAGTGATCCTCCTGCCTCAGCCTCCTGACTAGCTGGGACTACAGGTGTACGCCACTACGCCCAGCTAATTTTTTTTTTAAGAGATGGGGTCTTACTATGTTGCCTAGGCTGGTCTCAAATTCCTGGGCTCAAGCGATCCTCCTGCCTTGTACTCCCAAAGCACTGGGTTTCTAGGTGTGAGCCACCACACCCAGCAAGAAAGCAGACTTCTATTAACAGTTGGGCTAATGGTTTGTATACTCCCTGTTGATAGAGCCTGTCTGATGTAATCACCTATTTTCTGAATTTATTTGAGGCTCTGAGCTTGTCAAAAGGGCATGAGGAATCCAAATAAGATTGTGTCCAGGCCAGAGTCAGTGGCTCGCGCCTGTAATTCCAGCACTTTGGGAGGCTGAGGCGGGCAGATCACAAGGTCAGGAGTTTGAGACTAGCCTGGCCAATATGGTGAAACCCCATCTCTACTAAAAATACAAAAATTAGGCGGGTGCAGTGGTGGGTACCTGTAGTCCCAGCTACTCGGGCGGCTACGGCAGGAGAATCGCTTGAACCCAGGAGATGGAGGTTGCAGTGAGCCGAGATCATGCCAATGCACTCCAGCCTGAGCGACAGAGCGAGACTTTGTCTCAAAAAAAAAAAAAAAAAAAAAAGATTGTGTCCAAGGCCGGGCGCAGTGGCTCACACCTGTAATCCCAACACTTTGGAAGGCCAAGGCAGGTGAATCACCTGAGCTCAGGAGTTCGAAACCAGCCTGGCCAACATAGTGAAACCCCGTCTCTACTAAAAATATAAAAATTAGCCAGGCATGGTGGTGTGTGCCTGTAATCTCCACTACTCAGGAGACTGAGGCGGGAGAATCACTTGAACCTACAAGGCAGAGGTTGTTGTGAGCCAAGATTGCACCACTGTACTCCAGCCTGGGCGACAGAGTGAGACTCCCTCTCAAAAAAAAAAAAAAGATTGTGTCCAAGGTCCCTTCCTTCCCTCAAGAGAACTCAGAGGCTGGTGTGTATCCCTGGGGACAAAAGAATGAGCAAAAACCATCACTTTCTAAGATATAACCAACAAGCTATAATTTTGGCTAAAACATGAAATCATTAGGCTAAACATGTAAGTGTCAACACAGACACCACCACTAACTTCTGGTGGAAGTTAGTGAGCCTCACCCATGTTGAGCCAATGACAGAGGTGGGCCTAATTCACGCAGAACCAGGAAATGCACAATTGTACCTAGATTCAAGCACAAAACTTACCGATAACTCTGCATTTGTTGGGACCCATATTCACATCCTTTCTCCCTCCTACTTTTTCAATCCTTTCCCTCATTCAGAGAAAACATGCTATTTCCCGACCCACCCATCCCTCTGGGAAGCAGATTCTCTGAAAGTTTGATCAAGGCAGAAAGGCGAAATGTCATACAAAGCCAGCCAGACGTGGTGGCTCATGCCTGTAATCCCAGCACTTTGGGAGGCTGAGGCAGGCAGATGACTTGAGGTCAGGAGTTCAAGACAAGCCTGGCCAACATGGTAAAATCCTGTCTCCACTAAAAATACAAAAATTAACTGGGTGTGGTGGCAGGAACCTATCATCCCAACTACTCGGGAGGCAAAGGCACTAGAATCGCTTGAACCCAGGAGGCAGAGGTTGCAGTGAGCCACGAGCATACCACTGCACTCCAGCCTGGGCAACAGAGCAAGACTCCATTTCAAAAACATACAAACAAAAAATAAATAAATGTCATACAAAGCTAATGATTTGTAGTTTTTTCTGTTTGTTTTTTCCAGACGTGCATTCATTTTTCCATCCTCTGTGACAGCACAATATTCCCTTGGGAGAATACCCTACTCATTTCATGAGTTCAGAGGGATCTGACATCATCCTCTGCATCTGGGAAGAGGCACATACCTACTCATGTCCTTAGTGATCAGCTCACAGGTGGGCCTAACCTACCATGAGCCAGTGATAGAGGTGGGCCTAATTCATGCAGAACCAATGACAGGGTGAGCCTCACCCATATTGAGCCAATGACAGAGGTGGGCCTAATTCACGCAGAACCAATGATAGGGTGAGCCTAACCCATGCTCAGCCAATGACAGAGATGGGCCTAATTCACACAGAACCAATGATAGGGTGAGCTTAACCCCCATGCTCAGCCAGTGACAGGTATGGATCTAACCCATGCTGAGCCAATGACTGGCTTAAGGATGGGCCTAACCCATACTGAGCCAGTGAGGGCCCAGGTCCAGACCTTTTGCACAGCTGTCAAAAATGAAACTCTCTTTCCACTAGGTTTGGTAAGGTAAGCCTGAAGCTGGAGGTAAGCCTGAAACTGCCGGTGGTCATCTTGCTATCACAAGGGAGAGCCTGCCTGAGAGTGAAGCCAAAACAGAGGAAAGCAGGGCCAAGGGATGGAGAGCCTGGGTCCTGACAATATCATTTTAACACCTAGATGCAGCCACACCTGATTTAAGGTTATGAGATAATCAATTCCTTGTCTTGGTTATACCAGTTGGGGTTAGATTTCTGCCACACAGGAATCCTAATGAATGTATGGAGTCAATGACCTTACTTGCTCAAAGTCAAAAGGGTAGAGTGGTGCCTGGCACAATGGCTCATGCCTGTAATCCCAGCCCTTTGTGAGGCCGAGGCAGACAGATCACTTGAGTTCAGGAGTTTGAGACCAGCCTGGGCAACATGGTGAAACCCCGTGTCTACTAAAAAAACAAAAACAAAAATTAAACGGGCACGGCGGTGCGCGCCTGTAGTCCCAGCTATTCAGAAGGCTGAAGCAGGGAAAATCACTTAAGACTGAGAAGCGGAGGCTCACTGCACTCCAGCCTTCCAGCCTGGGCGACAGAACAAGACCCCATCTCAAAAAAATAAAAAGGGGGTAGAGTGTTAATAGCAGTCATTAACAAGGCCAGGAGCAGCATAAACCTAGGCCAAGGAGTCCCTGCTCAAGCCATAAGCTCTAGTGAGCCCAGATCTCATGTAATATGTAGTCATCAAACCAATTCTATAGCAACAATAGTCCAGGGCCAAGGCATCTATCAATGAGCACTGTGTGGCCATTAAGACATTGGTGGCTGGGTGCATTGGCTCATGCCTGTAATCCCAACACTTTGGGAAGCCAAGGCGGGTGGTTCATCTGACATCAGGAGTTCGAGACCAGCCTGGCCAACATGGTGAAACTCCATCTCTACTAAAAATACAAGAAATTAGCCAGGTGTGGCGGCAGGCAACTGTAATCCCAGCTACTTGGGAGACTGAGGCAGGAGAATCGCTTGAACCCAGGAGGTGGAGGTTGCAGCGAGCCAAGATCGCGCCATTGCACTCCAACCTGGAGGACAAGAGTGAAACTCTGCCTCAAAAAAAAAAAAAAAAAAGACGTTGGTGATCCTGTTGAGGGCAGTCTCAGTCCCATGGTATGGAAGGTTGTTAGCATACAATAAAGTGTGCAAGTGAGGAACCAGGAACAACAAAAGCAGACTGACTCCTCCTGAGGTTTGGAAAAAGATGTGCAAGATCCAGTGTGATCAGGCCCCTGCATAGTTTTCTACACATTTCCTACCCTACCACCTCTCATTCACTTATGTCCCAGCCACACTGCCTTCTTTCTCTTCCTTCAACACCCAAGCCTGGCAGGGTACGGTGGCTCATGCCTGTAATCCCGATACTTTGGGAGGCCATGGTGGATAGATCACCTGAAGCCAGGAGTTCGAGACCAGCCTGGCCAACATGGTGAAACCCCATCTCTGCTAAAAATACAAAAATTAGCTGGGCATGGTGGTGCATGCCTGTAATCCCATTTACTCAGGAGGCTGAAACAGAAGAATCTCTTGAATCCAGGAGGCGGAGGTTCCAGTGAGCAGAGATCCTGCCACTGCACTCCAGCCTGGGTGACAGAGCAAGACTCTGCCTCAAAAAAAGAGAAGAGTAATAATAATAATAATAATAATAATAAAAGAAAAGAGCTTCTTAAAACACTGTTATCTTGGCCAGGAAGGTTTAAAAACTTAATCCTCAGGAAAGAAATGAATCCGAGATGTTTTAGGAGGTGCTAGGTCTATTGTGGGGCGGGTTCTAATTACAACGGGCCAATGGGAGGGATCTCGTTTTGGATTTCAAGGACTGAGGAGAAACTAAGCAGAGAACTGGATTTATATCACAGCCTGCAAAATCTTTCACTCCAACCAAGAGACAAAAACCACAGGAACAGCATTTCAACCAAAACCTCTTACATTTTAAAAGCAATCCTTAAGGAAGAGAGATGCTGGAGGCAAAGAAGGAAGAAGTAACAGCTGCACTTCACTTTATCATAAAACAGCAATCTTAAAAGTATAAGATTTTTGCCTTTGCCATTCAAAGATGTCAGAGAGGCCGGGCACGATGGCTCATGCCTGTAATCCCAGCACTTTGGCAGAATGAGGTGGGCAGATTGCTTGAGCCCAGGAGTTTGAGACCAGCACAAGGTGAAACCCCATCTCTACTAAAAATACACAAATCAGCAGGGCGTCACGATGCACGCCTGTAGTCCCAGCACTTTGGGAGGCCAAGGCAGGTGGATTGCTTGAGCCCAGGAGTTTGAGACCAGCCTAGGCAACGTGGTGAAACCCCATCTCTACTAGAAACACAAAAATTAGCCAGGCGTGGTGGAGCGCACCTATAATCCCAGCTACTTGGGTGGCTGAGGCACAAGAATTGCTTGAACCCAGAGGCAGAGGTTGCAGTGAGCAGAGATTGTACCACTGCACTCCAGCCTGGGCACAAGAGCAAGACTTTGTCTCAAAAAATAAATAAATAAACAACATGAAAACATCAGAAAGTTCTATTGCACTACTGTCTGTGGCAGAAAGCAGGCAAGATGACTTGCAAGGGTTCTTATTTTATCAGCATTAACTACTGAATTTGACCTTCTGTTTGCTGTGTGCTAGACATTTCAAAAATTGTTTGCAAACATTATCCTCTCTAAGCTGTGCGACTGTAAGAGATGGCTAAACATGACAACCACTCTGTTTCTTGGAAGCAGAAACACCCTATGCCTTGGCCATCTCTAAACGTGCATGTGACCAGCAGAGGCAAACTAGATCCAAGTTCAAGGGGTCTTTGCATTCAAGTCCAAGGCTTCCCAGGGGTTGCAAACTGATTGACTGCAGATCAGATTCACTTGTTTCATTTGGTCCACAGTCTTTTTTTTTTTTTTTTTGAGTCGGAATCTCTTTCTCTGTTGCCCAGGCTGGAGTGCAGTGGTGTGATCGCAGCTCACTGCAACCTCCGCCTCGCAGGTTCAAGCGATTCTCCTACCTCAGCCTCCCTAGTAGCTCAGATTACAGGCGCACACCACCACGCCTGGCTAATTTTTTGTATTTTTAGGAGAGACGGGGTTTCG
Organism: Pongo pygmaeus; assembly: GCF_028885625.2. Taxonomy (NCBI): domain Eukaryota; kingdom Metazoa; phylum Chordata; class Mammalia; order Primates; family Hominidae; genus Pongo; species Pongo pygmaeus. The sequence goes on from NC_072391.2 coordinate 18,238,302, forward strand.
CCATGTTGGCCAGGCTGGTCTCGAACTCCTGACCTCAGGTGATCTGCCCACCTAAGCCTCCCAAAGTGCTGGGATTACAGGTGTGAGCCATCGCGCCCGGCCCTCACATAGTGTTTTAAAAGGCACTGTAATAGGCAAGTGTTAATGCCTGGTCTCAATATATACAACTTTACACCTGCTATCTTAAAAATGGATCCCACATGCATTTATTTCATCTGTGTGCCACTAACCTGCGTTCTTAATACACCACCACACCATCATGCCCCAGCAGCTCTGTGACAAATCTGATGGGATCATGCAAGGAACATGACAAACTAGGACCCAGTGGTACAAAAAGAATCTATTTTGCACGACACAGATCTATGCCTCCTTCAAAAATTTGTTTCCGGCCGGGTGTGGTGGCTCACGCCTGTAATCCCAGCACTTTGGGGGAGGGTAAGGCAGGCAGATCACTTAAGCTCAGGAGTTAGAGACCAGCCTGGGCAACATGGTGAAAATCCCATCTCTACCAAAAATACAAAAAACTAGCCAGGTGTGGTGATGCACACCTGTGGTCCCAGCTACTCAGAAGGCTGAGGTGGGAGGATCACTTGAGCATGGGAGGCAGTGGTTGCAGTGAGCTGAGATCACCCCACAGCACTCCAGCCTGTGTGACAGAGTGAGACCCCGTCTCAAAAAAAAAAAAAAATTGTTTCCACATGCTTTTGCATGTTTTACATGATTAAAGCTAACAAAAAAGTCTGAAAATACACTCGAGACACACACCTCTGATTTTAAAACTCTGGAAAAAAGCAAAGCAATCTCTTTCAGCTTTCCTCTGAGAGAAGAAAGCCAGCACTGCTAGTCAGGAGCAATAAACATACAGAAACCATCAATAATTAACTCAACACCCTTCTCCATCCCCACTCTGTATTCTTCCCAATCAAAACAAACAGAAGAGCAGGAGGGAAGAGAAAGAAGCTGCCAAATGTCCACACATGCTCCGACAGCCAGGGCGCAGGCTTTGCATTTTGCAGAAGTGACATCACTGGGGCAACATCAGTCAAGAGTCAGCAAGCCTGGCTTCTGTCTTTGTGCTTTCCAAGTTTATAATGATCAACCTACAAAAATACTTAGGCAGGCAAGGACCCATGTTCAAAGATGCACACCATCATTCACTAATGTCGAAAACTGGAAACCTCAATGTCAACAGAGGACTGAATGGAAAACGATGCAGTTGTTAAGAACTGTATGTACTAATATGGAAGAAAGCTCAGGATATGTTAAAAATGGGTGCCCATTTTTGTTTATTTCCCTCTCTCTGTACGCAGAATAGAAAAGGGTCTGGCGGATGCACCAGAATGGGGGTAAAGCAAGCCCTGTGGATTTGTACCTGACAACTTGCTTTAAGGTAAACTACATACACATATATACAGTAAGCATAGATCGCTTTAGAGATTTTAAAAAGCTTAGGCCAGGCGTCATGGCTCTCTCCCACCCCGGCACTTTGGGAGGCTGAGGCGGAAGGATCTCTTGAGCCCAGGAGTTCGAGACCAGCCTGGGCAACATAGTGAGACCCCCATCTCTACAAAAAATTTTAAAAATTAGCCAAGCATGGTGGCATGAGCTTTTAGTCCCAGCTATTTGGGAGGCTCAGGCAAGAGGATTGCTTGAGCCTGAGAGGTCGAGACTGCAGTGAGCTGTGATTGCATCACTGTGTTCCAGCTTGGGCGACAGAGTAAGATCCCGTCTCAAAAAACAAACAAACAAAAACTTGGACAAAAAGTAACACAGCTATTGTTCCAGGATAATTTTATTCTACTGAACCAAGTGCCACGGAAAGAATTTTTCCTACTGTGGTTTTGCCTCCTCCATCCCTTTTCAAACATTTCTTGAATACCTACTAAGTGCTGGGCACTGCTGAAGGAGGCAGACAAAAAGCACCTACATCCATTGCACGAGGTGCACATGTAGTAGTAGCTGCAGGCACAAACTTTCTGTACACAGGAATGCTCATGTTAGGAAATTACCTTGTGAGGAAAAGGAGTGTCATTTCTCAGCTCACACATTCTAAGGCAAAAGAACACACTTTGGGCTGCGTGCAGTGGCTCATGCCTGTAAGTAATCTCAGCACTGTGGGAGGCCCAGGCAGGAGGACTGCTTGAGCCCAGGAATTTGAGACCAGCCTGGGCAACAAAGCAAGATTCTGCCTCTACATCGAAAAAAATAATAATGATAGGGTCGGGTGCAGTGGCTCATGTGTGTAATCCCAACACTATGGGAGGCTGAGGCGGGGAGATCACGAGGTCAGAAGTTTGAGACCAGCCTGGCCAATATGGTGAAACCCCATCTCTACTAAGAATTAGCCGGGCATGGTGGCACGCACCTGTAATCCCAGCTACTCAGGAGGGTGAGGCAGAAGAATCGCTTGAACCCAGAGGGCTGAGGTTGCAGTGAGCCGAGATCATGCCACTGCACTCCAGCCTGGACAATACAGCAAGACTCCGTCTCAAAATAAATAAATAAAATAATAAATAACACACTTTGGAAACAAAAATAAGTCAAGTTAATAAACTGTTATCCAACATGGGATAAAACATATGAATCAAAGGTCCCTGAGACTTCAGCGGCACAGATCATCTGCATTTAATCCTACACAAAACACACACTAAGAGGAAAGGCTCAAAATGGGTTGTAGGCCGGCACAGTGGCTCACACCTGTAATCCCAGCACTTTGGGAGGTCAAGGTGGGCAGATCACGAAGTCAGGAAATGGAGACCATCCTGGCTAACACGGTGAAACCCCATCTCTACTAAAAATACAAAAAATTAGCCAGCCGTGGTGGCACGCACCTGTAGTCCCAGCTACTCTGGAGGCTGAGGCAGGAGAATCGCTTGAACCCGGGAAGCGGAGGTTGCAGTGAGCCAAGATGGCACCACTGTACTCCAACCTGGGCGAGAGTGAGACTCTGTCTCAAAAAAACAAAAAACAAAAAACAAAAAACAGGTTGTATACCAACGAGGTGATGGAGGCTGGGGTGGTCGGGTAACAAGAGGCTTTGGGAGTAGCTGGGATCTAATTAATCTTCAAAACACCCGACCCATGTCCTAAAATGTCATCCTATCCTAGAATACACTCTAACAAAACTAAAAATGATGAACCTGCCTAGGTCGTGCTGCAAAGGCCTTTTCTTTAGAAAGTTAAAAGGGGTCTGAAGCTCAAAGTAGAAATTAAGAGGCACAACCTGGTAGTAACCACGGACAAAGCAATCAAGGAAGCTCAGGCCCTCAGGAGGCAGAAAGCCTGAGATGGCTCGGAGAAGATAAAGTCGCCTCCCCAAAAGCGGTGTCAAGGTGACAGCGGGGTTTCCCAGGACCTCAGAGAATCAGGTCCTCAGTGAGCCCAGCCATCACTCAAGCTGCGGAATAAGCATTTTCGTCCTTTACCCAATCCCTCCCCAGTGTGCTGTCAGAAGAAACCTGAACCGTCCTGCGGCAGACGGGAGCAAAGTGGAGAGGAGACTGCCCCAAACGTGTTCCCGGAGGGAGGGAGCGGTGTGGGTTTTTGGAAAGAGGCCTGCAGGGGCGGGACAGTGGGTGTGAGGGCAGGGGCAGCGCTGCAATCGGGGGGTCTGGGGTCGCAAAGAAGGGGGTGGCAGGATGGAGGGATAGGAGAGAGAGAAAAGAAACGAGGGGCATCTAGGAGAGAAGTATGGGGAGGGAGGAAGAGGAGAAAGAGGATAGAGCCTGGCAGCGGGGTTTGGGGACGGGCAAGGCTGAACCACCCAGGAAGTCCCGGAAGGAAGAGAGGGCAACGGGGTGGGAGACCAAGGCAGAAAGAGAAACAAAGTTGCCAAGGTCGAGGGGCGGGCGCGAGGAACGCACCGGTGGCAAGGCACTCAGTGCCTAACTTTTCAGGACGGGAGGCGGGATTTTGGAGCCCGGGGACCAGGGGAGTCCAGGCGGCCGGGAAGCGACGCGCAAGCGAGAGGCGTAGGGGTCCCTGCCAGGCGGTGGCCCGGGGTCCTGGGATCCTGGGGCGGGGCAGAGGAGCTTTTCAGCCGCGGTGGAGGTCCCCGGACAGCCACCCCGACCCCAGCCCCGCGCAGCGCCGCACTTACCCAAGCAGGGCCGGCGAGGACAAGGCGGCGGCGGCGGCGGCGGCGGCGGCAGCAGCGGCTGCGAGGGGCGGTGCGGTCCCCGCCCTCCGGACCCCGCCCCCGCCCCCGCCCCCGCCCCCGCCCCGGAGCCTGCGGCCGGCACCTCCCATTGGCTGCTGCTCTACGGTACCGCGTCCGCCTCGGCCAATCAGTGCAGAGCAGCGTCGTTTGGAAACTTTTTTCCCAGGCCGGGCGCGGCGCGGCCACGCGGCGAAGGCTCCTGGCCGGCGGGGGCTTGGGAGGCGCCGGCTGCCGGGCGCTAGGATGCGGCGGGCGGGCCTTGGAGATGCTGCAGGACGCTGCCTGGACAACCGGGAAACGGGTTTGGGCTTGCGGGCCGCGCATTTCAGGAAAATACGCCGGCCTCTCCTTCACTTCGATTGCATTTTCCCATTCTTGCACTTTCTCCAAATCAGAAGGAAAGACAAAGATTCAGGCCCACTGAAGCTAGCAGTGCCCCGTGCCCTTCCTACTCCTTTACACCAAAAGTAGACTCTTCAGCATCATTATCTTCTCCAGAAGCAGGAGAACGTAGTGCACCAGAATTTGGTCATAAGCTTGGCTTTGAGTCCTAGCCCTGCCCCTTACTAACTGTGTGATCTTGGGAAAGTTGTTTAGCCTCTATGACTCCATTTCCCCATCTATAAAACGCCATTATAGGTCTGGCGCGGTGGTCACGCCTGTAATCCCAGCACTTTGGGAGGCCAAGGCAGGTGGATCACGAGGTCAGGAGTTCAAGACCAGCCTGGCCAACATGGTGAAACCCCGTCTCTACTAAAGATAACAAAAAATTAGCCGGATGTGGTGGCGCGCACCTGTAATCCCAGCTACTCAGGAGGCTAAGGCAGGAGAATCACGGGAAACCGAGAGGTGGAGGTTGCAGTGGGCCGAGATCACACCACTGCACTCTAGCCTAGGCGACAGGGCAAGACTCCGTCTTAAAGAACAAACAAACAAAAAAACGACATTATGCAGAGGACTAAATGATTTAACAGCATTTGTAAAAACGTTTAGAACAGAAACTTGAACATAGTAAGTATAATATATGTATTTGTTAAATGATCTTGATTTTGTTTATTTATTTATTTTGAGATGAAGTTTCCCTCTGTCTCCTAGGCTGGAATGCAGTGGCGTGATTTCCACTCACTGCAACCTCCGCCTTCTGAGTTCAAGCAATTCTCCTGCTTCAGCCTCCCGAGTAGCTGGGATTACAGGCCCGCATCACCACACCCGGCTAATTTTTATATTTTTAGTAGAGACGGGATTTCACCATGTTGGCCAGGCTGCTCTCCAATCCCTGTCCTCAGGTGATCCACCCACCTCGGCCTCCCAAGTGCTGGGATTACAGGCCTGAGCCACCGCACACTGCCTGAAGATCATGATTTTTAAATGGCTGTGTGTGCCAGGCACAATTCTCACAGCAACCCTAATGGTTCACTAACAAATTAAAATTAAAAAATAATTTTTTCTTTTTTTTTTTTTTTTTTTGAGACGGAGTTTCCCTCTTGTTGCCCAGGCTGGAGTGCAATGGTGCGATCTCGGCTCACTGCAACCTCTGCCTCCGATATTCAAGCGATTTTCTTGCCTCAGTCTCCCTAGTAGCTGGGATTACAGCGCCCACCACCATGCCCAGCTAATTTTTTGTATTTTTAGTAGAGACACGGTTTCACTATGTTGGCCAGGCTGTTCTCAAACTCCTGATCTCAGGCAATACACCTCACTCTCCCAAAGTGCTGGGATTACAGGCATGAGCCATGTAACTCAGAAGGCAGAGGTTGCAGTGAGTGGAGATCATGCCACTGCATTCCAGCCTGGGAGACAGAGGGAGACTTCATCTCAAAATAAATAAATAAATAAAATCAAGCCACCATGCTTGGCTGGAATTTTTTTTCATTATTTTCTTCTAAAACATCCTGTCATAACATGTTCATTAACAAATATCGAACATTCTGGTTAGTGGGTACAAAAATAGAATGAATAAGATCTAGTATTTGGGAGCACAGCAGGGTGACTACAGTCCACAACAATGTATTGTACATTTTAAAATAACTAAAGGAGTATAATTGGAGTGCTTGTAACACAAAGAAAGGATAAATGCTTGAGGTGATGGACACCCATTTACCCTGATGTGATTATGATGCATTGCATGCCTGTATCAAAATATCTCATGTACCCCATAAATATAAACACCTACAGTATACCCATAAAAACTAAAAATATATATATTATTATCCAGAATTTTTGTTTTTTTTTTGAGACAGAGTCTCACCCTCTGACATAGGCTGGAGTGCAGTGGCATAATCAAAGCTCACTGCATCCTGGACCTCCTAGGCTCAAGCTATCCTCCCACCTCATCCTCCGGCGTAGCTGGGACCACAGGTGTGCACCACCACGCCCAGCTAATTTTTACATTTTTTTGTAGAGACGTGGATCTCACTATGTTGCCCAGGTTGGTCTTGAACTCCTGGGCTCAAGTGATCCTCCCCCCTCAGCCTCCCTCCCAAAGTGCTGGGATTATAGGCATGAACCACAGCACCCAGCATTATGAGCATTCTTCTGTACAATGCACCCTTACAGCACAATGAATACGGTCAGACAAAGTACCTGTCCTCAAAGGGCTTATATTGTTAAGAGAGAAACACACTAAATCTATAAGCAGAAAAAGTAACGTCATTTCAGATATTGACAAGTGCTATGACTAAGGCAAGCTCATTTGATACAAAGGGCTGGGAGGGGTCACTTCAGATGCTATAGTCAGGGAAGGCCACTGTAGAGAGGAGACCATGCAACTGAACCACAGATGATGAACCACAGGAAAGCATTAAATTGTATCCATGTTAAAGATAAGAAAATAAAGGTGCAGGAAGTTAATTGAGTTGCCGGAGGTCTTACAACTAGTAATTAACAAATCAGGCTTCAGAGCTGGCTCTGACTCCTAAACCCTCCCTTCTTCAGCACTATGCTAGAGGCAAAGAGATCTTAGCTATTACAGGATCTCCCACCCCACTCTTGCCTTCCTGCTATCCTAGAACAGCCTTTCTCAAATTCTACTTTGGACTCCTTGCTAATTCCTAAAAACTGCTTAGAGGCACAAAGGGGAACTCTACAACCTATCAACAGGTTTAAGGAAAGTACCAAATGTCTTTCAGGAAACTTCCCAAACATTAATGAATCATTTACATCCTGCTTCACACTTTACTACATCTGATGCCTTCCCCCTTGGAATTTTATTTTATTTTATTTTGAGATTTTGAGACAGAGTCTCACTCTGTTGCCCAGGCTGGAGTGCAGTGCTGCAATCTCGGCTCACTGCAAACTCCGCCTCCCGGGTTCAAGCGATTCTCCTGCCTCAGCCTTTCGAGTAGCTGGGATTACAGGTGTTCACCACCGTGCCCAGCTAATTTTTCTATTTTATTAGAGGCAGGGTTTCACCATGTTGGCCAGGTTGGTTTTGAACTCCTGACCTCAAGTGCTCCACCCGCCTCAGCCTCCAAAAGTGCTGGGATTACAGGCATAAGCCACCACACCAAGCCTCCCCTTAGGAATTTTATTACTTATTTACTTATTTATTGAGATGGAATCTCACTCTGTCGCCCAAGCTAGAGTGCAGTGGTGCGATCTCGGCTCATTGTAACCTCCACCTTCCAGTTCAAGCGATTCTCCTGCCTCAGCCTCCCAAGTAGCTGGTATTATCCCCCCTTGGATTTTTTTTTTTTTTTGACGGAGTCTCGCTCTGTTGCCCAGGCTGGAGTGCAGTGGCACGATCTCGGCTCACCGCAACCTCTTCCTCCTGGGTTCAAGCGATTCTCCTGCCTCAGATTCCTGAGTAGCTGGGATTATAGGTGTGCACCACCACATCCAGCTAATTTTGTAGTTTTAGTAGAGACAGGGTTTCACCATGTTGGCCAGGCTGGTCTCGAACTCCTGACCTCAAGTGATCCACCTGACTCGGCCTCCCAAAGTGCTGGGATTACAGGAGTAAGCCACTGCGCCTGGCCCCGCTCTGAATTTTATTTGGCCCTAACCGCTCTGTGAGGTTTCTGGACAGGAACTAATCACCTCAGCTTACAGAGAAACCGAAGCACAAACTGATGAGGTACTGGTGTTGCCTAAATGGCTTTGATCAAGGCATTTAAACTAGTTGGTTCTCAATTTCCCAAATTTTCCATAAAGAAAAAAGAGAGGGCATTGAAATAATAATCCTTAAAGTCCTATTTGGGAACAACATTTAGGGAAATAGGTTTGTCATTGGGTAAAACCTTAAAAACATTTAAAATGTTTTTCTCGTTCTTTTTAAATTCAATTTGTTTTCCTTGTAGCTTTGGAATATAGCTGAGCAGATAACTCAATTTAACTTCCTTAGGTCCTTCCATGATCATTTATTAATTCAAACCACTGAACCTAACACAGGCAGAAGATTGGTTTCTGGGGAGAAACTCCTTTAATAACAGCTTGGTTAGTTGAAAAGCTGAATTGCATGTAAAGTAGCTACTTAAGTAGCACACAAAAAAGTCTTTCGGTTTTAATAAATGTGAAGATTATAATTTGAACAAGGGAAAAACTGAAAGTTACTTGTACTCTCTAAACTTTTCCCAGCAAAGAAACAGGAATACAATAGAGGATATATACTTAAAATATATCTTAAGAGAAAATTTATGTATTTTGATTCATAATTGTCTCCTAAGGGCTGGTATACTTTGCTTAGGCTCCTAGTCTTTAGAAAGCAGCAATAAAATTACATTTCTTTTAAAAGTATTTGTAATTCAGACTTTTATTAGCCTTCCACTTAATACGACTATTTTGTTTTTAAAAATTTTTTTAAATAGAGACAAGTGTCACGCCATGTTGCTCAGGCTGGTTTTAAACACCAAGCCTCAAGGGGTCCTCCTGTCTCAGCCTCCCAAAGTGGTGGGATTACGACATGAGTCACCATGCCCCGCCCATTTTTAATCACTACGTTTACTTGTTGTGACTAGTTACAGCTTTGGACTCGAAAGAATGCCAAGCTACGTCAAACAAAATGTGTCTGCTTGGTAAAAAGGAATCTAAAAGAAAAATATACATATAAAGAAAAGGTGGTGAGGCTCGTTGGCTCAGCCCTGTAATCCTAAAGAGGCCGAGGCGGGAGGATCACTTGAGGCTAGGAGTTCGAGACCAGCCTGGCCAACATGGCAATATCCCGTCTCTACTAAAAACACAAAAATTAGCCAGGCATGGTGGTGGGCGCCTGTAATCCTAGCTACTCAGGAGGCTGAGGCATGAGAATCGGTTGAACCCGGGAGGCGGAGGCTGCAGTGAGCCAAGATCCTGCCACTGCACTCCAGCCTGGGCAATGAAGCAAGACTTTGTCTCAAAAAAAAAAAAAAAGTAAAAAGGAAATGTGTCTGCATTCTTTTATGTTTTCTGGCTAAAAACTTTTTTTTAAAAAAAGCAATTAGAAACCCACAATTACCTTGTTTCTTAAGATTTTTAGTTAATATGGCTTGTGTTAAAACATACTCAACTGAAATAAAATGGGGAAAAAACACCTCTGAAGAGTAGCATATTTGTTTGGTACTTTGAAAAAAGCCAAAACGCTAGAAACGGGTTTTTCATCTCTTCTAATCTCCACTTGGAAAATACTACCTATACACAGACACAATGAAGACTTTTTTCTTTTTCTTTCTTTTCTAAATAGTGATAGGGTTTCACTGTTTCCCAGTCTAGTCTCAAATTTGTAGGCTCAAGAGATCCTCCCTCCGTAGCCTCTCAAAGTATTGGGATTACAGGCCTGAGCCACTGCGCCCGGCCCACAGTCAAGATTTAGTCAGCAGTAATAAATACCTACGCAGGGAGAGGATGTGTGCTTGTCATCTGCCTTCTGGAAAATTAAATACAGGCACAAAGGATTCTTCAGCTACATGTCTGATCCTGCCCTCCACAATACCCGTCTACAGGGATGTTTATAGGGATGTGTTAATCCCCACGTAATGGGGATTGCCTATTGAAATAACCTCCCAGTAAGGATTTTTTTGGGGAAAATATTCTCGTTTGGCAATTTCGACTTACTGATTCTTTTGCAAAGTCAACTTGTTTCTGGGCAAACTTTAAAAATAAACTGCTAAGGTAGCATTCAGCTAGCAGCTAGCACATCCTAAATTGTGTCTAGATTTAATTTACACAATATGCGCTTTGCTTTTCTCCTAATTTGCAACAGAAAATAGTAATCAGCTGGTAGTTTCAGAAATCACCCTTTTGCTGAGTCTTAAATTTTTTTTATTCCAGGAAAACGTGAAGATTGTGGGGCGCTATTTTTTTTTTTTTTTAAAGCAAACCACACAGCATATCAGTGTTTGAAACTAACCGTAAGATCTCCTTTCTGCTCGCCCAACCTGTCACTGAAAACGCAGTATTCATTTGTAAACAGCTTTGGAGCAGGGCTTTTAAAAATAACGTTTTCTTGCAAAAGTCCCCCAAAATCTCTTGATTCTTGGTGGCAATGTCCAGTTGAGTCTTTGCGCACACTGTATTTTTGCCAGCTGGGTCCCAACTTTGCGAGAACTCCGGGGGACCTCGCAGGAAGCCGGGTTGGCAGTTATTTTTTCTCCACTTGCCACTAGGTTGCACTAGATTTAGGATGCTGGGGAATATGCGCCATTTAATTTTAAAAAATAAAGTAGGACCATCACGTGACGAGACCCGAGAGAGGAAAAAAAAAGCCGAAGCGATCGGGTTTTTCACTGAAATCCCGTTCAAATCGCCTTCCCTCCAAAGCCTGAAAGAGCTGAATTCTATTAAATCCTGGTTGGCAGGTTTTTTCCTCGGGTCCACGTCACGAGCTGTCATTCTCCGCTTCAAGGTTCCTTTCGACTCCACAACGTGAAGCCAGGGGGAAGGCCTCCTTAAACTGGGGGTTTTCGCCAAAAAAGCCAGGGTCACCCCCCGGGAAAGTCCCTATTTAGGGGTTTATCGGGAGGGGACTGAGCCTGACGAGGCTGCAGGGCCGCGAGGCCCCGCCCCCCCCGGGGTTCCCAGCGTGCCCCGCGCGGATAGGACGCGGCGGCGGAGGCGGGGCGAGGAAGGGGCGGGGCGAAGAGGAGAGAAGGGCGTCGGTTTTGCGACAGGGGCGGTGCGGTGCGGAAGCGGAAGTGGAGGGTGCGCTTGGCGGCGGCGGCGGGAGCTGCGGAGTCGGGAATCAAAACAAAGGGCCTGGGGGGGGCGGGGGGAAGGCGGCGGGGCCGGAATGTGAACGGAGGTGGAGCCGGCGGCAGAGGTGAGTTTGCAGACAGCCCTGCGACCAGACCCCAGCAGGCTCTGCTCCGAGGCCAGCGGGGCGGGACGGAGGACAGTGCCCCCTCTTTCCCCGCCTATTGCTGGTGGGATGGTGGTGGAGGGGGGAGGTTGGCTAACTGGGACGCGCCAGTTGGGCCCCCCACGAAAGAGTTGGCTTGTCTCCCTTTCGGGTCCATTCACTACTGTCACTGTTGGCGCCGCTGTTCCCCTTCGAGGGTATTTGGCTCCCCGCCCGCCCCTGTCTGACCCCTGGTGGGGCCCTCCAGGAGTGAAATGCACAGCTGGAAGGTTAAGAGAGAAGGAAAGGGGCGGGTGTTTTTGCAACACACTCCCCCCTCCCCGGCCGTTTTGCATTCTCCTCGGCCTTTTAGCAACACATAGGGTGTAGTCTCAGGGTTGACAGTGTCTAGGGTTTCAGCCACTCTCACTAGTAGTTGTAACGCGACCTCGTGATACACCTTTCAGAGTTTCTCAAGCACCTTTTCGGTATTACCAAGAGCTGTCCAATTGCATTTGTACCTTTTGGACTTCTCTGAGCGGTAAATATTCTTATGTTTTGCATATCGGTGTATTGAAACCTAAACTGTTTTCCTATTTATTAAGCTTTATTCGTTCAACAGTTATTTATTAAAATATGCCAGACATTGTACTAAGGACAGGAGTTGGAATAGTGAATAAGAAAACATAGTCTCTGCTGTCATGGAGTTTATATTCTAAATGGGGGAGAAAGATAATAAAATAAGCTAAAAAGGCCATTTTGGACAGAAGAGCTATGGGGGAGAAAACGGTAATGGGATGGGGTGGTGTGGGGTCAAGGACTAGATTGGGTGCTAAGGAAACAACATTTGCTAAATGTTCCCCGTGGATTATCTCATGTAATCCAAACAACGGCCTTGTAAGGTGGTTTCTATTATTATCACACCCATTTTAGAGATGGGATCTGAGGTTCAGAGAGGTTGTGAGTTGTCCAAAGCTGCACCGCAGTCAAATTGGAGACCAAAATGCAGACAGTCGACAGAGTCTATGCTCTTCTCACTGAATAGGTCATAAGACTTGGAGAGAGTGACAGAAAGGAGACTGTCGCTCAAGTCAAACAGAACCTGCTTTTGGCTACCTAAGTTGCTTCGTGGATGATATTTGGGAAATTTTCAGGGTGCAGGCACCTGAAAGTTTTTACTTTTAATCGCTTGTATTGAGCAGTATTGAAGGCACCTTGATGTAGTGGAAAGGGGTGAACAAGCCTGATTTTGTGTCAGGCTCGCTACAAAACTTCATTGTTTCTTTTTCTCCCTCTGCAAAAATGTAGCTAATTTCTCCCCTGTCTATTTCACAGAATTACTGCAAAAATTATATAAGAGTATCCCACCGTCTGGGTTTTTTTCATCATTATATTCCTTGTGCCAAGCACAGGCCTGCTGCATAGTAGATACTAAGTAAATATTTCCTGAGTGAAGACATAAGTAATGTTAAGTGAAAATACCTTGTAAACTAGATTATACTGTGAATGTTAGCTCACTTTCAGGATTTGGCTTTGAAGAAATTTGAGAGAATGTTTAACTTATGAACACCGTGAATATCACAGATTCTTATGATTTTGAGAGGAGCTTTTTGGAGGACATAAAACCTGTATCTAATAGGAAAGACAAGAATCGTAATTTATCATCAGTGGTAGCAGTTAAATCCATCTCCAAATTAACCACTCCCAATAGTGTGTAGTAGGTGATGTTTACTTTGTATATACAGAGTAGGGAGCATTTTGGTTGGCACAAGAGATACAGTGGTGAAAATAGACAGTGGGGTTCATTTATCTAATTTTTTTTTCTCTGTAATGCAGTGGCAGGGGAGAAATTAGCCACATTTTGCATAGGAGGAAACAGAAACTTTAAAACAAAAATTTTTTTAGAGATGGAATCTCACTCTGTTGCCCACGCTGAAGGGCCAGTGGCACAGTATAGTTCACTGCAGCCTCAAATTCTTGGGCTCAAGAGATCCTCCTACCTAAGTCTCTCGAGTAGCTAGAACTAGGTGCACGCTGCCACGCTATGCTAATTTTTTGAACTTTATTTTATTTTAGAGCTGTGATCTTGCTGTGTTGCCTAGGCTGACAAAAGAGCCACGTAGTAAATATATAGGCTTTGTGGGCCATACAGTCTCTTTGCAGAGACTCTCTTTGCAACTCTGCAATTGGAATGCGAAAGCAGTCATAGGCAGTATTTAAGTGAATGAGTATGTCTGTGTCCCAATTAAACTTTATTTATGGACACTTGACATTTTAATTTCATGTAATTTTGTTTGTTTGTTTTTGAGACAGGGTCTCACTCCGTCACCCAGGCTGCAGTGCAGTGGTGCAATCACAGCTCACTGCAGCCTTGACTACGCAGGCTTAGGTGATTCTTCCACCTTAGCCTCCTGAGTAGCTGGGGCTACAGGCATGCACCACCATGCTCGGCTAATTTTTTGTATTTTTTGTAGCCTTGGGGTTTTGCCACGTTGCCCAGGCTGGTTGGGAACTCCTGGGCTTAAGTAGTCCACCCACCTTGGCCTCCCAAAGTGCTGGGGTTACAGGCCTGAGCCACGGTGCCTCGCTTGCATTTACTGTTAAGACCTGTAAGAGTGTTGTTGCCCTGGCGTAGATATAACACATCTGCGACTTGAGATTTTTCTGTCAGTTAGATTTTTGGTGGTATATCAGATTGCACTTTCATCATTAGTAAACTAAGAAATTGGTTCAATTTGTTCTGTAGCAAATCAAATTCAAAGTCCACAGAGGCCACTTAGTTTGGACTTTTCATGCTCAGATCAAGGAAACAGTGCAAGAGGTTGCTCTGAAATCAATTTTAAAATCTTACATATAGTTGTCAATGAGGATGTGGTGGTGGCTCTTTTACTCAGATTAGATGTTCTCTTCTGTTAACTTTTCACTTTCCTGAGCAGAGTCTTTAGCGAGAGAGAGCCGAAAAGAATTCAGAAAAACTGTAGAAAAAATTGATTCCAGCTAAGTGTGGAGGTGAAGTCTCATTCTGGAATATGCAAGTTTCCAAGATATGGCTACTTCTCTCAAGCATGGTTACATGTGGAAAGGAAACAGGACTCATGGAGAGTTCATTTTTTATTTGAAGAGCTGTGAAACATGAAGAATGGCAGATTATAGATTTTTTTAAAAATCAGATTGATGCGGTTAGATTTTAAGCATAAACAGAGTCAACCAAGTTTACCAAATTTTATTAACCTGTAATATGCTCTGATATTCTTTTGTGTTTTTTTCTTTATTTATTTTATTATTATTATTTTGTTTGTTAAGATTTGAATTGTTGGCCGGATGCAGTGGCTAACGCCTGTAATCCCAGCACTTTGGGAGGCCGAGGAGGGTGGATCACTTGGTCAGGAGTTCAAGACCAGCCTGGCCAACTTGGTGAAACCCCATCTCTACTAAAAATATAAAAATTAGCCAGGCATAGTGACGGGCTCCTGTAGTCCCAGCTACTCTGGAGGCTGAGGCAGGAAAATCGCTTGAACCCGGGAGACAGAGGTTGCAGTGAGCTGAGATTGTACCACTGCATGCCAGCCTGGGCGACAGAGCGAGACTTCCTCTTGAAACAAAGATTTGAATTGTTGAGAGCCATAGGACTGTAAATATAGCTGTGGTTTCACATTTTAGTATGTTGTAAAATTTGTACTTATGCAAGGAAATAACACTGAAATCTTACTCGTTCTTAACAGGGCGGAAGAATGAAAGAAAAGAAAGATGAAAGGATGTTGAATCACTTTGCATGGCTGTATGATGGAAGGAAACGGAACTGAGAACTCCTGCAGTAGAACACGTGGATGGCTTCAACAAGATAATGATGCTAAGCCATGGCTTTGGAAATTCTCTAATTGCTTTTCTCGTCCTGAGCAGACGCTGCCACATAGTCCCCAAACGGTAACTATATGCAAGACTAAGGACATAGCAGATTCCTCATCCAAATAGATGAGAGAGGTCCATTTGGTCTGGGATACAGTCTCTCATCCTGGAGCCTGTGCCACATTTTTCTGTAGATCTTGCCTGTATTGCCCCTTATACCACATTATAATGTGAGAGCACAGCACAATTTTTTAACTCTTCTATTTCACTCTTGAGTAACAGTAGATGCCTTAAATATTTAATGTTAAAATTTGGGAAAGATTTCTTCCTCATTAAAGTCACAGGTAACAAAGATTAAAAATCCACATTGTGGAGTAAAATCAGAGGAAAGTACGAAATACGTTGCATTTTACTGTAGCCGTCTTGAGTTTTGAGTCTATAATCTAGGAAGGGTTGGGAAGAGCTTATCCACTGCCTGTTTTTTTTCTTCGAGATTTCTCTTGAATATTTACTTCTCAGTATACATTTATGTCTCTAACTTCTTGCTTACTCATTGTGATTTTGACGTTTTCTTTTTTTTTTTTTTTGAGGTGGAGTCTTGCTCTATTGCCCAGGCTGGAGTGCAGTGGTGCGATCTCGGCTCATTGCAACCTCTGCCTCCCGGGTTTAAGCAGTTCTCCTGCCTCAGCCTCCTTAGTAGCTGGGATTACAGGCCGGTGCTGCCATGCCTGGCTAATTTTTGTATTTTTAGTGGAGACGAGGTTTCGCCATGTTGGCCAGGCTGGTCTTGACCTCCTGACCTCAACTGATCCTCCCGCCTCAGCCTCCCAAAGTGCTAGAATTACAGGTGTGAGCCACCGCGCCCAGCCAATTTTGACATTTCCTGATTTCATTTCATGCACTCATGTTACCACCTTTCTATTTCTTATTTTCTATCATACTTGAGATTCAAGTGAGACTATACTATAATTTTATATAAGGGTATTAATAACTTTTTTTTATTTTATTTTTTGAGATGGAGTCTCGCTCAGCCACCTAGGCTGGAGTGCAGTGGCACGATCTGGGCTCACTGCAACCGCTGTCCCCAGTTCAAGGGATTCTCCGGTTTCAGCCTCCCTAGTAGCTGGGATTACAGGCATCCGCCATTATACCCGGCTAATTTTTGTATTTTAGTAGAGATGGGGTTTCACCATGTTGGCCAGGCTGGTCTTGAACTTCTGACCTTAGGTGATCCACCCGCCTCGGCCTCCCAAGTGCTAGGATTACAGGCGTGAGCCACTGCGCCCGGCCGGGTATTAATAACTTTTTAAAAACCAGTTGAATTCTCTCTTTTCTCTAGGTTTTCACTATATAGTTGTCTTTGTTGCAAGACATGAAGTAATTTGGGTCATTTTAGGAGTGTTTTATTTTAGGGACCATTGACAATGAGGGTTGGCCTCAAAAGCAAGGCTTCCTGGGATGGGGTGGTAGATCTGGTCCTCATGGAATCGCACAATTCAGAATTACATGGTCAACTTTACAGATCTTGAAACTCAGTTTTGTCAGTGGCATGCAGAATGGAGTAGGTTCAGAGGATCAACTCATAATAAGCCTGCCTGTATGAGCCTGATCTGTATAAATCAGAATACCGGTGTGTTAATTTCAGTCTGAACTATAATTACCAAGAGGGCAGTTCATTGGCTGGTCAGCCCGTTGCTGTTACCTCACTTTTAGGGAAAGTTTAGCTGAAAATTCACATTTCTTCCAGATGAGCCTATGCTCCCAGGTGAGTGTAGAATCACCGCAAAAGGAGTGTAATTGTAGGCATCAGATGGACCCTCATATGCTGTGAAGGGTGAGCACATCTCAGTCACAGTAGCAGGGCCCCCTCTTCATCTTAATGTCTCTTGCAGTCAGCCTGTGAAGGCTGATGAATTCAGTCCCCTTTCAGTGGCTAGGTACTGTGCCAGGTGGTCTATGTGCTCTATCTTATTTTATCCTCCTAGCAACTCTAGGAGGTATATTGTATTCCCAATTTATGGATGAGGAAACCAAAGTGTAGGTTAAGTAACTTACCCAAGGTCATACAACTATTGAGTATCAGATTCTAACCCAGGTCTTTGCCACTGATGCTCTGCTCAGAACCTTTGTAATATGCTGGCTTCCTGTGTCTGTGTTGGAGTCATGTGGCAAACTGTTTGTCTTGGATCTTTTTTTCGGATAGTTTTCTAATTTCTCTAAATCTTTTCACTGGCTGCGATATAATTGTCATTATGGCTTTAGGTCATGATATCTTAGGGTTTATGAAATGTCATCAGCAACATGGGTGGGCCATCTGGGTAGATGGCTGATCTCATCTGTGTTTGAAACTTTACTCTTTTCCTTTGGGGGATCTTACTAAAACCCCTTATGGCCTGACCACAGGAACTATTAAGTATTGTCCTCAAACCACTGTGTGTGTTAGCCATCTTTATTGAATGCTGTTTGTGAGGGGTTGTTTTCATACCACCTATTTTGTCTTCAGAAGATTCTATGAGGCAAGGGGAAATTATGAAAAGGAAGTTACTGAGGCATGGTGGCTGCTAAAGATGTAAACAGGCCCTCCCACCCCAGTCTGTTTCAATTCAGGAAGAATGTAGTCTTAATTTTAGTTGTGTGTTCCGTTGTTCACGTCCTGCAGACCTCTCTGAAGAATGTTCCTGGTTTTAACTAGCTGTGATTCCATTTTGTTCAGTTATGATTTAGTGATGTAACAGAATTGAACACTATTTCTGTTTGTGCATGCAGTAAGATATGAGTAACCAAAAAACCACGGGCCTCGTAAAATTAATTTCTGTTCTGATTTTCTTTTCTCAGAAAGAGTACATGGAGAACAAGAAAGTTGCTGTGGAACTAAAGGATGTACCATCACCCCTTCATGCTGGCTCTAAGCTTTTTCCAGCAGTCCCACTTCCTGATATTCGTTCTCTTCAGCAGCCTAAAATACAGCTTTCTTCTGTCCCCAAAGTAAGCTGCTGTGCTCATTGCCCTAATGAACCCTCCACTTCGCCAATGCGTTTTGGTGGTGGTGGTGGCGGTAGCGGAGGTACCAGTAGCTTGATTCACCCGGGCGCACTGTTAGACTCGCAAAGCACCAGGACAATCACGTGTCAGGTAGGGTCAGGGTTTGCTTTCCAGTCTGCATCTTCACTCCAGAATGCCTCAGCTAGGAACAGTTTGGCAGGCATTGCAAGCGACTTTCCCAGCATGTGTCTAGAGAGTAACCTGTCTTCCTGCAAACACCTGCCCTGTTGTGGAAAACTCCACTTCCAGTCATGTCATGGTAATGTGCACAAGCTGCATCAGTTTCCGAGTCTGCAGGGCTGCACCTCCGCTGGCTATTTCCCCTGTTCTGATTTCACAAGCGGGGCTCCGGGGCATTTGGAAGAGCACATTTCACAGTCGGAGCTAACGCCTCACTTGTGCACCAACTCTTTGCACCTTAATGTGGTACCTCCGGTTTGTTTAAAGGGCTCACTTTACTGCGAAGACTGTCTAAACAAGGTTCGTATCTTTTTATTTCTTAAGTTGGGTGCAGCTGAGGATTGAGGAATGACTTTTTTGAAGTGGATTTATTATACATGGGGCTGAAGATTCTCCCATGGTATAGGGGAATCTCCCCATCAGCATAATTTTTGCTGGTTCTGAAAGAAACAAAGGGTAAATGGGAGATCATTCAAAAAAGTAGAGAGTCATTATTTTTGTAGTTTATACTTTTAGAGCCTCTTGCTGCAAACAAGAGGTTGGCAGAGCCTTCGTGTTCTATGTTTAAAGGCTAAAGCACAATGGATTTCTTACAACTTACATTCAACTTACACATGGGCCCATTCATGTAAGGTAGATAACTGCATGTTGTCTTTTTGCAATAATGTGGGAAACCTGAAGCTTGGCCTCAGTCACATTGGTGTTCAAGTGAGACTTTACTACCCTTTATGTAAAGTATGTGTGAGGTCTTCGTTGCAGCAGACTCATGCCCCAGAATGTAAAGATCTGACCACGTGAATATCTTTCTTGATCATGTCAAGTCACTTCTGGAAATGGATTTATGAACTGATAGATAATGGTTCTTGGAAAGATTATTTGAAAGTACTTTTTATTAGAGGCTAGCAAGTGGAAAGGTAAAACACTTAGAGTGTGTTTTCAGTTGTTGTATATAACTCCAGCTTCTGAAATGATGTATCTGACACCTCCTCCTTTTTAAAAAAAATTTAAAACAGCCAGCAAGAAATAGCATAATCGATGCGGCTAAAGTCTGGCCAAATATACCACCTCCAAATACTCAACCTGCACCTCTTGCTGTCCCTCTGTGTAATGGCTGTGGAACCAAAGGAACAGGGAAGGAGACCACGTTGTTATTGGCGACCAGTCTAGGCAAAGCTGCTTCAAAATTTGGTAAATGACAGTATGGCATAAAATGTGCATATTTAAATAGCTTTCAATATCTGATACTAACATTGCATTTAATCACCTTTGAAGGATTCCTTATGGTTCTAAAGCTACTGTGTATGTGAGTCTCCAATTCCATATCTTGGTAGAAATCTTTTTATTATTATGGACCAGGAAGTCATTTGCCCTTTATGTTGGGCCGAGGATATACACAGAAGCTGTGTATAGAAAAATTGGTAGTATATCAGGAGAAATAAAAGTGCTGGAAAAGACTTGGTGTCACCTTAGGTTGGAAATCACACTTGTTGATGGTATACCTCCTAGAAATGCTTTGAATAATTTACTAATGGCTGATTAAAAACAGTATTTGAAAACCAAAGCGTTCTCAGTTAAAATAATTTCCCTAAAAAGTAGTTAATGTAACGTTTTGAAAACATTTTTAAAATATTAAATGAGATGTTAATGCAGCGTTAACTCAAAATCAACGACAGTAACAGCTTCACCCTTTGTCAGCTCCTCAGTGTTGGTTAATACCAAGTAGGTAGATAAGTGTGGGCTAAGCTTGAAAGTCGGGTCCTGGAGCTGCAGTATCCGGTCAGTTAATGTGCTTGTGTTCAGAGAAGCATCACTGCTTAATGTCAGAATGGCTCATGCTTTGAGATGGATTTATTTTGGGCTTAAAGTCACTTGACTTTTAGATTTGTCTTCTCCTGAAAAACAGGAATAATCTCTTAGAGTGATACTTTGACAGCTTGATTGCTTATAAGTCAACCAGTGAGGTTGGTAGCCTTAAAACTTGGCATTAATTAATAATTTAGTTTTTCTACCACTAAGAATGATAGGTAGTTTATTATCTTATTTTAACTTGTCATTTATTTTCCACTACAAGTAATTGAAAATGTTAACATTTCTTAAGGGTCACCAGAAGTTGCAGTAGCTGGACAGGTGCTAGAAAACTTACCCCCCATTGGAGTTTTTTGGGATATTGAAAACTGCTCCGTTCCCTCTGGCCGGTCAGCAACTGCTGTTGTGCAAAGAATCCGTGAGAAGTTTTTTAAAGGCCACAGAGAAGCAGAATTCATCTGTGTATGTGACATCAGTAAAGAAAACAAGGAAGTTATTCAAGAGCTGAATAATTGCCAGGTAAAAAAAAAAAAATTAATAATTTTAATCTATAGTAGAGGAATAAGCAGATGTTTGTTTGTTTGTTTGTTTGTTTTGAGACAGAGTCTAAGTGTCACCCAGGCTGGAGTGCAGTGACGCATTCATGGCTCCTTGCAGCCTCGAACCCTGGGACCCCAGTGATCCTCCCACCTCAGCCTCCCAACTAGCCGGGATCACAGATGCACGCCGTCATGCTCGGCTCATTTTTTTTTTTTTTTGTAGAGACGAGGTCTCCCTATGTTCCAAGCAGAAACAGAAACCGAGAATCCATGACTGTATTCTCTCCCTTGGACACCCCTGGATGGCTTTCAGGATCCGGGGTTAGGTGGTGGAGGCTCGTCTCAAACTCCTGAGATCAAGCAGTCCTCTTGCCTTGGCCTCTAAAAGTGCTGTACATGTGTGTTTTGTTTTTTTGGGGTTTTTTTTAGAATTCTGATTGAAAATTTGTTTAATGATATTGCATTTGTGCCAAGTTTTCAAATAAAATAAATTAGCAAAAGATCACTTCCAAAGTACTAGAAATAATTTAATCATTCTTGTCTTTCAGTTATGCTCCCTAATTTATACTGTAGTTCTATACTGGTATAATGGTTATATATGTATTATTTCCTTTGATTTTCGTTACTGCTCTTTGAACCAGGCACGTAGAATATATTATTTACAATTTACAAATTAAATTAAGGCCCTGAGAGGTGAAGAAACTTGTTTAAGATCACTTGCCCAGGAAGAGCAAGGATCTAAATCTAGATTTGTCTGACCCCCAGAGTCTGTGCTTTTAAGCTGAAACTAGAATTCGGGTCTTTTGACTCTTAGATAATTAATTATATTGATAGTCCATATTGCTTGTCTAAAATGATATACCCATTTCTTTACAAAAACCAGCAAGTTATTATTGTGTATTGCAGGTGCCTGAGGCAACTTTCTCAAAATAAACCTTTCCTTCCTTTGGAGACTTATATGCGAGCCTGATAGTTTTAACAGAAATAAATGCATTTTAGCTCCCTTAAGGGATATCCTCCCTCCTCTCTCCACCACCTCACCCCAGATCCTGAAAGCCATCCAGGGGTATCCAAGGGAGAGAATACAATCATGGATTCTCCGTTTCTGTTTCTGGTTGGGCTAGTAAAGCACCTTCCTTATCTCTCTTTTCTGCTTATTAGTAGAGATGGAAACTAAAAACCATGGCTTCCAGCTGCTAAAAGCCTAAAACAAAACAAAACAGAAAACAACAAAAGGCAGGTTGCACAAGCTTGCATGGGTAGCATGGACAGTTGACATAAAACACAGCCTTAAATCTTATTTTAGTCATTTATCTGATCTTTACCACCTCCAAATTGTTGGCAGAAGCTATTAGAGCAAATTTAACTAAGTTCAAATTTCACTTCCTATTTTCTACTTATTTTCTGAAAGGAGGATGAAAGAAACGCAAAAACAGAAGATTGGAGATGAGAGCAGGGTTAGTCACAGACCCAGTTCATATCAAGAACCAATGTTGAGATTACTGAGATCTGTTGTAATTTTTTACCATTCCTAATAGTAATAAGAATTTTTTTTTCTCAAGAATTACTTATTAAAATATAGGCAGACATCAGTAATAGACTGGATAAAGAAAATGTGGCACATATACACCATGGAATACTATGCAGCCATAAAAAAGAATGAGATAATGTCCTTTGCAGGGACATGGATGAAACATGGATTAGTTTCAGCAGACTAATGCAGGAACAGAAAACCAAACAGTGCATGTTCTTGCCTTATAAGTGGGAGTTGAACAATGAGAACACATGGGCACAGGGAGGGGAACAACACACACTGGGGTCTGTCTGTCAGGGGGTTCGGGGAAGGGGAGGAAGAGCATTAGAACAAATAACTAATACATGTGGGGGCATAAAACCTAGATGATGGGTTGATAGGTACAGCAAACCACCATGGCACATGTATACCTATGTAACAAACCTGCACGTTCTGCACATGTACCCCAGAACTTAAAGTATAATAAAATTAAAAAATAAAAAATATGGGCAGAATGTATAGCAATTTTCTAGCCTCAGCGCCTGCTTATTCACCCTTATTATAAATTAATGCAGGTAACCGTTGCCCACATCAATGCTACCGCAAAGAATGCCGCTGATGATAAACTGCGGCAGAGTCTCCGCAGATTTGCAAATACACACACTGCTCCAGCCACAGTGGTTCTTGTGTCAAGTAAGTACAGAAACATCTGCTAATTTCAGCTAAACTCACTGCATGGGAAATTATCATAGAAGCCAGCAACGTGGGAAAGTAAAATGTATCCCCAGAGAGGCTGAAGTACATGAGACACGTTTAGGATTATTGTTGAGAACTGTTTAGAAAAAAAATTGGGTCTAGGTGGATTTCTGTATTTCCTCCTTGGAACTTGAGTTATTGTGGGCCTGGGTTTATTTTTTATTTTATTTATTTATTTATTTATTTATTTATGTTGAGATGGAGTTTCGCTCTTGTTGCCCAGGCTGGAGTGCAATGGCGCGATCTCGGCTCACCGCAACCTCCGCCTCCCAGGTTCAAGCGATTCTTCTGCCTCAGCCTCCCAAGTAGCTAGGATTACAGGCATGCACCACCACACCCAGCTAATTTTGTATTTTTAGTAGAGATGGGGTTTCACCATGTTGGCCAGGCTGGTCTCAAACTCCTGACCTCAGGTGATCCATGTGCCTGGGCCTCCCAAAGTGCTGGGATTACAGGTGTGAGCCACCGTGCCCAGCCGGGACCAGGTTTACTAAAGAAGAATGTGATTTTTTTTTTTTTCACCTTGTGCTCATTATTAATAATTTTTAAAGTTTAAATTAATTTTCAAATTTGAGTCTCCCCAACATATTTGCTCCTTTTTAATACTGAAAGTAACATATGTGTCTTGGAATTCTTTGGTAAGATTGTCTTACATTCTTCTGATGTGAAATGTGTTTCTTTCCTAAGAAACGGGGGAAGCAATTTTGAATATAGTCCAGCCTTTCCTTTCTTCTCAGTGGGTGTCAATAGAGTTGTCTGTCTTTGTCAAGTGTTTCTAATGTTTGGGAATGGGGTTGGTCTGTACCTTTTCTTTCAGCTGATGTCAATTTTGCATTGGAACTTAGTGACCTGAGACACAGGCATGGTTTCCACATTATTTTGGTCCATAAAAACCAGGCCTCAGAAGCACTGCTGCATCATGCTAACGAGCTGATCAGATTTGAAGAGTTCATTTCCGACTTGCCCCCCAGGTTACCACTAAAAATGCCAGTAAGTGGGTTTGTGTTATTTTTGCCATTTTCCAATATTACATTGGGGAGGCTGAAAGACAGCCCATAATAAGGGGGTTGCCAGGCTTAGATGGGGCTGTTCTTTGTAAGAGGTGGGTTAGATTTTGAAGTAAGGCTTAGAAACCTTCGGTTCTTCTCACAAATATACAGACAATTGGTATGTATGAAGTTTGCTTTTATTTATTTCAAAATATCATATGAAATTGACTTGTAGATTTACCTTCCCAACTTGCCAGTGTCTTCAAAGCTAGCAGTGTTTTGTGTCAGGTGGATAGAAATAATGGATTAAAAGTCATGATTCTTTTTGCTTCCAAGTATTATGGGTAGAGAATATGGCGAGGGTTCTCACATACTTGTGTGGTTGGCGCCAAATAAGTGGAGTCATTGTGCATTTTTTTCGGTATTTAATCCTTAAGCTTCAGCGTGCTTCTGAGTCTGTGCTTTCTGTTGTGCATTCTCTGTGGTGCATGGACACAATTAGCAGGAGTGGTTATTGCTCCACCTGTGTGTAGCCTGTTTAAGCCATATACTGGGAGGAGGGTGTGAGCACATTTCCAGGGCTAGCATTTCTGATAGACTTGACTTGGGATAAGAATGTTTATTGCAGTGCTGAGCTGTGTTTAAGCTGTTGGCGAATATGTGTGTAACTCTGAAAGAATTAATGATAATGGAGGAGGAGCCATGGTGTGGGCAATCCCAGACATTAAATGCAGTCTTCACATATAATTTAATAACTGAGAGTTACAGAAGTATGTTAGACATGATCTCATGCAAAGTCTTCAGTTAAGGGAGAAAGAAATCAGCTCTTAGAAAAAGTAAACGGGTCATCGGTGATTGCAGCAGTTAAGAGAGTGGGCCCCGGGTATCCTGATTCCGGCACTTGCCTGCTAGTCCCCTGTGTCCCCTGATACCAAACAAGCCCTGCAGTCTGGCTTAAGAAGAAACTCATGCTATGGACAGTTGAGAGTTGTGGATACCAGAGGCTTACCCAGGGAGTAAACATATACAGGCCTTACCTTAATCTTTTGAGGCTCTTTCCTAACTCACCTTTGTCATTATTTGTTTGTAGTTACTTGGCTGTAGTTACATTTCTTCCCTTCTGCTTCTGTTTGACGGTCACTTTTCTAACTTTGAAGGCCTTAAATAAATACAGTGTTTTTCCCTGGGAGGTGAAGGTTGCAGTGAGCTGAGATCGTGCCATTGCACTCCAGCCTGGTCGACAGAGTGAGACTCTGTCTCAAAAAAAAAAAAAAAAGTAAATATAGTGTTTTAGGTAAGAACTTGCCCACTTTGGAGATTCTTATTCCTTGTGGTTAAAAAAACCAAAACAATGTTTTGATAATTCAAAACATTTAGTCTTGCCGGATGTTTTTTCCCATCCACTAGAGTGATAATTTAAGATACATTTCTTTTTATGTTCTTTAGTCTGTTCCTTTGATTTTAATAAATTAAACATATATTGGTACTGCCTGGGTTTTGAGTCCCAGGTGTAATAGGAAAAGTGTAGATTTTGTTGATAATTGGTCAGTACCCCTCAAATAAAAAGAGAAAAGCCTCTGATTAGAAAAGTATGGTGTGGGCCGAGTGACGTGGCTCACGCCTGCAATCCCAGTACTTTGGGAAGCTGAGGTGGGCAGATCACCGATCACCTGAGCTCAGGAGTTCGAGACCAGCCTGGCCAATGTGGTGAAACCCCATCTCTACTAAAAATACAAAAATTGGCCAGGTGTGGTGGCGGGCACTGGTAATCCCAGCTACTTGGGAGGCTGAGACAGGAGAATCACTTGAACCTGAAAGCGGAGGTTGCAGTAAGCCGAGATCGCACCACTGCACTCCAGCCTGGGTGAGAGTAGACTCTGGGTGACAGAGTAGACTCTGTCTCAAAAAATAAAAAAAAGAAAGAAAAGAAAAGTATGGTATGGTCATTGTAAAAACAAAACACAATATTTAGAAATGTGGAAAGTGAAAACCCCACAATTCTACCCTCCAGAAGTAACCACTGTTAATATTTTGGTATAGCCCTCCAGATTTAAAAAATGTACGTTTTAAAAAAAATGTGTCACATATACAGTGTTCTGTGGCTTTTAGAAAAAACTTTATGTCAGAGCTTGGATGTCTTTTCATGTTAATATATATTCATATAAATCTGCCACATTTTAAAAACCAGAATTTTGGTTTGAAAAGTACTTGTATGGCTGGTCTTTATTTAACTAGTCTACCTGTTAGTGGACATTTTGTTTATACCCAGTTTTGTGTTTTGTTTTGTTTTGTTTTGTTTACCATTTACAGCAAGGTAATTTATATCTTTAGGCTCCTGGGCTGACATACCATAGGGTAATTTCCAAGGCATAAAAGTTCTGGGTTAGAACTTCACTAGCAAGATCCGTGTCGTCCTCCAGGAAGGTGGTACTAATTTACACTCATGAGAGTGTCTGTTTTAAATGTTTGCCAGGCCAGTAAGTGAAAAACAGCATCATCTTATAATTGGCTTTTAAATTAATCTTTAACATAGTGCAAAATATCCTTTTATGATTATCGTTATTTGCCCTTTATTTCTTCTGTAAATTGTTCACATCCTTTGCCTGTTGTTAGTGATTTCTCTTATGGTTTCTGGATTTAACCCTTTATATAATTATCTTAAGTTTTCTCCTGGTCCTTTAATGGTTCTGCTTTTTAAAATATTATTCTTATTTAAAAAAAATTTTTTTGAGATTCTGTCACCCAGGCTAGAGTGCAGTGGCGTGATCTCCGCTTACTGCAGACTCCACCTGCCGAGTTCAATTGATTCTCCTTCCTCAGCCTCCCGAGTAGCTGGGATTACAGGCGCCCGCCACCACGCCTGGCTAATTTTGTATTTTCAGTAGAGAGGGGGTTTCACTGTGTTGGCCAGGCTCGCCTCAAACTTCTGACCTCAGGTGATCACCCGCCTTGGCCTCGCAAAGTGCTGGGATTACAGGTGTGAGCCACCATGCCCGGCCTCTGGCTAGTTTTTTGTAGACGAGGTTTCACCATGTTGGCCAGGCTGGTCTTGAACTCCTGACCTCAAGTGATCCACCTGCCCCGGCCTCCCTAAGTGCTGGGATTAGAGGAGTGAGCCACCATGCCTGGTGATTTTTAAAAATTTTTAATAGAGATGGGGGTCTCACTGTGTTGCCCAGGCTGGTTTTGAACTCCTGGGCTCAAGTGATCCCCCCGCCTCGGCCTCCCAAAGTGCTGGGATTACAGGCATGAGCCACCATGCCTGGCCAGTTCGTTCGTTCGTTCGTTCTTTCTGTCTCTCTCTCTTTCTTTTCTTTCTTTTTGTCCAGTTCTACTTCTTTCTTTCTTTCTTTTTTTTTTTTTTTTTTTTGACAGAATCTCGCTCTGTCGCCCAGGCTAGAGTGCAGTGGTGCCCTCTCAGCTCACTGCAACCTCCGCCTCCTGGGTTCAGGCAAATTATTCTGCCTCAGCCTCTGGAGTAGCTCGGATTACAGGCGTCTGCCACTTTGCCCAGCTAATTTTTTTTGTATTTTTAGTAGAGATGGGGTTTCACCATGTTGGTCAGGCTGGTCTCCAACTCTTGACCTCAGGTGATCCACCTGCCTTGGCCTCCTGGAGTGCTGGGATTACAGGCGTGAGCCACTGTGCCAGGCCAAGTTCTACTTCTTAATACATAATTTCAACTTATCTGAAAGAATTATGACTACCCACTGCCAAATAGAACTTCCAGCCTGACTACTGGCAATCTGCTGTTGAAGCTGAACAGGCTCTAAATTGTTGGGTTTAAAAAAAAATTTGTTTACTTAAGCCTATAGCACCTAGTATTCCCAGGCATTCTCCTATGCAAAAACCAACCAGGACTGACCCTGCTCACCTTCTGGCTCTAACTTTATTATTCAGCAGACCTGCAGAATAAATAGACTTTTAAAAAACAAGTTCGTTGAGATATGATTTACATAGTACAAAATTCAGCTCTTTTAAGTGTACAATAATTTTTAGTAAATTGAGTTGTACAATTTTAGAATATTATTGTCACCTCAGTAAGATCTGTTATACTAATTTATAATTAATCCCCTTCCCCACTCCCAGGCACTACTAATCTTTCTGTCTCTGTAGATTTGTATTTTCTGGACGCTTTATAGAAATGGAATCATACAGTATACAGACTTCTGTGCCTAGCATGTTCTTTTTTATTTTTATTTTTTGAGACAGTGTCTCACTCTGCCACTCAGAGTGGAGTGCAGTGGCACAGTCACTCCAGCCTCAATCTTCCTGGGCTCCCAGGAAGCCCAGGGGTAATCCTCCCACCTGAGTAGCTGGGACTGTAGGCATGCACCACCATGCCCAGCTAAAGCATATTCTTTAAAACAATATTCAGTTACTTTGTCAACACTAAATAATTTACCCTCTCCTGTCTAAATCACTGTCATCTTCTCTTCAAAGTTGTTAACTGAAGTTTGGAGGTCACCCATTGTTCTTATTTTGAAATTGAATGTGTGCCCTTGAATTAACCTGACATAACACTTCTTTCCTCTGTATTAGCAGTGCCACACTCTGCTCTATGTTTATAACCTACCAGCAAATAAAGATGGCAAGAGCGTCAGCAACAGGCTCAGACGCCTGTCCGATAATTGTGGTGGGAAAGTGCTGAGTATCACAGGCTGCAGTGCAATTCTCCGCTTCATAAACCAAGATAGTGCAGAGCGCGCTCAGAAGCGAATGGAAAACGAAGATGTCTTTGGTAATAGGATCATTGTGTCATTTACTCCAAAAAGTAGAGAACTCTGTGAAACAAAGAGTTCAAATGCAATTGCTGATAAAGTGAAGTCTCCCAAAAAACTTAAGAATCCAAAATTGTGCCTCATCAAAGATGCAAGTGAACAATCTTCCAGTGCCAAAGCCACGCCTGGAAAAGGGTCACAGGCAAATTCTGGATCTGCTACAAAAAATACAAATGTTAAAAGTTTACAGGTAATTTTGATACCTCTTGCTTTCTGAAGTTTATGGTAGGTTTGGTTTCTTCGTTTCTGTGTCTTACGTGCCCGCTTGCTTTTGGCGTGTCCCTTTTTGATTTCAGTGTTTGATGATACTCAAAGTCAATCGTTTTCTGTAAAGGATCTAACACATCTTGGGTACTTAAAATTTAAACCCCACTGTGCTTGTGTCTTTGAAGGAGCTGTGCCGCATGGAGTCAAAAACTGGTCATAGAAACAGTGAGCACCAGCAAGGTCACCTGAGGCTGGTCGTACCCACTCACGGTAACTCAAGTGCTGCGGTGCCGACGCCGAAAAACTCGGGGGTGGCAGAACCCGTTTACAAAACCAGTCAGAAGTATGTGAAACTACTCTTTCTCATAGCTGCTTCTTGAATGTGAAGGAAGACATATGACCTTTTGCCTTCAATTTTCCCCTTCTGTTAGAAAAGAGAACCTCAGTGCCCGAAGTGTTACCAGTTCTCCTGTAGAGAAAAAAGATAAAGAGGAGACTGTATTCCAAGTGAGTTACCCGTCTGCTTTTAGCAAGTTAGTTGCATCCAGGCAAGTCAGTCCTCTGCTCGCATCTCAGTCTTGGTCTTCTAGGTGAGTCCAGCTTCTTGACCCATGGGGGTGGTTACATGTAATAGGAAGAATTCTGAAATAGTATGTTTGTTGAAAAGAATTCAGATAGTACTGAAATGCAGAAAGTAAGTCTCCCATCACTCTTCTGCCAGTTCCCCTCTCCTCAGGTAATCATCGTTAACATTTAGGGGCAATGCTTTCACCATTTCTTCTTCCTCCATCTGGAAATTGTGGTAAGCAGAGGTCAGAAAGAGAAGCCTGTTGGAGAGTCCCTGGCCAGTGCTGGGAGGCATGTTAAGATGTCCCTGTGTTCGCTGTGCTGAGGAAAAAGCCCAAACGAGCCGTGCATTGGTGGTTCTGATTCAAATGGTTCTGTATAGGAAGCTCTTTGGAAGTAAAGTTTTCTGTAAACCACGGTAATTATTTATCACTGTCTCTCACGCCAAGGAATTCTTGACGCTTGGGAGACAGAGAAGCCGTAAGGCAGTGTTGCATTCCCATGAGCTCCTTTTAGCATCGTGTTCGTTCTGCTGAGTTGGTGGTGGCAAATCACTGTAGAAAGTGACTATGGATCAGCTGGGCGTGGTGGCTCACGCCTGTAATCCCAGCACTTTGGGAGGCTGAGGCGGGCGGATCATGAGGTTAGGAGATCAAGACTATCCTGGCTAACACGGTGAAATCCCATCTCTACTAAAAATACAAAAAATTAGCCGGGCGTGGTAGTGAGTGCCTATAGTCCCAGTTACTCGGGAGGCTGAGGCTGAGGCAGGAGAATGGCATGAACGTGGGAGGTGGAGGTTGCAGTGAGCTGAGATCGCACGACTGCACTCCAGCCTGGGTGACAGAGCGAGACTCCGTCTCAAAAAAAAAAAAAAAAAAAGAAAGTGACTATGGATATAAAATTACATTTAAAAAGCCACATAAAAGTTTTCCTTATGTGCAGAAAGAACTGTAACGTGAGCAAGAACGTTTAACTCTTTCAGAGACATAGAGGAGGTTAAACGCCTTAAATTGGTATCACAGGCTGATTTCCTAAGGATAATGCACAAAGCAGAAGGTTAATTCATCAGGACTGCCTCTAATTCCTGCCTTTAGCTTTAACCCAAAGGAAGAATATATGATATTAATTGGTTGGCGGTAATTAGGGGTCAGTAGATAGTACTTTTGACAATGTCTGAAATCAGTGTGTATTTAAGATTAAAAACACAGCTGGGCACAGTGGTTCATGCCTGTAATCCCAGCCCTTTGGGAGGCTGAGGCAGGTGGATCACTTGAGGTCAGGAGTTTAAGACCAGCCTGGCCAACGTGGTGAAACCCTATCTCTACCAAAAATACAAAAAATTAGCTGGGTGTAGTGGTGCATGCCTGTAGTCTCAGCTACTGGGGAGGCTGAGACAGGAGAATTGCTTCAACCCAGGAGGTGGAGGTTTCAGTAAGCCGAGATCGTGCCATTGCACTCCAGCCTGGGTGACAGAGCGAGACTCTGTCTCAAAAAAAAAAGATTAAAAACACATTTGAAAACCAAATGTTTGGTGTGGTTGTATTGTGGGAAAGCTGCTTCTGTATATAGTTTCAAACAAAGCCTAAATGATAAAATCTAAATATACAGAACAGTTTTTTAAAATAATGTCAATATATGTGTTTTAAGCAGGAGTATGTCTCCAAACCTTTTAAACAGAGCATCCCCGCTTGCTTTCAACATTGCAAATTCGAGCAGCGAAGCCGACTGCCCAGACCCATTTGCAAATGGTGCTGATGTCCAAGTCAGCAACATAGACTACAGATTATCCCGGAAGGAGCTGCAGCAGCTCCTACAGGAAGCATTTGCCAGGCATGGCAAGGTAACTTTTTCCCTATTGTGCTTGCTTTAGTTATACTCTTTGATGGAGTCTCTAGTCAAGAGGACCTAATTTGATATACATAACCACAGCCAGGATAGAAGTGTGACTGAACAAGTTTGAACTCCTTCCTTTTCCCTTTGGTCTGCTCAGGGTGGTGCTATAAATCCAGTTTTTACAATATAGCCCCAGAGAGCAAGACACCTAGCAGTGAAAAGCTCTTGTCTTAGGCAGAAATTGAAATGGCAATTTGTGGCCAGGCATGGCAGCTCATGCCTGTAATCCCAGCACTTTGGGAGGCCAAGGCGGCCAGATCACCTGAGGTCAGGAGTTTGAGACCAGCCTGGTGAGTGAAACCCTGTCTCTACTAAAAAAAAAAAAAAAAAAAAAAAAAAAAAAAAATTAGCCGGGTGTGGTGGTGCACGCCTGTAGTCCCAGCTATTTAGGAGGCTAAGGCAGGAGAATCGCTTAAACACGGGAGGCAGAGGTTGCAGTAAGCTGAGATCGCGCCACTGCTCTCTGGCCTGGGAGACAGAGTGAGACTCCATCTCAGAAAAAAAAAAAAAAGGCAATTTGATAAGTAAAACATTGATGGATTTTAGTTAGCTCTTCCTGCTGAAATACAGGTAGGATTCCAAAATAATGTTGGCTGGTCTTGTTTATGCCTTATCATATTTGACTCATTTTTTGCTAAAAATGCACCTTTTTAGTAGATTCTTAAAAATGGCCATGCCCTGGGTTCTGTAGAGTCTAGAAAAGACCCCAAAGACTTTTCCCATATGTTGGCCTCTGAGCCTGCCTTGGAAACTTGTGTGTGCCAGAGCACACAGGCAGGCCGGGCCAGTGTCACATCTCTGAAGGTCACCCCGTCCTCACTTACTTATGTCCTGGTCAGCAAAAGAGCAGAGTTCAGACATGCTCCTTCATGGAAGCACTGCAGTCGACAAATGTGTTCTTTCATGGTTCACCTTCAGTTTTAAGGCGACAGGGTTCTGGGCGGACATAGCGTTCAGTTTTCCCTTTTCCTGTTGTAGGTGAAGAGTGTTGAGCTCAGCCCCCATACAGATTATCAGCTCAAGGCTGTTGTGCAAATGGAAAACTTACAAGATGCAATCGGTGCAGTGAATAGCCTCCACAGATACAAAATTGGCAGCAAAAAGATCCTGGTCTCACTTGCCACTGGGGCTGCCAGCAAATCACTCTCTTTACTGAGGTAAGAAACAAGCAAGCTGTTTATTTCAGGAAATAACATTTGACCCAGAAACAATTTTAGAAATAATAAAAATAGATTCGATCACATTCCCACCCCCCTTGTGATGATTGCATGTGGAATAATGCTTATTCTAGATTGATACAGTTAGGAAGAAGCCATTTGACTCTTGTCTAAGTCATTTATCAAAGGTGGAATACAGCTTAAACTTGACAGGCACTGGGGAGTAAAATAATACACAACATGTTCAAACAGGTTCTAAAAATAGTAGACCCCTACAATAAAAGTTTATAAGCCTGAAAAGTCTAAAGTATTACCTTGAGATCTTAGGTAGAAGGTAGATTTGTGTGTAAAGACTAGATCTACAAATCTCCAAGCTCTCCATTTGCAGATATATCCTTAGTGTCAAATAGATATTCAGCCCCATAAGTCTACCTTAAGACTATATCAATCTCAAGCATCTGGTGATGGTTTTATTCATAGTAAGATGTGATACTTCTTTGGGTCTCCCTGTTTTGGGGAGACTGGCAACTCCTGAATGTTTCCTTGGATGATCAGAGATCTTTTTTCTAACTTGTACTTCACTGTTACTTAAATTACGAGTTACGGTTTTTTTTTGTTGTTGTTGTTCTTAGAATAAAAATGATGCTTATTGAAGAAAATTTGGAAAATTTAGAAACATAAAAGAAGCAGGGGAAAAAACCATCCACAGTCCTATGGCCCAAAGCCAATTGCACTTAACAGTTTGGCATTTTCTTTTTGTTTTGTTTGGGTTTTTTCCCTTTGAGCGTTTTTTGGTGCCTCTTGGTTTTTTAAAACCGTAGTTGAGATTATGTTGTATTCAGTTGTGTATCCTTATCTATGGGAACGCCAATCACATATATCTAACAAACTGCAGTGTGGCAGGAGATATTTAAGCTCTTCTCCCTTTTGCTCTGAATTAATCATGCTTTTCTGCTCCACTGGTGTGGAAAACCCTGTGATTGATACTAATTCTAGTGTGTAACGTAATCTTCTTTCATTGCCTTGTCCCTAAAATCCTTTCTTTAAATTTTCCTGGAAAATACATTCTGACATACCAGAAATCGGTAAATTTATTTTGCATATGCACTGGGTTAATTTTACGAACTCTGTTTATACAACTTCTAATATGGAGGAAATGGTCTGTTCCCTAATCAAACGTCTGTCTTACAGTGCAGAAACAATGTCTGTTCTTCAGGACGCCCCTGCCTGTTGCCTGCCTCTGTTTAAATTTACAGATATCTATGAAAAAAAGTAAGTTAGGTATATTTTTTCTTTATCCAGTCAGTACTGATTGGTGACTTACATGCACAAAACCATGGTAATGACTCTTGAGGAACTTCAGCCTGGTAGAGGAGAGGAGACAGAGACACTGGCATTCAGATTTACATGTCAATGAATGTTTAGCAGACAGTCTTAAAACGTCTTTTATTTTTAACAAAGTTAGACCTTTGGTCCTCAGTGCTGTGCTTATTTTTCCCCTAATTGACTAGTTTTAGTTTTAGTTTTGTTTTTTTTAAATTTTTTTGGAGACAGAGTCTCGCTCTTTTGCCGAGGCTAGAGTGCAGTGGCACAATCTCAGCTCACTGCAACCTCTGCCTCCCAAGTTCAGGTGATTCTCATGCCTCAGCCTCCCAGGTAGCTGGGACTACAGGCATGTGCCACCAAGCCTTGCTAAGTTTTTGTATTTTTAGTAGAGACAGGGTTTCGCCATGTTAGCCAGGCTGGTCTTAAACTCCTGACCTCAAGTGATCTGCCCACTTCAGCCTCCCAAAGTGCTAGGATTACAGGTGTGAGCCACTGCGCCTGGCCAAGTTTTAGTATTTATTGGATGAACATTTTTAAGCACTAGACTTATAGTGCTTATAGTGCTATAAGCTCCAGGACAGCAGGGACTGGCTCTGCCCTAATACTGTATCCTAAGCACCCAGCCCATAGTAGATGCTTAGCAGGGACTAGTGAGTGCAAGACCAAGGCACTGCAGAGAAGGCAGAACTGGGCAAGACTTAGGTCTTGTCCTTGAGGAGCTTATGTCTAGCGGGAAGAGAAAATGCTCATGAATCCTTACGGACAGTGAAGAAAACTGATTGGAAAGGAGGAGAAAAGGCTTTGAGAACACAGAGGAGGGGAAGAACAAGGAACTTGGCCATTATCCCACAGGTAATAGGGAGCCACTGAAGTGCTGGAGGAAGGAGGGGAGGGGAAAGGTGTGGTGATGGGAATCATGCTGCAGGAAGACTCTTCTCGTAGCAGTGGTGTCTGAGAGGGCAGGAATGGGAGAGAAGGAGGCAGAGAGGGAAAGTAGCTACATCAGTCCAAATTCAGAGCAGATAATGTTGGGACAGAACTTGATGTTACAGAAATGTCAAAATGTCAAATGTCATTGAAACTAGAGTGGGTAACTAATTTTTTTTATTAAAAAAAATTTTTATTGAGACAGGGTCTCACTCTGTCACCCAGGCTGTAGTGCAGGGGCATGACCCTAGCTCACTGCAGCCTCAGACTCCTGGACTCAGATGATCCTCCCATCTCAGCCTTTTGAGTAGCTGGGACCACAGGCATCCGCCATCCTGCCCAGTTAATACTGTTTTACTTTTGTAGTGAGGGGGTTTTGCTATGTTGCCTAGGGTGGTCTTGAACTCCTGGCCTCAAGCGATTCTCCCTCCTCGGCCTCCCAAAGTGCTGGAATTCCAGGCACGGGCCACCACGTCCAGCCAGAGTAACTAGTTTTATGTAGCAAGCAAGGTAAAAGGGAGAGGTCATTTTGATTCTGAGTGTTTTGCCTTGCATGACTGGGATGATGGTTGCACAGTTAAACTGGAAATAGGGAAATAAAGCATGGCAAGGAGGTACAGCAAGTTTTTGGTCTTGGTTTTGGACATTCAGGTTTTAGGGGCTGTTGGAGTAGCTGGGTGGAGAGGTCACATAATCTTCTGCACATTGAGGGGCTGCTTTGGGAGAGAAGTAGGCTCTGGAGATACGGCAGTCATTTGCCTTTAAGATGATTGGGACAGACTAGAGAGCAGATAAGGTTGGGAGGTGGAAGGAGAAATAGAGGGCAGGAATGGAGGGAATGCCACCAGGGCCAGGGATGTGGGCGAGCACCCAGGATGTGTGCCAAGAGAGCACATCAGGAATGGGGGGATCCAAGGCCATGAGGAAACGCATGAGGTATGGGGATGAGGCAGAGGCCGCTGATAACTTTTGAGTCATCACTACAGAGTCCTGTGGCTAAAATCCAGGAGGGAAGGGGCTGAGAGACTTGGGGGTAACACAGCAGAAGCAGCTCCTGAGCAGCTGGATGTTTCCATTACAGGGACGGGGGAGAGTACAAGACTGAGAATGAGAGTACAGGGGAGAGTGTGTCTCTCCAGGAGGTGGAAGAGGACCAGGGGCTGGTTTGGTAGATGGGAATCTGAGCATATGTAGGACACTGGGAAGAAACCACTGGTCAGGCAGTGAGAAGACCAGGGAACACTTACTGAGCACTTACTATGAGCCAAGTTCTGTCCAGGCCTAACCACACTTAATCCTCACATCGACCCTGTGAGATAGGCGCTATCATCACCCCATTTTACAGATGGAAAAAGTGAGGCCCTGATTGGTCATGGAACTTGACTAAGGTCACACAGGTTGAAGTGGAGTCAGGATGTGAACTCAAATCTGCCAGCCTCCAGGGCCAGTGCCTTTAAGTTCCAAGTAGGAAAGATACAGGTCAGGAGGAGAACTGGGGAGTCCAGTGTCAGAGGGTGTGTGGGTCGCGCAGTTGAGGTGAGAGGGTCACGGAAAGCACGTATACTTCTGAGAGGGGAGAATGGGGATGGTGAGAAGTAATACAGAGCATTGGAAGTGAGGGGAGCTGCATCGAGAGAGGTTTCCAACTCAAGAGAATTTGGTGAGGTCACTTAAAGAAACTGGGCAGGGGCTGGGGGTGGCTTCCAAATGATGTGAGCATTGTCATGGACGGAGCCAGAGACGACTCAGGAGTACCAAGCATCACTGGTTTGCTAGTGAATGAATTTGTAGTAGAATTATTCCAGTTTTACCTTTGAAGAGTTGGAGGAACCATTCTTGGTTATTGTTCTTTATTTAAACGGATGAGTGTTTCTGTATAATCAAAGAAAAACCTTCTAAGTCAGCGTCTCTCTTCTCTTGCTTTTAGGTTTGGACACAAGTTGAATGTGTCAGATCTAT
Source organism: Pongo pygmaeus (assembly GCF_028885625.2). Taxonomy (NCBI): domain Eukaryota; kingdom Metazoa; phylum Chordata; class Mammalia; order Primates; family Hominidae; genus Pongo; species Pongo pygmaeus. Next base: position 18,275,201 of record NC_072391.2, read on the forward strand.
ATAAATTAACAGACACGGTCGCAATCCGTGAACAAGGAAACGGACGGCTGGTGTGTCTCCTACCCAGCAGTCAGGCCCGCCAGAGCCCCTTGGGGTCTTCCCAGTCACACGAAGGCTCCTCCACGAATTGCAGCCCAATTATATTTGAAGAGTTAGAATATCACGAGCCTGTCTGCAGACAGCACTGTTCCAATAAGGATTTCAGGTATGCCGTTCGTTTTCCTTTAGAAATAATTCTTTTCTATAAGATTGTGGAACATGTTAGGATGACCTTGTGAACATCTTAGACCCCTGCGGAATGTCAGCTTCCAATTGTGTTCTCTTTTCTTCAGCGAACATGAATTTGATCCAGACTCTTACAAGATTCCTTTTGTGATTCTTTCTTTGAAGACATTTGCGCCCCAGGTTCACAGTCTTCTCCAGACCCACGAGGGCACCGTGCCTTTATTGAGGTGAACCATCTCAAAACCTTTGTCGATATAATGCCCTAGTTCTCCTTTTTATAGGAAGCCTGCCCTTTCTGCCCACACCTCTTTACAAATAAGTACCATACAATGCTTCATCCTCATGTGTTTAGCCTTCAGTCAAAGTACAGTCACGCACCACATAACGAAATTTTGGCCAACCATGGACTGTATACGTAGGACAGTGGTCCCATAAGATTATAATCATATATTTTCACTAGACCTTTCGATGATTAGATACACAAATACCATTGTGTTATAGTTGCTCACAGTGTGCATCTATAACACAGGCTGTCCAGATGTGTAGCTCAGGAACCATGGGCTGCACCAGCCTAGGTGTGCAGTGGGCCACAGCATCTAGGTTTGCATAAGTGCACCTGATGATGTTCTCAGATGACAGAATCACCCAGCAACACATTATTTAGTACATATCCCCATCATGAAGCAGCACGTGACTGTTTATCTGAAATGGGATCCATTCACTCAGTACTTCAACAAGAAAATGTGTGTTTGTGCTACATTTTAGAAACGTAAACGTGAAGAGGGCAGATTCTTCCCACAGCGGGGAGATGTATCGTAAGTGCTGCAGTCGAAATCTCCACAAGTGTTGAGAGTACACAGCTTCAAATATGCATACATTTCAAGATTTGTGAGAGAAAAGTATTCCTCAGAAGTTCATTTAACCACTCCATGAACCACAACAGTAGACTTAATACAAAGGCCAACACAGGACTCAGTGGCCTGCATGCCCGGGCTGATGTGGAAGCAGACGCGTAACTGACTTGGAGCCCAGTTGCCCTATTTTTAATCCCCCTCCTGGAAAACTACCCAGAAAATGCCGTCACAATGCATCAGAGAAGCCAGTGCCTCAATGCTTGCTTCCCTGGGTCCTTAATTTTAACCTTCAAAGCTGGTGGTGGGCATTCACACAAATGATTAACACATACATTAAACCAAAGCCTTCTGTTTAGCAAGCGCCTCCTTTTCTGTTATTTTAATTTAACCTTTCCTTTTTTTGTTGTTTTTTCCTATTTCAGCTTTCCAGATTGTTACACTGCAGAGTTTGGCGATCTAGAAGTAGTGCAAGAAAACCAAGGAGGTGTTCCTTTAGAACACTTCATTACCTGTGTTCCAGGTGTAAACATTGCCACTGCTCAGAATGGCATCAAAGTGGTTAAATGGATTCACAACAAGCCCCCGCCTCCCAACACTGGTAGGTGTCAGGTATTTTGTCCTGGAGCTACCACCTGTCCACTGTGAGACCAGAGGAGGCTATTGGCTTTTATTTTAAACAGCAGCACAATTTGCCAAGTGTGAAAACACAATGGATGTGTCCTTTGATCTTTTGAAAACTCCTAAAATGCTTGAGGGATTGGCAGAACTAGACTTTGTTTTATTTTTTATTTATTTATTTTTTTTGAGACGGAGTCTTGCTCTGTCGCCTAGCTGGTGCAGTGGTGCAATCTCGGCTCACTGCAACCTCTGCCTCCCGAGTTCAAGTGATTCTCCTGCCTCAGCCTCCCGAGTAGCTGGGACTACAGGCACCTGCCACCACGCCCAGCTAATTTTTTGTATTTTTAGTAGAGACAGGGTTTCACCATGTTGGCCAGGATGGTCTTGATCTCTTGACCTCATGATCCCCTTGCCTCCGCCTCTCAAAGTGCTGGAATTACAGGCATGAGCCACCGCACCGGCCTAGACTTTGTTTTTTAGATAGGGCCTTGCTGTGTTGTCCAGGCTGGTCTCGAACTCCTGAGCTGAAGATGTCGTCCCACCACGGCCTCCCAAAATGCTGGGATTACAGGCATGAGCCACCACACCTGGCCAGTTTGAAAGTACCAACATAAGCTATGTAAAAAACTTGAAACTCAAATTTCACCTTTACAGAATCTTTTAGCTACCTAATTTTGTGAAGCTTTTGGCTTGCCAGTTGACTGACCTTTTAAAAATAGTTTCAGGGGCTGGGCCTGTTGTCTCACACCTGTAATTCCCAGCACTCTGGGAAGCTGAGGCGGGCAAATCACCTGAGGTCAGGAGTTCGAGACCAGGCTGGCCAACATGGTGAAACCCCATCTCTACTAAAAATGCAAAAATTAATCAGTTGTGATGGTGGGCACCTGTAATCCCAGCTACTCGGGAGGCTGAGGCAAGAGAATTGCTTGAATCCAGGAGGTGGAGGTTGTGGTGAGCTAAGATCGAGCCATTGCACTCCAACCTGGGTGACAAAGAGTGAAGCTCTGTCTGTTTTTTTGAGACGGAGTCTTGCTCTGTTGCCCAGGCTGGAGTGCAGTGGTGCGATCTTGGCTCACTGCAAGCTCCGCCTCTCGGGTTCACGCCATTCCCCTGCCTCAGTCTCCCGAGGAGCTGGGACTACAGGCGCCCGCCACCACGCCCAGCTAATTTTTTTTTTTCTGTATTTTTAGTAGAGACGGGTTTCACCTTGTTAGCCAGGATGGTCTCGATCTCCTGACCTCATGATCTGCCCGCCTCAGCCTCCCAAAGTGCTAGGATTACAGGCGTGAGCCACCGCGCCCAGCCTTTTTTTTTTTTTTTTTTTTTTGAGACGGAGTCACCCTCTGTCACCCAGGCTGGAGTGCAGTGGCGGGATCTCAGCTCACTGCAAGCTGCGCCTCCTCAGTTCATGCCATTCTCCTGCCTCAGCCTCCCGAGTAGCTGGGACTACAGGCACCCGCCAACATGCCCAGCTAATTTTTTTGTATTTTTAGTAGAGACAGGGTTTCACTGTGTTAGCCAGGATGGTCTCGATCTCCTGACCTCGTGATCTGCCCGCCTTGGCCTCCGAAAGTGCTGGGATTACAGGCATGAGCCACCGCGCCTGGCCGAAACTCTGTCTTTAAAAAAAAAAAAATACTTTCAGGTATTTGAAGGAAATACCACTTAATGCAGATTTACCTTTGAAAGTCATTTTGGTCCACGTTTTGGACTTTGATAAATGTGAAAATAAATTTAAATGTAGAAGACCAAGGTATTTTGACCTAGACTTGGGTGAGTGTCTGAGTTACGGGCATGTCCTGAGTTGCAGATGTCCAAGGCTGCTGCCTGTGAACGACACTTTACATTGTTGCCTTCCTGTATATACACACATAACTTCCTTCTCTTTGTCCCCAACACTTCTTTTGCTTCTCCCACCTCCCTTACCCTACAGGAAAAAAGGTGAGGATAACCAAGGAATTCTCTCTGAGTCAGCCTGCTCTTAGGAATGTCTGTACTCAGGTTTCTCACGGGACACCTCCTTTCTTTTCCCTCTGTCTTAGACTTTTCAGGGGCCATAGATTATGCCACTCCTCCTTTCTCCTAAGCCATGAGCCCACAAGCCTCCACTTTTTATTTTATTTTATTTTATTTTATTTATTTTATTTTGTTTTATTTATTTTTTATGTTATTTTAGTTATTGAGACGGAATCTCGCTCTGTGGCCCAGGCTGGAGTGCAGTGGTGCAATCTCAGCTCATTGCAAGCTCCACCTCCCGGGTTCATGCCATTCTCCTTCCTCAGCCTCCTGAGTAGCTGGGACTACAGGCACTTGCCACCATGCCCAGCTAATTTTTTTGTATTTATTTTTGTATGTTTAGTAGAGACGGGGTTTCACCTTGTTAGCCAGGATGGTCTCGATCTACTGACCTCGTGATCCACCCGCCCCAGCCTCCCAAAGTGCTGGAGTTACAGGCGTGGGCCGCCGCGCCCAGCAAGCCTCTCCACCTTTCTATAAAGATTTCCATCTGATTACTTATACCTTTTTAATAGGTTTAAGCAGTCTAGATGGTGCAAAAACCTGTTTCTTACACCCTTTTATGTCATGCTAATTTTACAACATTATCACTTTCTGTGGTTTTCTGGGTAACATTTTCAGCTCCACTATGGATTAATTTTGCTCTTCTGGGCCACCTACCTGATAACCATTTATAACTTTGTGGGAAAGTACATTCCACATGACCAAGTTTCAGATGGATCTTGGAAATATAACTAGTTTCTAAACTGGGAGCTTCTTGTGTACTTTAACTTCTACTATAAATAACACTATAGTAGACTCTGCTTTACCTTGGCCACTTAACTTTGAGGATTAGTGGGTCAGCATTTGACAGCCCATGAGTAAGTTAGTTAGCTAGTTATTGGACTATGAGACCTGAATATAGAAACTGAGACATAAAGCAGCTACTGTATTTGGTTTCGTCTGCTTCCCCATGATCGAACTCAAGCCAGGGACTGCAGGGCCATTTTCCCTCCTTTCAGCTGGTGAAATCTGTGCTTTCTGTCTTATACATGTTCTTTTTCTTCTAGATCCTTGGCTTCTGCGTTCGAAGAGTCCTGTAGGTAACCCCCAGCTGATCCAGTTCAGTAGAGAAGTGATTGACTTGCTGAAAAGCCAGCCATCTTGTGTCATACCCATCAGTCATTTCATCCCATCCTATCACCATCATTTTGCAAAGCAGTGCCGAGTGTCAGACTACGGATACTCCAAGCTGATTGAGTTATTAGAAGCAGTGCCTCATGTATTGCAGGTAAGGCGTGTCACGGGATTACTTGTTTATAGGCAGGAATGTTCCTCCATGGCTTTGGCTGCCTCCATCAAAGAAACAGTAATAGTTTAATTCCTAAGAAGTCAGTTCTGGGCAGAACATCCACTAAAAGCTTTCTTCAGAGGGAAGGAATAACACACAAAGGTGGCTTCTCAATTTTTCAGAACGCTGCTAGTTTCCAGTTTTAGAGGAACTCCTTGGGGAACTGAGGAGTATTTTCCCTCTAAGCTCTATAGACCTTCTTCATCCCAACACAGCTTTCTCCAGAACTGTTCATGATTACAAGGAACCTCCCATGAATAGCCACATACTTTTATTTTGTTGCCTATGTGAGAGTCAAGGGCTTAACCTTTCTTCTAAATGTAACTAGTTGGAGATTAGTTACTGGGCTAGAGTGTAGCACTGGATCCTGTGAAGACTTTTACCAGTTAACTCAGTGTTACAACAGCTTCCCACTCACTAAAAACCGCTTGAAAAACTTGCAGACCAATTTGTCTGGACAAGCAATACAGTTTTCATTTCTGTACTCACGACTTTTCTTTTCAAAAGATTACACTTTTCATTTCTATACTCAACGACTGTTTGGGAGAAGGTGTGCCAGGCCAAAAACAAGAGTTTCAGAAGGTTGGACGTTTGTTCCTTTTGACCAACTACATTTTGTTGATCGACATGTGTTTCAAATTGCACACATTCTACATAAAGGGAGTCATTCTCTGAGGCTAGTAACGAGAGGGTGAGCCAGCAGCAAGGAAGTCGCTGTCTGCTGAGGTCTTATGTGTATAAATAAACCATTTGCTTTGCAGATTCTTGGAATGGGCTCCAAACGTCTGCTGACCCTTACCCACAGGGCCCAGGTGAAGCGCTTTACTCAGGATTTACTAAAACTTCTCAAATCCCAGGCCAGCAAACAGGTCATTGTGAGAGAATTCTCACAGGCTTATCACTGGTGAGTTGATGACAAGAACAGAAATGAAAGCAAATATTTTAAGACATTTTATCTTCTGCCAAACTCTAAATAGTTATCTAGTATTTCTATTAAGCATTCTTTTGGAAAACTTGTAGTTTTTTTTTTTTTTTTTTTTTTTTTGAGACGGAGTCTCGCTCTGTCGCCCAGTGGCACGATCTTGGCTCACTGCAAGCCCACCTCCCGGGTTTACGCCATTCTCCTGCCTCAGCCTCCCGAGTAGCTGGGACTACAGGCGCCCGCCACCACACCCGGCTTAGTTTTTCTATTTTTTAGTAGAAACGGGGTTTCACCATGTTAGCCAGGATGGTCACGATCTCTTGACCTCGTGATCCGCCTGCCTCGGCCTCCCAAAGTGCTGGGATTACAGGCGTGAGCCACAGCGCCCAGCCGGAAAACTTGTAGTTCTTTTACTGATGATACTACTCATTCCGTATCCACTTCCGTTGTTAAAACCTAGGTGTTTCTCAAAGGACTGGGATGTCACTGAATATGGTGTTTGTGAGTTGATTGACATCGTATCAGAGATTCCAGACACAACCATCTGCTTGTCCCAACAAGATAATGAAATGGTGATTTGTATCCCCAAAAGAGGTATGTGACTTACATTTGCTGGAAGGATATTGTCTACCTCCTGTTATTTTAACATAGCGTGGCATGGAAGATGTGGTTTTCCCTCCCTGTCCGTGCTTCCTGAAGATTCCACAGAAAGCACAGTGTGAAAACTGCTGCTCTTTGGATTCTGTGTTCTTCAAAGTAGGTGAAGCTGTTCTCAAGAACAAAAGCAGGCTGGCTTTTTAGAATTGACTCTAAGGGGAAAAAGGGGCATCATCAGCACTTTGCTCAAATGCCTTCTGCAGCCTGGCAGTGGCTACGTGAGCCTTAGTCATCCAGTTGAGAATCTGTCACCGTGCCTGTTGACTTTGCTCTTCTGTTGAACTCTGAGCTGCTTTATTTACTGTGCACACTTGAGAAGGGAAGACAACTCAAATGAATGTTTTTTTTGTTTTGCCTTTCAAATTTTAATAGTTGAGGTCAGAACTGCACAGGTCCAGTTACGGGTAGAAAGTACAGTATTTGAGGGATGCGAAACCCATGGATACCGGGGGCCAACTTTTCGTGTCTGCATTTTCCAGGGGGCAGACAGCAAGACTTGAGTAGGTGCGGATTTCATTACCCAAGCAGGGTCCTGGAACCGATCCCTTGAGAACACCAAGGGGTGACTGTATGGTCGTGTCCTCCTTCTATTATCTGGTTCTTAAACTGTGCTCCTGCAGAACATTGATGTCCCTGAAATCATAGAATTCCAGGGCCAGTTCTCACTTAAAAGTTAGTAGGAACAATCTCAGCTTAAGCTTTCCCTCCTGTTTATTTTTGTTCAACTTTTGAAGCCTGATTCTCTTTTCTGCTAGCAAGTTTTAACTGAAGATCAGATGAATAAAAAAAGTGGGGATATTCAGAAGTGTGATTTCATAGGAATAATTTCTAGAGTACTTGCTTAAGTACGGGGACCTGGGTGTGTGTCATGTTAATACATATGGGGCAGGGGCTAGAAAATTGTTTCTAGCTTGTAAGATGACATTGTTTCTAGCTTATAAGATGAATATATATGCATTTCATAATATAATAGTATCATAACTTCCTGGTATTCTGCCTTGGAACATGTTTGAGAACCACTTGCAAAGAGGAAAGAGTATATGTGTTTGTTTTAGGTTGTGTGTGTTTGAAAGGCAAGGATGATATCGCTTATAAATTCCCAAAAGGATTTACTCTAGTGTGGATGTTGAACACAAATGGGTAGAAAAAAACTGATTCTATGTTTTTTGGTTTTTTTAAAAGAACGCACTCAGGATGAAATAGAAAGGACAAAACAGTTCTCCAAGGATGTCGTTGATTTGCTGCGTCACCAACCCCATTTCCGGATGCCCTTTAATAAATTTATCCCCTCTTACCATCACCACTTTGGCCGGCAGTGCAAACTTGCATACTATGGGTTTACCAAACTACTTGAACTTTTTGAAGCCATACCTGATACTTTACAAGTGAGTGAAGAAATTCTAATTTTATAAAGTATTTTTCTGAACAACATATAGGAAATATTTTTTCACGTTCAAGATCTATTTTCCTGGGAAGTATGGAGTTACGAAAGAGGATGAAAATCTAAGCTATTCCAATCAGAGAAGCCATATTACTGACTCATTAGTGTCTTTAGATAAATATGGCTTTTTCCTTCAATAAAGGATTATTCAAACTTGTTGTTTTGGGGGTAATTATTGAAAAAAAGATTAGGTTGATTATTGAAAAAAAGATTAGGTTGATTTCTTTTTTTTTTTTTTTTTTGAGACGGAGTTTCTTTCTTGTCGCCCAGGCTGGAGTGCAATGGCGCGATCTTGGCTCACCGCAACCTCCACCTCCGGGTTCAAGCAATTCACTTGCCTCGGCCTCCCAAGTAGCTGGGGATTACAGGTGCCCGCCACCACGCCCAGCTAATTTTTGTATTTTTGGTAGAGATGGGGTTTCACCCTGTTGGCCAGGCTGGTCTTGAGCTCCTGACCTCAGTTGATCTGCCCGTCTCAGCCTCCCAAAGTGCTGGGATTACAGGCGTGAGCCACCACACCTGGCTGATTTCTTACACTGAATATTTGTTCATTACTTTTATACTTTTTATATCCTTCATGTTGAAGGTAGGGCTGAGTACATGAGGTAACATCAGTGCTAAGCTGTTACGCTGTTGCTAAGTTAAACCAAATTTCTGTTGTCGATTTTATTAATTTTTCTTTTTTTTTTTTTACTACTGAAGTGCTTTTTAAAAATTGTTTTATTGTGGCACGATACACATAACACAGAACTTACCTTCATAACTATCTTTATATCTCCTGTCCAGTAGTGGTCAGCACATTCACATTGTTATGCAAGCAATCTTCTGAACTTTTTCATCTTACAAAACTGAAACTTTATACCCATTCAGTATCGCTGACTTGTTTTTTCATTTCTAGTTGCATACTTTTTTTTGCTATTCTGTAAACAACCTCGATGTGTTTATTCTCCCTTTCCTCTCCCCGTGTGTTTTCGAAGGTATTGGAATGTGGAGAAGAAAAGATCCTTACTCTGACAGAGGTGGAGCGGTTCAAAGCTCTAGCTGCCCAGTTTGTTAAACTCCTTCGGTCCCAAAAAGATAACTGCCTTATGATGACAGACCTCCTTACAGAATATGCTAAAACTTTTGGTTATACATTTCGTCTCCAAGACTATGATGTCAGTTCCATTTCGGCTTTAACTCAGAAACTCTGCCATGTCGTGAAGGTAAATGGTTTTTTTTTTTTTTTCCCCCCTCATGGGATAAAACTCATAGTGACCTAATTCTCATTAGGACGTTTGCATGTGCTGTAGCGTTTCTTTATTTACACCTTGAACTACTTAACTGTCACAGCCCTACGACTCGTTTTGTGTCATTAGTGCTTATTAGGTAATAGAAGCCTTGGTTTGGAAGTTGAGAGTTTTGGTCTTCCTCTTGTGTGTTTCTGAATGGCCTTGCCAAAGCAACGCCTCTGTGAACTGATGAGGTCACTCTTCACCCCAGGGTTCGGTCATGAGGTGCAGCTGCCTCAGCACTGCTGGCCTGAGCTCGACTCCTTCCAGTGTGAGTTTTGCCTGTGACGTTCTTGGGAGCCCGTAATCACACCGTGTCCTCTCCCTCCACATTCTCACCCACTTAGGAGTAGGCTTAGGAGCAAGCGCGGGTGCAGAGTGGCCTTTGTCACTGTCAGAGCTGTAGTAGAGAGGGCACCTCGTCCTGTGTCCTGTCCTGGACTGCACTGACCCTTCCTGTCCTAGGCAGAGCAGCTGCCAGTTTTCAGCCTCCTCCCCTACAGGACCAGGAGAAGTCACTGCCAGGAGGAAGGAATGGAAAGGGAAACATGAAGGATGGCACCCTCAGTTACAGGCCCATTACTAGCTGCACACATTTCTGTGTCATTTAATTCCGTAAACAGCCAGAATGGGTTCACTCTCCCTTTCCTCCCCACTGTGGGGTTTTTTGGGAGATGGAGTCTTGCTCTGTGGCCCTGGCTAGAGTGCAGTGGTGCGATCTTGGCTCACTGCAACCTCCGCCTCCCAGGTTCAAGCGATTCTTCCTCAGCCTCCCGAGTAGCTGGGATTACAGGCGCCCGCCACTACGCCCAGCTAGTTTTTGTATTTTTAGTAGAGACAGGGTTTCACCGTGTTGGCGAGGCTGATCTCGAACTCCTGGCCTCAGGTAATCCGCCCATCTCAGCCTCCCAGAGTGCTGGGATTACAGGCATGAGCCACTGCACCCAGCCCCCACTATGTTTTTTAATGTATTGGACTGCAGCTAAGAAGTTCTTACCTTGGCTCAGAGCTCTCCTTAGGTACTGGTTGGTTGGAGGAGGAGGTGAGAGAGCAGGAAGCACACCAGGAGCCAAGGCAGAGGAATGGCCAGCAGCATCGCAGGAGGACGGGTCAGAGAGGGACTGCCTGGTTTCCAGGTTTAGCTCAGTGGGGAGAGTCGGTGCTGGTGGCCAGGTCAGTGGCAGTGTCGGTTGTGTAGACAGAAGCCACCTTGGAGTGTGGTGAGGAGTGAGGAGAGGTGAGAAAATGGCCCAGGTCATCTGGACAGCATCCTGGTTTGTCTGCTTGTGAAGATGGAGGGCTGGGGCAGCAGCTAGAGGCTGTAGGGCTGAGGGAGCAAGGGAGGATTTGGGCTGTTGGTTTTCCTACCTGGAAAAACTTGAGCATGTCTGAAAGCCATTGATGTGCATCTGTCTAGAGAGAGAAGATGAACATACAAGGGCGAGAACGGCTAAGACAGGAGGGCCTTGAGGTGTGGGAGACTGGGAAACCAGCACACAGAGGAAGGAGGAAGTATACAGGGCAATAGGCTGGGGGCAGGCATGGGCAGGTCTGATGTTTGTCATCAGGAATAGAAGGGAATCCTCTTCCAAGAGTGGTTTTCTGCTAGAGGGAGGGACTGAGCTCTGCTTAGAGAGAGAGAGAGGAGAGGCAGGGCTCAGGACTTAGGAGCGGGGAGAAGGTCCACAGTTGTCATGGTGAGTGGAGAGTGGCTTGATCTGGATGTCACGTGGGGTGCAGGGGTATCGAGAGCTCACTGCAGGTTGGCACTATAGACTCTGGGAGAGCAGCAGTTGGGGTTTGGCTGTGCAGGCGTCGGCTCAGGGAAAGCAGGTGGTTGGATTCAAGGTGGGAGTTTACCGATGGGCGTCAGGAAAAGGCATGGGATGAGCGAATTTAAATATTGACAAGAATGTCAGTGCCAGCGTGACAAAAGAGGAGAGTGAAGCAAGGGAGGGGGCTGGCGAATTGGGAGCAGATAGGAGGCAGTGATGCTGCTGAAGTTTGAGAAGGGGAGGAGTTGAGCGGGTAGAGTCTCTTTCTGCACTCCCACCCCAACAGCAGCTCCAGACTTGCTTTTACAAGTGGGATGCTCAGGAGGTTTGAATGATTTATGTTGGATGGGGTAATGACAGGTTTGCACTGTGACCCAGAGACAGGTGTCTGCAGTGAAATTGAACACAAGAGGATGTCGTTGGAGATGACAGAGGCAAGGCATTGAAAGGCTATAAGGCTGTGGTGTGGGACAGGTCCCTGGGTGTTCAGTTGCCCAGGATGATGAAAGAGGTAGACTCAGGTGGATAGAAAGACCCCACGCCGTGACCTAGGGCTTTGCTGGGTGAGTGTGATGGGTGGGCAGCTGGGCTGTGAGAGCAAGAATGGGGAGAGCTGAGAGAGGCTCCGAGGTGCCTCCCTGGCTGCCCACTGGCTCTCCTGGGAGCTTCTCCAACCCTACCTCTCAGATTCTTACAGAATTAGTCCGAGCGCACTCTGAGCATTGGTGTTTTTAAAAGCTCCCCAGGCGATTCTAATGCATAGCCGGGATTGAGAATCAAGGGATGGATCCAAGTCGCACCAGAGGAGCAGGCTCTGGTTTGGTTTCTTTCCTAAGCAGCTGTAGTGATGGTGGGGGTCTGGGTAGCTAAGATGACTGGGATCCCCTGGACTCGTATCAGTTGGTTGATTAAACCCGCTTCTGAGGAGGAAATCTATAGAGTCCCATAACAATGATAAGTAGGGTGCGAGCCTGCCAGCCTCCCTCCTGCCTTGGCTCTGGGCACATGTCAGAACCAGATAAAGATGCCCTGGTCTTGGGATGGCTCCTCAAGTGCCACCCACCTTTCTCTGCCTCTCAGAATCCACGGTCCAAAGAGTGCCAACTTGTGATGACAGCCCTGCTGAGACCTTTGGCCCTGGCAGGAAAACCAGATAAAGGGGGCAGACAAGCTGTCAGGACGAGCATTGGTTTGTGAGAGCAGTGCCGGAGCCGCGCGTGTGCCAAAGCTCTGCCTGTTTTTGTGCCAGGAAAGGCTCAGGCCGCAGCCTCACCCTCGCCACCCACGGCCTGCTGGCTCTGTCAGCAGATGCGTGTTTCTTCACATGGCGTTTGGTCCCCAAGTGACAATCTCTATCTTTTTTGTAAGGTTTCCCTCTCAGTGCATTTAACCACTTAAACCCTTTATCTCCTTGAGAATCTGAAATAATTGAGGAGTGGACAGGTACTAGTCAGATGAAAATACCAGCTTTGTGGTTAGTAATAGCAGACTAGAAAAATGCAGCTTGCCTTGTAGTCAGAGTAGGCCCTCTCTCACCTCCCCAGCCCGCCCTGGGGACGCATATGGGCAAGTCGGGTCTGCACAGAAGCCATGTGAGTGTTGCTTAGAGTCTAGCCTCCACATCCCTACCCACCTTTGAGCACAGCAACCCACCCTTCACAAGCTTGGACCACTGGCCATCAGCTGGCCAGTCTGTCTCCTTCTTATAGTGGGGTTTGGAAAGAATGAATGAAAAATAAAGAGAATGATGCAATTTCCTCCCCCATTATTACCTTGATGAGAGTTTTCAGTTATGGACCAGCAGGGGGAGAACAGTTCCTGCTTCCGTGTTGGTCTGGTGTCCCAAAGAAGCTAAAAACAAACCTACTTGCTTTATTTCAGTGTAAGAGAAAAAAATTAGAGATTTTTCATCTGTTGGTCTCATTAACCAAAATGAAGTGAGCTGAGTTGGGTATAACCTAGCTAGGGTGCCTCTCTTGAGCTCTGAAAAGTATGAATTCTTGTTTTCCCCAGGTTGCCGATATAGAATCTGGCAGACAGATTCAGCTGATCAACCGAAAGTCTCTGCGATCTCTCACTGCCCAGTTGCTGGTATTGTTGATGTCTTGGGAAGGAACTACCCATCTTTCTGTTGAGGAGCTCAAGAGACATTACGAAAGTACCCACAACACTCCCCTTAACCCCTGTGAATATGGATTCATGACCTTGACCGAACTGCTGAAGAGCCTGCCGTACTTGGTTGAGGTAGGCACGTTAATGGCTCTTTAGAACTATCATTGAAAACTATCGATTGGGCATTTCTGGATTACGTGCTGGTCTAGATTAGAGTGTGTAGAGCTGGAAGGGACCCGAGAGACCATTTCATGGCTGATCACGCCGAGACCTTGGGCAGTGAAGCAGCCCTGCCTAAATGGGTGGCAAAAGCCAGTGAAAGCCTGGTCTCCTCATCCTGGCACTGGGGTGTGTTTGTCCCATTCCAGGATGAAAGCCTGGTCTCCTGATCCTGACTCTGGGGTGTGTTTGTCCCGTTCCAGGATGGATTTTGCTACTGTTTATCTTTCTGAATGAGATGGTTTATGTGGTGGCTTGAAGAAAGAGATGAGTAAGGCGAGGGCAGGAAGGAAGGTTGGCCAACCATTCCCCCAGGCAGCCTTTCAAGAATGGCGCTCCAAGATTGGGAGAATCTTAAGAGAATACTGCATGCAATTCTCGGGCAACAGATATAAAAACCTAGAGTAAATAAATGAAATCCTGGAAAAAATAAGTTACCAAAATTCACTCAAGAAGTTAAAAATTAGACCAATTACCATAAAAGAGACTATAAAAGATCACTGAAATATACCAGTGAAAAAGGCATCAGGACCAAGTGAGATAACAATTGAATTTTAACCAACCCTAAAAGAACAGATAAATCTACCTTTTAAAAAACCATTCTGGGGCCGGGCAAGGTGGTACACATCTATAATCCCAGCTACTATAAGGAGGTTGAGGCTAGAGAATTACTTGAGCCCAGGAGTTTGAGGCCAGCCTGGGCAACACAGCAAGAACCCATCCCCAAGAAAAAAAATACTGTTCTAGGCTGCTGAAAAAGAAAAGGAAAGCTTACCACTTATTTTTACGAAGCCAAAATAAATTTAATACCAAAAACATAAGATAGTCCCTTAAAATGATCCTAAATAAGATATTTACAAATGAGCTCCAGCAATTTAAAAGAAGAATGATATGCCATTATCATCTGTCAGACAGATCATTAAATAATGAAAGGATATACATCCAACATTTTCTAAACTCTGTTAATATCTATCCTAAGAACACCATTTCTGGACAGGTGTTAATGCATGTTTCAGGACAAAGGACTTTCCCTGTCCAGCTAAGATTGGGAATATCCTTTTTCGTGGTGATTCCAGAGCATGTTAAACACTCTGAAAAGGTTTGTGGTAAAGAAATCTGCTTTCTTACCCTGCATACACAAGGGTTTTTTGTTTGTTTCTTGTTGCTTTTGATGTGTTTTTAAAGAATGCTAGTGTCATCCTCTATCACAGTGTTTCTTGGAAAACTGGTTTGGGAGGTGCAGTTTAATGGCCTCAGTGTCCACTGTGTGTACAGTGATTTGCCAACACAGTTTGCCTCCCCCGATTTCTTGCCTACTCACACACTGTCTCTTCAGACCGCTGCAGCCTTCGACTTGCAAATAGAACTAAAGTTTGCTGGAGGCTATAGCCTTCTCTTGGAGGAAATCCTTGAATAAATCCCTCCTTCTCTTCTTTCTCTCCTTCCTTCTTTCCTCTCTCCCTCCCTCCTTCTTTCCTTCCTTTCTCCTTCCTCCTCCTCCTCCTCCTTTCTTCGTCTTTTTTGTCATCTTCATCTTCTTCATCTTTGTCTTTGTCTAATTCGTCATCTTCATCTTTATCGCCATCTTCATCTTCTTTGTTGTCATCTTCATCTTCTTTGTCTTCGTCTTCTTGTTTGTCTTCATCTTTGTCGTCTTTATCTTCTTCATCTTCGTCTTTTTTGTCTTCGTCGTCTTTGTCTTCATCTTCTTTGTTGTTGTCTTCTTCATCTTTGTCGTCTCCTTCATCTTTGTCGTCTCCTTCTTTTTCGTCATCTTTGTCTCCTTCTTCATCTTCATCTTCTCATCTTTGTTGCTTTCTTCTTCTTTGTCTTCGTCTTCAACTCTGGGCCTTTTCCCTCAGTGGGAGGCCCTCGCTTTCCAGGGGGCTGGGCCAGTCACTAACATTTCTAATGCTGCTTTTTCTTTTCAACCAGGTTTTCACTAATGATAAGATGGAAGAATGTGTGAAGCTCACAAGTCTGTATTTGTTTGCGAAGAACGTGCGGTCTTTACTTCATACCTACCACTACCAGCAGATTTTCCTTCATGAGTTTTCCATGGCCTATACCAAGTATGTCGGAGAAACTCTGCAGCCCAAGACCTACGGCCACAGCAGCGTGGAGGAGCTCTTGGGAGCAATTCCACAGGTGGGCATCTTTCTCAGCTTCCGGGAGAGCATCTTCTGAACAGCCACAGGCTAACTGTCCTGAACAGAAAAATAAAATGCTGCCAGAATAATGGAACGGCAGGCATTTTGAATTGATCCTTTCAAAACATACTGTTGGCCTAAAGTAAATGATTTTAGCATTTCTCCTTGATTCTTTCTGTAAACCTTTATTAAATCCCCATATGCCAGGTGAGTAAGTTTCAGGCTGTAACCTCAGAAAGGTGTTGGTTAATGGGAGAGTCAGGACCCCCAAGCAGGCAACTAGTCAGGGCGGTCAGGGCAGTGGGCGTGCTGAGGAGGGCAGTGGGCGCGCTGAGGAGGGCCGTGTCAGGGCCCACTTCCCAAGCCTGGGGAGCCTCGTGCAAAACCTTCAAGGATGTGCCTGAGGGAAGCACGTGACAAGGAGGGGAGAGAGCATTCTGGGCAAAGGGGATGATGGCATGAGCAGATGCAGGGTTGTGACAAGTGGCATGGAGTGTCGAGAGGCTAACGGAGCTGAGAGCTCGGTTAGAGAGGGCGTGGCTCCTCCAGGTAAGGAGGGAGGACTGTGTTGGAGAGAGCTGGAGCCCAGGTTTGCATTTGAAAAGCACCCCAGTGGCGCTGTCCATGGTAGAGCCGAGAGAAGCAGGCATGGAGGAGGGAACTGGTCTAGGATCCTGGCCACTGCAGAGGTCTGGGTCAGTGTTAGATGGAGGGATTGAGCCAAAGTGAAAATAGGAGAATAGAGGAAGTAGGAAGGACCCAGGCAAAGCTCGCCTGGGAGCTGAGATCAGTGACCTGGCGACGGCGTGCACATGTAGGGGGCCTGGGAGCCCAGCTACACTACTAGCACTCTGCTTGGCTGAGACGGAGAGCGGCACCATCAGGGAGAGGACTTGAAGATGCTGATAATGAACTTAGTTTAAAGGGTCTGAGAGATTGCTCTTAATTCTTTTAGGTGGTTGTTTAGTTTCTGCAAAAAAATGGCAAAGAGCTCTCATGTGAGAACTACCTTAATTTATATGCCAAAGCTGGTGTTTGGAAGACAGTCTTTTTAAGAATTATAAAGAATATTTCTGAAACTGTGTCTCATGATTTTTGAACTACTCTGCTTTTTATAGGGGCATGTTTCTGTCAGCTTCTTCTGTTGCTTTAAAAGCTAAGGAGAGAGTAGAGAAACATGCTTCTTGGCAGTAACTCAGCTCCTAAATTCTAGCCTAAGGCAGGCACCGTAGGTCACACTCTTCCTGAATGTTAGGGCTTCTGTCCCCTCCTTTTCCGCTGCTTAACCAGTAGTATGTCTTGTGTGCAGGTGGTCTGGATAAAAGGACATGGTCATAAGAGAATTGTAGTGTTAAAAAATGACATGAAAAGTAAGTAAGCACCCATCCCCTCCCCCCTTAAAAAATCACGGTTCTCTCACTGACATTTCTCTCTGACGGGTGCTGTTTGTCCTGTAGGTCGTTTGAGTTCACTCAGTCTCTCCCCTGCCAGTCATGAAAACCAGCTCTTGGAGGGTGAGCGCATCCTGGAGGTGCCCGAACCGCACACAGCCTCGGAACTCAAGCTTGGAGCCAACGGCAGTGGTAAGAGAGGAAAAGCAGAGACATAGGAGCTTGTGAAATTCTAGGAGAAATGGCTTTGGGGTCGGGGAGAGCGAGGGAAAGGACTCCAGCAAGTCATCCAATCCGCTGAAGTTAAATAGCCACACATTTTTCAAAGCAGTTTTGGTATTTAGTTAGTAACAGAGGAAAAAATTGACCTTTATTTGTTAGCATTGCATGGTTGACTGGTTAAAGTCCCTGAAGGATGTTGGCACCCCCATAATGATCATCTTACCGCAGTTCAGATGTTGAAGAAAAAAATTATTCTGACACTTATTATAATGGATATTCATGACACTTGCAACAGGGGAGAGAGAGCCAACTCCCAATACATAGCCTAGGAGCACAGTGAGGGCTCAGTGGGTGGAAAATTACTAAGAGGATTCTTGCTGTAGGCATGCAGGCCAGCCAAGGATCTAGACATCAGTGGTTGGGGATAAGGAATTCGATCAGCTATGAAGGGTGAGGGGATTCTCACTAAACTGACTCAAGCTAAGACTGGAGCCAGCAAGTTCAGCAACAGACACGGAAGGCCAAGGTCAGGCCTGATCCGGAAGAGGGCTCAGGGTGCCTGACTCAAGGCTGGTCAAGGCGTCTTTGTCACAGGACAGCCCTAGGCAGGATTTGATATACTAATGCATTAATATTACCCAAAATTACATCGAGTCACACGGATTTCAGGTAGATCCACCTCTGTAGTAGACAGAGGCCAATTCTTGGAATGTTATAGCAGTTCTAACTTTTCTGAAGGACTTTTGAATTCATAGTTATAGGTGAGAATTTTGTCTTCATAAGGTGCGGCGAGATAGATAGCACCTTACCGTCCCCTGTGCCCTTAGGATAACTGAGTTACACAGCATTTGACGTTTTATGAAGCGCCCTCCTGGGGATCATCTGCCGAAGCTGCCCCACAGCCTTCAGCAGTGCTGACCTCCGTACTGCAGTGGAGGCTCAGAAATCTCAGGCGGTCACGTATTACATCTCACCCAGAGTCGGCAGCTAGGAAGCCATGGAACCGGGCCCAGGGCTTCGGATTCTGAGCTTCCACTTGCTGATAACTACGTACACCCCGTCTCAGGCTGTCCCTGCTCTTTGGAAGCTGACTGCAGGACCCTTTTCTCTGGTTGGGTCTTCTGAGGGGCCAGTGTTCCTAAGAACACGGATCTTCAGGAGAACTAGCTTATTAAGGCATTCCGTTACCAGGATCTTCCTGTTAGTGGGTTTTGGGTTTTTGTTTTTGTTTTTGTTTTTTTAAATACCTTAAATACTTCTTGACTCTCTTATCTTTAAGGCTTAGAAGGAAAACTTCAGGTGTGAGCCCCGGGTGTGTGCTGGGGGTGGGCGTGGAGGTCCTGTAGTGTCACGGCCCTCCTTGTTTGCCCAGGGCCCAGCCACACAGAGCAGGAGCTTCTCCGCCTGACCGACGACTCCCCCGTCGACCTCCTGTGTGCGCCCGTCCCCTCGTGCCTGCCGTCCCCTCAGCTGAGACCAGACCCCGTTATCCTCCAATCTGCTGATCTCATTCAGTTTGAGGAGCACCCTCAAGAACCTTCTGGTGGGTGACTCCATGTTGTCGTGGGAGTTTTCTTCAGGGTTTAAGACAAAACCACCATGAGTGATGGAGGTGGGAAGGGACTACCCCTTTTCAGGTGGAAAACACTGTGCTGATTATTCGACCTTCTTTCCCCACCTGGGTTCCTGCAGAATTGGATGCATAGCCTGAGGTTGCCTGGCAAGCATCAGGCAAGGGCGATTTGGCAGCTCTGGAGGGCTGGTGGCTCGGGGCTGTGTGCGAGTCCACAGGGGCGGGCGGGGCCTCCTGGGCTTCTGCTCTCCCAGACTTTGTGAAGGTTCAGCTGCTCTCAGGCACACCTGTCACCAGATGTAAACGTCACCCATGGTGGGGGTCCAAAGGGCCCAAGGGCTTTATAAAGGTGAATGGAGGGAGGTGTCTGTGGCTGGAGCCCCTGGACTCTGCCCAGTGATCTAACAGACAGGAAGCCGAGCACGCTGAGTCCCAGCCTACTGCAGGCATTGGCACTGACCCTGTGCTCAGGGCTGACAGACACCATCACATTTAACTCTCACCATGGCTCCAGGTGTGGGGCAGCCTCTTTATTCCACAGGCTGCGTGACTTAAGGCACAGCTGGTGCCGTCACTAGAGAGGCAGTGGCCCCGGGCTGCTGGGCTAGCAAGGGCAGAGCCGGGATTGGAACCCAAGCGCTCTTGTCCTGTGGTGTCTCCTGGCCTCTGGAGAGGCTGGCCCATCTGCCCCGTACAGATCCCTCCCTGCTCTTCATCTGTTGGAACCCAGCTCCTCCCCATTGCTGGTGCTGCTTTCCAGGTCACCAGGAACAACCCGTGGACTCCTGGCTTGGCTTTTACCATCTCGGTTGTCCTTGGCAGCGTTCAGCACTGTTGCCCAGAAAAAGAACTGAGGCTGTTGACTTGGAAAATAGGAGATGGGGAAGTAACTGCCTGCGGATAGAACCAGCCTGTGCAGGCAGGCCCAGACGCACACCATGCTCCTGTGCAGTGCCCCGCTAGGGTTGGTGGCAGATTGATGTTAGCTCGTTTGTGGGGTTGTGGCCTTTGTGCCTTCAGTCTGGGCAAGTTCAACTGCATGCACAGGACAAGAGAGGAAAATAATTGAAATAGTGTGGGCAGTTCTGTCAGCCGCTCTCCTCTTGAGGGTCAGCCTAAGCGGGGAGCTGGCTCTGCTGTCCCCTCTGCCACTCTCACCTTCCATGGGCCTTTGGGAGCAGGAGCCCTGTGCCCTATGCAGTGGGAGTCTAAGGCATAATGATGCATCTGTTTCAAGCAGCATGGCCCTGTGTGTAGAGCAGGTGAATTACATGTGGCTCAGCCACAGAAATGGCAGTCCAGAAGCACTGCGGGAAAGCTGGCTGTGCTCAGCTTCCTGGGTTCTGAGGGTAATTTTGACTCTGCGCAGTCCTTCCTTATCCCCGGTAATAGACCCATGGGGAGCGTAGGTCCTCTCTAAATGGAATGGGCCAGGAGTTCCTGACACCGAGATGCTCCGACCCCACCCCCAACCCCCCCGCCTCCTGCCTCAGGAAGTCTCTTAAGTCATGGATAGCTTATGGGTCCTTAATATCTGGCAGGGAGAATGAATGGGCAGAGAATCCAAAATGGTAAAACAAAAAGTTTTAACCTTTGCTCATTCATTTATAGCTCAAAATAGAGATCTTTCCAACTTTGTAATCCAGTGGGAGAGGTGGGATGCAGTTTATAGATATTTGATTTCTGTGCCAAGTACACTGGCCACACAACTCATATGTAAACTGTGGCATAGATGTAGCATTTAGAAGCTTTTTATTATTATTATCCTTTGAGAAAATAAGAGCAAGAAAGAGAAAACCCACACTTCTTACAGATCCTGGATCTGAATCTGTTTGCTTTTCTGTGTTTACAGAAATTATGATTTTAAACCAAGAAGAAAAAATGGAGATTCCAATACCAGGAAAGAGCAAAACTCTGACCTCTGACTCCAGCTCTTCCTGCATCTCAGCAGCTGTCCCCGTGCCTCCCTGCCCCTCCTCGGAAACCTCCGAGTCACTGCTCAGCAAGGACCCCACGGAAAGCCCGGCCAAAAAGCAACCCAAAAATAGAGTCAAATTGGCAGCCAACTTTTCCTTAGCACCTATAACCAAGCTTTAACTCCCATTTCGAATATAGAATTAGGATGGGAAAACACTGTCTGATTCTGCACACAAAAGTGGGTTTCAAAAATACATCCTTTTCTGTCATGAAAACCCCCCGAAGCCATTTACTTCATCTTACCTGTGTTCCATCATGTTTTTCTTTTCTATTGAACACAGCTTTGAGCTAAAGTCTTTCTTTTCTTTCTTCTTCCTTTTTCTTTTTTCAATTATTTGAAGAACTTGTGGCATTTGTTAAAGAATCCTTAATATATTTTACCAAATTTCTCATAACTATTATGAAATACAATGGTGTTCCAAAAGAAGAAAGCACTAAGAACTCAACTAGCAGGAAGCGGTTTTGCTTCCATTGAGCCACGTCGGTGGTGTCATCCTACATGTAGCATAATATAGTCTCTCAGCCTTTGCTTACTGGTGTTTCCGACAGTATTAACCCAGTGCGTGGCATGTCTTTGAAGCAAAGCCTGTCCCGCTAGCCTGTGTGTTCACACACTGAAGGAGAAGGGTAGGCGAGGGGTTGGGAGTGTATTTTCAGGTTGGAATGTGAAGGTTCCTGGCTTCCATGTGACTTGTAAGTGTGCCTTGTTTTTTATTTAAACTATGTCTGTAGTTGACAAAAGTGGCTTCATCACAAATTTTTTTAAACGTTTCTACTTTGGGGTTCCATTTAGGAGCTTTCTAGAAAGTTGAGGATGTTTTAAGCTTCCCTTCTGTGTTCCAGTTTGATACGGGTTAGGTTAAGGAAAAGGAGATGGTCTCAATGACATGGATTTAAAGTCAGCATTTGGATTACAACACACATTATTGTGTGTCGAGAGGCAGCATTGGAAAGAGTCTGATTTTCTAAAATATGCATCAAGTGCATAAATTACAAATCAGAGCTGAGTGGGGAGGTGCTTCAGCAGCAGCGGGATCAATACGATTTCCACTGGGAAGAGACAGGAATTCTACCTACACATAGGAAGGCCAAGGTTGATCCACTTAACCTTGTTATTATAATTTTAAAGCTGGTATCGGTAGCTGGGAAGCTTTATGTGTGTGTATGTCAGCTCAGCATCTTTTAATTGTGTCTGATTTTACTCTCGTTACTTCTCGCTGTTGGAAGCATGTCTGGGTTTTTTGTGGCGTCTGGTGTGGAACGGCCTTCCTCTCTAGGTGCCTGAGGTGTCCGCTGATGGGTGGCCTCTCACCCCGCCTAGAGAAACCTGACATTTACAATGGATTGTATTTGTCGGGCAAAAAAGGCGGATTCATTCATAGAGCAGAAAGAACCTGTTGGCGTAAGGTCTTCCACTAGTTAGATGGTTTCTTTTGGGGAAATGTTTATATTTGGTAACTTCTAGAAAGCCAGAAAATGGACTCTGATTTCATAGCCAGCATTTTGATAAAATGCCACAAAATAAGGGCTATAGAGAGATTTTTACAAGTCAGATTTTTTGTTCCCCAAATCTTTTAAATGAAGCCAGTGATTCCCAGTTCTCAACACATGGCCCCAGTCAAGACAGAACACCATGGAAAAAACCCTCTAAGTATTATGGCACTCTCCGAATCCTCCTGAAGGCATTTCCTCTACAGACATAGTGTTACAGGAAGTGAAATGCAAATGTGCAATTTTTTTAAAGGAGCTTTTAAACAAAGTAATAATAGTTGGTGTTGAGAACATCAGTTGCCTTATTCTAAGATTTCATAAGGCTGAGTTTGCACGCTTGGACTTCAGTTTTGCTAGCATGTAAAGAGTGGGGGACTTTAAAAACCGTAAGAGGTATCATTACAAGTCACCTGGAACAGACTCAAAGAACAGGTTCTTTGGGCAACAGACAAAGAAGAATCAAGTTCTGTGCTGTCCCGTGAGTGTGTCTGAGTACCATTCACTGGAGTTGCTGCTTAGGTCTGGGACGTGTGTGTGACTCTTAACAATCGCTGTCTGAAAATGAGAGAGAAGACGTCGGAAGCACATTGTGTTCATAATGTACTCCACAATGGCCAGTCCAATTGCTATCTATTTTTTTATCCAGAGGCTTAATTAAATGATGTGGTAAGATGATGTTTGAGCATTAAGACAATGTAATTCTTTATTTCTGGGTGGAAAGATATACCGGATTAAATTTATCTGTTTAAAAAAAATGACAAAAGTTATCACCAAAACCCCCTTTCCCATCTTGCACTGTTTTGTTTTGGATTGGGTTTGGGGGAAAGAGATGTTTTTCTTAGTTGTCTACTTTGTTTGAACACTTTTGTTGTGGTTCAAGTGCTGTTTTTGTGTGTTGGGACCAAACAGTTGTCAATAAACTTTACAAGCGAGCATCTATTTTGAGTTTCCCAAGTGAGTGGTTTTGTCTGTCTGTCTGTCTGTCTGTCTGTCTGTGGGGAGGAATTACAAACCAATCCAGTTCTGCCATCATTCATTTTGGGTCTCCTCACCTTCTCGCCCCTTCTGGAAATAGAACTGTGAAGTGGAGAGCAAATCCGTCTACATCTTAGAGGCCTTTTAAACTCAGCACACACCGAAGCAGGTGGCTGGATGGTGGGCCCTTCGTGGTCAGTATCCTCCAAGTTTTCCAGCCTTTGTTCCAGCTTATAATTACATGTGGGAAAATACAGTAACCACAAAAACCTTCCAGTTAGAAAACTCCATTAATTCCTAGGCTCTCTCTTCCTGTGAAAGAAATCCAGCGTGCCCGCTGTCTCGTTTTTGGTCACTGCTAAGCATGCTTTTTGAATAAGCCAGTTTGGAGAGTTATTCCACAGATGCAGTTGTGAAGCCCTCCCATCCCCTGAGACCGCCAGTACCCCCTGTCACCCCTGCCACCAGCACCCTCTGGCAAGAATTTAAAAGGACCCAGAAGAGCCTTGAGTAAATTGCTTCTTGATGACATTTTTTTCAAGTTAGGCAATGTTAAAAGCTGCTAAAGACCTTTCCAAACATATTTCACGATGGCAAATTTGTGCAGAAAAAGTTGAGTAGCCATCGTGCCCCTTTTGAGCAGGGTCAGGAGGTCTTGTTAGGTCTGGACTGGGGCTGGAACGGTGACTTTGCATTTATCTTTGTTCGTTTCCCACCTGGGAAGGTGATTCAGAGGTGGGGGCCTAGAAGACAGCTGTCTGGGGGAGAGCAGACCTGTCCGTAGCAGAGGGGGCTGTGCTGATTGAAGAAGATCTGTTCCCTCTCTGTCCCCTTTGCCAGAAGGAGCGTTGCGCTTTGGGATTCACCTTCACTTTCTAACTGCTTCCATGGGCAGAGGGTGAGTCGTGGCGCAGAAGCCCTCAGTGGCCTCCACCCACCTGCTGTCCCCATTGCTGGGGGGGCGGCAAAACTGTTCCTCAATTCTCCTAGTGTCCCTGGCTGGGCCTTAAACTGACAAAGACATTAATAGGAAAAAAGCAAACAAATTTTACTTCATACCAGTTTTGCGAGAGCCTTCATAAGGAAATGAAGACCCCAGAGAAATGGCTAAGCCTGAGTGGTTTTTTGTTTTGTTTTGTTTTTTGTTTTTTTGAGACGGTCTCACTCTGTCACCCAGGCTGGAGTGCAGTGGCATAATCTCAGCTCACGGCAACCTCCGCCTCCCAGGTTCAAGCGATTGTCCTGTCTCAGCCTCCCGAGTAGCTGGGATTACACGTACGCACCATCACACTGGCAAATTTTTGTATTTTTAGTAGAGATGAAGTTTCACCATGTTGGCCAGGCTAGTTTTGAACTCCTGAGCTCAAGTGATGCTCTGGGCTCGGCCTCCCAAAGTGCTGGAATTACAGGCATGAGCCACCACGCCTGGCTGAGAACCCTTTTTTTGGGGGGGTGGGGGGTAAAGGGCCACAGAGCTTAGAAGGTGCCAGGCAAGAGCACCAAGAGCCAGAACTTCCCTTAGCAAGATGAAGAGAAGAATACACACGTTTCGGGAAGGAACGACTTGGAAGTGGGGGACCTGGGGTGCAGAGGAAGAAGGCATTGCAGGTGGAAGGGGCCGTTCTTGGAGGGAAATCCTGCTCAGTGGCTGGGCTGCTCAGCTCCTCGCTCCACAATGAGGTGGTGAACCAACCAGGAGCATCTGCAGGGGAGCAGTACCAGGGCCAGCTGTGAACATCTTGGGCCTGCTTAGCACCGTCTCTTCCGTCTGCCTCAGGCAGCTCATGTGATGGCCTCCAAAGGCTTCCCAGGTGCAGGGCCTGGGCATGGGGGAACCCCCGCTCCTACCACCCACCGCCCCCCCCTGCAGTTTCTGGTATCACAGCAAGTGCAGACAAATCCACACGGGGGCTGCAGGGTTGCCGCCCTTGGTATTTCAGCAACCAGAGTCTGAAGTGTCAAGGCCAGTTGTGGCAAGAATCAGGAAATACTTTTTTTTTTTTTTTTTTTGAGACGGAGTCTCGCTCTATCGCCCAGACTGGGGTGCAGTGGCACGATCTCGGCTCACTGCAACCTCCTTCTACCGGGTTCAAGCGATTCTCATGCCTCAGCCTCCAAACAGCTGGGGTTACAGGTACTGCCACCACACCTGGCTAATTTTTTTTGAGACGGGGTTTTGCCAAGTTGCTCTGGCTGGTCTCAAACTCCTGACCTCAAGTGGTTCACTTGCCTTGGCCTCCCAAAGTGCGGGGATTACAGGTGTGAGCCACCACACCCAGCCAGGAAATACATTTTGGGGAAGAAATCCCTGTTCTGAAGGGGAATCCCTATTTTGCTGTGTGCGTGGGGAGGCTGATGAGGGTGTGCATGTGGGCTCTGAGGCCTGACCCCTGCTGGGGGCTCCCCATCTCCCCCCATACCCCTCCTCTGGCCTGACTCCTGCTCCAGCGGCCTTCATGCAGCTCCTTGACTGTGCTCCGCTCCCTTCTCCCATGGAGCCTCACATCTGCCGTCCCCGGGCCTGAGAGGCCAGGCAGAGGCCAAGGATGCAGGCTCTTAGCCAGGCGTGGTGGCAGGTGCCTGTAGTCCCAGCTACTCAGGAGGCTGAAGCAGGAGAATCGCTTGAACCCACAAGCCAGAGCTTGCAGTGAGCCGAGATTGTGCCACTGCGTTCCAGCCTGGGCAACAGAGCGAGACTCCGTCTCCAAAAAAACAAAAACAAAAATAAAAAACCCCCGCAGGCTCTGAAGTCAGAGGCCTGGGTGGGAATCTCTTCCCCCGACTGCTTACTGACACTGAGACTTGGGGCAAGTTACTTAACTAAGTGATGCCTCCTTCCCTACCTGTAAACGGGAAGAAGATAATGGAATAATAACCTCAGAGTAGTATTCTATGTCCTCAAGGGGCTACTGTAAGTGAAACACTCAGAGAAGGTCCTGAGTATTTAGTAAACACTAGCTGTGGGAGTTATTATTATTATTGTTATTATTATTTTTTGAGACAGGGTCTTGCTCCATTACCCAGGCTGGAGTGCAGTGGTATGATCTCGGCTTGCTGCAACTTGCACCTCCTGGGCTCAAGCGATTCTCCCACCTCAGCCTCCCGAGTAGCCGGGACTAAAGGCATGCGCCACTGCACCCAGCTAATTTTTGAATTTTTTGGTAGAGACAGGGTTTCGCCATGTTGTCCAGGCTGGTCTTGAACTCCTGGGCTCAAGCGATCCGCCCACCTCAGCCTCCCAAAATGCTGGGATTACAGGTATGAGCCACCACGCCTGTTCAGGGTTGTTATTTACCCAAATCTTTACCTAAGTAATTCTCCCTTCATCACTCAGATCTTAGCTCAAACATTATTTTTTCCAGGAAACTTTCCCAGACTCACCCCTCTTCTACCCCTAGACTAGGCAAATTCCCCCACTTTTCAGCATTAGCTTTGCCTAACTCCACTCTTTGGGGGTATCAAAGAGTATGACTTTTTTCATAGAAGGTAAAAAAAAATAATCACAGTTTACCATTGAATATGAATGTGTTTGATTCTTCAACTGTTTCCCTCAACAAGGCAATAAAGTTCATGAGGGCAGAAGTGGTCTGATTTTTTATTTAGTCATGTATCCCCAGGACCTAGGGCCTGGCTTAAAGTGTTAATAGACTGTGTTAGTTTTCTAATGTCATGTAACAAATTGCTGCAAACAACATGCAATTATTATCTCACAGTTTTGTGGATCAGAAGTCCAGGCGTAACTTACCGAGGTCCAAAACTTCAGTGTCTCAGCTATCCGGATTCAGAAGGCTGCAATCCGGATAGCGGGTGGGCTGTGTTCTCATGTGGAGGCTTGACCAGGGCAGAACTCACAGCCAAGCTCATGCAGGTGTTGACAGAAATCAGTTCCTTGAGGATGTTGGACTGTGGACCCCACTGGCTGTCAGCTGCAAGCTTCCCACATGGCTTCCTCAATGGCTGCTTAGTTCATGAAGCCACAAGGAGCCTCTCTCTCCAGTCTGCTAATAGGAAGCTTTATATAAAGTAAGAGGAAGCTTTATATAAAGTAACCTAAGCAAGGAGTGACCTCCCATCATCTTTGCCGTCTTCCATTAGTTAGAAGCAAGTCATAGGTTACACCTCATAGATAATCAGTAATTTTTTTTTTTTTTTTTTTAGAGACAGGGCCCTCAATATATTGCCCAGGCTAGACTCAAACTCCTGGGCTCAAGAAATTTTCCCACCTCAGCCTCCCAAGTAGCTGGGACTACAGGCACATGTTACCACCTCTGGATCCATTAGTGTCTGATGAATGAGTAACTGATTGACTTAGAAGGCCTAAGACATCCGATCTAGCCCCAGGGGTCCCAGGCTAAACGTTTTGAGGGTCAATAATGGAGCTTCAAAGCTGCAAGGGACCTTACAGACCCACTGGTCCAACTGACCCTCCACCCCCACACCACAGTTTACAGATGTTGGAGAGATGAAGATGGAGAAGTTAAGCCATTGCCCAAGTCACTTGGTGACACAGCGGGCTAGAAGCTTTGGTCTATGCAGCTCCCAAGTCCAGTCCAGCTATGAGCCCTACTGGGTGCTAGGCATGAACCAGGGGTTGGCAGCCAGATGAGTAAGAGCTGGGTACTTTTCTGCCTTCCTGACAGCAGCAGGACCCCGGGCTCTCTGCGGACAGCTAAGACAAGAAGATGCCCTCTGAGGGAGTGGTTCTCAAATTGAAGAGGGCATCAGAGGCACCAGGGGAACGAGTTTAAAATGCAGGCTCTTGGCTGGATACGGTGGCTCACACCTGTAATCCCAGCACTTAGGGAGGCCGAGGCGGGCGGATCACCTGAGGTCAAGAGTTCAAGATCAGCCTGGCCAACATGACGAAACCTCACCTCTACTAAAAATACAAAAATTAGCCGGGAATAGTGGTGGGTAGCTGTAATTCCAGCTACTCCAGAGGCTGAGGCAGGAGAAACCTGTTAAGCAGGCTCCTGGGCTCACCATGGAGATGGACACCAGATGCTGGGGCAGTTGGGATCAGAGCTGGCTGGCCCAGGGTCACACTTTGACAAACACTGCTAGCTTGTGACTCACGTTGGGTAAACATTTGTCATTGGAACCTGCGCAAACAGCTCTTGGGTGAACCAAGTCAAGAGTATGGGAGGGACGCACAGGAAACTGGTGGTTTGAGCTCCGGCTCCATTTCTTTCAGGTGGAGGTGCTGATAGGGACCAGGCTGGGTGTCAGAGAGAGAAGTGGTTGCAGGGCATTGGGGGGGTCTGAGTTCTGTCCTGGCTTTGGTGAGCTCACTGTGTGACCTTAGACAAGTCCCTGCCTGTCTCTGAAACCCTGTTTTTTTTTGTTTGTTTGTTTGCTTGTTTTTGTTTTGAGATGGAGTCTTGCTTTGTCACCCAGGCTGGAGTGCAGTGGCATGATCTCGGCTCACTGCAAGCTCCGCCTCCCAGGTTGACGCCATTCTCCTGCCTCAGCCTCCCGAGTAGCTGGGACTACAGGTGCCCGCCACCACGCCCAGCGGATTTTTCTGTATTTTTAGTAGACACGGGGTTTCACTGTGTTAGCCAGGATGATCTCAATCTCCTGACCTCGTGATCCGCCCGCCTCAAACTCCCAAAGTGCTGGGATTACAGGCGTAAGCCGCTGCGCCTGGCCTGAAACCCTGTTTTTTAAATTCTCTAAAAGGAAGAGGACACTTGTTTTTTTTTGTTTTTGTTGTTGTATTGTGTTGTGTTGTGTGTGTGTGTGTGTGTGTGTGTATTTTGAGAAAAAGTCTTGCTCTCTCTCCAGACTGGAGTGCAGTGGCGCAATCTCGGCTCACTGCAACCTCTGCCTCCTGGGTTCAAGCGATTCTCCTGCCTCAGCCTCCTGAGTAGCTGGGATTACAGGCACACGCCACCACGCCTGGCTAACTTTTGTATTTTTAGTAGAGATGGAGGTTTCACCACATTTGCCAGGATGATCTCAATCTCTTGACCTCGTGATCCACCCGCCTAGGCCTCGCAAAGTGCTGGGATTACAGGTGTGAGCCACCACGCCCGGCCAAGGACACTTGTCTTTAACCACCCAGAATCCATTCTCTCCTCTACTGGCACAAGAGGTTCCACAGGGTCGGCCTGAGGACCCCAGCAAGGCTGAGCAGAGAACTGCACTCCGGTGGCCCAGCAAGTGACCTGGGGCTAGCATGTGATCCAAGCCAGGCCTGGGATACTCCATGCTGAGATTTGTATTAGAATTGCTGGATTGTTTCTCTGTAAGCCCTGGGAGGAAGTAAGCCAGGGTTGTTTGTCATGGGCCCTACAAAGAGACTCCCAGAGGACAGAGCCAGCGTGAGGGAAGCACTACAGACAGGCAGGGAGAGGCTATGTCCAGATGACATCATTTGAACCCCTGGGCCCAATGATACCCGTGATCATCGAACATCCCAGCCCAGGAGCCAGGAAATGCCCCTCTTTATTTATTTATTTTTTTTGCCTGTTTGCCTTCAGTTTCAGTCACTTACAACCAGAAGGACCCTAATGCAGAGAGCTACTGCCCCCATGCTGAGAGGTTCACGTCGTCAACCTGCAGCCCAGGAGAGCCCTCCTGGCCAGGCGGCACTCCTGTCCCCATGCCACCCCCAGCTTCATCTGGCCAACTCCAGTTCCTGCCAGCATCTCGTCATGAGATGTGTCCTCCGCTAGAAAATCTTCCCTGAACCCCAGACTCCCTTAGGTGCCCCTGCCATGCTCCCATAACCTCTGTGTCTACCGAGGTCTCAGTGGGACAGAGGGAAAAGCGATGGTTCATTGTAACCCACACCTGACGTGCCTGCTTTCCCATGGGAGGAAAAGCAATGAGCCACACATCTCTAATCAGCAGAGAA
Organism: Pongo pygmaeus; assembly: GCF_028885625.2. Taxonomy (NCBI): domain Eukaryota; kingdom Metazoa; phylum Chordata; class Mammalia; order Primates; family Hominidae; genus Pongo; species Pongo pygmaeus. Next base: position 18,305,282 of record NC_072391.2, read on the forward strand.
ATCCATCTTCCTCCTCTCCCTTCCCCTGTGAGCCTAAAGGGGGTAGGAGGGAGGCGAGGCCCAGAGCTGGGTGGCGACAGGACCAGAGGAGGCTTCTGTCAACCCACAAAGGCACCTGGAGCAGCTGCCCGCTAAGGCTGAGGAAGCTGAATTGTTCTAATAAAGCAGAATGGGGGCCGGGCGCAGTGGTTCATGCCTGTAATCTCAGCACTTTGCGAGGCCAAAGAGAGCAGATCGCTTGAGGTCAGGAGTTCGAGACTAGCCTGGCAAACATGGTGAAAACCCATCTCTACTAAAAATATTAATACAACAAATAGCTGGGCATAGTGGCATGTGCCTATAATCCCGGCTACTCAAGGGGCCGAGGCAGGTGAATTGCTTGAATCCACGAGGTTGCAGTGAGCCAAGATCACACCACTGCACTCCAGCATGGGTGACAGAGCTAGAATCTGTCAAAAAAAAAAAAAAAAAAAAAAAAAAAGGCCACACACGGTGGCTCATACCTGTAATCCCAGCACTTTGGGAGGCAGAGGCAGGTGGATCACTTGAGGTCAGGAGTTTAAGACCAGTCTGATCCCATGGTGAAACCCCATCTCTACTAAAAAATACAAAAATTAGCTGGGTTTGGTGGCAGATACCTATAATCCCAGCTACTCGGAAGGCTGAGGCAGGAGGATCCCTGGAACCTGGGAGGTAGATGTTGTAGTGAGCTGAGATGGTGCCACTGCACTCCAGCCTGGACAACAGAGCGAGACTCTGTCTCAAAACAAAGCAGGGGGCCGGGTGTGGTGGCTCACGCCTGTAATCCCAGCACTTTGGGAGGCAGAGGCGGGTGGATCACGAGGTCAGGAGTTTGAGACCAGCCTGACCAACACGGTGAAACCTCCGTCTCTACTAAAAATACAAAAATTAGCTGGATGTGGTGGCGCACCACTGTAATCTCAGCTACTCAGGAGGCTGAGGCAGGAGAATCCCTTGAACCTGGGAGGCAGAGGTTGCTGTGAGCCGAGATTGTGCCACTGCACTCCAGCCTGGGCGACAGACCGAGACTCTGTCTCAAAAAAAAAAAAAAAAAAGCAGAAAGGAAATATATGGTGATGGAACTGCGGTGTGGGCAGCGTGGTGGTGGTGGCAGCACTGGCGGAAGCCAGAAATTCAGTGTTCGATTCTCATAGCTTGTGTGGCTGTGATACAAAGCTCCTCCCACCTCCAAAATCATTCTGGAGGGTCCCAGAGTCTTGTGCTGCGTGGTGTCTGTGCTTAGTGGAAAAGGGGCCCACACTCCATGTTGAACGTGGCAGGAGTAGCGGCGGGGGGATGGCGGTGGGGAGGGGATCATGAGAGATGGGGAAAGGCGGATAAGGTCCCAGTGACCATGGGACCTGAAGCCCCCGAGAAGGTGCAGAAGTCTTGCAGAAGCACATGGGCTGGGCCTTCAGCTGGCATTGGGTGACACCAACTTTTGTCACACTGCCGTGTCTCACTGTCAGCTCCATGAGGGCAGGACTGGGTCAGCCTGAGTCTCTCTTTCATCCCCAGCCCCCAGCCTCCAGCCCTGCTGCAAGCTTGGGCAGCCTTCCCATTTCACATCATCTTCCTGCCTTCAGACTTAGCCAATAAGAGTTGACTTTAGCACGTGCTTGTTCCCAACTCTTCTCCTGCATTGTCTCACTTCATCCTCCTGTCACTCTCTCCATCACACAGGTCTGGACTCTGAGGTGCAGAGAGGTGAAGAACATGGCTCAGGCTCACGCAGGGAAGGCTCCATCCACTTAGGATTTTAACCCAGGCTTTCTGGCTCCAAGCTGAAGCCATTAGTCACCTTCTACAATGTAGTCCTTTTGCTAGTCCTCCTGGTCAGTGGGGTTGGTGCAGATTTAACACTGCTAAGGAGATCTCCTCCAATTCTCTTCTTCTTCATTTTTTAATTTTATTGCAGGGACAGGGTCTCACTCTTTTGCCCAGGCTGGAGTGCAATGGCACCATCACAGCTCACTGCAGCCTCAAACTCCTGGGCTCAGGCGATCCTTCCACCTCAGCCTCTCAAGTAGTTGGGACTCAGGCATGCACCACCAAGACCAGCTAATTTTTTATTTTGTAGAGATAGGGTCTTGCTATGCTGCCCAGGCTGGTCTCAAACTCCTGGTCTCAAGTGATCCTCCTGCCTCCACCTCCCAAAATGTTGGAATTACAGGCTTGAACCCCTGCGCCCAGCCCCCGCCCTCTTCTTTGAGCTCTGTCTTCTTCACTAAAATGTAAGTTGCATGAAGGCAGGAATCCCTGCGTTCCCTGGTACCTGCCAAGTCCTGCATTAACTAGTAGAATTAACTAGCACGTGAGTAAATGGGAATGTAAACTGATGTATGTTGCTCAAGTCAGCCTTCCTGAGCATTTTGCCCCAGCCATGAGGCCTGCCCTGCTGCCCTGATGATGACAGCCATCTGGGTCCTGGCTGGTGGCTCTGTGCATATTGTCATTGCCGCCTCTCAAGCTGAGTTGTTGCACTCCTGCAGCTCAAGGCCATCCAGCCACCGTGGGACTCAGAGGTTTATAAGATGCCCAGCTGCTGCTTGTGCCGTTATGAGTCACCTCTAATCCATCATAGCTCAACAGGAAATCAGTATGGTGATGGTTTCCTGGGATTACACATGTGAAATCAATGCCCAGGCCTGGCTGACTCTGTTCTGCAAACAGGCCAGGGCCTCTGTTTCCCGGGCCCAGCTCAACCACTTAACACGCTGTGTGACTTTGAGCTAATCACTTCCTCTCTCTGAACCTCAGTTTCCCCATCTGTTGTAGGAAGGAGATGACCCTAAATCCCCCTGCAGTGAGACAGTGGATGAGGGATGCACCCTCTGCCTGGTGCATCTGGCTTCCATGACCAGCACTTTGCTGAAACTGATCATGCCAACTGCAGCCTATTGCAAATTCTTCATGCACTTCTCATACAGTCCTTAAGACCACGTGACCTCTGGGTTTGTCTTCTGTTCCCTTAAATGTTGGTGTGAGCTGATGAAGCAGTGAGAAGGGAGGTGCAAAACACAAGCGGGGGCTTTGGAAACCAGACCCAAGATCTGAGATTGTACCATGAGGATGGTGGAAAGCACCAGAGAGTTTTAAACCAGGAAGCCGTTAAAACATGCCTGGGTAGACTTGTGCTTTAGGAGGGCCATTTTGGCTTCAGAGCAGCACACAGTTAGACTAGGCAGAGGGCAATAGGAGGAAGGCCTGGCAGGGAATCTGAGATGGACTGGGCAGGGGTAATAATGTGTGGGATATGGTTTGGCTGTGTCCCCACCCAAATCTCATCTTGAATTGTAGCTCCCATAAGTCCCACATGTTGTGGGAGGGACCCAGTGGGAGATAACTGAATCATGGGGGCAGTTTCCCCCATACTGTTCTTGTGATAGTGAATAAGTCTCACAAGAGCTGATGGTTTTATAAGGGGTTTCCCCTTACACTTGGTTCCCAATCTCTCTTGTCTGCTATCATGTAAGACATGCCTTTCACCCTCCGCCATGAGGCCTCCCCAGCCACGTGGAACTGTGAGTCCATTCAGTCTCTTTTTGTTTATAAATTACCCAGTCTCGGGTATGTCTTTATCAGAAGCATGAAAACGGACTAATATAGTATGAAAGTCCAGGAGAGATGCCAACAGAGAGAATGGCGAGAAGAACCCAAGAACCCAAGGAAGCTCTGTGGTCCCAGCATAAAGAGGGGTCCGGGAGAGGGGATGAGATGAGGCTAAGAGTGAAGAAAGGGCCGGATTGGAGAGGGTTTTAAACCACATTGAAAGAGTGTGGATTTATTTTATCCTAAAGCCATGGGAATGGTTTTAAAGAGAGAAATTCCATCCTGGCTAACACAGTGAAACCCCATCTCTACTAAAAATACAAAAAATTAGTCAGGCGTGGTGGTACATGCCCGTAGTCCCAGCTACTTGGGAGGCAGAGGCAGGAGAATTGCTTGAAACCGGGAGGTGGAGGTTGTGGTGAGCAGAGATTGCGCCACTGCACTCCAGACTGGGTGACAGAGAGAGACTTCGTCCAAAAATAAATAAATGAATAAATAAATAAATGAGGGAAATAATATGAATGAATTTAAGAGGAGAAAGACGAGTGCTAAGGAGTCAAGAAACCACTGCAGTTGACCAAGCTAAAGATAATGGGGCTGGGTGCAGTGGCTCACACCTGTAATCCCAGCACTTTGGGAGGCCAAGGTGGAAGGATTACTTGAGGCCAACAGTTCAAGACCAGCCTGGGCAACATAGCGAGACCCCCATCTCTGTTTTAAAAATAATAATAATAATTAGGCCAGGTGAGGTGGCTCACACCTGTAATTCCAGCACATTGGGAAACTGAGGTAAGATAATTGATTGAAGTCAGGAGTTCAAGACCAGCTTGGGCAACATAGGGAGACCTTCATCTCTACAAATAATTTTAAAACATATTGGGAGGCCGAGGTGGGTGGATCACGAGGTCAGGAGATTGAGAACATCCTGGCTAACACGGTAAAACCCCGTCTCTACTAAAAATACAAAAAAATTAGCCAGGCGTGGTGGTAGGCACCTGTAGTCCCAGCTACTTGGGAGGCTGAGGCAGGAGAATGGCATGGACCCGGGAGGTGAAACTTGCAGTGAGCCGAGATCACGCCACTGCACTCCAGCCTGGGCGACAGAGCGAGACTCCGTCTCAAAAATACTAATAATAATAGTAAAATAAAAATAAAAAGACAAAAAATAATAATTAAATTTTTTTAAAAAGTTGACGGGTCCACTTTGGAGGTGTGGCCAGATTCTAGAGAAATTGATGAGGTAGATGCTATAGACTTGGCAGTTGAATGGATGGAGGAGAAATAGAGTCAAGGGCAAGTCCCAGGATGATCTTAGACAACCTGGTGATACCCTTTCCTGAGATGGAAAACACCAGAGAAGCTGAGTGCAGTTTAGGTCAATGGTCGGCCAGCTTTTCTTAAAGATTCCAAGATTTAGGCCGGGCGCGGCAGCTCACGCCTGTAATCCCAGCACTTTGGGAGGCCAAGGCGGGTGGATCACCTGAGGTCAGGAGTTCAAGACCAGCCTGGCCAATATGGTGAAACCTCATCTCTACTAAAAATACAAAAATTAGCCAGGCATGGTGGCGGGTGCCTGTAGTCCCAGCTACTTGGGAGGCTGAAACAGGAGAATCGCTTAAACCCGGGAGGCAGAGGTTGCAGTGAGCCGAGATCGCACCACTGCACTCCAGCCTGGGTGACAGAGCAAGATTCTGTCTCAAAAATAAATAAATAAATAAATAAATGAAGACTATGGCCACTGTGGAAGCAGAAAGGTTGGAAAAGGTACAAAGAACGGTGGTGGCCATGAGGAAAGATGAGAAAGAGGAATCTTTTTTTTTTAATTTTTAATTTTTCAGACAGGGTTTCACTCCTGTCGCCCAGGCTGGAGTGCAGTGGTGCATCTCGGCTCACTGCAGCCTCAACCTCCCAAACTCAGGCGATCCTCCCACCTCAGCCTCCTGAGTAGCTGGGACTACAGGTCTATGCCCCCATGCCTGGCTAATTTTTTTTGTAATTTTAGTAGAGACAAGCTTCTGCCATGTTGCCCAGACTGGTCTTGAACTTCTGGACTCAAGCAATTGTCCCACTTCAGCCTCCTGAGTAGCTGGGACTACAGGCGCTACCACGCCCAGTTGTTTTTTTATATTTTTAGTAGAGATGGGGTTTCGCCATGTTGCCCAGGCTGGTTTATTGCTTTCTAATTTTTTATTTTTTCTTTGAGATGGAGTCTCACTCTGTTGCCCAGGCTGGAGTTCAGTGGTGCGATCTCAGCTCATTGCAACCTCTGCTCCCTGGTTTCAAGCGATTCTCCTGCCTTAGCCTCCCAAGTAGCTGGGATTACAAGCATGTGCCACCATGCTTGCTAATTTTTGTATTTTTAGTAGATATGGAGTTTCACCATGTTGGCCAGGTTGGTCTTGAGCTCCTGACCTCAAGTGATCCTCCCACCTCGGCTTCCTAATGTGCTGGGATTACAGGCATGAACCACTGCTCCCAGCCTGGTTGTTGTTGTTGTTGTTGTTTGAGACGGAGTCTCGTTCTGTCACCCAGGCTGGAGTGCAATGGTGCGATCTCGGCTCACTGCAACCTCCGCCCCCCGGGTTCAAGCATTTCTCCTGCCTCAGTGTCCCAAGTAGCTGGGACTACTGGCGCGTGCCACCACGCTCAGCTAATTTTTTTATATTTTTAGTAGAGACAGGGGTTTCACTGTGTTAGCCAGGATGGTCTCAATCTCCTGACCTCATGATCTGCCTGCCTTGGCCTCCCAAAGTGCTGGGATTACAGGCGTCAGCCATTGCGCTCCCCGGCAGTGTGTGTGTGTGTGTGTGTGTGCGTGTGTGTGTGTGTTTTGAGACGGAGTCTCACTGTCGCCCAGGCTGGAGTGCAGTGGCACGATCTCGGCTCTCTGCAAGCTCCACCTCCTGGGTTCACACCATTCTCCTGCCTCAGCCTCCCGAGTAGCTGGGACCACAGGCACCCACCACCATGCCCAGCTGATTTTTTTGTATTTTTCGTAGAGACGGGGTTTCACCGTGTTAGCCAGGCTGGTCTCGATCTCCTGATCTCGTGATTTGCCCGCCTCGGCCTCCCAAAGTTCTCGGATTACAGGCGTGAGCCACCGTGCCCAGCCTGTTTGTTTTTAAATGGGAGAGACGTGTTTAAATCCCTCCAATGGGAAAAGAAAGAAGAACTGGGGCTACAGTGGTGGGGAGGGAGGGAGATGAATGATGACTCTGTCACTAACAACCCCTGGGACTGTGGGCAATGGATTTACTGCCACTTCCTCATCTGTAAAGTGGAAGTAATAACAGGATCTGACTCACTGGGCTGATGTGAGGAGGGAACCAGCCAGTGGGTGCACATTTCTCAGGGCATAGAGATAAGCTACAATAAATGTCATTCCCATTATCAACCTCCTCCATGGCTTCTAAAAGGAGCAAGTCTAGGTGTGTAGGACCCCACTGTCTGCAAGGTTTCCCAGCTTGGAAGGTGGCCCTGGTAATCGGAAGCATCTGGAATTATTATTAATACTTTCTTCCGCTCTTCTGTGACAGCTTAAATAAATTGGATTTTTTAATGTTGTGTTTTTTTAAAAAAAATCAATAGGAATAACAGGAACATACAGTAGGTGTACGCAGAGCTTAGCGGAAGTACCAGAGGCAGGATTTTGATGAGGGTTTGATCTCCTCTGGTTCGTTGGATCTGTGAGTGACTGCTCTATAACTGGCCTGAGGTCAGACATCCCTGACCCCCCCACCCCCCGCCCTTTTTTTTTTTGAGACGGAGTCTACCTCTGTTGCCCAGGCTGGAGGGCAGTGGCGCAATCTCTGCTCACCACAAGCTCCGCCTCCCGGGTTCACGCCATTCTCCTGCCTCAGCCTCCCGAGTAGCTGGGACTACAGGCACCCACCACCACGCCTGGCTGATTTTTTGTATTTTTAGTAGAGAGGGGGTTTCACCGTGTTAGCCAGGATGGTCTCGATCTCCTGACCTCGTGATCCGCCTGCCTTGGCCTCCCAAAGTGCTGGGATTACAGGCGTGAGCCACCACGCCTGCCCCCCCCCCCACCCCCTTTTTTTTTTTTCCGAGATCAAGTCTCACTCTGTTGCCCAGGCTGGAGTACAATGGTGCGATCTTAGCTCTTTGCAACCTCCGCCTCCTGGTTTCAAGCGATTCTCCTGCCTTAGCCTCCCGAGTAGCTGGGATTACAAGCATGTGCCACCACACTTGCTAATTTTTGTATTTTTAGTAGACATGGAATTTCACCATGTTGGCCAGGTTGGTCTTGAGCTCCTGACCTGAAGTGATCCTCCCACCTCGGCCTCCCAAAGTGCTGGGATTATATAGGCATGAGCCACAGTGCCCAGCCTTGACCCACATTTTTTATGGGGAAAAGAGGGTTGTGAGCCCTTTGCAGCCTGAGTTTTCACTGCACGTTGGAGCGGGAGGGGTCTGTGGTGGGTGGAACTGGGTCCTCCCCAAATGCATGTCTACCTGGAGCCTCAGAATGTGACCTTGGTTGGAAAGAGGGTTTTTGCAGAAGTAATTAAGGAAAGGGTCCAAATGAGATCATACTGCATTCGGGTGGCCCTCAGTCCGACGAGTGGTGTCTTTATAAGATGAGAGGTTGCACAGAGGCACATATACAGCGGAGAAGACCACTTGGAGACAGAGGTGAAGACTGGAGTGGTGCAGCCAGGGAACTGCCAAGGTGCCAGGAGCCACCAGGAGCTGCAAGAGGCAAAAACGATTCTTCCCCACAGAGGGAGCAGGGCACCGCAGACAGGTTGGTTTCAGGCTTCTGGCCTTTAGGACTGTGAAAGGAGACAGTTCCACTGTTTTAAGTCACCCAGTAGAAGGTCATTCATTATGGCATCCCCAGGACACGAAGACAGTCTGGCTTCATGATTGGTCTAGGTTGGTGAAGGAGGATACGGGGTCCTCTGAGGCCATTGTGGTGGCACTGAGTAGCCCGAGGGACCCTTTTCAGCATCAGAATGGTGGGAAGTGGTGTGCAGACCAAAGCTGTGAACATGCAGAGTGGGAGGACTGGGGTCTAGCAGCCTGCTGGGAGGGCCTGTCCAACCAAAGACCTTTTGATCTACACTTTTTTTTTTTTTTCAAGACGAAGTCTCGCTGTGTCACTCAGGCTGGAGTGCGGTGGTACAATCTCAGTTCACTGTAACCTTTGCCTCCCATGTTCAAGAGATTCTCCTGCCTCAGCTTCTTGAGTAGCTGAGATTACAGGCACACGTCACCACACCCAGCTAATTTTTGTATTTTTTGGTAGAGATGGGGTTTCTCTGTATTGGCCAGGCTGGTTGTGAACTCCTGGCCTCAAGTGATCAGCCTGCCTCTGCCTCCCGAAGTGCTGGGATTACAGATGCGAGCCACCACACCCAGCCAATTTACAAATATTTTGAAGATGCTACTTATGAATGGCCCAATAATTTTACTTCTAGGAGTTTATCTTAAGGAAAAAATAAAAAATTCAGATGAAACCTCATCCCTCTAGATGTTTATCAAGACACTATTTTTTTTTCCAGGGGGTGCGATCTTGCTCTGTCACCCAGGCTGGAATACAGCGGTGTGATCATGGTTCACTGCAGCTGGAACCTCCCAGGCTCCAGCAATCCTCCGACCTCCCAAGTAGCTGGGACCACAGGCCCGCGCTACCGCATATGCCCAGCTATTTGTATTTTTAGTAGAGACAGGGTTTTGCCATGTTGTCCAGGCTGATCTCAAACTCCTGGACTCAAGCAATCCTCCCGCCTCAGCGCCTGGCCCAAGACACTTTTTTTTTTTTTTTTCTTTTCTGAGATGGAGTCTTGCTCTGTCACCCAGGCACGATCTCGACTCACTGCAACCTCTGCCTCCTGGGGTCAAGCGATTCTCCTGTCTTAGCCTCCCAAGTAGCTGGGATTACAGGCACCCACCATCATGCCTGGTTAATCCAAGACACTATTTATAAGAAAACCTAAAATCAGTCTACACGTCCAATAGTGAGGAAATGATTAGGTGAATTACAGTACATCCACAAGATGGATTACTAAACAGACATTGGTATGATTTATGAAGAGTGTTTAATGTTTACAAAGAGCTTTTAATGATGTGGAAGATGGTGGTGGTATAATAAGTGGGAAAAAACTGGTTATAAATGATATCACAATATAATGTCAACGATGAAAAAAATGCACAAAAAAAGACTTTTTTAAAACGTCGAAATGTCAAAGTGGTCTCTAGTTGGAGGAATAATTTTTTTTTTTTAAAACAAACTTCTTCATACTTTTTGTACTTTTAAAATGATTTACTGTGTACATGGATTACTTCCATAATCAAGAAAAAAAGTACAAACTTTTAAAATGCCGTGAACGTGGTTTCCATTTTTATTTTCTCTGATGAGTGACTGCACATCAGCGATCTTGAGTTATGCTAACTACTTAGGCCAGTCACGACACACACACACACATACAGAGAAGTCACACAGGCTGTATCGGGCTGGCTGTCGCAAATGTACATGGAATTACATGGGTTGAAGTTGTTTGGCAGCTAGTTAACATACGCCACCCAATGACGGGACACAATCTGGTCACACGCTGCCTCTCCCACCTGTTGCTGTTCTTTACAAATGTCCATGTGTCGGGCTGGCAAAGTGGCATCCTGCTGGCATCTCTGTGGTGGTCCCAGAGTGGTGGAGTGCCCAGGTCAGTATCTACTCTGGGTCCCATTCTCAACTGCCCTGGCCTTGACATCAGAGCTTCCGGTTCCCTGCTGGCTCTTCTGCACGCTGGATCCATGCCAGTCCAGGCCCCCTCCAGGCACACACCTGGGGCAGACTGAGAGCACAGTGGACGCTGTCCTGATGTGAACTGTGCCCAGACACAGGATGGGGGGAAGCGGGAGATGTGACCACAACACCACACACAAGCTCGATCTTTACAGATGGGCCCTCTGGGTCTCTGGGAATGCTATATGGGTGGTGCCCGAGAGACATGGGGGCCATATGGAGCCCTCCAGGGCACAGTTGCTGGGAGAGGACAGACAGGGGAGGGGACCTGTGCCCATGTGCCTAGCTCTGAGAGCAGAGCTAGGAGGGTGGATGGGGAATGTGTCCGACATGGTGCTATATTGTTGAGAAGTCACGATTACACACAGCTGGGGAGCATGCCCCTCTCCCAGATCATTCACACAGTGGGTTAGATACAGCTAGAGAGAAGTGGAGATATGCTTTTTTGAGGGAGGACCTTTCCTGGTGGTTGGATAAACAGTGAGACAGACTCCTGGGTTTGGCATGCTCTGGGGAAGACCATGCGACGGTGAGGGACTCCCTACTGCTACACTCTGTACAGGGTGGCCGGGCCCGCCTGCCATGCCCATGGCCTCTGGCGACAGTCACGGGCTTGCCTTCAACCCCTTCTGCCTTGGAGAGCTCTTGGGCCCCGGTGAAATGGGGGCTATAAAGACAAGAGGGTGGGGGGGTCCCCATGGCCCCAGGGCACCCCACGTGGGGGCTACATGATGTTGCACTGGGTGGCCCCACAACAATCCTTGATGAGTGCCAGCCCCGTCTTGGCCACCGTGGGCTTGCTAGGTGGGGGCTCTGCTTTCTTCTCTGCCCGGGAGCCTGCAGCAAGATGTGGGCACAGGGAGGGGGGAGAAAGGAACAGAGAGAGAAAGGTGAGGTGAGCAGAGCCCTGACCATCTGCAGCCCAGCCCCACTGCAACCCCTGGCCAGGTCTTGTTCCAGGCCTTGTTCAGGTGGTATGGAGAGCTGATGCACATTTCATATGATCCTCAGCTGGTCCTCATTTTATAGTCCTCATTTTATATGGTCCTCAATGCTCAGCTTCCAATCCTAAATTTCAGCCCTCCTCCTGTCAGCTGTTATCATCATTGTACCTGCCAAGCCTAGCACAGGGCCTGACATCCAAGAAGTATTTGGTAAATAAATGGGAAATTTTGTTCAAGTCATTTCAATCTGAGGGCTCATATTTTTCAATTTTTGAAAATGCTCACACATTCTTTTCAGATACCTCCACCTCCCATTCTCTGTTTTATCTCCTAGAATGCCTATCACATGTAAGCTGGACCTTCTCACTCTATCCTCTCGGTTTTATAACTTCTCTTTCATGTTTCTCATCTCTTTTTCTCTTTGTGCTGGATTCTGTGTAACTTTCTCAGGGCTGTCTTCCAATTTATAAATTCTCCCTTCATCTGTGTCTCTGTATTTAATCCATTGAGTTTTTACTTTATTGATAAAAAAAAATTTCAGAAGGCCAGTTTTTTTGCATGTCTACTTATTCTTTTTTCATAGCATCTTACTATTTCATTTTGGGTTTTATTCCTTCTCTTAGCTCTTTGATAATTTAAAAGTACTTAGTTTATTTTCCTTTTTAAATAGTTCTATTATTTTTAGTTCTTGGGAGGACATTCTCTTTGGTGCATCTACTGATTCTCCTCATGGTGATTCAGTTCTTCATGGGTTTTTCTTTTCTTTTCTTTTTTTGAGATGGAGTCTCACTCTGTCACCCAGGCTGGAGTGCAGTGGTGTGATCTCGGCTCACTGCAACCTCCGCCTCCTGGGTTCAAGCGATTCTCCTGCCTCAGCCTCCTGAGTAGCTGGGATTACAGGTGTGCACCACCATGCCTGGCTAATTTTTGTACTTTCAGTATAGACAAGGTTTCACCATGTTGGTCAGGCTGGTCTCAAGCTCCTGACCTCGTGATCTGCCCACCTCGGCCTCCCAAAGTGCTGGGATTACAGGCATGAGCCACTGTGCCCGGCTGGGTTTTTCATTTTTATTGAGGGCTCATTTTCAAGGGGATTGCTTTTTTCTGTGAGAATACTGTATACCATGGGATCCAGAAGAATCCCTACTGAGCAGTTTTGCATTTGCTAAATCTGCTAGGATCCCAGAGATTTCACTGGTTTTACAATAGTTTTTATCTTTCAACTTGGAATTCCAGTACCAGATGAGTAGTGTAAAGTTGGCCCCTTGCATGTGGTGCACACTTGGTGTTTTGATTTCTTGCTAGAATCATTTCTTTTTTCCACCCATAATCCAATAGAGAAGGCAAGTTTCCTTGCTCCTCCTCTATGCTGCTAAGTGGAGTTTTTCTACCTTGCCTTTCATGAAAGGGTCCATTGAGGAGGATGCTGGCCTTTGGCAGTGATCACGTGCCTTGTGGTTATAGGAGCCAGCAGAAGAGATCATTGCCCTTCTCTTTCCTTACTCCCTCCAACCATGTTTCACAGGATGTTAATGAAAACTGGGTTTGTAGTTTTATAGACAGTGGCAGCTTTTGGTTTTTGTCTTCCCAGCAAGATTTCAAGTCCCTCTTCCTCTAACAGCTCATGTCCCTGTGGCTGCAGGAGTGGGCATGTTATACATTCCTGGCCAATCCCAGTACCCCCAGCCTCTTGGTGATGGTAATGGATCTAAGAGGTGGGAACATAATCCAAGAAGGGCTGATCAGAATATTTCCCTGAGACTTACGTATTTCGATACCAGGGAAAAGAATCTGTGGTATTGCCTCAGAGTTGCTAAGCTATGGTTCTAGGGTTCTGTTCCCATGGAGAAGGCCTGTATTGTAGGAAAAAATGATGCTTACATGCAAAGAGAGGCAGAGATGAGAAAAAGAAGAAAAGGAGGGGAGGTAATAGTGTTCAGTCCTTGAGGCTCTAGTTCTTGTTGCTCTTTCTCCAACAAATTCCTTTTTTTGCTTAGACCAGTTTGAATTGGGCATCCATTTCTCTCTCTTTTTTTTTTTTTTTTTGAGATGGAGTCTCGCTCTGTCGCCCAGGCTGGAGTTGTAGTGGCGTGATCTCGGCTCACTGCAAGCTCTGCCTCCCCGGTTCACACCATTCTCCTGCCTCAGTTTTCCGAGTAGCTGGGAATACAGGCGCCCGCCACCATACCCGGCTAATTTTTTGTATTTTTGGTAGAGACGGGGCTTCACTGTGTTAGCCAGGATGGTCTCGATCTCCTGACCTGTGATCCACCCGCCTTGGCCTCCCAAAGTGCTGGGATTACAGGCGTGAGCCACCGTGCCCAGCCAGACATCCATTTCTTATAACTGAAAGAGGCCTCACTAATACAGCAGTTAAACACATTTGAGAAACGCTGGGTCAACAAAGAAAAGACAGTTTCTTGACAGCAGGATCCATCATCACTTTAATATCCTAATGGACATTGGGACTCTCCAAATACAGGGTCAAGCAAACAGCATTTCTCAAACTTATTTCATACAAAACCCTCTTTGCTCTGAGGATCTCATGAGGTTAATATTCTGAGACATATGCTTCTGGCTTCTCCAGAGATTCCAGACCTAACAGAGGCCAGAGCTCCCTGAGCCTCAGTGGCTACCCAATTCCTTCTATGAAATGCACCAAACTTTGCAATTAGGGAGGAACAACTACCAGGACCAGGTACATAGTTTGCAGAGTTCAATGCAATATGAAAATGTAGGGCCCCATGTTCCAAACGTATTAACAATTTCTAGACAGCAACAGGAGAACATTAAACCAAGCATGGCACCTTTCTAGGCATGAGGCCTCAGGCAACTGCCTGCAGGCCCATGAGGCTGGTCCTGCCAGCTGTCATCCCATGCTGAAATCTGATCTCTAGATCTGATCTCTAGAAAGCATTTTGTTGTGCCTCTTATGGCTCCCAGACTTCTCTGAAATGGCCTTTTTTTTTGAGACAGAGTCTTACCCTGTCACCCAGGCTGGAGTGCAGTGGCCCAATCTCAGCTCACTGCAACCCCCACCTCCCGGGTTCAAGCAATTCTCCTGCCTCAGCCTCTCAAGTAGCTGGGATTCCAGGTGTGTTCCACCGTGCCCAGCTAATTTTTGTATTTTTGGTAGATATGGGGTTTCACCATGTTGACCAGGCTGGTCTTGAACTCCTGACCTCAGGTGATCCACCCACCTCAGCTTCTCATAGTGCTGGGATTACAGGCGTTATCCACTGTGCACCTGGCCTGAAATATATTTTCTCTCTTGTGGGGGAGGGGAATGAATAATGTATATACTCACTGGCTGGAGATTTGGTTACTTTGTCTAGAGGTTTTAACTTGATTCTCAGGAAATCAGCCATTTCCTTGTCTTCTTCTTGCTCCCTGTGAAAGTAGATGGGTAAAAGAAAAGAAGATATATAGCAAGCAAGGAAAGCATCAAGGAACCAATGAAATAAACCAATAGGTTAAGTAACAGGCTTTGTGGATGGTGCATATATGTTGTTGTGTGTTATGCGTGCACAGTATATATATGTTGTATCTGATGAACCTGCTCTGAACCAGAGACACATATCAATGATGGGGTAAATGCTTACCCAGAGGTAGGTAAGTGACCCCAGGGCAGAGGCAGGGACATTACAGGACCCTGCTGGGGGGTCAGTGAGTGAGGCAGCACCTCTCCTGACCTTGTATTTTGAAGCCATCCTATTCACCTGTGCTCCCACAAAGTATGAGGCAGGTCTCAGAGAGCAAGTCACTCCAGCTCTTCCAAGGATCACCAAGATAAAGTAGGTGGGTGCAGACTTGCTGAACTGCCTTGAAGAGACAGGATCTTTCCTTGCCACCCAGGCTGGAGTGCAATGGTGCAATCATAACTCCCAGAAGCCTTGAACTCCTGGGCTCAAGAGATCCTCCCACCTCAGCCTCCCAAGTAGCTGAGACTACAGGAGCACTCCAACACTCCCAGTTAATTGAAAAAGAATTGTAGAGATAGGGGGGTCTCACTATGTTGGGGCAGCTTGTCTGTCTGCCCAGGACTGGCATTGATAATTTCTTCTAGATCTGGAAGCAGAACCGGAGGTAAGAAGAATATAATATTTGTTGTAGTTTTTTGTGTTTTCTTGTTTTGTTTTGTTTTTGAGATGGAATCTCACTCTGTCACCCAGGCTAGAGTGCATTGGTGCAATCTTGGCTCACTGCAACCTCTGCCTCCCAGGTTCAAATGGTTCTCCTGCCTCAGCCTCCCAAGTAGCTGGGATTACAGGCATGCACCACCACGCCCGGCTAATTTTTGTATTTTTAGTAGAGACGGGGTTTCACCATGTTGTCCAGGGTGGTCTTGAACTCCTGACCTCAGGTGATCCACCCACCTTGGCCTCCCAGAAGTGCTGGGATTACAGGCGTGTCAGCCACTGTACCCGGCCATAGAATATAATATTTGGATAGGAGGGAAAGTTGGTTTCTCTCATTAACTAGAAGTCCATTGCAGCATGAAGAAGGGCAGTGGAATTGCTAGTCCCAGGACCCTTGAAGAAAGGTCTCTGAGGACACAGACAATAAAGAGCAAGTTGCCCTATGGGTTGGAAGGGCCTCTTTCCTTGTGAAAGGCCCTAAAAGCTTTGCTCTGGTGTAAGAAAACAAAAATCAAGAACCAACATGTACAGCTTTCCACATTTTCAACATTTACAACATATTTTTACACTGCAGCTCCAGGGCTGTGGTTATCCAGGTCAAGGCAGCAGATGCAAAGAGAAGACCCTGATACTTAGAAAAGGGCATTGGCGCCACTCAGGGGAAGGGAAAGGGGAGAACAAAGCTGGCAGGTTGGGAGGGCAGAGGTTGGGAGCAAGTCAGTTCAGGTGGCAGAGTTTTGGTAGAAACTGACAGCAGAAGTTTCAAGACATTGCCTTGAGGAGTGGCAGGATGTGAAGGAAGCTCTGCCACGTATTATGGGATGTGACTCCTCCCTGGTCACTTCCTGGAACAACGTTCCTTCAAGAGGCACAGATTGGAAATTCTCTTATATACGAAATGAGTTCTCAAGCCAGAAGGCTGGGGTTCCTTGGGATTCAGTGTCCAGAGACTATGGGTCAAGGCCATGCCTGTTAGGCAAGGCTGTGAGTCCCAGGAGCAGAAGATGGGTTCTGGAAGGAAGCAGAAGGTTGCGGTCCTGCAGCCCAGTGTGTGGGTACCTGCAGTGCACTCACCGTAACCGCTCGACCTCCGCATCGTCCACCAGGAAGTCTCTCTTCTGCACCAGTTTGTGGATCTTCTGGATTAGCTCATCCTCTCTCTGCTTCTGCAGTTTGGTTTTTTCTTTTTCTGGAAAGAAGACATCAACAAGGAGACAGATGAGCATTTTGGGAGGCTGAGGTGGGCAGATCACTTGAGGTCAGGAGTTTGAGACCAGCCTGGTCAACATGGTGAAACAACCCCATCTCTACCAAAAATACAAAAATTAGCCAGGCTTGGTGGCACACGCCTGTAATCCCAGCTACTCAGGAGGCTGTCAGCCACCACCTCGGGAGGCGGGAGAATTGCTTGAACCTGGGAAGCGGAGGTTGCAGTGAGCTGAGACTGCGCCACTGCACTCCAGCCTGGGCAACAGAATGGACTTCGTTTCAAAAAAGAAAAAAAAAAAAAAACTACAGAGAGACAGATAAGAGGGTGACCACTAAAAGCATTTGAGCTGGCTGGGCGCAGTGGCTCACACCTGTAATCCCAGCACTTTGGCAGGCCGAGGCGGGCGGATCATGAGGTCAGGAGATCAAGACCATCCTGGCTAACACGGTGAAACCCCATCTCTACTAAATACAAAAAATTCACTGGGTGTGGTGGCAGGTGCCTGTAGTCCCAGCTACTCGGGAGGCTGAGGCAGGAGAATGGCATGAACCCAGGAGGTGGAACTTGCAGTGAGCTGAGATCGCTCCACTGCACTCTAGCCTGGGTGATAGAGTGAGACTCTGTCTCAAAAAAAAAAAAAGCACTTGAGCTGAGCAGCCAGGATTGATTGGAGTCCTGACTCTGCCCTTCCACCCTCTGGATGAACTTGGAGAAGCAACTTGACTTCTTCAAGCCTCAGTTTTCTCATCTGTAAAATACACAGTGAGGCTTACAATGGGAGTAATGGGCTGGGCATAGTGTCTGCCACCTGTAATCCCAGCACTTTGGGAGACCAAGGCAGGAGGATCACTTGAGGCCAGGAGTTCAAGACCAGCCTGGGCAACATAGTGAGACCCTCCTATGTCTACAGAAATTTTCTTTGTAAATTAGCCACGTGTGATGGAGTGTTCCTGTAGTCTCAGCTACTTGGGAGGCTGAGGTGGGAGGATCTCTTGAGCCCAGGAGTTCAAGGCTGCGGTGAGTTATGATTGCACCATTGCCCTCCAGCCTGGGTAACAGAGAAAGACCCTGACTCTTAAAAAAAAAAAAAAAATTGGGGGTGGGGTGAGCGTGGGGAGGGAGAGCATCAGGAAAAATAGCTAATGCATGTTGGGCTTAATACCTATGTGTTGGGCTGATAGGTGCAGCAAGCCACCATGGCCCACGTTTACCTATGTAATAAACCTGCACATCCTGCATATGTACCCTGGATGTATAAATAAAATAAAATACAATTTTGAAATGCAGTAATGTTAGTAAACGGCTTAGTGGAGTGCTCGGCCTTGGCTGAGAGCCTTCAGTAAATGGTCGTGACAAAGCCAGGGGCTTCCGCAAAGGCAGGAGGTGAGAAGAGGCTCAGATAGGGGTGCTGGGAGGGAACTAGTTTCTTTTTTTTTTCCTTTGGTGAGGGTAAACCAATTTACCAGAAGAAAATCATCCATGCTGATGACATTAACCCTGTCCCAAAACACTAAGTGCTAGGATGCCAAAGAGAAAAAACAAAAAAAAAGAGAGAGGGCTGAAGATGAGGTTTGAGAAAATTAGAAAGCAAAAACATTTTTAAACCCACTTGGGCTCTTTCTGCTCAAATCCCTTCAGAATAAAAAATGTGGGGCAGCTTGTCTGCCTGCCCACGACTGACGTTGATCATTTCTTCTGGATCTGGAAGCAGAACCAAGGGTAAGGAGAACATAATATTTGGATAGGAGAGAAAGTTGGTTTCTCTCATTAACCAGGAGTCCACCACTGCATGAAGAAGGGCAATGGGCTTGCCAGCCACTCCCCATTCCCAGCCATTGGTGCATTGGATGATGGTGTCATCGCTCCTGCCGTAGTAAGTCTTGTGGGTCGGGTCTGATTCCCCAAATCACTCGTCAACACCACAGAGCCGCTCCCTGCCCTCTCCAAGCATGCACCAACACCCATCGACTCACCAGGACCCTGCTCACTCAGGAGCTCGTGGTGTGACTTTACTCTCCAAATAACCATTGACAGCACTCTGACATTCCCAAGTGCCCTCCACTGCTCTCTAGATCTTAGCCAGAATCAGCGAACAACTGGCTGGGCCCCCAGTATCTGCAAACCTCTGTCTCCAAGCCATTCATCCACGTCTTATGTCACTCGCCAATAGAGGCATTCCCCAGCCTCAGCTGCAGCAACTCCCAGGAGAAACCACCTACTCACACAAGTGGCCTGCGTCAGCTCACAGACCTATGACTAGCCCAAGTGTCCAAGTCATTGGCCAATGCTGCTCACGTGCATGTGTGCTACATACCTTTCCCATCATCTTCCACTTGCCTACAGGTGCCACTCACTGAAATCCTAACTTCCATGGTCATGGTATTAAGAAATGAGGCCTTTGGTAAGCGAGTAGATTATGAGGGTAGAACCCTCATGAATGGAATTAGTGCCCTTATAAAAGATGCCCGAGGGAGCTTGTTTGCCCCTTCCACCACACAAGGACACAGTGAGAAGTTACCATCTATAAGGAACAGGCCCTCACCAGGCACTGCATCTGCCAACACCTTGATCTTGCACCTCCCAGCCTCCAGAACTGTAATAAAAGTTGTTTACAAGCCCCCGGTCTAGAGCAAGCCACAGAGACTAAGGCACCCCCAAAGTTCATGTGTGCCCTATTTGGAAATAGTTTTCCCCAGTTTATATCTCTTCTATTTGGAAATACTCTATTTCCAAAGTAATTTGGAAGTTGCTTTGCACATGTAATTATAATAGTTAAGCTAAAATGAGGTCATACTTATTAGCATGGACCCTAAACCCAGTGACTTGTGTCCTTATAAGAAGAGGAAAGAGACCCAAGCATGGTGGCCTGCACCTGTAATCCCAGCTACTTGGGAGGCTGAAGCAGGAGGATCACTTAAGCCTGGGAGTTCTAGACCAGCCCGGGCAACACAGCCAGACCCTGTCTTTTAGAAAAAAAAAAAAGAGAAGAGGAGAAGACACACAGACACACACAGGGTCATGTGAAGATGGAGGCAGAGACTGAAGTGGTGCAACTACAAGGCAAGCAATGCCAAGGATTGTGTGTGCTACTGTTAAAGTAGGTAGCCAGGAAGCCAAGAGCAAGAAAGGAGAGGGGATTTCCCCCCAAGGACGGCCAGGCAACCATCAGGTGATGTCAGGCAGTTGTTAAAATTGTCTCTCTAAAATAATAACTGGTCGCAGCTGGTGCCAGGGAAAGGCCATCTCCCAACAGATAGAAAACACCTGAAGTGATCAGCGGCTTCCCAATGAGATCTCAGGAGTTGGGCAACTGGGCTCAAGCATGCACATTAAGAGGCAAAATGGCGGAGTCTAACTGTTATATGACGTTCCTCTAGGAACACTCAACTGGTGAGGGAAAAACATCTCAAATGATCAGGCGCATGACTTCTGTAAATACACTGTGTTTGCGGCCTCTCCCAAGCGCTGGCAGGCCACTGTGCATGAGCACAACCTGCCCTGAGGAAAAAGGAAGGGAGGAGAGACATAAAACCCTGGAACATGCCAACATATAAAACGCCAAATCAAAGGTCAAGTGGTGCACTTGGATCTCTCAAGTCACCCACTTGGCCATCTTCCAAGTGTACTTTACTGCCTTTCATTCCTGCTCTAAAACTTGTAATAAACTTTTGCCCTTCTCTAAAACTTGCCTCGGTCTCTCACTCTGCCTTATGCCCACTGGTGGAATTATTTCCTCTGAGGAGGCAAAAACCAAGTTGCTTCAGACTCGTATGGATTTGCTACTGCTAATGATACAGGAGTTAAGAAGAAATTATTTAGGCAGATAGGGTAAGGAAGTCCTTGCTAACGTTTTCCTTTTAATGAAAAGCAGCCCCCAAATCATTTTCTTTTCTAACAAGGAGCAGCCGGTAAAATCGAGCTGTAGACATAGTCAAGGGAGCTGGAAGCTTACACAGGTGAATGCTGGCAGCTGTGCCCATAGGAAAAGGCTACCTGGTCTAGGTATGTTCAAAATGGTGGCTCCACGCTCCCTTCTCTTTGCCAGCCATATGTACAGTAAGGAGAAGACAACATGGCACCACCCAAGTGTAAAGTCCACTTGCATAATAAGATTAGTTGATTAGGGTGGAGTGGCCAGGCTTCCCCACGTGCTATGTAAACGTCACACCTGCTCCAACCAATCTGTGGGCCCTATGTAAATCAGACACCACCTCAAGCTTGTCTGTAAAATTTGGTGCACTCTGCCACAGGCCGGAATTCCCATTCAGGGACTTCTTGAGAGAGACAGAGAGAGCTGTTCTCCTTTCTCTTTCTTTTGCCTATTAAACCTCCACTCCTAAACTCACTCCTCTGTATGTCAGTGTCTGTGTCCTTAATCTGCTTGGAGAGAGGCAACGAACCTTGGGTATTTATCCCAGTCAACAACACTATTTCACTAACACTACCAGAAGCTAAGAACAGGCAAAAGAGTCTCCCCTAGAGCCTTAGCAGGGAACAAGGCCCTGTTGGCACCTCGACTTTGGATGTCTGGCCTCCAGAACCGAAAGAGAATACATCCAGAACCGAGAGAGAATACATTTCTGTTGCTTAAGCCATCCAGTTTGCACTAATTTGTTAGGCAGCTCTGGGAAATGAATGTAATATCCTAGGGCTTCAGGGGACTCCAGTGTCCTTCCAGTAATTGTTTGTTTTGTGCTTACATAAGCTTGGATGGGTTTCTGTACCTTTCAGCCAGACTAATCCTTGGAGGACTGTGAAATGAGAGAGTGGAACAGGCCTGGTGGTTCCTAACCCTCACTGCTCATCACAATCATGTGCGAAGCTTTAAAAATTGCCAATGCTGGGCCAGGTGCGGTGGCTCACGCCTGTAGTTCTAGCACTTTGGTAGGCCGAGGCGGGCAGATCACGAGATCAGGAGGTTGAGACCATCCTGGCTAACACAGTGAAACCCAGTCTGTACTAAAAATACAAAAACAAAATTTGCTGGGCATGGTGGCGGGCACCTGTAGTCCCAGCTACTCAGGAGGCTGAGGCAGGAGAATGGCGTGAACCTGGGAGGCGGAGGGTGCAGTGAGCTAAGATTGCACCACTGCACTCCAGCCTGGGCGGCAGAGCGAGACTCTGTCTCAAAAAAAAAAAAAAAAAAAAATTACCAATGCTTAGCTGGGCATGGTGGCTCACGCCTGTAATCCCAGCACTTTGGGAGGCTGAGTCAGGTGGATCACCTGAGATCAGGAGTTCAAGACCAGCATGGTCAACATGGTGAAACACTGTCTCTACTAAAAATGCAAAAATTAGCTGGGCTTGGTGGTGGTGCACACTTATAATCCCAGCTACTCAGGAGGCTGAGGCAGGAGAATCACTTCACTTGAACCCAGGAGGCGGAGGTTGCAGTGAACCGAGATCTCGCCACTGCACTCCAGCCTGGGTGACAGAGCAAGACTCCGTCTCAAAAAAAAAAAAAAAAAAAAAATTACTAATTCTGAGATGGATCAAGTGAGGCAGGAGAATATGGTCTGGAGGCAAGGAACCTAGGGCCAACTTCCTAGAACTAAATCAAAAGAAAAACCCCAACTTTCCACACCTAAGTAACAAAAGGACTGGAGGCTACTCCGTTTGCAAACCCTCCTCCTTTTCTGTGTGGCAGATGAGAAATTGAAAGTATATCTGATTGGTTGCAGAAAGCAACCGCAAAAGCTTTCTGCAAGCAATCAGACTAATTGTGGGCCACTACTTCATTTACA
Source organism: Pongo pygmaeus (assembly GCF_028885625.2). NCBI lineage: Eukaryota > Metazoa > Chordata > Mammalia > Primates > Hominidae > Pongo > Pongo pygmaeus. The sequence continues at coordinate 18,327,661 of NC_072391.2, forward strand.
TAGGGTGTACACTAAGTAGCCAATGGGAAACCTCTAGAGGGTATTTAAACCTCAGAAAATTCTGTACTGGGGCTCTTGAGCCCTATGCTCGGGCACATTCCCGCCCTGTGGAGTGTACTTTCATTTTCAATAAATTTCTGCTTTTGTTGCTTCATTCTTTCCTCGCTTATTTTGTGTGTGTGTGCATTTTGTCCAATTCTTTGTGCAAAACACCAAGAACCTGGACACCCTCCACCCAGTAACACAGGGACTCCCTTTTGGGGTCTGTGGGAGCCCCCCCACCCCAAGCATGGAAATAAAGGAAAATCTTGAGTCCCCTCAAAGGAAATTCTAGGCACCTAGCTAGCCTCGAAAAGTCAATAAGCAACTTATTAGTAAGAAGGTAATAGTAGCCTAAAACAACAGCCAAGGAAGTTAGAATCTGGAGATGTTTTGTTTTCTATAGAAACTGAAGATAAACATCTTAGCATATATGTCTGATTGTTTTTCAGAAACCCAGGACCCTACCAAATGGATCCACTGGCATATAGACGTCAGATAAGGGAAGACTAAGGACTGAATTCTGACCATCTTTCCTTGTCCTAGTGTCTTCCAGAGAGGCCTGGAGGGAGTCACACCCATGGGCCAGGGCTGACATTCTTTTCTGCTGACCCTCGATTTTTATTATTTTTATTATTTATTTATTTATTTATTTATTTATTTGAGGCAGAGTCTTGCTTTGTTGCCCAGGCTGGAGTGCAGTGGCACAATCTTGGCTCACTGCAACCCCCCTCTCCTGAGTTCAAGCAATTCTTCTGCCTCAGTCTCCCGAGTAGCTGGAAGTACAGGCAGGTGCCACCACGCCTGGCTAATTTTTGTAATTTTAGTAGAGACAGGGGTCTCACCATGTTGGCCAGGCTGGTCTCAAACTCTTGGCCTCAAGCAATCTGCCCACTTTGGCCTCCCAAGGTGCTGGGATTATAGGCGTGAGCCACTGCACCTGGCCTTGACCCCCGATTTTTAAACAAAGCTTCTCTTCCTTAACCAATTGCAAATTAGAAAATCTTTCAATCTACCTATGACCTGTGAGCCCCAGCTTCAACATATGCAGCCCTTTTAGGCCAAAACCAATATGTAATCTCATTGTATTGATTTACAATTTTGCCTGTAACTTCTGCTTGACTGAAATTTACCCCTGCCTTTAAAAACCCGCACTGAAATCGCCATTGCAAAATTATAACAGAGACAGTGAAAGAGATCCAACCTAATCAACTCCATCTTGCTTCTAACCTCCAAGCTGTCCTTGTTCATTACTGAGCATAGGCTGAACTAACTTTGGGAGGAACTTAGTTTATCATTTAAAACAAAGATGATAACAGCCTTTTCCCAAAACAAACTCCCTTCTTGCCTGGGAATTAGACTGCATTTGTAGGTGATATGGTTAGGCTTTGTGTCCCCACTCAAAACTCATCTTGAATTATAATCCCCATCATCCCCACATGTCAAAGGAGAGAGCAGGTGGAGGTGACTGAATCACGTGGGCAGTTTCCCCATGCTGTTCTCGTGATAGCGAGTGAGTTCCCATGAGATCTGATGGTTTTATAAGGGTTGGGCAGTTCCTCCTGCGTTCATTCTCCTTCCTGTCACCTTGTGAAGAAAGTGCCTTGCTTCTCCTTCACCTTCCACCATGATTGTAAGTTTCCTGAGGCTTCCCCAGCTATGCCGAACTGTGAGTCAATGAAACCTCTTTCCTTTATACCCAGTCTCGGGCAGTTCTTGACAGCAGTGTGAAAATGGACTTAACAAATTAACCACAAGATTAGGAATTATGGTTTAGGAATCACGCAGCTGGAGGCTACAAGATGCTGACCCTCCCCAAATTACTCTTGAGGATAACATCACTATTGTAAAACCCAAGATCAGTGCTTGAGATATTTTGCAGACCCTGCACTTGATGGGTCAGTGGGCACCACCCAGACTGATAAAGTGGCTCATCTGATCTTGTGGCCCCAACCCAGGAACTGACTCAGTGCAAGAGGACAGCTTTGGCTCCCTGTGATTTCATCTCCAACCCAACCAATCAGCACTCCATACTCACTGCCCCCCCCCCACCCCCCATCCACCAAATCATCTTTAAAAACTCTGATCCTGGAATGCTCGGGGACACTGATTTGAGTAACAAAACTCCAGTCTCCCTCACAGCTGGCTCTGCATGAATTACTCTTTCTCTATTGTAATTCCCCAGTCTTGATAAATCAGCTTTGTCTAGGCAGAGGACAAGGTGAACCTGTTGGACAGTACATTACCTATAAGCCAATTGAGGAGGTCAGGCTTGGAGCATTAGCTGCCCAGTCCTCCTTGCTTGGAGCCTTGCAAATAAACTTCTTCCTTTTTACCGCTGCAAAACCTCTGGGGAGATAGCTGGTCTTACTGTGCCAGGTGAGCAGACCCTAGTTGTATTAGTCCATTTTCACGTTGCTGATAAAAACATACCCGAAACTGGTTAATTTATAAAGAAAAAGAGGTTTAATGGACTCACAGTTCCACGTGGCTGGGGAGGCCTCACAATCATGGCAGAAGGCAAAAGGCACATCTTACTTGGCAGCAGGCAGCACAGAAAATGAGAACCAAGCGAAAGGGGAAACCCCTTATAAAACCATCAGCTCTCATGAGATTTATTCACTACCATGAGAACAATATGGGGGAAACTGTCCCCCATGATTCAGTCATCTCCCACCAGGTCCCTCCCACAACACATGGGGATTATAGGAGCTACAATTCAAGATGAGATTTGGGTGGGAACACAACCAAACCATATCACTAGTTGAGTTCTATTACAATGCCAGAGTCCAAAGCCAACAATGCCAGATCAATTGCATTGGGGTTTCTAGTGGGTGGTGAATAGACTTTGGTAGTTTTCCCTCATTCCTTTGTTGTTTTATGTTTGACATTTAACTTTTTTTTGGTAACAGCTTTATTGCAATATGATTCACATACCATGCAGTTCATCTGTTCCAAGTGTATTTGCAGAGTTGTGCAACCATCACCACAATCCATTTTAGAACATTTTAATCACCCCCAAAAGAAACTCCATACCCACTAGCTGTCACTGTCTTTCAATTAGGAGAGTCTCTTCACTCATTTATCTTTAGGACCTGCACAGTGCTGGGCACCTAGTAAATACTCACGAAAGCTAGAGGATTCAGTTCTACTGTCATTGTGCACTCTACCCTTACAACAAGACTGTGTCGAAGACCCCTACCCCTTGCCTTTGTTATTTATGGGATATTCACAACAACCATGCGGGGTAGTATTATTGGCCTCATTTTCCCAACAAGGAATTCAAGGCTCAGAGAAATTAAGTCATGAACTGTCACGAAGTTCACCTGCCTGCTAAGGCTGAATTCAAACCCGGATTGCTGCACCCTAATTACTAAAGTAGTAGTTCTTATGTGGGGGCTGTAAGCTGCAAGGTGTCTGAGAAGGTCTCAATCAATCTGGAGGTTTATTTTGCCAAAGTCGAGGAGGCGCCTGGGAAAAAGAGACACAGGCAGCAGTAGGATCCCTGGCCTGTGCTTTTTCCTGCAGAGGATCTTAAGGACTTCAATATTTAAAGGGGACAGAGAGGGCAGGAAGGGGAGGATTGCATTCTCTGACCCTCAGTGAATCTGCATTTTACACAGGATAAAGGAAACGGGAGTAGAGGAGGAAGTCAAATGTGCATTTGTCTCCGGGTGGGCAGAGGGATGATGATTTATAGTCTTGTCTTTGTCCCCTACCTGTGAGGATAAGCTGTTAATTTACATTGACGGGTGAGGGAGGCCCCTGGGAAGATAGGTGGCCTTCTATCTTGCAGCTATCTGTTTAGGAAAAAAAGAAAGGCAGTTTTGGCTGGGCACAGTGGCTCACACCTGTAATCCTAGCACTTTGGGAGGCTGAGGTGGGTGGATCATGAGGTCAGGAGATCGAGACCATCCTGGCTAACACGGTGAAACCCCGTCTCTACTAAAAATACAAAAAATTAGCCGGGCATGGTGGCAGACGGCTACAGGCTCCCAGCTACTCAGGAGGCTGAGGCAGGAGACTGGCATGAACCCGGGAGATGGAGCTTGCTGTGAGCAGAGATCGCGCCACTGCACTCCAGCCTGGGGGACAGAGCGAGATTCCGTCTCAAAAAAAAAAAAAAAAAAAAAAAAGGTAGGTTTTTGTATGACTCATAGTTCCCAAGCTTAACTTTTCCTTTTGGTATAGTGAATTTGGGGTCCTGGGACTTTATTTTCCTTTCACAGGGCAATGTTCCATGCCCCCCTGACCTCACTTGGGGTACATTCAACAACATCTGTACATCTGTAGACATTTTTCATTGTCACTGTCAGAAGGGTTTGAACTACAGCGACTCCATCTGGAATAGGGGCTGCGTAAAATAAGGCTGAGACCTACTGGGGCTGCATGCCCAGGAGGTTAGGCATTCTAAGTCACAAGATGAGATGGGAGGTCGGCACAGGATACAGGTCACAAAGACCTTCCTGATAAAACAGCATCAGTAAAGAAGCCTGCCAAAACCCGCCAAAGCCAAGATGGCGATGAAAGTGACTTCTGGTCGTCCTCACTACTCATTATATGCTAATTATAATGTATTAGCATGCTAAGAGGCACGCCCATCAGTGCCATGACAGTTTACAAATGTCATGGCAACATCAGGAAGTTACCCTATATGGTCTAAAAAGGGGAGGAACCCTCAGTTGTGGGAATTGCCCACCCCTTTCCCAGAAAACTCTTGAATAATCTACCCCTTGTTTAGCATATAATCAAGAAATAGCTATAAGTACAATCAATCGAGGAGCCCAAGCTGCTACTCTGCCTACTGAGTAGCCATTCTTCCTTTGCTTTCTTAATAAACTTGCTTTCACTTTATGGACTTGCCCTAAATTCTTTCTTGCTCTTGGTCCAAGAACTTTGGGGTCTGGATCAGGATCCCTTTCTGGTAACATCACTATTGCAAGGTAGCGGGGAGGTAGGTTGTGCTAATGGCCTACAGTGGGTAGAGGCCAGGGATGAAACTCAACATCCCACAAGACACAACACAGAGCCCTGTACCCCCAACAAAAAATGATCAACCCCAAAGGAAGATATTGACATTTGTCAACCCCAAATGTCAATAGTTGAAGGTTGGGAAATGCTACTCTAAGGCTCATCATGCTGCACTTGTAGCTCAGTCATAACTGCCACTTATGGGCACCCATTGTGTGCTGGGCCCAGTCTCTTTCTGCTAACTTGGGGGCTCCTTGAGAGTGGAGAACCGTTCTCTGTTCATCACTGCAAGCCCGGCTCCTAGGTTCAGGGCTTGCTGCAGAACAGCCTCTTGGGACATAGTTATTGAATTGACAGCATGGCAAAAACATTCAGGTCAAGGGTAATGGTGGGTGCTTATCTGGCCTATTTGAAAACACCTTTGCAAAAATGATAACAGTGAGAAAATTAGGACAGTGAAAGGGATCTGATCTAACCAACCCTCATCTTGCCTTTAACCTCCAAACTGCCCTTAATCATTCCCAGGTTTAGGCCACGCTAGCTTTGGGAGACATTTAGTTTATAGTTTAAATGATTATAACCTTTCCCACGAACTAAACTGCCTTTGTAAAGCTAATAAAAGGTCCCCATGTTAGAAGGATGGGAAGAGGTTGAATTCTGCTAAGGCAGAGACATAAATGACTACAGTCATTACTCCAGAGGTCACAAGATTCGCAACTTCCCCAATTACTCCTGCAGATAACATCACTATTGCAGAACCTAAGATCAGCCTTTTGAGATATCTTTTTAGGTTTTGTATTTCTGATGAATGATGATCCACGTGGACCTGCCACCCAGAAGTGGACTTAGCACCCCTGAGAACCATTTTTCACACACCTATGATTGCATCCCCAACCAATCAGCAGCATCCACTCTGATATAGTTTGGATGTGTGTCCCCACCCAAATCTCATATTGAAATGTAATCCCCAGTGTTGGAGGCGTGGCCTGATAAGCAGTGATTGGATCATGATGGAGGTTTCTCATGATGGTTTAGCACCATCCTCCTTGGTATTGTCTTTGTGATAGTGAGTTCTCAAGAGATTTGGTCATTTAAAAGTGTGTGGCACCTCCCTCCTCACTCTCTTGCTCCTGCTCTGGGCACATGACATGTCTGCTCCCTTGTCTTCCGCCATGATTTTAAGTTTCCTGAGGCCTTCCAGCAGCTGAGCAGACACCAGCATCATGCTTCTGGTACAGCCTGCAGAACTGTGAGCCAATTAAACTTATTTTCTTTATAAATTACTCAGGTATTTCTTTCTTTATTTTTTTTGAGTCAGAGTCTCGCTCTGTCGCCCAGGCTGAAATGTAGTGGTGAGATCTCACCTCACTGCAACCTCCACCTCCTGGGTTCCAGCAATTCTCCCACCTCAGCCTCCCGAGTAGCTGGAATTATAGGCACCCGCCACTACCCCTGGCTAATTTTTGTATTTTTAGTAGAGATGGGGTTTCACCATGATTGCCAGGCTGTTCTCAAACTCCTGACCTCAAGTGATCTGCCCCCTCAGCCTCCCAAAGTGCTGGGATTACAGGCATGAGCCACAATGCCTGGCCTGCGACTAGTATTTTGATAAGGGTAAGCCCCCCACAGAGGGCAACTAACCCAGCCTGATGGGCAGGGGAAAATTTTTTGGAGAAGATGCCAAATAAGTCAGGCATTAATAACTACCAAATCTGGGGCGACTTCAAAGTTAGAGTTTGTACACACTTCATCTGTTTCCAAGTAGGATAATAATGGTCATAATTGCTAATATTTACTGGACTTTTGAGGCCAAATATCAAGCTAAGCACTTAGTTTGCATCATCTCATTGATTTTTATGATATTTAATTTAATTTAATTATATAGTTTTTGAGACAGTGTCTCGCTGTGTTGCCCGGGCTGGAGTGCAATGGCACAATCTCAGCTCACTGCAACCTCCACCTCCCGAGCTCAAGTGATTCTCCTGCCTCAGCCTGCCGGTTAGCTGGGATTACAGCCGCCTGCCACCACACCCGCCTAATTTTTGTATTTTTAGTAGAGATGGGGTTTTGCCATGTTGGCCAGGCTGGCCTCAAATTCCTGACCTCAAGTGAGCCACCCACCTCAGCCTCCCAAAGTGCTGGGATTACAGGCAGTAGCCACCGTGCCCAGCCTCTTTATGATATTTATACTCAATGAATTAGGCCCTCTTACTATTACTACCCAGTTTTCAGAGGAGGAGAAATTGAGTCTCAGAGAAGTACAGTGACTTGTCCAAGGACAAGAAGGTGACCAGCATTCACTAGGACTTGAACCCAGGTCTGCCGGACTCGAAGTTGTGTTTGACACATGCAGTCAGGGAGCACTGCATTGCAAGAATGAGACTCTGTCTTCCAGACCCAGGCATACAGATGGGCCAGGCTGGGGGCCCCGAAGCACCTGCTTAGCACAAGGTGAAGTTGCAAATGGTTACCTGGGATGGCGACCAAGTTCTGCAGCTCCTGCTTCAAGTCCATGATGTCCTTGCAGAGCTGGATGTCATCCATCCTGGGGAAACAGGACACCACCAACAGCAGGTTACATCAGCAGAGCATTACACCCTGAGCATCACCCGGTTAACACAAAGAAGCTGTTAAAGGTGGGTTATGTTTTGAAAAGGCCATACATGCTCATTGTAGAGGTTTTCCCTCAAAAGGAAAAAGCCAAACACTGCTCAATTATCCCACCACCTAGAAATGATCAATCACTGTTTTTTGTTTGTTTGTTTGTCACAGAGTCTCACTCTGTTGCCCAGGCTGGAGTGCAGTGGCATGATCTCGGCTCACCGCAACCTCCACCTTCCGGGTTCAAGCGATTCTCCTGCCTCAGCCTCCCAAGTAGCTGGGATTATAGGTGCCTGCCACCATGCCCAGCTAATATTTTTTGTATTTTTAGTAGAGACGGGGTTTCACCATGTTGGCCAGGCTGGTCTTGAACTCCTGGCCTCAAGTGATCTGCGCACCTCAGCCTCCCAAAGTGCTGGGATTACAGGCCTGAGCTGTGGTGTCTGGCCATCAATCACTGTTAATAACACCTCGATAGAGCTCCTTCCAGTCTTCATGTGCCTGACTTTGGTTTGCTTATATGAGTGAGTTCATATGGCATATTCAGTTTTGTTTTTCAGCTAAAGTTTACGTTTTTTAAACATTACAGAAATTCATAACATAGAGGAAAGTCTCCTTCTGTCCTTCAGAGAGAATCATTGTCAACAATTTAGTATGTATTCCTCTGGATTTTTTAAAACATTATTTTTATTTTGAAAATGTTTAAATTTTTTTTTTTATTTTTGGAGATAGAGTGTCGCTCTGTTGCCCAGGATGGAGTGTAGTGGCGTGATCATAGTTTACTGCAGACTTGAACTCCTGGGCTAAAGAGATCCTCCCACCTCTGCACAACCCCTCCCAACCCCAGCCCCTACGGAGCAGCTGGGACTACAGGCTAATTTTTAAACAGTTTTTTGTAGAGACAGGGACCTCGCTATGTTGCCCGGCTGGTCTTGGATTCCTGGCTTCAAGCAATCCTTCCACCTCAGCCTCTCAAAGTGCTGGGATATAGGTATGAGCCACTGCACCCAGCCTCCTCCAGATTTTAAAAAAATGCATATGCTTATAATATCATATACGACACCATTGTTATTGTACAAAAATTTTTTGCAATTTGCTTTTTTCAATTTAATAATCTTTAATAGTCTTGATCATCTTTCCATATCGGTATATGCAAATCTCCACATTTTTAGTGGCTGCATAGTATACCATTATATTGATATACAGTCATCTATTTTATTTTTATGTTTTAAATTTATTTTTATTTTTTTTTAAGACAGAGTTTCACTGTATCACCCAGGCTGGAGTGCAGTGGTGTGATCTTGGCTCACTGCAACCTCCACCTCCCAGGTTCAAGTGATTCTCTGGCTTCAGCCTCTAGAGTAGCTAGTAGCTGGGATTACAGGCATGAACTACTGCACTTGGCTGATAATACAGTGATCTATTTAACTTTAATTTATTTAACTATTCCCCTACTTATAGACATCTGGGTTGTTTCCTAACACATTTCTAGGATAGATTCCTAGAAATGCAATTGCTGGGTCTAGTGACATGAACACTTACATTGTAGTAGGAATTTCCAAATTGCCCTTCAGAGAGATCGTGCGTGACATTACCAACAGTGTGGCTGTGGGGGACAGTGGGTGCTGGCTCCTGTCATCTCAGTAATTGGGTTGCTTTTGCAACCCAGTTTTGCATTACACATTATAATTTTGCATTACACATTATGGTTTTGTGTGTGTGCTACAAAAATTAACTCATCTTGCTGTAAACAATATTTGTAATGGCTGTCTGCAATTTCACAAATGAGATTCATCGGGATTGTGCTAATTACACCCTCATCTTGATTACTAAGGCTGGCTTTTCAGGTTTGAGCAATTTTGGCCACTGCAGGATGAACATCAGTTCCTCTAAGGCTTTTTCTCCATGCTGGATTATTTGGGGTTTAGATTCTCAGAAGTGGAACCACTAGTTGCTCCTGACAACTATCCTAGGAAAAGCCAGAGGACAGAAATTATATTTTCATTTTACTCATGCAGAAACAGGTAAAGAGGCTCAACTGAGTACACACAGCTCATGGAGTAGGACCAAAACTAGAAATCGATCCTTCGGAGTCTGAGTCCAGTGATCTTTCTGCCTCATTCCTCAGTGTCTCCATCAAGGGCTGGGGCTGCTGACTCCTTTCAGCAGTGCCATCTGTAGACCGGCATGGGGCCCTGTCTTAGTCTGTTGAGTGTTGCTATCAAGGAATGCCTGTTGCTGAGTACTTTTTTTTTTTTGCATGAAGGAATATAAAACTATTTATTAACCACTTTTCACCAGTATTTACAATAAAGTAAACAATATACAGTTGGATAACATTCTGATTACTACAAAGTTGTTCTTCCTGGCTTTTGCTGAACCAGTAAAGCAAACTGAAGATTGAGCCTACACGTAAGGAATGAGTTGGAGTAAAGAAAAAACATGCAGGTCAATAGGTTAGATTACAAAAGGTTGTTCACACATTTATGGCAGCAGGTCCTAAACTGCCAACATCTCTAACTGTCTGATTAGGTTTCTATGAGTGAAGTCTTATATAATCCATTTCTCATGACCTTTTAGTCAACGTAGCAACAGGGATTTCAATATTTTGTTAAGGAATGGCCCACTAGAGAAATTTTTTAATGTTCATTTAACTTAGTTTAGTTTAGCTAGTTAAAACACACTAGCATTTGTCTAGTTTCCTCATCTGGATGAGGAAACCTGCTGTGATGGCAGTGATAACATTTTTCCTTTCAGGAATTTTGCAAATAAACTAATTATAGATGCTTTAAAATTATCCAATTTAAATTGTCCTATCTAGAATTACTTATTTCACTTGAAATGTATGGCTTCAGGAAAATTTTCAATTTAACTTGAAGTGATTATCTCTTATTTTGCTTGGAATAATGGCATCTCAGAAATATGGGTTTACCTGTGATTTTTTTGTTTGGGTGAATGCTTAAAAACAAAAAAAAATTTACATATGCATTTTATGGATACACACACACAAAAAAACATGTAAAAAATCTAAAATGGTCCTTAGGCTTATGAGAACACAAGTTTTGATTGAGTAATGACTATGGACATTGCCCCCAACATTTAGAAAAGTTGTTCTTTAATGAAGAGGAAATAATATCTTTATAAAGCCAAGAGGTTTATTTGGCTCATGATTCTGCTGGCTGGAAGATGGGACATCTGGCATGGGCCTCAGGCTGGCTACACTCATAGAAGGTGAAAGGGAGCTCAGGTGTGCAGAAGTCACAGGGCAAGAGGTCCCGCAAGAGAGAGGGAGAGGTGCCAGGGTTTTTTTTTAACAACCAGCTGTCCAGGAACTAAAAGAGTGAGAACTCACTCACCCCCACCTCCCAGGAAGAGCTTAATCTGTTCATGGGGGATCCACCGCAGTGATCCAAACACCTCCTACTGGGCCCTGTGATGTAGTTTGGATCTGTATCCCCGCCCAAATCTCATGTCAAATCGTAATCCCCAGTGTTGGAGGAGGGGCCTGTGGGGAGGTGATTGGATCATGGGGACAGACATCTCCCTTGCTGTTCTCCTGATAGTGAGTGAGTTCTCATAAGATCTGGCTGTTTAAGTGTGTGTAGCACCTCCCTCTTTGCTCTCTTGCTCCTTCTCCAGCCATGTAAGACTTCCCTGCTTCCCCTTCGCCTTCCACCATGATTGTAAGTTTCCTGAGGCCTCGCCAGCCACGCTTCCTGTACAGCCAGTGGAACTGCGAGTCAATTAAACTTCTTTTCTGTATAAATTACCCGATCTCAAGTAGTTTAAAAAATTTTTTTTCTGGCTGGGCGCGATGGCTCACGCCTGTAATCCCAGCACTTTGGGAGGCCGAGGCGGGTGGATCACAAGGTCAGGAGATCGAGACCATCATTTCTAACACGGTGAAACCCCGTCTCTACTAAGAATACAAAAAATCAGCCAGGCGTGGTGGCGGGTGCCTGTAGGCCCAGCTACTAGGGAGGCTGAGGCAGGAGAATGGCGTGAACCCAGGAGGCGGAGGTTGCAGTGAGCCAAGATCGTGCCACTGCACTCCAGCCTGGGTGACAGAGCGAGACTCTGTCTCAAAAACAAAAACAAAAACAAAAACAAAAACAAAAATTTATTTTTCTTTGTAATAGAGATAGAGTTATACCGTGTTGCCCAAGCTTGTTTCCAACTCCTTGGCTCAAGCGATCCACCCACTTCAGCCTCCCAAAGTGCTGGGATTACAGGCGTGAGCCACCGCGCCTGGCCTCAGGTAGTTCTTTATAGAAATGTGAGAACAGACTAATTTCAGCATGAGACTTGGAGGAGACAGACATAAAAACCACAGCAGGGCCCCTTGCCTTTTGCCACTCAAGAACAACTCATGCTGTCCATTCTAATGCCAGCATCCCAGTTTCAGGACAAGAGGCAGGAATGCCTTGCTTCAGCCTGCATCTCTTGTTGCCAGACGCATGCCAAGCATTTTTTCAAGCCCTGCCCTGGAATGTCCTAGCAGGTGACAGCTGCCTCGAATGAGCGTGGACTTGCCGGGAGGGCACAGACTGTTCCCGTGGGTTTCTATCAGCGATCGTTCAACTGGAGAGACTCCAGGTGCTTTTGCAGAGATCAGGCTACATCAGGGCAATCTTGGTCCCCAGAAACATTTGGAAATGCCTGGAGACATATTTGGTTATTATAATTGTGTGTGTGTTGGGGAGGGATGTGGTTGCTACTGGCATCTAGTGGGTAGAGACCAGGGACACTGCTAAACATCCTACTGTGCACAGAACAACTCCCACAACAGACAGTGGGCCAGCCACCATGTCAATCACACTGAAGTTGAGGAATCTTGGCTTCTAACCACAGAACTATCAAATTATTGATAATTTTTGAGAGGCAAGAGAGGAGAAGATGGAGAAAGGACAAAAGGAGAGACAAGCAGTGATTAGGAGGCAGAGTTTTGGCACCAAACAACTCTGGCTCAAAGGGCCATGGTACAGTGACTTCCTTTTCTGTCTCACCTAACTCATTTGTAATTATTTGTTTATCTATTTTTTTTTGAAAAAGGGTTTTGCTCTTGTTGCCTAGGCTGGAGTGCAATGGCACGATCTTGGCTCATTGCAGCCTCTACCTCCCGGGTTCGAGTGATTCTCCTACCTAAGCCTTCCAAGTAGCTGAGATTACAGGCATGCACCACCAGGCCCAGCTAATTTTTTTTTTCTGGACGAGACTTCACCATGTTGATCAGGCTGGTCTTGAACTCCTGACCTCAGGCAATCCACCTGCCTCAGCCTCCCAAAGCGCCGGGATGATAGGCATGAGCCACCGCACCTAGCCGTCATGTTTTAAATAGGAATGATGGCAGTACTATTCGCTGGGATTATTATGCACGTTAAGCATTGAGCACAGTGCCTGGGACCTACACGGTCAAATGCCCAGTAAATGCTATCTACTATTGTTATGTTTTTTAGAGACTGGGTCTGGCTCTATCACTCAGGCTGGAGTTCAGCAGTGCAATCATAGCTCACTGCAGCTTCGAACTGCAGGGGTAAAACGATTTGCCTGCCTCAGCCTTCCAAGTAGCTAGGACTTTAGGCATATGCCCCTACACTCAGCTAATTTTTAAATTTTTTGTAGAAACAGAATCTTACTATGTTGGCCAAGATGGTCTAGAACTCTTAGCCTCAAGCGATCCTCCCATCTCAGCCTCCCAAAGCACTGGGATTATAGGCATGAGCCACCACCCTTGGCCTTTACTATTATTATCATTAGCTGTGAGAAAGAAGCAGAGAACGGCTGAGTGCGGTGGCTCACACCTGTAATCCCAGCACTTTGGGAGGCCGAGGTGGAAGGATCACTTGAAGTCAGGAGTTCAAGACCAGCCTGGCCAACATGGTGAGACCCATTCTCTACTAAAAATATAAAAATTAGTCAGGTGTGGTGGCACATGCCTGTAATCCCCAGTTCTCAGGAGGCTGAAGCAGGAGAATCGCTTGAACTTGGGAGGCAGAGGTGGCAGTGAGTCAAGATCTTGCCACTGCACTCCAGCCTAGGCAACAGAGTGAGATTCCATCTCAAAAAAAAAAGGCCGGCGTGACTCATGCCTGTAATCCCAGCACTTTGGGAGGCTGAGGTGGGCAGGTCACAAGGTCAAGAGATCAAGACCATCCTGGCCAACTTGGTGAAATCCTGTCTCTACTAAAAATACAAAAATTAGCCAGGCATGGTTGGTAGTGGGTGCCTGTAATCCCAGCTACTCAGGAAGCTGAGGCAGGAGAATACTTGAACCCGGGAGGCAGAGGTTGCAGTGAGCTGAGATCGTGCCATTGCACTCCAGCCTGGCAACAGAGCGAGACTCTGTCTCAAAAAAAAAAAAAAAAAAAGCAGCAGAGAAAAAAGGAAAGAGAAAATGATGTGGAAGAAGCACTATTTCTGGGGAATGGAGCTAACAAGTAAAACCTGTTTAAAAATAACTTTCAGTGCTTATACTCTTCTTTGTAAAAGTTTTTATTTTTATTTATTTATTTTATTTTATTTTATTTTATTTTGAGACAGAGTCTGGCTCTGTCACCCAGGCTGGAATGCAGTGGCACAATCTCAGCTCACTGCAATCTCTGCTTCCTGTGCTCAAGCCATTCTCCCTCCTCAGCCTCCGGAGTATCTGGGACTACAGGGAGGTGCCACCACGCCCGGAGAATTTTTTGTATTTTTGGTGGAGACAGGGTTTTGCCACGTTGCCCAGGCTGGTCTCAAACTCCTGGACTCAAGTGATCCACCCATCTCAGCCTCCCAAAGTGCTGGGATTACGGGCATGAGCCACTATGCCTGGCCAATAAAAGTTGTAAATCGCATTTTTATCTGATTGTAGCATGGATCCCTAATCATTGTAGAAATTTAGGCAACATAGCGAGACTCTGTCTCTACACAATAAAAAAATCAGCTGTGCCTGGTGGTGTGTACCTGTGGTTCCAGCTACCAGAGAAGCTGAGATAGGAGGATCACTGGAGCCCAGGAGGTTGAGCTCCTGGGTGAGCCATGATCACACCACTGTACTCCAACCTGGGAGGCAAGGATTGACTTTTGAAAATAGTCAATTTTCTTGATGTGGGTGTCCAGCTGTCTGCCTTGACAGAGTGAGACCCTGTCTCAAAACAAACAAACAAACAAACACACACCAGTATTGCTTAGTTACCTTTGTTTTAGACCTAAAAGAATACTTGCTCCTGGCTGGGCGTGGTGGCTCAAGCCTGTAATCCCAGCACTTTGGGAGGCTGAGGTGGGTGGATCACAAGGTCAGGAGATCGAGACCATCCTGGCTAATACGGTGAAACCCTGTCTCTACTGAAAATACAAAAAATCAGCCAGGCGTGGTGGTGGGCACCTGTAGTCCCAGCTACTTGGGAGGCTGAGGCAGGAGAATGGCATGAACCTGGGAGGTGGAGCTTTCAGTGAGCTGAGATCACGCCACTGCACTCCAGCATGGGCAACAGAGCGAGACACCATCTTAAAAAAAAAAAAAAAAAAGAATACTTGGTCCTGTTTTTCTTTCTTTTTTAGAGGCAGGGTCTTACTATATTGCCCAGTATGGACTTGAACTCCTGGGCTTAAGGGATCCTCCTGCTTCAGCCTCCCAAGTAGCTGGGAACACAGGCATACACTGCCACACCCAGCTTGGTCTATTCAAAAGATTATACAAATATTACATAAATATGGTCTCACTATAAAAACATCAAACAATATAGAAGTATAATTTCTAGTACTTATTGAATGCTTTCATATGATTGACGTCAGGCTCTGGATTAAGCATTTTACACAAATCATCTCAGTGAACTCTTGCAGCAACTCTATGAGGTAAGGACTATTATTATTATCTCTCAGACAGGATAAAGAATTGTTCAACATCACAGAGCAAGTGGTAGGAACTGGAACCCGGGCAGTCTGATCTGAGCCCGTGCTGTCGACTGGGACTGTGAAAGCTCCAGACAGTGACTGGAGTTCAAGGAACACAGAGATCAGGATAGTCTGGGAGAAGGTTGCTCAAATCGAGGTGCAACTTCCAGGGGAGGGCACAACTTGGAGGGGTCAGGAAAAGATTCCAGGCACTCAGAGAGAAGGGGGAGCTGAGACAAATATTAGGAATGGGTGTGGTATGCCAGGGTAGGTGACAATGAAGAGTCTGCTGAGTTAGGACATATCAGGGACATATGTGTCTGGGTTGTAAAGAACCTTAACCTGGGAGCCATCTTAGGTTCTAGAGTGAGAGCACGGCATGGAGATGTGTCTATGAAACCCAGTTTGGAAGACATGGTGATCAGTATTTCCACACCAAGGAGAGAGCGCACTCTCCCTTTGACCTTCTGTCTAAGATGCTCTAAGGAATTCCTGGAAGATGTGTTTGCTCATCAATCTTCAGCTGGGGTTGGCAAACTACAGCCCACGGTCAAAATCTGGCCCACTGCCTGTTTTGGTACAACTCACGAACTAAGAATAGTTTAATTTTCATTTTTAAATAGTTGGGGAAAATCAAAATAATAACATTTTCTGATAAATGAAAATTATATGAAATTAAAAGTTCAGCATCTGTGAATAACATGCTATTGGAACAAAGTCATGTCCATTCATCTCGGCATTGTCTGTGGCCACTTTTCACGGCAGTGGCAGAGGTGAGTAATCATGACAGAGACTGTACACTCTGTAGAGCCTAAGGTATTTAGTACTTGGCCCTTTACAGAAATATTTTGCTGAACTTTGGTCTTCAGAAAGAACCTTGGTAAGTATTCAGAGACTAAAGAAGTTTCTTTTCTTTTCTTTTTCTTCTTTTGAGACAAGGTCTCTCTCTCTCTTGCCTAAGCTGGATGGAGTACAGGAGTGTAATCATAGCTCACTGCAGCCTTGACCTCCTGGGCTCAAGCAATCCTCCTGCCTCAGCCTCCCAAGTAGTTGGGACTACAGGCGCATGCCACCACGCCTGGGTAATTTTTAAAAAATGTTTTGGGCCAGGCACGGTGGCTCATGCCTGTAATCACAGCACTTTGGGAGGCTGAGGCAGGTGGATCAATTGAGGTCACGAGTTCAAGACCAGCCTAGCCAACATGGCGAAACTCCATCTCTACTAAAAATACAAAAATTAGCCAGGCATGGTGGTGCATGCCTGTGATCCCAGTTACTCGGGAAGCTGAGGCAGGAGAATTGCTTGAACCTGGGAGTTGGAGGTGTCAGTGAGCTGAGATCGTACCACTGAACTCCAGCCTGGGCAACAGAGGGAGACTCCACCTCAAAAAAAAAATGTCTGGTAGAGATGGGGGTCTCACTATGTTGCTCAGGCTGGTCTCAAACTCCTGGGCTGAAGCCATTCTCCTGCCTTGGCCTCCCAAAGTACTGAGATAACAGGGGTGAGCCACTGTGCCTGGCTCTAAAGAAATTTCTGCAGCTAGAAGAGCTCTCACCTTACATGAATGAAGAAATCAATGCCCAGAGAGGTGAATGCTGTTCACCGATTCACTGACTCATTCAGAAAACAGTTCTTGAGTGCCTGCTATGTGTCAGCCCTCCTGATCTGTTTTCACTTTTGAGAGACACTGAGACATAGGCCAGCTACCAAGGCCATGTGGCGAGACAGCAGGGCTCTTCCCACCCCACTGCTTTGACTGAGAGACCAGAGCTTGTTTTCTTCTCTGGGCTCTGGCAGGGAACTGGGCTGTGCCCAGTGCATGTAAGGTTGGCCAACAGATTTCCCACACATGCTCACTGATGCTACCTGGCAGTTTCTGGGACCGCACTTAGCCCTCTGCATATCCTTCACTCCTTTGAAGGAGACAGTAAGTGTTGTGAGTTAATTTCTTCTTCTTCTTTTTTTTTTTTTTTTTTTGAGATGAAGTCTCGCTCTGTCACCCAGGCCGGAGTGCAGTGGTGCAATCTCAGCTCACTGCAACCTCTGCCTCCCAGGTTCAAGCAATCCTCGCGCCTCAGCCTCCTGAGTAGCTGGGATTACAGGGGCACACCACCACACCCGGCTAATTTTTGTATTTTCAGTAGAGACGGGATTTCACTATGTTGACCAGGCTGGTCTTGAACTCCTGACCTTAAGTGATCCACCCACCTCGGCCTCCCAAAGTGCTGGGATTACAGGTGTGAGCCACCACGTCCATTTGTTATTTTTGATTTTTTTTCCCTCAGACTCTTACCAGTGCCTAGAATGAGACACACAGTCCTTCCCTTGGAGGGCCCAGCGAGCTGTGAAGTGGATAGAAGACTGGCCCTTGGTGTCCCTAACCCTACCCCTAAGGCCTTTGGCTAAGCTGGCCCAGAATAATTAAAGATGTGAACAGAGATTAAGCTCCAGGTGGGCACAGCAGCTCCTGCCTGTTATCCCAGAACTACGGGAGGCCGAGGCAGGGGGATCGCTTGAGTGCAGGAGTTCAAGAGAGGTGCTGGTTTTAAATGTGGCACTTCCTCGCTCTTTTTCTCTTGTGCTGTCTCTCTCTTGCCGCCATGTAAGACGTGCTTGCTTTCCCTTCGCCTTCTGCCATGACTGTAAGTTTCCTGAGGCCTCCCCAGCCATGCAGAACTGTGAGTCAATGAAACTTCTTTCCTTTATAAATGACCCAGTCTCGGGTAGTATCTTTACAGCAGTGTCAGAACAGACTGGTACACAGCCCATGTGCATCCCTGTGTAAAGCCTGGCCCCAAGGAGTTCTCTTGAACTCCTGCACTCAAGCCTTTGCCCAACTCCTCCCCCAGCTCAGAAATCTTTGTCTCAAACTAATTGCTCTGCAGCTTCACTAATCCCTTCTCCTTCTGGAATCTTCCTGATGCCCTCAGCTACATCAGGTCCTCTTCCTTCCTGCAGCCATAGATCCCTTGTTATCCCACTGACATCTAGGCATTCAAGAACCATCTAGGCATTTCTTTGTGTTTCTGCCTCAACAGACTGCACCTCCTTTAAGGGACTTTGCCTTTTTCCTTCATGGTTCTAGCACACCACCCCGTGCCTGACACATTGCAGTGAATACACAAGGAAGGAAGGAAGGCTGGCAGGCATGGAGGGTACACACAGTCCTGCATTTTCTTGAAACAAGGCCTAAAGACTGCAGATGCAGGTGGAAAAATTTCAAGTCTCATGATAGACACCACGAGGGCAATCGCATCTATCAAAGGCGGTGAGTCAGCCCTGGAGAAATCCAATTAAACATCCGTCATTTGAGTGATACTGCTTTGCATTCTGCTATCAATACTGTTTCTATTCTGAGCTGGCCCAGCATCTGAGCTCTCTTGTGCCTTCCATTCTCAGTCACCTGCTGCGAGTTCCTGCCACTGTGCGGCGTCCTCTCTCCCAAATCCACCCTCTCCACTCCCAAGGCCATCCCTCCTCTCAAGCTGACGCCAACAAAAGCTGATTTGTATCCAGCCCAATCTCATTGAATCCTCATCATCTATAGGGTGGCATTCTTATTCTCCACTTTACAGAAGTCTCAGAGAGGTTAAATAAATCGCCCAAGATCAGACTGCTTGCAAGATTTGAAAGAAGACAGTCTGACTCCAGAGCCCTGACAATTGCCACTACAACAGACTGCCTACGTATGTCACCCAGATATACCAGGCTGTCATCTTCTGTTCCCATACCCCCTTACTTTATCCCGTTCTTTCAGTCAGGAGCCTTCTAAAATGGTTTCAGACCGGGCGCGGTGGCTCATGCCTATAATCCCAGCACTTTGGGAGGCTGAGGCAGGCGGATCACTTGAGCTCAGGAGTTTGAGATCAGCCTGGGCAACACGGTGAAACCCTGTCTCTACTTAAAAAAAAAAAAATTAGCCAGGCATGGTGGCGGGCACCTGTAGTCCCAGCAACTTGCGGGGCTGAGGTGGGAGGATCGCTTGAACCTGGGAGGCAGAGGTTGCAGTGAGCTGAGATTGTGCCACTGCACTCTGGCCTGGGTGACAGAGTGAGACTCTGTCTCAAAAAAAAAAAAGCTTTCAACCAGTGGCAGTTCCAAGGAGTGGGCTTTCTTGGTGATGGCAGGGAATGGTTTTAGTCCCACCTCATAATTTCCATTAGCCTTCAAACCACCTCAACATTTAAAAAGTGCTTTTGGGCCTGGCGTGGTGGCTCACACCTGTAATCCCAGCACTTTGGGAGTCCAAGGGGGGTGAATCACAAGGTCAGGAGATCGAGACCATCCTGGCTAACGTGGTGAAACCCCGTCTCTACTAAAAAATACAAAAAATGGTGGTGGGTGCTTGTAGTCCCAGCTACTCGGGAAGCTGAGGCAGGAGAATGGCGTGAACCCGGGAAGCGGAGCTTGCAGTGAGCCAAGATGGCATCACTGCACCCCAGCCTGGGCGACAGAGTGAGACTGCATCTCAAAAAAAAAAGGTGCTTTTGAAATGGGAAATATCAGGTAGGACAGAAGCAATAAGAGAAAATAAAATAAAGAAATGGGAAATAGACATTTTTCCCAATTTTGTGCAAAGTGTAAGAAAAAACTTGATAGAAACTATGCAATTTTAATTAATTTGTACGACACAAATCTCACTAAAATCCATGGACTTCCTACTGCAAAGGCAGCTCTAAGGTAAGTCCCCTGATTGTTTCATGTGACCAACTGGCTGGCCCTAAGCCCCTCCTGTTTAGGAATTTTTTTTTTTAGACAATGTCTCGCTCTGTTGCCAGGCTGGAGTGCAGTGGCGTGATCTCAGCTCACTGCAACCTCCGCCTCCTGCGTTCAAGGAATTCTCCTGCTTCAGCCTCCCGAGTAGCTGGGACTACAGGCGCCCGCCACCACACCCAGCTAATTTTTGTATTTTTAGTAGAGACAGGGTTTCACCACGTTGGCCAGGAAGGACTCCATCTCTTGACCTAGTGATCTGCCTGCCTCTGCCTCCCAAAGTGCTGGGATTACAGGCTTGAGCCACCGCACATGGCCCTGTTTAAGAATTTTAAAGCAGTCAGTCCATTTTTTTTTTTTTTTTTTTTTTGAGATGGAGTCTTGCTTGCTCTGTTGCCCAGGCTGGAATGCAGTGGTGTGATCTTGATCTTGGCTCACTACAACCTCCACCTCCTGGGTTCAAGCAATTCCTCTGGCTCAGCCTCCGGAGTAGCTGGGATTACAGGCACCAGCCACCATGCTCAGCTAATTTTTGTATTTTTAGTAGAGTCGGGGTTTTACCAGTTTGGCCAGGCTGGTCTCGAACTCCTGACCTCAGGTGATCTGCCCACCTCGGCCTCCCTAAGTGCTGGGATTACAGGCATGAGCCACCACACCCGGCCGTAGTCATTCCTTTCAGCTGAGCTTCTAAGGACTGAAGGAAAAAAATCTTAAAAACACAATCTGCAGGCCCCGGGGAAGCCTCCCCTTCCCTCTTCCCACCCATTCCTGCTTAGCCCATGGACTGGGCCACTAAGACCACGGTCTCAGCTTAGCCTTGCTCCTGCCAAAGCACACAGCACACTTCTCTGAAGCCATCACCTGTCTACCATCACCACTCACAATTCCCATCAGAGTCATCGCACCAGCAGAAGCAGATAAGCTTTTGATGATAAGTAAATTAATGTTTAAGTCAACTTCATGTTTATTCAGCATGCTAGTGATTAGTGGTCTCCTTTGTAGGCAAGCGAGACCCTGGGGCTTGATGAACCACAAAGAAAACACAAGTAATCTCTGTTGGATGCCCCAAAGTAGGGCAGGCTAGGACTAGAATGAGTGATATGCTGGGGAATGTTTAACTGGGTGGAAGCAGGGGAGGGAGGTAGAAGCCTTGCTGTGAATCATTTGCCAATTTCCACGGTGTAAATACTCCCACTGCTGCAGATTTTGAGCTACCCACAGTTGAACAACTGGTTCTCCAGATTCCTAAAAATTTAACATCACTGGCTAGAATCAACAAGTGGGCAGTTTTGGGGGTGCTTCTTCAACACTCTAAAATATTTATTCAATGTTTACTTAGAAGAGAAGCTGAGTATTATTTGGGAAAAAGGTTACCTGTGGCGATGATGATGACAATGATTTTGGCTACCATTTACTCAGAATTCACCATGCACAGGGAAGGTGCAGTGGCTTACACCTGTAATCCCAGCACTTTGAAAGGCCAAGACCAGCAGATCACTTGAGATCAGGGGTTCAAGACCAGCCTGGCCAACCTGGTGAAACCCCATCTCTACTGAAAATACAAAAATTAGCCAGGCATGGTGGTGCACAGCTGTAATCCCAGCTACTCGGGAGGCTGAGAAAGGAGAATCACTTGAACTTGGGAGGCAGAAATTGCAGTGAACCAAGATCACACCACTGTGCTCCAGCCCAGGCGACAAACAGAATTTACCATGCGCCTTTTACACCCTAAGTGCTTTATACACTAAGAAGTGCTTCATAGGCACTAAATGCTTTACACAGATTATCTCAATCCTGATAACCACTGTTTGAGGTAGGCACTGCGTGGTCGTCTCTTTTATACAGGAAGATCCTACAGCTCAGAGAGGTTAAGTAGCTCTATCAGAATCACACAGCTAGTCAGTGGTGGAGCTGGGACACTGACCTGTGGAGCCTGATTCGGACGCCCACGTTATCTCAATGAAGAACATCTCCTTCATTGTGTGGCAGGTCAGGTCTCACTAACACAGGCTTCCATGACAGCTATTTCAGCAGGGACTGTGTGGTTAAATTAAATATTAAAAGCTGAAAGTGGCTGGGCACGTGGTGGCTCATGCCTGTAATCCCAGCACTTTGGGACCCCAAGGTGGATGGATCACCTTGTTCAGGAGTTCAAGACCAGCCTGGACAACATGGTGAAACCCCACCTCACCTAAAAATACAAAAGAAATTAGCTGGGCATGGTGGCAAGTGCCTGTAATCCTAGCTACTTTGGGAGGTTGCGGCAGGAGAATCGCTTGAACCTGGGAGGCGGCGGTTGCAGTGAGCTGAGATCCTGCCATTGCACTCCAGCCTGGGCGACAAGAGCAAAACTCTGTCTCTAAAGAAAAAAAAAAAACAAAGCTGAAGGAGCCTACTGGGCATGGTGGCTCACGCCTGTACAATCCCAGCACTTTAGAAGGCAGAGGCGGGTGAATCACCTGATGTCAGGAGTTTAAGACCAGCCTGGCCAACATAGTGAAACCATGTCTCTACATAAAATACAAAAATTAGCTGGGCATGGTGGCACATGCCTGTAATCCCAGCTACTCAGAAGCTGAGGCAGAAGAATCGTTTGAACCTGGGAGGTGGAGGTTGCAGTGAGCAGAGATTGCACCACTGCACTCCAGCCTGGGCAACAGAGCGAGACTCTGTTTCAAAAAAAAAAAAAAAAGCTAAGAGAGCCAGTGCCCTTATACAAAGGCTGGAACATAACAGAAACCCTCCAAGAGTTTTGTCCAGGCCTTTCCTGGGCCTTGAAGCATGACAAGATAACGAGGGAATTCTTAACAGGACACGTTTAGGATTAAATAAGTTTTATTGGGGGTGTGAAGAAACTCCCCAGGCCTCCACAAACAAGTTTATTGGGAGTGTGAAGGAAGTCCCCAAACCTCCATGATTTAGCGGGAGACAAGATAAGGGTAATCATCCCAGCAACTGGACCCATTTAGATTAAGTAAATTTACTGAGGCTCCAGAGGAAGGTCTTCAGGACTCAGACCTTAGTTAGACTAGAAGAAGCTAATTATTTAGGTCTTTAGGTGAACGCACACTTACACGTGGACATATAGTTTAGAAGGTATGTAAGCTCCGGGAAATTTTGTAATTTTGAGTTGCTCTGGTGTCATTTTCCAGGCTTTCTCCCTGTAACTGGTAACAGAAATAGAAACTCCCTCCTTTCCCAGTTTATTTGCATCTCGTTATTGGGCCACTAGAAAAAGCAGCCCAACCCTCAGTTTGATCCAGGAACAATTGTTCCAAGCAATTTAACTCTGATACCAGTTCAACATAACGCTCTTGAAAAAAGTCAAAATCCTGCAGATAGCAGGACTCACTTTGCTTAGAACAACGGGGTTTACGTGTATGTGTTTTTGTTTGTTGTTCGTTTGTTTATGACAGGGAAACAGGGTCTTGCTCTGTCATGCAGGCTGGAGTGCAGTTGCTTGATCATGGCTCACCACAGCCTCAATCTCCCAGGCTCAAGACATCCTCCTGCCTCAGCCTCCTGAGTGGCTGGAAATACAGGTGCACCCTAGCATGCTTGGTTAATTTTTATATTTTTTATAGAAAGGGGGTTCCACCATGTTGCCCAGTTTGGTCTCAAACTCCTGGCCTCAAAGCAATCCTCCCATCTCAGCTTCCCAAATTGTTGGGATTACAGGCATGAGCCCCTGTGCCTGGCCCCTACCCTCTTCTTTGACCACCGTTCCTGGCCATGGAAGGCTGTTTAGAGACCACCTATTGTTATTTACACATAGTCTTGGGTGGGGTTGTGTCTCCCTCCTCTAACAGAAAAAAGTTGGAATTTTTGGCTGCTCAACCTCCAAACCCTAGTTTTAGGGAAAGCATTCACTGTGTCAGTCATTATTAGAGAAGTTCAAGAAGGGAGCACCCCCACTTCCTCAGACTCAGCCAATCAGAAGCTCATTTCCAAGACTTTGACCACAGAGCAAATGGCAGAGATAAAAGGATGGAGGGATTAGACTTGTGCTGTCCAGCAAAGGTGGCTTCCTGGCCAGATTGGTCCTGTGGCCAGTCTCTGGGGCTTTCTTGATCCATACTCATTTCCAAGCCTGTCCTTCCATCTTCTGAGCCCCCATTCCCACTCATAGCCTTCTACAATCCCATTTTTTGGTTGAGTCAGGCAGAATTGATTTCTGTTGCTTGTGGCCAACAACCCTAACCAAAAGAAGCATCAGAGCATTCCCACCAACCACACCAAGTCTTCTCTCTAAGGGAAGTCCGGATGGGGACAATTTTCTCCATCATATATCACCTTAGTGAGTCTGTAGCATCTTCTATTGATTGGTACTGGGCTAGCTTGCACCTGATCAGCTGTGGGCAGATATCAGTAAGAGGGTGTTAGAAAGGACTTATTAGAAAATTTGGGGCCAGGCATGGTGGCTCACACCTGTAATCCTAGCACTTTGGGAGGCCGAGGCAGGTGGATCACTTGAGGTCAGGAGTTTGAGACCAGCCTGGCCAACATGGTGAAACCCTGTCTCTACTAAAAATACAAAAATTAGTCAGGCGCAGTGGCAGGTGCCTATAATCCCAGCTACTCTGGAGGCTGGGGAAGGAGAATCACTTGAACCCGGGGGGCGGAGGTTGCAGTGAGCTGAGATTGCACCACTGTACTCCACCCTGGGTGACAGAGCGAGACTCCACCTCAAAAAGAAAGAAAAAGAAAAGAAAAGAAAATTTGGGCTCGTGTTAGGTGCTTTGGGGGACAGTTTAAAGGAGGTGGGCATTTACTCTGGATTGGATGTTGTCAGGAAGTGGAGGTAATTCTCTGATAGAGTGTCTTCATAATTCTTTCCTTTAAAGGGAGAAGAACAGAGTGAGACTGAAACTGATTGATGGAGAACTAGCAGTCACTCATATGAGCTAGGAAATGGGGCTGTTGGGTGATTTTTGTGGCTGGGACAATGTTCATGTCTTTATCTGCCTTCAGGAGTAGTGTTATTTGTCTTGATCTATCACGGTCTCAGGATGGCCTTGTCTGATGCCGGCAATCTGCAAAATTGTTTACATTCAACAGAACACTTTGGCCAAGCTGTAAGTGTCAAGCCAGCTCCTGGCTGCCAGGGGCAGCTTTTCTCTTTCTCACAGTGTAGGAAGTAATTTATATACTTCTTGTCTGCCCATAAGTAATTATGAAATCTGCAACTATAGGGACCGGTCCTACCCATTTTAGTCTTCCCTGCAGGGCCCACCATGATGCTTTGCATACTGAATATGCTCTGGGAATGTGCCCAGTGAACTAAATTATGGGCACAGAGGACTCTCTGGGACTTGGCATTATTATGATCATGCTGAAGTATATTTTCAAAATTTAAAATGTGACTCATACAAATGTGGAATGAACACTTGTCAAAAAATTTATTTAACCCATTAATGAGGGAACCAGTAAAATGGTATAGCTCGCTCCAAGGGCATTTAAAAAGTGGACTCATCAGCATCTTTAATGAGAACCTTAGCATAAATTGCTAAATTTGAGGGAAATCTGGTTAACATGCTATAAGGACAATAAAACCATAACCTTTAATGTCGTCTTTTTTCTACTGGACAGAAATCTACAAGTTAACGTGTAATTTCACTATGTCAGTGCTCTAATCATATAATAAAAAGTCAGATACATGTACTCTCTCCAAGATAATTAATCATCCGTGGGCAGGTCATTAAGCAGTGCCTCAGTATGACATGGAAAAGACATTCTTCCTTATTTCCAATTTTTAGTTAATTTTTATTTAAGAATCATAACAAAAGACTTTTTTGTGGCTTCTTAGGAACATATTCAACAGAAATTTTTGTTTTAATTGTGTTTTAGAGACAGGGTCTTGCTCTGTGGTCCAGGCTGGCATGCAATGGTGCAATCATAGCTCACTGCAGCTTTGACCTCTCAGGTTTAAGCAATCTTCCCACCTCAGCCTCCTGAGTAGCTGGGATTATGGGTACATACTACCATGCCCAGCTAATTTTAAAATTTTTTGTAGAGAGGAGTTCTTGTGATGTTGCCCAGGCTGGTCTCAAACTCCTGGGCTCAAGTAGTCCTCCTGCTTCGACCTCCCAAAGTGTTGGGATTATAGGATTGAGCCACTGTGCCCAGCCTGAAATTTTTCTAATGCCCACCTCACATCTGGCAATTCCCCAGGTATCAGCAGCAGCAGTAGCATCCTGCTGATGCGGAGAGGAGGCAGAAGGACAGGGTCCCGGGTGAGGGCTCAAGCCTGGACCTGCAGCCCTAAATGAGAACAGGCACTCCTGTTTTCACACCCAAATGTTGCCTTTTCCAAAACTGCTCTGGCCCACCCTGCCCCCATCCTATGCCCTTAAGAACCCCAAACCCCAGGCTCCACAATCAGAGTAGCACCAGAGTGGCGTGGCAGAGAAGGAGAGAAGAGAAGAAGTGTCTGAACATGGAGAGGAGTTCGGCTGGGGACAGTCGGAGAGGAGATCAGCTGAGGATGGCCAAAGTCCAGGGGAAGATTATCTTCCCACTCCATCCCCTTTCCAGCTCCCCTTCCACTGAGAGCCACTTCCACCACTTAATAAAAAATCTGCATTCACCATCCTTCAAATCCATGTGATCTGATTCTTCATGGACACCAGACAAGAACCCAGGTACCAAGATGGCAGGATGTAAAAGGCTGTCACCCTGAATCTCCACTGAACTGGTTAACACTTAGTCATCGGCGGACAGCAACTGCTAAAAGAGTATTAATTGTAACACATCCCTAGATGCTGCCATGGGAGCAGAGCCCAAAAGCACTCTCCCCAGCCCCAATCCGCTCACCTCATGCTCCCCCTCCTGCAAGGGGTTTGAATGCAGTGGCAGCCATGTAAGCGAGCCACACCCCGTCACAAGTCCTGCAAAGGGTTCAAGGGAGCTCCTCCGTTTCACTGCTAACATTTACTGAACAGTTATTACGTGATTAGGTATTGTAATATCTTTTTTATGTATCTTATCTCATCTGCTCCTGACCAAAAAAAAAAAAAAAAAAATCCCTAGGAGGTAATTCATTAAGCCACTAGTGTGGCTTAATAAAATATCTATTTGGTCTTCATCCCTAGTTCCCAGCACAGAGCTCCTAAATACCCTGGAATTTCATGAGCGATAGGAGTGTCTTTTGTTATCCATAGCAATCCCCGTTGTACTACATCTGAGTGTATGCTAATGAGGACACTCAGGCTGAATTCCCTAGAGAGATGGCTTCAGGTTGGGGCCTTGTCACCAGAAGAGCAAATGTGTGATAAAGACAGGGGAGAGGGGTGGGCAGGGCACAGTGGCTCACGCCTGTAATCACAGCACTTTGGGAGGCCGAGGCCGGCAGATCACGAGGTCAGGAGTTCGAGACCAGCCTGGCCAATATGATGAAATCCCCGTCTCTACTAAAAATACAAAAATTAGCTGGGTGTGATGGCGCGTGCCTGTAGTCCAAGCTACTTGGGAGGCTGAGGCAGGAGAATTGCTTGAACCTGGAAGGCAGAGGTTGCAGTGAGCCACGATCACACCACTGCACTCCAGCCTGGGCTATAGGGTGAGACTCCATCTCAAAAAAAAAAGATGGGCGGTCAGGGGCGCTGCCGGATGCGATGGCTCATGCCTGTAATCCCAGCTACTTGGGTGGCCAAGGCAGGAGGATCACTTGAGCTCAGGAGTTTGAGACCAGCCTGCACAACACAGTAAGACTCCATCTCTACAAAAAAAAAAAAAAAAAATTTAAATTAGCTAGGCATGTTGGCACCCACCTGTAGTCTCAGTTACTTGTGAGGCTGAAGCAGGAGGCTCACTCCTAGGAGGTCAAGGCTGTAGTGAGCTATGATCTCACCACTGCACTCCAGCCTGGGTGACAGAGTGAGACCCTGTCTCAAAAAAAAAAAAAAAAAAAATTTGGCGGGCAACTTTCAGTCCCACTCGCTGACCTGCCAGGAAGAGGAGGACACTGGTGATTGAATTATAAAAGCTCTTGAACAGTGAGATCCAGGGAGTCTCTGGGTTGGTGGACACATTGGTGTGCTGGGAGGGCGGTGCACCCGGAGAGGGCATCAAGGAAGCTCTGCATGACTCCGTCTCCACACCTGGCCCAAAGCGTCTCTCTTCCACTTGGCAATTCCTGAGTTCTGTCCTTTGTAATAAACCAATAAACATAAGTGAAGGGCTTTCCTGAGCTCTGTGAGTCATTCCAGCAAACTACCAAACCCGAGGAGGTGGTCGTGGGAACCCCCAAGTTTGTAGTTGGCCAGGCAGAAGGGTGGGTGGCTCCGGACTTGCGACTGGCATCTGAGATAGGGGCAGTCTGGTGGGATGGGGTCTTTTAGCTTGCAGGCTCTGATGCTAACTCCAGGACATAGTGTGAGAGTTGAATTGAATTGCTTGGGCACCCAGTTGGCATCCAAGAATCAGAGACTTAGTGTAGAAAAATGGCACGAATTTGGTATCAGGAAAAACACTTTTGGTGTCAGAAGTGGTGTCAGAAAACACCACACAGAGTAACAGAGAAGTCGAGCAATTTGCTCAAGACCACACAGCCGGTAAGCATCTCCGCTGGGACACAGACCCTGGCGCAGGCAAAGCCTGTGACTGTAACTGCTACATGTGCTGCCTCTTGCTGCGCCTGACCTCCTCACACCAGCCACCAGGTGCAACATCCATATGGCCTTGCAGGCCAGAAGGAAAAGTGTGGCTCAGGGTAGCAAAGCCAGTGTTTCCTGAACATCAGTCACTTGCACGTTACCATGGCAACGGTTGCTATGCCTCAAGCCCTCTCTATTATTATTATTATTTGAGACAGGGTCTCACTCTGTCACCCAGGCTGGAGTGCAGTGACACAATCTCAGCTCACTGCAACCTCCACCTCTCAGGTTCAAGCGATTCTCACGCTTCAGCCTCCTGAGTAGCTTGGATTACAGGTGCATGCCACTGAGAGCCACTAATTTTTGCATTTTTAGTAGGGACGGGGTTTTGCCATGTTGGCCAGGCTGGTCTTGAACTCCTGGCCTCAAGTGATCTCCCCACCTCAGCCTCCCAAAGTGCTGGAATTACAGGCATGTTCTCTTTTATTGTTTATTTAATACTTTTCTTTATGTTGATTCTCTTTTTTACATCACCATAAATGGAAACCTAATATTGTTCCTAAAAGACATGAAAATAAATTTTTTTTTTTTTTTTTTTTTTTTTTAGCAGGGTCTCACTCTGTCGTCCAAGTTGGAGTGCAGTGGCGTGATATCAGCTCACTGCAGTCTGGGTTCCAGCGATCCTCCCGCCTCAGCCTCCTGGGTAACTGGGGGGACTACAGGTGCATTCCAGCACACTGGGCTAATTTTTTGTAAAGACGGAGTTTTGTCATGTTGCCCAGGCTGGACTCAAACTCCTAGGCTCAAGTGATCCTCCACTTTGGCCTTCTAAAATGCTAGGATTACAAGCATGAGCCATTAGGCCTTGCCTGAAAATAAATTCTTTTTTTTTTTTTTTTTTTTGAGATGGAATCTTGCTCTGTCACCAGGCTGGAGTGCGGTGGTACGATCTCGGCTCACTGCAACCTCCACCTCCCGAGTTCAAGAGATTCTCCTGCCTCAGCCTCCCAAGTAGCTGGGACTACAGGTATGCACCACCACACCCAGCTAATTTTTGCATTTTTAGTAAAGGCTGGGTTTCACCATGTTGGCTAGGCTGGTCTTGATCGCTTGACCTCATGATCCGCCCTCCTCGGCCTCCCAAAGTGCTGAGATTATAGGTGTGAGCTACCATGCCTGGCCAAAAATAAATTCTTAATTAATGTTTTCCTAAGTGCTGCCTAAAATCATCCCAGAGCGTACCCAACTTTGGGAAAAACTGGACCAACTGAGTCTGATAAAGCAGGGGTTCCCAACCCCTGGGCCACCACCAGTGCAGGTCCTTGGCCTGTTAGGAGCCAGGCCGCATAGCAGGAGGTGAGTGGCGGGCGAGTGAGTGAAGCTTCATCTGCATTTACGGCCACTCCCCATGCTCACATAGGCTGAGCTCCCCCTCCTGTCAGATCAGCTGCTGCATTAGATTCTCACAGGAGTGCAAACCCTATTGTGACCTGTGCATGTGAGGGATCTAGGTTGCATGCTCCTTATAGGAATCTAATGCCTGATTATCTGCCACTCTCTCCCATCGCCCACAGATGGCACCATCTTGTTGCAGGAAAACAAGCTCAGGGCTCCCACTGACTCCATGTTATGGTGACTTGTATAATTATTTCATTATAGATTACAAAGTAATAATGATAGAAATAAAGTGCACAGTAAATGTAATACACTTGAATCATCTCAAAACCATGCCCCCACCCCACCCCTGGTTCATGGAAAAATTGTCTTCCATGAAACCAGTCCTTGGTGCCAAAGAGGTTGGGGATCGCTGCTGTAAAGTCAAACAGCCAAGATATCAACCCAGGCTCCTGCCTCCAAGTCTAGGGCTCTTTTAGCTACAATATGGGCCCCTTTACCACGCTGTGTTTCTGATTAACTATGTCGGGCAGCAAGTGGAGAGGAACTGGAAATTTCTCAACTTGGCTCTAAACGAGACCAAAGAAAAAAACCAAACAGGGATGGCAGACAACAGATGGTGAGAGGGCTTACTCCTCCAGGCGGTTAATGATGTCCTGGGCAAGCTTTCCAAATTTAATCACCAGAGCGATTCTGGACTGAAGCATACTCTGATCGTTCTAGGATCCGATGGAATTTTCCTCTGGAATAACTCAAGGTCAGTTCTAACAGGTCTAAGCAGCAGCATGAGCACTGAAGACATGGAACAGTAGCAAATAGTCACCATCTTCAAGGGGGAATGAAAGCACTGACTTCCAATCTAAGAGCCTTTTTTTCTTTGAGACAGAGTCTTGCTCTGTCGCCCAGGCGGGAGTGCAGTGGCCCATCTCGGCTCACTGCAATCTCTGCCTCTCAGGTTCAAGTGATCCTCCTGCCTCAGCCTCCTGAGTAGCTAGGATTACAGGTGCACATCACCATGCCCAATTAATTTTTGTATTTTTAGTAAGAGATGGTGTTTCGCCACGTTGGCCAGGCTGGTCTGGAACTCCTGACCTAAGTGATCCACCCACCTTGGGCTCCCAAAGTGCTGGGATTACAGGCATGAGCCATCACACCCGGCCCATCTAAGGGCTTTTTAATGACCTGGTATAGCTCACCAAAATCCACGTGGGGAAGCCTCCTATGAAGTCAAGATGTCAGTTTATTGAGGCATTTCCCAAAGTGTTGCTTTCAAAGTTAAATTAAATTTCATTATCTAAATGAGCATTTTTTGTCTTGGGTCAAACTATAGCTCCAAAATGCTTTCATAGGTGGCAGAGATTTAAGAGTTTTCAGCCAGGCATGGTGGCTTATGCCTGTAATCCCATCATTTTGGGAGACTGAGGCAGGAGAATCACTTGAGGCTAGGAGTTTGACAATAGCCTGGGCAACATAGCAAGACCCCATCTCTAAAAAAAAATTTAAAAATTGGCCAGGCATGGTGGCATATGCCTGTAGTCCCTACTACTCAAGGGGCTGAGGCAGGAGGATCACTGGAGCCCAGGAGTTCAAGGCTGCAGTAGGCCCTGATTCGTCACTGCACCCCAGCCTGGGCAACAGAGTGAACCCCCGTCTCTTAAAAATATATATATATTTCTCGGCCGGGCATGATGGCTCATGCCTGTAATCCCAGCACTTTGGGAGGCCGAGGTGGATGGATGATTTGAGGACAGGAGTTTGAGACCAGCTTGGCCAACATGGTGAAACCCCGCCTCTACTAAAAATACAAAAATTAGCCGAGCATGGTGGCAGGCACTTGTAATCACAGCTACTCGGGAGGCTGAGGCAGGAGAATCGCTTGAACCTGGGAGAAGAGGTTGCAGTGAGCCAAGATTGCACCACTGCACTCCATCCTGGGCAACAGAGTGAGATGCTGTCTCAAAAAAAAAAAAAAAAAAAAAGAATGATAAGAAAATCTATCTCCTGCTCTGCTCTTGGCTACCTCACTTGATTTCTTTAAAAAAATAAAAATAAAAGGAGACCCTGTGTTGGTTTTTAGAAGTCCAAAACAGGAACAAATGGAAAGCAATAGTCATTGCATGATGACAAATTCTGTTTGGTTGGAAACTGTCAGAAAGCCTGTGCTTGTAATTTTCTTGATAAACATAGCACCAGGTTCAATCAAAGGCGTAATCAATGGACTTCAATAACGGATGTGATGATGAAGACGACAGATGGCATCGGAATTATCTGACGCCATGGGAGACCACAAACACACATTTCATTATGATTCTGATCACGATCCTAGGCTACAGGGGAGAGAGATAGGTTCCCACTGCTGTGCCAAGGAGTCAAACTAACATAGGGCAGATTTTGTACTTTTTATTAACATCTGAGGCAAGTTTTCATCAAGAAAGGATTAAGAAGATGAGTCATCTATAAGCAGCTGATGGACACTAGGGTTTTTCTATTTCACCCAGAGAAGAGGTGAGGGGATGTGTGTGCTGTGGGAGGTGAGGGGGGCATCAGCCTACCTGCTTCTAAAACTCTCAATGACCAGGCTATGCCTTGGAACAATTAGACAAGACTCTGGCTGTAAGACCAGTCCCTTGCATTTTCTTTAAAGTTCTCCACGTGATTGCAATAGGCAGTCAAGGCTGAGAAGCGGAAGCACGGGGGGATGTTGACCTGGTGCAAGATGGACACATTGCCTCCAACTTCTGGCTGCTTCTTTAAAGGCTGTTGATGGATATCAGTCAGCGCTCAACCGGGGAAGCAGGGTCACTATGTGCTCTGGGGCAAGGGGTGCGTTATAGGTATTAGACCTTCTACAATCGTCCAGGGAGCTGGGGAGATGGCGGTCTGGGAGGGATGGAGAGGATGAGAGAAGTCACCGACAGCTGATGTGAGAGTCAGATACGTCCAGCTGTCAAGATGGGGTGGCAGAGGGGAAACAGGTAGAGGGGTCCCTAGTGGGCTGCTGCCTCATCTGCCAAGCGTCCACAGGTGGTGGGGCTGCTGTTGGTCAGCAGGGCCAGCAGTCAGGAAGACAAGCTGCAAAGGACACAGTGGAGGGTGAGGACAAGCTGGAACCTCTGTGGCCCCTCTGTCAGGTCACCTCGTCTCATCATGACAGCCTTCAAAGAGTAAACACTGATGTCACCTTCCTTCCACTTCCCAAATCTCCTGCACCATCCTCTTCTGCCTACTTTTAACCCACAACCCTACAGGGAAAAGGATATGGTTTGGCTCTGTGTCCCCACCAAAATCTCATCACAAATTGTAATCCCCACGTGTCGAGGGAGGGAAGTGATTGGATCACGGCAGCAGTTTACCTCATGCTGTTCTCGTGATAAAGAGTGAGTTCTCATGAGATCTGAGGGCTTTATAAATGTCTGGCATTTCCACTGCTGGCTCTCAATCCCTCCTGCTGCCTTTTGAAGAAGGTGCCTGCTTCCCCTTCTGCCATGATTGTGTTTCCTGAGGCCTCCCCAGCCATGTGAAACTGTGAGTCAATTAAACCTCTCTATTTTATAAATTATCCAGTCTTTGGTATTTTTTTTATACCAGTGTGAAAACAGACTAATACAAAAAGGGATATGGGAAATAAAGTTCTCAGTATAGCTAAGCTTTCTTTTTGCTTTTCTTTCTTTCCCTTTTTTTTTTTTGAGATGGAGTCTTGCTCTGTCGCCAGGCTGGAGTACTGTGGTGTGATCTCAGCTCACTGCAACCTCCACCTCCTGGGTTCAAGTGATTCTCCTGCCTCAGCCTCCTGAGTAGCTGGGTCTACAGGGACACACCACCACGCCCACCTAATTTTTTTTTTGTATTTCTAGTAGAGACGGGGTTTCACCATGTTGCCCAGGATAGTCTCCATCTCTTGACCTCGTGATCCACCCGCCTCGGCCTCTCAAAGTGCTGGGATTACAGACCTGAGCCACCACATCTGGCCCTCTTTCTTCTTTTTGAGACAGAGTCTCACTCTGTTGCCCAGACTGGAGTGCAGTGGCACAAGCATAGCTCACTCCAGCCTTAGACTCCTGGGCTCAAGCAATCCTCCCACCTCAGCCTCTAGAATAGCTGAAGCTACAGGCATGCACCACTATGCCCAGCTAATTATTTAATTTTTTTGTAGAGATGGGGTCTTGCTGTGTTGCCCAAGCTGGTCTTGAACTTCTAGGCTCAAGCGATCCTCCCACCTCAGCCTCTCAAAGTGCAGGGATTACAGGTGTGAGCCACTGCATTCAGCCTAAATTTTTAATAGAATATTGCAGCACAGACTGTAAGGAACAGAAATGCATTCAAGCTCACTTGAGAAAAATATAGTTTAGTAAAGGTGTAAGAAAATGAAGGGAAATGCTAGCACCTTGACAGATGGTACCCATATCTATCTTGGGGAGAAAATGGTTTTTGCTTGGAATTATGGCTTGACAAACACCTGGGGTGGTACTTGCAAGAGCCCAGCATAAATTGGTGCCATGGCTTCTTAGAAGAGGGCAAAGCCGCTGTGGATAAGACGGGAGAAGTAATTGTCTTCCTTGGAATGGAAGGAGCTGAGATAAAGGAGAAGAGAAGAAGAGCTGATGAAACTGGACCCCGCGTGTGGAAAAGGCCAAGAAAAAGGAAACCACCCCACTGCCTTATGGCACAGCGTGGTGAAAAAGATCTTGTTAACCAGGAACGTCAAACGTGGATTTCTAGTTCTCCTAGTTATGGCCATATGGATACCACGATGCCCTTTACTGGAACATTGATTGTTTTTTTAAGACAGAGTCTCGCTCTCTCGCCCAGGCTGGAGTGTAGTGGCACAATCTCAGCTCACTGCAACGTCTTCCTCCCAGGTTCAAGTGATTCTCCAGCCTCAGCCTCCCGAATAGCTGGGATTACAGGCATGTGCCACCACACCCAGCTAATTTTTGTATTTCTTAGTTGAGACACGGTTTTGCCTTGGCCTCCCAAAGTGCTAGGATTACAGACGTGAACCACCACGCCTGGCCTTTTTTTTTTTTTTTTTCTTTTTGCAATTGAAAAAAATTCAAGGTCTTTGCAGGGCTGTGCCTGGGGCTAGTCCTCTGGGGCTAGAGGGACAGTTGCATGGTGAGCCAGGAGACGATTGTCACTGGTTATGGTTTTTAAGCTGTCTGCTGTGAAGAGATCAATGACACCCTTTTTGTGATCCTCATTGTATTGCTCCTCAAATGACCTGTGGGAGTAGGATATGGCATTGTTTTATTCTGTTGTTATGGAAACCAGTGAAGCATCTGAGTTTCATATTCAGTTGGATGGAGGTACAGGACTCAAGGAACCAAGCCTAGGAGCAGAGAAGACTTGAGGATGGAAGCCACCTGGAAATGTACAGACATTGTACAGCTGGATTTTGGATTTCCCTAGGCGGTGGCAACATGCGGTGGGAGGTATTTCTCCAAGGGTCTGGAGAGGGGATGCTCAGAGTCGAACAAGGTGAAACATCTTATGGACTGCCCAGTTCATCTGGACTGCAATGGGAATGTCATGGCTGAGTTCTTTCTCTGCTTTCAAAAGAAACTGTCTCTCTTGTTTGTTATTCTTGAGGCAGACGCTCTGTCCTCTTTCGCTTCAAAGACTGGCTTTCTCTGCTTATGCATAGACTTCAGTTTGCCACTCCCCCATCATCCACCTGGGCTAATCTCTGTGCATCCCAGGAGAAAGACTCTGATTGGCCCAGACTGAGCCAATTTGGACCAATCAGAGAGGAGTGAGGAGAGGCTCAGGACCCCCACACCTGAGGCTGCTACTTGGTCCCAGCTACTCAGAAGGCTGAGGCAGGAGGATTGTTTGAACCTGGGAGGCAGAGGTTGCCGTGAACCAAGATTGAACCACTGCACTCCAGCCTGGGCAACACAATAAGACTCCATCTCAGAAAAAAAAAAAAAAGGAACAAAATTCTTCTTCCACGTGACATCCTTCAGCTATTTTGAGACAAATCTTAGGTGCCCCTTAAGCCTTCTCTCCTTGTTTCAACAACCTTGATATGGAATAGATCGTCATTCCACCCTCCAATTTCCCCCTTCTCTTGTGCCTCCCCTTCCAAACAAAGAAACTAGTGTCTACACTTATGTCTGTATCTATTCATTTCCAAACTCAATTTCTTCCTGGTGGTAAAGGAAAGTAACACTTAATGAGCACTTATGTGGTAGCAGGCACTGGACTGAGCACTTAATATGCTTGATCTCTTTTACTCCTCATGACTACCCTGTGAGATACTGGATGCATGGCCTTTTAACAGATGAGGCCACTGAGGCTCAGAGAAGGTAAGATATTTGTGCAAGATTGCACAGCCTATAAATGGCAGAGGTAGAATTTAAATCTAGGTGTAATTTAATCCAGAGCAAGTAAACACACTTACCAGGCACGAGGTCTCTCTATTTATTAGAAAGCAACCCCATCCAAGACCAGGATATCTAGTAATGAGAAAACAGGGATCTGACCGGGCGCAGTGGCTCATGGCTGTAATCCCAGCACTTTGGGAGGCCGAGGCGGGTGGATCACGAGGTCAGGAGATCGAGACCATCCTGGCTAACACAGGGAAACCCCGTCTCTACTGAAAATACAAAAAATTAGCCGGGTGTGGTGGCGGGTGCCTGTAGTCCCAGCTACTCAGGAGGCTGAGGCAGGAGAATGGTGTTAACCCAGGAGGTGGAGCTTGCAGTGAGCCGAGATGTGGCCACTGCACTCCAGCCTGGGCGACAGAGTGAGACTCTGTCTCAAAAAAAAAAAAAAAAAAAAAAAACAGGGACCCTACCACGTTTGGCTAAACCCAACCAGGAATGTCTTGGATTGATCTAATATAACTTGAGATCCCTGAGGAGTTTAGGGGACTGAGAACAGACAACAGTAGACTGGAATTCCAGGAGAAAACAAGATCTAAGTAACTGATGGCTCAATGAATAGCAGCCAATTACATAACATGCAAGATGTAAGTCAGGATATTGCCTTAAGGGGATGCCCGGGGATCTGGTTGTGTAGACCCAAAACACCAAGGCAGCTCTGCTAAGTCACTTGCAGTTTTATTCCCTCCCATTTCTCTTTGGGCATCCTGTCCTGGAACTGTTAAGAAACGGTTTATTTGAAGGAAAATGTGGGAAGGAGGCTCAGCCAAGCACTATCCAATTCAATTCACACCATCAGGTGATAGGGACAAGCCCTTCTCAATCTCTGCTGCCACTCACATCAGCAGCTTTCCAGAAATAAGCAAAGGGAATGGAAAGACCCTTAATCACCAGACCACGGTACATGCAATTTACTGGCATCTAACGCCCTGTCTTTCTAAGAAGCTTCTTTTTTGGGAGATTTCAAAAAAATAATGAGAACCCTGCACAGGATGAAGCTATGAGGGTGCCCCATGTAGTGTGTTGTCTTCCCCTTTTCCCAGCCTCACCTGGGCCGTCTCTGTCATTGTTGCTGCCATGCTGCGGCTCCTGCTCTGGGCTTGGCCCTTACATGAACTGCTGTGGTCACTTAATGTGGTAGACTGAAGAATGGTCCCTGAAGATATCCATGTCCTAATGAACCTATGAATCTGTTACCTTACACGGCAAAAGGGATTTTGGGCCAGGCATGGTGGCTCATGCTTCTATTCCTAGGACTTTAGGAGGCCTAGGTGGGAGGATCACTTGAACCTAGGAGTTCAAGACCAGCCTGGGCAAGATGATGAGATCCCAACTGTGTTAGTCCATTCTCATGATGCTGTGAAGAAATGCCTGAGACTGAGTAATTTGTAAAGAAAGGAGGTTTAAGGCTGGGCATGGTGGCTCACGCCTGTAATCCCAACACTTTGGGAGGCTGAGATGGGCGGATCACGAGGTCAGGAGTTTGAGACCAGCCTGGCCAACAGCGTGAAACCCCGTCTCTACTAAAAATACAAAAAAAATTAGCTGGGCGTGGCAGCAGGTGCCTGTAATCCCAGCTACTTGGGAGGCTGACGCAGGAGAATCGCTTGAACCCAGGAGGTGGTGGTTGTAGTGAGCTAAGATTGAGCCACTGCAATCCAGCCCAGTGACAGTGCAAGACTCTGTCTCAAAAAAAAAAAAAAAAAAAAGAAGAAAAGACGTTTAATTGACTCACAGTTCCACATAGCTTGGAAGGCCTCAGGAAACTTACAGTCATGGCAGAAGGTTCCTATTCCCAAGGCGGCAGCAGAGAGAATGAATGCCAGCAGGGGAAATGCCAGCTGCTTATAAAACCATCAGATCTCATGAGAATTCACTATCATGATAACAGCATGGCACAACCACCCACACGATTGAATTACCTCCCACTGGGTCCCTCTCATGACATATGGGGATTATGGGATTACAATTCAGGATAAGATTTGGGTGGGGACACAGCCGAACCATGTCACCATCTCTACAAAATTCAAAAATTAGCTATGTGTGGTGGGAAGTGCCTGTGGTCCCAGCTTCTTGGGAGGCTGAGGCAGTAAGATTGTTTGAGCCCAGGAATTAAAGGCAGCAATGAGCTATGACTGTGTCACTGCACTCCAGTCTGGACAACAGAGCAAGACCTCATCTCTGAAAAATATATATTTTTAAAAAGGAAATTTGCAGATGTGATTAAATTAAGGGATCCTGAGGTGAGGAGATCATCCTGGGTTATCCAGGTGGGCTCTCAATGTCATCACAAATGTCCCTACCCATTTATGCCTGAGGTTGCAATTTTTTGAATTTGAAAAATCAGACCTGGTGAGAACCTTGAGAGGTAGGATATAAATAACTCCCACATGCTTAGTGTTCCAATAATGGAATGCTAGGCATACATTTAAGAGAAAAACAGAGGGATTTGACACAGAAGAGCAAAGGTGACAGGATGACCTCAATCGAGAGGGATTGGGCTATGCCATGCTGCTGGCTTCGGAGATGGAGGAGGGAAACACAAGCCAAGAAATGCAAAGAATACGGTTCTAGAAGCTGGAATGAATGAGGAAGAGGCTTCTCCTCTAGAGCCTCCAGAAAGAGCACGGCTCTGCCAACACCTTGATTTCAGCCCAGTGAAATCAATTTCAGACTTCCAGCCTCCAGAACTGTAAGATGAAAGAAACTCGTGTTGTTTTAAGACCACATTTGCAGCTGTTTGTTACAGTAGCCACAGGAAAATAATGCACTTAGCTGCATTATCACTCTGTTCCTTCCTATGAATGGACCCACTCTTCACCCTAACCATCAGAGAGCCAGGCAGTTCTCACCATCCAGACCTGCCACATGGAGGGGAACCCTTGAGATTATCTGACCCTGGGAGAAGTAGGAAGATGAGCCCTCATTAATTCATTCAATCAATCTTCACTCAGAGTGCCTTCTCTGAGTTTGGCTGTGTGCCGGGTACCGTCAACATTTTTGGGAGTGAAAATAGCTCAGCCTCTGTCCTCATGGAGGTCAGCATCTAGGAGGAGAGTCAGATATTGAACATACACTCACACCAATGAACACAGATTTACAAAAGGCTTCTAAGGAAAGGATCACAGGGATGGTAATGGGACAAGGACTGGGGAAGTGCTGGGAAGGTGTCCCTCCAGAAATGCCCTAGATCTCAGTCCTGGAGGGGACAGAGTTTATCAGGTGCCTTAGTCCATTTGGGCTGCCTTTCTCCCTTTCTTAGCCTAGGTGGCTTATAAACAACAAACATGGCCGGGCGCGGTGGCTCATGCCTGTAATCCCAGCACTTTGGGAGGCCGAGGCGGGCAGATCACGAGGTCAGGAGACCAAGACCATCCTGGCTAACACAGTGAAACCCTGTCTCTACCAAAAAATACAAAAAAGTTAGCTGGGTGTGGTGGTGGGCACCTGTAGTCCCAGCTACTCGGGAGGCTGAGGCAGGAGAATGGCGTGAACCTGGGAGGTGGAGCTTGCAGTTAGCCAAGATTGCACCACTGCACTCCAACCTGGGCGACAGAGCTAGACTCCGTCACACAAACGAACAAAAAAAACCACTTATTTTTCATGGTAATAGAGGCTGGGAAGTCCAAGATCAAGGTGTCAGCAGATTCAGTGTCTGGTGAGAACCTCTTCCTCATATATAGTGAGTTCTTACTGTGTCCTCACACAGTGAAAGGGAGAAAGAAGCTACTCTGGGCCTCTTTTACAAGGGCACGAATCCCATTCATGAGGATCTGCCCTCATGACCTAATCACCTCCTGAAAGCCCCACCTCTTCATACTACTACACTGGGAATTAGATGTCGACATATGTATTTAGGGGTGATACAAACATTCAGATCATAGCACCAGGGAAGGAGAGGGGGGTGGGAGGAGAGGGATCCAGCCAGAGGGAACACCACAAACAAAAAGGCCCCCATGGCAGGAGGGGACCTGGTGTGTGTGTCGGGGGGTGGGGGGGGGTGGAGACTAAAAGGAGGCCCAAGGGAGTGGTGTGTGTGTGTAAGGGAGGGAGCTGGGGGTGAGGAATGGATAAAGAAAAGAAGTTGGAGAAGAGGTGTGAGCAGACCCAGCAGGATCTCATAGGCTTTATCATGCTAACAAATTCTGCAAGGTGTTTGCTATGGTGTAAATGTTCATGACTCTTCAAAATTCATGTTGAAACTTAATTTCCAATGCAATAGTATTAAGGGGTGAGGGCCTTTAGGAGGTGGGATCAGTGCCCTTACAAAAGTGCTCGAGAGAGCAAGTTCAGTCCTTTTTGCCCTTCTGTCCATTCTGCTTGTGAGAAGACAGTGCCCTTCCTCTCTGGAGATCACAGAAGCAA
Source organism: Pongo pygmaeus (assembly GCF_028885625.2). Classification (NCBI taxonomy): domain Eukaryota; kingdom Metazoa; phylum Chordata; class Mammalia; order Primates; family Hominidae; genus Pongo; species Pongo pygmaeus. The sequence goes on from NC_072391.2 coordinate 18,368,601, forward strand.
GGCATCATCTTGGAAGCAGAGAATGAGCCCTTCTAAGTATGGAATCTGCTGGCATCTTGATCTTGGACTTCCCAGCCAGCCTCCAGAACTGTGAGAATTAAATTTCTACCTATAAATTACCCAGTCTAAGGAATTTTGTTACAGCAACAGGAACGGACTAAGACAGTGTTTAAATCTGATAGTTATAATCAGATTCACATGGTGAGAAAATCCCTCTGGCTGCAGGACAGAGACAGGCATGTGAACCTGGGTGGTGGCCATGGAGACGGAGAAAGGTGGACAGCTGAGCATTATTTTAGGAGGTAAAACAAACACCGGTTGATGATGAACTGAATATATGAGGTGGAGGTTTGGGAGGGGTCAAGGATGATGCCTAACTTTGGAATTTGAGATTTCCATGGATAGATGGTGGTGCTTGGCCATTTGCTGAGCTAGGGCTGGTGGGTATTGGGGCTAGATGGGGGGATCATGAGTTTGACTTGGACAGATTGAGTTACAGGTATCTTTGAGACATTTAAGTGGAGATATCAGATACTGTACCTTCCCCTGCCTGTCTTTCTCAGCATTTTCCCCTTAGAAATGTGAGTCCAAAAAGACAAATACCGTGTGATTCCACTTCTTTTTTTTTTATTTTTTGAGACGGATTCTCACTCTGTAGCCCAAGCTGGAGTGCAGTGGCATGATCTCAGCTCACTGCAACCTCTGCCTCCAGGTATCAAGTGATTCTCATCCCTCAGCCTCCTGAGTAGCTGGGATTACAGGTGCACGCCACCACGCCTGGCTAATTTTTGGTATTTTAGTAGAGACAGAGTTTCACCATGTTGCCCAGGGTGGTCTCGAACTACTGGGCTCAGGCGATCTGCCCACCTTGGCCTCCCAAAGTGCTGGGATTACAGGCGTGAGCCACGGCACCTGGCCTGATTCCAGTTTTATGAAGTATGTAGAGTCATCAAAATCAGAGACAGAAAGCAGAATGCTGGTTACCAGGAGCCAAGGGAAAGGGAAAATGGGGAGTGAGTGTTGAATGGTACAGAGTTTCAGTTTGGGAAGATGAAAAAAATTCTAGGGAGAGATGGTGATGGTTACACACAGTATGAATGTTCTTAATGACACAGAACTGTACTCTTAGAAATGGTTTCACATAGTAAATATCACATATATTTTGCCACAATTTAAAAAATAGAAGTGTGTGTGTGAACTACATATAAGTGTGCATAAAATGTTTTTTATAGTAAAATTTATATTATAATATATTATAATAATAAACATAATAAAATATAATTTACTATATTTTATTTTTATTATTTACTGTTATTTCATACTTTATAGAATTATTATTATATTATTTTTATGGAATAATAAAGCAGTTATTTTCCCAACATCCTACTTAAGTAATACTCTGTGTGTGACTTTTAGACGGCCCCGTGTGCCCCATTCCCTCATACTTTTCTCATTCCCTCAGAGGTAGGCACTATCACAAACTTGTGGTAATGCTTTTTATTTTTATCATTTACCACCCACATATGAAGGCCTGAACAACTATATTTTTTAGTTTTTTTTTTTTTTTGAGATGCAGTCTCGCTCTGTTGCCCAGGCTGGAGTGCAGTGGTGGGATCTCAGCTCACTGCAACCTCCGCCTCCCGGGTTCAAGCGATTCTCCTGCCTCAGCCTCCCAAGTAGCTGGGACTACAGGCATACACCACCATACCCAGCAAATTTTTGTATTTTTAGTAGAGACGGGGTTTCGCCATGTTAGCCAGGATGGTCTCGATCTCCTGACCTTGTGATCCACCCGCCTCAGCCTCCCAAAGTGCTGGGATTACAGGCATGAGCCACCACGCCTGGCCTATATTTTTTACTTTTATACACTTTATATAAACCTGTTGTTCAACATCTTGTTTTTGAGATGCTTTCATGTTCATACCTGTTGCTCATTCATTTTTCTCTGCTGTATAGTATTCTGTGGTACAGCTAGACCACAAACGAGGCAGTTATGAACATTCTGGAACATGCCTCCTGATGCTCATGTGTAGTTTCTCTAGGGCAGTGCTGGTGAATAGAATGTTCTACAACAATAGAAATGTTCTATACAAATGTATGCTTTCCAGTAGGGTAGCCACTAGCCATTATTTACTAATGAGTAATTGAAATATGGCTCAGGCTACTGAGAGACTGAATTTTAAATGCTATTTAATTTTAATTAATTTAAACTGAAATACCACATGAAGCTAGTGGCTAACCAGGGGTAGACCCAGGAGCAAAACTGCAGTTTATAATCACCTGTTCATCTTTACTAGGTAACACTGAACTGTTTTCCAAAGAGGTAGAGCCAATTTCCCTATATTTTCATTTTATCCAACTCGCTAGATCTTTGCTAACCAGATAAACTATCCAAATGAAAATTTCTGAGAATAAAAAGGGCTCTATTAGTCAGGGTTCTCCAGAGAAACAGAACCAATAGTACTGAAGAGATTTATTTTACTTTATTTGTTTTTTCTTTATTCTTTTCTTTTCTTTTTCTTTCTTTTTTTTTTTTTCTGAGACGGGGTCTCACTCTGTTGCCCAGGCTGGAGTGCAGTGGCAAAATCCTGGCTCACTGCAACCTCCACCTCCCAAGTTCAAGCGATTCTCCTGCCTCGACCTTCCAACTAGCTGGGACTGAAGGCACACGCCACCACACCTGGCTAATTTTTGTATTTTTAGTAGAGGCAGGGTTTCACCACATTGGCCAGGCTGGTCTCAAAACTCCTGACCTCAAATGATCTTCCCACCTTGGCCGCCCAAAGTGCTGGAATTACAGGCGTGAACCACTGCACCTGGCCTGGAAAAAGATTTATGATAAGGAATTGGCTCATGGGATTTTGGAGGCCAAGAAGTCCCAAGATCTATAGGTGGCAGCTGGAGACCCAGGAGAGCTGACAGTGTAAGTTCCAGTCCAAAGGCTGGCAGCCTGGAGACCCAAGAAGAGCTGATGTTTCAGTTTGCGTTCAAAGGCCGGAAAAGACCAATGTCCCAGCCCAAGCAGTCAGGCAGCAGGAGTTCCCTCCTACTCACCCTTTCTGTTGTAGTCAGGCCTTCAACTGATTGGATGGGGCCCACCCACCTCTCCATTAGGGAGGGCAGTCCGCTTTACTCAGTCTACCAATTCAAATGTTAATTTCATCCACCAATGCTCTGGCAGACACACACCTCAAAGAATCTTTGGCCAAACATCTGGGAACCCTGTGGCCCAGTCAAGTTGACGCATAAAATTGACAATCACCAGGGTCTTACATGGTAATCTCCCTCCCAACCCAGTGGAGTCTAGGTGGTTCGGAGGTGGTCCTCTGAGCAGAATGTAATACAGTTCTAGGAAGATGAACTTCTGGAGAGTATTTTCTTTCTGGAAACTTGTTCTGACCATGAAAGACAACTTGCAGCAGCAAGAGCTTGTCAAGTGCAGAACATTTATTTGATTTATTTATTTTCTTTGAGACAGAGTCTCATTCTGTCACCCAGGCTGGAGTGCAGTGGCACAATCTTGGCTCATGGAAACCTCCGCCTCCCAGGTTAAAGCAACTCTTGTGCCTCAAGCCTCTCGAGTAGCTGGGATTTCAGGTGCACCCCACCATGCCTAGCTAATTTTTTTTTTTTGTATTTTTAGTAGAGATGGGGTTTTGCCATGTTGGCCAGGCTGGTCTGGAACTCCTGATTTCAGGTGATCCACCTGCCTCGGCCTCCCAAAGTGCTGTGAATACAGGCATGAGCCACTGCGCACAGACTAACATTTATTTCTCCATTCAATCAACACAGATTCCCACCTTCCTCCCCACCTCCCAGTACATTTAGAAATTCAGGAGGAAGGTCCTTCCATTCAGAAGTCTAGCTTAGAACATTCTCCCTTCTCTCTCCTCCCTTTAGTCTCCCCATTTCTTCTTCCTTCCTTTCCCTCCCCTACACCCCAACTTCTTGTATATTTTGTCCAAGACAAATTGCTTTTTAGATCTTCTGCAATTAAGGGCATCTCTTCCCACCCGATATGTACAGTGGCCCCGGCAATGGTGACCTGTTCCTGGAAGAAGCTATTTAAAACCCTTTGTGCAACTAGACTGACGCAGAGCTCCTGAATGTGGCTGAAATGTGTCAAGTTACATAAACACACATGCTTCATTTTGCCCTCGGCTTGAAGCTCTTCCTAACAGACTTCAGAATTATCAGCTCATTAAAGGGGAAAAAATGCAGGTTTATAAAAAAAAGTTAAATAATCATCATAATGAAATCAAGGCCCCAGGGTAGAGTTGCACTTAATGGTTGAGAGCCACTCTCAGAGAGTCGGCACCTCCCCAGAGAGTCTCAAGGAAACCAGTGAATCCCATCTTCTCTTGGGGAGAGGAATATTTTCTGGGAATTCTCTGGAGACAACTATAAGCAGCCCTGATGCCCTACTATCCCACGAAGCACAACGTGAACAATGAAAGGAAGGAAGGGAATTTTGAATTGCTTACTACCTAGGAAGGGCCACCCAATTTCACACCTGTGTCTGTTTTCATCCCTTGCTATGATGCTGCAGGGAGATATCACTGTCCCCCTTGTACTGATGGGGAAGCTGAGGCTGAAACAGGACAAAATATTTGCTCCAGGCCACACAGTTGGTAAGAAGTAGAATTCAAAGCTAGTTGAGAGACCCCACAGCTTGATGACTGAAACCATGGATTCTGTGATATGGAAGGGAAGTGGTGAGAAGGGAAGGGCGTGGTAGCTTTAAATGTTACAGAAGGAGGGAAGGGAAGTGCTGGGTAGAGAAGAGCATGGTCCCTGGTGAGGGCTCCACCCCCACGCCTGCGCCCACGGTCCTAGGTGAGGACAGGCATTTTTGTTTTCCTGCCCAAATGTTGCATTTCCCAAGACCACCCTGGCCTGCCACACCCCCATCCTGTACCTATAAAAACCCCAAGACCCTAGCAGGCGACATACAAGCTGCCGGATGTCAAGAGCTGCAGATCGGCGAAGAAGACACAAGCGGCTGGATGTCAAGAAGATGTCAAGAAGAGCACGCTGGCAGAAGAGCACATGACAGATGCTGGCAGGCCATCTACTGGCAGAACGAGGTGGAGTTTGGCCTGGGCAGTTGGAGGAGAGCCTGGGCTGCTCAGCGGCCTGACTCCAGGGGGAAACCCTCTCACTCCATCCCCTTCTGGCTTCCCCCATCTGCTGAGAGCTACCTCCACTCAATAAAACCTCGCACTCATTCTCCAAGTCCAGGTGTGATCCGATTCTTCTGGTGCACCAAGGCAAGAACCCGGGATACAGAATGCCCTCTGTCCTTGGGACAACATAGAGGGTCTAACTGAGCTAATTAACACAAGCCACGTATAGATAGCAAAACTAAAAGAGCACCCTGTAACATACACCCACTGAGGCTTCAAGAGTTGTAAACATCCACCCCTAGACACTGCCATGGTATTGGATCCCCACAACTGGCCCATCTCTTTGCTCCCCTAGAGGTTTGAGTAGCAGGGTGCTGAAGAAGCAAGCCACTCCCACATCACACACCCTGCAAGGGGGACAAGGGAACTTTTCCTGTTTCATCTGGACCCAGAATGCTATTTCATGGAAACTGTACAACCCTGGGCAAGAGACTTGACCTCTCAGTGCCTCAGTTTCCTCATCTATAAAATAAGGGCTATGTGATATTTTCTGCCTGGATGGTGGTAGTGAGGATTATATGAATCAAAACAATAAAACACTAGAAAACTAGCCAGCATAGAAAATGTTTTAAAAGAACTATCTACAATGCATACACTTTCCGTGTGTGTGTGTGTGTGGTTTTCAACACAATGCATGCACTTTCTATTACCCCATTTTGAATCTCTGCCAGGTTCCCAGGGCCTGACCTCTTTACCACACTTGGTACCTCTTAATAAAACAAAGTTACTGGATTTCAAGCCCAGGCTCTGGAAATATTGGAACTCAAAGGCTGTGCTCTTGAAATATGTCCTTCACACGCCTACCTTCCCGGCCTGCTGCAGTTCTGTCTCTGGCTGATTAAAACCTGCTTTTGCCTAGAGCAAGCTGAGCGGCAGGGCATGCTATCCCTTTTTATGAAAATCCAGCAAGCAGGTGTAAAAGGAAGATAACCACACCCCCGCCCCATTTGGAGGCCAAAGATACTTAATTATCTGAAACCCAGATAAACAGCAGGAGCGGGATGGTAGACTAGACGTGGAAAAGCTGAAGCGAGCCAGAGGGGCTGCAAGAATTATTAAAAACTAATGATGTGATTCAGTGCTGGAAGGAAGGCGAGAAAATGAGTCTGAGGTTGTTGACAGCCTCTGAGAGTTCTTGCCTGCAGTAAGATGCGGGCAGGATGGGTAGGGAGATGGGGTAGCAGTGGGAGGGACTAGGAGGTGGGTGGAACATAGGGGCAAGAAGGGGGAAAACACAGGCGTTTCAAGCATTATCTGCCAGATATTTGCTGCCTGTTTTCCGGAGGCGGTTTTGTGTTACTTCCCTGTTCCAGTAAAGTTGATAAAATTGCCAAGCCTCAAGAGAGAGATCTCTAAATGCCATTTTGCACATTGGAAACCAGGGGTCAAGCAAAGGGAAATCAGCAAGAGAAGACACACTGGAAATTCAGAGTGAGGAGCACACTCAGAGTTGACACCTGCCTGCTGGGAGCTCACTCATAGCTGGTCTGTGAACTTGACCTCCTGGGCCTGATTCAGGGCAAGTGGGTGTCCTGGGTTGGGGTGGTTCCTGATGCATCTTTCTGTTAGTAAGCATTTGATGTGGGTTATGTGAGCATGTGTGGGAAGGGCTTAGCACAAGCCTAGGTCCACAATAAGGGCTCTGTAAATGCCAACTGTTGTGGTCCTTAAGAGTTCTTACGGGAACCAGGTTCTTTTTCTACAGCACATTCCCAGCAGATTGACTTCACAAACCTTGACTGTCTACATTGAAGCTCATCATTTTGGTCTCTGAAATAAACAGTTTATGTGCAGAGAAATGGTGATACTGAAACACCAGGGGTTTGGTCTAGGTCCTGCTGCTCCCCGCACAGAAAGCCCATCACTGAGAAGATAAGTATTGCCAAGGAAGAAGATTTTAATCACGTACTGCAGCCAAGAAGATGGGAGCTCAGTCTCAAATCCATCTCCCTGACCAACTAAAACTAGGAGTTTATGTAGCAGGGAAGAAATGTAACAATGTATAAGAAAACAGGAACTCGGGAGGAGCAAGGAAGCAATCATGAAAGAGGGGTCTGGCATCTCATCGTCTGGATGTGGTAATCTGGTGAGTTTCAGTTCTTTGATATTTTGTGAGAGGCCTGGGGGTCCTTTCCTGAGGAAGGAACTCAGATAAGACAAATGAAGGCTTCCAGCTTTAAGATCAGAAAGGTCAATTTCTGTGTTTATCCAAAAGAATATCTATGGGCCAGGCACAGTGGCTCACGCCTGTAATCCTAGCACTTTGGGAGGCCAAGGCGGGTGGATCACAAGGTCAGGAGATCGAGACCATCCCGGCTAACACGGTGAAACCCCGTCTCTACTAAAAAATACAAAAAAAAGTTAGCCGGGCTAACTCCCTTCCCCTCCCTTCCCTCCTTCCTTCCTTCACTGATTCACTTAATAAACATTCTGGAGTCAGACTGCATCCTAGCTTGGCTACTTATTAGCTAATGCAGCATCAGGCAAATTTTGTAACCTCCTGTTCCTTCCCATCCAAAATGGAGATAAGAACAGGACACACTCACAGGATAAGCCCCACAGCTTTGGGAAAAACCATTTCTGAGAAACAGCCGAGAAAGTGAATTCAAGCAGGGCCTTGGCTCAAAGCCTGTTGGCCTGGAGGGCTGAGGATGATGGATGAGGACTTTGTGCAGATCTGAGTGTACTGTGTCCTTTGTCCTGGCCGCCTTAGCATCCACCGTGTATCTCTGAGATTGATGAGGCAGGTGCACCACCGGGCAGGCTACACACCATACAAGGCTGAGCTTGGTTGGGGCGCGTCATCATCATCCAATACTGTCTGTAGGACTCCATTCCAGCAGGACATCTGGGGGCTTGGAAGGGGGTCCCTCCCCTGGAAAATGTCACAGAATCCCTGATCTATGTCCTAACAACACTCAGGTCCTTCTGTATCCTTTAGATAATTTGATTTATCCAAGGGTCTACTGTTGACATTTGTCCCTAAGTGGTCAGATTCATGGGCTAGATGAGGACATTCAGTGAGATCACAAGTCAAGAGCTTACTGCAGACCTGCCTCTTAAGAAATGCTAGCTATTCTTGTCCTTAAGCCTGGGCTAAGTGACAGGCATGTGTACATCCATACGCGCACACATCACACCCACACACACATCCACACATGCACATACATATCCACACGCACACATACACACATACACGCACACATCCACACCCACATCCACACACACACCCACACATGCACACACACATCCTCACTCACACATCCACACACACACACACACACAGATCCACACACATCCACACACACACATCCACAATACACATACACACACACATCCAGACACCCACACACAAACACCCCCACACACATACACATCCACACACATCCATACACACGTCCACACACCCACATCCATCTGTCAGAGGTCATCTGTCAGAGGTCAGATGTGAGCCACCACACCTGGCCTCTCTGTCTTCCTTTTAAAACACAGGGAGGAAAGGATTGTTTCTGAATGCTCATGTATCATTTTAGCTTATTTCCAGACAAAAGGGAAGATATTTCTTAGCCATAAAGTGGAAATGTTCTAGAACCTTCCCCAGAGATGTCTGTGAGAAGGAATTATGCACGGGAAGCATTTAGCTCAGGGTTGGACACATGCAAAGGGCTGGATAAATGACAGCTGTGAATACTGCAGTTCATTTATGCGGCGAGAGGGAAGGTCATATAACCTCCTAGTGAGAGTATGGGCTTTCAGGAGTTCGAGGCTGCAGTGAGCTATGACGGCCTCACTGCATTCCACCCTGGATGACAGAGCAAGACCCTCTCTCTAAATAAGTAACTAAAAATTTATAAAGAATAGGTGTTTTAAAGGCAGAAAGAGCTGAGTCTGAACCCTAACTCCCCATTTACTAGCTGGGAGGCCTTGAGCAGGTTGTTTCGTTTCTTCAAGCCTCAGTCTCCTCATCTGCAAAATGAGATGATCACAGACTCAGCCTCTTGGTGTTGTGAAAAATCAGTGAAAGAATAGGGGAGGGGCTTAGCGCCTGTCTGAAAGATTTGATGTTCCTGCTGCTTCCAGTGGAGGATGGGTGGGTGGGTGACCTGACAGCGCAGGGAATTTTCCAGCCAGGTTGCCTCTTAACCTCTGATTTGGTTTGGTTTTGCTTGTAACCTCTCACTGTTCAATTTTTAAAAAATTTTTTTATTTTAATTTGATGTTTTTATATTTTTTGTATTTTTAATTTTTTTCTTTTGGCGACAGGCTCTCGCTCTGTCTCCCAGGTTGGAGTGCAATGGTATGATCATAGTTCACTGCAGTCTTGAACCCGTGGGCTCAACCGATCCCCCCACCTCATCCTCCTGAGAAGCTGGGACAAAGGCACACACAGTCACACACAGCTAATTTTATTTTTTGTAGAAACAGGGTCTGGCTACATTGCCCTGTCTGGTCTTGAACTCCTGGGCTCAAGCAATCATCCTGCCTCAGCCTCCCAAAGTGCTGTGATTACAGGTGTGAGCCACTGCACCTGGCCTTAATTTGTACTTTTTAGAGAAAGGGTCTCTCTCTGTCACCCAAGCTGGAGTGCGGTGATGTGATCATAGCTCACTGCATCCTTGAACTCCAGGACTCAAGCAGTCCTCCCACCTCAGCCTCCTGAGTAGCTGGAACCACAGGTGTGCACCACCACACACTCAGAGCCCAACTTTTTAAATGAGAGTTTGTCTTGAAAGACTACCTGCAACCCTTCAGGAATGCTGTGCTCTGTAGATAATGAACGTTCAACCCACGTGACTCTGATGTTGCTAGAGACCCCATCTTGTTATTTTCCCCCATTTTAGAAATGAGGGAACTTAAATTCAGAGAGTCCAAGTAACCTGCCCAAGCTGACAGGCTTAAAAAAAAAACTCAGGCCTATCTGAGAGCAGAGTGTGTGCTCGTAAAAGACACCACCACAGGCTACAACCTCTGTGTTCACCTCCCTCTTTCTTCCCCGCGGGTGATACAGAAAGAGCAAAGGTTTTGGAGTCAGATTGGCCTGAATTCAATTCCAACTTCAGGGTCTTGCTTAAAACAAGAGATGACGATATCCACTTCCCTGGGTGGTGGCGAGAATCAAATAAGGCTTTTAAAAGCGTGCATAATGCCTTTGTCTCAGTGCCTGGCACACAGTAGGAGATCAACAAATATTAGGTTTTCCTCTCTCCTCCACACACTTCTTTCCTCGGCCACATCCCCAAAACACTCACATGAACCTGAGCTCAGACTCCCGGCGGACCAAGACTTCCCGGAGACGCTGAATTTTTGCCATCTCCAGCTCAATCTCCTCTGGCATCATGGTTGTCTCCGCCATGGAGATGATGTCCAGCTGATCTGTGCAGGAAACAGGAAATACAAGCATCAGGACCCCAAGGCTGCACCGTGGGACAGACCCTGACATGGTTCCAGGGCACAGCCTTGCTCCGCGACCATCATACGCCTTGAGGACAGACTTCAGCCTGTGCCGCAAATGTGTATTCGTGAGCACACCATTTGGAAACCAGAAAACATGTTTTCCAAAGGAATTTCGTTTGTTTGCTTTTTTTGTTTTGTTTTGTTTTTAGACGGAGTCTGGCTCTGTCGCCCAGGCTGGAGTGCGGTGAAGCGATCTCCGCTCACTGCAAGCTCCGCCTCCCGGGTTCACGCCATTCTCCTGCCTCAGCCTCCTGAGCAGCTGGGACTACAGGCACCGGACACCACGCCCGGCTAATTTGTTGTATTTTTTTTAGTAGAGATGGGGTTTACCGTGTTAGCCAGGATGGTCTCGATCTCCTGACCTTGTGATCTGCCCTCCTTGGCCTCCCAAAGTGCTGGGATTACAGGCGTGAGCCACCGCGCCCGGCCTTGTTTTTGTTTTTTGAGACACAATCATGCTGTGTTGCCCAGGCTGCAGTGCAGCTGTGTGATCTCAATCTCGGCTCACTGCAACCTCTGCCTCCGAGGTTCAGGCGATTCTGCCACCTCAGCCTTGTAAGTAGCTGGGATTACAAGTGCACACCACCAGGCCAGGCTAATTTTTGTATTTTTAGTAGAGACGGGGTTTCACCATGTTGACCAGGCTGAGGTCAAGTGATCCGCCCGCCTCGACCTCCCAAAGTGCTGGGATTACAGTCGTGAGGCCACCACGCCTGGCTGGGAACTTTGTTGTGATAGCTAGTGGAGGCTCCCAAGTGGGCTCACAAAAGCCTGATTAAGGCCTTGTCAGTCCCTGCCTGGTCCCAGATTCTGAGCCTCTGCTCCCCCTGACCAGGACCACTTTGCCCTGTGGTCTAAGCCTCTAAGACCAGCCGACTCTAGGCAGAAGAAAGTTTTATCATAATTATCTTACAGTAATACTACTACTAAGTAGTGTAAGTATTTTTTCGTTTGTTTTTGAGACTAGGCCTCACTCTGTCATCCAAGCTGGGGTGCAGTGGTGCAATCATAGCTCACTGCTGCCTCAAACCCTGGACTCAAGGGACCCTTCTGCCTCTGTCTCCTAAGTAGCTGGGACTACAGGCCCACCTAGGTAATTTTTTAATTTTAATTTTTTGTATAGATGGGGGTGTCACTATGTTGCCCAGGCTGGTCTCAAACTGCTGGCCTCAGGCGATCCTTCCAACTTGGCGTCCTGAAGTGCTGGGATTACAAGCATGAGCATACATACATATACATATATATATGTGTGTGTATATATATATATGCATATATATGGTTTTATATATATAATATGTATAATATACACAGACACACTTTCTTTTTTTCTTTTTTGAGACAGAGTCTCGCCCTGTCACCCAGGCTGGAGTGCAGTGGCATGATCTTGGCTCACTGCAACCTTCACCTCCCAGGTTCGAGTGATTCTCCTGCCTCAGCCTCCCAAGTAGCTGGGATATCAAGTGTATGCCACCACACCCAGCTAATTTTTGTATTTTTCGTTGAGATGGGGTTGCACCATGTTGGCCAGGCTGATCTCGAACTCCTGACCTCGTGACCCACCCGCCTCAGCCTCCCAAAGTGCTAGGACTATAGGCATGAGCCACCGCGCCTGGCCAGAAACACTTTTTGAAAGACTGAAAAAGTACACTAAAATGTTAGCAGTTAAAATGTTAATATATATGCGTGTGAATATATATTTATACTATTATATACATATACATATATCCACTGTGATGTAGGTCTTATTTTTCTAATATAAAGTTAGGACTTCACTATTTCATTATGTGTTCTTTTCAGCTAGCAACATGCCATAAGCACTCCTGCCTGTCCTTGGATGGTCTTCCTCGGCGGCAGCATGGAAGGTGGGGCGGTTTTCTATTTGTGGCTGTATCACGAAGCACTTCAGCAATCCACAGACATGTAGGTTGTTTCCAATTTTTTCCCCACTGTAATCATGGGGAAAAAAATGTAGGAATTATTTTCACCGTAAGAACGTTCCAGTGAAGAATGTTCTCAAAGTGAAATCTTCGCACACATCTACGGGGTTCCTTCGGGCTATGTTTCTAGGGTGAATGGCTGAGATATAAGGGATGCGCTATTCAAGGCCTTTGATCAGTAGTGGGGGAGACTCGGGGCAGGAGATGTTTTGGTGTACCCTGAGACACCATCACATCACCTGTAACTGCTAATTCCTTCCACACCCACCCCCAAGATGGAGCCCACCCCACACCTCAGTTCTACAAGGGCGTCTGTCTTTTTCCTTGTACTCAAGGAATAATGAAAGTTGGTATACCTTATACCCATGATTTGGAAAGTTGTTCTGTTTTTCATTTTTCTTTCTTTCTTTTTCTTTTTCTTTTTTTTTTTTGAGACGGAGTATCCCTCTGTTGCCTAGGCTAGAGTGCAGTGGCACGATATCGGCTCACTGCAACCTCTGCCTCCCAGATTCAAGCGATTGTCCTGCCTCAGCCTCCTGAGTAGCTGGGATTACAGGCTCGTGCCACCATGCCCAGCTAATTTTTGTATTTTTAGTAGAGTTGGGGTTTCACCATATTGGCCAGGCTGGTCTTGAACTCCTGACCTCAAGTGATCCGCCTTCCTTGGCCTCCCATAATGCTGGGATTACAGATGTGAGCCACCACACCCAATCTTCTTTTTTCTTTTTGTAGAGATGAGGTCTTGCTATGTGGCCCAGACTGGTCTGGAACTTCTGGCCTCAAGCAATCCTCCTGCCTCAGCCTCCCAAAATGCTGGGATTACTTACAGGTGTGAGTCACTGTGCCCAGTGCAAGTTGTCCTGTTTCTACCTGTCCAGCTGCCTCCTATGTCCTGGGGCCCTGGCCCTTGCACACCTGCACAGGGCTTAGGGCGCTGTGATTTGCAGGCTTCCCTGAAGTCAGTCCCTGCCTGCTTGGATCTCTAGATAGAACAGCGCCCTCTTCCAGGAGCCCACCTGATGCATTTGTCCACCTGTGGGACTCTCCTGGCCTTGAGTTGTTCAGCAGACATTGGATTCTCGGTAAATTGGAGTTCCTTTCCATTACCTACCCCCTGATGTGTCCATTCCATGTGCCAAAATGATCTGCCTCCCCTCCACCAATCAAAACACCTTATTTTGCTAAAGCGACAGGAAGAAGGTAATTCTCCGGGGTTGATTCTCACATTGAAATGAATGGCCTCTGTCCCTTCTCTCTGAGACAATTCCCTTTCTTTGTTTTTTTTTTTTTTTGTTTTGTTTTTTGTTTTTGAGAGCAAGTCTTGCTCTGTTGCTCAGGCTGGAGCGTGGTGATGCAATCTCCGCTCATTGCAACCTCTGCCTCCCAGACTCCAGCAATTCTCCTGCGTCAGGCTCCCAAGTAGGTGGGTCTACAGGCGCATGTCACCACGCCTGGCTAATTTTTTGTATTTTTAGTAGAGACAGGGTTTCGCCGTTTTGGCCAGGCTGGTTTTGAATTCCTGATCTCAGGTAATCTGCCAGCCTTGGCCTCCCAAAGTGCTGGGATTACAGGCACAAGCCACCATGCCCGGCCTGACAACTCCCAGTTTTCAAGAGAAACAATAACAAAGGCAATGGAAAAGGCCAAGCAATTATATGGGGAGAGGAAAAAATTTGACCTGTCGGTCATCAGCCTATTAAAGATTTTCTCCTCTTTGAGTTCAGCATCTCAGAGCAATGTGTGCTTCTTTTATATTTTCTGGGAGCGCCAATATTTCATGAAATAGATAAGTGCAGAACATAAATAGTGCAGAACCTGCTACTGGGTTGGAGAGGGGGTCACTCAACAACTGTATAAGCGGGAGGAAGAGAGTGGAGGTGGGTGAATGGGAAAAACGTGAAATTGGAGAGATTCACAATCACCTCCTCCCTGCCTTCTAAAGATGGCGGGTCCCGAAGATTATCCGGCCACCTGGCCGAGCCTGTGCCAGGGAAGGGTGAAAAGGGAGACACAGTGGAGGGAGAGGAGGGAGTGTCAAAGAGAAGCAGGAAGGAGAGGGGTCAGAGGAGCAGCCTCAGGCTGTGGCTTGGGGAGAGGGAGCGATGTCTGTCTGTAGAGGATTTGTAGGAAATGTCTCATGTGATGTGCTGGCTAAAGACCTCCTGGGGCCATCTGGTTATGCTTCAAGGCCCCTGGAATCCAATTTCGGGTCCTACTATTGTCCCTGACACCATGCTCTGGTGGCTCCTGGGATTGAAGCAGTGAGGACAGGCTTGAATGGTGGCTCACGCCTGTAATCCCAGCACTTTGAGAGGCTGAAGTGGGCGGATCACCTGAGGTCAGGAGTTCGAGACCAGTGTGACCAACATGGTGAAATCTAGTCTCTACTAAAAATACAAAAATTAGCCTGGCATGCTGGCAGGTGCCTGTAATCCCAGCTGCTTGGGAGACTGAGGCACAAGAACCACGTGAACCTGGGAGGCAGAGGCTGCAGTGAGCCGAGATCATACCACTACACTACAGCCTAAGGGACAGAGTGAGACTCCGTCTGAAAAAAAAAAAAAGATATTAATATTGAGTGCTACTGTGTGCTGTGATGCTACCAAGCTAGAAGACCAGCCTTACCAAATCAGATGGCCTGGGTTTGAGTTCCAGTTCTGCCCCTCCCTGGCTGTGTGGCCTTGGGGAGTTGGTTAACCTCTCAGCAGCTCTGTTTCTCCTCTGTAAGGGAGCCCACCACCCAAAACATACGTGAGGGATGAATTACCCCGGCACGTCACGTTTAATATATGCTTGCAATTGCCCTCGTTGTGACCGCCGCACCTGCTTTGCCCATCACCTCTTTTAATCCTCGCCATAAGCCAGCAGGTTCAGTAGGGTCTCATTTTCACAAAGAAACAAAGGCTCAGCGCTGGCAAGGGAAAGAGCTGAGTCCAGGTCTGGCTTCAAATTCATGCTTTTTGACCCTCACAGCTGCCTCTGGTCCAGGCAACTGTTCTAAGTCTGACACCCCCCATTCATTCCTATCTCAGAGTCAAGCGTGGTGCCGTAACAATTCATGGCCAATGGGAAGGCTTAAAACAAAAGGAATTTAATCTCTTGGAGTTCGGGAAGCCAGAAGTCCGAAACCAAGGTGTTGGCAGGGTCACGCGCTCTCCAAAGGCTCTAGGGATGGATACTTTCTTGGCCCTTGCAGCCCCGGGTGGCTCCTTGGTTTGTAGTATTAGGTTGGTGCAAAAATAATTGTGATTTTTGCCACTGAAAGTAATAGCATCACTTCAACCTCTGCCTCTGTTTTCACAGGGTCTTCCTCCGGGTGGCTCTGTGTGTCCCTTTCTGTCTCATTAGATTTAGGGCCCACCCTAATCCAATGTGAGCTCATCTGGATCCTGATCTGAATTACCCCTGCAAAGACCTTATTTCCAAATTAGGGCACATTCTGATGTTCTAAGATGCACATGAACTTCAGGAGGCCCCAACCCCCAAGAATGGCCACAGCCTTGCAAGCTTCCTGACAATAATGTCGCTCTCTCCAGGGGTTTTAGACCCGGCACATGGAGCACAGCCTTGGCTGGAAGCAGCAGGAGTCCCAGGAGGTGGCCAGGGGGTGAGAGAAGTGCGTGGGGGAATTGGGGTCTGGCAAAAACCAGCTGGGTGGGGGCAGTGTCAGAAATCCACATTTGACAGTAGTCATCAGCTGCAAGACCTCGAATGAGTCCTTTTATGTCTTTGCGTCACTTTCCTCCTCTGCACAAGAGTTCAATAGTTACCTGTGCTGGAGGCTTTCTGTGTATTATCTCTTTTAATCTCTATTTTACAGAGGTGACTCTGAGGCTTAGAGGAGGAAAGTGACTTGTTCAACATCACACAGCCCAATCATTGCAGAGATAGTATTCAAACCCAGTTTGTGCGCTCTCTCTCTTCTCCCTCTCTCCCCTCCAATCCACAACCATGTGACCTTAACCACGTAATCCAGCCTCCCGGTGAGGGCTGAATGCATTTGTGCCTGTGAAAGTGCGTAGTTAACCACCCCACGATATGAGTATCCTTGTTTTTCTCATCACAGTTCAGATGGGCAACCTGATTTCCATGGGACAGATGCTGAAAATGGCAACACACCCTGGGGCGAGGCGTGGGACGAAGAGAATTAATCATATCCCAGGAACTGGCATTTTACCTCCATCCCTGGGGGAGGATGGAGGCGGTGGTGCCAGGCTCCAGGTGCTTAGCTTGGATTTGGGGCGAAGAATGGAATAAAGACCTACGTTGAAAAGTCTTGCTCAAGGATGTTTTTCTTCCCCAAGAGAAAGGAATGAAGCCTAAAGCTTGAATCAGATACAAATTGTTAGAATCCTTTCTTGCCATGAGCTGTCTCTGCACCAGGCACTGTGTTGGGCTCATTGTAAACCTCATTTGTTTTTTTTTTTTTGGTGAGGCAGGGTTGTGCTCTGTCTCCCAGGCTGGAGTGCAGTGGCATGATCTTGGCTTACTGCAGCCTCAACCTCCTGGACTCAAGCAATCCTCTCACTTCAGCCTCCTGAGTAGCTGAAATTACAGGTTTGCTCCACCACACCCAGTGACTTTTTTTGTACTATTTGTAGAGATGGGGTTTTGCCATGTTGCCCAGGCTGGTCTCCCAACTCCTGAGCTCAAGTGATATGCCCATCTCAGCCTCCCAAAGTGCTGGGATTACAGGAATGAATCTCGTCTCATTCAGTCTGCACAATACCCTGTGGCCAGGGGACCAAGTGCAGCCCCATGCTTGATGTTGTAAGTAGAGTTGTTCTGGAACACTGATCACGCTCATTTGTTTACATGTCATTTATGGCTGCTTTTGCATTGCAAAAACTGAGTAGTTGCCACAGAGACTCCCTGGCCCACAAAGCCTTAAATATTCACTATCTGGCTCTTTATAGAAAAAGTTGGCCAACCCCTTCCCTGGGTGGTATACTGTAATTTCTCCAGTTTAAAAGTTATGAAAGTCAGGTTTACCCAGTAACAAGAATAACTAACATTTGTCGAGCATTTATCACATGCTAGCACCTGTGCATTACCTTATCTGATTCTCAGAACAGCCCTGGGTGGTCAGTGCTGTTATTCCATTTCATAGATGGGGAAGTCGAGGCTCAGGAAAGGGAGTAAGTGATGGAGGTGAGATTTAAAACAAGATCTGTCCTACTCCAAAGCTCTTGTTGTAATCAACCATATTCATGTAAGAACTACTTCCCTACGTAAGTACCGTCATCATCATAACAAAACTGAGTAGACTGTGTTGCTTTAGATACAGTGGGAGTAGTTATTCCCAGACATCAGTGGGCAAGTGAATATCTAGGGAGGTTGTTTAAGAAACAATTCCCTGCCTCCACTTCCAAGGATTAGGATAAAGCCTGGGTTGGGGTGTTGTGTCCAGGGAACTTCATGAAGGACGTCTTCAGATCAGAGTGAAAAACGCTGATACAGGACCTGAATAAATGAATATCACACACAGTCAGTTTCTTTCCAGTCTGAACTTGTGTGACAGAAATTAGTCTGCTAGACTGTTCCTTTCTTGATCACATTTTCCAACTAGAAGGCAGGCATCCGACAGCTGCCAAGGAATGTCTCCACGAGGAGGATAAATCACAGGAAGAAATGGGAGGAGCATTTCAAACTGGCTAGAGACAACGAGTCTCTCACACACACTTCCAAGCAAGAGCTTGCTTGCTGTGTGGAGACAGCAAAGCATGAAGGCACAGACGTCCCCAGGGCTCCAACTGCCATTGCTGTCACTGAGCTTCCAGGAGCTGAGTCACTTCTGGGGGAAGAGGCAGCTAAATCCATCTTCCCATCCCCAAATGCCACCCCAGGGAGATGCATGCTTCCTGAGTGGTGGCACCAGCAAACAAGAGCTGAGCACCCGGGCAGCCCTGGTATGCGCCAGCAGGTTTAATCACTGATCTCAAAACAAAACAAAAGTAAGGCTACCCAGGGACAGGAGTGGTGGAGGTGATGGAGGATGAGGGCTGGTGATCTAGAAACTTCTAGTTTAAATACAAGCTTGGAGGGTTAAACTGCTGGGGACCAGAGAGATACCTTTCCTAGCCCATCTTTTCCAATCAGGGGTCACGGTAGGAATTTAAGCTCAAGGTGCCCTGCACACCCTCTGCCTTTACTTCTGCTTTATAACTTTAGGTGCCTAGTACTGGCCCCAGAGCTTGCTCATTTTGGGCATTTACTGTGAGCCATGATCTAGCTCATATCAACCTCTCTTTCTAGATTAATAAAATGAGGCTTGGAGAGGTCATAAATGATTGGTCAAACTCACTCACTCAATTGTTGCAGCAACATCAAGGGTTCTGTCTAGATCCTGCTACTCACTGCACAGAAAGCCAATCACTGAGGCAATGAGTATTGCCAGAGAAGAAGGCTTTAATTGGGTGCTGCAGCTGAGGAGATGGAAAGGGCCTCAAATCCATCTCCTCAACCCACTAAAATTAGAGGTAGCAAGGAAGAAATGTAACAATGTGTTACATTGTGATACATCCCTATTCTTTTTTTTTTTTTTTTTCTGGGAAAATATTAGGAAGGGGTAAGGAAGAGAATCTGGTCAACAGGATGCAGGTGGTTGGTTAGGCAATTGTGATGGTTGAGGAGTCTGGCATCTCCTTGTCCGCATATAGTGATCTGGTAAATTTCAATTCCTTAATACTATCTGGAAGGCTGAGAGGTCAGTTTCTTGAGAAAGGAACTCAGGTAAAATGAATGTAACTTTCTAAAATTTTAAGATTTGGAGGGGGCCGGGTGCAGTGGTTCACGCCTGTAATCCCAGCACTTTGGGAGGCCAAGGCGGGTGGATCACGAGGTCAGATAGAGACCATCCTGGCTAACACGGTGAAACCCCATCTGTACTAAAAATACAAAAAATTAGCCAGGCATGGTGGCGGGCACCTGTAGTCCCAGCTACTCGGGAGGCTGAGGCAGGAGAATGGCATGAACCCAGGAGGCGGAGCTTGCAGTGAGCAGAGATCGCACCACGGCACTCCAGCCTGGGTGACGGAGTGAGACACTATCTCTAAAAAAAAAAAAAAAAAAAAAAAAAAAAATTTAAGAAAAGAAGAGTTGCAAAGAGCATAAAGAATTCCCCTCTACTCCTCATTCAATTTCCACTATCGTTAACATTACCAAGAAGTTGACATTGGTGCATGGTTATTAACTATATTGATTGAAATTTTAGCAATTTACCAATGGTCAGATGTTACATTTGCAAAACAGATTTAAAATTAAGAAAAGAGAAAAGAAAAGGGGTTGGCATGTGTGGGCACCATGGGGAGCCAGGCCAGCCCTTTAAGAGGGCAAGAGAGGGGAGTGGTTCTGGGCATGGGCTTTTGAGTTTCAGAGTCCAGTTCTCATGCTTGAAACATCCATCAGTGACTCTGGGTGCCTCAGTTTCTTCATCTGCAACATTGGGGAACAAGCATACCCATCTCACAGGTGATTCATGTAAGTGACAAGCATACAGAAAGTTCTCTGTAACATATATTTGCTCTTATATACATTTAATAACTATGCATTGAGAACCTGCTTTGTGGCAGACCCTGCTCTAAGCAATGGGGAAGGAGCAATGAGCAAAACAGACAAAAATCTCTGCCCTTGTGGACCTGAGCTTCTAGCAAGAGGCTTACACTGTTCTGGAGAACAGTTGCTCTAATAATCTGCAGGGGTCATTGGCTTAAGACAGACGTCACTTCAAGCCCTGGCTCTACCACTAATTGTGCAACCTGGGCAAATTACTTGATCTCCCTAAGTGTCAGTTTCCTCTTCTGTAAAATGGGACTAATAACTCCTGCCTCATGAAGTTGCTGCTGTGGGGATGAAATGGGATAATATACTTGTCCCTCAGGATCCGTGTGGGATTGGTTCCAGGCCTCCCTTTGGCTACGAAAATCCTTGGATGTTGGCCGGGCGTGGTGGCTCACGCCTGTAATCCCAGCACTTTGGGAGGCCAAGGTGGGTGGATCACGAGGTCAGGAGATCGAGACCATCCTGGATAACACAGTGAAACCCCGTCTCTACTAAAAATACAAAAAAAAAATAGCCGGGCATGGTGGCAGGCGCCTGTAGTCCCAGCTACTCGGGAGGCTGAGGCAGGAGAATGGCATGAACCTGGGAGGCGGAGTTTGCAGTGAGCCGAGATTGCGCCACTGCTCTCCAGCCTGGGCGACAGAGCGAGACTCCATCTCAAAAAAAAAAAAAATCCTTGGATGTTCAAGTCCCGGATATAACAGGGTGGGATATTTGCATAGAAGCCCCACACATCCTCCTGTAGACTTTAAATCATCCCTAGATTACTTATAATCCCTAATACGATGCCTACACATCACTTCATTTACATAGATTCAGCATAGTACTCAAAGTTTTGCTTCTTGATAATTTGTGGATTTTTTTTCTGAATATTTTCCATCCATAATTGGTTGAATCTAAGGATGTGGAACCCACAGATACAGAGGACCAACTGTATACATCAGGTGCTTGGTATAGTGCCTGGACATCACAAAGAGTGGTCAGTAGCATTATTCCTGCCATCACAGTGCCTTTCCCTGGAAGAAGCCAGACTAACATGGGGGAGAAAATAAAATTGGAGCCACCATCAAGTTTGAAGAACACAGACTCGTGGTCATGGGGACCATCCCTTGGCCCCTCTAGGTAAGACCACAGCCCCGCAGCTCCAACAGACCCATGCCTGCCCTGAGAAGAGAACCTAGAGGGGGCCCCCTCCAGCCTTTTGTCAAGGAGCCAATTGCTGGTATTGACCCAAAAGAGAGTCTTGAACCCCAAGGGAATAGATCTGCGTCCCATGACCAGGGAGCCAATATCTGAATGCATTTCAAAGGCTCCTGGTGGCACTCCAGACTTCATTGTCATCGATCATTCATGTAGGAAAGAAGCTCATTCCAACCCCCAAGCATCCTATTACGGGATGCACCAGGTGCCTCGCCTTCTTGCTATAAAGTGAATGTAATGGGAAGCTGCCCGTTGCTTTTAATGAGTCACTGTTTCCCAAAGAGATGAAGTTGCTGCTTTTAACCCAGAAGCTCCTGGCTGCTCGATTTCCCCCAGCCTGCCTCTTGGAGAGGATGCCAATGGGCCCCCAAGAGCGATCATACCTTTCCTTGCACTCTGCCATCCCATACATCCCATCTCTTTGATGTCGCCCCACATGGAAGATTTTGCGGCTGAGGAAACTGACAGGCTTCAGATCCTGGCTATGATTGTTATTCTCCAGTGGCACCTCAAGCACATTTTTTTAACTTCTGCGACTTTCTGTTTTCCCAGCCACATCTGACATGTCAAAGGACACAAAAGTAATTCAGGAGGATGCACCAACAGCACGTGAAGACGCAGGCACTGGTGTCAAGCAGACATGAGTTGATGGTCCGGCATCTTTCTAACGGCCGACCTCGGCAAATGCCCTAACCTCTCTGAGCCTCAGTTTCCTTATCTGTAAATTGTGGGTCATAAAAGAGAGACTGTATAGATCAGTGCAATCCAATTGAAATAGAACACTAGCCACATATGTAATTTTGAACATTCCAGGAACCACATTCTAAAAAATAAAAAGAGCTGGGTGTGGAGGCATATGCCTATAATCCCAGCACTTTGAGAGGCCAAGCATGGTGGGCATATCACTTAAGGTCAGGAGCTCAAGACCAGCCTGGCCAACATGGTGAAACCCCATCTCTACTAAAAATATAAAAATTAGCCGTGGCAGAGCACGGTAGCTCTCTCATGCCTGTAATCCTAGGATTTTGGGAGTCCGAGGTGGTGGATCACCTGAGGTCAGGAGTTCAAGACCAGCCTGGCCAACATGGCGAAAGCCGGTCTTCCTAAAAATACAAAAATTAGCCAGGTGTGGTGGTGTGTGCCTGTAATCCCAGCTATTCAGGACACTGAGGCAGGAGAATTGCTTGAACCTGGGAGGCGGAGGTTGCAGTGAGCCAAGATCGTGCCACTGCACTCCAGCCTGGGCAACAGAGGGAGACTCCGTCTCAACAAGAACAACAAGAACAACAAACAAAAAAAATTAACTGGGCATGGTGGCAGGTGACTATAATCCTAGCTACTCAGAAGGTTGAGGCAGGAGAATCGCTTGAACCTGGGAGGCGGAGGTTGCAGTGAGCCAAGATCGAGTCACTGCACTCCAGCCTGGGTGACAGAACGGACTCCATCTCAAAAAAAAAAAAAAAGCAAAAAGAGCTGGGTGCGGAGGCACATACCTGTATTCTCAGCTACTCTGGAGGCTGAGGCAGGGGGATCACTTGAGCCCAGGAGTTTAAGTCCAACCTAGGCAACATAGTAACGAGACCGTGTCTCTTAAAAATAAAAAAAAAGATAAAAAGAAATGGGCGAGATTAATTTCACTAACATATTTTATTTAATCCAATAGATCTAAAGGATTATAAGTTCAAAATGTAATCAATATATTAAAGATATGAATGAGATGTTTTATATCCATTTTGGAGGGAGTATGGAAGTTTTAAGTCCAGTATGTATTTTTTACTCTTTAAATAGATCTCAATTCAGGCCAGGCACAGTGGCTCACACCTGTAATCCCAGCACTTTGGGAGGCCGAGGCAGGTGGATCACTTGAGGTCAGGAGTTCGACACCAGCCTGGACAACATGGTGAAACCCCATCTCTACTAAAAATACAGAAATTAGCCAGGTCTGGTGGCACGTGCCTGTCATCCCAGCTACTTGGGAGGCTGAGGCACAAGGATCACGTGAACCTGAGGGATGGAGGTTGCAGTGAGCCGAGATTGCGCCATTGCACTACAGCTTGGGTGACAGTGAGACTCCATCTCAAACCTAAATAAAGGAAGAATAAATCTCAATTTGGAGTGGCCACATTTCAAGTGCTCCCAAGTCCCAAGTCCTTATTCACCATCCTGGGACACTCCATTCATCTCCTTTCTTCTTTTCTCCCTGATACCTTCCCCTACCTCAAAGATTCTCTCTCCCTGAGGTGTTTCTCCATTTCAGGACTCTTCTGCTTTCCCTCTTAACTGCTTTCATGGAAGGACTTCTGATGGACCCTCTCATCCCACCTCCAGCCCCTGGCAGCCTATGGGTGGCCCTGCCTTTTGTCAGGGCCTCAGCAGGTTCAACCTGGGTGGAGCCACAGGTCACATGAGACCCTCCCCTTCAGCAGGGACTTTGAGGAAACCCTTAGAAGGGGCGTGTGTGGTGCAGGCCCCACAGGTCGGCTGCCCCCTAAATCCTAATAGGACTGGCTCGGCTGTGACCCAGAATCCCCTGCAGAATGAATGCCTGACGTCAGCTCTCTCAGTCAGTGTAGTCTGTCGGGAGCCAGGAAGGTGGGGATAAGCACACAGGTATCTCTGTGGAGGGGACTCCACAGCAGCATCTGAACAAAGGCACCAGAAAACTGGAGATGGGCAGTGATAAGTTGCAAAGAGCCTACAGAATTCCCCTCTACCCCCCTCACTCAATTTCCACTGTTTGTTAACGTTACCAAGAAACTGACATTGGCGCATTGCTATTCACTATATTGATTGAATATATTGATTGATAAGGGGCGGGTGGGATTTTCCTGTACCCTCATCCCTTTGTTTCCTCACTCCCTACCCCGACTCCTTATCTGGAGCTGGAAGGTCTTTGATGAGCTGAAGAAAGACACGGGTTATTAAATAATAATGCTGCGACATCTTCCCGCAAGAGGTGGTCAGTGTTGGCAAGAGAAAAGCTCGTCTTTCAAATGCTCTGAACAACCTGAATGATGTGCTGGAAGAAATGTTCAGGGCCTCAGAAATCAAACACCATCCCTCCAGGAAGGATCTGGGAGGAAGGAAAGGGAGGCAGAGAGAAGGTGTCCACGGATGCCCTTCCCAGGTGGACTCAAGTAGAAGCTGTGGTCCTTCCCCTCATGAACCACAAGGTAATGCAGAACTGGCTGATTGTAGGAATTCCTTTCTGGAAACAGGCTCTTCCTCTGCGACCTCACAGAAGTCCAATATCTAAGAGGTCAAAGTACAAAGAAATGACAAAGGGAGCAGAGGAGAGCATTTGATGCCCTTGACTTTTTTGTTTTTTGTTTTTTGTTTTTTGTTGTTTTTTTTTTAGACGGAGACTCGTTCTGTCTTCCAGGCTGGAGTGCAGTGGTGCGATCTCGGCTCACTGCAATCTCTGCCGCCCTGGTTCAAGTGATTCTCCTGCCTCAGCCTCCCAAGTAGCTGGGATTACAGGCGCCTGCCACTTCACCTGACTAATTTTTGTATTTTTGGTAGAGACGGAGTTTCACCATGTTGGCCAGGCTGGGCCCTTGACTGTTGCAGTGAAATAGGAAATAAGGATGGAGGTGAAGAGGTGAGATTGAGGAGTAGAGGAGAAACTAAGATAGCCCATTTGGGGAGGAATCCTGGGAGGACCCAAAACTTGAGACAAAGAGTTTCTTTCACAAGAAAGACAAATTCCAGGCTAAATCCTGTGAAAGTGTAATCTGAGAACATCTGAAGACTCATTCTGAGTGCAGGAGCCAAGGCTAGAGCAAGAGCTTCATCTCACTGCTGCTCCATAGCCTGTGAGCACTTTGACATTTGGAGTTGGATCCTTTGTGCTAGGGGCTGTGCTAAACACTGTAGGGTGTGCAGCAGCATCCCTGGCTTCTGCCCACTGGCTGCCAGTAGCATCCTCTCCCCAACCCAAAATGTCCTCAGACACTGGCAAGTATCCCCCGGGGGACAAAATCACCCTTTGTTGAAAACCACGGGTTTAGACTCAGGATCTTTCTCCTTCTTTCCTTTCTCTCTTTTCCTTCCTTCTTCTTTCTTTCCTCCTTTCTTCCTTCCTTAGTTCCTTCTTTCCTTCCTTCCTTCCTTTCTTTCTTCCTTTCTCTTTCTTTTTTCCTTCCTTCCTTTCTCCCTTCCCTTCCCATTTTCTTTTTCCCCTTTCCTTTTCTCCTTTCCTTTCTTTTTTCCTTTCTTTCCTTTCCTCTTTTTTTCTGAAACAAGGTCTCACTCTATTACCAAGGCTGGAGTTCAGTGGTGTGATCATACCTCACTGCATCCTCAAACTTCTGGGCTCAAGCAATCCTCCCACTTCAGCCTCCTGAATAGGTGGGACTACAGGTGTGCGCCACCACATCCTTTTAATTTTGTAGAGACGGAGTCTCACCATGTCACCCAGGCTGATCTTAAACTGGCCTCAAGCGATCCTCCCACCTCAGACCCCCAAACTGATGGGATTACAAGCATGAGCCACCGAACCCAGTCTAAACCCAGAGTTTTTTTTATTGTGCTCCTAGGGCACAGGTATGAGACTCACCTAGGTGTGATTAAAAAAAAAATCCATCTCCCTGGACTTCTCCTGGACCTACTGAATCAAAATCTCCCTGGAGGAGAACCAGCAAGCTGCCCTTCAAGAATGTGATTCTTCATTAAACACTGTATACCTCAGTTTCCTGAAATGGGAAGGATAATGATAATATCTATCTCAAGGTTTGGTATGGAGATTAAGTGAGGGGATTCACACATTGAGCACAGGGTGCTAAATGTTAGCTATTATCACTCACATTAAAGGTGGAGAAGCACTGGCTTTGGAGAGAGATGCATTGAGTGCTCTTGAAGAGAGGGAAGAACAGGAACCCGGGGGCAGGAGAGTGAATGCTGCTGTGATAACCACTCTGCTCAAATGTGAGCCAAGTACTGTGGCTAATGATGAGGGGGCACAATGGGGATCATCCCACCATCCTAGGGCTTTCCTCCCTGCAAATCATCATCGTTCCTGTTGACTTCATTATCCAGCTGCCTCCCCAGCTAAAACAAATACTGGCAACTGACGATACAAGGCAAGAGGGGTGACAATGGAAAACAATGCCAATCTGTGTCTCAGTTACAAGTGAACACAAACTTAGTGGCTTAAAACAACACACATTTATTATAGTTCTGGAGGACACAGGTCCAATGGACGTGAAAATCAAAGTGTTGAAACCGACACAGTAGTCCCATAGAGAATTTTTTTCTTTCTTGATAAACACAGAAATTGACCTTTCTGGTCTTAACTCTTGAAACTTAAAGTTTGTTTTATCTGAATTCACTTCTCAAGAAGGAATCCCTTGCCTTTCAAATAAGTATCAAAGGACTGAAGCTCACCAGATTACAGCATCCAGACAGTGAGATGCCAGACTCCTCATTCATCAGGATTGCTTCCTTGCCCCTCCCAAGTTCCTGTTTTCTTACACATTGTTACATCTCTTCCCTGCTACATAAACCCTTGATTTTAGTTGCTCAGGGAGATGGATTTGAGACTGAGTTACAGTCTCCTTGGCTGCAACACCTGAGTGAAGCCTCCTCCCTTAGCAATAATTGTTGTTTCACAGATTGGTCTTCTGTGCAGTGAGCAGCAGGACCCAGACCAATCCCTTGGTGTTTTGGTAACAGTGTCAGCAGGATTGCGTGTCTTTCTTGGGGCTCTAAGGAAGAATGAGTTTCCTTGCCTTTTCTAGCATCTACATTCCTTGGCCACCTACATTCCTTGGCTTATGGCCCCTTGCTTCATGTTCAAAGCCAGCAATGGTGAATGGTGAAAGGCTGGCTCTGCCCCTGCCTGGCTCTGCCCCTGCCTGGATTTGTGCCCCTGGACAAGTTATTTAAATTCTCTGAGTTTCCACTTGAAAAAATTTCTCTTGTCAGCCTGGCTCGGTGGCTCATGCCTGTAATCCCAGCACTTTGGGAGGCCGAGGTGGGCGCATCACGAGGTCAGGAGATCAAGACCATCCTGGCTAACATGGTGAAACCCCGTCTCTACTAAAAATACAAAAAAATTAGCCAGGCGTGGTGGCGGGTGCCTGTAGTCCCAGCTCCTCGGGAGGCTGAGGCAGGAGAATGGTGTGAACCCGAGAGGCGGAGCTTTCAGTGAGCTGAGATCGCACCACTGCACTCCAGGCTGGATGACAGAGCGAGACTCCGTCTCAAAAAAATAAAAATAAAAAAATTTCTCTTGTAAAGTGGGTCTATTAATCCTTAGCTTGTAATATTTGTTCATTTCATAATAGCTAGTTGTGTGACTGGTAAGTGAGTTACGCAACTTTCCCAATCCTCGGTGTTCATTACCTGTTAACTGGGGATAATAATAGAGGGTACCCTTGGATGCAGTGAGGATTGAATGACAGATCGTGTATAAGGCTCTTAATGTGGTGTCTGGTACATCATAAGGACAGTGAGGACTTTGTGAGTGTCAGTTATCACAATCACTGTCACTATCCTCACCATAATCACTATCACTATCATAATCATCACCACTATCACCATTATCTTTACCATCATCACCATCACCACTATCACTATCACCACCATCACCATCATTATCACCATCACTAGCACATCATCATCATCACTGTCATCATCACCATCATCACCATCATTACCATCCCTATCATCATCACCATCACCACCATCACTAACACCACCATCACTAACACCACCATCACCACATCACCATCATCACCACCACCATCATCACGATCACTGTCATCACCACCATCACCACCATCATTACCATCCCTATCATCATCACCATCACCACTATCACCATCATCACAATCACCACTATCACTATCACCACCATCACCACATCACCATCATCACCACCACCATCATCATGATCACTGTCAACATCACCATCATCACCACCATTACCACCCCTTTCATCATCACCATCACCACTATCACCATCACCACCATCACCACCATCAACATCACTATCATCATCATTGCCACCACCATCATCACCACCATCAACAAAAGAAAAAGCAGCCAAACTCAGAATTCCACATCAGCTGGAACTAGGGTTGGGGAAGCACAGAGGGCATTAGCTCCTGGGAATTCCTTGCCCCAACTTCACCTCCCTCCCAGAACTCCCTTGGCTGGGAATATCCCACCTCATACACCATCCCATTCTGTGCTCTCTTGGAAGATGAGAAGCACCAAAGGTCATGTGTCCCACCTGCAATGTCCACAAATACTAATATTAGGCTTGGAGAAGAGAAATGAGAAGAGTGATATTAAGATAATAAAAGTAGGCCGGGTGCAGTGGCTCACGCCTGTAAGCCCAGTACTTTGGGAGGCCGAGGTGGGCAGATCATGAGGTCAGGAGATTGAAACCATCCTGGCTAACATGGTGAAACCCCACCTCTACTAAAAAATACAAAAAATTAGCCAAGTGTGGTGGCAGATGCCTGTAGTCCCAGCTACTTGGGAGGCTGAGGCAGGAGAATGGTGTGAACCCAGGAGGCAGAGCTTGTAGTGAGCCAAAATTGCACCACTGCACTCCAGCCTGGGTGAAAGAGCGAGACTCTGTCTCAAAAAAAAAAAAAAAAAACTTAGCTGGGCATGGTGGTGTGTGCCTGTAGTCCCAGCTACTCAGGAGGCTGAAGCAGGAGAATTGCTTGAACCCAGGAGGCGGAGATCACGCCACTGCACTCCAACCTGGCAACAGGCAACAGAGTAAAACTCCGTCTCAAACAATAATAATAATAATAATAATAATAATAATAATGATAAAAGTAAATTAGGCCGGGCGTGATGGCTCACACCTGTAATCCCAGCACTTTGGAAGGCCGAGGTAGGCAGATCACTTGAGGTCAGGAGTTCGAGACCAGCTTGGCCAACGTGGTGAAACCCTACCTTTACTAAAAATACAAAAATTAGCCAGGCGTGGTGGTGCATGCCTGTAATCCCAGCTACTCTGGAGGCTGAGGCACAAGAATCACTTAAATCTGGGAGGCAGCGATTGCAGTGAGCTGAGATCGAGCCACTGCACTCCAGCCTGGGCAACAGAGCAAGACTCCTTCTCAAAAAAAAAAAAAAAAAAGAAAGGAAAAGAAAAAAAAAGGAAATTTACCAACATTTCTTGAGACTTTTAAAACTTTTTTAAGGCTCCAATGAGATTATTAAGTATTTTCTGGAATAAGGAGAGGTATTAATAAATTCTTTGCTGCTTTCAAATCAGTTTATGCGTTACTCAAGAAAAGCAGTTAAAATAACTTTATAAATTTCATTTGATCAATCACTTTATTCAAACACCTTGGCCCAGAATGACTTTGGTTATTCCAAAAAGCAAACTCCCTCTAAGGCAAAGTTTTATCACCATTAAGGATAGTCACAAGACTTTGCCACAGATTGGGACTACAGTTCCCAGGTGGGACTTCCAAAAAGATTGCATTTGAATTACGTGTGTGTTATTTCCAGGGTGAGAATTTGAAAGAGATGACACAAGAGTTCTGGCAAATTATTTAACAAATTGTAATGTCATTTTACATTACTCAGTGTCCTCTCCCCAACACTTCAAAGTGACCTTCAATGAATCACCAAACCACGCTGTCATATTTCTTCCAATGACGAGCAGAAGAGCTCCGATTGCTTTCTAAGGCCCTTTGGGACCATATGAGAGAATAAAGTATACTTCCTAATTCAAAGCAAATCATTAGGGCTGTGGAATTAAAATTGTGGAAATTGATAAACCAATAATAACAACAATTGCCCGGTTAAAATCGCATAAACAACAACTCTTTTTCGGCACTTCTGTAGGTTCATTCTGTTACTCAAGGTCCATTTGTTCTGAAATATCCCCCAGCCCTGCAATCTCAGAATGAGTTCATGAAAACAGACAATTATAAATCTATCCTGAGCTATGATTCATGCGTCTTAACCGACTCCCTAATTCTTCCAATTTACAAACCAATTCAGAAGGCAGTCAAGGGCCCAGGTCACGCAAGGATGGTTAGAGAAGCAGATGGAGCTGCTTAAAACCATGTGCTTGGTGGGGTTAAAATGATGAGAATCCAGAGGAAAATAAATTGGGACTGTCTAAAGTAATATTTCAGTTTTTAAAAACTGCTTAGCCTGAAAATCATGTGCCTCATTTAATTCCCTGCAGGCTGGAAATTTGACAGGAGAGATAAATTGCACCAGGAACACTATTTTCATTCAGAAAGGTAAGCCCAAGAAATAGAGTGGGATATATCCTCATCTGAATGGGGGTGGTCTGGGTGGGGGACGCAGGGAAGAACAGCCAGGGGAAAAACAGGATGTGTGCAGGTGTGAACGGGTCCAGTTCAATGTGAAGTCAGAGGGAGAGTCAGATCATGGCAGAAGAAGGAAGGAAGCAAATCTGGAAGCATTGATATCGGACTGAAAATCCACACCAGAAGGGAGATGTGGCCCTAAACAGGGATCTCAACCACAAAGGCAAAGCATCAGTACTAGAAATCCTTAGGGGATTTAAAAAAAGATTAAAATGCATACTCTGTTCAGATTTCCTTGTTTTTTCCCCCTAATGTTCTTTTTCCATTCCAGGATCCCATCGAGGACACTGCATGACATTCAGTCCTTGTGTCTTCTTAGACTTTTCTACACTGTGACAGTTTCTCAGGTGCAGTGGCAGGATCTCAGCTCACTGCAACCTCCGCCTCCTGGGTTCAAGTGATTCTTCTGCCTAAGCCTCCCGAGTAGGTGGCATTACAGGCATGCGCCACCACGCCTGCCTAATTCTGTATTTTTAGTGGAGACGGGGGTTTCCCCATGTTGGTCAGGCTGGTCTTGAACTCCCGACCTCACGTGATCTACCCACCTCAACCTCCCAAAATGCTGGGATTACAGGCATGAGCCACCGCACCCAGCCTGCCCCTGACAGTTTTAAGGGGTACTGGACAGGTATTTTGTAGTGGAACGCCCTTTAATTTTGAGTTTTTCTGATGGTGAAATGAGTTGTGAGTTTGGAGAGAAGACTGCAGAGGTAAGTCACCATTCTCATCACTTTCTTTTGGCTCACTGCAACCTCCGCCTCCAGGGTTCAAGTGATTCTCCTGCCTTAGCCTCCCAAGTAGCTGGGACTACAGGTGTGTGCCACCATGCCTGGCTAGTTTTTGTATTTTTAGTAGAGACAAGGTTTCGCCATGTTGGTGAAGCTGGTCTCAAACCCCTGACCTCAGGTAATCCACCCGCCTCGGCCTCCCATAGTGCTGGGAATACAAGTGTGAACCATGGTGCCCGGCCACCATTCTCATCACTTAACATCCATGGTACATCCCATCAAGATGAGTTGGCACTGTTGATGCTGACTTTGAGCCCCTGGCTGAGGGAGTGTCTGCCAGGTTTCTCCATTATAAAGTTTGTCTTTCCTTTCCTTTTTGGAAGGAAGTCACTACACACAGCCCACATGTATAGGGTAGGGAGTTATGAGCGCTTCCTTAAGAGTGGAGTATGGTGTTATTTTTATAATTAAAGAAAAAGATGCCCACTTTGGAAGATGAAGAGGATCTCCTGCCGGTGGAGCAAAAATCCAGAACCTCGTGTGTGTCTCAGCTAGAACTGGTGGTTTGGGAAGGGTCGACTGCCCAGCAATGCAGCGAGAGATGCAAAACCTGAGGGTTCAAGTCCAAAGGTTGACCTGGCTTTAAAAGCCAATGATGTCAAACAAAACAAAACCAAAACTCCTGAGAACAAAAGCTAGGCAATGGTGCAGCCAGTTGGGATACTTTTCATAGGCACTGATTTTTATTCTCTCTGGTATTCCTTTCAAAGACACAGGGCTCTGCTGGTGGGTGCTCACTCCTCTGCAGGGACTGGGGCACATGGCATGGCCTCCTATGTCATTTGGGGGCTCTTTGTTTATTCAACATACCCGCCACACACCAGGCAATATTCTAGGAGCTAGGCATGCAGAAATGAAACATCCATCCTCCTGATGAAGACAGACAGCAAGCCAAAAGATAAACAAACAACATCATTAGGTGGACAGGGCTAGGAAGAGAGTAAAATGCCATTACGAGGGTAGACAGTGATTGATCCCGGGGACTCCTCCAGATAGCGGGGTCACAGAAGACCTCTATGAGAAAGTGGCATTTGAGCTGACACTGAATGACCAGCAGAAGGTGGCCTGGGAAGACGGAGGGGGAAGAATGCTTCAGATAGAGGATCCACAAGCGTAGAAACTGTGAGAGGTGACAATACAGTGAGATCATGTCTCTAAAAGAAAGAGAAAAGGCGGACGTGGGTGGAGCAAAATGAGGAAGGGAAGGGGTGTTACAAGATGGAGAGACAGGAAGTGGCCCCATGAAGCCCGGCCTGTAGGCCACACTGAAAAGTTTGGATTTTAGTCCTAGTGGTCAACCTATTGATGGTATTTTAATTTTAATTTTAAAAAATACGATCAGGCTGGGCATGGTGGCAGGTAATCCCGCTACTTCGGAGGCTGAGGCAGTGAGCTGAGATCTTGCCATTGCACTCCAGCCTGGGCAACAAGAGGGAAACTCTGTCTGAAAAAAAGAAAAAAAAAAGTCGCTGTGTTTCCCATGAGAGTGTGATCTACTAAGGGAGCAAGTATAGAAATAGGAAGACCTGCTACTGCCTCAAAGAATTGTTAAAGGATTGAATGAACGCCTACTAATGTGTGCAAAGCCTGGGACATAGCAGGAGTGCAGTAAATGCAATAAAATAAAATAGCTGCAGTAAATGCTATCAGTAAATGCACTACTGGACTGGGCGGGGTGGCTCATGCCTATAATCCCAACACTTTGAGAGGCCGAGGCCGGAAGATTGCTTGAGCTCAGGAGTTCAAGACCAGCCTGGGCAATATATCAAGACCTCATCTCTACAAAAAATACAAAAACCAAAATAGCCGGGCATGATGGGTGCGCCTGTGGTCCCAGCTACTCGGGAGGCTGAGGTGGGAGGATTGCTGAAGCCCAGGAGGTGGTGGAGGTTACAGTGAGCTGAGATCATGCCACTGCACCACAGCCTGGGTGACAGAGCAAGACCCCATCTCTACAAAATAAATAAATAAAAATAAAAAATAAGAATAAAAATCAATAAATACACGACTGCACTTATGCAGATGACCTTCACTTCTTCCGACTTAGCCACACACAAGTTTCCAGCATCACAGTTCTTTGCAGAGGGTGGGACAGCCGGGAAGGTGCTGTTTGCACAGAATTGGCTGAATGACCAGGTGTTTGGTGGATGAATCCCAGGTAGCCAGGGCGTCTCTGGGCACACGCACCCAGGATCACACCTGGACGAGAAAGTGGGGTCTAAAGTAGCAGTCCGAGGCTGGGTGCAGTGGCTCATGCCTGTAATCCCAAAACTATGGGAGGTTGAGGCAGGAGGGTTGCTTGAGACCAAGAGTTGAAGATCAGCCTGGGCAACATAGCAAGACCCCATCTCTACAAAATTTTGAAAAATTAGCTAGGTGTGGTGGCATATGCCAGTGGTCCCAGCTACTCAGAAGGTTGAGGTAGGAGGATCACTTGAGCCTAGCAGTTAAAGGCTGCAGTGAGCCATGATCGCCCCACTGCACTCTATTTTGAGTGACAGAGAGAGATCCTGTCTCCAAAAAATACATATGCCAGTCCAGGCCTGGTATGTGTCCTGAGAGTTTCCTGCCTGGCATCTCTTGAAGTGGGCACCAGTAACCAGAAGCTGAAGTCCTGGTTTGGCAAAGGATGGAGGAAAAATGTATTGGATCTGGAGGGCTGGGTGCGGTTGGCTTACACCTATAATCCCAGCACTTGGGGAGGCCGAGGTGGGCGGATCACGTGGTCAGGAGATCGAGAGGATCCCGGCTCACACGGTGAAATCCCGTCTCTACAAAAAATACAAAAAATTAGCCGGGTGAGGGCGGGCGCCTGTAGTCCCAGCTACTCGGGAAGCTGAGGCAGGAGAATGGCGTGAACTCGGGAAGCGTAGCTTGCAGCCAGCCGAGATCGAGCCACTGCACTGCAGCCTGAGCGACAGAGCGAGACTCCATCTCAAAAAAAAAGATATTGGATCTGGAATGGATCGCTGAAAATAAAAGAAAACCGGGGTGAAAAAGAAGTGTGCATGGGATAAACTGGAGGTAATGAGTTATGTTTGGGGGAAGAGAGAAAAAGTTAGACTCTGTGGCGTGGGAGGAGCAGAGTAAATGTCAACAGTCCCCTCGAGCCTGGAAAACTCCACCATGAGTCATGGAGGACCCACGTCAGAAAATAGCTATTTTGAGCCCAGCTAGAAAGTTTGGCTCTGTCTGCTTTCCCTGAGAGTGGTGAGTGGTTGACCCAGGCTGTAAGCTCTTCAGGTCATTGCTTCCCCAGACAAAATTTCAATCAAGCAAGTGCCATGACCCTGCACAGAAGACCAGAACTAAACCTTGATGTGGGACTGGGCTTGCCAAACCAGAAGATCTGTTCTAAGAGAAAGAAGCTGGAACCTGCAAGGAGAATTTTGCCAATGAGAGGACAGCAATTTCTCCAAGAAGAGTGGGGAGGAACAGCAATTTCCCGTTCCTGGAAGGTCCCCTATACATTTTGTCCAGGGCATTTAGATTCTAAATGTCACAGTGTGATGTCCTCATGTGCAATGGACATTTGTTGATTTGTCTCCCAGCATCCATTCCCCTTTCTTAGGTAATAGGACCCCTGTTTCCTTTGGGGAGCCAACAGGCACACTGCTCCCAGAACTTGCACACTTAATGGGGCTTACCCTACCCAGGTGTGGCCTAAGGCACTCACTGTGTTCCCTTCCCGTTCAGATTCAGACAGATATAGGATCAGATACACACCAGAAGTAGTCAGACCCAGAACTTTGCTGTGAACCCCCTGGGGGAAAAGAAACCCTGAATCCTAAGAACAAAGCCCTCATGGAGGGGATAAAAGCTGAGGGATAAACAGATGATAGACTTTGGACTCCTGCCTCAACCACCCCTAGAGTGTAGAAACCCCGGTTAGTACATTCCACTTTTTTTTTTTTTTTTTTTTTTTTTTTGCATATGCAGTTTGGGTTGAGTTTTCTGTTGCACAAAACCAAGAAAGTCACACAAATACTATATATCTTTGTTTTTTTGTTGTTGTTTTTTGTTTGTTTTTTTTTTGAGACAGAGTCTCGCTCTGTTGCCCAGGCTGGAGTGCAGTGGCGCGATCTCGGTTCAGGCCATTCTCCTGCCTCAGCCTCTGGGGTACTTGGGACCACAGACACCCACCACCACGCCCAGCTAATTTTTGTATTTATTTATTTTTTTTAATAGAGATGGGGTTTCACCGTGTTAGCCAGGATGGTCTTGATCTCCTGACCTCGTGATCCACCCACCTCGGCCTCCCAAAGTGCTGGGATTACAGATGTGAGCCACCGTGCCCGGCCCCACAAATACTATATATCTTTTAAGAGAAATGCATGATGAGAAGCAGCAGGGGGTCAACATGCATCTGGGGTGTTAGAACCCAAGAGGCAGTAGACAGTCATCTTGTACCTCCCCTGCCTGCTGTCAGAATGCTAATGCACTGTCTCCTAAAGCAGGGTACGAAAAATATGGCCCCAAGGCCATCTCCAGCCCATCACTTCTTTTTATGCAGCCTGTGAGCCAAGAATGGCTTTTACATTTGTAAATATTTGGACGGGGGGGCAAAGGGTCAGCGTGGAATCAAATGAAAACTGCAAAAAATTCAGATTTCAGCATCTACAAATAAAGGTTTATTAGAGCACATCCATGCCCATTTGTTTAGGTACCGTTGATGACTGCTTTTGTGTTACAGCAGGGCTGAGTAGCTGGGACAGAGACCATACTGTCAGAGGCGTTTGAACCAGAACAACACCATCTGAATAGGGGCTGGGTAAAATGAGGCGGAGACCTACTGGGCTGCCTTCCCAGGAGGTTAGGCATTCTAAGTCACAGGATGAGCTAGGAGGACGGCACAAGATACAGGTCACAAAGACCTGATCGATAAAACAGGTTGCGGTAAAGAAGCTGGCCAAAAGCCACTAAAACCAAGAGGACAATGCACATGACCTCTGGTCATCGTCACTGCTGATTCCACACTAATTATAATGCATTACCATGCCAAAAGACGTGCCAGGACAGTTTACAAATGCCATGGCAATGTCAGTTACCCTATATGGTCTTAAAAGGGGAGGAACCCTCAGCTGTGGGAATTGCCCACCTCTTTCCCAGAAAACTCATGAATAATTCACCCCTTGTTTAGCATATAATTTAGAAAAAACTATTAAGCATTATGAGTTGAGCAGTCCAAGCTGCTGTTCTGGCTGTGCAGTAGCCATTCTTTTATTTCTTTACTTTCTTAATAACTTAAGAAACTTAATAAATAAACTTGCTTTTATTTTACTCTATGGATTCGCCTTGAGTTCTTTCTTGCACAATATCCAGGAATCCTCTCTTGGGGTCTGGATTGGGACCCCTTTCCTTTAACAATATGGCCCTCAAAGACAAAAATATTTACCATCAGTCCTTTCAGCAAAGGTTCACAGACTCCTGCCCTAAAGGATACTGTAACTCTAAGACATCCAGGAAAGAGACATTCTGTAACTTGTCTTTTATAAACTAAGATATTAAAGGCTTTAAATTTCAATCTTATGCTGGAAAACTTGATAAAACAATTGGTTTTTCTTGCTAGGTAAGATGGCAAGAATTGCTATTATTTTATATAAGGCTGTTTAGAAGAAACCCTTACTAAAGCTTTTAAGGTTATAAACCAAAAGTACCGTGTAGAATTCAAATAATATGAATTCAAATTATAGAATTCAAGGGCAATAGCAATGATATATTCAATCTTAGTAGTGGTTATTTAGCCCTATTTTCCCATTATCATAGAAATTCCCTTTTAAACATCTTCAATATTTTGAATAATCCGAAAAATAATCTGTCATAATGAAATGAACTTTACAGTAATAATAATAGCTATTTGTTAAACCTTCACTATTTACCAGGCAGAGTTCTGAGCATTTTACTTACATTAACACATTTAATGGCCCCAACCACACTGTCAGGTAAGTAATATTATACCCATTTTGTAGATGACAAAACCAAGGCACAGAGACAGGTTAAGTAATTTGCCTAAGATCACACAGCAAATATTGGGGCCAGGATTCAAACCCCAGTAATCTAGACCCAGAAACTGAACTATGCTAGGGGTTAGACCATCTCAGATTTATTTAAAAGAGGTAGAAATGACAATAATATTTCACTATAGTTTAGAATTTAATTGATATCACTGTGTAAAATATACCTTTTTTCCCTCAGAAGTATCTTTTCTCTGGACCACTAACACGATCATGTTGATACAATGGAACTCACATCCCCTCTCCATATTTGATTGGATCAGGTGTGAACATCTGGCCCAAGCTGGACTAATAGTCTCCTTCCTTGAGATTTTGGTGCTGAGATTAAGATTCTAGCCTCAACCTGACTTCTGTCACTCTTCCATGAGATAGAAGAATAGAGGAGACACGAAGAGAGAAACACAGTCAAGAGGCAGAGGTGGTGGGAGGGACCTCCTTGATTCACAATGGACTCTATCCCCTTCTTGAATTCCAGTGGAACCATGGCCCTGTGTTCTGTGAGACACCCTAGAATCCTTCAACAATACCACTTTTGGCTGAACCGAGTGGGTTTTGGTCACCTAGAACCAAAAGAATCCTCAAACATAACCCGATTAAGAGCAAAACAACCTGCTTTTTTTTTTTTTTTTTTTTTTGAGACAGAGTCTTGCTCTGTCACCCAGGCTAGAGTACAGTGGCACGATCTCAGCTCACTGCAGCCTCTGCCTCCCAGGTTCCAGCGATTGCGCCACCACACCCGGCTAATTTTTGTATTTTTAGTAGAGACGAGATTTCACCATGTTGGCCAGCCTGGTCTTGAACTCCTGACCTCAGGTGATCCACCTACCTCGGTCTCCCAAAGTGCTAGGATTACAGGCGTGAGCCACCACGCCTGGCCAACCTGCCATTTTATATATTCTCTGACTCATCAGCATGGGCCTCTCAAATGATGGACTTTCTGGATTTCTGTTTATTTCCTTTGCTGTGCACTAAGTAGGTCAGCTCCCAAGAATGACCAGTTTGGAGGTGGAGGAACTAGTGGAATATGCTTAGAATGGTGCCTAAGCCAAGCTGGGAACCAACAAATTGGTTTTGGGCTCTGCTTTAGTTTTTCTTGTTGTTGTTTGTTTTTGTTTTTTGTTTTTTTGGCCTGGGGGGTTAAAAAACCCCATAAATATCTTTCCCCGTTTTCCTCCAGTAACACAGATGGAAATGGCAGTTTATACTTGGGATCGTGCTCGGGGAAATAAATAGTGTCTCAGAACCAATTACTGAAATGACCACAATGGATATAAAATGTGGCTGCATAATTTCCTAAGTCCCATTTCTCAGGGTAAAAATGGTTCAGAGACCATCCAAATGCTTCTCCGAAGAAATTACACAAGCGAGATGGAAAAAGAAAATATTGGTTTCTCAGTGCTGGTAATAATTAGGATTTGAATGAGTGGTGATAAACCCATTTACAGACAGGAAGTGTGAAGGCCTGAATGGCCAGGAGATTTGCTAAGTGATGACAAGGTCAAGATCAGGCCTCTGGCCTCTGAGCCCAGCTCCCTAAGCCTAGTGACCTTTGAATGACACCTGATTTTTTGCCCCATCCAGCACCCATTTTCCGATTGCAATTTGGAGGAATGGACATATGACCCAGAACCTGGCCAATCAGAATAGTCTACCACCACCTCTTCCCCTCTCCCCCACCATAGTAATCAGTTCAGCCATGGGCAAATGATCCAAGTTGAAGCAATAATAGTCAGTCCCATGACTTCCAATGAAACTTCTAATGAAATGATCTCTCTCTGTTGGGATTGCTGCCTGATGGCTAATGTAAGCTTGGAGCCACTGGGATTGCCATATGGAAAGCATCAGCCTGAGAGTGAAGCCAACACCAGTAGATGCAGAATCAAGAGAAGACGGAAAAGCTGAGTCCTACTGATAGCATTTGATTCCTTAGATCCAGCCACACTGGATATGGGATATGGGAAACCTTGAAGTACAGTGACTACTGTGGATAAAGGGTCAATGGGTAAGGGGTTTCCTTGTGGGATGATGAAAATGTTTGGCAACTAGGGGTGATGGTTGCACAAGACTGTGAATGTACATGAAGCCACTGAAGGGTACACTTTAAAATGATGAATGCTATGTTATGTGAATTTTGCCTTCGTTTTTTAAAAAAGGGGGAAAGAGGCCAGGTGCGGTGGCTCACGCCTGTAATCTCAGCACTTTGGGAGGCCAAGGTGGGCAGATCACCTGAGGTCAGGAGCTCGAGACCAGCCTGGCCAATATGGTGAAACCCCGTCTCTACTAAAAATACAAAAATTAGCCAGGTGTGGTGGTGTGTGCCTGTAGTCCCAGCTATTTGGGAGGCTAAGGCAGGAGAATCGCTTGAACCCAGGAGGCGAAGGTTGCAGTGAGTTGAGATTGCACCACTGCACTCCTGCCTGGACAGCAGAGTGAGACTCTGTCTCAAAAAAAATAAATAAATAAATAAAAAAGGAGGTTGGGGGAAGAGCATAATTTTAACCATGCAGATATCAGATATTTCACAAAAGGACTGTCACTGAAGCTAGATATGGTGATCAAGAGGCAGGAGAAGGGGGAGATGCTTTCTAGGCCTAATAACAAGGTGCTAAGCCCTTTTGATGTGGTCTGAACATCTGTTCCCTCCAAATCTCATGTTAAAATTTGATCCCCAGTGTTGGAAGTGGGGCCTGTTGAGAGGTGTTTGGATGATGGGAGCAGATCCCTCGTGAATGGCTTGGTGCCACGTTTGCAGGATTGCACCCTTAATTCCCAAGATATCTGTCTGTTAAAGAAGCTGGCATCTTCCTCTTTTCTCTTCCTCTCTCTTGACATGTGATGTCTGTTCCCCTTCACCTTCCACAGTGATTGTAAGATTCTTGGGCCCCTCACAAGAATCAGATGGTGGCACCATGTTTCTTGTATAACCTGCAGAAATATGAGCCAAATAAACCTCTTTTATTTATAAATTACCCAACCTCCAGTATTCCTTTACAGCAACACGAAATGGACTAAGATACCCCTACCTATAGTAATTACATCGTTAATCCTCAGAGCAACCCTTGAGGTAGTAAATATTACTTTAGCCTTGTTTTATAGGTACATATGCAAGGGCCAGAAAGGGGACATAACTTGCCCAAGTTTACATAGTTGTAGATTAGCAGAGAGCTGGGACTCAAACATAGATTTTTCTGGCCAGGCACAGTGGCTCATGCCTGTAATCCTAGCACTTTGGGAGGCTGAGGCGAGTAGATCACCTGAGGTCAAGAGTTCGAGACCAGCCTGGCCAACATGGGGAAACCTCATCTCTACTAAAAATACAAAAATTAGCCAGGTATGGTGGTGGACACCTATAACCCCAGCTACTTGAGAGGCTGAGGCAGGAGGATCACTTGAATCCAGGAGGCAGAGGTTGCAGTGAGCCGAGATCGTGCCATTGCACTCCAGCCTGGGCTTCAGAGAGAAACTCTGTCTCAAAAATAAATAAATAAATAAAAATAGGTTTTTACAACTCTCAACCACTCTGTTCAAGTGCCTCCTAGTAGAGGGAAGAGCATAGAAACACAGAACATTTCTTTAGAAGAATGTATCATTCCATGTTCTTCCTAGAGGAATAATCAGAGTTTAGCCCGCTAAGATATATACCGACAACAGCAACCTTTATAACAGTGGAAAAATTGGAAACAAACAATGTTTGACCATATGGACTAGTTAAGTTATTGAAGAATATGTGATAATTTGGGACCAGGATCACAATTTAGTGCTGAGTGAAAAAGGCAGGATATGGGAAAGTAAAAAAGTTGGATATTAGCTACATAGGAAAAATATGAAAAGGTTACTAGAAAAACATGCATCAGGATGTTGGTTGACTTTGGTGGGTAGAATTGTGGGTGATTTTTTTCTATGCGATTTACGCGTGTGTGTGTGTGTGTGTGTGTGTGTGTGTGTGTATAGACTCAGTTTCCATGTCTGTAAAATGGGCATAATAACAGATCTCCCCCACTGAATGGTCAGAAACACTAAGTGAGACAATGCATGTAAAGCTTGAAGCATCAGTACCTGACATAGGATAAATGCTCAATAAAATAACTACAACAATTATTATGTACATGTATTAATTTTATAACTAGGAACACAGACAATAAATGCTATGTTTAAATCCCATACAATCTTTTTTTCTTTTTTAAACATGGGAGAATCCTACACGGCAGCCCTCAGAAGTTGCCTTGCTTTGCTCTGTCAGTGATTTCCTCCTCCAGATGTGAAACTGAAGGTAGCATGAGTCATGGCTGCTTTCACAGGTGCCCTTGGATTGTCGAGTGACTCAACTCCAAGCTGCTCTGCATGGAAAGTAACCAGCTGCTGCCTCCAACTCACCAGGCTCAACCCTCCACACCAGGCTCCTCCTCCAAAGGCTCCCAACAAAACAATGGAGGATTCAGAGCCACCCACTAGATGGTTCTGGTGGCCACTAGGATGTTTTCTTACT
Source organism: Pongo pygmaeus (assembly GCF_028885625.2). NCBI lineage: Eukaryota > Metazoa > Chordata > Mammalia > Primates > Hominidae > Pongo > Pongo pygmaeus. Next base: position 18,410,543 of record NC_072391.2, read on the forward strand.
TCCCAACTCCCAGCCCCAGGCAGCAGGGAAGTGTTTCTGCTCGCCTCGTGGCTTCCTGTTTAGGGCACTGACCTCAAAGCACACAAGTCAGTTCATACTCAGGGCAGAGTCTTTTTCTCTTAGAGACAGAGAAGATGTTGCCTTAGCATCATCTACACCCCTGGGGATCCCTATGATTAGGGCCTTGCTCTCCTTTCCTCTTCTCTCGAGGCTGGTTCCACTCAAGGTCAATCTGGTACCTAGAGCAGGCTAAGGAGCAGCAAGCACCTTGCCAATATCAATGGCAATGGACCCTATCCTGCCAGCAAACATCTCTGTCTTTCACAGATGGTCAGGTTCACGGTCCTGATGATTATTTAGAATTATACAGCAGGCCAGGCACAGTGGCTCATGCCTGTAATCCCAGCACTTTGGGAGGCCGAGGTGGGCGGATCACTTGAGGTCAGGAGTTCAAGACCAGGCTAGTCAATATAGTGAAACCCCGTCTCTACTAAAAAAAAAATACCAAAATTAGCCGGGCATGGTGGCAGGGGCCTGTAATCCCAGCTACTTGGGAGGCCGAGGTAGGAGAGTTGCTTGAACCTGGGAGGTGGAGGTTGCGGTGACCTGAGATCATGCTATTATTGCACTCCAGCCTAGGTGGCAGAGAGAGACTCCAACTCAAAAAAAAAAAAAAAAAAAAAGAAAGAAAGAAAGAAAAGAAGTACACAAGCAATATGTGAATTAATTCTCATTTTAGAAAATGCAAACAATCTAGAAGTATGTTTTAAAAAGGAAAGAAAAGAGTTCCCTTGACATCTCTCTTCCAATCCCACTCCTCTTCTCAGAGGTGACAAATCGATGGTAGTAGTTGGGCATGCACATGGGTGAGTTTTTATTTTTATTTTTTGGGGGCGGAGTCTCACTCTGTCTCCCAGGCTGGAGTGCAGTGGCACAATCTCGGCTCACTGCAAGCTCCGCCTCCCGGGTTCAGGCCATTCTCCTGCCTCAGCCTCCCAAGTAGCTGGGACTACAGGTGCCCGCCACCACACCCAGCTAATTTTTTTGTATTTTTAGTAGAGACGGGGTTTCACCGTGTTAGCCAGGATGGTCTCAATCTCCCGACCTCGTGATCCGCCCGCCTCGGCTTCCCAAAGTGCTGGGATTACAGGCGTGAGCCACCAGGCCCGGCCGAGTTTTTGCATTTTTTTTTTTTTAACAGAAATGGGAACATGCTCTACATATTCTGTGACTTGTTTTTCTGCTTGGTGACTTTCTAGTTAATGTCTTGAAGACCATTCCATGACGATACAATTAGATCTTCTACATTCTTTTCCAAATAGCTACATAATATTTTGCTCTAAGGCTCTACCATAGTTTTGCCACTTCTCTATGGATGGACTCTTAGACTGATTCCAATTTTTTATTATTAGACACAATGCTCTAATGAAATTCTTTTATATAGATCTTCATGCATTCCTGCAAATATTTCTATAATACAAATTTCTAAAAGTGTAATTCCTGGCTGGGTGTGGTGGTTCATGCTTGTAATCCCAGCACTTTGGGAGGCTGAGGTTGGTGGATCTTGACGTCAAGAGATCGAAACCATCCTGGCCAACATGGTGAAACCCCGTCTCTACCAAAAATTGAAAAATTAGCTTGGCGTGGTGGTGCACGCCTGTAGTCCCAGCTACTTGGGAGGCTGAGGCTGCATAATTGCTTGAACCCGGGAGACTGAGGTTGCAGTGAGCCGAGATCACGCCACTGCACTCCAGCCTGGGTGACAGAGTGAGACTCCATCTCAAAAAAAAAAAAAAAGACAGTGTGGAATTGGCATATGGATGGACAAATAAATATATGTAATAGAAAAAGAGTCTAGGCACACAACCACATGAATATGGAAACATGCTATTGGCAAGAGGTTATACTACAAATTAGTAGGGATGGGATAGACTACTTCAGCTACTGGAGAAACTGGTTATTCACATGAGAAAAAGAAAATAAAATCAGATCGGCCAGGCGCAGTGGCTCACGCCTGTAATCCTAGCACTTTGGGAGGCCTAGACAGGCGAATCGCAAGTTCAGGAGATCGAGACCACCCTGGCTAACATGGTGAAACCCCGTCTCTACTAAAAAATACAAAACAAATTAGCCGGGCATAGTGGCGGGTGCCTGTAGTCCCAGCTACTTGGGAGGCTGTGGGAGGAGAATGGCGTGAACCTGGAAGGTGGAGCTTGCAGCGAGCCGAGATCGCGCCACTGCACTCCAGCCTGGGTGACTGAGCAAGACTCCATCTCCAAAAAAAAAACAATAATAAAATCAGATCTCTATTTCATGCCATAGATCAACATTTCCTGGCCATTTAAAAAAATATGGAGGACCCAAAGAGCTTTTTAAATATATATATATACACATATATACATGTATATATGTATATATATATATATGAAAACTATATGATAAATTGAAACTGAGAAATTTTAGAAAAAATATTTTTGAGACAGGCTCTCATTCTGTTGCTCAAGCTCGAGTGCAGTGGCATGGAATGATAATGGCTCACTGCATTCTCAACCTCCCAGGTCCAAGTGATCCTCCCACCTCAGCCTCCCAAAATGCTGGGATTACAAGTGTCAGCCACCATACCTGGCCTTACTAATTTATTTTTTTAATTCATTATAAATTAATTACATGGTAACATAGGTAACGTGTTATTGAATTTAAAAATCTTCTATTTTTCAAAACAAAAAAAATTTTTGAGTGACATCGTTTTAAATTTTTGTGAATCGTTTCAATGTCTGGCTAGATTCTTATATCTGCTTCTATGTTCGGTCTGTTATAATATACATTGTTTTGGTTGGCGTATATAAGGAAAATTTAACCTCACAGAAATGTGTGGTTAGCAAAGGCAGGAGTAGTTCAATAGCCTTTTCGGATTATTGTGAATATTCTTATTTCCTGTGACACCCAAACTCAAGAAGTAGTCATTTTTTAAGGTTTACTTGCAATGTGGAATCTGAAACTGTATCAATTCTTACTCCATTACATCAGAATTCATTGGTCTATCTTACTCTTTGAAAGATCTTTTGCTCAAGTATGATTTTGGAATATCATGTATTGATCATTTACAAAACATTGGTCCACCGATTTCTACTGATCTTCCACATTTGACACATTTCATCCCCAAAATCATGTTCATTAACATTACCACCAATCACATCAAAAAAGTCATCTATTGGAAACCATCAAGCCCATGGTAACAGATGCAAGTGTTCCAAAATTCTAATTGTTTATTTGAAAGCTCAAGTTTGATCACCGGCAACAAACACTGTCAGTTGTTTTCCTTGAAGTGACAGGCTCATTTACTCATTTTTGAGAGAATGTCTGACAAATACCCAAGGCTGAAAAACCAGAGTTTCTCAGTATTTCATTCAATGATGTTCTACGCAAACAAAAAACAAAAGACAAAAGGCAGCTAGTTCAGTTCCAGCCACTGCATAAGTGCTTTTCCTTGAGACAACCACTGTGCTTCAGAATCCAGCAGAAGTGCTTTTTGTGTACTTCCCATTCCATCATCTGAAAGAGCTCAAAGACATACTTGGGATCGAGAGTCAGTAACAATAATAACTCTCACCGCTTCATCAAGAACATTCTTAAATGAAACTGGTGCATGTTTGTTTAACTGTGAGTGCATGGCCATGAAGAATATGAAGATGAGTAGAGTGGGGTGCCCTGCCTTCTTGTGCTAAGGTGCAAACAGTGTTACCCACCAATGCTTTGGCATCGTCATTGGGAATGTCAACACAATAAAGAAAAATAACATCTTGGCATCATTAGCAAAATAGTTTGACCTCATGGTCCTCCTGACAGAGTCTCAGTCACCCAGGGTCCTTGGATCATGCTTTGAAAATCACTGTCACACCCAAAAATAAATTCCAATTAGACTAAAGACCTAAATATGGGAGTGGGGAAAGCACTTTAAAACTACAGAAAAAGGCCAGGTGCAGTGGCTCACGCCTGTAATCCCAACACTTTGGGAGGCTGAGGTGGGAGGATCACTTGAGGTCAAGAGTTCGACACCAGCTTGGCCAACATGGTGAAACCCTGTCTCTACCAAAAATACAAAAATTAGCTAGGCATGGTGGTGTGTGCCTATAATCCCAGCTACTTGGGAGGCTGAGGCAGGAGAATCGCTTGAACCTGGGAGAGGCAGAGGTTGCAGTGAGCTGAGATCGAGCCACTGCACTCCAGCCTGGGCAACAGAGTGAGACACCATCCAAAAAAAAAACTAGAGAAAAAGTCTGAGCTATCTTTATTATTTGAATGTAGAGAAGGAGTTCTTAAACAGACACACACACACAAACCTTAGAGGAAAAGGTCAATGCATTTGACTCATTAAAAGTCAAAACTAAATACAGTATCATAAGCAAAGTGAAAGTCAAGCTACAGGACTTCTGGTTCTGGCCAAGATGCAGTAGTGTCATTCTTCCCAGGTCCTCTCCCTTACAACTGATAACTCACAGACATAACACAGCAGACAAGCATAAGGAGATTCTCAAAGGTGAAAAGGAGAAGACATACCACCTCTGAATCCTGGAACTTTAGTCACTTGTGGCAGTGAGCAGCCTGAGTTTTCTTATTGTCTTCCATATACCCCAACATCCCAGGCACAGTATAGGAAAAGCCTCTGACCTGGAACCACTACCAACCTCAGAAAAAAAAAAACGCTCTAAGAAAAGCCAGTTCCCCTGAATCAAAGGAAAAGAAAGAAAACCAACAACAGGATTTTTTATTCATTTTTATTTTTAAGCCATGGTCTCACTCTGTTGCCTAGGCTGGAGGGGAGTGACACAATCATGGCTCACTGCAGCCTCAACCTCCCAGGCTCAAGTAATCCTCTTGCCTCAGCCTCCTGAGCAGCTGGGACTACAGGTGTGCATCAACACAACTGGCTAATTATTGTATTTTCTGTAGAGCAGGAGGTCTCACTATGTTGCTGATATGGTTTGGCTCTGTGTCCCCACCCAAATCTCACCTTGAATTGTAGTTCCCATAATCCGCATGTGTCAAGGGCAGGACCAGGTGGAGGTAACTGAATCATGGAGGTGGTTTCCCCCATGCTGTTCTCGTGATAATGAGTGAGTATCATGAGATCTGATGGTTTTATAAACGTCTGGCATTTCCCCTGCTTGCACTCATTCTCTCTCCTGCCACCCTATGAAGAGGTGACTTCCACCACAATTCTAAGTTTCCTGAAGCCTCCCCAGACATGTGGAAGTGTGACTCAATTGAACCTCTTTTCTTTATAAATTACCCAGTCTCAGGTATTTCTTCATAGCAGCATGAGAACAGACTAATACAGTTGCCCAGGCTGGTCTTGAACTACTAGCCTCAAGCAATCCTCCCATGCTGGACTCTCAAAATGCTGAGATTATAGAGAATTTTTTTTTTTACCATATCTGTCCTGCCAGCCAAAGACTGATAGAAAAACTGCAGCCCCTTCCCTGTCATTTCAGCAGGGCCAACTGGGGATCTAGTCTTGTAGCTTCCACATGGCAGAAGCAGGTGGTGATGCTCTGATTCCCCTGCTGGGGTACATAGATGGGAATGAGTGGGAAGCTGATCCTCTATCCCCCACCCAGTGGAAGAAGGTGGTACCCTGATTTTCTTGCCACAGCCCTGTCATCAGGGTCTGGTGATGTGTCTCCCCTGTCTCTCTCCCCTCCCCTTCAGCAGACTTAATGAGCTGGTGCAAGGTGAGCCTACTCACCATGACTCTTCTTTCCTTCTCACCCTGGTGTTGGCAGAGCCCGGCAGAGCCTGAGTCTCCACCCCAATCAGCATCACCAAGATTGGACAAGTGGCGCAAGTCATGGCCAGCCAGCCCTGCATTTTCCACCTACACTGCTGTCAACAAAGCTCACTGTGAAGCTGAACCTCCACACCTACCTGGCAGCAATAAAAGTGAATGAGATGTGGGCTGGGCACAGGGGCTCACGCCTGTAATCCCAGCACTTTGGGAGGCTGAGGCGGGTGAATTGCCTGAGATCAGGAGTTCGAGACCAGCCTGGCCAACATGGTGAAACCCTGTCTCTACTAAAACTACAAAAATTAGCCGGGCATGGTGGTGGGCACCAGTAATACCAGCTACTCAGAAGGCTGAGGCAGGAGAATCGCTTGAACCCAGGAGGTGGAGGCTGCAATAAGCCAAGATCACGCCACTGCACTCCAGCTTGGGCAACAGAGCGAGACTCCATCTCAAAAAAAAAAAAAAGTGAATGAGATGTTACGAAGTAGGGTATGCAGTAATGAATTTAAACTTCAGCTCCTGGGAGGTCATCTCTCAGCCTTTGGAATGTCCTGCTTAATAAAAGTGTGTTTGTTCACGGGGGGAGGGGGGGCTTTAGGCCACATCAGAAAGTCAAGTGATGTGATTTAGGATGGGAGCTTTGGGTCACATGGCATCAGCTCCACCTTCAGAGGGGCTGGAGAATGAGGTCAGCAATGTGGGCAGCCAACCAGGTCTACATGACTGAGCCCCAATAAAAACTCTGGACACCAAGGCTTGGGAGAGCTTCCCTGCTTGGCAATACTTTGTGTGTATTTTCACACATCACTGACAGGAGATTAAAGTTGATTTTCCAACTCCCATGTGGCAGAAGCAGGTGGTAACAGTCTGATTCCCCTGCTGGGGTAGCGTGGGTGGGAACAAATTGAGAGCTGATTCTCCATCCCCCACCCAGTAGAAGGAGGTGGCACTCTGATTTCTTTACCAAAGAAGTATCAGGAAAGTCTAGCAGTGACACCAAGGCTTGAGTGAGCTTCCCTGGTTGGCATACTCCATTCATTCTGTCACATGTTATTGCCAGGTCATTAAAGCTGCCCATTACTCCACTGTCATCTCTGTGTTCGGAACTTACCTGTACTCTGCCCCCCAGGCTTCTTCCTTTGCCTGATTTTAATCTGTACTCTTTCCCTGTAATAAACTGTAACTGTGAGTACAACAGCTTTCAGGGAGTTCTGTGAGTCCCTCTAGCAAATCATGAAAGTTGAGGATAGTTTTGGGGACCCCCAAACTCGTAGCTGGTGTCAGAAGTGAGAGTGGTTTTTTGGACTGTCCTCTGACTTTGTGCAAGGTTAGTCTGTACTCCTGTCTCACTCCCCCACCTGCTGGTGACAGTGGGACCCATTGGGGAGCTAAGCTTCTGCCCTCACCCTGCATCAACAAAGTGGTATGAGTCAACTCATCATTTCTCACTCCCCAGCAGCAGTAGAGCCCAGTAAGGAACTAAATGTACACCCCCTACCAGGAAGCAATGCAGCACTGTTAGGTTTGTTCCTCATATTTTCTAAGAAAGTGGCCCCAGCACCAAGGGGGAAAGTGAATATACATCCCAACCACCCCTCATACTATAGCTCAACCGGAAGGCTACCTGCTTGAAAAGAAAAGAGAAAGGCTGGGTGCGGTGGCTCACACCTGAAATCCCAGTGCTTTGGGAGGCCAAGCAGATGGATCACTTGAGGTCAGGAGTTCAAGACCAGGCTGGCCAACATGTTGAAACCCCATCTCTACTTAAAACCCAAAAATTAGCTGGACGTGGTGGTTCATGCCTGTATCCCAGCTACTAGGGAGGCTGAGGCAGGAGAATCACTTGAACCCAGGAGGCAGAGGTTGCAGTGAGCCAAGATCACACCATTGCACTCCAGCCTGGGCAATAGAGCAAGACTCCATCTCAAAAAAAATAAAAATAAAAAAGAGAAAGGCCAGGCATAGTGGCTCATGCCTGAAATCCCAGTGCTTTAGGAGGCTGAGGCAGGAGGAAATTTTGAGGCCAGGAGTTCAAGATCAGCACAGCAACATAGTGAGACCCTGTCTCTACAAAAAGCACACACACAAAAAAAAATTTAGCAGAGTGTGGTGGCACATGCCTGTAGTTCTAGCAACTCAATTCAGGAGGCTGAGGCAGGCAGATCACTTGAGCCCAGGAGGTTGAGGCTGCAGTGAGCTATGATTGTGCCACTGCACTCCACCCTGGGCAACAGAGTGAGACCCTGTCTCAAAATAAATAAATAAAAATAAAAATAAATTTGTATTCCTAGAAGGAGAAGAGAATGAATATGGTACTGAAAAGTTATTTGAAGAATCAATAGCTGAAAACTTCCCAAATTTGAAGAAAGATAACCTATGGATTCAAGAAGCTGAGAAAATCCCAAATAAGATAAAACTAAAGAAATCCATACCAAGACATGTCCTTCAACTCTGACAAAAAAAAGAAAAATCTTGAATGGATTCAGAAAGAAATAAAACTTTTTTTTTTTTTTGAGACAGAGTCTCGCTCTGTTGCCCAGGCTGGAATGCAGTGGTGCGATCTCTGCTCACTGCAAGCTCCACCTCCCGGGTTCACGCCATTCTCCTGCCTCAGCCTCCCGAGGAGCTGGGACTACAGGTGCCTGCCACCACGTCTGGCTAATTTTTTTGTATTTTCAGTAGAGACGGGGTTTCACCATGTTAGCCAGGATGGTCTCAATCTCCTGACCTCGTGATCCACCTGCCTCGGCCTCCCAAAGTGCTGGGATTACAGGTGTGAGCCACCGCACCCGGCCATAAAACATTATTTGAAAGGGAACATCAATTTAAATGACAGTGGAGTTCTCCTTTGAAACCATGGCAACTAGAAGGAAGTGACTCAATATTTTTCAAGAACTAAAAGAAAAGAATTACGAATTGTGAATTCTATATCTGGCAAAAATAGATGTCAGGAATGAAGAGGAAACAAAGACATTCTCAGGTGAGAAAACACTAAGAGAATTTGTTGTTAGTAAACCTGCCCTTAAAGAATGGCTAAAGGGGCCAGGCATGGTGGCTCACACCTGTAATCCCAGCACTTTGCGAGGCCAAGGCGGGTGGATCACCTGAGGTCGGGCATTCGAGACCAGCCTGGCCAACATAATGAAACACCATCGCTACTAAAAATACAAAAATTAGCTGGGCATGGTGGCAGGCGCCTATAATCCCAGCTACTCAGGAGGCTGAGGCATGAGAAACACTTGAACCTGGGAGGTCGAGGTTGCAGTGAGCTGAGGTGGTGCCACTGCACTCCACTCCAGCCTGGGCAACAAGAGCAAAGCTCCAACTCAACAACAACAACAACAACAAAAGTGGCTAAAGGAAGTTCTCCAAACAGAAAAGAAATGATAACAGAAGAAGGCTTGGAACTTTAGTTTTATCTTATTTGGGTACTTATGTACCCACAAAAATCAATAATAATTTCTTTTTAAAGATGAAATCTGGCTGGCCTCAGTGGCTCCCAACACTTTGTAATCCCAACACTTTGGGAGGCTGAGGCAGGTGGATCACCTGAGGTCAGGAGTTTGAGACCAGTCTGGCCAACATGGTGAAACCTCATCTCTACTGAAAATACAAAAATTATCTGGGCATAGTGGTGCATGCCCATGATCTCAGCTACTTGGGAGGCTGAGGCATGAGAATTGCTTGAACCCGGAAAGTGAAGGCTGCAGTGAGCCAAGCCATCGTGCCACTGCACTCCAGCCTGGGCAACAGAGCGAGACCGTGTCAAAAAAAAAAAAGATGGAATCCTAAAAAAATGTCAAGTAACCTATAGGAAAGTAGGAAAAGAGAAACAGAGAAGGAAAAACAGGAGAAACAAACAATAAAATGGCAGACTTAAACAGTAACACATCAATAATTGCCTTAAATGTAAATGGTCTAAATATATCAGTTAAAAGACAGATTGGCAAAATGAACATGAAAACATTATCCAGCAATATGTTATCCACAAGAAACTCACTTCAAATATAATGATATAGGCAGATTCGAAGTAAAATGATAGAAAAAGATACACAAATGTTAATCAAAAGAAAGCCAGGATGGCTCTACTAATTCCAGATAAAGTAGACTTTAAAGCAAAGAAAATTACCAGAGAGACATTACATCATGATAAAAAGGTCAGCCTATCAAGAAGACATAGCAATCCTGTGTATGCACCAAATAACAGAGAGTTTGAAGATGCATGAAACAAAGATTCATAGAGCCGAAAGGAGAAGTACACAAATCTACAATTACAATTGATCACTTCAACATTCCACTGTGAGCAACTGGTAGACTTACTAGACAGAAAATCAGCAAGGATATAGAATAACTGCATAACACTGTCAATGAATTCAACTTAATTGATATTTAAGTTGGGAACGCTTCACCCAACAACAGTGGAATACATATTTTTTTCCAAGTGTTCACAGAGCATTTACCAAGATAGACCATACCCGGGCCAAAAAACAATCCCTAACAAATTCAAAAGAATTAAAATCATGTGTTATATTCCCTGACCATAATGGAACCAAACCAGAAATCAATAACAGAAATATAACAGAAAATCTCCTGACACTTGGAAATTAAACAACATACTTCTAAATAATCTCTAGGTCAAAGAAGAAGTCTAAAAGGAAACTTAAAGAATAGAACCAAATGAAAATGAAAATACAACATATCAAAACATATGTGATACAGAGACTGTACTCAGTGTAAAATTAATAGCACTAAATGCTTATATTAAGAAAGAGGGCTGGGTGCAGCAGCTCATGACTTTAATCCTAGCACTTTGAGAGGCTGAGGTGGGAGAATTGCTTGAGTCCAGAAGTTCGAGACCAGCCAGGGCAACATAGCAAGACCCCATCTCTGCAAAAAAATTAGCCAGGCGTGGTGGTGTATGCTTGTAGTTCCAGCTACTTTGGAGGCTGAGACAGGAGGATCTGTTGAGCCCAGGAGGTCAAGTCTCACCTACATAATGCAGCAAGACCCCTATCTCTAAAAAGAGACAGAGAGAGAGAGATGACACAAAGCACTAATATCAGAAATGAAACAGGTGATAATCTCTACAGATTTTATAGCCACTGAACAGATAATAAGGGAATACTGCAAACAACTTTTTACTCAGAAACTTGACAACTTAATAGAAACGGACCAATTCCTCAAAAACAACACCCTACCAAACTCAACCAAGACGAATTAGAAAATCTGCATAGTTCTAAAACCATTAAGGAAAATGAGTGCATAATTTAAAAGCTCCCAAAAGAGAAATCTCCAGGAGAAATCTCAAGAAATTGCCTGGATATTTCTCTCTTGTGAGCTTTCAAATTATGCCTTTTTAACAAACAACGCTGGACAAATTGGACATCCATAGGCGAAAAAAAAATGAATCTCTATCAATTCTTCATTGAAGAATTCTATCAAATCTTTAAAGAATTAACACATATTTTACACAATCTTTTGTGGAAAATAGAAAAGGGAACACTTGGCCAGCCACGGTGGCTCACGCTTGTAATCCTAGCACTTTGGGAGGCCGAGGCAGGAGGATGACTTGAGGTCAGGAGTTCAAGACTGGCTTGGGCAATATCGTGAAACCCCATCTCTGCTAAAGTACAAAAAATTAGCTGGGCGTGGCAGCAGGAGCCTGTAGTCCCAGCTTCTCGGGAGGCTGAGGCAGGAGAATCACTTGAACGTGGGAGGCAGAGGTTGCAGTGAGCCGAGATTGCACCACTGCACTCCAGCCTAAGTGACAAAGCAAGACTCCCTCTCCAAAAAAAAAAAAGAGGCTGGGTGCGGTGGCTCACGTCTATAATCCCAGCGCTTTGGGAGGCCAAGGTGGCCAGATCATGAGGTCAAGAGATTGAGACCATCTTGGCCAACATGGTGAAACCCGGTCTCTACTAAAATACAAAAAATTAGCTGGGCGTGGTGGCATGTGCCTGTAATCCCAGCTACCTGGGAGGCTGAGGCAGGGGAATCGATTGAACCCAAGAGGTGGAGGTTGCAGTGAGCTGAGATTGTGCCACTGCACTCCAGGCTTGTGACAGAGAAAGACTCTGTCTAAAAAAAAAAAAAAAAGAAAGAAAGGAAAAGAAACACTCCATCACTCATTTTATGAATCTCATATTACTGTCATACCACAACCAGAGACAGACAGTACAAAAGAGGAAAACTACAGACCAATATATTCCTCATGAACTTAGAGCAAAAATTTTCAACAAAATACTAAAAATGCTAGCAAATCAAACCCAATGATGGATGAAAAGAATTATACACCACAACTAAGTGGGACAATCCAGGTATGCAAAGCTAGTCTGAAAATCAATCAATGTGTGATCCACTATATTAACAAGGTAAAGATAAAAAAAATACAATCGTATCAATTGATGCAGAAAAAGCATTTGATAAAATCCAACACTCATGTAGTACAAAAAGTCTCAGAAAGTAGGAATAAGGGAGAACATCCTCAACATAATAAAGGGCATCTACACAAAACTACAGCTAACATCCTAATGGTGAGAACCTGAATTTTTTCTCCCTAAAACTGGGAACAAGGCAAGAATGTCTGCTCTCACTACTGTCATTCAATATAGTACTGAAGTTCTAGCCAGTGCAATAAAACAAGAAAAAGAAATAAAAGGCATACAGATTAGGAAGGAAGAAAAAAAACTGTCCCTATTTGCAGATGACATAAGTGTCTACATAGATCTCCAATAACTTACCAAAAAACTATTAGAGCTAATACAAGAGTTTAGAAAGTTTGCAAGATCCAATGTCAAGAGACAAATATGAACTGCATCTATATATACTAATAATTAACATGTGGAAACCAAAATTAAACACATATTACCATTTATAATTACTCCAAAGAAAATGAAATACTTAAATATAAATGTATCAAAATATGTAGAGGATAGGTATGCTGAAATTTACAAAATTCTGAAGAAAGAATTAAGAATATCTCAATAAATCGGGAGACATATTGTGTTCATGGATTGGCAAACTCCACATAGTAAAGATGTCAGTTACCCTCAAAATGACCTGCAGGTTTAATGCTATTCCTATCAATACCCCTGCAAGGTAATTTTTGAAGACAGAAACGATGTTACACTAAATTTTATATATAAAGGCATAGGACGTATAAGAGCTAAAATAATTTGAAAAATATGAATAAACTGGAAGGAATCACAAATGATTACATATACCTACAGCTTACTATAACAAGACTGTGTTACTGGTGGAAGAATACACATACAGGTCAAGGGAACAGAATAGAGAATCCAGAAATAGCCCCAAACAAATATGCCCATATTATTTTTCACAAAGGTGTGAAGGCTGGGTGCGGTGGCTCACGCCTGTAATCCAAGCACTTTGGGATGCTGAAGTGGGAGGATTGCTTGAGTCCAGGAGTTCAAGACCAGCCTGGCCAATGTGGTGAAATCCTGTCTCTACCAAAAAAATACAAAAATTAGCCAGGTGTGGTGGCACGCACTTGTAGTCCCAGCTACTTAGCTGAGACACAAGAATCACTTGAACCCAGGAGGTGGAGTTTGCAGTGAGCTGTGATTGCACCACTGGACTCCAGCCTGGGCAACAGAACAAGGATCTGTCTGAAAAAAAAAAAAAGTGTGAAGACAATTTATTGGAGGAAGGTAAGCCTTTTCAACAAACAATGCTGGACAAATTGGATATCCACAGGCCAAAAAAATAAATCTCTACCTAATTATCATGCTTTACACAAAAAATAAAATGATTCACAGACTTAGTGTAAAATGTAAAACTATAATACTTTCAGAACGAAACAGGGGAAAATCTTTAGAACCTAAAAGGGGGCAAAGAGTTCCCAGATTTGACACCAAAGCATACTCTATAGAATGGAAAATTGATAAATTAGACCTCATCAAAATTAAAAACCTTTGCTCTGCAAAAGAGTCTGTGAAGAGTATAAACCAAAAATAAAATTCTAAGGCCCCCCAACCATCTGAATGGAGCCCTCCTCTCTGCCAAGGGCATGTCAAAGTTAACCTGAAAAAGTCATTCAGACCATGATTGGAAGGGAGAGCAGACATGCCTCATTATACCTGCCTTCCTTTTGGAGTTATTAATAAAAAGACTATTTAAGTCTGATTGAAACATTTACAATCAGGCCAGGTGTGGTGGCTCATGCCTGTAATCCCAGCACTTTGGGGGGCCAAGCAGGTGGATCACTTGAGGCCAGGAGTTTGAGACCAGTCTGGCCAGCATAACCAAACCCCATCTCTACAAAAAATACAAAAATTAGCCAGGTGGGGAGGTGCACACCTATAGTCCCAGTTACTTGGAAGGTTGAGGTGGGAGGATCACTTGAGCCCAAGAGACAAATGTTGTAGTGAGCTGTGATCATGCCACTGCACTCCAGACTGGGTGACAGACTGAGACCCTGCCTCAAAAAAAAAAAAAAAAAAAAAAAAAGAAAAGAAAGAAAGCAAAGAAAAAGTAAAAAAAAGAAAAGAAACATTTACAATCTGTTATCTCTGAATCCTGCTACACAGAGGCTTTGACTGCAGAATGAAACCTTGGTACCCACAAAACCTTATCTTAACCCAGACATTCCTTTCTATTGATTCTCAGTCTTTAGACAATAACTTAACTATTTCAATCAATTGCCAGTCAGAAAATCTTTGAATCCACCTACGACTTGAAAGTTTCTGCTTCCAGTTGTCCTGCCTTTCTGGACCAAACCAATATACATCTTACATATATAGGTTGATGCCTTGTATCTACCTAAAATGTTTAAAACCAAGTTGTGGCCCAGCCACCTTGAGCATATGTTCTCAGGATCTCCTGAGGGCTGTGTCACAGGCCATTAGTCACTCCCATTTGGCTCAGAATAAGTCTCTTCAAATATTTTACAGAGTTTGACTCTTCATTGACAAGAGAGTGAAAAAACAAGCTACAGACCAGGAGGAAATATTTGCAAACAACATATCCAACAAGGACCTGTATTTAGAATACATAAAGAACACTTAAAAGTCAACAGCAGAAAAACCCCAAATAAACCAATTAGTAAGTGGACAAAAAACATGAACAGGCATTTCACTGAAGAGAATATACAGATGGACATACAAATAAGCCCATAAAAAGCTGTGCAACAGCATTAGCTATAAAGAAAATGCAAATTAAAACCACAAGATGTCACTACACACCTATCAGACTAGCTAAAATAAAAAATAATGATAACACTAAATGCTGGTGAGGATGGAAAGAAACTGAATCCCTTGTGCATTGCCAGTGGGAATGTAAAATGGTACAACCACTCTAGAAAATAGTTTGGCAATTTCTTATAAGGCTAAATATGCATTTGATGCAACTCAGTAACTGTACTCCTGAGCATTTATCTCAGAAAAATGAAAACTTATGTTCACAAAACAGTTTGTATAAGAGTATTCATAGCAGCATTAATAGCATAATAGCCTGTAACTGGAAATAATCCAGATGTCCTTCAATGGGTAAAACAAACCATGCTACATCCATACAATGGAATATTACTTGGCAATGAAAAGGAATGAATGGCTGATACACACAGCAACTTGGATGGATCTTGAGAGAATTATGGTGAGTGAAAAAGCCAGTCTCAAAAAGGTTATATACTGCATGATTCCATTTCTTTAATATTCTTGAAATGACAAAATTATGGAAATAGAAAACTAATTGTTGTTGCTAGGGGTTGAATGGGGCAAGGTAACTGTAACTATACAAAAGTAGCAGGAGGAACCTTTGTGATGGAACTGTTCTGTATCTTGACTTCGTTGATAGTCACACAAATCTAAATATATGATAAAATTGTATAGAACTAAATACACACACACACACACACACATAAATCTGGTGAAATCTGAATAGGATGAACGGATTGTATCAATGTCAATTTCCTGTCTTTGATACTGTACTTAGTTGTCCAAAATGTCACCATTGGGGTAAAATGGGTGAAAGGCATACATAGATCTCTGTATTATTTCTTGCAACTGCATGCAAACTACAATAATCTCAAAATAAAAAGTCTTTTTTTAAAAGGCCACAAGCTGAAATTTATAATACACAAACATACAAAACAATCGGGAACAAAATACAAAAAATACCTATGACAATGACAACACAATAGAAAAAAAGGGCAAATGGGTATGACCTCAGGATTCACAGAAGAGGAAACTCCAGCTAATAAATCTATGAAGAGATGTCTAACCTCATTGGAAATCAGGAAATCACAATAATAAAATAACAATGAAATACTATTTTACATCCATCAGACTGGCAAACTTTTAACAGTCTGGAAAGATCGGGGTTGGTGGGTGAAAATATAAGGAAATGGTGATTATTACCACCTGCTGGGACAGCCATAAATTTATAGAGTCACAGCTGGATAGCAATTTCTCAATGTTTACTGAAATAGAGTATGTGCATACTGTCTGCTTAGCACTTCCAATTCTAGATAAAAACCCTGCAGAAACTCTTGACCCAAAAAGGCATTTATACCTGGATGGCCAAGATAGCAATGTCTGGTAATAGTGAAAAATGGAAAACAACCTATTATCAGTGGAAGATTGGTTGAAGAATTTGTGGTATATTCACCTATTAGAAATACTTTGAGCTGTTAAAAAATTAAAAGAATTGGTCTACATGTTTCAACATGTATAAATCCTGAAAACATAATGTTTAGTGGCAAAATAAGCTATCAAAGGCAATGTATAACAGGATATCACAGACTGTTTATTAATATGCACATAATACAGTAAAAGCAAATGTGGAAAAGATAAATACATAGTAATTCCATAACAAGGGTCACTTCTGGAAAGAAAGACTGAGTAGGAGTCTCCAGCTGAATCTTTAAGGTTTTGTTTTATTTTTCTAAAAAGGACTAACACAAAGATCTTAGGGCTGGGTGCGGTGGGTCTCAGCTGTAATACCAACACTTTGGGAGGCTGAGGCAGACGGATCACCTGAGGTCAGGAGTTTGAGACCAGCCTGGCCAAAGTGGTGAAACCCTGTCTCTACTAAAAATACAAAAATTAGCCCGGCATGGTGGCGGGCGCCTGTAATCCCAGCTACTCGGGAGGCTGAGGCATGAGAATCGCTTGAACCCAGGAGTCAGAGTTTGCAGTAAGCCGAGCTCATACCACTGCACTCCAGCCTGGGTGACATATTGAGACCGACCCTGGCTCAAAAAAAAAAAAAAAAAAAAAGAGATCTTAGCATTGACCAAATTTGGATGGTGGATACAAGGTGTTAGTGTTTGGGATTGGTTTTGTTGTTTAGCTTTTAGCTTTTTATTTGGAGAGAATTGCTGATTTATATCCGTTTGTATGAAATAATTCAGAGAGGTCCTAAAAAACCTTCACCCAATGTTCCCCAGTGATGACATTTTGCATAACTGACCTTATTCAGATTTCACCAGTTTTACATCCAATTCACTGGGGTGTGTGTGTGTGTGTGTGTGTGTAGTTCTGTGCAATTTTATCACATGTACAGATTCAGGTAACCAACCACCCCAGTCAAGACACGTAACTGTTCCATCACACAGATCTCTCATTTGCTCAAGGGTGTTACGTCTTCATCTATGCTGACTTTGTCAGAGGCATTTGAACCAGAGTGACTCCATCTTGAATAAGGGTAAAATAAGGCTGAGACCTACTAGGCTGCATCCCCAGGAAGTTAGGCATTCTTAGTCCCAGGATGAGACAGGAGGTCGCAAGAAACAGGTCACAAAGACCCCACTGATAAAACAGGGTGCAATAAAGAAGCTGGCCAAAACCTTCCCAATCCAAGATGGTGCCCAAAGTGACCAGTGGTCATCCTCACTGCTCATTATACGCTAATTATAATGCATTAGCATGCTAAAAGACACTCCCACCAGCACTATGACAGTTTACAAGTGCCATGGCAACTTCTGGAAGTTACCCAATATAGTCTAAAAGGAAGAGGAATCCTCAGTTTCAGGAATTCCCTGTGCCATTTCTGGAAAATTCATGAATAATCCACCCCTTGTTTACCATACAATCAAGATATAACCACAAGAATTATCAACCAGCAGCCCTCAGGACTGCTCCGCCTACAGAGAAGTCATTTTTTTTTGTTTCTTCTTTTTTAAAAAATTAGAGACAGGGTCTCTCTAGGTTGGCCCGCGTAGCCTTGAACTCCTGGCCTCAACCAATCCTCCTGCCTTGGCCTCCCAAAGTGCTGGGAGGTATGAGCCATCATGCCTGGCATTCTTTGGAATCCTTTTTTTTTTTTTTTGAGATGAAGTCTCACTCTGTCGCCCAGACTGAAGTGCAGTGGCCCAATCTCAGCTCACTGCAACCTCAGCCTCCTAGGTTCAAGTGATTCTCCTGCCTCAGTCTCCTGAGTAGCTGAGATTACAGTTGCCCACCACCACACCTGGCTAATTTTTGTATTTTTAGTAGAGATGGGGTTTTGCCATGTTGGCCAGGCTGGTCTTAAACTCCTGACCTCAGGTGATCTGCCCGCCTCGGCCACCCAAACTGCTGAGATTACAGGTGTGAGCCACCGTGCCCGGCCTTGATTCTTTACTTCTTTAATAAACTACTTTCACTTTACTCTATGGGGTCGCCCCAAATTTCTTCTTGTACAAGATCCGAGAGTCCTCTCTTGTGGTCTGGATCAGGACCCCTTTCCGGTAACAGTTTTATGCTTCAAGTTTTTTTTTTTTAAAAAAAAGCACACACAAAAAGAACCCCAATTTTGCTTGATGATGCTGAGGCATCCCAACATCGGAAAGTCCCAGTTTCCAATGGATGGCACGGCCTCATAGCTAAGGCAGTTGTGTCAACAGCAGCAGGAGCTGGGGTAGGGATGGGGGTCAGGATTGGGGAGGGTTCCTTGAATATGTTCTCCCAAAGTGACATCTTTTAGGGAGCATGTAAGGTGAGAAGTTACTATGATTCATTGTTAAGGCGACACTGAAAATATATTAGAGGAAACCATGTGAAAGCTAAAGTCTCAGAGTGTGAATAAGACCTCATTGGTCAAAGGACGAGGCAAGGGAAGGTGGTTAAAGTGAGGGAGCATCTTTCTGTGTGTCTCCACAAACCCCAACTCGCACAGGCTCCTGCCCAGCTTCTCATTCTCTCTCCACACTGAACCTGGCCACACTTCTGTGGTAACAGTTGTTCAAAGGATGCCTTCAAGGGTACTTCAGGCCAGGTGATGTAGCTTACGCCTGCAATCCCAGGGATTTGGGAGGCCAGAGCAGGAGGATTGCTTGGGACCAGGAGTTCAAGACCAACCTGAGTAACATAGTGAGATCCCCGCCTCTACAAAAAAAAAAAAAAAAAAAATATATATATATATATATATATTTAATTGATTTAGTCGGCATACTGATGCACACCTGTGGCCTCAGCTACTCAGAAGGCTGAGGTGAGAGGATCCCTTAAGATGAGGAGTTGAAGGCTGCAGGGAGTCATGGTCGCACCACTGCACTCCAGCCTGGGCAACAGAGCAAGACCTTGTCTCCAGAAGAAAAAAAAAAAAAGAAATTTATCCCAGTGTTCTCTCCCTGACAGATCATTTACGCTGCATTTTACATAAACTGAAACAAACTGGCCACCTGTAATGCTTTCCAGTTTTTGAAACTCTCCGCGGTTTACAGGCAAAGTCAGATTCATTTGGGGGAGGACTCTGCATTGTTGAAGGATCTAGTGCTGGTCGCGTTGGACTTCCTTGACAACAGAAGGACTGAGTAAGTCCAGCACACATCTCCACTGACTAATCTTTCAAATCAATAACCTGAGTCACTGTACCTGACATTTACTTGTACAGCATGCCTCCTTAAAAGCATGATATATTTATTCATTTTCCAATTGCTTCTCCTCTCTCCATATCCCAGTAAACTAAATGTCTGTGTTCAAGCCCCAGGAGCCTTCTCTCAGACTCTCGAATGCTCTGTTGGGGCCGATTTCTGTTTGCATTCAGGCTGTTCCCTCCTCCAGGTGACTCCCCTCTCCGGCCTCCTCTCCCAGGTGCAGCTCCCTGTTCCGCAGATGTCGGGCTTTCTCCAATCACCTTCTCCCATTGCAGCCCAGGTCCCCTAGTCATGTGAGCTCATGGGATCTTGGACTTAAGGCTGCCAGGTTTACAAATAAAAATGCAGGCCGGGTGTGATGGCTCACACCTGTAATCTCAGCACTTTGAGAGGCCAAGGGGGGCAGATCACGAGATCAGGAGTTTGAGAACAGCCTGGCCAACATAGTGAAACCCTCGCTCTACTAAAAATACAAAAAAATGAGCCGGGTGTGGTGGTGTGTGCCTGTAATCCCAGATACTCGGGAGGCTGAGGCAGGAGAATCTAGTGAATCCGGGAGGCGGAGGTTGCAGTGAGCCAAGATGGTGCCATTGTACTCAAGCAGGGGCAACAGTGCGACACTCCATCTCAAAAAAAAAAAAAAGAAAGAAAAAAAAATGCAGGACACCCAGTTAACTTTGAATTTCACATAAAAAAATTTTTTTTGTAGGATAAGTATGTCCCAAATATTGCATGGGACATGCTTATGCTAAAAAATTGTATATGTTGTTTATCTGACATTCAAAGTTAACTGGGCACCTGTTTGGGGGAGTTTTTTGTTTGTTGTTGCTGTTGTTGTTGTTGTTGTTTTTGGTGAGACAGGGTCTTCCTCTCTTATCCAGGCTGGAGTGCAGTGGCCCAATCACAGCTCACTATAGCCTCAATCTCCTGGGCTCAGGTGATCCTCCTGCCTCAACCTCCCAAGTAGCTGGGACTACAGGTGCACACAACCACACCTGGCTAATTTTTTTTTTTTTTTTTTTTAAATAGAGATGGGGTTTGCCGTGTTGCCCAGGCTGGTCTCAAACTCCTGGGCTCAAGCAATCCACCTGCCTTGTCCTCCCAAAGTGCTGGGATTACAGGCATGAGCCACCATATCTGGCCACATCTAGTATTTTTACTGGCAGCCCTAACTGGATTTTTTCTGTCTGAGCACTTGCCACAGGTTAAAATTATGTTTTTATTTTTGTGATTAATTCCTTGAGGACAATGGCTAGGTTGGTTTTGCCCATTTTATTCCTGGCTCTTAGCACTGTACTTTGGGCAGAGATGACATAGAATGAATTCTGAGAGGTGAGTGGAGGGCTTGTGAGAAGGAAGCAGGGAAGAAAGAAGAAACGAAAGAAGGTTAGATAAGATGGGAACCAACGCAGGGTATGTTTTATTGATAACGAATTGCTTTTTGGTCCCAGGAAGCACCACACTGCTTCGTACTTACGTGACTTTGCCTGTTCCTTTCACCTGGTGAACTAAACCCAGGGGTCACTCCTGCCAGAGAGTGATTTTGCTCCTCCCAGAGCAAAATGTCTAAATGTCCCCTTGAATTGTGCTTCTCCCTGTTCCCGGGCTGGGTCAGAAGGCTCAAAGCCCCTGACGCACCTAGCTTTTTTTTTGAGACAGAGTCTTGCTGTATCGCCCAGGCTGGAGTGCCCTGGCACAATCTTGGCTCACTGCAACCTCCGCCTCCCAGGTTCAAGCGATCCTCCTGCCTTAGCCTCCTGAGTAGCTGGGACTACCAGTGTGTGCCACAACTCCTGGTTAATTTTTTGTATTTTTAGTAGAGAAGGGGCTTCACCATGTTGGCCAGGCTGTTGTCAAATTCCTGACCTCAGGTGCCCTCCTTGGCCTCCCAAAGTGCTGGGATTACAGGCGTGAGCCACTGTGCCCAGCCTGCACCCAGGTTTTTCCTCTGATAAAGCACTTAGCATATTACATAATTATCTGTTACTGTGTCTGTCTCCTTTCCAGCCCACAAATTCCTTGAGGGGAGGCACAATGTCTCATCCATTTTGGAAACCCTGTAACTAGGCAGAACTAATTAACATTCAGCCAATATGTGTGGATGTGTTGAGCTGTGAAGTTGACTGCCTAGTGTCAATGTAGCCTGCAAGTAACAACCTCTGCTTTTGCCCTTGGCCACCTTCAGGCTGGTCTTGGCACATCATCACATCAAACACAAGTGAATTTAAAAAATTAAAACACGAAATCAACAGATCCTGCTCCAGTAATGAGTAATGTCTTACTTTTTATTAAACGGTTTGTTGGGAGATGAAAGAGAGAGAGATGAACAGATGCACACTTCAAGAGGACATTTAGACATTTTGCTCATCCCAGAGCTCACAGCTCTGTGTCTCATCACAGAGACACAGCTCTCTGCAGTCTTGACCTTCTGGGCTCAAACAATCCTCCTGCATCAGCCCCCCAAGTAGCTGGAACTACAGGTGTGCACCACCATACTCAGCTAATTTTTTCATATTGTTTATAGAGATGGGGTTTCACCATGTTGCCCAGGCTGGTCTCAAACTCCTGAGCTCAAGTGATCCACCCACCTCAGCCTCTCAAAGTGCTGGGGTTACAGGTGTGAGCTACCATACTTGGCTACAATTTTGTATTACTGAATCCAATCATTTATTTTATAGATCAATTGTTTCATTCCACAAAGATTCAGCAAACATCTATATGTGTCAGAGCAAAATGTCTAAATGTCCTCTTGAAGTGTGCATCTGTTCCATATATATCCACCCTGATACTCTCTCCCATGAATTGTCTCTGTATTTTAGCTCTGACCCTTCTCTAGCCAAGATAGTTCCAGAGTCCCTACCTACGTACCCAACTCCCATACCTTTAGTTTGGAAACTGTCTTTCTTAGGTAGGGTCATTTAGTCCTCATAGTACTTCTCTAATTTGAATTTCACCCATCCTCCCACTCAGAGAATCTTCAACCTACTCCAATAATTCTTGAGTTAACTTCCGTAGAAGTTGAGTTGGAGAAGGGTATGGGAATTTTAAATTAATAATTAAGGCTTCCTGTCACATCAGAAGATGGTTCTTTCCATCCAACAGTAGAATTGGCACTAGAGTAGAAAACCATGCTAAATCAATGAGGAGAATGTGAGATTTCTGAGATCAAGACCAGGATGACTGAGAAATGAGGTGTGGCAAGAAGAAGACCAATTAAAGGAAAAGAGAATTGAGAAGAGAAGAAACTGACTCTGGGCTGACAAATTTCCAAAGACCAGAAGCTCAGATGTTTAAAACGGGCTCTTAAACATCTTCCCTCCACCTAAAATGACAGTGCCTCTTCCCTCAGGATGTTTCCTGTTAGTGCTACTGTGATTTCTTTTCCCCATCAAGATCACCACTATGGTGCACTTGAGTATGATAACACCTTAGAATGGAGTGGACAGGAGGCCGCAAGGTAAAGAATCTGGAGAGGTTCCAAGGGATGGTTCTGAAAACACACTGTAATTTACACACTGTAAGTTACAATATCCACACTGTAAAGGTTCTATAATTCATTCTACAATTCCCTTCTACTTTTGTTATTGGACACATATATAATTGTTGTATTGATGTTTTTATCACTATAAAATGTCCCTCTTTGTCTCTAGTAACATTTTTTGTCTAAATTCTCTTCTGTCTGATATTAATATAGCCACTCTTGCTCTCTTATGCTTGCAAGCTATACATTTTTCCATCCTTTTCTTTTCAACCTATTTGTGTCTTTGAATCTGAAGTGTGTCTCTTATAGACAACATATAGTTGGATCCTGGTGTTTTTTTTTTTAATCCAGTCTGACAATCTTTGCCTGTTGATTGGAGTATTTAACCCATTTGCATCTATGTAATTATTGATGTGGTTGGATTTACACCTGACGTTTTGCTATTTGTTTTTCATATCCCTCATGTCTTTTTTGTTACTCTGTTCCTTTTTAATGGCTTTCTTTTATGTTATTTTCCAGTGTGCCATTTTAATTCCTTTGTGTGTGTGTGTGTGTGTGTGTGTGTTTTGTTTGTTTGTTTTTTGAGACAGAATCTCTCACTGTTACCTGGGCTGGAGTGCAGTGGCATGATCTCAGCTCACTGCAACCTCCACCTCCCAGGTTCAAGCGATTCTCCTTGCCTCAGCCTCCCAAGTAGCTGGGATTATAGGCACCCGCCACCACGCCAGGCTAATTTTTTTGTATTTTTAGTAGAGATGGGGTTTCACTATGCTGGCCAGGCTGGTCTCGAACTCTTGACCTCGTGATCCACCCGCCTCAGCCTCCCAAAGTGCTGGGATTATAGGTGTGAGACACCGTGCCTGGCCTTGTTTGTGTTTTTTTTTTTTTTAACTGTATTATTTTGAGATGTTTCCTTAGTAGCTGTTCTGAGGTTTCCTTCAACTTTTAATTCTCATAAACTTCTACTTTTTTTTTTGGACACAGGGTCTCACTTTGTTGCCCAGGCTGGAGTGCAGTGGTGCCAACACAGCTCACTGCAGTCTTGACATTTTGGGCTCAAACAATCCTCCTGCATCAGCCCCCCCAAGTAGCTGGAACTACGGGTGTGCACCACCATACTCAGCTAATTTTTTCGTATTGTTTATAGAGATGGGGTTTCACCGTGTTGCCCAGGCTGGTCTCAAACTCCTGAGCTCAGGTGATCCACCCACCTCAGCCTCCCAAAGTGCTGGGATTACAGGTGTGAACCACCATACTTGGCTACAATTTTGTATTACTGAATCCAATCACTTATTTTATAGATCAATTGTTTTATTCCACAAAGATTCAGCAAACATCTATATGTGTCAGATACTGTGGTAGATGCTGTAAATTCAAAGATGAACAGGACATGGTTTCTGCCCTCAAAAGAATGAAGTGACCCAGATAAGAAAGTCAGCCATTGTAATACAGTATGTGCTATTTACAGAGGATGTGTGAAGTAATATGCTGCATTCACAAGAGCCAAGAGAAGAGGCATCAGTTCAACCTGTAGGTGTCAGGAAAGTCTTCTGAGAAGGTAAGAAGTCTGATATGGTTAGGCTTTGTGTCCCCACTCAAATCTCATCTTGAATTGTAATCCCCAGGTGTTGAGGGAGAGACCTGGTGGGAAGTGATTGGATCATGGAGGTGGTTTTCCCTATGCTGTTCTCGTGATAGTGAGTGAATTCTCAAGAGATCTGATGGTTAATTAAGGCAGTTTTCCCTGTTCTTGCTCATTCTTTCTCTTCTACTGCCCTGTGAAGAAGGATATGTTTGCTTTCCCTTCCACCATGATTGTAAGTTTCCTGAGGCCTCTCCAGCCACGCAGAACTGTGACCTCAATTAAACCTCCTTCCTTTATAAATTACCCAGTCTTGGGTATTTCTTTATAAGCAGTGTGAGAATGGACTAATACAAAGTCCAAGCTATTTCTTGAAGAATGAGTAGAAGTCAGCTGGTCAGAGAAGGGACCAGGCATTCCAGAAGGAGGGAACAACCTGAACCAACATCTGGAGGCTTAGCAAATGGTGAGCATTGAAGGCAATGAAAGAAGGTGAGAACAGCTGGATCAAAGGTCCTGGCTGGTCACGTGGAGGGAGAGGAAGCTACAAACACAGACTGCTGCATGGTTAGCTAGGAGTTTTAGCTTCATCCCGAAGGCAATGGTGAGCTCCTGATGGACTTAAGCAGAGGTCCTATTCGCATTGTAGAAAATGACTCTGTCAATTATTTGGAAGATCCATGAGACCAGATACAACTGGAGGCAAGAGTCAGACATGCAAAAAGGTTAAGAAGCTTGTCAAAGGTGAACCAGTTAGCTGGGAGGTGAACAAGCTCTAGAACCAAAGTATTCTACTCTGCTACTTTTTCCACAGTATCATTTGAATTATGATATTTTCTTTCTTCCTCAAGTTAATTAGTTTTAATTTAGTCTCAAATATGTACCCCGTAAAGTGAATTCAGATTTGTGTATCTTCCACATTCTAAACCTAGTTGAAAGTTTTTAACTCAGCAATTCTACTTTTCATTATTTATATAGAGGAGGCTGGGTGCAGTGCCTCACACCTATAATCCCAGCATTTTGGGAGGCCAAGGTGGGTGGATAACTTGAGGTCAGGAGTTTGAGACCAGCCTGGCCAACATGGTGAAACCCTGTCTCTACTAAAAATACAAAAATTAGCCAGGCATAGTGGCACATGCCTGTAATCCCAGGTACTCGGGAGGCTGAGACACGAGAATTGCTTGAACCCAGGAGGTGGAGGTTGTAGTGAGCCGAGATTGCGCCATTGCACTCCAACCTGGGCAAAAGAGTGAGATTCCATATCAAAAAAAAAGTGAATTTATATAGAAGAAATAATTGGACAATGTGCAAAAATGACAAAAGATATTTATTGCAGCATCCTTTATAAAATTGTTAAATCACCTAGCTGTCCATCAATAAAGAATTAATTAAGAAAAAATAAGGTATAACCAGACACTGAAAAATTATGCAGTGATCAGAAAAGGAAGAGACAGGCCAAATTAAACACAAGATACTTTTTTTGGCCAGATGCAGTGTCTTCCCAGCATTTTGGGAGGCTGAGGCAGGCAGATCCCTTGAGGCCAGTAGTTTGAAACCAGCCTGGATAACATGGCAAAACCCAGTCTCTACTAAAAAATACAAAAAGTAGCCGGGTGTGGTGGCATGTGCCTGTAGTCCCAGCTACTCCTGTGGCTGAGGCATGAGAATCACTTGAACCCGGGAGGCAGAGGTTGCAGTGAGCTATGATTATACCACTGCACTCCAGCCTGGGTGACAGAACAAGACTTTGTCTCAAAAAAAAAAAAAAAAAAGTGAAAGATAATGCTGTATTACTGACTTAGAAAGATGGTCATGATATATAGTTTGAACGAAAAAAAGAAGACTATGATTAGTACACATATCATCCAATTTATTTTTTAAAATCTATGTGTTAACATATGTCCAATAAAACACTGAGAAGATACACATCAAACTTGTGATGGAATGACGATTTGAGGGTGGGAAATTTTCTTCCTAATGTAGAAAGTGCTTTCTACTTTCTATACTTTTGTATTGTTTGGATTTTTATAATGAGCATCTATTACTTTAAAAAGATTTTTTAAAGCGTACTGACAGTATCTATGCGGCCCCTGCAATGAATACCAACAAATTACTTCACTCCCTTAAGTCTCAGCCGCCTGAAAAGAAAGGAAAACGTCAACTTGATAAGCCACAAATTGTCATTAAGAATAGTCAAACATTAACGACGAACCTTCCAAAGAACACAGTGGCAGGTCAGGCCAAGGTTTCCTGGCTTCAGAGTACAGGTTAAATGCCTTGCTGCTGAAGACTGTTTTAAAGCTACACTCCTTGAAAGAAAGCTGTTTCCTATCTTAATATATAGTTAACATGGCCAGGCACGGTGGCTCATGCCAGTAATCCCAGCACTTTGGGAGGCCAAGGCAGGTGGATTGCCTGAGGTTGGGAGTTTGAGATCAGCCTGACCAACATGGAGAAACCCTGTCTCTACTAAAAAAATACAAAATTAGCCAGGCGTGGTGGCACATGCCTGTAATCCCATCTACTTGGGAGGCTGAGGCAGGAGAATCCCTTGAACCTGGGAGGTGGAGGTTGTGATGAGCCGAGATTGTGCCATTGCACTCCAGCCTAGGCAACAAGAGTGAAACTTTATCTCAAAAAAAAAAATATATATATATATGTGTGTGTGTGTGTATATATATATATACACACATACATATACAGTTAACATTAGCATTGCTTTGTTGATTTGGTAATTATGCATCCAATACACCAGCTTACTCTATACAGATATTTTTCTCCAAGTGGGTCATGTTCTTGTACCGTCACTCTTCAGTATCTGGCTTTTAACACTACAGATAAGGAGAGACCAGTTCTATTGTTTACCACTGAACAGCAAATGCCCTCTCAAACCTTGCACTCTCCATAAAGCAAGGTAGTGGCAAGGTAAAAACAAAACAAAAAACACCTTTTTGCCCAGGACCAATGGTCTCCTGGGATGCAAGACTTTTCAGTGCTGCCAGGCGTGGTGGCTCACACCTGTAATCCCAGCACTTTGGGAGGCTTAGGCAGGCGGATCACAAGGTCAGGATATCGAGGCCATCCTGGCTAACACGGTAAAAACCCGTCTCTACTAAAAATAAAAAAAAAATTATCCGGGCGTGGTGGCGGGCGCCTGTAGTCCCAGCTACTTGGGAGGCTGAGGCAGGAGAATGGCGTGAACCCGGGAGGCGGAGCTTGCAGCGAGCCGAGATTGCACCACTGCACTCCAGCCTGGGCAACAGAGCGAGGCTCCGTCTCAAAAATAAATAAATAAATAAAATTTAAAAAAGACTTTTCAGAGCTAAAAATAGGATAGTCCCAGGCAAACCAGTATGGCTGAACACACTAATAGTGGCCACTGTTGGGTATGGCATTTTCTTGTCTTTCTTTTTTTTTTGAGACAGAGTCTCCATTTGTTGCCCAGGCTGGAGTGCAGTTGCGCCATCTCGACTCACTGCAACCTCCATCTCCCGGGTTCAAGTGATTCTCCTGCCTCAGCCTCCTGAGTAGCTGGGATTATAGGCGCACGCCACCACGCCCGGCTAATGTCTGTATCTTTAGTAGAGATGGTTTCGCCATGTTAGCCAGGCTGGTCTCAAACTCCTGACCTCAGGTGATCCACCTGCCTCTGCCTTCCAAAGTGCTGGGATTACAGGCATAAGCCACCACGCGCGCCCTCAGATGACATTTTCTACACTTCCCCTCTTCATTTCAGCTTTCTCTGTTGGAAGAGATTGTTATTGCTACTCGGAGACCACGGAGTGTGATTTCTCACAAAGTACTCATTACCTGTATAGCCAAATTCCACCAAGTGAACACTTGCTATGTTCAAAGGAGGTCTTTCAGGTGGAACTTACTGAGCATTGATCTCCATTTTTCCTGCTCAATCTTTCAGCAATGTTCACAGCATAAATAGAACAGCAATCATTTTTTTTTTTTTAGACTGAGTCTCACTCTGTCATCCAGGCTGGAGTGCAGTGGCACAATCTTGGCTCACTGCAACCTCCGCCTTATGGGTTCAAGCGATTCTCCTGCCTCAGCCTCCTGAGTAGCTGTGACTAAAAGCATGTGCCATCACACCGGCTACTTTTTGTATTTTTAGTAGAGATGGGGTTTCACCATGTTGGCCAGGCTGGTCTCGAACTACTGACCTCAAGTGATCCACCCGCCTTGGCCTCCCAATGTGCTGCGATTACAGGCATGAGCCACCATGCCCAGCCCTAATGTTTGCATTTTAATCGCCTCTGTGTCCCCATCGCACTTGGCTCAGGCATTTGCCACAGGCTGGTCTGTGCTGTAATCTCTTTGAAATTCTGTCCCCAGTGGATGGGGGGAAAGGAAGCAACTCTGTCTTCCTTGAAGGAAGCAACCCTGCCTCAGTTTCCTTCCCTTCCAAGTCACCTAGCAGAGCCATCTGCACAAAAGGAATGAAAACGTGTGTTTGCTGAATCACATTAGACTTTATGTTACATCCTATTCTCGTGACTGTAGCTCCAGATTACACAAGCTACATCTAATTTGTCCAACATTATTTTCTCTTAATCTTCCACTTCTCTCCAGCTCTGTGCTGTGTACAGTTCTGTCTGAAGTCTTCCTCCATTCAAACTCTAAAAGGAAAAAAACTCCCTCTGATATCCATAGGGAGGGAGGTGCCCCCCTAGAGAGCAGAGATGTGTGAGAAAAGAGACCAGATCCCAAAGTGCAATTTGTCTCTCTTTGAGAAGCATGATTCAGAACAGGAAGAAGAGGAGAGAAAGGAAAGGGGAAGGGAGGAAGGGACGTCTGAAGGGATGCTGTCAGTGGTTATCGGAGGTTGGCAGCGTTCTGATTTTATATATATATTTTTTATTTTATTTTATTTTATTATTTTATTTATTTTATTTTATTTTTGAGACAGAGTAGCTCTGTCGCCCAAGCTGGAGTGCAGCGGCGAAATCTCGACTCACTGCAACCTCCACCTCCCAGGTTCAAGCGATTCTTCAGCCTCCCGTGTAGCTGGGTGTACAGGCACGTACCACCATACCTAGCTAATTTTTTTGTATTTTTAGTAGAGACAGGGTTTCACCACGTTGGCCAGGCTGGTCTCGAACTCCTGACCTCAAGTGATCCACCCGCCTTGGCCTCCCAAAATGCTAGGATTACAGGTGAGCCACCTCGCCCAGCTGGTTAGCTTTAGAAACAGGGTCTCACTCTATTGCCCAGGCTGGAGTGCAGTGGCACAATCTTGGCTCACTGCAGCCTCATACTCCTGGAGTCAGGCGATCCTCCTGCCTCGGCCTCCCAAGTAGCTAATAATAGAATTAGAGGCACACTACCGCACCCAGGTAATTATTTTTATTTTTGTAGAGACAGGGTCTTGCTGTGTTAGCCAAGCTGGCCTTGAACTCCTGGGCTCAAGCTCCTGCCTTCTGCCTCAGATTACAGGTGTGAGACACTACCTCGCTGCAGCATTCTTTTAAATGACATTTGCCCTCTTTTATAACTTTTGGTATTTTTTTAGTTTTAAAATTTCGAGCATTAACCCTGTTTTATTATCAGAATAAAAGCAATGGTGTTTTGGGTTTTTTGTTGTTGTTGTTGTTTTTGAGACGGAGTCTCTCGCTGTTGCCCAGGAAGTTGTGCAGTGGTGCGATCTCAGCTCACTGCAACCTCTGCCTCCTGGATTCAAGTGATTCTCCTGCCCCAGCCTCCCTAGTAGCTGGGATTCCAGGCACCTGTCACCACGCCCAGCTATTTTTGTTGTTGTTGTTGTTGTTGTTATTTTTATTAGAGAAGGAAACCAGTGTCATTCCTTAGTGGTCATCTGTGGGTTCTGTTCTGCAAGCATCCATTGGTCTTTCTCTCATGACAGCACCTCCAATGTCTTGCCATGGGAGAATACACCTCACCCGTGAAATGCTGTCTTAGGGAACTGGCATTCAAGATGCTCTCCTTCCTAGCCAAGGGTTGGGTCTTGATCCTAGCTGGGCCGATACACTTAGGCTAAGTTCTCGCTGTGTTTGGCTTTGACCTTAGCTTAGCTTCTTCCAACCACCATTGTCCTGAGACTGAAGAGGTTTCCTTGCCTGCGAGCAGCAGTTGCAAAGCTGGCAGGAGGCCTTAGGACACAGGGAAAGTTTGCAAGAGTCAGCGTTCCTTCTAAAAGTGCTTATTTTAGGAGTTTGCACACACAGAAGATGGGATGATTTGCAAGCAACAGAAATGGACTCTGGTTAATACAGAGATCTTCTCTGTGTTCTCCCGCAGGTACTTGAATCTTGGGGACAGTGGCTCAGAGATGCAAAAG
This sequence comes from Pongo pygmaeus, assembly GCF_028885625.2. NCBI lineage: Eukaryota > Metazoa > Chordata > Mammalia > Primates > Hominidae > Pongo > Pongo pygmaeus. The sequence continues at coordinate 18,441,514 of NC_072391.2, forward strand.
AGCGGGACTGATTCAGCCAGATGACAGTACCCGGAATTTTCTGCCATCTGGAACTTCCTAGTCACCAAGGTTCCTCTTCTAAGGTCTGGCTGTTTAGCTTTTTCTTTTTTTCTTTCTTTTTTTTTTTAAGAGACAGGGTCTCACTCTGTCTCCCAGGCCGGAGTGCAGTGGCCCAATCATGGCTCATTGTAACCTCAAACTCCTGGGTTCAAGCAATCCTCCTGCCTCAGCCTCTCAAGTAGCTAGGACTACAGGTGCACGCCCCATGACTGAATAATTTTTAGAACTGTTTTGTAGAGATGCGATCTCCCTGTGTTGCCCAGGCTGGTCTCAAACTCTTGCCTCTAGCAATCCTCCCGCCTCAGCCTCCCAAAGTGCTAGGATTTCAGGCGTAAGCCATTGTGCCTAGAGCTATTTTTTGTTTTAAATTCTGGAAGGATTTCCAGATACATTCTTTTTCCTTAAGTTCCTGTACTTTGCAAACCTATTTAAATAAGTTTACTTACTGCGGATCACAGTAAGAAATACTCAGAGAGCCAGATGGAGTGGCTTATGCCTCTAATCCCAGCACTCTGGTAGGCTGAGGCAGGAGGCTCACTTGAGCCCAGGAGTCCAAGACCAGTCTGGGCAATAAAGCAAGACCCTGTCTCTACAAAAAAAAAAAAAAAATTAATTAATTAATTAGTTAGCTGGGTGTGGTGGCACCCACCTGTAGTCCCAGCTTCTCAGGAGACTGAGGTGGGAGAATCACTTAAGCCCAGGAATTCAAGGCTTCAGTGAGCCATGATTGCACCACTGCACTTTGGCCTTGGTAACAGAGTGAGCTCGTGTCTCAAAAAAAAAAAAAGAAATACTAAGAGTGACCCAGTATGTACATACACACATAGGCATAAGTAAAACAAAAGTTGGACAAAATAGGCCGGGCATGGTGGCTCATGCCTGTCATCCCAGCACTTTGGGAGGCTGAGATGGGTGGATCACTTGAGGTGAGGAGTTTGAGAGCAGCTTGGTCAATACAGTGAAACCCCATCTCTACTAAAAATTAGCTGGGCATAGTGGCATGCGCCTGTGGTCCCAGCTACTCAAGAGGCTGAGGCAGGAGAATCATTTGAACACGGGAGGTAGGGACTGCAGTGAGCCGAGATCACACCACTGTACTCCAGCCTGGGTGAGACTTGCTCCAGAGAGGGAGACTCTGTCTCAGAAAACAAACAAAACAAACAAACAAAAGGTTGCACGAAATAAGACTTACCTTTAGCAGCATAGATACAGCTTTCTATTTCCTATTTCCATTTCATTTTTTTTTATGCTGGTCACACCCCCTTAAACTAATTTAAAGTTTCATGCATGAGGCTTTAAATCTCACACTTGGAAAACCTCTGAGTTTTCCAAAGTTCATTGCTGTTGCTTGCAATAATCCTGTCTCTTGTGTGTGAAAACCCCAAAATGATCATTGATGTAATGGAACGTGGAACCTCACAAACTTTTTCTCTTGGGCAATGCAGCAGCAGGACAAGCTCTGGCAACAGAAAGCCACAAATGTTGGTTGGGAAGAGCCAAGCATAGCATTGAAGGCAAGCAGCCAGAACTTTCTCCTCCCACGGCAAGCAAAAAGCCAGCTGTGGTTGGGCGTGGTGGGTCATGCCTGTAATCCTAGCACTTTGGGAGGCTGAGGCAGATGAATCCCTTGAACCCAGGAGTTCGAGATCAGCCTCAACAACATGGTGAAACCCCGTCTCTACTAAAAATACAACAATTAGCCAAGCATGGTGGCTTGTGCCTGTAATGCCAGCTACTCGGGAGGCTGAGGCAGGAGGATTGCTTGAGCCCAGGAGGTGGAGGCTGCAGTGAGCCAAGATCACGCCACTGCACTCCAGCCTGGACAATAGAGCAAGACTCTGTTTAAAAAAAAAAAAAAAAAAAAAAGCCCCAGCTGTGATGTGACTACCTTTTACATGCCTATTATTTGTCTAGGCTAGGGATCCATGAGCCTTCAGACCAAACCCAGACCAATGCCAGTTTCTCTATGGCCCCTGAGCTAAGGATGACCTCTACATTTTCTTTTCTTTCTTTTTTTTTTTGAGACTACCTCTACATTTTCAAATGGCTATGGGAAAACATCAAAAGAATAATGATATTTTATGACATGGGAAAGTTATATAAAATTCAAATTTCAGTGCTCACCAATCAAGTTGAAATAAAACATAGCCACATCCATTCATTTAGGTGCCTGTCTATGGCAACTTTAGGCTACAGCTTTGGAGTATGGTGGTAGAGCTGAGTGGTTGCAACAGGGGCCATAAGACCTGCACACCCTAAAATAGTATCTAGCCTTGTACAGAAAAAGTGTATCAGGGCTGGGTGTGATGACAAACACCTGTAATCCCAGCCCTTTGGGAGGCCAAGGCAAGAAGATCACTTGAGGCCAGGAGTTCAAGACCAGCCTGGGCAACATAGTGAGACCCCATCTCTACCAAAAAAAAAAAAAAAAATTTAAAGAAAACAACAACAACAAAAAATTAGCCCATCTCTGGTCTAAATACTAGATGGAGATTAAAAATAAAGTAGGCCGGGCACAGTGGTTCATGCCTGTAATCCCAGCACTTTGGGAGGCCGAGGCGAGTGGATCACCTGAGGTCAGGAGTTCGAAACCAGCCTGGCCAGTATGGCGACAATATGGTGAAACCTCGTCTCTACTAAAAATACAAAAAATTAGCTGGGCGCGGTGGTGGGTGCCTGTAATCTCAGCTACTCAGGAGGCTGAGGGAGGAGAATCGCTTGAACTTGGGAGGCGGAGGTTGCTGTGAGCCAATATCACGCCACTGCACTCCAGCCTGGGTGACAGAGCAAGACTCTGTCTCAAAAAAATAAAAATAAAAAATAAAAATAATGTTAAAGCTTGGTCCCTGCTCTAAAGGAGCTTATAATCCAAATGGGTGAAATAGTCCCAAAGCAACTGAAGCAAATCAAGAACAACTAAGCATTTAACTCTATGTGATGGAGAGGTTGTGTTAGAAAGCCAGAAATGGAAGAAATCCCTCAAAGGAAAAGGTGACGTGGAAGGGGTGAGGGCTTCTGGAGGAGCTGAGGCTGGAATCTTTGTTGATTCCTGAATTTCTACATGAAAGGGGCTCAGAAACAGTAATTTGAATGGGGATTTTCATTTCCCTTTACTTAAGAGGACTGATGGAATCAACTGTGCATATCAAATAAAGGAAGTGGGGGAAATGGAGACAAATGGAACTGCCACAAAGAGAATATAGTATCCAGGCCAGGTGTGGTGGCTCACTCCTGTAATCCCAGCACTGTGGGAGGTCGAGGCAGGAGGATCATTTGATCCCAGGAGTTTGAGACCAGCTGTTTGAGACCAACATGGTGAGACCCCATCTCTATCAAAAATACAAAAAAAAATTAACTGAGCATGGTGGTACATGCCTGCAGCCCCAGCTACTTGGGAGGCTGAGGAGGAAGGATGCTTGAGCTCAGGAGGTGAAGGATGCTCGAGCTCAGGAGGTCAAGGCTGCAGTGACCTGTGACTGCGCCACCGCACTCCAGCCTAGGTGACAGAGCAAGGCACTGTCTCAAAAAGAAAAAAAAGGTAGTATCCAGTTTAAGCAGAAAGGAAGAAAAAAGGAAGGCAGAACAGCACAAAGCAGGGAATGATGACAATAACAACACCAATAATAAAAGCAGCTAACATTTATCAGGTCCTTCTCATGTGCTGGGCACTGTGATCAAAGCCCTACATACATCATCGTGTTGAATGGTCTCCATAACTGTTGCAAGGTAGCTACACATTATCTCCATTTTACAGGTGAGTACATGAGGGCACTGTGTACAAAGAAGAGGAGATCAGTCTAACAGGATCAGAGATGTATTTTAGAGCAGCAGGAAATAAGGTTAGGGTGGGAGAGAGGAAAGATGCGGATTACAGAAGATGGGGAAGTCCAGGCAGTGTCTTTAATCCAATTAAAAAGTAAAAACAAGCCAGGCATGGTGGCGCACCTGTAGTTCCAGGTACTCAGGAGGCTGAGGCAGGAGGATTGCTTGAGCTGAGTTCAAAGCTGCAGTGAGCTATGACTGCACCATTGCACTCTGGCCTGGACAACAGAGCAAGACCTTGTCTCAAAAAAAGTAAAAATAAGATAATACGGTAGAAGAGCTTGGGATTGGCATCAGAGGCAAAAGGAAGCTTTTGAGCCAGAGGAACATGGGCTGAAATAAGAGTCATTAAAATACTGGTCAGGCCAAGCGCCGTGGCTCATGTCTGTAATCCCAGCACTTTGGGAGGCTGAGGCAGGTGGATCACGATGTCAGGAGATCGAGACCATCCTGGCTAACATGGTGAAACCCTGTCTCTACTAAAACTACAAAAAAAATTAGCCGGGCGTGGTGGCAGCCACCTGTAGTCCCAGCTACTTGGGAGGCTGAGGCAGGAGAATGGTGTGAACCCGGGAGGCAGAGCTTGCAATGAGCCAAGATCGCACCGCTGCACTCCAGCCTGGGTGACAGAGCAAGACTCCGTCCCCCCCCAAAAAAAAAAAAAAAAAAAAAACTGGTCAACAGAGCTGAAGGCAGGAGGCATCCTATATAGGTTTCATGGGAGTGTCACACTATGCTCAGCCTATTAAAGATTCCAACAACCAAGAAACCTACAACACTCAATTTCACCCAGCAATTTCCAAACTTGTTGACCACACACTCTTGCCTCTTTTTCTTAGAAAACCTAATAACAGCTGCTATGCCTCCAAACATAGTTTAGAAAATGCTGCCTTCGAGAAAAAGCCCACAGTCATGAGAGAAATCATTTTATTTGGACAATGAGCACCCAGATGGCTGATTTTATAAATGTGGCAAAAAGGCAAATTGCTACTTGGGATTTCTATCTTTAAATCCTGCCTCTGGTAAGTGGAGTCACCAGATCTTTATACACAGAACAGCGTATGCCAAGCTAGTAAATAATCGAACACCAAGGGGTTTAGACTCACTAGCCAACTCCAAGCTGCTTTGCTTTATTTTTAGATAATAGAAGTGGCAGCAGAGTAAATACTGTAAATCTAGATGCCTGATTCCAATCCCCCCAGGGGCCAAAGTAATTTCTCTTTCAAGGCCATTTTTAGAAGCTTGTTAGCTCCTTCATCCCAAATGTCTACCTCCCTAGGAAGCGAAGCAACTCACCTCAGTTGCTTTGGAATCAAATACCTGGGTGCAATTTAGCAAATGCACATTGAATTCCTGCTGTGTGCCACTCCCTGTGTTCGCAGCCTCTTCTTTGAAGGGAAGATCTGTTAACCAGGTGGGTTGGTAGTCATCAGCCACAGGGTGACGTGGTAATGATCTTGACCTTAAAAATCTATATATGTACTGGTTGTTTTCAGTTCACAGGGCAGCCAGCAATTGGATAACCAGCAAGTGCTCTCTAGCCAGCCCTCTCTGTTTGAATCAAGTTAAACATCTGGTTGATGCTTTCAAAAAGTCATATCAGACATTTGGCATCAAGAGATAAACGAACATCTGGACAACTAATTGACCAAATTTTCAGCCATTTTTTCAGCACACCTCTAAATTCCATGTTTCCAGCACAAACATTCACTGGACCAGGTTTCATTTGAAATCACTTATGCTCTAAAGGGTCATTTTCTAAACTGTAACTCCTGAGACCAAGTAACTTTCTTTATGTTCGAAAACTGTGGTTAATTAAGAACCTGAATTCTCGCCAGGCATGATGGCATGATAGCTCATGCCTGTAATCCCAGCTCTTAGGGAGGCAGAGGCAGGAGGATAGCTTGAGCCCAGGAGTTCGAGACCTGCCTAGGCAATATAGCGAGACCCCATTCTCCACAAAAAGGAAAAAAAAAAAAAAAAAAAAAAAACTTGAATTCTTACTGCTTTCTTTCAGGAGAGTGCATAATGTTAAAAAAAAAAAAAAAAAAGAAAGAAAGAAAGTGGGCTTGGATGGAAAACTGCATTGTCTAGAGGTTACCTCTCCAGGTTATCTGGTCTTTCGTTGTCTTTGAGCTGTTTTACAACTCTGTAAGTAGTAGGTAACTGACAACAACACAAAAATAATTCCTATACACATCGAATTCTGTCCTGTTTCATAGAAGTCCAATTGACTTCCCTTTCCCTCATGGAGAAACCAAAGTTACTTTCCTTTGCACAATCATGTCGAATTCTTGATTTATACATCAGTCTGTTCTTCAGATTCTTTTAAACAGGTAATAAGACCTACCTGGTTCCCTCATTGATTCAGTAGAATACAATCTTCAACACTTGTTCATTTTTATATCTTTGCGAGAGTCAGGATTTTACCTTATTCTGAAAATTATCTTTTAACAGCAACATGGGAAGATACTCATTTTTTGTCCTGAATTTCCTCAAATATGCCTGTGACTCCTGCCCCGTGCCCCATTAGAACTATGGGTGGATTTCTAGTGCAACTGACACATTGTCATGTAGTAGGCTGTTTCTTTGAAAAATGCATTCGCTAATGGATAATTATCTTTTCTAAATACAATTTATTGTGCTTCCTTTTTTTTCAGAAAAGGAACTAAATTAATGGAAAGGCTAGCCCACCAAATAAAGGTTATACATCTCTCTGCCCATGAACAGTTGTTGAATAATGGTTGCAAATAATAGTAGCAATAGTGTCCTTTGTATTCAAAAAAGCCTGGCTGACCCAGGGCAACAGAATACATGGGTTAAAATGTTTTCCCAGTGGTGATGATAGGTTTACAATTTTGGATTCAATTATTTAGTTTACTGAGAGCTTTCAGGTGTTGGCAATCATGGTCTGATAGAGAAAGTCCTTTATTAGTAAGATAACTATTTTACCTAGCTCCTTTTTAAAAAAATTTATTTTATTTATTTTTATTTTATTTTATCTTTTTGAGATGGGAGTCTGTTGTGTCGCCCAGGCTGGAGTGCAGTGGCGCAATCTCGACTCACTGCAACCTCCGCCTCCCAGGTTCAAGCAATTCTCCTGCCTCAGCCTCCCAAGTAGCTGGGACTACAGGCGTGCACCAACATGCCTGGCTAATTTTGTGTTTTTTTAAATACAGATGGGGTTTCGCCATGTTGGCCAGGCTGGTCTCAAACTCTTGAACTCAAGTGATCTGCCTGCCTCGGCCTCCCAAAGTGCTGAGATTACAGGCATGAGCCGCCGGCCCTGGACTGGTTTATGTAAAGCTACTTGGAGGATTCTAATGTGTCATCAGAGGTGGGAATCACCCAGGACAAGACTGTCCACAGCAAGAACTATTTTTATTCTATGCGCTATAGAAGTAATTGAAGCAATGAAACTTGGACTACACACACACTGTCCTCCTTATGGGGAATAAGACATGCCTGAATCATTGGAACACCTGATTTCGTGGCACACCTGTAAACTAAATTTATCGAAGACCATTAAAGAAGGAGCTATGGGCCGGGCACGGTGGCTCACACCTGTAATCCCAGCACTTTGGGAGGCTGAGGCGGGCAGACCACGAGATCAAGAGATCGAGACCATCCTAGTTAACATGGTGAAACCCCGTCTCTACTAAAAATACAAAAAAAAAAAATTAGCCAGGCATGGTGGCGGGTGCCTGTAGTCCCAGCTACTTGGGAGGCTGAGGCAGGAGAATGGCGTGAACTCAGGAGGCAGAGCTTGCAGTGAGCAGAGATCGTGCCACTGCACTCCAGCCTGGGTGACAGAGTGAGACTCTGCCTCAAAAAAAATAAAAATAAAAATAAAAATAAAAAATAAAGGAAGAGGAACACATTATTTTTCCTCCCCTGCTGCACCAAAAGAAATGCTCATTTCAATTTGCAAAAATGGAAATGCCATGTGTCACCTGCTGGTCTCTTTCCTCTGCTGGTCCCTTTCATGATTTTCTGTGTACTCTTTGAGGTGATAATGAAGAGGAAACAGCCAGTTCCTAGAAACACAACACCTTTCGGAGAAACCTTACCATCAGTGCTCTCTGCAGTGACACAAATCCCCCGCATTTTGGTAGCAGAGTAGAGGGTTGCTGTTGGGAGGGTATTCTAGTCATCCACCTGGAGCATTTTCTTTGTTATAAGTGAAAGTGACACTTTCTCATTCACTTCAATTTGTACTAAGTAGGAATCTTTCCAGGCAGGAATGTCTTAAGGAAAATCAAATCCATTTTGCATGGGGAGATTTCTCTTTTTTTTTTTTTGAGACGGAGTCTTGCTCTGTCACCCAGGCTGGAGTGCAGTGGTGCTATCTCTGCTCACTGCAAGCTCCACCTCCCGGGTTCACGCCATTCTTCTGCCTCAGCCTCCCCAGTAGCTGGGACTACAGGCGCCCGCCACCACACCCGGCTAATTTTTTGTATTTTTAGTAGAGACAGGGTTTCACCGTGATAGCCAGGATGGTCTCAATCTCCTGGCCTCGTGATCCGCCTGCCTCGGCCTCCCAAAGTGCTAGGATTACAGGCATGAGCCACCGCGCCGGGCAGCATGGGGAGATTTCTTTATGCTCTGGGAAGCTGGTAATGGTGTTCCTCTTGGCTTTATCTCCAGCACATCCAACACAGTTTTATTGTCAGTGTTTTTGTTTGTTTGTTTGTTTTGAGATGGAGTCTCCCTTTGTTGCCCAAGCTGGAGTGCAATAGCGCGATCTTGGGTCACTGCAATCTCCACCTCCCAGGTTCAAGCGATTCTTGTGCCCCAACCTCCCCAGTAGATGGGATTACAGGCACTCACCACCACACCAGGCTAATTTTTGTATTTTAAGTAGAGATGAGTTTTTGCCATGTTAGCCAGGCTGGTCTCGAACTCCTGGCCTCAAGTGATCTGCCCACCTCAGCCTCCCAAAATGCTGGGATTACAGGAGTGAGCCACGACACCTGGGTCTTTCTCTTTTTTTTTGAGGCAGTCACCAGCCTCACTCTGTCACCATGGCTGGAGTGCAGTGGTGTGATCATAGCTCACTGCTGCCTCCACCTCCCAGGCTCAAGTGAACCTCCAGCCTTAGCCTCTGGAGTAGCTAGGACCACAGGCACATACCACCACCCAGAGCTAACCTTTTGAATTTTTTTAAATTTTTCTGTAGAGATGGGAATCTCACTATGTTGCCCAGGCTGGTCTCGAACTCCTGGCCTCAAGCAATCCTCCTGCCTCAGCCTCCCAAAGTGCTGGGATTACAGGTGTGAGCCACCATACCCAGCCTGGGTCTTCATTCCTGAAACTCCTGTGTCATGTAAAACTTACATAAAATGAATTCATTATGCTTCTCTGTTGTTAATCTATCTTTTATTATAAGAGTCTCAGCCATGAACCTAGTGATGGGTGAGGAAAATAAATCTTTTTCTCTGTCATGGGAGCATGAGAGACTGCTTAATCGATTTAGGGTTTCCTTTTGGGGTGAAGAAATGTCTCGGAACTGGATAGAGGTAATAGTTGTACAACACTGTGAATGTACTAAATGCCAGTACATTGCACGGTAGATTATACACTATAAAGTACTTAATGGTTTATTTTATTTTATCTATTTAGTTATCTTTTTTTTTTTTTTTTTGAGACAGAGTCTCTCTCTCTCTCTCACCCAGGCTAGAGTACAGTGGCACCATCTTGACTCGCTGCAGCCTCCACCTCCCAGGTTCAAGCAATTCTCCCGCCTCAGCCTCCCGAGTAGCTGGAATTATAGGTGCCCGCTACCACGCCTGGCTAATTTTTTGTATTTTTAGTAGAGACAGGATTTTGCCATGTTGGCCAGGCTGGTCTCAAACTCCTGACCTCAGGGGATCCACTCACCTTGGCCTCTCAAAGTGCTGGAATTGCAGGCATGAGCCAATGCACCCAGCCAATGGTAAATTTTACATCATGCAAATTGTACCTCAATTAAAAAAAAAAAAAATCTCTCTCAGAAGAGACAATGTACAAAGCTTACCTAGTCCCAGCTCTGGATAAGCATTTGAGAAATAACAGAGCCCTGGGTGAGGCACAGCTGATCTTTAGGAAAATGGCCCTCTCTTCTCCTGGATGCCAGCCCAGCCCCCTAGGTCCCAGCTGAGCCGCACTTCAGGATGTCGTTTGCACTGGTTTTAACCAGCAGGATGTGCTCCAGGGACACCTACACTGTATCTATTTAAACAGGATGAGGACGGATGAATCCTGTAGCAGCGGCTGTCAGGTCTCCAACACTAAGACTAAACAGGATGAGGATGGATGAATCCTGTAGCAGCGGCTGTCAGGTCTCCAACACTAAGACAGCACTTCAAACACGGAGTGGGTGATGCGGTCTTACCTTGATATGCTCAGTATGGGAAGAACCAAACGGAACCAAAATGCAAACTTTTGTTCCTTGTCAAAATGACGGCCACTTTTAAAAGCCAACTGCTGGCCGGGCATGGTGGCTCACACCTGTAATCCCAGCACTTTGGGAGGCCGAGGCGAGCAGATCACGAGGTCAGGAGTTCAAGACTAGCCTGGCCAACATGATCAAACCCCTTCTCTACTAAAAATACAAAAAATTAGCTGGGTGTGGTGGCATGTGCCTGTAATCCCAGCTACTTGGGAGGCTGAGGCAGGAGAATCACTCGAACCCAGGAGACAGAGGTTGCAGTGAGCTGAGATTGCGCCATTGCAGTCCAGCCTGGGTGACAGAGCAAGACTCCATCTCGAGAAAAAAAAATTAACAAAAAAGAGCCATCTGCCAAATGCATTTCACCTCTGGAGTAAGGCCTGGACAAATCTTTAGTGTTCAGCTGTCTTAGTTTCCACCTGCGCAAAAGAGGATCCCATAGGTTGAATGTTTACCTCTCCCCAAAATGTCTACATTGAAACCTTGGCCTGGCATGGTGGTTCATGCTTGTAATCTCAGCACTTTGAGAGGCGAAGGCGGGTGCATCACCTGAGGTCAGGAGTTCAAGACCAGCCTGTTCAACATGGTGAAACCCTATCTGTACTAAAAATACAAAAATTAGCTAGGCATAGTGGTACATGCCTGTGGTCCCAGCTACTTGGGAGGCTGAGGCACAAGAATCACTTGAACCTGAGAGGCAGAGGTTACAGTGACCTGAGATCATGCCACTGTACTCTAGCCTGGGAAACAGAGTAAGACTCTGTCTCAAAAAAAAAAAAAAAAAAAGAATGGCGATCCTGTTACATACATTTTCCTGGATCCCATTTTTCTCCTTCAATGATATCTCTAAAACAACTATTATTGTTCTAATTTATTCTTCTTTAACAGCCACGTAGTATTTCACAGCAGGTGAACAACAATTTATTCCACCATTCTTCTCCTGATGAGCCTCCACTTTGTGGCCAGTATTTTTGCAGATAGCTGTTTTTATTTCCATCGGATAGAATCCCAGGAGAGGGGCCGGGTGCAGTGGCTCACACCTGTAATCCCAGCACTTTGGGAGGCCAAGGCAGGTGGATCATCTGAGGTCAGGTGTTTGAGACCAGCCTGACCAACATGGCGAAACTCTGTCTCTACTAAAAATACAAAAACTGGCAGGGTGCGGTGGCTCACGCCCATAATCCCAGCACTTTGGAGGCCAAGGCAGGCAGATCACGAGGTCAGGAGATCGAGACCATCCTGGCTAACATGGTGAAACCCATCTCTACTAAAAATACAAAAAATTAGCTAGGTGTGGTGGTGGGCGCCTGTAGTCCCAGCTACTCAGGAGGCTGAGGCAGGAGAATGATGTGAACCCGGGAGGTGGAGGTTGCAGTGAGCCGAGATCGTGCCACTGCACTCCAGCCTGGGCGACAGAGTGAGACTCCATCTCAAAAAAAAAAAAAAAAAAAAAAAAAAAGCCAGCTGGCTGTGGTGGTGCATGCCTGTAATCCCAGCTACTCGGGAGGCTGAGGCGGGAGAATCACTTGAACTCTGGAGGTTGCAGTGAGCTGAGATCATGCCACTGCACTCCAGCCTGGGCAACAGAGACTCCGTCAAAAAAAAAAAAGAATCCCAGGAGTGGGATTGCTGGTATCAAAACTTAAGAGCATTTTATATTGAATAGATATTATCTTATTGCTTTCCAAAAAGGCTGTAACACTGAACAGTGTCTCTTATGACCCTGTTTTCTGCATGAAATTAGAAACTCTTTTAAGTGGACCAGTATATTTATAATGTTTTTTAATTCCAACTTTTGGCTAGGCGTGGTGGCCAAAATTAAGTGCTTGTAATCTTAGCACTTTGGGAGGCTGAGGCAGGAGGATTGCTTGAGTCCAGGAGTTCAAAACCACCTTGGGCAACATAGCGAGACCTCCGTCCCTCTATATATATTTTTTAATTTTTTGGCTGGGTGTAGTGGCTCATGCCTGTAATCCCAGCACTTTGGGAGGCCGAGGTGGGTGGATCACCTGATGTCAGGAGTTCGAGACCAGTCTGACCAATATGGTGAAAGCTCGTCCCTAGTAAAAATACAAAAATTAGCCGTGTGTGTTGGTGTGCACCTGTAGTCCCAGCTACTCAGGAGGCTGAGTGAGGCAGGAGAATCGCTTGAACCTGGGAGGCAGAGGTTGCAGTGAGCTGAGATCACACCATTGCACTCCAGCCTGGGCAACAGAGCAAGACTCCCTCTCTCAAAAAAAAAAATTAAAGAAAAAGAAAAAAAAATCAACTTTTATTTTAGATTCAGGAGGTACATGTGTAGGTTTGTTACAAGAGTGTATTTCATGATGCTGAGATTTGGGGTCTGGGTGAAACCATCAGCCAGATAATGAGCAAAGTACCTAATAGGTAGTGTTTCAACTCTTCCCTCCCTCCCTCCTCCCTCCCTCCTCTAGTCCCCAGTGTCTGCTGTTCCCATCTTTACGTCCATCTGTACCCGATGTTTAGCTTCCACTTATAAGTGAGAACATGCATTAATTCACTTAGTATAATGGCCTCCAGCTGCATCCATGTTGCTGCAAAGACCATGATTTTACTTTTTTTGATGGCTGGTGGTATTCCATGGTGTATATGTACCATATTTTCTTTATCCAATCCACTGTCAATAGGCACCTAGGTTGATTCCATGTCTTTGTTATTGCAGGTAGTGCTGAACAGACCAGTTATTTAATGGGGCCTTATCATTTTTTTGTTTCTGTTGTTTCAGAAAGATGTGACTTACTCTGAAATGCTGCACCTCACCTATGCTGGCATCTAAGAATCAAAAAGTTAAGGTGTGTAAAGTACCTAGCCCAGCCTGTACCCATCGCAACACTGTCACTTGGCTGCCGGTTCCCATTCATGGTACCTATTCCTGTTACTTTGTATCTGATCTGAAAATCTCACATGTTTCCCTCAAAGCAGAAGGCAAGGATACTAATCTCACGGCAGCATCAGGAACAAATCTTTGTGTGTTTGTTTGTTTTGAGACAGAATCTTGCTCTGTTGCCTAGGCTTGAATGCAGTAGTGTGTTGTCAGCTCACTGCAACCTCTGCCTCCCAGGTTCAAGCAATTCTCCTGAGTAGCTGGAATTACAGGCTTGCACCACCATGCCCAGCTAATTTTTAAATTTTTGGTAGACAGGATTTCGCCATGTTGCCCAGGCTGGTCTTGAACCGCTGAACTCAAGTGACCCACCCGCGTGGGCCTCCCAAAGTGCTGCAATTACAGGCATAAGCCACCACGCCTGGATGCTGATATTTTTAAATGGTTAAGACCTCAGGGTAATGACAGGGTTTTTCCTTGCCTATCACATTGAGAGCACTTAGAAGACCTTCTTTCCTTCTGAGACATAATAACTACTATGGGTTTCTCCCTTCAAGATTTCTGATCAGCCCCTTCTTTCAAACCCACTGCTCCTGTAGACTCCAGCCCTGCAATGGGTATTTGGACATCCAGCCCTCATGATGGGGTAATTCCAAACCCTCCTAGCTGACCTTCTTATCCCCAGGGCCCCTGACTTTGCATCCAGTTGGCCACCATTGCCAGACAAGCCTTCCTAAAATCCTACTTCCGGCCGGGCGCGGTGGCTCATGTCTGTAATCCCAGCGTGTTGGGAGGCCAAGGCAGGCAGATCACCGGAGGTCAGGAGTTTGAGACCAGCCTGGCCAACAGGGTGAAACCCCATCTCTACTAAAAGTACAAAAATTAGCCGGGCGTGGTGGTGGGTACCTGTAATTCCAGCTACTCAGGAGGCTGAGGCAGGAGAATCGCTTGAACCCAGGAGGTGGAGGTTGAAGTGAGCCGCAATTGTGCCATTGCACTCCAGCCTAGGCAACAACAGCAAGACTCCGTCTCAAAAATAAATAAATAAATGCTACTTCTTTCCCTCCGTCCCTTGTCCTGCAATGGCCCCATATTGCCAGTCCTTTTTTAATCCACCAAAGTCTAGTGGTCCTGCTCAACCATCCTTTTTATCTCGCCACTCCAATGCAGTGAAGCTCATACACGCCTCCATAAATCTCCACGCTCATCGTCACCTCCATTCTTCCTTGAGGTTCACCCACTTAAATTTAACTTCTCTCTTTTCCTTCTCTCCAACTATTCAGATACTATCAGGTCAATTCCCACCTCACATCCTCTTCTATTAACATGATCGCCACCATTTACTGAGAGCACCAGACTCTGTGAAGGGCTTTCATGTATTATTTCATTGAATCTTCTTAATTAGCCTTTGATACGGTTTGGCTGTGTCCCCACCCAAATCTCATCTTGAATTGTAATCTGAATTGTAATCCCCATGTGTGGAGGGAGGGACCTGGTGGGAGGTAATTGGATCATGGGGGCGGTTCCCCCATACTGTTCTCATGATACTGAGTGAGTTCTCACGAGATCTGGTTGTTTGATAAGTGTCTGGTGCTTCCCTCTGTCACTCTCTCCTGCCACCTTGTGAAGAAGGTGCTTGCTTCTCCTTCGCCTTCCGCCATGATTGTAAGTTTCCTGAGGACTCCCCAGCCAGGTGGAACTGTGAGTCAATCAAATCTCTTTTCTTTTCAAATTACCCAGCCTCAGGGTAAAGTATCTTTATAGCAGTGTGAAAACGGACTAATACATCCTTTGAGGCAGATCCTGTTATTATCCCCATTTTACAGATGAGAAAACTGAAATTCAGAGAGGTTAAGTAACAGCCCAAGATCACACAACTATTATGAAGTGGTAAAGCCAGGATTCAAATGCAGGCAGAGCTCCTGCTGTCAAATGTTACAGTAATATGCCCCTCTATTGACCTAGAAATCCTTCTTGATCATTCAAAGAAAGCCTTTCTCTGTGAAGCTACAGGTCTTCAAAACAGAAAGGCTCTTCCTCCTCCATTTTTGTGAATGTCTTCAACTTCCACTCCAGTTTGACCCTGAAGGCACTTTGAAGTGGTGAGTTGTAGTCCTCAAGCTTACAAGAGACATGTTTGTAATGGAAAAGGAAATTAATGAGCCAAAGAACAGAATCAGTTCTAAGAAACACAGAGACGTGTCTAGTTGACATTAAGCATCTATATCAATGGCAGCTTCAACTAATCCTGGGAAATTAGGAAGGCAGCAGAATTAAGTCAACCTGTGCTAGGTTCAAATCTCAGCCCTACCACTTATCAGTGGAGTGACATTGGGCTAATTGCTTAACCTCTGTAAGCCTCAGTTTGCTCCTCTGTAAATAGAACCATAAATGCAATAGATGGCTATATTGTCTCAGCTCACAGAATGTTTTGTAAGGAGCGGAGGATGCATGTAAAACATGCACAGAGTGGCTCATAGGAAGAACTTCACGCATGTTATTTCTTATAATCATTTTCTTTATTTTTATTTTTTTAGAGACAGGGTCTCACTTTGTTGCCCATGCTGGAGTGCTGTGGCACAATCACAGCTTTTGCAAGCCTCGACCTCCTGTGACCAAGTAAGCCTCCCGCCTAGGCCTCCAAAGTAGCTGGAACTACAGGTGCACACCACCATGCCTGGCTAATTTTGGTGCAGTCATAGCTCACTGCAGCCTCAAACTCCTGGGCTCAAGAGATTCTCCCACCTCAGCACCCCCGGGTAGCTAGGACTACAGGTGCACATCATCACACTCAGCCAGTTTTTTTTTTATTTTTTTGTAGAGATGAGGTCTTGCTATGTTGTCCAGGCTGGTCTTGAACTCCTGGGCTCAAGCCATTCTTCTGCCTCAGCCTCCCAAGTAGCTGGGATCACAAGCGTGGGCCACTATGCCCAGCTAACTTTTTTATTTTTATTTTTGTAGAGTTAGAGTCTTGCTTACTTTCTGTCTGTATACAATAGTTTTCATTTTTAAAATAATTTCATGTCAGCGGACTCATACAGTATGTACCCTTTTCATTCTTGCTTGCTTCTTTCACTCAGCATGATGATTTTGTGATCCATTTACATAGTGTGTCTTTAGTCTGTTCCTTTTTACTGTTGAAAAGCATTCTGTTGTATGGTTATACCACATTTGGGTTGTTTCCAGTTTGCGGCTATTCCTAAAAAAGTTGCTATGAACATTTGTGTACAAATATTTGTAGAGACACATGCTCTCATTTCTGTTGGGTAAATACCCAGAAGTGCACCGTCTGGGTCCTATGATTGCTGTATGTTTAAATTTTTAAGAAATGACCAAGTCATTTCCCCCCATGTGACATTCCCACCAGCAAGGCATGAGGGTGCCAGTTGATCTACATCCTCTCCAGCACTTAGTAGGATCAGTCCTTTTAATTTTAGCCTTTCCAGTGGCTGCATATCTCAGTGAAGTTCCAACTTGGTTTTTCCTAACAATTAATGGTGATTCCATGTATGTATTTCCTTCTATTCTTTCTTATTAAGGCTCAGCTCTTCGAGAAAGTTTTCAGAAGCCCCAGGGTTGGCTAAGCCCCTCCTCTTTGCTCCATTAGCTGCCCTGCTCCCAACCCCCTACTTACTCACACACCCTTATTAAATCAAGTTTACCTTTTTATGTACCTGTTGCCATAGCTGTAAAGCCAATAATATAATAATTAACATTTACTAAACATGTATCATGTACTGACCTCTGTATTGAATGATTTCCAATCTGTGTCTCAAGGAATTCTCAGCTATCCTAAGTAGATACTATTACTGTCACTGTTGTACAGTTGCAGAAACCAAAGCTTAAGAGGTGAAATAACCGGGCGTGGTGGCTCATGCCTATAATCTCAGCACTTTGGGAGGCCAAGACAGGAGGATTGCTTGAGGCCAGGAGTTCAAGACCAGCCTGGGCAACATACCAAGACCCCATCTCTACAAAAAAATTTTAAAAATTAGCCAGGCGTGGTGGTGTGCACCTGTAGTTCCAGCTACTTCGGAGGCCTAGGCGGGAGGCTTACTTGGTCACAGGAGGTCGAGGCTTGCAAAAGCTGTGATTGTGCCACAGCACTCCAGTATGGGCAACGGAGCAAGACCCTGTCTCAAAAACTGACTTTGAGAAACTTCTTCAGATTTATATAATTCCTCATGGTTACCACTGAGAACAGATACAGATAGCAAAAGATTGAGGTGGGGGAAAGAAAGGTGAAATAACTCATTCAAAGTCCAGAGCCAGGACATGGCAGAGCCAGGCCTCAAAATAAAAGCTCTCTCGAAAGCCCACACTTATAACCAATAAACTAGAAACCATCTGCTCTTCCATGGCAGGACCACCATGTACTCATACTATGAGGCCAGCTCCTCCCACCCAGCCTGGCAGGCATTTCTCAATAAATATTGTCTGCAAAACAGAGCTGAACCTTCACACTGCTACCATCAATAACATTTAGTGACATGTATTCGTCACCGTGCTTTCCTGGCATTATTCTGTTTAATTCTCAGGGGATTAAAGAAATCACTATACCCATTTTACAGAAGAGGAAACTGAGGCTTAGGGAAGTTAGGCCAATTGTCCAAGATCACAGTGCTAGGAAGCAGCAGAGGAAGAAATGGACCACAGTAGGACGGAATTCTTAAGGGTGGGGTCAGGACCCCTCTAGCTCTGTTCCTCTAAAACGAGTGCACAGGAGACGCTCACAACAAGTGAATAGTGAAGAAATGAATTGATTGTATGGTAAGCATCTTTTGGGGAACTTGTGAGTGAAGTACTAAAAGAGGGCCTTTACCTGTGCTGGCTTCCAACCATCCCCCAAGCCCATTCATATAAGTGAACCAGGCAGTCCCAGGATCCATTAAGCCAAGGGGAAAGAAACAGGAAAAACAAAAACAAAAACGAAAACAAAACAAAGCTGGTGCCTGGACCCTGGCCTTTCGAATATTCACTTCTGTGCCTGGGGCAGACAGCTCACCTGAAATCCCCTTCTCTACACTCTTCCCCTTTCGAAACCCTGTTTAGCCTTCAGGCCCAATGCAAACACTCCTCTTTGCTGTTGGCCTGCAGCTCCCCAGTCAGAGCCAATTTCTTCCCTAATTTCACACTTTTTTTTTTTTTTGGAGACAGAGTCTTGCTCTGTTGTCCAGGCTAGAGTGCAGTGGTGCAATCTCTGCAACCTCTTCCTCCAGGGTGCAAGCAATTCTCATGTCTCAGCCTCCTGAGTAGCTGGAATCACAGGTGTGCACCACCACACCTGGCTAATTTTTTGTATTTTTAGTAAAGACAGGGTTTCACCATGTTGGCCAGGCTGGTCTCGAACTCCTGACCTCAGGTGATCCTCCCACCTCGGCCTCCCAAAGTGCTGGGATTACAGGCTTGAGCCACCACGCCTGACCCATACTTGTACTTTTCATTTAGCATGTGTTTCATTATACTGCTTTATAAGTTGCGGTGGTTTTTGTTTTTGTTTTTGTTTGTTTGTTTTTTGAGATAGGGACTCACTGTCACCCAGGCTGGAATACAGTGGTGCCATCTTGTCTCACCACAGCTTCCGGGCCCCCCAGGCTCAAGCGATTCTCTCACCTCAGCCTCCCAAGTAACTAGCACCACGTCCGGCTAATTTTTTGTATTTTTCGTAGAGACAGGGTTTTACCACATTGCCCAGGCTGGTCTCAAACTCTGGGGCTCAAGTAATCCTCCCCGCCTAGGCCTACCAAAGTGCTGTGATTACACATGAGAGCCACTGCGCCCAGCCTGTGGTGTTTTTTTTTTTTTTTTTTTTTGAGACAGGGTCTCAGGTCTTGCTCTGTCGCTCAGGCTGGAGTCCAGTGGTGCAATCTCAGCTCACTGTAACCTCTGCCTCCCCGGTTCAAGTGATCCTCCTGCCTCAGCCTCCAGAGTAGCTGGGATTACAGATGCATGCCACTATGCCTGGCTAATTTTTGTATTTTTGGTAGAGATGGGGTTTCACCATGTTGCTCAGGCTGGTCTTGAACTCCTGACTTTAAGTGATCCACCAGCCTCGGCCTCCCAAAGTGCTGGGATTACAAGTGTGAGCAACCACGCCCGGCCCTGTGGCGTTCTTTATAGCTGTGTCTCTCACTCTCCAAATCTGTAAACCTTTTAAGAGTGAAGGCTGGGATTCTGTCTTATTCCATCTCTAATCTCTACAGCACCCAGCACTGAACTGAGAATAACAGACAGTGGATAGGAACATCCAGAGGCAGAGAGGGCTTAGAATCAGGCTCCAGCCCTACCACCTTCTAGCTTTATGCCTTTCAGCAAGTTTCTTAACCCCCTGAAACCTGTTTCCCCATGTTTAAAATGGGAATAATAATTCTCCTTATGTCATAGGGCTGTTATGAGAATTTAATAAGCTCAAGTTCATAGCTAAAACTCATTGAATGGATATTATTATTAATATGTGTTTAATAACTAATCAGTCCAAGAATAGGCATGATTAATTTTTTCTTCAATTAACACATGAGGAGGAAGCTCTTGCAAAAATAAAACATAACGTTATGAGCAAAGTTATGAGCAGACATTACCCAACTGTGTAAATAATTGGGCTTGTTCAAAGTACATTCTAGATACTATCATATTTGTAACATTTATATCACTGCTATAATAGTTTTGCAATAATTTACATAGTTGCCTGTCGAGAGACAGCGCAGAATTGATCCCTCTCCTAATTCTTTTTTTTTTTTTTTTTTCTTGAGACAGTGTCTCACTCTGTCACCCAGGCTGAAGTGCAAAGGCGTGACCTCAGCTCACTGCAACCTCCGCCCCCTGGTTCAAGCAATTCTCCTGCCTCAGCCTCCCGAGTAGCTAGGATTACAGGCATGCGCCACCACGCCCAGCTAATTTTTGTATTTTTGGTAGATGCGGGGTTTCACCATGTTGCCCAGGCTGCTCTTGAACTCCTCACCTCAGGTGATCCACCCGCCTCGGCCTCCCAAAGTGCTGGGATTACAGGCTTGAGCCACTGCGCCCGGCCTCCCTCTCCTAAGTCTTAACCTGGTGCTTGATCTTCCAGAGGACAACCCATGGGGGCCTTGTCACACCTTTCACACTCAAGGAAATTGCCACCACTTCTCCAAAATAAAATTGATTAGGAAGGAATCATGGACTATATCAAATGCTGCTTGCATTGATCATCACTTACCCCGCTATGGACTTATTCCCCATCTAGTACCCAACATGACCTTTTAAAAACAAAAACCAGGCTGGGTGCAGTGGCTCTTGCCTGTAGTCCCAGCACTTTGGGAGGCTGACACAGGCAGATTGCTTTTGAGCCCAGGAGTTCAAGACCAGCCTGGAAATACAGCAAAACCCCATCTCTACAAAAAATTCAAAAATTAACAGGGCTGCTGGGCATCGTGGCTCACGGCTGTAATCCCAGCATTTTGGGAGACTGAGGCAGGTGGCTCACTTGAGGTCAAGAGTTTGAGACCAGCCTGGCCAACATCGAAAAACCCCATCTCTACTAAAAATACAAAAATTAACCAGGAATGGTGGTGGGCACCTGTAATCCCAGCTACTCGGGATACAGATGAATCTATTGGACCCAGGAGGCAGAGGTTGCTGCAAGCCGAGATCACACCACTGCACTCCAGTCTGGGCAACAGAACAAGACTCCGTCTTAATTTTTTTTTTTAATGAGCTCTAGAGGCACGCACACTTGTAGTTCCAGCTACTCAGGAGGCTGAGGCGGGAGAATCCCTTGAGCCCAGGAGGTCGAAGCTGCAGTGAGCCGAGATCTCACCACAGCACTCTATCCTGGGTGACAAGTGACACCCTGTCTCAAAAACAAAAACCCTCGAAAAACATAACAGTTCATGTTAGTCCCTTGGTTAAAATTTTTCAGCAGTTTCTCCTGCAATGAGAATAAATGTCAGACTTTTTGTTTGTTTGTTTTAATCATGACCTAAAAGGCCCTACCTAGTCTGGCTTCCCTCTGATTTATCTGCCCTTCACCCTGACTCACTGGGTTCCAGCCACTCTGGCCTTCTGTCGCTTCCTCTAGCACAAGGCCTTTACGTTTACTGCCTGGATTCCTGCCATTTATACAGCAAAATGTCACCTCCTTAGAGAAGCACTTCCTGAACACCAAATGAAAAGTACCCCTTCCCTATTAATGCCCATGTAATACTTACTATGACCTAAACCATCTCACTTGTTTGCTTATGTAATATTTGACGCCTTTACTCTCAACCCAGGTCTTAACTTCCCCTAAATAGAAGCTTTACGTGGGCAGGGACTTTGTCGAGAAATCTCAAGACTGTACCTGCAGCCCCTAGAACACTGCCTGGCACTTGTAAGGCACTCAGTACCTATTTATGGAATGAATAAATGGGATTTGGGGAGCAAATGATGGTCGTTTTTTACTTTTTATTTTCATATTTCAGATGAATCCAAATTTTTTATAAAGTGCACGTATTACTTCTAGAGTCAGAAAAAAAGAAATAATGCAAAACCAAAATAAAATAATAAAATGAGCATATGTAACCAAACAGAAGAAGACAGTTCAAACCCTTCCCCAAGGGTCTATTATATAGATTGCCAGCAATTTGCATTATTTCAGTCTCCACACTGTTTACGAAACCTGAAACGCTGGCCAGTTTAACAATCTGCTTGTTAGTCAGTACACAACTTTGAACTTTTAAATAATAGTCATCTCCCCTGGGCTTATGGAAAGATTGCAGTTTGAGCTTTCTACTTCATTCCAATCTCCTACTCACAGAGCATTTATTTCCAGCACTACGCCTTTGTTGATTTTTTTTTTTTTTCTTTGAGATGAAGTCTTGCTCTGTCACCCAGGCTGGAATGCAGCGGTGCAATCTCGGCTCACTGCAACCTCTGTCTCCTGAGTACAAGCAATTCTCTCACCTCAGCCTCCCTAGTAGCTGGGATTATAGGCGCCTGTCACCACACCTGGCTAATTTTTGTATTTTTAGTACAGCAGGGTTTCACCATGTTGGGCCGGCTGGCCTCGAACTGCTGACCTCAAGCGATCCGCCCACCTCAGCCTCCCAAAGTGCTGGGATTACAGGCATGAGCCACCACACCCAGCCAGTTGATGCTATTACCTCTCCTGGCATTCCCCTCTCCTGCCCCCAACTCCTCCACTTCCCCTGTCCAAAATCTTGATCATCCTTTAAGACACATTCAAATCTATCAAGAAATGGCCACAACAGCAGACAACTGTGTTTCTGAAAAGCTCTGCGCTTTTTCAAAAGGCACCTTGTCTGCATGTCTCCCTCAATTAATTACACTTGGTTGAAAGCAGTATTTTTATATATCTAACCACGCTGAAATGTCACTATACATTTTCCAACTGAGCGGGGAAAAAACCTCCCTGCTAGTGGAAAGACACTGTTGAAGGTGGCTGGGAGCAATTACTTTGAACCTTTCTCAAAGGAGAAAATACTAGATGGTTTGTAAGGGTGCGGAAGCCTTTCTCCACATGTTCCCATGAGGAAGGCAATATGTACAGAATCATTAACCAGAATTTACTAAGAAATGGAAGCAATGAAAAGCTGTAACTGGTGAGCTTGGGATAACCTCTGCAAATATTGCTGGGGCCATCCCCTTCTGTCCTCCTATGACAACCATTCAGCCTTGATTGAGTGCCTTCAGCATGTGAGGCCGTGTGCTAAATGCATTATATACATATCTCATCTAATCTTCCAAGGGTCCGAAGTGCACATTACTACAATTATCCCCATTTCACAGATGAGGCAACTGACACACAGAGACCTTGAGCAATTTTCCCAGGGTCACAAACCTACCAAGTGACAGCTGAATGAGGCTGGTTTGAACTCATTCAGCCTAACTTCAAAACGTTCCTTCTTTGCTACTCTGCTATAGCACATTACATATCTTTTATCTAAAAACTATAGTTGAAATTTAAAATAGCAGTCAACACAACCTTAACTAAAAAAGACCAGTTCTGCAGTCTCCCTCCCCTCTTCAATTCTGTTTAATTTACACCTACTCAGTGTTTAACATAAAATATTTAAAAATGTGTGGAAGTTAAACAGAGCATGCCTTCTTTTTAAGGGGCCTCTTCTTTTCTCCAGCATTTCATGTGTTACAACATTGGCTTGGCAACTGTCATGCCATAGAAACAAAAGTACTCATTTTCACACTTCATTAATAAATAAATGGAGGGCCCAGGCTTTATGGAATGGATCCATAGATACCCTGAGAGTTGAAAGAGTGTTCCAAAAAAGGTTTAATCAAACACCCCCTGGGTGCAAACATGAGTCTAGAAAACAGGCCAGGCATGGTAGCTCACACCTGTAATCACGGCACTTTGGGAGGCCAAGGAGGGCAGATCACTTGAGGCCAGGAGTTCGAGACCAGCCTGGCCAACATGGTGAAACCCCATCTCTACTAAAAATACAAAAATTAGCCAGATGTGGTGGTGCATGCCTGTAATCCCAGCTACTCAGGAGGCTGAGGCGGGATAATTGCTTGAACCTGGGAGGCGGATGTTGCAGTGAGCTGAGATTGTGCCACTGCACTCCAGCCTGGGCGACAGAGCAAGACCCTGTCTCAAAAAAAAAAAAAAAAAAAAAAACAGAGTCTAGAAAATAAAACTTGCCAGATTCAAGTTTCAAAAATTAGACTCTGGATCCATGTTTTAAGAATTTCAGGTTTCACCAGGCGCGGTGGCTCATGCCTGTAATCCCAGCACTTTGGAAGGCTGAGGTGGGCAGATCACCTAAGGTCAGGAGTTCAAGACCAGCCTGGCCAACACAGTGAAAACCCCTCTCTACTAAAACTACAAAAATTAGCTGAGCGTGGTGGCAGGTGCCTGTGGTCCCAGCTACTTGGGAGGCTGAGGCAGGAGAATGGCTTGAACCTCGGAGGCGGAGGTTGCAGTGAGCTGAGATCACGCCACTGCACTCCAGCCTGGGGGACAGAGTGAGACTCCGTCTCAAAAAAGAAAAGAAAAACCAGATTTGAGGATCCATACAAGTACAGATGAGGAGCTGTTCCTCTTACCTTTGACTAGGAAGCAAGACTCAGTCTTTGATGGTTTGAAACAGAGGGTAAGAAGGACTTTATACCAGACTTTTTTTTTTTTTTTTTGAGAGGGAGTCTCACTCTGTCACCCAGGCTGGAGTGCAGTGGTGTAATCTCGGCTTACTGCAAGCTCTGCCTCCCGGGTTCACGCCATTCTCCTGCGTCAGCCTCCCGGGCAGCTGGGACTACAGGCGCCCACTGCCACACCCAGCTAAATTTTTGTATTTTTAGTAGAGATGGGGTTTCACTGTGTTAGCCAGGATGGTCTTGATCTCCTGACCTTGTGATCCACCCGCCTTGGCTTCCCAAAGTGCTGGGATTACAGGCGTGAGCCACTGCGCCTGGCCTTATACCAGATTTTTAACAGTGAGCAGCATAGGACTCAGAAGTACAAAAATTTCAGGATCGAAACTGCTGTAAATTGGGTGCTTGCTGTAATTTTCCTGCATGTTTCAAATTTTTTCTCATAAAATGGTAAGATATAAAAAGCTATAAGGGCATTATTGGAGAACTGAACAATATTTACATAATTCCTTGCAAAGAGTAAAAGCAGGTTCTGTCTATAAATGTTGTGCAGTAACCAAATGGAAGTGAACAATACATATTGAGCACTTAACCTTGAGTTCTATGTGTATCATCTTATTTAGTATACACAATAAAGCCATAATCTCTATTTTCAGAAAATGAAGGCAGAGTGAGGCTTAGCAATACTCCTAAAGTCACATAGCCAGCAAGGCACAGACTGAGGATTCAAAGCAGCACTTGTGTGAACAGCTTCTATTCTGCGTGGACCCAGCATTTTTTTAAGGCCTCTGTGAGCTTCAGAGAGCAACAGGGCTGCCACATAATTATAAAATCACTGAGCATGTTCTGTGACTATCTCAATAGACTTAGGAAGTTTTCTGAAACCATGAAAGCAATAAACCTTCATGTTAGAAGCAGGCTCTGGGGTCCAAGAGACCTGGGTTCAAATCCTGATTCTGCCACTTAACTGTCAGATCACCTAACAAGTCCCAGTTTTGTTTTGTTTTTTTAAATCTATGCAAGATTTAAAATTTATATTTAATTTTTTTATTTTAAAATGTTTTGTTTTAAAATTTTTATTTTAAAATGTTTTTTTAAAATATATGCAAGATTTAAATGTATAAATCTTAGTACTGCAGGAGGTTGTTGTGGGGACTAAATGAAATTATGCATTTAAAGTTCTCAGAACATGGTCATCTAGCAATAAAAGGCAGCCATTGTTGAGATTATTTTGAGCTTGTAAGAAACAGAGGCCCTCATGGAGATACAGAGTAGAATGATGGTTACCAGAGGCTGGGAGGGTATTGGGAGGTAGGGACATAGAGATGGTTAATGGGTACAAAAATATAGGTAGACAGAATGAATAAGATCTAGTATCTGATAGCACAACACGATGACTACGGTCAACAATTTATTGTACATTTAAAAATAACTAAAAGAGGGCAGGTGCGGTGGCTCACACCTATAATCCCGGCACTTCGGGAGGCCAGGGCAGGCAGATCACCTGAGGTCAGGAGTTCGGGACCAGCCTGGCCAACATGGTAAAACCCCATCTCTACTAAAAATACAAAAGTTAGCTGGGCATGGTGGCGGGCACCTGTAATCTCAGCTACTCTGGAGGCTGAGGCAGGAGAATCGCTTGAACCCAGGAAGCGGAGGTCTCAGTGAGCCGAGATTCTGTCATTGCACTCCAGTCTGGGCGATAAGAGCGAAACTCCGTCTCAAAAAAAAAAAAAAAGCTAAACTAAAAGAGTATAATTAGTCACACAGCTGGGCTTTTTTAAAAAAGGAGTGTAATTGGATTGTTTGTAACACAAAAAAAGGATAAATGCTTGAGGTGATGGATACTCCGTTTACCCTGATGTGATTATTACACATTGTATGCCTGTATCAAAATATCTCATGTATCCCATAAGTATGGACACCCACTATGTGCACCTAAAAATTAAAGAAAGAAACAGAGACCCTCAGCCCTGACGCCCTGATGTTATGCCAAAGCACCAAGTCATTGGGTCTTGAAAGGATGAACTAGAAAGAAGGATCAAGGTTGAAAAGGGAGAAAAAAAGAGAAAAGGAAAGAGGTTGGCAGTGCTATGACATCCATCCTAGCAGATGAACCACTAAGACATTGGATTGTGATTTCAACTTCAACCCGTCAGAATCAGAACACAGTTGAGCCTTTCTAGGAAGATTTTCTAAATCCATAATTACAGGTATAGAGAAAGAGAGCGCGCACACACAATTTTCCACCAGGTGAGGACAGAATAAGATCACATTCACAATCCTTTAGCCCTACACCGCTCAGAGATCCGTGCTGGGGCAGAGTGCGGAGCAGTGACCCAGAGCCGAGGCAGGAAGCTGCAGGGTCCCTGAGAAGGACCTCTCCTTCCCAGCCTGGTGGGCAAGCCATGTGAAAGCAGCGGCTTTGGGGAGCTCCTGGGTTTGCAGGGACCTCCAGTGACCCTGGAGCCCCTGACGCTGCCTCTACACTTTGAGGGCAGGAGTTTCAACTATTGTATCCTATTAATGAAACACAAAAATCCTTCGTTTACTTAGAAATGTTGACATCCAAACACCGCAGAGAAAACCAGTAAATAAATACGGCCGGTCTATTTCAAAACTGCCTTCTAGGGTTGTACCCAAGCAGCCTTTAATTGAGTCAAGAGAGAAAGGAGAACGGTGTGTGCATGGGTCATCTTTTGACCCTCTTGCCGCCCCAAGCCTCCCACCCCGACCCAAGGAAGGCGGGGGAGAAAAAGCTGGGAATTTCAGGTGCACTCTGAAACCTCACTCAGCGGGTAGGAAAGCAAGCGGAAACCCAGCAGACACTCCCCTCTCTCCAGGGACGTGGGCGCTTTCCAGGACGGTCCTGCGTCTCCAGCGCCCTGGCGCATCCCAGGCGGAGAGAGGATCCTCCTCCCTGGGCTGTGGGAGAGACCCGACTTCACAGGACCAGCTGCGACCTGACGGATCCGGGACTCCTAAGTCGAGTCCAGGCTCCTGCCTTAGCTGCCTGGCCATCTCCCAACCCCCCCAGTGAGACTCAGCCCGGAGGGTCCCCCCTTTTGTTCGCAGGGAGAGCGCGTCGCTGCGCAGAGCTGTGTATCCCCCTGCGCTGCCAGCCCCGCTGCGGGGGCGCTTCCCTGGGTCCACTGCTGGCGTTCCTCGCGCTCCCGCGACCACCCGCTCAGGCGCACGGATCCCCAGCTGTCCCCGGCCCCCCGCCCCAGTACTCACTTCTCCCCAGTCCCTCCGTTTTCCAAGCCGTCTCCTCCACCGCCCCATAGCGCCTCAGAGGCTTCTCGGCTTCCAGATGGGTGGACAAAGATTGCTTTAACTCCATCGCTGATCCCCGTGGCCAGGTCGACGGGTCTCCCTTTACTCCATCCCCGCTGCGGGCTGCAGGGAGGGAGGTGGCTCCAGCCAGCAGCGTTTTAAGGGGCCGGGCGCCCGTGACGCCGCGGCTCCATCTCTTCCGCCGCCAGCGCCCGGGAGCGCCTACTGTTACCCAGGAGGGGGAGGGATGCACGGCACATGCGCAGTGGAGGCTTGGTGGGGAGGCTTGGGGGCTGGGTAGGGAGACAGAGGGGCAGGTGGTAACTCTAAGAACAACAACAAACAAAACAACTAAAATAAAACCAACCCAAAGGAAGTGAGAACAAGGCGCCTGCCTATTCCAGAGCCCCTAGTGATGCTTGCTATGGGGCTGGCATTGTGGGCGGCTTGCGAG
Source organism: Pongo pygmaeus (assembly GCF_028885625.2). NCBI lineage: Eukaryota > Metazoa > Chordata > Mammalia > Primates > Hominidae > Pongo > Pongo pygmaeus. The sequence goes on from NC_072391.2 coordinate 18,469,489, forward strand.
CTGTAAGCGGGCTGCGGGTTTTGAGTGGGATTGGTGAGCCCATCTCTATCTGCGGGCGATGCATCCATCTTTCTGGGGAGCATGCGGAGGCGTGAGTGTGGACCTAGATCTATGGGTTCTGGGCTTGGCTGACTGCGTTTCTGTGAGAATATCTGTCGTGTGCGTCTGTATAATTTGAAGTGGGACAGTGGATGCCTATGTCAGTTCCATATGTGTTTGCATGCACTTGGGGGAGAGAGAGATGAAAATATTTTGCACACAGGTATAGCAGAGCTGTTTGGAGCACGGGGCTTTACTTTCCAGAAACCCCAGAGGTTTATCTTTAAAAAAAAAAACAAAAAGAAAACACCATGGCAGTGGCTGGGCACGATGGCTCATGACTGTAATCCCAGCACTTTGGGAGGCCGAGGTGGGTGGATCACTTGAGGCCAGGAGTTTGAGACTAGCCTGGCCAACATGGTGAAACCCCATCTCTACTGAAAATACAAAAATTAGCCAGTTGTGGTGGCGCAGGCCTGTAATTCCAGCTACTCGGGAGGCTGAGGCAGGAGAATCTCTTAAACCTGGGAGGCGGAGGTTGCAGTGATCCGAGATCATGCCATTGCACTCCAGCCTGGGCAACAAGAGGAAAACTCTGTCTCAAAAAAAGAAAAGAAACGAAAAAAAGAAAATGATTTCCCAGTAGGAAACAGGGAAGGAATATGAATAGGCATGTCATGTGGGCAGAGGAGGAAGGCCTAATGTGAGAAGCTGCTCAACCCCCTTAGTAATAAGGAAAATGAAAATGTAAATAAGAATATATCATCCGATAGGCAAAAACTAAAAAATCTAACAATCATGTGTTGTAAAAGATGTGGATTTTTTTTTTTTTGAGACAGAGTCCAAAAATGCTGGGGTTACAGATGTGAGACACCATGCCTCGCATAATTTGAACTCTTATCTAATGCTAGTGGGAGTATAAATTGGTACAACTTTTTTTTTCTCTCTGTCACCCAGGCTGGAGTGCAGTGGCATAGTCTCGGCTCACTGCAACCTCCACCTCCCGGGTTCAAGCTCCTGAGTAGCTGCGACTACAGGCGTGCCACCATGCCCGGCTAATTTTTTGTATTTTTAATGGAGATGGGGTTTCACCATGTTGGCCAGGCTGGTCTCCAATTCCTGAGCTCAAGTGATCTGCCCGCCTTGGTCTCCCAAAGTGCTGAGACTACAGGCATGAGCCACTGTGCCTGGCTGCATGAATGTAATGTTTATTGTTCTCAGGTATATATGTATAGCTCTACAAATTATATATAATAGCACTATTTAACATTTTCTTATAATTTATACAAGTGATATCATACTTCATAATTCTGCAAATTGCCTTTTTCTGTTGTTGTTCCACAATATGCTTTTCTTTTAAAAAGACAGAGACAGGTTTTCACTGTGTTGCTCGGGCTGGTCTTGAATTCCTGGGCTCAAGTGATCCACCTGCCTCAGCCTGCCAAAGTGCTGGGATTACAGGCATGAGCCACCGTGCCTGACCCACATTATGCTTTTGAGAAATACGAATGTTGATTCATGTAACTCTGGTTCATAGTCTACTGTGTAGTATTCTACATGAATTAACCATAATTGGTCTATTTTTTCATTGATGAGGTATAAAGATTATTCCCAATTGTCCACAATTACAAACATGGCAGCAGCAAATGTTTTTATACTCATTTCCCTGTATGACTGAATAGGAGTTTTTCTAGGGGAAAAAATTACAATGGCATGGGGTATGCACATCTGCCAATTGGACTAGAGTGTCAACCTGCTTTTAAAATTAGTTGTACCAGGCCAGGCACAGTGGCTCACACCTGTAATCCCAGCACTTTGGGAAGCCGAGGCGGGTGGTTAGTCTGAGGTCGGGAGTTCGAGACCAGCCTGGCCAACATGGTGAAACCCCGTCTCTACTAAAAATACAAAAAAAAAAAAAAAAAATTAGCCGGGCCTGGTGGCGCACATGTAATCCCAGCTACTCAGGAGGCTGAGGCAGGAGAATCACTTGAACCTGGGGGGCAGAGGTTGCAGTGAGCTGAGATCACGACACTGCACTCCAGCCTCAGTGACAGTGAGATGCTGTCTCAAAAACAAAACAAAACAAAACAATAAACATTACATTCAGGATAGTAATTACTTTGGGAGGCTGGGAAAGGGTAAGTAGTTGGTTTCAGCTATATCTAAAATTTATATATTTTTAAACTATTTACAGAATTTTGAAAAATTTTAAATCTACAGAAAAGTTGCAAGATTAGTACAATAAGAAAAATATAGACCTTGGCCAGGTGCAGTGGTTCATGCCTATAATCCCAGCACTTTGGGAGGCTAAGGTGGGAGGAATCCTTGAGCTCAGGAGTTTGAGACCAGCCTGGGCAACAAAGCAGGTTTCTGTCTCTACAAAAATAAAACATTAACCAGGTGTGGTGGCACAAACCTATAGTCCCAGATACTCAGGAGGCTGAGGCAGGAGGAATGCTGGGCCTGGGAGGTTGAGGCTACAGTGAGGCAAGACCACACCACTCTACTCCAACCTAGATGACAGAGTGAGACCGTCTCCAAAATACATACATATATATATATATAATTTGTGTGTGTGTATATATACAGTATGTGTATATATACATTATTTTATATAATGTATATGTTATTTTCTTGTATATGTGTGTATATATATACTATATATATACACACACACACACGTCCCTTACTAGATTCACCAATGAATATTTAAATTTATATTTCTTAAAAGAGATCTGAAGCATATATGTTAAAATCTGTTGGAGATGGCTGGTGGGCACTACACCCTTACCAGAATGACTAAAATTAAAAAGACTGACAATACCAAATGTTAGTCCAGATGCTAGTAAATAAATGAGTTAGCAGTTAGTAAGAATGTAACTACAATTTATTGCTGTTGGGAGTATAAAACGGTACTACCACTTTAGAAAATGAGAGATAACGGCTGGGCATGGTGACTCACGCCTGTATTCCTAGCACTTTAGGAGGCTGAGGTGGGCGGATCACCGGAGGTCAGGGGTTCGAGACCAGCCCAACATGGCAAAACCTCGTCTGTGCTAAAAAAATTCAAAAATTAGCCAGGTGTGATGGCACATGCCCGTAATCCCAGCTACTCAGGAGACTGAGGCAGAAGAATCGCTTGAACCCGGGAGGCGGAGATTGCAGTGAACTGAGATTGCGCACTGCATTCCAGCCTGGGCGACAGAGTGAGACTGTCTCAAAATAAAAAAAGAAATAAATAAATAAAAAACTGGCAATACCCTCTAAAGCTACAAATATTTTTTTTTTTTTTTTCTGTCTGGCAGCAATTCTATTCCTGGATATATCCCTAAGAGAAATACATACTTGTGTCCACCAATGTTAAAAGCTTTACTCATAATGACAAGAAATGAAAACAACTCAAATGTCTATCAATAATAGAATGGACAAAAATTATGCTATATTCATACAACTGAATCTGCACAGCAATGAAGAAGACCAAACTACTGGCCAGGCACAATGGCTCACACCTGTAATCCTAGCACTTCAGGAGGCTGAGGTGGGCAAATCGCTTGAGCCCAGGAGTTCGAGACCAGCCTGGGCAACATGGCAAAATCCCTTCTCTACAAAAAATACAAAAATTAGCCAGGCATGGGTGGTGTGTGCCTGTAGTCCTAGCTACTCAGGAGGCTGAGGCAGGAGGATCACTTGAGCATGGGAGGTGGAGGCTACAGTGAGCCGTGATCGTGCCACTGCGCTCCAGACTGGGCCACAGAGTGAAACCCTGTCTCACAAAAAAAAAAAACAAAACAAAAAAACAAATTACTATCAACAAAATGGATGAATCTTACAGACATAATATATAAATAAAAGGGTGCGTATCCCTTAAAAGACGGTTGATGCATTTAGGGATCTTTGTCATGTAATTATCTCTACATTAAAATATTTTATAATTTAAAAAAGAAAAAATACATTTATTGGATCTAAAAATTCAACTCATGGAAATCTACCCGAAGGAATATTTGAATTACTAAAAATACATTCACACAATATATATTTTTTTACAATTTATGTAAACTGTAGAAAAAATTAGAAAAGGGTCAGTATCTTACAAAAGGGAAATGGCTAAACTTACGGTATGCCTGCAGTGTAACACTGTACACTTATTTAAAATGATGTTTACAAAGAAATGTAATAGGGAAATGTCATAGGGAAAACATATCACAATTTAATCAAAATATCAGGAAAAGTAGAATACAAATTGTAATATAAAGTGTGAGCTGTTCTGGATCTTTTGGCTAAGATCAAGTGTACACTATAATCTCAATCATATTTTATAGAATGATAATGGTAGAAATTTAAAAATACTGTGATTCCATTTTTTTTTTTTTTTAGACAGAGTCTCGCTCTGTCACCCAGGCTAGAGTGCTGTGGTGTGATCTCGGCTCACTGCAGCCTCCACCTCCCAGGCTCAAGCAATCCTCCCACCCAGCCCTCCCTGGTAGCTGGGACTACGGGTGTGCACCACCTTGCCCAACGAATTTTTGTATTTTTAGTGGAGATGTAGTTTTTGCCATGTTGCCCAGGTGGGTCTTGACCTCCTGGCCTCAGGTGATTCTCTTGCTTCCGCCTCCCAAAGAGCTGGGATTACAGGCATGGGCTACCACACCCGGCTACTGTGATTCCAATTTTACCTGTTTACGTATATACACACATGTATACACATCCAGGGTGAAAAAACACTAAAATGTCATACACTAAAATATTGATAGTGACTACCTATGTATGTCATGATAATAATATACTAGGTACCTCATGTAAGTAGAATAACATAAAATTTTCCTTGTATATCTGATATACTTCACCTAGCACAATACCTTCAAGGTTCACCTACGTATTGGAATTTCATTCAGTTTGGCTGGGAGCAGTAGCTCATGCCTTTAATCCCAGTACTTTGGGAGGCCAAGGCAGGCAGATTACTTGAAGTCAGGAGTTAGGCCGGCCAGCATGGTGAAACTCCATCTCTACTAAAAATACAAAAATTAACCAGGTGTGGTGGTGTGTGCCTACGATCCCAACTATTTGAGAGGCTGAGGTGGGAGAATTGCTTGAACCGAGGAGGTGGAGGTTACAGTGAGCCAAGATTGTGCCATCGCACTCCAGCCTGGGCAACAAGAGCGAAACTCCGTCTCAAAAAAAAAAAAAAAAAAAAAAAATTCATTCTGTTTTAAGGCTGAATAATATTCCTTTGTATGAGTATACAACATTTTGTTTTTCCATTCATCCATTTATGGGACATTTGGGTTGTTCGTACCTTTTGGCTCTTGCAAATAATGCAACTATAAACATTAGTATACAAATATCTGTTTGAGCCCCTGCTTTTGATTATCTGGGATACATACCTATAGGTTGAATGCAGAATCATATAGTAATTCTATGATTATTTTCGTAAGAACTTCTATACTGTATTCCACAGCAGCTGTGTCATTTTACATTCCCACCAGCAATGCACAAGAGTTCCAGTTTATCCACATAATCACTAACTCTTCTTAATTTTTGTTTTAATAGTAGCCATCCTAATGACTGTGAGGTGGTATCCCCTTGTAGTTTTGATATGCATTTCCCTAACAATTAGTGGTGTTGGGCATTTTTTTCATGTGCTTATTGGCCATTTGTGTATCTTCTTGGAGAAGTGCCTATATTAATCATTTGGACGATTTTAGATTGGGTCGTTTGGTTTCTGTTGATGTTGAATTGGAGGAATCCTTTATATATTCTGGATATTAATTCATACACGATTTGTAAATATTTTTTCCCATTACATCTAACATATGCCAGACAAGGTGCTGTAAGGGCATAAGGATGGCAAGTCTGGGCAGAAGGAGAAGATGACCTGCAATTTACTTGTACCTGAGGCCTTGCTCCATTTTACTGAGAACTCTGCAGCAAGATGGCCTTTCACAGGTACCCCAATTGAAACACGATCACTAACCTTTGTATCTCTGCATCTGCCAGTCATTGGCTGTACATGCCACCTGGAAGAGAGGGTGTAACCTTAGAAAGAAGCTTTTTCTGCCTTTTCTGGTGTTCTTTGGTGCACAAGTGTTTTAATTTGAAGTTCAGTTTATCTAATTTTTCTTTTATTGCCTGTGATTTTGGTGTTCTGTCCACAAAATCATTGTCAAATTCGATGTCATGAAGTTTTTCCTCTATTTTTTTTCTAAGTGTTTTATAGTTTAACTCACATGTTTAGGTCTTTGATCCATTTTGAGTTAATTATGGTATATGGTGTAAGGTAAGGATCCAACATCAATCTTATTCATGTGAATATCCAGTTTTCTCAACACCGTTTGTTGAAAAGTCTGTCCTTTCCCTATTGAATGGTCTTGGCACCCATGTGTGATTCAGTTGATCATTTCCTGAGGATTTATTTCTGGGTCTCTGTTCTATTTTACTGATCTATATGTCTGTATTTATGCCACACAGTTTTTCATTACTGAAACTTTTCAGTAAGCTTTGAATTTATAAAGTATGAATCTTCCAATTTCATCGTTCCTTTCAAAAGATTGATTTGGCCATTTGGGTCCCTGAAGGTTCTACATGAATTTTAGGAGCATTTTTCTACTTCTGCAAAAAGAAAAATTATCAGGATTTTGATAGAAATTGCATTGAATCTGTAGATTATTTGTAACAACAATAGTAAGTCTCTCAATCCATGAACATGGGATGTATTCCTATTTATTTATATCTTCTTTAATTTTTCAGCAATTTTTATGGTTTTCAGTGTACAAGACTTTTAACTTATTGGCTAAGTCTATTCCTATGCATTTTATTCTTTTTGATGCTATATAAATTGAATTGTTTTCTTTATTTCCTTTTGGGGGTTTTTATTGTTGGTATACAGAAACGTAACTGATTTTTTAAAGAAAAAAATAGATCAATCTGTTACACATATTTCCCTATACCTTGTACAACATGAACAGAATAGATGAATAAAAATTCAAGAAAAATTAAGAGGAAAATAAAATAAATCCAGAGAAGAGATAAATCCATAGAAAAACTCACTTTGATTAACTTGGAAAGTGCCACAACATTGCCACTAAGCTTCTTAGAATCTATATTAACTATGAGATCTGACTTCATATCAAATGCAACTATCTCTTCCAAATAGAAGTCAGGGTCCAAGCAATCTGACTGAGTGAATCTTCAGGGATATAAAACTGGATCATGGTTATAATTTGCTAGGATGCTCCCTTTTTTGTCATTGTTATTGTATTGTCTTTCTCTGCCTGGAGAAAAAAATGGGATGGTTGCTATAGTGGTTATAGTAGAGTCAAGAGACAAGAGACGACTTGGTCTCCAGCACCATTTAGATACGGGAGGATAGGGAAATAGAACTCCTAGTCAGGGCTGTGAAGGTATTACATAGAAGGCCATAATGGTGACCAAACTAGTTCAAATCTATGCATATCTATCAACTTTGTGCTTGATATTTGGTGGTTTTTCCCACTCAGAGACATGCTGAGCAGCAACTATGGCTCATGAGATATTGGCAGATCTAATTTTAAATACGGGGTGGCACTGCTTGTTTAAATGTAGAAGTAGCAAGGGCTATGTGAATTCATCACTTTTTCATGGTGCCAGAGTCAATGGAAACTTGACTTACATCCAGGAGTCACACAGCTGGTTTCCATGTTTATTTTTGTCTCTTTGTTTTTTAATGTAAGCATGTATAGCTTGCATGGCCCCCAGTTCCCCCTGTTTTCTATCTTTGTCCTGACTGAGAAAACACAGAGTGCCTTGACCAACCTGAGTTGCTGCTCAGGGCCAGCTTTATGCCTTCCCCTCCAGGCTTAGACCCAAGCCAGGGCCCAGAAGGTGCCAAGGAACATTCCAAGACACTGATAAGGTTGTTTAAGTTGTTGCCCAAAACTGAAAGGTCAAACATCTTGCTAAACACATAGAAAGTAGCCCTGGCCCTGAGCCAAATTCTTTAAACACTCTGTAAACCAACTCCCTCCTTATAGCCGTACCCAGGTAGAACATCTTCTTTCTTACTATCCATCACAAGGACACCACAACTCTTGTATGTAAATTTTTCTAACAAATGTTTTGGACTGTTATCTAGGGCTTCTTTCTTTGGAATCCCAATTGGCCCTACCTCAGGGTGATGTGGGGCAGTCCATTGTAAGAACTCCTCAGCCACCACTTTTGGGGCAACACTGACCATTGGCTCCAAGGACAGAACATAGCTATACATTTCCTCCTGAACACTGCTTTTGCTGAGTCCCATGAGTTTTTGTGTAGTGTTTTATTTGTTTTCACTCATCTCTAAGCATTTTCTAAATTCTCTTATCATTTCTTCATTTAGCCATTGGTTGTTTAAGAGTGTATAGTTTAATTTCTGCAAATTTGTGAATTTTCCAGGTTTTCTCCTGTTAATGATACCTAAATTCATTCAATTGTGGTTGGAAAAGATGGTTTATCTTTTCAAATCTACTGAGATTTAATTTGTAGCCTAAAATATGGTCCATTCTGGAAGATGTCCCATGTGCATGTGAAAAGAATGTGCACTCTGTTTTTGTTGATTAGCATTCTGCATATGTTAGTTAGATCTAATTGGTTTATTGTGTTATTTAAGGTCTCTGTTTCCCTATTGATCTTCTGTCTGGTTGTTCTACCCATTAATGAGAGTAGGATATTAAAATATCCAACTATTATTATAGAATTGTTTCTTCAATTCTGTCAGTTTTTTCTTCATCTATTTTGATGGTCTGCTATTAGGTGTGTAAATGTTTTTACTTTTTATATCTTCATCCTGAATTGAACCTTTTATTAATATGTAATATTCTTTGCTTCTTCTAAATTTTCTTGATTTAAGGTCTATTTTATCTGATATTAGTGTAGCCACCCCTACACGCCATTTGATTACTAAATGCATAAAATGTCTTTTTTTCCATCCTTTCATTTTCAGTCTACTTATGTCTTTGGATCTTAAGTGAGTCTGTTGGAGATGGCTTCTAGTTGGGTCATTTTTTTTTAATTCATTCTGCCAATCTCTGTCTTTTGATTGGAGAGTTTATTTTTATTTAAAGTGATTACTTATAAGGAGAAACTTATTTCCATCATTTTGCTATTTTTTCTATATGCCTTATAGCTTTTATATCCCCAATTTCCTGCATTACTTTTTTTTTTTTTTTTTTTTGAGACTGAGTCTCACTCTGTCACCCATGCTGGAGTGCAGCGGCACAATCTCAGCTCATTGCAATCTCCGCCTCCCGCGTTCCAGCGGTTCTCCTGCCTCAGCCTTCAGAGTAGCTGAGATTACAGGCTGGTGCCAGCACACCAGGCTAATTTATTTATTTATTTTTTTTTCTTTAGTAGAGACAGATTTCACCATGTTGGCCAGGCTGGTCTCGAACTCCTGACCTCAAGTGATCTGCCCGCCTCAGCCTCCCAAAGTGCTGGGATTACAGGTGTGAGCCACCATGCCTGCCCAGCATTACTATTTTCCTTTGTATTTAGTTGAGTTTTTTGTAGTAAAACATTTAAATTCCTTTCTCATTTTCTTTTGTACATATTCTATAACTATTTTCTTTGTAGTTACCAGACAGATTACATTTAATATACTAATGTTATAATACTAATTTGGATTTATATCAACTTAACTTCAGTAACATAAAAATACTCTGCTCCTTTACACCCCTTTCAGTTGCTGATGTCACAGAATTACATCTTTATAGACTATGTGCCCAAAACATAAATAATTATTTTAAATGCATTAAAATTTTAAATTACATAGAAAACAAAATGTAAAGTAAGAAACTTTTGTTATGATATGATTAGCTTTTATAATTCCCTATGTATTTACCTTTATTGAGATCTTTACTTCATATGGCATTAACTTATTGTCCAGTGTCTTTTCATTTCACCTTGTAGGACTTCCTTGAGCATTTCGTTCAGGACAGTTGTATTGACAACAAACTCCATCAACTTTCATTTATCTGAGAATGTCTTAATTTATTCTTCACTCTTGAAATACTTTTGCCAGATGCAAGATTTCTGTTTGACAGTTTTCTTCTGTTAACACTTTTGAGGGTGAATGGGGAAAGGCTTTGCTTCTGGTTTAGCCCATTGCCTCTGGCTGCCGAAGCTTCTGATATCTGCTGATAATCTTCAGAGACTTTTTAAAAATGTGATCCATGGCTTCTGTCTTCCTGATTTCAAGATTCTCTCTCTGTCTTTGGCTTTTGCCGAATTGATAATAACATGTCTTGGTGTGGGTCTCTTTGAGTTCGTTTTACTTAGAGTTCATTGGGCTCTTGGATGTTTATATTCATCAAATTTGGAAAGTTTTCAATCATTATTTCTTCAAATTATCTCTCTGCCCTTGTCTTTCTTCTCCTTCTTAAATACCACAATGTATATATTAGTCCACTTGATGGTGTTTCAAAAGTCCCTTAGGCTCTGTTTACATTTCTTTGATCTTTTTTTTTTTTTCTTTTTTCAATCTTTTTACTTCCTGTTCCTCAGACTCAATAATTGCCATCGTCCTATATTCAAGTTAGGTAATTTTTTCTTCTGCCTATTCAAACATGACTTTCAATCCTACTAGTTAATATTTTATTTGAGTTATTGTACTTTTCCACTCTAGAATTTTTTTGTTTCCTTTTAAAGTTTTCTACCTCCTTATTGATATTGCCATTTTGTTTGTACATCATTTTCTTGAGTTCCTCCACATCTTCCTCTAGTTTTTAAAGCATCATTAAGACAGTATTTTAAAGTATTTTTCTAGTATATCTGCCCTCATGTCTTTTTCAGTACAGTTTCCATTCATTTTTTTTTTTCCTTTGATCCTTTGATGGGTCATACTTTCCTGTTTCTTTGTATGCTTCTGAGTTTTATTAAAAACTGGACATTTGACTCTAATAAAGTGGTAATTCTGGAAATTATATTTTCCTCATTCTCCTAGGTTTGCTGTTGTTTGTTACTTTTTGTTTATTGTTTTTGTTTTTTGGATTGTTGTAGGCTGTCTCTGTGCTTAGGATCAGCCTGGGGTGTGAAACTAAGTTCTTCTCAGGCATTTTCTGAGCCTGTGTCTTTCCCTGAGCATGTGTGGTTACTTTATATTTTTCTTTATATATACAGCTGTGTTTTAATGCCCTAATACTTAATATATGAATCCCAAAAGAGGAAAATGAGAAAAATGAAGGATGGTGTGTAAAGGGAGCTAGTCCTTTAAAGCCCCTGTCACTTCAAATAGAGGGGCAGGAGCTTGTGCCATGCCAGGAGTTTAGGGGGCATTAATAGTTTGGAAACACTGTAAATTAATTAGTAATTTAATTTAATTTAAATTGATAGCCTTTTTCTCTGGCTCTTAGGCTATGTGCACCTCAGTGTAAATCAACAGAAGGGTTTGACTAATTGGTGAAGCAACATTTATTGCAGTCTCTGATTTGGGGATGAATGCAGAAAGGCTTTGCCTCTGGTTCAGCCTTACCCTGGAACAAGATATACATGTGGCTCTACAGGTTAAACAAAGCCAAAACATCATGGTTGCCATGCTCCTTAGAGTTCCTGGTTAATGAGAAAAGCATCTCATATTCTAATACTCCTCCAAATTGTGTGGCTCTAGAATTTTATTTCTAACTTCTTTATCCCCAAGATCATTAAAACTGAATTACAGAAGCTATTATTCCAATGTCCTACAATAGGTCTGACAGCTGTAATTTTGTAGCCCTTTAGGAAAAACATAGTCTTGGTAGGACTCTTAGAAGCATGGCTTGGAGGACTGCAGGTTTGCCATCTCATCCATGGATGTAGAGTAGGATGGCTGACTTGCTTTACTCAAGGCAATTTTTGTTATTAGGTGAGGTCAAGAATTGGCTACTGTCCTCAATTTCATGCCTTGCTGGAATATATGACTGCTCAGGAAATAATGATTATGTATGCCAGAATATGGGGAGTCTCTGAGCCCCAGATTGGGCTGTATGTGAACAAATGGTTGAATTCACTGGAACTGGAGTCTCATGCTGACAGGCTTATCAACACCTACAGGTAAGTCACTATGCTACTGCTCTTTTCTGTTGATGCTGCTAATATTGAGGTTCTTGCTGTTTGAAATGAAGCTTACAGCTCCACCTAAGCTCCTCTTCCCACAATTACCTACTTGTGAAACTATCTAATGTTCTGCTAGGCTTCAGATGCCAGTAACAAGGCATCTGAAATCAATACAGTGCCACATCTTCCCTTTGCAGAGATGGAACCCAAAGTCTTGGTTCTATTTGAACTATATCCTCTGAACCTCAAAAAAAGGAATGTCTTCTCTTCCTAGTGTCCCTATAGTTCTTTGTCTACCAAGTAAGGAGGAATGCAGGCCCTTTGAATTGTGATGTGATTTATGTGCCTTGGAAACCGTAACACTCTAAAAACATGGGTAAATAAATGCCACTGATAATGCTGCCAAAATCAATTACATAAAAGTCACTCCTCTATATCTCAAATTAAAATGAATTGATATACACGTCTGTAATTGGGTCTGCTACCTAATCAAAGTCACATATAATCAGCATTGGGACATCCATGTTAAGTGTTTGCTGAGACTCTCAGCATTTGGGAAATTTGTACTAACTCTTTCCTATACATAGCTGATATGTATAGCCATTTTTTCTCTCACTTTTTCTCTCCTTCTTTGGCCATGAAGTGGAGGAAACAAACGTAGGCTGAGTACTGCTATTGCCCTAATGGGAAGGTCTTCAGTCATCTTCCTGGATGAGCCATCAACTGGCATGGACCCAGTAGCCAGACGCCTGCTCTGGAACACGGTGACAAAGACACGTGAAAGTGGAAAAGCCATCATTATAACCTCCCACAGGTATGGCTCATTGGGAGGCTTGGTTGAAGGCTAGCAAGGGTTTTAGTGGCTATAAGAAGGAATTATTTAGGCCCAGTGGATAATATTGGACACTAAACTTGCCTGAGTATGTTAGCTCCTCATTAGGTATTAGGATTCATGTTAATCCTAATAAATCAAATGGCTAAAAATCCTCACTGAGTTTTAAAAAAAAAGTGAGGAAAAGACAGGACTTCAGAAGATGTTCTATTTGAAAATTGGGCACTGTGTTCTTTTTCATTTGAAAAATTCCCACTTCCCATCTATGTGCTTTATGATTGGAAAAATACAACTTCTGATTGAAAATAGGGTCACAAAATTCTGGCTCTGACTGAGCTACACAATGTCTTCCAAAAGAGAACTTTTTATTTTTACTCTTACAATGTTCTGCCCTTTTGTTTTGCAAGTATGGAGGAATGTGACGCCCTCTGTACCAATCTAGCCATTATGGTGCAAGGGAAGTTCACTTGCTTGGGCAGCCCTCAGCATCTCAAGAACAAGTTTGGCAACATTTACATCCTGAAGGTTAAGGTCAAGACTGAAGATAAATTACAGGATTTCAAATGTTATGTTGCAACAACATTTCCAGGTAAATTAAGTTGTGCTGCCTTTGTCAGAAGTGTATTAAACTGGCCGGGCGCAGTGGTTCACGCCTGTAATCCCAGCACTATTGGGAGGCTGAGGTGGGCAGGTCACTTGAGCTCAGGAGTTTGAGAAATGTGTTAAATCATATTTGTTGTTCTCACCATCCATATGATTTATGTCTTCAATACCAGTTTTCTGTGAGTTATTGATAGGTATTGATTTTCTATAATGCTCCTTTGGCAATGTTTGATACTGTAAGTCTCTTATGCCAGATTATGCTAAGTTTCACAAAAAGCAGAGGTCCTCACAAACTCTTACATCACCTAACAAGGCAGTTTTATGTTTGTGCTGTCCATATAAATTAGTTGGGCGCAGTAGCTCATGCCTGTAATTCCAGCAACTTGGGAGGCTGAGGCCAGAGAACTGCTTGAGCCCCAGGGTTTAAGGCTGCAATGAGCTATGATTGTGCCATTGCACTCCAGCCTGGGTGACAGAGCAAGACCCCATCTCTAAAAAAATTAATGATAATAAATAAAAACTAAAAATAAATTATGTATCTAATGTCCTATTTTAGCATAATTCTCAATTATTTTTACAGATTATTCACGCCAAATTTTAAGGTTTTTTCCTTCACACTGCTCATGCAACTTTATGCTTTTGCTGTCTCAGCTAGGATATGGTATTGAAATGCAAATAAGAACTAGTATTTCTCCCCTTTCAAGAGTAGTTTGGTTTCTGAGTGCCGTTTCTTCATGCTAAATTCAGTAAGCACCTCTCTGCTGCCTACATGGAACAGTACAAGAGAGAGCATCCATTTCGATGTCTTATCTCTCTTTCCTTAACCTAAAGCATGGGCAATGGCAAGGCTTTTAATAATTCTGGTTTTTCATCTTAGTTTCCACTTTGGTAGGCTGAGCAAAATACCACAGAAGTTCCTGTTGTGTGTTAGGCTAAGGGGTTGAACATTTGTGTCCTAGGCAATGGAAAATAGCAAAATTGATTACACAGTAAGAATGAAAATCAGGGCTGGGCACAGTGGCTCATGCTTGTAATCCCAGCACTTTGGGAGGCTGAGGTGGGCAGATCATCTGAGGTCAGGAGTTCGAGACCAGCCTCGCCAACATGATGAATCCCCATATCCATTAAAAATACAAAAATTAGCTGTACATGGTAGCACGTACCTGTGGTCTCAGTTACTCAGGAGGCTGAGGCAGGAGAATTGCTTGAACTGGGGAGGCGGAGGTTCCAGTGAACAGAGGTCATGCCATTGTACTTTAGCCTGGGTGACAGAGAGAGACTCTGTCTCAAAAAAGCAAAAAGAAAAGAAAATCAGAAAATAGATACAAAATGGATGGTCAAGCATATGTGAAGAATGAGCTGTGTGGAAAAATTATCACCTCGGTGTTGGTCATAGTGTTTATGGTGTGTTCTTGACACATGTAGATGGGTATGTCCATTAAGAAGTTGAATATTCACTTATGCATTCATGTAGCAAATATTTTTGAGGACTTATTGTGTCAAGAGTTCTATTTGATGTGATCAATAAATCACTTTAGGAAAGCTCTATAGGCTGGGCACAGTGGCTCACATCTGTAATCCCAGCACTTTGGGAGGCCAAGGCAGGCGGATCACAAGGTCAGGAGTTTGAGACCAGCCTGGCCAATATGGTGAAACCCCATCTCTACTAAAAATACAAAAATTAGCCAGGCATGGTGGTGGGTGCCTGTAATCCCAGCTACTTGGGAGACTGAGGCAGGAGAATCGCTTGAACCCAGAAGGTGGAGGTTGCGGTGAGCCGAGATCGCGCCACTGGACTCCAGCCTGGGCAACAGAGCAAGACTCCATCTTAAAAACAAAAACGAAAACAAAAAGCTCTGCACACTTCAAGATAACACAGAAAAACAATTCAACAAAATCAGGTAAACAATAAATGACCCAGACTAGTAACTTAATAGAGAAATTGAAATTACTTTTTAAAAAATCAAACAGAAATCATGGATATGTAATATACAGTGAATAAAATGAAGAATGCAGTAGAAAGCATTAACAGCAGAATTTATCAAACAGAGAAAAAATCTCAACTCAAAATAGGTTTTTTGAAAATATACAGTTAGATGATTAAAAGAAAAATTAAAAGGAATGAAGAAAGCTCATGGGATTTATAGAACAGCATCAAAAGAGCCAGTGTTTACATTATTAGAGTTTGTGAGGAAGAAGAAAAAACAAATTGTTGGAAAGCTTATTTAAAGAAATAAAAGCAGAAGATTTTCCAAATATTAAGAAAAACATAAATATCCAGGTACAAGAGGGTCACATATCTGCATTCGGATTCAATACAAACAAGGCTACATCAAGACATTATAATTAAATGGTCAAAAATCAAGCACAAAGAGAGGATCTGAAAGCAGCAAGAGAAAAAAAAAAAAAGCAAATAACGTATAAGGGAGATTCCATAAGGCTAGCTGTAGGTGTCTCAACCAGGACCTCATAGGCAAGGAGAGAGTAGGATGACATGTTCAAAGTACTGAAGAGAAAAAAACCTGCCAATCAAGATACTGTATCCAATACCATGTTGAATAGGAGTGGTAAGAGAGGACATTCTTGTGCCAGTTGTTCCTGTGCCAGTTTTCAAGGGGAATGTTTCCAGCTTTTGCCCATTCAGTATGATATTGGCAGTGGGTTTGTCATATGTCATGTCATGGCTCTTATTAGTTTGAGGTATGTCCTTTTGATATCTAGTGTATTGAGAACTTTTAACATGAAGGGATGTTGAATTTTATCGAAGGCCTTTTCTGCATCTATTGAGCTAATCAGTGGTTTTTGTCTTTAGTTCTGTTTACGTGGTGAATCACATTGATTAATTTGCATATGTTGAACCAAACTTGCATCCTAGGGATGAAGCCAACTTGATCATGGTGGACAAGCTTTTTGATGTGTGGGTGGATTCAGTTTGCCAGTATTTTATTGAGAATTTTTGCATTGATGTTCATCAAGGATATTGGCCTGAAGTTTTCTTTTTTTGTTGTATCTCTGCCAGGTTTTGGTATCAGGATGATGCTGGCCTCATAGAATGAGTTAGGGAGGAGTCCCTCCTTTGGTCACCAGACTACATGTACCTGTAGGAGGTAGCTAGAGACCCCTATTGGGAGGTCTCATTCAGTCAGGAGGAAAGGGATCAGGGACCCACCCAAAGCAGCAGTCTGGCTGCTTATTGGTAGAGCAGGTGTGCTGTGTTGTGTGGGACCTTTCCTTGTTCGGACTGCCTATATTCTTCAAAGCTGACAGGCTGAAGCAGCTGAGTTGACCAAACCACAGAGATGGCAGCTGCCCCTCCTCCAGGAACTTGGACCCATCTCAGGGAGACTCTAACTCATTGCCATTTGTTGGCTGGGATTCCAAACCAGTAGGTCTTAACTTGTGATGTGACGTGGAAGTGGGGCCTGCAGAATGACACTGCTTGGCTCCCTGGATTCAGCTTCCTTCCTAGGGATATGTACAGATGGACCTCCCACCTTGCCAGGGATCCCAAGACTGGAGTATATAAAACTCCTGGGTCTCTGTGTGTGCCTGAGTGGCTGCTCTGTCAAGACTTCACACAGCTCTGTGTATCAGACCCAAGGCCCTGGTGGTGTGGGCTCATGGGGGGATCTCTTGATCTGTGGGTTGCAAAGATCCATGGGAAAAGCATGGTTTCCTGGGCAAGGTCTCACCATTACTCGCTGCTTCTCTTGCCTAGGGGTGGGGGTTCCTTTGGCTTCGTGTAGCTCTTTGGTGGGCCATCTCCACCCCCTGCTCTTCTTTGTTCTCCATGGGTCGAGTTTTTAGCCTACTGGGTCCCAATGCGAGAACCTGGATATGTCAGTCGAAGGTACTAAGTTCACTCACCCCTCTCCATTCCTCTCCATGAGTGCTGTGAACCGCAGCTACTTCTAATAGGCCATCATGGATCAGGTCCCTCTGCAAACATTAGACTTTTACAAGGCTCAGTTTTCTTACATTGGGCATGTCAGCTGATAATTTATTGTACCTCAAATCCTGCCCTCAATAATTGCTATGAGCTCCACATAATAAGATGATTTCATGAGGAATAAATCTGCTGAAAGCATTAACCATGTCATGGATACCAAAGAGAGTGGGTTAGTGGGTTATATCTCCTTTCGTATTGACCTCCTCTATTCACCCCTCCACAGTATATAATTAAGTAAATGTAGTAACATTTTGGCGATTTCAAATGAAGCCTGTGAGATTATTCACCTGTCCTATTTTCATTTCTTAGGTAGTGTCTTAAAACATGAAAATCAAGGGATCCTTAACTACTACATTCCTAGCAAGGACTGTCGCTGGGGAAAGGTGATGGTAGAAACCTTGCCCTTCTAACATTGCATGTTAAGAGAGCACTAACGATGGGGAGTATTTGGGATTTGGGAATGTGGAATGGGAGCCTGGCATTATTGGGGGAGTAGCACCATTAGGTTGCTTTTCAAACACCCCTAGAGTTTAATAGCTTCAATTTCTTCCCCTGAATTCCATTATCACTCCATATCCGTCAAGAGAATGGGAACAGAGAATGGCCTCCTCTCACTTTCTCAATTCTCTGTTCTTCCACCTTCTCACCTCTCCCTTCTGTGCCTTTTGTCCTCCAACATACACTTGATAGGAATTGGGGGAGTGGAGGAGAGGCTTATCTGAGTTGGAGGCTGAAGGGGAGATTGCAGTAGTAACTATGTTTTTGTTGCTGTTGTTAAAGGTGTTTGGCATTTTGGAGCAAGCTAAAGAGCAATTCGATTTAGAAGACTATTCTGTCAGTCAGATCACACTGGAACAGGTCTTCCTGACCTTTGCTAACCCAGAGAAATCATCCAGTGATGATGAAAATGAGGTGCCATGAGATTCAGTTACAACCAGTGACCCTCGTGTCTTTCATAGATGACACCTGGATGCATAGGGGGACCTTCCTGTGCATGTATATCTTGGCATAAATATATTTATGTAATAAAGATTTTCCCAAAGGAGAAAGTTTGTCCCCTTCATTGCAGATTTAGATGAGCGGCCTGTGTATCCAGCATGCTCAAATCTGAAGACATTTGGTGAAATTCCCATTTTCTCCCCTTGAGATATGAAAGAGCAGCATTTATCAGGGTTGGGACAGGAACCTGTTCCTGAGTGTTCTGGACATTTGAACAGAAGGATCCGGTAATGATGGAGCTGTCAGATGGGACAGCCCAAAGAACAAGAGCTTTATGTTTCAGCAGTTGAGTTACGGATAAGAAGCGCATAAGGCCTGGATCACATCAGCTTTCCCATGGATATACACATACACACATTCACACTCACACACACGTGCAGGTATACATGCATATACACATATATCTAATATAAATTCATCAATGTTGGAGGGCTGAGTTGGGTTACTATTTCAGACATCCAAAATAAAGTTCATATGCTTCAGTTGAAAGAGAATTTTTGCACCAAGAACATTTGGGGTCCATGACCAGAAAAAAAAAGGATTATTTAAAAATAGTGTGTTTTCTTTTCTACGATTGTCTCAACTCTAATAAAGAAGAAGGAGAAATAAAGTGGAGAGGGAGGGACACAGAGATATTTTCTTCTGATTCTTGCCTAGGTAGATAGATGGAGTCCCCCATAAATAATATGAGAAATCAAAGCACCTCTTCAGGATTAATAGACAGCTAGGATGGTTCTTGTAGAATTGCAAGATGAAGAGAGTCTATAAAGGTGCACTATTTTGGGGTGGCTTGTTCAGTGTTTTCAAATCCTTAATTGGATATTGTTGATTATAAAGTGACACCCACCAGATGCTTACTGTTCTTTTTTTTTGTTAGATAAAGAGGGAATTTGAGTTTGTTTCTATGAAGTGTCTAGGAGTGTACGAAGTCTCCAATTAAAACAAAATTGAGCTGGGCGCAGTGGCTCATGCCTGTAATCCCAGCACTTTGGGAGGTTGAGGCAGGCGGATCACCTGAGGTTGGGAGTTCGAGACCAGCCTGACCGACATGGAGAAACCCCGTCTCTACTAAAAATACAAAATTAGCCGGGCGTAGTGGCACATGCCTGTAATCCCAGCTACTAGGGAGGCTGAGTCAGGAGAATCACTTGAACCTGGGAGGCAGAGGTTGCGGTGAGCCGAGATCGTGCCATTGCACTCCAGGCTGGGCAACAAGAGTGAAATTCTGTCTCAAAAATAATAACAATAATAATAATAATAATAATAATAATAATTGAATATAGCTCTTTCTCTGGTTCATAGGCTATGCTCACTTGAGTGTAAATCAACAGAGGAGTTTGACTAATTGCTAAAGCAATACTCATTGCAGTCTCCAGGTTGGCGGGGTGGGGAAAGGCGTTGGTTCTGGTTCAGCCTTTATATGGACAAGATGTTGTACAGGTTTAACAGTGTAAATACATCCATGGCAGCCATTCCCCCTGGAGTTCTTGATTAATGAGAAGACCATCTCATAATCTAGTACTCCTCCAAAATGAGTAGGCTCTGGAATTTCATTTCTAACTTCTTTATCCCCAAGATCATTAAAACTGAATTATGGAACCTACTATTCCAATGTCCTACAATAGATCTGACAGCTATACTTTTGTAGCCCTTTAGAAAAAAAGTATCTTGGTAGGACTTTTAGAAGTATGGCCTGGAAGACTGCAGGTTTGCCATCTTATCCATGGTTGTCTAGTGGGATAGATGCCTTAGGTCTTTATTTAATGCAATTCTTGTAATTAGGTTAAGGTCAAGAATTGGTTATTGTCCTGAATTTGATGTCTTGCTAGAATATATGACTGCTCAGGAAATAATGATCATGTATGCCAGATTATGGGGAGTCTCTAAGCCCCAGATTCAACTGTATGTGAAAAAATGGTTGAATTCACTTGAACTGGAGCCTCATGCTGATGAGCTTATCAACACCTACAGGTGAGTCATTATGCTGCTGCACCTTTTGTTGATGCTGCTAATGTTGAGGTGCTTCCTTTTGTCCCTGCTGTTTGAAATGAAGCCCATAGCTCCACCTACGCTCCTTTTCCCACAATTACTTAATTATGAAACTGTCTAATGTTCTACTAGGTTTCAGATACAAGTAATAAGGCAAATCAATGTAGCTTCACGTCGTCCTTTTGCAGAAATGAAACAATAAATCTTAGGTTTTTTTGAACTGTAGCTTCTGAACCTCAAAAGGGATCAATTAAGAGGGAGTTTAGGATTGCTAAAGCAGCTAGAATTTGAAGAGCAGGGTGCTGGTAAAGACGAAGCGGGGGGCCCAGAAATTTGAATGGGGTTTGCTGTGAGTCATGAGCTGGCCTGTGCCATGTGCAAAGGGAGAGATGCTGTGACGCCTATCAGAGAATGGCACCTGCTGGACTGAGAACTGAATGTGTTACCGGTGGAGGATATCTGAGTTACTGGTGGTGAATCTGTGTGCATCTGCAGCTACCTCAATTCTTGCCTCCTCAGAAGAAAGAAATCAACAGAGGGGCATAAGGCAGAAAAAGAGACAAAGGCAAGTTTCAGAGCAGGAGTGGAAGTTTATTTAAAAGGCTTTAGAACAGGATAAAAAAGGAAAGGAAAGTATGCTTGGAAGAGACCCAACCAGGCACTGAGGTCAAGCGCCCTGTTTAACAGTAATCTTAGGACTTTATAGGCTGGCCCCTTTCTCATGATTCTTCCCTTAGGGTGGGCTGCCTGCATGCCTGGTACCCCCTCACCCTTTGGAGGTGAGCACGCGCAGCGTGTTTAAGAAGTTGTACCCGAGCCCATCTGAGGCTTTCTTCCCTATTCTGGTGGAGTAACCCTGGAAAGTCATAGTCCGCCATTTTGTCTCTTAATGCACATGCCCAGGAAGTTGCTTCTCCCTAGTGTCTGCATTCAATTAACACTGTTAATTTAGTACAACAGGTGTGGACTGTCAGGAAATGGCCTTTCCAATTTATCTTTTTTTTTTTTGAGGCAGAATTTCGCTCTTGTCACCCAGGCTGGAGTGCAGTGGCACGATCTCGGCTCACCAAAACCTCTGCCTCCTGGGTTCAAGTGATTCTCCTGCCTCAGCCTCCCGAGTAGCTGGGATTACAGGCACCGCCACCATCTCTGGCTAATTTTGTATCTTTAGTAGAGATGGGGTTTCTCCGTGTTGTTCAGGCTGGTCTCAAACTCCCGACCTCAGGTGATCCGCCCGCCTCGGCCTCCCAAAGTGTTGAGATTACAGGGTGTGAGCCACCGTGCCTGGCCCAATTTATCACTTTTAGAGAGGCAATGTGATAACTGCCAAATCATCATCCGACATTCCTGGTGGGTGGGGGGAGAGCCCTCTCCTGTCCCGCTCATACCTGTCTAGCTACCTGTAACAAAGGTAGACCCAGAGTTTACATAGTGCAGAGAATGTCGGAATTCTTACTGAGCCACAGTGGAGATACCTTACTGAGCACCCCTTACAGTTATAACTCCAGAAAAGTCATGCCTTAGAAGTAAAGATCATGTCCTAGAATAAGATCAAAAACCTAAATAGACCCACCCTAACAAAGAATAAAATAAAAGCCTGCCAGAATCAAAGGGAGAATGCAAAATATACGAAAGCTGGGGAAAGACGTTTACTTCTGTGAACCAAAAGTATCTGAGACAGGTCTCAATCAATGTGGAAAGTTTCCATTGCCAAGGTTAAGTGCCTGAGAGGTATGTCTATGCCTTTCTCCAAAGATGATTTCGAGGGCTTCAATATTTAAGGAGAAAGGATTGATATGGGTGAAAAGGAAGAAAATTTGAAATGTTAATTCCAGCTCTTTGGGAGGCCAGTCCAGTGGACTGCCTGAGGTCAGGAGTTTGAGACCAGCCTGGGCAACATGGCAAAACCCCACTTCTATCAAAAATACAAAAATTGCCAGATGTGGTGGCATGTGCCTGTGGTCCCAGCTACTCGGGAGACTGAGGTGGGAGGACTCCTTGAGCCCAGGAAGTACTGGAAGCACTCAAGCGTGAGTGACAGAGCGAGACCCTGTCTCAAAAAAAAAAAAAAAAAAAAGAAAGAAAATTTAAAAAGTGTGGGTAGACAAGAGACAAAGGGTTGCATCCCCTTGAGTCTTTGATCAGCCTTTCACTGAATATACAATTTACATGTGAGAGGATGGGCAGAGGAATAGTCACTTACGTCATTGTCTGGCTTAGAGAATCTTCATTTTTTTTACATAATATAATGTAAACAATAGGGCAGAGGAAGCCATCAGATACACATTTGTTTAAGTTGGACTTTGAGTTCTGTCCTTTGTCCTGCACCTGTGAAAATAAGCTATCAGGCCTGGTGCGGTGGCTCACACCTGTAATCCCAGCACTTTGGGAGCCCAAGGTGGGCGGATCACCTGAGGTCAGGAGTTCGAGACCAGCCTGGCCAACATGGTGAAACCCTGTCTCTACTAAAAATACAAAATTAGCCGGGCATCGTGGCGCATGCCTGTAATCTCAGCTACTCAGGAGGCTGAGGCGGCAGAATCTGCTTGAAACCAGGAGGCGGAGGTTGCAGTGAGCTCAGATCGTGCCATTCCGCTCCAGCCTGGGCAACAAGAGTGAAACTCTCCAAAAAAAAAGGAAGGAGGGAGGAGGGAGGGAGAAAGGGAGGGAGAGAGAGAAAGAGACAGAGAGAGAGAAGGAGAGAGGAAGGAAAGGAAAGGACAGAAAGGAAGGAAAGGAAAGGAAGGAAGAAAGACAGCTATCAATTTACATTGCCAGGGTGAAATTCAACAGAACTGTTCTAGGGTAAAGATCTTCAGACCTAAATGGAATTTCCCTGTGGGCAAATTGTGAGGGAAGTTATGTAGCTTTTTATCCTTATAGCTATCTTATTTAGAAATAAAACGGGAGGTAGGTTTGTCTGACATCATTCCCAGCTTGAATTTTCCCTTCGGCTTAGCGATTTGGGGGCCCTGAGATTTTTTTTCCTTTCACACTTCCTAACTCATTTTATCTATGATAGAAAAATGCATGAATGAGGGGAATGAAAGCGACAGTTAAAGCCAGTATCACTCTGGAACATAAATGCACAAATCCCAACAAATTAGTAGCAAATTAGGTCTAGCAATATATTAAAAGAATAAAACATCCAGACCAAGTTGGGTTTATAACAGGAATGAAAGGTTTATTTATAATTCGAATCAATCAGTGTAACAACACAGAATAAGACCAATCTGTTCACCTCAATACATGGAAAAAGTATACGTGACCAAAAACAATAATTATAGAATATTAGAAATTGATATGAACTTTCTTTTTTTCCCCCCAGAGACAGAGTCTCACTGTGTCGCCTAGGCTGGAGTACAATGGCAGTGATCTCGGCTCACCGCAACTTCTGCCTCCCAGGTTCAAGCAATTCTCCCTGCCTCAGCCTCCCGAGTATCTAAGATTTCAGTTGCCTGCCACCACGTCCAGCTAATTTTTGTATTTTTTTTTTTTCAGTAGAGACAGGGTTTTGCCATGTTGGCCAGGCAGGTCTTGAACTCCTGACCTCAGGTGATCCACCCACCTCGGCCTCCCATAGTGCTGGGATTACAGGCATGAGACACCGTGCCCGGCCCAGGGAATATTTCATCAGAGATAATACTTGACAGGGCAGGATTCTGAAAGGAATGGGGAAGGAAATGCCAACATCAAAATTATGCATTGGGGAAGCTATGATTAATGCCTCTGGCCCTAAGATGGAAAGGTAATGTTGTTCCCAAGTATAAACCCACATCACCTTCCTCTGGTGTGTTTTACTCCTACTGTTGCCTGCTTTCTCTTTACATTCTCCCACCCCATACTCACCGCGAGCGCTCAGGGTAGGTAGTTAGACTCCATAGAGTCAAATTGGACTCCACATTAACGAAACTAACAATTCGAGCTTTCCAGCAATGAACTCATCTGCTCTTCCATGTCTACTCTTTTCCTGTCTGCTGGTTTCCTTTCCCAGGGCTTTCAGTGTGTTCTATGCAGAAACCAGTTCAAGGACTGGGTTTTCTTCTGCAACAAAATGCTAGAGTTGTGGCAGAGACCTCCACAGTGAGAACAGCCACGGAGTTGGCTAGGAGGTGACATGATGTGGAAGTGGTAGATATGTCCACAAGATGGCACTCCTAATTTGTAGTTTAATGCTTAATAGGACATTTTGCAATTGACAAACTTGGGATTTTATGATTTATGTAGCTGATATCATGAATTATGTTTCAAATCCTGCCACATTTTGAACAGAATTTATTTTTGCCCCTTTCTGATATTGGGTCATAACCTAAGAATGAGAGGACATTATAAGCAGGTGTGTGTCTGTGTGTGTGTGTGTGTGCGTGTGCACTTGAGCGTGGAGACTTGCGTGTTCCTCCTACCTGACCTGAACCGTTGAATGATGAAGTTACAATGACTGGACTCAGGGGTGCAGCTAACTTGGGAATTGGGATTTTGAAGTTCTGGAGACAGCTTTGTATGCCATGTTAATGAATTTGAACTTTATCCTGAAAAACGTGGCTGTCGTTGAAGAATTTTAAGCAGGCAGGTGGCTTGATCAGAGCACTGCTTCCCAAATTTCACTCAATGGTACCTTTATAACACATTCATGATTTTTGCCGTATCTCCGTATCATCAAGTTACTTATACGTTTTTATGCCAACTTTTATTATTTTATAAATGTACTTAAAGAGGAAATTCACTACTAGCATTGCTTGCCATAATCAAAATAAATATATTATTAAAATGGAACAGTGCTAAATAAGGTGTACACATGGACATAGAGCGTGGAATGACAGACACTGGAGACTCCGAAAGGTGGAGGGGTGGGAGAGAGGTGAACGATGAGAAAGTACTTAATGGGTACCATGTACATTATTCGGGTGACGGGTACACTAAAAGCCCAGACTTCACCATTACTGCAATATATCCATATAACATAACTGTACTTGCACCCCTTAAATTTATACAAATTTTTTAAAAGGAAAAAAATGGAAGTGTTCATCTATGTACCAACTTAAAATCATCTCATGCACTACTAGTGTTAAGTCTACCACACGTGGGCAAACTCTATGATATGAATTGGGTTGAGGGTGTCCCCAGCAGCACAGAAATTGGGTTGGTGCCAGGTTCTTAATGCCCAGATCTTAATTAGAGAGCCCAAGTCCGTTGTAGGCCTGGAGCAATTTAGACACAAGGCAAAAAGAACGTACATTTGCCTATGCCTTGTCACGTCTACACCACCAGCCTTTCTGAAACTATTGTGCATACGAAATCATCTCAGGATCTTGTAAAAACACCGATTCGGATCCAATATGGGACCTGGAGTTCATACATTTCTAATCAACTCCCAAATGGCATTGATGCTGATACTTTCGGTTTCCCAACCAAGCAACGTAGCAAGGTACGAAACTAAGTCCCTAAAGGGCAGGGACCACGCCTCTCGCGTCAGCACAGTGCCTGGCTCAAGGCACTTTCTGGGTTAACGCTCGCTGAAGACTGGAGTGAACGCTCCCCCAGGTCGTCACGTGACTGCCTTTCTCCAACTGCCGGTTTCGGCTCACATAACACACCTACTATCCAAAACATTTCTATTTTCCTAACACAAAAACTATAGCTAAGTTTTTATATTCTATGTAGCCCCAGCCTAGGACGTAAATTCCACGAGACCAAAAGCCTTGTGATGATTCCCCCGGGTTGCTGACCCTCCCGGTGTGTCCCGGGCCTGCTCTGGGGGACACAGCGGCGAATACGTTGAACAAGGCCCCTGTTTCACGGAGCTAAAGATCCAGTAAGGATTTCACCCAGCAAGAGGCAACTACGCTGGGCTTCGATGCCCAAGACCTCTGCAGAAAGGTGGAGTGGCAGGAATCTCCTGAAGCCCCCAATGTCCAAGGACGCTGAAACCCAGGGCCTCCAGTGCAGGTGTCATCCCGGAGAGCGCCTGCGGAGTCCCAAAAGAGGCGCGTCCCATTGGACAATCCCGAGCGGAAGAGGCCAAGACAGCGGGGGGAGTTGTGACGGGCTGCTGCAGACGTACTTCGAAAAGGGGTGCATACTGGATATTCAGGCCAGGAGAAGAACGCAAAAAGCAGTGACGTACATTATTCTCTGCATGTTTACTTGGGAAATTGTGCGTCTCCGTATTCTGAGTCTTGGAGGAATTGGACTGGTCTAACTCTATGCAGGGAGCAGTAGAGCGCGGCAGTATAGAGAGTACCTCACGAAGGGGACGTGGGAAAGTGTTAGCGGGGAACGCTGGGAAACTGCTTTCCTTTAATCCGGCAGTGACCGTGTGTCAGAACAATCTTGAATCATGAAGCTACTAACCAGAGCCGGGTCCTTCTCGGTGAGTTCAGATGGCGGGTTTGGGAAAGGGCTGCGGAGTAGTGTGTCGACAAGGTGATACGAAGCGGAGGTGTCTGGCCTGGGGTCTGGGCCTTGGGATTCGGTCTGCCCTTCCAGCTGAACCCTGCGGGCCAAGTGGGCTGCAGACTGGGTCAGGCTTTGGAGGCCCAGCTCATGCTCTGAGTACAAGAGACCTAACACCAGGAAACCTGAAGAGAGGGGCAGGACGTAAGAGCGGAGTTGAAGCGACTCCCTGGAGAGACTTCTGAAGGTCACTCCGGTACTAAAGTGCTGGAGAAAGAGACCGTGAAACCCAGGGGGAGCAGGAGGATGGCGCACTTAGCCCCCCACCTTCACTTTATCCGCTGCAGCCTCTGCTCCTTGGTTTATCACGGAGCGTCAGTTTCCCCAGCGAATAAAAGTATAAGAAAGGAGCTAATGCAGGTAGAACATTTACCACAGTACCTGGAACTTCATTGTTAATTACTGTGGTGTCTTAGTCTAACGTTGCTTTTCTTGATCGTATGTTAGACGGTTCCTCCAAGACGTCTCTGTTTGTCCTCAAAAGCTCCTTAATTAAGTTTCCTCTTCAAGCCTAAATTAAACATAGCTGTCACTTGGGGAAAACTCAAACATCAGGGTTATATCACTGTGGGACAGTGGTTATTAAGAGGGGTAAGGGGGAACACTTAAAAAAATTATAGCGAGGGACATTATGCACCCAGGGAACCGGTGGCGATGTTTGGAGACATATTTAGTTGCAACAACTTGTAAGGAGGGTGCTGTTGGCATGGAGAGGCCAGGGGTGCTGCTAAACTTCGCCCTACAACAAATAATTATCTAGCCCTAAGTGCCAGTAGTAGTACCTGTGTTGAGAAATCCCCCTAGATGGAGATGCGGAAGACCAGACCTGGGCATGGAATGTTCTTATGCTTTATGTTTACATAAATGTGCTGTGGGCTATATCAATTTAGGCTGTAATTGCATTAACCTTCCAGGTATACCTAGACACACCAGTGATTACCCTTGGAGGGAAGCACGGTTAGATTGGCAAAAGACCCCAAAATTTCCTTCTCCATTCTATTTTGCAATAGAAAAAGCTCAGAGAAAACAGTTGGAGAGGCCCAAAGTAAACAAATTGCAGTGAACTTGAAAGCAATTATTTATGTGTCTAATTTTAGCACTTTATATAGGAGAATAAACTTAGATATATCTTGTTATTAGAACAAAATAATTTAGAAAATTGCATGACAGTTATTAGGATAATTTGCTGATTTGAATGGGACGATTAAGAAGCACATTACCGGCCGAGCGCGATGGCTCACACCTGTAATCCTAGCACTTTGGGAGTCGGAGGCAGGCGGATCACTTGAGATCGGGAGTTCGAAACCAGTCTGGCCATCATGGTGAAACCCCGTCTCTACTAAAAATACAAAAAAAAAAATTAGCCGGGCGTGGTGGTGGTGGGCGCCTCTAATCCCAGCTACTCGCGAGGCTGAGGCAGGAGAATCTCTTGAACCCAGGAGGCGGAGGTTGCAGTGAGCCGAGATCGCACCGCTGCACTCCAGCCTAGGCGACAGAGCGAGACTCCGTCTCAAAAAAAAAATTACCGAGCCGGCGCCAAGATGGTGGCGCTGACGCCTGGAGAGCGGCCGCGCTGGAGGCAGCGGGGGCCGGAGCGGAGCAGTCGCGGCTGAGGTTCCCGAGTCGCCGCTCTAGGCTGCGCTCCGCCGCCGGGACCCCGGCCTCTGGCCGCGCCGGCTCCGGCCTCCGGGACATGGTGCGAGTCGCACCCCTTCCCCGCCGCCGCTGAGCTCGCCGGCCGCGCCCGGGCTGGGACGTCCGAGCGAGAAGATGTTTTCCGCCCTGAAGAAGCTGGTGGGGTCGGACCAGGCCCCGGGCCGGGACAAGAACATCCCCACCGGGCTGCAGTCCATGAACCAGGCGTTGCAGAGGCGTTTCGCCAAGGGGGTGCAGTACAACATGAAGATAGTGATCCGGGGAGACAGGAACACGGGCAAAACAGCGCTGTGGCACCGCCTGCAGGGCCGGCCGTTCGTGGAGGAGTACATCCCCACGCAGGAGATCCAGGTCACCAGCATCCACTGGAGCTACAAGACCACGGATGACATCGTGAAGGTTGAAGTCTGGGATGTGGTAGACAAAGGAAAATGCAAAAAGCGAGGCGACGGCTTAAAAATGGAGAACGACCCCCAGGAGGCGGAGTCCGAAATGGCCCTGGATGCTGAATTCCTGGACGTGTACAAGAACTGCAACGGGGTGGTCATGATGTTCGATATCACCAAGCAGTGGACCTTCAATTACATTCTCCGGGAGCTTCCGAAAGTGCCCACCCATGTGCCAGTGTGCGTGCTGGGGAACTACCGGGACATGGGCGAGCACCGAGTCATCCTGCCAGACGACGTGCGTGACTTCATGGACAACCTGGACAGACCTCCAGGTTCCTCCTACTTCCGCTACGCTGAGTCTTCCACGAAGAACAGCTTCGGCCTAAAGTACCTTCATAAGTTCTTCAATATCCCATTTTTGCAGCTTCAGAGGGAGACGCTGTTGCGGCAGCTGGAGACAAACCAGCTGGACATGGACACCACACTGGAGGAGCTGTCAGTGCAGCAGGAGACGGAGGACCAGAACTACGGCATCTTCCTGGAAATGATGGAGGCTCGCAGCCGCGGCCATGCGTCCCCACTGGCGGCCAACGGGCAGAGCCCATCCTCGGGCTCCCAGTCAACAGTGGTGCCTCCAGGCGCTGTGTCCACGGGGAGCTCCAGCCCCGGCACACCCCAGCCCGCCCCACAGCTGCCCCTCAATGCCGCCCCACCATCCTCTGTGCCCCCGTACCACCCTCAGAGGCCCTGCCCCCATCTGCGTGCCCCTCAGCCCCCGCCCCACGGCGCAGCATCATCTCTAGGCTGTTTTGGACGTCACCTGCTGCCGAGGCAGCCCCTCCACCTCCAGAGCCAGTCCCGGCCGCAGAGGCCCCAGCAACAGTCCAGAGTGTGGAGGACTTTGTTCCCGATGACCGCCTGGACCGCAGCTTCCTGGAAGACATGACCCCCGCCAGGGACGAGAAGAAGGTGGGGGCCAAGGCTGCCCAGCAGGACAGCAACAGTGATGGGGAGGCCCTGGGCGGGAACCCGATGGTGGCAGGGTTCCAGGACGACGTGGACCTCGAAGACCAGCCACGTGGGAGTCCCCCGCCGCCCGCGGGCCCCGTCCCCAGTCAAGACATCACTCTTTCGAGTGAGGAAGCAGAAGTGGCGGATCGCCCCAAAGACCCTGCCCCGGCTCCCCAGCAGTGCTCAGAGCCAGAGACCAAGTGGTCCTCCATACCAGCTTCGAAGCCACGGAGGGGGACAGCTCCCACGAGGACCGCAGCACCCCCCTGGCCAGGCGGTGCCTCTGTTCGCACAGGTCCGGAGAAGCGCAGCAGCACCAGGCCCCCTGCTGAGATTGAGCCAGGGAAGGGTGAGCAGGCCTCTTCGTTGGAGAGTGACCCCGAGGGGCCCATCGCTGCACAAATGCTGTCCTTCGTCATGGATGACCCCGACTTTGAGAGCGAGGCATCAGGCACACAGCACAGGGCGGATGAGTTTCCCGTGCGAGATGACCCCTCCGACGTGACTGACGAGGATGAGGCCCCTGCCCAGCCGCCCCCACCCTCCAAGCTCCCTCTCCCCGCCTTCAGACTGAAGAATGACTCCGACCTCTTTGGGCTGGGGCTGGAGGAGGCCGGACCCAAGGAGAGCAGTGAAGAAGGTAAGGAGGGCAAAACCCCCTCTAAGGAGAAGAAGGAGAAGAAGAAGAAAAAAGGCAAAGAGGAGGAAGAAAAGGCTGCCAAGAAGAAGAGCAAACACAAGAAAAGCAAGGACAAGGAGGAGGGCAAGGAGGAGCGGCAGCGGCGGCAGCAGCAGCGGCCTCCGTGCAGCAGGGAGAGGACGGCTGCAGATGAGCTGGAGGCTTTCCTGGGGGGTGGGGCCCCGGGCGGCCGCCACCCTGGGGGTGGTGACTACGGGGAGCTCTAGGCCGGAGGGGGCAGTGGCCGCCCTGGGGCGGGGGGCGTGCCTGTCACTGCCTGGGGAGGCGTTTGCCTCTGCACCATCGCCTTTGCCGCTGCCCGGTGGCTGCCGTGTGCACTTCTGAGCTGGAAGATGCCGGGCATTGGTGGTCCCCGGGCTGGGCCCTGCAGGTGCTGGGCCTCCAGGTCCGGCGTGAGCCTGCTCTGCAAGAAGGGAGGGGACAGCTGGCTTCAGCCAGGCTCAGTGGACACCCTGGCTCTCTTGGGGCAGAGCCGCCTGTCCCCAGTGTTTCTCAGGGATGTGACTGAGGCCCAGGAGGGACCTGTGAGGGTCTGTTTACAGAGGCTGGGCAGGGGCCGCTTGGTTGTGGGGTGAGCACTGCCCCGGCACCTGCTTGCCCTCCGTGCTCACCCGGGGCCGCAGCATGCCTATGGCTCCGCTTCCGGCCGGGAGCCCTGAACACGGGTGTGCAGACGCACCCTAAAGGGCGGCCCGGGCCCCCACGCTACAAGGCTGGCGAGAGACCGAAGGCAGCATGTGAGGCCTCTCCTGGGAGTGGGGGTTGTGTTTCCCACAGTGGCCTCAGCTGGGCCCCCACTCAGGTGAGCCCACAGACAGGAGCCGGGAGGCATTCCTCCCAAACACTCCACTCAGACCATAAAGCACTCCTGTTTCAAAAAAAAAAAAAAAAAAAATTACCAACAAAGAGTCACTATTTGGGCACATTTGGTTGGAAAACACCTAAAATCTCACTTGGTAACAGAATTATAGATTATTCATATTTGAATTGCTATGCCCATATATCTTAAGAGTTTACTTTTATAGGCCAAAATTACAAAGAAGGTTAACTATACCATACCCAGCAAACTAAATTGATGACGATAAAGTAAAGCTAATTGTAATTCATAACTGAAAAGCAGTACTAAAAGCAAGTGATAACCAGCAGCCAACCTAGTACAGCACTAATGATGTACAACAAACAGCCTTCTGGACAGCACAGAGTGGAGGCATTGCAGACTGTGCAGGGATGTCTGGGAAACTCCAGCGAGGAGGTGTTCATTGGGTCTCGGGAGCACCAAGTTTTATTCACTTATCATCTCCTCTAATAACCTCATGAATTTTAGTCATAATCAGAATGATTTGTATGGTATTGTATAACATTTGCCAAAACAAACTGAATAAAATGAATGCATTTTGGGTCCATTATCTAATATTTAATGGGACCCTTTTACCCTACCAGTAACTGCATTTTATATATTGAGAATCTGACGTGGATGAAGCCATTGTTAATCTCAGGATGACATACATGTCATAAATGTTTTATTTAGTCAAAAAAAGTAAGACCTTTGGTTGTGTGGTCTTAATACAGCACACGAGAGTGAAGATACAATGGAAAATATTGAGGGCTTGGAGGAAGTTGGTATATACTTTGTCTTTTTCTTTTTTTTTTCTTGAGATGGAGTTTTGCTCTTGTTGCCCAGGCTGGACTGCAATGGCACAATCTCGGCTCACTGCAACCTCCGCCTCCCGGGTTCGAGTGATTCTTTTGCCTCAGCCTCCCCAGTAGCTGGGATTACAGGCATGCGTCACCACGCCCCGCTAATTTTGTATTTTTATTAGAGATGGGGTTTCTCCATGTTTGTCAGGCTAGTCTCGAGCTCCTGACCTCAGGTGATCCGCCCACCTCAGCCTCCCAGAGTGCTGGGATTACAGGCGTGAGCCACCGCACCCAGCTAGTTTGACTTTTTTAAAGGTTTCTAAGATGATTAAGGAGATGAAACCATTTCAATTGGAAAATAGACTGAACGGATGACATTCACTGGGCAGATAAAAGAAACAAGAAGCTGAAACCTATAAAAGGTTGTGGACACAGGCCGGGTGTGGTGGCTCCCGCCTGTAATTCTAGCACTTCGGGAGGCTGAGGTGGGTGGATTGCCTGAGCTCAGCAGTTTGAGACCAGCCTGAGCTATGGGGTGAAACGCCATCTCTACTAAAATACAAAAAATTAGCCAGGCGTGGCAGCATGTGCCTGTAATCCCAGCTACTTGGGAGGCTGAGACAGGAGAATCGCTGGAATCCAGGAGGCAGACATTGCAATGACCCGAGATCGCGCTGTTGCACTCCAGTGTGGGACACAGAGCACGACTCCGTCTCAACAAAAAAGGTTGTGGATGGGGTGATCTGACACTTTTTCAAAAAATGCCAAAGCTTTAGAACTACAAAGAACCATGAAACTTTTATAAGGTAACTGAAAGATAAGAAAATACAGTGATTCTTTACATCATTTAAAAAATAAGCATCAAAACTCTATAAATCACTAATAGAGGTTCAAGAATGGCTTGGGCAAACTGGTGGGTTAATAAGTCCATAATAAGTTATGCAGCTAGGCGGGGTGCAGTGGCTCAAGCCTGTAATTCCAACACTTTGGGAGACCAAGGCGGGCGGATCACTTAAGATCAGGAGTTCAAGACCAGCTTGGCCAACACAGTGAAACCCCATCTCTACTAAAAAATACAAAACAAAAACTAGCTGGACATGGTGGCACACACCTGTAATTCCAGCTACTTGGGAGGCTAAGGCAGGAGAATGGCTTGAACCCAGGAGGTGGAGGTTGCAGTGAACTGAGATTGCGGCACTGCACTCCAGCCTGAGCGACAGAGGGACACTCTGTCTCAAAAAAAAAAAAAAAAAAAAAAATGTTATGCAGCTAAATCCTCCCATGGAGGTGGTTATTGCTCCTTTTACCCCCGAACACCCTCTGTCGTTTGGGTACCCTAAGGTACCATGCTTTTATATAAAGCACTGTTCTTGTGAGAAATATGTGTAACTTGTGTTTTTTATGTTTAGAGATTTTATTCCCTCAAAGTTGCCCCCAAAGTTAAAGCCACAGCTGCGCCTGCAGGAGCACTGCCACAACCTCAGGATCTTGAGGTTAGTCCCACTAACTTGCTCGCTGGAAGCTATACATGCCTTACTCTCCTTGGTAATACGAAGACATTCATTATATCTCTACTTTATTTTAAATACAGTTTACCAAGTTACCAAATGGCTTGGTGATTGCTTCTTTGGAAAACTATGCTCCTATATCAAGAATTGGTTTGTTCATTAAAGCAGGCAGTAGATATGAGGACTCCAACAATTTAGGAACCACCCATTTGCTGCGTCTTACATCCAGTCTGGTGAGTATCTTCACTACCTCAAGTGTTTGGAAATGCTGTGGTATCTTGGTCCTGTGAAAAAGAAAAACTAAAATCAATGTCTTTATATTTGATTCCTTGACCTGCCATAACAAATTACCATGGACTGGGTAGCTTAAACCAAATAAGTTTATCCTGTCAGAGTTCTAGAGGCTAGAAGTCCAAGTCAAGGTGTCTAAGCCAAGCCAAGATATCAGCAGGGCTGTGATCCCTCTAAAGGTTCTAGGAAGGCACATATCCTCCCCCACCTGTTCCTAGCTTCCAGCAGTTGCCCACAACCCTTCGTGTTCCTTGACCTGCAACTGCATCACCGCAGTCTCTGCGTTTGTTGTCACATGGCCTTCCTTCTGTCTGTGTCCACATTTCCTCCTAATAAGGATACCAGTTATATTAGATTTAGTGCCCACTATAATCCAATATGATGTCATCTTAAGTACTTACATCTGCAGAGACCTTATTACCAAATAAAGTAACATGCAAACATTCTGGCTGGACATAAATTTGGAGGGGAATACTGTTAAACCCAGTATAGTCCCCTAATGTAAAATGAGAAACCACAAGATATTTGCCACAGAGAAGCACTAAATTAGTATCCATATGAATGTTGATGTTAGAGCATAAGAAATTCAGTAAACAAATTTTTAAAACGAAAAAAAGAAAATTAACTCTTTTTTTCCCATATACAAGTCTCTTTCAGAATAGACTAATGAATCCAGTAAGCTTGTATTTGACACTGGAAATTTTACATGAATGTACTTAATGTAAAAATCTATACTTAAGCTTTCTGTTGAGCCTTGTTTTATAATTCTTAACTAAAAAAGGATGCAGGAATTTAGTAAAATTCTTTTTAAATCTGCTCACAACAGATTTTGATATAGTGTGATGTTTGGCAAACTTGGCATTGAAAAGCTACAAAGATAATCATTCTTTTCTTTTTCAAGACGACAAAAGGAGCTTCATCTTTCAAGATAACCCGTGGAATTGAAGCAGTTGGTGGCAAATTAAGGTTTGTTAAATAAGTAATAGAAAATAGTGAAAATGCCAGAAAATATTCAATTTTAAGGGAACTTTTCTCTGTTATCAAGGAGGTTGAGGATTTCTTAAGCAACACAAGAAGGAAAAGACTGATGAATTTGAGTACATCAAAATGTAAAACGTCTTTATGTCTTAAAGTAAAAATTTAAGTAACTGTCTGGGAGTAGATATCTGCAATATATAGGCATACCTCAGAGATGTTGCAGGTTCTGTTCCAGACCACCACAATGAAGGGAATATCGCAGCAAAGCAAGTCATAGGAATTTGGGGTTTCCCAGTGCATATAAAAGTTGTGTTTACACTATACTGTGGTCTACTAAGTGTACAATGACATTTTGTCTTGGAAAAAAAGTACATAACCTTAATTTTAAAATATTTTGTTGCTTTAAAAATGTTAACAGTTATCTGAATCTTCAGCAAGTCATAATCTTTTTGCTGGTGGAGGGTCTTGCCTCCACGTTAATGGCTGCTGACTGATCAAGGTGGTGGTTGCTGAAGGTGGTGGTGACTGATAATTTCTTAAAATCAGACAACAGTGAAGTTTGCTGCATTGATTGACTCTTCCTTTTATGAAAGACTTCTCTGTATCATGAGATGCTGTTTTTAGCCGTTTACCTACACAACTTCTTTCAAAATTAGAGTCAGTCATCTCAAACCCTCCCAGTTTTTTATCAACCAAGATTATGTAATACTCTTTTTTATCATTTCAACAGTGTTCACAGCATCTTCAACCAGGAGTAGAATCCCTCTCAAGAAACCACTTTCTTTGCTCATCCATAAGAAGCATCTCCTCATCTGTTCAAGCTTTATCATAAGATTGCAGCCCTTCAGTCATATCTTCAGGCCCCACTTCTAGTTCTCTTGCTACTCCCACCATAGTTGCAGTTTCTTCCCCCTCTGAAGTCTTGCCTCTCAGAGTCACCCATAAGGGTTGGAATTGGCTTCTTCCAAACTTATGTTAATGTTGATACTTTGACATCCTCCCATGAGTCACAAATGTTCTTAATGGTGTCTAGAATGGTGAATTCTTTCCAGAAAGTTTTTTAATTTACTTTGCCCAGATCCATCAGCATCTTCACTATCTGTGGTAGCTATAGCCTTACAAAATGTATTTCTTAAATAATAAGACCTGAAAATAAAAATTACTCCTTGACCCATGGGGTGCAGAAGGGATGTTCTATTAGCAGGCATGAAAACAGTATCAATCTCCTTGTACATCTGCATCAGAGCTCTTGGCATTGTCAGCAGTAATAATTTGAAAGGAATCTTTTTTCTGAGCAATGGGCTTAAAATATTCAGTCAACCATGCTATAAACAGATGTACTATCATCCAGGCTTTTTTGTTCCATTTACAGAGCACAGGCAGAGTAGATTTAGCATAATTCCTAAGGGCTCTAGGATTTTGAGAATGGTACATGACCTCATCCTAAAGTCACCAGCTGCATTAGTCCCCAACAAGAGTCAGCCTGTCGTTTGAAGCTTTGACGCCAGGCATTGACTTTTCTC
The DNA here is from genome assembly GCF_028885625.2 of Pongo pygmaeus. Lineage (NCBI taxonomy): Eukaryota > Metazoa > Chordata > Mammalia > Primates > Hominidae > Pongo > Pongo pygmaeus. The sequence goes on from NC_072391.2 coordinate 18,506,086, forward strand.
TAGCTACGAAAGTCCTGGACAGCATCTTCCAATGTAAGGCTGTTTTGTCAGCATTGAAAATCTGTGGTTTAGTGTAGCCACCTTCATCGATGATCTTATGTAGATCTTCTGGATAACTTGCTGCAGCTTCTATATTAGCATTTGCTGCTTCACTGTGTACTATTATATTAAGAAGATGGCTTCTTTCCTTAAAGCTCATGAACTAACCTCTGCTAGCTTCAGACTTTTCTTCTGCACCTCACCTCTCTCAGCCTTCATATAATTGAAGAGAGTTAGGGCATTGCTCTGGATTAAGCTTTAACTTAAGGGAATACAGTTAGATCTAATCCAGACCAGTAAAACTCTCTGTTATCAGCAATAAGGCTGTCTTGCTTTCATATCATTCATGTGTTCAGTGGAGTAGCACTTTTAGTTTTCTTCAAGAACTGCACTGTTGCAAGAGGCCTAGCTTTTGACCTGTCTCCGTTTTTAACATGCCTTCTTCACTTCCTCAGAAGCTTAATCCCTTCTAGCTTCTGATTTAAAGTGAGAGACATGAGATTCTTCCTTTCACTTGTATACTTAGAGGCCATTGTCGGGTTATTCATTAGCTTAATTTCAATATTGCTGTGTCTCAGGAGTAGGAAGATCCAAAGAGAGGGAGAGAGACTTGGGGAGCAGCTGGTCAGTGGAACAGTCAGGACAGAAACAGCATTTCTTTTTTTTAATTAATTTATTTTAAAGACAGGGTCTCGCTCTGTTGCCCAGGCTAGAGTGGAGTGGTGCAGACATATCTTATTGCAGCCTTGAACTCCTGGGCTCAAGCGATTCTTCTCCCTCCGCTTCCCAATTACCTAGGACTATAGGCACATTCCTCCATGCCCGGCTAATTTTTTGTTTTTTTTTTTTTGTACAGATGGAGGTCTCACTATGTTGCCCAGACTGGTCTTGAACTCCTGGCCTCAGGTGATCCTCTCACCTCAGCCCAGCATGCTGGGATTACAGATGTGAGCCACTGCACCCAGCCCAGATTTTTTATATATTGTGTTGTCAGTGGTAAAGATGATAGAGAATGTCTCATTCTGCTGATAAGAGTATAAATTGATACAACCACTTAGGAAAGAATCAAAGAATATCTGGTAATATTGAAAAACCCCACAGTTTTTAATCACATTCACAAAGGTATTCTTTATAAAGACTGGAAATGATCTAAGTGTCCATCTTTAGGGAAATGGGTAAAGTATGACAGAGTCATGATGAGACCGCTACACAGCCATTACGGAATGAACTAGATCTATACGTCAACATAGCACAACTGAAGGGCAAAATAGTGTGTGAACAAGCAAGTTTCAAGATTTTTTTAAGGTATTTTAATTTTTTAAGCAGAAAAATACTATGTAGTGCTTATGATTGTGGTTTCCAGAGTGGGAGAGAGTGAGGGAATTGGCCTTGGAAGGGTACGAAAAGATCTTCAACTTTATTTGCCATTTTAAAAAATTGTGGTCAAATGTATATAACATAAATTTTTTTTTTTTTTTTTTTTTTTAAGACAGTCTCGCTGTGTCACCCAGGCTGGAGTGCAGTGGCATGATCTTGGCTCACTGTAACCTCTGCCTCTTGGGTTCAAGCGATTCTCCTACCTCAGCCTCCCTGGTAGCTGGGATTACAGGCATGCGCCACCATGCTTGGCTAATTTTTGTATTTTTAGTAGAGACCATGGTTTCACCCTGTCGGCCAGGCTGGTCTCAAACTCCTGACCTCAAGTGATCCGCCCACCTCGGCCTCCCAAAGTGCTGGGATTACAGGTGTGAGCCACCGCACCCGGCCCAAATTTATCATTTTCTTGAGTGTGCAGTTAAGTGGTATTCAGCAACCATCACCAACATTCAGCTCCAGAACTTTCCTTTCTTCTCCCACCTGAAACTCTGTACCTGTTAAACAATGGCTGCTCATTCTCCCCTCCCCTCAGCCTCTGGCAACTGCCATTCTCTTTTCAGTCTCTACAAATTTGACTACTCCAGGTACCTCATAAGTAGAATCATACAATATTTGTCCCTTTGTGACTGGCTTATTATCCTTAGCATAATGTCCTCAGGGTTCATCTGTGTTGTAACGTGACCAGATTTCACTCCTTTTAAGGTTGAATTATTTGCTGGTTTTTAAAAAAATTTTGAATTTTAGTTGGTGAATATGTGGAGTTTTGTTATATTATTGTTCGCACCTTTTATACTTCAGAAATTTTCTTTCCAAAGGAATTGGTTGATATAACAGAAGATTATAAGGGGAAGCTTACTATCCTGATTCAGATGATTTACTGTAGTTTATTTTCCAATTCAGTGTGACCGCAACAAGGGAAAACATGGCTTACACTGTGGAATGCCTGCGGGATGATGTGTAAGTACCTGTGTGTGTTTAGGACTTCTGCTTTGAAAGAAATACTAAGCTGCTCATTTCTGGTCTTTGTAATGCATCATTATGACCTCTGACTTCCATTTTGGATTATTGTTCATAAACTGCTCAAAAACACTGTGCTTACTGCAAGACGCAAACTTTCACATTGAGAGCATTACAGCTATGTAGAATCTCAAATGTTGGCTTTACATTTTTGACTCGTAATTCTTATCTCGATGTCTTCTGTAGTGATATTCTAATGGAGTTCCTGCTCAATGTCACCACAGCACCAGAATTTCGTCGTTGGGAAGTAGCTAACCTTCAGCCTCAGCTAAAGATTGACAAAGCTGTGGCCTTTCAGAATCCGCAGACTCGTAAGTACATTTCCAGATCACATTTGATTCTAAGATAACTGGGTTTTTTAGAAGGTCAATTTATAGAAGAAAAAAAATTGCTGTCAAAATTTATTTTTTTATTTTTATTTATTTATTTTTTTGAGACAGAGTCTCACTCTGTCACCCAGGCTGGAGTGCAGTGGCACGATCTTGGCTCACTGCAACCTCCGCCTCCCGGGTTCAAGCAATTCTCCTGCCTCAGCCTCCTGAGCAGCTGGAATTATAGGTGTGCACCACCACACCTGGCTAATTTTTTGTATTTTTAGTAGAAACGGGGTTTTGCCATGTTGGTCAGACCGGAGTTCAGTCTTGAATTCCTGGCCTCAAGTGATCTACCCACCTCAGCCTCCCAAAGTGCTGGTGTTACAGGTGTGAGCTACCATGCCTGGCCAAATGTTTTACTACTTGAATTTGAAAATATCTTTTTCAAAAATTTGTTATTTAGATTTATTATTCTTTTGTTTCTAAACATTTATAATCATTTTTCATGTTTGATGGTAAGTAAATTGTTTGTAAGATCCTAGAAGTTTTTCCTGTTTCCTTCCCAATGTTTTGTTTTTGTTTGTTTGTTTTTGAGACAGGGTGTTGCTTGTTGCCCAGGCTGGAGTGCAGTGGCACAGTCTCACTGCAGCCTGAACCTTCTGGACTCAGGTGATCCTCCTACTTCAGCCTCCTGAGTAGCTGGGACTACAGGCACACACCACCACACGCTGCTAATTTTTATTTTTATTTTTTTATGGAGATGAGGTCTCACTCTATTGCCCAGGCTGGTCTCAAACTCCTGGGCTGAAGTGATCCTCCCACCTCAGCTTCCCAAAGTGCTAGGATTACAGGCGTGAGCCACTGTGCCTGACCCCTAGTGATTTTTAAGAGTTGTTTTGCTTACCCCAAATCCTGTACCAGTTTATTGCTGCTGCTATTATTGCTTACTGTTGTGTTGCTATTATTGTTTAGCCATCTCCTCTTTATTGAGTCTTTCCAAAGTAAGTAACTTAATTTTTTTAAATAGGAATCTTTTTTGCATTCATATTTTATGTTTATATGTCTAATTATATAATCTTGACAAGTACAACTGGTAATACAAGTCTGTAAACAAGCGCCGCTGACTCTTGGGAGTCATACAACTTCTGGTGGGAGCAGAAATGTGCAGGAAGAGCAGAAATAGCTCAACTCAGTGGCTCAGCATGGGACAGGCTGCCCTCCACATGCAGGCCTGGGGACTGATGTTATTTCATGATGATGCTTGCTGTCACAGAGAAGCATGATCTTTGTTGCTCAGGATTTCTACTGAAGAAATAGATAGAATAGTACAATTTTAGAAAAGATGACCTATGTGTCCAGAGTGGCTTCTTCCCCACTGGCGGCTGTGAGGCACCAGCCTGCATCTATTCTGCCTGAACAGTTACTATGTAGTCTCCTGGCTGGTGTCAGCCTCCAGGTTTACATCTTGAGTCCATGATGCTTGCTGTCACAGAGGAGCATGATCTTTGTTGCTCAGGATTTCTACTGAAGAAATAGATAGAATAGTACAATTTTAGAAAAGATGACCTATGTGTCCAGAGTGGCTTCTTCCCCACTGGCGGCTGTGAGGCACCAGCCTGCATCTATTCTGCCTGAACAGTTACTATGTAGTCTCCTGGCTGGTGTCAGGTTCCAGGTTTACATCTTGAGTCCATCTCCCACACGGCCATTACAGTGATCCTTCTGACATGAAAGTAAGCCTTCTTATTATCTGTGGGATAAAGTCCAAACAGCATATACATATATGGCCTTGCATGATCTTACCCCAGCCCACTTCTCTTACTTTATGCTCTACCTTCTTCTTCCAGCTGCAATTCCCATTTGAATCAAATTATCGTTATACTTTATGCCTTTGTTTTGTCTGCTTCCTATGCCTAAAATGATGTTCCCAAATGATTTCCCCTGGGAAACACCAGCTCGTTCTGTAAGATGGATCCCATATATTACTTGTATTAATTGTTTTCCAATTCCCACTACCCTTCCCTTGTACCTCTACTGCACTTCTGACACACTGCCGACATTGTACCCATAATACTTTATTTCACAGTTTTTCCTCTTAAAATTTGAGGGCAGGCATTGTATGTTCCACATCTCTGTATTTCTGGCACCTAGCACAGTGCCTCGCATAGGCAAGTTGCCAGGTAATGAGCAACTGAAGGAAATACTGCAGGCAAAAAGGCATTGAAGCAAGAAAGCAGGGAAAGCACCAAGCACCACGGAGGAGTATGTCCCAGTGGAAGCTCCCATTGGTCCCCTGAAAGCTACCTGACAATCTCCTTATTACTTAGAGAGGAAACGTAGGAGTAAGTAAAATTCAGATTAAATGACTTGTCCAAGGTCACATGGCAAGATGGCAGCAGAACCATAACTAGATGGGGACTTCCCAAAACCCAGGCCAGTATACCTTCCGAGTGATACCAGCTAGGTTAAAGTTAGAAAAGTGGTTTAGGTGGACTCCAGTATATAGAAGCTGCTGCCTTGTAATCTTTTTTTTTTTTTTTCTCAGCACATTCTACTGGCAGAAACTGGCAGTTACTAGAGGTTAAATAATAATAAATTTTAAGTCCTGTCAACATATGAATGCCAGAAGATGACCAAATTTGTATAGGCTTGTTGCTTTCTAGGTCTTAAAAATGTTGTCTTTACTGAAAGTGCATTTCCCTAAATGCTTCTTCACTTATCTCACAGATGTCATTGAAAATTTGCATGCAGCAGCTTACCGGAATGCCTTGGCTAATCCCTTGTATTGTCCTGACTATAGGATTGGAAAAGTGACATCAGAGGAGGTACCAATAAAACATATTTTGAAATGTGCTTGTTTTTCACATTAAATTGAACATCTACCATTTCAGGCTTGTTTGTTAATTTTTCCTTTTATCTTCTAACCTTAAGAAATTCAACGTGCTTGCTTTTTCATCCGCCTGCTTTTTAACTAAAATTTTATCTGAACAATTTTTGTATATCCTTTAAGAAATGTTTTCATGACTAAAGGGACATGATCATTACAGAAAAATTAAAAAGTAAAATCAAACAAAATGAAGGAAAAGAAAACATCTCACGTACCTAAAGGCACTCAGTGTTAATACCTGCTATATTTTCTTCTAAACCCTTTTCTGTGTGTATGTATCTTTTTTGTTTGTTTGTTTGTTTGTTTTAAATACGGGGTCTTGCTGTGTTGCCTAGGCTGGTCTTGAACTCTTAAGCTCAAGCAGTCCTTCTGCCTCTGCCTCTCAAAGTGCTGGGATTACAGGCATGAGCCATTGCACCCAGCCTGTGTATCTTTTTTAAACAGTATTTAAATGTTTAAGTATCATAATAGGGGCTGGGCCCAGTGGCTCACACCTGTAATCTCAGTACTTTGGGAGGCCAAGACAGAAGGATCACTTGAGGCCAGGAGTTCAAGATCAGCCTGGGCAACATAGCAAGACCCTGTCTCTACAAAAAAAAAAAAAATGTGTGTGTGTGTGTGTGTGTATGTGTGTGTGTATGTGTATATATAAAATAGGTCCTTTGACTAAAACTCTTTGGTCTCTCTGAATTTGTAAATAAGACTTGAGCCCACTTCCTTAGCTCCCGATCCATCCTCGCTCGCTCATTCACGTTCTTCAGCACACCAGCCTCCGTTTGCTGGCTGTAGGGGTTTGTCACATGCCACAGCCATATGTGCATCTTAGAACTTTGTTTCCAAAACATGAAACATTGAATGCTAAATCTACAAGTGTAGATATGTGCATATAATCTTAATTTCCTATTCCTACCACCCAGACCCAAAAACAGATTTTATCAAAAGACATTAAGAGAAAAATTGGGAATTATCAACACCTTCAAAGTATATCTGACTCAAAAATTTAAGGTTTTTACTCTCGTTTCATTCTTAGTTAGCCGTTACAGAAAACTAAACTGTATCCCTTGCTCTTTTTGACTTATCAATTAACAATTTGATGCCTTCCATTTATATGGCACTTTTATTTACAAATTTTAACTTATATCATCCAACTTGAACAGGCAGCAGTTTTCATAAGACTGGACTCTAATGAGTTTTGAAATTTTTTAGAAATCAAATTCAGCCTCATGAAGATGTGTCATTAAGTTAGCTAAAACATAGCAAAAGTTTATCTACAAGGATGGCTATTGTAATATTGTTTTATAATTGTGAAAAATTAGAAACAAGTTAATATCCAGCATTAGGGAACTAGTTAAATAACTTATAGAATGGAACAGTATTCAACCATTCAAAAATATTAGTTGATACATAAAACTTCACAGCATATTGTCACATAAAGCAATTTACGAATTAGGACATACCAAAAGGTCCCTTTTTTTAATAAAAGGTATGTATGTATGCATTATAGACAAATGCCAAGATGTTAACTGTCATAACTTGGTTATCTCAAAGTTAATAGTATTTTTTAAATGTGTCCCTAGGCTAAAGGAAACTCTAAAGAAATTGGCGCTAGAATACTTGGAGCAATGGCAGCATCAATAGAAAAACATAAATAGAAAAAGAGTATGACTCTCCAAGGTTACTCCATAGATATAGACACCATTCATTTTAGGGCACGGATTATGATAAATTGATTAAAAGTTCAGTTTCATTACTTTAGCCCAGTGATTCTCAAACATTATCACTTTCCTTCCTGAGGAGCCTTTCCAGCCATTTTTTTGTAAACCTCTTACTTTTAATACCACAGATAGAGTTTATGTACTGTATATTTGTACTTTATACATAAAAGTCGTGAGTTTTTTTTTTCTTAGTTACCCCAAACCAATTTTCACCCATCTGGAAGGGATAGCATTTCTGTTGAAAGTAGATGTTTTAGCCCTACTTTTGTATATTAAGCCTAAGGTGGTAATATAAACCAGTGATTAGCAAGTCTCACCAATCTTCGGATCACCTGAGTGGTTGATTGGATGGATGGGTAGTTGGTTGGTTTTAAATAAGGATTCTAGGATTCCACATTTAATATTTTATATCAGTCTGTAGGGTAAGTGCCAAGAATGGGGGACAGTGACCGTTTTTGTTTTTCAAGCTCTCTGAGTAATTCTGTGGTCATAGAGTTTGGACACCCTGGTACAAACAATGACTTCATGGTCAGAAAAGCTTTGTAGAGATTGGCTTCAAAGATGGACGAGAAGGGTGTTGTGGTAAAACTCTGTTAGCCCTGTTATAGAATGTTAATAGTGCTTCATTACTACCTATATAAACACAAAAAGAAACCTGATATACTACGTAAGCTACATTATAATAAAAATCATAGTCCACTTTTTCAAGTTTAGGCCAACGTATGCTCTAATTTCTTTTTATTCCCTTTTTTTTTTTTTTTTTTTTTGAGACAGAGTCTTGCTGTGTCACCCAGGCCAGAGTGCAGTAGCACGATCTCAGCTCACTGCAACCTCTGCCTCCTGGGTTCAAACAATTCTCGTGCCTCAGCCACCCAAGTAGCTGGGATTACAGGCATGCACCACCATGCCTGGCTAATTTTTGCATTTTTAGTAGAGTCAGGATTTCGCTGTGTTGCCCAGGCTGGTCTCAAACTCGTGGCCTCAAATGATCTGCCAGCCTTGGCCTCCCAGAGTGCTGGGATTACAGGCATGAGCTACTGCACCCAGCCTCTTTTTATTCCTTTTATAAATAACAGCTTTGTTGAGATGTAATTCACCATACTATACAACCTATTTAAAGTGTACACAATTCAGTGGTTTTCATTATATTCACAGAGTTGTGCAACCATGACCACAATTAGGTTCTAGTTCTTTTAAGCAATAATTTTTATAATAAAATCCCAGGGTAATTCACCTCAGTTAGTACCTAGTAGTTCATTACAGCAGCTTATAAGGCTAAGTATTTATTTTCTTCCAAGCTGTACTTTTATGTTTTTACAGCTTTTTATATTTATACTAATATAACCTAATAAGTGTTTTTAACTTCCTCAGTTACATTACTTCATTCAGAACCATTTCACAAGTGCAAGAATGGCTTTGATTGGACTTGGTAAGTTTAGAGTATTGCCTGCCTATCAGTTTGCTTCCTTAAGAGCAGTTCTTTAAACTGTAATTATGTGAACATAGGATTGAACAAAATTTGAAAACTTCAGCCTTCTATTTATGTCAGACAGGCAATATATCATAGGATTTTAATTGCTAGTCATTTGTTTTGGAAGGCAGAATCCAACATTTAAATTCGTAAACCACTGGCTTTAAATTCTTTACAGTATTTGTAAAACCTGTGACAAAGGTGAATTTCTCAAAGCAAAGAGCTTTTACAAACTTTTTTAAAAGGAAGTACAGCTTACTAGAAAAACAGGCAGAGGGCATGAACAGACAGTTCATGGGAGAAATATGTTTGTATATGTGTAGCCAACTATCTTTGTTTTAAATGATCAGCCTCACTAATAATTAAGAAAATTTTAATCTGTGATATTGGCAAAATTAAAAGATTGACTCTGCCCAGAATTAACCAGGGTATGGAGAAATAGGCACTCTCACAAATTGTTAGTAGGAATATAAACTAGTACAACATTTTGGGAGATCTTTTTGAATATATCTGTTAAAATTCTAGGCTGGGCATGGTGGCTTATGCCTGTAATCCTAGCACTTTGGGAGGCTGAGGTGAGCAGATCACCTGAGGTCAGGAGTTCAAGACCAGCCTAGCCAACATGGCGAAACCCCGTCTCTACTAAAAATACAAAAACTAGTCAGGCATGGTGACACATGCCTGTAATCCCAGCTATCGAGGGGCTGAGGAGGAGAATTGCTTGAACCCAGGAGGCAGTGATTGCAGTCAGCTGAGATCATGCCACTGCACTCCAGCATGGGCGACAGAGTGAGACTCTGTCTCAAAAAAATAAAATTCTAAATGTTTATACTCGTAGACCCAGTGACTTTTAAGAATTTGTCTTACAGAAACATTAGATCAAGTTTACAAAGTAGTTGTATGAGAATATCATTTGTAATATTTTTTGTTTTGTTTTGCAAATAACAGCTTAAGATATAATTTACATGCCATAAAATTCACCCTTTTGAAGTGAATAGTTCTGTGGTTTTTAATAGCTTCAACTATTACCACTACCTAATTTCAGGGTGTGTTCATCATCCCCCCAAAAGCCCCATACCCATTAGCAGCCACTCCCCATTCTCATCTTCCCCCTGCCTGTGGCATCCACTAATCTACTTTGTTTTTTTTTTTAAGAGATGGAGGTCTCATTCTGTTGCCCAAGCTGGAGCACAGTGGCACAATCATAGCTCACTGCCTTGAACTCCTAGGCTCAGGTGATCCTCCCACCTCAGCCTCCTAAAGTAGCAATAATCTACTTTGTCTCTATAGATTTGACTATTCTGGACATTTCCTATAAATGGAGTCATACGATATGTGGCCTTTTGTAACTGACTTTTCTTACTTAGCATCATGTTTTCAAGGTCCATCCATATTGTAGCATGTGTCAATGTCTTATTCCCTTTTATGGCTCAAGAATACCCCATTACCACATTTTGTTTATTCATTCATTGGCATTTGGGTTGTTTTTACCTTTTGGCTGTCATAAATGTAAACATTTATGTGTACATTTTTCTTAGGACACCTGTTTTTAGTTCTTTTGGTTATGTCTAAGAATAGAATTGCCAGGACATATGGTAACTCTGTTTAACCATCTGGGGAACTGCCAGACTGTTGTCCAAAGTAGCTGCACCATTTTACATTCCCACCAGCAGTGCACAAAGGTTTCAATTTCTCCACATCCTTACCAACACTTATTGTCTGTCTTTCTGATTATGAATGTACTACCGGGTGGGAAGTGGTCATTGTAGTTTTGATTTGTATTTCCCTAATGACAAATGACATTGAACATATTTTCATGTGCTTTTTGTCCATTTGTATAACTTTTTGTTTGTTTGTTTTTTTGAGACAGAGGCTTGCTCTGTCACCCAGGCTGGAGTGCAGTGGCACAATCTCAGCTCACTGCAACCTCCACTTCCCAGGTTCAAGCTATTCTCCGGCCTCAGCCTCCCAAGTAGCTGGGATTACAGGTGCATGCCACCTTTCCTGGCTAATTTTTGTAATTTTAGTAGAGATGGGGTTTCACCATGTTGGCTGGGCTGGTCTCGAACTCCTGAGCTCAGGTGATCCGCCCACCTCGGCCTCCCAAACTGTTGGGATTATAGATGTGAGCCACCGTGTCCGGTCAGCTTTGGAGAAATGTCTATTCAAGTCTTTGCCCATTTTTAAATTTTTTTTTTAATTGTTGAGTTGTAAAGGTTCTTTATATATTTTGGATACTCAAGCTGTTAGCAGATATATTATCTGTAAATATTTTCCTTCATTTCATGGGTCCAGTTTTTACTTTCTTGATATAGTGTTCTTTGATGGACAATGCAATGTTGTTTTAAGAGCTAACTGTTAGAAACATGCTAACGTCCATTAGGAGGGGATTGATCAAATAAATGGTGGTACAGCCATAGAAAGGGATTCTTTATAACCATTAAATATTTGATGTAGACTACTCACTTAGAAATTTGCGAATTATGAAAGATAAGTTAGAAACAATATCAATAGAATGATACCATTTTAGAAATAAATTGAGGATAATATTAACTACACAGAAAAAAATTCTAGATGAATAGTAATACTAAGTATATAGTAAATAGTTTAGTAATAGTAAACTGTAATTGGGTATCTCTGTGTGGCATTATGGCAGGAAGACTCTTATTTATTTTGTAGTGTTTGGATTTTACAATCGTATTTTTAAAACAAGGAAAAAATATTTTATGATTGTGTTTTAGTAATTCTGGTTCTAGCTTTGTTTTGGCTTCTGTTGAAACAGGTGTGAGTCATCCTGTTCTAAAGCAAGTTGCTGAACAGTTTCTCAACATGAGGGGTAGACTTGGTTTATCTGGTGCAAAGGCCAAATACCGTGGAGGTAAGCATTTCATTCTGTTAGGGTTAATTTATCAGAAGGGCATTTCCCCACTAGAATAGCATGTCGAGGTGGAATAGGCCTGAATATTTACTACTCAACAGTCTCAGCACAGAATTGGATGGCTTGGGTATTGTATTTTGAGCATATGTTTTGTGTGTGTTTGGGGACAGGATGGCATGGGGAAAGCACTGAGCCGCAGAAAAGACTCGTGGGTTAATACTGTGTTGTAGGAAATACTGGAGAATGAAACCAATGGTGAACAGGCCATTTTCTTGTTCCCTCTATCCTTAACCTGGCCCCAGGTGAAATCCGAGAACAGAATGGAGACAGTCTTGTCCATGCTGCTTTTGTAGCAGAAAGTGCTGTTGTGGGAAGTGCAGAGGCAAATGCATTTAGTGTTCTCCAGCATGTCCTCGGTGCTGGGCCGCATGTCAAGAGGAGCAGCAACACCACCAGCCATCTGCACCAGGCTGTTGCCAAGGCAACTCAGCAGCCATTTGATGTGAGTCTGAATAGTTGGTATCTCTCTTTTTGCTTTCAAAGGCTCAGTATTTAAGATATAATTCTGATAATCTACTCTTAAAATGTAAGACAAACACACAGAAAATCTTTGTACGATTGAAGAGATAGCCAGGCTTGATTTTAGTATCTTTGAGGGCCTATCAAAAACTCACTGGCTTTTCCACTTTGTCTATTACTTGTCATTAGTAATATAAAAAGAGGAATTGAATGCTTAGAAATAAAGGGAATCCACACATCCGTTCCCTTTAGAATAAAGTTGTAGATATTAAACTTTCCCCTAGATTCTAACTAGTCTTTTTTTCTAGATTTTCTTCTGTCCCCTTCTGTTCTTGTGGCTACTTCCTGAATCTCACTATTCTTTGTTTTCCAACCAAGTGGACAAGATGAACACCAAGAAATTGTTTACAGACTCACTCATTCGCTTGAGATTAAATTTAAAAAGAAAAATGAGAGGCTGGGTGCAGTGGCTCACAACTAAAATCCCCGCACTCTGAGAGGCTGAGGTGGGCGGATCACTTGAGGTCAGGAGTTCGAGACCAGCGTGGCCAACATGGTGAAACCCCCATCTCTCCTAATCCAATGAAGTAATTTAATAGAAATTCCTAGTTCAGAACTTGGCCAGAAATTTAGAGTATAAATAGGATGGCCTCAGAATTATAATTAAAGAAATTGAAGTCCAGGCCAAGCACAGTGGCTCACGCCTGTAATCCCAGCACTTTGGGAGGCCGAGGTGGGTGGATCACGAGGTCAGGAGATCGAGACCATCCTGGCTAACACGGTGAAACCCCGTCTCTACTAAAAATACAAAAATTGGCTGGGCGTGGTGGCGCACGCCTGTAGTCCCAGCTACTCGGGAGGCTGAGGCAGAAGAATCACTTGAACCTGGGAGGTGGAGGATTCAGTGAGCCGAGATCATGCTACTGCACTGCAGCCTGGGTGACAGAGCGAGACTCTGTCTCAAAAAAATATATAAATAAATAAAAGAAATTGAAGTCCATTCTTATGCTTTACATGGACTGAGCCAATGGTTCTCCAAGTTTATTGTACAGAAGAATCACCTGGAACACTTGTTAAAAATCTGGGCTCCCAGGCTACATCCACAGGGACCTGAGTCAGTAGGTCCATTTTGGGAATCTGAAAGTTTGTATTTTTAATAAGAATTTAGATAATTTTTATGTAAATAGTCCACATAAACACTGCAAATCGGTTTCACCCTAGAGAGCTAAAAGCTCTGCTCAAACTAGATAGCAATATCCCTGTTATTCAGAGGCTAAACTCTTGATACCTTGGACATCTGGGTAATGACCACTAAGCAGAAATTTTTCTCTTAACTTTTTGACATGAGTGTATAAGAGAAATGAAAGTAAATTGGTGAAAAAGTCCCTACCAACAGCAGAGAGAAGAAACCAGGTCTGCCTAATGCCAAAGCCCATCTGTATTATAATAATAATGTTTGCAGATTAGTGTTTGCATAAACCTTTAATCATCTAAAGAAGGTTAGACAATACCCAGCATAAAGGAAAGGGAGCAGTCATTTTAGAAATATTTAAATGAAAAAACAAAGCCATGATAGTTCTGAAAGAGGTAACCTATTTACAGAATACTTCACTTCTTGACAGAACTGGTTAAGTAAAATATTAATCTATTTTGTTTATACTGTGAAGGTCCAAGTTTTTTCAAGGCAAACTTAAAGAAATCATGCCCTGTTTTACCTGGTAGAATATCATACAGTAAAGTCTCATTATCTTTCAGGTTTCTGCATTTAATGCCAGTTACTCAGATTCTGGACTCTTCGGGATTTATACTATCTCCCAGGCCACAGCTGCTGGAGATGTAAGCTGCAAACTCACCAAACTTCTTTCATGAACAAGTTATTTCCTCCCCCCCAACATGAACATGTTTTTAGTTAAAATATGGAATGTTTGAACGCAATGCAATGACTTATCAGAGCTCTGTAGAGTATGATATCATTGAAGCATTATCTGCTGTAGGGAAATGTACACATGTATACTAATGCTTCCAGGAAAGAGGAGAGAATTGCCTCCTTCATATTTTGGTTCTGGTTGGACAAGTTGCATTGAGTTGGCTCTGAGACATCTAAATTGAGAACCCAGGAGAGGGGAAGGCCAGGATGTTTATTTGCAAGTCTTCAGTATACAGATTATGTTGAAATCAGGGATATGTATGAATGATTGTAGGAAAAGAAAACTAAAGCTCAATTTCTGGGAAACAACACCATTTAAGGAGTAAGTGGCTAAGAAAAATGGCCCAGGTAAACAGAAAGAAAAAGAGAAGCTGATATATTTGATGGATAGGAAAGAGAGTATGTTTAACACCATTTTGGCCCACAGTGAAATAACATTCATTACCACTGAGAAGTCTGGTAGTTTCAGCAAGCTAGGACATCATGGGTGATCTTAACAGTTTTGACTAGAGTAGTGGAAATTGGCTAAAATGTGTAGTGATTAAGGAATGAATGACAAGTAAGAAATGAGAGGTTGGTGTGGGCTAGTGGAGCTTAGACATTCAAGGAGCAGGTTGTTTTAGGAGAGTTTACACTGAGAGATTAGGTTGAAAGAGACATACTGAACAAAAAGATCGAAGCAGATGTCGGAGATAGAAAATTATAAATGGCTCAAGTCTGAGAAAGGAATACGTGGGATCCAGCACACAAGTGGACCTTTTAGCCTTACAGACAGGCTAATATTGGAAGATATTGGGAAGATGGGGAAGTACCTCCTCAGTGAGGCAGGAGGCTAAGTCATGTTTTGACAGACAAGAGAGGAAAGTTTAAAGAAAGTAGTGAAGTTTGTGACAAATAGTGAGGTACACAAAAAGTGGGTATTCGCTGTAGTGTAGATGTATCCTTGAAATCAGCGACCACAGATTCATAGTACAGTCAGTCAGCACTGTCATGTAATTTTTCTTCAGTTGCATTCACAAGCCTAATGGAGAAATGGAGGAGGTAGGTATTAGGGTTAATCCCAGGTTGGAATCCTGCAAAGTGGGCAGGTCAGAAGTATGAGGAGATAGCAAGGGAGTTGGGAGCATTGGCAAGAGTGATTAAAAGGATGATTCAGGGATCTAGGCTCAATAGAGAAGTGAAGCCAGAGGGGGCCTGATAAATTGAAAGACTGGACAAGTCAAGGAACTAGAGATCTTGATAAAGTGGAAGAATAAGGATAGTGAGATTAAAGACTGAGGTCGGGGTCTTAGAATTGAGGGCTTCAGAGGCATGCAGATTTAGGCTATGATCAGGTCTGGGGTGTGGCTCTGAAAATGGGCAGCTAAAATGAAGGGGAAACGGAGGTCCTAGAATTTAGGTGATCAGAGGGAAAAATAAGTAGCAGGCCCAGCCAGCACTGGGATGGAGAAAATCATGGCCAGATTTATTTATTTATTCAACAAATATTTACCAAGTACCCACATCCCTGGAACTTTATTCTTTCTTTCTTTTTTTAAATACCATACAAGGATTAGATTCCTTCTTGACTCTTGCTTAGTAAGTGTGGACAAGCCTTACAAATTGGCTGTGTATGGATTACTACTCTCTTCTTAGTGAATAGTAAGAGATAGCAGTAGTAATGGCATGACACTGCAAGAGGCTGGGGAAGTTTTAAAGGTGCTTGTTCTTTATGGGTGATTAGAAATCCATGTGTTTGGCCAGGTGTGGTGGCTCACACCTATAATCCCAACACTTTGGGAGGTTAAGGTGGGAGGATTACTTGAGCCCACACATCTCTACAAAAAAAGCTAAAAAATTAGCCAGGCCTGGTAGCATGCACCTGTAGTCCCAGCTTCTTGGGAGGCTGGGGCAGGAGGATTGTGTATAAACAGCTGCTTTATGAACATAGGAAGAATAAGGAACCCATAGTGATGACAGCATTCCGCATGGACACTGTGCTGTTTGTCTGGAACTAACCTTGTATCTGTGTTTTTGCCTCGGTAAAGAAGTGTGTCAGTGCTGCAGAGACTCTGGTACTGACCACAGATGACCAACTTTTCTTATCTGTCCTAGGTTATCAAGGCTGCCTATAATCAAGTAAAAACAATAGCTCAAGGAAACCTTTCCAACACAGATGTCCAAGCTGCCAAGTAAGTCTCAGTATTAACTGTGTTTTATGTTTTTGTTATTTGAAAGTATTCTTTTCAGATTATAACAATATTACAATCTATGCTCATAAGGACTGAGAAGTACACAAAAGCATAAAAAGGGAAACATACCCATATCCTACCACCTAAAGATATAATTGTTAACATTTTGGCCAGGCACAGTGGCTCACTAATCCCAGCACTTTGGGAGGCCAAGGCAGGTGTTTTCATTTGAGACCAGGAGTTTGAGACCAGCCTGGGCAACATAGCAAGACCTCGTCTCCACCAAAATTAGAGAATAATTGTTAACATTTTTCTTAGTTTATTGATCATGCATTTTTAAACATAATCGTTAATATTGTATATATAGATGCTGCTTGACTTACACTGGGGTTAACGCCCTGAGAAATCCGTATATCAAAAATGCATTTAATACCCTAATAAACCAGTCATCCAGCCAAACAAACATAAGTCAAACCGTCATAAGTTAAGTTAGGGACCATCTGTATACTTTTTTATCTTATTTAAATAGCATCCTTATTATAGAAGTTTGAAAATTACAAATAAAAGACAAAAATGATCTCTGATTTCCCTAGCAATGATTCTGTTACCATTGATTCAAATTACTAAAAATTTAAACAATATTCATTGGTGTGTCAAAATACACTTGTGCATTTTCTGCAGTTATAAAGATATCTTTGGGCTTAAAATATTTTTGTATTTCATATTACTTTCTTGGTATAGATTCCCAACTAAGAGTTATAACGAAAGGCTCCATGTTAGAGTGTGTGTATGTGTGTATGTTTAAATAATACATTTGACTAGGCGCAGTGGCTCATACCCGTAATCCCAGGACTTTGGGAGGCTTGGGCAGGAGGATCGCTTGAGGCCAGGAGTTCAACCAGCCTTGGTAATGTGGCAAGACGCTGTCTTTACAAAAAGATAATTTAAAACTAGCCAGGTATGGTAGTGTGTGCCTGTAGCCCCAGCTACTCAGGAGGCTGAAGAGGGAAGATTGCTTGAGCCCAGGAGTTTGAGGCTGCAGTGAACTAAGATCACGCCATTGCACACTAGCCTGGGCAACCGAGCAAGACCCTGTCTCTTTAAAAAAAAAAAAAAAAAAAAAATATATATATATATATATATATATATATATTTCTAAGTCACAAATCTAAAGAGATTGTACCAGTTTATAATCACACCACCAGTATATAAGAGTACCTATTCTACAATAGTTTCTTTCTTCATTACTAATTTATACCCAAAAAAGATCTGATTTTGTTTTGCTTTATAAGAAAGACTAAAATACTTGTCTGCTATTTGGCAATTTATAAATCCCCACTGTCCAGATTGAAAGTGCTATCAACACTCCTAATTCATTAGTAGTTCGAGGGTTTCTCTAAAAGAGACAGACTTGGGACAAAATTGGAAATCAACCTGCATTTTCATACAGCAGCTTAAGACATTTAAGTTTGACTCCATCTACTTAGAACAATTCAAAATGTGAATCTTGCAACTCCGGTGGTCGTTATGATCATTTAGTATTGCCCACAGGGGAAGCATGACAGGGAGAATTACAACCCAGGATGGAACAACCTTTTGGTCATTTCTGTTCCCATTAGTATTGTTAGTTTTGTTATGCTGAGCACACTACAAAGTTGCATCTCTTGTATAAGTACAACACAATTTATTAAATATTGTATACATAGAACCAAGAATCGATAGGATGCAGGGCTGCTTGATTGTACCAGAAACAAAACATGATGAGAATACATTGAAACACTGGATTTACTTCAGAAAAACCTAAGTTTTTCAAATCTAATTTATTTAAGAAAATATATTTTCTTAATAAGTGTAACAGTTCTTAGAAGGTATGGTAATATGCAGAAAGTAGAATTTTGATTATTAATGTCAAGGTATGTTTTCTGCCATTTTGATGGAGTTGATACTTTTTCTTGTAAGTTCTTCCTGAGTGAAAGAGAGAATGTGAGGTGTCATTGCTGAAAGGACACACTAATAACCTCTTGGTAGTTTATTGCAGGTAAAATCATTTTTTAATTAAGCTGACAACGTGGTAAGACTGCAGCATTAAATTGTAATTATGTTTAAATGGAAGTCTTTCTGTAGAGTGTTAAAGGATGATAGTTTGAGGTTCAAATAACTCGACTGTCTTATCAAACACCATGTCTATAAGTAATAAGTTTCTGGGAGAATCGTGAATTGGATTGTTTTATTTCAAGTGGATGCTTTTGTGCCCACATTTAAGCTGCTGTTGCTTACAAGACCTGTACTGCCCTTCCCCACCTGCCTTTTCTATCATACCCTATGCTCACTGAGACAAATCTCAGCAAGAGGCAGGAGTTGCTTCAGTAATCAAAACCTTACATTAAAATAATTTTACCTAGATCTAAGTTCTGGTCCCAAATCAAAAAGCAATCTGTGGAGTTTTCAGTATAGTTTTGTCCTGACAGCTTTCCAAATAGTAACTTAAACAGTACAGTACTTGGTGAACTGAAGAAATAGAATGGAGGCCATTAGCACTGTAAGTTGTTAGTTTGCCTGTTTACCAAAAACACGTTGAGTTTCGGGGCACATACCTTAAAATTGCCCTGTTTCACTGTGTAAGAGGAACTGGCTTGACTACTTCACCCTTGGTGGAAACAGGCCCTAAAAGAGGCAGCAACAGCTGAAGTGGATATCACAGAAATGAACAGACAGCAGAAGCTCTTCAGACACCCCCAAAACCTGCCAAAACTCACAGGTAATACAAGTGAAACGATAGCATAAGAAGAAAATAAACATGAGAATCTTGAAACTATAAGCATTGAACGGTATCCTCCATCCAAGAAGAGAACCCAGTTCATACAAGGAAAAGGCAAAAGGAAAAGGTCAAGACTGTGACCTTTGTAACACTGTGACCCCAGCTGTGGGCAGGTGGAGTTGTCTGTGGTGACACCAACCACAGGCCTGACACCCTGGTTTCACAGAAGGCTTTTCAAGATCCCTGGTCTTCACACTCTAGCAGCCAAAAGGTGGGTTTACAATACGCACTGTCCCCAACTTGCCATGGATCAACTACAATTTTTCAACTTGACTATGGAGGAAAACCATCGCAATTTCAGCTTCCAGTCATGCATTTTTAGTTTGCATTTTTAGTAGAGATGAGGTTTAGTAGAGATGAGTTTGGCCAGGCTGGTCTCAAACTCTTGACCTCAAGTGATCTGCCCACCTTGGCCTCCCAAAGTGCTGGGATTACAGGCATGAGCCACCAAGCCCGGCCTGTATTACTTTTATAATCAGAAAAGAAATCAGGGCAGGTGCAGTGGCTCACACCTGTAATCCCAGCACTTTGGGAGGCCGAGGCAGGAGGATTGCCTGAGGCCAGGAGTTCAAGACCAGCCTGAGGAATACAGCAAGACCCTGTCTCTACCAAAAAAATAATAAATTAGCCAGCTGTTGTGGCATGCGCCTATAGTCCTAGCTACTCGGGAGGTTGAGGTGAGAGGATTGCTTGAGCCCAGGAGGTTGAGACTGCAGTGAGTGAGCTATGATTGTGCCACTGCACTCCTGCCTGGGCTACAGAGTGAGTCTCTGTCTCTAAAATATAAATAAATAATGGTTTTGGTTTTTTTTTGAGACGGAGTCTCGCTCTGTTGCCTAGGCTGGAGTGCAGTGGTGCTATATTGGCTCACTGAAAGCTCCGCCTCTCGGGTTCACACCATTCTCCTGCCTCAGCCTGCCGAGGAGCTGGGTCTACAGACACCTGCCACCATGCCCGGCTAATTTTTTGCATTTTTAGTAGAGACAGGGTTTCACCGTGTTAGCCAGGATGGTCTCGATCTCCTGACCTCATGATCCGCCTACCTCAGCCTCCCAAAGTGCTGGGATTACAGGCGTGAGCCATCGCACCCGGCAATAAATAATGGTTTTAATGTATGAAAAATAAAATGACTAGGAGTAAATACAAGAGAATATTAACAATGGTTGTTTCTAGAGTTGCAATTTGGGAAAGTTTTTTTTTTAATTTTATGAATTTTCCAACCATCTATTCTGAGCCCATATTGTTTTAGAATTCAAAAACGAATAAATTTCATTTCTAAAAGTGTGTGATACAATTCCATAATCCTAGAGGACACACTATCCGTGCCACCACAGTGCCCAGAACCCTGTCTGTTTGCATGAGCAGAGGGTGATGATGCTTCAAGTTCAGTAACTGGCTGAAGTCACTGTCCACATGGAAGCATGAAGCAGCAAGACCCCCCCACACCCTCCTCTCCACCCCCTCACCCCCCCACCCCCGAGCCCTGGCTGCTTGTCCTGGCTCGGTGCCTCGGCTTTGCTGGGAATGCCAAGGACTTGGAGGGATCCTGGGTGATTATAAAAAGCCAAGGCAGCGGGGGCCAGTGCAAGACACTTTTATAACTGTCATTTTGGTTGATTGAAAGGAAAAATAATGCAATCTCATCCTGGTAATTTGATACTTCATCCAGCATGTTGAGAATTTCAAATGTCCATGACACTGAGCTTATGAGAATCACATGGTTTTCAAAAATACGGGCCGTGAAATCCAGAGGATCTGAGTTTGAGCCCTGACTCTGCCACCTGCTGGCTGTGTGACTCTGTGTGTTGTGTCCCTTAATTTCTTTAATTTTCACTTTCTTTCAAATGCTAATGACATTATTATCTATTCCGAGGACTATTATTATCATTATTCTTTTTACATGGAGTCTCACTCTGTTGCCCAGGCTGGAGCGTAGCAGTGTGATCTTGGCTCACTGCAACCTCCACCTCCCAGGTTCAAATGATTCTCCTGTCTCAGCCTCCTGAGAAGCTGGGATTATAGGCGCGCATCACCAGGCCCAGCTAATTTTTGTATTTTTAGTAGAGACGAGGTTTCACCATTTTGGCCAGGCTGGTCTGGAACTCCTGACCTCAGGTGATCCGCCTGCCTCGGCCTCCCAAAGTGCTGGGATAACAGGCGTGAGCCACTGCGCCCGGCTCGCATTGTCTGTTTTTTTAAAGCTGATATTTATTGCGTGGTTACTATGTGCTGGGCACTGTACCAGATTTATCCTTCATTCTGTGCTGTAGTATCCTGTGAGACAGGGGCTGTGTAGCTCAGAGAGTGTGGGTAAGTAAATTACTTGCTAACACATGGCAGAACCAGCATTCAAACTCAGCCAGCCAGTCTCAAAGCCTAAACACTTTACCACATCCCACATCACCTCTCAAAGGTGTTTCAAGAAACCACCATGGCAATGCCCATGAAGAGGGATTTATAACCTCAACCTGATGATATTCAAAGTCAGATTCACTATATCGGCCCCCATACCTGCTCCATCTGAGTTGGAAATCTCAGTGTATCCTTGGTACCTTATTCTCCAACATCCCAACACTCTCCGCCACAGTCAGTCAACAAATCCTATTGACTCTATTTTGGAAATAGCTCCCAAATCTGATTCTCCTCCTCATTCCTACTGCCTAAGTTAGCTCAATTTTGCCTCATCTCTGACCTACACTGTGGCAAAAAACATCTTTTCTGGGTTTTTTTTCTCCCTACTGAAAACCATTCTCCACACTACTTCTAAAATTAGACACACACACACACACACACACGCACGCACACACATCCAATGCCACTCTCCTGCTTAAAAACCTCCATTGGGAGGCTGAGGTGGGAGGATCGCTTGAGCTTAGGAGTTCAAGGTTACAATGAGCTGTGATCACACACCACTGCGCTTCAGCCTGGGCTACAGAACAAGAACCTGTCTCTGAAAAAAAAAAAAAAAACATTAAAAAGGAAACCATCCACTGGTTTCCTGCTATCTATAGAATAATTTATATAACCAATCTTGTCGGTTCTGGGGACAAACAGATTATTCCTAAATTCTCGAGATTATCAGCAAAATATGAGGAGCAGTCTTGCAGTTAAAGCTTTGTAGATATCTTATTCTTTTGGGAAAAATTCCTTGACGTGAAATTGCTGAATCAAAGGATATGCACATTTTTAAAGGCATTTTATATTATCAAGCCATCCTTCAAAAGTGTCATGCCAAGTTATACTCACCAGAAGTGTGTGTGAGGGCTGGGTATGGTGGCTCACGCCTGTAATCCCAGCACTTTGAGAGGCCGAGGCAGGTAAATCACTTGAGGCCAGGAGTTCGAGATCAGCCTGGCCAACATGGTGAAATCCCATCTCTACTAAAAATACAAAAATTAGCAAGACGTAGTGGCGTGTGCCTGTAATCCCAGCTACTCAGCTACTTGGCAGGCTGAGGCATGAGAATCGCTTGAGCCTGGGAGGCAGAGGTTGCAGTGAGCCGAGATCACACCACTGCAGCCTGGGCAACAGAGTGAGACTCTATCTCAAAAAAAAAAAAAGAAGAAGAGAAAAGAAAAGAAATGTGCGTGAGTACTACAACTCATTTATAAATCACATATTTACATGAGGATACCCATGATGTAGAAATGTGTTCTATTTACTTTCAAATCATCAAAGCTGAAATATTGAAAGGCATGTGGTAGATACCCAGCCAATGCTTGTTGAACCTATGAATGAACTGAGTAAGCAGAAGAAAAATTCTAAAGTGCCCCCTGATCTGTGTATGGCTCAAATAATAACATCCTAACATAACTGCTAGTATGCCATGTCTATTTCATGTGGAATTGATTCAACAGCATCCCCTTGCATACAGGGCTGATATTTCTGGATGCTCCAAAATACTGCTTCATCCAGGAAATAAAATCCTTGTATCTGGCCGGAGGTGGTACCCCATGCCTGTAATCCAAGCACTGTGGGAGGTCAAGGCATGGAGATTGCTTGAGCCCAGGAGTTCAAGGCCAGGCTAGGCACAACTTGGTGAGATCGTGTCTCTCCAAAAAACAAACAAACAAACAAAAACTTTCATTTTACCTATATTTACTGTGTATTTATAACCCCAACCTTAGTCTCTACAGTTTTTTACCATCATCTATGCAGGGGAGTTACCCTCTGGAAAAAGGTTAACCTAAACTAAACAGTAAATTGAGTAAAGACATGCTAAAAGTTTACGAATTTATGTTTCCAGATGTGTCTATACAACTCTCTGTTGGGCAGCACCACTAGACTAGATATCCCAGAAGCACTTCAAATTTAATATCTTCCTCCAGAACCTGTCTTTGTGTATTTCCTATGACAGCTGATGACACCTTTGTTTGAGCTAGTCATTGAAACCAGTAAATTTGTACTTTGTTTTTGTTGTTGTTTTTGAGACAATCTCACTCTGTGGCCCAGGCTGGAGTGCAGTGGTGTGATCTCAGCTCACTGCAACCTCCACCTCCTGGGTTCAAGCAATTCTCCTTCCTCAGCCTCCCTAGTAGCTGGGACTACAGGCAGCGCCACCACACCTGGCTAATTTCGTTTTGTATTTTTAGTAGAGACAGGGTTTCACCATGTTGGCCAGGCTGGTCTTGAAGTCCTGACCTCAAGTGATCCACCCGCCTTACCTTCCCAAAGTGCTGGGACGGTGCCCGGCCATAAATTTGTACTTTGACCTACAAATCTGGCTGATACTACCTACGTAAATCTAAATTTATTAACCTATACTCTGTCCCTTACTCTCTACTAGCATTGAACTATTTTGGTCTCAACTTCTCTCTCCCCTAGACAATCCATTTTTATTTCATGTTCACGGTCTCGCTCTGTTACCCAGGCTGGAGCACAGTTGCAGGATCTCGGCTCACTGCAACCTCCGCCCCTGGGCTCAAATGATCCTTCCACCTCAGCCTCTTGTATAGCTGGGACCACTGAGGTGCACCACCACACCCAGCTAATTTTTTGTATTTTTGGTGGAGATGGGTTTCGCCATGTTGTCCAGGCTGGTCTTGAACTCCTGGGCTGAAGCGATCTGCCCACCTCCGCCTCTCAAAATGCTTGGAACAGCTACTTAGGAGGCTGAGGCAGGAGAATTGCTTGAACCCCGGGGGCAGAGTTTGCAGTGAGCCAAGATTGTGCCACTGCACTCTAGACTTTGTGATAGAGTGAGACTCTGTCTCAAAACAAACAAAAAAACTAGAGGCGGGGCCCAGCGCAGTGGTTCATGCCTCTAATCTCAGCACTTTGGGAGGCCACGGTGGAATGATCCCTTGAGGCCAGGAGTTCGAGACCAGCCTGGAAAACACAGTGAGACCCTGTCTCTACAAAAAGTAGAAACGTAGATGCGTGTAATGGCATGCATGTGTAATCCTAGCTATTCAGAAGGCTGAGGCAAGAGGATCACTTGAGCTCAGGAGCTGAAGGCTGTAGTGAGCTATGGAGTGTACCACTGCACTCTCACCTGGGTGAGAGAGAGAGAGAGAGACCCTATCTCTGAAAAAACAAAACCAAACTAGAGTCAGGAGATCATTGGAAGACTCTAGTGAAAAAATGTATTAGTGCTTGTCAAATTTCAGTATGTTAAAATGCACATTCTAATCCAGAGAGTCTGAGGTGGGCATCTAAGATTCCTAGATGTTCCCAGGTGATGTTGAGACTCTGATCCATGGACCACACTCTGAGTATCAAGGGTCTCCATGAGAAACAGCAATGGTCTGAAATAAGCAATGGCAGTGGAATCAAAGAGGGGATGGACTAAACAAATATAAAAATGATAGAATGTGGCCAGGTGCGGTGGCTCACACCTGTAATTCCAGCACTTTGGATGGCCATGTAGGGCGGATCACTTGAGGCCAGGAGTTCGAGACCATCCTGGCCAACATGGCAAAACCCTGTCTCTACTAAAAATAGAAAAATTATTATGTACCACCGGGTATGGTAGTGGGCACCCATAATCCCAGCTACTCAGGAGGCTGAGGCAGGAGAATTGCCTGAACCCGGGAGGCAGGGGTTGCAGTGAGCCAAGATTGAACCACTGCACTGCAGCCTTGGTAACAGAGTGTAAGACTCTGTCTCATTAAAAAAAAAAAAAAAAAAAAAAAAAAAAAACTTGTTGACAAAGCAGCGTGAGATAGCCACACTGAGTTGACAAAGATCTCATCCATGGTAAAGAAGTCTGGGCCTGTCTGGGCCTGTCTGGGCCTGTCTGGGCCAGGCACAGTGGCTCATGCTTGTAATCCCAGTGCTTTCAGAGGCTGAGGCAGGAGGACTGCCTGAGGCCAGGAGTTCAAGACCAGCCTGGGCAATATGGTGAAACTCTGTCTCTACAAAAAAAAAAAAAAAAAAAAAAATTATCCAGGTATGGAGGCCTGTAGTCCCAGCTACTCCAGAGACTGAGGTAGGAGGATTGCTTGAGCCCAGCAGGTCAAGACTACAGTGAACTATAATTGTACTGCCTCACTCCAGCCTGAGCAACAGAATGAGACCCTGTCTCAAAAAAAAAAAATCTGAATTCATCTGCACAACCTGTTTTGAAATACTAGCTTTTTGAAAGTAACTCTCAGTCCCCTGTGTTATTTTTAAGGACCCATTAGAGATATTTGGAACCTCCCACTAAGATTCCTTAGCACAGCAAATTTCTCAGAAGCACAAAGGAAAATAAAATAGAAACATTTATTTAGCATATGCCGTGAGCCCTTCATACTTTTGTCCATGTCTGGTGCCCTGGAATAGCTCCATGGCCACCAGACACACACACACACACACACACACACACACACACACACACACACACACACACACACACACAATAAGCTGATCATTCCTTTATGTCACTATTGTATCCCTTTTATTTATTTAGTTGTTTATTTATTTTGAGATGGAGTCTCGCTATGTTGACCAGGCTGGAGTGCAGTGGCACGATCTTGGTTGACTGCAACCTCCACCTCCCGGTTCAAGCGATTCTCCTGTCTCCCAAGTAGCTGGGATTACAGGTGCCTGCCACTATGCCTGGCTGTCACTACTGTATTTTTGATATACCTCTTAAACTGCACTAGAGTTACTAGAAGCATGATCATAAGAGTGTGGGTTTGGAAATCAACCTGACTCTGCCATGTATTGGCTCAGTGGCAAAGGGCAAGGACCTTTGTTTTCTCAGCTATAACAATGAGTGAATGCACTATAGCAAAGATGTGGACTCAATCTAAGTGTCCATCTTCAGATGACTGGATAAAGAAAATGTGGTACATATAGGCAATAGAATACTATTCAACCATTAAAAGAATGAAACCATGTCCTTTGCAGCAATATGGACAGAACTGGAAGCCATTATCTTAAGCCAGCCAGACACAGAAAGACAAATATTGCATGTTCTCACTCATAAGTGGGAGCTAAAGAATGTGTACACAGAAATGTAGAGTGTGGAATGATAGATGATGGGGATTGAGAAGGCTTAGGGTGTGGGAGGTGGGTGGATGATGAGAAGTTACTTATTCAGTACAATACACGTCATTTAGGTGATGGACAGCCTAAAAGCTCTGACTTCGCCAGTATGAAATCTATGCATGCAACAAAATTGCACCTGTACACCATAAATTTCTGGAAATGTTTATAATGGGAGTTTGCAAGTTGTTGGTTTGTATGGCAAAAAAATGAAAATAAATGAATCAGCTGAGCATGGTGGCTTACGTCTATAATCCCAGCACTTTGGGAGGCCAAGGTGGGTGGATCACTTGAGGCCAGGGGTTCGAGACCAGACTGGCCAATGTGGCAAAACCCTGTCTCTACTAAAAATAACAAAAATTAGCTCAGCATGGCGGTGCGCTCCTATAGTCCCAGCTACTCAGGAGGCTGAGGCACGAGAATCGCTTGAACCCAGGAGGTGGAGGTTGCAGTGAGCCGAGATGGCAAGACTCTGTCTTAAAAAACAAAACAAAAGACAAAACACACAAAAATAAAATGAGAATGATATCTACTGTGTTATAAAAAAGGTCCGGTGTATCCTTTACGATGCTTTCCTTCAAGTAACAGAAAACCTAATTCACAGTGGTTTGAAAAATAAAGGGAATCTACTAGCTCCTATAACAGAAAAGCCCAGAGCAGGCTTTGGGCATAGGCTATATCAGAGGTTATGAAATCATCAGAATTTCTCTGAGATTCTTTCAGTGATACCCTCTTGTCTCCATGTCTTTCATGGTAACAAAAATGGCTATGGTAGTCCCAGGCCTTACATCTATATTAACATCTCTGTGACACAGTTGTTCTGGTTTTCCAACAAAGGTCATGAGATTCACTCTAATTGGGCAGCTGCAGATAACATGATTGTCTCTGAACCCTGTAGGAAGGGGCATGAAATGCCCTGATTGGCTTAATCTGTCATGTGCTCCACCTCTTGAGCCAAGTAAAGTCATCTTCTGGGAAGATCCCCAAAAAGGAACTGGGAGCTGTTGGGAAGTGGGGGAGGTAAGGAAATCGATGGTAGAAACCATTCAACTACACCATGCCAATTACCACATGATGTAAAGGGCCTGGCATAGACCCTTATCTACAGTTAGTGAGCATACAAAAAGTGGTAGCTGTAATTTGCTTAGAAGTCTGTCTGCTGGCCGGGTGCAGTGGCTCATGCCTGTAATCCCGGCACTTTGGGAGGCTGAGGCAGGTAGATCACCTGAGGTCAGGATTTCGAGACCAGCCTGACAGCGTGGCAAAACCCTGTCTCTACTAAAAATACAAAAATTATCTGGGCGTGGTGACATGCACCTGTAAGTCGCAGCTACTCGGAAGGCTGAAGCAGGAGAATCTCTTGAACCCTGGAGGCAGAGGTTGCAGTGAGCCACGATCGCACCACTGCACTCCAGGCTGGGCGACAGAGGGAGACTCCTATCAAAAAAAAAAAAAAAAGGTGGCCGAGCGCAGTGGCTCGTGCCTGTAATCCCAGCACTTTGAGAGGCCAAGGCGGGCGGATCACGAGGTCAGGAGATCTAGACCATCCTGGCCAACACGGTGAAACTGTGTCTCTACTAAAAATACAAAAAATTAGCCGGGTGTGGTGGCGGGCGCCTGTAGTGCCAGCTCCTCGGGAGGCTGAGGCAGGAGTATGGCATGAACCGGGGAGGCGGAGCTTGCAGTGAGCCAGGATCGCACCACTGCACTCCAGCCTGGGTGACAGAGCGAGACTCCGTCTCAAAAAATTAAAAAAAAGGTCTGTCTGCTAGACCGTAGGCAAATAGCCGGGTCCTCATCTTATTCACCTTGGAAATCTCCAAAGGCTAGCATAGTGTCTGGGACAGACAGCTTAAATACTGTTGAATTAATGTTGGCAATTGAAATTGTGAAATAGTTATAGAAATTATTTCAACAACCAAAAAAGAGGATTGCATGGCCTCAGGTAATATGAAAGCATAAACTATTGCTGATTCATAGCATTAATAAGATAAAGGAGCTGCATATAGCTGAGTTATAGACTGGGGATATAATTGGGATATATTCCAGTACATATTTTAAGTGTCTATTATAAATTTTGGTCACTTTAGAAAAGAAATGCTAAGCAAAGTGTTCTGGTGTGTTTTGCCTGTCTTGGTAGTGGTAGGGAAGAAAATCAGTCTTTTTCTTTCTTTTCCCCCTTAAAACTATTTAAGCAGGGAACTGGGCACGGTGGCTCATGCCTGTAATCCCAACACTTCAGGAGGTCAACGTGGGAGGATCACTTGAGTCCAGGAATGTAAGACCAGCCCGGGCCACATAGTAAGACCTCATCTCTACAAAAAAAAGTAATAAAATACCAGGGCTGGGCGCGGTGGGTCACACCTGTAATCCCAGCACTTTGAGAGGCTGAGGTGGGCAGATCACGAGGTTAGGAGATCGAGACCATCCTGGCTAACACGGTGAAACCCTGTCTCTAGTTAAAAAATACAAAAAAATTAGCCAGGCGTGGTGGCATGCTCCTATAGTCCCAGCTACTCAGGAGGCTGAGGCAGGAGAATTGCTTAAACCCGGGAGGTGGAGGTTGCAGTGAGCCGAGAACATGCCACTGTACTCCAGCCTGGGTGACAGAGAGAGACTCCTTCTCAAAAAATAAAATAAAATAACAGGGTGTGGTGGTACATACCTGTGGTCCCAGCTACTCAGGAGGCTGAGGTGGGAGAATCTTTTGAGCCAGGGAGTTCAAAGCTTCAGTGAGGCATGGCAGTGCCACTGCACTCCAGCCTGGACAACAGAGTGAGATTCTGTCTGAAAAAAAAAAAAAAAAGGCCAGGCCCAGTGGCTAACACCTGCAATCCCAGAACTTTGGGAGGCTGAGGCAGCTGGATCATCTGAGGTCAGGAATTTAAGACCAGCCTGGCCAACATGGCAAAATCCCGCCTCTACTAAAACTGCAAAAATTATCCGGGCATGGTGGTGCGCACCTGTAATCCCAGCTACTCAGGAGGCTGAGGCAGGAGAATTGCTTGAACCAGGGAGATAGAGGTTGCAGTGAGCCAAAATGGTGCCACTGCATTCAGCTTGGGGGACAGAGTGAGACTCTGTCTTAAATAAATAAAAATTATTTTAAAAAAAAGGATCCCCTGGACATACAATAAGTAATCTCCTACTACTTAGGCAAATAAATAACAATTCTATCATTTGGGAATCTTAAGATCGGTTCTACCACTTTATGGAACTTTAGAATCAATCTCTATTTTAGAGATACTAACATTGATTGATCCTACTATGTGCCAGGCACTGTCCTTCACACCTTCACATATATGATCTCATTTAATCCTCATTTAATTTTGGCAGAGAAAAGTTGAGCTCCTTACCCAGGATCGTATAACTGCGAAATAAAGACCAAAGCACATGCCTTACTCTTCTTTTTTTTTTTTATTTTTATTTTTATTTTTATTTTATTATTATTTTTTTTATTGACTTAATATGTTTCTTTTTTTTTTTTTTTTTTTTAAGTTACATATGTATACATGTGCCATGCTGGTGCGCTGCACCCACCAACTCGTCATCTCGCATTAGGTAACTCTTCTTGTTATTAGAAAAGATTTCCTTCTGTAAACCTCAGGGACTTTACAAGCGAAATATTGGATTACTGTAATATGATTCATCAGCCCAATTTAATATTACCTATTCATTATAACGTAATGCTGCTCACACAACTGAGAAAACGCTGTTGCTTTGCCCCCTCTGGCTCAGTAGCAGCCATACATAAATCACAGAACTATAAACATATGCTAATTGCACAACCTACATAGGCAATCAATATTAAGAAAAATTTTTACTGCCCAATATTTCTGTGGTTGAAAATGTACAGTCTAATTTTGATCTGCAGTAACATCTAGGTTAATGTGATTCAGAAGGAAAACATTTGTTGTTGCCATGAGAAGAGGCATTGAAACGCTGAATCACCACCTCAAATGTTACCACTATTAATATAAGGAGATACATAGGAAGATCGAATTAGACCATCTCGGACCACCAGGTTTACAATTCCACCTGCAGATACATGCAAGAAGTATTGTCACAATACTTATGTCACGTTATTCCATTGAGGTCTTCACCAACTAAGCTTATAATTAATGTGTGGTCATTTGGTCAATGTCACCGGCGTAGCATACTAACAAAAAGAAGGGTTGCAAACTCAAATGCCTATAGGGCAGAATGTAAGACGGTAGGAAGCAAAGTATATAGGGAACTATATAATAGAGGCTGCAGATTCATGGCACATTCTAAAGCACAGCAGTCCCCAACATTTTTGGCACAAGGGACCGGCTTTGTGGAAGACAGTTTTTCCACAGGTGGCAAGGGATGGGGCGCAGGACGATAGTGGTCTTGGGATGAAACTGTTCCACCACAAATCATCAGGAATTAGATTCTCATAAGGAATATGCAACCTGGATCCCTCGTGTGTGCAATTTACAACAGGGTTCATGCTCCTGTGAGAATCTAATGATGCTGCTGATCTGACAGGAGGCAGAGCTCAGGCAGCAATGCAAGCAATGGGGAGCGGCCAGAAATACAGATGAAGCTTCAGTTGTCCACCCACTATTCACCTCCTGCTCTGTGGCCCAGTTCCTAACAGGCCACAGACCAGCACAGGTTCATGGCCCAGGGATTAGGGACCCCTGCTGTGGCACATTGCTTAATAGAGGACTGTAGCAGCCATGTGCCCAGACCTTTCCTTTTTTTCTTTTCTTTCTTTTTTTTTTTTTTTTTTTCTTTTTTGAGACAGTCTGGCTCCGTTGCCCAGGTTGGAGTGTGGGAGTGTGATCACAGCTCAACCTCCCAGGCTCAAGCAATCCTCTCACCTCAGCCTCCCAAGTAGCTGGGATTACAGGCGCACTCTACCACACCCAGCTAATGTTTTGGTGTTATTTGTAGAGATGGGGTTTTGCCATGTTGCCCAGGCTGGTCTGGAATTCCTGAGCTCAAGCTGTCTGCCCATCTCCGCCTCCCAAAGTGCTGGGATTGCAGGAGTGCACCACCACACCTGGCCTGAAACCCAGATTTTATATATTTATATATTTATTTGTTTATTTATTTATTTATTTTTGAGATGGAGTCTCGCTCTGTTGCCGAGGCTTGAGTGCAGTGGCACAATCTTGGCTCACTGCAACCTCCACCTCCCTGGTTCAAGCGATTCTCATGCCTCAGCCTCCGGAGTAGCTGGGATTACAGGCACATGCCACCACGCCTGGCTAATTTTTGTATTTTTAGTAGAGACAGTTTCACCATGTTGGCCAGGCTGGTCTCGAACTCCTGACCTCAGGTGATCCACCTGCCTCAGCCTCCCAAAGTGCTAGGATTACAGGCATGCACCACCACACCCAACCTGAAACCCAGATTTTTACTATGAAATCAAAGTCTTCAAACCTTCTAGATGTCATAAAAAGCACACTGTGGACCATTAGTTTGCAACTGCCAATCTAAAATATCATAGACAGATAGGCAGATCACTTGAGGTCAGGAGTTCAAGACCAGTCTGGGCAACATGGTGAAATCCCATCTCTACTAAAAATACAAAAATTCGCTGGGTATGGTGGCGCATGCCTGTAGTCCCAGCTACTCGGGAAGCTGAGGCAGGAGAATCGCTTGAACCCGGGAGGTGGAGGTTGCAGTGAGCCAAGATCACGCCATTGCACTGCAGCTTGATCAACAGAGTGAGACTCCATCTCAAAAAAGATAAAAATAAAAATAAATTCTCCCTAGGATGGTCTTTTCTCCTTTACCAGAGAGGATCCTCAGCTACCATCCTCTCTAAAGCAAGGCTGTGGAGTCCTTAAGTGTAATAAGTGTAATAAGCCCTTAGCCTTATTACAATTATTCTGCCCTCCTGGAATGTTCAAGTGGTCATGGCACGGGCAGGGGGTGAGAGGAGAGAGCAGTGGGTTTGGTTGGGTTGTAGACAAAGAAAGGAAGGAAGAAATGAATAAAGATGTAGTTAGAGAAGGATACACTTAACAAAGGAGAAGAGAACTAGGAAAAGACAAGCTTTTACTTGAAAAATACCAAAAAATGTTACTCAGTAATTACTGCCTTCTATCCACAAGGTTAGCTACAGTTCACAGATCTTCATGGGTTCCTAACCTTTCAACTCCAGCACATACTTTATCTTTAAATTCCAGATTTCCCTTTGTATGTATCAGCTGTTGAAAGTATTAAAAGAAACTTTTTCAGTCATTTTAATTGCATTAGCAGTGATTTAATTTTTTTAGATGCTAAACCTTATGGGTGAAAGTGGATTAAATGTACCCAAATGCAACATCAAAATCTTCAGGCACAAAAACCCATTAACTTTTTAATACTCTCAGAAGATGAACCTAATTTCAAATGAAAGCTGCCTCCAGAATATATTGTTAAGCATATCCTAGATATAATTCATTCTAGCAAACATTCTTTAGAAATTCATATAACATTTTACCGTACTAAAAGTAAATAGCCCATGTAACAAAAACTATCTTTTCATAACTTCAAATTAATTTTAAAGGTGACTGACGGTCCTTGGAAGAGAAACAGTAAACAAATAAGGCAGTAAACAAATAAGGTTTATAGCAATGATGTATGAGTTAGAAATTGCAGTTCCAGGCCGGGTGCGGTGGCTCACGCCTGTA
This sequence comes from Pongo pygmaeus, assembly GCF_028885625.2. NCBI lineage: Eukaryota > Metazoa > Chordata > Mammalia > Primates > Hominidae > Pongo > Pongo pygmaeus. The sequence goes on from NC_072391.2 coordinate 18,539,345, forward strand.
ATCCCAGCACTTTGGGAGGCTGAGGCAGGCAGATCATGACGTCAGGAGATTGAGACCATCCTGGCTAACACAGTGAAACCCCGACTCTACTAAAAATGCAAAAAAAAAAAAAAAAAAAAAATTAGTGGGGCGTGGTGGCGGGCGCCTTTAGTCCCTGCTACTCCGGCTGAGGCAGGAGAATGGCGTGAACCCGGAAGGCAGAGGTTGCAGTGAGGCGAGATTGCGACACTGCACTCCAACCTGGGCTACAAAGTGAGACTCTGTCTCAAAAAAAAAAAAAAAAAAAAAAAAAAAGGAAGAAATTGTAGTTCCAGATAATCTCTCTATTAAAGAGACTGTCTACACTTAGCTTGGTCAATTGTAATGAACATAGTTGATGTGAAGTCCCCATATAAATACAACCTGAAATACCAAAGTTAATTTACTTTTCTTTCTTTCTTTTTTTTTTTTATAGACAGAGTCTTGCTCTGTTGCCCTTCCTGGAGTGCAGTGGCGTGATCTTGGCTCACTGCAACCTCCGCCTCCTGGGCTTGAGCGATCCTCCTGCCTCAGCCCCCCAAGTAGCTGGGAGGACAGGTGCAAGCCACCACACCCAGCTAATTTTTGTATTTTTGGTAAAGATAGGGTTTCACCACATTGCCCAGGTTGGTCTAGAACTCCTGAGCTCAAGTGATCCTCCCACCTTGGCCTCCCAAAGTGCTGGGATTACAGGCGTGAGCCACCGTGCCAGGCCAGAAAATTTTAAACACGCACGAACTCTCAAGTGGCCTGATTCCCTCTCACCAAACCAATCACAATACAAATAAAAGAGAATAACTTATATTAGTTTTTGTACAAACAAAAAAGACTGATAAATTGTGAATGATGCATGGGCATATGCTTTTGCATTATTTAAAGCTAAAGGGTGATCAGCGGAAATTTTCTTCTGTTAGTACTTTAATACTTTTTATATTTATCGGCTCACTACAACCTATGCCTCCCAGGTTCAAGCGATTCTCCTGTCTCAGCCACCTGAGTAGCCGAGACCACAGGACGCACTGCCATGTCCGGCTAATTTTGTATTTTTAAGAGAGACGGGGTTTCACTGTGTTGGCCATGCTGGTCTTGAACTCCTGACCTCAACCGATCCGCCTGCCTTGGCCTCCCAAAGTGCTGGGATTACAAGCGTGAGCCACCGCACTCAGCCTTATTATAATTGTTATTATTTAAATCTCTTTTGCTCTCTCCTTCAAGAGAGGACTCATCTCATTCAGTTGCATCCATTTATTTATTCATCTTCTGCCTCCTGGGCTTGAGAGATCCTCGTGCGTGAGTCTCCCAAGTAGCTGGGACTACAGGCTCACACCACCATGCTTGGCTAATTTTTGTAGGTTTTGGAGAGACAGGCTCTTGCCATGTTGCCTAGGCTGGTCTCAAACTCCTGGGCTCAGATGATCCACCTGCCTTCGCCTCCCAAAGCACTCAGATTATAGACATGAGCCATCATGCCCAGCCCCAAGTACTTTTGTACAAAATGCAAACACTGTTCTTCCATCACAAAAGTGATACCACAGCTTCTGTAAAGTTTTGCACCAGGTAGTACTTAGAATTATCTTGGGTACAGTTTTTTTTGTTTGTTTTTTTTTTGAGACGGATTCTCGCTCTGTCGCCCAGGCTGGAGTGCAGTGGCCTGATCTCGGCTCACTGCAAGCTCCGCCTCCCGGGTTCATGCAATTCCCCTGCCTCAGCCTCCAGAGCAGCTGGGACTACTGGTGCCCATCACCATGCCCAGCTAATTTTTTGTATTTTCAGTAGAGACGGGGTTTCACCGTGTTAGCCAGGATGGTCTCGATCTCCTAACCTCGTGATCCGCCCGCCTCGGCCTCCCAAAGTGCTGAGATTACAGGCATGAGCCACCGCGCCTGGCCTACTTTTTGGTGTTAAAATGTATCTTATTATTACGAAACAGTTTTTCCATTGTATTAACTACTTTTACAACAAAGCAAATAACAAGTTATTTTACAAACCATTTAGAAATTTCTTTACTATGGTCCCAATAATGTAAAATATATTAATGCCTCTTACATTCAGATAAATTATACACTTGGAAACTACATACTTATGACTTACAGAAACTTACATAAACAAATTATACAAATTATATGCTCAATTTTTAGGTATATAGTCTTAAATTAAGCTTAAATATACATTCTCAAGATAAATTAACAGTTCAGGGCTTCACAACTTGAAATCTGTGGAACATGACATTGGAAACAACAGAACTCTGGTGGAATTCTTAGGTGGAATTTACTGAAACTTTTTTTTTTTTTTGAGACAGAGTCTCGCTCTTTGCCCAGGCTGGAGTGCAATGGCGCGATCTCGGTTCACCGCAGCCTCCGCCTCCTGGGTTCAAGCGATTCTCCTCCTCAGCCTCCCGAGTAGCTGGGATTACAGGCATGCGCCACCACACCTGGCTAATTTTGTATTTTTAGTAGAGACGGGGTTTCCCCATGTTGGTCAGGCTAGTCTTGAACTCCTGACCTCAGGTGATCTGCCCTCCTCGGCCTCCCAAAGTGCTGGGATTACAGGCATGAGCCACCATGCCAGGCTGGCCCTTTTTTTTTAATCACTTAACATATACCTTGGAGAACTTTCCATTTTGGGAGTTAAAGAGATTTTTTTTGTTTGTTTGTTTTGAGACAGGGTCTCCCTCTGTGACCCAGGCTGGAGCTGGACCTTGGCTCAGTCTAACTTCCACCTCCCGGGCTCAAGCAGTCCTCCCACTTCAGCCTTCCAAGTAGCTGGGTCTACAGGCACATGCCACCACATCCACCACATCTAGTTTTTGTAGTTTTGTAGAGACAGGATTTTACCATGTTGCCCAGGCTGGTCTTGAACTCCTGAGCTCAAGTGCTCCACCTGCTTCAGCCTCCCAAAGTACTGGGATTACAGGCATGAGCCATCTTGCCCAGCCTGTTGTTTATTTAATACCTACTAAGTGCCAACTACCATAGAGGACATAAAGATGATTCAGTCTTTGCAGAAGTCATTTTCTTTCTCTCTCTTTCCTGTTATACAGCACAAAATTAATGGACTAAATAGTCCGTCACTAGATAAACAAGCCCTAAGTAATCAGGCACTTGCTGCAGTTTTTACAAAGTTTAAAAAGCCATATGAAACACAGTATACTCCAAGTAATAAGAGGCAAATATGCGAAGTGTTACTGCTGGGGAATTTACGGACTATTCTCTTCTGTAATGTATCTGCTGTGGTCTGAATGTGTTCCCCAAGATTCATAAGTGAAAACTGAACCGCCAGTCTGGTAGTATTAAGAGGTGGGGCATCATGAAGTCATGAGGGCATGGGATTAGTAACCTCATAAAAAGGTTGGTGGGAATGAGCTGGGCCCTTTCATTGCCCTTACATCCCTCTGTCACGTGAAGACGCAGCACTGGTCCCCCCAGGAGGACATAGCAGCAAGGTGCCGTATTGGAAATGGCCACCATGCCCTCACCAGATACCAACCTGCTGGTAACTTAATCTTGGCCTTCCTAGCCTCCAGAACTGTGAGAAAGAAATTTTTGGGGTTTTTTGTTTGTTTGTTTGAGACAGGGTCTCTGTCACCTAAGCTGGAGTGCAGTGGCATGACCTCGGCTCACTGCAACCTCTGCCTCCTAGGTTCAAGTGATTCTCCCACCTCAGCCTCCCGAGTAGCTGGGATTACAGGTGTGCACCACCACACCCAGCTTTTTTTTTTTTTTTTGTAGCGTTGTACAGACAGGGTTTCGTCATGTTGCCCAGGCTGATCTCAAACTCCTAAGGTCATACGATCCACCTGCCCTGGCCTCCCAGCATGCTGGGATTAAAGGCGTGAGCCACTGTGCCTGGCCAAAATTTCCGTTTTTTATAAATAACCCAGTCTTTGGTACTTTCTTATAGCCGCACGAACAGATAAAGACTGTACCTATCTGTTGGCTGGGCGCAGTAGCTCACGCCTGTAATCCCAGCACTTTGGGAGGCGGAGACAGGCGGATCACGAGGTCAGGAGATCGAGACCATCCTGGCTAACATGGTGAAACCCCGTCTCTACTAAAAATACAAAAAATTTAGCTGGGCGCGGTGGCGGGCGCCTGTAGTCCCACCTACTTGGGAGGCTGAGGCACGAGAATGACATGAACCCGGGAGGCGGAGCTTGCAGTGAGCCGAGATCGCGCCACTGCAGTCTGGCCTGGGCAAAAGAGCGAGACTCCATTTCAAAAAAAAAAAAAAAGAAGACGGTGCCTGTCTGTCTATCTCCCTCATAGGTCAGTTTCCACCTGATTGTAACCACATCAAGTATCCTAGTATATTTCCTATTTACAGAAAAATAAATGGGCAAATACTGTCATTTACAGAGAACCTGCTCTGTCCTGTACACTGTGACATATTTTGTGGTTTGTGATTATGTGCTGTGATCCTTACGATAGCTCTAAAATAGCTCAAAAAGTTATTCCCATTTTGTACATAAGGAAATTGAAGTTCTGGAAACATAAGGCAATTGCCCAAAGTAATAGAGTAAATGACAAAGCTAGGATTTCTTTCTTTTCTTCCATTAATTAATTAATTATTTGAGATAGGGTCCCTGTTGCGGGATGCAGTGGGGAGATCATAGCTCACTGCAGTCTTGACCTCCTGGGCTCAATTGATCCTCACGTCTCAGCCTCCTGAGTAACCGGGACTACAGGTGCACACCAACGCTATGGCTAATTTTTGTATTTTTCTGTAGAGATCTGCCTAGGCTAGGCAGAGATTCTGGCTAGGCTGGTCTCAAACTCCTGGGCTCAAGCAATTCTCCTGCCTCACCCTCCCATATAGCTGGGACCGCAGGTGTGTGCCACCACTCCCAGCTGACTTGTTTATACCAGTGGTTCTTAATTGGAAGAGTTTTGTCCCCCAGGGACATTTGGCAACATCTGGAGATATTTTTGAATGTTACTGTGGGGAGGAGGGGAGTGCTACTGTCATCTGCTGGGTACAGGCCAGGGATGCTGCTGAACACCCCACAGTGCACAGAACAGCCTCCTCCCCACCCAACAGAGAAGTATCTGGTTGGCCCAAAATCTCAATGATGCCAAGTCTAAGAAACTGCTTTGTATTTCTCTGAGATACTGGGATGAGGAAAGCTCTAAATTAGTTGTCTTTGAGGATAATGTGTGTATACATACACATATATGTGTATACATGTATATAACTAAAGATATATAGTTGAGATCTTGCATTTTTGTTAATGAATGTAGTTTTTATAAAGATAATTGACTCATACAATAATTGTTGACTCTTTGGAAAGGAAAAAGGACAAATGAGATACATGCTATTGGTTTTGTTATTTAGAAATTGTTCGTGTGGATCCTCCCTACCATTCAGCCATTTGCAAACCGTTAGTTGAGCATAACTTAATCCCTTCTAGTTCACAGCAAAGATTCATCAAAAATCATTTGGTATGCTGTCACCTCATCTCTCTACCAGTGTTGATTAGATTACAGGAGGGTTACAGGAGGGCACCTTATCCAAATTGGCCAATGATAAATTCTTTTTTGGTACCTTACTATATATTTGTATCCTCAGAACAAATTCTCCTTTTCTGCTTAAGCTGGCTTGACTTCGTTTCTTTCACTAGCAAGCTAAGAGGCTTTGGCCAACAGAACTACTCTAGGGGTAGTTGTAAAATTTCTCTCTAAGGAAAGGCTGCTGTTTTGAAAACACAGTTGAATGGGTCTTCTGGGTATATGATGATAGGAAAGCAAAATTCTGTTCTGGAATGAAGAAGCTGATTACATTGTTATATTACAAACAATATATTACTCAGTGAAGTGAAAGACCACACTGTGGGCAGAGTGGTGACTTTGCAGATAGCATGTTAATCCTTGTGTGCTTTTTGTTGTTTCTCTTTTTGGAGGGGGAGGGTCTTAATTTTCTTTGTCCCTCCCCCACCCCCTTTATTTTCTCTGGGGAAGGCAAGACTGGATAAGGAGGCTTTTATCCTGGCAAGATGAGTTGGCCCACAGGGCAATTTGACTGAATAGAGGCTCCACAAAGAACGGACATGGCCAAAGAATTACAACAGGAAATTATGCTATTTAGTTTCAAGGTTTTCTTTTTCTCCTTTTTTTTTTTTTGTTTGAGACTGAGTCTTGCTCTGTTGCCCAGGCTGGAGTGCAGTGTCGCGATCTCGGCTCACTGCAAACTCTGCCTCCTGGGTTCAAGTGATTCTCCAGCCTCAGCCTCCCAAGTAGCTGGGATTATAGGCACCTGCCACCACACCTGGCTAATTCGTATTTTTAGTAGAGATGGGGTTTCACCATGTTGGCCCGGCTGGTCTTGAACTCCTGATCTCAAGTGATCCACCTGTCTCAGCCTCCCAAAGTACAGGGATTACAGGCATGAGCCACAGGGCCCGGCCAGTATTTTTCTTGTATAATGCTCAGAGTTTCCTTTAAATCTTTTTAAAAACTTGGCAGCCTTAGTCTTAGCTGTGCTTTGGGAAAATAAGGAGCTGCACTCAAGCTTAAGAAGATATTGCTGGAAGCGTACGTTGGTACAGCCTTTGAAAAGCTTCTTGGTGCCCTCCTGTAACCCAATCGGCACTGGCTAGAGAGATGAGGTCATATTGCATCAAATGGCTTCCAGTGACTCTTTGCTGTGGATAAGAAAGTCACTTTTTTTTTTTTTTTTTTTTTTTTTTTTTTGAGAGGGAGTTTTGATGCCTAGGCTGGAGTGCAATGGCGGTGATCTCGGCTCACTGCAACGTCTGCCTCCCAGGTTCAAGTGATTCTCCTGCCTCAGCCCCCTGAGTAGCTGGGATTACAGGCATGCGCCACCATGCCAGACTAATTTTGTATTTTTAGTAGAGACAGGGTTTTTCCATGTTGGTCAGGCTGGTCTCGAACTCCCGACCTCAGGTGATCCACCCACCTTGGCCTCCAAAAGTGCTGGGATTACAGGCATGAGCCACCACGCCCGGCCAAGAAGGTCACTCTTTATGCTCAACAAATGTATTGCAAATGGCTGAAAGGTAGGGAGGATCCAGATTAACAATTTCTAAATAGAAAAACTAATAGTAGCCAGACACGATGGCTCACACCTGTAATCCCAGCATTTTAGGAGGTCGAGGCAGGCAGATCACCTGAGGTCAGGCATTTGAGACCAGCCTGGGCAACATGGAGAAACCCCATCTCTACTAAAAATACAAAAATTAGCCAGGTGTGGTAGCGGGCACATGTAGTCCCAGCTACTCAGGAGGCTGAGGCAGGAGAACCGTTTGAACCCGGGAGGCAGAGGGTGCAGTGAGCTGAGCTTGTGCCACTGTACTCCAGCCTGGGCAACAGAGCGAGACTCTGTCTCAAAAAAAAAAAAAAAAAAATCGTAGATATCCAATTTGTTCCTTTCTCCTTTCCTAAAAGCTTTTTGTGCCCCCTCCAACCCAACAGTTCCACCCTAGAAAAATACTTGTACACATACATCAGGACACGATACAAGAATCTTCAGGCTGGTCATGGTGGCTCACGCCTATAATCTCAGCATTTTGGGAGGCCAAGGGAGGAGGATGGCGGGAGATCGTGCCACTGCACTCCAGTCTGGGCAACAGAGGGAGACTCCGTCTCAAAAAAAAAAAAAAAGCATAATGCTGAAAACAAACAGCAATATAATATAGCATGGAGATAACTTTATAAAATGCAAAGACAAAAGTAAATATAGTGCATTGTTTAGGAGTATAAATATGGTAATTATGCAAAGAAAACTAAAATGACTTTTAAAAATCATGATGGTGACTATTTTGGGAGGAAAGCAGGTAGAGGTGGGATCCGAGAGCAGCACACAGTAAGTGTCAATTGTCCTAGTTAATGTTCGGCTTCTTAAATTGGGTGATATGTTCACAGGTGTTCATTATGTTTTTTGTTTTTTTTTTTTTTTTTTTTTTTGAGACGGAGTCTCACTCTGTCGCCCAGGCTAGGGTGCAGTGGCATGATCTCGGCTCACTGCAAGCTCCACCTCTCAGGTTCATGCCATTCTCCTGCCTCAGCTTCCCAAGTAGCTGGGACTACAGGTGCCTGCCACCACGCCCGGCTAATTTTTATTTTTATTTTTGTATTTTTAGTAGAGACGGGGTTTCACCGTGTTAGCCAGGATGGTCTCGATCTCCTGACCTCGTGATCCTCCCGCCTCGGCCTCCCAAAGTGCTGGGATTACAGGCGTGAGCCACTGCGCCCAGCCCATTATGTTCTTATAACTTACATTAACATATTATTTTGTACATGTCAAGCTTTTTTTCCCTTTTTTGTTTTTTAAGAGATGAGATTTTGCTTTGTCACCCAGGCCAGAGAGTGTTATGGTGCAGTCATAGCTCACTGCAGCCTCCAACTCCTGGGTTCAAGTGATTCTCCCACCTCTGTCTCCCAAATTGGGACTACAGGCACGTGCCACCATACCTGGGTAAGTTTTTTAAAAGTGTTATTTGTAGAGATGGAGTCTGGCTGTGTTGCCTGGGCTGGTCTCAAACTCCTGGCTTCAAGTTATCCTCCTGCCTCAGCCTCCCAAAGCTCTGGCATTACAGGTGTGAGCCACTGCACCCAGACTCAGACTTTTTTTAAGTGAAAGAATGGGGGTGTAGGTGGGGAGACACACTTTGGGAGGCCAAGTTGGGAGGATCACTTGGGCCAGGGGTTCAAGACCAGCCTGGGCAACAAAGTGAGACCTTGTATTTACCAAAAATACAAAAAATTAGCTGGGCTTGGTGTTGTGGGTTTGGGAGGCTGAGGTGAGAGGATTGCTTAACCTGTAGGAGCCCGAGGCTGCAGCGAGCCGTGATCGCGCCATTGCGCTCTAACTTGGGCTAGACAATGAGATCCTGTCTCAAACCAAAACAAAACAAAACAGATAATTGTCAAATTGCTGTTTTGCTATTGTTGCTTTTTGTTTTTGCTTTGCTTTGCCTTGGAAGTGAAGAAGAGATTCTCATTTAAACAGTTATCTTGAAGTATCTTTGTGAGCTAGGGTGCAATTATTTCCTCTGTCCTTGAGACAGATGATTCCTGTCCAACATTCCCAAGGAACTCAGTAAGGACCAAATAAGAGACTCAGGAAAGACAGTTACTGATTTTACACTGTTGCAAAACACAGCTATGGTTTATGTTTAACAAACTGCTGGCGGGGCGTGGTGTCTCATGCCTGTAATCCCAGCACTTTGGGATGCCAAGTCGGGCGGATCACTTGAGGTCAAGAGTTCGAGACCAGCCTGGCCAACATGGTGAAAATACATACTAAAAATACAAACATTAGCTGGGCATGGTGGCGCATGCCTGTAATCCTAGCTACTGGGGAGGCTGAGGCACAAGTATCACTTGAACCTGAGAAGCTGAGGTTGCAGTGAGCCGAGATCACGACACTATACTCCAGCCTGGGTGACAGAGCGAGACTCTGTCTCAAAAAAAAAAAAAAAAACAAAAAACAAATTCCTGTATTTTATTTTGTGAAATAGGGTCTAGCTCTGTTGCCCAGGCTGGAGTGCAGGGGTGCAATCACAGCTCACTGCAGCCTTGACCTCCAGGGCTCAAGCGATCCTCCCTCCTCAGTTTTCAAGTAGCTGGGACTACAGGTATGCACCACCATATGTTGCCCAGGCTGATCTTGAACTCCTGGAGAGAGATACATATACACACACACACACACACACACACACACACACACACCCTTTTTTTTTTTTTGAGACACAGTTTCGCTCGTCACCCAGGCTGGAGTGCAATGGCACGATCTTGGCTCACTGCAACCTTTGCCTCCTGGGTTCAAGCTATTCTCCTGCCTCAGCCTCCCAAGTAGCTGGGATTACAGGCACTGCCACCATGCCTGGCTAATTTTGTATTTTGAGTAGAGACAGGGTTTTGTCATGTTGGCCAGGCTGGTCTCAAACTTCTGGCCTCAGGTGATCCACCTGCCTCAGCCTCCCAAAGTGTTGAGATAACAGGCATGAGCCACTGCACCGGGCCCATACATATGCATTTTTAAAAATTTATTTATTTATTTCAAGACAGGGTCTCACTCTGTTGCCCAAGGAGGAGTGCAGTGGTGCTATCTCCCAGGCTCAAGCAATCCTCAGCCTCCCGCGTAGCTGGGACTACAGGTGTGTGCCACCACACCCAGTTAATTTGTATTATTTTTATTTTTTAAATTTTTTGTAGAGATGGGAGTTTCACCATGTCACCCAGGCTGGATATTTTTGTATTTTTGATAGGCCTGTACAGTTTCCAAAGTTGCAACCTTTTCCCCTCCCTGAGAGTAGGGGCAGCCCCTGCTCTCCCTCTACATCCTCCACAGTCCTGAGGTTTTGGCCTCTGTTTCCTCTGTTTCCTATGCTTGGAACACCAGTCGCTCTTTTGTTGGTCTGGCTGACTCCTGTTCCTCTTTTAAAAATTTAAGTTTGGCTGGGCGCGGTGGCTCACACTTGTAATCCCAGCACTTTGGGAGGCCGAGGTGGGTGGATGACCTGAGGTCATGAGTTCGAGACCGGCCTGGCCAACACAGTGCAACCCCGTCTCCACTAAAAATAAAAAAATTAGCCGGGTGTGGTGGCATGCGCCTGTAATCCCAGCTACTCGGGTGGCTGAGGCATGAGAATTGCTTAAACCGGGGCGGCGGAGGTTGCAGTGAGCTGAGATCACGCCACTGCACTCCACCTGGGCAACAGGGCAAAACTCGGTCTCAAAAGAAAAAATAAATAAATACATAAATAAATAAATAAAGTCAACGGGGTAACACCTCTTGGTAACTCTCCTGTTGTTTCTCATTCCAGCATCATCACAGCCTTGAGGCTCTGGGGTAGGTCACTTCGTGGAGCTCGTTTCCATGAGGATAACGTTATCTTGGGTGTCTGTGAGAATGCTACATTGAGTATAGAGCCCATGCTTCTGGGTCAGCCGGGTTCGAATCCCCTTTCTTCCGTGAAGATCTGGGTCAGTCACAAGTGCTTCAGTTTCTTCGATTTGACTGAGGGAGGCTTTGACTCCAAAAAATTAACACTCGAGTGTACCCGGCCACAGCTTAGCACATCCAGGGTGTTTCCACCCTTTCTTTGGGATCCTCAGGGCTGGATGGAGCCGGTCCTTCGCGTCTCTCCTTATACTCCCGCACTGGCGCTGGGTGGAACAAGTCGTCCAAATAGAATGAGGAGCGGGTTTTGGCGGCGCTCTAGCCCGCCAAGAGCATACGCCCTCCCCATGCGGGGCTCCTGATTGGCTGAAGGTTGTGCTGGCACGCGCAACTTCCGGGACAGAGGCTGTGGCTGGAAGGAGCTGGGCATCCGGCGTGAGGCGCAGCGGTCGCGTTAGTTCGGCCCAATGGCGGCACCGTTGCTTCACACGCGTTTGCCGGGAGATGCGGCCGCTTCGTCCTCTGCAGTCAAGACGCTGGGCGAGTCGAGGACTGGGTAAGATTCAGGCCGCTTCCTTCTGCGCGTCTGGGACCAGAGCTCAGGACCTCGCTTAGAGGAGTGGGTTGAAAGGATGTGGGACAAAGCTAATGGCGTGTAGTAGGAGCACGGGGTCGAGGGTCATCTCACGTTCGCAGAAATGAGTTCATTCCTCCTAACTGGGTAATAGACATGGGTGGGGCCTGGAAAAATGAGTATGTTTTCTGTGCTGGAGGCACCCTTTCCCGACTGTGTTTCCTCGTGATTTCCCAGGCCTGGGTACTGCCTTCTGCGCCTTGACCCCTCTTGCTTCCCGCTTCTTCGTCCAAATTTGGAAGGGATTTCCCTGGGCTATTTGGTTTATCAGCCGAACGTTGTCACTCATGGCAAATTGAATATTACATCTTTTTTGTTTGAAATTTGTTTCGACACACGTATTTGTTTAGCAGTCTTTGTTTTGCTCCACTTTTAAAATCCCTAACCCCCATAGCACACTCTTGGCGTTTAACTTTCAGAGTCATTAGGATGCTATGTTTTTTCATTAATTTACTCTGTGTAAGTGAAGCAAACCTTGTAAAACAATTAGCGTAATATGATTCATAATATTTATCGAGCTCCTGCTTACTGTGTTAAACACTGGGGACAGTGGTTTATCCAAAGACACTAATGTCCCTGCTTTCTACAGAGCTTACAGCATAGGGGGGAAGGCAGTACATAGGCCAATAAATAAATGAACACGATGATTTCAGTTATACAACAAGGTAATGGGGGCAGGGAGAAGGGAGAGAAGGAGTATTTGAGATTTCTCATGGGGAGGACATCTGACATTTGAGCTTCCACTTGAACGAATACAAAAATCTCGGCTGGGCGCGGTTGCTCACGCCTGTAATCCCAGCACTTTGGGAGGCCGAGGCGGGTGGATCACCTGAAGTCAGGAGTTCGAGACCAGCCTGGCCAACATGCGAAACCTCGTCTCTACTGAAAATACAAAAATTAGCTGGGCATGGTGGCAGGTGCCTGTAATCCCAGCTACTCAGGAGGCTGAGGCAGGAGAATTGCTTGAACCCGGGAGATGGAGGTTGCAGTTAAGCCGAGATCACACCACTGCATTCCAGCCTGGGCAGCAGAGCAAGACTCCGTCCCAAAAAAAAAAAATCCAGCCACGTAGAGATTTGGGAAAAGAGTATTTCCAAGAGAGTGAACAGTAAGTGAAATGAGAAACAGCTTGGCTTGTTTGAAGAGCAGAAAAGACATTATGGCTGTAGTAAAACAAGTTGTTGGAGATGAGGTGAGAGAGGTAGGCAGGGGCCAGATTAATGTAGGATCTTAAAGACCACACTGAGAGATTTGGATTTTTACTGTAAGTGCAGTGGGAAGACAGTTATTGGTTGCTGAGCAAAGGAGGGATTGTTGGTTAAGAGTGGAAGCAGGGAGACCAGTAAAGAGGCCTTAAGAATAGTCCCACTGAATTATGTTGGTTCAATAAATATTGGCTATTATAATTTTTATTATTTTCATGAACTTAATAGCTTGTTAATCTTGGTTCCACAGGATTTCAAATATGCGTGCATTAGAGAATGATTTTTTCAGTTCTCCCCCAAGAAAAACTGTTCGGTTTGGTGGAACTGTGACAGAAGTCTTGCTGAAGTACAAAAAGGTAAGAGAAGATAATGTGTGAGGTTTGCTTTTGGTCAGGTCAGAATACAACTATTGCTGTTATACTAAAGACCAATAGAAATAGCAAGATTAATTAAGATACCAATTGAAATCAAATATTTAATAATAGCATGATGCCGTCAGTGCAAAATTAGAGTAGTAGAGTCGTTTTTTCCCCCATCGTCTCAAAAAAAAAAAAACTTCTGGTCTTTGCTGAGGTTTCACCTCTTCAAATGCTTTATTTACAAAGCATCTTTTAACTTTAGCAAGTGCTAGAATTAAAAACAATTACAGCATTTTATTTGTTTATTTTATTTATTTATTTATTTGTGCCAGAGTTTCACTCTGTCGCCCAGGCTGGAGTGCAGTGGCGTGATCTTGGCTCACTGCATCCTCCACCTCCCAGGTTCAAGCAGTTCTCCTGCCTCGGTCTTCTGAATAGCTGGGGTTACAGGCACGCACCACTACACCTGACTAATTTTTTAATTTTTTTAGTAGAGATGGGGTTTCACCATGTTGGCCAGGCTGGTCTCGAACTCCTGACCTTGTGATCCACCCGCCTCGGCCTCCCAAAGTGCTGGGATTACAGACGTGAGCCACCATGCCTGGCCTACAGCATTTTATTTTTTGAGGAGGAACTTACCTAAGCATTACTTTGGGACAGTAAACCAGTTCTCTGAATAGAGATTTTTGTTTTTGTGGTAGTTTAGAAGCATTTCTACTATATCTCAGCAATAGAGGGAAAATGTTAAGTAACTGTATGTTTATATGTCATATCCATTTGTATCCATATTTGAGTGAATACTTTTTTAGATCCTTCTGAATTAGATCATTATAGCTGGCTGTTTTTTTCCCTCATGCTTTTTGAGAATTCGCAGGAGTATCAACTATTATATTCAAATGTCAATACAGAAATACAGCTAAATGTAGCTTATCATTTTCCTTTTTACAAGCCCTCTGGCTGCACTAACATGAGTGTTTAAATTTTTGTAGTCATTATTTTTTAATCCTCAATTGACATGTGAAAGTTAGTGTTCCTTTTATAATTTCATCTGATGTTAAGGTACGGTTAAAAGTCTTGCTGTTGATACTAAACAGGAAACAAAAGCATAACTTAATTCTTTCCCCTTCTTGTTAAGGGTGAAACAAATGACTTTGAGTTGTTGAAGAACCAGCTGTTAGATCCAGACATAAAGGTAATTAATTTTGTGTTTGATCATTAGCAAAATTATTGCCACTTTATACAGACATAGTTTGCTCTTTGGGTCCCATTCTGTCCTCCAGAACTTGCTCTCTCCATGGTCCTCCCTTACTTTAATCTGGTGGTTCTCAACCAGGGACAGTTTTACCCCCTAGAAGACATTTGGTGATGGCTGCAGATATTTTTGTTTGTCACAATTGGGAGGAAAGGGTGCTACTGGCATCTAGTGGGTGAATGACAGAGATGCTGCTAAACATCTCACAGTGCACAGGGCAGCCTCCCATAACCAAGAGTGATCCAGCCCCAAATGACAACAGTGTTGAGGCTGGGAAACCCTGCTCTAATGCTTCCTTTCTATTAGATTACTACCTCTTTCCTCCATGCTGCATGCAACTCTCCTGTCTCTTTAAAGCTAAAACAAACCAAAGAAAAACCACTGATTGAGCATTTCCAGGTTCAAGATCCACCTATCGTGTAGTAAAACCTTAGTACATTTTGTTTCACCATTCTTCCTTTCCTGCCCAGTTTTGAAGAGAATAGTTTATTACCATGGCAGCGGTAGTTAGATTGCCTAGAATAAAATTCCAATTTTATTATCCAGTGTGTGATCTTGAGCAAATTGTTTTAACCTCTCTGCCTCTATTTTCCACTGTGTAAAACCAAGAAAACAATAGAGATTTAAAAAAATATGGAGTGTTCTGTTTTGCTTTTTAAGAGATGTGGTCTTGCTGTGTTGCTCTGGCTATTCACAGGTGTGATCACAGTGCACTACAGCCTTGAACTCCTGGCCTCAAATGATCCTTTCTCTCCAGCCTTCTAAAAAGCTGGGACTATAGGTGCATACCACTGTGCCTGGCTTTAAACATGGAAATATTTAACAAGGATTCAATGAGCTAATATGCAAGAAGCACTTAGAACAGTCTCTGACTCAAAGTAAGGGCAGTAATTGTCATCTGTTGTTTTTGTTCCAGCTGACTGTGCTGTATCATTTCTCACTCACATTTAAGTACACTCTTCTTATCACTGTAGTAATTACCCTGACAGGTTACCCATGTTTTTTTTTACATGCTGATTTCAGTAGACTTTTTTTTTGAGACAAAGTCTCATTCTTGTCACCCAGGCTGGAGTGCAGTGGTGTGATCTGGGCTCACTGCAACCTTTGCCTCCTGGGTTCAAGCAGTTCTCCTGCCTCAGCCTCCCAAATAGCTGGGATTACAGTCACCCGCCACCATGCCTGGTTAATTTTTTTATTTTTAGTAGAGACAGGGTTTCACCATGTTGGCCAGGCTGGTCTCGAACTCCTGACCTCAGGTGACCTGCCTGCCTCGGCCTCCCAAAGTGCTGGGATTACAAGTGTGAGCCACTGAGCCCAGCCTCAGTGGACTTATTTTTTTAAGCCTTGTGTTCCTTGTATCAGCCGACACTGTTGGCCACCCACTTGTTAAAACTTCAGTGTTTCTGATCCTCCTGTCTTCTGATCCTTTAATCTCTTTTTTTTTTTGAGACGGAGTCTCGCTCTGTCGCCCAGGCTGGAGTGCAATGGCGTGATCTTGGCTCACTGCAAGCTCCGCTTCCCGGGTTCAAGCGATTCTCCTGCCTCAGCCTCCCGAGTAGCTGGGACTACACGCGCCCGCCACCACCCCCGGCTAATTTTTTGTATTTTTAGTAGAGAGGGGGTTTCACCATGTTAGCCAGGATGGTCTGGATCTTCTGACCTCATGATCTGCCCGCCTCGGCCTCCCAACATGCTGGGATTACAGGCGTGAGCTCCCACGCCCAGCCAGTGATCCTTTAATCTCTAGTATCTCTCGATAGGTTCTTGATCTTAAATTCGGTGTTGATTGGGCTTCAAAACTTGACTCTTTTCTCACTCTGTAGAACCTTCTGTGTGATATCCTCATTTCCCTTCATGGCTTTGAAGTCTGCCTGTGTCCTAATATATTTGTGTCTGTAGCCAGGATTGCTCTTGTGGCCTCCAGACTTGTTTCATTTTTGTTTTTGGGGACCGGGGCAGAACAGAGTCTTGCTCTGTCACCTAGGCCATAGTGTAGTGGGATGATCTTGGCTCACTGCAATCTCTGCCTCCTGGGTTCAAGCCATCCTCCCACCTCAGCTTCCCGAGTAGCCATGCCACCATGCCCAGCTAATTTTTTTGTATTTTCAGTAGATTTGGGGTTTCACCATGCTGGCCAGGCTGGTCTCAAACTCCTGACCTCAAGTGATCCACCCGCCTCAGCCTCCCAAAGCGCCTCAGCCTCCCAAAGTGAGCCACTGCACCCGGCTTAGACTTGTTTCTTAACTGTCTGTTAGATGCATTTACCCAGAATCATCATAGGTGCTCCAAACTTGGCATGTCTACCCTTGGCTGGGCTCCATCTTTAATGGAGCTTTCCCTGGTTCTCTCTAAGCACATAGTTGTTCCTTCATTGAGTCCATTTCCCGCACTTCCAGATCTCTCTAGTTACAGATCTGGTTTACAAGGCCTTCCATGGTCTATTTGGTGCTTCTTTGTTCCCCAGATTTATTATCTGTTGGCTTGCTCACTATACATGCCAGCCATACTGAACGTCTTTCAGTTTTCTGAAAACATACTTTTCCTTCTGTAAGAAGTAGAACTTCCAGAAAAGACTCAACTGCGTTACTGTTTAAAGACAGCTGAAGCATCACTTTCTCTTTAAAGGTTTTCCTGACTCCTGCCTTCTTTCCCAGATACAAAGGGACATTTTCTTTGTGTTCCACTGTAGTTTGTATCAGCAGTTCTCATTCTTGGTATTTTGACATACCACGAATTGCACTAGTTGTGTGGAGTGTTGCAAGTAGAACTTTTTTCGTCTTGAGACAGGGTCTTGCTCTGTCACCCAGGCTGGAGTGAAATGGGCCCGATCATGGCTCACTGCAGCCTCAACCTCCCAGGCTCAAGCAATCTTCCCACCTCAGGATCCCGAGTACATAGGACCACAAGCATGTGCTACCATGCCTGAATAATTTTTCTAGAGACGAGGTCTCCCTTTGTTGCCCAGGCTGGTCTCAAATTCCTGGGCTCAAGCAGTCTCTTCCTACCTTGGCCTCCCAAAAGTGCTGGGATTACAGGCATGAGCTACTGTTCCTGCCTGCTAGTAGAAATAATAATAGTTCAGTACTAAAGCATCAAAGTCTGCAACTGATTTACTTTTTTTTTTCTTTTTGAGACGGAGTTTTGCTCTTGTTGCCCAGGCTGGAGTGCAATGGCACGATCTTGGCTCACTGCAACCTCTGCCTCCGGGGTTTAAGCAATTCTCCTGCCTCAGCCTCCCGAGTAGCTGGGATTATGATCATGCACCACCACGCCCGGCTAATTTTGTATTTTTAGTAGAGACAGGGTTTCTCCATGTTAGTTAGGCTCGTCTCAAACTCCCAACCTCAGGTGATCCACCCACCTCGGCCTCCCAAAGTGTTGGGATTACAGGCGTGAGCCACCACGCCAAGCCTGATTTACTTTTAAAAATGGTACAGTTTAAATGTTATCCTTATAGTTTTGTTGCAGCCTTTTTAGTGGAAAAGAGATAGGATAGATTATTTTATTTGCACACTAACTTAGCTTGTTTTCTACATGCCTTTGGCCTTAGTGAGCTACTGTTAATGTTATCCTTAACAGTTGTGGACATGTGAAATTACCATAGTACAAATGAGTTGTGGTTTTACTTTATTTTACTGCCAGGCTACTCGGGATTTCATCAGAAAATGGTTGATCTGTGGGAGTTTGACACATGGATATGGCATAGTAAGCACTCAGTAGCTGAATTAAGGTGGGGAAAAGGGGACAGCTTCTTCTCCACATATAGGGAGGCGTGTGGGACGGTGAACGGATGATAGCCTTGACTGAGATAGACAGGTTTGGACCTGCTTCTTTACTGGCCTCTTGGTTGGGCAGATTGCTTATTCATCGTTCTTAGCCTCAGCTTCCTGAACAGCAAAATGGGAATAAGTAAACATCTTGCAGAGTTTTTAGGATTAGAAGAAGATATATATGTAGAGTGTCAGACACCATGCCTGGCATATGGTGTATTCTCGCTAAATGATAACTCCATATAAATATCCCTGTAGGTATGACCTTGTGTTGCTTTTATTTATATGTCTAAGCCTTCCACAAATTAGGGGCTTTTTCTTAATGGTTTTTTTCCTGTGCAGTGTATATGCATGGATATAATTAATATAGTAATATTTTACATAATTGACACTGTATTTTATACATTGTGTTTCAAATTTAGCAGTTCTTCTCATGTCACTAACAATTATTATGAACAGTAATTTGATTGCCTGAAAAATATTTCATGGAGGAATGGGGCTCTCATTTATACAGAACAAACACATCATAATATATTTAAACTCAGCCACAGGTTTGGTTTAGAAAAGTTATGTTTATTCATGACCCCAATTGATCAGCCTAGACTGAGTTTTATCAGCATGCTTCCTGGTCAGCTTGAATATAGAGGAAATAGAGGTAGCTATTGTTCCTTTGTGATCTTCTAATATTTGAATCTGCTAGAGTTCTGCAGTTTTTAAAAGTCCCAGGTGTCAACATTTGAAGTGATTTCGCTTTTTCAGGGCAAACAAAAGTGATCAGGCTGAAGTATTGCATTTAAGTCTTTTTCCTGTGTATTAGAGTTACTAGATTACTTTTTTAAAACAGTTAAGTTTATTGTGACGTATTTTTCTGTTTTGATACCCAGTTTTGATTTCCTTCCAAGTTTGTGACCTTTTCCCCCCAACCTATTCTTGATAAACGATGGATATAAGCTAGCTGTAAATTTCTATTACCTTAGAGGATTTGTGATTTTGAAAGTACTCTTTGTTTAACTTAAGGATGACCAGATCATCAACTGGCTGCTAGAATTCCGTTCTTCTATCATGTACTTGACAAAAGATTTTGAGCAGCTTATCAGTATTATATTGGTAAGTTCACCGTTTATTTTACTGTCGAGTGTGTAATTCAGAACTTTGGTAATAGTATATGTTATATTAATAACATGCTGCTTTTATCTTTCTTCCCCCACTCTAGAGATTGCCTTGGTTGAATAGAAGTCAAACAGTAGTGGAAGAGTATTTGGCTTTTCTTGCTAATCTTGTATCAGCACAGACTGTTTTCCTCAGACCGTGTCTCAGCATGATTGCTTCCCATTTTGTGCCTCGTAAGTCATTAGTCTTTGCTTGCTTGGAATTTTCTTTTTTCTTTTTAATACTTCTTTACTAAAATACCACCTTCTCCTTATATATGAGAGACTGCTACGATGGAAGATTCCAGATGCATATTGGCACCAGGTATGGTAGATATATGTTCCCCGTAATGACCCCTATGGAGGTGTCTAGATTCATTTGTTGCTGTGAGTTTTATGAGTTGTAATTTGCTTTATTGAACTTCTGGTGAAATCTAGGAATTTTTAGCTGTTTAAAAACTATAAAGTTGCTTTACTTTTTTTCAGATTGTGCGTTTAATTAATCATTGGGCTAACTTTGGATTATGGAAAAATAACTTTTTTGTATAGCTGTTCATTGTCTAGGTCAATAACTTTTTTTGTGTAGCCATTCATTGTCTAGATCAATGACAGAATAACATATTTTCTTTTTCCCTCAAAAGCCCGAGTGATCATTAAGGAAGGCGATGTAGATGTTTCAGATTCTGATGATGAAGATGATAGTAAGTATAAAAAGGTTTAAAGCCTGGGCACAGTAGCTTACACCCATAATCCCAGCACTTTGGGAGGCCAAGACAGGAGGATCACTTGAGGCCAAGAGTTTGAGACCAGCCTGGGCAACATAGTGAGACCTTGTCTCTGAAAAAAAAAAAACATTTTTTTTTTCAAATATTTTCTTAAAAAAGGCTTAAAGCACAACTACGCAGGGTAGTGTGTGTCTTTAGTCACAGCGACCTGGGAGGCTTAAGTGGGTGGATTGCTTGAGCCCAGGAGTTCAAGCCCTGCCTGGACAAGATGGCAAGACATTGTCTTCTTTAAAAAAAAAAAAAAAAGTAAAGCACAGAATACCTGGCACCTATTCTAATAGGTAGACTGCAACAAATGACAACCTTTGATATAATCTTTTTGTTATATTTACCATTGATATGCAGTCAGTTGTCCTGAATGCATTATTTATATATTTAGTCCATTTAGTTTTCATTGATGGTTGTGGAGAAAAATCTTGAAATTATTATTTCTCTGATAAATTATTCCATTTTGGTTAGCATGTGTTTTTAGCTTCAAGTATGTCACTTTTTGTTTGTTTGTTTTTTGAGACAGAGTCTCGCTCTGTCGCCCAGGCTGGAGTACGGTGGTATGATCTCGGCTCACTGCAGCCTTCGCCTCCCAGGTTCAAGTGATTCTCCTGCTTCAGCCTCCTGAGTAGATGGGACTACAGGCGTGTGCCACCATGCCCAGCTAATTTTTGTATTTTTAGTAGAGATGGGGTTTCACCATATTGGTCAGGCTGGTCTCGAACTCCTGACCTCAGATGATCCGTCCACCTCGACCTCCCAAAGTGCTGGGATTACAGGCATGAGCCACTGTGCCTGGCCAGCATGTATTTTTAGTTTCAAGTGTGTCGCCCTTCAGTTTTGTTTTGATGCTCATACTCTCAACTTTTCTCCTTTCAGATCTTCCTGCAAATTTTGACACATGTCACAGAGCCTTGCAAATAATAGCAAGATATGTACCATCGTGAGTATACTTTTTCTTATTTTGAATGTTTAATTCTCAAGAAAATTGTAATCAATTAGTAAAAATTATAAAATGTTAATAGTATTAAAGCTTGAGTCTTACATTGCATTTTTTTTTCTATCCACTTGAGGAAACATTACATTCTACAAAAAGTGGCATTTCCATTTTCTATTTATTCTCTTTAATTGTTTTCCAAAGTTTGTATGTGGATTCTCCCCCAATTTTGTATGGTGGTTGGAATTTTGCTTTTATCTTCGACAGATATGCTATCCAAAAATTTTCAGTGAGAAACCCCTGGGTGTGTTTGTGTCATGCCATATGAATAAAAATTGCACTTCTAAGAAAAGCTTTTCAGGTTTGTGGGTTGCTTTTGGAGGGGTGGACTTCTAGTTCCCTCTGTCCATTGATTATTTGTTAACTTAAAAAAATCCAACTTGATAATTTTTTCTGCTTTTAAAAATAATATACATGTGTAGTGGGAAATGTCAGCAAAAGTGCTGTTATATGTCTGTGGGAGAGAAGCTCCCTCTTTGATTTGCTTTCGATATCAGAGTTAACAGAAGCTTATTTTCTCAAAGTCATTATAGATTTTCTCAGAAGGTATACATTGTAAGTTCCAGTTCTGGCCGGGCACGGTGGCTCACGCCTGTAATCCCAGCACTTTGGGAGGCTGAGGCGGGCGGATCACCTGAGGTCGGGAGTTTGAGACCAGCCTGACCAACATGGAGAAACCCCGTCTCTACTAAAAATACAAAATTAGCTGGGCGTGGTGGCGCATGCCTGTAATCCCAGCTGTTTAGGAGGCTGAGGCAGGAGAATCACTTGAACCCGGGAGGCAGAGGTTGCAGTGAGCCGAGATTGCGCCACTGCACTCCATCCTGGGCAACAAGAGCGAAACTCTGTCTCAAAAAACAAAAAAGTTCCAGTTCTTTGAGACAGGGATTCCTGTTTGCCTCCTATATCTATCGATATTTGCTTTTAGAATGGTAGTTTTCCTTTTTATTCCTTTTCTAGAAAGTAAAGTTAACATGGATTGATTTAATTTTTTAAAAATAGGACACCGTGGTTTCTTATGCCAATACTGGTGGAAAAATTTCCATTTGTTCGAAAATCAGAGAGAACACTGGTAAGAAATCTTTTCATTGAGAATATCATGGAAAAGTTGTCTGTATGATTTCATTTTAGATGATATTAGGTCTTTTTCTTTCTTTTTCTGTCTTTATTTATTTATTTATTTATTTTTTGAGACCGAGTCTCACTCTGTTGCCTAAGCTGGAGTGCAATGGCGTCATCTTGGCTCACTGCAACCTCAGGTTCAAGCGATTCTCCTGCCTCAGCCTCCCCAGTAGCTGGGACTGCAGGCGCCTACCACCATGCCCAGCTAATTTTTGTATTTTTAGTAGAGACAGGGTTTCACCATATTGGCCACACTGGTATCGAACGCCTGACCTTGTGATCTGCCCGCCTCGGCCTCCCAAAGTGCTGGGATTAGTGAACCACCGTGCCCGGCTGATGTTAGGTCTTTTTCTTAAAGGTTACTTTGTCTTCTAGACTTTAAACTGATGTCTAAGAATTTGACTCAGATTCCTTTCTTATAAAGCAGCTACTGGGGATTCCCAGTGCCTTTTTCTGTTATTACGATGTGCAAGTCAAGGTCTGAGTTCATTTCAGGAATATCTGTAGTGGCTGCATGCTCATACGGACAAGAATTATTAGAAGATAATAGTTCATGTATTACTAATTGTACATGCCTTATTTTAACCTGAAAACAAAGCCTTCCATAGAAGAATTCTGCTTAAGTTTTTATACAATGTTCAGATCATCTGTGCAGTTTTTAATAATTAATAGTGGTTGCCTTAGTAGAATACCGAATCTAGTAGCATACAAAAAGAATTATGTACCATGACCAAGTGTGACTGATGCTAGGAATGCAAGATTGATTTTTTTTTTTCGGGGCGGCAGGGACAGTCTCTGTCACCCAGGCTGGAGTGCAGTGGCATCATCTCGGCTCGCTGCAGCCTCTGCCTCCAGAGTTCAAGTGACTCTCCCACCTCAGCCTCCCGAGTAGGTGGGACTATAGACATGGGGTACCACACCCTGCTAATTTTTGTGTTTTTGGTAGAGATGGGGTTTTGCCACGTTGGCCAGACTGGTCTTGAACTCCTGACCTCAAGTGATCTACCCGTCTCCACCTCGCAAAGTGTTGGGATTAGAGGCGTGAACCACCGTGACCAGCCGAGATTGAGTTAGTACCTGCAAATGAATTAATAAAATATTTTGTAGCAATAGAACAAAGGACAAAAACCACATAATCATCTCAGTAGATGCAGAAGTGTGTGACAAACACCAATATCCTTTTATGAGAAAAACAGAAGGAAATTTTCTCAACCTGATAAAGGGCATCTGAAAAACCCACAGCTAACATCATATTCAATGGTGAGAGACCAAAAGTTTTTTCCTAAGACAAAGAACAAAACAAGGATGTCCGCTCTTGCTGCTTGTCTAGCCAAGGCAGTTAGGCAAGAAAAAGAAATAAAAGCATCCAGATGGAAAGGAAGGCATAAACTCTCTTTTGCAAGGTGATTTTATATGTCATCCTAAGGAATTTACACACACACAAGAAATTTTAGAGATAATAAATGAGTTCAGCATGGTTACGGGACAGAAGACCAACATACAGTAACCAGTTGTTCAAGGCGATTGAATAGGGGAGAATAGTCATTTCAACAAATGCTGGCAGAAGTGGATATGAACATGCAAAAGAATGAAGCATATGGATATCCATATACAAAAATGAACTCAATAAAAGCCCTACATGAAGAGTAAAAACTGTAAAACTCTGAGAAGAAAACAAGTACATTTTCATGATGTTGGATTAGGCAGTAATTTCCAGATTTGATGCCTAAGCACAAGCAACCAAAGAAAAAATGCATCAATTGTACTTCAAAATTAAACGTTGTTATGCTTCATAGGACATCTTCAAGAAGATGAAAATAATCCCCAAATAATGGGAGGAAATATTTCTAAATTTTATGTCTGGTAATGGACTTGTATATGTAAAGAACTCTTATAATTGAATAATAAAAGGGCAAATAGCCCAGTTGAAATGGGCAAAGGATCTGAATAGGCATTTCTGCAAAAAAAAGCACATGAAAAGAAGCTCAACATCATTAGCCATCAGGGAAATGGTTTCACTTCATACCCACAAGGATGGCTATAATCCGAATGAGAAGACAGTAACAAGTGTTGACAAGGATATGGAGAAATGGGAACGTTGGAACTGTCATATGTTGCTGTGAGAATGTAAAATGGTGCAGCTGTTTTGGAAAATAGCCTGGCATTTCTTCAAGGTTAAATGTAGAATTAACACATGACTCAGCAGTTCCATTGCTGGGTTTATACCCAAGAGAAATGAAAATATATGTCCACAGAAAAACTTGTACATTGATGTTCATAGCAGCATCATCCATACTAGCCTCAAGTAGAAGCAACTCAAATGTCTGTCAACTGATGAACAGATGACAAAACATGGTACAATGGAATATTACTCAGCAATAAAAAGGAATGCTTTATATGTTACAACATGATTGGACCCTAAAAACATGCCAAAAGACTGTGTATTATATGACTCCATTGATATGAAAGGAATGGTTTACATGTTACAACATGATTGAACCCTAAAAACATGTATTATAGGACTCCATTTATATGAAATGTCTCGAAGAGGCAGATTCATAGACTAGTGGTTGCCAAGGTCTTCATTTTTTAGGGGTGCACTAATGGATGTAGGATTTCTTTTTAGAGTGATTAAAATGTTACAAAATTGCTGGCTGGGCACAGTGGCTTATGCCTGTAATCACAGCACTTCGGGAGGCTGAAGTGGGAAGATCCAGGAGTTGAAGACCAGCCTGGGCAACATAGAACATGTCTCTCTAAAAGGAAAAATTAACCAGATGTGGTAGTGTGCACCTGTAGTTCTAGCTACTAGGGAGGCTGAGGAGGAAGGATTGCTTATCCTGGGAATTCAGGGTTGCAGTGAGCTATGATTGCACCACTGCACCCCATCCTGAGAGAGAGAGCAAGACCCTGTCTCTAAAAGAAAAATAAATGTTCTGAAATTGATTATGTTGATGGTCACATAACTGAATATATTAAAAACTTAAATTGTATACTTTAAATTGGTGATTGTATGAGATATGAGTTTTATCAATACAGCTACTTAAAAACCTAGTTATGCCAATTAAAAATTTCATTTACTGGAGATAATTGAAATGATTATACTGAACATAATACATGTAGAAACAGTATAGTTTTTGTATTGCTGGATAGTCTGTTTTTTTCTTTTTAAATATTTGAAACTAAAGGTCATGTA
Organism: Pongo pygmaeus; assembly: GCF_028885625.2. NCBI lineage: Eukaryota > Metazoa > Chordata > Mammalia > Primates > Hominidae > Pongo > Pongo pygmaeus. The sequence goes on from NC_072391.2 coordinate 18,564,679, forward strand.
ATTGATGTTTTGCTTACATAACTGTGAAACATTTATTCTCTGTTGAAATGTTTTATCTTATGTTTTCTGCTTTAGGAATGTTACGTTCATAACTTACTGAGGATTAGTGTATATTTTCCAACCTTGAGGCATGAAATTCTGGAGCTTATTATTGAAAAGCTACTCAAGTTGGATGTAAGTATTGAGTAATCTATTTTTATTTTCATTTACTGACTTGAATTTGTTATAATCACAGTATGTGGAAACAATAGTCAGTGATAGAAAAGAATCCACTTGGCCAGGTGTGGTGGCTCACGCCTGTATTCCCAGCACTTTGGGAGGCCGAGGCAGGCACATCACCTGAGGTCAGGAGTTCGAGACCAGCCTGGCCAACATGGCGAAACCCCGTCTCTATAAAAATAAAAAAAAAAATTAGCCAGGCATGATGGTGGGTGCCTGTAATCCCAGCTACTCAGGAGGCTGAGGCAGGATAATCACTTGAACCCGGGAGGCGGATCTTGCAGTGAGCCAAGATCGCGCCACTGCACTCCAGCCTGGGCGACAGAGCGAGACTCCGTCTCAAAAAAAAAAAAAAGAAACCACTAGCACCATTCTTTGCTTCCTTTCTTTGAGTGTGTCTTGAACTCCATCTGTGCATGGGCTGGGCAGTTGTAGACAGTTCCTCCTCATGATTGGAGAACAAGGCGTTAAATACATAGTTATCCAAATGTAAAAGTATGGTTGTGGAAAATGCTATGAATGAAACATACATTATGAGTTAGAGAACCTGATAGAATCACAGTGGGGTCAGGAAGGGATTCCTAAGGAAGTGATTTTTCCTGTTTGGCCTTTCTTAAGGACAGATTATAATTATAAACAGTTAAAACTTTATTTAAGGAGGCCTGCACTAAGGTGCAGTGGGAATGAAAGGAAGTGGTAGATTCTAGTGACATTGTGAGGAAAGGTGAACTGGTCCTTGAGACTGGTTTGGAGGAGGGGAGGCAGACATTAAGGGAAAGGAATCCTTCAAAGGTTGCTCACTATGGAATCGAATCTTGGTGTTGCCATTAATGGTAGTTAGAAATATGAAGAGGAGGCTGGGCGTGGTGGCTCACACATGTAATCCCAGCACTTTGGGAGGCCGAGGTGGGCGGATCACGAGGCTAGGAGATCGAGACCATCCTGGCTAACGTGGTGAAACTCTGTCTCATTAAAAATACAAAAACTTAGCCGGATATGGTGACGGGCACCTGTAGTCCCAGCTACTTGGGAGGCTGAGGCAGGAGAATGGCGTGAACCCGGGAGGCGGAGCTTGCAGTGAGCCGAGATCGCGCCACTGCGCTCCAGCCCAGGTGACAGAGCAAGACTCTGTCTCAAAAAAAAAAAAAAAGAAAAGACGTGAAGAGGAGGCAGATGGGAGAGTAGTTCCATCTTGGCCATGTTCAGTTGCTGGTGGGCAGCCTACCAGAGAATACTCACAGGCAGTCGTGGCTGCAGGTGGGGACCTGAGCGTAAACCTTTGGAAAGATGCAGTTTAGGACAGGGGAGGAGAAGGGTGATCAGAAGTATGGGGAAAACCAAGAGTCTGGATGCTCAGGAGGGATCCGCCGGAAGAAGGAGTTTGGTCAGCAGCATCAGATACTGCTGTCATTTTTTAGAAGGATGAAAAGAGCAACAGTCCTTGGATTTAGTGGTTAGAAGGTAGTCTTTGTTGCTTTTTGGAGGACCATGTCAGTGAAGAGGCAGAAACTGCATTTCGGGAGAGGATGTGGATGGTGGGGAAGCAGAATTGGGGCTGTTAGAGGCCTTGGTGCAGGGTTGTGGTGGAAGGAGGGGATGGAGCAGGGCTAAGAGGCATGGTTTAGGAGTGGGGAGACGTGAGCAGGTTTGTGGACTGAGGGGAGAGGAGCTTTGGTGGAGGAAAACATTGATGCTATAGGAAAGCAGGAAGATGGAACAATAGAAGAGCTGGAGCTTGGGCTCACTGGTGCAGTGCTCACTTGGAGTTGCACCTCTCTGGCCAACTGGATATGTACTCTTTATAGTCTTTCTCTGGTATATACTTAAGGAACATTTTAGAATGTTTACAAAGAAGGTCAAGCATAGATAATACAAAATGGCATGGTTTGAGTGGTATGTTAAGATATTTGAATGGTGATATACCAAAATAAATACTGCATCATGCACATTTGGCTTGCAGTTCATCATTTTTCTGCTCGATTGATTTACGATATGTTTATTACACAATGTGTCTGTGAGTGTCTTGTGCATAGAGATTGTATTAGTCTGTTTTCACACTGCTGATAAAGACATAGCTGAGCCTGGAAAGAAAAAGAGATATTTTTGTTAGTTTGTTGGTTGGTTGGTTGGTTGGTTTGAGATGGTGTCTCGCTCTGTTGCCCAGGCTGGAGTGCAGTGTTGCGATCTCGGCTCACTGCAACCTCCACCTCCTGGGTTCAAGCAGTTCTTCTGCCTCAGCCTCCTGATTAGCTGGGATTACAGGCATGTGCCACCATGCCCAGCTAATTTTTTGTATTTTTAGTAGAGATGGGGTTTCACCATGTTAGCCAGGATGGTCTCAATCTCCGGACCTCATGATCCGTCCACCTCGGCCTCCCAAAGTGCTGGGATTACAGGCGTGAGCCACTGCACCTGGCCAAAAAAGAGGTTTAATTGGACTTACAGTTCCACATGGCTGGGGAGGCCTCAGAATCATGGCGGGAGGTGAAAGGCACTTCTTACGTGGTGGCGGCAAGAGAAAATGAGGAAGATGTAGAAGTGGAAACCCCTTATAAAACCATCAGATCTCGTGAGACTTATTCACTGTTACAAGAACAGCATGGGGGAAACCGACCCCATGATTCAAATTACCTCCCACCGGTCCCGCCCACAACATGTGGGACTTACAGGAGTACAATTCAAGATGAGATTTGGGGCCGGGCGCGGTGGCTCACGCCTGTAATCCCAGTACTTTGGGAAGCTGAGGCGGGTGGATCACCTGAGGTCAGGAGTTCGAGACCAGCCTGACTAACATGGAGTAACCCCGTCTCTACTAAAAATACAAAATTAGCTGAGCACAGTGACACATGCCTGTAATCCCAGCTACTCGGGAGGCTGAGGCAGGAGAATCGCTTGAACCTGGGGGGCGGAGTTTGCGGTGAGCCAAGATCTTGCCATTGTATTCCAGCCTGGGCAACAAGAGCAAAACTCCGCCTCAAAAAAAAAAAAAAGTGAGATTTCGGTGGGGACACAGAGCCAGACCATATCAGAGCTAGAATAAATGTGGAATTTGTTGAGGCTACCTGGCATAGAGCATCATGTGATAGTTGTCGATTTTATATAAGTATGTAGTGAAAGGGGCTTGGTTTATTATATTTAAATTCCTTCATGTCCTAGGTCAGTTTACAGGCTTGCACCAGAATTATGTATTGTATTGGAGTGCGATATAAGGCACTAATCTGGACACCTTGAATGTGTGTATATCCGATGAATTTCCATCCCAAAATAACATAGTCGTATTTTTTAAATTCTTTTATTCTTTTTTTTTCCCCCCTTTGTTATAGGTGAATGCATCCCGGCAGGATATTGAAGATGCTGAAGAAACAGCAACTCAAACTTGTGGTGGGACAGATTCCACAGAAGGATTGTTTAATATGGTTAGCAGTTTATTAATGAAAGTGGAGATGAAGTTTATCATAATCAAAGGGTGGAAACAGCTAGTGCTGCTCATCTTTGTTAAGGCTTTAGATTGAAAGAATTAAAATAGTTTAGCAAACTTGAAAATGATTCCTTATATGAGTAATTTGCTGCCATGTCATTTAGCACTTAGCGTAATTGGTTTATTTCCAAGGCTTTGAATTTGGGTTTGGTGAAGTACGTTTCACTTTTGTTCTTGTGACTTTCAGTGTTTGTTTTTGTAAGCTGGATGCTGTTTGTGAGGGCGTGGTTAATAGAAAAGCATACCTATTTAATTTCTGCATTTTACCACTTGTACACTTTATAGCATTACTTTTTTTGGGTGGTATCTGAAGTTGGGTTCAGTGGAAGGAGAGTCTGAGACAGGGATTCAGGTGCCCTTGGGACAGAGGGTGTCAGGGAGCAGAAGAGGGCAGGGGAGCTAAGCGAGGGCCGGGTCTCACTTGGGAGGTCGCTACAGCCTGATCCCACCAGGCATTCTGGGGCATGGATTGGTCTACAGAGTTTGCTCCCAGCTTGAGACCAAGGAGATGTCCTTTTCTGATGTCTTGTCAATCAGTCATTGGCTCTAAGAGGGTGGGGCTGGAAAGAGTGCAAGGGTGGTCCTGGCTCCTTTCTGCTCAGGGCAGTTCTGGAGAAAGTAGGCAGCTGTGAGCTGTTGGCCGCCAGTACTCACAGCAGCGGAGAGGTGGATATCCTGACCTGTAAAAGGGGGCCTGGCATCAAAAGCACGTGCCATGGTGGGCACCAGGAGCAGAGGTAGGGGGCATCTGTGATGTTTGCATGGATAGCTCTCGTTGGGTCTTCTCAATGAGAATCAGAAGCTGGTGCTGTGAGTCTTGGCTTTTATTTTAAATTTCACAGGTGGTTCTGGTTCACATCCCTGAATGAGACCCCTGCCTGGAAAGGTGTCTGCATTTCTTTCTTTCTTTTCTTTTCTTTTTTAATTTGAGACAGGGTCTCACTCTGTTGCCCAGGCTGGAGTGTGGTGGTGTGTGATCGTGGCCCACTCCAGCCTCGACCTCCTGGGCCCAAGTGATCTGCCCACCTCCGCCTCCCCGAGTAGCTGGGAATACAGTGCCGCCGCACCTGGCTACTTTTTTTCTATTTTTGTAGAGACGGGTCTCACTATGTTGCCCAGGCTGGTCTCAAGTTCCTGAGCTCAAGTGATCCTCCTGCCTTGGCCTCCCAAAGTGTTGGCAATTATAGGTGTGAGCCACTGTGCATGGTCCATATCTTTGTTTTAGTTCTTTTTTTTTTTTTTTGGTGGGGCACAGAGTCTTCCTCTGTTCCCCAGGCTGGAGCACACAAACTCGGCTCACTGTAGCCTCCTCCACCTCCCTGTTCAAGCTATTTTCCTGCCTCTGCCTCCTGAGTAACTGGAATTACAGGCGTGCACCACCATACCTGGCTAATTTTTGTATTTTTTGTAGAGACGGAGTTTTACCATGTTGGCCAGGCTGGTCTCGAACTCCTGACCTCAAGTGATCCCCCCCACCTCTGCTTCCCAAAGTTCTGGGATTATAGATGTGAGCCGCTTTCCCCAGCCTCTTTGTTTTATCTTTTAAGGGAAATAATCACTTATGATGGTTTTCCTACTAAACCACTTTCACATTGAATTTTTTAACGTTAGTATTTACTTTTTGTCTTCAAAGGATGAAGATGAAGAAACTGAACATGAAACAAAGGCTGGTCCTGAACGGCTTGACCAGATGGTGCATCCTGTAGCCGAGTGCCTGGACATCCTGATGTCTTTGGTTTTGTCCTACATGAAGGATGTCTGCTATGTAGATGGTAAATCACAGTAGCTACTGTTTATTGAACACCTGCAGTGTACCTGGCTTTGTGCTGGGCATTTTCCATCCATTATCTCTAGTACTAATAAAAATCCTGTAAAAATATCTATTGAGTATGAGTTTAAGATGATTTAAAGAGGTCAAGTTACTTGCCAGTCACATAGCTTGAAAATGGGACTGGGATTCTGGCTGAGTTATATTTGTCTTCTGTCTTTTCACTGATTGTTGTATTGAAAGATTATATATGGAGTTTGGCCAGTTTTAGATCAAATTACACTCAAGTTGCTGAATGCATTTAAGAATGATGTAGGGGGCACTAATATGTGGTGCTCTGTTATGTATTGAGTTTAGAGGGTCTTTGCCTGGCACCATTGTTGTGCTAGTGTTAGTACTATATGTGCTTCTTGCCTTCATGGAACTTTAAAGGCTTTGCCAGGCAAAAACAGAATTTTTTTCCATTCACATTGCTAAGATTTAAGATGAGCTCAGTGAGTCAGAATAATAGAAGTGGAATCTGAGTTGACTGCATTACTGTTTTAACGGTCTTGCTGTTATAATACATGTTGATTAGAGAATTTGGAAACTACAGGAAAGGATAAAAACAATTTAAATGGCCACATTTCTACTATTCAGAGAACCATTATGAGCATTTTGAAGTTTGACTTTTTTCCCTTTTCTGTTAGCGTCTGTATATGTAGGAGAGTATTTTTTAGTGAATTTGGGTGTCACACTAAACGTAAGTGTTTCATAATCTGCCCTTTACGTGGATGCTGAAGATAAACATTTTCTCATATCATTGCCTGTTTTAAAACAATTGTTATTGAATCCCAGCACTTAGGCCACGGTGGGAGGATTGCTGAGGCCAGGAGTTCAAGACTAACTAGCCTGGGCAACATAACAAGACCCCATCTCTAAAAAAAAAAATTGTAATAATAAATGTTACTGATCACGTGGGTTTAACTGTCTTTTACTGTTTTCACCATGATAAGTAACAGTTGTAATGAACATCCTTGTGCCTATATATTCAGCTGTTTACTAACAGTAAAATAATTGGATCAGAGGTCTTTTGCTACATGAATTATAGACTTGCCCTTCAGAAGGATTTGCATTTCTGACCTTGCCACAGTGTGTGAGGTGAGGGCCTGCTTCCTTGCAGGTGTTAGATTATTATATTCAGAGGAAAATCTGTGCAAACTAAAAGTAGCATTTTGTTTTAACCATATTTTAATGGATAATGTCTTTCTTTCTTTCTTTTTTTTTTAATAGACACGGTCTTACTCTGTAACCCAGGCTGGAATGCAGTCGCACAAACATGGCTTACTGCAGCCTTGACCTCCTGGGCTCAAGCGGTTCATCTGCCTCAGCCTCCCATGTAGCTGGGATCACAGGCGTGCCACCATGCCTGGCTAATTTTTTGATTATTTGTAGAGACAGAGCTTCCCTGTGTTGCCCAGGCTGCCCTTGAACTCCTGGGCTCCCTCCCACTTTGGCCTCTCAAAGTGCTAGGATTGCAGGCAGGAGCCACTGTGCCTGGCTGGATAATGTTGTTTTTTAATGGTGTTGTGTTTATAAAAAATATGGCAGATGAAACTTGAAAATATGTCTTTATAAAAACTGAGATGCCAGATTTTCTCCATAGGTCAGGTTGATAACGGCAAAACAAAGGATCTATATCGCGACCTGATAAACATCTTTGACAAACTCCTGTTGTCCACCCATGCCTCCTGCCACGTACAGTTTTTCATGTTTTACCTCTGTAGTTGCAAATTGGTGAGTAACAATGTGATTAACATTATCTTAGCTTATTTTGTTTTTGCCCGAAAATTTTCCCTAAAAACTGGGGTGGACGGAGACCATGAAGTAAATAATTCTTTTCCTTGAACTTACTTGCTAGTCTGCTTAATAAAATCGCATTCTCCTTCCTTTTTTTGTTTTTTTTCCTTTCTTTTTTGAGACACAGTCTCGCTCTGCTGCCCACTGCTGCAACCTCCACCTCTTGGGCTCAACAGACTCTCAGTGCTTACCCTCTCAAGTAGCTGGGACCACAGGTTACCATGCCTGGCTAATTTTTGTATTTTTAGAAGAGGCGGGGTTTCGCCATGTTGGCCAGACTGGTCTTGAACTCCTGACCGCAAGTGATCTGCCCGCCCCCTGCCCTGCAAAGCGTTGGGATTACAGGTGTGAACAACTGTGCCTGGCCCACGTTCCCTTCTCAGTACACTTGGAGAGAAAAGAGATTGCCGCCTGCCAGCCCAGCTAGGTGCTCTGAAAATGTCATCCTGCCTTTTGGTCACTAGGTGGTGCTCTTCCCTTAAGCCTTTCTCTATTAAAATCTCATATGGGGTAATTAACTGTATTTCCTTTATTCTTTCCAAGGGTCGAGTTGTAACTAGCCCAAACCAACTTATTAATCTAGAGTTTTAAAAACTTTAGACTTTGTCTTTTCTTCTTTTTTTTTTTTTTTTTTTTTTTTTTAGTGGGGGAAAGAATGTAGAAGGCTTTTCCTTCTCTGCAACGATTTTGTGTCTTCCTAGAGGTCAGGAGAGTGTTGGCATGGGAAAGAAGGTTGAATTCATTCTGCCCAAATGGGTGTGCCTAGCTTTAGAACAGCGCTATTTAGGAGAAGTTGGAAGTCACACCCTTTGGTGAGAAGCTGTGTCAGTTTTTTTCATGATTGGCATATTTAACTCAAATAGCAGCTGTACGTTAGTCCGTATTTCTGTTCATGGTTGAGTTCAGTGTGTCCAGAGACTGGAAGGTGCTTTGCACTCACAGGAGTGCCCATTTGGAGCTCCATGGGATGTGAATTATTGTTGGTCACCAGTTCTGGCTGACATTGGAATCACTTGGAGAGTTTTTGTAATATGTGGATTCCAAAGCCCTATCACAAACCTACTGAATTTGTACCTCCCAGGTTGAATTTTTTGTTGTTTTTTGTTTGTTTGTTTGTTTGTTTCTTTTTGAGACGGAGTCTCACTCTGTCACCCAGGCTGGAGTGTAGTAGCATGATCTCAGCTCACTGCAACCTCTGCCTCCTGGGTTCAAGCAATTCTCCTGCCTCAACCTCCCAAGTAGCTGGGATTACAGGCACCTGCCACCACGCCTGGCTAATTTTTGTATTTTTAGTAGAGAGAGGGTTTCTCCATGTTGGCCAGGCTGGTCTCGAGCTCCTGACCTTGGGCGATCCACCCGCCTCGGCCTCCCAAAGTGCTGGGATTACAGGCATGAGCCACTGCGCCTGGCCCCGGGTTGATTTTGATGCTTAGCTAGGTTTGGGATCCATTGAATTATTTAACACCCGAGGTGCCTTTTGTTTTTAATGTTATTCTCTCAACGTGTTTTAAAAATGAAGCCCATGAGATACTTATGAGGTAGTAGAACTTTTCCCCACATTGGTGAAGTAAAAATCTTGGGATTTTGATAGCCAGATTATCTTAGGCATTAAAAAAGATCACACCGACGCCCTCTCTTTTTATAGGGATTCGCAGAGGCATTTTTGGAACATCTCTGGAAGAAATTGCAGGATCCAAGTAATCCTGCCATCATCAGGCAGGCTGCTGGAAATTATATTGGAAGCTTTTTGGCAAGAGCTAAATTTATTCCTCTTATGTAAGTAGCCTAATTTTCCGAGTACTTTTTAATATCATGCTTTAAAAAGAGTATAGCATTGTCTCAAGTCAGAAATATCTCCCTTATTTTTTTGGCATGTTTTTAAAATGAATAAAATCCCTACTCTGTGCAAGATGTTTATATTTCTAAGTGGTGATTTTAGAATAAAGTGTGTCCTTTTTTATATATAAAACCCTGTATTTAAGGCTTTTGTCATCTCTTTTGTGTGGTTGCACTTAAAGATCCATTTGTTTTATGGATAGAGGACAGAGTTGTATACTGTTTTGATTCTTTTTGTAGGTTTGTCATTTTTTCATTTGCATTCCGAATCTATTGTATCTGTTAGAGCTGAAGAAAAACCCTTTTAAAGGTAATAGACCTATCTAGGAGGCCAGTTTCTTCCAGTAGCCCATGAAGATATCTTTGGACAAGGATGCTGTTGAAACCCTTCCCCAGCCACAAAATTATTCACCATAGGACTTGACTAGGATGCATCGGGGAATACTGAAGTCCACCAGACTGTCTTTCTCTTGAGAGGTGTTGGTGAACGTGTCCTATTTAGCCAGTCACCCTAAGAGGGGTACCTTTGAGATGGATAGGAGAACCTGCTTTCCATCCCTTGGGACGTTCTTAGGGGCTCACCTGTTCCTAGAAGGTCAGAGCTACTCTGCCTTGTAATTGGAAGGTTGTCTTCTTACGCACCCATCCTTATCCTTCCTTTCTTTGCTTTTCCTCTGTACCCATGAGTATTATTTAAAGAAACCTATGAACTTACTTAGCATGGTTTGTAATGAAAGGCAGTTATGTGTTTTTATGTTATTCTGGTTTTTTTATGAAGTGTAAAGTTGACTTGAATTTTTCTTTTCTCTAGTACTGTAAGATCATGCCTAGATCTTTTGGTTAACTGGCTGCACATATACCTTAATAACCAGGATTCGGGAACAAAGGCATTCTGTGATGTTGCTCTCCATGGACCATTTTACTCAGCCTGCCAAGCTGTGTTCTACACCTTTGTTTTTAGACACAAGCAGCTTTTGAGCGGAAACCTGAAAGAAGGTCAGTGTTGTGGGAGTGCTGGACTGGATTTTCCTTGTGTTCTTGTCACCCTTCAGAATGGTGATTCATTACTTTTTTGAGATTTTTATAAAAACTGGATTCAGAAAACTGCATGTACACTCAAACTTTTAATAATAATTTCAAGCAGCTCATAGGCCCCTACAAACCCCTTAAGATAGATTTGAGCTTGAGAACCCTACAAACCCCTTAAGATGGATTTGAGGTTAAGAAAGAGGTTTCTGCCTTTGAAGGTTTGAAATGTGAAGATGTCTCCAGAGGTGAGGCTGAGCCCTGGGCTGTGCCAGCGCCCTGTACAAAACTTCAGTTGGATGCACCTTCTCTTTGTTGTCCTTGTAACAGCCTAGTAAATGGCAGGTATTCTCCCTTTACAGACAGCACCAAAGCACAAGAAAGTCATTTTCCCAACATCACATGGTTACTGGCAGGATTAGAAAACTGAAGCCAGGTTGGGCTGACCCTAAAGTTTGAGTTTATGTAGATTAAACTCTGCCTGGAGCCTTGAGACTTAATTGACCATTATTGTTTTGCTGATTTCTAAGAGTTACTTATAATTCAAATCTATCAGTTGAAACTTACTAGATTAGTGTATTTTAGTTGAAGAGAGTCTCCAAGAACAGTGTTTATAAGTCATTGTAAATTGTTCTGTTTATGTTTATGAATAATTCACATGGTTTGGTGGGTCACTTCCTCTAAACTGGGGTCTCTCAACCCTGCACGATTGCCATTTGGGCTGCATCATCCTTCATCGTCGGGGGCTGTCCTCTGCACTGTAGGATGTTTAACAGCCTCCACCTACTAGCTGCCAACAGCAGTCCCCGACCACCCCCAGCTGTGACACCTAAAACTGTCTCCAGATACTGCCAGGTGTCCTCTGCGGGGGTCGCAGTCTCTTTGGGTTAACAGCCACAGCTCTAAACTGAAAGTTGTACGTGTTGCATTATATATGTTTACCTACATCCTACATGCTTCTAAAAGATGTTGTATGAACTAGTAGGATGAGGTTTTATCACAAGGTAAGTAAATACAAGCTCTGCTTTTCTTTGTATAAATTAATGCCAGGAATCTGAATTAAATATCTTGTTTTTGTAAGCTGTGACATCCCATTTAGGTAATTTTTATTGAAATATGCATCAAAGAAACTCCTAAGAAAATATACTTAAGTACAAGTTGGTCAGCTTGCCTCTTAAAATAAATGTGGTGTCTTTATTTTACTCATGTAGGAAAGAATTATATTCATTAAGTCTAAGAAAGTGGTTTCTGTCTAAATTTGCCTTCTGTTGAGGTAGAAGGCAAATTTGGAGTTTTCTTGTTTAGAAAAAAAACTACAAATGACTACTGTGCACCTGAAAACAGCACTCAGCTTCACTAACAAGACTTGCAAGCTAGAATCAAATTGCTGTTTTGTTTTGTTGCCTGTCGTGATTGTTAGCTGAAACCAAATCACAAGATCTTTTTCTCCCTCTGTATTAACTCAGCCTACACTGAGCTTACAAGCGTATGAACTTCACATTGTTGTGGAATCTTACAGCCTGCTACTTCCTAAGTTTTCTTTAGAGAAGCTGCCTTGGTGACCAGTGAATGTGGTTAGCCTAGTGACATTCTTCTGGGCCATATACTGTGTGACTATCTGCATGGACCTTTATTTAAAGCATTTCTGCAAAAAATTTTTTTAAGTTTTTTTTTAAATGTGTGATAATTTGTGCTTTTAAAGATATCTTACACTTTTCACTTATTTGTACCTTTAAAAAAATCTTTTTTTTTTTTTTTAAACCAAAGGTTTGCGGTATCTTCAGAGTCTGAATTTTGAGCGGATAGTGATGAGCCAGCTAAATCCCCTGAAGATTTGCCTGCCCTCAGTGGTTAACTTTTTTGCTGCAATCACAAAGTAAGTTATTTACGCTTTCTTGATGGGAGTTATTTAAAATATTTTTATTTATGTTTATCTAGTATTGTAAGAGTCTGTTAAATTTCTATGAAATTAGTAACATTATAAAAGGCCAGGCGTGGTGGCTGACGCCTGTAATCTCAACATTTTGGGAGGCTGAGGTGGGAGGATTGCTTGAGGCCAGGAGTTAAAAGACCAGCCTGAGCAACATAGTGAGACCCTATCTCTACAAAAAAATTTTAAAAATTAGCTGGGTGTGGTTGCCTGTGTCTGTAGTCCCAACTACTCAGGAGGCTGAGGTAGGAGGATCACTTGAGCCCAGGAGGTCAAGGATGCAGTGAGCCCTGATTGTACCACTGCACTCCAGTCTGGGGTCCAGAATGAGACCCTGTCTCTTAAACAAACAAAAACAACCCAGTCCTTGCAGGAAATACTGTGATACAGCTATTGTTTTTATACTTTGATGGCATTGGAAATTGCTACTACTTCTTATCCAAAGGGCAGCACTTTGAAATAAGTATGGCAACCAGTAAGCTGAGAGGGGCAAAGCCATAGATGCTTATTAGAGTGACTGCTGTAATAGTAATAGAAATAAACTGGACGTGAGGCAAATGTTGACCTGTAAGAGATTGGTTTAGAGAGTTCTGTTCTCTCAGGTCTGGTAGCTATGGCTAATCCATAGCCTCTCCTCTGTGCCAGGCAGTTCTAAGCACTTTACATAGAACTCATTTGATCCTCAAACAGCCCTCTAGGATGAAACCCTGTTTATCAACGGGGAGGTGGAGGTACAGAGAGGTGAAATCACTTGCCTAAAGTCATAGAGCTAGACTGGCAGCACAGATTTAAATGTAGTCTGGCTCCTTTGTAAGCTTTCACTAAGTTATTCTGCTTTATGGAGAAAGCAAATTGGAGAATTGAATATTCAATGAGGATATTTAGGCCAGATCATAGCTTAAAATCTTCAACAGATAAGAGCCAGCAGCTTGCTGAGCTCCGTCAGCCTCTTTAGTTCTCCTTTGCTAGGCGTCTGGTTCAAGGTGTCCTCTCTTCTGAGTCTCAGTGATAGTAAAGGATTAGGAAAGGGCATAAAGAGACCAATAAGCAACGGCGGTGAGTGGGTGGAGGCTTCAGCATGTTGGTTAAGATGGTGAGCAGCTCGAAGAGTGAGGATGGATGAAGCAAAGCAGAGGCCGCTGCCCCTGGTATGTTCTCAGGGTGGGGACAGAGGACTGCATTTGTGAACCATCTGGTCCAGGGGCTCTCGATTTGGGGTTGGCATGTGCATTGGAGGCACAGAGTGTGATGTGATGTGAGGCTAAGAGCAGGGGATTGAAATAAAAGTCTCTGCCTAGGTGCGGATATGGTAAATAAAGGTGTGTACCATTCTGTAGCTGTTGCTTTTGCCTGCTTGATGGTTTTGAGATTGAACCATACTGACACAAAGCTTTATTTTGATTTTAACTGCTCTGTTATGTTCTGGGAATCTTTTTTATTGAGTCTTTGTTGGGATTTCATCTGTTAGTTTTTGTCTTTTTTTTTTTTTTTTTTTGAGACAAGGTCTTGCTCTGTCACCCAGGCTGGAGTGCAGTGGCGTGATCTTAGCTCACTACAACCACCACCTCCCAGGCTCGTGCAGTTCTCCTGCCTCAGCCTCCCGAATAGCTGGGACTACAGGCGCCTGCCACCATGCCCAGCTAATTTTTGTATTTTTAGTAGAGACGGGGTTTCACCATGTTGACCAGGCTGGTCTCAAACTCCTGAGCTCAAGTGAACCGCCTGCCTCAACCTCCCAAAGTGCTGGGATTACAGGTGTGAGCCACCGTGCCCGGCTGGCTGTGTTAGTGTTTTAGTGCTCAGGAACATTCTTGTGTGTGTGTCCTTGTGTGTGGGCACACGCTTCCTTGTCACACACCCAGAAGTGCGGTCAGCTGCGGGGTTGTAGGAGATGCAGATCTTCAACTTTACCTGATAGTGCAAATCACCCTCCAGTGTGGTTTTGCTGATGTGTCCTCCACCAGGAGGAGGGGTCAAGTGCTGTGAGCCTGGGCTAACAGGACAGAAATCAAAGTATGTGGCTTGAAGTTGCCACGGTGACCTGAGAACCTGAGATGGAGAGTGACAGAAGTGAGGTCTAAGTCCTCATCTTGGAGAAGCTGTCCAATAAATAATTTTTCAAGTTGCTCAATCATTTAGAGACAACTACTGGAAAAATTAAAAACATAATTGTCTTTTTTTATTTTATGTTTTCTTCTATGCATTTAACTGTTCTCACTCAGCATGCCCAGTCCTTTCTGTGCCTGTTTTTGAGGTCATGACTTAGTCAACCCCGTGTCCCTCCTTCAGTAAAGGCTTATTTCTTCTTCAGTGCTTCTTCAGCAAGTCTCTTCACCAGCCACTATTTCCTCCTGAGGAACTCCTGAATCCCTCTTCCACCAACCTTCTAATTCTTTTGCAAACAGTAAAAATAAAGACACCTATAGTTATGTAATCTAAGAGTTTTGCCTTGCAAACATTTATTTTTAATGAATAATATCTATTACTCATTAAAATATAAGCCCAGTTTTACATTCTGAGCGATAGCCACATTTTCTTTCTCCTTAGCAAACTTGCAAATAGAAGACCCACAGAACGGTACCCTAAAAGTGGTACTTTCTGCTTTATATTGTTATTTGTACTAGCACTTGTTACATTCAGCAATTTCTCTGTGGTAGGTACAGTTGTCACACGCAGCTCACATCCCCACAGAGTCACTCCAGCATGTTAATGCCTCTGTCTGTGTTGTTTTTTTGTTCCACAGTAAGTACCAGCTCGTCTTCTGCTACACCATCATTGAGAGGAACAATCGCCAGATGCTGCCAGTCATTAGGAGTACCGCTGGAGGAGACTCGGTGCAGACCTGCACAAACCCGCTGGACACCTTCTTCCCCTTTGATCCCTGTGTGCTGAAGAGGTAGGTACTTTTAAACATTGACACTGGAGGAGGTGGATTTTTTTTTCTTTTTGAGACGGAGTCTCACTCTGTCGCCCAGGCTGGAGTGCGGTGGTGTGATCTCGGCTCACCGCAAGCTCCGCCTCCTGGGTTCACGCCATTCTCCTGCCTCAGCCTCCCGAGTAACTGGGACTACAGGTGCCCACTGCCATGCCTGGCTAATTTTTTTTGTATTTTTAGTAGAGACGGGGTTTCACCTTGTTAGCCAGGATGGTCTCAATCTCCTGACCTCGTGATCCGCCCGCCTCAGCCTCCCAAAGTGCTGGGATTACAGGCGTGAGCCACCACGCCCGGCCAGGAGGTGGATTTAAACGTGATACATGTTTGCTTTTCCCAAAATTGGCCACTCTTCGCCAGAAGTGGCCCTTCCTCGCTGTTGATGAGCGTCTCGTGGTCTCCCTGCGTATATTTCACAGATGCAAAGTAGAGGATGCCTAGCAGGACTTGCCGAGTGGCGCAGGCACCCCAGAGTGGGTAGATCTTTGCCTCACTAGGAGCCAGACTGACATCAAGGGTTTTTGGGTTTTTTTTTGTTTTTCTTTAAACTGTTATTTAAACATGTAAGGTTATGGGGATAATGGTGCCAGGATAGGGGAGGGTGCTGTCTTTTCTTGCTTCATAATTTTGTGCCAAGTGTCTTGTTCTTTCCTCTAGAGACCACATCCCATTCTGTTGCACAGGATAAACAAAACACAAATGATTGGCTGGGCGTAATGGCTCATGCTTGTAATCCCAGCACTTTGGGAGGCTGAGGCGGGTGGATCACTTGAAGTCAGGAGTTCAAGACCAGCCTAGCCAAGATGGTGAAACCCTGTCTCTACTAAAAATACAAAAATTAGCCGGGCGTGGTGGTGGGCGCCTGTAATTCCAGCTACTCGGGAGGCTGAGGCAGGAGAATCGCTTGAACTCGGGAGGTGGAGGTTGCAGTGAGCCGAGATTGCGCCACTGCACTCCAGCCTGGGCGAGAGAGTGAGACTCTGTCTCAAAAAACAAAAAAAAAACCAAAAAGCGATTTATCTAGATGAGTTGTTCTAGAAAACCACTGGGCCAGCCTTAACTTGGCACTTGTATAAGGAAGCAGGATTTTTGCTTATTATGTTTTCTAAAATAACTAGCAGCATCATGACCGTCTGGGATTGTCTGGTCCCTTAAGTCTTGATTGACTGAAACCAGATTAGTTGTTTTTCCTAGACTTACTTTTCAGCAAATTACTACAGAAATATAAAAAAGAGAGTTCCAGAATATTACGGTTTCATTTCCATTTGGATATACTATATCTAACTGACTTGTCAGTCTTTGTAAAGTTTAGAAACAATTTCACGTGAAAATGGAAAGATGAAAAACGGTAGTTCAATACTCCATTGACATGAGTGAATGAACTCTTATGCAGAAAGAGCCACATTAGTTACAGCATTTACATAGAGGGTTGTTTTTTTGTTTTGGTTTTTTTCTTTTTTTTTTTTAATGAGACGATCTCGCTCTGTCGCCCAGGCTGGAGTGCAGTGGCGTGATCTCGGCTCACTGCAAGCTCCGCCTCCCAGGTTCAGGCCATTCTGCCTCGGCCTCCCGGGTAGCTGGGACTACAGGCGTCCGCCAACACACCCGGCTAATGTTTTGTATTTTTAGCAGAGACGGGGTTTCACCGTGTTAGCCAGGATGGTCTCGATCTCCTGACCTCGTGATCTGCCCACCTCAGCCTCCCAAAGTGCTGGGATTACAGGCATGAGCCACTGCGCCCAGCCAGGTTTTTTTTAATGTAATTATTTAAGCCGTAGTTTTCACTTCTTGGTTTTGGGTAATAGATCTTGTGAGAAAAGATCCAAACCAATTTTGACTTCTGCTGAAGTATTTAACTTGACTTTGAAATGTGATCTTTGTTGACAGGTCAAAGAAATTCATTGATCCTATTTATCAGGTATGGGAAGACATGAGTGCTGAAGAGCTACAGGAGTTCAAGAAACCCATGAGAAAGGTCAGTTTGTGATTGATTGAGCACACTCTCGGAATCTCCTTTCTGGCTCCGGGTCACAGTCAGATAGTAAGTGGCAAGTCGCTCATGCGTGTCATCCCCGCACTGTAGGGGGTCAAGGCCAGAGGATTGCTTGAGACCAGCCTGGGCAACACAGTGACACCCTGTTTCTACAAAAATTTTTTAAATTAGCTGGGCGTGGTGGTGCACACCTGTAGTCCCAGCTCCTCTGGAAGCTGAGGTGGGAGGTCAAGGCTGCAGTGAGCTGTAAATGTAGCACGGCACTCCAGCCTGGGCAACAGAGCAAGACCCTGTTTTCTTTAAAAAAGCACACCGAAACCGTGCCTTACTCATTCTACCTTTATAAAATTCCAAGCCCAGGTTTTGGTGTTATTTAAAGAGTCTGTGGCTTTTTTGGATAAATTGCTTAACCAGACACTTCACATACTGACATGTGAGAAGCGAAGGTTAATTACAAATTAGCTGAACAAATTTAGATCTTTGCCACTTGCGCATTCTCACCAAGTAACAATCTCCAGTTGACTCATGTTGAAATTGACCCAGCAGTTTACATTAGTTTTATAGAGCTTCATGAATGGCTGGTGAAGACGCAGGTTGCAACATACCCTCCAGGTCACATGAGGTGGAGCTGAGACAGTTACAGTTAGAGAGGAAAATTAGAATCCAGTAATAAAGAATTTTGCTGCTCTGTTGCTTGGGAGCACATTTGTTTTCTCATTAAAAGCAGCTTCAAGATGGCTTTTTTGTTGTTGTTTTTAATAAGTAATCATTGGAAAGCACCTTTCATCTTTTTCTCTATGTTTTGCATTTGTTGAGGGGCGTGTAATTCATTCACATTGTGTTAGGTACAAGAGCTCTAACACTGGGCAAGAATGACTCGTCATGTTTTCTGTCCCCATTGAGCTTCAAATCTGTTTGCAAGTCAGACTTGAAACAAATGATTACAATGTGTGATGAGCAGTTATGTGGGTATGTTGGTAAGAAGGAAGTGCTTATCAGAGGGAGCTTTTGTTCTGTTCTGTTTTGTTTTTTTAGAGACATGGTCTCGCTATGTTGCCCAGGCTAGATTTGGAACTCTTGAGCTCAAGCAGTCCTCCCACCTCCGCCTCCCGAGTAGCTGGGACTACAGGCGTGTGCCACTACACTGGCTTTCTTTTGAAATTAAGATATCTTCTTCACCATCTTTACAAACGTTAACACCTTCCTGAGGAAGGAATTGTTGAAAGCTTTTCAGTCAGCAGTGGTGACGTTACTGATGATTTCTGATGTTTCTACAGGAGATAGTGGAAGATGAAGATGATGACTTTTTCTGAAAGGCGAAGTGCCCCAGAATGATACCGTGATTGGGATCACACCGAGCTCCTTTGACGCGCATTTCCGAAGTCCTTCGAGTAGTGTGGGCTCCCCACCGGTGTTGTACATGCAACCCAGTCCCCTCTGATGGCAGAGATTTGTGACTGAGTGTGACATTTGGGATTCCTCATCACTCGTCATACCCTCAGCACCCAGCTCGTGCCATTGGGCATTGATGGCATTGAGCTGGAGCGAGTGCCTGCCTCGGCTGTGGCACTTCCAGGTTCGACTGAATCAAGCATCTGAAGACTGGGTTTTTTTGTTGTTGTTGTTCCCCTTACAGACAAAATGAAGACTATCATGTGCAATCTTTTACAGTGGGGTTGATGATATATTTGGAAGGATTTGCTTGTTTAATATGTACATTTTTTGTGTTAACAGCTTTTTGACACAATTACTGGGTAATTTCTAACATAGGCAGCAGACTGTTTCACGGGTTGCTGTTTTAACATGGGTTTTTGTCAGATCCATGGTCATAGGACTTTGCTGATCAGCTTTCAGTGAAGAATCCTCTAAGTTAAAACTTCTATTTAAAGACTTTAACTAGAAAGTGTTTATTTTGGCTACATTGTTCACCTTCTGCTGTATTGGTATTTGTCTGTTGGGATTTCAAGGGAGTGTAGAGAAGATAGAAAGAAAGCCAAGAGCTGGCCCGATGTGGTCTGGGACACAGAGTTGGAGCTGGCACTGAAGATCTCCAGGGACTTCAGAGACCAATAAAAGCCCATAGGGAAGAGAGAGAGGATATAGAAAAACAGGATCAGATGTGTAATATACTTGGCACAGCGAAAAAATGGATTTAAAGACAGAAATGGAGGTCCAGGTAGATGTAATTCACACGGACTGAAAGTGAGCCTGGGCTTGTGTGAAACACATGAGATTGGATTTGACCCCTTGGCTCTCAAGTGTCCCCTTAGATCTAGAACTGCTCCATGGTGGCCATCAGATCGAGTCAGTTTTGATCTGCATCAGTTAGTTATTGAGAATTTCTTTGTTCAAACAGGAAAAATTTTTTAGATTATTTGGTGTTATGGTTTTGCTCACAACAATAGGTGGAAGTTTCTAGTGCAGTCTTGGTCTGATGGCTGTGCGTATCATACATTTGGCTTGGTGAAATCCTTCTCTAAAGCCTCTTTGTATTTTTATAACTAAACAGAGGAAGTCTTCAGAAGACCTCGCTTTATAACAAATTTGTGCAAACACTGCTAGAGTCATTTTGAAGCTCAAGCATTTTCACTTTGTTTCTTACATGTGTACTTTTTTGTTTACTTGTGAAAATGGCCATCTTTAAGCATATTTATTTTCTGGCACTTCTATTTATTTAAAGGCAAGCAATATTTTCTTGATCATAAATATTTTGTAATGAAATACGTCCTCTTTCCCAGGGCTTTGTATGCGCTTGTATAATTACATTGATGGCAATGTAGAGTTTGAATTTCAGTCTGTAAATACTTTTTTGGAAAATAGAAATTTTTATTGCTTTAAAGTTTTGGATATGGGTGGTTTTCTTTTGGGGGCTTGGTGGAAAGTCATTTGAGAACTTTAAGGTTCTCTTTTTAACTGCTGGCAAAATGTTGATTTTTTTATATTAGATAAAATGAGTAAATGAAATTCCCCAGAAATTAATAGTAAGTGGGGTCTTTGTGGGTTGGGAAGTAGTTTTAACGTAGAAAGATATTTACAGATAAGTCTATTTAATTTCAAAGAGTTTGTGAAAAAAATCCATGGTGAAAATAAAACAATGACATGGTTAATCTGGAACTTTCATTCTTATACCAATAAAAGGTACCTCAATACATGTTCTTTCAATTTCTGTTTTTTTTTTTTTTATTTAATGTATTAAAGCATTTTGCAGTGGAAAACTCCTGAGGCATTGCTGTTGAAGAGGGAGAAATAGTGCTGGTATGGTGGGGCGCTTGATGAAATTCATTGCATGCCGGGGTGAGGATGGCTTCCGTGTGCACCGTATGAAGTATCCGCGACTCTCCTTAATCATACCCAGCCAAGAGTGATTGAGGCTTGAGCAGGTCCAAGGGAAGCAGACACTTCTTTCAAAAAGTTACATGCTTTGAAGGGACATCTATGGGGAAAAATACTGTGAAATCGCCTTAGAAATTGCATGCCAACAATGGGAATTTTTCCTTTCACTAAAAAGCAAGCTGTCAGTTGTAGGAGTCTCCAGGGTCCGTCCTTTTGTCTGTGTGCTCTGGTTTGGTCTTCCTTGATGAGAAGTGGCTGAATTTTTACAAGTCAACTTACCGAGTGCCACGGGCTTCCTTTCCTAACTAGCTGTTTGACCTTGAGCAAGTTACCTAACCTTTCTGAGCGCTAATTAAACTGTAAAATGGGAAAAAGATACTAGTGTAAGGCTTTAAGGATTCGATGCATGTACAAGTTAACGGCCGTTGTTTTCTTGTAAGAAAGGCACTTTCATGGGAAGTTTTTTTCGGTTAAAGATAACTTCCATTTCTTCTATAATACCTACCTCCCTGGTACCAACTTAGATCTGAACTGGAGAGGAGGAAGCAGCGTGTTTCCCTTGCCAGGCAGTGCTTATGATGGTGGTTCTTAACCCTAGCTGTGCCCTAGAATCAGTCCCTCGGAGTGCTGAGAAATAAGGATGCCCAGGCTCACATCACACACCAACTCAACCTCTGATTGAATCAGTCTCCAGAAGAAGGGTCTGGATGTGGATGGTTTTTAAAGCCCCCTGGTGATTCAAAGGTGCAGGTTGCCTTGAGAACTGTTCATTGGTTTACAACTGCATACTTTTCTTGTTTCAACTAATTGAACATCCAAAGCTCCACCATGTTTTGTTCCATCAAATGCTTTCCTTTTGTGTGTTTCAGTCTGACTCTGGATCGTTGAGTAGGATTTATAATGTATCTAATAATTTGGGGCCAGGTGTGGTAGCTCATGCCTGTAATCTGAGCACTTGGGGAGGACAGTGAAAGGATCTCTTGAAGCTAGGAGTTTGAGATCAGCTGGGGCAACATAGTGAGACCCCCATCTCTACATTAAAAAATTTGAAACACAAATTGGGATCCTTTCACTAAATATTTACTAAGGTTCTGTATAATGTTCATCATTCTTTTTTTTGAGACAGAGTCTCACTTCACTCTATCACCCAGGCTGGAGTGCAGTGGTGCAATCACGGCTCAACAACTGCAACCTCTGCCTCCTGGGTTCAAGTGATCCGGCCACCTCAGCCTCCTGAGTAGCTGGGACTACAGGTACGCACCACCATGCCTGGCTAATTTTTGTATTTTTAGTAGAGATGGGGTTTCACTATGTTGGCCAGGCTGGTCTTGAACTCCTAACCTCAAGCAATCTGTCCGCCTGGGCCTCCCAAAGTGCTGGGATTACAGGCATGAGCCACCATGTCTGGCCTCAAAAAAGTGTAATTTAAAAAATATTTCCCTGTATATATTCTTTGAACCTTGCCATCAGCCATCTTGTGAGGCAGGTTGGTTTCCTATCTTAAAGAAACAGGCTTTCCAACATTGTTAATTAGTGCTTTCTTTTTCTTTTTCTTTACTTTTTTTGAGACGGTCTTGCTGTAATCACCCAGGCAGGAGTGCAGTGGCGCAGGAGTGCAGTGGCGCAGTCGTGCCTCATTGCAGCCTTGACCTCTCGGGCTTGACTGATCCTCCCGAGTAGCTGGGACTACAGGCCTGCCACCATGCCCAGCTAATTTTTGTATTTGTTGGAGAAGCAGGGTTCCCTGTGTTGTCCAGGCTCGTCTCGAACTTCTGGGCTCAAGTGAGTCCTCCTTCGGCCTTTCAAAGTGCTGGGGTTACAGGCATGAGCCGCAGTGCTGGCCACACACCTGCTATTGCTTCCTCATTGCCTGTAGACCAAAATTTGTGGAGCTGGGGTGGGAAGAGAGGTAGGGGAGTGGTTTCCTGCTTGTTATCTGGCTCATTTAGTCCTTTATCACAGGACTCAGCCTAGGAGATTGATAACCTGAGATTACTTGAGAAAAGATCACCCAAAAGTGAAAAACCAGTTAGGCAAACTGCACCAGCCCCAGGCAGAACCCACAGAACCTTGTTCTTCACCTTTGCACTTCCAAATGCCTCACTTTGATTGACTACTCTTTGCTCTGCAATTCCAATAATAGTTATCTTTAGAGTGTTTAGTTTGTACCAGGTGAGACAAACATGCTATTCTACAAAACCAGTTCAGAGAAGTTAAGTAACTTGCTCCAGGCCAGCCTGCTGGTCATTGATCACCCTGGATTCAAACCCTGTTTTTAGCTCTGAGCTTCCTAGTTGGGACTTACTTAATGTCGCCTGCGTTAGAATGAGTTGTTTACAGTCTAGGAGCATCTTATAGTGATGGAGAGCACTGGCTTTGGAATCATGCAAAGCTAGGTTCAGTCTTCGTTCTACTATTTATTTCTACCACTTTGAGCAAGTTACTGTATCTGTTATAACGGAGGTGTTGATAGTAGCTCCTACATTTGTGAGGACAAATGACAAATGAGGTGTTGATAGTAGCTCCTACATTTGTGAGGACAAATGAGAAATGTAGGTGTAATAATACAGAGAAATAATTTCCTGGTAGCTAGAAATAGAGTTATTTTGGGTGAGAAGTTGGGTAACCTGGCGATGGGAACACCATCTTCTACAGTCACTTCTTTACTGTAGTAAATTTCCTGGTATTTTTGTTGAACGGGGTGTGTAAGCTGAGGGGGAGATTTATGAAAGAAGACGATGAATACGGATGATAAAATTCTAATAAAGTTTCTGCTCTATCATGTGGCTCCTCTGTATCTTTTGTAAAATTACTTTTTGTTAATGTGCTGCAGAGTCGGATGAATTTGAGCAATATTTCCAAGTTTTAGAAGAGAGCTCCACGGTGAGACGCCTCTCACCTTGGGGACCTGTCCTCAGATTAAGGGCTCTGCAGTCAGTATCCGCAAATCCTTCCCCCACGGTTCCCAGCCCACCTGTGAGTGGCCTATTGGATTCCAATCACGACGTGTTAATCGATGATCTCTTTAGTACGTGGGGCTAGCACAGTTCAGGATATATTTTCTCAGTTTAAGACCATTTACATTTATTTTTATTATTATTTTTAGAAACAGAGTCTTCCTCTGCAGTGCCCAAACATAGCTCATTGCAGCCTCCCACTCCTGGGGTCAAGAGAGCCTCCCGCCTCAGCCTACAGAGTGGCTGGGATTACAGGTGCATGCCACCATGCCCAGTTAATTTTTAAATTTTTGGCAGAGACGAGGGTATGGGGGAGGGTGGGTCTCACTAGGTTGCCCAGGCTGGTCTCGAACTCCTGGCCTCAAGCGATCCTCCTGCCTCGGCCCCCCAAAGTGCTGGGATTACAGGCGTGAGCCACCGTGCCCGCCTGATTAGGTTTATTATTACTCATTGAATGCAATCCTACGGAGCTGCACAGCAGGGTCCCAAACTCAAGCCTGTGGAAGGTCGTACACCTGGGAAGCGTGGAGCAATGACCTAAAGCGCAGCAGTCGGAGCCAGAACCCACCCAGGGAACTCGCCTGGAGGCTCTCTTGGCTGGTGCAGCTGCTCCCTGGCCGCTCCCCTTTCCCCGCTCCTTCACTCCCACGATTTTGGGACTACCCTTCCCAGCGCCCCTTGCGGAGGAGGCGGGCCGCGCGCTGCTTCCGGGGCCGATTCCTGTCTTTGGACTACATTTCCCGTGAGGCCTTGCGACCCTGTCCTGGATTTCTCCAGTCTCTTCGGCCGGCTCCGCCTCCGCCTGGACTCCACTTCCCGGCAGCGCCGCGGTGGGGCGGGGCAGGACGAGGCGGGACGCGCGGCCCGAGGGGCGGTGCCGGGGGCGGCGGGGGCGGCGGGGGCGGCGGGGGCGGCGGGGGCGGCCCGGGGCTGCAGGGGCAGGAGCCGCCTCCTCCCAGGGCCTGCCTGGGCGGCCGCCTCCGCTATGCCGCTGCTAGCCGAGGGGCGGCGAGTGAGGCTGCAGTAGTCAGCCGGGGACCTCGTCCGAGCCCATCCGCCTTTGGAGGTGAGTGGGGCGCGGCGCGGGGCTTCGGGGCGGGCCCGAGGGGAAGCTGCAGGGCGGGCGAGCGCCCTCCTCACCCCACCGCTGCCCGCCTCACGCGACACAGACTTGAAACTTAGCGCTGTTGGCACATCCGGAGCCCCGGCCGTCGGCTCGCGTCTTCCCCTTGAGGGGTGCGGGAGTTTTTGCCTTCTTTAGACTTCAGCAGGCTGCCGCGGAGGCCACTGTCTGACAGGGGAGGGGACGGGGGCCCAGAGAGGTTAGGTGACTTGCCCAAGGTCGCACAGCACTGCGGCTCGGGGACACGCCGGGACCCCCATTCCCAGACGGGGCGGCTGCAGCCCCCAGAGGGCTCTGTCCGTTTAGGCAAATATGGCCGCCCGCCTTCGGGGACCCGCAGCCTGCGGTGAACGTTGCTTTGTCCTTGCGTCCGCGTGAAGCAGGAGGTTATTCCAGGGTGGGCTTCGGAGAGCGTTTGGCCTGGGGGATCTTGGCGGGGACCCCCAGTCCTTCCTCTTCTCTCTCCCCTACCCCCGGAGCGTAGGGCGCCGAGTTATTTTTAGCCGCAAGAGAGAGCCCTGCTTTCCGCAGCTGGGCCATAGGACCACGCCCTGATGCACGGGTTTTGTTTTTGTTTGTTCTGCTTTTGTGCTCAAATAGATCTCTGAACTCTTGTCCACGCTTCTGCAGGGACTGTCGGCAAGGGGGTTCTCAGGTTTTAAAAAGAGCGGGGCGTGGCGACAGGGGGCAAACATCCTACTTGCCATAGATCCTGTTAAAGGGGAATCAATCATTTCGTTGATTTGAGAGTCAAATATCGAGCCCCTAATATCTGTTGGGCACCGTACTGATCACTGTCCCTGCCCTCGAAGTGTTTGTAGTCTAGAAGGGAGAATGGTTTCTGATGAAGAAGACTCAGATACTATAAACTGTTAAGTGCCATAAAGAAAAAGCATCCCCTTTCACTCTGAATGGGAAGCACAGGAACCTGACCAAGTGTGTTGGGTTGGGGAAGGCATTTAGAGGTTTCATCTGTCACAGCTGTACAGTTTGTGATTATTTTGTTTGCTTGTTTGTTCTCTATTTGATCTGTCCCCAGAATGTAAGCCTCCTGAAGGCAGATAAGAGTAGTGTCCTCACTTTTGTATCCTCAGAGTGTAGGACGGTCCCTGGCATAGAATTGGCGCTCAGTAAAGATTTGTTGCATAAATGGCACAAAATGATCCCTGAACGTGTTCTGAAGGGTGACAAGGACTTACTGACGGGGAGAAGGCAGACAGCTCTGTGTGATTCTCAGCTTGCATTTCAGGACCGACCATCGTCTGTTAGCCAACATACACCGAGCTAGGCGTGGTGGCGTGTCACTTTATCCTTGCATTGTGTTACTGTCCTGTTAACTAGCGAAGTCGAGAGTAGGACTCACCAAGGAAAAATAATTTCAGCCGCCTGAAGAATTTAGGGGATGCTCTACTTTTATGTCTGTTTGAAAATGTCCGTGATAGAAAGTTAGATGGGTGTCTTGGGCTGCACACTTAAGTGTGGAGGGGGATTTGGTGACACATTGGGGCTGCTCCTCTCGGAGGAAGGTTTTGGCCTATTTAAGAAGACATGTCCTAGAAAGGCTATGTACTGGGGACCAGTTTGTGTTACAGGAACTTTGGAAGGGGGCAATCACTTTGATTTGCGGCAGTGTAAGTGAAGAAGGATGCAGGCACGAGAGAGATTTGAAAAGGAGAAGAAGGGTGAGGGCATCGCAGCTGGGCAAGCCGCCTGGGGCGCGGTGGGCAGGAGGGGAAGGGCCCAGTGGGTGGGTGGCCTGGCCAGTTTCTCCAGAGCAGCCAGGGTGAGGAGGGGAAGCATGGAAAGTAAAGCTACAGGGGTGGATTGTACCCAGATGACCAAATGACCAAGGGGCTTAGATGGACCTTTCACCTACTTAGCAACAGGGAGACATTAAAGGTTGGGGTGTTTTTGTTTTTGTTTTTGTTTGAGACTTAGTTTTGCTCTGTTGCCCAGGCTGGAGTGCTGTGGTGCAATCTCAGCTCACTGCAACCTCCGTCTCCCAAGGTTCAAGCGATTCTCATGCCTCAGCCTCCCAAGTAGCTGGGATTACAGGTGTATGCCACCATGCCCAGCTAATTTTTTTATTTTTGGTAGAGACGGGGTTTCACCGTGTTGGCCAGGCTGGTCTTGAACTCGTGACCTCAAGTGATCTGCCCGTCTCGGCCTCCGAAGTGCTAGGATTACCGGTGTGAGCCACTCCACCCGGCCTGGATTATTTTTATATAATAAAGCAGGGTGTCCTCTTTGTAGGAAAGCAAAATATAATAATACAGAAAAGAAAAAAAAATGTATGACTACAACCATTCTTCAGTTTGGTGAAAGTCCTAATGAAGGTTTTTCTTTGTATATACTTTTTTTAAAAAAATGATAGCTTACTATATGTTGCTATACATTATACATTATAGTGTGTTTTTCATGTAACGATGTGTTCTGAGTATGGAGTACCAACAGTTAGAAGCCTGTGTGTAGCTACGACTAGCAAATAACAACAATAACAGTAATACAGTGGAAGCTGCCAAGCACCACAGCAAGAGTTACTGCTATTCCCATTTTACAGATGAGGACTGTGAGGCACAGAGAGGCTGGGAAACTGGCCCCAGGCCCCACATCCTGGGAGTGGTGAAGCCAGGATTGGAACCCTGGCAGCCTGCCCTTGACCCTGGAGCTGCGCTATTCAGTACAGTAGCCACGAGCCATGTGGTTACTTAGGATTTAAATTAAAAATCAATTACAATTAGATACAATTGAAAACTCAGTTCCTCAGTTGCAGTAGCCACATTTCAAGTGCTGAGCAGACGGCATGGCTACTAATGAGACAGTGTGAATATAGACGGTGGCCATCCCTGCATAGAGTTCCTTTGGCCAGAGCTGTGCCCTCCCTTAGTCACTCTTAACCAGTCACTGGGTACTCGGTAACCAGTCCTGCAACATCTTGGGTAATATAGTTCCACAGAGTCTACAAGATGCTCGCAGCGTAGCTTAGTTCCTGCTTCTATTATTTATTTATTTTTTGAGAGATGGAGCCTTGCTCTGTCACCCAGGCTGGAATGCAATGGCGTGATCTTGGCTCACTGCAACCTCTGCCTCCCAGGTTCAAGCGATTCTCCTGCCTCAGCCTCCTGAGTATCTGGGATTACAGACATCCGCCACCATGCCCGGCTAATTTTTGTATTTTTAGTAGAGATGGGGCTTCAACATGTTGGCCAGGCTGGTCTGAAACTCCTGACCTCAAGTGATCCTCCCGCCTCAGCCTCCAAAGTGCTGGGATTACAGGCGCTAGCCACTGTGTTGGGCCTCATAATTTCTTATATAGCATTGTGCTTTACAGTTCACAAATCATTTTCATGCCCCTCTCCTGTTTGTAAAGGAAGAATTGACAAACAGGACAGCAGGCGTGAGGGTCACATGATCATCCCCCAGGTCACAGCTAGGTGATTGGCTAAGACACAGGTCAACAAGCCACCGCTCATGGGCCGGACCCTGCTTTATGTATAGCCTATAGGCCAAGAATGGTCTTTATATTTCTCAAAGGTTGAGAAAAATCAAAATAGTATTTTGTAACATGGGAAATGGTGTTGAAATTAAAACTTCGGTGTCACCTATAAATAAAGTTTTATTGGAACACAGCCACATCTGTATTGTCTATGGCTGCTTTCACTTCATAACAGCAGAGTAGAGCAATTGTGACAGAGACTGCGGCCTTGCAGAACCCCAAATATTTCCTGTCTGGCCTTTTTCAGAAAATCTGCCGGTCACTGGGTTAAGAGAATACTGCCATTGAATAGGAATTGGGAAATGGGGATGAGGGACTGAGGGAAAAGTTTTTTTTTTAAAGCAAATATTAGTATCTAGAGAATATTAGAGGTTAAGAAAAGTGGGACTACTTGCAATATGAATTTATAAAGTAGGACTGTGTGTTTTTCCAAAGAAGGGAAGTTTGGCTAAACTCTTTTCACTACTTAAAAGAGCAAAAATTAGCCAAGTGTGGTGGCGTGCGCCTGTGGTTCCAGCTACTGCAAAGGATGCTGAGGTGGGAGGATTGCTTGAGCCCAGGAGTTTGAGGTTGCAGTGAGCTATGATCTGGCCACAGCACTTCAGCCTGGGCAACAGAGTGAGGCCTTGTCTGTGAAAAAAAAAAATTAAAAATAAAGTAGAGGCTGGGCACAGTGGCTCATGCCTATAATCCTAGCACAAGTGGGGTGGCGTGCGCCTGTGGTTCCAGCTACTGCAAAGGAGGCTGAAGCAGGAGGATCACATGAACCCAGGAGTTCGAGACCAGCCCGGGCGATACAGGGAGACCCCATCTCTCCAAACAATACAAAAATTAGCCAGGTCTGTTGGCTCACGCCTGTAGTTCCCAGCTCCTTGGGAGGCTGAGGTGGGAGGATTGCTTGAGGCCAGAGGCTGCAGTGAGCCACGATCTCGCCGCTGCACTCCAGCCTGGGAGACAGTAAGACCCTGTCTAAAAAAAGAAATTAAAAGATAGAGCAAAGCAGTCTGCTGTTTTAGTGTTCTGGCATTCTCTCTTCTGATAATTTTTGCTTTTATTTCTTTGGGAAATCATAGGAGCTGTGTTGAAGAGAGACATGATTTTTGGTCTTTGTGAAAGCAGTAATTAATTTCTCACAAATAGCTTTGCTTTTGAGTGGTGACCCAATTGTGAACATGAGTGTTAAAAATTCGCCTTTGCGCCCTCCCTTCTCTTCCCTTCCCTCAAAGAACAAAGCAGAAGGTAAGTATCTCAGGAGTAATCAAGAGGGAATTCTGAATTCTCCCCTGTTATTCTGAACTAAGGTGAGGTAAGACGTGGAATGAAAATGAGAGGCTTTCACCTGTAGAGGTGTTCTGAGTTTTAGAGCAGTCACACCTGTTTCTCATTGACTTCTGGAGCAAGCAAGGCTGTCTTGCCCATCTAATTTTACACTGCAGTTCATTTAATCTTTAGTTTGTTTCTTAAATTAGGGGCTTGTCTCATTTTCATTGATACCTTGCTTCCAGTTAATGGAAGTTTATAAACAGAAGAAAACACCATGTAAGTAATCAAGCTGATCATTATGTTTATTACATCTCTTCTTTTAGTTTAATTTTAATTTTTTTTTTTTTTTTTTTTTTTTGAGGCAGGGTCTTGGTCTGTCACCCAGGCTGGAGTACAGTGGTGCAATCATGGCTCACTGCAGCCTCCACCTCCTGGCTGCAAGTGTTCCTCCTACCTGAGCCTCCAGAGTAGCTGAACTACAGGCACATGCCACCACACCCAGCTAATTTTTGTAATTTTTGTAGAGACAGGATCTTCCTTGTTGCCCAGGCTGGTTTTGAACTCTTAGGCTCAAGCAGTCCTCCCTCCTCAGCCTCCCAAAGTGCTGGAATTACAGTTGGGAGCCATCGCACCCAGCTGCTCTTATGTTTTATTAAGGGAGCACTAACCTAAATTAGCACCAGTCATGCGAAATGGCAAGAAGCTGATAGAAGACTAAGACTGCAAAACTGTCTTCCCGTGTAGACAATACATACATACATACGTTGTCTAGACATTTGAGGAAGATTTTGTTCATCCAGGAGTTTGTTGCAAGTAAGAAGGAAATTATGATACATTGTAGTGTTGTATCAATTTAACATTTTTGAAAAAGTTTTTGTTAAATAACCACTGAATTTTTAACCACTTAATTTTTTTTACAAGCTTACTAAATAAGTTTGTACAAATACTCAGATTATTGACACTTAGTATTAACATACCTTTCATAAATTTGCCTTATCCATTTTGTTCTTGTATTCTAATAATAACTGTGTGGTAGAACATTGAGAAGAGAGGACAACAGCCACAGGAAATCACTCATGTTTGCTCTTTTGGCACAGCCATGCTTGTATTGGTGAAATTTCCTTCCAGTATTTTTCTCTATGGGGATAAGCATTTAATCATTGTTGTATTAACGGCACATTTATAGCTCTTTAAAACATTTTTTGTACTTTTGTATCTTGCTTTGCAATTAGCATTTCAAAACTCTTTTTCCCATAGTTTTCATTTCTCACGACGGTGCAGTTAGTGGTTGTGACTTGGTTCTGTGCCTAATGTACTTACCTTTTCCATTGTTGCTCCCAGCTTTTTGCCATTACAAATTACACAGGGGGCTGGGCACGGTGGCTCATGCTATAATCCCAGCACCTTGGGAGGCCAAGGCAGGCAGATCACTTGAGGCCAGGAGTTTGATACCAGTGTGGCCAACATAGTGAAACCCGGTTTCTACTAAAAATACGAAAAGCCGGGCATGGTGGCACACGCCTGTAATCCCAGCTACTGGGGAGGCTGAGGCATGAGAATCGCTTGAACCTGGGAGGTGGAGATTGCAGTGAACTGAGATTACGCCACTGCACTCCAGCCTGGGCAACAGAACGAGACTCTGTCTCAAAAAAAAAAAATAAGATAAAAGAAATAACACAGGGATGAACATATTTTGAGTTATTTCCTTAGGACAGATTTCCAGAAGTGAAATTACTAGGTTAGGGACTAAGGTAAAAAAGCGGAGGCCAGGTATGGTGGCTTATGCCTGTAATCCCAGCACTGTAGGAGGCCAAGGTGGGTGGATCACTTGAGTCCAAGAGTTTGAGACCAGCCTGGGCAGCATAGGCAGGCCCCATCTCTACAAAAAGTATAAAAATCAGCCAGGTGTGGCGGTGTGCGCCTGTACTCCCAGCACTTTGGGAGGCCGGGGTGGGTGGATTGCTTGACCCCAGGAGTTTGAGACCAGCCTGGGGAGCATAGGGAGACCTCGTCACTACAAAAAGTATAAAAATCAGCCGGGTGTGGTGGCGCAGGCCTGTAGTCCCAGCTATTTGCGAGGCTAAGGTGGTAGGATCGCTTGAGCCTGGGAGGTGGAGGCTGCAGTGAGTTGAAATTGTACCACTATACATCAGCTTTGGTGACAGAGTGAGAGACTGTCTCAGAAAATAAAAAAGAGGGGATGTGATTTCAGAGCCATCCATCCACTATTCCTGTGTAATCTGATTCTCTTTACAATGGTAAAATTGTTAAGAGTCTCACACTCTTTAGTAAAGAACTGTGATAGCTGGGTGTGGTGGGTCATGCCTGTAATCCCAGCACTTTGGGAGGCCAAGGCAGGAAGATTGCTTGAGCCCAGGAGTTCAAGACCAGCCTGGGAGACATAGTGAGGCCCTGTCTCTTTAAAAAAAACAAAAACAACAACAACAACAAAAAACAAACTATAATAAAGGGTTTTTGCATCTCATTTCATAGGTTACTATGACATCTGATTTCATAGGTTAAAAAAACCACCGCGCAGAACCTCATCGTTTTCTCTGCATTGTTCTGAATGACCGTGGCTGCTGCCTTTTTCTTTGAGCCTCTCTGTCCGCTGACACACTCCCCACACACTAGCGTGCTGCCCACGCAGAGCCCGCTTTGGCTCTCTCCACATCTTTAGTTTTTCCATCCTCACTAATTTACATCACTATTTTATTTTTTTTTTTACTTAAACAGGAAAGAGCCAGACTTTTCAGAGGTCAGTGTGTTCAACAAGTGGGACCCCAGGGCTTTCTGTTTGTTCAGCAAACAGAGCTTGTAGTGGCCTCCCCAAAGGATGGTAGGTTAGGAAGCAGTGAATTGGGCGCTATCCCAAAAGGCTATTGCATATTTTATTTTATTTCTTTTTTAAACAGGCTCCATCTCCATTCTGGGTTCTGATGATGCCACTACTTGTCACATTGTGGTCCTGAGGCACACAGGTATGATGAGAGAGGTGAAGGAAACCATTACTTAAACTGACCCAACCTTTGGGAGCATTGAATTTCTCACGTTGAGTTTCCTGGTGTCTTGTTGGAAGCGGACTCCGCTTACCTTTTTTCTGGTCTGCATGGTGTCTCCCTGGTGTCCTGGTCAGAATGGGTTGGCTGGGCAGCACAGACCTTTCCGTTTTTCCCCTACAGGATATTCAAAGACGAGGCGGTCCGGAGGGACAGGCGGAGTCTCGGCCTGCGCACTGCACTCCCATCAGGAATAACTTGAGTCCTTTCACCCTTGTTCTTCAGGTAATGGGGCCACCTGCTTGACACATTGTGATGGAACCGACACCAAAGCTGAGGTCCCCTTGATCATGAACTCCATAAAATCCTTTTCTGACCACGCTCAATGTGGAAGGTGAGATCCACGCTGCTCTCATAGGTGAATTGAGATCTTGGAACCGTTGCGTACAGGACGTGGCCGTGGAAGCTGTTAGGGGAACACAGGATGCCACCGCCGTCGTGTCTGCCTCGTTCCCCTGGAACAGAACCTGGCACGACGTGGGCACTGCGTGAGCAGTGGTTGAGTGAATGAGTGGGTGTTGGGCACAGGCAAGGAGTCCGTGCTGGATTTGAGATGGAAGGCTTGACTTTGAACTTGATGTCGCCTCAGGAACGTCGAGTTTGCGATTTTCACGTCGTTTTGCTCTCCCCCAGGTGTGGTAGCTCTTCATGCAGTCATTCCTCCCGCAGTTGCTTGTTAAATGCTTCCTCTCACCTACACCTTGTAGTTTCTAGGGACACAGCAGTGAAGACTAGACAGAAAGCCCGGCCCAAGATGTTTGTATTCCGAAGCCGAGAGACTGTACACAAGATGGGGTGTTGGGTGGTGAGGCGGGGCTGTGGAGAAAACCAGGCCAGGAAGATGTGGGGACCGCTAGGGGGCGAGGCATGTAGTTTTTTTTTCTTGTTCTTTTTTTGTTGTTGAGATAGGGTCTGGCTGTGTCGCCCTGTCTGGAGCGCAGTTGTGTGATCTCAGCTTACTGCAGCCTTGACTTTGCGGACTCAGGTGATTCTCCCACCTCAGCCTCCCAAGTAGCTGGGACCACAGGTGTACACCACCATACCCAGCTAGTTGTTTTTTTTTCTGTAGAGACAGGGTTTTGCCAAGTTGCCCAGGCTGGTCTTAAACTCTTGGGCTCAAGTGATCCTCCCAGCTGAGGGGTATAGTTTTAAATTCCAGCAGATTGGTAGTTTCCCCAAGGATTGCTGGATAAGAAGCGGCCTCTAGCCTGGGTGCCCCCACAGCACCTCATCCTCTCTCACTGCAGTAAAGTATCTGCTGCCTCCATTTGACAGAGACCGGCGCTGAGGCTCAATGTGCTGGAGCACACAGGAGCTAAGTGGAGGCTGATGACACAGGCCTGCTGTCAAGACCACTGTTCACACACCTGTCCCCTCTCCTTGCTCTGTCTTTGTGTAGACCTGGCAGGCATTGCTCTCATTTTATTTGAAGTCTAAGGCAGCCATTGAGTGAACTATTCCCATCATATACAAAGGCTTAACAATCCTAGGAGTCAAAAAAGGAAAGAGAGAGTTCTCTGGGAGAGATTTGCCAGTCAATACCGATCGATTCTAAATTCTCCCTCTGCGGTCTGTGCCGAGGCTGGGCTGGCTTCATGGACATGTGACCCGTGCAGGCCCAAAATGGTATTTTCATTTTCCTGTCATCTTGGCCCCCGCAGGGGGACATAATCAATGCCATTATGTTGCCACACACTCTGCTTCATGGTTCTCAGAACGTGCCTGTCAGCTCTTCCTGCTCTGTTGTAGAACTGCGATCGCTCAGGGAGTCAGAGGCAAACCTGGTGGCCCAGTGGCAAGCACAGCCATGGTGGCCACAGCTCTCCTTACTACTACTACTTGGAGTTTATTATGAGGCCCCTTGAGGCTGTGCCCTGTGTTAGGTACATCCAAGGTTCTGGTTCATCCCTTAGGAAGATTTTGTGTCTGAGAAGGCAGCGTGGAGTCTGGCAACACTTTGCCGAGTGTGAATTCGCCCAGTTGACGGGCTGTGGAAAAGGGGGTTAGTAGATGAGTGTGGGAAACACTGGGTTCAAGAAAGTTAGTTGGATTTTTTCAATCGCAGGACTTCTCAAGAGCTTCACTGTGCTAATGCGCAGTGTGACTCCTAAGGAGGGCTGCCAACAGGCAGTTGCCCAATCTTTTTTTTTTTTTTAAATTTGTTTTAGAGCCAGGGTTTCACCCTGTCATCCAGGCTAGTCTCAAACTTCTGGGCTCAAGCAATCCTTCCACCTCTGCCTCCCAAGTAGCTGGGAATAGAGGTGTATGCCAGCACACCTGGCCCCAAACCATTTTTTTTTTTTTTTTTTTTTTTTTTTTTTTTTTTGAGACAGAGTCTGGCTCTGTCGCCCAGGCTGGCATACAGTGATGCAGTCTTGGCTCACTGCAGCCTCTGCCTCCTGGGTTCAAGTGATTCTCCTGCCTCAGCCTCCTGAGTAGCTGGGATTACAGACGCCCACCACCACACCCAACTTACTTATTTATTTTTTCCCCCTGAGATGGAGTCTTGCTCGATTGCCCAGAGCTGGAGTGCAGTGGCGTGATCTCGGCTCACTGCAACCTCTGCCTCCCAGGTTCAAGCAATTCTCCTGCCTCAGCCTCCCAAGTAGCTGGGATTACAGGTGCGCCACCATGCCTGGCTAATTTCTTTTTTTTTTTTTTTTTTTTTTTTTTGAGATGGAGTCTTACTCTGTAGCCTAAGCTGGAGTGCAGTGGCACGATCTTGACTCACTGCAACCTCTGCCTCCCAGGGTGAAGCAGTTCTCCTGCCTCAGCCTCCCAAGTAGCTGGGACTACAGGCGCATGCCATAATGCCCAGCTAATTTTTTTTTTTGTATTTTAGTAGAGATGCAGTTTTACCTTGTTGCCCAGGCTGGTTGCAAACTCCTGAGCTCAAGCAATCTGCCCGCCTCAGCCTCCCAAAGTGCTGGGATTACAGGCGTGAGCCACTGCCCCCGGCCTAATTTTTGTATTTTTAGTAGAGATGGGGTTTTACCCTGTTGGCCAGGCTGGTCTCGAACTCCTAACCTCAAGTGATCCGCCCACCTCAGCCTCCCAAAGTGCTAGGATTACAGGTGTGAGCCACTGCGCCTGTCTTGTGCCTGTGCTCTTCTAGAGCAAAGCTCCCCACTGGTGCATGGAGGCGGCATCACATTTGTGTTCAGATACGGATCCCCTCAGTCATCAGGGCCCCTGGGCAGGGTCCCCAGAAGCTCGCCACTGGCCTTGGCAGTGTGCTGCCGATACTTTCTTTTGCGGTGGCACGAAGATGACCTGAAGCTCTGCTGTAGAGCAAGTGTTCATGGAAACTGAGAATGAAAGTTCAAAGTGAGACCAGCGCACGCACCGGTGTCTTCTTCTGGCCTCTGACCCCTGTCTCATCTCTTTGCCAGGCTGGAAGTGCACCTCGTTGGAGGCTTCAGTGACGACAGGCAGTTGTCACAAAAACTCACTCATCAACTTCTTAGTAAGTTCATTGTTTTTTTTCTTTCCCCCAAATTGGACATAAATATGTACCCATATTTGCTTGGGTTAAAAATCCCAACTGGTACAAAACCTGAGAAGGGCACACCCACTTGGAGCAGCACAGAGAAACAGACTGCCCAGCTTGGAATTTCACAGAAAGACTGAATGCGTGGAGCTCATGTGTAGGGGTAGCAGGGCTGGGGATAAGATTTTCTACTAAAACAGCAGTGAACACATTCCAAAATAGTAAGTGCTCTGAATTGTGTGAAAACAGAGCCACCCTCCCTCCTGGCAAAAATGTCCATTTTAATCTGCAGAAAATTAAAACACTGATGATACCATTTTTTCCCTATTAGCAAATTTTTTTTTCTTTTTTTCTTTTTTTTTTTTTCAGGGGTGGAGTCTTGCTCTGTTGCCCAGGCTGGAGTGCAGTAGCATGATCTCGGCTCACTGCAAGCTCTGCCTCCTGGGTTCAAGCAATTCTCTTGCCTCACTCTCCTGAGTAGCTGGGATCACAGGCGTGCGCCACCACACCCACCTAATTTTTGTATTTTTGGTAGAAATGGGGTTTCACCATGTTGGCCAGGCTGGTCGTGAACTTCTGATCTCTTGATGCACCTGCCTTGGCCTCTCAAAGTGCTGGGATTACAGGTGTGAGTCACCACACTTGGCCTAAATTTGCAAATATTTTCAAAAAAGAAAGAAACAAAAACAACATTGTCGTGTGTTGACTAACCACCAGGCCATGAAGTAAGCTTACTCATATGATGGTACAGCCTGTCTGGGAAGCAATTTGGCATCATGACTGAAGGCCTCACTCTGCCGCCCAGGCTGTAGTGCAGTGGCGCCATCATGGCTCACTGCAGTGTCAACCTACTGGGCTCAAGTGATCCTCCCTCCTCAGCCTCCCAAGTAGCTGTGACTAGGTGCATGCCACCATGCCCAGCTGATTTTTAAATTTTTTGTGGAGACAGGGTCTCGCCATGACTTAACTCTTAAAAAAGGTTCATATCCGGCCGGGCATGGTGGCTCATGCCTGTAATCCCAGCACTTTGGGAGGCCAAGGCAGGTGGATCACCTAAGGTCAGGAGTTCAACACCAGCCTGGGCAACATGGTGAAACCCTGTCTCTACTAAAATTACAAAAATTAGGCCGGGTGCAGTGCCTCATGCCTGTAATCCCAGCACTTTGGGAGTTCAAGGCAGGCCGATCACCTGAGGTCAGAAGTTCAAGACCAGCCTGACCAACATGGAAAAACCCCGTCTCTACTAAAAATACAAAATTAGCCGGGAATGGTGGTACATGCCTATAATCCCAGCTACTTGGGAGGCTGAGGCAGGAGAATCGCTTGAACCGGGGAGGTGTAGGTTGCGGTGAGCTGAGATGATGCCATTGCACTCCAGCATGGACATGAAGAGCAAAACTCCATCTCAAAAAAAAAAAAAAAAAAAATATCTGGGCATGGTGGCGCACGCCTGTAATCCCAGCTATTCAGGAGGCTGACGCAGGAGAATCACTTGAACCTAGGAGGTGGAGGTTGCAGTGAGCTGAGATCACACCACTGCACTCCAGCCTGGGTGACAGAGCGAGACTTCATCTCAATAAATAAATAAATAGTTCATATCCTTTGACCCAGTAATTCCCCTTGTGGAAATATATGCTAAGAAAATAATCTGAAATGTGCATAGAGATTTGAGCCTGAAGATGAGCGGTAGAACATTACTTATAACAGGAAATGTGATGTTATCAGAATAATAATTATGTAGTTGCTAAAAAATAACACATATAAGGGTGAGAATTACATGGGAAAATACCTGTGCACAAGCAAATCAGGATATAAAATTGTCGGCTGGGCGCGGTGGCTCATTCCTGTAATCCCAGAACTTTGGGCAGCCAAGGCAGGTGGATCACTTGAGGTCAGGAGTTCGAGACCAGCCTGGCCAACATGGTGAAACCCCATCTGTCTCTACTGAAAATACAAAAATTAGCCAGGCATGGGGGCGCACGCCTGTAATTCCAGCTACTCGGGAGGCTGAGGCAGGAAAATCGCTTGAACCTGGGAGGTGGAGATGACGATGAGCAGAGATCGCTCCACTGCACTCTAGCCTGGGTGACAGAGCAAGACTCCATCTCAAAAAATAAAAGATATAAAATTGTCTTTATGGTCAGCTCTGCTGAGCATAGAAAAATATGGAAGAAAATCCACTAATTATTAACAGTGCTAGGATTATGGACATTAAAAACCGACTTCTATATGTTCTCCTGTATTTTTCAAATCTGTTAGAGTGGCCAGATTTTTGTTTTTGTAATTCTGATAAACAGGAAAACAGTTTACTTAGGAGAAAAGTAAAAATCTTATGAATCCATGGGTCCCCGCAAAACCCTCAGAATGAAGAGAAAAATGGGAAGGCTCAGCCCAGGCTCCTTCGGGCCTGAGGCTGAGAATGTGGCCGTCTCCTGGCGGTCAGGGTTCTGTGGTGTCAGCTCCCTAGCGTCTGGCCCCATAGGCCAGGCTGTGGCAGTGTGGGTGCAGGCTGTAGGGCGGAGCACAGTCAGTTGGCTGCCGTCCCTCCCTGTCCTTGGCTTGCTCAGCAGTTTGTTCTGGTAACTAGAGGAACTTTTCTGACATCCGGTCTTAAAATTCTCATCATAGGTGAATTTGACAGGCAAGAAGATGACATTCACTTAGTGACATTATGTGTGACAGGTAAGTTCTGCCATTTGCCCCAAAGCGAAGATGTGGGTCTCAGGACCGTTTTGTCCCCAGTCTTGCAGTGGGCCCAAGCACCGGCACACACTGCTGTCACTGCTTGGCCACCATCTGTCCCGGCTCTTCCTGTGGTGGGATGGCCTTCCCCTTCCCCTTGCCCTCGTCCACCATCTGCCCGGCCTCAGTTCCAATGCGGCCCCCTTGTCTCCCAGGAAGGAGGGCACTGGATCTCAGAGGAGCTGCCACCCGTGTGGCAGACAGGGTGCACAGAGAAGGTGGGGTGGGAGTGGGGACCGATTCTGCAGCTGCCAGTTTGTTCAGTATAAACCCCCCTGCCTTGGGACAGGGTAGGGAAACAGGGCCACAATCCCTTTCATTTTCTGGAATTTTCCTCCCTTTCTGCATTGAGGAGCTCCTCCTTCGCCTTTATTATACAAAGTAAAGTGTATCTTAAACATTTTTATTTTGTAGAATTAAATGACCGGGAAGAAAACGAAAACCACTTTCCAATAATATATGGCATTGGTAAGTAGTGTGCAATAATATATGGCATTGGTAAGTAGTGTGCAATAATATATGGCATTGGTAAGTAGTGTGCAATAATAATATATGGCATTGGTAAGTAGTGTGCATCTTTTGTGGGTTGGAGGCTTGGTCACATGTGCAGTTAAAAGTCTAATTCAGCAAACCAATGACCCCACTGCTGTCAGGATGGGACAGCCTTGGGTTCAGATCCCAGCTACTCCGAACATCTGCCATGAGGCCTTGGGCAAGTAGCTTAACTTCTCTAAGCTTTACCTATAAAACTGAGATAACATTCACTTCTTAAGACTTTGAAGAAGCAACGTGGTAGCAAATAGAAAGCACAGGCCATGCCCACCCTTCCCAGGAGCTGGGAGAGTGCCTGGTTTTGTTTCCCTCTCTCCCCGGCACCCCAGGCCCGGCGTGCTTTTCTCCTGCCAGTGCTCTGGGGCAGGAAGGCAGGCACTGGAATCCTTTTATATATCAGGAACTGAGGAAGGTTTTGCTTGAGAACAGAAATCCTCCAAAGTGTAAAACTCTCAGGCTAGAGAAAACCTAGAACCATCCTCCCTGCTTGGCAGCCCCAGGACTCCCACGGGAAAGGCATCATGGAATCGGCTCTATTTCAGAGGGCTTCTGCTGTAGCGGTGATACTTGATTGATTTAGCTGGGTGGTAGGTACACAGTGTTCACTGTTCTATTCTCTGTAACTTCGTGTATGTATAAAATACTAAATTGTGAAGATTCAAACAGAACGATCACAGTTCACCCACCCACCCCTGGCCGTACACCAGTAGGGCTGACCAGAGGTTTTGCTACACGTCCGGCTGAAGGAATGGCTGCCTCCCAGGTGGAAAGCAGCTCTTGGTTTAGAAGAAAATCTCACCGAGTCCAGCTCGGGCCTCAGCGATTTTCACCGAGATGCTTGGGGTAAAGATTGCATTTTCCCCCTCCAGGGAGGGGGAGGTCCAGATACTTAGGAGCCATTCTGTTCACTTTCCTGTCTTTCTCTTAGGAGTGGTGGTAGAAATGTAAGACTGTGCAGACTTTCCGCTTTGGTCTTTTGTCAATTCAGAGTCATCCTTTTGTCCCTCACAGCTGTCAACATTAAGACTGCAGAGATTTACAGAGCCTCCTTTCAAGATCGGGGTCCGGAGGAGCAGCTGCGTGCTGCGCGAACTTTAGCAGGAGGACCAGTGAGTTTCAAATCATCGTTGTTAAGGGGTAAAAAAAAAAAAAAAAAAAAAAGGCATCACATGTCAAGGCCTTAAGTTTTCGGGATCTTAGAAAAGTTTATGCTGTCAGCTTCTTTATAGCTGTAAATTATCAAGGACCAGCACATACATACACCCCTCCCCACACTCACTGTCTCAAAATAGTAATGAACATCTTTAGGTCATCAGCTCCAGTTCTCTGCCTAAAAGGTGTGGGAGGTATGTGTGAACCCCAGCATCCGAATGCAAAGAGAACAAACTTCTGTTACTTCGTAAGAGCTTTTCCTATAAAGTTCTACAAAGAGAGGAGAACTGGGACGCAGGAGAAGTTTCTCCCCTCTGCACTCGGGACTATGCATTCTTTTGGACCGGGTCACTGAAGAGCAATTTGCTGGAACAATTTAATTAACCCAAAATAATGATCAAATTAATTTAAAGTCTGATTCCCTTAGGGTGCTTAATTAAATTATACTGTAATTTTAAAAGTTAGAAAACTGAAAACCCAAGGTTTATATGCCATTTGAGGAATGGGTGAAAGAATTCTTTAAAAATGCTCAAAGTGTGAAAAAACAGAAATCACATTCAGGCCACCCCAAAGAAATCTTCTCGTTTATGAAATGCTGATGTTTTTCACTGGAAAATGTGTTTGGATTCAGAGCCAACCCTTTTAACATTTTTAGGACTTCTCAAGGAGTGTAACAGGCCTAGTTTAGTTGATATTCAGAACATATTTCAGTGTCAGTTACCAAAGTGAATATTGCTAGGTAAGCTGAGGCTGCCATTGGCAAATTTGGGAATTCAGGGACTGGATCATTTGGCAAATTAGTCTCTTCTTTTGATGGGGCAGCAGGTACTGTATGCTTTTAAATTGCAAGGTGATCAGTTGTTTGGGGTATAAATAATGAGGCAGTGAGGAACACAGACTTTAGTCAGATGCGGCTGGGTTTGAGGCCCAGCTCTGAGGCTTACTGGATACATGACCCGGGAGATGGGCCCCGTTTCTCTGAGCCTCAAGTTTTCACCCCAAATGGGAAAAAACACCCTCGTCCTGTGGGACTGCTGTTGGCGCACAACAGTCATGTGTGTGCCCCACAGTGTGCAGCACATTGTCCCCATAAATACAACCAATGTTGTCAAGCAACAAGTCTAGATTTTTGGTTTAGGAAAAAAGGCATCAGTATCATTAGAGGGGATGGGAAAGAGCAAAAGTGGCTTTATCTGTAAAGGCTTCCTGGAATTATTGACTTGTAATTGCATAGGTGCTAGGCGAGAGAGAGATAAAAGTCATGAGGATGTTTCAGACAGGATGGTCGTTGGGAGCATGAAGGTGTGAATCAAGCCAAACTGTTTATCTTTTCATTTGGCCAGATGGTAGGGGACACACAGGAGTGTCACAGGAGTGAGGATCGTCAGGAGCATCACCAGCTGACTCAGGGGTGAAGATAAATTCTCTTGACCATCATATTCGTCATTCTCTTCACTGTCAGCACTGAGGCCTTTTTTGAGTGCTTTCTGAACCTTCTCATAGTTAAAGTGGTGAATTTTATTGAAAACACTTGTTTTAAAATTTGTCTGTTTTATCTAAAAATTTGGTTGTGTCTAAATGATTACCTTGTAAGCCCTTGTGGGAGCCAGTGTGGTATAATAGAGGTCAGAAACAGGAGTCAGGGACCCCAGGTTTTGGCACCTCATTGTCATTTATTAGCTCCATGACCGTAGGCAAGTCGCTTAACCTTTCTGCATCTTAGTTTCCTCACCTCCAAAATGTTAGACCAGAATCAGACGTTTTTATGCTATACATTTTTTTTTTTTGAGACAGGGTTTTACTCTGTTCCAGGCTGGAGTGCAGTGGCACAATCATAGCTTACTGTAGCCTCAAACTCCCAGGCTCAAGCGATCCTCCTACCTCTGCCTCCCAAGTAGCTAGGACTACAGGTGTGCACCACCACACCCAGCTAATTTATTTCTCACTGTGTTGCCCAGGCTGATCTGAAACTCCTGGCCTCAAGTGATTCTTCTGCCTTGGCCTCCCAAAGAATTTTATTTTTCTTTTCAATGACACTTTAAAAAAAAAATTTTTTTTAATTTTTTAAAATTATACTTTAAGTTTTAGGGTGCGTGTGCACAACGTGCAGGTTTGTTACATATGTATACATGTGCCATGTTGGTGTGCTGCACCCATTAACTCTTCATTTAACATTAGGTATATCTCCTAATGCTATCCCTCCTCCCTCCCCCCACCCCACAACAAGCACCAGTGTATGATGTTCCCCTTCCTGTGTCCATGTATTCTCATTCTTCAATTCCCACCTATGAGTGAGAACATGCGGTGTTTGGTTTTTTGTCCTTGAGATAGTTTGCTGAGAATGATGGTTTCAAGCTTCATCCATGTCCCTACAAAGGACATGAACTCATCATTTTTTATGGCTGCATAGTATTCCATGGTGTATATGTGCCGCATTTTCTTAATCCGGTCTATCATTGATGGACATTTGGGTTGGTTCCAAGTCTTTGCTATTGTGAATAGTGCCACAATAAACATACGTGTGCATGTGTCTTTATAGCAGCATGATTTATAATCCTTTGGGTATATACCCAGTAATGGGATGGCTGGATCAAATGGTATTTCTAGTTCTAGATCCCTGAGGAATCGCCACACTGACTTCCACAATGGTTGAACTAGTTTAGAGTCCCGCCAACAGTGTAAAAGTGTTCCTATTTCTCCACATCCTCTCCAGCACCTGTTGTTTCCTGACTTTTTAATGATGGCCATTCTAACTGGTGTGAGATGGTATGTCATTGTGGTTTTGATTTGCATTTCTCTGATGGCCAGTGCTGATGAGCATTTTTTCATGTGTCTTTTGGCTGCATAAATGTCTTCTTTTGAGAAGTGTCTGTTCATATCCTTCACCCACTTTTTGATGGGGTTGTTTGTTTTTTTCTTGTAAATTTGTTTGAGTTCATTGTAGATTCTGGATATTAGCCCTTTGTCAGATGAGTAGACTGCAAAAATTTTCTCCCATTTTGTAGGTTGCCTGTTCACTCTGATGGTAGTTTCTTTTGCTGTGCAGAAGCTGTTTAGTTTAATTAGATCCCATTTGTCAATTTTGGCTTTTGTTGCCGTTGCTTTTGGTGTTTTAGACATGAAGTCCTTGCCCATGCCTATGTCCTGAGTGGTATTGGCTAGGTTTTCTTCTAGGGTTTTTATGGTTTTAGGTCTAACATTTAAGTCTTTAATCCATCTTGAATTAATTTTTGTATAAGATGTAAGGAAGGGATCCAGTTTCAGCTTTCTACATATGGCTAGCCAGTTTTCCCAGCACCATTTATTAAATAGGGAATCCTTTCCCCATTGCTTGTTTTTGTCAGGTTTGTCAAAGATC
This sequence comes from Pongo pygmaeus, assembly GCF_028885625.2. NCBI lineage: Eukaryota > Metazoa > Chordata > Mammalia > Primates > Hominidae > Pongo > Pongo pygmaeus. The sequence goes on from NC_072391.2 coordinate 18,608,225, forward strand.
AGATAGTTGTAGATATTCGGCATTATTTCTGAGGGCTCTATTCTGTTCCATTGGTCTATATCTCTGTATTGGTACCAGTACCACGCTGTTTTGGTGACTGTAGCCTTGTAGTATAGTTTGAAGTCAGGTAGCATGATGCCTCCAGCTTTGTTTTTTTGGCTTAGGAGTGACTTGGCAATGCGGGCTCTTTTTTGGTTCCATATGAACTTTAAAGTAGTTTTTTCCAATTCTGTGAAGAAAGTCATTGGTAGCTTGATGGGGATGGCATTGAATCTATAAATTACCTTGGGCAGTGTGGCCGTTTTCACGATATTGATTCTTCCTACCCATGAGCATGGAATGTTCTTCCATTTGTTTGTATCTTCTTTTATTTCATTGAGCAGTGGTTTGCAGTTCTCCTTGAAGAGGTCCCTCACATCCCTTGTAAGTTGGATTCCTAGGTATTTTATTCTCTTTGAAGCAATTGTGAATGGGAGTTCACTCATGATTTGGCTCTCTGTTTGTCTGTTATTGGTGTATAAGAATGCTTGTGATTTTTGCACATTGATTCTGTATCCTGAGACTTTGCTGAAGTTACCTATCAGTTTAAGGAGATTTTGGGCTGAGACAGTGGGGTTTTCTAGATATACAATCATGTCATCTGCAAACAGGGACAATTTGACTTCCTCTTTTCCTAACTGAATACCCTTTATTTCCTTCTCCTGCCTCATTGCCCTGGCCAGAACTTCCAACACTGTGTTGAATAGGAGTGGTGAGAGAGGGCATCCCTGTCTTGTGCCAGTTTTCAAAGGGAATGCTTCCAGTTTTTGCCCATTCAGTATGATATTGGCTGTGGGTTTGTCATAGATAGCTTTTATTATTTTGAGATACGTCCCATCAATACCCAATTTATTGAGAGTTTTTAGCATGAAGGGTTGTTGAATTTTGTCAAAGGCCTTTCTGCATCTATTGAGATAATCATGTGGTTTTTGTCGTTGGTTCTGTTTATATACTGGATTAGATTTATTGATTTGTGTATGTTGAACCAGCCTTGCATCCCAGGGATGAAGCCCACTTGATCATGGTGGATAAGCTTTTTGATGTGCTGCTGGATTCGGTTTGCCAGTATTTTATTGAGGATTTTTGCATCGATGTTCATCAGGGATATTGGCCTAAAATTCTCTTTTGTTGTTGTGTCTCTGCCAGGCTTTGGTATCAGGATAATGCTGGCCTCATGAAATGAGTTAGGAAGGATTCCCTCTTTTTCTATTGATTGGAATAGTTTCAGAAGGAATGGTACCAGCTCCTCCTTTTACCTCTGGTAGAATTCGGCTGTGAATCCATCTGGTCCCGGACTTTTTTTGGTTGGTAAGCTGTTAATTATTGCCTCAATTTCAGAGCCTGTTATTGGTCTATTCAGAGATGCAACTTCTTCCTGGTTTAGTCTTGGGAGGGTGTATGTGTCGAGGAATTTATCCATTTCTTGTAGATTTTCTAGTTTATTTGTGTAGAGGTGTTTATAGTATTCTGTGATGGTAGTTTGTATTTCTGTGGGATCGGTGGTGATATCCCCTTTATCATTCAGTGAAACTTTTTACAAATAAAAACTTTACTCAAAACCCTGTTATACAAGACAGAGCTGATCTGCTAGGGAGTTAGAAGCCCCAACTGCTTACCTAACCCTTCCTTCTCAGAGTCCTCCCAGGGACCTTAAGGCTCAGGAGAACACAGTTGGAAAATCCCTGGACTAGATCCCTTAGGTCCCTTCTAGAATGTAACAATTTCTGAATCTTATATTGATAAATGGAGTGGAATTTCTTAAAAACAATTTTGAGGAGGCAATGCAGTTTTAAATACGTACGTATTGTATGCCATGCCGTAGGATATTGCTAGATACAGTGAGCAATAGGAAAAGGTAAACACAGCTCTTCCTTTAAGCAGCACACTTAGAAGAGTAAGAGGGGAACAAAAGAGCTATAACTTATATATGATATTATATGTATTATATGTAATATAATATATAATAGATAATTTATTGTTATAACACAACTCATGCTACATAGAGATTGAAGTCAACAAGAATTTTCTCCCTAAAAATAACTACAGAGATTAAGAATAGAGAAAGGAAAATGAATGTGTATGTTTTAATTCTGCAAAAAGTTTGGGCACAGTGGCTCAGCCTGTAATCCCAGCAGAAGGATAACTTGAGCTCAGGAGTTCGAGACCAGCCTGTGCAGCATAATGAGACCTCGTATCTACAAAACAATTTTGAAAATTAGCCAGGCATGGCGGCGAGCACTTGTATTCCCAGGTACTCAGGAGGCTGAGGTGGGAGGATCACTTGATCCCTGGGGTCAAGGCTGCAGTGAGCCACGATCAAACCACTGTACCCCAGCCTATGTAACAGAGCGACTGTCTCAAAAATAATATTTGTCAAAATAGCATGTCTTTGTATCACTGCCACATTGCTTGTCTGAAGTGAAGCTGACTCACTTTGTTATCAGAAGTGATCTCACCAAAGACCAAGTTGTCCAGTTGCCTTGGAGTGTAGGTCATGCGTTGCCGGTACCCTGGGGCTGTGTACAATGGCCAGGCTGAGGGGACCTTGTGGTTACCCCCATGGGACTTGTAACTTGTCAGGTGGGAAGGTGGCACCAAGTGAAGAAGGGTAGGGTCCTTGGTTTTGGCCTCACGTGGTTCTTCCCAGAATGAATGGTGAAAAAAGAATAATTCTGCAGAAAAATTTAAGTTCTATTTTGTTTACTTTTTGGATGGGAGATAGGTGTACACATGGCACTAAAATTCAAAAGGAACTTAAGGAGGCCAGGCACAGTGGCTCACACCTGCAATCCCAGCACTTTGGGAAGCCGGGGTGGGCAGATCACTTGAGGTCAAGAGTTCGAGACTAGCATGGCCAACATGGTGAAACCCCCCGTCTCTACTAAAAATACAAAAATTAGCTGGGCATGGTGGTGTGTGCCTGTAATCCCAGCTACTTGGGAGTCTGAGGCAAGAGAATCACTTGAACCCAGGAGGCAGAGGTTGCAGTGAGCAAGGTCATGCCATTGCACTCTAGCCTGGGCAACAGAGTGAGACTCCATCTCAAAAAATAAAAATCAAAACAGCGGCTTCCTCTGGGAAGTGGGGCTGGAAGACTTTTACTTTTTCTGTTATACTTTTGTACTATTGCAGATTTTAAAATCATGTATTTTAAAGTAAATCCAGAAGAAATTATGCACTGAATTTTTCTGGGTGAATTGTGTTATAGAGGTAATAGAGGATTATTAAAATTTGTTTCTTTTTTTTTTTGTTTCCCAGATAGCAGACCCCATGTTAGCTGAAATGGGGAAAAACTTGAAGGAGGCCATGAAGATGCTGGAGGACAGTCAGAGGTGAGTAGGACAGAGGTGACCCTGTTCAACGAGTTCAGCCTGCTGTGAAGCCAGTGGCTGCGGTTTCCTTCTGTTAAAGGTGCCTCTTGGCTTCGCAGTGTCACACACAGCTTCGGCTCACTTGAAAATTGGTATTTGTCTTGGGTAAAAGGTGCCTTGTAATTAAAGGATTTTGAAATTGAGAGGAAAGACTTATACTATTTAATTCTGTCTATTAAGAGTTTCATTTACTTAATATATTGATTTGACTCTATAAATACTTATTATATATTCAGGTGATATAGAGCACCAAGTAAACAAGAAGTGGGTGGAACTTTTTTGTCGCATATTCTTGTCTTTTCCAGAAACTCAAACGATACCTGAAACTGGAGGCAGGGAGATGTGATAAATGTGTTTGAAATCCTGCCTCAGTCACTGGGAGGTTATAGGCAACATGGTCATGTTTGCATGTTCAGGAGTTAGAAATTTGGTATGATGAAACAAATGAACAGCTCTTTCTTTTGTTTAAATTAGAAGAACAGAAGAGGAAAATGGAAAGGAGCTCATATCCGGAGATATTCCAGGCCCACTCCAGGGCAGGTAGGTGGCAATGAGGATCCATACCTTTAGTTAAGGTGTAAATTTTTGTTTGTTTGTTTCTGAGACGGAGTCGTGCTCTGTTGCCCAGGATGGGGTGCAGTGGTGCAATCTGGGCTCACTGCAACCTCCGCCTCCCGGGTTCAAGCAGTTCTTTCTCGTGTCTCAGCCTCCCGAGTAGCTGGGATTACAAGCGTGCACCATCATATCTGGCTAATTTTTGTATTTTCAGTAGAGACGGGATTTTGCCATGTTGGCCAGGCTGGTTTCTAACTTCTGACCTTGACCTCAGGTGATCTGCCCACCTCGGCCTCCCAAAGTGCTTGGATTACAGGTGTGAGCCACTGTGCCCGGCCTACATTTTTCTTAAACCGGTGTCTTATCATCATTGATTTATGGTTTTAGTTTGAATGAACACATAGCAAATTTAAATAGACTTATGTGCAGTATAACATTAGAAAACTGAAGTGCCGTTGGCTGGTTGGTGATATTGCTGCACCTACTGGCTTCTCTCCCTCTCCCATTTGGAATTTAATAGAGGCTGAGTACAGTGGGTCACACCTGTAATCCCAGCACTTTGGGAGACCAAGGAGGGAGGATCACTTGAGCCCAGGAGTTCAAGGTTATGGCGATCTGTGATTGTACCACTGCACTCCAGCCTGAGTGATAGAGACACTCTCTAATTTTGAGACAGAGTCTCGCTCTGTCGCCAGGCTGGAGTGCCGTGGCGTGATCTCGGCTCACGGCAACCTCTGCCTCCCGGGTTCAAGCGATTCTCCTGCCTCAGCCTCCCGAGTGGCTGGGATTACAGGCACCCACCACCATGGCTAGCTAATTTTTGTCTTTTTAGTAGAGACAGGGTTTCACCCTGTTGCTCAGGCTGGTCTCCAACTCCTGACGTCAGATGATCCACCTACTTCAGCTTCCCAAATTGCTGGGATTATAGGCATGAGTCATGGTGCCCGGCCCCTTATTTTATTTATTTATTTTTTTTGAGTTTTTCTCTGTCACCCAGACTGGATTGTAGTGGCACGATCTCAGCTCACTGAAACCTTCGCCTCCTGGGTTCAAGCAATTCTCTGTCTCAGCCTCCTGAGTAGCTGGAATTACAGGTGTCCGCCACTACGCTGGCTAATTTTGCATTTTTAGTAGAGACGGGGTTTCACCATCTTGGCCAGGCTGGTCTTGAACTCCTGACCTCATAATCCACCCGCCTCGGCCTCTCAAAGTGCTGTGATTACAGGCATGAGCCATTGTGTCCGACCCCTTACGTTTTTTAAAAGCAACCTTATTGAAATAGAATTCACATAACATACAACTTCCCCATTTAAGGCATACAATTCAATGGCTTTTAGTATATTCACAAATCCTTTCTTTTTGTGTATATGTACCACATTTTCTTTGTCCATTCATCTGTTGATGAATACTTAGGTTGATTTTGTATTTTGGCTGTTTTGAATAGTGCTGCAATAAACATAGAAGTGCAGATGTGTCTTTGATATACTGAGTTTCTTTCTTGTGGGCATATACCCAGCAGTGTGATTGCCGAATTATACGGTACTTCTATTTTTAGCTTATTGAGGACCCTCCATGCAGTTTTCCATAGTGGATAAACTATTTTACATTCCCACCGGCCGGGCACGGTGGCTCACGCCGGTAATCCCAGCTCTTTGGGAGGCTGAGGAGGGAGGATAACGAGGTCAAGAGATCAAAAACATCCTGGCCAAAATGGTGAAACCCCATCTCTACTAAAAACACAAAAAATAGCTGGGCGTGGTGGCAAACGCCTGTAGTCCCAGCTACTCGGGAGACTGAGGCAGGAGAATGCTGGAACCCAGGAGGCGGAGGTTGCAGTGAGCCCCTCCCGGGAGGTTGCAGTGAGATCCGCGCCCTTGCACTACTCCAGCCTGGGCGACAGAGAGAGAGACTCTGTCTCAAAACAAACAAACAAAAAACATTCCCACCAAGAGTGTTTGAGTGCTCCTGTTTATCTGTGTCCTTGTCAGCATTTGTTGTTTTCTGACTTCCTGATAGTCGCCATTTTAATTGAGGTTAGATGAAATTTTACTGTGGTTTTGATGTGCATTTCTGTGATGATTAGTGATGTTAAACAAGTTTGCATATACCTGTTAGCCACTTGTATGTCTTCTGTTGGAAAATAGCCATTGAGATCTTTTGCCTTTTTTTTTTTTTTTTTTTTTTTGCCAATGCTGTCGTTTATTTCGCGGAGTGGGGGTGTGGGGGTTAGTGGGGTGTGGTGGCCGTGGTGGCCGTGGTGGGGGCACTGCTGCCTCAGTTTGTCAGTACATTAATCACGGCAGCGGGACCCCAGCCTTTGCAGCCTCGCCCCCGTGCCCTGCGCAGCCAGGACGGCCCGCCCCTCGGCGCAGGTGCTGGAGGGAGCCAGGGTGCTGCTCGCGGAGGTCGCCGCAGGACGCGCGTCGACGGCTGCTGGGCAGGTTATTGCGTGAGCGCGGTGGGGGCAGCGGGAAGCCGGCGGGCCAAGTATTGCGCTTAGAATAACAATCCTCATCAGAGGCTACCTAGGGGGCAGGGGGCGGGCGGGTCTCCACAGCTGGCTCCTCTCTGCCACTGGGTCGCTCTGTCCCTATTTTACAGCTGGGGAAACTGAGGCACGGAGGTGAAGGGAGCCCCCTCGCACGCGAGGCCGCCGCCGGGGGCAGGGGCGATGGGGGTGGGTGCAGGGCGAGGAGGGGGGACGGCCGGGGCTCGGAGGGGGCCGCTCCACAGTGTGAGCCACTGTGCCCAGACTGTCGTTTTTTACGTATAAGTTTTTAATTAATTTTGATTTGATTTTTATATATGGTGAAGCATAGGGGTCTAGTTTTATTCTTCACACATAGATATATCTCATTTTCCCAGCACCACTTATTGAAGACACCATCTGTTTCCCCACGGTATGTTTTTGGGGCCTCGGCGCAAAATGAGCTGGCTGTAAATGCATGGATTTATTTCTGGGTTCTCTGTTGTGTTCCACTGGGCCATGAAATCCTTCCTTTCCAATATTATAAAGTTACCATTTTCCCGTTTCCCTCCTGTCACCCTTGCTGTGTTTGGGCCAAGCAGGGCAGGCAGGACCCAGAACTTGATGTGGACAGGTGAGGCCAGAGCCTCTCTAGGCTGCTCAAGAAATCTGCGCTGAGGTCCTTGGTCTGCAGGGAGAACCAAATCCCCATCGATGACCCCCAGAAAAACACTGTTAGGTAAACCACAGTGTGAAACAGCTTGAGAAATAGAATCTGTGTGATATCCAACATTTACTCACACTCATGATTGCACGACTGGGATACCTAAGCAGGAGGAGCCAGAAGAGCACCCTCTTCATCTGCATGTACAGGTCCCCTTTAGGTCACCTAGGGCATGTGGCTGGAAGCAGGGGCTTCTGGGATAGGGGCAGGCTATGGTCGGGGGCAGTGGGGGTGGTGGTGTTAGTGAAAGGTCTGAGGCAGGGCAGAGATCAGGAGGAACGGCATTCCAGCGATTCAGAGACAGGCCAGTAGGTCGGCAGACACAGGAGCAGGTGGCCCAGGACTCAGGGGAGCAGCTGGAGTTGGAGGAGAAGGGCCCTGTTTTCCTCCAGTCTTCTTCTGTTTGGGTGCTGCATTAGCACCCCACTGCACCCCCAACCCCTGTCCCTCCCCTTCCCTCACTCCCTGACTCTTAGAACCCATTCCTTCATCACCAGCATACACCTTCTTCTTTCTTTTTCTTTTTTTTCTTTTTTGAGACGGAGTCTCACTCTTGTCGCCCAGGCTGCAATGGACACCTTCTTTTTTCTTTTTCTTTTTTTTCTTTTTTGAGACGGAGTCTCACTCTTGTCGCCCAGGCTGCAATGGAGTGGCACGATCTCAGCTCACTGCAACTCCCACCTCCCAGGTTCAAGCAATTCTCCCTGCCTCAGCCTCCCAAGTAGCTGGGATTACGGGTGCACACCACCACACCTGGCTAATTTTTGTACTTCTAGTAGAGATGGGGTTCGCCATGTTGGCGAGGCTGGTCTCGAACTCCTGACCTTAGGTGATCTGCCCGCCTCGGCCTCCCAAAGTGCTGGGATTACAGGCGTGAGCCACAGTACCCAGCCGCAGCATGCACCTTTTTAAGGACAGTTCCTTTCTGGATCTTTCCTAAGGTTCTGATTTCTAATCCTTCCTAACCCGGTTCACTGCCCCCCCCCCCCTCCATCCACCCATTCTGCCTCACTTCACTTTCTCCTTTCCTGATTCCCACAATTTCCAACAATCAGTCTTGGCCTCAGATTCCCGCCCTTCAGCTTCCAGTGTTCCTTGGGTCCTCTCTCTCCCCTGATCCTCTCTGATTAGGGGTGGGGGGTGTGAGCTGCAATGAAACCCAGCCTTTATTGGAGTCCTAGGGCTGGATTCTGCATTGTGCTCCATTGTGTCATTGCACCTTCTCGTTTCTGCTCTTTCTGCCCTGCTTCTTCCTCTTCATACTCTAAGCCCGGCCAGCGCATGTTGACCCCACCGGTGGAGCGCCGCTCCTTCCCACCTGCTGCTTCTCCATCTCCATCTCTCCATCTTCTGTTCCTAGCCTTTCCTGGCACGGGGGCCCTAGTTATGAGCTCTTGCCTTTTTCTGGGGCACCGTCCTGCCCCTTCTCGTCACCCCAGGCAGTGGCCCTGGGCTCCTCCTCCGGCTGCTGCGGGCCTGGGCCGCCCGGGTCAGCGTGGCCAGGCCGACAGATAGCGCAGTTCACGTCCCGGGGCCGCGGCGGCAGGTGCAGTGTGAGCGGCGCCCCCTGTAGGCTGGTGTGGGCGCTGCCTGGAGGCTGCCGCGGCGCCGCCTGGAGGCTGGTGAGGGCGCCGCCTGGAGGTTGCCCTGGTGCTCGTTGGTGCCCAGCGCCCCGCCCGGGGCTTCCTGGCTGCCTGGCTGCTGCCCCCTCCCAGGGCCGCGGGGCCGGGCTCCACTTGGTGGCGCCTTGTCGCGAGTAGCCTTCGCTGCTCCGAGAAGTCGGCGGCGCAGCAGCTGACGCTCACCTCGCCGCAGGTCGCCATATTCTCCACGGAGGCTGGCTGGGCTGTCGCCTCAGGCCACCCACCCTGCTCCGGCCGCCGCCGCCTCTCCATTCCCGCAGCCAGAGGAGGCGAGGGAGCGACCTCCAGGCCCTGGGCGGCCGCCGCTTCCCCAGCAGCCGGCGGGACGATGGAGAAAGAGGCCAGGAAGCGGAAGGTCCCCACTGGCCAAAGGGTCGCCTGGGGCTGCGCCCCATGGTTCCTGCCCACGAGCAGCTGCCGGGACCCTCCCTGCCAAGTTGCTCCCCGAAGAGCTCTAAGGTTCTCAGGCCTGCAGGGAGTGACAGTTTCCCCCTGACTGTAATGTAAGGCTGCAAACTCGAAGCCAGGCATTTTCTGCATTTTCTTAAATAGGATGTTTCAGTCAAAGCCTTGATAATATAACCAATCTTTCTGATTATAGACTGCTTATAAAGAGAACATGTGTACATGAAAATAAGAATATTCATGAATAGTTTCCAAACTTTGGAAGGATCAAGTAGGGAGGAAAAACAAACGCTTCCACCCATCTTTGTTCACAAAAGTGTGCTTTACCAAATCGGTGTAAATTCTAGATAACTTCTGAGAAAAACATTTCTTCAATCTAGAAAACAAAACGGGCCGGGCGTGGCGGCTCACGCCTGCAATCCCAGCACTTTGGGCGGCCCAGTCGGGGGGTGATCACCTGAAATCAGGAGTTGGAGACCAGCCTGGCCAACATGGTGAAACCCGGTCTCCACTACAAATACAAAAACTAGCTGGGCGTGGTGGGGCGCCGGTAATCCCAGCTACTCGGGGGGCTGAGGCAGGAGAATGGCTTGAACTCAGGAGGCGGAGGTTGCAGTGAGTGGAAATCCCACCACAGCACTCCAGCCTGGGTGACAGAGTGAGACTCCGTCTGAAAAAAAAAGAAAAGAATGAATCAAGAATCAACAATCAACAATGTTTTAAATACGAGTTATAAAAACATTATCAATAGATTTTTTTGTTTTGCTTGATCTCGCTTAGCAGTTTTTTGAACCATTGTTTTCTTATTAGAAGCCACTAGAAATTGGTTTTTAGTTCATTGGTTTTTATTTTTTTTTATTTCTGAAACAGAGTCTCAGTCTGTCGCCCAGGCTGGAGTGCAGTGACACAATTTTGGTTCACTGCAACCTCTTGTCTCCCAGGTTCAAGCGATTCTCATGCCTCAGCCTCCCGAGTAACTGGGATTACAGACATGCACCACCATGCCTGGCTAATTTTTGTACTTTTAGTAAGACGGGCTGGCCAGGCTGGTCTGGAACTCCTGACTGCAAGTGATCCGCCCGCCTTGGCTTCCCAAAGTGCTGAGATTTCAGGCGTGAGCCACTGCGCCTGGCCCATTGATTTTTTAAAAAATATTTAGTTTTAATGTATTGAGGGGGCATAAGTGCGAGTTTCTCACATGCCTATAGTGGTGAAGCCTGGGTAGTTCATTGATCTGGGTTATCAGAAAACCGTGTTGAAGAGGATTTGTTAGAGTTTTCTCCATGCAAAGCAAATTTGGGGGCCGGGCGCGGTGGCTCACGGCTGTAATCCCAGCGCTTTGGGAGGCTGAGGTGGGTGGATCACGAGGTCAGGAGTTGGAGACCAGCCTGGCCAACATGGTAAAACCCCGTCTCTACCACCGGCAGTTAGCTGGGCGTGGTGGCGGGCGACTGTAGTCCCAGCTACTTGGGAGGCTGAAGCAGGAGAATCGCTTGAACCCAGAAGGCAGAGGTTGCAGAGAGCCAAGATGGCACCACTGCACTCCAGCTTAGGCGACAGAGCCAGACTGTGTCTCAAAAACAGGAAAGAAAACAAAAGAAAATTTGGACTATTGCCAATTACAAATATTTTTAGAGAAGAATTCAAAACAGTAACTGTGGATGATGAAAACAATAGTTATGATAAAAGTCTGATGAAACTTTCCAGTTCACAAGGAAATTTAATTACTTATCTTTTTTTTTTTTTTTTTTTTTTGAGACGGAGTCTCACTCTGTCACCCAGGCTGGAGTGCAGTGACGTGATCTCCGCTCACTGCATGCTCCACCTCCTAGGGTCACGCCATTCTCCTGCCTCAGCCTCTCAGCCTCCCAAGTAGCTGGGACTACAGGTGCCCGCCACCATGCCCGGCTAATTTTTTTTTGTATTTGTAGTAGAGACGAGGTTTCACCGTGTTAGCCAGGATGGTCTCGATTTCCTGACCTCATGATCCACCCGCCTCGGCCTCCCAAAGTGCTAGGATTACAGGTGTGAGCCACTGTGTCCAGCCAATTACTTATCTTACGGGCAGCATTTTAAGACAGTAATCAGAATTATGACTGACAGCATCACATCAGGACCACCAGTGTTTTATAAATTTCATATAATCTTCAGAAATAATTAATAACTTTTTTTTTTTTTTTAAGATAGATTCTAGCTCTGTCGCCCAGGCTGGAGTGCAGTGGCGCGATCTCGGCTCACTGCAACCTCCGCCTCCTGGGTTCAAGCAATTATCCTATCTCAGCCTCCGAGTTGCGGAGACTATAGGCATGTGCTACCACGCCTGGCTAATTTTTGTATTTTTCATGGAGACAGGGTTTCACCCTATTGGTCAGGCTGGTCTCGAATTCCTGACCTCAGGTGATCCACCTGCCTTGGTCTCCCAAAGTGCTGGGATTATAGGCATGAGTGATGGTGCCCAGCCATTCATAACATGTTTATGCAAACATAACTTTAGCAAATATTTAACATATATTTAGCATAATATTGCTAAAGCTAAACTTCAGCAAATATTTAGCATAATAATCAAAATTACAAATCATAACATATTAAATTTGTATAAATGTATGTAATTTTTGGAACATGTTTATCAACAACATACCCATAAATATAACTGAGATGAGATCTAATGTCACCTCACTTGACAATGCCCTCCCATGCAGTATCACCACATTTGACGATGCCCACCCATATAATCTACCAAATAAATCGAATCACTTAATACCTCTACAAGATGAGAGATACATTCTTTAGACTCCCCAAGGGACCTAGCTGAAAAATCCCAAAGTTAATTTTAAGCCAAAAAGACTTGATTTAGGATTTTGACACTGGAGAAACCCATCAAAGATGTCAAGTTTGAAAACACTTGATCAAAACAGAATCACAGGTCACTATTAAAAGAATATTCATGCTGGGTGCGGTGGCTCACGCCTGTAATCCCAGCACTTTGGAAGGCCACAGCCGGCGGATCAAGAGGTCGGGAGATCGAGACCATCCCGGCTAACACAGTGAAACCCTGTCTCTACTAAAAATACAAAAAAATTAGCCGGGCGTGGTGGCGGGCGCCTGTAGTCCCAGCTACTCGGGAGGTTGAGGCAGGAGAATGGCATGAACCCGGGAGGCGGAGCTTCCAGTGAGCCGAGATCCCACCACTGCAGTCCGGCCTGGGCGAAAGAGCGAGACTCCATCTCAAAAAAATAAAAAAAAGGGTATTCATTTAACCAGAGACTTCCAAAGCAATACGGAAAGTTACATGAATATAAAAACCTTAACCCTTTTAAAGCTCCATTTTGCTAAGTAATCAAAAGGGGTACTTGAATTGAATCAGACACAGGAAGAGTGTGTACAGTGTTATGAGTGTAGACAAATGATTACTTTGGTCATATCTCCATTTGCCACCTGATTACACATGAGAATGGCATCTTTGCTCACCAGAAAGCCAGTATTATAGGAGGTGTAGGAGGCCTTCTTGGACTTGAGACAAGAACATTGTTGTGTAGAAATTGCATTGGCTGTGTTAAAATTATTCTCCATGGGCTGGAGAACACATAACATGTCCTTTAGAATGAGATGGGCATTAATTGGATGCAAGGTCTCCACACTTAGTAGCTGTGTGACATTGGACAAAGTGCTTCATCATTCTGAGACTCAGTTTTTAAGGGAGAAACAACTAACTACCTTGGAAGCTTGCTAGCAGGTTTAAGTGAAATAATGTGTGGGAATGACTGCACTGTGACTAACATGTAGTGACAGCTTAATTAATGTTAACCCTTATCATTATCGTATAAGAATGTGAGTTACATAAGAGAGGAATCCCGTGAGTTTGTTCTCTGCTATATCCCCAAGACCATGAATCATGGCTGGCATGTAACAGGCATTTAATAATATTTGTTCAACAAGAATTTGGCAGTCTTGGAGGGCAGAAAGGAGGTGGGGAAGATTTTTAAATAACATTTTTTAAAAGTCACATTGTCCTATAATACCAATTTTTCATGCATATTTAGGAAATTGCGGGTTTTTTCCTAAAATATGCGGACATTTGGGAAATAGGATGCAAAATTTGCACAAATGTTTCTGACACAGTTAGAGGTTTCCAAGAGATTTTGTGCTGGGGAGACTGCTTGCTACAAGCTCCCAAAGCTCTGGGAGGACATAGTATTCATGCATCCTCAGCAGAGGCGGTGAGGCAAGAAGCTCTGGGGAGCACCCCAGCCTTGGACTTTAGCATAGTGTGTTAGGTCTTTACAGTTTGGGCCCAGGGCACAGAGAAGTCACAGGTCTCTGGCTTCCTGTGACCTTTACCTTCTTTTCCGAGGGAAAATGTGGCCCTCCAAAGCAAGAAACTTGAGGGCATGGTCACCCCAACCCTGGCATCTGCCCAGAGCCTGAGAAGGAAGGAACAATGATCCTCCAGCTACCTCACAGGGCTGGCACAGGTGGCCACTGCCCTGGGATCACTCAGCTGTGTCGGGCAGTCTGAACCCCGTCTGCGGGGATGTGAGGAGGAAACCTCCAGGCCGGAACTACCCAGTCTTGGACCTATGGTGGAGACAGAGCATAGCTGGCGATCATGTGTACTTACACTCTAGGGTCACCAGGTGGCACTGTGGCCTCATCTGTGCCTCTGAAAATGAAGATTTGGAAGGAGATCATCACAGCTAATGTTTAACCCGCCCCTCCTATGTGCCAAATCATTCACCCCTGGCAACAACCGAATGAGCTAAGCATTCTTATTCTATATATTTTATGGAGAAGGAAATGCAGACATAAAGAGGTGAATTATCTTACCCAGATCACACAGCTAATAAGTGTTGGAGGCAGAATAGAATCTAAACAGTGTAGAATCTAAACAGAATAGAGTCTAAACATGCATTGGTTCGACAAGTGTTTATTGAGCACCTGCCATGGACAAGGCCTTGTGTGATTAAATAGGGTTATAATTAATAATATAAAAATGATGAATCACTAACACTTTTTAGACTTAACATTTTCTTTTTATGTAGGTTTCAGGCACAAAACTGTATATCCAATAATAGTGAAATGGATCCCACTAATTATGACAGAAATGATGATACATTTCAATGACTTGGATGTTTTCTAGGTATGATCTCGTGAAACCTTGAGAGAAACTGAATGACGAATGAAACTTTATTGTTCCTGTTTCACACAGAAGAAAACTGAGGTTAAAAGGGGGAAAGTAATTTTGCATGCCATGAAGTAGAAATTCAAAGTACAGGAAGTTGAACTTGGTTCTGTCCTTTTCCGAAGCTCCCATGCTCTTGACCACTATAGACTCAAACATCACCTTGTTTTTCCACTCATTCGACACACTTTTTTTTAAAATTAATAGGTTGGCACTCATCATGAGCCCCTGTTCTCATTCTGCAGGTGGTGAAGCTCTCTATTGTCCTGACCCCACAGTTCCTGTCCCATGACCAGGGCCAGCTCACCAAGGAGCTGCAGCAGCACGTAAAGTCAGTGACATGCCCATGCCAGTACCTGAGGAAGGTGAGTGAGTGCAGACAGATGGTGCCTGGTGCCCTTGAACAGTCAGTGACATCCCCCATGCGAGTACCTGAGGAAGGTGAGTGAGTGCAGACAGGTGGGGCCTGGTGCCCTTGAGCACTTCCTGGGTCTCAGCTGCCACACGTCTCATAGCGGGCGTTGCTTGGGGAAGCTTACACAGTCACAGTACTGGCTTCTTCCTCTTTTTCCTTCCATACAAGTGGCTTAGGGATGGGATAGAGTAGTTGACTTATTTGGATAAAAACCACTATCTTCTGTCAGAAACTCAAAAGGAATCATTGCTGGCATGTTAGCCTAAAGAAAAACAACCAGACAAGTGCCCAGTGATACTTAAAAATGTTATTTATTATCTTGCCAAATTTAGGCTGGGCATGGTGGCTCATGCCTGTAATCCCAGCACTTTGGGAGGCTGAGGCAGGTGGATCACCTGAGGCCAGGAGTTCGAGACCAGCCTGACCAACATGGCAAAACCTCATTCCTACTAAAAATACAAAAATTGGCCGGGCATGGTGGTGTGAGCCTGTAGTCCCAGCTACTCAGGAGGCTGAGACAGGAGAATTGCTTAGACTCAGGAGGTGGAGGTTGTAGTGAGCCGAGTTCATGCCATCGCACTCCAGACTGTGCGACAGAGCGAGACTCTGTCAAAAAAAAAAAAAAAATTATCCTGCAAAATTTGAAAAGGAAATCCAAATCAACAGCTTCTAAACTATTTTTTAACATGACTCATAATAAGAAATACATTCTGTATTTACATATATATGTTCTATATTTTTGAAGAAAAGAATTAACCAAATCATATTTATTTTACATGTAATACATATTTTTTATTTTCCTTCATTTGTTTTGAATGCTCTGTGCAATCTACAAAAAGTGCAATAGTAATAAATTATTCATTAAATTGAACATTATCTTGTCTTTTGAAATGATAATCTCAAAAATGATCTTTTATTTTTGAGATATATATGTATATATATACATATATACATATATATACATATATACATATATATACATGTATACATATACATATATACATATATATATACATGTATACATATATATATATTTTTATTTGAGACAGAGTTTCACTCTCTCACCCAGGCTGGAGTGCAATGGCACAATCTTGGCTCACTGCAACCTCCATCTCCTGGGTTCAAGCAATTCTTCTGCTTCAGCCTCCGAGTAGCTGGGACTACAGATGTGTGCCACCACGCCCGGCTAATTTTTGTATTTTTAGTAGAGATGGGGTTTCACCATATTGGCCAGGCTGGTCTTAAACTCTGGACCTTGTGATCTGCCCGCCTCAGCGTCTCAAAGTGCTGGGACTATAGGTGTGAGCCACTGTGCCCGGTCCGAGATAAAATTATTTTAACAATATGCTATGAAGAGAAAAACACTGGCTATGAAAGAATATACATAGTTTTACCCTATCTGTTTAAAAATAAATATTGAAAAAATACATATGCAAGTAAGCTTACTGTTTTTTTGGTAATACTTTACTGCATTGTCTGAATATTGACAGTCAGTATGCATTATGAAGCTACATGGCTAACATTGAGTACTCACTGTGTGTGCCAGGCCCTGGATTCAATGCTCTACATGCATTTATATTTCGTTTAATTCTCTCTGCAACCTGAGATGGTATAGCCACCCCATTTTACAGAGTTGAAACTGAGGCTCAGAGAATGAAAGTTAAGCATGAGGTTGCAGTCAATAAGAGGCAGAGCTGGAACTGAAACCTACGTGTGTCTGACCACCAATTCATGTTCTGACAGCAGGCCAGTCTGCTTCACAGAGTGTGGAGTAGATGGTGCATGCCTGCTAGGATGGGCTAGGTATCACTGTAGGTAACAAACAGCCCCAAACAATGGAAATGTACAACACTGAAGGCTCTTTTCCTGCCCATGCTGCACGTCCTCCATGGCTCTCCTGTGCCCTGTGCCCCACATCCCCTCATCCTGCCACGAGAATAAAGGAGCAGCCTCCATATGGGAGCCGTCAGCTGCTCTAAGAGATGAAGGAGAGGGTGGCCAGTCTCAATGCCTCCCAACTCTTTTGTGTCGAGGTGACACGCTTCACTTCCACTCACATCTCCTGGGTCAGAGCAAATCCCATGTGTACATCCACTTTCAAGTGGCCCAGGAGAGAAGCTGAAATACTCAGTGGAGTATTTCATTAAGGCCGTCATATGGTGTCAGCCTGCACGGGAGACTGTGGAGGGGCAGAGGAGGAGAGTGGGGAATTGATGGGAAATGACAGCAGGACTAAGTCACCACGGATTTGCTTTATCGTCAACCAGGTGAAGTTTGTCCCAGAGCTGCACTAAATCATCACCAGCATGATTAAATGGGGTACACTTCAAAAAAGCAGTTTGGTCAGATGTAATCAGCAGTGAACTCAGAATCAACTGAGTGACATTGAGTCAGTAAATCTCTGACTGCCTCAGTTACCCCATATGATAGTTTTGAGGATGGGAACATTGAGAGAGTTGATTTGGAAGGATATCAAGAGTGAAAATTCTAACATTTTAGTTCCTTTAAGTTAAATCCAGGCACTATCTTTCCTGCAAGTCTCCTGTTCCTTTCAGATTGCACAGGTGAGAGTGCTCAGATTAGGGCTGGAGGTTGTAAACTATCGCTCCCACACCGACGGTGCCCCCGTGTCGTGCATGTATTCTGTGCATTTTCCTGTGCTAAACACTCTCCCAAAACATCGTGGGGCCTGATTCTTCCTCTTTGTTCCAGTGGCCCTGGGTGACTCAAGTGCCCATTCAATGACCAGGACACAGAAGTTTTAGAGAGATGCTCCATGAGGCCCCAGGTGGGAGCCTGTACCCTGCCGGAGCATGAGGCAAGGGACAGGGCATCGTCTGTGGGGGGAGTGGGGGGAGTGGGGATAGTGGTCAGCCAGTCTTGGTGACTCTACTTGCTCACCAGAGGCTCCTACACCTGTCACCTCCGATGGATCCACTGCCTCTGTGCCTGCCTGTACTGATGATGCTCCAGTGGCTAACTCAGCATCCCAGCCTAGGCCCAATGCCACTGAAGTTGGACCTGCCCCCTGGGGACCCAGGAGTCCTACCACTCAGCTGTCCCCAGGAGTGCCCAGACCCTCATTCTTATCCAGGACCCAGGAGCCCTACCCCCTGTCCTTCCCTCGTCAGCCGTACATGATGATTTACTGCTGTTACCATCATCACTGCCCTTAGTGGCCAAGGGCCTTCCAAGGTGCCAGCTCTGCAACGAAAGATGCCCTTGGGAGATGATGACACTCAGGTACACGGGTGCTCAACAGATTGCTTCCTCCTATCCTCAGACAGTCTTTGCATGCATGCAGCCATTGGCACTCCCATTGCATGGAAGGAAACCAGCCCAGGGTCACACAGCTGGTCAGCAGCAACACAGCTGGTCTCAAATCTAAGGTGCCTGGCCGTGCCTCCACGAGGGACTGGCCTGCAAGGGAGGTTGATCCTGGCTTTGGGGAGCCTTTCCTGGGCTGCACGAATGACCCCCCCTGTTTGAGGCCCCAAACTCTGCTCACATCTTCCTTTCCCTGTCTCTGCTTGGACTCTAATGAAGGTGACTCTAGCAACCCTTCATGGGCATTATAGTACTCTCTGCCATTCACTTTTGGTCTAATCTGACTTCATCCCCCACTTACTTGGTCTCTCCTTTTACAACCAACACAACTGAAATCTAGGGCTGCTTCTTTTCTTTTCTTTTCTTTTTTTTTTTTTTAAGACAGAGTCTCATTCCATTCTGTCACCCAGGCTGGAGTGCAATGGTACGATCTCGGCTCACTGCAACCTCCGCCTCCCGGGTTCAAGGGATTGTCCTGCCTCAGCCGCCTGAGTAGCTGGGATTACAGGCATGTGCCACCATGCCTGGCTAATTTTTGTATTTTTAGTAGAGACGGGGTTTCACCATGTTGGTCAGGCTAGTCTCGAGCTCCTGACCTTGTGATCCGCCTGCCTCAGCCTCCCAAAGTGCTGGGATTACAGGCATGAGCCACCACGCCCAGCCAAATCTAGGGCTGGAGCATGGCTGCAGCATACAAATAGAATTGAATTCCATAGTTTTGTTAACCCTGTTTTTTGTTTGTTTATTTGTTGTTGTTGCTGTTTTTGAGACACTCTCGCTCTGTCGCCTAGGCTGGAGTGCAGTGGTGCAATCTCCACTCACTGCAACCTCTGCCTCCCAGGTTCAAACTATTCTCCTGCCTCAGCCTCTCAAGTAGGTGGGACTACAGGCGCCCACCACCACACCCGGCTAATTTTTGTATTTTATTAGAGACGTGGTTTCACCATATTGGCCAGGCTGGTCTGGAAGTCCTGACCTTGTGATCGGCCCACCTCGGCCTCCCAAAGTGCTGGGATTACAGGCATGAGCCACAACACCCAGCCCCTGTTTTGTTTTGTTTTGCTTGTTTCTTAGGGTTGTTTTTCTATTTATGGTAAAGGCATTGGCTTTCCATTTGTAGCATCAATAGAATATTTCCTGCTTATAATAACCTTATGTCATAGTAAATGGTAAAGGGATTTAAAGCAGTGGTTTTCAGCTGCCAGAGGCCTGAGTGAGTTTGGGCACACTCTGTGTGATCGGGCAGAAGAAGGCCTTTGGGAAGTTTAGCTGAGGACAGGGCCTGCAAAGGTGATGGATAGTGGGGGTCTGTCCTGGTCACCAGGCTCTGGGTCCTGCCCACCTGCTTGGTGCTCCCCACCCATCACTCATGATGCTGCCAAGCCCTCTGGGTATTGTGGCCAAATACCCTAGGAGAGAAGCTGATGAACTTTGTTTCTTGAAATGCAGATTTCTTGGACATCCCTGAAAGGTCAATCATGAAAGTCAACTTGGTTTTCTCCCCCTCATTTGGGTTCAGAATTTAAAGTCCATGCACACAGGCAGTAAGATGATAGATAAGTGACATCATCACTCTGTTTCGGATGTTAACATGTCTAGGTGGGTTAGGGGTGATGTGAGATCACACAACCTTGTGCCACAAAGTGGAATTCCCAGGCCAGAGGGAGACATTTTCTTGCCATGTTATGATCTTATCATTGAGTTTAAAGGCAATCTTGTTTCATTTTGGATTCTTTCTTATGTTTATAAGGGCACTTTGAATTTCTAAGTAAATAATAATTTGGAGTTAGCTTTTAATCATTGACTTCTAGCACAGTTATATGATCAGAAACATGCTGTGTGATTTGATTGCTCTAAAATATATTGAGATTTGCTGGAACAAAATAAGTCAGGTTAATTTTTGTAAATGTACCATGCATGCTTAAAATGAGTGTATCTACAACATTTGTCCCTGAGATACAGGTTGATGGCCTGATGGCTACGTGGATGTGATGGAGATGGTTTACTATTGGGACCTTCCGCATCCTGCTGATGTTTTGTTGCTTAGGATATGAATGGCTGAGCGGGGGCTGTAAAACCTAGCACTCTGCTTGGGTATGAGGTTCTTCTTGCCGTCCTGCCATCATTTGTTTTTTATGTTTTGTCGCCAAGAGTGACCTTGAGGAATCCTGGGAGCTCAGGAAGGAAGGAGTGCCCAGAAGCAGGGACAGGGAGCTGGCTGGGGAGGACCAGAAATCAGGTTTGTGAAGGTTCCAGAGAGGACGTGTCCTTGGGAGGAGCGTGGGGGGCTGAGATGGGGGAGGGGGCATTGGACTGGCGGGGCGCTCACAGACCGTCCATTGTGAGGCGGCACCACCGGCATCAGGGATTGGTGGAGAGGGAGTATAAAATCCCAGGGTTGCTAAGAGAGGGCCCAGACCGAAGAAGGTTTGGCGGTTTGGCGGAAAGCAGAACCTTGGTCTCCATATAACTGCTCCTAAGCCTCACGCTCCCTTGCCCTGCGCGTCCTGTTGCTTCCCTGATTGAACTTCTCCGTGACCTGTAGCTAAACCTTCCACCAGCGCTTGAGAACTTAATTTGAACCGGATCCTTTCCCAGACCCCTTTCTCCTCCTCCTCCTCCTCCTCTTCCACCTCCAGGTGCCCAACAGCCCCCTTCTCCTCCTTTCCCTTCCCTTCCCTCCCCTCCCCTCCCCCTTCCCTCCACCTCCCCGTCTCTGTCCCCTTCCGTTCCCCCACCCTAAGCCACCCCCGCCTCTGTCCTGGCCCCCTCAGGGCTCCCTGAGAGGACCAGGACATGCCGGTGTGGTGGCTGCTCTTTTGGCTCCTCCTGCTGGGATTTATCAGCCATCACCCCACCTATGTGAGTAGACGCTGGACCCACGGGGTTTCTTCCTTGTTCCCGGGCTGTGTCAAGCAGCATGAAATTACACAGCTCAGGCCTGTAATCCCAGCACTTTAGGGGGCTGAGGTGGGCAGATCACTTGAGTCCAGGAGTTGAAGACTAGCCAGGGCATCATAGCGAAACCCCATCTCTACAAAAAATTCCAAAAAAGATTAGTCGGGCCTGGTGGTGCGTACCTGTTATCCCAGTTACCGGAGAGGCTGAGGTGGAAGGATCGCTTGGGCCTAAGAGCTGGAAGTTGCAGTTAGCTGAGATGGCCCCGCTGCACTCTTGTCTCAAAAAAACAAAATAGACCAAAACAACGTGAAATATCATTTGATTTGTGTCATCTGGTTTGACGCCTTTTTTTTTTTTTTTGACAGAGTCTCACTCTGTCGCCCAGGCTGGAGTGCAGTGGCAAGATCTCGGCTCACTGCAACCTCCGCTTCCGGGGTTCAAGCAATTGTCCTGCCTCAGCCTCCTGAGTAGCTGGGATTACAAGCGCAGACCACCACGCCTGGCTAATTTTTGTATTTTTAGTATAGACGGGGTTTCACCATGTTCGCCAGGATAGTCTCCATCTCTCGACCTCGTGATCCGCCTGCCTCAGCCTCCCAAAGTGCTGGGATTACAGGCGTGAGCCACCGCGCCCAGCCAAAATATATAACCTTAAGTGTAAGTTTACTAACTTTGGAAAGTACGTACACCAGCATAACCCAACCCCCGTTCAAGATCTACATTATTTTATTTTTATTATTTTTATTTTTTTTATTATTATTTTTTTGAGACAGAGTTTCTCCCTTGTTGCCCAGGCTGGAGTGGAATGGCACAATATCCCTTGTTGCCCATTGGAGTGCAGTGGCACAGTATCAGGTCACTGCAACCTCTGCTTCCCAGGTTCGAGCAATTCTCCTGCCTCAGCCTCCCGAGTGGCTGGGATTACAGCCGTGTGCCACCACGCCCAGCTAATTTTGTATTTTTAGTAGAGATAGGGTTTCTCCATGTTGATCAGGCTGGTTTTGAACTCCCGACCTCAGGTGATCCGCCCACCTCGGCCTCCCAAAGCGTTGGGATTACAAGCGGAAACCATCGTGCCCAGCCAAGATCTATCTATTACATCACCCCAGAAAGTGAACTCCCACTGTTCCCAGCCAGTCTCTTTCTTATCATGGGTTAGCTTGCTTATTGTGGAATTTCGCGTATACAGATGCATGCCATGCCATAGGTACTCTTTTGTGTCTGCCTTATTCTGCTCAACACCATGTTTCTGAATCATTACCATTGTTGTATGGTTCTCTAACTCCATCATTTGCATTTCAGACTCAGCATATGCTGAGTTCACCCTGTTGAAGGGCTATCTCTGTTTAATTCACCATCTTGAAAGAAACATTTAAAATTGAGATGTTTTCAAAAATATATAGTTAAATCCTGAGGAATCGATGTAGAAATGCTATCACAAGCTGTCTGAACTTACTCAGGGGAAGTCTTCGTCTTCACTCACATAAGAGTCTAATGGAATGAATATGAACAGTCTTAGAGAAATCCCACACTCTTCATGCCATTTGCATGATCTCCACCTTGGTCTTTTTTTTTTTTTTTTTTTGGAGACGGAGTCTCACTCTGTCACCCAGGCTGAGTGCAGTGGTGCAATCTCGGCTCACTGCAACCTCTGCCTCCCCGATTCAAGTGATTCGTCTGCCTCAGCCTCCCGAGTAGCTGGAACTATAGGCGCGTGCCACCAGGCCCTGCTAATTTTTTGTATTTTTAGTAGAGATGGGGTTTCACCATGTTAGCTAGGATGGTCTCAATCTCCTGATCTCGTGATCCACCCACCTCGGCTTCCCAAATTGCTGGGATTACAAGCATGAGCCACCGCGCCCGGCCCACCTTGTTAATTTTTAAGCACTAAAATTTGATACTTATTTGTGAATGAAGTAATCCCTTCATTGTATTTTTTTTTTTTTTTTACTTATGCTGAGCTTTAAATTACAAAGATTCACATAATCCAAGAGAGAAGTATTATTTAGAGGGATTCTTTTATCATGTGATATATAATAAATGCATCCAATGTTACACGTCAATTTAAAAAACAAGTAAATAACTTTAAAGAAAAGATAACTACTGGCCAGGCGCGGTGGCTCACACGTGTATTCCCAGCACTTTGGGAGGCCGAGGCAGGTAGATCATGAGGTCAGGAGTTGGAGACCAGCCTGGCCAACATGGTGAAACCCTGTCTCTACTAAAAATACAAAAATTAGCCGAGCACGGTGGCAGGCACCTGTAATCCCAGTTACTCAGTAGGCTGAGGCAGGAGAATCGCTTGAACCCGGGAGGCGGAGGTTGCAGTGACCTGAGATCATGCCACTGCAATCTAGCCTGGGTAACAGAGCAAGACTTTGTCTCAAAACAGAAAAGAAAAGATAAGATAATTACTTTATACTTAGCTTGTCTTACCCATGAGTGATGCGCTGCCTGTGGCCCAGGACAGTTTTGAATGCAGTTCAACACAAATTTGTAAACTTTCTTAAAAGATTATGAGATTTTGGCCAGGCGCAGTGGCTCTTGCCTCTAATCCCAGCATTTTGGGAGGCTGAGGTGGGCAGATTACCTGAGGTCAGGAGTTTGAGACCACCCTGGCCAACATGGCAAAACCCCATGTCCACAAAAAATACAAAAATTTGCTGAGTGCACTGTCAGGCACCTGTACTCCCAGCTACTCAGGAGGCTGAGGCAGGAGAATCACTTGAACCTGAGAGGCAGAGGTTGCAATGAGCCGAGAGCACGCCACTGCACTCCAGCCTGGGTGACAGAGTGAGACCCCATCTCAAAAACAAACAACAAACAAAAACAAAAGCAAAAGGCCGGGCACGGTGGCTCACACCTGTAATCCCAGCACTTTGGGAGGCCGAGGCAGGCAGATCGCCTGTCAGGAGTTCGAGACCAGCCTGGCCAACATGGTGAAACCTCATCTCTACTAAAAATACAAAAATTAGTCAGGCATGGTGGCAGAGACCTGTAATCTCAGCTACTCGGGAGGCTGAGGGAGGAGAATGGCTTGAGCCCAGGAGCTGGAGGTTGCAGTGAGCCAGGATTGCACCACTGCACTCCAGCCTGGACAACTGAGCGGAGCGGAACACTGTCTCCAAAAAAAAAAAAATGAGCTTTTTTTAGATCATCAGCTATTGTTAGTGTTAGTGTATGTTATGTGTGGCTCAAGACAACTTTGCTTCTTTTAATATAGCCAGGGAAGCCAAAAGATTGGATATCCCTGCTTTATACCAAGAGAGACGACACCCCACATTTGCAATGCCTAAAAACACTACCAGCCATCTGAAAAACATGAGACTTCTAACTTCTGTTCTTTTTTGTAGCAGTGGAATCCCACGGTGATATCTGAGGGATGTGGTTACCTTTTGGAGGAGATTGACGGTTTCTAAGGATGATTCTTTCTGAGTGAAATATTGTCAGTGTCATTGACCTTTTCATTATTTCAACTATTATTATTCCAGGTTATCAATTCTCTGCCTGATGATTTTCATCCTGGGACTGACTTTTGTGGAATTCCTTGGATAGTTATCATTATTGTGTTTCTGGGAATTTCTACACTTGCCATTTTCCTCTGGAAAACTAGCCTTTGTGTGAGTATACTAACTTTCTGTAGAGGTATACTTGTAATCACAAATAAGAATAAATTATTTAAAACAATTCACGTTTCTGGACTTCATTATGAATATGTGGTTTTACCCAAAAAATCAGGGAAATGATTTATTAGCATAAGAATTATGAAAATATCTGCCATTTACATTATGAAAATTAAATAGGTTGGTGTTTGTTTAATAAAATGTCAACAGAGCTTTTGGTCAAAAATAACTTTTTTTAACCTTAGTGTTATTTATCAGAAATGGAGTATGAGGTTTCATCACTTAAATAGGAAATTCTTTCTAAACTCTTCTGCTTTATAGTTCTAGCATATGGGTGGAAGGAAAGCTTCCAGTCTCCTCTCTGAAGATTCACTGCAGAAATGAGCTGACAACAGACAGCTTAACAGGAGAAGAAAAACATAGAACAGGCATAAACATGGGAACCAGCTGAAAAATGAGACTGCTAGAAGGGCCGGATGGTTGATGCTTAAAGAGCACCCTCTTCTGAGGGGAGAGGGAGATAGATGGAGATGTAGGCCATTTAGAGGGGCAGCAAATGATTTTTAGGGGAAATGGAAGAGCTCAAGGAACAAACAATTGGCCTGAGACAAAGTTCCTCTGAGGTCATAGAGATGAGGTGACAAACTGCCAGAAGGTGAAGGGCAGAACTGCACTGCATCTCATGATGCAGAGAAAGCCCCAGAGAATCTCTTAGAACTGCCCTCCAGAGAATCAATGAAAAATGTGTCTGGGCAGGGTAATTTTGAATGACATCATTCAAAGTGCATGTTCCCAGTTGCAACTGGAGAGAGATCAGTATGTCAAAAGTCTGTACTTGGTAAGAATTTGGCTGCTAAGTTGTGCCATAATTTGTCTTTTGAGCCTTTTTTCCATTGGGTAAGTTGAGCTCTACATTTTCTCTTGCCATTCATGGCAGTAAAAATGTGGTTGTCTGGGGGCTGAACCTCCTTCTGAACAATGATCCAAGATAAAAGTACTAATACCACAATGCTTTTTTATATTCAAGGGAAGAGGAAGTATATTTCAGTTTTACCACCTAGATAATTACACGTCATTTGGCACTGCCTTTCAAGATATGTAGAAAACAGAAAATATATGAGTTATGAAGATATCGAGGCACATTTAACATTCTCTATGCCACTTAGTCCTGAAGAGAGAATTTTTGGTATAAATTGGAGGAAGTTTTTTTTTTTTTTCCCCCCAGCCCCGAGACGAGTCTCCCTGTGTTGCCCAGGCTGGAGTATAATGGTGTGATCTTGGCTCACTGCAACCTCCACCTCCTGGCTTCAAGCGATTCCCCTGCCTCAGCCTCTCAAGTAGCTGGGATTACAGGTGCCCACCACCATGCCCAGCTAATTTTTGTATTTTTAGTAGAGTCGGGGTTTTACCGTGTTGGCCAGGCTGGTCTCAAAACCCGACCTCAAATGATCCGCCCGCCTCAGCCTCCCAAAGTGCTGGGATTATAAGCGTGAGCCTCCACGGGAGCCGGGGGAAGTTTTTAAATTTACCGCTTTTTAAAAATTCCATTGAGGAAAGTTCACTTGAGCTGTTGGACTTGGACAACTTCACACCTTCTCATCTTTGTCCTTATCATCTAGTCATCTATACCACTACCTCCTAAGCAGGGACATCATGGGTGCCATGAAGCATTCATGCATGATGGCATTTCCTTCTCATTTCTTCATGTGTTTGACATTCCTCCTAGCTCCAAACTGGGCCAGCTACCTTTCCTATGAAATCTAGCAGTAGCTGTGGGATGATTGTGGTTGCTCTTTCATCTTTTTAGATTACCCATGCTTCTATCGAAATCCTAGTACATGTTTTGTTTTTTATCCTATGTGCAGAAATCAGAAAAGAACAAATTCTGCAAAGAATTTGAAAGATATTATTTCAGGCCAGGTGTGGCTCATGCCTGTAATCCCAGCACTTTGGGAGGCTGAGGCAGGTGGATCACTTGAGGTCAGGAGTTCAAGACCAGATGGGCCAACATGGTGCAACCCCATCTCTACTAAAAAGACAAAAATTAGCCAGGCATGGTAGCGGGCACCCGTAATCCCAGCTACTTGGGAGGCTGAGGCACAAGAATCGCTTGAATCTGGGAGGTGGAGGTTGCCGTGAGCCAAGGTAGCGCCACTGCACTTCAGCATGGGTGAGAGTGACACTCCATCTCAAAAAAAAAAAAAAAAAAAGTTATTTCAATAACTACCTCAGGAGATTCATAGGTATCTGACCCATTTCTGGGATGGGATTTGCATTGCATTTTAGCTATGATGAGAACAAATATTTAATATCTTAGAAGATTAAAAGCATACTGTGATAATATGGAAATCTTGGTGGGAATTCAGTCGTTAGTGAGAATGTTTTGCGTTAGGTTCAAACCAGCCACAATGAAGCTGATGTGAGGGAAGGGAAAGTGGACTCTGAGTAGAGCAGGGATAGAAGGAAGATGCTCCAGTGCAGATCAGGAAGGAGCAGGGGGTGAAACGTTACAAATTCTAGAACTCGGAGAGCTGAAGGTAATTACTTCCTTTTCAAGTTGTGAAACATGTTAACCTGTGGTAAAATACTTATAACATGATAATTACCATCTAACCGTGTTGAAGTGTACAGTTCAGTTGTGTGAAGTATATTCATGTCTTTTTTTTTTTTTTTTTTTTGAGACGGAGTCTCTGTCACCAGGCTGGAGTGCAGTGGTGTGATCTCGGCTCACTGCAACCTCTGCCTCCCAGGTTCAAGCAGTTCTCCTGCCTCAGCCTCCCTAGTAGCTGGGACTACAGGCATGCGCCACCATGCTCAGCTAATTTTTGCATTTTTAGTAGAGACGGGGTTTCACCATGTTGGCCAGGATGGTCTCCGTCTCTTGACCTTGTGATTCACCTGCCTCGGCCTCCCAAAGTGCTGGGATTACAGGCGTGAGCTGCCGCACCTGGCCTATTTTTTTTTTTTTTTTTTTGAGACAGAGTTTCAATCTTGTTGCCCAGGTTGGAGTGCAATGGCACAATCTCAGCTCACTACAACATTTTCCTCCTGGGTTCAAGCGATTCTCCTGCCTCAGCCTCCCGAGTAGTTGGGATTACAGGCATGCACCACCTCCCGGTGATCTTGGCTCACTGCAACTTCCGCCTCCCGGCTTCAAATGGTTCTTTGCCTCAGCCTCCCGAGTAGCTCGGATTACAGGTGCCCGCAGCCATGCCCGGCTAATTTTTGTATTTTTAGTAGAGACGGGGTTTCACCATCTTGGCCAGCTGGTCTTGAACTCCTGACCCCGTGATCCACCCGCCTCGGCCTCCCAAAGTGCTGGGATTATAGGCATGAGCCAGCGTGCCCAGCCGTCATTCTTAAATTATTATTTCCTAGGTGTCTTTCCTCAAGACTGTCTTAAAGTCACAAAATGTACATGACGGATCCAAGGATGTAGAGCGGAAAGCCTGGAGGTCCAATAGCCGTAGCCGGGAAGGTATGGCTCTGTTGGAGTCCCCATAGTGTGGAAATGAGTTTGCCCTGGAAAGGGAAAGAACAGCTTCTTGCCCTCAGGTTTCTCACCTTCTCCTCTCCTCACCCTCACCAAGGGCCGAGGTCCATTTGTATGCACACAAAGAAAAGGGTTTCTTCCTTTCCAGGAATTAAATTTGGCCGGGAAGACCTCTTTACTTCATGGAGACATATGGAAGCCAAAGTTCGAGCTGAAGTCCGTAAGGTGACAGAGAAGGTCAACAGTCATTACAAAATCAATGGACAGAGGAAGACTGCCGAGGAAGAGTAAGATGTGCCTTGACACAAATACTGTTGTTATGAACCATGTGCCAATCAAAGTAGACAACTGTAAAGTCCTTGAGAATATTTTCTACAATATTTGTGGCAAATTCAGTGGGTTCAAAATTGAGTTTGTCCTTTCTGCTTGATTAGTTTAATCCGCATAATTCGTTTCCCTTCCTACATTCTTGTTTGTAATTTTTTCGGGGGAAGAGGAGGTGCTAGTACTGGCATTGGTTTTCCTTTCTCTTTTTTTTCCTGAGATGGAGCTTTGCTCTTGTTGCCCAGGCTGTAGTGCAATGGCAGAATCTCGACTCACTGCCTTTTGGGTTCAAGCAATTCTCCTGCCTCAGCCTCCCAAGTAGCTGGGATTACAGGTGCCCACCACCATGCCCAGCTAATTTTTGTATTTTTACTAGAGATGGGGTTTCGCCATGTTGTCCAGGCTGGTCTCGAACTTCTGACCTCAGGTGATCCACCCGCCTCAGCCTCCCAAAGTGCTGGATTAGAGGTGTGAGCCACCATACCCAGCCTTTTTTTTTTTTTTTTTTTTAAATTTTGAGATAGAGTCTCACTCTGTCGCCAGGCTGGAGTGCTATGGCGCAGTATTGGCTCACTGCAACCTCTGCCTCCCAGGTTGAAGCAATTCTGCCTCCGCCTCCCGAGTAGCTTGGATTACAGGTGTGTGCCACCACAGTCAGCCAATTTTTTTTTTTTTTTGAGACAGAGTCTCACTCTGTCACCCAGGCTAGAGTGCAGTGGTGTGATCTTGGCTCACTGCAACCTCCGCCTCCCAGGTTCAAGCGATTCTTATCCCTCAGCCTCTTGAGTAGCTGGGACTACAGGCATATGCCACCATGCCCGGATAATTTTTGTATTTTTAGTAGAGGTGGGGTTTCACCATATTGGCCAGGCTGGTCTAGAACTCCTGACATCATGATCTGCACACCTTGGCCTCCCAATGTGCTGGGATTACAGGCGTGAGCCACTGTGCCCAGCCCAATTTTTGTATTTTTAGTAAAGACCGGGGTTCACCATGTTGGCCAGGCTAGTCTTGAACTCCTGACCTCAGGTGATCCGCCTGCGTCTGCCTCCCAGCGTGAGCCACTGCTCCCAGCCTGGATTGTTGAATTCAATGCTTGGCTCACCTCCAGATTCATTTTCAGTCTTTCACGTTTTGGTCGTATTACATTGTATTTTGCTGCCATATGACTGATCTTTTTTTGTTAAATGTGAGATACTTGTTAAAAAATATTTAGCAATGAATTGAGGCCGAGTAGCATGTTATCTTGTTGCAGAAGAGATGGGAGTCTACTTCTGGGGGATGGTCAGGGGTCCTCCATACAGGCTGCAATTGAGGTCGTCAGTGCAGGCTTAGTCCCTACAAAGGCCAGGGTATTTCCTATCCACCTCTGTTCTGATGTGTGACTCTTCTGGGTCTCAACCAGAGCCAGTGGACTTCAGTATGGGTCGCTTTCATTGGCAGACCCTCAATCCACTTGTTTTTCATCTAATCGCATGCATGTATACAAAAGCTGCTCTGCTTCTTTGCATCTCAGTAGTCCCTTCTGGAATTCAGCAGTGAAACTCAGGGAAATGGGTTCCAAATGCAAGGCTGACTTTTGTCCTGGGTTTCCTTCTTCTCCATCTTGACCTCATGTCTGTTTACTGCCATGTTAGCAATTTGATGTATTCAATCATGGGTTTTATATTCTGTTTGGTGTCCCCCATCGTTCTCATCGGAGATCGGAAGCTTCAGATGCACTTATGTCAACTCAAGATTAGAATGCTTCCTTAGCTTCCCTCCAGAGTCAGGTTTTGTGTTTGTAGTTCCCAAGTGCACAGCAGGAGTAGTGAGGTCCTCACTGGCTTCTCATTTGCATTAATCTGTGAGCTCATTTAGCGTGGGGACAGGACCCTGCTCCCATTGCATTCTCAGCACCTCACCACACACTCCTTGTTTGAGGCCACTCCAGACAGCATGTGCTGAAGGATGCCCTGTGGTCAGAAACAAGTTCATTAACTTTCTCTTTGAAGTGTTTTTGTCCCTGTTTCCTAGCATTCTGGGAATTTTACACATCCTTCTTATAAAACCAAGTATCAGGTGAGGTCCTTAGGATCAGGAGCATGAATCAAGTGGTGTGAGGGCAACACAGCAAACTTACCTTTTTAGGCCATTTCCTTTTTCTGCCCTCACTCTCTGTGAACTGAACCTTGTTAAAGTCAGTCAACACCAGGGTGGAGGGTTTGCAGTTGTCATCTATTTTCAGGACATAACACCCTGACTTAGGAGCCATTCCGATCATTTCTAATTCAATAGATGCGCCCAGCATTCAGATTGCCTTTTCTCTCAACCAGGATCTTTAAAGTCGATGACAAGAGTTCCAGTCCTGAATCATGGCAAAGTGCAGTAGTGAACTGCAGGGTTAATGACACCATATTCTGGAAGGATCTCCCTATGTCTGATGGTCTCAGTTCCGGCATCAGCCTCTGACTGAGAATCAGGTCTCCCACAGGAGGAGGCAGATGAGGAGCAATCCTCTGCTTCCGATGGAGTTAGTTGTGATGAGGTGGTGAGGTCTGGTTTTTCACACTGAACTAAAATGAGCTTTCGCTGTGTCAAGCACAAGACTGACCCCAGAGACACACATAGTGCACCTCATAGAAGCTTTTAATAGTCTTTATATTTACTAAAGAATAGGACTAACTATAGAACTATGAAGATGAGCTGGAAATGACAGGTGACTTGCCAGCAGGCCAGAGTGTGATATTTCTTTGTCCCTCAATGAGAGGTGTCAGTTCTCCCTTTGGTTGTGAGAATCAGTTGGTTCATTTATGGGAAGGTTGCAGGGGGGATCTTTGAATCACAGCCTTCAGATGCCAGAAGGGCAGAGGGAATCCCACACGGGCTGGTGGATCATGTGTGTGCATTTCCCTCCCTTCTAATCTCAGGAAACAAAACATGAAAGAATGTGAGCAAGCAGAAAACGAGAGGCAGCTATCAGAGGCAGAGGAGAATGGGAAATTGGATATGAAAGAAATACACACCCAACTGTGAGTTGAGAAGCTGAACCCCACCCTCTTAGGAAACCCCCATTGGAATGTTGTTTTTAACCTTTGTACAATGTTTAGACCCAGTAAATGCAGAAATAGAAACAAATGGTCAGAAGACATATCCAGAGAGAGAGAGAGAGAGTTGACAAAACAGAAAACAAAGTACCTTAAGATTTACCAGTGACCAAAAGATGTGAAGTAGCAAAACGTCTCCTGACCCCGTTGCCAGCTAGACTGTGTGGAAACTCGGTTACCAGCTATTCTAGGGGTGGAGTGAGTTGTTGTCATCCTTAGGAAAGTGTGTTGTAGGATCAACCACATCCTTCAAAAGGACTATGCCTGTTTATAAGCCCAGCTGTTTCTGCCCTGTGAAACACGGCAAGGATATTAATACAAAGAGAATAGAGCTTTATGATAAAAGATGCTCAATGAAGGATGAATTAGGGATATACTGAGAATGGGGAAGGAAATCGTCAACTCAGAAGTCAGCAGGCAATAAGCAAAAGAGGAGGAATCAATACAGCAACAGTTTGGATCAGACTGTACTGTTTTTGTTTTTGTTTTTGTTATTTTTTCTGAGGTGGAGTCTCACTCTGTCACCCAGCCTGGAGTGCAATGACGTGATCTTGGCTCACTGTAACCTCCGCCTCCCAGGTTCAAGTGATTCCCCTGCCTCAGCCTCCCGAGTAGCTGGGATTACAGGTGCCTGCCACCACGCCCGGCTAATTCTTTGTATTTTTAGTAGAGATGGGGTTTCACCGTATTAGCCAGGATGTTCTCAATCTCCTGACCTCGTGATCCACCCGCCTCGGCCTCCCAGAGTGCTGGGATTACAGGCGTCAGCCACCGCGACCGGCTCAGACTGTACTCTTACAGCCATCTGAAATACGTTTTCTAGGTATAGATAGATTGTGTAAGGGTACAGTTGTGAGGATAACAGAAACATGGCAGATTATTTAAAGTCATCCTGAAAGTGGTGCTTTATCTGATGAAAGTGATTGTAATCCATAGGCAACCGTTTCAACGCACGCAAGAGTTGCAGCGGTGGGCAGAGGACTACTACAGGTGCAAAGTAAGGAGCTTCCTCCCCGCAGTTGCAGGATAGTTCAGTGCTGATGCAGATGATGCCATGGCCCTTAGACTCTCTCAACATTCAATTTCTCATGTGTTGGCTTTTTCAGATCGCCCCTTCTGTAAGAAAGCCTCTTGCCAACTCAGGAAGTTTGTTTGTTTTCCTTGCTTTTGGACATAGTCTGCCAGGTCAGGACATGGATGTATTTTTCTCCCCACACCTCTGTGCTCAAGCCTTGCAAAGGTGGATGGCAGAGAGGAAAGCTGCCTACAAGCGGCACAGGTAGGTCATTGTGATGGACATTTTAAAGGATGTTTTTGTTTTGAGATACAGCTTTGAGCATCTAGTAAAGAACTTGGTGTTTTAATTCTTCAAGTCAATTCTTTCTATGTCTTCTAGGTGTGAAATGAGGCAAAAGCAGAGAGTGCCAGAGAGACACATGAGTCAGGAGCCAGTCCAGGGACGACCGGGCCTAGAGAACCCTTTCTGGAGGGGTAGGAGCTTGCTGTGAAGGCAGCCGCTTAATTGGTGCTGCACAATCCACACACCTTGCTTCTCCTTTTGGGGATGAGGGCTCGGGTGGGGTGATTGTTATGTTTCCTGGAAACAATTCCAAGCACTTATAAAAAGAACAGTTGTCTTGCTGGGTGGCAGGACCCTATTTTCCTCAGGTGCCCGAGCTGAATGGCTCTTGGCTAGTCCCCTGTGAATGGTGGAGCTCAGGCCGCTCCACTGACTGTGGACGTTGCCCCACCCTGATGTCTTGGTTACTTTTAACTGAGGAGATGAGCCTAGAAGGCAGGTGGGCCAGCTCGCCTTTCCACCTTGACTCAGTGTGAAGGATTTATTTTTCTTTCACTTGAGAAAACAACAATAGCACTTTAGAATGGGAGCCACATGTGCTGATGAGAGCACAGATTTTCTGGCCGTGTCTTCATGGATCAATATTGTAGCTTGAGATCTGCTTTAAGAAAAGAAGCATTTATTTACACTTTTTGGAACTTCCTTCATTCTTTTTAAGTTGTTTATTGTCAACTATATAACTCCATTAGTAAGTTAGATTTCTATGTAATCCTACTCCTCTAACATTTGAAGTGTAACCCTAAAACTTTCCAGTTAATTTCTGTAGCTCTTACCTTTTCTCATGACTGTTCATGTCTTTATGTCCATTTCTGTTCATAAGTATTGATAATACCTGGCCAGGTATGAAAGTTAGATTAACTATGAATCCACAGAATTTTAAATGTCCCTATGGCTTGAAGAAGAGGAGCAGTGCTGTTCCTGTCCAGGGTTTATTGATATTCTTCCAACCATGGCTGTTCCTATTTTAATTTTGAGTCTGTGCTCACATGATGAGTGATTTCCTCTGATATATACTGATTTAGAGCTCATTTCCAGCTGGTTGGAGCCCGACCTGTTCACAGCCTGTTGAGAGTTAAGAATACCCCTGGACCAGGGCTCTGTGGTATCTTCCTCAAGGATGAGGGGTCCAGAGGGCTCCAGAGTCCTCTGAGGCATGTGGTCAATAAACCCTGTGCCTCTGGTAAGGGACCTGTGTGGCAGAGAGTGAGATGGCATCGGAGGGTGTGGAGGGTTTCTTATTCTGCACAGAACATGCAAGCCAGATTTAGCCCCATTCCCTTCTCTGGCCCTTAGCAGATTCAGGACATCATTGGGTTCCCATGAGGAACAGGAGCGGCGTCCCAGCTGAAAACACAGAGAAGACAAAGGTAAATGCTGGGGACGTTTTCACTCTTCCTATATCAGGATGCTTTGGTCTTTTCCGACAATGCCCTCTCCTGGCCTGGCCTCTGCTCTGTAGGTTCTGTGGTGCCTTTTCTGTCTCGACTTCTTGAGAAGCAAAATCTTCTCCATGAGCTTTCAGGCTTCTCCATTCCCAGCTGATCATCGTTGGTGGCACCTCCAGAATCCATAAAAGCTCAGGGACCGAGGGCTGAAGGGCTTTTACTGTTCTGTTTCCAGAAATAACACGAGGAGGCACCACTGACCTCCAGTACTGTAGGTCTCATGGCGCGGTGAACTCTGACTGATCCACCTTACCCAAGATGTTGTGGGGTCTCATTTCCGAAATATGTGGGATTTTCTTTTGCTGTGATTTTGTTTGCATTCTGCCATAATGTAGGTGATTAACGTTTGAAATATCTGCTGTATTCCCAGAAGTAAAAATAGTGAAAACGCATTAATTTAACATTAATTTGTGCTTTGTGCAATTTTGAATGCTCTTTGACAAGGCCAATTCCATAGTTCATCACAGTCCCATCCCTGTTGGTAACCATGTTGTGCAAAAACACCTTCATACCCACCCAGTGGGGCCCCTGATCTAATATTCTAAGTGTCAGAGGTTCCATATTTGTAATAGCAAATAGGCCCTGACTGTAAATTAGTGAAGAGTGAATGTAACTTATTACCTACAGGGACAATTCCAAATGAAGGCCTTAAATGATGCTCAGCTAAGCTGATTCTTGTGTGGCCTCTGTACCTTCAAAAGCTGCCGAGTCCTATGATTACACATGATGGGACTTGTACACTTGAAGTGAAACACAGTTTTAAAACTTGCTTTCTTTAGAATTCCCACCTCATTTTTCCATGGGGTATTCTTTATGTCGTAGTGCACTTACAATTTGGTATTACCTGGGAGTGAAAAGAAATATTACAGCCATGTCTAACTGACTTCTTGAGATAAGATTGTTCTGTCAGAAATCCCTCTCCCAGTTCCCCTGAAGCTCTTCAGGAATCCACATCTCTCCAGAGCTCTTTGTTCTCATGGGTGGCACCTCCAGAGTGAAGAAGATCCTTTGTCCAGAAGGGAAACAGAGGGGAAATGAGAGGGTCCCGCAGGCAGAGCTGGAATCAACTTCCACTCTGCCTCTTGCAAGCTGTGTGACCCTGGGCACAATTTCTCCTTCCTCTGGAAACCTCTGTTTTCTTCGATTTGGAGCAGGGTGGTCACACTGACGTTGCAGAGTTCTGAGAATCAGAGACAGAACATAAAAGGCCTGGAAAACATTCTCCAAAAAGAAGCTGCAACATGTGTGGACAATGGGCTTTTCATGCCTCTCTTACTCTCTGTTGACCTGGTGCAAGAAACATGCTCTGGTGATGGCTGTGAGGGAGGAAAGAGGATAGACATAGACACTCCTGTGTCTCAAACATGCTTCTTTATTACTCTGTTATGATTCTGTCTTCCCTGGGGCAGGACCCCAGCCTGCCTCCATTTGCAAACAGACACAGTGGCATGTGGAGACAACAGTGTGTCCCAGTGACTTTTCTTTACTCCCCAGCTGTGGGCAGTACTCAGTGGAAGGGTGATATTATGACACTGATACTGCTATTTTGAAACCTGGAGGATGGAAAGGTGCAAAAATCTATCACCAGCAACAGAAGGTGCAGCCTGTGTTGGTGGCGGTAATTTTGTCCATCAAATGAATATGTGTGAAAACATTTCCTCCTTCGGCCCTACAGGTCAGGATGGCGGCAGTGGAGCACCATCATTCCTCAGGGTTGCCCTACTGGCCCTACCTCATGGCTGAAACTTTAAGAAAAAGGATGGGCCACAAGCCAACTCCTCCACCTCAGTGTGATCTGAGAGGTCAACCACATCCATCAGTTAAAGGGTGTCTGAGACTGCTGACTCTTTCTCGACTACAGTGTCTACTAGGACCTCAACCACATTCAACAACTGATGATTTTCTGAGAAGAGAGACACCTCAAGACGAGTGTGCCCTGGGACCTGAACCACTTCCTCGAGCTAATGATTTTCCGAGACTCAAGACACCTCCCGAGGGTCTTTTCATACCAATTTCCCCTTTTCCAGTTGATGATTCTCTGAGCCTCAAGACACCTCCCGAGTGTCTTCTGGTACCCCTTCCACCTTCTCCAGTTGATGATTTTCTGAGACCACAAACACCTCCCGTCCAGTGTCACCTGAGACCTATACCATTTCATCAAGCTGATGATATCAGGAGACTCAAGAAACCTCCTGACTGTTTTTTTGCACCCTTTCAACCTTCTCCAGTTGATGATTCTCTGAGTCTGAAGACACCTCCCGAGTGTCTTCTGGTACGCCTTCCACCTTCTCCAGTTGATGATTTTCTCACACCACAGGCACCTCCCATCGAGCGTCGTTGCCTGGGACCTGTAGCATTTCCTCGAGCTGATGATTTTAGGAGACCCAAGGAACCTCCTGACTGTTTTTTCGTACCACTTCCACCTTCTCCAGTTGATGATTCTCTGAGCCTGAAGACACCTCCCGAGTGTCTTCT
Source organism: Pongo pygmaeus (assembly GCF_028885625.2). Taxonomy (NCBI): domain Eukaryota; kingdom Metazoa; phylum Chordata; class Mammalia; order Primates; family Hominidae; genus Pongo; species Pongo pygmaeus. The sequence goes on from NC_072391.2 coordinate 18,645,057, forward strand.
GGTACTCCTTCCACCTTCTCCAGCTGATGATTTTCTGAGACCACAAACACCTCCCGTCCAGTGTCACCTGAGACCTGTACCATTTCCTCGAGCTGATGATATCCGGAGACTCAAGAAACCTCCTGACTGTTTTTTCGCACCGCTTTCACCTTCTCCAGTTGATGATTCTCTGAGCCTGAAGACATCTCCCGAGTGTCTTCTGGTACACCTTCCACCTTCTACAGTTGATGATTTTCTCACACCACCAGCACCTACCATCAAGCGTCGTCACCTGGGACCTATAGCATTTCCTCGAGCTGATGATTTTAGGAGACCCAAGGAACCTCCCGACTGTTTTTTCTTACCACTTCCACCTTCTCCAGTTGATGATTCTCTGAGCCTGAAGACACCTCCTGAGTGTCTTCTGGTACCCCTTCCACCTTCTCCAGTTGATGATTTTCTCATACCACAGGAACCTCCCATCAAGCGTCGTCACCTGGGACCTGTAGCATTTCCTCGAGCTGATGATATCGGGAGACTCAAGAAACCTCCTGACTGTTTTTTCACACCCCTTCCACCTTCTCCAGTTGATGATTCTCTGAGCCTGAAGACACCTCCCAAGTGTCTTGTGGTACCTCTTCCACCTTCTGCAGTTGATGATTTTCTCACACCAAAAACACCTCAACTACAGTGTCACCTGAGACCTGTACCATTTCATCGAGCTGATGATATTAGGAGACTCAAGAAACCTCCTGACTGTTTTTTCACACCCCTTCCACCTTCTCCAGTTGATGATTCTCTGAGGCTGAAGACACCTCCTGAGTGTCTTCTGGTACCCCTTCCACCTTCTCCAGTTGATGATTTTCTCACACCACAGGCACCTCCCATCAAGCGTCATCACCTGGGACCTGTAGCATTTCCTCGAGCTGATGATTTTAGGAGACCCAAGGAACCTCCCAACTGTTTTTTCTTATCACTTCCACCTTCTCCAGTTGATGATTCTCTGAGCCTGAAGACACCTCCTGAGTGTCTTCTGGTACCCCTTCTACCTTCTCCAGTTGATGATTTTCTCACATCAGAGGAACCTCCCATCAAGCGTTGTCGCCTGGGACCTGTAGCATTTCCTCGAGGTGAAGATATCAGGAGACTCAAGAAACCTCCTGACTTTTTTTTTGCACCCCTTGCACCTTCTCCAGTTGATGATTTTCTCACACCACCAGCACCTCCCATCAAGCGTCATCACCTGGGACCTGTAGCATTTCCTCAAGCTGAGGATTTTAGGAGACCCAAGGAACCTCCCGACTGTTTTTTCTTACCCCTTCCACCTTCTCCAGTTGATGATTTTCTCACATCAGAGGAACCTCCCATCAAGCGTTGTCGCCTGGGACCTGTAGCATTTCCTCGAGCTGATGATATCAGGAGACTCAAGAAACCTCCTGACTGTTTTTTCGCACCCCTTCCACCTTCTCCAGTTGATGATTCTCTGAGCCTGAAGACACCTCCCGAGTGTCTTCTGGTACCCCTTCCACCTTCTCCAGTTGATGATTTTCTCACACCACCGGCACCTCCCATCAAGCGTCGTCACCTGGGACCTGTAGCATTTCCTCAAGCTGATGATTTTAGGAGACCCAAGGAACCTCCCGACTCTTTTTTCTTACCCCTTCCACCTTCTCCAGTTGATGATTTTCTCACATCACAGGAACCTCCCATCAAGTGTTGTCGCCTGGGACCTGTAGCATTTCCTCGAGCTGATGATATCAGGAGACTCAAGAAACCTCCTGACTGTTTTTCTGCACCCCTTCCACCTTCTCCAGTTGATGATTCTCTGAGCCTGAAGAAACCTCCCAAGTGTCTTGTGGTACCTCTTCCACCTTCTGCAGTTGACGATTTTCTCACACCAAAAACACCTCAACTACAGTGTCACCTGAGACCTGTACCATTTCATCGAGCTGATGATATTAGGAGACTCAAGAAACCTCCTGACTGTTTTTTTGCACCCCTTCCACCTTCTCCAGTTGATGATTCTCTGAGCCTGAAGACACCTCCCGAGTGTCTTCTGGTACCCCTTCCACCTTCTCCAGTTGATGATTTTCTCACACCACAGGCACCTCCCATCGAGCGTCGCCTGGGACCTGTAGCATTTCCTCGAGCTGATGATTTTAGGAGACCCAAGGAACCTCCCGAGTGTTTTTTCGCACCCCTTCCACCTTCTGCAGTTGATGATTCTCTGAGCCTGAAGACACCTCCCGAGTGTCTTCTGGTACCCCTTCCACCTTCTCCAGTTGATGATTTTCTCACACCACAGGCACCTCCCATCGAGCGTCACCTGGGACCTGTAGCATTTCCTCGAGCTGATGATTTTAGGAGACCCAAGGAACCTCCCGAGTGTTTTTTCACACCCCTTCCACCTTCTCCAGTTGATGATTCTCTGAGCCTGAAGACACCTCCCGAGTGTCTTCTGGTACCTGTTCCACCTTCTCCAGTTGATGATTTTCTGAGACCACAAACACCTCCCGTCCAGTGTCACCTGAGACCTGTACCGTTTCATCAAGCTGATGATATCAGGAGACTCAAGAAACCTCCTGACTGTTTTGACCGTTTTTTGTTTTGTTTTCTTTTGTGTTTGTTTTTTGTTTTATTTTTATTGTGTTGGAGGAAGGCGTCTGTTATGTTGTTGATTCTCTTTATTCATCATTTTTGCAACACATAAATTCATTTAAGTATTGATTGTGCACCTATCATATGATAAGCATTTTTTCATCACTCCCCCACTCCCAGAACCCTAAGCTTTTCTCACTGTTAGAACTGCTGGTTTATTTGTATTTCAGTCACTTTGACTATAAACTCCTTGAGTGTAGGTGCTTAGATTTTTTTCACTGCTTAGCCCCCAATGCCTGTATAGAGTAAGCTCTTTTTTTTTTTTTTTTTTTGTACCAAATGCCCAATGGCCAATTTATTCTGTTTCAGTAACAACTAGGCATCATTTTCAAAGGGCCATATACTGACAACAGACTGCCCAGAAATTATCTCCCTATGTAGGAAAACTACAGAAGACAAGTTCTTGGACTTTTAATGCCCATTACAGTAGCCATTAATGACAGGTGACTACCGAGCCTTGAAATGCAATAGTCCAAATTGAGATGTGCTATAAGCTTAAATTACACACCACATGTCAAAGCCATAAGACCAAAAACTGTAAAAGAGTCTAGTAATTTTATATTTATTATATATTGAAATGATATTTGGTATTTTAGATATATTGAGTTAAATAAAAGTTAAATTCACCTGTTTGGTTTTTTATTTTTAAAATGTGAATTCCAGAAATTTTTTTTTTTTAATGAAGTATTTATTGATGATTCTTGGGTGTTTCTCGGAGAGGGGGATATGGCAGGGTCATAGGATAACAGTGGAGGGAAGGTCAGGAGATAAACACATGAACAAAGGTCTCTGGTTTTCCTAGGCAGAGGTCCCTGCGGCCTTCTGCAGTGTTTGTGTCCCTGGGTACTTGAGATTAGGGAGTGGTGATGACTCTTAAAGAGCATCCTGCCTTCAAGCATCTGTTTAACAAAGCACATCTTGCACCGCCCTTAATCCATTTAACCCTGAGTTGACACAGCACATGTTTCAGAGAGCAGGGGGCTGGGGGAAAGGCCATAGATCAACAGCATCCCAAGGCAGAAGAATTTCTCCTAGTCAGAACAAAATGGAGTCTCCTATGCCCACCTCTTTCTACACAGACCCAGCAGCAATCTGATCTCTCCTTCCTTTCCCCACACTTCCCCCCCTTCTCTTCCACAAAACTGCCATCATCCTCATGGGCCGCTCCCGATGGTCGCTGTCTCTTTGGAGCTGTTGGGTACACCTCCCAGACAGGGCGGCTGGGCAGAGGCGTTCCTCACTTCCCAGATGGGGAGGCCGGGCAGAGGTGCTCCTCACTTCCCAGACGGGGCGGCCGGGCAGAGGCGCTCCTCACATCCCAGACGATGGGTGGCCGGGTAGAGGTGCTCCTCACATCCCAGACAGGGTGGCCGGGCAGAGGCGCTTCTCACATCCCAGACGATGGGTGGCCGGGTAGAGGCTCTCCTCCCCTCCCAGACGGGGAGGCCGGGCAGAGGCGCTCCTCGCCTCCCAGATGGGGCTGCCGGGCAGAGGCGCTCCTCACTTCCTCCCAGACGGGGTGGCGGCCTGGCAGAGGTGCTCCTCACCTCCCAGATGGGGCAGCCGGGCAGAGGCGCTCCTCACTTCCCAGACGTTGGGCGGCCAGGCAGAGGCGCTCCTCACCTCCCAAATGGGGCGGCCGGACAGAGGTGCTCCTCATCTCCCAGACGGGGCGGCCGGACAGAGGCGCTCCTCACTTCCCAGACGTTGGGTGGCCAGGCAGAGGCGCTCCTCTTCTCCCCGACGGGGCGGCCGGGCAGAGGTGCTCCTCACTTCCCAGACGAGGCAGCCGGGCAGAAGCGCTCCTCACTTTCCAGACAGGGTGGCCAGGTAGAGGCGCTCCTCACTTCCCAGACGGGGCGGCCGGGCAGAGGTGCTACTCACTTCCTCCCAGACGGGGTGGCGGCCGGGTAGAGGCGCTCCTCACCTCCCAGATGGGGCGGCCGGGCAGAGGTGCTCCCCACTTCCCAGACAGGGCGGCCGGGCAGAGGCGCTCCTCACATCCCAGATGATGTGCAGCCGGGCAGAGACGCTCCTCACTTCCTATACGGGATGGCGGCCAGGCAGAGGCGCTCCTCACTTCGCAGATGGGGCGGCCGGGCAGAGGGGCTCCTCACATCCCAGACAATGGGCGGCCAGGCAGAGACTCTCCTCACTTCCTAGACTGGGTGGCGGTGGGGCAGAGGCTGTAGTCTTAGCACTTTAGGAGGCCAAGGCAGGCGGCTGGGAGGTGGAGGTTGTAGCGAGCCAAGATCACGCCACTGCACTCCAGCCTGAGCAACATTGAGCATTGAGTGAGCGAGACTCCGTCTACAATCCCAGCACCTTGGGAGGCCGAGGTGGGCAGATCACTCCAGGCCAGGAGCTGGAGACCAGCCGGGTCAACACAGCGAAACCCCGTCTCCACCAAAAACACAAAAACCAGTCAGGCGTGGTGGTGCGTGCCTGCAATCCCAGGCACTGGGCAGGCCGAGGCAGGAGAATCACAGGAGCCCGAGGCAGGGAGGTTGCAGTGAGCCGAGATCACGGCAGTACAGTCAAGCTTTGGCAACAGAGGGAGACCAAAACAAGAAGTAGAGGGAGACCGAAGAAAGGGGAGGGGGAGGGGAAGGGGGAGGGGGAGAGTGAGGGGGAGGGGGAGAGTGAGAGGGAGAGGGAGCTCCTGACTGTTTTTTTGCACCCCTTCCACCTTCTCCAGTTGATGATTCTCTGAGCCTGAAGACACCTCCTGAGTGTCTTCTGGTACCTCTTCCACCTTCTCCAGTTGATGATTTTCTCACACCAAAAACACCTCAACTACAGTGTCACCTGAGACCTGTACCGTTTCGAGCTGATGATATTAGGAGACTCAAGAAACCTCCTGACTGTTTTTTCGCACCCCTTCCACCTTCTCCAGTTGATGATTCTCTGAGCCTGAAGACACCTCCCGAGTGTCTTCTGGTACCCCTTCCACCTTCTCCAGTTGATGATTTTCTCACACCACAGGCACCTCCCATCGAGCGTCGCCTGGGACCTGTAGCATTTCCTCAAGCTGATGATTTTAGGAGACCCAAGGAACCTCCCGAGTGTTTTTTCGCACCCCTTCCACCTTCTGCAGTTGATGATTCTCTGAGCCTGAAGACACCTCCCGAGTGTCTTCTGGTACCTGTTCCACCTTCTCCAGTTGATGATTTTCTGATACCACAGACACCTCCGGTCGAGTGTCACCTGGGACCTCTACCATTTCCTCGAGCTGATGATTTTAGGAGACTCAAGACACCTCCCGACTTTTTTCTTACCTCTTCTATCTTCTCCAGTCGATGATTCTCTGAGCCTCCAGACAGTGCCTGAGTGTCTTCTGGCACCTCTTCCACCTTCTCCAGTTGATGACTTTGTGAGACCACAGACAGCTCCCGTCCACTCTCGCCTGCGACCTGGACCATTTTCTAAAGCTCATGATATTCGGAGACTCAAGACTCCTCCCGACTGTCGTTTCGTACCTCTTCCACCTCCTCCAGTTGATAATTCTCTGAGCCTCAAGATACCTCTCGAGTGTCTTCTGGTACCTCTTCCACCTTCTCCAGTTGATTTTCTGACAGCACCGATATCTCCTGTCCACTCTCACCTGGGACCTGGACCATTTTCTCAATCTGATCATTTTCCGAGACTCAAGACACCTCCCGAGTGTTTTCCGTACCTCTTCCACCTTCTCCAGTCGATTCTGTGAGCCTCAGGACACCTCCTGAGTGTCCTCTGGTACCTCTTCCACCTTCTCCAGTTGATGATTTACTGACACCACAGACTCCTCCCGTCCACTGTCACCTGGGACCTGTACCATTTCCTTGAGCTGATGATTTTAGTTGAAACAAGATACCTCCCGACTGTTTTTTCTTACCTCTTCCACCTTCTCCAGTTGATGATTCTCTGAGCCTCAAGACACCTCCCGAGTGTCTTCTGCTACCTCTTCCACCTTCTCCAGTTGATGATATTCTCAGACCACAAACACGTCCTGTCAACTCTCACCTGGGACCTGGTCCATTTTCTCAAGCTGATGATTTTCCGAGACTGAAGACACCCCCTGAGTGTCTTTTCATACCTCTTCCACCTTCTCCAGTTGATGATTCTCTGAGCCTCAAGACACCTCCCGAGTGTCTTCTGGTACCTCTTCCAACTTCTCCATTTGATGATTTTCTCAGACCACAGACACGTCCCGTCCACTGTCGCCTGGGACCTGGACCATTTTCTCAAGCTGATGATTTTCCGAGACTCAAGACACCTCCCGAGTGTCTTTTGTTGTCTCTTCCACCTTCTCCAGTTGTTGATTCTCTGAGCCTCAAGACACCGCCCTAGTGTCTCCTGGTACGTCTTCCACCTTCTCCAGTTTATGATTTTGTGAGACCACAGACACCTCCCATCCACTGTCACCTGTGACCTGGACCATTTTCTCAAGCTGATGATTTTAGGAGACTCAAGACACCTCCTGTGTGTCTTTTCGTACCTCTTCCACCTTCTCCAGTTGATGATTCTCTGAGCCTCAAGATACCTCTCGAGTGTCTTCTGGTACCTCTTCCACCTTCTCCAGTTGATGATATTTTCAGACCACAGACACGTCCCATCCACTGTCGCCTGGGACCTGGTCCGTTTTCTCAAGCTGATGATTTTCCAAGACTGAAGACACCCCCACCGAGTGTCTTTTCATACCTCTTCCACCTTCTCCAGTTGATGATTCTCTCAGCCTCAAGACACCTCCCGAGTGTCTTCTGGTACCTCTTCCACCTTCTCCAGTTGATGATTTTCTCAGACCACAGACACATCCCATCCACTGTCGCCTGCGACCTGGACCATTTTCTCAAGGTGATGATTTTCCGAGACTCAAGACCCCTCCCGAGTGTCTTTTCGTACATCTTCCACCTTCTCCAGTTGATGATTCTCTGAGCCTGAAGACACCTCCCGAGTGTCTTCTGGTACCTCTTCCACCTTCTCCAGTAGATGATATTCTGACACCACAGACACCTCCCATCGAGTGTCGCCTGGGACCTGGACCATTTTCTCAAGCTGATGATTTTCCAAGACTCAAGACACCTCCCGAGTGTCTTTTTGTACCTCTTCCACCTTCTCCAGATGATGATTTTCTGAGACTGCAGACACTTCCCTAGTGTGTTCTGGTACCTCTTCCACCTTTTCCAGTTTATGATTTTCTGAGACTAGAGACAGCTCCCAAGTGTGTTGTGGTACCTCTTCCACCTTCTCCAGTTGGTGATTTTCTGAGACTGCAGACACCACCCATCGTGTGTCACCTGGGACCTGTACCGTTTTCTCCAGCTGATGTTTTTCTCAGCCTCAAGACACCCCCTGAGTGTCTTCTGGTTCCTCTTCCACATTCTCCAGTTGATGATTTTCTGAGACTGCACACACCTCCCGAGTGTCTTCTGGTACCTGTTCCACCTTCTCCAGTTGATTATTTTGTGAGACCACAGACACCTCCCATCGAGTGTCACCTGGGACCTGGACCATTTTCTCAATCTAATTATTTTCTGAGACTAGAGACTCCTCCTGAGTGTCTTTTTATACCTCTTCCACCTTCTCCAGTTGATGATTTTCTGAGACCACAGACACCTCCGGTCGAGTGTCCACTGGGACGGCTACCTTTTTCTGCCGCTGATGATTTTCTCAGATGACAGACACTTTGCCTCGAGTGTCTTCTCTTTCCTCAACCATCTTCTCTAGCTGATGATTTTCTAAGACCACAGATGCCTCCCCTCCGCTGTCTTCTGGTAGCTTTTCCACCTTCTCCATTTGATAATTTTCTGAGACCACCTACACCTCCCATCTATTGTAGCCTGGGACCTGTACCATTTTCTCCAGCTGATGATTTTCTGGTACTGCAGACACCTCCCAAGTGTCTTCTGGTACCTCTTCCACCTTCTCCAGTTGATGATTTTCTGGGACCACAAACACCTCCTGTACAGTGTCCCCTGGGACCTCAAAGGTTTTCTCCAACTGTTGATTTTCTGATACCACACACACTTCCCCTCGAGTGTCTTTTGGTACCTCTTTCACCTTCTCCAGTTGATGATTTTCTCAGACCAGGGACACCTCCCATTGAGTGTCCCCTATGACCATGACGATTTTCTCCAGGTGATGATATTCTGAGACAACAGGCACTTCGCCTCAAGTGTCTTCTGGTCGCTCAACTACCTTCTCCAGCTGAGGATTTTCTAAGACCACAGACACCTCCCCTCCAGTGTCTTCTGGTACATCTTCCACCTTCTCCAGTTGATGTTTTTCTGAGACCACAGACACCTCCCATCGAGTGTCACCTGGGACCTGTACCATTTTTTTCGGTTGATGAATTTCTGAGAGTGCAGACACCTCCCGAGTGTCTTCTGGTACCTCTTCCACCTTCTCCAGTTGATGATTTTCTGAGAGCATAGACACCTCCCATCAACTGTCCCCTGGGACCACGATCATTTTCTCCAGCTGATGATTTTCTGAGATTGCAGACACCTCCTGAGCATCTTCTCATACCTTTTTCACCTTCTCCAGGTGATGATTTCCTGGGACCACAGACACCTCCTATCGAGTGTCGCCTAGGACCGGTACCATTTTCTCCAGCTGATGATTTTCTCAGACTCAAGACACTTCTCAAGTGTCTTTGGTTCCTCTTCCGCCTTCTCCAGTTGATGATTTTCTAAGACCACAGACATGTCCCCTCGAGTGTCTTCTGGCACCTCAACCACCATCTCCAGCGGATGATTTTCTGAAACCACAGACACCTGCAGTTGACTTTCCCTTTGGACCCCTACCATTTTCTCAAGCTGACGATTTTCTGGCATCACAGACACCTCCCCTCAAGTGTCTTCTGGTACCTTTTCTTCCTCTCTAGTTGATGATTTTTTGAGAGGACTGACATTTCCAGTCTCATGTCCCCTGGGACCTGTACCATTTTCTCTAGTTGATTATTTTCTCTCTATTTTGTTGTTGTTGTTTTTATTGTTTTGTTTTAGTTAAAATACATAATTCTTTTATTTCATAATGCAGTAAAAGAAATTATCATCACATGCACAGAAGACTAGGAAAAGGGAAACTACTTACTTCTGAAAATCCAGTAATGTAAACCTATTTGTACTTGTCCATAGTACATGAAAGTAATGTTTAACATGTTTTGAATTAAATTTTACCTGTGGGGCTATACAATGTAATTCTCAGGAGTAATAGTTTCATTCATTTCCAGGTTAGATTACTGTATGATTCATTAACACAAGGCACAGTAGCCATCTGGTCATTATGTTGCAACACTCATCACGTGCCTCTCTAAAATGGCTGATTTAACAAGATGATGGCAACACGAAGGGGAGACTTTGGATTGTCTATTGAAAATCTAGGCAATAAGTAATTAATAAAAACTCTATCTTAAGTGTACTTTCACATACTTTCTGTTTATAATAAACAACAAACTTCCTAACTTTGTTGCAATAGGCTTGACTACCATTTCATTTTGCCAAATGCACTTTCCCCAGTAAACTTAAAATAACAACAAGAACAAAAATCCTTGTCCTTTCATATACTAAGAAAGAGGACTGGCCACTGAAACAGTTCATTGCAAGACACGAAGACGACATACTGTGGCATGAGTTATTTTTAATTTGTTATGCTGTTACTAAAGTTCTGAGGGCTGCAGTTAAAACATTCCAATTTCTCCCTTCCGTCTTTATTGATTCTCAAGGTTTTGCACAGAAAACTCTTTGGGGGCTAGAACAGCAGTAATTGCATCACACTGTTTTACAGACTTCAAGTTTCAAAAGCAAATCTTTAAAAAATATATACACAGTTCCTGATTTGATTTAGATACAGGGACAAAAAAGTAGCACATGCTTGAAGGTTACATTGTCTACAAATTGTGGCAATATTTTCCTTGGGAGAGTAGTTCTCTTGGCATATATTTTTTAAATACTCAAAAGGCTCAACCTCAAGCAGTAATAAACTCAAGCAAAAGTGATTTTACTCTTAAAATAAATATTCAGAAAAACCTCTCTGTACATACAAGTGAAAAAATTCGTAACGCTTTCACACAAAAAATATTATAATAATAATAAAGGATTTGTTCATATATGTAGCTGAAATGTGCTGTTCCAATCCTCATGTCCCCAATAAAGAAGGGAGGCACAGACACAGGTGACTACTGTGGTTCTCTATCTTACAGCCTTTTTGTACTGGGACACTTATCTCCACCAAAAATTTATCCCCGTTTTTATATTTTTTAAAGGTTTTAAATTTTTTTCTTCCTTTTTTTTTTTTCATTTTGTTTTGTTTTACATCGTGCCAAATCCTTTGGCATATGTGATGGCCTTCAACAATCTCTCTTTAAGTTTTTCCTTCCTTGAATATTCCGGAAGTAAAAGCACATTAAAGCAAGTATGAGATGTAGGTAACCTTTCTTGTCTGGGCCATTTTTGGGTATAATCATCTTTAATTTTCCTAGTCCTCCCACAGGTGCTCTGTCTGTGCCCATTTTAAACTGCAAGAAGAGTCTTTTATGTTTGTCTGTAAATGAATTAACAATTTCCCAGAGCTTCCTAATCAGATCAGAGTCCCTGGTACAGACACCGTCATATTCTGTAGTTTCTTCTAGTGCTTGGAAATGTAGATTCCGGTCTCCACATATAAACAATTCAATTTCTTCTGTTCTGAGTAAGTACTTTAAGAGAGATTCACTGGTCACCATATGAAAACCTCTCCGAAAAGCCTTGAACTGTTTTTCTACTGATTTATTGAGAATGTAGTCAGAATAAAGATTAGCAAATTCCTTCCTGTTTTCATTTGTCATTGGAATTTTATCACCATTTTCCTTTGGTCATACGTCATTGGGTTACCAAAACTGTCTGTGATATCTGGAAAGTGCTCATCATGTCATCTTCCACATTCCCTTCATAATCCAATAAATCTTTAAAACTCTGCTATAGAACTGGGTGAGAGTCTCCCAAGTCATGAAAAGTTCCTTCTTTCCCCATTAGCTTCTTGTAGACAACCATGGGAAAATGTACATCCAGTATACAGTTATTGTAAATAGCCAGACCCAGTACTATGCCAATCAGAGTAAACTGACCCTCAGTTTCAAGAGAAGATGGATTAAACCAAAACAATTCTGTAGATTCATCATATGTGAACATACCAGTATATGGATTGAAGATTTCCTCCACAATCAGCTGAAAAAATTCTTTGGAAACACCTCCCTCATCAACTCCTTGTTCTCATTCAAATTCCACATACAACTGCTTCTTCCAGTCTGCAGGATTTTCCATCACGATCAGCTCTAGCCAGACAAGTGCATCATCTATGATAGGGTCACGTCTAACTTTGAATCTCAAATATGGATTCAACTGCTGTCCTTGAACTAAGCTGTAGAGAATACTGAGTCTTCATTCACTGTACATGTGAATTCTATTGTCATAATATAATCCCAAATTCTTTGTGACAGCATTCAATATAAAGGGACATGTCATAAAAGAACTTGTTCTCTGTTTCTACTTTGAAAAAAGTATAATCTTTATCCATTTATAGAACCTCATTCAGTGGTTAATTAATAAACTCTTCAAAAGGGATAAGTGGTTTTTGACAATCCAGGGTTTTAACACCAAGTTCAGTTTCCAGGGGGTCCACTCGAGGACCTTTCTTGTTTCTTCTTTCTTCTCCCAAAAGCTCCTGAAGTGTCAGCTCACTAGACTCAGGGATGGGCTCCTCATCATCTTCTTCACTGTGATTTGTGTCCACTTCCCCTCCCACTGCATTTGCATAGTAAACCATTTTCAAGCACTTCAAAGCAGCAACAATGGCATCATCATCATTCACTAGATTTCCACTGTTAAATTCATTGCTTATGACTTTGTAATAAGTTGCTGAAATGGCTCCATCATTCTCCGAATCTGGTCTGCATTGTATATAGACCACAGTCTGATCAGTTTTCCTTGGGCTGCAAGGGGTAGCCTGCTCATTGCTTTGCAAAATAATGGCAAAGCCATTTCCAGATATTCAGGACTGTGGAGATTTCTATTCTCCATTACAATAATGAACAAATTCAGATAATTAGCATCTGGAGAGTATTCGTTGTGATATGTCAAGTCACATTCCACGTTAGGTGACAAATATACAAGTGCATTGAGAAAGGCAGTTTCAATTTTTTCATTAGAGAGCAATCTGGTGTAGACCCTTCTAATGGCATCAATATCCCCAGACACATCATCAGGGCCTAATTTTTGCAAATTGTTGTCTCCCTGTGAGCTATCACCTATCCTTGAGGAAGATGCTTCTGAGTCTTCTTCCATAGCAGCAGCAGAACATGCAGCTTTTTCCTTTTCATCTTCATCCTTTTCTTCATCCTTTGCTTAAAGAGATTTCAGTTCTTCCTTGGTGTGTTGTTTAACTTTCCGGAAGCTCTGTACCAATGCCTCAGCACTAGAAAAAAACTCCTCCAATAACATGGATTAAAGGGGAATAATCCTCTCTTTCTCTACGCAATTCAAGAATTTCATATACCTTCTCTTCTGTTAAGTAAGTCACATCTTTAAAAGCAATTCTAGCGCCTTTCTTGTTCATTTTTATCTCAGAGCAGGAGTTGTTCGGGGCATCTTTCGAGTTCTCAAGGTAAGCTGAGATTGCTCCTTTCTTGGAGAGATGAGGACCACAGAGTTTTGCATTAATCTTATAAAGCTCGAAGGGTTTAATAACTGCTACATTATTATCCATACAAGGAAAAGTTGGACAGGAAGCATAAAACTCACTTGTGCAGGCCTCATTTCCACAGCCCTCAGTTAACTGGTAGTAGCATTCTATTTGATGCTTTGCAGCTGCTCGCTTCATTCATCTAGCTTCGATATTGTCAGAATGAGGTTCTCCTGGTGATCTTTTACAAACTGTGGCCATTTGGTGACATCGGGGTGATCACAGCTTTGATTAAAAACAGGTTGTCACACCAGTCTAGCTGCTACCTTGATCTGAGCGTAAGCTCAACAACTCATATTTCGCCAAACTTCTGAGGAGCTGGTGAATTCTAAAATCAGGCTCTTAGAGATTGTTAACATTACAGCTATCTGTATACATTTGTCAGTGCCTCTAGTTGTAAGCTGGTTGATGGTAGGGATCATCTCTTCCATATTTTAATTTTGATAATAATGCTGACTGTGTTTTCTTGACACCATACCTCCCCTCTGTCGTCTCCCCCGCGCCTGGGCCGCGGGGCCGCCTCACTGGTCCTCGTCGCCCTCGCCCTCCGCCTCTGCCCGCCACCGCCTGGTTCCCTTTCGCTTCCGCCCTCCGCAGGGTTCATGCGGGACCCGCGCTTCCTTTTCCGGAAACCGAGGCGGGGAAAGGGGGCGCCGGAGCCGCCCCGAAATCCCGGCTTTCGTTCCCGGCCGTCCCTGCATGGCCACACGGGGGTGCTGCCAGGCCCTCCTGGCAGCGGCTACAGGCCGCGAGCTACTCCGAGGAGGAGCCAAAGGAGGCGCCGCCACCCGCAGCCCAGGGCGCCTGTGGGCAGAGGTGAAGTAAGTAGGCGGCGGATGGCGGGCGCCCCAGCTGGCGGATGGCTTCGTGGCAGAGGGGTGCGCCAGCGAGTGACGGGTGGCAAAGGGAAAAGGCCCTGTCGGCTCCTGTAGTCACCCCGAGCCCAGCGCCACCATCTTGGTAGAAACACGGATCTCCCAGTTGATGATTTTCTAAGACCAAAGACACCTTCCCTTTAGTGTCTTCTGGTACCTCTACCACCTTCTCCAGCTCCACCACTCGCCTGTCCCCTGGGATCTCAACCACCTGTTTTACTCCAGTGTACTCTGGGACCTCTACCATCTCCTCTAGCTGATGATTTTCTGAAACCACAGCCACCTCTACCACTCGCGTGTCCTCTGGGACTTCACCTACTTCACTCCGGTGTCCTATGCGCACTGCACTCCAGGCTGGGTGACAGAGCGAGATTCAGTTTCAAAACTAATAATAATATTAATTAATTAAAAAAAAATAAGCTATGACATAGCACATTCCTATAATCCGTCTCAAAAAAAAAAAGAAGTCCAGCCTGCCTGTGCCTCAGCTGCTCTTCCCCACACCCCACCTTGAGCAGGCTTGAGAACATCCTTCTCCAGCCAATTTGCCCTGACACGGGTGGGCTTGACCTGCAACAGGCGAGTGAGCTTGTTGTCCAGGGGAGGCACATGAGGGAGGTCCTGGTTCAGCACATCCACTGCCTTGTCCACCACAAAGCGGGAGGTGGAGATGGCTCCACTGTCTTTAGCCCAAGGCCCTTGTTGCCTGTGCGCTGGCTTCCTCTGCATCAGACTAGTCAATCAGATAGAGGTTTCTCTCCCACTGGCAAGATGTGGCCAAACATTCCTGCTGGTCCACCTGGGAGTAAGAGCAACGGTCTCGTGCTTGGCTTAGGCTCCAGGGCTTTCCCAGGTCCTAAGCCCTGTCAACGGCCTCACCTTCACCTTGAGCACAGCATGAATGCAGGAGGAGCGCTGGTTGAGGCCGGTGCATCCTCCAGTCCAATTTCCATTGGCCAACAGGAAAGGCTGCTCAAAATCAGCAAAGCTAGTTGTGCTCGCTTCGGCGGCGCATATACTAAAACTCGAACGATACAGAGAAGATTAGCAGGCCCCTGTGCAAGGATGGCACGCAAATATGTGAAGCGTTCCATATAAAAATAATAATAGGCCCGGCGCGCGGTGGCTCACGCCTATAATCCCCACACTCTGGGCAACCAAGGTGGGCGGATCACTTGAGGTCTGGAGTTCGAGGCCAGCCTGGGCAACATGGCAAAACCGTGTCTGTACTAAAAATACAAAATTAGCCAGCCGTAGTGGCAAGTGCCTATAATCCTAGCTACTCGGGAGGCTGGGGCAGGAGGATCACTTGAACCCGGGAGGTGGAGGTTGCTATGAGCAGAGATGGCTGCCACTGCACTCCAGCCTGGGAGAGAGAGACTCTTGTCTCAGAAAAAAAAAAAAAAAATCATCATTGTCGGCCTCATATAAAATCAGCAAAGCTAGTGATAGGCTTCTCTCCATGAGGCCAGGAATCAGGGTGCTTTCCCTACAGTCTTCTGGGATCACCAGGTCTCCCTATGCAGTGTCCAGGAGGTCAAACCCTGTGGAAGCAGTGAGGGGGAAGGGCAGTTTTCCATACAGAGGCTGCTTGCTTTCTGGGGATCGGTTTCCTTTCCCTGCTCTGTTCTCAGAGTTGTACCGTCTGCCACCCCAGCCACTGTATTTCCAGGTCTTGCCTGACCTCCCTCCTGCCAGAGTAGAGCTTTTTTCTAGAACCAGGTCTTATTTTGACCCTTTGTTGCTCCTCTTCCAATCAGTTCGAGGCCTCATCCTTTCCTGGTGGAGATCTAAGTAGGACATAGTGACAGGGAGGGCCCAAGGCCGGCCCTGGGTGCCCTCCTCCCTTGTGAACCTTAGGAGGTCCAGGAGAGCCTGGGGAGTCACCCCAGGTTGCTCTGGGCTCCCGGCATTGTGTGCATCTTCCCTGGGGAGGGAGGGAAAAAGCTGTGAGGTTTTCCTCTCCATTTCCCCAGCCCTTTCTGATGCATAGCTGATCCCTCTCTGGCTACCTCACCTGCCCCTGTGGGCCTGTGTGCAAGCACATTGGCATTCTGCCTTCCAGCAAGTGCCTTAGGATGAGCCCCATGGAACCTGCAGAGACGTCCTGCTGAGAGCACCTCTCCCCAGAGAAGGCATCAAACCCATAGGCAGGAAGAAATGAGGACGTTTAGGGCAAGCGCGTGTGTGTGTGTGTGTGTGTGTGGAGGTGGGGGAGGTGTATGGGTGGTGTTTCCATTCTCACCCGGACTTTGACTTTTTTTTTTTTTTGAGACAGGGTCTCACCCTGTCACCCAAGCTGGAGGGAAGTGGCTCAATCATAGCTCACTCAGCCTTGAACTGCTGGGCTCAAGTGATCCTCTGATCTCAGCCTCCTGAGTAGCTTGTACTATAGGTGGCTACCACCATGCCCAATTAATTTCTTATTTTATTTTTCCTAGAGATGGGTTCTCGCTTTGTTCCCCAGGCTAGTCTCGAAACTCCTGGCCTCCTGCAATCCTCCTGCCTTGGCCTCTCAAAGTGCTGGGTCTACAGGTATGTACCATTACCTATAGAGAGATTTCTATACAAAGGGAATATTTATAATTCAGAAAGCTTAATGAATCTTTTTTTTTTTTTGAGACAGAGTCTCACTCTGTCACCCAGGCTGGAGGGCAGTGGTGCAATCTCGGCTCACTGCAACCTCTGCCTCCTGGGTTCAAGTGATTCTCCTGCCTCAGCCTCCCAAGTAGCTGAGATTACAGGGATGTGCCACCACATCTAGCTAATTTTTTTATATTTTTAGTAGAGACGGGGTTTCACCATGTTGGCCAGGCTGGTCTCAAACTCCAGACCTCAGGTGATCCAGCCACCTTGGCCTCCCAAAGGGCTGGGATTACAGGAGTGAGCCACCGTGCCTGGCCAATTTTTTTCTTAGAATAAGTGATTAATAGACTATGACATGAGGCTGGCTGCAGTAGCTCATGCCTGTAATCCTAGCACTTTGGGAGACTGAGGCAGGTGGATCACTTGAGCAGAGACCAGCTTGGCCAACATGGTGAAACCCCAATGCTACTAAAAATAGAAAAATCATCCAGGCGTGGTGGTGCACACCTGTAGTCCCAGTTACTTGGGAGGCTGAGGCACGAGAATCACTTGAACTGGTTGTAGTGAGCTGAGATCACGCCACTGCACTCAAGCCTGGGTGACAGAGCAAGGCTCTGTCTCTAAATAAATCGATGAGAAAACAAAGCAAAATAAAATAATCTATAACTTGGCACATTTCTCTAATCACATCCTATAAAGCAATTTAAAGTGATAAAAAATCCAAAGTGTACCATGCTTAAGAATAGGTTCTACCAGACCAGGTGTGGTGGCTTATGCCTGTAATCCCAGCACTTTGGGAGGCTGAGGCGGGCAGATCATGAGGTCAGGAGATCGAGACCATCCTGGCTAACACGATAAAACCCTGTCTCTGCTAAAAACACAAAAAATTAGCTGGGCGTGGTGGCAGGCGCCCGTAGTCCCAGATACTTGGGAGGCTGAGGCAGAAGAATGGCGTGAACCTGGGAGGCAGAGCTTGCAGTGAGCAGAGATCGTGCCACTGCACCCCAGCCTGGGCGACAGAGTGAGACTCCATCTCAAAAAAAAAAAAAAAAAAAGAGGTGGGACCCTTAACAGGTGATTAGGACACGGGGCTTCTGCCTTCATGAATGGATTAACACTGGTATCTCGAGAGCCAGTTACATTATCCAGGGAGTGGGCTTCTGATAAAAGGATAAGTTCAGTTTCCATCCACTCTCTGTGTCTTGTGCTTGTTTGCCTGTCTGCCATGGTATGGCACTGCAAGAAGGCCCTCACAAACTTTGGCCCCCCCACTTTTTTTTTTTGAGACACAGTCTCCATCTGTTGCCCAGGCTAGAATGTAGTGGAATAATCTCAGCTCATTGCAGCCTCTGCCTCCTGGGTTCAAGCGATTCTCCTGCCTCAGCCTCCTGAGTAGCTGGGACTGCAGGTGTGTGCCGCCGTGCCCGGCTAATTTTTTTTATATTTTTAGTAGAAATGGGGTTTCACCATGTTGGCCAGGATGGTCTCGATCTCCTGACCTTGTGATCCACCCGCCTCAGCCTCCCAAAGTGCTGGGATTACAGGCGTGAGCCACCATGCCCGGCTGGTCCCTTGATCTTAGACTTCTCACCCTCCAGAACCGTGAGCCAATTAAACTTCTATTCTTTATAAATCACCCAGTGTGTGGTATTCTGTTATAGAAGCAGAAAACAAAAAAAGAGTTTAGATATTTTAATCTTATTTTAAAAAGATGACTTGAGTCCTATGTATAAGATATTCTTCCTTCTCAGGATCCTGCAACTGCCCTGTAACCAGCAGAAAAGGAGACGCGCAAGACGTTGGTTTCCACCTTTATTCAGGCTCCACTGAAGGACCTTCAGAGGTGTTGGGGTCAAATATAAACACTCTTTGGTTCCTCCTGTGCTCTGTTGGGCCTAGCAAGTGGGTTAGGAAAGACTGTTCCAAGAGTAGGTATTTCAAGCAACAAAAGTATGTCCTGGCTGGGTGTGGTGGCTCAAACCTGTAATCCCAGCACTCTGGGAAGCTGAGGTGGGTGGATCACCTGACGTCACGAGCTCAAGACCAGCCTGGCTAACATGGTGAAACCCAGTCTTTACTAAAATACAAAAATTAGCTGGGCATGGTAGCATGCACCTGTAATCCCAGTTACTGGGAAGCCGACACAGGAGTATTGCTTGAACCCAGGAAATGGAGGTTGCAGTAAGCTGAGATCATATCACTGTATACCACTCCAGCCTGGGCAACAGAGTGAGACTCCATCTCAAAAAAAAAAAAGAGGCCGGGTGCAGTGGCTTGACCTGGTGTTGTGGCTCATGCCTGTAATCCCAGCACTTCAGGAGGCAGAGGCGGGTAGATTGCTTGAGCTCAGGTGTTCGAGACCAGCCTGGGCAACATGGTGAAACCCTGCCTCTGCAAAAAAGACAAAAATTCGCTGGGCTTGGTGGCACATGACTGTAGTCCCAGGTACTTGGGAAGCTGAGGTGGGATGATCGCTTGAGCCCGGGAGGCAGAGATTACAGTGAGCTGAGATTGCCCCAAGGCACTCCAGTCTGGGTGACAGAGAGCATGTCTCAAAAAAAAAAAAAAGAAAAAAAGAAAAAAAGAAAAACAGAAGAGACAGTCCAGAAACAAACCCAAGTATATAAAGGGGAATGTTTTGGGGTATGGGATATTCTGTATCTTGACTGTTGTGGTAGTATCACAAATACATACATTTGACAAAACTCATCGTACACTTAAAATAGGTATATATGATTCTATGAAAATTACACTGTAATAAATTGGTTTTAACTTTTTAAAAAGACTTCTTAAGAAATCAAAATAGTAGTAGGAACTAATTTACTTTCCTAAACCCATGACATATCACATAGATAAAATTAGGTTCAGAAAGTAAAAATTAGCTCAGCCTGAGAAAGTGAAAAAAATCTGCCCTGCCATTCATCCTGGCGGAGTTTATAAATCAATGTTATTCATGATACCATTCTGCCATGCAAAACATTGTGAACATTTTGGTGTATTTTATCACACTGCCTATTTTTTTTTTTTTTGAGACCTAGTCAGGCTCTGTCATCCAGGCGGGAGTGCAGTGGTGCGATCTCAGCTCACTGCAACCTCTGCCTCCTGGGTTCAAAGGAGTCTCCTGCCTCAGCCTCCCAAGTGGGTGAGACTACAGGTACCCACCACTATGCATGGCTAATTTTTGTACTTTTAGTGGAGGAGGGTTTCACCATGTTGGTCAGGCTGGTCTTGAATTCCTTACCTCAAGCAATCCACCCGCCTGGCCTCCCAAAGAGCTGAGATTACAGACATGAGCCACTGCACCCGGCCCATACTGGTTTTTCAGTGAATAGAGTGTTCTTTAAAAAAAAAAAAAAAATCAACTTAGTCATATTCTTCAGATTTTCTTTATGAAATTACTTGTGTAAAGAAAAATACAGGCCAGGCATGGTGGCTCATGCCTGTAATCCTAGTACTTTGGGAGGCCAAGAGGGGTGGATCATTAGAGGTCAGGAGTTTGAGACTAGCGTGGCCAACATGGTGAAACCGTCTCTACTAAAAATACAAAAAAATTAGCCAGGCATAGTGGTGCATGCCTATAATCCAAGCTACTCCAGAGGCTGAAGTGGGAGAATCGCTTGAACTCAGGAGGTGGAGGTTGCAGTGACCTGAGATTGCACCAGTGCACTCCAGCCAGGGTGACATAGTGAGACTCCATCTCAACAAAAAAGAAAAAAGCAGTTAACCTAAAAAAGGATGGATTCATCCTATGTTCTTATAAGTCTAAAATTAAAAGCTACACGAGAAAGGTTTAAATAGCACTACCATATTTAGCAAATAAAAATATAGTGTGCCCACTTAAATTTAAATTTGAGATAAACACTGAATTTTTAAAGTATAAGCATATCTCAGACAGTATTTGGGTTCCAATTATACTAAAAAAGTATTCAGTGTTTTATCTGAGTAGTCTGTATTTAACCTGACAGCCCTAGATGTAAAGTACTGCAGTAGCTCAGTGGTTCTCAAACTCTAGCATGTATTAAAATGCTTATTAAAACAGGGCTGGCCGGGTGCAGTGGCTCACACCTGTAATTCCAGCACTTTGGGAGGCCGAGGCAGACAGACTGTTTGAGGTCGGAGTTCAAGACCAGCCTGACCAACATGGTGAAATCCCGTCTCTACTAAAAATACAAAAATTAGCCAGGTGTGGTGGTGGATGCCTGTAATCCCAGCTACCCGGGTGGCTGAGGCAGGAGAATCGCTTGAACCTGGGAGGCAGAGTTTGCAGTGAGCCGAGATCACACCACTGCACTCCAGTCTGGGTGACAAAGGGAGACTCATCTCAAACAAAACAAAAGCAAACAACAAAAACCCAAGGCTGACCGCTAATCTTGAGTTTTGGATTCAGGCATTCTGGGTGGGACTTCGTAATTTACATTTCTAGTATGTTCCCAGGTGCTGCTGCTGCTGCTGCTTTGGGACTACACTTTGAGATCCAATGCAATAGCTGAGAAATAGACTTCATTTAGAAGTGGCTCTTGTATCAAACTAGTATCAGATAAAACCAAATGAGGAGATAATTATAGTTTCTTTTCTTTTTTTGAGAGGGAGTCTCACTCTGTCACCCAGGCTGGAGTGCAGTGTCACAATCTCCTCTCACTGCAATCTTTGCCTCCTGGGTTCAAGCGATTCTCCTGCCTCAGGCTCTGGAGTAGCTGGGAGTACAGGCATGCACGGAGGGAAGAGAGAGACCATCTCATATTGTTTTATACTCGGTACCTGTTTTAAGAAAAAAACAAGGAAGTGAAATCAAAGACAGGCAACCCAGCAGCAGGCCTGAAACCAGGCCTGGGCCTGCCTGGCCTAGACCTAGTAGTTAAAAATCAACTCATAACTTAGAAACTGATGTTATTCATATATTCAAGACATTATATAGAAGAACATTGTGAAACTCCCTGCCCTGTTCTGTTTCACTCTGACTACCGATGCGTGAAACCCGTGTTACGTATCCCCTAGATTGTTCAATCAATCATGACCCTTTCATGTGAAATCTTTAGTGTTGTGAGCCCTTAAAAGGGACAGAAATTGTGCACTCAAGGAGCTCGGATTTTAGGGCAGTAGCTTGCCAATGCTCCCAGCTGAATAAAGTCCTTCCTTCTACAACTTGGTGTCTGAGAGGTTTTATCTGAGGCTCTCCTACTACAGCACCACCATGCCTGGCTAAATTTTTTTTTCTTTTTGAGACAGTCGCGCTCTCCCAGGCTGAAGTGCAATGGCGCAATCGGCTCACTGCCACTTCCACCACTGGGGTTGAAGTGATTCTTCTGCCTCAGCCCCCCGAGTAGCTGGGATTATAGGCATCTGCCATCATGCAGGCTAATTTTTGTACTTTTGTAGAGATGGAGTTTTACCATGTTGGCCAGGCTAGTCTTGAACTCCTGACCTCAGGTGATCTGCCCGCCTCGGCCTCCCAAAGTGTTGGGATTACAGGCATGAGCCACCACACCCAGCCATGCCTGGTTAATTTTTTTTGTGTTTTTAGTAGAGATGGGGTTTCACCATTTTGGCCAGGCTGGTCTGGAACTCCTGACATCAAATGATCCACCCACCTCGGCTTCTCAAAGTGCTGGTATTACAGGTGTGAGCCACCCCACCAAGCCCAAGGAGATAATTATAGTTTCTGATTGAAACAGAGGGTGGTAAAAAATACGAGCATTATTTTCTAATTCTTTTATTTTTATTTATTTTGAGACAGAGTCTCACTCTGTCACCCAGGCTGGAGTGCAGTGTCGTGATGTTGGCTCACTGCAACCTCAGCCTCCCAAGTTCAAGCGATTCTCCACCACAGTTCTCAGGGGACACGGTCTCATTGTCCACATCTGGATTTATCTTTCCGTATTTCCCTCATTGCTCTTGTCAGCTTCACTCTGGCTGACTGGCTGGAGCTGGCAAGCTTCTGAAAGTGGAGTCAACCTTCTGACCCTTTTTCTAGGCTGAGTGGTGGGTGACGAGAGAGGAATAAGACCGTGTGTTGGACTCAAACTCGATGCAATAATGTTTCCCAGCCCCTGTGGTGTGCTGAGGCTCCTAGCACACATCCTCTTGTTTAACCTCAGCATTGCAACCTGAAACACAGACACGTGGGTTCTTGAGCCAGATGCCTCTGAGTCGGAATCCTATCTCTGCACTTAACAAGCGGTATGACCTTGAGTGAGCCACAGTTTTTCAGAGCCCCTGTTTCCTGATCTGTAAGGTGGGGGAGATGGTGGCACTCACCTTATGGGGCTGTTATGTATTAGTCCATTGAGGTGTCTTAGCCTGTTTTGCGTTGCTATAAAGGAATACTTGAGGGTGGGTAATTTATAAGAAGAGAGGTTTGTTTAGCTCACAGTTCTGCAGGCTGTACAAGAAGCATGATGCCAGCATCTGCTTCTGGTGAGACCTCAGGAAGCTTTTCCTCATTGTGGAGGGTGAAAGGGGAGCAGATGTGTCACATGGTGAGAAGGGGGTGATAGAGAGAGACAGGAGGGGTGCCAAACACTTTTTTAACAATCAGACCTCGCCATGAACTAAGAGTGACAGCTCACTCATTACTCAGGGAGGGCACCAAGCTATTCATGAGGGATCTGCTCCCACGACCCAAATACCTCTCACCAAGCCCCGCCTCCAACATTGGGGGTCACATTTCAACATGAGGTTTGGAGGGAACATGCATCCAAACTATCTTATGAGGTAGTAGGATAATGTAGGTGAAGACTTGCACAGTGCCTGGGACCTGGGTACAAATGCTAGCTCTAATGGTTAATAATGGTCCAGAGAAGAAAATAACCTCTCAGATGCACAGACATGACTGCACTAGTCAACCACGCAGGTGTGAGTCCCCATCCTAGAGTATGGGGTGGATAGAGCTCTAGCCCATCATTATTGAGTTGTAGAACTAAGGCTTCAATCTGGGGTTTTATGGATCCCTAAATCGTGCCCTTTCACCTTCCCCATATCTGCTTTATTCCTCACAGGGTGGCAGGAAGGGTGGAGCTCATGCCTGACCTTAATCACCATGGCCTAAGTTTGGTAGTGTCCAAACAGTGGTGAGGGGTGAAGTTTTAGGGATGCCAGGTAGGTTGTGTTTGGCTTCAAATCACTGAGAACCCAACTGGAAGTGGCACAGATGCTAATGGAAGTTATTGTTTCTCTGCAGGGGGCGTGGTTAATTGATTCAGGGGCTCCATTGTGGAATGGTGGGCCTTGTTTCCTTCCACTTTTCCACGATTCCGTTCTTAGCAGCTGGCTCTTATCCTCAGCTGCACCCCATCATGGTCTCAAGATAATATGGACAAGAGAAAAGAGAGCCTTCTTCCACTTGTTCCCCACTTGTTTTTGAGACAGGGTCTCGCTCTGTCACCCAGACTGGAGTGTAGTGGTGCAATCATAGCTCACTGCAGCCTTGAACTTCTAGGCTCAAGTGATCCTCCTTCAGTTTCCTGAGTAGCTGGGACTATATGTGCATGCTACCACACCCAGCTAACTTTAGAGTTTTTTCTAGAGACGTGGTCTCCCTGTGTTACCCAGGTTGGTCTCGAACTCTGGGCCTCAAGTGATCCTCTTGCCTCAACCTCCCAAAGCACTAGGGTTACAGATGTGAGCCACCATGCCCAGCCCATCTGTCCCTTTTTATGATCATTTTCTCATTTTCTCAGAAGCTGCCAGCTGACTTCTTGATCTCATTGGTCAGAAATGCACCACGTGCCCTTTTCTAAGCCAGTCGCTGGCAAGGGGAATGGAATTTCTGTGATTGCCTTAGACCAGTGGTTCTTAAAGTGAGATCCCCAGGCCAGCAGCATCTGTGTTGTCCAGGCAATTTTAAGAAATGCAAATTCTCAGACCCCAGCTCAGACCTACTAAATCAGAAACTCTGGGGTGGGATCTACGTTTTTATTTATTTATTTACTAGAATGAGGGTCTCTGTTGCCCAGGCAGGAGTACAGTGACACAATCATAGTGCATTGCAGCCTCCAACTCCTGGGCTCGAGTGATCCTCCTGCCTCAGCCTCCCATGTAGCCAGGACTACAGGTGTGCACCCCCAAACCCAGCTATTTTTTTTTTTATTTTTTGTAGAGGCAGGGTCTTGCTATGTTGTCCAGTCTGGTCTCAAACTCTTGGCTTAAACAACGCTCTGGTCTCATACTCTCGGTCTCCCAAAGTGTTAGAATTACAGGCGTGAGCCACTGCGCCGGGCCCATAGTCTATGTTTAAATGTGCCCTCCAGGGGTTTCTGATGGACACTGAGTTTGAGAACCTCTGGCTTCCTAAGATCTTTTCCTCTGAAGAGCCAGAGAGTAAATATTTCAGGCTTGTGGCCACACAGTTTCTGTAGCAACCACTCCGATCTGCTGTTGCAGTGTGAAAGCAGCTATAGATGATAATAAATACGTGAATGGGTTTATTTATGGAGACTGAGATTTGAATTTCATCTAATTTTTATGTGTTAGGAGATATTATTATACTTTTGGTCTTTTCTAACTACTTAAAAATGTAAAAGCCATTTTCAGCTCCTGAGCCATACAAAAGCAGGTGGTGGGCCGGGTTTAGGCAATGGTTTGCCAGCCCTCCATCAGACTGCTCAAGATTCATCCCCTGAAACTGGGGAGAGCCTAATAGTCTTAAAACACAGAGAGCCCCAGATTCTTTAGAAAATTGGAATTTGGGCTGGGTGCGGTGGCTCACACCTGTAATCCCAGCACTTTGGGAGGCTGAGGTGGGAGGATGGCTTGAGCCCAGGAATTTGAGGCCAGCCTGGGCAACATAATGAGACCCCACCTTTACAAAAAATAAAAATATTAGCTGGATGTGGTGGCGTGTACCTGTAGTCCCAGCTACTCAGGAGGCTGAGGCAGGAGGATCTCTTGAGCCCAGGAGTTCGAGGCTGCAGTGAGCTATGATCACGCCACTACATTGCACCCTGGGTGACAGAGCGAGACACTGTCTCTGTCTAAAAAAAAAAAAATGAAATTTGAGCCAGGCGCAGTGTCTCATGTCTGTAATCCCAGCACTTTGGGAGGCCAAGGTGGGTGGATCACCTGAGGTCAGGAGTTCAAGACCAGCCTGGCCAACATGGCGAAACCCCATCTCTACTAAAAACATAAAAATTAGCCGGGCGTGATGGTGGGCACCTGTAATCCCAGCTACTCGGGAAGCTGAGGCAGAAGAATGGTGTGAACCCGGGAGGCGGAGGCTGCAGTGAGTCGAGGTCATGCCACTGCACTCCAGCCTGGGCAACAGAGCAAGACTCTGTCTCAAAAATAATTTTTTTTAAAAAAGGAATTTGATTTATAAGGAAGAAGGGTCAAATTGCTGTTGTTTGTCCACCTGCAGCACTTACCACGATAGGCCTGTGTCCAGGTCAGCTAAGAGTCAACTTCCTTAATATCTTGCTTTTAAAGTCTCGATTTAGTTTTATTTCTTTGGTAGTTTTTTTTCCCCATAAGTTATTGGGGTACAGGTGGTACTTGGTTACATAAATAAGTTATTTAGTGGTGATTTGTGAGATTTTGGTGCACCCATCATCTGAGCACTATACACTGCACCATATTTGTAGTCTTTTATCCCTCGAACCCCTCCCACTCTTCCCCTCAAGTCCCCAAAGTCCACTGTATCATTCTTATGACTTAGGAAGATCGTTCATCTTCCCACTGAAAGGCAGTCATCATTGTCCTGAAAAGCCCGGTTATAAGCTGTTCTCTTACCCGAAACGTCAGCTCAAATTCCCAAGTGGCATCAGAGCATAGGAAGGTAACAGGACTGGTTTCAAGCTTCCTGCACATGATTTGTGTCTCTTTAAGAACAAAAATTCTAAATGCCATTTGTAGATGGAGCAACAGAGTATCAAAAAGGTTAGAGGTGTGATGTCTAGAGCTACCTCTTAGCTTCCCAATTCTGTAATTTTATGCCACTTCCCTGGGCAACATGCTCCCTGGAGGGCCAGAAATCCTATGGCCTGGCCAAGGGCCTCCCTCTTTCCTTAGTAAAAGTTAATAATAATAACACTGATAAAGGGCCGTGCATGGTGGCTCACACCTGTAATCCCAGTACTTTGGGAGGCCGAGGCGGAGAGATCACCTGAGGTCAGGAGTTCGAGACCAGCCTGGCCAACACGGCGAAACCCCATTTCTACTAAAAATGCAAAAATTAGCTGGGCATGGCGGCACGTGCCTGTACTCCCAACTGCTCAAGAGGCTGAGGCAGGAGAATTGCCTGAACCTGGGAGGTGGAGGTTGCAGTGAGCCAAGATTGCACCACTGTACTCCAGCCTGGGTGACAGAGCGACACAGCGAGACTCTGTTTCAAAAAAAAAAAAAAAAAAGGACCGGGCGCGGTGGCTCACACCTGTAATCCCAGCACTTTGGGAGGCCGAGATGGGTGGATCACGAGGTCAGGAGTTCGAGACCAGCCTGGCCAATATGGTGAAACCCTGTCTCTACTAAAAATACAAAAATTAGCTGGGCGTGGTGGCGGGCACCTGTAGTCCCAGCTACTTGGGAGGCTGAGGCAGGAGAATTGCTTGAACCCGGGAGGTGGAGGTTGCAGTGAGCCAAGATTGCACCACTGCACTCCAGCCTGGGCGACAGAGCAAGACTCCATCTCAAAAAAAAAAAAAAAAAATGCTGACAATGACAATGCTAACAGCAATAATAAATAGCTACCAAGTGTGGAGTGCTTACCTCCATCTTCTAGTCCTCACCCTTCTTTAGCCCAGGAGTTCGAGGCTGCAGTGAGCTATGATTGTGGCACTGCACTCTAGCCTGGGCAACAGAGTAAGGTCCTCTCTCTAAAAAAGTAAAAGTATAAAAATAAAATAACCAAACTTTTTATTAACCTCCTACTCCCAGCGATTCTCCTGCCTCAGCCTCCCGGGTAGCTGGGGTTACAGGCGTGTGGCACCACACCTGGCTGATTTTTGTATTTTTAGTAGAGATGGGATTTCACCATGTTGGCCAGGCTGGTCTCGAACTCCTGACCTCAGGTGATCCACCCGCCTCACCCTCCCAAAGTGCTGGGATTACATGTGTGAGCCACCATGCCCAGCCAGCCACAGTTCTTTACACATTTGATTTTTAGTTCTCCCAACAACCTTGTGAAAATATGATTGCTACCCATAATTTTAAAATAATCTATGTATGGTTAAGAGAGAGAAGTGATTCCCCAAAGATCACACAGCTAATAAAGTGGAAGGGAGAACCCAGGCCCACCTGGCTCCAAAGCTCACACTCTTTCCACTAAGCTGCCTGCTTCTTTCATTGGAATAGAGGTTCTCAACCGTGAATGGTAGGAGTGGAGTGGGGTGAATTTTGACCCTTGGGTGAAATTTGAAAATGGTTGGAGACATTTTTGGTTGTCATAATTGGGAGAAACGGTGTGATATTGGAATCTAGTGGATAGAGGCCATGGATGCTGCTAAAATTTTTTTAGTGGGCCAGGCGTGGTGGCTCATGCCTGTAATCCCAGCATTTTGGGAGGCCGAGATGGGTGGATCACCTGAGGTCAGGAGTTCGAGACCAGCCTGGCCAACATGGTGAAACCCCGTTTCTACTAAAAATACAAAAATTAGCCAGGCGTGGTGTTTGGTGCCTGTAATCCCAGCTACTTGAGAGGCTGAGGCAGGAGAATCACTTGAACCCAGGAGACGGAGGTTGCAGTGAGCTGAGATAGTTCCACTGCACTCCAACCTGGGTGACAGAGCGAGACACTGTCTCAAAAAAAAAAAAAAAAAAATTATGGTACATAGGACAGCCCCACAACAAAGAATTATTCAGCCCACAATGGTGCCAAAGTTGAGAAACCCTATATACTAAAACAAGCTCTTTGAGGGCAGGGATCATACTACCTTTTCAATTCTGAATCCTCTATACCCTGCCTGTCCTGGCACATTGTAAGTGCTCAGCAAGTAATGACTGAGCAACTGAACAGATGTGCTACACCAGATTCCAGAGTCAAATAATCACAGCCTTGGAGAAGTGCAGGGTTATGAGGGCTGCAGTATAACACTCTACCTCCCAGTGGGTGCATCCAAGCCACCAGCTTCCACTGGTTACAGAAGGCCTGTTAGAGACATGTCTTGCATTTGCTCTTGGTCCAGCACAGCCCATGCCTCCCACTTGTGAAAAGAGGCTGACTGATGGGTGGTGATCAGGGTTGCCTGCCTTTTCATTTTTGAGATCATGGGAACAGAGGGACCGGATGAAGAAACACTTCTCTGAATCTACCCATTTCTAAATGGATGAATCACCAAGCAGGAAACTCAAAGTTTAATTTCTCACTGCCCTTCTTCTCTTGCTCTGCTCTTTGTAGACAGTTACTGGTGCTCCAGGGCAAGAGATAATGAAAGTTCTTCATTGCATCAAACTATTTTCTTCAGAAGATAGAGCCAGCATTAGCCAAAGAGACAGTCTGGGCTCTGGGAACTTGGCTTGGAGGCCCAGGACATCCAAACAGTCCTTCCCGGAGAACAGGCTGGACCTGCAGTGATGAATAATTATTTTGCAATTGACAGTTCAATACCCACCAGATTCTTCATTGTATGTTTCTGTATCGTGTCAAGTTATGAGAAAACACAATATTCTTTAACAGCTAGGCAAGAACAATGGTTTTGCTCATTTGTTTGTTTGTTTGTTTCCACCCCCCAGAGGTCAGTTTTTGCAGTAAGAAGAGTCTCATTCTTTTTTATTTTATTTTATTTTTATTTTGAGACAGTCTCTCTCTGTCACCCAGGCTGGCTGGACTGCAGCCACTGCAACCTCCAGCTCTCAGGTTCAAGGGATTCTCCTGCCTCAAACTTCTGAGTAGCTGGGGCTACAGGCATGCCTACGCCCTGCTAATTTATTGCATTTTTAGTAGAGGCAAGGTTTCAACATGTTGTCCAGGCTGGTCTTGAACTCCTGGCCTCAAGTGATCCACCCACCTCACCCTCCCAAAGTGCTGGGATTACTGCCATGGGCCACTGTGCTCGCAACTCTTCAAGAAGAGTCTTGAATTTCCTCTGAAAGTGTCCTTGGGGTGGCACAACCACAAGCAGAATATGCACCCTATCTATCCTCACAAACACTGGGTTTATTATCCCCAATTTGCATTTGGGGAAATGGAGGCTCAGAGAGGTTAAGTAACTTGCTCAAGGTCAGGTGGGCAATGAGTGGTGGAGTGGGGATTTGAACTCAGGACTGTCTGTGACCCTCCCAGCCCTGCAGTCTCCAAGTCTCCAGTACTATCTGGCTCTAAAATCCATACTATTCCCTCTGCTATGTTTTTGTGGCAACTTGAACTATTCCTTCAAAATCTTGGCTGCTGCTATGAACTGAACGTGTACCTTGTGAAGTTGTATTTTTTCCATATTGTAATTCCATCCTTCAAAAGTAAGTCTTATTACTGCAAGACTGTGTTTCACCCGTCCTGGGGTAGGAGTGGCTAACAGGTTGGCTTGGGTCCCACAGTGAAATCTGTTCTGAGCCAGACCCTCCCGAGGGGACAGGGAACAAGCAGGAGAGATTGTAGCTGAAGTAGATATCTCCTGGGTTCCCAGAAATGTGGAAGAATCTGGTGCAAAAACAGCTTCCTGCAGAGCCACAAGATGGGATCCAGGTTACTGGTATTTGAGCACTGTGTTTAGGGGCTATCAGAGAAACCTAACATGAACCAGCTGAAGGAAAAAAGTGAAGGATTTTGTGAAAATGAATTCAGGGAGCTTGCAGGTGTACTGAAGGGAAGTGTGAGCTCTACAAGCTGGAAAAGTTCTAAACATGTAGATTACAATAATATCTGTAGCTCAGCATGGCAATGATGGATAAAGCATCAGATACATGTTTGTCATCCAGTTATCTATGGCTGTGCAACAAACCACCCTACATATAGTAGCTTAAAACATGACAGTCATTTATTTTGCTCACACATCCACAATTTGGGCAGGATGTTGAGGGGACAGTTCGTTCCTGCTCCACGTGGCATCAGCTGGAGCTCACCAGGGGGCTGCAGAATTCATTTCTGAGATGGCTCCTCTCACGGTTGCTAAGTTGGTGCTTTCTGGTTGGCTGGGAGCTCAGCTAGGCTGTGGACCAGGGGCCTTGGTTCCTTTGTGTGGGCCTCTCCTCTCTTCAGCTACTTGGGCTTCCTCACAGTATGGTGGCTGGGCTCTAAGACAAGGAGAAACCAGTGGAAGCTCTATCACATTTTATGATGTAGCCTTGGACATTGCATAACGTTTCTTCTATATTCTATTTGTCAAGCAATCGTGCAGTCTGGATTCAAGGGTAGATGACATAGGTTCTACCTTTTGATGTATCAAAAAATTCTGGGATCATGGTTTGAAACTAACAAAAAGTAGCAGCTGTATTGTTTGTTATTATTACAAAGTAGGCTGTGTGCAGTGGCTCACACCTGTAATCCTAGCACTTTGGGAGGCCAAGGTGAGAGGATCGCTTGATCCCAGGAGTTTGAGACCAGCCTGAGCAACATAATGAGACCCGGTCTCTAAAAAAAAAAAAAAAAAAAAAAAATGGAGAGAGATTAGCCAAGTGTGGTGGTGTGTGCCTGTAGTCCCAGCTACTTGGGAGGCTGAGGTGGGAGGATCACTTAAGCCCAGGAGATCGAGGTGGCAGTGAGCCATGATCACACTAGGCTGGGAGACAGAGTGAGACCTTATCTCAAAAAAAAAATTAATGATAATTACTACAAAGCAAGGCCAATAGTACAAAAACTGATCTTTCACAGTCTATGATATAGCAGGACAGTGCTAGATGTTTCCCATCTGCTATGCCATTTATTCCTCCCCAAGCCCTGGGAAGCTCAGGGAGGCATATAAACTGCCTAAACAGGGCCATGAAGCTAGAAAGTGCTAAAGCCAGGATTTAAACCCAGGTGTCAAATGCTAAAGACTCTGCCAGACTGACTGCCTGATTCTAGAGGCTGGGGTGTGTGCTAGGTATCTGAAAGATTGGAGAGAAGCAGACAGAAATGTGTGAATGTGAGTGTGCAAATTTGCACAAGGCCAGTAGCACCTAAGTGGGCCCATGTGGGAGATGGGGAGGGGTCCCTGCCATCTGCTTCCTTCTCCTCATCCATTTCACCCTGGTCTTCTCAGCCTTCCTCTCTCCTCCATGCCCCTCCTTGGTCTCTTCCCATGGACCCTTTGAGAGCCACTCTCCAGCTGTTTATGGGTGATGTTGAAGGAGAAGCAAGGGCTCCTCATGACCCTGTCTCTGCCTCTTTCCTGTGCTCTGGGACATCTGAACT
This sequence comes from Pongo pygmaeus, assembly GCF_028885625.2. Taxonomy (NCBI): domain Eukaryota; kingdom Metazoa; phylum Chordata; class Mammalia; order Primates; family Hominidae; genus Pongo; species Pongo pygmaeus. Next base: position 18,677,109 of record NC_072391.2, read on the forward strand.
GTCACATAGCCAGCTGGCAGGGAAGCCCAGTTTTCCTCTGGCTCTCCAAAGGGCCTGATTCATGGGTTAGGCTGAGGTCAGATAGAGCCCTTGGGTCAGGTGTGTGGGATTCTGGCTCCCAGGGCTGCTGGCAGGTGCCATCTGGTCATTCTGGAGGGAGTTGAGGGGAATGGTTCCCACCTGGACAGTGTCTGAGGAATGAGCTGGTGAAGCACTGGGCGGGTGGGGAGCTGGCAGGGACAGGACAGATACAGAGAGTGCCAGGGAGGCGTGGACAGCTGCTCGCAGGGCTCTTGGCATCTTTGCCAGGAAACTGTGTCTAGACAGCCTCTGTCTGATCTCTCTTCTCATCCCACATCATCTCCTCGGTTCCTCCCTGGCCTGAGGCCGTCCTGCCAGGTTGGTGCAGGGATATGTTGAACAAAGTTCAGATGTGCTGTGTGCACAGTACCAGGCTCAGCATAGTCTGAGGATGAAAAGCAGCTTCTGAAACTCAGCCCTGCCTCAGGTGCAGGGAGCTGCTGGTCTTGCCAGGAGGCTTAATGCCTGGATCAAATATGAGGGGGCTGGCTGGGCATGATGGCTTACGCCAGTGATCCCAGCACTTTGGGAGGCTGAGGTGTTGGGAGGATTGCTTGGGGTCAGGAGTTCGAGATCAGCCTGGACAACATGGTGAGACTCTGTCTCTACAAAAAAACTAAAATAAAAAAATTAGTCGAATGTGGTAGTGCACATCTGTGGTCCTAGCTACTGGGGAGGCTGAGATAGGATCACTTGAGCCCAGGAGTTCAAAGCTGCAGTGAGCTGTGATTGTGCCATTGCACTCCAGCTTGAATGACACAGGTAGACCCTGCCTCCAAAAAAAAAAAAAAAAAAAAAGACAAATATTTGGGGGCTTCACCAGATGGACATCTGGTGCTATGGTCTGAATGTCATTGTACCCCTTAAATTCATATGTTGGAACTTAATACCCAATGTGATAGTAGTAAGAGGGGCCCCTTAGGAGGTGACTAATTCATGAGGAATCCACCTTCATGAATGGGATTAGCGCCCCCTTTTATAAAAGGGGCTTGAGCAAGTGCCTTTGCCTCTTTTGCCATATGAGGACACGGCAACAAGGTACCACCTATGATGCAGAGTGAGCCCTCCTCACCAGGCACTGAATCTGCAGGTGCCTTGATCTGGGACATCCCAGCCTCCAGAACTGTGAGCAACACATTTCTGTCATTTATAAATTACCCAGTCTAAGGTATTTTGTGATAACAGCCCCAAAATATGACACCCAGAGAGTGTGGGCCCTGCAGAGGTCATTTCTTCCAGGCCCCTGCCAGATGCTGAGCTCAGCCTGCAACCCCAGGCTGTTGAAAATCAGAGGAGGCTGAGGGCAGGAGGGAGGTGGGAGGCCAGCAGGCCATCAGGGAAGGGACCCCAGTGGGGTCTTAAGGAATGAGGAAGGGGCATTAAAGGGCCCAGGTAGAGGCCTGGAGTGGTGGTGGCTGTGGGGGTATGAGAAGCTGGTTTGGATGAAGATGCAGGGAGACAAACAGAGACCCACTGGGCAGGGACAGATGCTCAAATGCTTCCTTGCACCTGGTATGCTTCCCCTGGTGAGCACTGCCAATGTCCACCCACCTGTTCTTCATCCAGGTGGGCCTCAGGTCTGCAAGGACACAGCAAAGGAATGAAAGCCAAGGGCAGGGGTTTAAATCCTGGCTCTGTCTCTTCCTCCATGTGACCTGGGGCAAGGAAATGGTCTTTATACCTCATGCGGTCTTTATGCAGGTGTCTTAGGTGATGGGGGATGAGAAAGTGCCTTGTAATCAATAAAGACAGATTTGTTACAATAATACAAATTTGTTGATTTGTAATCAATAAAGGCAGATTAACCATACCATTTTTTTAAAAATAGGGTCTTGCTCTGTCTCCCAGGCTGGAGTGCAGTGTCATGATCATAGCTCACTGCAGCCTCGAACTCCTGGCTCAAACCATCCTTCCACCTCAGTCTCCTGAGTAGCTGGAACTACAGGCGCACACCATCATGCTCAGCTAATTTTTATTTTATAGAGTTGGGGATCTCACTATGTTGCCCAGGCTGGTCTTGAACTTCTGGCCTCAAGCAATCCTCCCACCCCAGCCTCACAAAGTGCTGGATTTACAGGCATGAACCACTGCACCCAGACAGAATCAACCATAACTTTTGAGCATCTGTTCTGTGCCTGGCACCGGGACCAATTGCTGTGGGTCAACAGAACAGTTTCAGGTAGGTGGTGGATGGAATGGCTGGTAGGCTCACAGCAAGAGCTTAGGCCCCCTCAGCTACTCCTCTGGGTAGGAGTGAGCAGTGCTCACCCTACCCCAGGCTCAGGCCACGTTGTGATGTGGGGTGCCTCTTTGGGCACATCTGCTGACCCTGGAAAGATTGAAGCTATTTTGTGAGTGCTGTGCCCTCTCTGCTGAGACACAATCCCTGTCTGCCACACCCCAACACATCATTTGCCCCTGGAGTTTAACTGTACTTTGGTGAAGAGTGGCAGAGGCCAGAGGGACCCCAGGGGTGGACATGTGATTAGGTTGATGGGCAACCCCAGGAGAGAGAACAGGGATGGGGAAGGAGATGCTTCCCACTGAAGACCCCATGCACTCTGCAGCTTACAATGCTCCTAAAACACCGATGCTGGTTTATAGACTCTCTTGTCCAATAGCTGGGGATCAGCTGGGAGCCTTGGTGGTCCTGCCCCTCCCCCAGGCTGTCTCACTCTCAGGCGAGAATGAGGTTTATTTCTGCTCATCCGCCAAGTTTGTCTGTTTCCAACTGTCCATTTTTTTCCATCCATCTATCTGCCCGTCCATACATCTTTCCATCATCTCCAGTCCTTAGGCTTAGGAAATTTCCTGTTGGGAGGGGAACTCTTTTTGCAGACAAGGAGGCTGAGCCCCAGAAGCTGGGTATTTCCCAGCATAAATGTCTGAGCCCTGTTCCCTGGGGAGGTCCTGTATTGGGGATTCAGAGTTGAATCGGAGTTGTCTCAGCCTGTGAAGGAAAGAGACCCACCAACAGGGGGTGACAAGGGGAATTTGTAGCCAGGTGTGGTGGTGCACACCTGTAGTCCTAGCTAATTGGGAAGTTGAGTGGGGAGGATTGCTTGAGCCCAGGAGTTTGAGACCAGCCTGGGCAACATAGCGAGATGGCCCCATTTCTACAAACATTTTTAAAACTAGCCACGTGTGGTGACACATGCCTGTAGTTTGAGCTAATCAGTAGGCTGAGGCAGGAGGATCCTTGGAGCCTAGGGGTTCGAGGCTGCAGTGAGCTAGGATTGTGCCACTGCCTTCCAGCCTGGGCGACAGAGCAATACGTTATCTCTAAAAATAATAATAATAATAATAAATAAAATTTAACTTAAGAAACAAGAGAGTTTATAATACAGCATCGGGGTTCTAGGAGCATTGTAAGCTGCAGAGTGCATGGGGTCTTCAGTGGGAAGCATCTCCTTCCCCATCCCTGTTCTCTCTCCTGGGGTTGCCCATCAAGCTAATCACATGTCCACCCCTGGGGTCCCTCTGGCCTCTGCCACTCTTCACCAAAGTACAGTTAAACTCCAGGGGCAAATGATGTGTTGGGGTGTGGCAGACAGGGATTGTGTCTTGGCACCCAGGAGTGTTAGCAGGTGCTGAGTTTCCATCTCAATGTTTGCTTGTGCCTTCCGGGTTTGAGCCTTGTCTTTGGGGTTGCCAAAGTATAAACTACAGAACAGAGGGAGTGAGGTGTTTGGATTGTTAAGTGCTCCTATGGAAATAACTGCATCTGCTAGTTACTGCACTCTGAACACCTGCTCACTATTCTTCAGCCTCTAGAGTCAGGGCTGGTGGGCATTATTAAAGAGCAAGGGTAATGTTTCTTTTCCCCTCCACCCCCTTTGTCTCCCTTGTAGGTCTCCCTCACTCCTCTAGGGGTGCTCACACTGCCCATAGACAATTTAACCCATCTATCATCACTTAAGCTGTGATACTTCATGAGTATTTGCAAATACCTATGAGTATTTGCATTAAAAAATGCGTGAATGAAGGCGGGTCATTGGGTTCCAATTGGGGAAACTGACCCTGATCTGCAAACTGGGCAAAGCATTGATGATTGATTCATTGATTGGCAGGGTCTTGCTCTGTGGCCCAGGCTGGAGTGCAGTGGCACGGGTATAGCTCACTGCAGTCTCAAACTCCTGACCTCCCAAAGCTCTGGGATTGTAGATAGGCGGGAGCCACCACATCTGGCCATATTGATATTTCTTATTGGGTGGCTGCCATTCTTAATTTATTTTGATTGAAATGATTGATCAATACCCTTGACTGTCCTTCTATTTTGCAACCAAGACACTGTGTTCTATCAACCATCTCCATAGCTCCCTGTGAGTCAGGGTCCTTGGCTTCTAATCCAACCTTGCCCTTAGAATAATTGCACTGTTGCTTCTGATGACTAAGTGCCACCACCCAGCCTCTGTTCATTTGGGATTCCATTGTCCTCACTGCTACTAGGGAGCCCACTTCTACAACAGGAGTTCCCACCTCCTCTCATCTGGCAGAAGACAGCCACCAGCAAGCATGCCAGTTATGCAGGGACCCCCATTAGCACATTCCTTCTTACTTTGCTAAATGAGTGTATATTAGGCCATTATTGCATTGCTATAAAGAGATACCTGAGGCTGGGTAATTTGCAAGGAAAAAAGCTTAATTTTGGGCCACTATTCTGCAGGCTGTCCAAGAAGTGTGGTACTGGCATCTGCTTCTGGTGAGGTCCCAGGAAACTTACAATCATGGCAGAAGGTGAAGGAGAACCAGCATGTCACATGGTGAGAGCAGGAGCAAGAGAGAGAGAGGGGAGGTTCCAGACTCTTTTGAACAACCATATCTCCAGTGAGCTGAGAACTCACTCATCACCAAGTGGGTGGTGCTAAGCCATTCATGAAGGATCCACCCCCATAATCCAATACTTCCTGTCAGACCCTACCACCAACATTGGGGATCAAATTTCAACATGAGATTTGGAGGGGAGAAACATCTAAACCACATCAAGGTGTCCTCTTGGTTTTCCCATGCAACATCATCTATTAGTGGGTTTTCTGGGCTTCTACAGTATATCCACTCTGATATGTCCACTTTGGTGGGCCTTTGGCTTCCTTCCACCACTGTCTGCCATTGCTGTTCCAGAGTTTCCACTGCACTTACTATGACCCGTCACTTTTCCCACGGCTTTGGACACCACTCTAAGCAGCAGGTTTGTCCTATATCCTTGCTAGTTTATGAAGTCTTGTATCATGGGAGAGTGCCCCATTCTGATAACTTCTCCTTTTGACAATATTATGTTCCACTTTCCAAGATCCAGCACCCTCAGGGAGTGGTCCCATATATACGCTTCTGACTCCTGCAAAGTACATGTTGGCTGAGAGCTGCAGCAATTTTTTATTTTTATTTTTTGAGACAGGGTCTTGCTCTGTCACCCAGGCTGGAGTACAGTGGCATGATCTCAGCTCACTGCAACCCCCACCTCCCAGATTCAAGCAATTCTCCCACTTCAGCCTCCCAAGTAGTTGGGATTACAGGTGCACACCACCACGCCCAACTAATTTTTGTATTTTTAGTAGAGATCGAGTTTCTCCATGTTGGCCAGACTGTTCTGTAACTCCTGACCTCAGGTTCTCCACCGCCTCGGCCTTCCAAAGCGCTGGGATTACAGGCGTGAGCCACCATGCCCAGCCTGCAATTTTTTGAGAGTCCCTTTCTTCTTTTTGCATGCCAAAAACGTTCCCCAGCTAGGTTATGTTTTGACTGTAGTTTGGGGGTCTGGTGGCCAGCAGGTAAGATGAAGATAAATCTTAAGGGAGGTACCTTTGGTCTTACAAGATGGAGTCCTGAACATCATCCTGGGCAAGGCAGGGGGCATCCACCCTTAATAGGGAGGAATGGGTTGCCTTAATAGGGAGGAATGCAGAACCAGGGGCCCAGGGGGAACTGGGTTCCAAGAGTCTTGAGTGAGTCGATCCAGATATCCCCTTTCCAAGTCTCAGTCTCCTTCCCAACTTAGGGGTGTGACCTTGGCATTGTAGATTTGCTGGAGTTGACAATTCAGCCTTCTCCAGAGTTCCACTGCCTTTCTTACTAAGACCTGGGCTTGGCCTGCAGCTTTTTTAACCTTCCTGTTGCAGGTGACAGAGTCTCTCTTTGCTGCTAAGGAGGCCCTCTGGTTTTCTCATGTAGTCTGTTGGTGATTAATCATTCTTGGGCATTTATTGTCCTTCTCCAATGTGTTGAAAACACCCAGAAACAGCCATTAGATTTCATTATTCTTACACCACTCTTCGTGGCCTGGACTAGGGTGAGGACAGTCATGCACCTGGGGTGAAAAATTGAAGGAGGTGTTCAAGGTGCATGTAAGTGCAGAGTCTGAACTTGCGTGACCTTGAGAATGACTGCCTCCTTATATTTTAAGCAGTGTGAAAACAGACTAATACAGCACTCTTTCATAGGAGCATCACTCCAGCAAACTTCCCACAGGCAAGTCTCCATCTCAGGATCTGTTTCCCAGGAACCCAACCTGGGAGCATTGATACCAAGCGAGGTCCCAGGATCAGACTCGAAAATATGTTTTGGAGCTGGTTTGAAGCAATTCACTTGCTTCCCCCTAGTCCTGGCCTTAATACTACTTCTCTTGAACCTCTCAAACTCTTGAGTGATTACATCCACCCTTCCACCAGCGCTCCACCCCCAATCACCGCTACTGAATAGGTTAACAATTGCACCAGTACAGCAGGTCAAGAGAGATTAGAATTCCCCTTCTACCAACGATGGGCTCTAACTGCCAGCCAGTGGGCGAACCAGCTCCAAAACATATTTTTGAGTCTGATCCTGGGACCACTCTTGGTATCAATGATCTTAGGTTGGGTTCCTGGGAAACAGACTCTGAGATGGAGACTTGCCTGCGAGAAGTTTCCTGGGGTGGTACTCCTATGAAAGAGTGTTGTATTAGTCCATTTTCACACTGCTGATAAAGACATACCTGAGACTGGGTAATTTATAAAGAAAATGAGGTTTAATGGACTCACAGTTCCAAGTGTCTGGAGAGGCCTCACAATCGTGGGTGGTAGGTGAAAGGCACGTCTCACATGGTGGCAGACAAGAGAAGAGAACTTGTGCAGGGAAACTCCCCTTTATAAAACCATCAGATCTCATGAGACTTATTCATGATCATGAGAACAGCATGGGAAAGACCTGCCTCCATGATTTAATTGCCTCCCACCGGGTCCCTCCCACAACACGTGGGAATTGTAGGAGCTACAATTCAAGATGAGATTTGGTAGGGGACACAGCCAAACCATATCAAGTGCAGATTAGGTAAAGGAAGAAGTTGAACCATGACTAGGTGAGGTAGAGTACTCAGCTGATCCCATTCAGAGCTCTGAGGCTGGAAAAACCCTGCAAACTTGCTCCAAGTTGAGGCTTGTGTGCCAGGCCTTTGTATTGGACATCAAGCAGTCAGGAGATATGGACTGTGTCCTAGGGGTATAACTTTGGGTGAGGCAACTCCCTTTGGTCGAGAGCAATTTCTGGGGAGGACTCAGCAGTGAGCCCAACACCCCTGGCAGCTGGGAACTGATCTGTGCAGAACAGCAGGGCAGCCACCCGCCTTTTGAAGTCACTGTCTATAAAATATCAAATGAACTAGAGGTGGGTCTCTGGTTCACATGTCCTTTCTCCTACAATGGCCCCATGTTCCACATGGTCTTAGTAGAGGCTGCTGTGTTCCTCCATGTTGACCCCTGGCCAAAGTTGTTAGCTAAGAGGGAGATACCTCAGTGAAGCTGGGCTTATTATGAATGATGATACCTGTCTTTATGGCCACAGGTGATTGGTCTAGTGATAGGCACCTGTACTAAACTGCTGAAATCAGGGTTTTCCTGTGTACAACGGAAAATGTTAATCAGTCACTTCTCTGATGATAAGAGAAGCACAACATGGAACTCAGGAACTTTGGTGGCTGAGGAGGAGGTCACTCTGCAGTGGAAGAGATGAATCTGATGTGCAGAGGGAAACAGAGATGAAAGACAGGGACTTATGAGGTCTGGTGACCTCCAGGGTCCTGGTTCCAGCTGTTCCTGAAGCCCAATGTCTTCTCCATCTTTCCTGTGATTTGGTTGTTTAATCCTTTCTTTAGCTTTCATTTTAATAAATTCTCCATTGTGTTTCAGTCAGCTTGCATTGAAGTCTTGTCAACAGCAACCAAGTGAATCTCAATGCATACAAAGCTGTAAAGAGTGGTCTTTTGAATGTGGCTTGGTGGATTGTACTGGTCCCTTTTGTCATCTCCATGAAGTTCCAACATAAGAAATCCCTCTGAGGTGTGGCTTTAGAGGTTGCAAGCTGAGGGCCCAAGGGCTGTTTCTAGCTCTCAAATGTACTTTGTTTGGTATAGTCTTTTGAAAATCCAGTTGCAATCACTTAAAAATTGGGAGACTTACATAGCATCTGGCTTTTAGCTTCTCTTAATGTATTAGAAGCTCTGACAGCATTGGGCCCAGTTCCCATGTGGAGACAGTTGGTGGGTACAAGATAGGCAGCTATCCCCATCTTTCAATGCGGCATGCACTCCAATTCACCACAGACCCCACCATTCCTTACTGCTTCTCATTCCTCCCTTTCTTCACTTATGTTATCTGCCTGGACTCTCCGCAAGGATTTTCATTTGTGGTTCTTGTTTTAGGAACAGGCCATAGTGTGGCCTTTCCTGACCTTCTCAAACCTCAGGTTCCCAGAGGGGACCAAAATAGATACTCCACATTGTAGAGGGATCAGCTGAAGTAATATAGGTGAAAGCTCTCAGGAAGCCTAAAGCTGTCTGCAATCACAAAGCTATACAAATAGAAATTATTATCATCATTATTTATAACCATTGAAAGGACAGGAGACAAAGAAGTCAGTCCCCACTGTACCCCTCCCAACCCCAAGCCCACAAGGGTATTTTTGCCATTATGATGGCATTGACCATTGACATTGACAGTTATTATTAAACGATGTCAACTTCCAAATGCAAAATGTTTACCAAATGAACTAAAGTGTACTGGCAGAAATAATGTCCAGGTGCTGTCTACCTTCAACTCCTCTTCTCATGAATTTCCATGGCATCTCTCCAGGGCCCAGAGTCAACAAGGGAGAGAGAAATGACTCATCTGGTTTACTGAAGGTGTGACTTGTGATTCCAGCCAATGTCCTGTTGGTCCCATTGTCTCCCCTGCCACTACGCATGTGGAGTCTTAGATCTTGGAGACTGTACTATGTGGGCCAACTCTCTCCCCAAGACACATTTATTAAAAAGTGGGTGAAGTATCTTCTCCTTTGCCTGTGTCTTTTGCCCAAAGGGAAGTTGATTGATGACAATGTACCTTTTTCAAGCTCAGATTGCAGGCGGAGGTTGGATAAAGCATCTTGCTGTGATCTCTAAGTGGGCTGTGCCTTGAAAGCATGATTGTTGTGTCTAATCATGTGTGTCTGTGGCTCCCTTGCCACTCCTGATTGCCATGTCACTGCGGCTTTATTTAACGTACTTTCAGGACCCACTTTATCTGTCCTGCCTCTCTCTAGGTCTCCCCAACTCTGCGGTTGCCTCTCTGCTATATTCATGGCCCCTAGGGGATGCCACATGTGTTCAGTTCTTCATGCTGTTCCTCTGTCTAAAATGTTCTCTTCTGTGGCAGCTTCCTGCAAACATCTTCTTCTCTCTCCAGACTTTCTTTGATGATTAAGAAGCTTGCAGGACCTGAGTCTTATAATTCTGAAAATCATCTCCTAGTTTCCAGGACCCCAGATGCACCAGCATGGCTTAGGGAAAGGAAAATGACCTTTGGAGAGAGAATCTTTGGAGGGATTTGAGCCTTGGCATTGCCACTTACTGGCTACACCATTTGGGACACATTACAAGCCTCTCTGAACCTCAGTTTCCTCATCTGTGAAATGGGCATAATGATAGGACCTAAATCTTGTGGTGAGGCTTAAATGTGCTAATGGATATAAAGTATACATAATCACAATGCCTGGCACATAATGAAAGATTAATAGGGGCAATTACTATAGTGTTTGAGATGGACCCAAAGATAGACTGACCCAAGGCAGACCCTGGACACCTTTTCAACTGAAATCCCACCACCTTATGTTTTGACTTCTAGGCTTCCTTTCCCTAAAAGAGAAGTTTGGAGAAGGATCTAGAATTGTTGGTTAATCAAGGGCTTGCTACCTTCTAATCACTTCATGTTGATATTAGGATAAAGAGCAAACATCCTTCATGGGGTTTACAAGGCCCTCCATGGCCAGGATCCTGTTTATGTCCCCAGCCTCATAGCCTACTTCTCTTCTCCTCTCTCCCTGGGTGGTGGCACATTGCACAGTACCCTTGCAATGCTCTTCCTACCGGTAAACCACCTTCGTCCACATTGCCTGCCCACTTAATGCCTGCTCATTCTTCAGAGCCCAGGCACTTCCTCTGGAAGCCTTCCACAACTGCCTGTGTTCCTTCCCGACAGAGTGTACCACCCATTGGGTTCACCTTGCCCGCTGCCTAGACAGAGCCAATTTATCAAGACAGGGGGATTACAATACAGAGAGAGTAATTCATGCAGAGGGGTGTTGCAGGAGACCAGAGTTTTATTATCACTCAAATCAGTCTCCACAAGCATTCGGGGAGCAGAGTTTTTAAGAACAGGTTGGTAGGGGTGGGGAGTGGAAGCCAGTGAGCCAGGAGTGCAGATTGGTCAGGGAGGAAATCATAGGGAGTCAAAGCTGTCCTCTTGCACTGAGTCAGTTCCTGGGTTGGGGCCACAACATCAGATGAGCCAGTTTATCCATCTGGGTGGTGCCAGCTGATCCATCAAGTTCAGGGTCTGCAAAATACCTCAAGCACTGATCTTAGGAACAGTTTAGGAAGGGTCAGAATCTTGTAATCACCAGCTGCCTGACTCCTAAGCCATAATTTCAAATCTTGTGGCTAATTTTAGTCCTAACAAAGGCAATCTAGTCCCCAGGCAAGAAGGAGGTCTGCTTTGGGAAAGGGCTGCTGTCATCTTTGCTTTAAACTACCAACTATGAACCACGAACTCAGTTTCTTCCAAAGTTAGGTCAGCCTACACCCAAGAATGAACAAGGACAGCTTGGAGGTTAGAAGCAAGATGGAATCGATCAAGTTAGATCTCTTTCACTGTCTCAGTCATAATTTTGCAAAGGCAGTTTCAAGAGCACTTACTCTAGTTTCTGATTTTACATTCATGACTGTGTTTTATTTGGTTCATGTCTAATTCCTCCACTGGACTGAGAGCTCCATGATGGCAGGAACCAAGTCTGTGGGTGGCCCCCTGTGGTGTCGCCAGCATTGAACATAGCAGTGCATCCCTCATGGGTGTTCACTACATAATAATTTGTTGGATGCACAGGTGGATACATGACTTACTATTTTAAGAATGTGTGCATTTGAGATGTTTACTTGGAACAACGAAGGCTTATTCTTGAAGAAACAACAAGAGATAAGTCACTGGAAGACAGAAAACAGCATGTTGGAGCTGGGTGGCTCCTGGCGCCTGGGAAATGAACCCTTGGGGTGGTTCTCAGAAGGAAGTGAGCAGGTTTAGTCCCATCTGATGAACTCTTTCCTCTCCATGGTTAAGTTGGCTTCTAACTCAGGGACTAAGTTTTATTTGAGAATGAGGCCACTGCTGGTGGGTTGGTTGGTCTCCTCCACCTTTCCCTTCACCCATAAATGGGATATTGGTGAATGGGTGGCCTAACTCACCTGAGGGTTCTTATAGGGTTTCAGGAGAACAGCCCTCATCTCCCAAGTTCCTGAACTGCCATCAATATAACTGTGTGTGTGTGTGTGTGTGTGTGTGTGTGTGTGTGTGTTTAATAAAGACAGAGTCTTGCTCTGTTGCTCAAGCTGGAGTGCAGTGGCGTGATCTCAGCTCACTGCAACCTCCGCCACACAGGTTCAAGAAATTCTCATGTCTCAGCCTTCTGAGTAGCTGGGATTGCAGGCACGTGCCACCACACCTAGCTAATTTTTTTTTTTTAAGATAGACTGATTTTTGTATTTTTAATAGATACGGGGTTTCACCATGTTGGCCAGGCTGGTCTCAAACTCTTGACCTCAGGTGAACTACTTGCCTTGGCATCCCAAAGTTCTGGGATTACAAGTGTGAGCCACCACACCTGGCTACCATCAAGATAACTCTTTAAATAAGCCAAACATTTATTGGCCAAAAGCAATGCACACCTGCTCTCAACAAGCAAATTTGGGGAAACACAAAGAGAATAGAAACAGAAAATAAATATTAACCACACAGATGTAATCATATTAGCATTTTGGGGCATATGTTTCTGATTCTTCTTAAAAAATATTTATGTCTTTCTGTGTGTTCTATTTATATATGTATTGCAACCTGATTTTTCTCATTGAGCAAAAGTAAAATGAACAGAAAATGTCCAGGAAAGCAAATGTCTCCCTTCTGCTGGCTTAGTATATTACACAGGGTTCTGTAGAGGGACAGAACTAATAGGATAGATGTATATACGAAGGGGAGTTTATTAAGGGGTACTGACTCACGTGGTCACAAGGCGAAGTCCCACAATAGGCCATCTGCAGGCTGAGGAGCAAGGAAACCAGCCTGAGTCCCAAAACCTCAAAAGTAGGGAAGCCAGCAGTGCAGCCTTCATTCTGTGGCCAGGCTCGAGAGCCCCTGGCAAACCCCTGGTGTAAGTCCAAGAGTCCAAAAGCTGAAGAACCTGGAGTCCAATGTTCCAGGGCAGGAAGCATCCAGCACAAGACAAAGATGAAGGCTGGAAGACTCAGCAAGTCTGTTCTTTCCAACTTCTGCCTGCTTTATTCTAGCCATGCTCACAGCTGATTAGATGGTACCCACCCAGATTGAGGGTGGGTCTGCCTCTCCCAGTCCACTGACTCAAGTGTAAATCTCCTTTAGCAACATCCTCACAGATGCACCCAGGATCAATCCTTTGCCTCCTTCAATCCAATCAAGTTGACACTCAATATTAACCATCACACCTGGTATGACAGTACTAGCCTTGTCCCAAGAGGCAGCAGCCCCAAACTGCAGAGCATCTGATAGAGATGTGAATAGTGGCTTTGGAAGGAATGACTGTGACCAGGTAAGGTGACAGGTAATGGTGAAAACAGAGGCATGAAATCATGGAGCAGTTCAGGTGAGCCATCCCCCAGTATTCACCAAGAGATAATAGGGAAAGGAGAGAGAGTAGGGGTCTCAAAAGCAGGGTCATGATGCTGATAATCTGAAAGGTAGGGTCTCAGAGCCATTGAATCTTTCATTTATTCACTCAATGAGAATTTCTGGAGTGGCTAATATGTGCCAGGTGCTGCAGCAGCCAGTGCGGATTGTAGGTCACAAAAACATGACTTCATTCAAAGCATGCACCATTATTTACATATGTAAAGTGCTTGGCGTGAAATAGAAGCCCAATAATCTCTTGCAACCATAGAGATGAGCATTAATGACTTTTCCAGAATTGCATCTATGGTTGGTGGTTATTCCTATGTGGCCAAATGACCAGAAGGAGCAGAAAGCTACATTTTTGTGGCATCTTGTATATATAGAAATGTTTGCTGTAAATATGTGTTGACTCCCTTTAATACATATGCAACTAATTGAAAGCGGGCAGTTTATGGTGTAGTATCAGTGAAACGTGCTCTGCTGCCATTAAGTATAGCTTTGTTACATTATTGAGACAACTTTCCTTGGGGGCACTGGGGTAAGTTATTGCTTCTTCAATCATATTTTGGTCCTTAGAGGACCAACCGTTAGTCCAGCTTTTATTACCTGCTGTTTTTTTTAATCACAACAGGGAAATGATGGCTAGGCATCGGACGGGAGACTTTTCATATAAGATGAAATGAGCCAAATTGGAAGATGACATTTTTATTTGCCTTACAAATGGAGTGGATACAGTGTGAATGGCTTCATGAATGAGATGAAGGGCTCTGCTGAGCAGCAATCCCAAGCCATTCACCCTTGTGCAGAGGCAGAGAGCCTCCTAAATGAATTGGGTTCTGTTGGAGTTAGCTGCTCTTATTTTCCTGTGGTGAGGAGTCTGGAGTGGGAGGGTATCTATTTCCCAACCAATAACAATTAGCTTTGATTCCAGGCAACGTGTGCATTTTTAATCCATTAGGCATAGGGTCTTCCTGGGACCTATACGTTTTTCAAGATCTATAGAAATGTTTGAGACCAAAAACAAACAAACAAACAAAAAACACCACACACACACACACACACACACACACACACACACACACTGGCTTAAAAATGCAAAAGAGAAAATGACAAAATTGAAATTAATGAATATCTTAAAAATTACCTACGCTGGGCATGGTGGCTCACGACTATAATCCCAGCACTTTGGTAGGCTGAGGCAGGCAGATCACCTGAGGTCAGGAGTTCGAGACCAGCCTGACCAACATGGTGAAACCCTGTCTCTACTAAAAATACAAAAATTAGCTGGGTGTGATGGTGCATACCTGTAATCCCAGCTGCTCAGGAGCCTGAGGCAGGAGAATTGCTTGAACCTGGGAGGTGGACGTTGCAGTGAGCTGAAATCGTGCCATTGCACTCCAGCCTGGGCAACAAGAGTGAAACTCCTTCTAAAAAAAAAAAGAAAATTACCTACAAACTGTGCTGCTTTGTCAATATCACTAATTGTTAAATTTAACATTCCTGGGGATTTCATTATACCTGAAATACATGGATAGTTAGAATTTCTCACTTTCTAGAGCTCCTGAATATGCATAATTACCAAGAAATCACATCCAATCAAAATTTAAATAAATCACCTATTGCCAGATAATTTCAAGAGCAGAATTTTAAAATTTTCTCAAAAAATGTTTAGAGCCAACAATCCATTTAATGTAGGATACAGGCAAATTTGTAACATGTTTCAAATGCTGTCTGGTGAGACCTCCAAAAGTGAATGTGTCTAGGGTATATAAAATTCTTAAAGGGGCTTTGTCATCCTTCTTCCCCACTCACCCATAAAATAGATGAGATAAAAGCTATTTCTAAGGGTGGCTCTTTTGTGAAGTATTTGAGCTTTAAGGTAGATTAGACTATTGTTTAGTAAATATTTGTTCCCTCCCCTATTACATCATTGATGTTCAGCTAGGCTATGTGACTTCCTTTTCCCTGAGAGATGGCATAGTGTCCTTCCCCACCCTTTGACTGTTGAGTTGACCTTAACTTTCTTTGGCTAATGGGATGAGAGAGGACATAACCCTCATGAAAGGCTTGAAATACTCTCATGTGATGAGTTTGCCTTCTTGTGCTTTTGCCTTCTCTATGAGAAAAACATGACTTAGTTGGTCATTGGTCCTAGAAAAATGAGATGCATCTAGAGCAGAGCTGCCCCAGCATGTCTTCAGACCTGCAACCTCCAGCAGAGCTGCTCCAGCCAAGCTATACGAGCATGGCAGAGAAATAAGTTCTTTCTGGGATTTGGAGTTGTTTGTTTTACAGCATCTAGCTGACTGCTGCAAGTTTCTGCACACAGTGGTGCTTACTCATGTTTCTGAAGGAATAGCAGTTTGTTTATTTCAAACACATTGCTAGTTATTTGTTATTTTCCACCACATTGCTAGGGTTATAACTCTGAAAACAAGTTCAGCTACTTCTCACATGTTCCTTCTGCCTGAAAACTTTGTCTCCTTGCTCTTCACATGGGTGGCTTTCTATCTTTGGCTCTGGATTTAAATATTACTCCCTTGGGATGACCTCTTCTGATACATTATTTAAATACCATCTGTGGTGGAGCCTACTATTTACATATTGAAACATCCACATTCCCTTTTCTTCTCTGAAATAACACCTTATTTTCAGGGGAAAAATTTCAAACTGAGACAATAGTTGGAAGAATAGTACAATTAAGTTTTCCCTCTCCTTGAATCATTTCCCAATACTTTACTGTGTGTTTCTTGCAATAAGGACCTTCCCTGTATGCTCATAATATGACAATTAAAGTCAGGAAATTATTATAACATTGATACATTACCACTATCTAATCCAAAGGTCCCATTCAGGTTTCACTGACCATCCCAATAATGTCTTTTATAATCTTGCAGGGCAAGATTATCACAGCATTTAGTTGTCACATCTTATTCTGGAAGATTCATCAGTCTCTTTGTTACTTTCTTGACCTTGATACTTTTGAAGATACAGGCCATTTATGTTGTATAAGAGCTCTCATTTGGGGATTGTCTGGTGCTTTTTCATGACTAGAACTAGATTGTGCACCAATTCTAGGCTTCAACACCCCATGCCAGATCTCTGTCCTGTCCCCTCTCATTGATGCTTACTTTGGTTGATCCTCTTTAGTGACTTTAACACTGAGTATTTGAGGAAGAATAAAAGACAAAACACTGATTTTAATTAGGGTGACATAGACTCTGCTTTAAAAAACAACAACAACAATAACAACAACAACAACAACAAAACGAAAACCCTCTTATTTCCCAATCTCTCATGAAGCTACCCAAGCCATGTGATTTAGCTTTGGCCAAGGAATACAAAGAGAAGAGTAATATGGACACTTTCCCAGAAGGAGGACCATATATTTCTTTGCCCATTTTTCCTGTTGTTGGTCTTGAATTAGGATGCAATGGCTAGATCTCTGGATGCCATATTTGACCATGAAGTCAAGTCCAAATGAGAAACGATCATTCCCAAATTAAGGCCGTGACTTAAGGAGGTATATAAAAGAGAAGGTGGCAATTGGTTGAATGTAGGGTGTAATGGAGAAGGACTCAAAGATGTTGTTCAGGCTCTTGGTTTGGGTAACTGGGTGAAGGGTGATGATATTCACGGAGAAAGTGAGCTAAAAATTAGGAGTAAAATTATTTGGAAGGCAAGTTAAATTCATTTTTGGAAAGAAATGAATCCGAGATATACAATGGACATCTGATGGTGTTCTCTAAGGTAACAGGAATTGGAAACAGACTTCAATATTGAGATGGTAGAAGAAGGGGTCAAATCATCAAATCATGATTCTGTTACTTGGAAGGAAGGCTGAAGGGGAGACCTTGAGCATCTTGTTTCTTCTTAGTTCCAGTTATGCTTTATGCTTTTGAGCACTAATCACAACTGATACTGTGGAGGCTGAGCTCCAGGCTTGACAATGGCTGGAGCACTGGTATAAATTACTGGAGTCCTCATTCTAGAGGAAAGCACAGGGACGAATCTTTTCTAGGGCTCTTTAGCTTGTCTACTCTTCCTGCAGGGAGTAGTTTAGACTTTCTTCTTCTATCTCCTCTTCTTCTTTTTTTCTTTATAGAGACAAGATCTCATTCTGTCACCCATACTGGAGTGTAGTGGCACAATTGTAACTCGCTGTACCCTCAAATTCCTGAGCTCAGGTGATCCTCCTGCCTTAGCCTTCTGAGTAGCTTGGACTGCAGGTTCATGCCACCATGCCTGGCTTATTTATTTATTCATTTAGTAGAAACAGGGTCTCACTATGTTGCCTAGTCTGGTCTAGAACTTCTGTCATCAACTCATCCTCCTGCCTCAGCCTCCCAAAGTGCTGGGATTACAGGTGTGAGCCACTACACCCAGCCTAGGTTTTTTTTTTTCAATGAATCATAACCCTTCTCTCTTCATTTCTAATGAACATGCATCACCTTATCCTATCACAAACCAACTCTGTGACAAATGTACCATTACTATGCCCATTTTACAAATGGAAAAACTGAGACTTAAAGAATTTCAATTGGCTGGGTGCAGTGACTCATACCTATAATCCCAGCTCTTTTGGTGGCCAAGGTGGGAGGATTGCTTGAGGTCGGGAGTTTGAGACAAGCCTAGGCAAGAAAGCAAGACCCTGTCTCCACAAAAATTAAATAAATTAGCCAGGTGTGGTGGTGCACACCTGTAGTCCCAGCTACTCTACAGGCTGAGGCAGGAGGATGGCTTAAGCCCAGGAGTTCAAGGCTGCAGTGAACTATGATTGTGCCTACTGCACTCCAGCCTGGGCAACAGAGCGAGACCCTGTTTCTAAAAATTAAACAAAATACCAAGCAACAACACCAACAAAACAATGACACCACCACAAAACAAAGTTAAGTATCCTTGATACTTTTGAAGATACAGGCCATTTATGTTGCATAAGAGCTCTTATTTGGGGATTGTCTGGTGCTTTTTCATGACTAGAACTAGATTGTGCACCACTTCTAGGCTTCAACACCCCATGCCAGATCTCTGTCCTGTCCTCTCTCATTGATGCTTACCTTGGTTGATCCTCTTTAGTGACTTTAACACTGAGTATTTGAGGAAGAATAAAAGATGAAACACTGATTTTAATTAGGGTGACATAGACTCTGCTTTAAGAAACAACAACAATAACAACAACAACAACAACAACAAAACGAAAACCCTCTAATTTCCCAATCTCTCATGAAGCTACCCAAGCCATGTGATTTAGCTTTGGCCAAGGAATACAAAGAGAAGAGTAATATGGACACTTTCCCAGAAGGAGGACCATATATTTCTTTGCCCATTTTCTTTGCAACAGAGCGAGACCCTGTTTCTAAAAATTAAACAAAATACCAAGCAACAACACCAAGAAAACAACAACACCACCACAAGGTTATATTGGAATCCAAGTAATCCGGTTTAAGAGCTTAACCTCCTAACCACCATGCTATACTGCCTTGTGGCAGCTCATGCCTTGTGAATCTTTACTCCTGGTAGTGTTTCATAGTTGACAGAGAGCTTTTGCATTATTGATCTCATTTGGTCCTCACAACAGCCCTGTGGAGCAGGTAGGAAAGACCTCATTATCTCCCTATTAGACATGAGGGTCCTAAGGACCAGAAAGATAATGGACACGCCCAAGGTGGCCCAGCCAATTAATGGCAGAGTTAGATAAGAATTGTGATCTTCAGGCCGGGCATGGTGGCTCATACCTATAATCCCAGCACTTTGGGAGGCCAAGGCGGGTGGATCACTTGAGGTCAGGAGTTCAAGACCTGACCTCAAGTCTGGCCAACATGGTGAAATTCTGTTTCTACTAAAAATACAAAAATTAGCCAGGTGTGGTGGCACACACCTGTTATCCCAGCTACTTGAGAGGCTGAGGCAGGAGAATTGTTTGAACCTGGGAGGTAGAGGTTGCAGTAAGCTAAGATTGTGCCACTGTACTCCAGCCTGGGACACAGAGCAAGACTCTGCCTCAAAAAAAAAAAAAAAAAAAAGATTGTGATCTTCAGCAGCCTTATAGAGCACTTCTTCTGCTGTAGAATCCTCCCTTTCCTCATTTACATCTGTGAAAAAGATATTCCTTTTGTTCAGATGCTCTTAGGTGCTCTGAAGCAAGCAATAGCCCAAGCTGGCATTTTGAGAGTCATTTCATGGATGGAAAGCAGAGGCTCAATGGCTAAGGGAATTAGCCTTGGTTCTCCAGTGTGTCTGCAGTCTTCATGGCATTGGTGCTGCTGATCCACATTCATGCCAGAGGCTGGGTCCACAGTAAACCACTTCACAGCTGTCTTGTTGGGGGAAGAGAGAGGTCTAATGATAGAAACCTTTCCCAAAGCAAAGGATGTAAGCCCACACTGAGAATTATTAGAAAGAATAATATTCTCCCACACTGAGAATTATTAGAAAGAAAGAAAGAAAAACTAGAAAGAAGGACAAAGGCATTCCAGCATGCTTCCTGTGACAGATTGAGCCCGTCTTTGTAACCTCAGATTCACAAGGACATTGCAAAGAATTTCCTGTTGCACTCGCCGAAATTGGCTGGCCCTTGTGCCAGAGTCCCACTGACATCCAGAAAACTATTGCCCATCTTCTCTGGGCTGTGCAAGGATTAGTGTCATAATAGATCATCACAGCCAAGATGTTATTATACAAAGCAGAAAGCTGCAAGAAATGGATCTTCATTCATTGAATTTGCAGGTTTGGTGGGGACTGCTTCAGACTTCCTTTTTCTCGTGATCAGTCGTGTGTGTTGATCCTCTTTGCAAGTTGTTGTGAGAATTGGGTGCAGCAAAAGCTGCCACTTCAAGAGACCCCTGGTGCCCAAAGGGATTTCTGAGATGAAAAAGTGCATCAGTTTGCATAAAGAACTCAGATAATTTCTAGGTAGAAAGCAGGTAAGAGAGGCTGTAGATCTAGGACTCTCATGTTGGATTGCTTAGTTTCAGATCGTGCTTATGTCACTTGCATGCATGCAATCTGGATAACACATTTGATCTCCCCAAGCCTCAGTGTTCTCATCTGTAAAATTAGATGACATGGTGATGATTAAAGAACATATATAGGCTGGATGCAGTGGCTCATGCCTGTAATCCTGGCATTTTAGGAGGATGGGGTGGGTGGGGCACTTGGGGTCAGGAGTTGAAGACCAGTCCGGCCAACATGGTGAAACCTTGCCTCTAAAGAAAATACAAAAATTAGCCAGGCCTGGTTGTGGGCACCTGTAGTCCCAGCTACTTGGGAGGCTGAGACAGGAGAACTGCTTGAACCGGGGAGATGGAGGTTGCAGTGAGCCAAGATCATACCACTGCACTCCAGCCTGGACAACAGAGCAAGACTCTGTCTCAAGAAAACCCCCAAAAAACAAAAAAACCCAAAAAGAATATATATAAAACATATATATATTATATAATATATTATGTAATATCTATTTTAATAACATATATTGTATATTACATAACTTGTTATGTAACATATTTTATAATATATAACATGTGATATATGTTATATTATATTATTTGTTATACATGTTATATAACATATAAACCATGTATTATATATTATATAATACGTTTTATATAATATATAATAATTATAATTTATATAATATATGACATATATATAACTTATATATTTATGTATGATAAAATATATGGTATATGAAATATACATTATTATATATTATATGATATAATTATATATCATATATGTATTATGTATATTTCATGTACATATTTTGTTATATAAACATAAGTATATATTATACTATGTAATAGTATAATATATAATATACAGTGTATAATTACATATTATAATATATATAGACCTACGTATATAACATATATTATAACATGTATGTTATATATAACACATAGAGCATCTAGATACCATGTGTAGCATGTGTACATGCATATATATTTATGTTATTCAACATGGGTCCAGGAATGGAGTAAGAGATCAATAAATACAGTCATTAAAACCAATGATTCCTCATTCTTCTCCCAGCTCCTTCTTTATGAGATTTTGAAATCTATTTGGATGGATGGAAATAACCCCAAATGGTGCCTAATGTTGCAGGGAAGGAAAATGAAACTCTGGAAATAAAATTATTTCAAGGAGAAGGAGCATCTCCGCTGTTGACCTGGCTTAACACTAGACTAAGAATAGACTGCAATGGCCTCAACCTCAGGTATGCAGGATAAGCCCCTGAAGGCCCTAGAGGGGAACCTGAGAAAGGTTTGAATGTTTGCATGTGTGTTCGACAAGCTGGAACCTGGTAGCTGAGATGTAGAGGAGAATCATTTTGCCCTATGTAGAGACTGGGCTACGTGGACTTTGTCATAGCTCTAGACAAAGACCTGCTGACAGTACCAGACTGGTTTTCAACCTAATGGCAGCCTCGGGGACAAGGGAAGGTGAAAATGGGGCTACCTATGAATGGATCCGACTCCTCAGGTTTCCATCAGCCTGGAGTTTGGAAGTGATCTTTGGATTAACTGAGTCGGGAGGAGTGTTGGACCATGAGAAGGCAGATGTGGAGTGAGATACTGGACTTCTTGGCTCCTGTGAGCAAAAAGGATGGGCATGAGACTAAATGGAAAAGTAAGAGACATGACAGTTTCCCAGGTTAATAACATGGGTAATGCCAGTTACATGCATGGGAGCTCATTTAACAACTCTTCAGGGTTGTATTACTACCTAAACCCTTTATGATGCTGAGCACGCACTGCAGACACTGATTCCTGCCTGTCCCTCCACGCTGTTTCCTGGTTACCTGGTTACCTTCCGCCTGATTCATTTTGATCCAGACACACTGGCGTCCATTTTTTTCCATGAACAGGCCAAGCTCCTTCCCACCTCTGGGCCTTTGCACATGCAGTTTCCTCCACCTGGAATGCTGCTCCCAGATCTTTTTACAACACATTTCTTCTCATCTGTTGAGCCTCACCTAACATGTTAGCCTTTCAGAAAGATTTTCCCGTTCGTGTCCTCTCCGCTACGTTATTCTCCCTCCCATCACCCTCTCTAACATCATAGTCCTCACCATTCCTGAAATGATCTTTGTTACTTATTGGGTGGCATGTTTAGAGGCTGCTTTCCCCACTGGCTCTGTGACAGTGACTTTGTCATGGTAACTCAACATTCTGTTTCCTGTGGCCTGAAGATTGCCGGGTATATACTAAGTGCTCCATGAATATTTGTTGGAAGATTTAATGAATCGTATCTTATCAATGCAATACTGGAAGCCTAGAGAAATGAAATAATGTTTTCACAATTGCACAGAGTAACAGATGTTTTCAGTTCTTCCCTTATATCTTCTAACCCTTTACCTCTTAAGTATCTACTGACCCATCCAAATGTAGTTGCATTTCTCTTTCTGAGGACTTTTTCTTTTTTCTTTTTTTTTTTTTTTGAGATGGAGTCTCACTCTGTCACCCAGGCTGGAGTGCAGTGGCATGATCTCGGCTCACAGCAACCTCCGCCTCCCAGGTTCAAGAGATTCTCCTGCCTCAGACTCCTGAGTAGCTGGAATTACAGGCATGCACCACCATGCCCGGCTAGTTTTTTATTTTTATTTTTAGTAGAGGTGGGGCTTTGCCATGTTGGCCAGGCTAAGTCTCAAACTCCTGACCTCAGGCGATCCACCTGTCTTGGCCTCCCAAAGTGCTGGGATTACAGGCATGAGCCACTGTGCCTGGCCCTCTTTCTGAGGTCTTTTTCTGGTTGTAAACTGTCTTTGCCCATCCATATGATGGCTTGGAAGTCTTGGGGGAATCAACACCTGCCCCGGGAGCATCCCTCCACCAGGAACTGATGAGAGTTGGTGTATGTGGATAACTACCCCAGCTCCCTCACCCCTTAGGTCAGATAACTATGAAGCAACAGCTGGTATGTGCATCTTTCCCCAAGTCCTTGTTCAGGGACAAGGTAGTGTGAAATCAGCCATGGTGGGAGGACTTACACCATGGATATGGGCAGACACTACAAATCTGGGCTTTTAATATTTTTCTGCAGTGTTGGTTGTTAAACATCTACCAGCACATTGCTAGAGATGTTCTACACTGTATCCCAGAGTTTTCCAGCAAGTTTAAGCTCCAGTTGTTGTCCCAAGTGGTAACTTGTTTTATAATATGCCCTTTACTGGCTGCCTCCCTGACCTGTTTCATTTCCTGTGTCATGTTTCATTTACCTCCCACATAGATGACTTACTCTTGGAGTCTTGTCTCAGGGTCTGATTCTTGGGAAACCCCAATGAAGGCATACAACTAGTATGCGATAAAACCAGCATTTAAACCTAGGAATGTCTGACTCCAAATCCACGTGTATTTTACTAATACTCCACTGCCTCTTGGGTCTGACCTCTTCTTGCCAATCCACTGTGACAGGAGTCCTTTAAGGAGTGAGACAAATACATTATATCAATGAAAGTAGCTTGCAATTAAGAAGTTAGCTTTCTAGGCCAGGCACAGGGGCTCAAGCCTATAATCCCACCATGATTGGGAGGCCGGGGCAGGAGGATCACTTGAGGTCAGGAGTTCAAGACCAGCCTGGTTAACATGGTGAAACCCCATCTCTACTAAAATTATAAAAATTAGCTGGGCATGGTGACGCACACCTGTAATCCTAGCTACTTGAGAGGCTGAGGCAGGAGCATCACTTGAATTCAGGAGGCAGAGGTTGC
The DNA here is from genome assembly GCF_028885625.2 of Pongo pygmaeus. Taxonomy (NCBI): domain Eukaryota; kingdom Metazoa; phylum Chordata; class Mammalia; order Primates; family Hominidae; genus Pongo; species Pongo pygmaeus. The sequence goes on from NC_072391.2 coordinate 18,701,091, forward strand.
AGCGAGCTGGGATCACACCACTGCATTCCACCCTGGGTGAAAGAGTGAGACTCCATCACCAAAAAAAAAAAAAAAAAAAAAAAAGAAGTTACCTTTCTTATGATAAGGGATGGGTTAACTAGATAAAACATGGAAATCTAATTTAATTAGTAAATTATTTTTTACTTCAAAAACACTTTTAAAACATAGACATGTTTTCCATAAAACATGTAGGCACCAAGACAGATTTGATTGCTGTCTTGCAAATGACCGGCAGCAGGCTTCCATTTCATGCTTGTTATAATTTACTGTTTATAGTTCCTAACTCTCTGTTTACAGGCTGGTTTGAATATTCAAGTGTCACACCAAGTGGTGAGGCATTGGACGCAATGATGACGTTGGGTGCAAATGAATAGGGCTTCAGCTGGAAAGGGGCAAGGGGCAGACTGGAAAGAGCTTAGGCTTTAGACCTCTGTACTGGTCAGGACACTTTGGTTCACAAGGGAGAGAAACTCAGTGCAAGCTAGCCTAGGCAGAAAAGAAAAAAGAACTTAATGCCTGGGGAAATTGGAAGGTTCAAGGATGTGGAGTTAGCTTCAGGTATGGCTGGATCAAGGATTACTTGCTAATAAAGCCTCTCTCCTTCACTAGAATAGAAGCTCTGTAAAGACAGGTATCTTGTCTGCCCTATTCATAGCTGCATCCTCCATCGTATAGAATAATGCCTGGCACACAGTGATAATAAAAAATATTACAGAGCATGTCATATGGGCATGCCACTGTTGTTAGTTTATCCACTTAACCCAATGAGGTAGGTAATTATTAATTATAATCCCCATTTTTCTGGATGGAGAAACCAAGGCACTGAGAAGTCATTTAGCTAATAAGCAGGGTAACTGGGATTTGAACCTAGGACCTCTTGCTCCAGAGTCTGTGCTCATAACTATGCTGCTGTATTAATTCAGTAAGTAGTTGTTGATTGAGCGAATGAATAACTGACTAATGATGGAACTTGCCAGACACAGAGTATTCAGTAACTAGGAGTGCTGACATTTATTTGAGTGGCCTCTGTTTTCTGTGTTCCATTAGCTTTGGGTGCTAGCGTCTTCATCTGCAGGATTCCTTATAGTTAGCCCAGACCAATGGAGTGCTGGAGGGTCAGGATGAGTTGTGTTCAAGAAAATAAGGTTGGAGTTATTTCTAGAACTTTTTTTTTTTTTTTTTTTGAGACAGAGTCTTGCTGTGTCGCCCAGGCTGGAGTGCAATGGTGTGATCTTGGCTCACTGCAACCTCTGCCTCCCGAGTTCAAGTGATTCTCATGCCTCAGCCTCCCAACTAGCTGGGATTACAGGTGCCCACCACCATGCTTGGCTAATTTTGTATTTTTAGTAGAGATGGTGTTTCTCCATGTTGGCCAGGCTGGTCTTGAACTCCTGACCTCAAGTGATCCACCTGCCTTGGCCTCCCAATGTGCTGGGATTACAGGTGTGAGCCACCACACCCAGCCTGAAATTTTGTTTTAAGTTGCTGAGATCCAGGGGTTGTTTGTTACTGCAGCATAGCCTAACCCATCCTGTGTAGAAGCCCTTACTTACTTAGGATGTGTCATTGAGTTCAGAGACAGGCAGTAAAGGAAAGGGCCCAGACTTTAAAATCAGAGAGATGAAGTTCCGACTCTTCACTCACTAGCTGTGTGACCTTGGGTAAGTTCCTTAACCTCTCTGAGCCTCACTCTGCATTCTCACTAGTGAAATTACAACTGTAATTGCTACTCCATGAAATTGCTTTGACTACTAAAATAGGAAACCCTGTCAAGGGTATAACATAGTAGGTGTTGATGAATGTTGGCTATTACTTTTGCTATTGTGTAGCAAAGCATAGATTACTTTGGCTATTTTTAAAAAACCTGTTGTTATCAATTAAGGATAGAGTGGCTAAATTAAGTAAATTCTGTAAGCAAACAAGGATGGGTTTTTAATTCTCCTCCACTTTCGATTTATGGCTGAAGATTTGACAGTTATCTGAAGTCTGACTAGCTTGAAAACCAAGACATCTGCGATTAGACTTACCTTTTATTCTTCCCGCTAGTGTAATTCATTGTTTTAGGACATCTCTGCTAACCCACTCGCCCAATATTCATCTAACTTGGAGACTTTATGGCCCTCATAAGGACCTGGCTTCCCTCATGGTCTTTAAAATTAGACAACAGATGTTCATAATCGAACTTGTCTTGGTTCCAGAAAGTCTGAGATGTTCAGAAATAATCAGAATGTCTCTATAAATATCATAAAGGATATATCATTTTGGCAGAACCAGATCCAGGTTTTGTGGTGACTGAACTTATATAATATGGGGATCTCTGTTTAAGAAAAAGAATACAAAATTATGAATTTAAAATTAGGCACAAAAGGGAATGTTGTTTTGGAATGAGAAATTAAGTATAATATTCCTGTAGCTGCCTGAATATGGTAGCTCATACCTGTAATCCCAGCTTTTTGGGATGCCAAGATAGGAGGATTTCTTGAGCCCAGGAGTTCAAGACCAGCCTAAGCAACATAGCAAGATCCCCATCCCTACAAAAAAAAAAAAATTCAAAAAATTAGCCAGGTGTGGTGGTGTGTGCCTGTAGTCCCAGCTACTCAGGAGGCCGAGGTGGGAGGATCACTTGAGCCAGGGAGTTGGAGGCTGCAGTGGGCGATGATCTTGCCACCACACTCCAGCCTCCAGCCTGGGGGTAACAGAGTGAGATGCTATCTCAAAAAAAGAAAAAGAGAAAATTCTGGAGCCTTTAGCTATTTCCATTCCATTCTTCTGGGATCTGTGTAGGCAATTAATCAGAAATGTGAACATAGAGGTGCTTCATTATTGAAACCCAGCTTTCCCTTCTCACCTAAAGCCCTCCCCAAGTCCAGCATTTAAAGAGACAGGTACAAGGAAAAGACCCTGAAGCCCAAGCCTCATTAGCTTCAGATAAATTCACCTCTGCTCTCTGGAGAAGCAGACAACAGAGGCCTCTTCTGAATATTGAGGTGAAGGTTGTATATGTGTTCACGTGCATGAGATCCGAGTGGAGTGCATAGGAACCTAGCTCAATTTTCCCTTGAGGTGATCTTGAAGCTTTGGGTGTCTCCTTCTCAGAAAACATAAACCCATTTTTCCAACATTGTTGTAAAATATTCTGTTCCCACCTTTCCCAAAATCAGCTTGCCTGACCCCACCACAGGGTGTGTCATCCTGTGCTTCTGGCACACACACACACACACACACACTCAGAGCCCTGCCATCTGAAGGCAGCCAGCTCCAGAAAGGCCAACCCTTAGCTGTGACTCAGCATAGCACTGTTCATGATCTTTGGTTTCCATTTCTAGGCTGGTTTCCTTTTTTGTTTTGTTTTTTCCTTTGCCAAGACTGTAGTTGAAATAGGATGAAGGATTTATTTTTCCATAACAAGGTAGGAGAAAGGGTGCTAGGTTACAAGCACCCTGTCAGTATCAGAGTTGGAAGCTTCTTCCTACCATCAGATGTGTGTTGTGAAAGGGGCGAGGGGTTCAGGCAAAGTATTTCCCAGCAGGTGGGAAGCGGTCTTGATGGGTTGGAAATGAGGAAAACAAACCAGATTCCCTGAGGGAAAATCAATTGTTCATGAACTGTTATCAGTGTGGGAGTAGGGTTCACGGATTTCATATTCTAAACATGTTTGCATGTGGTGTGTGCACACACACCTACTACATGGCAGAGCCTGTCATAAGTGGTGATGGATTACTGTAGATATAGTTTGCTGGGGCTTCCATAACAAAGTACTACAGACTGGCTGGCTTAAATGACAGAAATTTATTTTCTCACAATTCTGGAGGCTGGAAGTCTGAGATCAGGGTATCAGCAGGGTTGGTTCCTCCAAAGACCTCTCCCCTTGGCTTGCAGATGGTCGATTCTGGTGTGTCCTCAGATGGTCTTTCCTCTGTGCCTGTCCATCCCTGGTGTCTTTCTGTGTGTCCTAATCTCCTCTTCCTATAAGAACATGTGTCTGATTGGATTAGAGCACACCCTAAATGAGCTAAGTAAGTTTAAACTTAATCACCTATTTAAAGCCCCTATCTCCACATACAGTGACATTCTGAGGTGCTGGGGTGTTAGGGCTTCAACATACGATCCATATGGTTGAAGGGCTTCAAATTCATATATATATATATTTTGAGACAGAGTCTCGTTCTGTCACCTAGGCTGGAGTGCCGTGGTGTGATCTTGGCTCACTGCCACTTCCACCTCCCAGGTTCAAGTGATTCTCCTACCTCAGCCTCCCAAGTAGCTGGGATTATAGGCATGCATCACCACACTGGCTAATTTTTGTATTTTTAGTAGAGATGGTATTTCGCCATGTTGGCCAGGCTGGTCTTGAACTCCTGACCTCAAGTGATCCACCTGCCTTGGCCTCCCAATGTGCTGGGATTACAGGTGTGAGCCACTGTGCCTGGCCTCAAATTCATATTTGAACATTTATTCAAATTTGAATTTTAGGGGGACATAATTCAGCCTGTAGCACTATCAACCTAAAAGGAAGAAGCTGAGGCAAAATTAATATAAGTAAAGACTCTATTTGGACCAAGCTTGAGGACTGTAGCCGGGGAGCATAGATTCAAGTTTCCCTGAATATACACTCCAATTAGCAGCAGTTACAAGTGGATTTTTAAAGGCAAAAAACGGGGACATGGAGTGGGCTGGTACACAGTTGGTTGTTGGGAATTCTCATTGGTTTTCAGAAATAACATTGACGAGTGATTGGCTATACATTGTTAAGCTATAAGGTATGGGTTATAGCATCCAGTGGGGCATTATTCGATTAATTTATAGCTACTTTTGGCAATGGCAAGCAGTTTTAAGAAATGAATACCGAGCTCAAAGGGGGTATGTAGGACATGATTGATATCTCATTCTATTGCCTGTCTGGGCCTAATAATTTAAAAGGCTTGTATTCCTCAGATGAAAGTTCTGTTCTTTTCTCAGCACCTTGAATGGCTGGAGAGAGCACCACCCCATCCCTGACCATGCTGAGTGCTGGCTGGACTTCAACAGGGCCAGTACTCCCTTTTCCCTTGTGGAAGTTCCCCTGATTACTGCTCACCTGAATGCCTGCTCTTCCTTCAGTTCCCAGTTCTCTGCATTCCCCAGCACTGGGAACAGAGATAGTATGTCTGTGTTATACAATAGGGAAGAGTATGGGCTCTGGGTTTAAACTTTGACTCTGCCCCCTTGTTAGCCCAGCGACTGTGAGCAAGTCGTTTCACCTCACCAAACTTGTTTTCCTTTTTGTACATTGGAGGTTACTAAAAGCACCTTACCTGTCTAATTGTAGAGAGGATTAGGTGTATTAATGGGCATGGCACAGTAAACGCTCACAAAATGCTAGCTACTATTAATTGTCAAGATTATGTTGGTTGCAAGGAGCAGAAACTCATTGGAAGTTATTTAGGCAATAAAAGGAGATAATTTATTGCCTCTCATAACCAAATCCAGGAAGGTAGGAGAGCAGTTGAGTGGCAGGGGCAACTGGAAAGAGACCATTCCCCAGGTCTGTCTGTCTTTCATATCTTTTTTATTTTTATATATATTTTTTACTATGGTGGGTTTTTTTTTTGTTTGTTTCTTTTCTTTTCTTTTCTTTTTTTGGTTGTTTTTTCCATCCTTGGCTAGAACCATGGCTGCCAACACGCTTCTCTGTTTCATAATGGGAGACCTTCTCATGTGGTTATGATGTGAAAAAAATCCCAGGAAAGGACTCTGATTGGTTCAGCTCAGGTCACATAGCCACTCACGTGGCCAAGTCAGGGGCTGGGGTGCTTAGGTGGGGCAGGGGGTTATGGGTAGATAAAAATAATTAATGCCTTCTGCCTTATCTAAATGTTCTTTGCACTATGCCTGGCACTTGGTAGAAATTAAACAAATTCTGCCTTTTCCCTTTCTGTTTGACCCTCATGTCTACTTTTTATTACGTAAAAGAGTAATCCAGAAAAGAAAGTCAGCTCATTGGAGACACTGGGTAGGGAGAAAAAGCTTTTTATAGAATATTAGGTAGGAGTAGTGGCTTAGGATGGCAAGAGCTCTGCACGAAAGGAAGACATTATGGTCTAAGGCCACATGGGAGATCTGAGTCAAGCAGCTCTATCACTTCCTGAGGACAAAAGAGACTTCAGCAATGACTCATATTTGTTTGGAGAGCTAATTGACAAGACATATTAAGAGTTTTAGCAATTGTTCATGCTTTTTGATCCAACAAATTCACTTCTAGAGTGTCAAGAACTGTGCTGGTCTAAGATATTATCCTACATGGAGGCTAACAAGTTTTATGGATGTGGGCAGAAGACATGAGACTCTGGGTTGAGAGATAAAGGACTTTATTTTTCATGGCACAACAGGAAGCTTGAGCCTCATGTCTGCACCAGTTCCCTTTGACCCCCAAGTCCCTCAAGGGTGACACAGGTTGACATGGTTTGGCTGTGTCCCCACCCAAATCTCATCTTGAATTGTAGTTCCCACAATCCCCATGTGTCATGGAAGGAACCCAGTGGGAGGTAATTTAATCATGTGGGCAGTTATCTTCATGCTGTTCTTGTGATAGTGAATGAGTTCTCACAAAACCTGATGGTTTTATAAGGGGCTTTTTCTTCTTTTGCTCATTCTTCCCCTTGCTGCCGCCATGTGAAGAAGGACATGTTTGCTTTCCCTTCTGCCACGATTGTAAGTTTCCTGAGGCCTCCCTGAGTCAATTAAATCTCTTTCCTTTATAAATTACTCAGTCTAGGGTATGTTTGTTTGTTTGTTTGTTTGTTTTTTGAGACAGAGTTTCACTCTTGTCGCCCAGGCTGGAGTGCAATGGCATGATCTCAGCTCACTCCAACCTCTGCCTCCCAGGTTCAAGCAATTGTCCTGCCTCAGCCTCCTGAGTAGCTGGGATTACAGGCATGCACCACCACACCCAGCTAATTTTGTATTTTCAGTAGAGATAGGGTTTCTCCATGTTGGTCAGGCTGGTCTTGAACTCCTGACCTCAGGTGATCTGCCCACCGCAGCATCCCAAAGTGCTGAGATTACAGCCGTGCCTAGCCTGTTTGTTTTTTTTTTTCTTTTGAGACAGAGTCTCACTCTGTCGCTCAGGCTGGAGTGCAATGATGCAATCTTGGCTCACTGCAAACTCTGCCTCCCGGGTTCAAGTGATTCTCCCACCTCAGCCTCCTGAGTAGCTAGGATTATAGGTGTGCACCACAATGCCTGGCTAATTTTTTGTATTTTAGTAGAGATGAGGTTTCACCATGTTGCCCAGGCTGGTCTCAAACTCCTGAGCTCAGGCAATCTGCCCACCTCGGCCTCCCAAAGTGTTAGGATTACAGGTGTGAGCCACCACACCCAGCCTTGGGTATGTTTTTATTAGCAGTATAAGAAATGAGTAATACACGGATGGATCCAGGTAGATCTGTGCCTGCAGTGGATTTGCATCACACCTGAGGAACCCCAAGTTTAGGAATCTTGGTCTTTTCAACCTTTACCTTGGATGGAGAGAGATATTGTCATTATAATCTTTTCTTTTTCTTTTTCTTTTTTTTTTTTTGTTTTTTTGTTTTTTTGAGGTAGAGTCTTGCTCTGTCATGCCCATGTTGGAGTGCGGTGGTATGATCTCAGCTTATTGCAACCTCTGCCTCTTGGGTTCAAGCAATTCTCCCACCTGTCTCCCAAGTAGCTGGGATTACAGGCGCCCACCACCACACCCAGCTAATTTTTTAAGTGTTTGTAGTAGAGATGGGGTTTCACCATATTGGCCAGGCTGGTCTCGAACTCCCAACCTCAGGTCATCTGCCTGCCTCAGCCTCACAAATTGGTGGGATTACAGGCTTGAGCCACTGCGCCTGGTCCGGAGATATTATCGTTATAATCCTAATCAGCAAATAAATCTGTCTTCTACTATATTAGCCCTATCTTCTAATGCTATTAGCTATACAAACATCCTTATAAAGACAGTCTAGAACAAAAGCTGACACAAGATGTGCAGAAATGTAAGAGACACATGGGGAATTGTTGCACAGCATAGAGAATCTTTCCTAAGGAAACTACATCTGAAACACACACAGAAATGTATTCTTAAAGCAACAATAGTTCAGCATTAGGGGAAGAGGTTAAACGGATTGTTGTTGGGATATTCTTCTGTTTCTAAACATGTTTCTGAAGATCTTGAAATGGGAAGTGTAAACATTCAACTTAAAATGTAAAGTGGAACAAAAAGCTGCAAAAATTGAATATGTGTTTTTATTAACTATGTGGAAACATCTATTCTAGGAAAACTTGGAAGGGAGACTTGCTAAAATGTTCAGTCTTTCTCTGGACAATGAGTCTAGGATCAATTGTTTTTCTTCATTTGGAATTTTTTTTTCAGTTTTTCTATAATGAACATGTATTACTTTTATAACAGAAAATAACAAGATAAATTATTTCTGAAAGCAGTGCCCAGCATCCAGAATTTGGCAAAAACAGGAGAAGAAAGCATAAAATAAGCAGGAAAAAAGGGTTTCAGTTAAATTAGATGTCCAATTAAGAGATTAGCTTGGCTGCAAAATATCTTTTTGACAGACAATTAGTTCTGGGCAAGTCAAATGTTTCAACAGTGTGTTCTTCTGGGGCAATTAAAGTAATTCATACTTGATGTGCGGAAATGTTATGATAATTGGGAAAGTTCCCCAAATGGCAGTTGAAACTGGGCTGGTTGTGTTTGGAGAAGTTAAGTCATGCCCTTGACAAGCCATCTAGCTGAGTCTACTGAAGAGGGCTTGGGCTGGGGGATTTTAAGATGGAATTTTCCACTGGGCGTAGGAAGTTATGTTGGGAATGGAATAGAAGGGTCAACAGTGACAAGATTAACAGCATTTATTGTAATACAAATACAGTTGGCCCTTGAACAACATGGATTTGAACTGCATGGGTCCACTTATACTTAGATTTTCTTCTGTCTTTGCCACGTCTGAGACAGCAAAACCAGTTCCTCCTCTTCCTCCTCTTCCTCAGTCTCCTCAATATGAAGACAATGAGGATGAATACGTTTATGATGATCCACTTCCACTTAATGAATAATAAATACATTTTCTCTTCCTTATGATTTTCTTAATCATATATTGTTTTCTCTAGCTTATTTTATTGTAAGAATACAGTGTATAATCATATAAAATACAACATGTGTCAATTTTTTATGTTATTGGTAAGACTTCTGGTCAACAATAGGCTATTAGTAGCTACATTTTGGGGGAGTCAAAAGTTATAGGTGGATTTCCAAATGTGAGGGGGTTGGCATCACAATCATTCATGGGTCAACCATTTTATCAATAACAATCATACCACACATATTTTGAGTGCCACACATTGCACTAAGCACTTATGTATCTATTAATTTCTACAACTATCCCATGCAATAGATACGATTGGCGTTTCCATCTTACTGATGAGGAAACTGAAGGCCAGAGAGGTCAATTGAGTTGTCCAAGGTTACACAGCCAGTTAGTAATGGAGCTGGAATCTGAATCCATGCCATCTGACCCTTGTTCGATGCTCCTGGATTTTTTTTTTTTTTTGAAATAACAATGTTTTATACCTCTCTCTTTACTTTCCTAGATAAGGGCATCTGATTTCCCTCCATGGCAAGCAAGGTAGGTTGTATTTGCTACATTTGAGAGGGAAAAAAGCTGAAGCTCAGAATGGATTAGAAATTTCCCAAGGCCACATAGTGAAAGAATAAGAAAGTTTCCTTTTTTAAATGGTGGAGCTTTTATATCAATGCTGTTTGTAAATTTTAGTTGGCAATGTCTTTTATATTCCATGAAACTGAATGAGAGGTGAGCTGGTATATTAGCTAAAACTCTCTCAGCTACATCTTGCCATTGTTCCATGCAACTTCAAAACCCACAGACAGACTGGAATTCAAGTATGGCTGGATGCAGATGCTTAAATGATATGCTTTGAAATCTGTCTGATCTCTACTTCTCAGCTCTCTTTTCATCCATGTTGGCTTCATTATCAGGCCCTTTTCTTATGCCATCAGCAGCTGCTGACTTACCTCCTACCAGCTTAGTAATACTAGGGGAAAATGAACTTACGTTTGCCAAAAGCATTGGCATAAGAAGCTGACTCTCATTGGAGAGTCAGGTGCCCATCTCTGAACGAATTATTGTGGCTAAGGAAGTAGAAAAGGGTGATTAGTCAGTCCTGATCATGTGCTCAGCCCTAGCTTTAGAAGATGGTGTCAACCCTATCCAAACTCCATGAATGAACAGTGAAGGAAGGACCATCGTTCAAAAGTAAGTGGAAATGCTATTTCCAGGAAAGCAGAATAGGAGGGGGAAGTGGGGGTAGGGGGGAAGGGATTCAAGGGGTGGGAGCTGGAATGGAATTAGCCCTCAATAGTTGGAGTTTGGAGGGTGAGGGTGTAAGTAAGTGTGAGCTGAATGCCGAAAGCAGAGTGTGCAAGATGGTGTGTCAGCCCAGCTCTTCTGAGAAACAAACTCCCATACAGGATTACACATACATGATTTTTATTAGGGGAAATGCCCTTGAGAGAAAGCAGAGAAGATGCCAGATGAAGCTGGGAGAACCTGAGTCAGCAATGCAAGTCTGACTCTGAGTAAAGGAGAGAGGAGAAAAAAGTTAGGGTGCAAACACCATAGGGAAGTCCCTAAGCCAAAGCTGGGGACAGGGGAATCCTGTGTCTCCCGGGAAGGGGTCTGCTTTACTGTCCCTGCCATGCTCAGTCATTAGCCAGGAGCACCTCATGGAAGGAAGCATATGGATTCCCCAGCACAGCAGCTGGGGCCCTGGTTAATTACACTCCCTGTAGAGGGAGGTCGATGAGGCCCGTTCTCAGGGCCACCACGTGGTGAGCCATGCAGCACTGGCCTGGCAGAACGTTTGACTGGGTCATACAGTATTTACATTAAAAAAACCATCAGGGCTGGGCACGGTGGCTCACACCTGTAACCCCAGCATTCTGGGAGGCCAAGGCAGACAGACCACTTGAGATTAGGAGCTGGAGACCAGCCTGGCCAACAAGGGGAAACCTCGTCTCTACTAAAAATACAAAAATTAGCTGGGTATGATGGTGCACCCCTGTAATCCCAGATACTTAGGAGGCTGAGGCAGGAGAATCTCTTGAACGTGGGAGGAGGAGGCTTCAGTGAGCTGAGATCATGCCACTGCACTCCAGCCCGGGCAACAGAGTGAGACTCTTGTCTCAAAAAAAAAAAAAAAAAAAATAGTTGCCAGCATTCAACAACCTGTGTATTTTACATCTTTAAAAAACCCTGGATTTCCTGTTTCTCTTTAAAAAATAGTGGCAGTTTGGCAACATTGGGACTCCATTTCCACAAATCTTGCAAAATTGAGTCCTCGCTGCCTCCTTAGATGGGTTGTGTGCTCTCCAGTTTGCCACAGTCTCCACCAGACCCTGTTGCCCTAATCTGTACTCTTCACTCATTTGTGTTACTTGTCTCCCCATGTGTGCATTTAAGTTTGCAACCCTTGCCTTAAATTCATCTGAGAAACAAACTATGGAAGTCAGGTTCAGCCATAGAATCTAATGGGAAGGAGCAAAGATGGAGATTGAGTGACTAAGCTAGAGGTTGATAAAGCAGGAATAGAACAGGTAGCTGGAGCCTGAGGAGACAGACCTCAGGGCTTGGCAGCCCTCCTAAGAGCTCTTTTGCTGGCTAGGTGAAGTCACTGAGAACCTAAGCAGAGAGTGTCAGTTCTAGCCTACCTGGAGAAATCTTAGTTGACATGGATGTCTGAGCTGGTGGACATTGCCTTTGTGTCAGGCCAGTCTAGGAGTCACAGCAATATTTGGACACTGGTTGAAAGTTGTCTCATCCCATCCCACTTGCTCAGCAATGTGGACAAGTGTGGGTTTAGATTATTTTAATTGGTCAATACCCTTTTGTTTAGGTGCTCTCCTTTCCTCTTCCACATGGTTCAGTAAGGCTGCCAGTTCTAGAGGTCTTTCTTCTCCTATGAAATTCATGGATGTCTTAGGCTGGGTTTTCCCAGAGGCAGATCCTGTGATGAGGATTTCCATGTAATGGTTTATTTGTAGGGTGATTCTGGGAAGCACCAGTAGGAGAATGGGAGTGTATTAGTCAGGGTTCTTTAGAAAAGTAGAACCAATAGAATAGCATACACACACACACACACACACACACATATGCATATACATATACACACATACACACACGCACATATATAAGCATATGGGGAATCCATATGTTTCCTTCCATGAGGTGCTCCTGGCTAATGACTGAGCATGGCAGGGACACTAAAGCAGACCCCTCCCTGGGAGACACAGGATTCCCCTGTCCCCAGCCTTGGCTTAGAGACTTCTCTATGGTCTCTAATATATATATATCTACACACACACACACATACACACACACACGTGTGTGTGTATGTGTGTATATATACATACACATGCATATATGTATCTATATGCACTTTTATATTCATAAATACACATATATATGTGTCTATACGCACTTTTATATGTGTATGTGTGTGTGTATGTGTGTGTATGTGTGTATGCAATTATGGAGGCTGACAAGTCCTAAGATCTGCAGGATGAGTCAGTAAGCTGGAGACCCAGGAGAGCCAATGGTGTAGTTCCAGTCTGAAAACCAGCAGGCTTGAGATCCAGAAAGAGCAGTGTTTCAGTTTGAGTCTAAAGGCAGGAAAATTTTGACGTTTCAGTTTGAAGGCCCTCAGGCAGGAGGAAATCTCTCTGACTCAGGCAAGGGTTAACCTTTTGTTCTATTTAGACCTTCAACTGATTGGATGAGGACCACCCACATCTGGAGTGCAACCTGCTTTCCTCAGTCCACCCATTTAAATGTTAATCTCATCTGAAAACACCTTCACAGGAACACCCAGAATAATGTTTTACCAGTTATCTGGGTGCTCAGCATCCCAGTCAGGTTGACACATAAAATTAACCATCACAGGGCAAAATGAGATAAGGAAATCTAAACCAGAATAGAGCAAGGTAATGAGTAAGTTACCTCTATGGGCAGCTGGGGCTTGGTGCTTTTGGTGGGCTTTGGTTGATGGCATGGAACACACCTCAAAGTGTCCCACCTGAGTGTTGAGAAAACTGAGATATTTATCTTTCATCACTCATCTGACATTGACCGAGGGATGCTCTCAGGGACTTTGACATCCTTGAACTTCTGGCCTGTCTCACCGAGGTCAAGAAAAGGCCTTCAGGTGGGGAGTCACAGGTGCTTGCAGAGGGATGCCTTCAGCTTGTATGGGATGCGGAGGGTCCAAGGGACATGGGTGGCCATTGCCAGTGTCTGCTATGGTTGGTAAGTGGCACATATCTGGTCAAACATCAGACTCTATCCACCCAGCAATGTTGGACCATGGAGTGGCACAGGCATCAGAATCTTCCCTGGGGATTAATTTATTGTGGTTCCTGAACAGAGAGGATATATATCTGGAGCTGCCAGCCTCTACTTGTCCTCCCACTTGGAGACAGATGGAGAATAAGGCTGAGCAAAGACAAGCAGTGAAGAGAAATTGAGAGAGAGAGAAAGTATACATGTGCCTTGAGGCATTGAGTCTTGTTTCTAGTCCCTGGGGCTCTGGTTCTTTTCTCTTCCTGTCTTAGTCTGTTTTTGCTGCTGTAACAAAATACCCAAGACTAGGTAACTTATAAAGGACAGAAATTTATTTTTCACAGTTCTGGAGGCTGAGGAGTCCAGGATCAAGGCACAGGCACATTTGGTGTCTGGTAAGGGGCTCTGTTCCTTGCTTCTAAGGTGGTGCCTTGTGTCCTCTGGAGGGCATGAATGCTGTATCCTCATATGTGGAAAGTGGAAGGGCAAAAGGGCCTAAGTTAGTTTCCTCTACCCCTTTATAAGGCATGAATTCATTCCTAAGGGCCAAGCCCTCCTGACTGAATCACTTCTTAAAAGGCCCCACCTCTTAATACCACTGCAATGAGGATTAAGTTTCAACATGAATTTTGGAGGAGACACATTCAAACCTTAGCATTCCCTTTCTATAAATGACCTCAGCTGGATAAACCAGTATATTCGTTTCTTGATTAATTTAGCTAGAGTTAGATTTCTGGGCATGCAACCAAAAGCTCTTACTAACAGTTATTGTGGTGGGATAGGGATGGGGGGAAGGGAGATTGGGATTGAGAGAGAAATTGCCCTGGGCCTAAGAGCTTTCTCTCCTTATTACATCCCAGTGCCTGAGATTTAAGTTGCTAGAAGGAAGATGAGTTTATGGTGGAAATTTGTAACTGACCATTAACTAGAATGGCACAGCTAAGCCCCTGTGCCTGACCAATTGTTAGGACTTAAAGAAATAGCAATAAAGAAAGAGCTTTTAGTTTCGGAGCTTAACTAGCCATTCTTTTCCTTCCTGACTTTTAGTTTTATGACTCTAACTTCCAAGATAGAATTTTATTGTAGTCAAATACAAATTAAACTCAAACAAGGACTCTTTCTGTTTCTTCAATTTAAATTTATTCTTTGTAGGGTGACACTAAGTACCACAGTATATGTCACATGTAAGAACAGTAAATTTTTAAAAAAGAGAGACAGAGCAAGCATTTATCATTGTGATCTCTTCTCTAAGCATAATGGGAACTTAGGTTAATTAAAAAAAAAAAGTTAATGCCGTTGTTTTTTGCCTTAAGAAAGGTAGGGGTTTTATCTGAAGTGCTCTGAGAATTGGCACTCTAAAATCTGCAATGATGAGAAATAACAGTAGCTACCATTTGTTGAAAATCTATTAGTACTATGCTAGGTCCTTAACCTTCAGTATCTCTAATGACCCCAAGACACTTGAAGGATGGATGGTCTAAAGTTTCCATGTGTGCAAAATGATAGCTCTGAGAAGACTTAACCAATGTTTCAAAGATTAAAAAAAAATCGGAATTGGAGCCAGTTTCCATTAAGACCTTTTGAACTCCAAAAAATCTATCTATGTGCTTCTGACTTGAAAAGGGTATGTTTTGCATGCTGGATATGGGTTTGGTGGAGGTGCTGGTGTATATACACTGTATGTTTCAATGCTAGACATCGTGCTAGGTACTGCATATAGTGGGCACCTGATAGCATTTCCGTTCAGCGAATTCAGAATATGTGAGTGACTGAAACTTCATTAGGTTGAGGGGGAATTTATCTTCTCACTATGTCTGAGCAAAAGGTTTATTAGGTAAAGTATATTTATATTATATTATATTATATTATATTATATTATATTATATTATATTATATTAGTGCCCCATGGAAATTATATTTGTTTCTCTACAGATAACAAAGATTCTTATTTCTCTCTTAAAATTCAAAATAAAGAGCCTTACTGACATCTACCATAAATCCTCTGCTGTAACCAGGTAGAGTAGAAATAACTCCATAAAAAGAGAGTAATGCTGTCTTGCATTTGCACAGCACTTTACAGTTTAGAAAGTATTTGCTTGCCATGTCCCTTTTGATCTTCCTGATAGGCTTGCAGCGTAGGAAGGAGAGGTACTGTCATTTCCATTTTCCTGGTGGGAAACAAACATTTGCAGAAGTTGGGTGACTTGCCCCAAGGTGACACAATAGTGAAGGGCTCAAACCAGGACTTAGTTAGTTTGGGTGTTGGAATGGGTCAGAGCGGGTTTGTCTTAGTTAGTTTGGGCTGTGTATTAGTCTCTTCTTGCATTGTTATAAAGAAATACCTGAGACTGGGTAATTTATAAAGAAAAGAGGTTTAATTGGCTCACAGTTTTGCAGGCTGTACAGGAAGCATAGCTGAGGAAACCTCAGGAAACTTACAGTCATGGCAGAAGGTGAAAGGGGAGCTGGCATGTCCTACATGGCTGGAGTAGGAGGAAGAGAGCAAAGGAGAAAGTGCTACACACTTTTAAATAACCAGATCTTGTGAGAACTCACTCACTGTCATGAGAACAGCAAGGGGGAAGTCTGTCCCCATGATCCAATCCCCTCCCCCCAGCCCCCTCCTCCAACACTGGGGATTACGATTCGACATGAGATTTGGGTGGGGACACAAATCCGAACCATATCAGGCTGCTATAACAAAATAGTATAAACTGGATGGCTTAAGCAACAGAAATCTATTTCTCACAGTTTTGGAGGCTGAGAAGTGCCACAATCTGGCTGATGTAGCTCCCAGCGGACCCTCCTCCTGGCTTGCAGAAAGCTGCTTTCTCTCTGCATTCTCACATAAGGGAGGAAGTGGGGGGCGGGGGGAGCGGGGGTAGAGAGGGAGAGAGAGAGAGAGAGAGAGGGAGGGAAGAGGAGAGACAGAGCAAGAGGGCAAGCCGTCTGGTGTCTTTTCTTATAAGGATGCTAATTCCATCATGAAGACCTCATCCTCATGATCTCATCTAAACTAATAGTCTTCCAAAAAAGCCCACCTCCTAATACCATCATAATGGAAGTTAAGGCTTCAACATATCAATTTTGAGGTGACACAGTTCAGTCCATTGGACTTACAGTTCACACTTCCTGGACAAGATTTTGGAACGTTGTAAAGCTTTCTTCAGAAAAACAACTAGTTTATTTCCCCCCAAGCATTTATAGCCCACTTTAGCAGCACTCAACTGCATGCCTCTGATCTATATGCTAATTTTGGATCCGCCTTATCTCTTAAGTAATCCAAGAGTTTGTGTGTGCGTGGATGCTCCTTGATTTGAAATCCCTATGTGCTTAGAACTAATGGGGTTGTAAAACACACTCCAGAATGTACCCTTCTCTAATTCAGCCTGCTTTTCTCCCATCACTCCACGTTAGCAGGGCTCCCATGCCCCTGGTTTTGATCACGATCGATTGTCCAGCTCCAAAGCATCATCTGAACGACTTATGGTCTTTCTCCTGAGTGTTGGAGCCCAGGGTGGGCAGATGGGAGAGGGTAGGGGATTTGAACCGGGGAAAGACATTTAAATTTCCTCCTGTTCACCTTAGCTTAGGAAGTTACCTGCTGTCTGAAGGGTGTATCCCTATTTTATTATTTATTTATTTTTACAAAACCAAGGGAAACCAACAATGAAACACAAAAGGAGCTCCTCTGCCTCTGATTCGAGTAGCTGTGCTCGCAGGTTGGAGCAGCCAACCCAGAAATTGGTGGCCAGTGGCTAAGGGTCAGGATGAGCAGACAGAGTGAATGCGAGTTCTATGTCTGATTATAAAAATTGTACTTGCTCCTTATGGAGAATTTGGAATCTAGGGAAATTATAAAATTGTAAAGTATTATCAGTCCTTTGTCAGCCATTGGGCTGGTTCGTCAGAAGTCATCACTGTTGTAGACCCTCATTGCTTAATGAAAATTAATTTATCAGAAGTGTTTTCCTTGATGATACTAATATTTATTGAAAGGTTACCCTAGGCTGAGTTCTGGCTAACAGCTGTATATATATATATGTATATACTTTTATTTTCCAAGTGAAGAAACAGGCTCAGAGAGGGTAAGAACTTACTCACAGTCACACAGCAACTGAGTGGGGCAGCTAGAATTTGGGTTCAGTTAGTCAGACGCTAGAGTTCAGGTTTTTCATCCCTTCAACATCTACACATTTTTCAGGAAATAACAAGATTCACTTTTGGTTTGAAGGGAAGTGCATGGGAGAGAAAGAAAAGTACCAAATGGGAAAAAAGAGAGCAAGGAAACCAAACTCCATTTGTGGTCATGAGCTACATTAAAAAAAAAAGCCAGGCCAGGGACAATGGCTGGATTATGCCTGTAATCCTGCCACTTTGGGAGGCCAAGGCAGGAGGATCACTTGAGGTCAGAAGTTTGAGACCAGCCTGGGCAATATAGCGAGACCCCATCTCTACAATTTTTTTTTGAATTAGCAAGGCGTGCTGGTGTGCACCTGTAGCCATAGCTACTGGGGAGGCTGAAGCAGGAGGATCACTTGAGCCCAGGAGTTCAAGGCTGCAGTGAGCTATGATCCCACCACTGCACTCCAGCCTGAGCAACAGAGTGAGACTCTGTCTCTGAAAAAACAACAACAACAACAACAACAACAACAAAGCAAAGCTGGTGATTTCACATGAGTGTTGCTCCTTCTGGAAAGGCATCACTGGAGTGTGTGCCATATTCTGATGCTGCTGCCGCCAATGATGAGAACATGGGCAACCTCTTTTACCTGTAATTTTTTTTTTTTTTGAGACAGTCTTGCTGTGTTACCCAGGCTGCAGTGCAGTGGTGCAATCTCAGCTCACTGCAACCTCTGCCTGCTGGGTTCAAGTGATTCTCCTGCCTTGGCCTCTCGAGTAGCTGGGACTACAGGCGCCCACCACCACTCCTGGCTAATTTTTGTATTTTTAGTAGAGACAGGGTTTCACCATATTGGTCAGGCTGGTCTCTAACTCCTGACCTCAGGTGATCCACCGAACTTGGCCTCCCAGAGTGCTAGGATTACAGGCATGAGCCACCGCGCCTGGCCTGTCTGTAATCTTTAAAAGTAATAGCATATTAACTCTGAGGGTCCGTTGGATTTTTTTTTTTAAACAGTTGTCAGTCATTTGTAGGCAAGTCAGGTGAAAAGTGTAGGTGACCACGCTCATTACTACAATTTTTATTGAAATAAAATTTATCTTTAGTAACGAGATTGATTTTTTGTGTGTGACTCTGGAGGGCAGTTTGCCCAGAGCAGTGGTTTTCAAACTCTTAACAAACTATCCCTGAGAGGAAAAGAGAATGAATTCATACTCTGGAGTGTAGCCCAAAATAACCTCTGCAAGGGTGAAATTTTCTTTGAAGTCTTATTTTAGCTTAGGTATTTGTGAACTCTGCAGTCTATTTTGTGCCACATGTGTTTTAAATTACTATTACTCTACTAAAGTTTATTCTTCCTCCAGGAAGATGGTGATGTTTGTACTGTAGTTTTTTATGTCCCAGGGATACAGCAGGGTTCCCCAAGGGTACCCGTTGGTCTAGTTTGAGACTCTTGGCTCTGTTAGTGAGAGTCTCAAACTATGCTCCAGGCTGCTGGTTGTTCTGAGGGATTTCTCTTTCTTTCTAACACTAAGAAATAGGAAATATAGTTTTCAGTTTAAAAATAACACAATTAAAAAGTGTAGAAAAGTCTCTCTTGGCCGGGCACGGTGGCTCATGCCTGTAATCCCAGCACTTTGGAAGGCCGAGGCGGGTGGATCACGAGGTCAGGAGTTCGAGACCAGCCTGGCCAACATGGCAAAATCCCATCTCTACTAAAAATACAAAAATTAGCTGTGTGTGGTGGCAGGTGGCTGTAATCCCAGCTACTTGAGGGGCTGAGGCAGGAGAATGGCTTGAACCCGGGAGGCAGAGGTTGCAGTGAGCTGAGATTGTGCCATTGCACTTCAGCCTGGGCAATGAGAGCGAGACTTAGTGTCAAAAAAATAAAAAAATAAAAAAGCCTCTCTTGCGTCCTTGTCCCCAGCCTTCCAGCTCTCCTCTGAGGTAACCAGTTTTCAAGATGGCCCACAACAATCCCTGCCTGCTGCCATTCACACCCTTGTGTAGTCCCCTCCCACACTGGAAAGATCCATGTTGGGGCTTGTGTGTGACAAATGCTGCAGAAGTGATGTTATGTCACTTCCGTGATTACGTCATGAAAGACTGCAGCTTCCATCGTTGGCTCTTTCTCTCTCTTTCTTGGATCAGTCCTTTGGAGGAAGCCAGCTGCCATGTTATGAGGACACTCAGGCACTTTATGGAGAGGCCCACGTGGTGAGGAATTGAGAATTGAGGTCTCTGTTTAAGAGCTAGTAAGGAATAGAGGCAACCACACAGTGAGCCTGGAAGCCTAGTCTTCAGCCCCAGAAATGCTCAGATGACTGCAGTCCTGGCTGACATCTTACCTGCACCTCATGGGAGACCCTAAGCCAGAGCACTTAGCTGAGTTGGCTTGTGGGTTCCAAATCCACAGACAATGAGATGATAAATGCTTGTTTTTTTATATTTAGTTTTAGTTTTTGTGACTACATTGTAGGTGTATATATTTATGGGTTACGTGAGATATTATAGGCATGCAATGTGTAATTATCACATCAGGCTAAATGGGGTATCCATCATCTCAAGCGTTTTCCTTTGTGTTACAATCTAATTATTCTCTTTTAGTTATTCTAAAATGTATGATTAAATTGTTTTTGATTATAGTCACCCCATTTTGCTAGCAAATACTAGGCCTTATTCATTCTTTTTTTTTTTTTTTTTTTTTTTTTTTGAGATGGAGTCTTGCTCTGTCGCCCAGGCTGGAGTGCAGTGGTGTGATCTTGGCTCACTGCAACCTCTGCCTCCCAGGTTCCAGGAATTCTCCTGCTTCAGCCTCCCGGGTAGCTGGGACTACAGGCATATGCCATCATGCCTGGCTAACTTTTGTAATTTTTAGTAGAGACGGGGTTTCACCATATTGACCAGGCTGGTCTCAAAGTCCTGACCTCGTGATCCGCCCATGTTGGCCTCCCAAAGTGTTGGGATTACAGGTGTAAGCCACCACGCCCGGCCTTATTCATTCTTTCTAACTATTTTTTGTACCATCATGGCTCACTGCAACCTCATTTTGACTTCCTAGGCTCAATTGATCCTCCCACCCCAGCCTCCTGAGTAGCTGGGACTGTATGCACATGCCACCATACCCAGGTAATTTTTAAAGATTCTCTTATAGAGATGGGGTCTTCTTATGTTGCCCAGGCTCATCTCAAACTCCTGGGCTCAAGTGATCCTCTTGCCTCTGCTTCCCAAAGTGCTGGGATAACAGGCGTGAGCCACTGCACCCAGTCAATGGCGTGTATTAAAAGGAATGATATAAATACTGATGACTAACATTTATTGAGTGTTTTTTCCATGTCAGGCACTATATCAAGCACTTTACATGCATATCTCATCAGTAAAAATTTGCATTTTTATTTCTTATCACTAGTAAATCCTTTTCCTCCCAGAAGCATTTAAAAATCCACAAACCATGGCTAACTTCCTGTGAAATGGCTCAGTGGGCAAAAATTCAGAATAAGGGGAGTGTGAGTCCATGTCTCCTGCCAAGAGACGAAGAAGTTTCTCTTTTCTGTGTATGAAGAAGACAATGGGATATGGGATGACACTAAACCTTTGAAAGTTCCTGCTAACCTCCAGGTGGAAGGAAAGGGCCCACGGTGATCAATAAATGTGTTTGCTATTTTTTGGGTGAAAGGAAGAGAGCCTGCACCTCTGTTGGGGTAGGTCATCCCCGTTGTCTGCCTGGGGTCCAGATTCCTGGCATTGATGTGACTTCTTGGCTCTCTTGAGCCCTGAATCTGCTTCAAATTCAGAAAGCCCCAAGACTCCTGGGCTCTGTAATTACTCTGGGCTTTGGAGAATGGTTTCTCTTATGAGCAAAATAATGGTGGAAACTTGTACCAAAGAAGGAAACACACAAGAGTGTAGAGGAACATTACTGTTTGCTGATGATGCTGGTGGCTGCTTGGGTGAGATTAACTCTCCAAAGAGCGTTGGCCCTTTTGTGGCTGCAGGATGTGGGTGAAAGGGATTCTTGTACTCTATCCTATCACTAGATACTATGTCTTAGTCCTTTTTGTGCTGCTATAACAGAATACCACAGACCAGGTAATTTACAATGAATAGAAATTTACTTGGCTCACAGTTCTGGAGGCTGGGAAGTCCGAGGTTGAGAGCTTACATCTGGTGAAGGCCTTCTTGCTGCATCATGGCATGACCGAAAGCATCACATGGGTGAGAGAGGCTAAGAGAGAGCACCTACTCCTGTGAAAAGCAACCCGCTCCCATGATAAAGGCATTAATCCATTCAGAAGGATGGTGTCCCCATGATCCAAACACCTCTTGAAGGTCTCACCTTTCAACACGGTTGCATCAGGGATTAAGTTTCCAACACTTGAACTTTGGGGAACACATGCAAACCATAGCAATATCTGTGCCGGATATTTTGTATTTGCTCCTTTACATCCACTGTCCACCCCCATTTCCTGCTTTGTACCCCAGGAGGCTGACTTCTACGGACTACATCACATGGGGTATCCCATCCTTTTGTGGCTGCTTGGGTTTGGCCAATGGGGTGGGGATCATAGAATACTAGAGGGTGGGAGGAGAGAGGGATTCGGATATTTATTTCTCTGGCTCCTTCCTGTTGGGTTGCTATAGGTTGGAAGCTCCTGCCAGGGAGCTCTCTTTCCCTGAAGACTGCGGCTACTCTCTTTGGTTTCCATAACTATTTCCCTCCAGGTCTAGGGGTAGAAATGGCTTCTCACTGCTGCTAGTTAGGGCTACTGCAACCTTCCTTTTTGTTTTTTGTTTTTTTTTTAAATCCCACTCATACAGCTATATATAGCCCTTTGCTAAACTCTTCTTAGTTACCCCATTTGAGTTTACTATGTCTTTCCTGCCACAACCTTGATTGAAACAGCATCCCAGAGAAGGGAAGCAATTCACTTAACTTTCTCACTCCTTTATTCATTCATCAAATCTCCCATCAACACTTACTCTATGCCAGGACTTGTGCTGAGGGTTTTAAGAATGAGACATGATTTCTTGTCTATGTCCCTGAGTTCTCAGTTGTTCACCCCAGAAACTGACTCTTACCAAAGAAAGAGAACATGCCAAAGGCATTGCTGAAGGGCCAGCCTTGGAAAAGCACCCCACACAAGGTGGCTCCAGAGGGCTTTATAGTGGCAACTCCTCCAAGGGCATGTGTTAGGGATAGGCTGATCTGGGGACCCCTGCTGTCCCTGCAGAGAATTCATGGAAACCCAATAGGGCCTGTGTTCTTGCATCATGAGTCAAGGTGCCAAGAGAGATCACCTGATTGGCTGATCCAGAGTCACAAGATTGGGGGAGGGTATACAAAGTGGAGGGCTCACCACAGGGGTCAGAGATAAGGCTGCTCCTTGCAGCTCTGTTTTTTGCAATTCCTCTCGGACCTTCCCCAGTTCAGCCACCACCCTTGAGGCTAGCAAGGGCGAATTGTGTCAGAAGCATTCCATGCAAGGAAATAACAACTTGAAATCCAAATATATTCATTAGTAAGTAACGGAAACCTGAAATTGCTTAAACAATATGGGGTATTATTCTCTCACATTAAAAGGAATTTGGGGGTAGGTGAGTCTAGGGTTGGTTTATTTAGTAGTTCAGCTGTATCATCAAAGACCTGGACTCTTGCCATCTTTCTGCTCTGACTTACAGAGCAAGGGCTTAATTCCAGTCTTTTCCTCTAATGATCACAAAATGGGTGCCACAGCACCATACATCACATCCTCACACAATAATGTTCAATGTCCAAAGATCAGAGGAGAAAATGTGTCTTCCTTGTGTCCATTGTTGACAGCAAGGAGGAAATTTCCATCAACTCTCATTGGTCACGATGGGTCACATGCCTACTCCTAAGCAATCACTAGATGGGGGGGTCAGTATTACTATGATTAGTTTAGGTCAGTCAAGATTCACTCCTTGAGGCTCAGAAGGGCAACTTCTCCTAAAGCATGTGTCTGTTCAATACTTTAAAAATTGAGGTTCTCTTAGCAAAGGAGAAGAGAGGCTCTTTTTTTGACAAGCAATGGTAGCATCTATCAAAGCATAAGAAAAGCTTGTGAGTGATGAGTTTGGAGACTGAGAAGGTTCCAGAACATGACATTCTGGTGAAGTAGGCAGGATCCAGGAATCTCAAAAGTGACCCAATGTCACAGAGTCTGTTGCTGGCAGAGGAATTGAGGCATCTAGAGGCACCTAGGCAGAGTGATTGAGGCATCTCATTTGCTACACAGAAAAGGAGGCATTTGCTACACAAAAGCCTCCTGCTGATTCCAGGGGCCTTTCACTGTAGAGACAACTTTATGGCATCAGTGGCAACTTTGGCCTCATTGTCCTGACAGGGCCTAGAATGGTGCTATCTTTGGGCTTCATATCTGTGAGGCACTCAGAAATATACGAAGCATTTCCAAGTCCATGGTCTCATTTGCTCTCCACTTTGCAGTGGGGAAACTGAGGTTCAAACAGGTGAAGAGACCCGATCAAGGTCACATAGCTGGAGAGCAGGAAACACTGAGCTCAACCCCAAATATTTTAACCAAAGGTCTTAGTTCTCTGCCTTCCTGCCTTCTAGATAACTCCATACAGTCTACAGGGTAGATCCTCAATCATGATGTATGAAAAGCATGGATGAATGCAAAAAAAAAAAAGATTTAAAAAAGTTGTGCAAGCTGGGCACAGTGGCTCACACCTGTAATCTCAGCGATTTGGGAGGCCAAGGTGGGAGGATGTCTTGAGGCCAGGAGTTTGAGACTAGCTGGGCAACCTAGTGAGACTCCTTTTCTATAAAAAATTTAAAAATTAGCTGGGTATGGTGGTGTGCATCTGTAGTCCCAGCTACTTGGAAAGCCTAGGTGGGAGGATCACTTGAGCCCAGGAGTTCAAGGCCAGCCTGAGGCACCTAGGGAGAGCCCGTCTCTACAAAAATTAATATAAATTAGCAAGGCATGGAAGTGGATTTCTGTAATCCCAGCTACTTGGGAGGCTGAGTTGGGAGGATTGCTTGGGCGCAGGAGGTCGAGGCTGCAGTGGGCTGTGATCACACCACTGCACTTCCAGCCTGGGTGACAGAGTGAGACCCTGTCTCAAAAAATAAAGTAAAAAAGTTGTGCAAAGATAAAAACCCAGTTGTGACTCTCATTGTGGACCCATAAATAAAGCAAAGTTATCAAATAGAGACATGTGAGCTGCTGAATGGAACAGAACTCACTGGGTTTATGGGGCTGTGTCAGGCACCTCTGACAATGCCAGATACTTACTTTGCAGATGAATGCCTTCATTTCTTGCCCCAAATGCATCACTGGTGGGTAATATTTACGCAGATTGGAAGCATTCTCCCTCCTTTATTTGGTCCTGGGCTGTTTGTAACCATTGGAATTTTTTACGTTTTGACTTGACATTGTTCTTCATGGGACCGTGGTATGGGATACATTTCAATAAACAATACCAAAGTGACAGATTTCGGCTTTAAATAAAATTGTGTTCTGTAAAGTGGGAGACAAAGGCTTATAACTCACTGTCGGCTGCAGACATTTTGGCAAAAATTATCTTTCAGGCTTTGATCTCCACTGTATCATTTGACTGAGTGGCCTCATGTGCTCTATCAATCAAACCCACTGAAGATACAGGAGAATCACATTTGAAATCAAATACAAATCATAGATTCATCTGCCCAGGAGGAAGAGAAATGTGTCATGAATCCTGCTTTCAATCTTCTGTGATTACAACGGAATTAGTTTTTGAAAACTCCAGAGGATGGTTTTCCACTTCCCAACTTTCATATTATTATTATTACTTTTGAAGGGGGTAACATTAGATAGGTAGAGAGGTAGACTAAAGTGATTCAGCTGTGAGATCGGAGTCTCGCCTTCCATCTAACTGAAGGTTAGGGCCTTTTAATATTCCTCTGATGGAGATTCTTTATGTAGGAAGAGGTGTTAAGAAGAAAGACGTTCTGTAACAAGAAAACATTTAGACAAAGAGGATATGACCTCCCTCACTCAATCTCGCCTGCTTTCTTGGCATACAGGGAAGAGAGGATGAACTAGAAAGGAAATATTTGCTGATCTCCTTTCTTTGTCTGAGGCACATTGTACAGGCTGTCTCATTTGATATTCACATGCCCATGCATGGTGAGCAATCCACATCATGCTTTACAGAAGGGGAAACTGAGGTCAAGAAACATGCTCATGGGCCAGGCGTGGTGGCTCATGCTTGTAATCCCAGCACTTTGGGAGGCCGAGGTGGGCAGATCACGAGGTCCGGCATTCGAGACCAGCCTGGCCAACATGGTGAAACCCTGTCTCTACTAAAAATACAAATATTAGGCCAGGTGTGGTGGCATGTGCCTGTAATCCCAGCTACTCAGGAGGCTGAGACAGGAGAGTCGCTTGAACCCAGGAGGCGGGAGGTTACAGTGAGCTGAGATTGCACCATTGCACTCCAGCCTGGGCAAAAAGAGCGAAACTCCATCTCAAAACAAAAAACAAAATAAAACAAAAAGACAAAAAAATATATATATATATTAGCCAAGCATTGTGGCACGTGCCTGTAACTCAGGAAGCTGAGGTAGGAGAATCGCTTGACCTCAGGAGGTAGAGATTGCAGTCAGCCAAGATTGTGCCACTGCACTCCAACCTGGGCGACAGAGCAAGGCTCTGTCTCAAAAAAAAAAAAAAAAAAAAAAAAAAAAACAAAGAAAAAAGAAAAAATAAACATGCTGTGGTTGAAGAGCTGAGCCCAAGTCTATGTGATGCTGAATAACATGCTTTTAATTTAATTTTATTTTATTTATTTATTTATTTATTTATTTATTTATTTATTTTTGAGACAGGGTCTCACTCTGTCTCCCAGGCTGGAGTGCTGTAACACCATTGTGTCTCGGCTCACTGCAGCCTTGACCTCCTGGGCTCAAGTGATCCTCCCACCTCAGCCTCCCAAGTTCCTGGGACTACAGGCATGCACTGCCATGCTCAACTAATTTTTTTTTTTTGCAGTTTTTGTAGAGATGGGGTCTTACTATGTTGCCCAGGCTGGTCTTGGACTCCTGCATTCAAGTGACCCTCCTGCCGTGACCTCCCAAAGTACTGGGATTATAGGCTTGAGCCACTGTGCCCAGCCTAAAACTTTTGAGAAAGAATGCTTCTTGTTGATTGTCTCCCCTCTCTATTACCTTAGTGTCTGGCATATAGTAGGTGCTTGAAAGCACTTGTTTAGTGTCTAAGCCAGGGGCTGACAACCTTACTGTAAAGGCCCAGATAGTGAATTATTTGAGGCTTTGGGGGCCATGTGCTCTCTTGCAACCATGCAACCCTGCCGTTGTAGCACAAAAGCAGCCATAGACAACACTTTATTTATAAACTCTGAAATTGGAATTTCATATAATTTTCGTGTAATGACATATTATTCCTTTTGTCTTTTTCCCACTACTATTTAAAATGTAAGAACCAGCTGGGTGCAGTGGCTCACGCCTGTAATCCCAGCACTTTGGGAGGCCGAGGTGGGCGGATGACCTGAGGTCAGGAGTTCGAGACCAGCCTGGACAATGTGGCAAAGCCCTGTCTCTACTAAAAATACAAAAATTAGCCGGGTATGGTGGCAGGTGCCTGTAATTCCAGCTACTCAGGGGGCTGAGGCAGTAGAATCGCTTGAACCTGGCAGGCAAAGGTTGCAGTGAGCTGAGATGGTGCCACTGCACTCCAGCCTGGGCAACAGAGCAAGACTCCATCTCAAAATAATAATAATAATAAAATAAAATGTAAGAACTATTCTTAGCTTTCAGGCCATAGGAAAACAGGCAGCTCAGATTTGGCCTTCAGACTGTATTTTGCATACTCCTGGTCTAAATAGTTACCTTAATTATCACACTAGCAGATACAAAGAACTAGTGTATCTCCAAAGTCTAGTTTGCTGCCCGGTACAAACATTCTTTCCCCAAGGTGGAGTCTACTTGACCAGGGTGGAGAGTTACAGTGTTGCAGGAGAGAGGAAAGACATCTCTGCCTGGGGGCGGGCGGAGGGGCAGAGAAATATCTTGGGGTTTGTTCTGGGGAAACTGGCAATTGTGGGAGAACTGAGGAGGCAGGAAAGGGGACTTTAAGAATATTATTGTGGGCCAGGCACGGTGGCTCACGCCTGTAATCCCAGCACTTTGGGAGGCTGAGGCGGGCGGATCACAAGGTCAGGAGATCGAGACCACCCTGGCTAACACAGTGAAACCCCGTCTCTACTAAAAATACAAAAAGTTAGCCGGCCGTGGTGGTGGACGCCTGCAGTCCCAGCTACTCGGGAGGCTGAGGCAGGAGAATGGCGTGAACCCGGGAGGCGGAGCTTGCGGTGAGCAGAGATGGCGCCACTGCACTCCAGCCTGGGCGACAGCGAGACTCTGTCTCAAAAAAAAAAAAAAGAATATTATTGCGGGTTAGGAATTGGACCTTTTATTACAGAGGTTCTCACTGGGGACTGAATTGTCCCGTGTGTGTGTGTGTGTTTTTAATCTGCAGAGAGCTTGTGGTTGCCCTAATGATAGGGATGGGGGAGTCATTACGGTGTGGGGCAGTTTTTTGAATATATATATGTAGATCCCAAATTCATATGGGTTAGAAGAACCATGATTATCAGAGTCTATAACCTTGTTCTATTTTTTTTTTTTTTGAGACAGAGTCTCACTCTGTCACCCAGGCTGGAGTGCAGTGGCGTGATCTCGGCTCACTGCAACCTCCGCCTCCCGGGTTCCAGTGATTCTCCTGCCTCAGCCTCCCGAGTAGCTGGGACTACAGGCGGGTGCCACCACGTCCAGCTAATTTTTGTATTTTTAGTAGAGACGGTGTTTCACCCTATTTGCCAGGATGGTCTCGCTCTCTTGACCTTGTGATCCACCCACCTCAGCCTCCCAAAGTGCTGGGATTACAGGTGTGAGCTACCGCGCCCGGTCCAACCTTCTTCTATTTTATCTGCCTATTCTATTTTATATGTTTACATGTTCTATTTTACGTGGAAATGTTGAATGAACACTGAAGTTTCCAATAATGCAGCAGCTATGGTGTAAATCAAGAGAAGATTCGACTCTGTTTGGTATGGGAATTTATCAAGAAAGAGCCACTCTTTTGAAGACCATGGCACTCTCAGTAAAGCCGATGCGACAACATGCCACGCTGTCTGCGTTTGTGACTGTCACCGGTTTTTCTACACAGACGTGTGTGAGCACTTGAATGCTTCGCTCCGTCTTTCCTGGTGGAAACCCATATCATTTCTCTATATATTATTTCATTAGAAATCCTCATCCTTTCATTTCTCCTTTTTATTATAATTAGGGCACAATTGTGATTGGTTAGAAGAGTAGATGGGTTATAGGATCAACACATTTTTTTTTTTCAGGATAGAAAAGAGAGCTTTTCAGCTGGGCATGGTGGCTCACACCTATGATCCCAGCACTTTGGGAGGCTGAGGCTAGTGGATCATTTGAGGTCAGGAGTTCGAGACCAGCTTGACCAACATGGTGAAACACTGTCTGTACCAAAAATACAAAAAAAATGTACCAGGCATGGTGGCACGCATCTGTAATCCCAGCTACTCGGGAGGCTGAGGCATGAGAATCGCTTGAACTCAGGAGGTGGAGGTTGCAATGAGCCAAGATCCCACCACTGCCCTCCAGCCTGGACTATAGAGTGAGACCTTGTCTCAGAAAAAAAGAGGGCTTTTCAATTGTTGGTTAAAACATGGGACATTGGATCTGGTGGCACTAAGAATGCCTGCGCTGTAACACTCTGAGCTGATGTGTGGGGAACTGCTTTTCGATTACTTATGGGTTGCTGAAATACACTTCTTTGAATGCAGAGATTGGGCCCCTGATTATATCTGGGAGGCAAAAGCATCACCTTATAGGCACCTGGCAGGGTAAAATAAATGGATGCTTCTTAGAGGGCAACTGCTTTCTCACTTCCTGTTTCCCTTTTGTTTGCTGGGTAAAGCCAGATGCCTTTTACCTCTTTTATCAATGCTGGCTGTCTGAGGATTTTTTTTTTTTTTTTTTTTTTTGTGATGGAGTCTCGCCCTGTCACCCAGGCCAGAGCGCAGTGGTGCAGTCTTGGCTCACCGCAACCTCTACCTCTTGGGTTCAAGTGATTCTCCTGCCTCAACCTCCTAAGTAGCTGGGATTACAGGTGTCCACTGCCATGTTCAGCTAATTTTTGTGTTTTTAGTAGAGATGGGATTTCACCATGTTGGCCAGGCTGGTCTCAAACTCCCGACCTCAGGTGATTCACCTGTCTTGGCCTCCCAAAGTGCTGGGATTACAGGTGTGCTCTACCACACCCAGCTTATTTTTGTATTTTTAGTAGAGATGAGGTTTCACCATGTTGTCCAGGCTGGTCTTGAACTCCTGATCTCAAATGATCTGCCTGCCTCAGCCTCCCAAAGTGCTGAGATTACAGGCGTGAGCCACCATGCCTGGCCTGAGCAGAGTTTTCAAAAATGCTTCAAACTCTCCTTTAGCTCAGTTTCATTAGTCATTCCTTTACAGTACAGTTACAGTGGAGCTGCCAATCAGCTCAGGCCACACCCAGCCCACGGTCTCCGAAGGGCTGGGTCCCTGCTCTTTCTCTCTCCCTGAAAAGTGGCTGTTAATTTTCTTCTTTAGTCTCCTTTCTCCAGAAAGATCTTTCCCTTTACCTTATGGGAGTTTGATAAAACTGGCATCTCCAGCCTTCTTTTCCTTACGTTGGTTTTTCTGCCACAAAAGGCCCAGAGACATTGTCTATGGAAAGTTTGGCTGCGGCTGGGCAGGCATTTTATTGTATTGGAAAATTCCACTAGGATTTTCTATGATTACTAAAGAGCATGGGTCCTCAGTCAAACCCTCCACCACTTATAAGAAGCTTGTGACTTTGGGGAAGTGACTTAACCTCTCTGAGCCTCACTTTTTTTGTTTGGAAAGAGTGGTGTGATGGTAGGTTTTATGTGTTAACTCTTAGGGATACAGGGTGCACAGCTATTTGCCTAAACATCATTTGGGTGTGTTTGTGAGGGCATTTTGGGATGATTGTCATTTAAATTGGCAGATTGAGGAAAGCAGTTGCCCCTCCTAATGTGGGTGGACTGCATCCAATCCACAGAAGACCTGAATAGAACAAAAGTCTGGCCCTTTCCAAAGTAAGAGAGAATTCCTCCTGCCTGAAGGTTTTTAAACTGCACCATTGGCTTTTTTCTGCCTTTGTACTCAGACTGAAACACTGCTCTTTCCGGGTTTTGAGCCTGCTGGCCTTAGGACTGGAACTAACACCATCAGTTCTCTGGGGTCTCCAGCTTGCTGCCTCACCCTGCAGATGACAGCACTTGTTAGCCTCCATAATTGCATGAAATCTCTCTCTCTGTTTAGACATTGGTTCTGTTTCTCTGGAAAACTCCATTCAATACAGGCAGTGATAATATTTTGAGGATTAGATGATACAATGAATAGAATATGCTTAACACACAGTGAGTGCTTGGCACATATGATCTCCTCAATACACATCAGCTTTATCATGGAAATTGTTACGTATCATTATACAAAATATAATAAGATTTCAAACTTGTGTTCTCTTAAATGTCCTCTAAATTATTCAATGGAACAAAAAACTCTTCACTCATTTTTGTGTGTATGCAAACTTAATGTCTTTCAATAAAATTTTCCAAGTTACTGTATGTTTGCAAGGACATAATTCTGTTTGACTTCCCATCTTTCCAGTACTAGTAGTGAGCCTCATTAGCACATGAATGCTGGTGTCTGTGAGATGTGCTTGCCTTCACTGTCCTGTTTGCCTTGCCAGGTGGGCAATGGAAAGGACAAGCCATCTGTTATTGGCTGGAGGAAGGACCGACCATCTACTGTCTCAGTCTGCTCAGGCTGCCATACGAAATACCACATAGTACGTGACTTAAACAAGAGACATTTATCGTTCACTATTCTGGGGGCTGGGAATTCAAAGATCAAGGTGCTGGGTGATTTGATTCTCCAGTGAGGGCCCTCTTTTTGGCTTTCAGTTGAAAGCCTTCTTGTTGTATCCTCACAGGGGAGACAGAGAGAGCACGCAAGCATGAGAGAGAGTGCAGGAGAGAGAGGGAGAAATCAAGCAAGAGTGAGAGAGAGACAGAAAGGTATCTCTGGTGTCTCTTCTAATATGGACACATTGCATCACCAGGACCTTATGCTTATGATCTCATCTAAACATAATCACCAAAGCCCCATCTTCAAATACCCAAATACCATAACACTGGAGATTAGGGTGTCGGCTTCAACATATCAATTTGGGGGTGGAGGCACAAACATTCATTTCATAGCACTTCCTTTTCCAAAAATGCTCTTTAATCCCTCCCTGCCATCCTTGCTAGTCTCATGTGACAGATGAGGAAATTAAGACTCCACGATGTGCCTTAGGTTGCCCATAGCTGTACAACTTATAAGTGCGAGCTCCCCAAATAATTGCATTCATCCACAAGATCAGAGTTAACCGCAGCGTCATAGCCATCCAGGGAGCGTAGTGCCCCATTAAAAATAACAAAGCATAGAGACCCAGTCTGAACTGAAGATGTGTCTGTGGTTGGGGTTCAGGGTTCTTTGATTCCCAGATCTGCCACCCAGATATTTGACAAGTTACATCTACCTCTGGTGCTCATTTCCACATCTTTAAAACAGAAATAATAATAGTGCCTTTTTGTTGCTGAGAGGATTTTGTGGCATCATGCAGATGAAGTGGCTCTCAAGAGCCTGACTTAGTAAATGTTGGCTGCGCATTGGGCATTATTAGCTAAGATGTACAAACAGCAGAGGTTTGGTTTGTATGAGTAGATCATATTCCTGCCTGTTGTCATTGAGGGAGAGCAGAGTCCTAAGGGGAGGGGACACAAGTCAGGAGAATTCTAAGGGGTGGGGGATGTTTCTGTCTAATGTCTCAACAGTGGGTAAATCTGGGAATCTCATGAGCAAAATGTGGACGTGAAGAAGGAGGAAAAGCTGCTTGGAGGATTGGTGAAGGAGGAGGGAAAGGGAAAAAAAAGGAAAAAAACATTTAGGGGGTGCTAAGTGCCACGCATTTTCCATTTTTGCATCAGTGAATTGTAAAATCACACTGCAAGGCCGGGGATATTATCCCCATTTTATAGATGAGAGAGAAGAGGCCGGGCAAGTTAATGAACTGGTTCAAAGTATCACAGCTAGAGAGTTGGAGCCAAAGTGAGATCGCACAGCTATGCAGACTCTAAAGCCCTTGTCTGTATACTGAATCAAATTTCCCCTTTTGCTGGCTTAGGTAAACTGAGGCAGGAAGTGATGAGAAAGGATTAAGAGATGTCGGCTGCTCCTTAAACATCTCCCTTCCCAGTGTCATTTGCCATCCATAAACTCTTTCAAAATGTGATAACGGTTTTGATTTTCCTGTCATCTTGATTTGATATGAGAAATTTGGGATTTCCAAATTGACAGAAAACTCAATTTTAAAGATGCTGGAAGGCAAACATCTGTGAAAAATCACAGGAACAATGTCAACATCTGTCCCTGTGAAAGGAAATTGCTGAGGTTCTCAATTTACAGCCAGTCAATCAATCTTGGAGGCCAGGGTGCTTGCAAATTGAAATGCATGTTGAAGTTATAGGAATGACTAATTAATTTAGTTTGTATGCCTATAAGATTTTTCATTGTTTCCAGTTAAAAAAAATTCTCTTTTGAATAGGAAACGTGTGCATGCGGTAAAAAAAAAAAAAAAAAAAAAAAATTAAACAGTACCGGAAAAAGTATACAGTGAAAATTAAGTTTGTTTTTCATCCCAACCACCAGTTCTTCTTCTCCAAGGTCACAAGTGCTGCTGGCTTCTCTTGAAACTTTCCAGAGATACGATCTTTATGTAGAAAAACATAGGTATATATGTCTCCTCCCGGTTTTATAAATGATAGCCCATTGTACGTATTACACTGCATCTTGACTTCATTCAACAGTGTATCTTTGAGGTTTTTGCATAGCAGTCCATATAGACATTCCTTATTCTTTTTATCAGCTGTGTAGTATTCCAGTATATGGATGTGTATAAATTAATCAGTTCCCTCACGGTGGACGTTCAGGATGTTTTGTGTCATTCTCCACAATTTATGCTTGTATGTCCGTCTTGGTGTGTGTTCATCAGTAGGATACAAATCTAGAGGTGAGCCTCCTGGGCAGATAGGATGTGCATTTAAAATATGATGCCTTAGTGTAAAAGGAAGGTTTTCTTTTCTTTTTTCTTATTTTATTAAGAGACAGGGTCTCACTATGTTGCCCAGGCTGGTCTTGAACTCCTGGGCTCTAGCAATCCTCCCACCTTAGCCTCACAAAATGTTGGGATTACAGACATGGGCCACCATGCCTGGCCAGGTTTTCTTTTTTATCTTGGAGGGAGCATCACCCCCCTCAAGGAGATCAGATTGGTAAAGGTGGGATGCTGTGTCTAAGAGCTTAATGACTGTTCACAGATATTGTGGCTGCCCTTCTCTAATGTACCTGCTTCTTCAGGCCCAAAAGGTGGAAATTATGTTTGTTTCTTACTTCTTTGGGGCTTTGACTGTGCCATTGAGATTTTGTGCTCAGGGATTAAACTACCATGTATTTACAGTTACCCCAACCTGTAAGGTTTGATGCCTCTTTCTATCTTCCTTTCTTCCTTCCTTCCTTTTCTTTCTTTCTTTCTTTTTCTTCTTTCTTTCTTTTTCTTTCTTTCCTTCTTTCTTCTTTCTTTCTTTCTTCTTCTTTCTTTTTCTTTCTTTCCTCTTTCTCTCTCTTTTTCTCTCTCTCTTTCCCTCCCTCCCTCCCTCCCTCCCTCCCTCCCTCCCTTCCTTCCTTCCTTTCTTCCTTTCTTCCTTTTTTTTTTTCCCTTGCTTTGTTACCCGGGCTGGAGTGCAGTGGCATGATCATAGCCCACTGCAGCCTTGAACTTCTGGGATCAAGGAATCTTCCTGCCTTGGCCACCCTGGGATTACAGGTGTGAACCATGGCACCCAGCCTTGGCCACTTTCTTTATTCTAAACTTCTTTGTCCCATACTTTCCTTCTTTTTCCTGGATCCATCCACACCAGCCTCCCTTGTCACTCCAGTGATAGGACACTCAGTCTTGCCAAGTCAATGTAAACCCAGTCTCTTCTCATTTAAAACCTAGTCTCTTTGGTAAACAGTCAATTCAGGATTCTCAAGTCAATCTGGGTTTTAAATCTTAATTGGTTCAGTTTCTTATATCTTTGTCCTTCCACTTTGGTCACTGGCTTGGCTCTGGGTGCTGCACCACTCAGACCTCTGTTCAGAAACACCAAAGCCCTCTTTCCCCACAGCTGCTGGGAGACCTGGCTGCTCACAGGTCATAGCAGAGTCTTGACTCTGGCAGGAAGGCACCTGCAGGAAGCTACCTAGTGCTGGGAAATCCTCCCTCACCTCCAAGGCATCCCATAATCCTGGAGGGTTATAAAGGCTCAGTCCCTTGCTCCTCCCTATGGGAGTGTATTAGTCGGGGTTCGCTAGAGGGACAGAACAAATAGGATAGATGTATATAAAAAGGGGAGTTTATTAAGGAGTATTCACTCACACGATTACCAGGTGAGGTCTCACAATAGGCCGTCTGCAAGCTGAGGAGCAAGGAAGCCAGTCCAAATCCCAAAGCCTCAAAAGTAGGGAAGCTGACAGTGCAGCCTTCAATCTGTGGTCAAACGTCCAAGAGTCCCAAAGCTGAAGAACTCAGAGTCCGATGTTCAAGGGCAGGAAGCATCCAGCACGAGAGAAAGATGAAGGCTGGAAGACTCAGCCAGTCAAGCCCTTCCACGTTGCTCTGCCTGCTTATATTCTAGCTATGCTGGCAGCTGATTAGATGGCGCCCACCCAGATTGAGGGTGGGTCTACTTTTCCTAGTCTGCTGACTCAAATATTAATCTTTTTTGACAACACCCTCACAGACACACCCAGAAACAATACTTTGCATCCTTCAATCCAATTAAGTTGACACTCAGTATTAACCATCACAGGGAGTGCCTCAGGGGTCCTGGCAACTGTTCCACAGTGCTGCTCCCCTCTCTGCCCAATACTGCTTCCTTGCTTTCCAGCAGGTTCTCCTCCCAGTAAACCCCCTGCACCCAGATCTCCATCCTGCAGGTTGTCTCTCTAGAAACCTGACCTATGACAGGCTTATAAACATCACAACAGGGTATGGGTGTGGGTCAGGAGAACTACTACTCTCATCTGCCGAGGGTCCTATGCCAGGACCCCTGGGGAGGGATGATGTCCCTGTTGTTCATCTGGGTGATCATCTAACTCCTGATGAGCCCAGGAGTTAGAGATGGGCCTGGGCAACAAAGTGAGACCCCATCTCTACAAAAAAAAAAAAAAAGTCAAAAAATTAGCCAGATGTGGGGCATGCCCCCAGCTACTTGGGAGGCTGAGATGGGAGGATAGCGTTAGCCTGGGAGGTCGAGGCTGCAGTGAGCTATGATTGCACCACTGCTCTTCATCCTGGGTGACAGACTGAGACCCTGTCTCAAAAAAGTTGTCATGGTCCTATGACATTTTTTCAGGTCCTATGCAGGGGTGCACTTGGAGGTGGTTTCTGGTTCTACCTGACTGTCTTCTTTCAGCCTGGTTCCATTTGTTGACTCTGCTACCTAGAAGTGAAAGAATATGGCATCTTTCTCATCTCTATATGGTCCCCATGCAGTAAGGAGTTGACTCAGCCGGTCTGGGGAGTTCAAATCCTGCACATTCCAAAGAAAGCTCTGGCTCTTGACTGGCTCCTGGGAGATAACTGCTAAGTCTTTGGAACATTCTGCCTAATAAGAGTGTCTTTGTTTACCTGTGGCCTCAGGCTGAGCTAGCCAGTCCATGCTAACAATGCAATTTATGGTGAATGTCTGTTTTTGTATGTATTAGTTTGACCTCTAGAGGGGCTGGAGACTGAGTAACAAAAGTTAGCCATGCAGGTGCTCCATGCCTGGGTGATGAAATGCTGATAAAACCTCTGGACACCAAGGCTTGGGGGAGCTGCTCTGGCTGGCAGTACTTTGTATATATTGCTAATTGTTTCTTGGAGCATGATATAGCTTGGCTGTGTCCCCACCCAAATCTCATCATGAATTGTAGCTCCTACAATTCCCACATGTTGTGGGAGGGACCTGGTGGGAAGTAATTGAATCACAGGAGTGGTTTCCCCCATACTGTTTTCATGGCAGTGAATAAGTCTCATGAGATCCGATGGTTTTATAAGGAGAAACCCTTTCACCTGGCTCTCATTCTCTCTTTGCCAGCTGCCATGTAAGACATGCCTTTGCTCTCCCTTGCTCTTCTGCCATAATTATGAGGCCTCCCCAGCCACGTGGAACTGTGAATCCATTAAACCTCTTTTTCTTTATAAATTACCCAGTCTCAGGTATGTCTTTATCAGCAGCATGAAAACAGACCAATACAGAACATTAGGAGCTCTCCTTCTAACTCTACTGGGAGAAGACAACTGGAAACTTACCCCTGGTCTCTCTTGGAGAGACCTATGCACTTGTACCTTTGTAGATTTTAATTTATATCCTTTCAGTGCAATAAACAATGTTCATGAGGATAATGGCTTTTCTGATTCTGTGGGTCCTTCTAGCAAATCAGTGGGTCTGAGGGCAGTCTTGGAGACCCCTGATAACAGTCACTGTAGCCAGGGACCATCTTCTGTTTAGCTTATTTCAGAGGAAGATATCATAGGTAACGGGTGTTGGGGGTGCAGGAAAACATTCCTGTGTTCTAGTTCTTGTTCTAGGTGCTGGTGATAGAACTGTGAACCAAAGGTCATTTGCCTTCAAGGAGCTTATATTCAAGTGGAGAATATGGACAACACTTCCCTCACAAACAAACAGACTTTGAAATCTGACAAATAAATATTAGTATTCAGTGAAGTGTTAATGAGTTTCTGTGAGCACATACAATCCTTACCAGAGTTTATCTCATCCTGCCTGAGCTAGCCCCTGCCTGCCTCCCCAGCCCATATATTTTGCCACACCCTTTTCATTCTTCCCAACATTCCAATTCCTTCAACACACGGCACTCCTTCTCACCCCAGGGCCTTTGCACATTACTATCTCTGTATAAATGCATTCCTCTCACTTGGCACCTGGATAACTCCTCATTGTCCTAGTCTTAGCTTAAATGTCATCATCTGGCCAGGCATGATGGCTCACACCTGTAATCCCAGCACTTTGGGAGGCTGAAGTGGGAGGTTCACTTGAGCCCAGGAGTTAGAGACCAGCCTGGGCAACAAAGTGAGACCCCATCTCTACCAGAAAAAAAAAAATCAAAAAATTAGCTGGATGTGGTGCTGCATGCCTGTAGTCCCAGCTACTTGGGAGATTGAGGTGGGAGGATCATGTGAGCCTGGAAGGTCGAGGATGCAGTGAACTGTAATTGCACCACTACACCTCATCCTGGGTGACAGAGTGAGACTGCTGTCTCAAAAAAAAAAAAAAAAAAAAATTCATGACCTTGGGGAAGCCCACTTGGATACTCTCCTCTTTCCCCAGACCAGCTGGATCTACCATCAAGGGCTGTTATAGTATGCATCCAATTCTCTCTCTCTTTCTCTCGCTCTTTTTTTTTTTTTTTTTTTTTTTGTAGAGGTACAGTCTCACTGTATATTGCCAGGACTGGTCTTGAATTCCTGGGCTCAAGCAATCCTCCCACCTTGGCCTCCTAAAGTGCTGGGATTACAGGTGTGAGCCCCCATGCCTGGCCTGTTACCTTTCATTTTTATTTCAGTCATCATTCTGAGTGGCTGGGCATATGGATGTGTTGATTATTGAAATAAATCATTTAGGCAAATTGTTATGGGCCCCATGTAAATTCAGAATCCAGCCCTGGATCTGGTCTGTAATTCTTCCCAGCCACCACTCTTCCCTGTTGGAGTCCGAGTTCTTCACTCTAGACCTGCAGTGGGAAGCTTTCCAGGGACCAGCCAGTTCCACTGCCCCCAGAGCCATCCCTCACCTGCTGACCTCTTCCTATGTTAGCTGCCCCCTCACTGCCTGCTGCCCTTCCCTGGGCCAGCTGATACGAGAGCTGGTGATTACTTGAAATGCTCTCTGCAGAAGATAAATGAGAGGGGAATCTCAGCAGGCATTGAGCTCTATACCTAACGACTGGCAGTTGGGGCTTCTAATTTTAGGCCTGGGGAGGAAGCTGATTTCTGTGATGAAGGTGGCCACACGCTTTATCAAGGGCCAATTTAGCAAAAATCTAAAATGTATATGAAGCTGTGGTAAGTCTGAATTTTCTTGGTATTTATGCTGGAAGGTTACTTATGAGCGTTTGCTGTGTGACCGCATTGCGGTATTAATCATAGGTGGCATTAGAATTCTCTAAAATAACAGCCATAAGGCATCAGGGCAATTGCGGCTTGTATTAAGGGAATGGTCCTTTTTTTTCTTGCTGAAGTTAGGCAGCATGAGGCTGGTGTGTTTTTCCGTAAGGCACCAAGGCATCTGAGGGTTTGCACTGGGAATCCCTGGGCTCTCTGAGCCCTCTGGCTACCTAGGGTCTTCTACTTGCCAACACAGCCTTGGGTTCTCTGCTTCCTGTTGGGGTGACAGGAACACATTGGTGGTCTCTGATGGATATACCAGGTGCTCTGCCTAATTTTTCTGCTTGCTTCCAGGGGTAACTCCAGCCCCATCCCTTGAAGGTGAATTTTATGTTGTTTATATATTTTTTGGCTTAGGTACGTTTGATTTGGGTTATATTTGCATCATAAAGAATCATGACTATTGCAAATCATTATATAGAAAAGCGATTTTATTCTTGAGCCTGAGATATTCACAGTGAAAATGACAACACATTATTTCTGAGACACCTGCTGGGGGCATCCACCACTTCCCCCCAACCCATTCTCTCTACTCACCTCCAAACAATTTTATCCAAAAGCCAGCTCAGCTGACTGTACAACCACAAGGGATTTAGAGTTAGATGGATATGCCATTTATCAGCTGAATGATCTTGGGCATAATACTCAAACTTTCTGTGCTTCTGTTTTCTCATCTTTAAATGGGGATAGCACAGGGTTGGTGTGAGGAATAAATGAGTTATTATTGTCATAGTAATACACTAATATATAGTTAAATATAATTCTATCTGTCAGATGTAGATGGGGTGGAGAATGCCTTGGAAGTCATTTCTTCCTACAGAATAAGTGATATGGTTTGGCTGTGTCCCCACCCAAATCTCATCTTGAATTCTAGCTCCCATAATTCCCATGTGTCATGGGAGGGACCCAGTGGGAGATAATTGAATCATGGGGGCAGTTCCCCCATACTGTTCTCATGGTAGTAAATAAGTCTCATAAGAGCTGATGGTTTTATAAGGGGTTTCCCCTTCTGCTTGGCTCTCATTCTCTCTTGCCTGCTGCCATGTAAGACGCGCCTTTTGTCTTCTGCTATGATTGTAAGGCTTCCCCAGCCATGTGGAACTGTGAATCCATTAGATGTATTTTTCCTTATAAATTACTCAGTCTGGGGTATGGGGGCATGTCTTTATCAGCAGTGTGAAAACGGTACAATAAGGAAGTACCTTAAGGTAAGATAATAAGTACAATAAGGAAGGAAGACTGCAATCCAGTCTTATCTCCCAGAGCCTTGACACTGAAAGATGGTAACCAACGCTTTGTCTTGGACAATCCCTCCTACCTGCTGGGGAGACAATGGAGCAAATCCAGCAGAAGATGGAGGGGAAGTGCTGGCTGAGTTTCTTGGCACCCCTTGCCTTTTTTTACCCTCTTCCTCAGCTCCCTGATCACCATATTCTCCCTGTGTCTTTTGGCTCCTGAGATCAGTTGTTGATGAAATGCTGGGCTGGGCTCACTCCCAGAGGGGGAGGAAATGGATGTGGGAACCCTCATGAGGAGATGGGCAGTTACCGGGTCCCAGAGAACCAATGAGGGCTTTATCCTACAGTCAGAGTTCAACACCAGCCCCTCCCAGAGTCAATCACACCCTGCCTTCCACTATTTCACTGTCTGCCATGAACTAACAGACAGTGGTTGTGTTGCCCTCAGATTCATAGGCTGAACTCTAACCCCAATGTGATGGTATCAGGAGGTGAGGCCTTTGGGAAGTAATGAGGTCATGAGGGTGGAGCCCTCATGAAAAGGATTAGTGCCCTTGTAAGGAGAGATATGAGAGAGATGATATCTGTCTCTCCACCACATGAAGACACAGTGAGAAGGCAGCCATCTGCAAGCCAGGAGAGAGTCCTCACCAGACCCTGACCATGCCAGCACCCTGATCTCAGACTTCCCAGCCCCCAGAACTGTGAGAAATAAATTGCTGTTGTTTAAGCTTCACAGTCAATTATAATTTGTTATAGCAGCTCAAGCGAACTAAGACACTACCCTGACACTGTGTTTCAGAAATGACAAAGTTTGGGCTGGGCGTGGTGGCTCACTCCTGTAATCCCAGCACTTTGGGAGGCCGAGGCAGGTGAATCACCTGAGGCCAGGAGTTCAAGACCAGCCTGGCCAACATGGTGAAACCCTGTCTCTACTAAAAATACAAAAATTAGCAAGGTGTGGTGGTGCACACCTGTAATCCCAGCTACTCTGGAGGTTGAGGCAGGAGAATCACTTGAATCTGGGAGATGGAGGTTGCAGTGAGCCAAGGTTGTACAACTTGTACTCCAGCCTGGGTGACAGAGTGACACTCTGTCTCAAAAAAAAAAAAAAGATGAGATTTGACTTCACAAACTAAAACTTTTGTTCAGAGAGAAGAGGAAAATGGAGGATGATGGGGGAGTAGTCTGTGGATACCACCCATGCTCCCAAAGATATGAGACATAGAATTGATCTAAGTGCCACAAAGCAGAATTTTTCTGACTACATTCTGTTTCTCCTGTGATAATTCAGCTGCTTTCAGATTCCTCTCAGACGGTGCTGAGAATCCAGAGGGAGTTTTCTTTGTGCTCCAGAACATAGTGGCCTCTTGCATTCATTCCCTACCAGAAATACTGTCTCATTCACCAGCTATTTTCTCAGCCAATAATTTTTGTCCACCCCCCATTCCTCCTTCAGAAACTTGCCCTTCCCAGAGCCCTAGGAGATCCAGAACCCCATATATAGGATTCTTTTGGCTCTGGCCATGGCTGTGTACCAAGGGATTGGATATGGGATTACAGCCAGGCCATGTGGACTCTCTCCCAGGAATTTTGAGTTGAAAGTCTCTGAGCTCATCTCTGGAAGGTGCTTGAAACTAGAGGGGGATAGAAAGTTGATACAATATAGTCACGTTTGGCCTGTGGACAATTGCAATAGAAAAAACTGATATGAAGGGTGATATGGTTTGGCTGTGTCCCCACCTAAATCTTGAATTGTAGCTCCCATAATTTCCACATGTCATGGGAGAAACATGGTGGGAGGTAATTGAATCATGGGGCGGGTTTTTCCCATGCTGTTCTCATGATAGTGAATAAGTCTCACGAGATCTGATGGCTTTAAAAAGGGAGTTCCCCTGCACACGTTCTCTTGCCTGCCACCATGTAAGACATGACTTTGCTCATCATTCACCTTCTGCCATAATTGTGAGATCTCCAAAGCCATGTGGAACTGGGAGTCCGTGACATCTTTTTCTTTATAAATTACTCAGTCTTGGGTATGTCTTTATTAGCATTGTGAAAACAGACTAATACATGGTG
Organism: Pongo pygmaeus; assembly: GCF_028885625.2. Taxonomy (NCBI): domain Eukaryota; kingdom Metazoa; phylum Chordata; class Mammalia; order Primates; family Hominidae; genus Pongo; species Pongo pygmaeus. Next base: position 18,743,308 of record NC_072391.2, read on the forward strand.
GGGTGGAGAGAGAGAGAGGGAGAGAGGGAGGCGAGAGTGAGAAGGTGGGGGAGAGAGAGTGAGAGAGAGAGAGAGAGAAAGAAAGAAGAGATCGAGAACACAATACAGACTTAGGAAGGACAGACTGGGAGCTCCCAGAAAGACAGAGACAGGCTATGTTGACTCCTGCTATCTTTCTATCCCAAAACCCTGCTGTGCTTTCTGACTTTGGTTCTGTGGGATGCTTTATTTAATAGGTTGAACTGTGTTCTCTGAAGAGATATGTTGAAAGCCCTAACACCTCAGTACCCCAGAATGTGACCTCTGTTGGAAACAGGGTCATTGCAGATGTAATTATGAAGATGTGATACTGGAGTAGGGTGGGCCCTTAATCTAATATGAGATTGTCCTTAGAAGAAGTGGGAAATTTGGACACAGACCCGGAGGGAAGACCCCCGTGTGACAACGGGGATAGCGATTGAAGTTCCATTTTAGTATATGTGCTGCCGAAGCAAGCACAAGGTAGAGATTGAAGTGAAGCTCCTACAAGCCCAGGAACACCTATGGTTACCAGAAGCCAGGAAAGGAAAGGATGGGATCTTCCCCAGAGGCTCCTAAGGGGGTACAGCTCTGTGAACCCCTTGATTTTGGGCTTCTGCCCTCAAGAATTGTGAGAGAATAAATTTCTCTTGTTTCAAGCCACCTCATTTGTGCTGTTTTGTTAATCATCCTTAGGAAATCAATATACCCTTTATCCTTCTTGAATGAGCTCTGTACCTTATAATGAGATTATTGCAGTCTAAAAATCTAGAACCAGTTGCAGGAACATCACAGACAAGGGAAAGTATTGAACCACACCATGGATGAGTGATAAGAATAGAAAAGAAGGGCACTTCACCTCTGTGGTATTCTTTGCAAAAACTCATGACCTGAGTCTAGTCATGAGAAAAAAAAATCAGACAAACTCAAATGGAGGTTAATGTGGTTTGGCTTTGTGTTCCCACCCAAATCTCATCTTGTGGCTCCCATAATTCCCATGTGTTGTGGTAGGGACCTGGTGGGAGATGATTGAATCATGGGGACAGGTCTTTCCCATGCTATTCTCATGATAGTGAATTAGTCTCATGAGATCTGATGGTTTTTAAAAATGGGAATTTCCCTGCACAAGCTCTCTTTGCCTGCTGCCATCCAGGTAAGATGTGACTTGCTCCTCCTTGCCTTCCACCGTGATTGTGAGACCTCCCCAGCCACATGGAACTGTAAGTCCAATAAATCTCTTTCTTTTGTAAATTGCCCAATCTCAGGTATGTTTTTATCAGCAGCATGAAAATGGACTTATACAGAGACATTCCTGCAAAATCCCTCCCCAGTACTCCTGAAAACTGCCAAGCTCTGTAGAGTTCGAGTTAGAATACCTTTTCTTGTTGAAAATGTGAATGAAGTATGCATGTGCATTGACTGTTGAATTCACTTTTGTGCCATTTTTGTAAATACAATAGTTTTGCACAACCTTAGAAAAATAAGGAAAGGCTGAAGAAGCTACACATTTGCTTTGTGTGGTTTCTAATGTGGTTTTATTTTACATTAAAAGGTTTAGACAATGGATCCTCATGGCAGTTGCTGGTGACTTACCTTGTAGTTGTAAAGCTGGGTTCTTGTTTTCTTTTTCTTCTAAATGAAATTATTATTATTATTATTATTATTATTATTATTATTATTATTATTTTGAGACAGCCTCTTACTCTGTTACCCAGACTGGAGTGCACTGGTAAGTCATAGCTCACTGCAGCCTTGAACTCCTAGATTCAAGGGATCCTCCCATCTCAGTTTCCCAAGTAGCTGGGACCACAGGCAGGTGCCTTCACGCCCAGCTAATTTTTAAATTGTTGGTAGAGACAAGGTTTCCATATGTTGCCCAGTCTGGTCTCTAACTCCTGTGCTCAATTGATCCTCCTGCCTCAGCCTCCCAAAGTACTGGGATGATAGGCGTGAGCCATTGCACCTGGCTGAGGCCTTGTTTTCTTGCTGGCTGTAAGCTGGGGACCTCTATCAGCTTCTAGAGGCCACCTGCATTCCTTGACATGGCCCTGGCACAACATGGTAGCTTACTTCCTCCTAGCCAGCAAGGGAGTCCCTAAGTCTCCTAAGGGGAAATCTTATTTGATGAAACATGATCAAGGGAGTGACATTTGGCACCTTTGCCATATTCTATTGATTAGAAGCAGGTCACAAGTTCCATCTTCTCTCAAGCAGGGAGGCTTGTACAAGGGAGTCACCTTAGCTGTGTGCAATCAGGAATACAGCCCAGAGGCCATGCCTGACAGTTAAGAGGACTCAGTGTGATCACGCTGATCAATATGAAGTGGGTTAGGCAGCTGCCAGTGCTAAATTCTCTTTGGGAGTTTTCCAAGAACCAGCCCTACCCATGCGTATCTCTCTGGGTAAACCTCCTGCGACTTGGGAGTCACCTTAGCTGTGAGAACCATTTTTGGAACTTACCAGCAAAAATGACAGCCCAGGGTATTCCAGGCAGCTGCTTCTCCAGCTCCAGGCAATTGATTTTGGCCCTGTCTTGCAACCGAAATGGAATCGTTTTGAGGGGATGGTCTCCTCGCTCTGGATCCACCAGCAGCAGATGCTCCAGCCGAAGACATGTGTCCACTCTGATCAAGGTTGAGAGAATCAAATTAATTTATTTTATGACCCGAGGCAAGCTTGAAATTGGCTCTTCCGACATGAAAAAGGAGAGGCAGGAGTGGCTTGCCTGACTCGCTACTCTCCTTCTCCTTCCGCCTCCACCTCCTTCCCAGCAGGGCTCCAGCAATTTAATTGGGGTGGGATTCCTTCCACTGAGCAAGGCAGTCTGTCATGCGCTGCTGCAGTAGGGGCCATGCCAGAGACAGCTTTTTGAAGCGGCATCTGTGGGCAGACATTTGGGCAACACCAACAGGCTGGCAAGCCCTGGTCGATTTTTAGTGACCTCTTAGAAGTAGATGGCAGGGACTGTCAGCCGTGCTGGAAGTGGGAGAGAGCAGAAGGGGTCAAAGACAAGCCTTGCCTGGGAAGAGCATCTTTGTGGTCCTGTAATTGATGATTGGGGTGGGGAGCATTGAAACGTTTCCCCTGAATCACAGCCTTCAGTGAGAATGGCTTTGGCTTCTGTTTGGACGGTGTGTTGAGAGCTGGGTAACCATATGTCTTCATTTGCTGCAACAGTCCCTGTTATGACTGCTTTCCTGGTTTTGCCTGTCTTGAAAGCATTCTGGTTTGGGTGATAAATTATATGTTCATCCTAATTCTGGGTTTCACAGTCTCAGCACTGTGGACATTTTGGGCTGGATAATCCTTTGGGTGAGGGTTGTCCTGTGCACTGTAAGGTGTTTCGCAGCATTCCTAGGCTCTGCCCACTAGATGCCAGTAGCACAACCCCCTGCCCCACTGTCATTGCCAAATGTCCCCTGGGGGGAGGAGGAGGAATCACCCCTGTTCAGAACCATGGCCCTCTTTTAAGGGCACTGTTGAATCCTTCCTTCTGATACCATTTGGGGGTAACTTGAGTATTTGGTTCATGTTCTGGAAGGAAAAACTCCACATAGTGATTCTGGGTTCATTTAGCCTATGTAGGCTTCATTTTTCTTTTTTAGACCAGTGTCTCACTTTTTGAGGGGAGGGGCGGGACCTCTCCTCCATTCTCAGCCTATGTGTTTTGGGTGACTCGAGAGACTGCGTTTGGTGGATGGGAGAATGCCATTCTCCTGGCTATTGTGATTGATTCAGAAACCTGCCTTTAAGTTGGTTCAAAGAGCATCAGTGGCAGGACTTCTGTTAGGTGGATAGGGAAAGAGGGGCTCTCTTTTTGCTGGGGTTGCAAACCTGGTAGGGTGGAAACCTGGAGCTGCTGATGGTCATCTCATCACCCTGGGGGAGAGCCTGCCTGAGAAGGAAATCACAGGAGAGCCGAGCTGAGAGAGGAGAAGGAAAGCCAATCACACTGCCTAACAGCCTGTATCCCCTCCAACCTGATGACAGATCTCACCTAGAGTGAATTTCTCAGTGAAGCCAGTTTGAGTTGAGTTTCTGTCAACTTGCAACTCAAAAAGGCCACGTGTTGCCATGAGGTATTTCTCTGTTCCCTTTCCTAATCCAGAGATTAGGTAACTTTAATTCTGCTAATGCTCAGTTTTGTCTCATCAAATGGAAACACACAGAAGTCTCTGATCTTGCCCCATCAACCCTTCCCATTACCTCTAGGGCTCAGCCAATGCTGCTGGTATCTTTTGCTTCATTTTTTCTTTTCTTTTCTTTTGTTTCTTTATTTTGTTTTTTTTTTTTTTTATGAGGCAGGGACTTGCTGTGTCACCCAGGCTGAAGCGCAGTGTTGTGATCACGGCTCACTGCAGCCTCAACCTCCTGGGCTCAAGTGATCCTCCCACCTCAGCCTCCTGAGCACAGGTGCACACCACCATGGTTGGCTAGTTTTTTAAATTTTGTATGTAGAGAGGGGAGTCTTACTCTATCATTCAGGCTGGTCTCAAACTCCTGGGCTCCAGCAGTCCTCCCACCTTGATCTCCCGAAGTGTTAGGATTACAGGTGTGAGCCACTGCTTCTGGCTGCCTCCTTTTTCTTAAACTTTCAAGACTCTGTAGAAATAATACCTACTCCTTTTCATTCCTCCTTGTCTCCTGTCTTCCTTTCCAACATTATAGCCCTCTTTCCATTATTACCCACATTTACAAAAGGTCCTTGTAACTTAATGGCATACCCAGACGGAAATAATGTTCTCTGGGTTAATTATCTAGTTTGCTACAATCTCCTGTACCAGATTCTACCCAGCCTGCTCTGATTATAAAGGGGACTATTGAGAAACATCTGCAAAAATGCACAAAACCATAAGAATTCCCATCCCAAGACCCAGAGCAGATGGCTTTTGGATTATTCCCTTCTCTTTTTCTGTCATGTGTTTACATAATTGAGTTCATCATCTATATGAAGTCTTACATACATATATTTTTATAAAGATATAAAATTATACAATCACCCCAATTAAAAGGCATGAACATTACTTTAATAATTGGAAGAAGATTTCATTGTACGAACATAGCATAATTTCAAAAACATTTTACTGTTGGTTGACACTTCATTTTTTACCATTTGCAATAATGTGATGGCTTCCTTGGGCATACATCTTTGTCCTCAACTGGATGTACTCCCCTAAAATAAATTTCTAGGAGTGGACCTTCTGGGTCAAAGCGAGTATTTGTAAGGCTCTTGATACATATGGCCAAATGACCTTCCAGAAAAATTGTGCCTGTTTACATGCCCACCAGTGGCATGGAAGGGTCAGATGTCAGAATCATGATTGCAATTATTGATAAAGATCCAGCTAGTTCCAGTTTTGCCAACAATATTAACACCACCAACACGTCCACCGATAATAATAATAACAATAGTGGTATGATAAATAAAATAGGTGATATGGTTTGGCTGTGTGTCTCCACCCAAATCTCATCTTGAATTATAATCACCAGGTGTCGAGGGAGGGAGCCGTAAGCCCCACGTGTTGAAGGAGGGATGTGATTGGCTCATGGGGGCGGCTTCTCCCATGCTGGTCTCATGATAGTGAGTGAGTTTTCATGAGATCTGATGGTTTTAAAAGTGGCAGTTTTTTCCTGTGCTCTCACTTCTCCCTCCTATCGCCTTGTGAAGGTGTCTGCTTCTCCTTCTGCCATGATTGTAAGTTTCCCGAGGCCTCCCCAGCCCTGCAGACCTGTTGTGAGTCAATTAAACCCCTTTTCTTTATCAATTACCCATTCTTGGCCAGTTCTTATAGCAGTGTGAGAATGGACTAATACAATAGACTTATTGGGAACTTGTAATATTCTAGCTGTTACTAAAAATTTCACACATTATTTCATTTAGTCCATCCAGTAACCTAGAGATTAGGTATTATTATAATTCCCCCATTTATAAAATAGGATAATAAGGTACAAAGAGGTTAAGCATCTTGCCTAATGACCACAGCCAGTAAATGGTGGATCTTAGATTTGATGCCAGGATCTGACTTCTTCAAGCATTGTTTACTGTTTTATTATGACGGAGATGACTAGTTGGATGTAATTCTACCTGAATGGCTAGCTTTACTGTGTACAGCTCACCAAAGATCTACGTTGAGGAAAAACATTGCTATACATTGCAAATAAAAGCCAGGGCTCTGGTATTAATGTTTCCCAGTCTCTCCCTCCTAAAGACATTGTCACCCTCCCAGCCAGGTGTGTGGTAGAGGGAAACGACTCTCCTGATTCTATAAATTCCAAAGAATTCCCATTAACCATCTTTCTAAGCCAGTTTGCTTTCTTTCAACATGCACTTTCTGCAAAATGCCATCTGCACCTGTTTCCTGGGGAAACCATATCTCTGAGGTGGGTAAGTTCTCATTGTGAAGATGGGGACTTGTCTAATGTTTGGCGTTCCCTTTTTGGGGGCACGTACAGTGATTTCTGAACTGACTTGAAAGGCCATTAACTTGGTTTTTACTGCCTTTTCTGACTTGCAAATTTAATGCCTGGCTCCCAACATGTGTGAATGGACAAACAGCATCAGCATCATCTGGGAACTTGCTAGAAATAAAAATTCTCAGGCTTTACCCTAGACTGACAGAACCAGAAATTCTGAGGGTAGGTTCCGGAAGTCTGTGAGTTTACAAATCTTCCAGGTGATTCTGATCTGTGCTAAAGTTGGATCTACTGCTCTAAACCTTAGTTTCTTCCTTTATAAAATAATAGTAGTAGTAGCTGTAGCAGTAATAATAATATTGGCCTTATGGTTATAGGGGGAATTCCATGAGTAATTTGAGTCCTTGGCACTGTGCTTGGCATACAGTAGGTGCTTAATAAGTGGTAGTTGGCATCACTATCTCTGAACTGTGAAGGTTTCTGTGCTTAACCTATGCAGTATTTATCAGCCCCGCATCCCACTCCGTTCAGGGATGGCCCTTCTCCTGCCTGTGGGTCTGGTGGGACCACTCTGCAAAGTTTCTTACGCCCAGCTCTTCTATCATGGTGTGACCAAAGCACGGCCCATCAAATGCTTGTCTTTTGGGAATTTGCATCTTAAGGAGAGATCATCAAGGATGTAGAGTGATTAGAGTCCAGTCATTCCACGACCCTGCAGCCTAGTGCTTTTCAATCTTTAATCTGCTTAACGCTAACTGGGGGATCTTGTTCGAGGGCAGATTCTGACTCAGAAGGTCTGGGGTGGTTCTGAGACAGAGTCTGCATTTCTGACGAGCTCTACTGGAGATGGTGATGCCAGTACTGCTGGTTTCTGGACCCACAGTGCAGTTGCATCCCGAGAGTAGTGAATCTCATTTTTCAACCTCACCTTAGAATCACCTAGGGGAGGTGTGAAACAAGACAGATAGTGCCACCTGAGCCAGTTAGATCTCAGTTTATTTCCTTTTTGCCTTGCCTTGCTCTGTCTTGCCCTGCCTTGCCCTGTCAGGGTCTCCCTCTGTCATCTAGGCTGGAGTGCAGTGGTACAATCTTGGCTCACTGCAATCTCCACCTCCTGGGCTCAAGCTATCCTTTTGCCTCAGTCTCCTGAGTAGCTGGGACTACAGGCATGCGCCACCACACCCAGCTATTTTTTGTATTTTTAGTAGAGATGAGGTTTTGCCATGTTTCCCAGGCTGGTCTTGAACTCCCGGGCTCAAGTGATCTGCCCGCCTTGGCCTCCCACAGTGTTGGAATTACAGGCATGAGCCACCGTGCCTGGCTTAAATCTCAATTTCTGAGTGTGAGGGCCCATCATCAGTGGTTTCTAAAAGTCTCTTTGGTTGACTGTTGGCTGCAGTGAGGATTGAGATCCACCACCATAGACAGATGGTCCAACTGGAACCCCCTCAAGTCTGGGAACTCTATTCTTTCTCTGATCCTGTAAGTTTCCCCCTTTTTATTGTAAAGATTTGGTTCTGTTGGCTGGGCATGCTGGCTCACGCCTGTAATCCCAGCACTTTGGGAGGCCAAGGTGGGCAGATCACGAGGTCAGCAGTTCGAGACCAGCCTGGCCAATATGGTGAAACTCCGTCTCTACTAAAAATACAAAAATTAGCTGGGCATGGTGGCGTGCGCCTGTACTCCAGCTACTCAGGAGGCTGAGGCAGAAGAATCGCTTTAACCCAGGAGGTGGAGCTTGCAGTGAGCCAAGATCGTGCACTACACTCCAGCCTGGGCGACAGAGTGAGACTCTGTCTCAAAAAAGAAGAAGAAGAAGAAAAAAAAAATTTTTTTTTGGTTCTGTTGCTTGCAAACTAAGAACCTTAACTGACAGAGCCTCGGAAATGAGAAAGAGAGTCAAGGTGAGTGTTCACCCTCTGGGCTCTCCAGCTGCAGATCCTCTTGCTTCTCTGTGCTTCTCTTTGGGATGACACCACACAGACATTAAACCTTTTGGAGGGCCCATACAGTAATTTCTGAACCGACTTGAAAAGCCATAAACTTGGTTTTTACTGCATTTTCTGGCTTGCAAATTTAACGCCTGGCTCCCAACATGTGTGAATGGACAAATAAAAGAGGAACTGTCCCTTCCTCTCTTTGCCCCCATCAAGGGCCACCTGAGAAACTGTCTCTCTGGGATAGCTTTGCTCTTTCTTCAGTCCCAGGTCTGGATTTTGCGGGTGACAGCTTCACCAGTATGTGACAAGCCATGCCAGGTGACCAGAGTGTGAACCAGCCTGCTCACCTGTCAGGTGGTGGTAATGAAAACCGATGGACCTGGCACGGTAGCTCAACACCTATAATCCTCACAATATGGGAGTCTGAGGTGGGAGGATCACGAGGTCAGGAGTTCAAGACCAGCCTGGCCAATATGGTGAGAGCCTGAAGTACTGGGAACAGAGGGTGACTGAGGCAGAGTCAGCCTTAAAAGATCAGTCTCTAAAAAGGACTTCAAATGCCTGCCTTTGGGGAGAGGGATTTGATGGGAGAAGGGCTGGGGTAAGAGAGCTTTGTTTTCCATTTCAAGTCATTTGTATCATTTGCTTTTACTGCTTTGATAAAGAGAAATCTGAAATTCTAGAAAAAATTAGAAGTGAAAAAAATTCCTTTATAGCCATGAGCAGAACCGTTAACAATAGCAGCCGGGTATGGTGGCTCAGGCCTATAATCTCAGCACTCTGGGGGGCCGAGGTGGGTGGATCACCTGAGGTCAGGAGTTCAAGACCAGCCTGGCCAACATGGCAAAACCCCGTCTCTACTAAAAATACAAAAATTAGCCGGGCATGGTGGTGGGTGCCTGTAATCCCAGCTGCTCAGGAGGCTGAGGCTGGAGAAATGCTTGAACCCAGGAGGCGGAAGTTGCAGTGAGCCGAGAGCGCTCCATTGTACTCCAGCCTGGGTGACAGGAGCGAAACTCTATCTCTAAACAAACAAACAAAAAGCAATAGCAATAGTAATGATACTAACTTATATTGATGTGCTAGATTTTATCCATGTCACCTCATTCACCTTTAGTTCTCACTACAACCTTGGGTGACAAACTTGTGTTGGCTTTAGCACTTTATTGGATTTGACACTGAGCGTTCCCTATACCTGGAACCACTTCGGTCCTAGACAAACCAAAGAGGATGGCTGGTCACCCTACTACAGCCCCAGAGGCAGCTGCTTTTAACCAATGCACGCTGCAGGGGACGAAACTGAGACCCTGAGAACTTCTGTAACTTGCATCATGGTCACACAGCTAGTTAGTGGTAGAAACAAGTTACATACTGACTCAGTGGTGGACACAATTAAGGGTCCCACAGCCAATTAGTTGTATAAATAGTTAAGAGTCACACAGCTAGTCAGTGGTCGACATAGTTAAGGGTTGTGCAGCTAGTCAGTGGTAGATACTGTTAGGTAAGGGTCACATAGGTAGTCAGTGATGGACACAGTTAAGGGTCACACAGTTGGCAATAGATTTAAGTGTTACATGGCTAGTTAGTGGTAGATACAGTTAGTTAAGGGTTACACAGCTAGTTAGTGGTAGACACAGTTAAGGGTCACACAGCTAGTCAATGGTAGACAGTTAAAAGACACACGGATATTTTAAGACACATGGATAGTTTAGTGGTAGATACAGTTAGTTAAGGGCCACACATCTAGTCAGTGGCAGGTACATTTAGTTAAAGGTCACAAAGCTAGTCAGTGGTAGGTACAGTTAGTTAAGGGTCACAAAGCTAGTCAGTGGTAGGTACAGTTAGTTAGGGGTTACACAGCTAGTCAGTGGCAGACACAGTTAAGGGTCACAAGACTAGTCAATGGTAGACACAATTAAAAGACACGTGGATAGTTTAGTGGTAGACACAGTTAGTGAAGGGTCACACGGCTAGTCAGTAGTAGGTACAGTTAGTTAAGAGTCACATGGCTAGTCAGTGGTAGGTACAGTTAGTTAAGGGTCACACGGCTAGTCAGTGGTAGGTACAGTTAGTTAAGGGTCACAGCTAGTCAGTGGTAGGTACAGTTAGTTAAGGGTCACACAGCTAGTCAGTGGTAGGTACAGTTAGTTAAGGGTCACAGCTAGTCAGTGGTAGGTACACTTAGTTAAGAGTCACACGGCTAGTCAGTGGTAGGTACAGTTAGTTAAGGGTCACACGGCTAGTCAGTGGTAGGTACAGTTAGTTGAGGGTCACAGCTAGTCAGTGGTAGGTACACTTAGTTAAGAGTCACACGGCTAGTCAGTGGTAGGTACAGTTAGTTAAGGGTCACAGCTAGTCAGTGGTAGGTACAGTTAGTTAAGGGTCACACAGCTAGTCAGTGGTAGGTACAGTTAGTTAAGGGTCACATGGCTAGTCAGTGGTAGGTACAGTTAGTTAAGGGTCACAGCTAGTCAGTGGTAGGTACAGTTAGTTAAGAGTCACGTGGCTAGTCAGTGGTAGGTACAGTTAGTTAAGGGTCACATGGCTAGTCAGTGGTAGATACAGTTGGTGAGCCATCTCATCACTCGTTTAGTAGTAGAGCTTGGATTCAAACCAGGTAGGGCTCTGTTTTTTACATCACTTCACATGGCGTCTCAGAGCTGAAAGCACTTTAGGGTCGCCATGTCCAATCCCCTTGTTAGTAGATGGGGAAACTTGCCTGAGTGGCGGAATGCCCTACCCAAGGTCGCATGGTGAGTTTTGTGCTTCTAAGAGACCACTGGAGGAAGTCAGGGAGACATGCTCTGGCAGGGACCCGTCGGGAGGCCTGCCAATTGGCTTTGAGAGGAGAGTGTCTTGCATCTCCCAGGAAGGATTGGCAGAGGGAGGGCGGGCGCCTTGGGCCTGGGGCTGGTGCCCAGGGCTGGGGCTGAGGGGAGGGGGAGGCTGCTTCTCTTTGTAATTTACATACACAGCAGCAACAGCCTGGGGGAAAACAACCCAAACAAACTCTCAAAGGATGTTTTGGACTTAATCCCAGGATCGGAAGCAGCTCGGTAAGATAAATAAGATAAAGTTGGTGTGCCTCTAAGGTTGAACGATCGTATCACTATTGCATTTGAAATATTCATGAGGGGAAGGGAGATATGAGAAACAGCTACAGAAACATATTCTGCTTTGAAAAGGCAGAATTCAAAGGCATGAAAAATGAATCAGGGGAAATTAATGTTGAGGTTGGGAGGGGGGTGGGCTGGTGGGGGGACAATTATTGCCCAGAAGGAATAAGGAAAGAGATGTGGAGGAGATGTTTCAGACTGGGCTGTGATCAGAATTCTGTATCCTGCCTGGAATATTTGAAATGTCAATTGTCTCATATATCATTTCAAGTCAACACTTGGTCGCAAAATGGATGATTTTAGCAAGGATTAAAAAGCAGGGTGGGCTGGGGGATATGGGATGGGGTGGGTGGAGTGGGGTGGGGCAGGGAGATGGAAAAAGATGGGTAAAGTGAACTAAGTCCTATGAATTGTGGACGAATTTCTGATCACTCAAAGAGGGCTCTGGAGAAGTAAGATGCAAAGAAACGGGAATTTCTTGTGATTTCTTGCAAGTCTCTCAGGCTCGGTTTCTCCCTTTATAAAGCCAGGAGGTTGGGCTGGATGTTCTCCTAGATTGTCCCACTTTGCATTGGAGAGGGTGGGGCTCTGATTTGGAGATGTACTTGGAAATTGAGGGTTCCTTAAGGCAAGATGGTCAAGGGTATTGACGAACGGTAGGAATACAGACATGATGCTTTTGGTTAATGGTGGCTCTCAGCAGAGCCCTGCAAGTCTACACTGTGTTAGGGAGGCCAGTGGGGTTTGGCCCCCTTTAAAATCAAGCCCTTAGACTGTGGACTGGTGTGGTCATTCTAGAGAGATCTGATACTAAAGCAAATGAAGGCTGCATAGTCTCTGTGGTCCCAGACCAGCAGCATCAGCACCACCTGGGAGCTTGTTAGAAATGGAAATTCTCAAGTCTCCTTCCAGACTTCTTGAGTCAAAACCTGCCTTTTAACAAGATCCCTGGGTGAGTCATGTGCATATTAAAGACTGAGCAGCAGCAATTCCCCTCCTGGATTTATTTATACCCCAGAGAAAGTTTCACCCAAGGATGTTCAAGGAGGTGGGTTTGTGGTAGCGGGGAATTGGAAGCCACTGCAGTGCCCATCAGAAGGGAATAGATAAGCAAAGCATGACAGATACCCACTGTGGGATATGACTGCGGCAGCTAGAAAAACAGGTCTGATTTCACATGCCAGTATGGATGGATCTTTTATTTATTTATTCATTTATTTTGAGATGGAGTTTCATTCTGTTGCCCAGGCTGGGGTGCAGTGGTGGAATCTCGGCTCACTGCAACCTGTGCCTCCTGGGTTCCAGCAATTCTCCTGCCTCAGCCTCCCAAGTAGCTGAGATTACAGGTGCCCGCCACCATTCCCAGCTAATGTTGTATTTTTAGTAGAGACAGAGTTTCACCATGTTGGCCAGGCTGGTCTTGAACTCCTGACCACAGGTGATCTGCCCACCTCAGCCTCCCAAAGTGCTGGGATTACATGCGTGAGCCACTGTGCCTGGCCTGGATGGATCTTGAAAACAAAGCACAAAGGGAAAAAAAGGGAGCAACAGAATCAATTTATAGCAAGTGTCTTTGTTTGTGCTGCTATAAAGGAATACCTGAGGCTGGATAATTTACAAAGAAAAGAAGTTTATTTGGCTCATCATTCTGCAAGAATCATGGCACCAACATCTGCTTCTGATGAGGGCTTCAGGAAGCTTCCACTCATGGCAGAAGCGAAGAGGAACTGGTGTGTGTAGATCACATGGTAAGAGAGAGAGAGACAGAGGGAGAGAAGAGGGGGAGGATGAAGGAGACAGGATGAGAGGAGGAAGAAGGAGACAGGAAAGAATAGGAGACAGAGAGGAGGGTTCCAGGTTATTTTTAACAATCAGTTCTTGGCCGGATGCAGTGGCTCATGTCTGTAATCCCAGCACTTTGGGAGGCTGAAAATATGTGCTATGCTCCAGTTAAGTGGGTGGATCACTTGAGGTCAGGAGTTCGAGACCAACTAGCCAACATGTTGAAACCCTGTCTGTACTAAACATACAAAAATTAGCCGGGCATGGTGGCTCTTGCCTGTAACTCCAGCTACTTGGGAGGCTGAGGTGGGAGAATTACTTGAACCTGGGAGGGAGGTTGCAGTGAGCCGAGATTTTGCCATTGCACTCCAGCCTGGCTGACAGAGCGAGACTGTGTCCCAGAATAAATAAATAAATAAAAAGAAAAAAATGAAAACACAAAAATTAGCTGGATGTAGTGGCATGTGCCTGTAATCCCAGCTACTTGGGAGGCTGAGGCAGGAGAATCGCTTGAACCCAGGAGGCAGAGGTTGCAGTGAGCTGAGATCATGCCACTGCAGTCCAGTCTGGGCAACAGGGCGAGACTTCATCTTGAAACACACACACACATACACACACACACACACACACACACACACACACAAACAGTTCTTGCAGGAACTAAGAGTGGGAAATCACTCACTCTTGAGAGAACGGCACCCAGCCATTCATAAGGGATCTGCCCCCACAACCAAAACACCTCCCACCAGGCCCCACCTCCAACACTGGGGATCACATTTGAACATGAGACTTGGCACTCACTTATGTTATGGTGAGGGTGACCAGCTGTCTTGATTTGCCCAGGCCTGAGTGGATTCCCAGGGTGTGGGACTTGCAGTGCTCAAGCCAGGATGGATAGTCACCCTAGTAACCTCCAGACTCTGTACACATCTGTGTTTGTGATCTGATTGTTACATTCAGTCTGTTGAGTTCATATTACTGATGTAAGAGTTAAGAAGAAATTATTTAGGCAGATAGTGAGGGTAAGGAAGTCCTCAGTAAGGTTTTCCTTTTAATGAAAAGCAGCCCCCAAATCATTTTTCTTTTCTAACAGAGAGCATCCTGCAAAATGAAGCTGCAGACATAGGCAAGCAAGCTGGAAGCTTGCACGGGTGAATGCCGGCAGCTCTGCCCATAAGAAAAGGCTAGCTGGGGCTAGGCATGTCCAATATGGCAGCTCCATCGTCCCTTCTCTTTGCCAGCCATGTGTACAGCAAGGAGCAGGCAACAAGAAGCCAGCCAGGCAAAGACTCCATTTGCATAATAACACTAGGGTGGGGCGGCCAACTTCCCCATGCACTATGTAAATGTCACACCTGGTGCAACCAATCTTTGGGCCCTAGTAAATCAGGCACCGCCTCCTCAACCCTGTAAAATCTGGTGCACTCTGACTTGGGCCAGAAGTCCCACCGGGTGTCCCCCTCTCTTGGAAGAGACAGTGTTCTCCTTTCTCATTCTTTTGCCTATTAAACCTCTGCTTTTAAACTCACTCCTTGTGTGTGTCCTTAATGTTTTTGGTATGAGGCAACTAATCTCGGGTATTACCCCCGAGAGAATGACGCTGCTTCACTGTGTGCTAATCACAATCGACACAAGGGCCGAATCCCAGTCTCAAGTTCACCTACAATGACTTTATCATCCACAGGGCTCAAAGCTGTGGTCGTTTCCTCCTGTTTTGAAAATATGTGCTATGCTCCAGTTAAGTCAGCACAGCTCTAGGTAGATCAAAATTCATCTTTGGAGGATTTCTGAAATTCACTTGAGGAGTAGTTCAGTTGGGGATGGTGTGATGGAGGAAAAAGAAAATTCCAAGCTTTGATGGCAAGGTTAGAGTGACCTTCTGACCTTGAGCAAGTGGCTTAAGCTGTCTGGGCCTTGATGTCCTCGTTTATAAAATGAGTACATAATAAAAGCCATGATGATGAGCATCAGGCACTGTGCTAAGTGCTGAGTGTTTTCCATCTAAGGGGTTATCTGGTTATCTCATTTAATCATCACAACCACGGGAGGGGAAGCTCCTGGGGTTAAGTGTCTCACCCAAGGTTGCAGCTGGTGGGGAATAGTCTGGTTGCAAACCCAGAGACCACACTTTTAACTGCTGTGGAATGTTGTCTCCCGTGGCTGTTTCTGAGGAGACAGAAAAACATGCCAATTAGGGCCAAAAAACAGGAGGTGGCTTCAAGGGCAGTGCATTAAGAGTGTTTGCAAAGGCGTGGGAGTTTCTCCACCCCCGAGTTGCTGCTGACTCCCCGACACCTACATGCAGGGTCACCCTGAAGCTTCTGAGCGCCTGGCCGGCTCCCCCCAGCAATGTGTGTTTGATGTCATCAGTGGGTTTGAGGCATGGCTGAGACCCCAGGAACCTTTCTCTTTCATGGAGAAGCCAAGCTCACGTCTCCCAGTGGCAGCTGGTGCTGGCGTCTGGCTGGAGTTGCAGGGACTGTGTGTCAGCTATAGCAGTTCCTGTGCCTGTATTCACCTACTGAAGGTCCTTGATCTATTGTTGGGGTTTGCCAAGGGTCTCAGGGGTCTGCTGAGGAGCAGAGAGACTGATTATTATTTTTAAAGTCTCCAGCTGACAGCCTTGTTCTCACATGTTAATCACTTTGAGAATAAAAATGGCTACCAATAATTGAGCAGTTACTACGTGCCAGGCACAGGCACATCCTATGCCTCCTTCCCTCCTCCTCCAGGGCTGCTGGCTCTCCTTAGCCTTTTTATTTTTGCTTTTTTCCCCACAGCTAGTAACTGTGTTCTAAACACCAAGAAGAGGGCCTGGCAAATGTGGTTACTCAATAAACATTTATTGAATGAATGGGTGTGAGCGAGTGTGTGTTAGGCTCCCTGCTAAGCCCATTACATGTATTATTTTACTCAACCCTCACAGTAATCCTATGAGATAAGCGTCATCTTTATCTCCAAGTTACAAAGGAGAAAAATGTGCCCAGAGATGTCAAGTAATTTCCCCCAAAATGCACAGCTCGTGTCAGTGCAAGAATGCAAATTTAGCAGTCTCCAAATTCTACCCCATTTACTATCTCCCAAACAGATATGTATAAATATCCCACATATGGAGATACATTTTAAGGATTTATACATATCTATTTCTATGTAACACGGCCACACATATGTATCCTATATAATATGCACATGTATAGTATGTGCACATATTCACGTGTAAATGTATCAGTTACCTATAGCTGTGTAACAAGTAACACCACCCTCGTGGTTATAAAAATAAGCACTTATTTCTTGCTCATAGGTCTGTGGTTTAGCTGGAGAGATTCTGCTTTAGGCTGTGGGTTGAGTTCAAGTCTGATTCTTACATTTATTTCTGAGGTCCATATTGGAGAAGCAGTGGTACCTGGTGAAGGTTGGCAGATTCCAGAGAGGAGTGAGCAGAAATACTCAATGCCTTTTAAGGCCTAAGCTGGGAACTGGGTGCACCGTCAACTCTGCTCATGTTCCATTGGCCAAAACAAACCCATCATTAATGGGGCAGAGGATTCTGTTCTTCCCATGGTGAAGGGAATGAGAGGGAAGTAAATATTTGTTAAACAGGAAAACACGCCACTATAATATTTTAATTAGATATGGATGTATTTGTATTTTATCTTTTTTTTGAAATGGAGTTTCGCACTTGTCACCCAGGCTGGAGTGCAATGGCACGTTCATGGCTCACTGCAACCTCTGCCTCCTGGGTTCAAGCAATTCTCCTACCTCAGCCTCCCGAGCAGCTGGGATTACAGGCACCTGCCACCATACCCAGCTATTTTTTTTTTTTTTGTATTTTTTTTAACTAGAGATGAAGTTTCACCATGTTGGCCAGGCTGGTCTTGAACTCCTCACCTCAGGTGATCCACCTGCCTCTGCCTCCCAAAGTGCTGGGATTACAGGAGTAAGCCACAGTGCCCAGCCTATATTTATCTTTTTCACCCATGACCCCAGCTTCAGTGAGTTCTGTTACTTTGTGCTTTTACTGGGCATTCATTTCCTTGTTTGAAAAATAGTGACTATAATTAATAAAAATGTTTGTATTCTTGCAAATTGCTAAGAGAGTAAATTTGAAGCGTCCCCACCACTTGTTAATTAGCTTGATTTCACCAGTCCGCAATGTATACATATTTCAAAACATCAGGTTGTACACAATAATTATAGACAATTTTTGTTTGTCAATTCAAAAAATAATAAGTAAAGGAAAAGAAAAATGTAAGATACTTTAAAAAATGACTGGCTCGTGTTGAGAAGTAACTTTTACTATTTTTTTGTTTGTTTGTTTGTTGGGTTTTTTGTTGTTGTTGTTGTTGTTTTTGCGACGGAGTTTCACTCTTGTTGCCCAGGCTGGAGTGCAGTGGCACGATCTTGGCTTACTGCAACTTCTGTCTCCCAGGGTTCAAGCAATTCTCCTGTCTCAGCCTCCTGAGTAGCTGGGATTACAGATGCCCATCACCATACCTGGCTAATTTTTTGTATTTTTAGTAGAGACAGGGTTTTGCCACTTTGGCCAGACTGGTCTCGGACTCCTGGCCTCAGGTGATCCACCTGCCTTGGCCTCCCAAAGTGCTGGGATTACAGGCATGAGCCACCGTGCCCAGCCTAACTTTTACTATTTATTTGAGTTAAGCCAACATACACTTGAGTTCCCCACATGTCATAGAGTGATGTGGACAAGCCCTTGAAACGTGGCTTTCCTGATTACCTGGTTGACCTTGTAGATGCCTCTCTGAGCCTCAGTTATGTTCTCTGTGAAATGGGCATGAAACCAGTACCCACTTTGTAGAGCACTGTGAGGATTAAGTGAGACGATATGTGCAAAAGTTTAGCACAGTGCTTGGCTCCAGAAGCCACTCAGTATATATTAGCTGTTGTTATTAATATTGATACTATTCTTACAACAAAAACAGCACAAATGTTCTAATGATCAATTATCCTAGCCTGTCGTCTGCTGGTCCCCAGCCCATGTTTCTCGGACCCTGTCTATGTGTGATTTATGATCCGACTCTCTCTACACTTGTGTTGGGGTTTGATTTTTCCTGCTTTGGCTCAAGATCCCCTTTCCTACAGAAATGTTTGGACCCATCTTACAGACTTGTGCCTCCTTGGCTGTCCTGCCTGGTCAGCCCCTTGGAACACAGGGCTGGCCCTAAGTTGGTCCTCCCATCCCAGCAAAATGGTTCACTGGGGCATTGCAGGTTGATTGTGGAATTTCAACAACAGCATGGGTGGTGGGAGAACCTTCGGACGTCCACAGACAGCAGCCTGGATGTATATGAGATGGGGGTGGTGTTCTTTCCATCTGGAGTCCTCCGGGAGCTGTCAAGCCTGGAATCTTTGCAATTTAGGCAGTCTGTTTGTAATGGTCTCAAGAAAACCCATTCTGCCTACAAATGCGGTGACCTTTAATTTTTTTTTCTCAGATTTTTCCAAGATGCACATTGACTCTTCCTGTCAACGTGGAAGGCTCTAATGCCGCCTGGGGCATTTAGATTGCATTTGCCAATCGCTGACTGCTGTAGCCAATTTGTTCCTGATCTCAAGGTCGATTTTGAATAACTTTAGCTGGGCTAATTCTCTTGCATTGAATAACTGGGAAATAAACTATTAAGGTAGCGGGTGGGCGGGGGCAGGAGGGGGCAGGGGGCTGTTTCTATTTTGCAGAAGTTCTTTGATTTTGGATAAATGAGAAGGCTTCTAGCTCTGCCAGTCATGGAGTATGTGGCCTTGAAAAAGGGAGGGAAAGAAAGAAACACATGCCAAGTACCTAGCATATGCTAGACACAGTGCTGGGCACTTCACACATGCCAGCTGCTTAATCTACTCTGCGAGGTGAACATCGTGATCTCCATGTTACAGATAAAGAAACGGAGGCCCGGCAACTTGCAGGGTTGAGCTTGGATCTGTCTAAAGCCCCGCCCCTCCCCTTTGTTTTGTTTGTTTGAGACGGAGTCTTGCTTTGTTGCCCAGGCTGGAGTGCAACAGAGCAATGATCTTGGCTCACTGCAACCTCCGCCTGCCGGGTTCAAGCAATTCTCCTGCCTCAGCCTCCCGAGTAGCTTGGGATTACAGGCACATGCCACCATGCCCAGCTAATTTTAAAATATTTTTTGTATAGACGAGGTTTCAGCATGCTGGCCAGGCTGGTCTCCAACTCCTGACCTCGTGATCCGCCCGCTTCAGCCTCCCAAAGTGCTGGGATTACAGGCGTGAGTCACGCGTCCAGCCTAAAGCCCATGTTTTTTTCACTCTCCCTTTCTTTCTCCCGAAGGCCAAGGCTGGAAAGCCTGTCTCCTTGATGATGCTCTTTTTAAACTACCCTTATGAGTGTATTTCAGCAACCTCCCCCGACCCGAATTACAGTACCACAGGCTGCATCCTAATGCTGTGCCCTCTCCTGATATGGTTTGGCTGTATCCCCATCCAAATTCACCTTGAATTGTAATAATCCGCACGTGTCAAGGGCGAGGCCAGGTGGAGATAATTAAATCATGGGCGCAGTTTCCGCATACTGTTCTCATGGTAGTGAGTAAGTCTCACGAGATCTGATGGTTTTATAAATGGGAGTTCCCCTGCGCAAGCTCTGTTACCTGCCGCTGTGTAGCATGTGACTTTGCTGTTCCTTGGCCTTCCGCCATGATTGTGAGACCTCCTCAGCCATGTGGAACTGTGAGTCCATTCAACCTCTTTCCTTTGTAAATTACTCAGTCTCGGGTAGGTCTTTATTAGCAGCGTGAGAACAGACAAATACACCTCCTGTCATCTTCTTTCCTTGGATTCACTCCTATAGTCTGGTATGTCTGGTTCACCTTGTTTCCCCAGCAGTGGGCTCATGCCGGGAGGGGTTGGCATCAGCAACTGTTCTTTGATCCCATGACGCTGATTTTGAGATGAGCCTGGTGCATCTTGGTGGTTTCACGTGGGGCCCTTTGGAAGGAGAAAGCCTGGTCCGAATTCCTGCAAGTTGTGTGACAGGTTGGGTTCCTTGGAAGCCCGAGAATGAGATTTGGGTAGGTGCGGTTTATTCCAGGTGGGGGTTCTCAGGAGAAGGAAAGTGAGGGAAAGAGGACGATGGGGGAGGGGACAGAGCCAAGCAAGAATGGGCTCTCAGGCTAAGGCTAGCCTTGATCTCACGTGGGTCTCTGGAGTGTATTCTGCTTTGAAGCAAGAGGACTGGACTTTTGTGCGACTCCCCTCACCTCATATCGCTTAGTCATTGGCGAGTCCAGCATGTGACAGCATAACTCCCTGGGTGAAATGGCTTTTGCTAGCCAAGGGGAATTCCTGTAGAAAGTATTGGTATAAGCCATTAGGCACAGACCAGCAAAGGCTGAATGATGAATGGTTTTCTGGCAATGAGGACCAGGGTGAAGCACCAGGAACGGCTGCGACATTGTGCAACTGCTCTGCCTCAGTTTTCCTTATCTGTAAAATGGGGATGTTGATGAAACCCATCTCTGAGCGTTGATGCAAGGGTTAGATGAGATACCCGCATTTGTGTTACTGATAATGTGCCTGTCACTGGCCAGGTACAAAGCAAGGGCTCAACGAAAGCATAAGCTATTATTATTATTATTATCGTTTTTACTGGCAGTTGTAGCTCCATAGCAGCAAGCACATATAAATGATGCTGACTTATTCTCTAGTTTAATTCTTTTAACTCTTCTGAAATAAGTTCTACTTCTACCCTATTTTACAGATATGGAAACTGAGGCACAGTGAGGTGAAGCACCTTGACTGAGCTCACATGATGGCGCTGAGATTCCAATTTAGGGGAGTCCAGTCCCAGAGCTGCCAAGTAAGTGGTGTTTTGGGACTGTCTCTTCATGACAAATCTTTTTTTTTTTTTTTTTTTTTGAGATCACTCTCAGAAATTTATCCATCTTCTCTCTTTTTTCTGGGTCTTTGTATATTCTATTCTCTGTGCTGGAAACAGCTTTTCTCCTTTAACCTGATCTGCCCTGGTTCATCCCTTGAGACTGAGCTCTGAGCTCGTATTTGGCCCTTTTTTTTTTTTTTTTTGAGACATGTTCTTACCTTGTCACCCAGGCTGGAGTGCAGTGGTGCAATCGTGTCTCACTGCAGCCTCAACCTCCCAGGCTCAAGTGATCCTCCCACCTCAGCCTCCTGAGTAGCTGGGACTACAGTTGCATGCTACCACACCCAGCTAACTTTTGTACTTTTTGTAGAGATGAGGTTTCACCATATCACTCAGGCTGGCCTCGAACTCTCGGGATCAAGTGATCTGCCTGCCTCAACCTCCCAAAGTGCTGGGATTACAGGTATGAGCCACGGTGCTTGGCCCATGTTTGGCCTTTTCCAGGAAGCCCTCCAGGTTGCCTTCTTCTACAGCCCCTTGTCTATTCCCCAAAGTGTCTATTAGGATGTATTACACTTGCCTGGTCACTTGTCTGCCTCTCCCACTAGTCTGTGACTCGAAAGAGTTGAATATTTTGCCTGTCTCTATCATTGTCACTCCTGCAAGTAGCATTTGTCTGGCACATAGTACTCAATAAATGTTTATTTAGTGGCTGAATGAGCATTCCAGATTCAGAACTGGAAACATTGGAGGCTTACAAAAGTTCAGAACCGCATACATTGGAGGCTTACAAAAGTTCTTGTTGAGTTGAATTAATTCATTTTGAAATGACATGGACTAAGTTCTTTCTGGGAAGGTTTCCTAACTAAATCCATGGGCATGGTAGACTGGAGTGTTCCAGAACCAGTGCAAAGAGTCCGCCGTCCATAGGCATGGGATGAAAGCTCAGGGACTTAAAATACACTTCCATTGTGGAGAGTTCTTCAGAGACCCTTCTGGCATTTTATTTAATTGATGCTCGGCTCATTTATTTTATCATTTTATTTTTATTTTTATTTTTTATTATTTTATTTTATTTTGAGACGGAGGCTCGCTCTGTTGCCCAGGCTGGAGTGCAGTGGTGTGATCTCGGCTCACTGCAACCTCCGCCTCCCAGGTTCAAGCAATTCTCTGCCTCAGCCTCCCGAATAGCTGGGATTATAGGCAAGTGCCACAATGCCCGGCTAATTTTTGTATTTTTAGTAGAGATGGGGTTTCACCATCTTGGCCAGGCTGGTCTTGAACTCCTGTCCTCGTGATCCGCCTGCCTCAGCCTCCCAAAGTGCTGGAATTACAGGCGTGAGCCCCCTTGCCTAGCCATTTTTATTTTTTTTTGAGATGGAATGGCACTCTGTCACCCAGGCTAGAGTACAGTGGCGCAATTTTGGCTTACTGCAGCCCCCACCTCCCCGGTTCAAGCGATTCTCCTGCCTCAGCCTCCCAGATAGCTGGAACTACAGGCACACACCCACATACCACCACACCTGGCTAATTTTTGTATTTTTGGTAGAGATGGGATTTCACCATGTTGCCCAGGCTAGTTTTGAACTCCTGACCTCAGGTGATCCGCCTGCCTTGGCCTTTCAAAGTGCTGGGATTACAGGCATGAGCCACCATGCCCAGTTCACTTATTTTATGTAATGAATGTATTTCTTTTCATTAGGAAAGTATGAGAATCACATTGCTGAAAATGTGGAAAACCTAAAAAGTAGAGAAACCCGCTTACTATCATTTGGTAGGTAAATTTCTTCAGATTTTTCTCCTCCCATATATGTTTTTCTCTTTCTTTATTAAACATACTTATGACCATACTGTTAATATAGTTTAGTGTCCTGCTACTTTTTTTCTACTTAGCAAAATGAGATTTTTCCAGGTTTAATTACATAGTTTAAAAAATAACCATCATCATTTTGTTCTTATTTTTTTCCTTTTGAATTTTTTTTTTTTTAAATCGAAGTAATATGAACACGTCTTACAAAGTTAAAGTACAGAGGAGCTGCTAATGAAAGCAGTGGTTCCTGGCCCCTTCTCTCCTCTCTCCCCTCCTTAAGTCTTATTTCCTGGAGGCAACTGCTTGAAATGTTGTTTCCATTTTTAGGTCTTCAGGTGTTTATCTCTGTAACTCCAAATAAGATGCTTATGCGGCTGTTTCTTGATTTATCAATTTAAGACATTTTCTATTGACTCTGTGCCATAGAAGATGAGGATTCAGCTTATTGACATGGTTCCTCCTCACTTTTTGTCCTTCCCCAGTTTTTATTTGAAAAAAGTCAGACATGCACATGGAAAATGATGACCGGAGGATGAAGGGGCCCCTCATACTCGAATGCTTCAGTCTTCCGCCCACCCCTCCTCCCAGTTTCTTGTGTATCTGTGGCAGGTCAAAAATGAGTGCAAACTGTTTGATACCCCATGCATTCAGAAATGGGGTCTATTTCCCTTTTCCTGAGCCTGGGCTGGCCTGTGACTGCTTTGATGAATAGATTGCTGTAGAAGTGACACCATGGTGGTTCTGGTCCTGGCATTTAAGGGATTATGCAGTTTCCACCTTACGCCTCTTGGAACTCTTGGTTTTAAGTCCCTGAGCCACTGTGTAAGAAATCTGAGGGCTCTTGCTGGAGGGAAACCTGGAGAGACTCTGAGATGACATGGAAAGGGAAGGAGGTCACTCTGAGCCCAGCTTCCAGCCTGTCCCACTGATATGGTTTGGCTGTGTCCCCATCCAAATCTCGTCTTGAATTCTCACATGTGAGAGGGACCTGGTGGGAGGTAATTGAATCGTGGGGGTGGGTCTTTCTCTTGCTATTCTCATGATAGTGAATAAGTCTCATGAGATCTGATGGTTTTATAACAGGGAGTTTCCCTGCACAAGCTCTCTTTTTGCCCGCTGCCATCCATGTAAGACGTGACTTGCTCCTCCTTGCCTTCCACCATGATTGTGAGGCTCCCCAGCCATGTGGAACTGTGAGTCCATTAAACCTCTTTCCTGTATAAATGACCCAGTCTCAAGTATGTCTTCATTAACAGCATGAAAATGGACTAATACACCCAACCAAGGTGGCTGGCACATCACTAAAACTGCATTAGACCCTTCAGAGCAGCCTTGAAGCCCTTTGAATGCCACTGAATGACCTTAGATGATACTGTGTGAGCAGAAGAACTGCCCAGCTGGGTCCTGCTTGAATTCCTGACCCTCAAAATCATGATCTATAATAAAAACAGTTGCTGCTTTAAGCCATAATGTTTAGGGATTAACTAGAATGGCATCCTTCAGGAGATACCCCATGTGTCATAGGTTTTGGGGATGGAGGTTATCTTATCCTAGCAACAGTGCCTGATACAAATATGTGAATGTTTCATTGGGTCGTGCAATCTCAAGGAAGCAGGGACAAGGGAAAGAGAGAAGGAGGAAGGGCAAAACCAAAGAAGTGCATATTACCTAGTGGAGCTGTAGTTTCCCAGAAACACAAGCATGGGATAACTCTGGAGTCATTCATCTGCCAGCTCCTGCTGCTTTCTGTCTCTTATTGGTCAAAGCTTGCTCCACTCTGCACTTCTGAGTAATGGCCCCCAGCCCCTCCTAGCAGCTTCTGGGGGATCCAGGACCTCTGGGAGCTGATAGGTGTGATAGAGGCCAGCCCTTACCCCCACCCAGGGTAGGCTGAGTCACTTTTATTTTATTGTAAAATTGATATTTATTTACTTATTATTTTTAAGGTAATTTTTTTGAGACAGGATCTTGCTCTGTTGCCCAGGCTGGAGTACAGTGGCACAGTCATAGCTCACTGCAACCTCAAACTACTGGGCTCATGTGATCCTCCTGCCTCAGCCTCCTGAGTAGCTGGGACTACAGGTGCGCACCACCATGCATGGCTAGTTTTTAAAAAGTTTTTTTGGAGGGATGGGGTTTTGCTTTGTTTCCCAGGCTAGTCTCAAACTCTTGAGCTTAAGCGATCCTCCTGCTTCAGCCTCTCAAATTGCTGGGATTACAGGCATGAGCCACTATGCCTGGCCTCTATTATTATTATTTTGAGACAGAGTCTCTTTCTGTTGCCCAGGCTGGAGTACACTGGTGCAGTCACTGCAACCTCCGCCTCCTGGGTTCAAGCAATTCTTGTGCCTCAGCCTCCAAATAGCTGGGACTACAGGTGTGTGTCATCATGACGGGCTAATTTTTGTGTTTTTAGTAGAGATGGAGTTTCGCCATATTGGCCAGGTTGGTCTTGAACTCCTGACCTCAAGTATCCACCTGCCCTGGCCTCCCAAAGTGCTAGGATAACAGGCGTCGGTCACAGCTCCTGGCCACTGGCTTGTATTTTTTTTTTTTTTTGAGACGGAGTCTAGCTCTTGTTGCCCAGGGTGACACGATCTCGGCTCACTGCAACCTCCACCTCTCGAGTTCAAGCGATTCTCCAGCCTCAGCCTCCCAAGTAGTTGGGATTACAGGCACGCGCTGCCACGCCCAGCTAATTTTTGTATTTTTAGTAGAGACAGGTTTCACTATGTTGGCCGGGATGGTCTCGATCTCCTGACCTCGTGATCCACCCACCTTGGCCTCCGAAAGTGCTGGGATTACAGGCGTGGGCCACGGCACCTAGCCCAGCCTCTATTTTTAAAGTAACTTTTATGGGATATCAGACATTGTAAATTTTACCTTGGTGGTTGCTGGATGTTTTTGTGCCTGGCACAGTCCCAGGTGCTGAGGACCTAGCATTGAACAAAACAGAGATCCCTGCTCTTGCTGAACTTCCATGCTACTGTGGGGAGACAATCAGTGAACAACAAGCATAATTTAGGTTTGCTCTTATTATCCTGTTGCACACATATCTTTTGTATACATACTCTTAAACGGCCATTGTTTTTAGTGATTTGATTGAAGAGATATATTTGATTGAACAGATATATCCTTGTTGAATGAGCCAGTTCTCTATTGATGGGTAATTACATTACTTTCTCTAATAAGAGTCATCAGAAGCTTAGAGGCTTAAGAATCTAAGCTCAACAAACAGAGGTTGGAGAGGTTATTATAAAGTCCATTGTGGGAGCAGCCACTCCTAACCTTGGGACCAAGGATTGGTATTCCTTGACCTGTGAGCCGGAATTACCCTGGATTGGACTGTCCTACCAGGTGGGCCCCTGACCAGCAAAAGAGATGATGGGCGTTGTTAGAATGTCGGGGAGGGCCTTAGACACCCCTCTTCCATATAGTCTCCAGCTCTTTGACTAAAACCTGTACCCCAGTATCTAATCAGTCACCCAGGCCTAGAGTCAAGGTCTTTTATATCACATAAATTTATTTTTTATTTTTAAAATTTTTTATTTCCATAGGGTTGTGGGGAACAGGTGGTATTTGGTTACATGAGTAAGTTCTTTAATAGCGATTTGTGAGATTTTGGTGCATCCATTATCTGAGCCACACTGAACCCAATTTGTAGTCTTTTATCCCTCACCCCCTCCCACCCTTTCCCCTGAGTCCCCAGAGTCCATTGTATCATTCTTATGCCTTCGCATCCTCATAGCTTAGCTCCCACTTGTGAGTGAGAACATACGACGTTTGATTTTCCATTCCTGAGTTACTTCACCTAGAATAATAATCTCCACTTCCATCCAGGTTGCTGTGACTGCCATTAATTCATTCCTTATTATGGCTGAGTAGTATAAATATACTACTGGTATATGGCATATATATATATATCACAGTTTCTTTATCCACTTTTTGATTGATAGGCATTTGAGCTGGTTTCATATTTTTGCAATTATGAATTGTGCTGCTACAAACATGCATGTGCAAGTATCTTTCTCATATAATGATTTCTTTTCCTCAGGGTAGATACCCAGTAGTGGGATTGCCAGATGAAATGGTAGTGCTACTTTTCTTTAAGGAATCTCCACACTGTCTTCCAAGGTGGTTGTACTAGTTTACATTCCCACCAGCAGTGTAGAAGTGTTCCCTTTTCACCACCTCCATGCCAACATCTATTATTTTTTGATTTTTTGATTCTGGTCATTCTTGCAGGAGTAAGGTGGTATTGCATTGTGGTTTTGATTTGCATTTGCCTGATCATTAGTGATGTTGAGCATTTTTTCACATGTTTGTTGGCCATTTGTTTATCTTCTTTTGAAAATTGTCTATTCATGTGAATTTATACCTTCCCCGTATTCCCATGCCTCTGTCTTCACTGGGACTATTACTTTTTGTGTAATGGCTTTGAATTAAATCTTCTGTCTTCTATTCCATTGATCTCCAGTCTCCAGCAATAATTATGCTGTTTGCATTGGGGGAGGTGGCAGATGCAGTTGTTGCCTTGCCTGTGTCCTCTGGGTACTCACCATTTCTACTGCAAGCATCTGCAATACTGCCTGGGGCTTTGTCTCACTGCCATAAAGTAGGCTCTTGTGGGGCAGGCTGGAAGTGCAGAGAAACCAACACAGGCACATCTCCCCCCAACCAACTGCTGAGGGCAGTTGCCCTGCCTTCCATACCTTAGGGTGAGGCAGGCGCTATGCTATCTCCCAGCTGTCCCCAGTGGGATTGAACCCCAGTTGCCCATAGTAGCAGCCTGCTTATCAACATGACCTGAATTAGCTCCTTTCCCTTCTCTGTCTCATTTCCCTATTGTCATCCCAGTGTTTCCTGGGCTCACTTTCCAAATCAACCCACTTATCTTCAAATCCTTCTGTATTAGTCTGTCCTCATGCTGCTAATAAAGACATACCTGAGACTGGGTCATTTATAAAGGAAAGAGGTTTAATGGACTCACAGTTCCACATGACTGGAAATGCCTCACAGTCATGGTGGAAGTCAAGAAGGAGCAAAGCCATATCTTACATGGCAGCAGGCAAGAGGCTTGTGCAGGGGAACTCCCATTTATAAAACCATCAGATCTCATGAGACTTACTATCAGGAGAACAGTATTGGGGAAACCGCCCTCATGATTCAATTATCTCCACCTGCCCCCGCCCTTGACACATGGAGATCGTTACAATTCAAGGTGAGATCTGGGTAGGGACACAGCCAAATCATATCACCTTCTCTTAGGATTTGCTTCTGGGGAAACCTAAACTATCTAAGATGATGAAAAATACAAAGAGCCAGGAAAATCCATAAATAGATTTAACAAGAAGATTTTACCTAGTCTTGATGAGTGGCAAAGCTTGACTTCCCTGAGGAAGTGACTTTGCTGAGCTGAGACCTGAGGATGAGTAGGAGTTAGCTAAGCAAAGCAGCACTGGAAGAACAGCAGGGGAAGAACGTTCCAAGCATAGGGAAGAGCATGCACGAAGGTCCTGGGGCAGGAATGCTAGTGTGGCTGGGGTGCAGAGAGGCAGAGAATGGTAGTTATCTTTGGAGGATATATGGCCTGAAAGTGAATTTGGGTCCCTGACTTTACGTCTCTTTCCTCTGCAGTTTAGTTATGTCTATACACTTTTTTTTGAATCCCATTGTGGTCTGGCTTCATTTAAATGCATCTGAAATGAAATCTCTAATGTTAACAGTGTTGTCAGATGTGAAGGCTTCATTTCTCTTTGGTTCTTTTTCACTGAATGCTATCTGTGAGTTTCTGGGGAGGATATGAGGATTTTGATTGTTTTGATTGTTTTTTTTTTTTTTTTGTATGACCACATTATGTTAATTTCCCCATTGTCTTAGAGTATGAGAACATAAAAGCAATAACTCATTTATATGAAGACTGAATGTGCTGAGAGGTTGTCATGGAAACCTCTCATGTTGGCTTGAGTAAATTGAATAACCCCTGTTAAAAGATTGAACACAGATAACTGGCAGGCTTTGTTTCAGGGCAAGAGTTCACAAACTGGGGTCCACAGATGCTCAAACATTCTATCATGAATAGAATTCGGGGGATCCCATGATCTTGGACAGTTAAAAATACATCTTATATTCTTTTATCTCTACCTGAAGTTTAGTCTTTCTTTCCATTGTGAATGAATAAAGCAGTAAACAAACAAAAAAACAAAAGATTGAACACAGAACTTATTTAGCCAATTCCGTGGCATTCACAAGAAATGAGAAAATCAACATGATAAATGAGATTTTTTTTTCCCCCCGCAGGGGCAGGGAGGAGGATGAAGAGGGTGAATGAATGCTAGGAATGTATTATTTTTATTTAGACAGTGATTTCCATTCTTCTTCCAAAGATTATATTTTTGTTTCCAAATGGGAGAGGTGTTATGGGGCGATAGAGAAAGGATCCAGGGCCAGGGAAAATGGCATGGTAAAATTGCTCCTGGGAAAGACCAGCTTAGGGTATCTGTGACTCTCACTTCTGTAGCATGTTTCTCCTCTTGGAGCATCCTCTGAAGTCTTGGTCAGAATCGTTGAAGAGACGTGAACCTTTTCAGCATTTTCTGCTTTGCTTTGGCAGGATTGTTTACTGCCTATCAAGCTGACTTTCAAAAAATACTAGTTCTGTTGTTTTTCATTTTTAAAAGCAAATTGCTTCAGCTCTTCCTAAATAACTCCTTAAAAGCTGTGGATGACAGATGAGGAAGCAAAGTTGGGAACAGAGCGCGGCACTCGCTCACGATCATAGTGGCAGGTCACGGGAAGCCCTCTGAGCCCCGGGGGTGGGGGCAGCCTCTTGAAAGTGATTAGGGAGCAAGAGGGGCTTGAACAGTGGCACTCTAAGGGTTGTCTTGGGCCAGCTTGGAGATCAGGTCCTGGGTTCCAGAAGACATCGAGGCTGGTTCTACCTGGATGTTGCTTCTGTAGGTATCAAAGTAGGAGACGCTTTTGAGGGGTGGGTTTTTCATCAGTGGCCTCCACACCAAAGCACCATAGTCCTACCTCCTTGTTGTATGTCTTTCTTCTCATGGGCTGCTTCTCAGACTTCAGAATTTCATAGGCATGATGGGCAAATAAGCTTGATTAATGCTTCATGCTTACCATCCACTAAATATGTTCCCACCATGTGTTGAAACCTAATCCCCAGTGTGATGGATGGTATTAGGGGGTGGGGCCTTTGGGAGGTGATTAGGACATGATGGTAGGGACCCCACGAGTGGGATTCATGCCGATTTATTTATTTATTTATTTGAGACAGAGTCTCACCTTGTTCCCAGGCTAGAGTGCAGTGGTACGATCTAGGCTCACTGCAGCCTCTGCCTCTGGGTTTAAGTGATTCTCCTGCCTCATCCTCTGAGTAGCTGGGACTACTGGATAATTATCTACCACACCTGGATAATTTTTTTTTGTTTGTTTGTATTTTTAGTAGCGATGAGGTTCCACCACGTTGGCCAGGCTGTCTTGAACTCCTGATCCAAGTGATCTGCCCATCTTGGCCTCCCAAAGTGCTAGGTTTACAGGTGTGAGCCACTGTGCTGGGCCAACACCCTTTTAAAAGAGGTCCCAGAGAGCCCCTTTGCCCTTCCATGATGGGAAGACACAGTGAAAAGAGGGCTGTCTGTGAACTAGGAAGAAGGCCTTCACCAGACACTGAATCTGCCTGTGCCTTGATCTGAGACTTCCCAGATCTTCTGGAGAGAATTGTTATAAATAAATGTCTGCTGTTTGTAAGCCACACAACCTATGGCATTCTCTTATAGCAGTCTGAATAGACTAAGATAATACCATAAGGATCTACCTTTGGGGCTGTGTGCTGTTATAATAAAGGCTCTGATAAGTCCTGCTAACACCGTTTAGACCAGGGGTTTCTAAACTTTTTGACCACATAAGTTGTTATTTTTCCCTTTGCAAGCACCTTAACATGGAAATCTTTTGGGAGGCTGAGGCACGAGAATTGCTAGAACCCATGAAGCGAAGGTTGCGGTGAACTGAGATCATGCCACTGCACTCCACCCTGGGTGATGGAGTGAGACTCTGTGTCAAAAAAAAAAAGAAAAGAGAAAATATTTTCAAAATGATGCCATGGATTAAATCTGATAGTCACAAAGGATCCTTGTCTGCTGTTACCTCCATTTGATGGGTGAGAAAACAGGAGTCCTGAGAAACCAAGTAACTTGCTCAGGGTCATGCTGTTAGGATGTAGCAGAATCAGAACCAAAACCCTAAGTCCCAGACAACTAAAGTCCACCACTCCAATGGAGAGGCCCTTACCGCGATGACCTGTTCTGAAGGAGTGAAACAAGGCATTTATTGCAGCATCATTTAATCAGGAAAAAACCTGGAAAGACCCTGAATGTCCAACTAAAGGGAAATAGTTGATATTTATGATACTTCCATACAGTGGAATGTTATGGGGCGTCAATAACAGACATGAAGCACAGTAACATGAGATGGCACATATTATAATGTAAAATGGGGAAATAAAGCAAAATGATAATCATGCAAATCAAGTGCATGAAACTAAAAAAGATATACAAAATAGTAGCTATCTCTAGATGGTAGGTGAGTCAGTTCAGGTCCTCTGAGTGGCAGAAGGCAAAACAGAATTAATTGTACAAGGTCCCAGTCTCTACTGATTTCAAATCCACTTCTCAACTTCTGTATGAAGTTCTCATTCTCTTACTTTTTTTTTTTTTTTTTTGAGATGGAGTCTCATTCTGTTGCCAGGCTGGAGTGTAGTGGCACGAACTCTGCTCACTGCAACCTCCACCTCCCAGGTTCAAGTGATTCTCCTGCCTCAGCCTCCCAAGTAGCTGGGATTACAGGCACATGCCACCATGTCCAGCTAATTTTTGTATTTTTAGTAGAGACGGGGTTTCACCACGTTAGCCAGGATGGTCTCGATCTCTTGACCTTGTGATCCACCCGTCTCGGCCTCCCAAAGTGCTGCGATTACAGGCATGAGCCACCGTGCCCCCTCTTACTAATTTTAAATAACATGTCTCCTGCAGCTTCCGTATTGCAAATATAGGAAGTGATTTTGGGGAGCATTTGAATTATGGTAGCTGATCTGATCTGCCATGTCTCCTTATTTTCTTTCTAATTCTCTCTTTCTTTACTTTCTTCTCTTTTCCTCCCTCTGCTTATTTGCTTCCTCTTCTCTCTTCCTTTATCTCCTTCTCTTTTCCTACATATTTCTAAAATGATAGTTGATGAGAAGGAAGATCACTCTTACATAATTTGATTCCTCAGTTTCCATTTTCTTCTTTTTACAAGCATAACATTCTACATTTCTTTTTTTTTTAAAAATTTTTTTAATTGAAAAATAATGGTACCTATTGATGGAGTACATAGTGATGTTTTGATATATATAATGTATAGTGATTTGATCAGGGTAATTAGCATATCCATCATCTCAAACGTTTCTCATTTCTTTATGATGGTAACATTCAATATCCTCCTTCTAGCTATTTGAAACTATATTATTATTACTATTATCATTTTATTTTATTTAGACAGAATCTTGTTCTGTCACCCAGGCTGATTTGTAGTGGCATGATCTCTGCTCAATGCAGCCTCTGCCTCCCAGGTTCAAGCGATTCTCCTGCCTCAGCCTGTCGAGTAGCTGGGATTACAGGCATACTCCACTACACCCGACTAATATTTTTTTAGTAGAGATGGGATTTCACCATGTTTGCCAGGCTGGTTTCAAACTCCTGACCTCAAGTGGTCTGCTTGCTTCAGAGTCCCAAAATGCTGGGATCACAAGCATGAGCCACTGCGCCTGGCCAAAACTACATATTGTTAACTGTAGTCATCCTACAGTGGTTTACAACATGAAAGAAAACCAAATATTAATTGTGCAGGAAATTCATTGAAGAAAATGCCTGTGAAGGGAAATGGGGAGGGAGTGGGGAGAGATTTCAGACCATAATGCAGGTCTGAAACCTCTGAAAGCAGAGTGGGAAGGAAGAGAGATTGTCAGAAAGAGAAAGGCTTCAGCACAACTCTGAGAATGTTTCAGCTAGCGTAATAGTTCCTAAGGCAACTCTCTCTGATGGACAACTCCCAGTTGGATTAGAATCACCTAATTCCAGTACTTCCGCTGTGCCCAGTCACTGGCTGGGAAAATCCCCGGGGAAGTGCAGCCTAGCATGAACACCTCGGTGGGTCAAAAGGTACAGCAGCTAGAGGTTGTCAGTTAGCTCTGCTTCCAGAGCAGTTCACCTTGAAGGAAGATTTGAGCACAGAACTTCCATGACTGAGAGCTTCTGGTGCACTTTACAGCAGAGGAATTTGTGAAGCAGGTTCACTGTTCACTGGCTACCAACTTGTCCAGTGAGACAGAACACTCCCACACAACAAGTTACATGAGGTAGGTTTATTACTTACAGATAGGCAGCAAGAGATGGTAGAAGCCTAGGATTCATTGTGAGCTATTCCTCCACGGCCCCAAAAACCTGCTGAGGGTAAACAGAGTCATATCTGTGCATGCCTCACTTGCACAGAAGCTCAGATACCCCAGAAAGCAGCCGGTTCTGTGTTTTATACCCTAGGATGTGTGATTTGCTGGGCTAAAGTGTTTAAGACATTTTGTTTCTAGGGGTGGACTGGAACACAGGTTGGGTTGTTCTGGCCAGTCCCTCTCTATCTCAAGATGTTGCATTTCTAGCACATTCTTCAGTTATTCTTAAGAACCATGAGTGGGAAAAAGAGGGAAGAACTGGGTAGGCCCAAGGCCACCCAGTGAACTGTCTAGCAGCATTTTGTAAAAGCACATTAACAATGGTTTTGAGAAGCTTAAGTCTGTGGACAGATTCTCCCTGCAAATACAGCCCTGCTTCACTAGCACCCGCACTTTCCGGTTCTTATGCCCACTCAAAAGTGTGCTGAGTCATTTGAACAGAAGGAGATTGCCCCTCCAGCTCCCCACAATGGGAAGTTGTCATCACTGCCACAAAATGAATAGAAGGACTTGGCCAAGTTCATCTTCCCTGGTTTACTGCCTGCACTTCATCTCATTTGGAAGAGAGAAGGAATAGCATTGAATGGTCTGGTTTTTTTTTTTTTTTTTTTTTTTGTAATCATGGCTATACAGGAGGGTAATGAAGGTCAGAGATGGGGGCTTGAACCACCTGCCTGTGGTTTTGAGGTTTCCCTAAATATTCTATGGTTGTTAAGTTCCATAAGAAAGGGACTTGTTTTTTATTTTTATTTTCTTTCCAACTTTTATTTTAGGGTTAGGGGGTATGTGCGCAGATTTGTTTCATGGGTAAATTGCATGTTATGGGGCTTGGTGTCCAGATTATTTCATCACCCAGGTAATGAATGTAGTACCTGGTAAGCAGTTTTTCAATCCTCACCCTCCTTCCATCCTCTACCTTCAAGTAGGCCCCAATGTCTATTGTTCCCTTCTTTGTGTTCATGTGAAGTCAGTGTTTACCTCCTAAGTGAGAATGTGCAATATTTGGTTTTCTGTTCCTGTGTTAATTTGCTTAAGATAATGGCCTCCAGCTCCATCCATGTTGCTGCAAAGGTCATGATTTCATTCTTTTTTATGGCTGCATAGTATTCCATGGTGTATATGTACCATATTTTATCTAGTCTGCAATTGATGGGCATCTAGGTTGATTCCATGTCTTTGCTATTGTAAATAGTGCTACAATGAACATATGTGTGCATGTGTCTTTAAGGTAGAATGATTATTATCTTGGGATTTGTACCCGTGAATGGGACTGCTGGATTCAACCTTAGTTCTATTTTAGGTTCTTTGAGAAATCTCCAAACTGCTTTCCACAGTGACTGGACTAATATACATTCCCATCAACAGTGTATAAGCATTGAAGGGACTTAACAGCTGAATAGTCTTCACTCAACTCAAAGCCTGGCTCTCAGGAGATACTCAATATATTGCTTATACAGTTAAAGGAATGGTGAAAAGGAAGGAAGATGTATGCAGAGTCTGTGCACTGCTAAGTCAGCAAACATTTGCTGAGGGTCTGTTGAACTTGGTCCTGCTCAACACTGAACTTGCCACTCCTCACCCCCATTAAGGCTCCAGAAAATGTGTTTCTCCGTAGCCTTCTTCTTGTACCTTATTACCTCGTCTTGTTTCTCCGTAGCCTTCTTCTTGTACCTTATTACCTTGTCATTTCTTTGAGACCTAATATCCATTCCTCCTCATCTCCAGCTCAACTCCCTAGAATCCATAGCTTCTAGAGTTTTGTTTATTTATTCCATTTATTCCATTTTCATTGACTATCAAGACCTTCAGGCATAGTTCCAGGCATCTGGTTTGCAGCAACAAATATGATGTTCAGATCATCTCTTGCTGCATAAACAAGAACCTGATCCCACAGTGGCTGGAAACAAATATTTGGTGTTATTGCTCATGACTCTGTGTTGATTGGGCTCACCTAGGTGGTTCTCATTTCAAGTCCTATGCAGTTGTAGTCAGATAGAGACTGGGGCTGGTGTCATCTGAAGGCTTGACTAGGCTGGCCATCCAAGATGGCTGAGACACATGGCTGGCATGATGTTGGCTACTGGTTAGGAGCTCAGTTGGTGCTGTTGCCTGGAGCTCTTTCATGTGGCCTCTCTATGTGGTTTGGGCTTCTCGTAGCATAGTGGTGTCTGAGTTCCAAAAGTGGGTATTCCAAGATATAGGAAGTAGCACTTGATAGTCTTTTAAAACATGGACTGGAAAAGCGCACAGTATGATTTCCACCATATTCAATACGTCAAAGCAATCATGGAGGTCATTAAAGTCAAGGGAGAGGGTGTAGATCCCAAGAGATTGTTGTGTTTTTTTTTTTTTTTTTTTTTTTTTTTTTTGAGATGGAGTCTCCATCACCCAGGCTGGAGGGCAGTGGTGCGATCTCGGCTGACTGCAACCTCCACCTCCTGGGTTCAAGTGATTCTCGTGCCTCAGCCTCCTGAGCAGCTGGGACTACAGGCGCCCACCACCACATCAGCTACTTTTTGTATTTTTAGTAGAGACGGGGTTTCATTGTATTGGCCAGGTGGGTCTGGAACTCCTGACCTCAGGTGATCTGCCTGCCTTGGCCTCCCAGAGTGCTAAGATTACTGGTGTGAGCCACCGTGCCTGGCCCTAAGGGATTGCTTTGATGTAAAAAATATACAGCCATTTGAAAATGGCCACAGGTGGTCTCTGCTGTTAAGGACTTCAGAGTTAATAAAGAGATAGTGATGAAACCTATAGTAGGCTGAATCATGGTCACTCAAAGATATCAGGTTCTAGTCCATGTAACCTGTATATGTTCAATTATAAGGAAAAGGAGTCTTTGCAGGTATGATTAAGTTAAGGATGTTGAGATGGGGAGATTATTCTGGATTATCTAGGTGGGCCCTAAATTTGATTGCAAGTGTCTTAGAAAGGCGGAGAAATATTACACCCAGAAGACAAGAAGGTGATATACAGACTGAGGCAGAGATTGGGGTGATGGCCACTCCAAGCAAGGGATTGCAGGCAGCCACCAGAAGCCAGAAGAGGCAAGGAACAGACTGTCCCCTAGCACTTCTAGAGGGAACGAGCCCTACTGACACGTTGATTTCAGTTTAGTGCAACTGATTTCAGTCTTCTGATCTTTAGAACTGGGAGAGAAGAAATTCTTGTTGTGTGAAGCCACTAAGTTTGAGGTCATTGTTACAAAAGTCTGAGGAAATGAATACAAACCCAGACAATGACAAGCAGGGTGGAGGTGATATGGAGGAAGCATATGGGAGGCACCTGAAGCCCAGCCCAGCAGGGAGAGAAGAGAGCAGGGATGCTTCTTTAAGATCTGATGTTCAAATGAGGACACATGGACTCAGGGAGGGGAACAACACACATTGGGGACAGTTGAGGGGTGGGAGGTGAGGGGAGGGAGAGCATTAGGACAAATAGCTAATGCTTGTGGTGCTTAAAACCTAGATGATGGGTTGATAGATGCGGCAAACCACCATGGCACATGTGTACCTATGTAACAAACCTGCAGGTTCTGCACTTGTATCCCAGAACTTAAATTTAAAAATCTGATGTTGATTCATCCCTAGGAAGTGTGGCATGATGGTGATGTTCATTCATCCCTAGGAAGTGTGGCATATGACAACATGTGGAACTTGAATCCATTGAACCTCTTTTTCTTTACAAATTACTCAGTCTTGGGCATGTCTTTTTTTTTTTTTTTTTTTTTTGATTTTTTTTTTCTTTTTATTATTATTATTATTATTATTATTATTATACTTTAGGCTCTATGGTACATGTGCGCAATGTGCAGGTAAGTTACATATGTATACATGTGCCATGCTGGCGCGCTGCACCCACCAACTCGTCATCTAGCATTATGTATATCTCCCAATGCTATCCCTCCCCCCACCCCCCACCCCACAACAGTCCCCGAAGTGTGATGTTCCCCTTCCTGTGTCCATGTGTTCTCATTGTTCAATTCCCACCTATGAGTGAGAATATGCGGTGTTTGGTTTTTTGTTCTTGCGATAGTTTACTGAGAATGATGATTTCCAATTTCATCCATGTCCCTACAAAGGACGTGAACTCATCATTTTTTATGGCTGCATAGTATTCCATGGTGTATATGTGCCACATTTTCTTAATCCAGTCTATCATTGTTGGACATTTGGGTTGGTTCCAAGTCTTTGCTATTGTGAATAATGCCGCAATAAACATACGTGTGCATGTCTCTTTATAGCAGCATGATTTATAGTCCTTTGGGTATATACCCAGTAATGGGATGGCTGGGTCAAATGGAATTTCTAGTTCTAGATCCCTGAGGAATCGCCACACTGACTTCCACAAGGGTTGAACTAGTTTACAGTCCCACCAACAGTGTAAAAGTGTTCCTATTCCTCCACATCCTCTCCAGCACCTGTTGTTTCCTGACTTTTTAATGATTGCCATTCTAACTGGTGTGAGATGGTATCTCATTGTGGTTTTGATTTGCATTTCTCTGATGGCCAGTGATGGCGAGCATTTTTTCATGTGTTTTTTGGCTGCATAAATGTCTTCTTTTGAGAAGTGTCTGTTCATGTCCTTCGCCCACTTTTTGATGGGGTTGTTTGTTTTTCTCTTGTAAATTTGTTGGAGTTCATTGTAGATTCTGGATATTAGCCCTTTGTCAGATGAGTAGGTTGCGAAAATTTTCTCCTATTTTGTAGGTTGCCTGTTCACTCTGATGGTAGTTTCCTTTGCTGTGCAGAAGCTCTTGAGTTTAATTAGATCCCATTTGTCAATTTTGGCTTTTGTTGCCATTGCTTTTGGTGTTTTAGACATGAAGTCCTTGCCCATGCCTATGTCCTGAATGGTATTGCCTAGGTTTTCTTCTAGGGTTTTTATGGTTTTAGGTCTAACATGTAAGTCTTTAATCCATCTTGAATTGATTTTTGTATAAGGTGTAAGGAAGGGATCCAGTTTCAGCTTTCTACATATGGCTAGCCAGTTTTCCCAGCACCATTTATTAAATAGGGAATCCTTTCCCCATTGCTTGTTTTTGTCAGGTTTGTCAAAGATCAGATAGTTGTAGATATGTGGCATTATTTCTGACGGCTCTGTTCTGTTCCATTGATCTATATCTCTGTTTTGGTACCAGTACCATGCTGTTTTGGTTACTGTAGCCTTGTAGTATAGTTTGAAGTCAGGTAGCGTGATGCCTCCAGCTTTGTTCTTTTGGCTTAGGAGTGACTTGGCGATGCGGGCTCTTTTTTGGTTCCATATGAACTTTAAAGTAGTTTTTTCCAATTCTGTGAAGAAAGTCATTGGTAGCTTGATGGGGATGGCATTGAATCTGTAAATTACCTTGGGAAGGATGGCCATTTTCATCATATTGATTCTTCATATCCATGAGCATGGAATGTTCTTCCATTTGTTTGTATCCTCTTTTATTTCCTTGAGCAGTGGTTTGTAGTTCTCCTTGAAGAGGTCCTTCACATCCCTTGTAAGTTGGATTCCTAGGTATTTTATTCTCTTTGAAGCAATTGTGAATGGGAGTTCACTCATGATTTGGCTCTCTGTTTGTCTGTTATTGATGTATAAGAATGCTTGTGATTTTTGTACATTGATTTTGTATCCTGAGACTTTGCTGAAGTGGGCATGTCTTTATTAGCAGTGTGAGAATGGACTAATACAAATATCATGATGAATGAGGACATTCTCATATTTTCCACAAAACCGTCATGGAAGATATTATCCATCATTTGGTTACATTTCCCTTATGTAAGGATCCAAGGGGATCTGGAGTCCTGCTTTTCTGTTTCCGTCTCAACTCTGCCACATACTAGCTGGGTTTATAGGCTGCTGTGAGGTTTCAATGAGTAAATCAAACCTGTAAACACTTGGTGCATGCATAGTAAGTACTTTTAAAGAAATTGGTGTTGTTATTATTATTTTCGGGATTTGGTGAAGGATATTGTTTTTCTGGGGAAGGACACTGGGCCCATCATGGGGGTAGTACCCTCGTGACCTCATCTAAACCAAATTACATCCTCCAAATGTCATTGCACTGGGGGCTAGGGCTTCAACGTGTGAATTTGGTGGAGAAAGACAAAGACATTCGGTCCATAACAATTTTCCTTGGATTTGTATGTACACGATCAAGTCACCTAGGAATGATGACTGTTTCATTTCTTCCTTTCTGGACGTTTTCCCCCCGGCTAACTGCACTAGCTAGGATATCCAGGACAATGTGGAGTGGAAGTGAGGCTTGTGGGTATCAATGCTGTGATACCATCCACAGGGAGAAACCTTTGGCTTTGTATGAAAAGCTGATGGTTAGGGATATTGATATGGTTTGTCTGTGTCCCCACCCAAATCTCAACTTGAATTATAGCTCCCATAATTCCCATGTGTCATGGGAGGGACCCAGTGGGAGGTAATTGAATCAAGAGGGTGGGTCTTTTCCATGCTATTCTTGGCCAGTGTCAGCCTGGCCAACATATTGTGAAACCACATCTCTACTAAAAATAATAGGCCCTCTCTTACCTCTGCTATGTAAGATGTGACTTTGCTACTCCTTTGCCTTCTGCTGTGATTGTGAGGCTGCCCTAGACATGTGGAATTGTGAGTCCATTTGTGAGTCCACCTCTTTTTCTTTATAAATTACCCAGTTTCAGGTATGTCTTTATTAGCAGTGTGAGAATGGACTAATTCAAATATCATGATGAATGAGGACATTCTCATATCTTCTGCAAAACCATCATGGAAGACATTATCCATCATTTAGTTACATTTCCCTTACGTAAGGATCCAAGTGGATTTTTTTTTGAATTCTATTCTAAGAAAAATCATTTCCTTTCCTATGAACAGCTATACTTCCCTTTGTTAAGTGATGATATTCATGTGTCCTTTATGTTTTCTTTTTCTTTTGCTCTGGCTATTAGGGAGCTAAAACCCAAGAGCACACACAATCAAAATAACTACATTAAATGAGTTTTCTTATGTATTTGATAAATAAATAATTTTTCTTTTGGTTTCCCTTTGGGTGTACCTTTTATTGCAAGCTGTCTCAAGAAGTTTTTTTTCACAGTAAATGGGGATAAAATTATTTTAAAAGAATAATACCTGACCTGATTATTACCTGGGTTTATTTCATCGACTGAATGGTGAGAGTAATGAATGGACAAGAGCTTTATGAACTGTAAAATGCCATGTCTGTTATTAACTAGGGGAAGAACATGATTGTCCTTGACTTTAACCAATGTACCCTGTGTCTTCCTTAGTTGGCACTGATGGTTCTGAGTTAGGTAACCATGCTACCTAAAGCCTCTGAGATTTCCCCTGAGCATCCTGGCCACTCAGTGCTTACTTTGCACCACTCTTGTGTGTCCAGGATGACTCTTTCAACTTTATCTTTCTTCTAGAAAGTTGCTGTCCATTGTTTACATCCAGTGGCTCATGCATTTATAGAATGCAGCAGCATTTTCTAAGCACCAACTGCTGGGTATGTATTGGTTGCCTGCCCAGCAACCCTTTTCTCTTCTTCTTTGCTGAGACCATCCTATTTTCTTTCATGCATCAGTTGGCAATATGCCCAGAGAAATGGAGCCCCTTCCTTCCTCATGCTCTTAGGCATGGAACTCAGTTGGCCCAAGCCAGGCATGCTCATCTTGTTTCTCTCACCGCTGACTGGTTTAGCCTTGGGCACATGACCTCATTCGCAGTAGTGAGCTAGTAAGGATCAGAAAAACCACAAAGCCATGACGTTATTGAATTAACCTGTCTGGACCACCTACACCTGGATTTTGTGTGGGAGATACAATAAATCTGGATTATAGGTTGGTGCAAAATTAATATTTAAATAACCTGTAGTTCAACTCTGTGTTGCTTGCAGTCAAAAGTATCTTTATCAGGCTGGGCACAGTGGCTCACACCTGTAATCCCAGCATTTTGGGAGGCTGATGCAGGCGGATCACCTGAGGTCAGGAGTTTGAGACTAGCTTGGCCAACATATAGTGAAACCCCGTCTCTACTAAAAAGAAAAAATTAGCTAGGCGTGGTGGCACATGCCTGTAATCCCAGCTACTCAGGAGGCTGAGGCAGGAGAATCACTTGAACCTGGGAAGTGGAGATTGCAGTGAACTAAGATCGCGCCACTTCCCTCTAGCCTGGGTGACAGGGCGAGACTGCATCTCTTGCAAAAAAAAAAAAAAAAAAAAGTCCTAATCAACTGTTTTAGTTTGGATGCTCATTGAAGTAGACTCTGAGGCAAGGATTTGAGTGCCAATAGTTTATTAAGCTTGAGGAGGTGGGGGAAAGGGGACCGGCAAGGGAGGGAAGTGGCAAGAAAGATGCATTATCATGTCAGTTACCAGTGTGGGGAATCACAGTTTAATCTCTCTGGGGAACTCTGGAAAATGACACAGAGCAGGGATTTGCAAACTATTGGCCCATGGCAAACCTGTTCTGCCACCTGTTATTTCAATAAAATGTTCCTGGAATACAGTCACACCCATTCATTTATGTATAGCCCATGGCAGCTTTTGCACAACAGCAGCAGAGTTGAGCATCTGTGAGAGACAATATGACCTGCAAAACATAAAATATTTACTATATGACCCTTTTTCAAGAAGTTTGCCAACCCTAGTGTTGAGCATGTAGCTCAGAATCACCCCCTGGAGGAGTGAAGGAGCTGGGATATTTATACATCCCTCCAGTTAGTCACTGGTGGATACCTAATGCAGGGGGCATGTTAATTCTCCAGGACTTCTG
Source organism: Pongo pygmaeus (assembly GCF_028885625.2). Taxonomy (NCBI): domain Eukaryota; kingdom Metazoa; phylum Chordata; class Mammalia; order Primates; family Hominidae; genus Pongo; species Pongo pygmaeus. The sequence continues at coordinate 18,785,492 of NC_072391.2, forward strand.
ACCTGTCCTGTGCACAGGCACAGCGGGCCCTGGCCAAGCAAAGAGATGCAAATACCGATTGTTGGGATTTGGGCAAGTATGGACCCTACTGGTCCATACCAGTACACTAACGGAGATGGCCACATCAGTGCATCCAGAGATGGCTGAGAAGTGTACCTGCCCTCCAGGAACCCATAGTCTGAAGGCAAGGTTGGAAATGGCCAAACATTTTTATTTTTATTGTTTTTGAGATGGAATCTCACTCTGTCACCCAGGCTGGAGTGCAATGGAACGATCTCGGCTCCCTGCCACCTCTGCCTCCCGGGTTCAAGTGATTCTCCCTCCTCAGCCTCCCAAGTAACTGGGATTACAGGGACCTGCCATCATGCCGGCTAATTTTTTGCATTTTTGTAGAGATGGGGTTTCACCATGTTGGCCAGGCTGGTTTTGAACTCCTGATCTCAAGTGATCCACCCACTTCTGCCTCCCAAAGTGCTGGGATTACAGGTGTGAGCCACCACACCTGGCCTTTATTTTTATTTTTTGAGACAGGGTCTCACTCTGTTGCCCAGGCTGGAGTGCAGTGGCACAGTCATAGCTCACTGCAGCCTCAAAATCCTGGGCTCAAGTGATCCTCCCACCTCAGCCTCCCATGTAGCTGGAACCACAGGTCTGTAGCATCCTACCTGGCTAATCTAAAAAAACAAAACACACACAAAAAAACAAAGTGTGTAGAGACAGTCTCACTGTGTTGCCCAGGCTGGTCTCAAACTCTTGGGCTGAAGCATTCCTCCTGTCCCCGCCTCTCAAAGTGCTGGGATTACAGGTGTGAATCACTGTGCCCTGCTCAAACATTTTATAATTAAGTAGAATAACCCACATGTCAGCTGGGGTCTCCTGAATCCTCAAAGATCTAGGTAAGATATTCTACTCAGGCTACTTCCTGCTAATCTGGGGAGGGCGACCTTCTGAAGGTCACATCTGCCACTGGCCCTGGTGCCCCCAACCCATGCTGGCTCTGCTTTTTCCCCTACAGGAGCTTAAATGCAGAACTTGGCATCTCCCATTGCCTGCAGGAAACCTACTCAGCTAGTGAGTTCATAGGGCTTCACTGAAGACTGGGGGATGATTTTCTGGTACACTCAGGCTTCTAGAACCCTCTATTCTTTCCCCAGCTCTGCTTCTCCTTTTTTTCTTGTCTGACTCCAAAACCCTCCTCCTTTTATTGAGCACATTATTTCTCTCTAGTTCCCGGCCCCCCATTTCCTTTTCTGAATGCTTCTAGGGCCTCAGCAGAACAAGGAACTCATCATTGATGACGTTAAAAAAACACCAACAACAAAACAACCCAAGACATAAGACACAAACAAAACTTTTTTTTTTTTTTTGTATTTTTTTCTCCAGACAAAACATTTGCAGCATCAGATGAGGCCCCCTTTGGAAACATCTCCCCACATTCTGTGATTCTGCCAAGTCCTCTAAATTTCCTCTCCTCCTTCATCCACCAGGTGGATTTCAAGATCCCCACTGTCAGAGGCTTAGAATAAACCTCTGGCATGCTTTTCTTCTGTTTTGCTTTCTTTCTTTTTCTTTTTTTTTTTTTTGAGATGGAGTTTTGCTCTTGTTGCCCAGGCTAGAGTGCAATGGCGTGATCTTGGCTCACCACAACCTCCGCCTCCCAGACTCAAACGATTCTCCTATCTCAGCCTCGAGAGTAGCTGGGAAGCTGGGATTACAGTCATGCATCACCACGCCCATCTAATTCTGTATTTTTAGTAGAGATGGGGTTTCTCCATGTTGGTCAGGCTGGTCAAACTCCTGACTTCAGGTAATCTGCCCGCCTAGGCCTCCCAAAGTGCTGGGGATTACAGGCATGAGCTATCTCACCCGGCCCTGTTTGGCTTTCTAAAATAGACTGTGTGTCGCACCCAGCATGACGTTAGATCTGTATAGCATGATAGCATTCCATTGAGTCAACTCTTTGGACATACTATATGTTTTGTTTCCCAGGTAGCTAATTAAATAAGACAACAAAGTGCAGTCTAGAAAGTTCCTCTCATAACAAAGTTCCCAAGAATTTAAGTCTTTGCTTTACTTACTTATTTTTTTGTAGTAGTTGAAGTGCAAGTGGAAACTGATTAGAAAGGAGAAATCTAAATCAGGTTAGGTGAATTCTGCAGTATGAAGTGTGTTTGGAAAATCTAACTGGTAACGTATCCACATTGGGAACTTGGTCCTTCCTCTCACAAAGAAATTCACAATTTCATCACCTATGCTAAGCATTTGAGGGTTCAGGAATGTGATTTTAGTTTTATAAAAATTGTTCTTTTTTTAATTCCTGTCAAATCAGATTTTTTTTCTCAGCATATTTAGAAGTAAAAATGGAAAGTTTAGAGCATTTTGATATTTTAGTATTTATTTCCATGAAGTCACTTAACCCTCCCAGACTAGTTTCAGAGTTTTGTCTTCTAACCCATCTTTGTGTCTCACTGTACATTTTCTGCGTGTACAATGAGAGGTGATTTTTAATTGGAATCCCTTAGATTTTTAGAGCGAAATCTCTCCTCCTCTCATCTTCTTCCTCTCCTCTCACTGTCTCTCATTGTAATCGAGAGAATCAAAGTATCTCTTACAGGCTTGGATATCAAGCTGAACTGTTGAAAACAGTGGGGTCCAGGAACCTGAGTTTAAAACAAGCACCTCTGATTTTCTAAGTGGACTTAGAGAAAGACAAATGCTGTGTGATCTCACTTATCTGTGGAATTTAAAAATGTTGAATTCATAGAAAAAGAGTAGAATTAGCTAAGTGAACTAATTCAGACAGAGAAAGGCAAATGCTGTGTGATCTCACTTATTTGTGGAATCTGAAAATATTGAACTCAGAGAAAAGGAGAGTCAAATTAGAATGGTTGCCAGGGGCTAGGAGGAAATTTTGCTCAAAGGGTACAAACTTTCGGTGATAAGATGAATAAGTTCTGGGCATCTCATATATGGCACGGTAACTATAGTTAACAATACCATATTGTTTACTTGAAATTTTTTTTTTTTTTTTTTTTTGATACGGAGTCCCGCTCTGTCGCCCAGGCTGGAGTGCAGTGGCGCGATCTCGGCTCACTGCAAGCTCCGCCTCTCAGGTTCACGCCATTCTCCTGCCTCAGCCTCCCAAGGAGCTGGGACTACAGGCGCCCGCCACCACGCTCGGCTAATTTTTTTTTTGTATTTTTAGTAGAGACGGGGTTTCACCGTGTTAGCCAGGGTGGTCTCTATCTCCTGACCTCGTGATCTGCCTGCCTCGGCCTCCCAAAGTGCTGGGATTACAGGGCCAGAACCACTTTTCAAAGATTTTGTTTGAAAATCTGCCTTTTGATTTTGTACTTGATTTTGGAATTCTTTTTTTTTGAAACAGAGTCTTGCTCTGTCACCCAGGCTGGAGTGCAGTGGTGCAATCTCGGCTCACTGCAAGCTCCGCCTCCCGAGTTCACGCCATCCTCCTGCCTCAGCCTCCCAAGTAGCTGGGACTACAGGCGCCCGCCACCACGCCCAGCTAATTTTTTGTATATTTAGTAGAGACGGGGTTTCACCGTGTTAACCAGGATGGTCTCAATCTCCTGACCTCGTGATCCGCCCGCCTCCGCCTCCCAAAGTGCTGGGATTACAGTCGTGAGCCACCGCGCCGGGCCTGGAATTCTTGGTGCTTTAAACTAAACATCTTGCCTGACATATTTTTGTAGCCCAACAGGATTACAACGCCAGCATTGAAACTCAATCCCTGGCAAGATGTTGTCTGTGATCTCCTTAATCTTCACAAGATCATCTAGGGTTGTATGCTAAGGTTAGCAGCGGAGTCTGAATGCAGTCGACCCTGCAGGTGGGAAGCCACACTTGGAATTCCTCCATCATGCTTAGTTCACCATGAGGACTAGGTAGCTATCTAATGGCAGAATGGTTTCAAAACCCAAGTATCTGTGAAGAGCTTTCTCTTTTGTTAATTCTTCGGTCCAGCTCAGTGACTTCCAACTCTTGGAGGGGCATAGTTATTACTTAAAATGATTACATACACAAGTACATGCGCACTCTATAAATTATGGTTGATTTAAAGGAATCTCAGAAGTAATTTTGACCACAAATAATTTTTCCTCTTCTGTACTAACTTTGGAAATGAAATGTTTGCGTAATATAGGATTTCATTTTGCCAGAATATATGAATACTTCTGTGAAAGTGTTCTGAAATAAATGAAATGCTGTCTCTGCAAAAAAAAAAAAAAAAAAAAAAAAAGAAAGTTATTTGACTGTGACATGGACATGAATAAAAAGGTTATAACGAGCATCACATTCAAGCATTTGGTTTTATTGCTTATGTGAACACAGCATGGAGGATTTTTTGATTCACGTTTTCCCCATTCTTAGTCGTGTTATCTGTTCATGACTCTATGCAAGTGGTTTTGTCTCCCAGGGACATTTGGTCATGTCTGGAGACATTTTCAGTTGTCACAACTGGGGAATGAGGAAATGGCGCTACTTGCATCTGCTGTGTAGACTTCAGGGAGGCTGGTAAACATCCTGCAGTGTGTGGAATAGCCCTGCACGGTAGAGAATGATCCACCCTAGACGGTGTCAGTGCCCTCTAAACATTACGTCCTGGGCTGTACCCACTAGCTGGATGTGCAAAAGGAGGCCTAGGGAGGCTAAGCACTTACTTATTATTTCTTTGTAGTTAAAAAAAAAGTCCATCTTGTTCCAGGAAGGAACAATTTAATTTCTAAACATGTGGCATAAAACAGAAATAATGAGGAAATCGGTGAAAATGTGTTTTCAGGGGCACCGTGTAGACTGAGGACAAATTTTCAGGCTTCTGTTTGTCCAGTGAGGTTAGTGTTTGTGCACTGGGCCAAGTCAACATCCTTTTAGTGGTGTCTTGTCTCCTTCCTGATTTAGAAAAGTCAAACCCACCTGCTGTCATGAAAAATACCTTCTAGAAGCTACTGGGTAATTGGGTGATATTTCTGGATTTGTCTCCCTGTCTAACGTACATCAGTTAAACTTTTGACTCTTCAGCGCCTTCTGGAGAAAGTAATAATCAGAAACTAAATCGACTTGGTTTTTTCTCTCCCCCTTTGCCCCGTATTTGTAAAGATTCATCTTCAGTATCTATGAGTGCTGGGTGATTTGCGGAAACTGCAGCTGCTTTATCAATATCAGCTTGGCCTCCATTGATCAAACCCTCATTTAGGCGTTCACTGCCATCTGCTAGAAACAGCCCAGGGATGAGGAGGGAAGGGAAAAGGCCACTTCGGGAGGCCACCTTGCCTTGGAGTTTCCGTCATTTTCCGAGGTGAGCTTGGATGTCACTGCTCAGCACAGTTGATTAAAGAGGGTCCTTGAGATTGGTGCTGTGAGTGAGTCCCTGTGTGGGAATAAATCCCGACGGTGGCAAATAGGAATAAAGCATCGGTGTAACTGTCCTGGCTGGATTGTTTTTCTTCATTTCACCATACTGTTTTCCCTCTGCATGTGTCTGTGACCTCTGGCGGGCTTGCAGATAAAAGTGATGCATCTTCATTTGGTTGGAGGAGTTAATTTTGTGTGTATTCCAAGGTAAAATGATAGTCACAGTGCTTGTATCTTGGGCACCCACTGTACATTGGACACTTTCCATAAATTAACTCAAATGTTTCTTAGCAGCTTGCTATGGCTCTTCACTGTTTCTCCAATTCGATTTACAAAACCTTCATTTCAATGGGATCCCTGTTTGCTCTTGCAAATTCTTCACTCACCACCTGCTTTTCACCCACTCCACTTCAGCTGCCCTGAACTTTCTGTTGCTGGAATTGACTTTGCTCACTCACACCTCTGGTCCTTTGCACATGCTGTGCCCTGGGCTTAGTACATTTCACTTTCATCCTCTTAACCTTGTTAATATCTTGCTTGGGATAACAGATAACGGCTGTAAGTATCAGAAAACTCTGTTATCATGGCTTGAAGGTGTAAGGGTTTACTTGGCTTACACAATAAGCTAAACAGTAGTCACACCATGTTGGTAGAGTGAATCAAAGAGACCATCAGAAACCCCCACTTTTTTCATTTTCTTGCTCTGCTGTGCAATTTCTATCCTCATGGTTACAAAATAGCTGCTTCACCTCCAGGCGTCATGTCAGCAGGCATAGAAGCAAAGGGAGGACGGCAAGCTAGAAAGCTAAAGGTGCACTCTCCCTTCTTTTCACTGGTCAGAACTACGTCAGATGGCCAGCCCTAGCTGCAAGAGATGCTAGTGAAAGATGATTTTTAGCTGGATACATTGTCGCCCTCAGCAAAATAAAGATACAATTTTCTTATTAGCAGAATCCTAACAATTAAGATTCAGTGCTTAGTTTTGATGCCACTCAGCTGAGTGGTCCTCCCTGAATCCCTGTGACAGAGTTGGGACACACAGGTATTAGGCAATCTCATAGATGGCATTGGAGTTCCATGAAATTGTGGTCCTGTTTCCCTATCTGGATTGAAAGCTCCATGAGGAGGACTTGGTCTACCTTTCACACAGTTGTGTCTCTACTACCTACATAGTTCCAGATATATAGTAGATGCTCAATAAATAATAAATGAAGGAGTCACATGAAATTGTTGTCATGTTTCCCTATGTGGATTGAAAGCTCCATTGAGAAGGAGGACTTGGTCTATCTTTCACACAGTTGTATCTGTAGTATCTACATATATAGTAGTTCTAGATATATAGTAGATGCTCAATAAATACTTAATAAATGAAAAATAGCTACTATTTTGCCCCTTTGTAGTTGACACCTAGAGCTTTAGGGAGATAAGATAACTTGCCCTAAGTAACACATTTACTCCTTAATTCCTCCATTCAGTAATGTTTATTGTGCACCTTCTATGAGCCAGGTCCTGTTTCAGATACTTGGGATACATCGGTGAACAAAGCAGATAAAACTACTGCCTTTGAGACCATTACCCCCAATATTTTATTACAAAAAATTTCACACATACAGCAGAGTTAAAACAATTTCATAGGGAACACGTGTTCAGTTACTACCTAGGTTCTGCCAGTCACTTGGGCACGTTGATTCCAGTGGGGGAAGGCAGACAGTAAACTGGAAACAAAACAAGTAAATTATATGGCATTGTAGCAGGTGGCAACTGCTATGAGAAATACAGAGAAGGTAACGGGGTGTAGGGCGTGCAGTTGGGGGTGGTGGTGGCCAGGCTTGGCCTCATTGAGATGGCAACAATTGTGCAAGGACTTGAAGGACGTGAGGGAGCAGTGTGGATATTGGAGGGCAAAGCAGTTCTCGGTAGAGGCAACAGCCAGTGCAAAGGTCCTGAGGTGGGAACCTCTGTTCCAGGAGGGGCAAGGTGGAATGTGTGGGTGGAGGAGGAGCGTTGATGGTGGCTGGGTTAGTAGAGGAGGAGGAGTTTGGGGAAAAAGATCAAGGGCGCTCAGCTTTGGACAGGCTATGCTTGAGCAACTCAGGGGCAGAGCTGGGATTTAGATCCCAGACCTCACAACCTTCCTGTATTAGGGTTCTCTAGAGAAATAGAACCAATAGGATATATACGTCTATTTATTATACAGATTGGTTTATGCAATTATGGAGGCTAGGTTCCATGCTCTGCCATCTGCAAGGTGGGGTACTAGGAAAGCCAATGACATTAAGTCCCAAGGTAAGTCTGAAGGTCCAAACACCAGGAGCTCTGATCTCCAAGGTCAGGACAAGGTGAGTGTCTCAGCTCAAACAGAAAATGTATACTTCCTTTGCTTTTTGTTCTGTTTGGGCTCTCAACAGATGGGATGATGTCTGCCCACATGGGTGAGGGTGGTCTTCTTTTTTTCTTTTTTTGAGACGGAGTCTTGCACTGTTGCACGGGCCGGGGTGCAGTGGTATGATCTCGGCTCACTGCAAGCTCTGCCTCCCAGGTTCACACCATTCTCCTGCTTCAGCCTCCTGAGTAGCTGGGACTACAGGTGCCTGCCACCACACCCGGCTAATTTTTTGTATTTTTAGTAGAGACGGGATTTCACCGTGTTAGCCAGGATGGTCTTGATCTCCTGACCTCGTGATCGGCCCGCCTTGGCCTCCCAAAGTGCTGGGATTACAGGCGTGAGCCACCGCACCCGGCCAAGGGTGGTCTTCTTTACTCAGTCTACAGATTCTAATGCTAATCTCTTCCGGAAATGCCCTCATAGACACACACACCTGGATGTAATGTTTTACCAGCTATCTGGGCATCCTTTAGCTCAGTCAAGTTGACACATGAAATTAACCATCACACTTTCCCATTTTGCCACATCTGTCCCCCGTCATTCAAAGACACTGTGACCAGCTGGCCAGGTGACAAGAAGTCCTAGGGCACAAGCCTGAAGCCTTCAGGTGAAACTTCAGCTTTACAGAGGGCAGAATGTTTGGTAACTACTTAGATTTAAAGCAGAAGCACTTTGGATTGAGCAATTTCATATGTGACAACTGTCTTTGTCACAAGCAACAGCAGAGACCTGCAGATGAGAACACCTTTATGAAGAGCAAGACCATGCTTTGAAGTTGGACAGAGATCTTGGTTCAAATCCTGGCTCTGCTGCTTGTTAGCTGTCACTTCAGGTAAGCAATTTAACTTCTTTGAGCCTTGCTTTCTTGATCTGTCAAGTGGAGGTAATAATAGTATTACCCCTTGAGGGCAGATAAACTGATGTATGTTAATGCATACATAAACTGATGTATGTGATGTAATTTAGCACAGTGCTGGTCCACAGGTGAATGGAGATGATTTTTGACTTTCTGTCTCGCAGAAAGTCTCTACCTCCCCAAGGACACCTCATGCCCACAGCAGCCCAGCAGTGAGTCCTCACCAACCCAGACTGACTTTCCAGCCTCATATCCTCAAAGGATCTGACATTTTCCAGCCACCAACCTTGGTTTGCACCATGCCCTTCATCAAAAATGTCTTTGCTTCTCTTTGATGCCTGAGTCTCTATTCCTTTAGAACCCATTTCAAATTTCTCCTCCTTAAAGATGCTGTTGGTCACTGTTCTAATCTGTAGGATACTCTGTTTTGCCCAGATCCCTTTTGCACTGCCTTCTGGGACTCAGATACAGAGGGGGCAAAACATCCCGGAAGGGGTGGGGCCCATGGACTGCTCCTGGAGTGGGGACGGAGATCACCACGAGATGGCGCTATTGAGCCATCACTGTCAATTGGTTTTTCTCTGTTTTCATTTTCTTACTTGGTGAGAAATGTGTGATTTCCAAATAGTCCCAGAAGGAATAGAACTGTGACTGTGTCCCACCACTAAAAAGGTGGTTTTGCATATCTCTGATCGTCCTATCACATCGCCCACTGTTAAAAATTCCATCCCCACACCCAGGGGATTTGGAAGGAGAATATCACACACTTGCCACCACCCCCAATCCATGCAAATACCTTGGTACTTGCTATAGACACTTGGTACACAAATATTGCCTCAGCCTTTTTTTTTTATTATATTTTATATATTGCATCAGAGTATAAAGCCCTTAAGGGTAGGACCTGGGGTCCATGCCAACTTACTAGACTGGTGTTGACTTCTCTAGGATATGGAATCCACACAGCTCCTTGGAAAGCTGGAAAACGCAGTTTTGAAGCAACCCTGCTTCATTTCCACACCAATGGAAAGGAAAGCAATAAATCCTTTATGGCCAAGAGTCAGTTCTGTTTATTTCTTCCTGGAAATGCTATTGATGGTGGCTGGGGAAGTTGTTTGTTTTTTAATCTTTCCCTTGGCAAGGTCTCCTTACTCATAGCCCTTCCTTATGTTCCCCAAATGGTGCAGGGGGCAGTGTTCAGAAGCCCAGTATGCAGGCCTTGCACAGAGGAGAATTATGGCTTAAAGAAACTTGGCTAAGCGCAGTGGCTAACACCTGTAATCCCAGCACTTTGGGTAGGCCAAGGCAGGCAGATCGCTTGAGTCCAGGAGTTTGAGACCAGCCTGGGCAACCTGATGAGACCTCATCTCTACAAAAAATCAGCCATGTATGGTGGTGCATGCCTGTAGTCCCAGCTACTCGGGACGCTGAAATGGGAAAATTGCCTGAGTCCAAAAGGTGGATACTAAAGTGAGCCGAGATTGTGCCACTGCACTCCAGTCTGGGTGATAGGGTGGGACTCTGTCTCAAAAAAACAAAGCAAAATAAAAACCAACAACAGAAAAAGAAACTTGGGTGGGATCATGTGTCCAGGCCTCAGCACTGTTGTCCCTTACTCTAACTCCTGCAGAGAGGTCCTTGAACAGATGTAAGCGGACACACGTTGAAGTCAAGATGCTCTTTGCAAAGCAACACAATGTTATTGACATATTCCATTTGAATAACCAAATTTTGTAGTTGATTGTGCACTAAGGTGGATACACATTACATTATGTTCTTATGTAGGGAAGTAGAAGTTAGTGCCAAGATTTAAAGAAAAATCAGTGGGGAAAATAACAGTTGAATCTTATTTGTTTAAAAACTTAGGATTTATTTATTCTTCCATCCACCCATTCATATATATATTTAACAAAAGTATTTGGAAATTAGTTTTATATTGCTATTTATTTTAAAAATAGTTATTATACACACATGGCTCAAAATTGGAAAGATACAAAAGACTGTATAGTAAAAGGTAGTTTCCACTCCCATCCTTGTCCTAACCAGTTTGTTTCTTCACAGAAATGGCAATCACTATTGATAGTTTTCTATGTTCCCCTTGAGAAATATTCTATATTGTAAATGTATATTCATCTATTCATTTATTCACCCATCTATCCATTTATTCATCTACCCATCCATTTATCATCTATCCACCTATCCATTTATGCATCCATCAATTTATTCATCTATTTACCCATCCATCCATTCATCCATTTATCCATCCATCTGTTTTCCATTAATCTATCCATTGTTTCATCCACTTATCCATCCATCTATCCATCCACTTTGCATTCATCTATCCATTCATTCATCCATCCATTTATCCATTCATTTATCCATTTATCCATCTATTCGTTTACTTACCCATTTATCCATCCATCTGTCCATCCACATATCCATTTATCCATCCATCCATCTATTCACTCATCCATCCATTTATCCATCTAATCCATTCATTAATCCATTTACCCATCTATGTCACTTTTTTCCAGGAAGAGGAAAAGGGCAGCCATTATTTGGTTTTAGATGGTAGACCAAATTTAGATGGTAGACCAAACAGTAGTTCCACTGGAAAAGAGATTTGGAACCACTCTCCTTGGTGTTGAGCCAGCCACTCCAAAGCTGTAGTGTTGCAATGTCATAGATCTGTCAGGGAAGCCTGAACATTTTAAAAACAATTAGGTATGGCTATTCAGATTTTATTTTGGCCCAGCATAATGAGTTTGTGTTTGATTCTGAAGGAGAGGGAGATTTGTAATAAATCAGCAAGTGAAATTAGAAGTGAGCCAGTGAGGTGCCATAAAAGGGTGGTTGGAATCAGACATACTCAAATCCATATCCTATCCCCACCCATGTTAAAAGCTATATAGGAGGTTATTTAACTTCTTGGGAGTCTCAATTTTCCTCTTATGTTCTGAGATGGGGATAATTGTATCTTTCTTTTCAGGTTAAAGGCTAACACAATGCTTGGATATAGTCAGTGCTCATGTGGTAACTGCCCTTAACATTATTAAGCCCACATAATTCTCTTCTTTTTTGTAAGCAATTGAGATCTTTAGGTTGAAGATTCAATATACAATGTAACAGAGTCAGAGGGTGGGTGGCAAAAGGTACATACATACTGCAGGGCAGGGACTTGGAGTATGGAACAGAGAAATAGCAGAGGACATCTTCCAGCTGCAGTTGGGATGGGTGCTGAGCTACAAAGCTACTAGAGAAACAGGAACCTCAGGTCTCATCATTGCAGGGACCCTTGTTTCCTGCAAAGAATCCTTGGAAAAATCTCTCCCACTGTCTCTGGGCATTGTATTCACATGTCTGGCCTGGATGATAGTCTTCCTGCTTTTGGCCTCACCCTCTATCCACTGTCCTCTGCTGAATCTTTCTAAAATGCTTGCTTAAAACTCCTTATCTCCTTCAGGAGAAAGTTAAATCCTTTACCACACAAGGCCATTACCTGGGGGCCCTTTCTAACTCCTCCCACCTCGATTTTGTCCACCATCTGCAGGTATCTAAGTGTCGTGATTTAGATGCCCTGGCATGCACTGTGCTCTTTTTCTGGAAGCCTCTTTTATTTCTTCATCCAACTACCTCCTCTTCTTCCTTCAAGATTCAGCTGAGACTCTCTTGAGCAAATTTTCCAAGACTCCTTAAGGGGAAGGACCTGGTTCAAGTTGACTTGGTGTCTCCGTCATCAAGCACGATGCCTGGTTCACAATGGACTCTTCGTGCATCTCTTTCTACAAGATGAGAAGGATCAGAGGGTGAGGATTGGAGCTGGGTGTCTTAAAAATCTGTGAGAGTGGAAGCTAAGCCAGTGACGTTTGCTTTGTAGCTATTCTTGTGATACTACAATCCTTCAGAGTGGTGAGGTTGGTGGGAGTGGTAAAAACAAACAAACAAACAAACAAAACCTAGTTTCTTTGTCTTGGATTTTCCTGTCTCAGTTCATAGAGAGAGACTATCCATCACATTTTATTTGAACTAAACTAAAGTTTTACTTTTTGTTGTTTCTTTTTTTCTTTGCTGAGATCTTAAAAGAGATTGAATAAAAATTCAGTTGTAGGAATGGTCTTGGTGTTTTGTTTTTAGACTATGATATCACATGTCAAGACTATGATATCATATCAGGACTAGGATATCAAGTTTATAATAGAATAAGAATTATGTATTATTTAAACTTATTTTCATTAAACTATAATACATAATGGATTTTTTAATGGTATATACAGATATTTAAAATTTGAAATAATTTTAGATTTATAGAAAAGTTACAATGATACTATAGCAAGTTCCAAGAAATCCCTTCTCAGTTTCAGTTTTTCTTAAATTTTGTTGTTGTTGTTGTTGAGACGGAATCTCGTTCGGTCACCAGGCTGGAGTGTGGTGGCATGATCTCTGCTCACTGCAACCTCCACCTCCTTGGTTCTAGCAATTCTCCTCCCTCAGCCCCCTAAGTAGCTGGCACTACAGGCATGCGCCACCTCACAGCTAAATTTTTATTTTTAGTAGAGATGAGGTTTCACCATGTTGGTGGTCAAGACCACCAGGCTGGTCTTGAACTTCTGACCTCGTGATCTGCCCACCTCGGCCTCCCAAAGTGCTGGGATTACAGGTGTGAGCCATTGTGCCCGGCCTCTTTTAATGTTAAAGAAATGTTAATGTCTTTGTCACAACTTTGGAAACTATTAACTGCATTCCAAATTTTATTTGAATTTCACCAGTTTTTCTACTAATGTCTTTTTCCTGTCCAGGATTCAATCCAGAGTTTCATGTTGCATTTATTCTCACATCTCTGTAGTCTCTTCTGGTCTGGAACAATTTCTCCATCTTTCCTTATTTTTCATGGTCTTGATAGTTTTGAGGGGTACTGGTTAGGGATTTTGTAGAATTGGACTTGGTGATTAGAACCTAGGTCTGGCCGCCTACCCATCACAGTATCAGTAAAAGCCTCCCTTGAAATTTACCAATGGCATGAACATTTCAGATGAGTCTGCCATCTTTGGTGCTCCTGGGACACGAGAGAGACCCGTCTTGGAGACAGAGACCTCACAGACTCAGAGATTCAGGTGCTTTTTCTGGTAATGATTTTGTCTGTGGGCTGATCACAAAGATGGATGAGACTTTGGCCAAAGCTAAGGCTGCAGGGTCTGAGCTAAAAAATTCCAGAAAAACTACCTTGCCATGGGGGCTGAGTTTCAAATCCCAGCCCGTGTGCAGCCTGCTTTACCAAATAATGAGGCACTGGGTGCTTTTTAAGGCAGCTGACCTTTGGAGCAAATTATCCAAGGAAATCTGATTAGCTAGTTCACTGGGTTCCTGCAAAATGGAGCTTGGTGTATTTCTGCAGCAGAAATGTCAGCATAATTGGAGTTTCTGGAGCTCAAAGAGCTTCTTTCTTATTGTTTCCATCCTTTGGAGGAAAAAAAAAACCAACCCCAAACAAACAAAACCCAAACCCCCAAAGAATTGTTCTTTGACTTATATTCTTTGCTTTTGCACATGGTTCAGAAGCTGCTCCTGACTGTGTTTACGACTTTATTAATCAGGGGAACAGCCCGAACATCATTTAAACAAACAAGGCCAAAAAAAAAAAAAAAAAAATTCCATCCCCAAACAGATAATGTGAGCTTAATAGGGATGGCCAAGCCAAAGACCTTAAATAAATAAACTGACTTTAATTTGTAGGAAGGAGCATGGGGTGGTCATTACTTGAGGCTGTGTGCCATGCGATGTAACCAAATTCGAAACTCGCTAATTTCATTATTTTAATGGAAGTCTGCCTCCCATTCATTAGGCTGACATATGACTAGCCATTAGTAACAGTCCATTTCCAAAGCTATGGTGGATAAAGGGTGATTGGAAATGAGCAAGGGCCAGGCCTGGTGGAGGCTGGCAATTTCAGAAGGGAGCTGGTGGGTGGGATTTATGCAAGAGGCAGGGAACACAACTAGGAAAATTATCAATGTGGATGGAGGCAGCAAACCATTGAGTCCAAGTACAGGCTTGAGAGACCTGGGTTTGAATTCTGGTTCTGCCACATACTGGCTGACCCCCACACTGAGCTTCAGTTTGCTCATCTGTGAGATGGGAGTAATCATAGTTCCTATCTCATAGGGTTGCTTGCGATGATTCAATGAGGCAAATTCTTAGGAGGCCCTAGTATAGGGCTTGGCAAAAGTAACCACTTAATAAATGGTAGCTATGATGGTGATAACGTTGGCCAAAGTCCCCAGTATTTAGGGACTTGGAGATTTCGCTAATGAAGAAATGAAGGCTGACAGAAATAAAGTAAGGTATCCAAGTTTGCCCCAAACTTGGACTCAAATTTCTGATTCTTAATCCTATACTCTTAAAATCCTG
Source organism: Pongo pygmaeus (assembly GCF_028885625.2). Taxonomy (NCBI): domain Eukaryota; kingdom Metazoa; phylum Chordata; class Mammalia; order Primates; family Hominidae; genus Pongo; species Pongo pygmaeus. Next base: position 18,800,503 of record NC_072391.2, read on the forward strand.
TACTCTTAAAAAAAATCCTATACTGTTAATCCTATACTCTTAAAACCCGTATTTTTAAAATTGTTTCATTTCTTGAACAGGCCATTCATTCATATGATTGAAAAATTTAAAAACAAGAGTATGCTAGAATATTCAGTGAAAATTGTCCCTTCTGCCTGGAACATTTCCTTTTCACAGACAGCCATTGTTACGTGTTTCTTCTTTATCTTTGCAGAATTTCAGGTACATACAAGCAAATACGTATATGCACTTCTTTTTTTAATTACACAGACAGTTCTGTATCCTGCCTTTTAAAACTTATATCCTGCTTATCTGTGTGTATCAGGGTATAATGAGTTCTTTCATTCTTATTTATAATTATATGTTTTTCTAGTATAATGGCTATATTATGTTTTATTTAATTATTTCTCTCTTGATGAACAGTTGGGATAGTTCTAATGTTTTGCCATTACAAACCACAATGTGGTGAATAACGTTGCATGTATGTCATTGTGTACAGGTGTGCGTATATTCTAGGATACATTTCCAAAAGTAGAATTGCTGAGTTGAAGGGTGAATGCATTTCTAATTTTGATAGTGCTCAAAGGTCTGGGGGCACATAGAGATGGTGCTTTAGCAGTGAGCTTAGGCTGGCAGCGGTTAAGAGAGACATGGCTCAGGTTGCCAGTTAAAAAAAAAAATCTGCGTAGTGTGTTGCTTAAAGAATGTGGTAAGGTGAAAGCTTGGAAATACTGATGTCATTGGAAAGATAGAAATAAGACAGAGATTGTGTTGGGAGGGGAACATGGAATTTCAATTAATTTCTGCCTAGGTTTGAATCTTGACCCTGCCACTCCTGGCTGTATGGCCTTGGGCAGGCTGCTTCACATTTCTGAGCTCAGTATCCTCACCTGTAAAATAAAGACCATGATAACTTCTATTATAGGCTGCTGGAGGAACTAAAGAAGAAAATATAAACAGCAGTTAGCATGATGTCTGGCACATGGTGTGCATTCAGAATATAACTGGGGCCTTTGAGTGAGTAACTAAGTTCGTAATGACTCATAACTAGCTAACATTATTATGTTATATATACTATACTGTATTAGTGGGAAATAGCTAACATTTATTGAGTGTTTACTGTGTGGCAGGCACTGTGCTTACTGCATCCCATGAAACATTCCACTTACCCTTCATAACAACTCTGTGAAGTATTCTTGCTCACCTCACTTTACAGATGGGGAAACTGAGGCAGGGCACTCAAGTACTTTGGTGAAACACTGTGAACAAACGACAGAGCTTATATTTGAACTGAAGCCACTTGTCTTGGAGGGCTCCTCTGATCCCACATCCTGTTCTTTTTTTTTGTTTTTTTTTTTGAGTTGGAGTTTTGCTCTTGTTGCCCAGTCTGGAGTGCAGTGGCATAATCTCAGCTCACTGCAACCTCTGCCTCCCAGGTTCAAGCAGTTCTCCTGCCTCAGCCTCCCGAGTGGCCAGGATTACAGGCACCCACCACCACGCCTTGCTAATTTTTTGTGTTTTTAGTAGAGGTGGGGTTTCACCATGTTGGCCAGGCTGGTCTCAAATTCCTGACCACAGTTCATCCACCCACCTCAGCCTCCCAAAGTGCTGGGATTACGGGCGTGAGCCACTGTGCCCAGCCCATCCTGTTCTTTTGATCCATGTGTTATAGCATAAGAGGCTGACTTACTCTGAGACAAGGACATCATGGGTGGAGCCCCCTTCTCATCTCAGTGTGACCTAGTTCAGCTTCCCCATCTCGTAGGCAGATACCACTGGGTTCAGAAAGGTTCAAGGGCATTTTTTTCCTCCTCTTAGCTTGGTGCTTCCTCGAATGATCCATGACTTGTGACCTTATGACAATGCTGTGTGGTGAGTCTGAAATCAGATGAAGATTTTTATCCCGACATGATGAACACAAGCATTGCACAACGTGACTCAGTTTACCCAGGATCTATCCTCTGCTTGTGGTCACCACTACTAGGATTTTGGAAGAACCCATTAAAAACTAAGCTCTCTGAGGAGAGGCATTTTTGTTTGGTTCACTATTGTGATGCCAATGATTAGAAAAATGCCTAGGCCCATAGGAGGGACTCATGTTCAATGCAGAGGTGGATAAATGAGAAAGAGACTGTTTGCCACAGAATACTAAGAGATTTTATTGTTCTTGTCATAGGAACCAGGCAATATTCCAGACAAACATGACATCAGTAACATCCATATGTCTGTGATGGGGTAGGAGAGAAGACTACTTTTCAGGTGGGACATTTTCATTGGAGAGGGTCTCTGATTCAGAGAGTGAGGTGAGCTATTTTCTTCTTGCGAGTTCTTGGCATTTGATAATCCTTGGTGTTTGTTTAAAAATATGGAAGAATTTGAGATTTACTTAGACATCTTGGCATGCAATGCTAAACCTCAAACTTCCTGAATTTATTTACCAGCTAGGGGAAGCATATTCCCAACTTTAATTTTATTTACAAAGGGCTCTAATCTGGTGTGAAGTCTGAAGGCACATTTGTTGTAGGAGTTGCTCAATTAGCCAGCGAGAAAAGAACAAAGGAAAAGTCATTATGCAGATGTATGCCCATTCAAAGCTATTCCGCCTCTAGATGCTTTCTTTGTAGTGAATGGAAGAACTCCAGTCTGCAAGTCTCTCCTCTCTACTGTGTTTTCTGCTAATTCTTTTTTAATATTAGGCCATGAATGATTAATAATATTGCATTTCGACACTGTTAGATTTTGTCAATTTTTTTCAATATAAAAGCAGATAATTACAGATTACTTTAACATCCAGGAAGTGAAATCAACCATGAATTACACTCAGACTCATCCACAACCCCTTGAATATATTTCTTTTTTTTTCAATAGGAGATTGAAGTTTCTTTAGTCATTTACACAAGTCATGTCTGACAATTGAGAAAATGCTATTCACTTAAAACATCATAAATTAAAAATATACAGTGTTTGTATTTTAATACAATAGGGTCCCAGGAATCAAACAAAGAATATTGATCTCAGAGGTTGCATTATGTAGTTACGTGTTCTGCTTTATAGAACTATACTGGAGGTAAACTTGAAACTGCCTTTGCAGAAATTATAACTGAGGAAATTATGACAGTGAAGAGATCAGACCTAACCAACTACACCTTGCATCTAATCTTAAAGCTATCCTCATTCATTCCTGGGCATAGGCCGAAATAACCTTGGGAAGGAATTTAGTTTACAGTTTGACTCTGAAACAAAATTGATAATAGCCCTTTCCTGAAAAGACCCGCTTCTTGCCTGGTGACCAGTCTGCCTTTGTAGGACTAACAAATTAGCTACAAGATTAGAAATTATGGTTTAGGGGTCATGCAGCCTATGACTCCAAGAGTCTGAACCTCCCCAAATTGCTCCTAAGGATAGCATCATTATTGTAAAACTTAAGATCAGTGCTTGAGATATTTTGCAGACCCTGCACTCAATGGGTCAGCTGACACCACCCAGACTGGTAATTTGGCTCAGCCAGTTCTGCCATCCCACCCAGGAACAGAAGACAGCAAGAAAACCTCACTTTGACCCCCTATGATACCATCTCCAACCTGACCAATCAGCACCACTTCCTGAGCCACTACTCACCAAATTATCTCTAAAAACTCTGATCCCCAAATGCTCCAGGGAGGCTGATTTGAGTAATAATAAAACTCAGGTCTCCTGCAGAGGTGGCTCTGGGTGAATTACTCTTTTTCCACTGCATTTCCCCCATCTTGCTAAATTGGCTCTGTCTAGGCAGGGGGCCAGGTGAACCCATTGGATGGTATATTTCTCAAGAGTCAAATATTAATAGGTTTCACATGTAAGACGTGTGTGTGTGTGTGTGTGTGTGTGTGTGTATACATATACATATGTTTCAATAGCTTTTGGGGTTCAAGTGGTTTTTGGTTACATGGATGAATTATAAATTATATAGTGGTAAAGTCTAAGATTTTAGTACCTGTCACTTGAGTAGTGTACACTGTACACAATATGTAGTTTTTGTATCCTTCATTCCCTTTTCATCCTCTCCTCTTCTGAGTCTCCAGTGTCCATTATATCACTCTGTATGCCTTTATGTACCTATGGCTTAGCTCCCACTTGTAAGTGAGCACATATGGTATTTGGTTTTCCATTCTTGAGTTATTTCACTTAGAATAATGGCCTCCAGCTCCATCCAAGTTGCTGCAATGACATTGTTATATTATTATTTTTTCATGGCTGAGTAGTATTCCATGGTTTATATGTACCACACATTTTCTTTATCCACTCATTGGTCGATGGGCACTTAGGTTGGTTTCATATGTCAACAATTGTGAATCCTAAATTTTACATGCAAGGTTTTGCATCTGTAGAGGAAGATAGGATTCTCAGTGCATGTGCCAATTTTTGGGTCTTCCACTTAAGAATCTTCACCAGTTTCCTCTTCAGAATCAAATTCCTGACTATCTGGTGCTTCAGAGTTATCCAGAGGTTCATCATTCAGTCTCTGGGTTGCCTCTGTCATATACTGTACTTTGCTGCTTTTGCCAATTGTTTACTCTCCTTTTCCAAGTGGTCAGTTTCATCGTTCTTTCTTCAATTTCTCTGTGAAGCTTCTCATTTTCCTTAAGTGTTTCATAGAGGGTCTTCCTTTGTTCTGCTACTTCTCTCCAATATTGAGGGGATAAATTTCATTCAATCCTAAGATCAAATGCTTCTTGGGTAACTCCTCCAAGATTTTAATTGTCACTATATTCTGGGACAATGACAACTCTAGAGTGGGAAGTCCTGGCTGTCAACTGGTCATTCCAATGCTTCCTCTTGGATATGCTTTGGGCCAGTCACTTTTTTTTTTTTTTTTTTCCAACAAGAGATCTGGCTGTGGAAGGATGACTCATCTTCTGAGTTCTTCTTGGGAAAAAACTGTTCTTTACATTCTCTTTGATTCTTCCTTGTTTCTACTTTATCCTAGGATTCATTATACAGCTGGTAAAGCACAAAAAATGGGAGGAGAGGATTAATCATCATAGTGAATTCAGGTGGCTGTGTCATAGCCAACCTACATTGACCCCCACTGTCACTGGAGTGGCTGGGGCACACTGCTGAAAAGACTTACTTGAACATACTCCTTTGAGTAGTTTTTGCATAGTTTTTGTATTTGTAACTTTGCATATTTTTAATCGTAGTGCCATACAATTGTATTGCATTTTCCATTTACAGCATATTATAATTATTTTGACTTTTATTATGAAACTTTCAAACAGAAAAGTAGATAGTATACATAAAATAAAAAGTATATATATAACAAGTATGTCGGCTGGGTGTGGTGGCTCATGCCTTTAATCCCAGCACTTTGGGAGGCTGAGGCAGGCAGATCACTTGAGGTCAGGAGTTGGAGACCAGCCTGGCCAACATGGTGAAATGCTATCTCTACTAAAAATAAAAAAAATTAACTGGGTTTGGTGGTGGGTGCCTGTAATCCCATCTACTCAAGAGGCAGAGGCAGGAGAATCACTTGAACCTGGGAGGTGGAGGTTGCAGTGAGCCAAGATCATGCCACTGCACTCCAGCCTGGGCAACAGAGCAAGACTCCATCTAAAAAAAATTATATATGTAACAAGTATGTAAACAAAATACATAAGTAAAAGGTAGAATAAAAAAAGATAGCATAATACACACCCATGTATTTATCGCTTAGAATTAACACTAATATTATATTTTCTTTGTGCATTTTTTTCCTGAAGTGGTTCAAAAGAAAGTACAGACATCATGATATTAAACCCTAAATCAGTGGCTCTCAACTGAGGGTGATTTTGACCCTTGTCCTCCGCAACAGGACTTTTGGCACTGTCTGGAGACAATGTTGGTTGTCACAAAAGGAAGCATGCCTGCATCCCTGGTAGAGATCAGGGATGTTACTAAACATACTACAATGCACAGGACTGCCCCCTCCAAAACAAAGAATTATCTGGTTCTAAATGCCGGTAGTGCTAAGGTTGAAACCTTTGGTCTAAATGATTAAGAATGCATTTCTTAAAATGCAAAATTTCACATAACCACGTAGCACCATCACTTCTAACAAAGTGAAAAGTAACTCTTTAAAATTGTCTAATAACCAGTCCATATTTCCCCACCATTCCACTAAAATGTTTTTTACAGCTGGTTTTAGCAAACACTTTCTCATTTTATTAGCACTGTTAATAGAAGCTCATTCTAAGTGACTACAGAATAGTCTGTTGAATGGATTCCCTGAAATTTATTCAAAGGATCTATTTTTGGATATTAGTTTTGCTTCCAGGTTTTAGACAAATTGTATTTTTGCAGTTAATGACAGTTTACTTCTTTTCCAACTTTATGCCTTTTATTTCTTTTATTTGCCTTATGTCCTGGCTAAAAACTTTAGTAAATACTGAACACAGCATATGAGAGTGGGCATCCTTTCCTTGTTCCAGATTTTAGGAGAAAAAGATTTAATATTTTATTATGATATTAACTGTGGGATTTTAAAGATGAACCTTATCATATTGGAGATGTTCCCATCTATTCCTAGTTGCACTAAGTGTTTTTATCATAAAGAACTAATGATTTTTGTCAAATTTTTTTCTGTGTATTTTGAGATGATCAAATGGTTTTCCCTCTTACTCTGTTAGTATGATGAATTATATTGATTGATTTTCATTAAACCAACCTTGCTTTCTTGGAATAAACCTTGCTTGGTCATGATGTATTATTCTTTATATATATATATATATATGCACACACACACACATATATATGTATGTACATACATATATCTATAGATATGCATATAGATATACGTATATATATCTATAGATAGATATAGATACATACACAGATATAGATATCTATAGATATGTACACATGTATCTATAGATATCTATAGATATGTACACATGTATCTGTAGATATCTATAGATATGTACACATGTATCTGTAGATATCTATAGATATGTACACATGTATCTGTAGATATCTATAGATATGTACACATGTATCTGTAGATATCTATAGATATGTACACATGTATCTGTAGATATCTATAGATATGTACACATGTATCTGTAGATATCTATAGATATGTACACATGTATCTGTAGATATCTATAGATATGTACACATGTATCTGTAGATATCTATAGATATGTACACATGTATCTGTAGATATCTATAGATATGTACACATGTATCTGTAGATATCTATAGATATGTACACATGTATCTGTAGATATCTATAGATATGTACACATGTATCTGTAGATATCTATAGATATGTACACATGTATCTGTAGATATCTATAGATATGTACACATATATATATATAGAGAGCTGGATTCTGTTTGCAAATATTTTGTTTAGAATTTTTGTGCCTATGGGCTGGGCGCGGTGGCTCACACCTGTAATCCCAGCACTTTGGGAGGCCAAAGAGGGCAGATCACGAGGTCAGGAGTTCGAGACCAACCTGACCAACATGGTGAAACCCCGTTTATACTAAAAATACAAAATTTTACCAGGCGTGTTGGCGGGCACCTGTAATCCCAGCTACTTGGGAGGCTGAGACAGGAGAGTTGCTTGAAACCGGAAGGCGGAGGTTACAGTGAGCTGAGATTGTGCCACTGTGCTCCTGCCTAGGCAACAAGAGCAAAATTCTGTCTAAAAAAAAAAAAAAAAAAAGAATTTTTGTGCCGATGTTTGTGAGGGATTAGGCTGTTATTTTTTTACTTGTAACAGCTTTGTTACATTTTGGGGTCAGGGTGACGCTGGCCTTCTATATTAAATTGGGAAGTGATACCTCTTCCTTTATGTTCTGAATTTGTGCAATATTGATATTTCTTCCTTACATGTTTTGTAGAATTCACTAATGAACCATATATGTGGAAAGTTCTCTTTTTAGAAAGGTTTTACAAACTTAATTTCTTTAATAGATACGGGGTTATTTATTTTCTGTGTCTTCAGTTGTTAGTAACTTGTGATTTGGATTAATTAATATAAGTTGTTGAATTATTAGAATAGTGTTTTAATATTTATCTCTTTTAACATTTTTAGAATATGTAGTGATGCTTCATTTTTATTCTTTATATGGGTAATTTGTGCTTTCCCTGTTTTTTGTTTTGTCCATTGTTGTTAAGACTTTGTATTGCCACTTTACTTTTAGTATTTCCTTTCTTTTACTTGCTTTAGATTTATCTTATTCTTCTTTTCTAGCTTCTTAAGATGGAAGGTTGTATATAACTTCCTTTTCCAGTGTAAGTATTTAAAGTCATAAATTTTCTTCTAAGCACTGCGTTAGCTTTATTTCACAAATTTTGATATATTTTCATTATTATTCAATTCAAAATATTTTACAGTTTCCTTTATGATTTCTTTTTTGATCTATGGGTTATTTAGGAGAGTGTTGTTTTATTTCCCGATACTTGGGGGATTGGCTATTTATCTTATTGTGAATGATTTTATTCTATCTTGTTACTCTGTATGATTTCATTCTTTGATATTCATTAATACTTTTATATGATCCAGAATATGATCTATTTTGCTGAATGTTCCATGACAACTTTGAAAGAATGAGTTTTCTGCAGTTGTTGGATGTAGTAGTTTAAAATACTATGTCAGTTTGGTTTATAAAGTTGTTCAAATACTGTTTACTGAATCTTTGATCTGTTTGTTCTATCACTTATAGAACTTATAGAGCATCCTTAATTTGAAATTCTGAAATCCGGAATGCTCCAAAATCTAAAACTTTTTGAGTGCTCAAAGTAAATGCTCATTGGATTTGGAGTTTCATATTAGGAATGCTCAACTAGTAAGTATAATGCAAATATTCCAAAATCTGGAAAAATCCAAAATCCTTCTGGTCCCAAGCATTTTGGATAAGGGATGTTCAACCTGCACCAAGAGGGTTTACATTCTCCAACTATGATTGTGAATTCTTTTCATTTCTCCTTTCAGTTCTGTCAGTTTTTCCTTCATGAGTTTTGGAACTGTGTTGTTAGGTACATCTATATTCATGATTGTTTTCTTCTTAATTATCCTTTTTTTAATTATTTTGAGGTATTCTTCTTAATATCCAGTCATACTCTTTGTTTAAATGCTACATTGTCTGATATTAACATAGTCATACCAGATTTCTATGTCTTTTTCTATCCTTCTACTTTCTATTGGCTTGTATCTTTATAATAAAATTGTGTTTCTCAAAAACAACCTATAGTTGGGTGTTGCTTTTCATGTCCAATTTAATAAGCTCTGCCTTTTTATTAGAGGAGTTAGTCCATTTACGTTTAAGGTAATTATTGATATGATTCGACTTATGTCTCCCATCTTGGTATTTGTTTTATATTTATGGTATTTATTCTTTATTCCTTTGTTCATTTTTGTCTTTTCAGGGGAAAATTAAGTATTCTTAATATTACTTTTATATCCTCTGTGGATAATTACATTATATTTCTTTTTTAAAAAATTTAGTGGTTACTGTACAAACTACATGTAATTGTTCACAGTATACCTTCAAACAATCTTTAACCTAATTCACAGTATAAAAATCATGCTACAGTATAATTCCACTTATGTCTAATCCTGCCTTTTGTGCTCTTGTTATATTCTATGTTACAGTGACACATAGGTATTAATCCTATCATACATTGTTATTATTTCTAGTCTATACTGTAAATAGTCACTTAAATATATGAGAAATTATTAATGTAAAAATAAAAGTCAAAAAAGGTATTTTCCATCTACACAAATATTTACCTTTTCTGGTGTTTTTAATTCCTTTCTGCATGTCTGGGGTTCCATCTGATATAATTTCCCTCAGCCTGAAGTATCAGCAAGTATCTCAGCTTTTGTCTCTCTGAGGATATCTTTATTTCATCTTCATTTTGAAGGATATTTTTTGCTATACATAGAATTCTCTGCCTGCATTTTTTTTTCTTATAGTACTCAATGATGTAATTTAATTGTTTTCTGACTTATTTATTCTAGATTCTGATGAAAAGTTAGCCATCATGAATTTTTTTCTTATGTATTTAATGTGTCACTTTATTCCTATTGCTTTTTAGATGTGCTGTTTATTGTTTTATATGATTTTTGGTTGTTACATATCTAGGTATGGTTTTCTTTATATTTATCTTGCTTAGGGCTCACTGAGCTTCTTGGCTCTACAGGTTTGTCTTTCATCCATTTTGGAATGTTCTCAGATGGTTATTATTATATCAAATATATTATCTGTCCAGTTTTTCTCTTCTCTTTCTGGAACTTCCGTTACATCACTCGATATCATGTTAGATTCATTTATACTGTCCAACGGATCTTGAATATTCTGTTGTATTTTTCCCACTATTTTTGCCTTTTGTGTTTCAGTTTGGATACTTTCTATTGATCTGCCTTTAGTTCCTGATACTTTCATCTGTTTTTTTTTTTCCAGTGTGCTGTTAAGCACATCTGATGTTATTGATTTCTAATATTGTATTTTTCATTGGTACTTATCCCATTTGATTTTCTTCTAGCATTTCCTGATGAACATGTCTTTAGGAAATTTTCCATTTCTTCATGCATGTTATCTACATTTTTCATTAGGCTTTTGGCATTTTTATTATAGTTATTTTAAATTCCCTGTCTAATAATTCCAACATCTGAGTCATTTCTGGATCTGTTTTTCTTGATTGTTTCTACTCTTAACTATAGGCCACTTTTTTTGTTGTTCTTTAAAAAAATATTAATATATCTTTTAATGTTTGGTTGTATACTGAAAATTTTGTATAAAAGAACAGTAGAGACTAAAGTAAAAAATATTTACATCCAAAAGAGCATGCTTTTGATAAGACCTGCAGTAAATCTCTCCTTTCCTCTAAAATGATCTTCACTTTCTGGCATTTAGTTCATTTGGATTTTTCTGTGTCTTTAGTTCACTGAAGTTTTTTTTTTTTTTTTTTTTCCCCCAAACAACTTTGTAGCTCATCTAATTTGTTTTGATTATTGTCATGAGAATGGCATTTTCTGGTGACTTTCTATTTCTGAATTCAAAGTAGTATGCAACCAAATATGCTTCAACAAAGATGTGCATTCACAAAATATTTTTTAAAAAATATTTACAAAAATTTCCTTAACATAAATTCTAGAAGGTAGACATTGTTCAAAATATCTAAATATTTTTTATGGTTCTTAATAAAATATGGTCATATTACATCTCAAAAAAAGAAGGAAGTTATACCTATTTTTAATGAATGCAAATAACCATTTTGCTTCATAAGCTTTAAGTGTTATAATTAATTTGACTTTGCTAATTTATTCAAAAAATATTATTTCATATTACATACTTTTAACTTCAAGCACTGTACAGGATCAAAATCTTATGTTCCATTTTGTAGCAGGACTGACTTTATCTGGAGAATAAGTGAACCCATTAAACATCAGAATTGTTTGAGTAGATAGATGGTAATGGCTGATGTTTATTGAGTGTTTTTATGAAAAAAATGGTGTTTTAATTCTCACAGTGACTGTGAGGAAGGTATCATTTCATTCCTCCAGAAGGATGGTTTATTCCCTACAGAGTAGAAAAGAGAGTCTCAGATATAATTGGACAGGATTAAATTCAGGAGAATCTGAGCCCCATACCTCAGTCAGTCTTCCAACTTTGATGTGATTTAAATCATATCTGAATGCAACCAATATTGCTATCTGTATCAGTCAGTTGTTGCTATAATAATGCCTTATAACAAACAACCCCTAAACTCACACTTAAAACAATAGTTTTGTATTCTCATTGAGCTGCAGTTTGGCAGTAGAAGTTTTGCTTTAAAAGTCCCCTCTTAATCATTTATTGAAGAAAAACATAACGAATACCTCTTATTTTCCAAGCACTCTTCTGGGCTCTGGAGAAACAACAATGAATAAAGTACACATAAATGCTGCCCTTAGGGAGCTTACTTTCTTGAGGGAAGAGACATACAATAAACAAATAAGTAGACTATATAGTAAGTAAGATGCTGACAATTTCTTTATTTTGTTTATTTTTCTTTTTCTAAATTGGTTTCCTTAGGTTGAAGATAATTTATTTATTTTGTTTTTTTTGAGATGTGTCTCGCTCTGTCACTAGGCTGGAGTGCAGTAGCGCAATCTCGGCTCACTGCAACCTCTGCCTCTTGGGTTCAAGCGATTCTCCTGCCTCAGCCTCCTGAGTAGCTAGGACTACAGGTGCACGCACCACTACACCCAGCTAATTTTTCTATTTTTAGTAGAGACAGGGTTTTATCATGTTGGCCAGGATGGTCTCGATCTCTTGACCTTGTCATCTGGCCACCTCAGCCTCCCAAAGTGCTGGGACTACAGGTGAGAGCCACAGCGTCCGGCCAGATTAATTTCTAATGACAGCTATAAAGCAGTGGAAGAGGAGAAGATGGGTTGTCAGGTGAAGAACAGCAACAGGGATTGCTGTTGCAATGTGCTTTCTCTTATCACTGTGCTTCCTAGCATACCGCCAAACCCTGGCATCTCTGTTCATTTTTACAATGCAGAGCTATTTCACTACTTCTTTGTTTCACTGTCTTCTTCTAAACTGTGCCCTGGGGGGCCTCACATTTCATAACCAAAGCTGACTATCAAAGTATTTTACTAAAGAAAATATATTTAGTCTGGAGAGAAATAATGTCTCTCCCTTAGGGACAGAAGCAGCTGCAGTCAGTAGTAGTTTTAGATAGCATTTTTCTCCTCTGTCATGCAGCATTGCAATCTCTTCTTTATTTAAAAGTTGAAGGTCAGAAGTGAAGATGTGTGGAAACTTACTGAGAATAGGAAACATTTGCAGAGCACCCACTATGTGCTAGATCTGGTGCAAGCAGATGTCTTCCAAATAATCCTTGAATTAGACATTATGATTCCCATTTTCCTAATGCAAAAACTGAGCTGTATGCAGGCAAAATAATCCACTCTCAGACACAAAACCAGCAGTTGCAGATCTAGGTTTTAATTCTTGAGTGTGTCCTTCCAGCCTCCTCCCAACCACCTTCTTGTTGCTTTGGACTGGATGTAGAGAGCTGCTTATTTTATAATCTTTGCAGCTAGACCTGGAATGCTGGCTTTGTGTTTCTGGGCCTCTCTCCCGCTTCATGGCTAGTCTGTGTGGTATAGCCCAACTGCTGCCTCAGTAATAGGAGGAGGCAGTCAGGTCTGGGGGGAAATGAAAGAATTCCCAGGGCACCTGGCAAATGAATGAATTCCACTGATCTTGTTTGGTTCCTTATGGGATCATCCATCATGATTTAACAACTTGTAGCCCAGGGTAACTACAGGCATGCTTCTTGCCCAAAGCCAGAGACACAGTGTAATTCATGGCAGAAAAACAGATTTGTTTTTCTGTTATTATTACCTGTATCATGCCCATTATACTATATTATATACTGTGTTATTATGTAATTTAGTCCTCTGTCTGCCGCGTTGATGTTTGCTTTTGAGAAGACTTGGCTTTTGTCATTCTTTTGTAATGCACTAAAGTAAACAAATTCCCTGGCTGTAATGTAAGCAGATATTTGTTAAGGGCCCACTGTGTGTACAATAGATGGGATACAGAAAAGCTCTGGTTTTGCTCTTGTCCTCAGGAAACTTACCCTCCTATTGTTTTCTGCATTAGTTTTATTTTTAATTTTTTTTTGAGGCAGAGTCTCACTCTGTTGCCCTGGTGTGATCTCGGCTCACCGCAACCTCTGCTGCCTGGGTTCAGGCCATTCCCCTGCCTCAGCCTCCTGAGCAGCTGGGATTACAGGCACCGGCCATCACACCTGGCTAATTTATTTTTTGTTTTTGTTTTTTGTATTTTTAGTAAAGACAGAGTTTCGCCGTGTTGGCCAGCCTGGTCTTGAACTCCTGACCTCAGGCCATCTACCTGCCTCAGCCTCCCAAAGTACTGGGATTACAGGCATGAGCCACCATGCCTGGCCTATTTTCAAATATTTTTAATGCAATATTTGAAACACACAAATAATATATATATATATATATATATATATATATATAACATGTAAGTTATCAAACATATCAACAAAATGAAGACCCATAAAATCGTTGCTGTCTTAGTCCATTTGTGTTGCTATAAAGGAATACTTGAGGCTGGGCACTTTATTTTAAAAAGAGGTTTATTTGGTGTATGGTTCTGCAGTCTGTACAAGAAGCCTGACACTGCATCTGCTTCTGGTGGGGCCTCAAGCTGTTTCCACTTAGGGCAGAAGGGGAAGTGGAGGGACTGTGCGCAGACATGGTGAGAGAGGAAATGAGAGAGAGGAGGAGATGCCAGGCTCTTTTCAGCAACTAGTTCTCCTGGGACTAACAATGAGAACTTTTTTTTTGAGACAGGATATCCCTTTGTTGCCCAGGCTGGAGGGCAGTGGCATGATCTTGGCTCACTGCAGTCTCCACCTCCCAGGTTCAAGTGATTCTTGTGCCTCAGTCTCCTGAGTAGCTGGGACTAGAGGCGCCTACCACTACGCCCTGCTAATTTTTGTATTTTTAGTGGAGGCAGAGGTTCTTCATGTTGGCCAGGCTGGTCTGGAACTCCTGGTCTCATGTGATCTTCCCACCTCCGCCTCCCAAAGTGCTGGGATTACAGGCATGATCCACCACACCCAGCCCAAAATGAGAACTCACTTCTTTGAGAATGGCATCAAGTCATTCATGAACAATCAACTCCTATGCCCCAAACACCTTCCAATAGGTCCCACCTCCAACATGGGGAGAGATTTCAACATGATGTTTGGAGGATCAAATATCCAAACTACATTAATTGCCTAACTCATTGACTAAAATGACCAGTTCTACTGGATCTATCTGGGTGGAAAGTTCCTCTTGCATCCCCCATCCTATCCCCATGTGGAAATCTACAATCCTGTTTTGTGTTTATCATCCCCTTTCTTTGCTTTATTAGCTTTACCACAAAGCTTTATCAGTTTTGCTTGCTTTTGAGCTTTATAAAGATGGTGTCATACCTTAAATAATTTTTTTTTTTTTTTTGAGACAGAGTCTTGTTCTGTTGCCCAGGCAGGAGTGCAGTGGCATGATCTTGGCTCACCGCAACCTCCACCTCCCAGGTCCAAGCGATTCTCCTGCCTCAGCCTCCTGAGTAGCTGGGATTATAGGCATGTGCCACCATGCCTGGCTGATTTTTGTATTTTTAGTAGAGACGAGGTTTCACCATGTTGGTCAGGCTGGTCTCGAACTCCTGACCTTGTGATCTACCTGCCTTGGCCACCCAAAGTGCTGGGATTATAGGTGTGAGTCACTGTGCCTGGCCTTAAATAGTATTTTAAGACTTGCTTTGTTCACACTATATGGTTTCTAAGATTTATTCCATTTTTCTTCATGCTTCTTTTCTTTGTTTTCTTTAAATTGAGGTTTTTTGTTTGTTTTGGTTTTGGTTTTCAAACTCTGATTTTCCCTTTACTTGTTGGAATTTTAAAATTCCAAATTCAAATATTAAGATTCTAAAAATTCTAAAATTCCAAAAATTTAAAACCTCTTTTCTATCATCTCTCCCTTGAAATTTTATTGTGTGTATCAAGTAAAATTGAAAGACCGTAAATATCTTAACTTCCCCTTCCAAATAATATAAGGACTTTATGACACTTTAATATCAATAACTTCCCCATGACTTAAATGTCAGTGTTGTCAGTAGTTTCAATCTCATCTTAAATTCTCACAAATCAGATTGATACTATTAATATTTTATACAGATAATGTTTTAGATTTATCTCCCAGTTTGTAAGCTTACTTGCTAACTATTCTTACACTCGAAATTTTTTTTTTCTGGGCTATTTTTTTTTTTTAGTATTCTTTTAGTGGGAATTTATCGGTGGTAAAAATCTCTCAGTTTTTGTTTATATGGAAGTGTCATCATTTCACACTCATTCTTAAAAGACACATTTGCCTGAAGCACAATTCTAGAATGATGGTTATTTTCTTTTAGAATTTTGGAGATATTATTCCAGAGTCTTTTGGCTTCTATTGCTTTGCCTGAAAACTCAGGTGATGATCTAAATGTAGTGTTTTTGAAGGTTATCTGCACCTTTCCCCTGTGAGCTTTTAAGTCTTCTCTGTCTTTGATGTTCTGTGGTTTCACTGCAATATGTCTAGCTATGAATTTCTTTGCATTCATCTTGCTTATATATGCTGTGCTTGGACCTGAAGATTTTATGTGTGTGTTTGTGTATATGATGATCTATCTATCTATCTATCTCATCATGCCTCACTTAACAATCGGGATGTGTTCTGAGAAATGAGTCATTAGGTGATTTCATCATTGTGTGCATAACATAGTGTCCTTACACAAACCTAGATAGTGTAGCCTCCTACACACCTAGGCTATATGGTATAGCCTATGGCTCCTAGGCTACATGACTGTACAGCACGTTACTCTACTGAATACTATAGGCAGTTGGAACACAATGGTAAACCTTTGTCTGCCTAAACATATCTAAACATAGAAAAGGTCCAATAAAAATACAGTATTACAATTTTGTGGAGCCACTGATATATGCAGTCTGTTGACCAAAATGTTATGTGGTATGTGACTGTATTTTACCATTTTTACAACATTTCTTTCCCCCTCCCCTTCCCTCCCCTCCTCTCCCCTCCTCTCCTTTCTCTCTTGGACAAAGTCTTACTCTGTTGTCCAGGCTGGAGTGCAATGGTACAGTCTTGGCTCACTGCAACCTCCGCCTCCTGGGTTCAAGCGATTCTCCTGCCTCAGCTTCCCTAGTAGCTGGGACTACAGGCATGTGCCACCATGCCCAGCTAATTTTTGTATTTTTAGTAGAGACGGGGTTTCACCATGTTGGCCAGGCTGGTCTCAAACTTCTGACCTCAGGTGATCCACCCACTTCTGCCTCCCAAAGTGCTGGGATTACAGGCATGAGCCACCCTGCCCAGCCTTTTCAAAATTTCTATTATCACTTTTAATATTTCCTCTTATCCAGTCTCTCTATTCTCTCCCAATATTATGTCTAATATATTAGACATACATTAGTCTGTTTCTTTCTGTCCTCTGTATCTCCTAACTTCTCTTTAATAGTTTTAATCACCTAATCTATTTGTGTTGTTGTACCTTAGATAATTTCTTTAGACATACCTTCAAGTTCTAATTCTCTTTCCTGCTATTTTTAATCTGAATTGAGTTTTTATTTTTTCATTTTTTTGTTATATATATATTTTTGAGACAGATTCTCACTCTGTCACCCAAGCTAGAGTTCAGTGGCACGATCTTGGCTCACTGCAACCTCCACCTCCTGGGTTCAAGCGATTCTTGTGCCTCAGCCTCCTCAGTAGCTGGAATTATAGGCCTGCATCACCAGGCCCGGCTAATTGAATTGAGTTTTTTACTTCAACCGTTGTATATTTGATTTCCAAAATTTTTGTTTGATCATTTTTCAACTATACCTCATAATTTTTTTATAAACGTTGATTATTTTCCCATTTTTCTAATTCCATCTTTTATTCGTTTAAATATTTTAATCAGAAGTATTTTATATTATGTATCTGATTATTGCAGTGGTTCCAATATCTGAAGTTTGTGGGAGTGAAAATACGTCGTTTATTACTTCTGCTGATTCTCACTCATGGTGGCTTATTCCTAATGAGTTTGATGGCCTTTGATTATAAGCTCACAGGGGCTTGATCTCAATCTATGGAACTTCTTATGACCCAAGGAGAAAATGCTTTCACACAGAGAGAATTTTCATTTGCTTCCGTTAGGAACCTGGGACACCACCAGCATTGTCTTCCTTCAAAATAACTAGCCTTACATGGGAGTCTCAGATTCCCCAACCTTGTCACAGTCAGTGACTAGTTGTTAATTTAATCATAATCACTTGATTTATTTTTTTAAAGTCACACACTATCCTGTGTGTTCCACAAACATTATTTCTAACTTGCAGAATAATCTTGTAACCCATTTCACTGTTGAGGAGATAAAAGCTGGGAGAGGCCTTCCACACAATCTACTTCCCACAATTCTCCTATACTTCTACACTGTCTCTGCCCATCAAAATCCCTCCCCTCCTTCTACACCCTCCTCAAATGCTGCCTCCTCAAGGACACTATTCTTGAGCCACAAAGCTGAGCTTAGGCTTTTGCTCCTGTTTATTTGTTTGTTTTTTGAGACAGAGTCTCACTCTGTCACCCAGGCTGGAGTGCAGTGGCGTGATCTCAGGTCACTGCAACCTCCGCCTCCCGGGTTCAAGTGATTCTCCTGCCTCAACCTCCCTCCCAAGTAGCTGGGATTACAGGTGCCTGCCACCATACCTGGCTAACTTTTTTTGTATTTTTAGTAGAGATGGGGTTTCACTATGTTGGCCAGGCTGGTCTCAAACCCCTGACCTCAGGTGATCCGTCTGCCTTGGTCTCCCAAAGTGCTGGGATTACAGGCGTGAGCCACCGTTTGTTCCTAGAACACATAATTTATATCAGTGATTCAAGTAATCATCCCATTTCACAGATGAAGCATTTAAGGCCCTGGAGTTTCATTTGTAGGCATTTGTGCGGATCTACCTAAAATGTCATCTGGCTGCAAGGTCATTGCCTCAGTGTTATTTTTGCATTTATCCTTCTCCATCCCTCCTAGGCAACCCCTAATTCCTCACCTTCCTCATATACATACAGAATGCAAGACTAAGAGGAAGCATTCCAAAAAGTTGGATACATTAAATTTAGGTGAAGAGATGAGGAACATATGGAGAACAGACCATCAGCTTAGTGATTGTCAGGTGATTCCTGTCATCAGTATGTACCCCCGTGGCCCATGTTAAGTCCCTTCCTCATTGGGACTGCCCTGGTCCTCCATTGACCTCGGGTAAACAATCATTTAAGTGGGATTTTGTTCAAAAATTGCACTTAGAGTGATTTTAGTGGGTCACGCTGGATCTTCCATGAATTCTTTGCATCTTTTTAAGCCAGATCTTTGGCATTTTATCAATCTTTGCTTTGGCATCACATTTGAGGATATATTCAGGGGATTTTTTTTATTTTTAAAAAAATCTCTTTTGTTTATTGACAGAAATAGCATTTCTACTAATACCTCAAGAGCAAGTACTATCATGAGTTTAAATTATTTTTCCCCAAATTTGATCAAGAGTACTTGAGTTACCAGCTTCTAGGTTGGCCAGAAGTCCTAAATTACCTTATTGCGACTTTCATCTTCAGTTCCAGGGTTCTTGTATAATTAGGAGTCCTCACAACTTGTACTCCCAATTAGGGAAAAGTGCTGTTATTTGTCATCCTGTTTGTGTTTCCTACTGAGAGAAGATGGCACCGTTGAACATGGAGCCAGCACTGCTGGGCTACAATGCAGTGCAGGCTGGTAATTCTCACGGTAACCCCTCTTAGAGGTCCTGTTCTGGATGAGGTTTGTTTATCCACTCACCGTGGTCCCCACAACTCCAAAGCCTTTTGCAATGACAGCAGGTGAATGAGATCTACCCAGGATCAGGCCATTTTTACTTTCAGCCCCTGAGAGAGAAAATAAATTGATTTGGTTCTCTTTTCTGAACAGTAGAGATTTATTCCTTCTAAAAATTCTACAAACAATATCCAGTGGGCAAAGAATGCCTAGACTTTAGATAAACCAAAAGGGCAGCCATCCTTTGTGGCAGAGTGCTAATTTTTCTCCATATTTCTCTTCCATTTCGTTAGTAGTAGAACTTCTCAAGCTTTCACTCTGTATGTGACTATCTAGGTAGAGACTACCTTTCTTAGCTTCTCTTGCAACTATGTGTGGACATGCAACTAAATTACTGCCTCCAGGGTGTGAGCAGAACGGATGCATGCAGCTTCAAGTCACAGCATTGGAAACAAAAATACTTGCCTTTCATTCTCTATTTCCTCTTTCTACAGGTTTGAATTTGATGGAGTTCTGGCAAGTCTACATCAACCATGTGGATGAGGACAATACTTCAGAGGAAAGAAGAACATTAAAATGCAAGGAACCAGATCCCTAGATGACTGATTGCAAGGGGCAAAGAAACTATGACAGCCCTAGACTATGTACCTCTGGACCAATCTGTGAAAGAGAGGTAGATTCCTACTTGGCCTGAGTCACTGTGTTTTTGGATCTCTTGTACCAGCAACTCAGCCAGTGTCCTAAATGACATGCATCCTTCCTAGTGGGACTGGAGAGCTTATAGGTTCAGTCTCACTGATGATCCAACCTCTCTAGAGCAGGCAAGGGGAATTTCATGTACTTCTTGATAAAGCAGTAAGCAAAACACAAATTGAGTGGGACACTCCACTGCAGGTGATTTTGAGGTTCTGCAGTCTGTCTATCAAGTTAAATGAGAAAAAAGAAGATAGAGGATCCTGGCTGCATAATCACACATGCACGGAAGGCAAAATCATTTGGACAGGAGCCTTGAGTGGTGGAGAAAGCAAGGGCTCTGAGCCAGATATTTCAGAATTCACACAGTGTGTCTTTATAATTTAGTTGTTTAAGTCACTACTTCCTCATCTGCAAAATGGGAATTGCAATGCATATTTCATGTACTTGTTCCAGGAACTAAATGAGATAATCTATTTAAAGGTCCTGGCACAGGGTCTGGCAAAAATTAGGTGCTAAGTGAAAGTAAGTTCCCTTCCAATGTCTGGGCTTTTGATCATTGCACCAAGCTGCCTCTGCAAGGCACACAAGATTCTAGGTGATCTGATTCCTCCCTTTTTCACCCCTTCAGCTTCATCTGGGGCCACTTTTCCCTTGCCCATGACTCTCTGACTCCTAAGCCCATGACTAGTTTCCCTTCAGTACCAAAGCCATTCTAAATTCTCTCCTGCCTCTGGATCTTCATACTTCCTTTTCCTTTTGTTTGCAACCCTTTCTCATGATCACATTTCAGAGAAGCCCTCCTGAGGACCACTCTATCTAAAGTAGTTTCTTGTCCACTGTTTTCAGCAGAATAATGACACCCCACAAATATGTGGTTTTTATGAAGACAGAAACATCTGTCTTATTTACCAGCTCACCTGCTACAGTATGGATTATGTAGCACATACTCAATATTTATTGAATGCATATATGAATGAAAAATTGAATGGCAACTTTGAAATTCATCCTCATCCCTGGAACCCATGAGTATGTTAAGTGACATGGCAAAGGACAATAAAGGCAGCAGGTGAAATTAAGTTTACTAATCAGCTGACCTTAGGGAGATTTTCCTGGAATATCTGGTTGGACCCAATGGAATCAGAAAGATCTTTAAAAGTGGAAGAGGGAGGCAGAATCGAAGAGTCAAAGGTAGGAGTGTGATGATGGAAACAGGTATGTTACTGCCTTTGAAGTTAGAGGAAGGGGCCACAAGCCAAAGAAAGCAGGCAGCCTTTAGAAGCTGGAAAAGGCAAGAAAATGGATTTTCTCCTAGAGCCTCCAGAAGGAACAGCCCTGCTGACATCTTGATCTTTGCCCAGTGCCTTGATTTTAGTTCAGTAATTTTAGCCCATGTTGGACTTCTGAAGTACAGAACTGTAAGATAATATGTTTGTATTGTTTTAAGCCACTAAATTTGTGGTAACTTGTTCCAGCAACAATAAGAAACTAATATACCTATATGCCAGCCCAGTATCTAATATATATATATCACCCTCTTTATTTGCTGCCTAACACTCAGCACGATCTGCAATTATCTTATCCATTTATGTGTCCTCTTGACTTAGTCAAATGGGGCTTTTATGAAGACACAAATGTCTATCTTATTTACCAGCTCACCTGCTAGAGTATGGGTTATGTAGCACATACTCCTTCTTTATTTATTTATTAATTATACTTTAAGTTCTGGGGTACGTGTGCAGAACGTGTGGGTTTATTACATAGGTATATACGTGCCATGGTGGTTTGCTGCACCTATCGACCACACTAAGTATTTCTCCTAATGCTATCCCTCCCCTAGCCCGCCACCCCACCAACAGGCCCTGGTGTGTGATGTTCCCCTCCCTGTGTCCATGTGTTCTCATTGTTCAGTTCCCATTTGTGACTGAGAATGTGGTATTTGGTCTTCTGTTCTTGTGTTAGTTTGTTGAGAATGATGGTTTCCAGCTTCATCCATGTCCCTGCAAAGGACGTGAATTCATCCATTTTTATAGCTGCATAGTATTCCATAGTGTATATGTGTCACATTTTCTTTATCCAGTCTATCACTGATGGGTTGGTTCCAAGTCTTTGCTATTGTGAACAGTGCTGCAATAAACATACGTGTGCACGTGTCTTCATAGTAGAATGACTCCATATTTTTTTAACGCATGCATGAATGAAAAATTGAATGGAAACTTTGACATTCATTTTTTTCATCTGCAGGGCTTCTTGTTTCTGAGAGTGTGCACGGAGATTGAAGGGCAGGGGCTCATGTGACAGTGTGGAGCAGGAATTCTGACCATTGGCCAAACCAAGCCCTGAAACTCAAGTTCTGTTTGGGAGTGAGAGGCAGGTTAGAGGAGATAAACACCCAGCCTTTTAATTTTTGTGTCCAGCCTACTTTAAATCACCTGTAAATCTTTAGTGGCCACCAGGAGGTGAATGACTCATGCTACCTTTTCTCAGCAAAGGCTCTTCAGGATGGGACACTCCAAGTTTTTAACTCCCAGGAACAGTTTGGCTCACAGCGAGACCCGGCCCTCTGCCATCACTGAAGTGTGTGTTTGTTTAATTAGGGCGCTGAGTAGAGCCTCATCCTGGTGGCAGATGTTGCCATGTGTAATATAATAAATAAAAGTCTTTATAGGACCCAGCAGGCAGTAGAGCCTTCAGTTAGCAGATGGCGAAATATTAAACTGGCAGAGCAATAACTTAACTGCCTGAATCAGCTGATCCCTGCCCGGATTTGCTCCAACATGAATCAACTTCATATAGGATGTGTCACTCAGCTTCAGATGTGTACCCTCACCTGCCCTCGCTCCTGGTCCCTGTTAGGACCATGTTTGTCTTGGCATACCACTATTAAAGTCAGATTAGTGGGTTTAATACTATTATTAAAGTCAGATACCTAAGTTTTTTTATAACCTCATTAGCTGGTCAAAGAGAGGTGCTTGCTGGGCTGGACTGTAGGGTTCTTTTACAGGGGAAGGAAATGCAGTAAGCCTGTGGATGTCCTCCGTGCCAGTTTTTGCTTGGCTCCGGATTAGCCAGACAGTACGTTACCTGGCCCCTGGGCCCTCATGGTGCAGGAGAAGGATCCCTCTTGGCTCCAGGAATCCTCCTGTTTAAGACCAGGAGGATGGTTCAGTTAGCCCAGGGAGACCCCACTGGAGGAGAGAACAGGGCTTTTTGTTCTGAAAAGGCCCAAAAAAGGGATTGACTGACATCTATTAAATTGCTCAGGGGGTGGGGAGAGGGGCATTGGACTTGTTTACTAAATTCTGGATTATACAACTGATGTGTACAGAGGGCTCGCTACGTGTTGGGACTTCGGATAGGGCTTTGCAGACACACAAAGCCCGCTCCATTTTTACCATAACCCTGTGAAGCGGTAACAACAAACCCTTCCAGCAAATGAACCCTTCTAGCGCTTTCTGTGTGCCAGGCCCCGTTCCAAGAGCTTAATGTACATTGACTCACTCAACCCCCCAACGTGAAACATTAAGCCCATTTCTCACATGGGGAAGCTGAGGCCCTGAGAGGTGTGATGATTTGTTCAAAAACACACAGCTAGAAGATACCAGAGCTAGATGTGACCCAATCGTGTCTAAACTCAGAGGCCGCAGTTGCCTTTGACTCCATTAGGCATAAAAGTAAACTTTGACAGAAGATGGTGAATCTGTAGGCAAAATGCTACCTAGAAAATGAAAGGGAGAATTGATACTAGGAAAGAGGATATACAATTTATATTTGTTGCCATTTATTGCTGTAAATTCAGCTACTTTTTAACAGATATCTGAAATAATTTTCTCCTTTAATTCTTATAGCAAGCCTTGGGGGCATCTTCAATTAGAAGCTAATTTTACTAATTAGAAAATTGGTATCAGAAGGGTGATTGAATTTGTCCAAGGTCACACAGCCAGTAAGGAGAAGGGCCTGGACTGGAGCAGAACCTGTCTGATCTAAGCCCTTGCTTTATTCACTCAATAGTTTTTTCCAAAGGCTTTTTAAGAAGAGGACTTTGGAGTTGTAAAGAATTTAGATACGTGGAAATGAGAGAAAGGACTTCCAGGCAGAGGAAACAGGATGAACAGAGTCTTGGCAGGTATGGACAATAGTGTGTGTGTGTGTGTGTGGGAAGGTAGGTAGGTAGGTAGGTAGGTAGGTTGTTGGAGACAGACCCAGGGAAGCCTTGAATGCCATGCTGAAAGAATTGGTCTTTCTTCCTTGGCTTGGTGGCTCATGCTTGTAATCCCAGCATTTTGGGAGGCCGAGGCGGGCAGATCACTTGAGGTCAGGAGTTCGAGACCAGCCTAGCCAACATGGTGAAATATTGTCTTCACTAAAACTACAAAAAAGTTAGCCCAGCATGGTGGTGCATGGTTGCATTCCCAGCTACTTATGAGGCTGAGGCAGGAGAATTGCTTGAACCCCAGAGGCAGAGGTTGCAGTGAGCCGAGATCATGCCACTGCACTGCAGCCTGGGCAATAGAGGGAGATTCCATTTCAAAAAAAAAAAAAAGGTGTTAAAGGTGTTTCTTTCTCTGGCAAAGGAGGATGCTTAAGTTTTCTAAGTCAATAATTGAGCTCATGCAAACAAAGGGCCCTTTCTGATCACCATGGTGGGTTTCCACTGCCTGCTTCTCCGCTAACTTCTACAACGAAAATGACAGTCGAGGCTTTTCTTGCCATCATGGTCAGTAATGTGAGGGTTTGAGTACATCCTCAGAGTTAGGCTTTGGAATTTCTTGAATTCCTGCTGTGTGGGGTGTGTTGGGGAGTCTTTGGTCTGAGGGCTGGCTGCTGCTCGCTTTGGCTCTTTGATCTCCCAATGTCTGGGATCTTTCAGTCTAGCTTTTCCTGTGTCCTGCATTGCCAGTCCCTCCACCCTCTGGATCTGTCCCCTTATTTGTTGTCTCTGAGCTAATGGGACAGATTCCATGGATGCTGGCCTGGATCTCTCTTTCCTCAGCCTGTCTCATGACCTCTAAGGCCTGGCCTGAGGAGGAGGCATAACTCCAGGAGGTCGAGGTGAGCCTGGCGCTGCAAATATGCCCCCTAATTTGTGAAACCACAGTCATAGATATCACAGTTGGTTAATACACTCGTCCTTGGATTCTTTCAAATTCATTGCTCCTGTTCAAAAAACATTTCTCTTTTTTCTTATTGCAATAGTAATACATGCTTATTGTATGTTATGAAGAAGTTGCAGAAAAATATAAGTGATGAAGTGACAGCCCATAATAATCCCACAACCCCAAGACAATCATTACTAACCTTGGGTATATTTTCTTATGGTCATTCATAGAGACGTATACAAAACACACATCTGTCTATACAAAATACTTACGTACTTAAACTCATGCCAAATATACGATTTTGCATTCCATGTTTCCATTCTTATAAAATCAGTGCAATTTTTACATTGCTAAACTTTGTAAAAATTTATATAGAAAAACACCATAGGCCAGGCACGGTGGCTCATGCCTGTAATCCCAGCACTTTGGGAGGCCAAGGCAGGTGGATCACCTGAGGTCAGGAGATCGAGACCGTCTTGGCCAATGTGGTGGAACCCTGGCTCTACTAAAATACAAAAAATTAGCCAGGCGTAGTGGCATTTGCCTGTAATTCTAGCTACTTGGGAGGCTGAGGCAGGGGAATTGCTTGAACCCAGGAGGCGGAGGTTGCAGGGAGCTGAGATCACACCACTGCACTCCAGCCTGGCGACAGAGCAAGACTCCGTCTCAAAACAAACAAAACACCATAAAACAATATTAAAGGGAAAAAAGCAGAATTTGAATTCATGTGTTTAATATAATTTCAATTATGTTAGCTAAAAACACATGGGTACACAATGCTCACACACTACAAAAGTACCACACAGGATGGAAGCAGAGACTACAAAATATTAATAGAGGTTATCTCTAGGGGATGTGTTTTATTTTATTCTTGCATCTTCCCGTGTTTTCCACGTTTTTCCCACATATTAATAATGAATTTTTCTAATGAGAAAATTTTGCATGGCTACATAATAGTCCAAGGTATGAATATACCATTGTTTATTTAATTATTGGCCTACTGATGAAGGCCTTTGGGTAGTTTCAAAGTTTTTACAATTATAAATAATGTTGTGTTAAATGTTCCTTTATCTGTTCAACAAATATTTGAGAGTCTATGGCATGCCTTGTATCTTGGTGCATATATCTGCATATGTTATATAAATAACATTTAATTTTTGTGGAAACTGAAGAGCAAAGAAATCACCAAGTTAGTTGGGGACACGGATGGGTCTGTGCTTTTAGGTCTTTCAATTCTGAGGATTTATCTTTGCCAGACTGCATTCCTCAAACCTCTAGTCTCCCTTTGGCAGAATGGCGGCAAATTGGAGGTTCTCTTGGGTGTACTGAGTCACAGATCTCCTTGAATAGTGTGTGGCACTACTCAAGAAGTGCCTACCTGGCCCTCAGCCTATTGCCTGGTGGCCTCCTTCTTGCAGATGCACCCATCTTGCAGACGGGTCAAAGCATGTAGTCTTATAGCACAAATACTTGTCTTTGTGGAAAGTCATCCTCCCTCTGCTTGGATGCTAGACTTTCCTGTGTCTCCATCATAGGTGTGACTTTGTGGCACCCAGTCAATCTGATTAAGATGTTTCTTGCTTATCAGCTTGGTGGTATTTGAAATGACACATTGGAAGTCCACCTCAAATATCACCTCTTCCCTGAAATTATCCAGATACTCTCAGACAAAGTTCACAGCTCTTTTTTGTATATATATATATATATTTTTTAGTATTTTGTGTATGGCCTTATTTAAAAAACATATCTCTCCAAACCATGGCTGTGTCTGTACATCTTTTTCTCATCAAGTAGGTTATAAGCTCTTTAAGGTCAGGGACCACATGTTATCCACTTTGGTACCCTGTCCATTTGCTTCTGTTTCTCAGTCTAGCACTTGCCTTCATCTACATTGCCACTATTCAAGTGCACACTTTCTATCACCACCCACCTAGAACACTGAACCAGTGTCCTACCTGCTGGGACTCCCTGCATCTGCTCTCGTGCCACTTACAATCCAATTTTCCCATAGCAGTGAAAGGGATTATTTGAAATCACAAATCAAATGTGCCATTTCTTTCCATAGCTCAGCAAGATCTGGCCCTCGCCTGCCTGTCTGACATCATCCCATTGAACTCATCCCCATTCCTCACAACACTTCTCTCTGATCACTTTTATCACATCATTCTGCATAAGAGTTTGGATTATTGCCCAGCAAATGTTCATGGCCTCCCTGCTCCAATTGTGGATGGTATTTGCTTCCCTACCACATGATTTTGGGCTTGGCCATATGACTTGTTTTGGCCAACAGGATATTAGTGGGTAGAAGTGAACAGAGATTTGAGATGTGATAGAGTGGTTGGGCTTGCCTACTTTAGTTCTTCCATGGCCGTGAGGGTAACATGCCCTGGGTAACCTGTTAGTCCCAGAAGAGTGAGAGATGCAAGGAACAGACCTGAAGTAAACCTATGGCCTGGAGCCAAGCCCAGCCTAGATCAGCCGAACCCAGGACAAACCATAGTAGCATAAATGAGGTACAAATGCTTGCTGTTGTGAGTTAGTGGCTGTATGCTACTCAGCACTGCTGTGGCATAGTTGACTAACACACCCTATTTTATGTACTTCATAATTATTATTTTGAAATTTCCATCTTTTCTAATTAGGACATAGTTTCTATGATAAAAGAGACATTGCCTATTTTGCTCACTCTGTAATTCCAGCTATATATATGAAATCACCAATAAATATGCATGCATGTATGTATGTATGTATGTATGTATTTTTGAGACGGAGTCTTGCTCTGTCGCCCAGGCTTGAGTGCAGTGGCGCAATCTCGGCTCACTGCAACCTCTGCCTCCTGAGTTCAAGTGATTCTCCGGCTTCAGCCTCCCAAGTAGCTGGGACTACAGGCACGTGCCACCATGCCTGGCTACTTTTTGTATTTTTAGTAGAAATGGGGTTTCACCATGTTAGCCAGGTTGGTCTCGATCTCCTGACCACGTGATCTGCCAGTCTCGGCCTCCCAAAGTGCTGGGATTGCAGATGTGAGCCACTGTGCCCAGCCTGCCAATAAATATTTATTAAATGACTGAATACCCCTGGAAAGCTTAGCACAATACCTGTGCCCAATCAATATTTGCTGAATGCAGTTGGTGAACCATCCAAAGCAGCCTGTATTGTGTCCTAACATGTATATCTTTAAACTCAACTTGGCACGTGGGTGACACCTCTATCCCCTCTCTTGCTCTCTCTGATCACATAAAAGATCCTCCTTGTAAGAATATACGCACTGAAAACAGATGATGTGTCAATGCCGTAATTTAAACCATGAATCTGTACTTGCTTAAAGATGAACTTGTTTGGAAGAAAAATGAGGAAAATGCTTGTGCCCGTCCAATAGAGTCCTCGGATAAGTACATCAATTTTGGTTCTTAGCAGATCCAGCACATAATAAAAGAAAACTGCTGAGGTCAGCAGCAGCAGAGAAGCCACACTTCTTATTTTCACAAACACAGTTTTGGGGATGGTAATCATATCTATTAGCAAGAGTGACACCACTGTGGGCCTGGCAGAAAAATGAGCTCTTCCACATTGCAAAATGAGCAAAGTGGAGATCGATAAATCATAAAATTAGTTGAGACATCATCTATCTTTCGTGGCTTTCCCTTTATTCCCGCCACAGTCCCTCAGGACACTCATTCATTTACTGCATTTTATCGTTGGGAAAACACGTCAAGGTTTGGAGGCTGCATTCAGTTAGGGGAGCAGGGGCCATAATGTATGTCATTAATTAGGCAGGTTTGGGAGGTTCAATCCAAAGTCTGGTCTCAACTGACTTCCATGAATTGAGTTTTAGGACTGCTTCTGCATCTTGTGTGACTTAGTCAAAAAGAGAGTGTTATTGAAATATGCCCTGAGAGGGAGAGAGAAAGAGGGACAAGTCTGCTCATTCTGTAGAAACAATAAATTTAGGGACAAATCAGGTGATAAGCCAGATGCAATCTTAGTTGTCTAAAGATTCTTGCTGTTATCTACATGTGATTGAAATAAATGTGAGACACAGAGCTTGGAGTGCATGGATATGTCATCTGGTACCTATATTCTTCATGTCAAGGCATATAGTAAACAGATTTTTTTTCAAAAAATTATTGTGATAAGAACACTTAACATGAGATGTACCCTCTTAACAAATTTTAAGTGCACAATACCTTGTTGACTGTAGGTACCTATTGTGCAGCAGAGCTCTAGAATGCATTCATCTTGCCTGACTGAAACTTCGTGCCCATTGATGAGTAACTCCTCATTTTCTCCTCCCCACAGCCCTGGCAACCACCATTACACTCTTTTTTTGTATGCATTTGACTATTTCATATGACCCCTGTAAGTGGAAATATGAAATGTTTGTCTTTGTTTGACAGATATTTAATTTACCATAAAGTCCTCAAGATTTAATTCTTGTTCTCACATATTGCAGGATTTTCTCCTCCCCCTCCCCCTCCCCTCCCCTCCCCCCTCCCCTCCCCTCCCCCTCCCCTCCCTCCCCCTCCCCCTCTCCCCTCCCCTCCCCTCCCCTCTCCCTCCCCCCTCCCTCTCTACTCCCCTCTCCTCCCCCTCCCCCCTCTCCTACCCACTCCCCTCTCCTCCCCTCCCTCTCCCTCTCCCTCTCCCTCTCCCTCTCCCTCTCCCCTCCCCTTCCCTCCCCTCCCCCCTCCCCCTTCTCCTCCCCTCCCCTCCCTCCCCCCTTCCCCCTCCCCTCCCTCCCTCCCCCTTCCCCCTCTCCTCCCCTCCCCCTCCCCCCTCTCCTCCCCTCCCCCTCCCCTCCCTCCCCCTCTCCCCCCTCCCCCTCTCCCCTCCCCTCCCCCTCCCCCTCCCCTCCCTCCCCCTCTCCCCCCTCCCCCTCTCCCCTCTCCTCCCCTCCCCTCCCCCCTCCCTCTCCCTCTCCCTCTCCCTCTCCCTCTCCCTCTCCCCTCCCCTTCCCTCCCCTCCCCCCTCCCCCTTCTCCTCCCCTCCCCTCCCTCCCCCCTTCCCCCTCCCCTCCCTCCCTCCCCCTTCCCCCTCCCCTCCCCGTCCCCCTCTCCCCTCCCCTCCCCTCCCCCCTCCCCTTCCCCTCCCCTCCCTCCCCCTCCCCTCCCCTCCCTCCCCCTCCCCTCCCCCTCCCCTCCCCCTCCCCTCCCCCTCCCCTCCCCCTCCCCTCCCCCTCCCTTCCCCCCTCCCCTCCCACTCCCCTCCCCCTCCCCTCCCCGCCCCCTCCCCTCCCTCCCCCCTCCCCACCCCCTCCCCTCCCCCTCTCCCCTCTCCCTCCCCCTCCCCCCCTTCCCCTTCCCTTCCCCTCTCCTCCTCCTCTCCTCCTCCCCTCCCCCTCCTCCTCCTCCTCCTCCTTCTCCTTCTCCTCCTTCCTCTTCTGATGGAGTTTCATTCTTGTTGCCCAGGCTGGAGGGCAACAGTGCGATCTCTGCTCACCGCAACCTCTGCCTGCCGCGTTCAAGCAATTCTCCTGCCTCAGCCTCCCGAGTAGCTGGGATTACAGGCATGTGCCACCACACCTGGCTACTTTTGTATTTTTAGTAGAGATGGGATTTCTCCATGCTGGTCAGGCTGGTCTTGAACTCCTGACCTCAGGTGATCCACCCGCTTCAGCCTCCCAAAGTGCTGGGATTACAAGTGTGAGCCACTGTGCCCATCCCAAATTTTCTTCTTTTTGAAGGCTTAATAACATTCCATTCCATGTATATACCACATTTTCTTTACCCATTAATCTGTCATTTAGGTTTTTTCCCCATTTTGGCTGTTGTGAACAGTGCTGCAATGAATATGTGAGTGCCAATATTTCTTCCACATTCTGATTTTAATTTTTATGGGTAAAAATCCAGAGGTAGGATTGCTGGATCATATGCTAGTTCTATTTTCAATTTTTTGAGAAACCTCCATACTGTTTTTCTTAGTGGTTGTACCATTTTGCATTGCCAATAATAGTGTGCAAAGGCTTCAATTTTTCTACATCTTCACCAACATTTGTTGTCTTTTGTCTTTTTGACAGTAGCCAATCTGACAGGTGTGAGGTGATTTCTCATTGTGGTTTTGATTTGCAATTAGTGATATTGATTATTTGTGGTATTGAACATTTTTTCATAAACTTGTTGGCTTAACTAAGGAGGTGAAAGACTTGTATACTAAAAATTATAAAACCTTGATGAAAGAAATGAAAGAAGGTGGCCGGGCATGGTGGCTCATGCCTGTAATCCCAGCACTTTGGGAAGCTGAGGTGTGTGGATCATGAGGTCAGGAGTTTGAGACCATTCTGGCCAACATGGTGAAAACCCATCTGTACTAAAATACAAAAAAAGTTAGCCAGGCATCGTGGTGTGTGCCTGTAATCCCAGCTACTTGGAAGGCTGAGGCAGGGGAATCACTTGAATCCGGGAGGCGGAGGTTGCAGTGAGCCGAGATCATACCACTGCATTCCAGCCTGGTGAC
The DNA here is from genome assembly GCF_028885625.2 of Pongo pygmaeus. Taxonomy (NCBI): domain Eukaryota; kingdom Metazoa; phylum Chordata; class Mammalia; order Primates; family Hominidae; genus Pongo; species Pongo pygmaeus. Next base: position 18,832,130 of record NC_072391.2, read on the forward strand.
AGAGCGCGAGACTTTGTATCAAAAAAAAAAAAAAAAAAAAAAAGGAATGAAAGAAGGTTATAAACAAATGGAAAGACATTCCAAATTCATGGATCGGAAGACTTCATATTGTTCAAGTGTCCGTACTATCCAAAGCAATATACAGATTCAGTGCAATCCCTATCAAAATCCCAAAGGCATTTTTCACAGAAATAGAAAAAATGAGTCTAAAATTTGTATAGAACCACAAAAGGCCACAAATAGCCAAATCAACCTTGAGAAAGAAGAACGGTATTGGAAGCATCACACTTCCTGATTTCAAAATATATTACAAGGCTACAGTAATTAAAACTGGTATAAAATAAAATATGGTACTGGCATAAAGACAGACATATAGACCAAAGGAATATAATAGAAAGTCCAGAAGTAAATCTACACATATATGATCAAATGATCTTCAACAAGGGTGCCAAGAATATGTAATAGGGGAATGATTGTCTCTTTAATAAGTGATGCTGGGAAAACTGGATAACCACATGCAAAAGAATGAAATAGGATCCTTATCTAACACCATACGTGAAAATCAACTAAAAAAGGATTATAGACTTACAAGTAAAACCTGAAACTGTAAAACTCCTAGAAGAAAACAGGGGAAACACTTCATGATGTTGGTCTTGCCAGTGATTTCATGAATATGACACAAAAGCACAGACAACAACAACAAAAATAAATGATGAGAACTACATAAAACTAAAAAGTGTCTGCACAGCAAATGAAACAATCGAGTTAAAAGGCAACCCACAAAATGGGAAAAATTATTTGTAGACCATCTATATAATGAGTTAATCTCCAAAATATGTAAGGAATTTCTGCAACTCAATAGCAAAAAAAAAAAAAAAAAAACTAACAATCTGATTAAAAAATGGGCTAAGGACTTTAATAGACATTTCTCTAAAGAAGATATTAAGTAGGTTTCTAAAGTCGTGATGTGTTTTTCATTTGATGTGTGCATTTAATTGACGCTCATTACTCCATCAAAAGCATCCTGAAATCAAGGAAACAGTGCTTATTAGACATAATGTTTCAGTGATCGATTTCTGCATATTAAACCACCCCAAAACTTAATGCATTAAGATTAATTTATTATTGCTATGATTCTGGGACAAAACATAACTAACTTTTTATTCCCCTTTCAAGGTGTATTTTCCGCAGAACCACCATCTCAGTAAATGCAGCTATCATCCACTCCCTTGCTCAGCTCCTTAAACTTGGAGTCATCCTTGACATTTTTCTTTCTCTCATGCCTCTCATCTAGTTTATCCACAAATTACCAAGAAACACCCACAAGCCTCTTCTCTTCAGCACTACCCCCGTAATCCAAGCCACCATCCCATCTCCCTTGGGCTACTCTGTTAGCCTTTATAATCGGTCCCCTGCTTTACCTCTTGCCTTATTCAGTCTATTCTTCATATAGAAACCAGAATGATCTTTAAAATAAATATAATCAGAGGATGTCGACCTCCCCACCACCCGGACCCCACAGCTTATGACTATCCAGCAGCTACCTGTTGTATTCAGAATAAGACCCTTATAAAACTACTTGCTGTAGTCTGCAAAGGCCCTGCCCTCCTCTCCTCCATTAGCTCATCTCTAGCCACACTGGCCACACTAGCCTTCTTTCTCCCCTTTAGCATGCATGGACATTTGCACCCCAGGGCCTTTGCACCTAATGTATGTGTATGTGTATATATGTATGTATGTATATATATATATATATATATATGTATTTGTTGTTGTTGTTGAGACGAAGGCTCGCTGTGTCACCCAGGCTGGCGTGCAGTGGTGGGATCTCGGCTTACTGCATGCTCTGCCTCCCAGGTTCACACCATTCTCCTGCCTCAGCCTCCCAAGTAGCTGGGACTACAGGTGCCTGCCACCATGCCCGGCTAATTTTTTTGTATTTTTTTTTAGTAGAGATGGGATTTCACCATGTTAGCCAAGATCGTCTGGATCTCCTGACCTCGTGATCCGCCCACCTCGGCCTCCCAAAGTGCTGGGATTACAGGCGTGAGCCACCGCCCTGTCCGCACCTACTGTTTACACCGAAGAAAATAGTAGGCTCTGGAGAAGCAACAGACCCTGCTTTTATGGAGCTTTCAGAGAGGGAAGACAAACAAGTCAACACATGAATAAAAAGAGGTAGTGAGCATTAAGGGGATAAAGTAGGTATAGAGAATGGAGAGAGATGGGAGGTGTGACCCTGTTTTGATAGGGTGTGAGTGAAGGCCTCTCTGAAAAGGTGGCTTTGAGCAAACGCCCAAATAAATAGGGGGGGCTGAGCTGTGCAGATATCTGGAAGCAAATGGGGCAGGGGAAGGAGCTGTTTCAAAGGATCCAAGATGGGCAAATACCTGCAGGGCTTAGAAATGGTGGCTATAATCAGAAAGCAAGTAGCAATAGAAGCCTTGCAGCTAAATACAAAGGTCATGCATTTGAGGCAGCAATGACTTCTTTCTAGGGGGTTTATGTGAGGAGGGATTTTTCTTTTTGGGAAAAACACTGAGGTACACATACTCAAAAGAAATATTTGTTGACTTCGATGGAAAGGGCCTGTCGTCAGCTTTCGTTCTGCTCTGCCTGGCTGCCTCTCAGTGTTAGGTTCAATGCTTGAGGCTGTGCCAAGTTGATTTCCCTGTGAGAGCAGACGCCTGATAGAAGGGCACAGTGCCAATCCTGTTGATAATGAAATCTTTGCATCCCTATTGACACTTCTATAAAGGACAGAAGAGGAACTGCAAGTTCCCATTCTGATCTTTTATTTCTGTTTTGTCACCCTCAAGAAGATCTGTCAGAAAGCTTTTGGGATCTGGACTCAGATGGACCTGAATTTGAAGCCCACTGTGAATTTTACTGCAGTGGGATTTTGGTGAGAGCTGCTCAAACCTGAACTTGAGGCCAGGCCTGGTGGTTCATGCCTGTAATCTCAGCACTTTGGGAGGCCAAGATAAGAGGATCATTTGAGCTCAGGAGTTCAAGGCTAGGCTGGGCAACATAGGGAGATCCTGTCTCTAATAAAGAATAAAAAATTAAAACCCTGAATTTGAGAGGAGCACATGGTGACAGTGCTAAGATTCGGGTTATTCATGCCCAATATTGTGGCTCATTCTGTTTTTGTTTTCAAATTTTGTTTTATATTTGTCTTTACAGAACATTTACTTTGTTCCAAACTAAAAACTAAATAAAAAAGCTATCCTCAGAGTAGGTACAGAGTGGGTAGTTGCCCTGGTTGGAGGAGTGAGAGAGTTCTATCACCAATATTGTTTAGAATTGCCAGTAATAATAAAAACGGATGACCTTTAATTGCTTTTTGTTCATGTCATAATACTCACGCATATGAAATTCATATATTTTTTAGAAATAACCACGTTGTTTTGGAATAATTTTAGATTTGCAGAAAAGTTGCAAAAATAGCACAGATAATTCTTGTAGTTACCCTTTATCCAGTTCCCCCTAATGTTAGCATCTTACATCACCATGGTATATTTGTCAAAAGAAATTAGTATTAATATAATGCTATTAACTATAGACTTTACTCAAATTTCATCAGTTTTTCCACCAATGTCCTTTTTTCCTGGATCCAAAATTTGATTTAGATACAAAATTGCATTTAATAGTTGATTGTATTACTGTTTTTTAAATTCTGTACAGACAAGGCACCTATTGACTGCACCTGGCAGAACAAAGTACTCCCACACTCCCTCTTTCTTGGTTCTTCCCTTTTCTCAGCCTTAGAGAAGTCCCATTTTCATTCCTATTACCCTTATTCTTCTCTCTGCACCCAAGGAAACTATTTTTTTTTTTTGTGGTTTTAGCCTTCTATTATTTTATTTTGCTAATATAAGCAAATATATATTGTAATCCCTTTCACTTCCTTATACAAAACAACATACTCTTTTCTGAAACCTTGCTAATTTCATTTGAATGAACTGGAAACTCCTCCATACTGGGGACGTAGAGGTCCTTCTCATTCTTTTAGTATGTTTCATAGTACTCTGCTGGGTGGCTAAATCATGCTTTATTCAACCATTCCCCTATTGATGGACATTTGGGTTGTTTCTACTCATTGGGTGTTATAATACTGCAACAAATCAGTCGTGGTTTTCTTAGGGAGAAAGATGAGGGTGGGAGGGAGAAAAGTGACATTGATCTGTAAATTATGAATAGTTCCATAAAGAATAGAATGGAACTGGAGTGCCTTTTCTTTTTCTTTCTTTCTTTTCTTTCTTTATTTCTTTTTTTTTTTCTTTTGAGATATGGTCTCACTCTGCCCAGGCTGGAGTGCCATGGCGTGATCTCAACTTTCCTGGCTCAAGTTATCCTCCCACCTCAGTCTCCTGAATAGCTGAGATTACAGGTGTGTGCCACTATGCTTATGAATTTTCTTTTGTATTATTTGTAGAGATGGGATCTCACCATATTGCCCACACTGGACTTGAACTCCCGGGTTCAAACCATCCTCCTGCCTCAGCCTCCCAAAGCGCTATGACTATAGGCATGAGCCATGGCACCTGACCTAGAGTGCCTTTTCTATGGAAACCGGGGGACCCCTAAAACTCATCTTTCTTTTTGCCTGAGGGATTATCCCTTTGTGATGACCTTGACTTTGAAGGTAGGTAGGCTTGGAAGCCCATATACTTGGTGATAATCGAGGAATTCTACAATTGAGACTTCAAGACTTGCACTTGCTTTATAACAATTGCTGGAGAAAAAAAACTATGCCAACTCAGGAAATGGACTCCAGTCAATAAGGCCTTCAGTGCAAATATTCTCTTGGAATAATTTATTAACTCCCTGCAGACCTTGTGGTCAGGCACAATTAGAGTCTTCTCCCACAGAGGCTGCGTGCCATTTAGCAGCCTGGGGCTACGGCCTGCAACATAGTATTGAGGAGGCCCAGGTGACATCTGAGAATTGGGGCGGGTGAAGATGAAATTGAGGAGACAGCTCGATAAGGCGAACGAGCAAGGGATGTGCAGGTGGACAGGCCTGGGTTCAAATCCCTACTCTGCTAAATTTTTTAGCTGGGGTCCTTTGGGTGAGTTTCTTTACCCCTTTGAGTCTCCATTTCCACCTCTGTTAGATGGGGATAAGGATTGTTGTGAGGTTTACATGAGCTGAATTTCTGCCCTTACAGGGAATACAAATTGGCAAAGCCTCAAGCGTTGAACTTAACACTGACAGGCAGCAGGACAGGGCAAAACAAAAGCTGAGGACGGGCCTTTTCCATCCAAGTCAACAAATATTTCCCCTGAGCCCATGTATCTCAGAGTTTTCCCTAAAAGGAAAATATGTAAAGCACTCAGCACCAACTGTCTATTAAACAACAGTAATTAGTTTGGGGAGAAGTTTCAACTCCGTGGGGTACAAGCATGAACTACTTTTGTTTTTTTTTTAAATCTTATTATCAGTTGTGTGTTCAGTCTTTCTACCCCAGTGGGTGCTAGGTCCCTTAACTTTCTGGCCACTTTCAGCTATTAAAAAACTTAGTTCAGTCTGACTTAAATCTCCAATTTCAGATCCAATTAAAAGTTCTCTTCTGGCCAGGCACGGTGGCTCATGATTATAATCCCAGCATTTTGGGAGGCTGAGGCAGGTGGATCATCTGAGGTCAGGAGTTTGAGACCAGCCTGGCCAACATAGTGAAACCCCATCTCTACTAAAAATACAAAATTAGCCGGGTGTGGTGGCGGGCACCTGTAATCCCAGCTACTTGGGAGGCTGAGGCAGGAGAATCACCTGAACCCAGGAGGCGGAGGTTGCAGTGAGCCAAGATAGGGCCATTGCACTCCAGCCTGGGCAAAAAGAACGGAACTCCATCTCAAAAACAAACAAAGAAACAAATGTTATCTCCCTTCCCTATGGCAGGGACCTGAAGAGGCATGTGAGAGGGGCATGTTTAGCTCTTTATGCATCTCCCATCCCTCTCTTTGTGCATGGAGATGGGGAGGAAAGTGGGTCGAGGAGTTTAGGCTTATTTCTACTTAACTTGGCAAGGTTGTAGTTATGGGTGGCATTTCTGATCTTGTTCTGTGTAACGCTGGTTTTGCTGCTCAAAACCTTTGCAAATGAGATGGTTCTGGTGTAGATCGTGTGCTTGGTTTCAATGTCATACGTGCCCCATCTGTCACTAAAGCCCTGCCTCCCTTTGGCCCCTTTCAATCATATGTGGCCCCGCGCCCCTCACTTAGTGGCTCCTTGGATAGCCTCACATCTATATCTCTGGCTTACTCTTCTACCATGAAATCACAGGCATCTGTGACGCACTCTTAGGGCACAGGGAATGAGAGGGAGATGCCTGCCCCCATCCTTTTCCTACATTAAGCTTTGCTTAGAGTCAGCTTTTCCAAGAGTGTCCTCACTCCATCTTACTCAGATGATCGCACTAGAGGGGCTCATGGCTCTGCAACTCAGGGATAGAGACGCTAGCCCCTCCTTCTTGCAATCAGCCCCCATGGCTCCATGGCAGGTGACCATATAATTGGCTAGTGACCATGACAGGTGGCCATATAATTTGTTGCTCAGATTTGGACTGTTTTGAGTATGAAAGGGAATGAGAAGTTATTAATAGATATGTTAAGACAACAGGTATAAATTGGGATCACGCAGGGCAAACTGGGGATGTGTGATCACCCTCTTTTGGAGCAATTTCTCTTGAGGATCTCTCACCCTGAGCTAGGTACCAACTGTCTGCTGTAGTCATTGATCCAGAACAACTGGAGAATTCCTATTTGATGTCCTGTTATAGAAGCAATGGTGACAAAGTAGGTGGTGGTGAGGATTAAATGAGAGAGTGTATTTAAAGTGCTTAGCACAGCTGCTAGAGCACAGTAGGTGCTCATAGTGGGTCCTGTTACCTCCGTTACCTCCCCTTTCCACCCCACTGTAGCTCTGCTGTGAGGGGTCTACTCTCTGAATTCAAAATCAAGTGATAAGAGCATTAATTAAACACCAACTATGTGCCAGGGGCCGTGCTAAGTACTTTATAGGCCTTACCTTTCTCAGTCCTAAGAACAGTCTTAAAGTAGGTAAATATTATGTCCATTGTATAGTTAGAACAACCAAGGCTCAGAGAGGCTAAGTGCTTTCCCAAGGTCACACAGCATATAAGTGGCAGAGCTGTGATAGAAACCAGGACTACTTGACTCCATGGTTCACACCTGACTTGGTTTGGTTTTGTGTCCCTGCCTAAATCTCATGTCGAATTGTAATTCCCAATGTTGAAAGAGGGGCCAGGTGGGAGGTGATTGAATCATGGGGGCAGATTTCTCCCTTGCTGTTCTTGTGATAGTGAGTGAGTTCTCATGAGATCTGGTTGTTTAAAAGTGTGTAGCACCTTCCTCTTCTCTCTCTTCCTCCTGCTCTGGTGATGTAAGACATACCTGCTTCTCCTTTGCCTTCTGCCATTATTGTAAGTTTCCTGAGGCCTCCCCAGCCATGCTTCCTGTACAGCCTGCGGAATCGTGAGCCAATTAAACCTCTTTACTTTGTAAATTTCCCAGCTTCAGGTATTTCTTCATAGCAATGCAAGAACTAATACAACACCTTTAGCAACTCAGCCACATGAGGAGTTGAGAGTATGCAACTCTCAACTCTAACTCAAGTGTAGATGGGGTTGAGTCTTTTTTATTTCTGAGCAGACAAGGTAGGGATCCCAGGCTTGTAATTTCATAAAAGGAAGTATGGGAAGGGTTTCGTCGAATTGAAGTTGAGCCTTGTTCAAGCATGAGAGAGAAAAAAAATCCATTCTGGAGGGGTCTAAGATGACCAGAAAGAACTCAACCATCTGGGGGAGAGCGGATGCTGTGTGGGAGATGAGACCAGGAAATTTGCCACTGCATCGTCGGTTTTTGGACCTTTGGCAGATCTGATATAATGGAAGGCATTTAGAGCATCTGAATCTATCAACTGTCCAATTCAATCGATTGATTGTTCAGTGTTGCCAACATTTTGACTTTAGTTCACAGCATTTCTCTTGAAATGGGTTGGCTATATTCCCAGTCAAATACTGATGGACACATTGGCATCAAGCATCCTTATGTGCCCAGCTCAGTGGTGGTCATTTGGTGGAAGAATATGATCTATCACCAAGGAGTTACAACTTCGTTTGGGAGGAATCTTAAGTAACATGGAATAATTTGGTCTATCTTAGCCCTCCAAAAGATTGCTTTCATTTATTTATTTAGCTACGCTTTGGCGTAATTCTTTAACTTGCTATTGGGAGATGTTTTGGTTACCCGTTGTCAATAATGGGGCATAGCCAATCTTCCCCAAACTCTGTGGCATGCAACAGTGAACATATATTTAGCTCATGCATCTGCGATTGGGGGGTGGCTGAACCCAGCTGGGCTTGCTTATGCAACCGCAGGTCAGCGGGGGATGTGCTGTGCTGGGCTGGGCTGGGCTCAGCTGTGTGGTTCTGCTGTAGGCTACAGGTCTGTGGGTTAAGTTGAATGAGCTTGACTCCAGATACTTTTTTTACCCTCTTTAAACCAGAGGGCTAGCCAGGGCATGCTCTTCTCATGGTGATGAGAGAGATTCAGGAATTCACATCCAGCTGTACAAACACATCTAAAGCTCCTACTTGTATCATGTCTATCATCATTTCATTCACCAAAACAAGTCATGTGGCCAAGCTCAAACTTAAGAGGTAGAAAGAAACTATCAAGTTACATGGGAAAGAGAAAGAGAATGAGTTCTGGAAGGGAAAAAGAACTCAGAGGAAGTTATAACAACTAGTTGTGAAAGACTCCTGGTGTATTGATGCTGTTGAAAGGGTTGTCCAGCCGGGTGTGGTGGTTCATGCCTGTAATCCCAGCACTTTGGGAAGCAGAGGCAGGTGGATCATTTGAGGTCAGGAGTTCAAGACCAGCCTGACCACCATGGTGAAACCCTGTCTCTACTAAAAATATAAAAATTAGCTGAGTGTGGTGGCACACGCCTGTGGTCCCAGCTACTTGAGAGGCTGAGGCAGGAGAATCACTTGAACCAGGGAGGTGGAGGTTGCAGTGTGCCGAGATTGTGCCACTCCACTCCAGCCTGGGCGACGGAGTGAGACTCCATCTCAAAAAAAAAAAAGGGTTGTCCACTTCACTCTCACCATGGCCCAGTGCCCCACACCTCTCAACTTTAGAGAAAGCTGTGCTTCCCTTGAGCAACTGGGACATTTTTATTGCATGGATGCCATGAGTCTCATGTTTCTCTTCTTGCTATGGCCAACCAGAAGCCCAGAGTCAAATTTCAGCTTATCTCTACCTTATGGCTATAAAAATCATCCTAATACCTGCTCTCAACCCACCTATAGCTTCATCATAGCTGCTGCTTCTACGATACCTTCACTGATTTTATCCTGTTGCATTGCATAAGTTTTTTTTAGTATCTACACGTCTTTTCTGGAATAAAATAGGGCAGAAATGAACACACCAAAATGTCAGATGCGAGGTACAGATAATTCATTCCACTAATATTTACCAAATACTGTGTGTCAGGCTCTGTATGTGGTATCTGAGGTTATGCAGGTGAGTCTTACACATTCCCTGCCTTTGAGGAACTCACATGACAATAGACTATAGCAGAGTTTTTCAAGTTCAGCTACATTGATATTTTGGGCCAGATAGTTCTTGTTGGGGGCGGTGGGGGCTGTCCTGCGCATTGTAGGATGTTTAGCAGCATTCCTAGCCTCCACCCAGTAGGTGGCAGTAGTGACCCCCACTATGACAATTAAAATCTCCAGAATTGCCACATGTCCCTTGAAAAGCACAATCATCCCTGGTTAAGTGCAACTGTAGGACGCTTGGGAGCTCAGAATAGACACGGAACCCAGAAAAGCTTGCCGCTTTGATACCTGAGTGAAGGTTGGGAGGCTGGCTGCAGGAGCCAAGAGAAGGAGTAGGGAAAGGCCATTTCTGTTACGTGGAGTAGCCGGGGTTGGTGGACCTGCACAGGGTGGGGGCACGAATGTTGAGAGATGAAGCCAGAGATGCGGGCAGAGCCAGGCCTTGTGCCACAGACCTTGCATGAATCTGACTCTGTAGATCAGTATTTCCCTACCTTCAGCGTGTCTGAGAAAGGACACTTGTTCAACACGTGAATTCTTGGGACCCCTTCCAGGCGATTAAATCCAGGAATCTCAATTTAATTTCTTGGAGGGAGTCCCGAGAATCTGCATGTGGAATGAACCTGAATTCATTAATTCCCTGGAAGGGGTCTGCAAGAATCTGAATGTCTCCAACGGGGTCCAGGAATCTGATTTTTTGAGGCATCTGTGACGATTCTGATACAGAAAGTCCCAGACTCACCTGAGTCCCTCATCTGGGTTATTTAACTTGAATTTAGAATGTCTGTAGAGGTAATGGTGAGCTACTGAAGCCTCATCTGCAAGGATGACACGGGGTTAGGGTTATAAATGACACCTGCCGTGGGTCAGGGCTCTCAGTCTTGGTTTGTACAGTGGTATCACCCGAGGAGTCTTGAGCCAGACCTATGTCAGGCTCTCCCTCAGACCAATTGCATCTGAATCTCTGGGGGTGGGGCCCTGGAAACAGTATTTTATTTTTGCTGATTCTTACAGGTACTCCTATATTCACACACTGGCACTTACTTATTCAGTAACATTTTGTGCCGTGCTCAAAGCACTGGGGAGATAGAAGTGAATGAGACACAGGCTCTGCTCTCATTGAAATTACCTTTACTGTTGCGGTAGACAATAAACGAATAAACACGTATTAAATCAATATATTTATTTATTAAGGAAATATATGAAGCCATATTGAACAGTGAGGAAGTGATGGGAATGGGAGGTTTATTTTTTTAAAAATATAACAGTTTTATTCAGATACATAATTCACATTTCCATACAATTAACCCATTTAAAGTACACAATTTAATAGTTTGTCATATATTCACAGAATTGTGCAACCATCACCACAATCGACTTTATTTTTTAGAGACAGGGTCTCACATTGTCACCCAGGCTGGAGTGCAGTGATGAGATCATGGCTCACTGCCGCCTCGAATTCCTAGGCTCAAAGGATCTTGCTGCCTCAGCCTCCTGAGTAGTTGGGACCACAGGCATGCACCATCACACCCAGCTAATTAAAAAAATTTTTTTTTGTAGAGATGGGATCTAGTTACATAGCCCAGGCTGGTCTTGAACTCCTGGGCTCAAGTGACCCTCCCACCTAAGCCTCCCAAAGTGCTGAGATAACAGGCATGAGCCACCACACTCAGCCTACAGTCTAAACATTTTCATTTCCTTGAAAAGAAACCCTGTAGTCATGACCAGAAACTCCCCATTTCCTCCCATTTCCCCTCCCCCAACCCCTTGGCAACCATTAATCTACTTTACGTGTCTATGGATTTGCCTAGTCTGGACATTTCATATAAATGGAATGAAATACCACGTGATTCTTTGTGACTGGCTTCTTACATAGCTTTTAAAGACCCATCTGTGTTGCAGTGTGGATCAGCATGTCATTCCTAGACCACATTTTGTTCATCCATTCATCAGTTGATGGACACTTCGGTGGTTTCCACTTTTTGGATATCCATGAATACTGCTATTAGGAACATTTGTATATAAGTTTTTTGTGTGGATACAGAAACTATCAATTATCATATATATACCTAGGATTGGAGTTGCTGGGTCATATGATAACTCTATGTTTAACCCTTTGAGGAACTAACTGCCAGCCTTGTTTCCCAAGTGACTGTACCATGTTACATTTCTACCAGCGGTATTATAAGGTTCCAATTTCTCCATATATTCATCAACACTTGTTGTTGTTCATCTTTTTAATTATAGCTATCCTTGTGGGTGTGGAGTGATCTCTCATTGTTGATTGAATTTGCATTTCCCTGATGGCTAATGACATCGAGCATCTTTTTGTGTGCTTGTTGGTGAAAAGTGTGGTATGAAGCTTCTTCAGGTTATTCTAACAGGTAGGCAGAGTTGCGAATTCTACTTGTGTTCGGGGAAAACAGAGATTCTTGTGGGTCAGTGGTTGTTGGGAGAAGCTTCCCGAAGAAACGTATGTCACCTAGAGGGGTTATACTTATAGGGGGACCTGCTGAAAGGGTGAGATCCCTCAGGGGCTCATGCAGGGTGGATTGGAGGGAGCAGAGCTGGACAACAGAGAGCACAGTTAGAAGGCTTCTTCAGGCCTCCAGGGGTCATAACTGGAGAGTGGAGAGTGGAATTGAAGAGGGCTGGATGGGACAAACATGAAGTTGGGATCAAGCCGACTTCAGGAGGATGAAGTACTGGGGGAGGGGCTGGGCAGAGGGGAGACGGGGAAAGGAAAAATCATATTTTGAATTTGTTTGACTTCAGTGGCAGAAATGAGAAAGCCATTTTGGGAAAAAAAATGATAAGGATGGGTCAGCTCTGGACTAGGATCCGAGAAGAAGCAGGGTCACAAACAGCGTAAGCCCAAGGCACATTCCCTGCTGTTTCTGAACCCACCTTGGCTGGCCCCTAAATTGGGCAGGGGTGACAATCCTGTGTTGTAAAGGGCGTAGAGGGCTTAAGCGAGGTAACTGATACAGCCTGGAAGCTATACTGATTTGAACTTTTTTCATACATCTAATTAATTACCTGATATTATTATTTACATTTGGCTGTCTTGTCTTACTTATCTTTATAACTGTCTATTTGCTTAACCTCAGGACCTATAACAGAGCCAGATTTACAGTTTCTTTTCCTTCCCTTTATTAACAGCTGAGTACTCACTGTGTGCCAGTTGTTGTATATATGGGTTATGCAATGTCGGCTTCCGGCAGCCCTGTTTTACAGATGAGCCAAACAAACCCCCTCCCCGAGTTACTCGTCTATAGACTGAGTCAACTTATGGCGCTGTGACGGAAGGGGATAATTTTACTGACTGCATGCTATAAGCCCGTTTATGTCATTTTTCTTTTTTAATCTTCCAGTCTCCCAGTAAGGTGGGTGTGATTGTCCTCATGTTGCAGAAGGGAAATGAATTGCCCAAGACCTCACAGCTAGTGAAGTGTCAGGTTCTGATGGCAAAACCCGTTAACTCCCCACTGTAGCACATCCCCTCTTCTGAGACCTTCGGGCAACGGGAGAAGAGATGGATCATGAAGGGGAAAGTCTGCAAGGACCTGGAGGCGAAGCTCCAGGACGGGAGACTGCAGTGCCGCCCTCTGCTCCCAGATGGCGCTCAAGGCTCAGCTTCCAGGACGCACCTAAGGCTCCAGGCTGCCTTTGGTAGACAGGCTACTGGTTTTACGCAAAATGTATTTTAAGGAAAGGAAGAGGTGTTTTGTTTTATTTTGTTGGTTTTGTGCGGGTTTTTTTTTTTTTTTGGTCACTGTTTTTTGTTTCTGCTTGCAAAGCCAATCACTACCTCTAAGCTTACAGTTCGTCCGTGTACCTTACATCAGGCTAACATCCTAGCAAAACCCTAGAGAGGAAAGGGATAGGCAAGGGTCGAGGGAGGGGACCAGTCGGATAAGCATTTCAAGATGAAATTAGAGTGAAATGGCCCCATTATGGAGACCCCCCCCCCCTTTCTTGACCGTTTAAGCCAAGTTGGCATGGTTCGTAGATATCAGCAAAATCCCCTACCCTGGAAAGTGGGACCTCTGTCAGTCAAAAGAAAGAACATTGTCAGAGGTGCAAAGAATCGTCATTCAGTGTCTGACCCCTCATTTGGTGGATTCAGAAAATGGACGGCCAAGTCATGGGTCCAAATTCAGGTCTTTTCGTGCCATTTTACTCACCCCATTCATGTTTTCTCTCCGTTAAAAAAAAATTGAAAAGTTAGGCCAGGGGTGGTGGCTCACGCCTGTCATCCCAGCACTTTTGGAAGCCGATGTGGGAGGATGGCTTGAGGCGAGGAGTTCGAGATCAGCCTGGCTAATATGGCGAAACCCCGTTTCTACTAAAAAAAAAAAAAAAAAAAAAAAGAAAGAAAAAAAAGTTTAAGTATTTGTTGCCTAGCAGGGGTTTGCATGGGCATGAGTCAGGAAAGTGGGCTGGGTGCACAAAATGGGAGGTACCTTTTCTCCAAGGAGGCCCCAGCTCCAGCTATGGGGAGATGTTATGTTGCCTATTTTTCTTTGCCATTTGTTTTTTTAAAAAGTGAGAGATCAGGATTTTTTATGTACAATTTCCTAATGTTTAACAGTTGCCAACTAAGTTTTTTTGTTTTTGTTTTTTTTAAGAAGGTTACTATGAGCCTTAGTCCTGTGGGAGCATCTTGGCGCCTGCTTTTTGTCTGGTTTGGGCCGCACCCTGAGGAGGGGGAAGTGGGTGGGGTGCCAAGATTGGGTATGGCGGGGTGTCAGGTCAGTTTGGAAGAGTCTTGGCCTGCTGGTTGGAGAGGGGGCTTGGCTGGATTTTCTGCTGTTCAAATGAGAAACAGACCCATTCTGAGAAATTGAAAGTTGTGCCATCTTTATTTCCTATTTTCCACTCTGTGATTTTTTTTTTTTTTTTAAGACAGAGTCTCACTCTTGTTGCCCAGGCTGGAGTGCAGTGGTGCGATCTCAGCTCACTGCAACCTCTGCTTCCCAGGTTCAAGCGATTTTCCTGCCACAGTCTCCCAAGTAGCTGGGATTACAGGCATGCACCACCACGCCTGGCTAATTTTTTTTGTTTTTTAATTTAGTAGTGACGGGGTTTCATCACGTTGGTTAGGCTGGTCTCAAACTCCTGACCTCAGGTGATTTACCCACCTCAGCCTCCCAAAGTGTTGGGATTACAGGCGTGAGCCACCACGCCCAGGCTCTGTGATTAAAGTCAAAATGTGGGATTTATTTTCATGCACATTGTAGATGTGGACACTAAATGTAATTCCATCTCCCGAACCTTCTACCCCGCCTTTTTTTGTTGCTGTTGTTGGAGTCCAAATGCCTAAAAATTGTGCAGAACTTAATGCCTCACATAGGTTTCTTTCTTCTCGGTCTTTCTTTCTTTCTTTCTTTCTTCTTCTTCTTTTTTTTTTTTTTAACTTTTATTTTTAGTTCAGGAGCACATGTGAAGGTTTGTTCCATAGGTAAACTTGTGTCACGGGGGTTTGTTGTACAAATTATTTCATCATCCAGGTATTAAACCTAGTACCCATTAGTTATTTTTCCTGAGTCTTCCTCCTCCCACCTCCACCCTTTGATAGGCCCCAGTGTGTGTTGTTCCCCTCTATGTATTCTCATCATTTAGCTCCCACTTCTAAGTGAGAACATGGCAGTATTTGGTTTTCTGTTCCTGTGTTAGTTTGCTAAGGATAATGGTCTCCAGCTCCATCTATATCCCTGCAAAGGATGTGAGCTTGTTCTTTCTTATGGCTGCACAGTATTCCATGGTGTATATATAGCACTTTTTTTTTTTTTTTAAATCCAGTGTATCATTGGTGGGCATTTAGGTTGGGTCTTTATATCTTGCCTCATATATATTTTTCATTTTTCTCACTTTGTTAATTGCACTTTTCAATTTTGTTATGTTGTGTACATTTTTGGAAGCTGCCTCAAGAACATCCTGGAATGAATAAAAATGCTTGTGTAGCAGGACATTCTGGCTGACTGATCTGGAGGTCGAGATGCTTTGACTGTGGACAATACTTCTCTCTCCTCTGCCTGCTTGCACGCTCCGAGGCTTTTATTTTTAATGGAAACAGGGAGATAAAGGGAATGGAATAGGATCTGCTTTCTATTTGGCTCTCTGTGCTGGATTTGAGGTCCTATGATTAGAGGGACAGACTGACAGCTGTTTTTCAGGGGACACTTGGTGACATCCTAAGCAAGGCATGATGGCCAGGAGTTCACATTGCCCTAGAGTCAAGCAGAGTGGCTTCAAGATCTGGGTGGCAATTGATGGCCAAACTCTGACTCCAGGTCTCTGCAGGGAAGTTGCTGCTTGCCATTTTCAGGTAGCTCAACAGACTGGAAGCTTTGAGGGGATCTGGAATAATCTGCTTTTTAGAAACAGCAATGAAGCTTCCCTCAGCTTCTTTGTGAACAAATGTGTGCCAAGCAGACTGGAAAGTGCTCTGTGAACTCTGATTGCTAAAGGCAGGTGGGCACATCACAGAGACCCGTCGTGTTGACCAGAGACCACTTTGAGGGGCTCATTTCTGCAAACCATCCAGATAAATGGGGGCACATGGGGCTCATTTCTGCAAACCATCCAGATAAATGGGGGCACATGTCACCATCATTTTTGTATGAGAGACAATAGGAATAGTTTGTCAAGATCTGCCAAAATTAAAAACACACAACAGTTCCACTTCTTGGAATCCATCCTATGGAAATATTCACATATGTGCAGAATAATATATGTTCAAGGTGTTCATTGCAGCATGTTTTGTGATAGAGAAAATGTGGGATAACCTAAATATTCATCAACTAGGGAGTGGCTAATTATGGTATATCCGTACTACTGGGCACCATGTAGCTTTAAAAAGATAAGATAAATTGATAAGTGGCAACATGGAAATATCTCCCAAACACACCAACTTTACATAAACTATGTGCGTGCATCTATATACGTGTGTGTATCTATCTATCTATATACCTATCTACCTGTCTATCTATATTTGACTTTTGAACAATCAGGTTTGAACTGCTTCAAAACCCCTGTGTAGATGAAGGATGACTTTTCCTATCCTCGAGTTCTGCAAGGTTGACTGCAGGTCTCGGGTAGGCACAGATTTTGGTACACCTGCGGGTCCTGGAACCAGTCCCCTGTGTATACCGAGGGATGGCTGTGTATAGTTTTTATATATATATATATATATATATAGTTATAGTTTATATTCTATATATACTCTATATAACTACATATATACTATGTACTATACGTAACTATAAATTTATATATTTAATATATACATTTATGTATTTACATGTGATTACATATAGTACATGTTCATTTATATATTTACTAAATATATAAATACAGTGTATATTTAGTACTAAACATGTACTATATGTAACTATAAATATTTATATATACTAAATTTACTAAATATGTATTTAGTAAATTTAGTATATGCTAAATATATATTTAGTAAATTTAGTATATACTAAATACAGTATCTATACTATATATAGTATTATTATATATAGTATATAGTATATACACACATATATAGTATATATTATATATACACATACTATCTATACATATATAGTATATTTAGTGCCAAATATATATTATATGTAACTATATCAATATTTATATATTTAGTATATATAAATTTTTATATATGGTATATATAGTATTTACATATACTAGATATGTAAATACTTAGTATATATAGTATATTTAGTACTAAATATGTACTATATGTAAGTATAGTTACATATATATAATACTTATTTAGTTTTAGTCCTAAATGTTTAGTACGTTAAATACTAAGTATATAAAACTATATATAGTATATATACATATTTAATATATAGTTAATGGAATATAACATATAAAATATATAAAATATAAATATTTCCATATTTTATATGGTTATATATAGCTGTATATATACATAACTACATACATATACATGCAGTTGTGTATTTATATAGTGTGTGTATGTGTGTGTGACATTGTGTATGTACAATCAACATCCCCCTCCCCACGGGAAGGCATCTGGGTTTGTAGACTGGCTGGTGACTAACGGATTATGGAAAGTTATTGCCTGTGGTCAGGGTTGTACTCAAAATGTTTGAGCACCGGGAGGGCATGAGCACAGATTCACCAGAGTGGCTGCTGGAGCGGGCCCCGTGGGCCCTTGCTCGGCCAGGTGTTAAGCCTGGATAATGAGAGGGAGGGGTATGGGAGGTAGCAGGGGAGGTTGCTGAGCGACTGGCGTGGGAGAGTGTCCCTGTTTTGAACAACTGGTGTGGCCGTACTGAAAGCCCTAGTGAAATATCCGTCTTGCCGTTGGCAGTCATATTTTAAAATTCCAATAAAAATGTGGTGGGCTGTCTATACCCTGATTTGCAAGTGGCAAACTGGGAAGTGGGCTCCATAAATAAAAGGTCTTTGGGAGTTTATCCTGAACCTTGGACTTCCTGCTCCGGGGGTTGGATCCCAGACCCGGGTCCGACAGTGCCAACCAGTTCTGCTGTATTGTAATCTTGAAGGGAACTAACCCAATTCGGCAGAAAACTTGGTATAATTAGCGGTTAATAAGCAGGGCCCAGGTTCCCCATGGCCCAAATGGTTTCTGTATTGATCTCCGCCTGTGCACTGTCAGCACTCTGGAAGGATTGAACTTTAAGTGCTTAATTCAGCCCCATTCAACCGATAATTTTGGTTTTGTCCTTCAAACAAAAGCACCCTTGTTTATTCTTCTTTTTTTCCACCCACAAATAATAAAGTCAATCCATTTCTCCCCCTTCTCCCGCCCAAAGCTAGTCTGCCCCTGTAATCAATACATCTGGAAATGTCAATGTATTCCTGAGTGAGGAGCTGGGGGTGCGTGAGGATGGGAAAGGGGGGCTTGATGGGGAAGGTGGCTCCCGAATCTCCTGGAAAACAGATGGCTGCTTAAATGCTATCATGGCAAATTCCCGCCTACATCAAGTCTCTGAGCGTCCGCACCTGGGCACGTGGTGTTGCACACGGCCTTTCAGGTGTGGTTGACAGAAATACACATCGAACACTTTCACATTTGCATTACAACCTCAAAACGAAACTGCTAAGCTTTCAGCTTTTTCAAAGTTATCAAGCAAAGTGCATGGCAGTCATGCTCATTCTAACCTCGTCCCAGGTCACACTCCCTGAGCCTCACCTTATCCATGAGGCTAGAGTTGTGTGGGTGGGAGACATGGATGGAGACTCAGAGCTAGTCTATTAGGTAAGCTGGCGCCAAGTGATATTGACATGCCTGAATCTCAGCCAATCAGCGGACTAGTTACCCAGTTTAAGACATTAATACTATTCCTGAAGCATACAGGTCTGGGTAAGTGTTTGGAGAAAGAGACAATATCATTGAGTACCTACTATGTGTCAATTTAATTTTATTTTTTTAAACTTTATTTTTTTATGAGACAGTTTCATGATGTTTCTCAGGCAAGATTCAAACTCCCGGGCTCAGGCAATCCTCCTGCCTTAGCCTCCAGAGTAGCTGGGACTACAAGTGCGTGCCACTGCTCCTGGTTCAATACTTTTGTAAATAGTCTTTTTAAATTACCACAACAAGTCTTTTCTTATTCCAGAGATGAGGAAACAAATGGAGATTAAGTGAATTGCCTTTAGGTCACATAGATGATAAATGACAGAGCCACTTTAGGAACTGTGCCTTTCTGAATCCCAAACCCATTGTGTGTGTGTGTGTGTGTGTGAGAGAGAGAGAGAGAGAGAGAGAGAGAGAGAGAGAGAGAGATCTGTGCTTCATTTACCCCATCCAAAAAACAAGAGAGCAAAAATAATACTTCTTCCTGGGGTGGTTAAAAGGATTAAATGAGCTATGCCTATAAAATGTTTAGTCATATTTAGCACTTAAAATAGTTGATATTGTTATTATCGTTATAATTATCCCCGTGGTATGCATTAAACAGTCGTTTTCAGAAATTTCTGACTTCAGCACAGTTGCCAAAACTTTATTTTTTCTTGATTTTTATCCTTAAAACCTGCATGGCATTGAAAATAAATAAGACAGGATCTCTCTATCCTCAAAGGAACGACCATCTGGTTATGCGGAGGAGGGACAGAGAAAGAGAGAACAAGTTACAATAGACTGTGTCATATTTATTATACTGGGAATATATTGGAACAGAGAGGAAAGTAGTAGCCTATACAGCCTGGGAAGGGGGCTCAGTAATGGCCCATGGGGGGATTTGAACCTATGAAAGATGAGGATAAAGTGTAGGATCAGCAGTCAAGGAAAGGAGAGGGGGTTGGAGCAGAAGGAACAGCACCTGCAAAGGTGTGGAGGTTTGAAAGCACCTGGACCATTTGGGGATGTTGCAATTAGGCTGAGGAATCTAAAGTGAAGGGGGCTTGTTGAGAAATGGCTGGGCAGGGGCCAGGGCTCAGTTATGGTAGGATTTCCCAGCTGAAGAGCAGAGACTATATCCTGGAGGTTTTGTGAATTCTTGAAGGTTTTTAAGCAGAAAAGGGGCAGATTCAGGATTGTGTTTCAGAAGATGGCTTTTCGGCAGGGACTCTACTGGGGAAGAGTGAAAGTAATAAGACCACCTTGAAGGCTGCTGGAGGATTTAGAGGAGACACCATGAGCCCTGAGGATGAGTAGAAATCAGCCATGAATGGAGAAAAAGTTCTGTTTATAAAGATGGAAGAGCTTTTTATTTTTATTTTTTTTTCAAATCTAGAACCCACAATTAAGAGTTGGGGACTGATTGGATATGAGAGTGAGGGAGGGAAAGTCTCAAATGATTTCAATTTGGGTTGGTCAGTGGAGCCGGTAACCAAGAAAGGAGACAGGGAAGAAGCATGTTTTAAGATAAAGTTGGAAACCAAGTGTTTTAGTTCTGGCTGCTTTAACAAAATGCCATAGATCAAATGGCTTAAACAGCAAGCATTTATTTCTCACAGTTCTAGAGACTGGGAAGTCTGAGATCATAGTGCCAGCTGATTCCATTCTTGGGGAGGGCGCTCTTCCTGGATTGCAGGTGATGCTTTTCTCCTGTGTCCTCACGTGGTGAAGAGAGAGTGAGCAAGCTGTCTAGTGCCTTCTTATAAGGGCACTAATCCCATCACAAAGATCCCATCCTGATGGCCTCATCTTAAACCTACTTACCTCCCAAAAGCCCCATCTCCAAATACCATCACATTCTCCAATGTGTTAGTGCTTCAATATATGAATTTTTAGAGATACAGTTTAGACCTTGGCATCAAGCTCTGGACAGTTTGAGTTTCCAGTATCTTGGCCACCAAAGTGGAGATGAGCTGGATATGCAGTGCCCAGCTCTGTGTATAGAGCACAGTAATTGGTGATCAATAGATGATCAATACATATTTATTGAGGGAATGATTTGATGGCTAAAACCATGATGTGGATGAGATTTTCCAGGCTCATCCTGATTATGTTTCTAGAAGGAACATAAGTGGGGTGCAATGCAGATAGTCTTGGGGGAACATTAACTATCCCAAGGGACTCCCAAAGAAGAACTTAAGAGAAGCTTAAAATTCAGAAATTACAAGCGCACAGATCAAGAGAAGATTCAGAGTATGGTGAACAGTCATTTTCAGTACTGATGTTGACTTATAAAATTTATGGACTAGCTAACCTTTTTCCTTTTTAGAATAAATAGCCAACATTTATTGAGTACTTGCTGTGTGCTGAGCCCCATGTCAAAGGCTTTACCTGTAATTTCTTCACTTCACAGCCACAACCTAATGAAAGAGAGATACTATGTTTGTGTTCCCTTTCTAGAGATGAAGAAAACGAGGCTTAGAGATATCACTAATTGCTCAAGGTTTTGCAGCTGTTGTGCTGTGAATCTGGGATTCAAACCCAGGTCCAGTTGACTTTTGAGCTAAGACTATTGCTCTTTTGCCTCCTGAATTTCTAGTCATTTAAAAATCAAGGCTGAGGATATCAAGCTGCGCAAAAGCTGTTTTGGCTTATAAGACAATCAGGTTGGGAGATTGAGACTACTTGGGAGGAAAAGAGGGGAAATCCAAGTTGCAAGTGTGCGAGTTGCAACACTGCCCCTGTGTATCTTTGAGTTTTTGCAGGTACTCTGTTCGCCATCTGCCTCTCCTCATCTCTTGTGAAATGGAGTTGGTGGCCTTTAAAAAGCTGCCAGTTTTGAGAAAGGGGGGCTCAGTTTCCCAGTCTTGGCCCGGAGGACTTCTCTCCATCTGGATGAGCATTGAGATCAAGGGTGAGCTAGTCCCAAGGTTAATTGGATAAACCGATCTTTTCTTTTGTTGGCTTGTAGAGGCCGATTAGTAATGTGGATGATTGGATTCAGTTAAATGCCTTCAATGAACTAGGTCTATAGGGGACAGTGATTGGTTCCCAAATGGGGTGAGGGACCCATTTGGACTAAACGTTTCACCTTGCCCTGGCTTTGGTGGCTCCAAAACCAAATGAATGGCTCCTTTAAGCGATTAAGCAGTCGCAAAGAAGCAGGTCTACCAGCACTCCTGTTCATTGGTTTGTTTTTATTTATTTGAGCATTTTATTTTTATTTATTTATTTATTTTTGAGACGGAGCGAGACTGCGTCTCAAAAAAAAAAAAACAAAACAAACAAACAAAAAACAACAAAATAAAAAAAACCCCACAAAGAAATAAGGCATTCCCTGTTGTTAAGATATAAAATTATTATTTATTTATTTATATATTTTTTTATTTGAGCGTTTTATTCATTTGAGCAGTTTATTTTCCCCAATTTCATCCCTTGTAGTGGAAAAAGCACAGTCTAGAGTCAGGAAGACATAGCTATGACTTCTAACCCTGTGTTTTGCTATATGCATGGAGTTGGGCAATGATATTAGTGTTTCTGAGCCTTAATTTCCTTGTCTGAAAAATGGGGCCTCCGGGCACAGTGACTCACGCCTGTAATCTTAGCACTCTGGGAGGCCGAGGCGGGAGGACGGCTTGAGCCCAGGAGTTTGAGAGCAGACTGGGCAACGTGGTGAAACCCTGTCTCTACAAAAAATACAAAGATTAGCCGGGTGTGGTGGCATGGATCTGTCATCCCAGCTACTCGGGAGGCTGAGAGGCGGGAGGATGGCTTGAGCCTGGGAGGTTGAGGCTGCGGTGAGTTGTGATTGCACTACTACATTCCAGCCTGGGCAATTAAAAATAAAATGGAGCCAATAGAATTTACCTTGCTATAGTGCTTATTGTGGATATGAAATGGAATAACATTAATATTTAAGGTGTTTATTGCTGGGCCTGGTACTATGAATGTGAATCTCTTTTCCTGTAGAGAATGGAGGCTGTACCCTCTAGATAATTTGTAGCTGGTTATTTATTTCATTGCCCTAGCGATCTTGGTATTTTCAGACAAATAAGATCTGATATTGAAATGATGCCCATATTGTGTCTCTGTGTTGTAAAAGTAATCGGAAGTTGTCCCAGGAATTCAGGTGTTATAACTACTTGCAAACCATTGCATCTTAACTGAGTCCAAGCAAATTTCGCTAGAGCTCCATACATGTACTTCCATATTCTTTATGATGCAGAATCACATGAGCTGGGTCCTGGTTTTGATCTCAACCTCATTTCCCTGAAAAAAAACCAAACAAACCATAAGCAGTACAAAATGAGTACCGATGAGACTGACATTCACAGCCACACCTTGATCCTGCAGTTGAGGAAATACAATCGTTACAGGAGCTTATGCCGACTCTTCTGTGAGTCTCAGATATTTTGGATGCTGGCGACTTCTCACAGGTTGATGTCCAAGCCACCGCAAAGCTCAATAAGTGCAATGTGATGGTCAGCTCCAAGACTGAAGTAAGAACAAGTTTCAGTAAGATAGTATGGGAAGAGTAGGTTGCCCCTTTGAGCATGAACTCTTCAGGATGTTTTGCTAGGAACTTGCAATGCCAGAGTAAAAGGTGTAGAAGGAGTATATAGAAATAAGACATGCCCTGGACCCGGCATGGTGGCTCAAACCTGTAATCCCAGCACGTTGAGAGGCTGAGGCAGACAGATCATGAGGTCAGGAGATCGAGACCATCCTGGCTAACACAGTGAAACCCCATCTCTGCTAAAAATACAAAAAATTAGCCAGGAGTGGTGGCGGGTGCCTGTAGTCCCAGCTACTTGGGAGGCTGAGGCAGGAGAATGGCTGAACCCGGGAGGTGGAGCTTGCAATGAGCTGAGATTGTGCCACTGCACTCCAGCCTGGGCAACAGAGCGAGACTCCATCTCAAAAACAACAACAACAACAACAACAACAAAAAACAAAAAACACAACAAAAAAACCCCCGCAAAGAAATAAGGCATTCCCTGTTGCTAAAATATAAAATTAAAATGTAATGGATCAGAGTAGAGAAATGCAGAGTTGCTGTAACAACAACAAAAACAATGCGTAGTGATAAATGCATACTATATGTCAGATGTTTTTCTTGGCTGGAGAATTCATCTAAGTTTCAGAATATATTCTAATGAAGGGGGGATAGACAATAAACAAGTGTATATTATTTTGTATATTAGGAAATGATAATTGCCAATGTGAAAATATAGGAAAGAAAGAGGATAGAGAGTGTGAGGAGTGCGGTGGATGCTATAATTTCAAGTAGGTAATTATGGAAGGTTTCAATGAGTAAATATAATAGCACTTGAACAAGACATTCTCTCATTTTCTGAGAAGTGTTCTAGGAAGAGAGAACCCCAAAGTACCTAGGCACTAAGATATGAGCATTCCTGGAATGATCAAATAAGAACAAAAAGGGTCAGCCGGGCGCGGTGGCTCACGCCTGTAATCCCAGGACTTTGGGAGGCCGAGGCGGGCAGATCACAAGGTCAGGAGATCGAGACCATCCTGGCTAACACGGTGAAACCCCGTCTCTACTAAAAAAAATACAAAAAATTAGCCGGGCGTGGTGGTGGGCGCCTGTAGTACCAGCTACTCGGGAGGCTGAGGCAGGAGAATGGCATGAACCCAGGAGGTAGAACTTGCAGTGAGCCGAGATTGTGCCACTGCGCTCCAGCCTGGGTGACAGAGTGAGACTCCGTCTCAAAAAAAAAAAAAAGAACAAAAAAGGTCAATGCAGCAAATTCAGGCAAGAATAGGGTGGGGGGAAATGAAGTCAGAGAGTTACAAGACAGATGGTTCCTGAGATAACCAACTTGAATTTATCCAATTGGAGAGTTTATTGTCATGTTCATCCTTCTTATTCTTATGATTGTTTTCCTTGCTCTAACATTTTGCTGGGCACTTTGATGAGTATATTACCTGCAGGATCTTCTCAATCCTCACAACTACCTTTTGAGGCAGATAGTATATTATTCCCATTGCACATAGAAGCAAACCAAGGCTCAGAGAGGTTAAGTAACTTTATAAAGCCACACAGGACAGGGGCAAAGGCCCAGTGCCTTTTCTATCAGGCTATCTTGCTTCCATTTTCAAAGCAGTTTTGTGTCCCACCTTCTATCCTTTGCTCACAGCCTTGTCAATAAGAGCCTCCAGACAGCTCTTATTAGTCCTATTAATTGCTTCTTCCTAATTCCCGGGAATGGAATTGAATGGTAAAAATTGAATGGGTAGACACAATTTCTGAGACTCTTTTCTATGGAGCCATGTTTGTGTCCCCCACACGAATTCATGTGTTGAAACCCTAACCTCCAATGGGATGATATCTCATTGGGATGATATTAGGTGGGGCCTTGGGGAGGTAATTAAATCACGAGGGTGGAGCCCTTATGAATGGGATTAGTGTCCCTATAAGAAGAGAAAGAGGCTGGTGCTCTCTCCCTCTCTGCCAAGTGAGGACACAGCAAGAAAGTCACTGTCTACAAACCGTAAAATGAACCCTCACCGGAACCAACCATGCTGGCACCCTGATCTTGGACTTCCAGCTTCCAAAACTCCAAGAAAGAAACTTCTGTTGTTTAAGCCCCAGGCTATGGTATTTTATTATAGGAGCCTGAACTGACGAAGGCACTCCAATCTATTTTGCACAATATTTCCTTCTTGGGTTGTGTCCGGGGACCTTGTTCATGGCACTGACCTTCCACATGTGTTTGGTGATTCTTGTGAAATCTTTTTCCATAACCCAGTTCTCCCATCAACATCACTCCCTTTGTCTCTCTCTTTTTGATCATTGCCATCTAGTTATTAATTTTTGTTTTCATGTTTCTCCTCTTTCCCCTGGTAGTACACAGAGGCCGGGCTTGGCCAGTGTTCATTGCTGCATATGGAAGCTTTCTTTCTCATCTTTAAAAAAGCTACTGTGGTTGGAATTTTCCTTGCACAACCATTTCTGGCTTGTTTTCCTTCTGGGTGGAGAGTTGCACTTCTCTGCCCCTTGGCCTTGGGTTGTGCCACACGAGTGGAAGTGGCATATGTGACTTCTGGGTGGCAGCATTTAATTACTGGGGTGAGATCCTCCAGGGCTTTTTTTTTTTTTTTTTTTCCCCTGAATGAGGCAAGCTCTGAAGCATCTGTTGAGATGGAGCCTCATGAGCTGGAAGCAAACTGGAGAACTGAGCCAGCACACAAAGGAGGGTGGCTGCCTGTCCTAGAAAGCTGCCAAGGCTGGAAGAAATAGCTTGATCGTGTCACATGACTGTGATTTGGATTTCAGTGTGTGTGTGTTTTGTTACTGTAGCATTACCTAGCCTATACAGATTGACGCTGCCTTATTCATCAACTGTAGGTTTGAAGTCCGGCAATGCCTTGCTTTTTTTGCTCAGCAGCCTGGTGTGAGGTTAGAACTGGGGGTTTGCAGGCAGATAGACTTGCCTTTTATGACCTTGGGCAAGTTACTTTCTCCATTTTCTGGCTTTCTTTTCTGTAAATGGAAGTGACTGAAACCCACCTCCCAGGGTTGTTGTGAGAATTAAATGTAGTAACACACGTAAAGTAGGCGGCACACTGTAGGTTTTTAATGGGTGCTTATTTTCTTTCTTCCTTTCTTGCACCATCATTAACTCTAGGATTATGTGCCCATTTTTTTTTCTCCTAAGGATTCCACTTTTCTCATTAACCAGTGTTTCCTCGTTGCCAGGATTTAGTGGCAAGTAACCGTTTCCTCTGTCGCTTCCTCTGTCTTCTGAAAGATGAGATCGTCAGCAGGGCAAGGCGAGGATTTATCAGAAGAGACGCCTAACAGATGTCCAGAGAGCATAAATCCCCACTGCTGCTCCGTCTTGCCTCTGTGCCAGCTTTGTAATCTGTATTAGGGAAACATGGTCTGGTTGATTGCTCTGTAATAGACTCTTACAACATTAACACTTGTTTCCCTATCTTCTAGTTCTCCAAGATATTTGTTTTCATTTTCAATTTTGATTCAATTCAATTCGATGCTTATTTTGACTTGGGCACAGGGCTGGGCATAGAGGATACAAAGGTGGATTCAGGCATAGCCCCTGCCTGCAGGAAAGCCAGTCGGGTGAGGGAGACCGATATATCAGCCAAACCAATCAACTAACGCGGAGACCCAAATCCCAGACATTGCAATAATTATAAAAATGTAAGCATGTACATGCTATGGAGAGAAGACTAAGAGGAACACATGAATTCCATTGGGTCTAGAAGTGGGAGAGGGATGAAGAAGACTTCTTTTAAAAGGTTATGTTTCATCAGGGTTTTGACGGATGAACAGGAGTTCACTAAGTGGATTGTGGAGGAACAGCATTTGGGAAAAAGGCACAGCATTGCAAAGGCACAATTATATGGAACCTGAGACATAGTGAGAGGAACGTGTGAATTCCATTGGGTCCAGAAGTGGGAGAGGGATGAAGACTTCTTTTTTTTCTTCTCTTTTCTTTCTTTCTTTTTTAAAAATTATTATTATACTTTAAGTTCTAGGGTACATGTGCACAACGTGCAGGTTTGTTACATAGGTATACATGTGCCATGTTGGTGTGCTGCACCTGTTAACTCATCATTTACATTAGGTATATCTCCTAATGCTATCCCACCCCCCTTCCCCTACCCCACGACAGGCCCTGGTGTGTGATGTTCCCCACCCTGTGTCCAAGTGTTCTCATTGTTCGTTTCCCACCTATGAGTGAGAACATGCAGTGTTTGGTTTTCTGAGAAGACTTCTTTTAAAAGGTTATGTTTCATCAGGGTTTTGATGGATGAACAGGGGTTCACTAAGTGGATTGTGGAGGAACAGCATTTGGGAAAAAGGCACAGCATCACAAAGCCACAGTTGCATGGAACCTGAGACATAGTTCTGGGCAACAGAAGCGATTTGATGTTTAACAGAGCAGAAAATGCAAAGTGGGAAGCAGCAAGAGATAAAGAAGGTTTTGTCCAGGCAGGCAAGGGGGAAACGACATATTCTATTTTTTAAAAAATAATAGAGACGAGACCTCACTGTGCTGCCCACGCTGCTCTCGAACTCCTGGGCTCAAGTGATCCTCCTGCCTTGGCCTCCCAAAGTGCTGGGATTATGGGCATGAGGCACCGCTCCCAGCCAGAAAAGGACATATTCTTGCGGTTGTGGGTATTTCTTAGACCTACTTCTTTTTGAGATTTACTTTATATTGCTTTATACTAGCCACAAACTCCAGTTGACATGGGTATGTTTGTTGTCTTGCCTGATAATGTTGAGTGTTCAGCACTCCTAGATCTGGATGGGGTGAAGAACTCATTGGAAAGAGCATAGAGTCAGGGTAAGGACACTAGGGCTTCAATCCTGACTTTCTGCTTTATTATCCCCATGTTTTTAGGAAAGTACCTGAGGGTCTCCATTACCTCCCCTCCAGAATGAGGAATATCATTCCTGCCTCATTGAGCACTTATGAGGATTAATAATTAAAGAAATATTTAAAATACTCAGCCCGGAACTTGGCATCCGTTGGGTGCGCTTCACATCTTTCAGTTGGAGAAATCAGTTATCAGTGTTTGGGGATTGCATTAAGCTCATAAAGTAATGGCTGGAAATTATTAAGATTGATTTTTAGAAATACAATCATGCTTTTATTTTCTTTTTGAAAACAGACCTTTATTGCTTCTCACAACAAAACTTTCAGTGCCCTCCACGGGGAAAAATAAACTTAGAAAAGAAAAAAAAAGAAACTTAAAACCAATATGTCACTTCTGTGGTATCAAGCCTCAAAGGTCTTACCTCGAGATTATTTTGGTAAATCCATTTACATTTTTTTAGTCTCCCCTCCCCTCCAAATGTCATGTGTAAGAACACTTAGATATTTTGACATCTCCATTGTGATATTTATTTTAAGCCATCAGTAGAGTTTTAAATATCTTAGAAGTGAACTCTGGCCTCTGTGGAAGGCAAACTAATTATTTCCCAAACTGTTCTATAAAGCCAGAACCTGGCATTTATTTCCTGGCAGCTTAGAAAGGAAACGTGAAGCTGCTGGCTTTTTAAGGAAGGGGATGTGCAGTCAAACAAGAGTTCAGAAACTTGGGGGCCCAAAGTCATCTTGGCTGCTATATTTTGAAAGGAAGCCCTGGTGTCCCTGGAGAGCAACTGGCACCAGAGTTTCACACAAGCGGTTTTGCAGATGACCCCAGTGAAACAAAAGCAGTGGCGATGAGTGGAACAAAGATTTATTGTTACAGATGTCAAGGACTGATAAAGGTCTTGTATGATTATGTCACCATACAACATCTCTACGAAGTAGAGATTTTTTAGTCCCCTTTTATTAGGTGTGGAAACTGAGTCTTGGAGAAGTTAAGTCTCTTGTCCAAGGTCACATGGCCAGGTGGTTGAGAGCTGTTGTCTGCCTGAGACCAGAAGGTCTGATCTGAACAACTCTGCTGCCTTAGTATCTTCATGCTGTGTGTCCTTGGGCAGCTCACCTAACCTCTCTGAGCATCTCAGTTTCTCCTTCCACCAAATAGGAATGATAATACCTACTACCAACCTCACAGTTGTGCTGATCAGAAATGCTTCCAGAGGTGGAAGCACTTAGAAAAAGTAAGTGAAAGCAGAACATAGTAATTAACTCGGCTTTGAGTAATGATGTCTTCTGTTTCTTACTGTGACAACATCCCTAGCTCTATACAGTCCCTTACCTGGCTGTCAGTTTTCTGTTGTAGATGGTACCACCTTGGGCGACATACGCATTCCTTCCTCTCTTTTGTCTTTAGCCATTTCCCCATCTCAGGCTTTTGTTTTCTCCCCAGTCATCTCACTTACAGGGTTCCCTAACTTCTGAAGCTCTTACTGATTTTTTTTCCAGAGAGTTTTATGGTGGAGAGGAGCACCAGGGTCTATGGAATTCATAGAAGAAAGTCCACCAACTAGCCTGTGAGTTTAGAGGGGGTTTCTGGATGATCTAACTCTTGCGAGATGAAGACGATGTAGGTTGAAGCAGAGAGGAGAGAGGAAAGGGCATTGCAGACTTGTGCAAAGACATGGCATGTTTTGGGATCCACAAGTATTCGTGTAAGATAGGGTGAATGTGGGTGGAGTGTTGGTATGGTTTGTTGAATATTGAATGAATGCTTTTCCCTTTGTTTCCTTAGCTAACTTAGTCTCAGGAGAACAAAGAGTGTACCTTAATTTCATACCCCTCACAGTGCCCAGTCTAGGGATAGACACAGAGCCAGCCCCAGGAAGTACTCAGGTTATTGATTTATTAACACTCTCATGCTGATGGGTTGGATTTTATTGGGCAAAATAGGCAACACAACAATGCAGAAAGGCTATAGAATTTGGAGTCAGACAGATCTTATGCAAGCCATTTAGTCTCTCTGAGCCTCACTTTCTTCATCTGTGAGACGGGGCTAATACATACATACCTCATAGAATTGTTGTGAAAGTGAAATGAGACATGATACATGTGAAAGGATGAATCAAGCAGACTCAACACATGCTAGTTCTTGTTTTTGCTGACTACCTGCTATCATCTCAATATTTGTCCTCCTAAAGCTCATGTTGAAGTTTGATCCCAATGTTGGAGGTGGCAGACTCATGGGAGGGGTTTGGGTCATGGAGGCAGATCCCTCATGAATGGCTTGGTGCCATCCTCACATTTATAAGTGAGTTACTGCTGTATTAGTTCCCGTGAGAGCTGATTGTTAAAAAGGCTTGATATCTCCCCCTTTCTCTTGCTTCCCCTCTTGCCATGTGATCTCTGCACATGAAACCTCCCCTTCACCTTCCACCATGAGTGGAGGCAGCCTGAGGCCCTCACCATGTGCAGATACTGGCACTGTGCTTCATGGACAGCCTGCAGAACCAGGAGCTAAATAAACCCTTGTTTGTTTATAAATTACCCAACCTCAGATATTTGTTTATAGCAATGCAAGACGGACTAAGACACCACCCTCTGATCACGAGGTCAGGAGATCGAGACCATCCTGGCTAACATGGCGAAACCCTGTCTGTACTAAAAAATACAACAAAAGTTAGCCGGGCATGGTGGTGTGCGCCTGTAGTCCCAGCTACTCGGGAGGCTGAGGCAGGAGAATGGCATGAACCCGGGAGGTGGAGCTTGCAGTAAGCCGAGATTGCGCCACTGCACTCCAGCCTGAGCGACAGAGCGAGACTCCGTCTCAAAAAAAAAAAAAAAAAAAAAAAGACCGTCGTCTCCTAACTGCTTCTTGGAGGCTCCAGCTTTGTTAATGGCAGCCAGGAATAGGTGAATAGGTGAGTTATCTAAGTAGACAGTTGCCCAAATTGGCTTCAGCTCAAGGTAACTCACCACAGCTACCACACCATTAGTTGCTCTACCCTCTGCTGTCCTGGAGATGGAAGTTTGCTCCCATAACAAATAAAATAGAGGAGGGCATATGAGTGCAGGGAACATTTTGTTTACACTCACCTCTACCAAAGGCAGGAGGAGGCTTGTAGGACATGGGAAATGTCCAGGCTCAATGCAATCCCTTTCATCTGTAGTCACTGACCTTCCTCTGATATGTCACTCTTCACCTGTTACAGTGTATACCCCACAACTGCAGGGATCTTTGTTTGTATTCCAAGCCTAGAACAGTACCAGACAAAGAGTAAGGGCTCTATAATTTTGTGGAAAGAATAAATGCACTAATCCCACCAAGCCTCTGTCCTTTATTTGCCTTCTAGATGGAATTGGCTAGATCATGTGTCATTCTGTCATATCACTACTTTCTTCCTTTGCATTTGCTTGTTTTTGTGATAAAATTATCAGTGTGGAAGGTGGAATGTAGCTTAGGCAACAAGAGTGGAGTTCCTACAGGGAGGTCTTATTTACTCTCTGCTTTGGTCAAACTTGAAGTGGGTTCTTGGCTCATCTTGGTCTTGAGGGCTCAAGACTGTTCATGCTGGTTGATTTTTGTTCAGCTTGTTCCCAATGTGCCTTTGATTCCCTGACTTGGCACACTTTGAGCTACTCTCCCAAATAAATAGATTTCTCTCCCTCTAATAAAGGATCAATATAGCTATACTGTTAATACTATTGACAGTCCCTTCCTCCTTTCCATGCCAAAAAACTGGGCCAAACTGAAACTGGCCCAATTGTCCCATAGAACTGATGTTTATGGTTTCTTTTGAATAAACGTAGAAATTGGCCATCCCAGTCCTGAAACTTGCAAAAGTTACATTTGTCTTATCTGAGTTCCTTTCTCAGGCCTCCAACCATCAGGCTTCCCAGATAGAATCAAGGAACTGAAACTCATCTCTGACTCTGGACAGTGAAAGCACCCGACCCTTCACCCATCATGACTGCCTAAGCAACCACCTGCTTCCTGTTGACAAACTCCTCTTCCTTTCCTCTCCCTAATTCCTTTTTTCTCACAAATGGTTACATTTCTTCCCTGCTATAGAAATACCTAATTTTAGTCAGCTAGGGGAATGGATTTGAGACTGATCTCCCATCTTCTTGGCTGCAGGATCCAATTGAAGCCTTCTTCCCTGGCAATACTCATTGTCTCAGTGATTGGCTTTCTGTGCAGTGAGCAGTAGAACCTAGACTGAACCTCTGGTGTTTCAGTAACAGGATCACCAGGTGTTATGAAGCATCTGTATGCATTGGGAAGTCCTTGCCCATTTCCTTCCCTCTTAGGCATCATGGATGTCTTCAGATACACAGGTGCAATCTACGAAACAGATCCACATATCTAACTGTGCCTGCGTTTTTAAAGTTCACCCAGCTGATGTTTCAAAAGACAATTGAAAAGATGGTAGCTAGACTCCTCTTGAAGCTTCATTTCCATTTTGATTTTCTTATTCAACACAATGTGATATTTTCTTGAAAGAGACTCCAATTGAGGGGCCAAGAGGTGGGTCCGCTTCACCAAGATAAGAGTAATTACTGGCCAAAAAAAAAAAGAAGAAAATAATTTCAGATAGAATAAGTGGATGCAGCCTGTCTGCTTGAGCTTTGCTGCTAATTACCAGACTGCTATCCCTCATTCGGAGGGAAGAACTTTATTCCAGCTGAGTTTCAATTTAAAATATGAGGTTGGTGATCAAACACAAGCTTCACCCAAAACAATGCCATTGGAAGAGATGGCTCCGATGAATGAAGGTAGTTGTGATGGAGCTTAATAAAATGAGGGTTTCAAGGATGTGGTATTTCTGTTTTCATTTCACAATAATAAAGTCATGAATGAGAGAAAAATATGCTGGTTATATTACTTTAAAATACCTTGGCAAAAATATAATTTCTTATTGATTAGTTTCCCATTGAAGGGAAGGCTTGTAGATAAAAGAAAATTGACTGCTGAGAATTCTAAAATAAAGAAAGTAAATGAGGGAAGATGTTTAAATTTTTAAGAGGAAGAAAAGTGTAATCAATGTACCCAAATATGTCACTTGTACAAGTACTGCTGGGACTGAGAGCTAAGCTGTTCTTGATCTGATTGACTTACTTTCATTGACTCCAATATTTAAAAAATGTAAAATCAACGGACAGGCTTCGGAAAGCAAAGCCCATAGAAAGATGTTCCAGGTACCATGGAAAGTAAAAGCATGTGGGACTGAGAATTATTCCTGAAAATTGGGTAGAGAATTATTTGATAGGTTACTGTATGCTCGTGACTTTTGGTTGCAAGAAATAGAAACCTGAAAACTGGTTTAAACCAGTGGTTCCCAATAGGAGGTGATTTTGCCCCTTGGGACAGTTGGCAATGATTGCAGCTGTTTTTGGTGGTCATGACTCGGGGGTGAGAATGGCTCTAGAAGCCAGGAACATTGCTAAACATCCTGCAATGCACAAGCCAGCCCCCATCCAGCCAAACACTATCAATAGTGCTGAGGTTCAGGAACTCTAGCTTAAACAGAAAAAGTAGAATTTATTGACTCACAACTGAAAAATCCAGGATGAATCTATTTGGATCCAGATGTTCAAACTGATATCAGAAGTGGCTTTTTCTCCCAGGCCTGCTACTTTCCTTGTAAGCTTTATTTTTGGGGAGTTTTTTTTCCCCTTGTAGTCCCAAGACAGGCTTCAGCAGCTCAAGGCTGCTGCCAGGTTAGGGGCTCTAGTGACAGAAGAGCTTATCTTTCTCCTTGCTTCTCCCTAGGAATTCTGAGATATACTCTCATCTTTTTTTTTCACCTTTTAACTTCAGGGGTACACGTGCAGGATGTGCAGGTTTGTTACATAGGTAAATACGTGCCATGGTGGTTTGCTGCACAGATCATCCTGTCACCTAAGTATTAAGCCCAGCATCCCTTAGCTATTCTTCTTAATTTCTTGATGCTCTCTTTCCCCCTCCTCTCTGACTGACAGGCCCCAGCGTGCGTTTTTCCCCCCAGGTATCCACGTGTTCTCATTGTTCAGCTCCTGCTTATAAGTGAGAAAATGCAGTGTTTGATATTCTGTTCCTACATCAGTTTGCTAAGGATAGTGACTTTCAACTCCATTCATGTCCCCGCAAAGAACGTGATCTCATCCCTTTTTATGGCTGTATATGGTGTATATGTACCACATTTTCTTTATCCAGTCTATCATTGATGGGCATTTAGGTGGATTCCATGTCTTTGCTATTGTGAATAGTGTTGCAGTGAACATATGAGTGCATGTATCTTTATAATAGAATGATTTATATTCCTTTGGGTATATACCCAGTAATGGGATTGCTGGGTCTAATGGTATTTCTGCCTCTAGGTCTTTGAGGAATCACCACACTGTCTTCCACAATGGTTGAACTAATTTACACACCCAGATTGACTCTCATTTAACTAAACTGTCACATGATCATCCTTGAACCACTCCTTGTGAGGATGGAATATTCTGATTAACTAAGCTTGGGACACACATCCATCCTTGACTCTGGGGGCAGAGGTGTTGAACTGATACCATTTACACCAGTGTGCTGGTGGGCTGAGAGGGCAGGAAGGTGCTTTTCCAAAAGGAAAAATCAAGTGCTATATTCAGAATTAGAGAGGAGATGCTGAGCAGCCAACAATCAGATGTTCACTACATTTGTTTTCTGCAAAAATTCTGAGGAGTGGTGGTATGGGGGCCACTAGGACCCTCTACTCCATCTCTCTCTCTTCCCCTGTCATCCAAGAAATCTTCAAAAATACACCTATTGTAGTCTTTCTCTCTCCTAACACTCATGTTGTTACATTGTCATAAACGTATTTATCTACCTATCCACCTGTTCCCTTAGGCTTTTCAAGACCTAAACGCAGGGATTATGTCTAATTCATCTTTGTCTTTCCAACACCTTGCATAGAGTAGAGCACCTAGTAGGTTAAAGTGAAACTCTTCGTTTTTCTGTAGAATATCAATTTGATCCTTTTAGACTATTAACCATGCATTAATCAAATGTTTATTGTGCAGCTACTATGTGTCCCCCACTCAAACCTTGGGGAATAAGCAAGAAACAGGAGGCAAGTGTGTAGTGTCACATATGGTGGGGTGGCAGCCATTATACAAGTGATCCAAGGTGAGTTAAACAATGCAAAAGGAAGTCCTGAGAGCTACGGAAACCACAGCAAGGGTCCACTTTGGAGTGGGAGTCTTTAGAAGTGTTGCTCAAAGGGGGCAGCCTGGAAGATAAGTGAGATTTACTTTTGCAAAAAGAGTGGGTGGAAGAGCTTTCTATGCAAAGGGAACAGCCTGTGTGAAGGCCTTGAGATGGTGGTGGGGTCCTCAGTCCTGGTATTATGACCTGTTAGCAAGATAGGGTTACATTATAGGTCTGATTTAAGGAAGAGTGGCCTCAGCTCTCCACTTCGATGGGCCTCTGACACAGTGATAATTCAATTGCAAGGAATAGAAACTCATTCAAAGAGATTAAAGTGAATATGAAGTTTTACTGTCTGGACACACAAGGCTCTCTGGAAATCCGACGTATGCAGCTGGACCTCATGGGACTTGGAATGTTGTTAATCAGCTGCTTTCTCCATTTCACTCTCTGGAGCTTACCTCTGCACATCTGCTCCATTCTCCTCTCTGCAGATTGGCACCTGCCACTGGAATCTCAGGGTTTGCTGTTTCCCAGTTTCTACTTGCCCAGGGCCCTGGGACTTCTTCTTCATGACCTTACAGCTCCAGCTTCTAATGCACTCTGATCAATTGCGCCTCTCTCTGAATGTAAGAGTTTCCCAGGTGTAGGAATGTGATAGGTCCGGGTAGTGGGAGGTGTATACTCTGGTCCAATCAGATGTGGCCAGGTGAAGGTGTCATGCGGGTGCCTCTGCTGTGTGTGGGCTAGAGAGCATCTCAGAGAAGTCATGCAGGCAGGGAAGCACCTCTCTGGTTCTTAGTGGAGCTCTCTGGAGTGGTATGGCTAAACACTGAAGAAGATGATGACGATGTCGCTGCTGTGCTCAAAAGGGCCCAGCCTTCTTGTAATAATTGTGTAGTTGTTATCCTGTTTAACACTCATGATCATCCAGTGAAGGGTTAACACTATTCTACAGAGGAGACAACTGAGATACAGAAAGGTGGACAAACATTGCTTCAAAAGTTATTTTTATGAAATGTTAATTGTCTCATCTATCTGGATTCCAACCTGAGGGAAAATGTCACCCCGGATAATAGCTTGGAGTTCCATAGCCAAAGTAATTATCACTCCTCTCTCCTTCTCACTTAACATACTCCAGCCATACAGGTATTCTTCTGGTTTCCTAAATACACAGCCTTTGCATGTGCTGTTTTCTCTGCCAGAAATGCTCTTCCCTCCCACTCTTTACTGGGTTAACTTTTCCTTATCCTTCAGGTTTTAGTGTAGACATTACTTCCTCAGGGAGATTTTTCCTGACTCCCTGAGTAGAATCAGTTTGACCTTCTTTATTCTGGTTTATGGCACTCTGATCTCTTCTCTTAATGTTTTATCAGAATTTTAATCTTACAAGTTTTGCACAATTACCCTACCTAGACTGTTAACTCCTTGAAGGAGAGGAATTACATATGCCAGGCAACTAGTAGGTGCCCAATAAATATTGATTAGATTGGCTAGGTGCAGTGGCTCACACCTGTAATTGCAGGAGGCCGAGGTGCATGGATTGTTTGAGGTCAGGAGTTCGAGACCAGCCTGGGCAAATGGACAAACGCTGTCTCTACCAAAAATACAAAAAATTAACCAAATGTGGTGTTGCATGCCTGTGGCCCCAGCTACTCAGGAGGCTGAGGCAGGAGGATTATTTGAGCCACGGAGGCGGAGGCTGCAGTGAGCTGATATCACACCACTGCACTCCAGTTCTGGGCAACAGAATGAGACCCCATCTCAGAAAAAGGAAAATTGTGGTTAGATAAATAATGTTAATGTAATTATCCAGGGAGAGGATCCTTTGCCAATTTTGTTTGGATAGAGTAAAAGCTTAAACTACTGCTTAAAATGATTCATTCTTTCTGTGGAGGTAGGGGAATGCCTTAAATAGAGATAACTGATGTTTGATAAGGTTGCTAAATGAAAGATGCTCAAAAAACCCTCACATTTAAGTTAGGAAGGTCATTTGGCTGCTTCCAGGTTTTTTCTTCTGTTCTTTTAGGATGATTCAGAGGGCCAACCTGCAGCAAAATTTTGGGAAAGTGAAGGAAAACTAGTGCTTATTGAGAAGCTACTAATGATCAGGCAGCATATTAAGTGCTTTGTAAACACCATCTCATTTGATTCTCTTGACAGCCCTGAATCATGTGGGTGGTGCCCTTTGTGCATGGGCTCCTTCAGTTTCCATTCCAGCCTCTGTCAACTGTGTCATCCTATACTGCAGAGGCTGGGTTGTTAAAAGGTCAATATACTGGACTCCCTTGCAGCTAGGATTCTGACTATGACTCAGGTTCTGCAAATCAGATACTCTTCTGTGTCTTGAATTTATAACTGAGTTAAGAGGGGAAAACGGCATAATGCCATTCACTTTGCTCCTGTGGATCTCTGCAGAGTCTGGGTAGTTCTGCAGCCATTAGCTTCCTGATGTGGTGACTTCTCGTAGTGCTGGTAGCAGTTTTCACCATCATAGCAGAGGCAGATTGATTTGGGGGACCAGGGAATTGTTCTTGGTAGCTCCAACTCTTTGGGCCCTTCCAATGGTTTTCTAAGTCAGCTTACATCTGGTAATCACTTCCTTTCTGCGTAAAGTAGCTGGAGTGGTTTCCATTGTCTGCAACTGAACACTCATTTGAAAAGTAGGCTTTCAGGTATATTTTCCCCTCACTTTGAGAATCTGAAGTGAGAGGATCAGAGAGTTCAAATCAACTTGACACAGGCTTCACAGCAGGGAAGTGATAGAGTATTTGAAATCAGAACAGACTTTTTCCATTTGTCTATCTTCAGCACTGCCACCAACTTCTCTTTTCTGTGGCCCCTTTCTCTCTGTCTTTCCTCCAAGATCCTTCCTCCATGACACATGTTGTTTCAAACAGATAGGATCTGACAGTCAAATTCAATCCAAGGGCTCAGGGGCTTGGTGTAACCCTACCTGGGCACACGTCTTTAAGAGGACTGTGGTAAAGGGAAGATGGTGAGCGGTAAGGCATGAGTTCCAGGTACCTTGACATCTGCTTGAAGAGGAGGTTAAGAGGTTCATGGAGAAAGCTGGGATGGGATGGAGTGGAAGGGAGGGTCAGGAAAAATGACTTGGGTTCTCAATTTGTAATTGTCCTGGCCTGATTTCTTGTGCTAATCTTGCCTATTTGCTGAGAGAGGCTTGCTCCAGGTGGTAAGCCTCCTAAAGCTTTGGATCCAGGTTTTTAAGCTGGTTGGAGCTCACTCCTCTTCTGACCCATCCCCAAGAGCTCTCCTGTCAGATTTTAGACTGCCAGCTAATTCCTTTCTATAGATTCGCCTGGCTTTATTAGGAGTAATGGTATCGAGGGTATTTTTCTTTATAGACATTATAATTAGTAATTGTTTTGAAGGGCAATTGCTGTTAAACTACATATTTTTTCTTTTCCTGGAGGACAGGACAATTTCCAAGACTGATTATTTCACAATTGAAATTCCATGTCTCCCAGAGGTAAATTTTTATAGCAGTTGGTGGAAGTCAAATCCTCTCTTTTTATTTTTTTTCCCCATTGCACATTCATATGCAGACACACAAAAAAACATTTCTGGGAAAGGAAGCGGAAAGATGAAGCCTCCACTGAGTGTTCGACAGCTTTTATAGACAGTTCCATGGCTCTCTGGCTAATGCGATAGATGATAAATGCTCCCGAGATACCATTTCAGTCAATTAATTAGTTAATGTTTGAAGATGGAAAGTGTCATGTAGATAAAGAACATTATGACTCTCTTAATAAAAATGACTTAAACTAAGAAAAAATAGGAATGAGGAGATAGTATACGTTTTGCCTTTGAACTATAATTTCTCTCTTTGATTCTTGTAGCCACCCACAGGGTTGTAAGCACCTCCATATCGTTGGGTCACCTCCATAAAGCTTTTTCTTCTGGTTGGAAATTTTCAGCACAGTAAATGTGGTGAGCTAATAGATTATTTTCTTTTAAATAGAATGGGGGTAGTATCTTGGTCCATTTGGACTGCTATAACAAAATACCATAAACTGGGTAGCTTATAAACAACAGGAATTTATTTCTCACTGTTTTGAGGTGAGAAGTTCAAGATCTGGGAAGTTCAAGATCAAGGTGTCTACAGATTCAGGGTCTGCTGAGGACCTGCTTCCTGGTTCTTACATGGCTGACTTTTCACTATAATCTGACCTGATAGGAGGGACAAAGATCTCTCTGGGATATCTTATAAAGTCACTAATCCCATTCATGAGGGCTCCTGTCTTATGACCCAATCACCTCCTAAAGGCCTCACCTCTTAATACCATCACCTTGGGGATTAGTATTTTAACAGATGAATTTTGGGGAGGGACACAAACACTCAAACCATAGCAGGTAGGCATGTCTAGAGCTAGCTTATTGTTTGGGGCTTTGAAACTGTGTTGAGCAATTCCCTACATCAGCCATGCTCAGAGATGACTGGAAGATGGGGAGTGGATATAGTAGATATACACTTTTTTAGGGGGTTTCCCTAAGGATCAAGATCCAAAAAGTAAAACCCAGTTCTTTACGGTGAGGCTTTTGAGCTTTGAACTGAAGACAAGAATTACAGCAGCGAATGAGATGCCCAACGGAAATGAAGATGGGAGTACTCCCAAAGGTATCAGTAAAAGAAGAGGGTCCCAGAAAAATGGCCACCAGCACAGTTGCAGGGCCAAGTTCTCACAATGTTGTAACACTGGCTTCCATGCTGGCGGGAGGTCACCTTGGTGAGAAGGTTTGGGGTGAGGACAGACATCCCTCACCAAATATAGATCTTATCAAATTCATGCATTCCAACCATCCTAATAGACAGATGCGTGCCTCACCCATTCTATTGCTGGGATCTTCTCTGCCCATTGAGAGGATCCCAAAGAAACAGGTGCATCAGAAATAGTGGCTTCCTAAAATTCAATTCTATTCTGATATTTGACAAACTGGCAATGTTTGATGCAGAAGATATATCCCTGCTCTGTCACACTCACAACTGTGGGCTGATAAAAGACTTTTTTTCCTTGTCACAGCTGCCCAGACATTTTTCATTAACAGAAGTTAGAAAACAATTGATTAAGGTATAATCTCCTGTCTTCCCACACAGTGTCTAGGAGTGATGGAGAATGCACGCACTGGAGTTAGACAGTTCTGTGGTTGTAAGATTTGCTCTAGCACCTTCTAGCTGTGGAAACTTGTGAGATTTCCTAATCTGCTTGGAACCTCAACTTCCTTATCTGCTAACGGGGATAATAACAATATTTATCTTGGCAGGATTCAGAGAGAAACTTGTTTATTCATCCACTCCAGAAATGTTTTTAGATTCTATTACATGGCAGGCATGTGCTGGCATGTCGGTTTCACAATAGTGAGTAAGACAGGAACACCCTTTGCTTTCATGAAGCTTATATATTCATGGGGAGGCAGGCAATAACTAAGTTAATTTAAAATGGTGATGTGTTATGGAAAAAATACAATAAAGGAACAATATAAAGAATGACTTAGCATGGGAGGTGGACAGCTTAGTTCGGGATTACCTTTTGGAGGTGACCTTGAATTAAGGAATGAGGAATGACAAGGAGTGAGCCATGCACATATCTGGGGAAGAGCATTCTCAGCAGAGAAACCAGCAAGTGCAAAGGCTCTGGGGTAGGAAGAGCTTGGCATGCTCTAGAAAATAAAAAGGGCCAGTGTGGGTATAGCATATTAAGTGATGTGGGGGCATGGTCAGAGGTATAGTCAAAAAGGCAGGCAGGGACCAGATCGTGCAGGGCCTCAGGCTATGATTAGGAGTAAAAAATGCATTCTCAATTCAGTGCCTGGCATAGTCAGTGCTCAATAATCGAATGTTTCCTTTCTTTGCAATTCCTTTCCCTTAAAACAGAGTTGAAACTTGGCTAAGTTATTGAGTGACCATTCTGTCAGCTCCTTCCTCCCCTGGAACTGAAAGGATCTGTTAGTTGCATAACAAGAAAGGTTTTTCTTTATGCACAATGCCGTAGACCTTGAAAAGTTTCCAAATAGGAGTTTCATGTCTCAGAGGGAGGAGGAAGATGAAGAGATGCTTAGGAGACTGTGGGTACCCATTGACTAGATAGAATCGGAAACTTCAGTTTAATAAGCTTGAGCTTAGATGTCTGTGACAGTCTCTGTCATATAAATAAGAATATGCTACAATTTATATGAACTGGACTTTAGGAATCTGGAACACTTGAAAAATGAGAACACACATTTTTTATACTTTGCTTCTGGGAGAAGGGCAAAGACAGGAATATAAGTGATAGCAAATAGTGTTTTAAATAAAAATTCCACATGCCAAAGATCTCTGCTGATTCAGTCTAATTTCTAACACTATCTTTAGTCCTAGAATACACAATTCTTAGGCTGCAAGAATGCTCATCTTTCCAAGAGAGACTCAATTTCTTTGGGGGAATTTATTGACAGTGGGTAGCAACGTGGGCTAACCTATTGATTCTTTTTTTCTGTTAATAAGGGAGGAAATAAATGGGATTTTCAGTTTCATCCCTCTGCTAACCGGGGGGAAAAAGCCCTCCGCCCATGTGCACTGAGT
Organism: Pongo pygmaeus; assembly: GCF_028885625.2. Lineage (NCBI taxonomy): Eukaryota > Metazoa > Chordata > Mammalia > Primates > Hominidae > Pongo > Pongo pygmaeus. The sequence goes on from NC_072391.2 coordinate 18,874,181, forward strand.
TCTGGTTAATCAAGTTTTTGCTGTGGTTGGCAGACAAAAGCTGAGCAGATTTTTTTCCAAGTGTGGTGCAAAGTAGGGCTGGATTTTTCTGTAATTTTGTCATTAGGCCCAAAAGAAGAAATGACATTAATCAGAGATAATTTTCCTGGGCTTCCCAGAGGGGTATGAAAGGCAGAGTGAACTCTCCATTGCTGTGAAGTGGCAGAGAGTGACCGTCTGACAGATGAATTGAACAGATGGGAGGAAGTGTCAATGTACAATTGATAAGCACCCTGGTGATGGAAAGGAAGAAACTGCTTAGAAAATGATGTGGGGGATGCATGGAGTAGAGATTTTGCTGAATATTGAAGACCTCCCTTACCCTTGATTTGGCATCTGGAGAATAATGGTGTGTAGGGAGGCACTTGGCCAAAATCTCATGTGGAAAACAATTAACAAATCAATTACTTTAATAGACATTTATTAAGCATCTACTATATGATACTATGCTTAGATGATGAATAAAGAAATATATCAGACCTTTTCTCTCTGAAAGCTCTGCCTTCAAGGTGATCAGTAGGGGAGAAAAAGATGGGGAGGCAGGGTATATTAATTATTAAATTCAGGATGATAAAGACCATGACAGATGACAAAAACGCCCCGGTCTGGGAGCTCAGGAATGGCTTTCAGGAGGAGATATCTAAGATGGAATATTTTCTAATTATAGAAATATTACACATTGTCTTATGTTGGGATCTGGTATTAGTTATCTATTGCTACATACCAGGTGACCCCATGACTTAAGCAGCTTGACTGACGCACATTTATTATCTTATAGTTGTGGGCCAGGAATCTGGATGTGAGTTAGCTAGGTCCTCTGCTTCATGGTTTTGCACAAGGCTGTAATCAAATGTTGGTGCAAGGTTGTGGTCTCATGTGAAGGTCTGACTGGGGAAGTATCCATTTCCAAGCTCACTCAGTAGTTATTGGCAGCATTGAGCTCTTTGTTGGCTGTTGTCTAGAGATGACCTTCATTTCTTTGCCATGTGGGTCTCTTCAATGTGGCAGCTTGCATTATCAAAGCACACAAGGAGAGCAGACAATCTAGAGAGTCTGGTAGCAAGATGGAAGTCAATCTCTTCTATCCAATCATGGAAGTGACACTCATCACTTTTGGATTTAGAAACATGTCACACTCATGGTGGGGGGATTGTATAAGGGCATTAACAGAAGGTGCTGGAGATCGTTGGAGACCATGTCAAAAGCTGTCTTTCAAAGGCCCTAGAAGCAGATCCTGAAATGAGGGCTCATTTAAAACCAGTTTAATAGGATGTGTTTCCAGGAAAAACCCAAGCAAGTATGGGATAGCAAACAAAGACTAGCAGAAGATAACTGTGGCTCGATCTGCAGGGGAGATCTGGAGGCAGCATATTTTGAAGTAATTCCCATTAAGAAGCAAGGGAGGTGAAGTATTTAAACTCCTCCACCTGTCAATCATTGGCTAAGGGCTGCTCTTGGGCAACATAAATTCCCAGGTGCTTCTAGCTCTCCATGCATTCAGAGAAAGTGGATTCCAATATTCTGAGGCTGTTGGGAGTGAAAGCACATGGGAAACTGGTGTGCACAAAATCATCAAGGGATCTGAGGGGATGTGGGAGGGCACTGACAGCATCTGCTGCTCAGGTTCACTGTAAAACATTGTGACAATATGGAAAAGTAAAAAGAAATAGGTAATTCTGCAGGAATGACTGCAACTAGAAGCCAGTCTTAAAGGTTGGGCTGGAATAAATCCAGGAAAGGAGATGGAGAGGAGTAACCTAGAGAGAGGAAACATCGGGGAGGGATATTTGAGGGGGTGCGAGCATAGCACCTTTCAGTAAATCTAAGTAATTAAAAAATAGACTCTAAGTAAAGCATAGAGATCTATGAGCCACAGATGGGCATTTTTCACAAAGTGTTTAAGCATTTTTAAGCTAACATTGAAAAACGGCAGGTTCTACAAAAAAGTCTTAATTTCCTGATTCTTTTGAAAATTCAGAAGAGCTTGCAATGCTGAGTCTGCATTTCTGCTGGGAAAAGGGGCTGGAACTGTGAAGTTGCTCAGTTGTTGAGTTGGGGCATGCCCTTGTGGTTTTGTCCTGACCCAGCACACTCCACTGAGTCCCTATATGCCCTTGAGATTGAAACCTCTGGTCTGAGTGTGTCTGGGGTTGTGTAAGGTACAGCTGGCAAGAGCTATATTATTAAAGCCTCAAACATCAAGCTGAGGACTAGGAATGTGTTGTAGGGAGATGGAGAGCCATTGAAGGTTTTAAGTATCTGTATGACATCTGGAGATTTGCTCTCTAGGAAGCCCATGTCACTTGGCCCCATTGATGCCCCAAATCAGATCTGGGGATGGGCGATTGTTTAAATCAAACTTTAAAAATGATTCTCAGCCAGACACAGTGGCTCACACCTGTAATCCCAGCACTTCGGGAATCTGAGGCAGGAGAACGGCCTGAGCCCAGGAGTTTGAGGCCGGTGTGGGCAACATGGTGAGAACCCCATCTCTACAAAAAACAAAAAAAATCCTCGGATGTTTAGAATTAGGTTAGTTATAATCCTTGCTCATGACATACTGTCATTATTTCTCTGAGAATGGATCTTTTAGTTTAACTGATTAAAAATTTAATAATCTAATAAATACCCCTGATCTCATCACTCAACCAAGAGCAATCACATTAACAATAACACACATCTATTCCTATTTCACTGTGTGGTGGGTTTCTGCTGTCTTTGCTTACTCATCAACCATTCTCCATTGTAGTAACCTAGTGAAAATTAGATGAGCTTAGACATCATCTAGGACAGCCATTTTTAAAAGAATCTCCCTTTTAAAGAATTTCGCTAACCAGCGATGGGAAATTCACAGCTCCAGCAAGCAGCCAGTTTTATGATAGCTGTTAGAAAGTTGGGCCTGCCTGTAATGCCTGCCCACTGTTTCCAGCTGGGCTGTCTTTTAATTTCCTTCCATTTACCTGGAACCTGGTAAACATAATCTTCATTCAACCTGTATCAAGCACCTGCCTTGTATAAGGCGCTGCAGGGAATACAAAGGTGGTTAAGACAAGGTTTTTTCTGCCCCTGTGGAGTTCGTAGTTTAGCAGAGGAGATAAGACAAATACACAAATAATTATAATACAATGTCAAGAGTGCTGTGTACTATAAGAGAGAAACAAGCAAAATGTTATTGAAATTCAGAGAGAGAAAGAGGCAGAGATTAATTCCAGGTAGAGGAAGCTGGAAAAGCTGCATGCAAGAAGTAGCATTGGGGCTGTGCCTTGATGGGAGGCAAAGGTGATGGTTTTACGGACTGAGGAGAGGGAACCGGAGAGTGCCATCCATACAGAGGAAAAAACATGGACAAAGATGTGGAGGTGGGAGAGTGCAGGGCTGATGACCCCCAGGGACTGTGGACATAGATCCTCATTGGCCAGGAGTCTCACTGTAGAAGTCAAAGGCTAAAGCAGATGCAAGGGTACTGGGGCCACAGCCTCTCACAGTATGAATTGTTTACCTGCCAGTATTCAGCATTACTAATTCTTCCTCATCCTTCTCTAGGAAGCCTTTGTTACTTCCCCAGGTTGGCTTAGGCGCTTCCCTGTATACTCCTTAATTTCCCTGGGCTTATGTTTGTCATAGGCTTTAGCTCTGTCCTGTCTTGGTCATGGCTCTAATATGATTGTGTCTTGGCCTCCTCCCTAAGACCATGAGCAATTGAGGGCTGGGATAATGACTTCTACACCACCGCCTCCCCAGTGCTTAGCACAGTGCCCGGCATATGGTAGGTCTTCATTATACAGTTACTAAGTGAATGAATGCTATTTTGGTCTTATTGCTGCCTACCTCTGTCCCTCATTATCCTGCCCATTAGACTTAGAATATGTATTTAGCTCTCTCTACTTTTTTCTCAGCTATCATTCAAGGTCTTGACTTTGCCTTTTTATAGTATATATTTTCATTTTATGCATTAACTATGGAATCAGATTCAAACTCTCATTCTGGCCCAACCTGCAAACACACAATCTGGATAAAGCCCATTTCTTCAGCCGACCTGGTCTGCTTTGAGCCCCAATATACCACTCCTTAGGCATTTTTCAATTCAACGATTATTTATGGAGTGCCTACCCCATGCCAGGAACACACAATGAGGGCAGTGTTAGGATGTCCCTGGGTTAACTCACATTTGACTGTATCCCTGAATCTCACTAGAAAAACTCAGAGGCTGGAGAAAATGGCAAGTTCCCACAGAGGAGAGAGGTCTGATATGTCAGCCAGATTAATTCTTCCAGTGCCACTATTAGATGAGTGCTTGGGTCCATCAAGCAAGTCCTGATGGCAGCTACCTCTTCCGATACTCATCGGGAATCTATCTGGGCTCTTTCAGGGGGAACGGGAGATTGTAATTCTGAAGTGGAACAGAAAGAAATGTAATTGGATCAATGGGCTGTTAATGATGCTATTGAAGAGTGCTCTGCCAGAGCTGTGTTGTGAATGGGGCTGGCCACAGAGAACCCGGCCATGGCCACGTGCGAGCTCGACTTTGACACAAAGCCTTCTGCACACTGTGAAGGTTTTTTTTTTTTGTATGCGTGATCTCATATAATTCATTATAATTTTCCCTGGCCAGAAAGACGGTTTTAGTGGGGTCAGGTAAGGCCTGCTAGGCATTTGGCTATGTGTCTGGGGATGGGAAGAAAGATTCACATGGATATTTGTGCTTTATAGGGTGGTTGCAGGCATCAGATGACCTCCTGTTTGTGGCTGAGTTGTTTCTGATGGGCAGAAATGGGAAGAAAAGTGAGTGCTCATCCATGGGGGAATGGCTGACTAAGCAATGGTGCTTCCACCTATGGACTGGTACGTGCCCAATAAGGACAGTGAAGGTGAGTGATATCAGGTGAGTTGGGGGCTTTCTTTTCTTTTTCTTTTTTCTTTTAGTTCAATGGGGTACACTTGCAGGTTTGTTACATGGGTATCTTGCATGATGCTGAGGTTTGGGCTTCTGATGATCTCGTTGCCCAAGTAGCAAACTTGGTATTCAATAGGTAGTATTTCAGCCCTTGCCCCCTCCTTCACTTCCCCCTTTTGGAATCCTCAGTGTCTCTTGTTCCCATCTTTCTGTCTGTGTGTACCCAGTGTTTAGCTCCCACATATAAGTGAGAATGTGCAGTATTTGGTTTTCTGTTTCTGCGTTAATTTGCTTAGGATAACAGCCTCCAGCTGCTATAAAGAACATCATTTTATTCTTTTTTTGTGGCTGTCTAGTATTCTGTGGTATATATGTACCATATTTTCTTTATCCAGTCCACCACTGGTGGACAGCTGGGTTGATTCCATGTCTTGGCCATTGTGGATAGCACTGCTATAAAGATATGAGTGCAAGTGTCTTTTTGGTAGAATGACTTATTTTCCTTTGGGTATATATCAACGATGGGATTGCTGGGTCCAGTGAAAGTTCCATTTTTAGTTCTTTGAGAAATCAACTTGGAGGGGTTACAACAAGGAATTGTTGAATACATGGGAACAGTGGGTAGAATATGATCCCATTTCTATAAAACAATGATTGCCCACACTCATGTGTGTCTATATGTCTGTCTAGAATTAAATGAGGATGGACGTTATATAGAAGACCACTGACTGGACTGTCAATACAGGTTTTCTGGTGGGGCGGGTGTTGGAGCAGGTGAGGAGATGGCAGTGGGGGTGAGAATAGAGGGGGCAGGGCAACTGAGCCAAAAATTGGTAGCAAAAAAGTTTGCTGTCTCTCTCTCCCTGTCTTCTCCTCTCTCTCTGTTTCTGCCTCCCTCTCTCTCCACTTGTCTCTGTCTCCTTTTCTCATACACACACACACACACACACACACACACACACACACAAAGGAATGCTCACTTTTTATGCATTTATGTAAAATTTATATATACATGGATATATATGTAAGGCTAAATAATTGGAAAAAGGTATAAACAAGAATCAAGGGACATATTAACATTTCATTTATAATTGACACATATAATTATACATGTTTATAAGTATAGTGTAATATTTTGATACATATATACATTGTGTAATGATCAAACAGGGTAGTCAGTGTGTGTCCATCACTTCAAACCTTTACCGTTTCTCTGTGGTGATCATTTTCAAGCTCCTCTTCTCTGACTATCTTGAAATATGCAATGTATGGTCATTAGCTCCATTCGCTCTACTGTGTAATAGAACACAGGAACTTATTCTTCCTGATTAACTTTGTACCCCTTGGCCGACCTCTCCCCATTGCTCCTTCTGTCTCCCTTCTCCTGCCTCTAGTAAGCATCAAGTGACATTATTTATTTTTATGCACAAAACATGTATCAGTGGCACACTCTGTGCCAGGCATTTTGCTTGGTATGAGCAATACAGTGATAAGACGCAGGATCTATCCTTTAGAAAGTATTTTGTAATCTCTCTCTCTATATATAAAACAACTAGCGGGGTGCAGTGGCTCATGCCTCTAATCCCAGCACTTTGGGAGGCCGAGGCAGGTGGATCCCTTGAGGCCAGGAGTTCGAGACCAGCCTGGCCAACATGGCTAAACCCCATCTCTACTAAAAATGCAAAAAAATTAGCCAGGTATGGTGGCACATGCCAGTAATCCTAGCTACTGGGGAGGCTGAGGCACGAGCATCACTTGAATCTGGGAGGCAGAGGCTGCAATGAGCTGAGATCGTGCCACTGCATTCTACCCTGGGTGACAGAGTGAGACCCTGTTTCCAAAAAAAATAATAATAAAATAAAATACAAATTAGAGTGGTTTCCAATTCTGGCTGCACATTGGAGTCACCACTGAGGGCTGGAGCTTTAAAAAAATACTAAAGGCCAGGGCCCCACCCTAGACTAATTAAATCAGAATCTAGATTGTAGGGACCTGAAGTTTCAAAAATCTACCCTAATGTGAAGATTGATAGTGGTTGAGAGTGATTGTCTTAGAACCTGAATTCTAATACTGTAAGATGTATTATCTTAGACTCAAATATCTATTAGTAACTTTAGGCTAGGCTTTGCACAGATTGCTTTTATTTAATAAAATGCAAATGCAGTTTCAGCCATGTGGAAGCAGTACTTAAATGGCTGTGTGGACCCATCATTTCCAGGGTGCTGAGCTAAAGGGGCAACCAGGGAGGATGCTAAAGGTTGATAGCTAAGGGTGGTTTGATCTCATGACCCCTCCCTGTGGTCTCTCAAAGACGCTCCCTGCCATCTGCTGAAGGTTGGTTGTTTGGCTTGGTGGCATTCAGATAAAAGCAGCACCCCCTTGGACCACTCTCTTATGTGGCTGAAGCAGTGTGGTTCTGAAATTAACTGGAGGATTTACCTCCTCTGAGATGTTGGCACTTCCTAATGAATTGTTTTCCCACTTAAAAATACACACTCATGTCAGTTAAGGAAACTCAACAGGTGAAGCCCGGTAATTAAGGATCTCTGCAGGAAGGGGAAACTGAAAGCAGCAGCTGGATCTCTTCTTAACGTCACCATTAATCATCACCACCTGCATAGGGAAAGCCAGACACCAACTGCTATGCAAGCCCAGAGGGCCAGGCTAGTGTCCCAGTCAGGATGGTCACCAGTATGCATTTCAGGGTTGTGGAAGAGAAGGTACAGGGCCCCAGCTGTGGTGAGGCAAGCAAGGTGCTTAGGATGCAAATTAAAGCTGCATTCACCCTGCACTTGCCTGAACTTGGATTCTAGGTACCCTGCTCTTAAGGAAGTACCCATTCTTAGGGTCATGCTTGTGCAGAGTCAGCCCCTGAGAGTGAGTGCCACCTTAAGTGTTGCACTTTCTTGCCTGATCATAGTTCAAGCACTGGAAAGGTGTGTTGGTTTGGGGACTGTTTGAATCTTCACTTTTCCACTTTCTAGCTCAGTGATTTAAAGCTAGTGGTAATGTTTCTCTCTGAGCCTCAGTTTCTTCATCTGGAAGATGAAGAAATGAATGTAGCGTATCATATGCCAAGGTGCAGATTTAATAGTTGACATTACTATTATTTAATAGAAAAATTATATTTTAAAAGTTGGCTGCTATTTGAATTAGTTGAGCTAGGAGTATCATGAGGAATCCTTCTGAGACAACTGCCTATTTTCTTTTCCCAGAAAAAGTACTTTAATTGGTGTGGTTTGCTTATTTGCAGGGAGGTTTCCCCTGGAGTACAGTAGAGATGAGAAAAGCTTAGATTGAGAAGAGTTGTATTGTTATGCTTGACAAAAAAATAGTAATTTGAGGTCTTCTCCCAGCTCAGGGAAAGAGGGTCTTGGGTGTATTGACCATTGCAAAAAATTAAAAGGAAATAGAGAAGAGACTTGGTATAGGACCCCCCCCCTGCCGCCAACCAAAATGACAGTAGTTGTGCTTTCAGGAAAGGTTAGGGAATGTAGGATTCAAAAGACTTGGTAGAGGATCCCTCCAAAATGACAGCAGTTGGGCTTTGAGGAAAGGCTAGGGACTGTGGAATTCAAGAGACTTGGTAGAAGATCCCCCAAAAATGACAGCAGCTGGGCTCTGAGGAAAGACTAGGGAAGTGAAATTTCCTACGGCAGGGGTGAGTGAAGAACTTCAAGACAGAGATAACTAAACTTTGTGGAAGTCATTGCTTATTGCATGCTGTAATCCCCCTCCATATCCTGAGAGCTTCAGTAAAGTCAGCTGTATGAGACAGCTCTGTCTTAGAGATCATTGGGAGAAATGAAGGAAGAGACAGGTTCCATTGTGAGTTACAGCAGGATGGAGAGAGGCCATCAACAGAGCTCACTACAGAGAGGTAAGAAATCTTCAGGAGTGGGAATTCAGGCTGAGGTGTGAGTTTGAGCAGGAAACCCTTGAAAACTGGGCCAAACCAAGTTGGAATGAGCAATTTCATACGTGTATCCCAAGCACTTAAGATAATGTCTGGTGCCTAGTAGGTGCTTTGTAATTATCGGTGGAATTATTGACGTTAACAGAGGGCCAAGAGGGATCAGTGAGCAGGAATTTCAGGCAGGCAATTTTCAGCCTAACGTGATGTAAGTTGCTTGGAGAAGTAATGACCTCCCTGTCACTAAATAGGTGAGGTGCATGAAAGGCTGGACTAGTTGAGTTCAAGCTTGTCTGGACTAGATAGCTTCTAAACTCATCTGTCAGTTGGATGTACACTGATTCAGTCCATGTTTTTAAGACTGGATGGGCCTGAGTTAAAAGACTGACTCCTGCAACTAGCTGTGTGACATTGAGTAAGTCACCTAATTCCTCTGAGCCTCAGACTCCCATTTGTAAAATCAGGATGGTGGGAGTGCCTACCCCATGGAGATGCCTGATGCCTGGAGGGTTAAAAGAGAAGATGTAGGTAATGTATGTAAATGGCTTAGAGCAGTTCCTCCCTGCCAGTAAGTGTATCCTTAAGAATACATAACACCTCAGAGATTGTACAGCTCTGTTACTCTCATTTCTAAGGCTGGGGCTGGTGAAGTATCTTCCCACAAGTCTGAGAATGCACAAACGGAACCTAAGTTTTCTGACTCCCATCCTACTCCTCATCCACTTCACTGGAGTGAGTCCACCACACAAAGAGAAATGGATCGGCCTGCTAGGATGAGGGGCAGGCATTTCTCAGAAGACCCAACCTCCTGAAGGTCTGATGACAACAGAGGTGCTACCCAGTGAAGTCATAAACAACCAATAGTCTAGATTTTCTGAGTTATTGGAAAGGCATCAGAGGAGAAACAGTGGTCACAAGGAGTTGCATTTGTCCTCACTGGAAGGAGAATCTTTAGTTAAGGGACATTAGTTTGTTTCTTAAACAAGGATGGATACACAAGTGCAGACCATCACCTTATGCTATGGTGGAGGAATACTTTTGTCTGGAGATATTTCATCAAGCAGTGGCTGTAAAGGTTGCTTATTGTGAGCCACTAGGTTGTGTGTGCATAGAGTAGGAGCTCCATAAGTACTTGTTTAACGAATGGATAGTTTCCACTACTAATTGCTTCACCTATCTTCTTGACAACCATAGGCATAGGAAGAGACTTGTAGCTACCATCTGTATTAGTTATTTATTCCTGCATAACAAATTATCCAAAACTTAATGGCTTAACACAACCACCTTGTTGATTTACTTACAATTCTGTGAGTCAAAAATTTGGGCTGAGCTCAGGTGAGTGGTTCTTCTGTTGGCCTTTCCTGGGGCTATTCCTATTCTGCACACTTCTGGGGACTCCATTAGAGACAGATTGTCTATGATGACTTCACTCCCAATTTTGGCATTTGGGGCTGTCTATTGGCCAGACCTTGCTTCACGTAGTTTCTCACCCTCGAGGAGTCTAGCCCAGACTCCCCATATGTCAGTCTCAGGGTAGCATTTCAAGAGGGATAAGATGTTTCTGGCCCGTTGTGGTGTAGGCTGTGAATTACCATAACATCACTTCTTTGAGATTTTCTTGGTCAAGGCAAATCACATGACAAGGTAAGACTCAAGAGGGTAGAGAAATAGGTTCTACTATTTAGTGGAAAGGACAGCAAAGTGACATCACAAAGAGGAATGCATATAGAGATGGGGGGAATATGTGACCAACTTTAGTAATCACTGTAATTCTGAATTGACTCACAAACACTATCAAGACAGATCATTGTCATACCCTAGTTCAAAAAGCAGTCCTTGCGGCAATACAGAACAGATAGAAGTGAAGAGAATGTGATTTTGCTAAAAATGACATATTTACATGAGCAGTGATGGGTGAGACCTATGAAAAATCCCCAGAGATTCTCAAGAACTCATAAAGTGCATTTCCATATTTATGTAGAATATCAATCTCCTGCTGTCTTTGACTTCACCTAGTATTTTCCTAGGTATGTGTATCTAAGCCCAAGTTGGTCTCATGTTTTTGCCTACTTCTGAGTCAATATGTGACATGCCATCTCACCTTTTTGTGTTACCACATTATTATAACATAAGGGGTGGTTATGTTTCCTGGTTATCTTGAGCTCGAGCAGGTCCTTCTTGGTGATAACCCATTGGTTTCTTCCAAGTGTGCCCATGTCATGCTATTTTTCTCCAATCTAAATCTTGCCAGGAACTAAGCATTTATATGTCATCATCTCCTTTACATACCTGTTGGTGTTAAATCTACTTTTATAATTTTCCCTTGTCCTAGTATTTTTGGGATACGCCTGTTTTTTTCTCAGGTAGTTAAGTCTGTCTATTTAAAAAGTAATATTGAACTTGAACACTCTCATCTCTTTTAGGTCTTCATTCAAAAGTCACTTTTCTGGTGAGTCCTTTCCTGACCCTATTCTTTAAGAATTGGAACTCTTCCCAGCCGGTCCCAAGCTTCTTTACTTGATGTTTCTCTCCCCATAGCACTTAACACCATCTATAATTCTATATATTATTTTTATTTTTTATAGTCTCTCTCTAAGCTCTGGGAAGGTAGTGGATGTTTATTTGTTTTGGTTACTGTTATAACAAACAGTTATAAGCTGGAACAGTGCCTGACCTAAAGTAGATAATAAATACTTGTTGCAAAAATAAATAATTACCTCTCTCTCTCTCTCTTTAACGATGTCTCTATTTGTCTGTATCTAGTTCTGTCTATATCTATCTCCATCAATACATCCATCCATCTATTTTTGCATCCATCCATCCATCCATCCATCCATCCATCCATCCATCCATCCATCTGTCCATCCATCTGTCCATCCATCCATCCATCCATCCATCCATCCATCCATCCATCTGTCCATTTGTCCATCTATTCATCCATTGACCTACCCACCCACTCACTCATCCATCCATCATGCTAGTGAGCCTGCCTGGTTAACACTGTCGCATGTTTTAAATAATAGAATAACTGAAAACTAGGAGCAGATCAATTAATATCAGAGAGTTTCTGTGGATCCTCAGGCTCCTTGCTCTGACTGAGCATCTGTCTGAGGCAAGAGAAGTCTGTGGTGAAAATGAAGGCAATTCTTCAGTGAAAGAGAGACCAGGTCTTGCTACATCTGAGGGACATCATTAGGGAGCAAAAGCTCTTTTATGCCTGAAACTTTAAAAAATTGAAACTGCACATATTAAAGAATTTCTCTTTTTAATCTCAGAAGCTTTTGTGGCAGTGGGCTGGGAGGGTCATTGCAGTAGGGTGAGAATCTTCCATCTTTATTTTATTCTTGAGATTTGTGAGTTGTTCTCTGCCCCTGTGTACTTTGGGGGTCTTCTCTGTTTTTAAGCATTTGCTGAGAAAATTTTTTTCTTTTTTTCTGGTGACTTTTGGTTGTTAGACAGTCAGGCCAAAAGTGAGAGAAAAAATACATTCAGGTCAGTTTTCTGGGACTAGTTTTGTTTTAATAACAAGGACATTCGAGGAATCCACTTTGTTTCCCTGTCATTGGTGGCCAGTTTCTGCCTCATGGGGTGGAGGTGAGGGCAGAGTTTCTTTGTGGCTGCATTCCTGAGAGCATCATTAGAAACAGAATGCTCAAGCCATTGTTTTGTTTGGCTCAAAACAGTATTGATTTTATTTTGCTTCTATCCATCCGTGTGTCCATTCATCCATCCGTCCATTCATCCATCAGCCTACCCACCCACTCATTTATCCATCCATCATGCTAGTGAGCCTGCCTGGTTAACACTGTTGCATGACTTAAATAATAGAAGAATTGAAAACTAGAAGCAGATCCTAGTTTTAAAAAAATTATTTTATTTTATTTTTTTGGATCACAGACTCGTGGCACATCCACATGGGTCTCTGCAGGGCCCCAGGGCAAGGGAGAATTAACATAGCCGGCATGAGGCTGCCATCTTTAGAAAGGCTTGCTTTCAGGCCTGGCTCTTCACTGGCATCTGGGAACTTGGCTTTTGCATTGTTATCTGACTATGTAAAACACTGTTTTGCCCGCTTAGCGCCCAGAATACCTGCTTCGTGCCCAGAATACCTGCTTCCTTTCCAGGAGCCTGGAATTTCAATAGTTGTTTCTAGTTTTTGTGCTTATGTGACCAGCTCTCAATAAAACACCCACACTTTGAGCCTAAATGTGGGCTTCTCTAGGCAGAAACACTGCAAAGGTGTTGCTAAAAGAACATATTCACCATGATCCCTAGGGCTAGAGAGAGGTGGGGAGAACACTGGGAGTCTGTGCATGGATTCTTCCAGATTCCACCTGCTGTGTGTCCCTTGCCCCTTGCCAATCCTGTAATAAACCATAGCTGTGAGTACAATCGCTTCTCAGTCCTGTAAGTCTTCCTAGTTGCATTGTCAAATGTGTCTCTCACTGATTTGTCTCTAGTTTCATTTCCTTTCATCCCCACCACCTCACTCCAGTTACTTACATTTCCTACCCTTAATAGGCCATCGTGTGTGCTTAATGTATACCTTTTGCTTGTGTATATTCTTGAAGAATATATATTTTGTGTGCATATTTGTTTATTCCTAATATAGTTCTTTATTAATTGCGGAATATGACTCTGAATCAATATCTCATTTATTTTATACTTTAAGTGCATATAGTAAAGTTGACTCTTTTTTTGATGCATGGTTCTATGAATTTTAACACATATATAGATTAACATAGCCACTATGACCACAATTAAGATACTGAACACTTTCATCATCTCAAAGAAGTCCTTCATGTTATTCCTTATAGTTGCACACTTCCCCCACCCATAGTCCCTGGCAACCACTGATCTGTCTCCATCATTATGCTTTTGTCTTTTCAAGAAAGTCATGTTGTGGACTGAATGTTTGTGTCCTCCTACAAATTCCCATGCTGAAATATAATCCCCAATATGATGCTATTTAGAAGTGAGGCTTTTTGGAGATAATTAGATCATGAGGGTGGAGCCCTCATGAATGGGATTAGTGCCCTTAAAAAAGGGACCCCAGAGAAGTCTCTCATGCTCTTTCTACCACTTGAAGATATAATGGGAAGTTGGCCATTTGCAACCTGGAGGAGGGCCCTCAATCTAGAGGAAGGCCCTCACCGTGCTGGCCCTGACCATGCTGGCCCCCTGATCTTGAACTTTTAGCCTCCACAACTGTGTGAAATAAATTTCTTTTGCTTATAAGCCACCAAGTTTATGGTATTTTGTTATATAGCGACCTGAATGGACTAAGATAATAACCTTTTGAGGCTGACTTATTTCACTCAGGATAATGCCTGTGAGATTCATTCTGGTTATTATGTATCAGGAGTTTGTTTGTTGTTTAATTGCCGAGTAGTATTCCATGGTGTGGATGTTTGTTTATCCACTTCCTCTTTGGAGGCTATTTAGATTTTCTACAGGTTTTGCTAATTATGAATAGGGCTTCTATAAATTTGTGTATCTGTGTATAGGTTTTCCTTCCTTCCTTCCTTCGTCCCTCCCTCCCTCTCTTTCCTTTTCCTTTTCTTTCCCTTCCCTTCCCTTCCTTTTCTTTTCTTTTTCTTGTTTCTCTTTTCTTTTCTTTCTCCTTTTCTTTTCTTTTTGATGGATTTGGCTCAGTGGCATCATCTTGGCTCACTGCAACCTCCACCTCCCAAGTTCAAGCGATTCTCCTGCCTCAGCCTCTTGAATAGCTGGGATTACAGACACCCGCCACTTGCTCGGCTAATTTTTGTAATTTTAGTACAGATGGAGTTTCACCATGTTGGCCAGACTGGTCTCGAGCTCCTGACCTCAGGTGATCCGCCTGCCTTAGCCTCCCAAAGTTCTAGGACTACAGGTTTGAGCCACCCGTACCCAGCCCTGCGTATGGGTTTTTGTACAAATGTGTTTTTATTTCTTTAGGGTACCCGGGGGTGAGATTACAGGGTCACATTATAAGTGTATATTTAACTTTATAAAAAACCACCAAACTGTTTTCCAGAAGGGCTATGTCATTTTGCTTTCCTACTGGCAGTATATGAAAATTCCTAATCACTCTGCATGCTTGCCAGTGCTTGGTATTGTCAATTGAATCCATATCTTTTGAAAGTCCTCCGTCCTAAGTTTTATTTGTAGTTAAGGTATAATTAACATAAAGAGCACAGACCTTATGTGGACTGTGTGATATTTTCTTACATACGTATAGATCTTGTGTAATCACCACCTAGATGAACATATAGAATATTTCTAACACTGCAGGAATCTCCCTGTCAATCCTTAAAGTCTGTCCTTTCCGGCCGGGCATGGTGGTGTGTGCCTGTAGTCCCAGCTACTCGGGAGGCTGGGGCAGGAGAATGGTGTGAATCTGGGAGGCGGAGCTTGCAGTGAGCCGAGATCACGCCATTGCACTCCAGCCTGGGTGACAGAGTGAGACTCGGTCCCAAAAAAAAAAAAAAAAAAAAAAAAAAAGTCTATGGAAACCAGTGTAATGACCTCTAACACTGTTGATTAGTTTTGCCTGGTTTTGAACTTCATGAAAGGAAGTATTCTGTGTCTATTCTTTGTGCCTGGCTTCTTTTGCTTAATGGGATGTCTATGAGATGCATCCACATTTTCATTGTTGTATTGTATTCTATTGTATGGATATACCTCAATTTCTTTATTAACAACTGGCTGTTTCTGGTTTGGGGCTATTATGGATTAAATGTGTACATGTCTTTTGGTGGACACAAACACTCATATCTCTTGAGTACAATTCCAGGAGTGGAATTGCCGGTTCAAAGTATTTATATTGAGCTTTAGTAAATACTATCAAATAAATTTCCAAAGTACATGTGCCAATGTACCCTCCCAATGTGTACACTTTGAAAAAGATTGATGCATGATGTGGAATTGTACTAATCATCTCTTGCTGTTTTTTTAAGCTGTAAGGTCCATCTCTGTTGCTATTTGTACATCTAAAATGTCACTTCTGGCCAGGCACGGTGGCTCACACCTGTAATCCCAGCACTTTGGGAGGCCAAGGTAGGTGGGTCACCTGAGGTCAGGAGTTCAAGACCAGCCTGGCCAACATGGTGAAACCCCCTCTCTACTAAAAATACAAAAAACTAGCTGGGCATGGTGGTGGGTGCCTGTAATTCCAGCTGTTCAGGAGACTGAAGCAGGAGAATCACTTGAACCCGGGAGATGGAGGTTGCAGTGAGCTGAAATTGCGCCATTGCACTCCAGCCTGGGCTGGAGTCTTAAAAAAAAAAAAAAAAAAAAAAGGAAAAGAAAAATGAAAAAAAAAGGTCACTTCTAATACCCCATGGTATTTGCTCATCCACTTTTATCTTCCTAGCTCCCCAATGATAGACAACCTCGTTACCTCCACCTTCCGCAAATAACCTTGCAATGATTATTTCTGTATGTGTCTTTCTAAGGAGCTTTGTAAGACTTTCTTACAGAACTGCTGGTCCTTGCATCTGTGAATCTTCCTTTGACTAAATAGTAACAGATCACACCAGCATACCCTCCACCAGCTGTACCTAAGGGTTCCTATGTCCCCACTTTTCTGCCAATATTTGTCCTTTTTGAACTTTGTCTGCATGCGAGGTGTGAAATATCTCATTAATGTTTTAATTTGCATTTATCTGCATACAAATACATTTTAACATCTCTTTATATATATGTTTAATGTTTATGCAGGGTGAGCTGTGTTTCTTAAAAGCAGCATTTTTCAACCTTGGAACTGTTGGCATTTTGGGCAGGAAAAGTTGTTGTTGGGGGCAGGGGCAGGCTGTCCTGTGCACTGCTGTATGTTTAGCAGCATCCCTGGCCTCTACCCACTAAATGCCAGTAGCACCCTCCACCCCTAATTGTGACAACCAAAAGTGTCTCCTGATATTGCCGAATGTCCCTTAGGGAGCAAAATTGCCCCTGGTTGAGTATCAGTATTGTAAAGGGACCAGATGGAGCAGACACTGATTAAGAATAAAATAGCATTGGTATAAGCCATTGAATTTAGCACTGGAGAGTGGAGTTAGACAGGGATGGAAATTTGGGTTCCTAGAATGTCAAATTATCTTCTCTGACTTAACTAATACCAGTAGCATCAAGATCTGGAGTTCTAGTCCTTCACATTTTCTTATTCTCATTACCCATTGACTTCTGTCTTAGAGATTTGCAGCTTGAGAGCCAGGCAAACCTGGCTGACAGTGTCACTTAAGGGGATGGTAGGGCACAGAAGTGGGGGATTGAGAAGGTCAGGCTGGGGGACATACCCAGGGGAGCCAATCAGAGAAAGATTCCAATTGCAGTTGAGAAAAAATGAGGCAGATGTGACTGGAGAAGCTGTGCTCCTTTTCAGAGCTGGAGGTGGACCTTGGGGTCTGGAGTTGGGTAGATCAGGAGCCGAGCAGGTGCAGGGAAAGTGGCCCTGTGTACCTTCGTGGTATTGGAGGCTTGCTTTTGGGGATGCCAGAGGCACCACTGGCCTTCTTTTTTTTTTTGAGACAGAGTTTTGCTCTTGTTGCCCAGGCTGAAGTGCAATGGCGCGATCTCAGCTCACTGCAACCTCTGCCTCCCGGGTTCAAGCGATTCTCCTGCCTTAGCCTCCTGAGTAGATGGGATTACAGGCATGTGCCACCACACCTGGCTGATTTTGTATTTTTTAAAATAGCGACAGGATTTCTTTATATTGGTCAGGCTGGTCTCAAACTCCCGACCTCAGGTGATCCACTTGCCTCGGCCTCCCAAAGTGCTGGGATTAAAGGTGTGAGCCACCGTGCCTGGCGGCCTGGCCTTCTTTTATCTTTCCTGAACACTATGAGGTTGTTCCTGCCTCAACACCTTCAGGCATGATATTCCCTCTGCCTTGAAGATTCTTCCTTTTAGGCTCAAGGTGGCGAAATCCTTCTTACCATTTGGGTTTTGGCTCAAATATCACTTTGGGCCAATCTATTGTTTACTGCCATATTCCTAGCCTTGAGAACGGTGTTGAATGAATTGTAAATTTACCATGATCATCATTTTATAAATGAGAAAAAGATTTAGAGAGCTGAAATAACTTGTTTAAGGTCATATAGCCATTAAGTGGAAGAGTTGGGATTTGAACTCATGGTCTTCAAAGCTGTGGTCTTACCACTATACTATATTTAACCTCTGTGATGAAGGAAGAAGTATATATTTAGTCTTTGTCCTGGTTCCTGACACAGAACTTCTAAAACCCTTGGAATTTCCTGAATGATGGGTTTAGGGGATCATATTTTGTTGTTCATAACAAGTCCCTTTCAACAATTCCTGATTTTCTGCAAATGAGGGGACTCTTGGTGAGCTCTAGATAGATTCAGGATGGGGCTGGCTGTAGAGAAACCAACCTCATGATTAAAAGGTTGGAGGAGCTATTAGGCTCACTGCCCACCCCAACTCTTACTTCCCACCACAAGGAGAGGAGAGAGGCTAAAGTCAACAACCATTGACCTAATCACCATATAGCCAATGGTTTAATCACACCTATGTAGTGGAACCTCTGTAATACTAAAGAATGGGGTTCAGAGAGCTTCTGAGTTGGTGAGCATATGGAGCTGGGAGGCTGGTGTGCTTGGGGCCCTTCTCCCATACCTTTCCCTATGCTTCCCTTCCATTGGGCTGTTACTGACTTTCATCCTTTATAATAAACCAGTAGTAGTAATTAAAACACTTTTCTGAGTTCTGCGAGTCATTTTAACAAATTATCAAACCTGAGAGTGGGTTGCAGGAACCCCCGATTTATAGCTGGTTGCTCAGGAGTACAGGTAGCAACCTGGGATTTGCAACTGGCCTCAGAAGTTGGGGGCCTTCCTGTGGGTTAGAGCCCTTCACTCATGGGGTCTGACAGTAACTCCAGGTAGGCAGTGCCAAAGTTTAATTTAATTATAGAATACCCAATTGGTATCCACAGAGAATTGGAGGATTGTTTAGTGTGAAAAATCCCATACATTAGGTGTGTAAAAAGTTTATAAATTCCATCTGTGAAATAACATGATAACTCCTATCCAAATTAGCAAATATTCAAGCATGAGTCTGGCAATGCCCTAGGCATTGGGATACCATGGGGAAGAAGAAGGCAAGGGCTCTTGCTTCGTGGAACCCACAGCCTGGTGATTCACTGCAAGAAGAGTGTGGTGAGTGCAGACAGGGGACACCTGGGGAGTAGGTGCTGGCCAGGGTTGAAGACTATGGCATGATGGAGAGGACTGTTCTAGGAAGAGACGTCATATGTGACATGAACCTGGTGACTTTGAGGAGCTGACAAAAGTTCTAGTTCACTGGAGGGTAGATGAGGAGTTCAGGGGTGGAAGATGGAGTTCCTCAAGATAAGAACCAAAGGGACAGAGAAGTTGAACTTTATCCCAAGGGCACCAACCTATAACAGAGACTCAGGTCTCAGAATATTGAAGACATCTGGAGTCAGGGCATTTCTAGGTAGCTCTTATTTGCCTTTGTAACCAAAATACCCAGCCCCGGGTTTGATGGTGTTTCTTAGCTAGGTGGCCATACGGGGGCCCAGCCTCAAAAGGTAAATTAATTAACCATTTAATTAACCACCTAATCAATCAATCAATCAGATAACTAGCCAACAAATTAACTTAGCAGTTAGGCACTGAGTGCCTGATATATGCTACATACTGTTCTAGATGATTGGTGAGGGAACATTGAATGAAAAAGCACAAGTCCTGCTTTCGTGGGGTTTCTCAGGGGAAGAAAGAGTAAATGGATAAGTACAATGTGCAGTGTGTCAGGTGGGATAAGAGTGGTGGGAAGGGATAAAGCAGGGAAGGGAATAGCAGGTGACAAGGAGGAGAGAGGCTTACAGAAATAGAGTGAGAGAGAGGTGACATTTGAGCAAAGTCCAAAGGGAGCTTGGGGAGAGAGCAGGTGCAAATGACCTTGAAGTGGAAGTGTCCTTGACATGTTTGAGAAGTGGCAAGGAGGTTGGTGGGGCTGGACTGCAGGGAGCCTAGGGGTCAGTAGTTGAGATCAGATGGAAAGAAGCAAAACCCACCATCTCTGGAACTTGAGAACAAGCATCCCCAAAGCCCTCCTGGAAATTGTAAGAAGGTTTTCCAGGCTGTGTTCCTGTCAGCTGAAGCAGTTGGTGCTGACTGGCTGGTGTTAATTACATGTCTCCAGCTCTAGTTCCTCATCCAGGTTGGCTTAACTTGGATTAAGTCTTTGATTTAATGCAAGGTTTGTGTTCCATGTGCTTAAGAATATGGCTTGATTTAACTGTGGAATCTATAAATTGACCTTCCAGCTGGGGATCTTCTTTTTAATATTTCAATTAGATCTAAAGATGCTCACTCTGTTTGCAGAGGGATAGATACCATTGCACCTCAAGGACTTTCACATCTGTATAAAGTCCCAAGGGAGATTCAGTTTACTTGGGCTATTCTTAGAAGAAGCCCTAGCTGTTCTGGGGATAGCCTTCTCCCTTGCAATATACCCTACATACCTATAGGGAAGCAAAATAAGAAAACCCCAAGCAAGAACTTTAAAGGAAGAAAAACACTAACACGGAGCCTCAGTTTTCTTGGCATGAAACAATACCCTATTGTTTTTTGCTTAAAAAAATAAGAGGAAGAGGGGGTTGGGAAGAGATACCTCCAGGTTTGGCCATTCAGTCATTCAGACTATTTATTGAATAACTTCCATATGGCAGTCACTCTCCTGGGTGTTGAGGATATGACAGCAAAATAGACAAAAGTTCTTGACCTCATAGATCTACATTTCTAGTGGGATGGTGGGAAGGAAGAGACATTTTAGAAATAGGAATAATGCTACACGTTAGAGGTCAGAAAATGCTACAAAGAAAAAGCAGAGCCAGGGCTCAGGGCATGTTGAGAGGGGTGGAGTCCCAATTGTAAATAGCTGGTGATATGGTTTGACTCTCTGTCCCCACCCAAATCTCATCTCTAACTATAATCTCCACATGTCAAGGGAGGGACCTGGTGGGAGGTGACTGGATCATGGGGGCTCTTTCCTCCATGCTGTTCTTGTGATAGTGAGTGAGTTTTCATGAAAGCTGATGGTTTTATAAGTGGCTGTTTCCCCTGCTCTCCTCTCTCGCCTGCCGCCATGTAAGACGTACCTGTTTCCCCTTCTGCCATGATTGTAAATTCCCTGAGACCTCCCCAGCCATGCAGAACTGTGGGCCAATTAAATCTCTTTTCTTTATAAATCACCCGGTCTCAGGCAGTTCTTTATAGCAGTGTGAAAATGGACTAATACAGGTGGTCAACATTTTCTTTTTGTTACTATAAAAGAAATGATTAGGAAAATTGGTGACATATTAATCAGGTTTGTGGATTAGATAATGGTATTAAGTCAATGTCAATTTCCTGACTTTATATAGTAGTTACCTAAGAAAATGACCATGGTCTTAGGAAATACACACTGAAGTGTTTAGGGGTAGAGGAATATCATGACCCCAGCTCATTCTCAAACAATTCATAAAAAAATACAAATGCAATATGTATGTGTCAAGAAAAGAAGATAAAGCAAGTGTGGTAAAATATTGATGATTTTGGGAAGACTAGGTAAAACAGATTTATGAGAATTTTTTTTAAGACAGTGTCTCACTCCGTTGCCCAGGCTGGAGTGCAGTGGCACAGTCACAGCTCACTGCAGCCTCGACCTCCTGGACTCAAGCCATCCTCCCACTTCAGCCTCTCAAGTTACTGGGACTGCAGGTGAGCACCACCATGCTTGGCTAATTTTTAAATTATTATTATTTTTGTAGAGATGGGGTTTTGATATGTTGCCCAGGCTGGTCTCGACCTCCTGGCCTCAAGCAATGCTCTCAACTCAGTCTCCCAAAACGCTGGGACTACAGGCATGAGCCATCACATCCAGCCTGTATATGAGAGCTCTTTATACCAAGCTTACAACTTTCCTGTTAGGATCAAATTATTTCAAAATCTAAAAAAAAAAATTACAAAAATAAGCAAGGTGGTCAGGGAACCATCGCAACTTCTTATGCTCATCTCCCACCCCTCTGCTGCTCCATGTTCAACACAATCACTTTCCTGAATTATGTGTCGCCCTCTTCTCTCTCCGCAAGTCCTGTCAAATATTCACTTTCAGAATTTTCTGCTTTGGTTGGCTCTGCCAGGAATGACCTTTTCTCCTTTTCTCCCTGGAAAACTCCTATTCATCCTTTAAAACCCTCTCTGTAGAAATGTATCTTTGTTGTTTTCTACTCTCTCCAAAGAGAAGAAATAACCCCTTCCTCTGTGTCTTGTTTATTCTTATATTATTGGATGTAAAACATTATTATTTTTGTTTTGGTGTAAGTCATCTGCTCTCTCTCCCTCACTGTGAGTATCATGTGTCTCTTAAGGCATGGGTCTCATTCATCTTTCTGTCCCCAGCCTAGCCTGGTACCCAACCCAGAATGGAAGCTCAGTAGAACATTGCTGAAATGAATGGAAAGGTCTGATTGGAGTACAGGAGCTTGGGGGACAGTTTGCACAGTGAAAGAACGAGTCCTGATGGAACAAGCTAGCATCAGCTCAGTCTGCAGAAAGACCTTTCTATGGTGGCGGACATTGACATATCTGTAGTCAAGGTAAAGCTGTCTAGGGAATCTAGGGAATCTTGCATGGCAGAGACACATCTGCAGAATGTTTGCATCGTAGGGCTGAGGACAGTAACTGGGTGCAGGGCAGGGGAGTCATGGGGGTTAGGTCATGGATAGAAGTATGACTTAGCTTGGTCTAAAAATAAATTGCTGGTGGTAGGTTGACCAGTTACCCTTTGTCATTAAATGACTGAGACCTCTTTTGACCAGGATTCTTGTTAAGTTTTCTTGCCAGGCTGAACTCTAAAAACGACACGAGTTCAGGGCTGAACAGAGGCTCACAGATCATTAATCCAAACTCCATGGAATGCTCACACTCCCTCATTACTTTGATACCCCTGGTTTTTAAGGCTCAAAAGAAGGGTGACCCTGAATGTTAGCCCTCCAAGTGGAATGTAAAACACACGACTGTTAACGGACCTATTTCAGTCTCTCTGGGTACCTTGGGAACAGAGATTCTATGTGGTACGTGACACAATTTTCAGTCATTGTAGCTATCGATATAGTTCAAGCGAGGCTTTTGCCCAAAGCGGGGAGACTCAGGCACAAATAAATTGGGGCAGGAACAGTAGTCATGTGGGTTCTATAGGAATCTGCTACTAATGAGGGAGAAAAAGAGAATACCATGAAATGGAATAGCACGCTGGTTTAAAAAAAAGAGTCTTTAAGAGTCTTGGAGACAAACAGCTCTTGGCTTGAGTCACAGCCCAGTCATTCACCAGCCGTGAGACCTCAGGCAAGGCGCTTGTCTTCTTTGAGCTTTAGTGTCTGCATCTATGAGGTGGGAATAATCATCATAGTTACATCAAACGGTCCTTAAAAGGGTGAAATTACTTAATGCTTGTAAAGTATTTAGTATAGTGCATGACATCTAGGAAGGGCTCAATAAATTTTGTTAATAACAACATAATAAAAATTATTATTTTTTAATTTATCATCATCATTATTACTTAGAGACAGGATCTTGCTCTGTCACCCAGGCTGGAGTGCAGTGGCATGATAATCGGTCACTGCAGCCTCAAACTCCCGGGTTCCAATCATAGGTCACTGCAGCCTCAAACTCCTGGGCTCAAGTGATCCTCCTGCCTCAGCCCTGAGTAGCTGGGGCTACAGGTGTGCACCACTGTACCTGGCTATTTTTAAATTTAATTTTTTTTAAAATTAAACTTCTATGTTGCCCAGGCTGGTCTTGAACTTCTGACCTCATGCGGTCCTCCTGCCTTGGTTTACCAAAGTACTTAGGGGTTACAGTGCAAAGGGATTAAAGACGTGAGTGAGCCACTGCACCTGGCCTGATTTTATTTTATTATTTATTTATTTATTTTATTTTGTTTTATTAGTTTTTTTAATTTAATTTTTTTCTTTTGAGGCAGAGTTTTGCTCTTGTTGTCCAGGCTGGAGTGTAATGGCGTCATCTCAGCTCACCACAACCTCCGCCTCCTGGGTTCAAGCAATTCTCCTGCCTCAGCCTCCCGAGTAGCTGGGATTACAGGCATGTGCCAGCACGTCCGGCTAATTTTTTGTATTTTTAGTAGAGATGGGGTTTCTCCATATTGGTCAGGCTGGTCTCGAACTCCTGACCTCAGGTGATCCGCCCACCTCAGCCTCCCAAAGTGCTGGGATTAAAGGCTTGAGCCACCACACCCAGCCTTATTTATTTATTTTTAAAATTATACTTTAAGTTCTGGAGTACATGTGCAGAACATGCAGGTTTGTAACAGGTATACACGTGCCATGGTGGTTTGCTGCACCCATCAACCCATCATCTACATTAGGTATTTCTCCAAATGCTATCCCTCCCCTAGCCCCCCACCCCCGACAGGCCCCAGTGTGTGGTGTTCCCCTCCCTGTGTCCATGTGTTCTCATTGTTCAACTCCCACTTATGAGTGAAAACATGCGGTGTCTAGTTTTCTGTGCTTGTGATAGTTTGCTGAGAATGATGGTTTCCAGCTTCATCCATGTCCCTGCAAAGGACATGCACTAATCCTTTTTTATGGCTACATAGTATTCCATGGTATATATGTGCCACATTTTCTTTATCCAGTCTGTCATTGATGGGTATTTCGGTTGGTTCCAAGTCTTTGCTATTGTGAACAGTGCGCCTGGCCTAATTTTAAAACACAAATAATGGACCTCATTTTCTAGCCTGTCTCCTCTATTATTCCATGAGCATTTCAGAGCAGTGCTGTGTCTGAAATATATGCGACATCTCCTCATCCCCTCCAAGAGCTGGCACAGAAAAGGGGCTTGGTGAATGCGTTTCTTGAAGTGAGTTAAAGCCACCATTGTTGCAGCCTAGATTTTGTTTCTAGGAAGGGCACCACCTCCAACTGGTTCACAGCTGTGTTCTGAGCACGGAGCATGGCACCTCGCCCATGGTGGGCAGTTAAACATTGTGGACTGGTAGAGGAAGGAATGATAGGAGCAGCAACAAGGTTTCTGAGAACCATGCACAATCATGCCACATGCATGCACCAGAGGCTATAGCCAAGGCTGCTGGCGTCTTAGGTGTATATTTCAGCACTTCTATATAACATGTAACATTGTATTAAGTCTGATTTACTGATGTGTGCATAGTAAACACAGTGGAAGGGTGGGTACCAAACTGTCCCCAGCAGTTTCATGGGGGTTGGACCTCTTACTTTTTACTATACACTTGTCTATTGCTTGACGCTTTTATAGTAAGCATGAATTACTTTGGCAATGAAAACACCAAATAAGATAAAGAAATAAAATATTGAAAAAGGAGAAGGGGAAGATGAAGAAGAAAGAAGAACAGAAATGAGCAGATTTTTTAGAAAGAAAAATGTCAGGCACAGGTGGGAGGGAGTAACCCTTGGTCGTGAATTTTGTCCCTCCCAGGCCTCAGATATTACCCTCCAGCCCTGCAGGGAGCGCTGTCTCCTCCTGGTGTGCCTTTAAATGTCAGGGTCCCACTGCAGAGAAGGGGTGAACTGAGGATATTTTCACACTTTTAGGGCAGTGTTTTGTTTGGAATAATGCTAACAACTCATGAGAGGAAAGATTTTTGCAGCTGGACAGATCTGGGTCAGGATGCCAGCTCCATTATTTGCTAGCTGGATGTTATTTCACCTCTTGAGATCAGTGCTTTAATCTCTAAAAGGGGACTAATAAATATCTACCTTTTTGCACTTCAGCCTTAGAGGACTAAGTAAGGTAGTAAAAACCTTCAGATATCTATGCTGATGATGATGATGATGATGATGATGGCATTTAGTTGGTATGGATAGCCAATCAGCTACTAATTCACACCCATGTTTCTTCTATCTGTCTTTATCTTCAGAACACAAACGTGGATGTTTTCAGATTTTCAAATGCTTTTCTGAAAATAGCATATGTTTTTTTTTCTTCTTCTTTTTTTTTTAAGTGACAAGGTCTCACTCAGGCTGGAGTGCAGTGGTGGGATCATGGCTTACTGCAGTCTTGACCTCCTGGGCTGAAACGATCCTCCCACTTCAGCCTCCCAAGTAGCTGGGACTACAGGTGTACACCACTGTATCTGGCTAATTTTTGTATTTTTTGTAGAGACAAAGTCTCACTATGTTGCCCAGGCTGGTATTGAATTCCTAGTCTCCAGTGATCTTCCCACCTCAGCCTTCTGAAGTGCTGAGATTATAGGCATGAGCCATCTCACCTGGCCAACAGATTGTTTAAATATTTTTTTCCTTAAAAATATTTTTAGATTCAGGGGGTGTATGTGCAGATTTGTTACCTAGGTATATTCTCTGATGTTGAGGTTTGGGCTCTACTGATCCCGTCACCCAGATACTAAGCTTAGTACCCAATAGTTAGTTAATTTTTGTGCTATTTTAAAATTGGGTTTTATCAGGCTTCCCTAGAGCTCCCAATCTCATAATCCTATGGAGTGTGTTTTCGTACCATATGATCTTGGTAAGTTTACAGTAGGTTTTATTGATCAATCTTCCCTAAGCCTTCATAAATCTGCTGTTTTAGAATGTGTTCAGTAATTTCCTCAGATAATGAGTTCAAGAGATCTATGGTTCAACATGGTGACTATAGTTAACAATAATGTATTCTTGAAATTTGCTAAGAGAGTAATGTGTGAGGTCATGCGTGTTAATTAGCTTGATTTGCCATTTTACAATGTATATATATTTCAAAATACGATATTGCACACAATAAATACAATATACACAATTTTTATTTGTCAATTATAAAACTGATTAATAAAAAAGTTTCCTTCAGTCAATGCCTGTATCTGGTTCTTGGATGTCAACTTCCAACCCATCCCCTTTGTGAAAAGAGAGACCCCAGTGGCCTCTCTCCGGTTTGTTTGGTTTCTTTGAAAGGCGTCACAGTTCAGGTCTTTGGAGGTAGCTCCATGGATGTGAACATGGGTTCTGAGACTTGCGCTTGTGGCCTAGAAATTTGAACTCATTTAAAGCAACGTTCTCTTACTTACTGTCCATCTATTTCAGATTTCAAGTTCTTCTTAATGGTATATATATTTTTTTCATTTTGCTTATTTATTCATTTTACTTGAAGAGATGGGCACACATGAATTTGCAATTTTCTCTGCTGCCTGTTGTTTTGCTGCCAAATGCTCAGTCTATTTTCCTGGTACCTGCTTTTCCTCTAGAATAGTGTGCTTCCGATGGTGTTGGTTCCATCCCAACAGTCAGGGCATTGCATTCTCAGGTCTCTAGGGATTGTTTCAGAAATGAGCACGTGACTCAGTTGGTATGCAATGGATACTGTTGCCTCTGCTGGGGAAGAGGCACCTTTGGCTCTTTTCTTCTAGAACTGCTTAAAAAAAAAAAAAAGCTACAGTGAACATGGCCTTCTAGGAGCCACTACCTAGGGCCTGATATTTAGAATGCCCTAATATGGTGCCCCAGGTAGAGAGCTGAGTCAAGAGGAAAAAAGTCAAGATGTAAGTGAGGCTAGGCCCATTGGCTCATGCCTGTAATCACAACACTTTGGGAGGCTGACATGGGAGTATTGCTTGAGGCTAGGAGTTCAAGACCAGCCTGGGCAATATGGTGAGATCCTGTCTGTAGACCAAAAAAAAAAAATTAGCTGGGCATGGTAGCACGTGTCTGTAGTCCCAGCTACTTGGAAGGCTGGGGTAAAAAGATTGCTTCAGCCCAGGGTTCAAGGCTGCAGTGAGCTATGATCATGCCCCTGGACTCCAGTCTGGGTGACAGAGCAAGACCCCATCTCTAAGAAAAAAAAAAAGAAAAGAAAAAATATGAGTGAACAGGACCAGGCTATTCTAAAGTCAGTCTTTTCTTTCCCCTGAACTTTTCAATTATTTAAGCCAATAAATTCCTTCTTTTGCTTAATCCAGTTTGATTTGGGGTTCTTGTTAATTGCAGAAAAGTCCTAACCAAATACTTAAAACAGCAAACCTCTGAAAGATGCTTTAAGGCTCAATTTTGAGAGCCCATTGGCGTTTTGGGTTTTGGCAAATTAGTCTAGGGTTTATGCCTCCCTGACCACATCTTTGACATTTTTGTCATTCTTTGATGTCCTTTTGTATGCGTTCTAGGATTTTAAATATCTAAGCAAACCCCTAGCCTGGATCCAGGATTTCTTTCATTTTAAAATGTCTTTTTTTTCATGATAAAAGTATTTCATTGTACCACACATCTAAATTTGGAAATAAAGTGGGAGGAAAGAATTACCCAGTGATCTTCTATCCAAACAAAACTAGTGAACATTTCCCAAAAATTCTTTCCCAAACTTTCTTATTCCCACATAGATCATTGGATTCTGCTCTATAAATAGTTTGACATATTGCTTTTAAATTTTTAAAAAGTTAATACATCCATATGCCATAAAATTTAAAAGCTAGCACACATTCTTCTGTATCTTACATTTAAAAACATGTTCAATTGACAAATAATAAGTATATATATTTATGGGGTACCATGGGATGTTATGATATGTGCATACATTGTGGAATAATTAAATCAGGTCAATTAACATACCCATCCCGTCACATACTTAACATTTCTTTGTGGTGAGAACATTTAAAATCTACTTTTAGCAGTGGTGGTGATCAGAGGGTGAGGACGTGGTAGATGGGGAAAGGGAGATGTTAGCCAAAGGGTACAGAAGGAATTAGTTTTAGTGATCTGTTGCGCACTATGGTGACTATGGTTAATAATAATGTATATTTCAAAATTATACCTTGCATTATTCACTTAATGGTTAATCTTGGAAATGGTTCTATGTCAGTAGAGAGTGTCCTCATTCTTCTTTTATATGTATGGACGAGAGATCATTTAAGCCAGCCCCTACTGTTGGAAACACAGTTTGCTTCCAGGTTTTAGGTCGTTATAACCAGTGCTGCACAGCTTTTTGCATGAAGCCTTGGTGCTAGTTCCAAAGGATGGACTCTCTGAAAACAAAGAATATAGTCAAATGGCAGGGATATTTTGGAGGCCATTGATACCGTTCTGAAATTCTCTCTCCATAGGGCTGCTGTTTTTGCTACTTCCTCCAGGAGAAAATGAAAGGGCTCTGTTTGTTTATTTTTATTTATTTATTTATTTCTGAAATCATTCTTTTATTCTTTTCGTGAAATTTCAGAAAAATTCCAGGAGAGCTAACAACAAGGACTAAGGTTAAAACCAAAATTTAATTTTTGGTACCACCGATTAACAAAACTATTTTGTTGAATCTTAATGGAGTGACTGAGTAACTTAGTATTAATAACTTAGATCTGATTGAACACTACTGATTCTGTTTAAGTTTTATTTGAAAGTTTAAACATGTTGCTTTAAATAATTTGATCTATTTACTGTATCTTTATATCTGCTTCATATTTAAAACTCCATGTGTAGAAAAATATCAAACTTGTACCTTACTTTACAATTATTTTCTAGTGAGAGTACTCAGTTACTTGTTTGTTTATTCTTATTCAGCACTGAGATCAGTGCTCGGCACACAGTAAGTGTTTAATGTGTTAGGTTTTACACCTGCTGCTATTATTATTTTTTCCTTTCGACTCTCCTCACTCTTTTCTGTCTCAATATCACTGGAGAACATACCAAGCTGTATCTCATTTATGCAGACCTCTCTTCCAAGCCTAGGGACTGGAATCATGGATGCATAATCTTTTCTATGAACTGTAGGAAACACTCCTCTCCCCTGTCAGGGAGTAATATAGGACGTCGTTCTGAAAAAGAAAAAAGAAGAAGGAAACAGTGATGCCCCCCTTGGTTAGGCTGAAATCAAAGATAAGACTTTCTCCCTTTTCTTGTTGCTTCCCATTTTTAAAGGCCTTATCAAAATCCTGCTTCCATAGCACAGAGCCTGGCATATAGGAGGCACTTAAATTTTGAATGAACGAATGATTGATTGTTGTACTCTTTGACTGATCTCTCCAGTAGCCAACTGGAAACTTGACGAGGAACATGACCATCTTTTCTTCTTATTTCTTGCTCACCAAAAATGTCATAAATACATAACAGATACTTGTTAAACAAATGAATGTATGCATCCAGATATCTGAATTGCTACAAAACTAATTATAAAATAATCTTCAAACAGTCCAAAACTTGGCTGCTTCTTCAGCAACATCATCTAAGATTTAAAAAAGAAAAGAGAAAAAAAGCTAATGGGCCAGATGTGGTGGTTCATGCCAGTGATCCCAGCATTTTGGGAGGTCAAGGTGAGAGGATTGCTTGAGCCCAGGAGTTTGAGACCAGCCTGGACCACATAGCAAGACCGTATCTCTACTTAAAAAAAATTAGCCAGTCGTGGTGGCGTGCCTGTAGTCCCAGCTACTTGGGGGACTAAAGCAGGAGGATGGCTTGAGCCCAGGAGGTCAAGGCTGCTGTGAGCTATGATTGTGCCATTGCACTACAGCCTGGATGACAGAGCGAGACGCTGTCTTAAAAAAAAAAACCTGCTAATGGATTCCCAGGCACCACCTTAGACTTACTGGACTATAAACTCTAGGGATGGGTTCCAGATTCTCTATTTTAACCCCTAATCCTTCACCCCCGGCCAGTGATTCTGATGTAACCACCCTTACAGAAGATTATGGTACAGAACTTGAGGACCACTGATTTTCCTATCCTATCCCAGGATCCCATTGCATTCTTTTCTGTTTGTTTGTTTCTGAAGTGGCCTCTTGGCTGCTCTATGGGTGATCTTATCTGTGAGTATACACTATTTCACGCTGATAAGCCACCCTGACTCTCCAGCAGCTCCCCCTGGCTTTAATCCTATTAATAAACCTGTCCCCTGGCCTCCGAAGATGTGCCGTTTATCTTGCCCATTAACGCTGCAGCAAGCAGCTTTTCCTTGCTTTCTACCACAACTCAGTTTTATTACAAAGTTCTGCTCTCTTTTAGACAAATAGACTTGATGCTCACACTTTCAATCACCAGGTCCTTGCTGGCCAAATGGCTCATCCTGTGTTTTTATGGGGCTCTAGAGAGTCCACCATATTGTAGAAGTAGCAACTGGAGAAGGAATTAGCATTGGATCATCCCCTTTGATGGAAGACTCTGTGGTAGGTATGCTACAGGCATTTAATTGTATGCCAATTTAATTTTTATGCCATTTTATGCCAACGGGTATTGTTATCCCACTTTTCAGGTGAAAAAACTGAGGTCAGAGAAATTAAGTAAATACCCTGAATATCAGGATTTAAACCCAAGTTTGTAAAATTCCAGAGTCCCATTGTGGAGCCTGGGAGGGCTTGGGATGTAGAGGTGTTTGAACCCCAGACCATGGGAGACTGGGGAGCATCAGGATTGGGGTTCTAGGCAGGCCCAGTCGGTAGGTTGGGCTGACCAGCAGCCATCAAATGCCAAAGAAAGAAAAATTCAGTTTCAAAAGGTAGAAGCAGGCATTGTAGGAATGGCTCAAAGCATCAAGTTCAAAGGAAGCCGGACAAGATGCTGGAACTAGATCTGATCTGGGGGGATGGACCCTCGGCCAGGAGGGACTGAGCGGATGAGCTGGGAGGGGCTGGCTGAGGATTGAAAGAAACTTACAAAAGGGCTCCTGATCCTCTGCCTGTGGGAAGGAAAGACCAGCCTAGGGCACTTGGGCAGTGGGTCTGCAAGCTGATCTGGATCATAATTTGTCACCAGCTAAGCTTGCCATTTAATGCAATCATTCAACAAGCATTGATTGAGTCCCTCCTGTGTGCTGGAGATGCCGGGTGCTGAGAAAACAAGGCAGCAAAGGTCCCCGCTATTTTGGAACATATGTAATACTCTATTAATAATCATTATCATAGCAACCAACAGTCATTCAGCACTTAAGTGCTAGGCACTGTTTTAATTACTTTACATATATTAATACATTCAATCTTAACAACTACCCTATGAGGCAAGTACTATTATTATCGTTACTTCACAATTGAGAATGCGTTTGTTTGGAGAAGTCATGCCGCATGTACGTTGGAGAGAGGCTGGGTAGGGACTGGGGGCTGGTGGCCATTGGCTTCTGATCCATTGGGCTCTGTAGCCTCCCATGTGGAGGTCACTTGCCATTTCTCTCAGCCTCCTTCAATAGCTTTTGATAACTTCCAGTTTCATTTATCACGTTTTGTACTCTTAATTGTTCTCAAAGGCATTTCTCAAACAGTCTGCTTTTTAAAATGTAAAGCACTTAATTGGCCTCTGTGGTGAAAAGGCAGGCACCTGCATTTTCTAGAATGTCATCTGTATGCAAATTTCCAAATAGCCCAGTAGTCATTCCGCTGCATGAAAACCAGGGGTCCACGGAGACCCACTCCTAGCTTCCTCGCTGACCCACCCCTGCTCCTGTGACCTGAGATATTGATTTGGCATCTGTTCAATGGTTCAGTTCAATATGACATGCTTTTCTTTTCTTTCTTCCTAAGTGCCCAACACAGTGTGGGTGCCCAAAGGATAAGAAGCAAGGAATCTGCCTTCGAGAAGTCTGCAGTCTAGCCATGGAGACGAGACGTACCCAGGATGAAATACGAGTGAAATACAGCAATGCATAATTAAGTACTAAATCTATGGCGAGCTATGGGATTGCCAGACGCTGCGCAGGTTCAAAGAGGGGAAGTGATAGCATGGATTTCTCGAAGGAGAGAGGTGAGCTAGGTTTTGAAAGATATGGATAGGTGGAAGTAAAATGGAGACATTTCAGGCAAGAGACCTGCAACGGCAAAAGCCTAGTGGTCAGGGAATGGCTTGACTTCTAAAAATCAAGGAGATTGCATTTCCTGGAGTGAAGGCTTTTAGTGGTGTATAGATGGTAAAAAGCCTTCAACGCTACTCCAACAGTAACAATACCTAATATTCAAGTGCTTGAAATGTGCAAAGCACCATTTCAACTCTCCATTTTGATCCTCAAGACACTTAATAAAGTTTGTGGTGTCTTCATTGTACTTTGTGGAAACTGAATTTTAGAAAGCTGATGTAACTTGCCTCAAGCAACAGTGTAATGCCAGAGGTGGAATTTGAACCTAGGCAGTCCAATGTTACCCTCCAAGCTATGTTATATTCCTAATATTGCTTCACATTTTCCAGACGAGGAAAAAAGACTCAGGGATGAAGTTAGCTCTTCTTGGTTGCAGACAACAGAACCCATTCAAGCTAGTTTAAACAGAAAGAAATTTATTCAGTGCCACAAGGGAGCACGCAGACTCTCTCAAAGGGCTAAAAGTTGGCCTTGCCAGAAACCCCACTGCAGGGCTGGTCTTTGCAGATCCCACTCTTGCCGCCTCTGGGCATGGGCACCAAGCTCTTGTTACTGACTCTAAACACAGTTCTGATGCCCTGAGAGCCACCTGCCTCCATTGCCACCATTGCCAGACAGATGGGCACTACATGGTGCCATCTTCCTCACATGTTGGGCTTCTGAATTGATATTTCACATAAGCACACCTGATTCTCAGAGAATTAGATGAGCGAGTTTTGGGGCTGCCCTTTTGGGGAGGCAGGACTCGTCAGTGGGAAATGCCCCTGACATAGGAAAGCTATTGTCCAAGAAGTGCCATGCAGCTGGGAAACATGACATTTTTTCCATAATGTTAATAAATGCCTGAGCTGGCCTCCAGGCCTGGGCGTCTGGCTCCAGGGACCATGCTTATAATGACTATACCATGACTTGCAAATAATAGTCCCTGGGGTCTGAGGCTGGGCTGGCTAAAAGAGAATCACCTGGGAAGTTTATTAAAAACACAGGGTCCCAGGCCTCTCCTCCAGAGATTCTGATTCAGTGAGTCCAATCAAGGTCTGGGGATTTGCATTTCCCAAAACCCTTCCAACCATTCTGATGTGTAGCCAGACTTAGGAGTCAAGACATTGCATCATATTCTCAGTGACACTTTTCTTAAATATGCTTTACATATTAAGGCTGTAGTTCTCAACTGGGGACAATTTTCACCCCCCTCCTTAGGGGAACACTTGCTGGAGTACAGCAGCATGATCTCGGCTCACTGCAACCTCTGCTCCTGGGTTCAAGTAATTCTCCTGCCTCAGCCTCCCAAGCAGTTGAGACTACAGGTGCGCACCACCACACCCAGCTAATTTTTGTATTTTTTGTAGAGATGGGGTTTCGCCCTATTGGCCAGGCTGGTCTCGAACTCCTGACCTCGTGATCCACCCACCTTGTCCCCCCAAAGTGCTCAGATTATAGGCGTAAGCCACCGCGCCCGGCCCAGAGATACTCTTAAACATCCTACAGTGCACAGGGACATACTGCCAAAACACAGAATTATTCAACTCCACATATCAATAGAGTGAAGGCTGAGAAACCTTGTATTATAGGGTGCTCAATTTTGCTGAGACCTCACAGCATCATTCTCTCTATAGGTGTTATGCTCCTGTTAAGACAGAATGGCTTGTAAGAGCTTTGGAGATCCCAGTCCCTTTAAATCTTGACCATTTGAAACATAACCCCAGTGTTCCTGTGCCATTTCATGGAGAGAAAAGTTTTCAGAGCAATGTCACTGTGACCACTTGGGGTCCTCTGTTCTCTGGCTCTTAAATTCCACCTGCTCTCACTATGACTCGGTATCTGATAAAAGCCCTGGGAAAGTCACTGCCGTTGCAGTCCTCAGCCCTCTTGATAATAAAGTTTCAGGGAGGTGGCATAGGGTAGTGGTTTTAAGCTTGGGCTTTAAAGGAAGATCTGAGTTAGAAACCCAGCTGTGCCACTTACCACTCTTGGGCAAGTTATTTAACCTCCCCAAGACTATTTCCTCCTTTGTAAAATGGAAATAGTGACAATGCTTACTTACCTGGACTGTGGTGTGGATGCAAGGAGAGAATCACATGTCTCAGTCAGCTCTTGCTGCAATAGCACCATGTAACGAACATCCTCAGAATTTCAGTGGCATACCACAATAACTATATATTTCCTGTGCATGTATCGGCAGGTTGGCTATAGTTTGGCTGACCTAGGCTGAGCTTGCCTCTAACCCTGTGGATTGGTGAAGGCTTGTTCTACGTATCTCTCATGTTTCTTGGACCAGCCGCTACCCAACACTTATTCTTTATAGAGTAAAAGGAAGAAGCTCAAGAGGGCAAGCCCAAGCAAACCAGCACATGTCAAACTTTCATTCACAACAACATTTGCTTTTATCCCACTGGCCAAAGCAAGTCACATGGCCAAAACTCGGATTGATGGGACTAGGAAGTATACCTTGACTACAGTAAGAAGGAGAGAGGAACAATAATCTAAATTACTCATGTATAGCGAGGGTTCTAGAAATGTTTTCTGTTGACCTTAATGCTGGGAGTCATTATTTGAGCTAGCTTAGTCTTTGTTCTTCCCTAACCTGGTGCTCTAACCTCTATCTTGATCTATGTATGCATTAGCTTCAACCTCTTCCCTGTGAACCAGTCTCAGATCTGTTCCTCTTGTCCTTCCAGGGATCTCAGTTTCTTCTTCTGCACCTTCATGTTGAGTTGTGTAAATAAGCAGCTCATCTTCTGCTGCTTCCTGGTACCCTATCACCAGTTGGTGTAGTTGATTTGAATTCACTCTGGACTTGGTTTATTGAAACTTCTCCACAGTCACTTCCTCTCTTTTTTACTTATCTTAGGTTCTTCCTGTCTTTGTAGGAACTGGTCAACCAGAAAACCTTTCTATTTATTTTCTTAAATTTTTAAAATTTTTAATTATTGTGAACACATAGTGAGTGTATATATATTTATGGAGTACATGAGATGTTTTGATGCAGGCATGCAATGTGAAATAAGCACCTCATGGATAATGGGGTATGTATCCCCTCAAGCACTTATCCTTTGAGTTACAAACAATCCAATTATACTCTTTAAGTTACTTTATAATGTACAATTAAGTTATTGTTGACTATAGTCACCCTATTGTGTTATCAAATAGTAGATCTTATTCATTCTTTGTAGTTATTTCTTTTTGTACCCATTAACCATCCCCACTTCCTCTCTAGACCCTCAATACCCTTCCCAGCCTCTGATAACTATGCTTCTACTTTCTATGTCCATGAGTTCAATTGTTTTAATTTTTAGATCCTACAAATAAATGAGAACATGTGATGTTTGTCTTTCTGTGCCTGGTTTATTTCACTTAACATAATGATCTTCGGTTCCATCCATGTAGTAGCAAATGACTGGATCTCATTTTTTTTTATGGTGGCATAGTACTCCATTGTGTATATGTACCACATTTTCTGTATCCAGTTATCTGCTTATAGACCCTTAGGTTGCTTCCAAATCTGGCTATTGTGAACAGTGCTGCGACAAACACAGGAGTGCAGATATCTCTTTGATATACTGATTTCCTTTCTTTTGGGTGTATACCCAGTAGTGAGATTTCTGGATCATATGGTAGCTCAATTTTTAGGTTTTTGAGGGACCTCCAAGCTGTTCTCCATAGTGCTTGTACAAATTTACATTCCCACAAACAGTGTAGTACGATGGTTCTTTTTTCTCCACATCCTCACCAGCATTTGTTATTACCTGTCTTGTGGATATAAGTCATTTTGATTGGGATAAGATAATATGTCATTGTAATTTTGATTTTCATTTCTCTGATGCTTAATGATACTGAGCACGTTTTCATATGCCTGTTTGCCATTTTCAGGTCTTCTTTTGAGAAACAGGTATTCAAATCTTTTGCTCATTTTTTTGGATCAGATTACTAGATTTTTTTCCTGTAGAGTTGTTTGAGCTCCTTATATATTCTGGTTATTAATCCCTTGTCAGATGGGTAGTTTGGAAATACTTTTTCCCATTCTGTGAGTGTCTTTCACTTTGTTGATTGTATCCTTCGCGTGCAGAAGCTTTTTAACTTGATATGGTTCCATTTGTCTGTTTTTGCTTTGGTTGCCTGTGCTTGTGGGGTATTTCTTGAGAAATTTTTTCCCAGACCAATGTCCTGAAGATATTTCCCAAAGTTTTCTTGTAGTAGTTTCATAGTTTGAGGTCTCAGATTTAAATCTTTAATCCATTTTGATTTGATTTTTGTATGTGGCAAGAGATAAGGATCTAGTTTCATTCCCCTGCATATGGATATCCAGTTTTCCCAGCACTGTTTATTGAAGAGACTGTCTTTTCGCCGGTGTACGTTATTGACACCTGTGTAAAAAAATCAGTTCACTGTAGGTGTGGATTTGTTTCTGGGTTCTCTATTCTGTTCCATTGGTCTGTGTGTCTGTTTTTGTGCCAGTACCATACTATTTTGGTTACTGTAGCTCTGTAGTAAAATTTGAAGTCAGATAATGTGATTTCCCCAGTTGTTTTTGTTATTGTTGTTGTTTGTTTGTTTCTTTTTGCTTAGGATAACTTTGGCTATTCTGGGTCTTTTGTGGTTCTATATAAATTTTAGCATAGCTTTTTCTATTTTTCTGAAGAATATTGTTGGTACTCTGATAAAGATTGCGTTGAATGTGTAGATTGCTTTGGGTAGTATAAATATGTTAGCAACATTAATTCTTCCAATCCATGAACATGAGATATATTTTCATTTTTTGGTGTACCCTACAATTTCTTTCATCAGTGTTTTATAGTTTTTATTATAGATATCTTTCACTTCTTTGGTGAAGTCAATTCTTGGTATTTAATTTTATGTGTATCTATCGTAAATTGGATTACTTTTTTAAATTTATTTTTTACATTGTTCACTATTGGCATATAGAAATGCTACTGATTTTTGTTTGTTGATTTCGTATCCTGCAATGTTACTGAATTTGTTTATCTATCAGTTCTGATAGATTTTTGTAGAGTCTTGAGTTTGTTTTCAAATATAAGATAATATCATCTGCAAACAAGGATAGTTTGACTTCTTCCTTTCCACTTTGAATGTCCTTTATATCCTTCCCTTGTCTGATTGCTGTAGCTAGGACTTCCAGTACTGTATTAAATAATAGTGGTGAAAGTAGGCATCCTTGTCATACTCCAGATCTTATAGAAAAGGCTTTACATTTTTCCACGTTCAGTATGATACTAGCTGTGCGTCTGTCATATATAGCTTTTATTATGTTGAGATATATTTCTTCTATACCCAGTTTTTTGAAGATTTTTAATTATGAAGGATGTTGAGTTTTATCAAATGCTTTTCAGCATCAATTGAAATGATCATGTGGTTTTTATCCTTCATTCTGTTGATATGATGTATCACATTGATTGATTTGCATTTGTTGAACCATCCTTGCATCCCAGGGATAAATCCCACTTGATCATGATGCATGATCTTTCTAAGGTATTGTTTAATTTAGTTTAATAGTATTTTGTGAGAATTTTTGCATTAATATTTATCAGAGATATTGGCCTGTACTTTTCTTTTTTTATTATTTATTTATTTATTATTATTATACTTTAGGTTTTAGGGTATATGTGCGCAATGTGCAGGTTAGTTACATATGTATACATGTGCCATGCTGGTGCGCTGCACCCACTAACTCGTCATCTAGCATTAGGTATATCTCCCAATGCTATCCCTCCCCCCTCCCCCCACCCCAGAACAGTCCCCAGAGTGTGATGTTCCCCTTCCTGTGTCCATGTGTTCTCATTGTTCAATTCCCACCTATGAGTGAGAATATGCGGTGTTTGGTTTTTTGTTCTTGTGATAGTTTACTGAGAATGATGATTTCCAATTTCGTCCATGTCCCTACAAAGGACATGAACTCATCATTTTTTATGGTTGCATAGTATTCCATGGTGTATATGTGCCACATTTTCTTAATCCAGTCTATCATTGTTGGACATTTGGGTTGGTTCCAAGTCTTTGCTATTGTAAATAATGCCGAAATAAACATACATGTGCATGTGTCTTTATAGCAGCATGATTTATAGACCTTTGGGTATATACCCAGTAATGGGATGGCTGGGTCAAATGGTATTTCTAGTTCTAGATCCCTGAGGAATCGCCACACTGACTTCCACAAGGGTTGAACTAGTTGACAGTCCCAGCAACAGTGTCAAAGTGTTCCTATTTCTCCACATCCTCTCCAGCACCTGTTGTTTCCTGACTTTTTAATGATTGCCATTCTAACTGGTGTGAGATGGTATCTCATTGTGGTTTTGATTTGCATTTCTCTGATGGCCAGTGATGGTGAGCATTTTTTCATGTGTTTTTTGGCTGCATATATGTCTTCTTTTGAGAAGTGTCTGTTCATGTCCTTCGCCCACTTTTTGATGGGTTTGTTTGTTTTTTTCTTGTAAATTTGTTTGAGTTCTTTGTAGATTCTGGATATTAGCCCTTTGTCAGATGAGTAGGTTGTGAAAATTTTCTCCCATTTTGTAGGTTGCCTGTTCACTCTGATGGTAGTTTCTTTTGCTGTGCTGAAGCTCTTTAGTTTAATTAGATCCCATTTGTCGATTTTGGCTTTTGTTGCCATTGCTTTTGGTGTTTTAGACATGAAGTCCTTGCCCATGCCTATGTCCTGAATGGTAATGCCTAGGTTTTCTTCTAGAGTTTTTATGGTTTTAGGTCTAACATTTCAGTCTTTAATCCATCTTGAATTGATTTTTGTATAAGGTGTTAAGGAAGGGATCCAGTTTCAGCTTTCTACATATGGCTAGCCAGTTTTCCCAGCACCATTTATTAAACAGGGAATCCTTTCCCCATTGCTTGTTTTTCTCAGGTTTGTCAAAGATCAGATAGTTGTAGATATGCGGCGTTATTTCTGAGGGCTCTGTTCTGTTCCATTGATCTATATCTCTGTTTTGGTACCAGTACCATGCTGTTTTGGTTACTGTAGCCTTGTAGTATAGTTTGAAGTCAGGTAGTGTGATGCCTCCAGCTTTGTTCTTTTGGCTTAGGATTGACTTGGCGATGCGGGCTCTTTTTTGGTTGCATATGAACTTTAAAGTAGTTTTTTCTAATTCTGTGAAGAAAGTCATTGGTAGCTTGATGGGGATGGCATTGAATCTGTAAATTACTTTGGGCAGTATGGCCATTTTCACGATATTGATTCTTCCTACCCATGAGCATGGAATGTTCTTCCATTTGTTTGTATCCTCTTTTATTTCGTTGAGCAGTGGTTTGTAGTTCTCCTTGAAGAGGTCCTTCACGTCCCTTGTAAGTTGTATTCCTAGGTATTTTATTGTCTTTGAAGCAATTGTGAATGGGAGTTCACTCATGATTTGGCTCTCTGTTTGTCTGTTGTTGGTGTATAAGAATGCTTGTGATTTTTGTACATTGATTTTGTATCCTGAGACTTTGCTGAAGTTGCTTATCAGCTTAAGGAGATTTTGGGCTGAGACAATGGGGTTTTCTAGATATACAATCATGTCATGTGCAAACAGGGACAATTTGACTTCCTCTTTTTCTAATTGAATACCCATTATTTCCTTCTCCTGCCTAATTGCCCTGGCCAGAACTTCCAAGACTATGTTGAATAGGAGTGGTGAGAGAGGGCATCCCTGTCTTGTGCCAGTTTTCAAAGGGAATGCTTCCAGTTTTTGCCCATTCAGTATGATATTGGCTGTGGGTTTGTCATAGATAGTTCTTATTATTTTGAGATACATCCCATCAATACCCAATTTATTGAGAGTTTTTAGCATGAAGGGTTGTTAAATTTTGTCAAAGGCCTTTTCTGCATCTATTGAGATAATCATGTGGTTTTTGTCTTTGGTTCTGTTTATATGCTGGGTTACATTTATTGATTTGCGCATATTGAACCAGCCTTGCATCCCAGGGATGAAGCCCACTTGATCATGGTGGATAAGCTTTTTGATGTGTTGCTGGATTCGGTTTGCCAGTATTTTATTGAGGATTTTTGCATCAATGTTCATCAAGGATATTGGTCTAAAATTCTCTTTTTTGGTTGTGTCTCTTGCCCAGCTTTGGTATCAGGATGATGCTGGTCTCATAAAATGAGTTAGGGAGGATTCCCTCTTTTTCTATTGATTGGAATAGTTTCAGAAGGAATGGTACCAGTTCCTCCTTGTACCTCTGGTAGAATTCAGCTGTGAATCCATCTGG
This sequence comes from Pongo pygmaeus, assembly GCF_028885625.2. Lineage (NCBI taxonomy): Eukaryota > Metazoa > Chordata > Mammalia > Primates > Hominidae > Pongo > Pongo pygmaeus. The sequence goes on from NC_072391.2 coordinate 18,915,045, forward strand.
TCCTGGACTCTTTTTGGTTGGTAAGCTATTGATTATTGCCACAATTTCAGCTCCTGTTATTGGTCTATTCAGGGATTCAACTTCTTCCTGGTTTAGTCTTGGGAGAGTGTATGTGTCAAGGAATTTATCCATTTCTTCTAGATTTTCTAGTTTATTTGCATAGAGGTGTTTGTAGTTTTCTCTGATGGTAGTTTGTATTTCTGTGGGATCGGAGGTGATTCCCCTTTATCATTTTTTATTGCATCTATTTGATTCTTCTCTCTTTTTTTCTTTATTAGTCTTGCTAGCGATCTATCAATTTTGTTGATCCTTTCAAAAAACCAGCTCCTGGATTCATTAATTTTTTGAAGGGTTTTTTGTGTCTCTATTTCCTTCAGTGCTGCTCTGATTTTAGTTATTTCTTGCCTTCTGCTAGCTTTTGAATGTGTTTGCTCTTGCTTTTCTAGTTCTTTTAATTGTGATGTTTGGGTGTCAATTTTGGATCTTTCCTGCTTTCTCTTGTGGGCATTTAGTGCTATAAATTTCCCTCTACACACTGCTTTGAATGTGTCCCAGAGATTCTGGTATGTTGTGCCTTTGTTCTCATTGGTTTCAAAGAACACCTTTATTTCTGCCTTCATTTCGTTATGTATCCAGTAGTCATTCAGGAGCAGGTTGTTCAGTTTCCATGTAGTTGAGCGGTTTTGAGTGAGATTCTTAATCCTGAGTTCTAGCTTGATTGCATTGTGATCTGAGAGATAGTTTGTTATAATTTCTGTTCTTTTACATTTGCTGAGGAGAGCTTTACTGCCAAGTGTGTGGTCAATTTTGGAATAGGTGTGGTGTGGTGCTGAAAAAAATGTATATTCTGTTGATTTGGGGTGGAGAGTTCTGTAGATGTCTATTAGGTCTGCTTGGTGCAGAGCTGAGTTCAATTCCTGGATATCCTTGTTGACTTTCTGTCTTGTTGATCTGTCTAATGTTGACAGTGGGGTGTTAAAGTCTCCCATTATTAATGTGTGGGAGTCTAAGTCTCTTTGTAGGTCACTCAGGACTTGCTTTATGAATCTGGGTGCTCCTGTATTTGGTGCATATATATTTAGGATAGTTAGCTCTTCTTGTTGAATTGATCCCTTTACCATTATGTAATGGCCTTCTTTGTCTCTTTTGATCTTTGTTGGTTTAAAGTCTGTTTTATCAGAGACTAGGATTGCAACCCCTGCCTTTTTTTGCTTCCATTTGCTTGGTAGATCTTCCTCCATCCTTTTATTTTGAGCCTATGTGTGTCTCTGCACGTGAGATGGGTTTCCTGAATACAGCACACTGATGGGTCTTGACTCTTTATCCAATTTGCCAGTGTGTGTCTTTTAATTGGAGCATTTAGTCCATTTACATTTAAAGTTAATATTGTTATGTGTGAAGTTGATCCTGTCATTATGATGTTAACTGGTTATTTTGCTCGTTAGTTGATGCAGTCTTTTCCTAGTCTCGATGGTCTTTACATTTTGGCATGATTTTGCAGTGGCTGGTACCGGTTGTTCCTTTCCATGTTTAGTGCTTCCTTCAGGAGCTCTTTTAGGGCAGGCCTGGTGGTGACAAAATCTCTCAGCATTTGCTTGTATTTAAAGTATTTTATTTCTCCTTCACTTATGAAGCTTAGTTTGGCTGGATATGAAATTCTGGGTTGAAAATTCTTTTCTTTAAGAATGTTGAATATTGGCCCCCACTCTCTTCTGGCTTGTAGAGTTTCTGCCGAGAGATCCGCTGTTAGTCTGATGGGCTTCCCTTTGAGGGTAACCCGACCTTTCTCTCTGGCTGCCCTTAACATTTTTTCCTTCATTTCAACTTTGGTGAATCTGACAATTATGTGTCTTGGAGTTGCTCTTCTCGAGGAGTATCTTTGTGGTGTTCTCTGTATTTCCTGAATCTGAATGTTGGCCTGCCTTGCTCGAATGGGGAAGTTCTGGATAATATCCTGCAGAGTGTTTTCCAACTTGGTTCCATTCTCCCCGTCACTTTCAGGTACACCAATCAGACATAGATTTGGTCTTTTCACATAGTCCCATATTTCTTGGAGGCTTTGCTCATTTCTTTTTATCCTTTTTTCTCTAAACTTCCCTTCTTGCTTCAATTCATTCATTTCATCTTCCATCGCTGATACCCTTTCTTCCATTTGATCACATCAGCTCCTGAGGCTTCTGCATTCTTCACGTAGTTCTCGAGCCTTGGTTTTCAGCTCCATCAGCTCCTTTAAGCACTTCTCTGTATTGGTTATTCTAGTTATACATTCTTCTACATTTTTTTCAAGGTTTTCAACTTCTTTGCTTTTGGTTTGAATATCCTCCCATAGCTCGGAGTAATTTGATCATCTGAAGCCTTCTTCTCTCAGCTCGTCAAAGTCATTCTCCGTCCAGCTTTGTTCCATTGCTGGTGAGGAACTGCGTTCCTTTGGAGGAGGAGAGGCGCTCTGCTTTTTAGAGTTTCCAGTTTTTCTGTTCTGTTTTTTCCCCATCTTTGTGGTTTTATCTACTTTTGGTCTTTGATGATGGTGATGTACAGATGGGTTTTTGGTGTGGATGTCTTTTCTGTTTGTTAGTTTTCCTTCTAACAGACAGGACCCTCAGCTGCAGGTCTGTTGGAGTACCCGGCCGTGTGGCCTGTACTTTTCTTGTTTGATGTGTTTTTGTCTGTTTTTGGGATCAGGATTGGTATTAGTTCTTTAAATGTTTGATAGAATTCAGCAGTTAAGCCATCAGAACTGGGCTTTTCTTTAGTGGGGGACTTTTTATGAAGGCTTTGATCTTGTTAGTTGTTATTGGTCTGTTCAGATTTTGGATTTCTCAGGAAACCTTTCTGAATGGGTTCAGCCTTCAGAAATCTATTCTTGGCATCATTATTCTTTTCCTTGCTCTGATTGTTGAACTGTTCTTTTGTAGGGTGGCTACCCTCTTTCCATGAATTGATCTGGGCATGTGGACAAGGCTCAGAAATCAACAGGGTTCTTAGGCAATATTTGATGGTATTAAGATTTTTCAATAATGATTATTTATATCCCCAACAAATGACAAAGAATAGATTTCTGTATATAGAGAAGTGATATAGCACTGTGTTTAAGCACATAGGCTTGTGAGCATTAGTTCTCAATCTTGGCTACACCTTATAATTGCTGAGAACATTTAGGAAATACTGATGCCTGAGTCCCACACTCAAGGATTCAAATTTAATTGGTTTGGGGCATGGCCTGGACATCAGGATTTTAAAAGCTTCTCATGATTCTAACATGCAAAGTTGGAAAGTGCTGCTTTAGAGTAGGTCAAAATTTATTTTTAAACCTTGGCTTTGCACTTAGGAGCTACAGCTTGGTCAACTACTCAGTCTGTTTGAACCTAATGTCCTCGCCTGTAAAATGAGGCTGATAATATGCACTATCCTGGGTTATGTAAAATAGAATCAACTGGCCATATAACAAGCATGTACTGAGCATCATTGTATTCCTTTAAAATGGAATTTTGTTTTATTTATGAGAGGTAGTTTCATTAATGAAAATTAAGGCAGTATAGAAAATGAGAGAAAGAGAAAAAATACTCTGAGTTCTACTCCTGAAACTTTTCATGTGTTGCCTTTAATTTTGGGGCTTTTTCATGCCGCATATATTTTTATTTTTCTTTTAACGAAGGTGGAAATCATCGTGAAATGCAGTTTATACCCTGCTTTTCTTCACTCAACTGTTATGTTGATGAGGCAATAATCATAATTTCAAATTTGCTAAGGTTTCAGAATACTGAATGTTGTACAAAGTTAAGTTGGAGCTCCTGGATTGAGAGTCACAGAGAGTTGTTGGCCTCTCTTCTTGTAATTTTCCTGGTGACAGTTTGGTCCCTAAGAGGCTGTCTTTGCACACTCCGGAGCTCTGTGTTCAGGGATCAGCCCCGAGGGCAGGTGTGCACCAGTCTAAGCTGACTTTTCATCTGGAAAATCCTGCTGCTCTTTGCATTACAGGAGGGATGCAATCTACCAAATATGTTGCTATTTTTATGAGGGATTAAATTTTACTGGGATAAGAGCATCTCTTCTCTGTTGCCACTGTGCAGGGATGTCTGCATTCACCCCATTCTGTCACCAGCCCAGTTTTCCTTCCATGTCCCAAGGCTCCCACCCTTCATTTCCAATCATACAAACAGTGTCTTGACTCAAGGCAGAAAGAAGCGGTCCTATTTTCTGTCCAGTCACGCTCACCTACACACCTAGGCCCTTCTGGAGTTTAAGGGTTGTTGAAGAGACAGTGTGATGGATGGAGAAGATAGTGATCTTTGGGATGTAGCAGCCCAGATTTTGAATCTAAGATCTGTAGCAGCCCAGATTTTGAATCTAAGATCTGCAACTTGATGTTTGACCTTCAGAGAGTTGCTAAACACGTCAAGCCTCCATTTTCTCGCCTTCAAAAAGGGAAACAAGGTGGCAGTCTACCTCACAGAATTGTGTGAAGGTTAACAATGAACTCATTCATCCATTCAAAAATATTTATTGAGCACCTGTTATGTGCCATGCACTGGGTTAGGTGCTGGGAATATGGATGAGCAAAAGCCAGAAGGTTCATACCTGTGTGGAATTTGCAGCTTGGCGGGGTGGGGGGTGGGGGTGCAGATAGGAGATGCTTAAAGCACAGATTACAATCCTGTGTGGTTCAGGTTTTGATGAGAGGCGCAAGATACTCTAGAAGTGCACTGCAATGATACCTGATTTGGTTTGGGAGGGGTGGGATTTAAAAAAATCAATACAGTGAAGTGAGCTGATGTGGCAAATTAATTCTCACTGCTTCTCTTTAACTACAAAGAAGTGTTGGGTAAAAGAAGTGTAGCTGAGCTTGGAAAAAAGAAGGGAGAGCTTCAAGCAGCAGAAAGAAAGAGGAAATGAAAAGCTACAGTAATGAACAGGAGCTTCAGCTCAGCAGTCCCAGGCGTGTCTTGTGTGTGCATAGCTCCCGGCTTCACGCGGAACTTACCCACCAGGGAAATGGGAACTCAAAACTTTCCCCCTGCTGGCTTAAGAGTGCAGCGAGGAAGCTGAACTTGTGTCTGGGGACTTAGGTGGGAAAAGTGTCCTCTGTGAGCAGCTGAAATCACATGGGGCCCTGTGGGTGGAGGTTCTGACTTTTCCCATTACAAGGTGAGGGAACTGAAAGTGGAGAGATTCATGCAGAAACTGGGGGCGCACCTGAGATCACGCGCGGAGCCCCTCCCTGCCCCAGGGCACCCTGCCTGTGCTGCGCTGGGAGCCTTTGTGCAGGCTGCCTCCTCTGCTAGAGGGCTCGCTCCCTCTCCCCATCACGGTCATTGCCTCTCCCAACTGCCGGCTGGCTTCACTGGCCAGTATCTTGACTCCAGTGTCATTTCCTCTGAGAGGTTTTCCAAGATTTGATCAGGGGCTCCCATTCTGCTTTCCAGATTCATGCCTTTCCCCATTCATAGCCCTTGCCACAAACACAATTTAATAATTGTGTCATTTTTGTTACATGACTGCCCCTGCCCCTCACTGAACTGTTAGATTATAAAAGTAGGAACCACGCACATCTGTGTCTGTTTAACTACATTTTATTATTTCCCAGATAGTGCCGCCTGGCATATAGTTCCCAAGAAATAAATAGTGAGTGAATGAATGAATGAATGAATGAACTTGTTAACCCTCAATGAACATGGCCACTGCTCCTATTTCCTACCAATCCCACCTGGAAATAAAACAGTAACAATTTATTATTTATTTATTTACAATTTCCTTCACAACCTGTAGTTATTGGAGAGTGAAAATATGTACTCTAGGCTGGGCGCAGTGGCTCATGCCTGTAATCCTAGCACTTTGGGAGGCCGAGGCGGGTGGATCATGAGGTCAGGAGTTTGAGACCAGCCTGGCCAAGATGGTGAAACCCCGTCTCTACTAAAAATACAAAAATTAGCCGGGCGTGGTGGCACATGCCTGTAGTCCCAGCTACTTGGGAGGCTGAGGCAGGAGAATCTCTTGAACCCAGGAGGCAGAGGTTGTGGTGAGCGGAGATCGTGCCATTGCACTCCAGTCTGGGCAACAAGAGCGAAACTCTGTCTTAAAAAAAAAAAAAAAAGAAAATTTGTACTCTACTATGGCAGTGGTGCTCAAACTATAGTGTCCATCAATGTCACCAGGAAGGCTTGGTAAGACACAGATCTCTGGCCTCCACTCCCAGAGTTTCTGACTCAGTAGGCCTGGGCTGGGACCCAGGATTTGCATTTCTCACACCTTCCCAGGTACTGTTGATGCTGAGGTCCGTGGACCACACTTTGAGAACCACTGCTGTACAGCATCATGATTTTGATTTATGGGATTTTCAAGTCAGAGCTATCAAATACACTACCAATGACACTATAGCTTTATGTCCTTAAAAGACATCATACATGGGTGATGAACATGACCCATGCCTGATGACACAGAAGTGCTTTTCCTGGGAAAAGTGGGCTTTCTGTTTCCCTTGTAAATAGGGGAGAAATTGGAAGGGCTCAAAGATCGGGCTCTGGAGTCAGATCTGCCTGGGTTGCAACTTTTGCCACTTCCTGCGAGTGCTAAATCTTGTGAATGTTATGGAACCTCTCTCAGTTTCCTAATCTCCAAAATGGGATGAATTATAGGATCTGCTTCCCAGGGTGGTTGAACAGTAAAGATGTTTTGACAGCACCTGGTGCATAGTGAGTACTCTCCAAATGTTAGTTTTCATGGGGAAAGTAAGGCATATCTAATAGCATTTGCCTGAAGGTGTTTATACACACTGTCTCATTTAAGTCTTCCAGCAATGCTTTGAAATAGGTATTATTAGCCCTATTTTATAAGGGAGGAAACCGAGGCACTGAGAGGGTAAGTGATTTAAGAATGCATATACAGGAAAAACATGTAGGGTTGCACTACACTCCGTTTTTCTGGCAATGCCTGTCCTCCTGGGACCACCAGGAAGCAGGTGTCTTGGAGGGACCGACAGCCCCCACAGCATGGAGGGGGGTGTTCCTGTCCATCCCATCGGACCGGGGCCACTCATCTCCTAGTCAATTTCCTTTTCTTTCCACGTGTGCGCACGCCATTCTGATATCCTCTTCCCAGCTCTGCCGAGGCTCCAGCTCTGTCCTTTCTCATCCACACTGAAGGATGAGCCTGACATAGAAAAATTTCAAAGGAGCACCAGCCAGCTGAGCTGCACTCTCTGTCTATCATGCTTACAGACTGACGACCTCGGCGGGCTTCACCTGCATGACAGGGACAATGCTCCCCAGGAGAACTGTGCCAGGCAGGATCAGACATTTACAACTGCCCAGATCCTCTCCTTTCAAGTAGGCCCGTGAGCAGCTGCCTGACTTGCAGAAGAAACAGGCCCCTGGCTCCTGTCCCAGGGAGGGACGTGGCTTTGGTCCTCATTTTCCCAGTGGAGGCTAAGTGAAAGTGACAGTGTCCTCTCGAAACAGCAGTTGTGACTGACAGGTTTTGAGTTGGCTCAGGGTCCTGATCTTAACTGGTTTGGATAAAATGACTTTGAAGGTTTTACTGCAGAAGCATCCTGGTGAGAATGGGGCTGAGATGCAGGTGTGCAGGTGGCTGGGACTGCACCCTGGGCTTGATGGCTCCTTAGTTTTGTGGCCTCAGATGAGTCACCTGAATGCTCTGGAATCTCAAGGACCTGCTGGAGGGTGGGACCACCTTGGCCTGGCAGGTGGGCAAAGAACCTTCCTCGACAGCGGGGCTTTTGTGCATGGACAATATAGGCACCCTTTTCCAAGGCATGAATTGTGGATGATAGAAAGTTGCTGGAACCTTATGTTTTATTCATTTAATTTTTTAAAACAATGGATTATGGGATACCCCTGTCAATAACCCTCATGGCTGCCCACTGCCCTCAGAGTGAAGTCCAGGATTGCTTACAAGGCTGTCTCAGCTTGGGTTGGCCTAGAAGTAGACCAATGAGGTAATGGATGTGAGACCAGGTCTTTTTTTTGAAGAAGGTCTCAGGAAACACCCAGATAGGGGTGTGAAAGTGAAACAGGAAGGAAAAGAACCAATAAAGGGTCGCTATGAAGCAAGGGACCACTGTGTGCATCTAGAGCTAAATCCTGCCAGGCAAGGCTGAAGAGTGGCACAGAACACACATGTCAGCATTATCTCCCCCGAGGGGTGAGGGAGCTGGGGTATTTATCCACCCACCCCTGCTCAGCCATTGATTGGAGGACTCTGGGGGTGGGGAGCGTGAATTCGTTGGCATTGCTGACAGTGGGGACAAGGGGGGACCCAGACCCAGAAAAAGCCCCCAGGCAAAGCAGAGCAGGTTCTGGCATTTGGAAGTTGGGCGACTTTCATTGAAGAAGGGGAACCAACAGTGTCTTCTATATCATCTGGAGTCTGACTCAGCCTACCCCTTTAGCCTTATCACCCACACATACACACACATACACCTCTCATACCCTACAACCCACATACACAACTTGCAAACTCCGTAATCCACACTGATGCACAACAAATACACATAACTGCTCACACCCTATAGCCCCACCACATAACCCAAAATACACACCCAATGAGTGCCACTAACAACATACAGTCTGCCACAGAATTACATACATGCAACCCACAACACACACATCCATACAATCCACAGCCCATACACACACAAAACCCCTCCCACATAACCAAAAACTCATACTCACACACATGCAACGTATAGCATACACACATACAACCTGCAACATAAGCATAACACACCAGCCCCATATAACCTCACTCCATACACAACTCCCCACAACCTAAAACCCGCCCACATAACCCAGAATATGAAGCCACACACCCACATGCATGTGACCTACAATGCACATAACCCACACCACACACAACCCACAACATACAAACACAACCACAACACACACAACTCACAACCCCTCCCACATACCCTCAAACACACATGCAACCTATTAATAGACACATAAACCTACAGCCTGCACATACTCACAGCACACACAGCTATAACACTCTCTCTCTCTCTCACACACACACACACACACACACATACACACACACACACACACCCCACACTGGACTTTTAAAAGTTCATTCAACATGCAAAGCTCTCTCTTAATTCCTGATCCTTAAAATGCCCTCTTCCTTTTACTGGACAAACCCTCCTCCCCTTGCAAGTTTCAGTTAAACTCTACTCTCCTTAGATGGGACATCTTGACCAGTTCCAGTGGGGTTGGTTCCTGTCCCTATAAGCACCCTCAGCATCTTGCACTTCTTTCTTCCTGACAATTATCCCATTTGAATCCTGAGATAGTTTGGACTTGTCTCTGCTCAAATCTCAAATTGAATTGTAGTCCCCACTGTTGGAGGTGGGGCCTGGTGGGAGGTGATTGGGTCATGGGCATGGATCCCTCAAGAATGGCTTGGGTCATCCCCTTGGTGATAAGTGAGCCATCTCTTACTCTGAGTTCACATAAGATCCAGTGGTTTAGGCTGGGCACTGTGGCTCACGCCTGTAATCTCAGCATTTTGGGAGGCCAAGGCGGGCAGATCACGGGGTCAGGAGATCGAGACCATCTTGACTAACATGGTGAAACGCTCTCTCTACTAAAAATACAAAAAATTAGCCAGGCATGGTGGCACACGCCTATAGTCCCAGCTACTCAGGAGGCTGAGGCAGGAGAATTGCTTGAATCTGGGAGGTGGAGGTTGCAGTGAGCCGAGATTATGCCACTGCACTCCAGCCTGGGTGACAGAGCAAGACTCCGTCTCAAAAAATAAAAATAAAAATAAAAAAAGCATGTGGCATCTCCCCCTCCACATGTCCCAGTCTCTCTCTCTTGCTCCTGTTCTCACCATGTGATGTGCCTGCTCTCTGTTCATCTTCTGTCATGATTGGAAGCGTCCTGATGCCTCTCCAGAAACAGATGATGCTGTGCTTCCTTTACAGCTTGCAAAACCATGAGCCAATTAAACTTCTCTTTATTAACTACCCAGCCTCAGGCATTTCTTTATAGCAGTGCAAGAAGGGCCTAATACAAATCCCCACTTTAAGGTTGGCTGTGCCTGCCAGATTGCAAACTCTAGAGGAGCAGCCCTCCCAACTCTCCCATCTAGGGCTTTTTCCCTAGCACCTAGAACAGTGCCTGGCATATCATAGGTGCCTCATATGTATTTGCTGAATTTATTTGAAAAATAATCTTTAACAATATATAGCAGCAACCTACATATATAGCATTTCCTTATGTGTCCAGAAATTTCATTTATTCCTTAGAACATGGCTGTGAGGCAAACATTAGTACCCGACTTTATGGATGTGGAAAGTGAGGCTTATGGGGCTTATGAGTTATTCGAGGATTTGCATTCAGTCTGTTGTCTGTGAGGACCAGATCTTGGGTTTCATGTTCCCTGATCAGCACTTTTCCCACCTCACCCCATGAGATTGGATGTGAACCCTCTTAAGGTGCTCACCTTGGGATGCGCTGTGTTTACTCAGATCATGCCACTGTTTCTCAAAGCATTTTTCTTTTTCAAAATCAAAATATCTATTTTTTAAGTAGAAAGCAATATATGCTTTTCTTCTCGATTTTTTTGGGGGGAAAGGCCTTTAAAATGAGAAAAAAAATTGTTTTAGTTTTTAGGAAAAGCAGTTTATTTTTTTTTTGGCTTTAGCTTTCTTATCTGTAAAGCAGGGATAATAAAATAGGTCAGATTTCTTCTTTGTGGGCCTGTGACACTCCTGCTAGATCTGGGAGTCTTCTGAAACTAATGAAAAAAATTTGCATGTAGGCACATTTTTCTGGGAAGAAATTGTGGCTGTCAGAGAAAGTGTGCCTCCTCTGGCTATCAGACAAGGCTGTGCTCGATCTGATGTTTAAAGTAAAAGTGAATGAGGATTTGTTAAGTGAATAAGGAAGGGAAGGGCATTCCTGGAAAAGGTATGTTAAGGACTGAATTGTGTTTCTCCCCTTCGAATTCCAGTGTTGACGAGGTCAAGAGATCGAGACCATCTTGATCAACATGGTGAAACCCCATCTACTAAAAATACAAAAGATTTGGGCATGATGGTGCACTCCTGTAGTCCCAGCTACTCGGGAGGCTGAGGCAGGAGGGTCGCTTGAACCTGGGAGGTGGAGGTTGCAGTGAGCTGAGATTGTGCCACAGCACTCCAGCCTGGCGACAGAGCGATACTCTGTCTCAAAAAACAAACAAACAAAAACTCAACAAATTCCTGTGTTGAAGTCCTAACCCCTAATATCTAAGAATCTGTCTTCAGGGTCCTTACAGACCTCTGAAGGATTAAATGAGGTCATTGCAGTGGGCCCTAATCCAATAGCTTTTTCAGAATATTAGAGTTATGTGACCCGAAAATGTTTCTAGATATTCCGTTAGAGCTCTTCCAGAGGAACTGTGTTAAAATCTTTATGAAATGTCAGCAGATAACATAAACCTGAGAACCAACAATTACTTTTTAAGAAGTGCAGTAAGAGGATAGGAAAGAGGTAGTATACCTTGTTTATTTTGTATCTAACATTCAATAGTCTTATAAATTAAGAGAGATTTTAGTTGTTAAAAACACATTGCTAGTTGAGAGTTCAGTATAACAGGCATTTTCATCCACTGCTGGGGGCGAGGTGTCAATTGACCTAATCTTTTGGGGATGCGGTTTAACAAAACACATAAAGACTTTCAAATGTGCATATCTTTGATCAAATAACTCCACCATTGGTCCTGTAACATGTTGGAAAATAAAGGATTATGAAAATCTGTAGCATGGAAGAAAGTTTTATATAAATCTTAAGATCATCTCAGATCTTAAATATTGATAAAATTGAAAATATTTGATAAAATCTGACATCTCTCACTGATAATAAAGGCTTGAATCTGAAAATGCATTTTTAAAAACATAACCAAAATATAATCTAAACCAAACCAAGAGCCAACCAATGTTATACCTGTTAATACAGGGAGACTCTAAAGGCATTTCCTTTCTTTCTTTCTTTCTTTTCTTCCTTCCTTCCTTTCCTCCTTTCCTTCTTTCTTTCTTTTCTTTTTCTTTCTTTCTTTTCTTTCCTTCCTTCCTTCCTTCTTTCTTTCTTTCTTTTTTTCTTTCCTTCCTTCCTTCCTTCTTTCTTTCTTTCCTTCCTTCCTTCCTTCTTTCTTTCTTTTTTTTCTTTCTTTCTTTCCTTCCTTCGTTGCTTCCTTCCTTCTCTCTCTTTCTCTCTCTTTCTTTCTCCCCTCCCCTCCCCTCCCCTTCTCTTCCTGTCCTTTCCTTTCCTTTCTTTTTCAGAGTTTCTTTTGAGACAGAGTTTCACTCTTGTTGCCCAGGCTGGAGTGCAATCTCGGCTCACTGCAGCCTCTGCCCCCTGGGTTCAAGTGATTCTCCTGCCTCAGCATCCTGAGTAGCTAGGACTACGGGCATGCGCCACTACACCTGGCTATTTTTTGTCTTTTTAGTAGAGACGGGGTTTCACCATGTTGGTCAGGCTGGTCTCAAACTCCTGACCTCAGATGATCCACCCACCTCAGCTTCCCAAAGTGCTGGGATTACAGGCATGAGCCACCGCGCCTGGCCCCACTAAACACATTTCTATCGTATGTGGGAACAAACTGCTCTCTCAGTCATTGTTTATTTCTAATTGCTCACCAAGGCAATTATCGAAGAAAATGAACTAGGAATAAGTCTTGGAATCAACATGGAAAAATAATCATTAGTTAAAATGATAAGAATATCTATGTAGAAAATCTCATAGAATCAACTAAAAACTTATAGAAGTAATAAGAGAGGTTAGTCATTTGGTGGAATTTTACCTTTTTTTAACCAACAATAATCAGGTAGAAAATATTATCATTCAAAAAGATTTCATTGAGTGTAGTTACCAAGTGATAGAAACCACCTAGCAATAGATAATTGATCTGTGGGACATAATAGAATATATTTATAAAGTGTACTGAGTGTTTTAAAAGACCATTTGATGTATTTTAGAATGATATGTTTGGGATTCCTAAGCCACCTCCCACTAGATTAATCTATAAATTTAACATTAAGTTATAAATTTAATGTAAACTTTTAATGTGACAAAAATGATTCTAAATTTTGCATGAATAAATATGTGAGGACATAGAGTTCCATGGATGAATTTTGTTTCTACATTTTAATCCACTTAATACATTCTACAATATGAACTTTTTACATTGGTACTCAAATAGCATTTATTTTTAAAAAAATTATGGACAACAGATAGGAAGGGAATGGACATTATTGTGGCCATGCTGAGCTCCCACAGGCTTTGTGCTTTTAGCAGAGCATGAATCCCAGTATGGCTGATACCATGCCTCATTATTATTAGAGAATTTCTAGAAATGGTCCCTCTCTTCCTTAAAGGCTGATATGGGCTGTGATGCACCTGAAATGGGCGTCATTTACACAGTGCGAGTCCCCTGAGGCCTAGACGCCTGCCCTTACCCCATTCTCCACTCCCCCATAAATTTATCCAAAAATTGAATGCAGATAAATATAGCTCATCTCTAGGTCTGTCCACTGGCAAACAGACCCCTGGCTGTGGGAATTTTGAGACCGTGGGATGAGAGACATTTGGTGGGCTTTGTCTTGGTTGTCACGTCTCTTCTCAGGGATGCTGTGAGGTCTCATGATTTAAGGACAGGTGAAGGGATGCAGTGACCCAGGTTTCAGGACAATGGGAGCCTTCTTTGACCTTCTGCATAATAACTCCCTCAGCAACTCAGAGTGAAAAAAAAAATCACAAAATTTCAGGTTTGAAAATGTTCTCAGGGTTTTAGACCCCTCTTCTCCCATCCTTCCCAGATGAACACATTCTCCCCATGGCATTCAGTTCAAGGCTTTTTGAACACCTACAATGGATTAAGCACAGTGTTTGCAATTTATCACGATTGCTTTTTGACTTATTTACCATTCCTTTCCCTTACTAGAATGTGAGCCCATATAGGCAAGGACCTTGCCCGTCTTGTTCACTGCTGAATCTTCAGTGGCTTTAGCAGGGCGTGGCACATGGTAGGCCCCCAGTAGATATTTATTGAACAAACAGGGATGAAAAAAATATAGTTACTACCACCTAGAAGCTGACAGTTTAGTGGAAGAAAGGGGGAATAGAAATCATTAAAGTGCAAGATGATAGTTCTCTAGTAAAGGCGTATGTAAGTGCAAATGAACATATGATAGAAAACCAACCCTGCAGGGGCTGTTGGAGGAGGTTGTGCATGGTCTGATTCTTAGAGTAACAATGCATATTTTTTAGGTAAATACAGTAGGGAAAGGCATTCATGGAAGGGGGATGTTATGAGCTGAATTGTGCCTTCCCACCAAATACTGAAGTTCTAACTCTAACCTCCAGTATTTAAGATTGTGACTGTCTTTGGAGATAGGTCCTTGAAGAGCTTATTAGAGTTGAATGAGGTCATTGGGGTGGACCCTAATTGCATAGGATTGGTGTCCTTGTAAGAAGGGGAGATTAGACATACATACACACACACACACACACACACACACACACACACACACACACATACACACAGAGGGAAGGGCACATGAAGACACAAGGAGAAGACAGCCATCTACAAGCCCAGGAGAGAGGCCTCAGTCTCCTTAATCTTGGACTGTCACCTTAATCTTGGACTTCCAGCCTCCAGAACTGTGAGAAAATACATTTCTGTGGCTTAAACAAAAGTCTTTGGTGCTTGTGATAGCAGCCCCAGCAAACTAATACAAGAAGGTAGTGTGCATGAAAATGTGGAGGTGGGATGGAGCACGGCTTCTTTGGGGACTCTGTCTTGTGGTATAACTATAGGAAAACAGTTCTAGGAAGAGGGCCGATTGGCAGAGAAAGAAGGAAGAGCAGGGCTTTTCAAACTCATGCTTGTACGAGTGAAGCACGATAGGTGTAGGACAATAGGGAGAGGTGGAGTCTGTGGCTTTACCTAAAGAGGGTGGATGTGCATTGATTGTGGCTGCTCGTTGTCAATGAAGGGCCAGGTGTTGCCAGAATTTCCTATTCCTCAAGATAAGTCATAAATATGAATTTTTATATATAGTCTTACCATTCTATAAAAAGTTGGCCACTAATTTAATATTTCAAATTCAATTTAGGCCACAATAGAAATATACGAAGTAGACAAAGTCTGTTGCCTGCTAAGTTGTAATTCCTGAACTAGCTAAGAACCCATTCATAAAGAATGAGGGATGTGTGGCAAGGAATTTCAAATTTTATTAGTTGGCAGGAGGAATGGTTGATGAATTTTGAAGGAGAGAAAAAGACGTGAACTTAACTGGTGGTGGTTTAGAGCAGGAGACAGCGAACATTTTCTTAAAGGGCCACAGAGTAGACACATTTTTTGACTTCGTGGGCTCCATGAGCTTCATCTCTTGCAGCTACTCAGTTCTGCCGTTGTGGCATAAAACTGCTGTAGACAATATGTAAACAAATGGCATGGTTGCATTCCAATAAACTTTGTTTACAAGACAAGCAGATGATAGGCCGGATTTGGTCCCATCCTTCCATGGGCTGTACTTGCTGATCCCTGGTTTAGAGGGCTGGAGGCTCAAACTGGACAGAGGCATTCAGAAAATAGGTAAGAGATGGACGGAAGCTGTGGTCACGGGAATGAGGAGAGGGTGCGACAGATTCAAGAGCTACTTGGCAGGTAACATTGCCAGGACTTGCTGATTGATGGGGTGTGTAGGAAAGAAAGAGAACTGTGGATAATGCCCAGGTTTCTGGCTTGACGGATGATCAGTTTGCATCCTGCTAATTTGCACAACCTCCCAAGCCAGCCCATTCCACATGGGGGGTAACCCTGTTGAATCCCTTGTCCTCATGGGCCAGCCCTGACTTATGGAAGAAACTTCTTAGATCCTAGGTATCCCTAGAATTGTCCTGCCCTGCCACTATGACTGAAATTGAAAACTTCATTCTGTTCAGAGCAGAGGCAATGAGACAGTTTAATATCTGTTGCCTTCAGGTTATTGCAGAGTCTCTGGCCCCTGATCTTGGGATAGGAAAATGGGTCTCTAAGCAATTAGAGCAACAAGGTGCTGCAGAGATCAGAGCATGCTAGGACTTAGGATGCCAATTACCAAATCTCTATAGGTCCCCACTTCCCAGAGCAGTATGGAAAAAAATCTGTTAAATTGTACTCTGAGCAGAGGTGGCACGGCCAGGCCTCAAATGCATCTGCCAGGCTCTAGTTCGTGCCTGCAAAGTCAGGAGCCCACTTTGATGTGCTCCAGGTGGCCACTGGAGCCATGGCTGAATATCAGGGGATGCTGGACTCCTTCTCTCTTTACTTGGTCAGAGCCCACAGATGCCTCTTAGAAACAAGAGTGCTGAGGAAGGTGAGCACCAGGACCTGTGGCAGAGCTAATGAATTCTGCGTACAGGTTTACAGTCTCTGCTGCAGCTGCCGCTGAGAAGTGTGTGCAAAATTGACCTGGGGCACTTAACACAAAAAGGAGGAAAGGATCTATAGCCCAGCATGTAGGAGGCTGGGCGGGACTGCTTCTGACTTTGGAAGTAAAAATGATTAGGACTGGACTTTGAGAGATTGGCCCTACAGGATGGGAAGGAACCTACGTGGGTTCCTTTCCACATAGGTTCTAACTGTATTTATTTTGTGACCCACCAGGCCTGGTCCTGTAGCCAGAGGTCAGTGAGACCTTGAAAATCCAGGAGGCTAAGGGAGATGCAGAGGGGTGTAGAAAGAAAGCTCATCCATCGGGCGCTATGGCAGAAAATGGGTCCATTGACATGTATTTTATTCTTGACCTCTAATAACCCTAAAGCCAGCTGTAATGTGTGTCAATACGTGGACATATAAATTAATTTATGGGATTGATTTATCACATCCCTGGGCTAAGGGGTACCAAGATAGCTGGTAAAACGTTATTTCTGACTGTGTCTCTAAGGGCGTTCACAAAGAGATTAGTATTAGAATCTGAAGGCTGAGTAAAGAAGATCACCCAAAAGCGCTCCCTATGGCCTCTGCACCTGCCTGTCTGCCTGGTACCCCTAGGGTTTTGAGCAGCTGGGCAACCGAAGGAGCGAGCCACACCTTTGTTGCATGCCTTCTGAGAGGGATAAGGGAACTCTCCTCTTTCACTATGATGTCTGCTTTTCTGCCCTTGTACATGGGCTAGGTGTGGGCTCTAGGGAGAATCAAGGGTCTTTGTACAAGCTGAAGGGGGCATATGAGATTTGAATACAAGTAGGGCTTCCCTGGGGCCAGTGTGACAAAGTGCAGCACCCTTACCAGTGGACAAAGGGGTGGTTCTGACTCAGTGAACCCAGAAGGGGAAATGCCATCATTCAGCTCCCTAAGGGCAGGGCAGTTACAGAAGAGATAGTCAATGTTTCCCTCCCTTCTTAGGAAACCTAATCACCAATGCCACACCCCCTTCACGGACAGCCTAACCTACCAGTGAGCGCCACTTGACGAGACATATTACTTATGGTCTTCTACGAGTCAGCCACTAGTTGGCCAGAGAGATATGAGACACCTACCCACAAGCCAGAGGATTGGAACAGTTCAGGTGGCCAACTGTGGGTCTGGAGAAGCTTTCATGGTTGAGGGGGCTGTTGGCCTGGGTCTTGTGGGGTAAACAGAGTTTAGATAGGTGGATGGGGGAGTGATTCCAGGTGGGGAATTGGAGGCACAACATAAGAAAAACATAGTGCAGAACAGTGAGGAAACTGGCCCAGTGGAGACCCATGTTTCCTGTTAAAGAGGGCAGGTGGATCAATTCATTGGCTCTGTGCATGCCCCACCCCACATGACTTTATAGCTCCTTGTGCCAAAATACTGGAGTATAATATATTTCCCCGACCTTTCACTTTGGGCTTGGCTAGTAGAATAAGGTGAGAGTTACAGCGTTGCAGTTCTGAGCTGAGACTTAAGGGGCCTCACATGTTTCTGCTTGCTCTGTGTCACTGTCATTATCACGAGATACATCTACTTGGGATCATCTTTCAGAGCTGGAAGAGAATGAGACACATATGAAGCAGAGCCAGCCACTCCAGCCAAGCCTAGATAGAATCAGCCAGGCCAGCTGAGCCTGCATCAGTGCAACTGCAGATGCATGAGCTACATAAATTCTTATTGTTGCACTCACTGGGATTTTGCGGTTGTTACACAGCAGTAAGTATGAGAGCTGTAGCCACAGTAAACTGAGAGAGGAGTGAAGGAATTCATGGGCATCAGCAAATTCTGAAAGGGTACATTTGCTTCTAAAGTCTGTATGCACAAGTTCTGGGCTATTTATATTAGCCTCTTTTTCCTTTTTGTAAAAGCTTCCCAGAGAGAGTAGCTGATTTCCTCAAGGCCACAAGTTAGCAGCAGAATCAAGGCCAACATAGAACACCCCTTAGCTCCAGGGACAGAGTCCTTCACACCACATGACTTTCCTGTTCCAGATATTCATGTACAGCATGGTCTGGAGACCAAGAAAACTTTCTTTTCTCGTTGGTGAGGTCTTAGGTTTTCAGCCAACACCAATGCTCAACCATTAACCAGATTGATACGGCTATTTGCCATAACATTTAGCAACCTCTCCATCAAATAAATGGCCAGAGAGGCTCCTGACACTTCTCGTATCAAAGAAAGAGAAACCGTATTCTGTAGTTTTACAAGGTTGTCTGAACAAGACCTATTAAAGGGATTGGAGTGAATTGAGGCTCTGTGGCGGAATCTGTGGTGTTTCTCTGCCTCACAGTCCTTCATAGCGTTCTCTGGATGGTACAGTCGGATAAAAAGGCAGGGGCGGCCAAACACAGAGCCATCTGGCTGTGTTACCCATCCTCTCTGGTCCTTCATTTCTTCATCTGTCAGATGAGCCGCTTTGCTACTCTGTGATTTTATCATCCAAAGGACTTTCCATCATGAGTGATGGAAAGAGTAGGTGGGAAGATCTGGGGAGAATAGCAGGCTTGGTGTTAAGGTCAGGGATTTCGTCATTTTCCTTCTTCCCTTCTCACTCTATTATTCTGCTCTTCATTCTAGTTTTCTCTCCTGCTGGCAAGTCTCCCTGAAGGACCACATTAACTGGTGTTTCTTGAACTTCTGAAACATATATTGTGAAGTGTTGGGTGCATAATGAGTACTGAATAAATATTGCCTATGACTAACATCCTCACTGTAACCTGCTGGCAGAGAGGGTTATTACATTTATTCTACCCAGGGATTGATGTACTAGAGAGAGTAGGATTTGAAGGGATATGAAGTCAATATCCAATATCTTCGAGTGGTGAGCAGAGCCCTTGAGTGTATCTTGACCTCAAAACCTTCTCTATGGAAGGAAATTCTGGATTTGGAGACAGAGATCTCCAGGGAATTACAGATGGGGAAAAGAGAGCCCAGGAAGAGGGAAGAACATGGTCCAAGGCCCTGAGTAGGAATGACCATGGGGATCAAAGATCTGCAAGTCCAGCACAACTGGGAAAACAGGGTATTATGGGAAAGAATCAGGAGATGAGGCTGGACAGGAAAGAACCACAGCTATAAAACTGTGGGCTGGCAAGAGAGAGCGCTTTATGAAGAACCTTTTAAATACTTCACTAGGTTTAAATTTGAAAGTGGAAAGGGACTATTTTATGAAAGATTTAACCATGTACAACCAAATGTCATCAGGCTCATTATCATTACTTAAGGCATTATTCAGTTGTAAATTGCTGGTATTGCTGCTGTATTTAGCCTTATAGTAGAATTCTTCTTTGGAGTTAAATATACTTAGTAACAATTTGAATTTTCTTTTGACATTGGAGTGATTTAATATGAAATGTGCACAACAACCACATGTCAAAAAGACATAAAAATTCAAGAGAGATTGAGAGGGCCTGTGTGTGTATGTGTGCGTGTGTGATGGTGACATTGGTGGTGAGGATGGTTCGTGGGGAAAGGGGTGCTTTGGAAAATCTGACTCCATAGAGCTGAAGAAGGTGGAACTAATTTCCACTCTCAGTCCCCAACCTCAGAAGCCTCTTGAGTCTTAAGTGGCAAAGAGTGAGAAAACATGGAAAGAGTTGAAGGACTCTCCTACATCCTCGCTATTCAAAGTGTTGTCTACCTGGGTGCTTCTTAGAAACGCAGAATCTTAGCTCCCTCCCAGACCTGCTGAATGAGAACCTGCATTTAACAAGATGCCCAGATGATCTGTGTGCACAGTAAACTTTAAGAATCTGTGACTTACATGACCATGGTGAAAGTGGGGAGGCAGAAATGGTCTGTTTGATTTAGATGATATAAGCATTGAGGATTTGTTTAGGTTGTCAGTGTGGTGTGAACTTTGATGTTGGATGGACTTGGACTTTAATCCTGGCTCTCCTATTTGCCTTGGGGAACCTTGGCCTTCTAGTGTCTCAGCTTCCCCATCCAGGCAATGGGAATAATAGGACCAGCATGCAGTTTTCTGTGAGGATTAAGTAAGAAAATACAAGTAAAGCATTTGGCACACATCTGAGGTTCAGTAAATGATAATTCTGTTATTCTTCCCCAAGACACTGACAATTGTTCTTTCTGAATAGGTGAGCAATTACAAGGTAACTCAATGACAAAAATAAAAAACAAACAAAAAAACCTAGAATTTATTGAGCACCTTCTATGTGCCAGGCACTCTCTGCTCACAGAGTGGTCACTAAGCAGTTTTAGTTTGGAGCCAGACAGCCTGGTACAAAGCCTGCGATGAGACAATGGGGCAGTTATAGAAACTCTCAGTGCCTCCGTGTCCTCATCTGTGACATGGAGATAACAATTTTGCCTATTTCTGTATGAGAATTATATAAGTAATCCACACATGTTCAGTGCTTAGTGAAGTGTTTGATACATAATGAGTACTGAATAAAAGTTAGCTATTATTAACATGCTTATTTTATCCTTACTGTAACCTTCTGGAGGAGAGGGCTATTACTTCTATTCTATAGTTGAAAAAGTGAGAGGCTAAAGAAATTTCTGAGGGCCATGTGGCTAGTAAATTGTAGAGCCAGGATTTCAACCCATATTTATTAGCCTCAGATACCATGTACCTCACCAACTCATAGTTCTGTTCTAATATTCAGAGGCCAGGGGAGTAACCCTGCAGCCAGACCAGCTGCCCCAGGAGTTGCTCTCAGCTTCCTTCCTTCTGGTAGGAAGGGGGAAACCAAACGGAATTGGAAGAAATCAAAGTGCCAGCCTTTGTAGGATGTAGAAAGGCAGATTCTTCAAGCACTTGCGCTGTATCTAATGCATCCCTTTGAAACGCTCTGCTCATAACCTGTCAAGGGCAATTTGGAAACATGTGCTCAAGGAGGTGAATGTTGGCTGCTCCCTGACACTGTCTCTTCTATTATATATACAGTGACAGCCACACAGATCAACCTAGGCATGACTTATTTATGGGGCAGCCTGGCCCCTGCTGAACGAGTCCTCAGTGCGTGCAATAGATTTCACTAGAAAAAAGGGAATGTGCAATTTGGGAAGGCAATTATTTTTTTGTAAGTTCATTTACAAAAGTGAATTTTCCAATTACCAGTGGAAGGAAAGAAATATTTTAGGTTAAAATTTCAGGTTGAAATATATAAAGGGACCTTGTACTAGATTGGAAACCAGGAGTCTTAGGTTCAGTGTAGCTCAGTGTATTCCTCCGGTTCCAAGTCTGTCTCTGCATCTCACCAGTTGAATGACCTTGGACAAATGGCTTCACTCTTCTGAGTTTCAGTTTTCTAGTCAGTAAGACCAGCACAGCATTCTGATTGTCCTGGGAAGATTAAATAAGATATCACACTTGGACAGCTTAGTCCAAAACCTGGTGCAAGTAGGTGCCTAATGCATATCAGCTATTAGTAATAACAGTGGCAGTACTGGCTTTGTGACCTGGGATAAGTTAATCCCCTTTTCAGTGCTTTACCCTTTAAAAATGAGAAGGTGGGGTAAGATTATTTTTTGGTTTCCTTCAGCCATATTGCATATTTTTCTTAGGTCTCTTTGTTTTGCATGCCCTCATGGACAGGAGAAATACTCTATCTGAATTTAATTCATCTGTGTATTCATCTCTACATCTGAATTTATCTCTGCATCTATCTATCGATATCTATTGTCTGTCTGTCTGTCTATCTGTCTATCTGTCTATATATCTATCTGTCTGTCTTTTTTTTTTTTTTTTTTGAGACACAGTCTCAGTTTGTCACCCAGGCTGGAATGCAGTGGCACAATCTTGGTTCACTGTGACTTCTGCAACCTCTGCCTCCCAGGTTCAAGTTATTCTCATGCCTTGGCCTCCCGAGTAGCTGGGATTACAGGCATGCACCACCACACTCAGCTAATTTTTGTATTTTTAGTGGAGATGAGGTTTTACCATGTTTGCCAGGCCGGTCTCAAACTCCTGACCTTATGTGATCTGCCCACCTGAACCCCCAAAGTGCTTGGATTAAAGTCGTGAGCCTGTCTGTCTTTCTATCTATCTATCTATCTATCTATCTATCTATCTATCTATCTATCTATCTATCCTATCTGTATCTATCTGTCTAATCTATATAATCATCCACCTATCCATCCATCCATCCATCCATCCATCCAGAGGCTCATTCCCTAAAGACTCAAGGAATAGTATGGAAGAGTTTTAAAACATTTCCATACCTTGAGACTAAGCACAGTATAAACTTGCCATTTGGGTGGATACTGAATTTCAGGTAAAACATTCCCTTCCCAACTCATTACCACCTTTATAAACAAATTAGAGATCTTGACCTTGGATTAATTGCTGGGTGTTTGCTGATTGTCCGGCTTTCTTTCTCCATCTTTCTGTTTGGTGACAGTTTGAAAGGAGTGGTCTAACAAAATCCACCTTAGTACCAAATGGCTAAAGTCTATCCCCTTTTTTCCCCCTTAGACTAACATCTCAAAATAAAATAGTGATTAACAACACTCTCAAGGTAGGCTTGTTGTCTAAAATATTTTAATGGATTTCAATGAAATTTATTCTGTAAAGAGAACTAATGGAGAGATGTAATTTTCATGAGTAACAGTTATCACAGACATCATTATGCTCCCCAGTAAGGGGAGAGAGAAGGAAAAGGAGAAGAAAGAATGAGAGGATAACTCAAGGCTGAGAGTGTGTTGTTATAAATGGCAGTAATTATTCCTTGCATGGAGTACTGTGCTATGGCATTCAAAGCATTCGTACATACCCTTTCTTATTTCACTCTCACAGCCACTTTGTAAAGATAAAGTGATTTTTTCACTCTGCAGATTGGGAGCTGAGGTTCTGAAAGGCTTAAACAAATAGTCACTGCTCTGGTAAACCAAAGAGCTAGGGTTTCCATGCAGTTTTCTAGACTCAAAGATCAGTATTCTTTAAATTACAACACAGCCTTCCTAGCATAAGCCCATTATGATGGTTTCCATCTTGTTTTCCCCACTTCCTTGGCCCACGTGCACTGGAATGGTTGAGAAGTGGGTTATTTGGTGAATAGAATATCCAACTTAACTGGGAACAGTCCCAGAAAACATACCCTTTCAGCTCATTTTTAGAAAGTTGGAACACATTTTACTGTAAAACTCCATAGGGGAAAAAAATGTTCTTTTGATTCAGAGAGCACTTCAAAATCTCATAAGGGCTGAGCATGTTATGGTTAAGAGCATCAACTGTTCTTTTAAAATTCTGAGAAACCTTTCTGGTTATTTCAAGTTCCCTGGTTGCTCGTATTCTGAATAAACAGATGTTTGCTGAACTTACGCTGCACTCAAACTAAATACTCCAGTATTGCAGAGGAAGCCTGTTCACTTTCCTCATTTCCCTTGTGTCTTTCCAGTCTCTTGCTGCGTTGGCATATGTATTAGTCTGGAGCAGTGTGACTTACTAATTAATTGATTAATGAATTCAGTCAACTATATTAAACAGGGGAACTTAGGGCTAAATGCTCTGAAAGAATTTCCCGTGGTCTGCCCACTTCTTGGGTGCAAGATCAGAGATGTGGAGAGCATCTCCTTCAGTTTGGGAAAACGAGCATGGCAGCTCTTGTTCTAAGACAGCGTCTTTGTTGATGGGATCCGGAATTCTCCAGGCCATGAATTCTGGCCACCTGCTCATTCATCTCCTCCAGAAGAAATAGGAAGGAGGAGAAGATGAAGGAGGAGGAGAGAAAGGGAGAAGAAGGAGGAGAAGGAGGAAGAAAAGGAGAGGTAGGAGGAAGAGAAAGAGGAAAAGAAGAGTGAGGAAGAGGGGAGAGGAGGAGGAGTCAGGGGAGAAAGAGGAAGATGAGGAGAGAGCAAATCTGTGTACAGGGCAGAGAAGTCTAACATCGCCTTCTCAGCTTCCTCCAAAAGCCTTTCTCCTTCCAGCTGGGTTTCTTGCTTTGCATTCACAGCAGGCCTGTTTACAGGACTTTCTGTGCAAACAGAAAGTAGTTTTAATGCAGCATTTATATCTTTGCAGGGCAAAGGTAGTCCTAGGTGGATCTATGTTGTGTAAATAGATGTGCTCATTGCTTTAACTGGAAAGAAAAGAGTCTATTCCTGAACAGAATTGCCTCTTTCCCCACTTCCCCTTGCTCCTTGCCTGCTTTTTTTTTTTTTTTTTTTTTTTTGAAGGCTCATGTTTGTTTGATTCGTTTGATTGTGTGTTTATTTGGTTAGCCTGCCAGTTTGTTGGGTCTGGGATAAAGGCAGTAAACAGAAAGTGCAAGAGAAACTAGACTTTGATTTCTGTTTCTTAGAAGGAAATAAATGTTAATCCTAAAGAGCATTTTGGGTAGTGCAGAGGACACGTGTGTCTGCGATGCAAGGGCGTGCTTGGCTGTATTACATGTTTGTTACTCAAGTGCTGGCATTGAGTGGACCAAGAAACAAAAGAACCATGGGGCCTGATTAAGGCCAAACAAGGAGGAAGAGAGAATGCTAAGGTAGATTTCCCAGAGGTCCCTGACTCTGAATTCTGGTGGTAAAAATTGAGCCTCTCCTGGTCTCTCCGGGCATTGCTATCCATCTCACATCACTGCAACCTTATGGAAAACTGCAAGGTGGTTATTTGTATTAGAGCAGCATCTCTGGAGCAGAGGATGCTTTTAGATGGTTCCTGAATAAACTTAAAAAACATTCAGAGTTTTATGTTTATTTTAATGACTATCAGAAGACGAAATATAGCTAGTATGCTAACCCCATGTTCTCAGCAGTAATATAAAGTTTCCTTTTAAAATGAATCAAGTAAAATGTACAGTCTGTTTGAAGAGAAATATTAAGCAAATAATAGAGCAGTGATGCACCAATATGACAGAAAATTGTGAAGGCAGCAGTTGAATGATTGGAGCAAGGAAAATAACCGCTTAAAGAAAAAAAAATCCCAAATGATACTTTCTGTTAAGTTTTAAAGATACTCAGATGAGGAGCCTGGGCTTTGATTATGCTTACTTGGCTAGAAGCAATACCTTGTAGCCTGGAAAGAAAAACACGCTATTAATGACAACATTTATAAGAAGGTAGGTAAGGGTAGTAGGTAGTGGATGTTTATAATTTTTTGGCTACTCAATGTCTAACCCATTTACTCTGTTTAGGGAATCATTTATAGCTGGTCTTGAAGATATCCTTGGCAGCTCCTTCTGCTATAGAACCTGAAAGGCCAGTATTTGCTTCCCATGATCTCTGGATGATAGAGTATGGGCTTTTTAGACCTAAGTTCAGCTAATAATATGTTTCTTCCTAGGTCCTTGAATTTCGGGCTACTGACATAAAGAAGTGAGCTGCAGAGGAGGTGGAGACATTCTTTTTCTTTTTTCTTTTTTTTTTTTTTTGAGACAGAGTCTTGCTCTGTCACCCAGGCTGGAGTGCAGTGGCACAATCTCGGCCCACTGCAAGATCTGCCTCCCGGGTTCATGTCATTCTCCTGCCGCAGCCTCCTGAGTAGCTGGGACTACAGGCACCTGCCACCACACCTGGCTATTTTTTTTTTGTATTTTTGGTAGAGACAGGTTTCACCGTGTTAGCCAGGATGGTCTCGATCTCCTGACCTCGTGATCTGCCCGCCTCGGCCTCCCAAAGTGCTGGGATTACAGGCATGAGCCCCCGTGCCTGGCCGAGACACTCTTAATGGGCTCTTCCGGGGGAGAGTTTAAATGATTTTGGCCACTTGGTTTCCCTTGATTTTTCCTCCACTTTCAAAGTCTAATTTTCTCTTTGATTCTGTGAGCAATTGGGGAAACTTCTAATAATCCCTTTACTGTTTAAGTTAAATAGAGTTTATTTCTATTTGTTTATAACTTTATTTCTATTGTTTATAACTTGTTTATTTCTATT
Source organism: Pongo pygmaeus (assembly GCF_028885625.2). Classification (NCBI taxonomy): domain Eukaryota; kingdom Metazoa; phylum Chordata; class Mammalia; order Primates; family Hominidae; genus Pongo; species Pongo pygmaeus. The sequence goes on from NC_072391.2 coordinate 18,941,328, forward strand.
GTTTATAACTTGGAACCTAGTACGAGGAGGTAGTCTAGCTGGTGGTTACAGCACAGACTCCAAAATCAGGCTACTTGAATTCAAATCCAGGATCTGCCACTTACGAGTTGTGCACCTCTAAACAGACTCCTTCAAAATGGGGATTGTAATGGGGTCTACCTCATAGAATTTCAAGCAGATTGAGTGAGACAAACCTCTAATATGGACTTTGTCACAGATCAAGAGCTTAGTAAGTACTAGCTATTACCATAACCAGAATTTGGAATTATAGAGTGGTAAGAATGACTTATTGCTCACTCTTTGTGGCTACATCAAGCTTCTCTGAGAAGCCACAGAACAGCTGTTGTCTAGTGATATGGAAGCTACTCAGAGGTATTTACAAAGGAGTGCTTCCTTTGCCCATGAAATGAACAAGTAATCTGAACACCAAGGATTTTAGCACCAGGGACAGCACCACCCCTCAGAACCAGAGAATGAAGACTCCAGTCTAGAGTGGTGTGCAATTCAGTATGGTGGCCACTAGCCATAAACTAAAAATTAAGTTCCTCGGTCACACTAGTTATATTTCAAATGCTTAATAGCTACAGGTAGCTAATGGCTATCGTATTGGACAGCACAGAAGAATGTTTCCATTGTTGCGGCAAGTGCTATTGGACAGCCCTGATGTAGATTATCTGGTTTGGCATAGCTACCATTAATAATGGAGTCTTGCATGTGCCAAGTGCTGTGTTAAGCCCTTTATATGTGTTATCTCATTGAATCCTTGCAACAAGACAGTAAGGCCTGGGTATCATTAACCCCACTTTACAGATGAGAATATTGAGTCTCAGGGCCAGGCACGGTGGCTCACGCCTGTAATCCCAGCACTTTGGGAGGCTGAGGCGGGTGGATCATCCAAGGTCAGGAGTTCGAGACCAGCTTCACCAACATGGTGAAACCCTGTATCTACTAAAAATACACCACGCCAGGTGTGGTGGCGGGCCCCTGTAATCCTAGCTACTTGGGAGGGGAGAATCGCTTGAACTGGGGAAGGAGAGGTTGCAGTGAGCTGAGATTGCACCATTGCACTCCAGCCTGGGCAACAAGAGTGAAACTCTGTCTCAAAAACAAAAAACAAAAAACAAAAAGCAAAGAATACTGAGTCTCAGATCACCTTTGCAACCTGCCCAAGGTCAACACAAGTAGTTAAATGAATGAAGTGGTATTGAAACCAGGTGTTACTCTGTTATATGACATGAATTTTCCCACGTTCTAAAGTATGTTTTATTCATATTTAGCTTATGGCCCTGCAGTAGCCCCTACATTGTTGGCTTATAGTTTTTCTCAGCAAAGAGACCACACCAACCAAGAGCATTCCCATGGATATCTATGTTTCTCAAAGCTTAGGTTAAGACGGGAAACCTGAGGCCACTCTTCCCATTTTATTTTTCTCATGTTTGGGGGTGGAGGGGGCTAGGCATTGTGCTAATTTTCGAATATACAATAGTAACTAAAGTACTCTTTTGCTTTAATGAGAGTTACAGAGGAGAGTCTAAGGAGAGCATGGATCACACACATAAACTGTGATAACAATGCAGTGAAGACATAAGGGCTAATGAGACATATGACAGGAAGGCCTGCTGGAGTCTGGGGTTCATGAGGGGGTGTTCAAGGAAAAGTCTCCTGAGGAGGTGATGTTTGAGTTGAGATGTGGAAAGTGGATAGGAATTAACTAAAAGCAAAGGAAATAACATGCACAAAGGCCCTGAGGTGGCCAGGAGCAAGGTGAATTCAAAAGGAGGCAGTGGTTGAAGAATGATAAGAGATCAAATGACAAAGAGATGAAGTCAGTGAGGTAGCAGAGGTGAGATCACAGAGAACTTTATCAGCCATGTTCAGGAGTTTAAATCTCTCATGATGCATAGGTTTTAAAGTGTGTGTTGTGGATAATGATGCAATCTCATATATGTCTTAAAAGATCATTCTGGCTACAGACTGAAAAATAGAAAGTGGGGGGAAATGGCAAGGGAGAGCTGACTGTGGAGAGCTAGTTGGGAGGCCCCATCTTCCCTGAATGAATGACACCAGGAAGGAGCCCCAACAGTGAAAGAAAAGTTGAATGAAGAAGACCCAGTTCACATCTTTACCGAAGTTTCTCAACAAACATCATGGGAAATTCCATCTACAACCTAGAGCAGACCTTAATCCTAGCCTCCTCTCCCTGTTTCCCATGAGACATTGGTCCTCAAGATAGTTTCTCCTCTACTTTCTCAAATCCAGAACTATTAATTCTCAACTCAGCCACTGTGTGCATGGTGGTCTTGCTAACCTACTTGCTTCCAGTTTATATTTTTAGATTAACATTGCCCCTCTGACTTCGTCACTCACTGCTTAGACCCAGAAAATGTACATCCTTAGCAAACAGGAGGAAAAGGGAAGGCAGCAAATATGCGTGGTATTAGTCCATTTTGTATTGCTATAAAGGAATACCTGAGGCTGGATAATTTATAAAGAAAATTATTTGGCTCATGTTTCTGCAGACTGCATGAAAACCATAGTGCTGGCATCTTCTTCTGGTGAGGGCCTCAGGAAGGTCACAAACAAGGTGGAAGGCAAAAGGGGATGTAGATGTGGCACAGGTGAGAGAGGGAGCAAGTTAGAAGGGAGGAGGTGCCAGCCTCCTTTTAACAATCAGCTCTGATGTGAACAAATAGAGTGAGAACTCATTCAGTACCATGAGGAGGACATGAAGCCATTCATGAGGGCTCCACCCCCAGGAACCAAACTCCTCCAACCAGGTCCACTTTCAGCAATGGGGATTGTATTTCATCATGAGATTTGGAGGGGACAAACATCCAAACTATATCATATATCTAATATTACAGTTTTTCTTTTATTGTTGGTTCTTTGGTTTGGCCAACTACTCTGTCTCTCTTTTATAACTTACCAGATGGTGTATCTCCATTCCCATCAATACTCTCCTGGTTCCATTTTGGAACCCAGATGTTATACAGTTAAATCTGGCTTTTGCCACTTATTTTCTATGAGACAAAAATAAGTATCTCAGAAGCCTCAATGTCTTCCTCTGTAAAATGGGGATAATAGTAATATTTTTCTCATTGGTTTGTCATGTAAACTGATTGTTTAGTGTTCATAAAGTACTTGGCCCAGGACATGATACATAGTAATAGTTGTTGTTGGTTGCCATCATTATCAGTCTCATTACCACCATCATCATCACCATCACCATTAGTATCATCTTCACCATCATCATCATCACCATCACTGTCGTTATTATCTTCATCATCATTATCATCACCATCATCTTCATCTTCATCTTCATTATCATCACCATCATCATAATCATCACATCACCATCTTCATCATCATCATCACCATCATTATCATCACCATCATCATCGTCACCATCATCACCATCATATCATCATAATCACTATCACCATCATTGTTGTTATCATTACCCTCACTATCTTTATCATCACCACTACCATCATCTTATCATCATCATCATCATCCTCATCCTCATCTTCATCCATGGTTTTGGATGAAGAGACACTCTTTTAGCCCCAGCCCATGGGATCTTGCTGTCTAGGCTAACTCTCTCCCAGCCAGTGAAGATAAATGTAGGTAGAAAAAAGCATAGGTCCCTCTTTCAATCTGTCTTTATAACCACCTTGACGTGGAGGTTTATACCCCCATGGGCTGGCTTCCTCAGGTCGGGTTTTTCTCCTCCCTTTCCATCCAGGGATATCTGGGGATAAGTCACAAAAAAGCTACAGAGTCCTCTTCTTTGTTGGATTCAGCAGTCCTGCCACACATTATGTTCTCCCTTGGCCCCAGCCTTGAGAACGAGTTGATGTCATTATCCTCCTGCACCTGATGCCAGGGCCAAGGAAAACTTGAAAGGGAATGTGTTTGAGGTAATACTTGCCCAAGAACAACCTGAAGGGAATGATCTCAAAAGGGACAGCTTGAGCACTACATGAGGACTTTTTAATGAGGACATTTTACTCCTGCAACTATGCTTCCTCTTCCTGTTCCAATACTCTTGATGTCCCTTATTAATCAACTTTTCAAAAAATTCTATTGAACATTTTACACTTTTTATTTTGTTTATTGATTATTGTCTATCTCCTTTCAGTAGGATGTAAACTTTACATAGGAAGGGATCTTTGTTTCATCCACTGATCTATCCCAACTGCCTAGACCAATGCCTGGCACGGAGAAGGGGCTCCGTAAATTAATGTTACAGAATAAACGAATGAGGAAGGACTAATCTTGTTTTAAAATATCTCTCTTTAATTATGCATTTCAATTTTTAGGTGGGAGAAGCTAATGTTTAGATGAAAAAGCAACTGCAGATAACTAGCTTAATTAAAATGGATACACTTTTGGGAGGAGGATGACCCCTTTCCCCTTTCTTTCATTCCTAGTCTTTTTTTCTTCTCATTGCATCTACATTCTTTACAGTTTGTCCATCTTCCCTTTCCCCCTCAGTGTTCCCAGTCACTCAGCAGAGTCTGTGCATACTCTGCAAGTCTGTCATCAGGACCTGGAATTGGCTGAATGAAGGGACAACACAATGTGAAAATCTCCTCATATTTAGGGAAGGGTCCTTTCTCTAAGCTGGCCAAAGATGTCTGTTCTTTTCTCTGGGATAGAATTTGTGCAAACAAGGCTGTTATAATGGTTAGTAACATAAATTCTGGCAACAGACAAACCTGATTTTTAACCCATTCATTATGCATTAGTAGAATAACTCTTGGGAATTCACTTCTTTAATGCCTTAATTTTCTAATCTGCAAAATAAGGATAATGGTAGTACCCATCCTCTTGGGGAAGTTGTGACAGTTAAACAAGGTGATGTAGCTCTGTGTAGTCCTAGCTACTATGGGTTGATTGAGGTGTTCAGAGGAAAGTGTTATCAATGTATTTCTTTTTTTTTTCTAATCCCTTTCTAAAGACTAGGACAAAATGTTTGTATTTATTTATTTATATTTTTTTGAGATGGAGTCTCGCTCTGTCGCCAGGCTGCAGTGCAGTGGCACGATCTTGGCTCACTGCAACCTCCGCCACCCAGGTTCAAGCAATTCTCCTGGCTCAGCCTCCCAATTAGTTGAGATTACAGGCCACTGTGCCCAGCTAATGCACCACTATGCCCGGCTAATTTTTACATTTTTAGTAGAGACGGAATTTCACCATGTTGGCCAGGCTGGTCTTGAATTCCTGACCTCAGGTGATACGCATGTCTTAGCCTCCCAAAGTGCTGGGATTAAAGGCGTGAGTCACCACACCTGGCCTAATTTTTGTATTTTTAGTAGAGACAGGGTTTTACCATGTTGGCCAGGATGGTCTCGATCTCTTGACCTCGTCATCTGCCCACCTTGGCCTCCCAATTAGGATTACATGTGTGAGCCACCGTGCCCAGCTAAGTGTTTATGTTTCTAACAGCCAAATGCATTTTGGGAAGATTATTTTTTGTTTTAGTTTTTGGACAATTTTAGGGGAATAATAATGATGTCTTCCCACTCCAAGCACTTTATTTTTTTAGTTTAATTTGTGTTGCCTTTTTTCATGATTTTGTTTTCCTGTTTTTGATATAAGGGAATCTTCTTAGCCAATTAAAGCATTTCTGACCTAAGGCTTTGGAGGCAGCAAAATGGCATGCTTGTCTGTATTGTTCAATGGGAATCTTCGCCTTCTAGGGGAAATCTGATGCTTTCATTACTTATGCTCAGGAATGAGGGTAAGCAAACCTTAAAGGATCACAGGCTTAACTCTTTCTAGTTAAGGGCAGACACAATATTCTACAAGATCCTGCCGGTGTGGGACCCTGGCTGTGCTCCTGTCTGGAACCTCATCTTTCACCCCATTCTTTTTGCTCTCTTCTCTGTGCTTTTTATCGACCTTTTTAAGGCTTTTTTGGTGTTTTTGTAAAATCATATTATACTTCTCCTACTATAAGGCATTTGTATACTCTCTTTTCATTGCCCTGCCTTGAATGATCTACTCTTGTCTTTTCCCTTAAATTGTTAACTTCTATGCATTCTTGAGATATCTTTCCAAAAACCACATATGCCCAGCTTCCTTTTGGTATTTGGATGGGGGCATAAGTTGATACTAAACAAATTAAGAAAAAGTCAAGGAGTGATTCAGATGGAGATCAAAATACATCTTTGTTAAACAGGAAAAACTGACGTTGGAAAATATGGCTCATTTCTGTGGGTAAGATTTTTATACTGAATCCAGAATTAACTAAACTTACCACTTAGTCACAGGCATTAACAGACCCCCCGGGATGCTCCATGGTGGGCCTGCCTTTGTAAAACTTCAGCGTGGTATGACATCAAAAGTATAGGCAACAAAAGAAAAAATGCATCAATTAGAGTAGATCAAAATTTAAAACTTTTGTGCATCAAAGCACACTACCAACACAGTTAAAAGGCAACCCATGGAACTGGAGAACATATTTGCAGATTATATACATGATAAGAGAAAGATATCCAGAATATATAAAGGACTCCTACAACTCAACAACAAGCAAACAAAAAACATGATTTAAAAATGGATGAAGGACTTGCATAGACATTCCTCCAAACAAGGTATACAATTGGCTGAAAAGCATATGAAAAGATGCTCAACATCAATAATCACTAAGGAAATACAAGTCAAAACCATAGTGAGTTACCGCTTGACACCCCTTGGAATAGAAAGGCTTTTTTTTTTTTTTTTTTTTTTTAAAGGAAAATAACAGGTGTCAGTGAGGATGTAGAAACACTGGAACCCTGTGCATGGCCAGTGAGAAGGTAAACTGGTGTGACCCCAATGGAAAACAGTATGGTGGTTTCTTAAACAATTAAAAATGAAATTTTCATGTGATTCAGCAATTCCATTTCTGAGTATATACCTAAAACATTTGAAAGCAGGGACTTGGACAGATATTTTTGCATCCATATTTATAGCAGTATTTTTCACAATGGCCAAAGGAGGAAGTAATTCCAATGTCCATTGATAAATGAATGTCATTAAATGAAACAAAATGTCATATGTCCACATAATAAAATATTATTCAGTCTTAAAAAGAAAGGAAATTCTGACACATTCTACAATATGGATAAGCCTGGAGGACATCATGCTAAGTGAAATAAGCCAGTCACAAAAATACAAATGCTGTATGATTTCACTCATATGAGATATCTAAAGCTGTGAAACTTATAGAGACAGAAAGCAGAATGGTAGTTGCCAGGGGCTGGAGAGAGGGAGAATGGGGAGTTGTTTAGTGGGAACAGAGTTTCAATTTGGGGAAGATGATATAAGTTCTGCGATGGTTGGTGGTAATGGTTGCACAGCAATGTGAATGTACTTAATGCCACTGAGCTGTACCTTAAAAATGGTTAAAATGGTAAGTTGTATGTTATATATATTTACCACAATAAAAACAAAACAAAACAAAAAACACAGCATAGAGGAACAGAGCAAAGCAGGTTTTCTGTAGTGGTTAGCTCCTAAGAGGAAGGAGAAGGAAGGGGCCCAGCAGCAGTTCTCTCCCTAATTTACCAGGGGAGGAAGATGGAGGGAAGTTAGGACTGATTGATTAATGGAACTCTCTGCACTTGGAAAGCAACATGGAGTAGAAAAGAAGAATCTCCAACACTATTCCGAAACTAGTCTTTTGTCTTCTTCCTGATTTATGTAGAACCTTACATTTTCCTACATGGCTGTTATCTCACATTATAATTGTACTTCCATTTGTGTAATCATTTGATGTATTTCCCTATTATAAGGTTGGATCGTAGGAAATTGCCATTCTTATAAGTAAAAAATGATTGAATATTTGCAGTTTCCTATGGTTCAATACTCAATAGAGAGTAAGCACCTGAAGCTTAAAGAATGGGTCTGGTCTAGATAACCCATTCTATACCAAGGGTTTAGCACAGAGCCTGGCTCAATGTAGAATCATAGCAAATATTATCCTTGTAAATGCATGATATAGTGTGGCTGTGTTCCCACTGAAATCTCAACTTGAATTGTATCTCCCAGAATTCCCACGTGTTGTGGGAGGGACCCAGGAGGAGTTAATCGAATCATGGGGGCCAGTCTTTCCTGTGCTATTCTCATGATAGCGAGTAAGTCTCATGAGATCTGATGGGTTTATCTGGGGTTTCTGCTTTTGCTTGCTCCTCATTTTTTCTCTTGCCACTGCCACGTAAGAAATGCCTTTCACCTCCTGTCATGATTCTGAGGCCTCGCCAGTCATGTGGAACTGTAGGTCTCATTAAAACTCTTTTTCTTCCCAGTCTTGGGTATGTCTTTATCAGTAGTGTGAAAATGGACTAATACAATGTAAGTAACTATTTGCTGAATAAATGGACTGGATTCTCCTACCAAATATTACAAACAAAAATATAAAAAGTTTTAATTATTTTAAAAAAGAAATGAAGTGAAATTTCCCATGTTGAGTACTAATACTATAACCTTTTTTTTGAGACAGAATCTCTCTCTGTCACCCAGGCTGGAGTGGAGTGGTGTGATCATGGCTTACTGCAGCCTCGACTTCCACAGCTCAAGCAATCCTCCTGCCTCAGCCTTCCAAGTAGCTGGGACTACAAGTGCTTGCCACCATACCCAGCTAATTTTTTGTATTTTTTTTCTGTAAAGATGGGGTTTCACCATGTTGCTCAGGCTGATCTTAAAACTCCTGAGCTCAAGTGATCTGCTTGCTTTGGCCTCTCAAAGTGCTGGGATTACAGGTGTGCGCCACCACGCCTGGTGCTAATATTATAATATTTAATAATTAAATATTATTTATAATTTTGTATATCTTGATTTTGTTGCCTTGAAAAAATGTAAAGCAATAGAAGTAAAATAAAATAAATAACATCCCTTTCTAGAATACATATAAGTAAAAATAAAATAAAATAAATAACATCACTATCTAGAATATATATCTTAGACATAGCACTATGTTCTAATTAATGGATAAGAGTCCATTTGTAGGTTCTTCAAATGGAGCCCCAGATGCAGTCCATGACTAAGATCTACTGTGGACGCCTGGACTGGCCTGCTAGCCCACGCTCCGATGTTGATGACATTGAAGGCACCCCTCCCGAGGAAATCTCAACTGCACGATCCCTACTATGCCCCAATTCATCAGGAAGCAGTTAGAGCAGTCGTTGGTTAACCTCCCCAACAGCACTTGGGTTTTCCTGTTGAGAGGGGGTACTGAGAGACAGGACTAGCTGGATTTCCTAGGCCGACTAAGAATCCCTAAGCCTAGCTGGGAAGGTGACCGCATTCACCTTTAAACACGGGGCTTGCAACTTAGCTCATACCCAACCAATCAGGTAGTAAAGAGAGCTCACTAAAATACGAATTAGGCAAAAACAGGAGGTAAAGAAATAGCCAGTCATCTATTGCCTGAGAGCACAGCAGGAGGGACAATGATCGGGATATAATCCCAGGCATTTGAGCCAGCAATGGCTACCCTCTTTGGGTCCCCTCCCTTTGTATGGGAGCTCTGTTTTCACTCTATTAAATCTTGCAACTGCAAAAAAAAATTTTAAAAAGTAGAATCCATTTGTAATTTACTAGCTTGATTTTAGGAAGAGACATTTATTTCCTCAAATGAAATTGGGCATAAACTTCTTGTCCCCCAATATTCAAGTGGATATTAAGTCTTAGACTAGGATTTGACCCTAGTTCTGGCGAATCCATACCCTCTCCCATCGTGGCTGTTTTAACTTGGATTCAGCGTCACTTTTTCTCATGTTGTACTTCAGCTGGGATGATTTGGTAAAAGCAATATTTAGAGCATTGAGGTGTCAGAGATAGAGCCCAACCTATTGACCTGACCCTCACTCACATTTCATAGGGATGAAGAGTTAAAAATTTCCCTTTTTCTCCCTGTATTACCCTACTACCTTGTCCTGTAATTTGGATTCAAAGTATATTTCTGGACACGGGATTCTGTTTTCACTAACATTTTTCTCATAGCCTATTTCCCGATATGGAATTCTGTTTCCACTAACATTTTTCTCATGGTCTGTGTGAAGAGGCAAAATTACATAGTGGTTAAAAGTGTAGACCTTGGAATTAGACAGCTTGAGCATGAATCTCAGCTGTCACTTTTGAGTCGTGTGACCTTTGATGAGTTACTTAATTTCTCTATGCTTCAGTTTCCTGATATCCAAAATGAGGGTTAAATAGGCTAAAATGTACAAAGATCTTAGAGCAGACCCTGGAATATAGGAAGAGCTCTAGCAGTATTAGTTGTTATTAATATCATCATTATTAATAGTATTAATATTACTAATTATATAGTGACAATCACTTGAATCTTGTAGTTTGAGGGAAATCTTGCTAAAAGAATTTCTAGGAGATCAGAGGCAAAAAAAAAAGAAAAGAAAAGAAAAAAAAGTCAACTAGTTTTCCAGGTTTTTGAGGGGAATCACTTAGAAGGGAGGCAGGGAGCAATTTGAATCTGAACAGCAGATTCAGATTGTTCTGAATCTTCTTCTTATCCTTCAGGATAAGGCAGATAAGGCAGTAGGAAAAAAATATATATATATATATATATAAAATATGGAGAGAGAAGAGAGAGAAGAAACTTCAGTTTTCCGCATTTTTTTTTTTTTTTTTTTTTTGAGACAGTCTCACTCTGTCGCCCAGGCTGGAGAACAATGGCGTGATCTTTGCTCACTACAACTACCATCTCCTGGATTCAAGTGATTCTCCTGCCTCAGCCTCCTGAGTAGCTAGGACTACAGGCATGCACCACCACACCCAGCTAATTTTTGTATTTTTAGTAGAGATGGGGTTTTACTATATTGGCCAGGATGGTCTCGAACTCTGGACCTCATGATCCTCCCACCTCGGCTTCGGATTACAGGCGTGAGCCACCATGCCAGGCCATTTCTCTGCAGTTCTATACAATAAGAGAGCAGGTCAATAAGATGCACTATTTCTCTAACAGCACAAAGCTGCATCTATTGCCCTTAAAACACAAACCTAATCTTAACTAGAATGGGAAAAAGCGACAGAGAATCCAAATTAAAAGAGACAAAATCAGAAAAAATTCTGGGGTTATGGATTGGCGCAGACCTACTGAGAAGGGGAAAGCCTAGCACTTGATATGTAGTAGGCACACAATAAAAGATTCTAAGATGAATTTGTTGAATGAAACAAAATTAGGATTTGGGAGCCCAGAGGTTATGGGCAAACGTTGACATACCCTATCTCTGATGGAAACATTTCCACCTAGAAAATGAGATGGCACAGAGCTGTTAGGTCCAGCATGAGAAGTTCAAGATGTCAGAGGTAATGTGGACTCAGTAGGTGTTGCATAGACATCCCTGGAGGTAAAGAAGGGAAGTTGCTCTCTGCACAGGAGTATCCCAGTATCCCAAATCACCTTGAAGAGGCTAAAGGATGCTCTCAGCTGGGTGAGACATGGCTGGAACCTTCTTAATAATGATAGTGGCCGATGATAAGGAAAACAAAATGAGTTCTTCCTGGCCGGGCATAGTGGCTCATGCGTGTAATCCCAGCACTTTGGGAGGTCAAGGTGGGCAGATCACTTGTGGCCAGGAGTTCGAGACCAGCCTGGCCAACATGGCGAAACCCCATCTCTACTAAAAATACAAAAATTAGCCCGAATGCTGTGGCCTGCACCTGCACCTGTAATCCCAGCTACTTGGGAGGCTGAGGCAGGAGAATCACTTGAACCATGGAGGTGGAGGTTGCAGTGAGCTGGGATTGTGCCACAGCGCTCCAGCCTGGGTGGCAGAGCAAGACTCTGTCTCAAAAAAAAAAAAAAAAAAAAAAGGATTCTTCCTGTATGCCAGGCTCTGTTCTAAGCTCTTTAAATGTAAGACAACCCTTTGACCCAGGCATCACTATCGGTCCTATGTTTCAGATGAAATATTTTATGGTAGGCAGGATTCCAAGACAACCCCAGTGACTTCCGCTTTCTAGTGTTATGTCTTAGCGATCCCCTCTCACTCCATGTGGTAGGACCTGTGACTTCCTCTTGCCAACAGAATATGGCAAAGGTGATGGATAGGGTGTCACTGCCTTGATTGAATTATATTGTATGGCAAAGGTGATGGGATATCATGGCCCTCACTATCTTACTACATATATGACTCTGAGAACACTCATTTTCACTATCCTGTTGGCCTCGAAGAAGCAAGCCACCGTGAATTCTACAGCCACAAGAAAATGAATTCTGCCAGCAATCCGAATGAACCTGGAGGCTGATTTTTCTCTACTCAAACCTCTAGATGAGAACACAGCCCAACTGATGCCTCGTTGACAGCCTCATAGAACTCTGAGCAGAAGAGCCAGCTAAGCCGTGTCTAGACTCCTGATCCATGAAAACTTGCGATAATAAATATATGTCATTTTAAGCTGCTAAGTGTATGATAACTTGTAACATGGCAATGAAAAACAAATTCATCTTTTGTCAAAGAATTAGAGCAATGTACTAGGTTCTATAATTTAGATAATTCAGTGCTCTCCCAAGAGGATCAGACTAGGGCAGGAGAGGTGAAAGTATGATTTGAGGTCCCCCTCCTGGCATGGAACTGCCTGTGTCCAAAAAGTCTCTAATTTCTAATTTCCCCATGATGCCTTTGATAGGGTTGGAGCTCCTTACCCTATTTGGTTGTCCTGAAAGTAAGGTATTTACTTATTTATCTGTTATTTCCTCTGAAATGTAAGCTCAGGGAGGGCAGGGACGAAATGTAGCACCTCCAGTATCTAGCCCAGTGCATGGGTTCAATAAATATTTGTTAAATGAATATATGAATGTATGAATAGCTGACTGCATACCATCAATCAAGGTAAAAGATTAAGTGACTAAGAGCAAGCAAACTGAGAAATTAAATGACTTGCTCAAGTTATCACAACTACAAAATGGTAGGAAAAGGCAGGATCTAAATCTTGGAAGGGTCAATGCTTTAGATTAGGGGTCTGCAAACTACAGCCTGCAGGCAAAATCCATCCCATCACCCATTTTTGTATGGACCATGTGATAATGATAGTTTTCACATTTTCAAATACTTGAAAAAAAAACCCAAAGTAATATTTTAAGACATGTGAAAATTACATGAAATTCAAATTCGGTGCCCGTAAATAGAGTTTTATTGACACACAGCCACAACCACACTTACTTGTTTACCTACTGTCCATGGCTGCTTTCATGCCTCAGTAGTGGAGGTGAGTCCTTTCCTCAAAGACCATTTGACTCACAAAGCCTAAGACATTTACTTATGTGGCCCTTTACTAAAGAAGTTGCCTCTGGAGTGAGACCATCTGGATTCAACCCTATTTCCCTCACTTCTCTCTATAATCTTGGCAGGTCAGTTAAATGTTTTGTTTTCTCATCTGTAAAATGAAGATTAAAAAGTTCACCTAACTCATACGTGGTAGTAAGGATCACCTACCACACATGTAAAAGTCCCAACAAATGTTAGTCACCACAATAGTCACATCAGTGTGCCATATGACATCCAAGTCACGTTGTGAAAATGTACCTTGTGAGAGAAATGTTACAGATGAATATCTGATGTTTATTGATGCTTTTTGATTATTATAGTTAAGATGCTGGTAACTAGAATAGGCCAGGAGCGGTGGCTCATGCCTGTAATCCCAGCAATTTGGGAGGCTGAGACGGGTGGTCACTTGAGGTCAGGAGTTTGAGACCAGCCTGGTCAGCATAATGAAACGCTGTCTCTACTAAAAATACAAAAATTAGCTGGGCGTGGTGGTGCATGCCTGTAATCCCAGCTACTCAGGAGGCTGAGGCAGGAGAATCGCTTGAACTGGGGAGGCGGAGGTTGCAGTGAGCTGAGATCACACCAGTGCACTCCAGCCTGGAAAACAGAATGAGACTCCATCTCAAAAAAAAGAAAAAGAAAGAAGAAAGAGAGAGAGAGAGAGAAGGAAGGAAGGAAGGGACAGAGGGAGGGAGGGAGAAGAAGGAAGGAAGGAAGGAAGGAAGAAGGAAGATAGATTCTGGTGACTGGAATGTATAAACTTTGTGTTCATTGAACCACTATTCTCTGCTAATTCCTGCCAAACAGAATAGTACCTTTCCCAGGCTTATTTGTGTATACATGTGTATGCATGCTTGCACGTAGCACGTATTGCACTTGGTGGTCAGTTTACCCTGTGGCAAAATCCCATACTCTGAAATTCTCATTACTGGATAACTTTGGAAATTTGGACTCACATATGGGATGAATTTCCAGTCCCTAATACATGTCCTAGGAGCCAAACTTCATATGATTCTCCTTTCGGGGAGAGTCAGAGAGAAGATAGATAGTTCTGCCTATAAATAGAGTAAAATTATTTTTCTTCCACCAACCTCATGATACCTGAGATGCTTTTATTGTATATTCATTACTTGAGTTCTCAAGTTATTTTCATTTCTAAAAATATTCTAACAACCGGGAGAGTGCCAAGTATTTTGTAGATACGTATTTCACCTCAAAGCAGAGCATGATTGTATAGAAATGTTATGCTAGTGGGTGCTCCAATGAAAGGTAAATATCTCAGAGAGATGACCTCTCCTCAGGAATTTCATCTTCCTTTCTCTCCATGGGGCCCTGAGGATGAGTTATATTTTCAGAAGAAAATAATGAAAGGCAGAGAGATGCTTGCTGGTGGCACCTGAGGTCTCCATCCAGAGTAGGTGACTTGTCCTTCCAGGTTGGGTTGCACACATTACAACAAAGCTTGAGTTTCCCAAAATTTAGAGTGCATAAGAATAATCTATAGAGCATGTTAACAATGGAGATTCTGACTGGGGGTGGTGGCTCACACCTGTAATCCCAGCACTTTGGGAAGCCAAGGAGGGAGGATCGCTTGAGTCCAGGAGTTTGAGACCAGCCTGGGCAACACAGCAAGACCCCACCTCTACAAATAATATTTTAAAGAAGAATGGAGTTTCCTAACTCCAAATTCCACAGATTCTGATTAAGTAGGTTTGGTGTAGAGGGTTTTACTTCCTTTGAAAGCACCCCGGGTGATTCCGATGGTCTCTGATCCATACTTTGGGAAAATGTGACCTGAATGTGATTGGCAATCAAACTTGGCCAGTTCAACCCTACATAGATAATGATTGGCTCATGTTTCTTTGCTGGTACTGGTGATCACAAAGGTGACCCAGCTGCACCAGAGGTGAGAATCCAACTCTAGAACCACGGAACCAATTGGTTCTAGAGTTATTTCATGTCAGACTATTAGAAGTCTGGTCCTTGGGCTTTTTGGTCAGATGAATATACAATGCAGGGTCTGTACATCCAGCAACTTGTTGAAGTAGTAGGTGCCTATCTTTGGAAGTGGCAGTCGTTGCCTTCTGGTTACTGTACTGTTCTCCAAAAAGACTGTCAGAAGGAAAGATTTGCTGAACTGATGAATACTGGCTTCCAAAAAGAATCCTATCCAAACGCCAGACTCTCTCACACCTGGAGCTAAAACAGTAAGTGATAGAGGCTATAAACTTCAAAATAAAAGATTCCTTGCCCTCAGGCAGGAAGGCATTATAAATCTCACCGAGAAGTTGAGAAGCTGGTTAAACTCATTATTTGCTGTTCAAGACTCTCCTCTTGCAGTTTTCATCCTTTTTTAAATTTATAATCTCTAAATCCTTAGCCAAGATCCAAGCCTTTCAGGAGATAGCAGCCAGAAGATTCAGAAGTTATCCAGTCCCCAGGGGTGTTAATGGTGAAATAGACTTTGGTAATACGTTCTTAATTGTCACCATAAATCAACATTGTACAAAATGTTAAATCGGCCCATGTAACTTGCTGATTGGAGAGGCTTTTCCATGCTTTGGAGACAGCTGTAACTTTGATGAGACAAGTGGTTTGTCTCGGGGGATGTGACCCAATAAACATACTAATTCATTTTTGGAATATCTGCCATGCTCTTTACCCTCAGAGGAGGTACCTGATTGGTTGAGGGAAGAAGCTCCTAAGTGTTTGGGGTTGAAGTTTTAACACAGAGAGTGAAGGACATTTTTTTGCCCCTGGACTGTAGTTTTTTACTGAAATCTTTTATACCTTGGGGATTTTTTTTTTCTTTAAATGTGTCCTCTGGAATCTGTCAGCCCACTTACGCAGTCTTTTAGAGTTTCTCCAAGGATACCCCAATTATTTTTTCTTTGCATACATTGCATGCATTTTCTTTCCAATCCATTCATTAAACATTTACTGCACACCTACTAGGTGTAAGGCACCATTCTCAGCACTGAGGCTATAGCAGAAGAAAACTCTGTACTCATGGAGGTTATATTCCAGAGGAGAACAGCAGACAACTTATTCTTGTAAATAAGAATATCAGGTTATTTAATGAAAATAATAAATGCTCTTTGATATGAAAGAGGCTTCTCTGGATTGGGAGGTTAAATAAGTTGCATGCAAAGGGGTCAGATTTAAGGTGAGACTTTCATGAAATGGAGAAGCCAGCCGTGATCTAGGGGAAGAGTGGTCCAGGCTGAGGGGACAGTGAAGACAGGGGCACTAGAGTAGGAGGTAGTTTGGCATGTTTGATACACAGTATAAAAGCAAAGGTGCCTGAAGCCTATGTGAAAGGGACATTGAAAAGAGCATCAGAGAGGTGAGGAAGGGTCAAATCATAGTAGTCCAGGCAACGACTGTTACTTGAAGCATGAAAGGAAGAAGGGTAGGGCTTCGGTGGCATGATGCAATTTTAATTTAAAACACCAGCTCATTCTGCAGAAAATGACCCATAGCAGGGCAAGTGTGGAAGCTGGGATGTCAAAGACAAGGCTCTTGCAGTTTTCCAGGTAGAAGACGGGGATCAGGATGAGAGGGATGAAGATGGAGAGACGATGATGGATTTGATGGGGTGGATGAGCTGGCAATGCGGAGGTGAGGGAATGGAGGAATCAAGAGTGATATTCAGTTTTTGGCTTGAGCACCTGGATGAATGTTGGTGCCATTTACTGACATGGGAAAGAAAAATTGCTTTAATTTGGAGTTTTTTTGTTTGAAGTTTTATGTAGGGGGCAGGAACTCAATAGTTCTGTTTAGGCCATGTTGAGTTTGAGGTGACTAGTATACATTGACATGGGGCTGTTAAGCCAAGGACTCAAGGGAAGGGTCAGGTGAAAACCATGACCAACTAAGGCTGGACGGTGGTTCACGCCTGTAATCCCAGCACTTTGGGAGGCTGAGGCAGGCGGATCACGAGGTCAAGAGATCAAGACCATCCTGGCTAACATGGTGAAACCCCGTCTCTACTAAAAATACAAAAAATTAGCTGGGCGTGGTGGCAGGCACTTGTAATCCCAGCTACTGGGGAGGCTGAGGCAGAAGAATCACTTCAACCCAGGAGGCGGAGGTTGCAGTGAGTCAAGATTGCACCTTTTCACTCTAGCCTGGGTGACAGAGCAAGACTCCGTCTCAAAAAAAAAAAAAAAAAAAAAAAGAAAGTCTTCCAGCTGAAGGACAGAAAAATGACAGCTTCCATTGGCACTGACTTTATATTAGCGTAGGTGATTAGTCAAGCTCCCAGCTGGCAGGGGCATTGAGCGATTAAGCAAATAGAGTATTAAAGGCCAAAAATTCAAGCTATTCCTGTAGAACTTTCCAGACGCTA
Source organism: Pongo pygmaeus (assembly GCF_028885625.2). Taxonomy (NCBI): domain Eukaryota; kingdom Metazoa; phylum Chordata; class Mammalia; order Primates; family Hominidae; genus Pongo; species Pongo pygmaeus. The sequence goes on from NC_072391.2 coordinate 18,958,956, forward strand.
TGCTAAGCACTTGGAAGAGGAATATATATACACACATATGTAATGTATGTATGTATGTATGTGTGTGTGTGTGTATGTATGTGTGTGTATATATATTTATAATATGTATATGTACGTATCAGTATCCTTGCCATCTTGAAACATGTCAACTGAGTTATAGTTGCTTTTAGGGAGTTGTCTTATAGGGTTCAAGTGACCAAGAGTTGAGTGCCAACCCTCAAATTTGCTAGTTCTGTATTTTAAGTTAATTTTATTTTTTAACATTATCATACAGTAAAACTGATTTTTTTCATGTACAGTTCTATGACTGTATAGGCATATATTTATATAATCACCATAATCAGAATACAGAACAATTCCATCACCCCAGAAACCTCCCTTCTGCTATCCTAGTATAGTCATGCTCTAATCCCCATGCCAACCCCTGTGGTGTGTTCTCTTTCACCATGGTCTTGTCTTTTCAAGAATGTCTTATAAACGAAATCACACAGTAGGTAACATTTTGAGACTGGTTTCTTTCACTCAAAGATTCATCTACACTGAATTGAGATTCATCTACACTGTTGTGTCTATCAGTAGTTCATTCTTTTTCATTGTTGAATAGCATTTCATTGTATCGGTGTGCCACAGTTTGCTAAAGTTTTTTACCCATTGAAGGGCATTTAGGGGCAATTTGGGGCAATTATGAATAAAGTTTCCATTTTGGGACAACTGAAATTAAAGCTGCTATCAACGTGTGTGTACAGGTGTTTGTATGAACATAAGTTTATATTTCTTTTTTTTTTTTCTTTTGAGACAGAGTCTCACTCTGTCACCCAGGCTGGAGTGTAGTGGCGCGATCTCAGCTCACTGAAACCTCCGCCTCCCAGATTCAAGCAATTCTCCTGCCTCAGCCTCCTGAGTACCTGAGATTATAGGCACGTGTCACCATACCCAGCTAATTTTTGTATTGTTAATAGAGACGGGGTTTCACCATGTTGCCCAGGCTGGTCTCGAACTGCTGACCTCAAGTGAGCCGCCCGCCTCTGCCTCCCAAAGTGCTGGGATTACAGCCGTGGGCCACTGTGCCCCGCCTAGTTTGCATTTCTTGAGGGGAAATAACCGAGGGTGGCATTAGTGGGTCATATGGTATGTACACATTTTTCAGTTAGTTTTCAACTTTCTGAACCCCAATTTATATTTCATAGGGTTGTTCTGTGGACTAGCTGAAGTAACGTGTATTAAATGTCTGGCACAGAATTTTATGGCGTCAGAATATCTGTCCCCATATCCCAAATACTAAGGTATATTGGGATAGTGAAATTAGCACAAATATAATAACCCATTATTGAGTCTTTGGAGTTTATTAAAACATAGAATTCCCCTTGGGAATCAGCTAATGCTCTAGTCTAAAAATACCTCATAAAAATAGGCTTCTATAAATATGTTACACTCTCTTAAATCTAAGTCTTTTCTAATTCTTCCTCTCTCAAAATAAACCTTAACCTGTTCTGTAAGTGGTACGATTTCAGGCGATGGATTCATTAGCCTGTGGAGGCCACCTCTATTTCTTCTCAGGGAGATCCCTGATTAATTGTACAGTGGTCTTGTTTCATCTCTTCATAATCCAAATAAGCTCTTACCAGACACTGCCAGACAGACTACTAAATTACCTATGTTTTATATGCCAAATAGGGAAAATGGGTATTATTTGAAGGGTTGCCAGATTTAGAAACAAAACAAAGCAAAACCAAGTATCAAAATAACAGATGCTCATGTAGTATTTGAGACATACTAAAATAATTCTGTTATCTATTTGAAATTCGCATTTAGTTGTGCTTTCTTTATTTTGTCTGGCAACCCTAATTCTTCACTTTCCGACTTTCACTTTTTGTTTGTAGAGGGCTGTAGTTACTCCAGGCAAACACATCTTCAGGCCTTAACAGAGGTATACCAAATCCTTTAGGCTGGGAAGGAGAAGAATAAAGAAGAAAAGTTACTGCAGATGTTTGACCATCCAAAGAGGAAATTTGTCTGGTCTGTGAGCCCTCTTTGTAGTTATTTCTGTCACTGTTAATAGTATATTGAAACTCAAAGTTGATTATAACATTTTGCAGACTTTTTTCTAGTTATACCCCCATGTTATTTTTATTCATTCATTGAGTATTTCATATTTCAATGTTTATTTATGGCCTAGCATTTTCCCAGCAGGAAAGAAAAGCTAACAAGGGCATCATTTCCCACCATGCAGAGGAAGGAAGTGCTATTTTGCCAATTACCCTTTACATAAATATCTGGCAATGAATGACTGGAAGAATTCTTCCAGCGGTACTGCTGTTTTACAGAATGATTCAAGCATCAAAGTATAGCAGAGGTCTCCAAACAATAAGTGATAAGATGATGATGATGATGATGATGATGATGATGATGATGATGGTAATGATGATTTAATGATAACTAACGTCTATTAAGCACTTACTCTACATCAAAAACTATACTGGCCGGGTGCAGTGGCTCACGCCTGTAATCCCAGCACTTTGGGAGGCCTAGGCCGGAGGATCACGAGGTCAGGAGATAGAGACCATCTTGGCTAATACGGTGAAACCCGATTTCTACTAAAAATACAAATAATAATAATAATAATAATAATAGCCAGGCGTGGTGGCGGGTACCTGTAGTCCCAGCTACTCAGGAGGCTGAGGCAGAAGAATGGTGTGAACCTGGGAGGCGGAGCTTGCAGTGAGCCAATATTGCGCCACTGCACTCCAGCCTGGGTGACAGAGCGAGACTCCATCTCAAAAACAAAAACAAACAAATAAACAAAAAACTATACTAAGTGCTTTATCTTTATTATATCATTTAATCCTTGTGAGAATACTGTTATTTTCTTCATTTTACAGATGAGAACATTGAGGCAGGGAACAGCCCCCTGCCCAAAGACAGTGGTTATGTTAGTTACGCATGTCTCTGAAGAATTTCAGGTTTTCCATTTGCATTTGAATGCAATACCCCATCCTCTATGCAGCTCAGACATGTCACAGTTGACGCACCCCACCTCTCAACCTCAGATCTTAGGAAAATTGGAACTATTTATTCCTAGTGGTGGGGGGATTAGTTGGCTGCTGGGATACCCTGGCGTCTACTCCCAATTCTGGCCCAAACATGTCCCTGAACCTCAGTTTCTTTACCTGTGGGGGTTTCTTTAACAGTTGAGAGTTCTATTAAGTTATCTCAGAGTTCTCGCCCGTGTTTTCAGCACTCTTACCTGTAATCTCTGGTGTTTGATTCATGTGGAAAAGGTCACAAAGGATGCATAACTGGAATGAGAGGCGAAATACAAGGAGAAGCTAAGTGTAGACAGAAAAATATATTGAATGAGACACTGCCGGCAATAGAAACAGCTCCAGCGAGAAGAGGAAAAAGAAGATGATTGAATCCAGACGCTGCTCACCTAGAATACGTGCTTGTTCTGATAGGGAAGTTGCATTTTATTCCTATACCCTCACCCAGAAAGACAAGCACTGGAAACAGGTTGATGAATGTGTGGAGAGTTGAAACCAAGCATGCTTAGAGGCAACCGCAGCGGGAGGGGGACCTCACAGTTATTGAGAGCAAGCTCCTATCTTCCATTTAAAATAAAATCTGGTAATAAAGTACATCCGGTTTTAGAAAAATGATTGTATTTCTTTTTTCTTTCTTTTTATTTGAGACAGAATCTTGCTCTGTCATCAGGCTGGAGTGCAGTGGCACGATCTCGGCTCACTGCACCCTCTGCCTTCTGGGTTCAAGTGTTTCTCCTGCCTCAGCTCCCCAAGTAGCTGGGATTACAGGCATGCACCACCATGCCCAGCTAATTTTTGTGATTTTAGTAGAGATGGGGTTTCACCATGTTGGCCAGGCTGGTCTCAAACTCCTGACCTCAGGTGATCCACCCACCTCACCCTCCCTAAGTGCTGGGATTACAGGAGTGAGCCACCGTGCCTGGCCAATAATTGCATTTCTTGCCCATTCTTCTTGGACTCTGATTTTTTTTTTTTTTTTTTTTACCCAAGGTGAAGAATAACTGCAGGGAAAACAATACTTCTTGTTGATTATGAATGCGCTAAGGCAGGAAGTAGAAATATACAACGTTGCTAGGTTGTAAAACAAACTTTTGAGGGCAATTGCTGCACAACGTTTCCAGAAGCGTCTTTCCACCAATATCTGACACACAGAAGGGGGAAAGAACGCAAAATATCATCACCAGGATTGCTTGGGGATGCCAGGCAGGTCACACCAATAACTTGAGTCCTAAAAGCATTTTGTCTTTTTCCTTCCCAATCTCCTTTCCCTGAATTGTATGGCACATTAAACACTTAAATAGTAACAGCTTTCCAGACCCAGAGGTGTCATTAAATAAGTTAAGGATCTAATTAAAGGGCTGTGTGTGGGGGAGTACCATCTCCCTGCTTGCTTTGTACTGAATCACTTGTGTCCCATTTCAGTGTTTCCAAGCCAGGAATTTGCCTGTAAATTGATCTTGCACTACCGTCGTGTATTGGATTTCATTTCCTCTCATGCAATTATCTATTAGTAACTGGAGAAGGCAAAACAGCAGAATAAATAATTAAATATAAATTAAACAATTTTGGAGTTACGCTTTAGCTGAAGACAGGAGCATGTGTCATGAATTTAAACTTTCTAAGAGTGAAAAGAAAGCGTCCCCACCCTGTAATGGGTCTGTTCTATCCTGGTGGTATGGAATTCCAATTGTTGCATATCCTCTTTTTATAGAAGAGGAAACAGAGACTCTGAAAAGGTCAGACCATCTGTTAGAATATAAAAGAAGTTGGCAGTAAAGTCAGGGAGGAATCAGCAGAATTTTAACTGTCTGACAGAAAACCCCACATAGTGGCCTTTATTTTGGGAATGGATTTATCAAGGTCCAGGATCTTACAGGTCAAGAAACTTTCTACATCAGCACAGAAACACAGAACATCTTCTGAGGCTTTGGGGAGAGAGCTTGATCCAATAAAGCTTGCAGAGATGAAGAAAATCCAAATGCCATTATAATCATTGAAAATGAGGAAATATGGCAGCTGGAGGCAGGGTCTCTGCATTAACCTGCACTGGTAGTGCCCTACATAACTCCAGCAGCTACCATTCATATTGAAGTTCCTGAAAAGGATACCCTTTTGTCTCCTGGACAGTCTTCCAACTTAGAAGGCAAGCTATCAATCTTATAGATGAAGGAATGAAGGCCAAGATAAATTTAATGATATATCCAAGAAATAGATTCATTGTGTAGGAGAACCTGGACTCAAATCCAGGTTTTCTGGCACCCAATCTAGTCTTACCTCTTACAACATTTAAAAAAATTTGTGGCTGCATAGTATTCCATGGTGTATATGTGCCACATTTTCTTTATCCAGTCTGTCATTGATGGGCATTTGGGCTGGTTCTAAGTCTTTGGTATTGTGAACAGTGCTGCAGCAAACATATGTGTGCATGTGTCTTTATAGTAGAACGATTTATAATCCTTTGGGTATATTCCCAGGATGTGTTCATGTCCTTTGCAGGGACATGGATGAAGCTGGAAACCATCATTCTCAGCAAAATAACACAAGAACAGAAAACCAAACACTGCATGTTCTCACTCATAAGTGGGAGCTGAACAATGAGAACACGTGGACACAGGGAGGGGAACATCACACACCAGGGCCTGTCAGAGGGTGGGGGTCTAGGGGAGGAATAGCAATAGGAGAAATACCTAATGTAGATGACAGGTTGATGGGTGCAGCAAACCACCGTGGCACCTGTATACCTATGTAACAAACTTGTATGTTCTGCACACATATTCTGCATAGAACTTAAAGTATAATAAAAGAAAATAAATTTGTATAAATTTAAAGGGTACAAATGCAGTTTTATCTCATGGATATATTGCATAGTGATGAAGTCTGGGCTTGTAGTGTAACTATCACCCAAAGGATATACATTGTACTTATGAAGTAACTTCTCTTCCTTCACCTACCTCCCACTCTTCCACCCTTCCAAGTCTCCAATGTTTATTATTTCACTGTCTACATTCATGTGTACACATTATTTAGCTTCCACTTATAAGTGAGAACACACAGTATTTGACTTTCTGTTTCTAAGTTGTTTCACTTAAGATAAAGGCCTCCAGTTCTATCCATGTTGCTGCAAAAGACATGATTTTAGTCTTTATAATGGCTTAATAGTAATCTATGTTGTATATATACCATATATAGTATATATACTGTATGTATGTGTGTGCGTGCATATATATATGCATATATATATGCACACACACACACACACATATATATATATGCACACACACACATATATATGATGCAAAATATGGGACTAAGTTGACTGCAAGAAGGACATTTATTTGTAGTAGGAGAGCTGAAGCAAGAAGGCAGAGTGTTGCTTTAACCTCTACTGGGAATGTGTATGTTGAGTGCCTCAAACTTTTTATTCTTCTTCATTTATCTGCAAAGACCTCAAAAGCATTTAAAGATCATAAATAAATTATAGTAAGTAGGTGATGCTATGGTTTGAATATTTACCCCCTTCCCCAACTCCTGTCAAAATTGAACTACCATTGTAACAATATTAAGAGGTGAGACCTTTAAGAGATTATTAGGCCATGAGGGCTCTGCCCTCATAAATGGATTAATGCTCTTATCACAGGAGTAGGTTTGTTATTTTGGGAGTTGGTTCTTTATAAAAGGATGAGTTTGGTTCCCTTTTGTCTCTCTCTGCTCCTCTCTTTGTCCTTCCATTGTGGGATGAAGCAGTAAGTAGTCCCTTTCTAGATGCCAGCTGCTTCAATCTTGGACTTCCCAGCCTCCAGAGCCATGAGCCAATACATTTCTGTTCATTGTAAATTGCCTAGTCTGTGGTATTCTATTATAGCAGCACAAAATAGACCAAGACAGGTGATCCCTCAAATTTGGAATCTGTGGGTAGTGAGGACTGACTGTACTTAACAGTGTTTGAGAAACAAATGATTGAACAACAAGTGAGTGAGTGAATGGCCTGTGAACAAATTTGAGGGAGGGAATCTGAGTTGGTGCATCTACTTATACCAAGTTCACCTCCATTGCCATCTTCCTAACTCTCTACTCAAGGAAGGAGGAGGTGCTATTCCTTGGTTGGCACTTATAATATTAATTGAGTGCTGTTTTACTAGATGCAGTGGATATTGTGTACTTTAGGCAGAATCCTAGTTTCTACTCTCTCCTCTTGTGATTCTTGTTACAGATCTAATGTCAGGCCACCCTTTATCTCCATCTTTTTTTTTTTAATACCTCTTCTGACCTTAAAGTTGGTTAGTCAAGTTAGACCAGAATTTGCCCTTCAGGCCAGTCTTCTTTCTCCTTTATCTCTCTTCTGCTTACCTCTAAGTTGTTCCAAGATTTAGATTATGGAGGGGAAGGAGAAGCCCTTGCTTGGATAAAATGCTTAAGCTACATGATTCAAACTTTTCACAGATAATTATTACACTGAGAATTATTGGGTGTTTGCTTTGATCTTAATGCAGTGGTATTCTTATTTTTATTCTTCTATTGTCCTTTGTGTATAAAGGTTGCTGGTGCTGACTGGCAGGAAAGGGTTTGGGCATTCCTGGGTTTCTGTGTAGAATACTGACAAACAGCACTAAGAACCACATTTCGACATCTAACATGGGTGTCTGATGGACAGCTGGGAGTTGTTATAAATGTACATAGATAATAGGTCAGAGAGCCAAGTTCAAGCTTAGCAGATGCTCTAAAGACAGTCTTTACATGCTGGGATGAGGACCTAAAATACAACCCTTTTCAGATGTTTTGTAAGAATTGATTTTCCTCTGCTTAGGATGTTTTTGTCTTGTGGGAGGACTCAATATTATTGTTATGCAAATTTACCCCCCCCCCCGCAATAATAAATTTTATCCATCAAAATCCAAACAATGATTTTGGTGGTGTTTGGTAAACCAATTCTGGAAACCATACAGAGGAATAATGGGCAAAGAGAAGGGAAGATAATTTAGAAATAGAACAGAGCTGGGGCTCTTTCTACCTGATATCAAAACCTCTTCAAAACATATATCCATTAACACACTGTGGTATTGGCACAGGCATAGACAATAAACTAATGAAGTGAACAGAACAGAGTCTAGAACCCCATAACACACACACATTCTCTCTCTCACACACACACAGGCGCATGCGTGCACGCACGCACACACACACACACACACACACACACACACACACACACAGAGAGAGAGAGAGAAACTGGTAGTATGGCAAAGAAGGCATTTAAGATCAGCAGGAAAAAAGTAAAATCAGTGGGAAAAAGTATTAAATGAATAGGATTATTGATTATCAAACCAGAAAACCCTACATAATACATCCTTAGGTCACATCATATTCTAAACTCCAGGTAGATCAAAGATCTAAATGTAACAAAAGCAAAGCCTTACAGCTTTTAGAAGGAACTAAAGTGGAATATCTTTACATCTTTGGAAAATACATGTTTCTTAATTAAGATGAAGAAAGTAGAACCCTGAAGTGTAGCAACTGATAAATTTGGCTACACTAAATTTAAAACTTCTGTATGTTGAATACAATATAAGCAAAGTGTAACAACAAACCAGTGACTAGCAGAATACATTTGCAATATAGAGAATTAGTTTCCTAAAGACATAAGGAACTCCTACAAGTCAATTCCAAAAACTACAAACAACTGTTAAAAACTTTCAACAAAAATAAATCTAGCAGAGTTTTTTTGGGCAAAGAATGACAGGAATCACACAGCATGCAGAACCAGGAGAAGTTTGGAGAGCTCATCTCTGAGTGGGCAGTGAGTATTTATAGACAGAAATGGAAGTAAAATACAGAAATAGCTTGATAGGTTACAGCTGGGCTTTGCCTTATTTGGATATGGTCTGATCAGTTGGCTGCCTGTGATTGGTGAGGCTTGGCTATCTGTGATTGGTGGAGACCTGGCTCTCTGTTACAAAAAATAGACTCCTAAATTATATTTTGGTTTGTTTACATGCTAAATTAGGTTGCAGTTCATTACATAGGAACTCAAAGCACAGAGACAGCCTCAGGCCAATGACCTCCTGCTTATTTAATTTAACAATTTAACACAGCCAAAGGGAAAAGGGGAAAATGATGAGAACAGGCAATCTGCAGAAGAAGAAACCCCAAAGACTGATAAATATGAACTGATATCTTCTTTATTAATTAGGGTAATTAAATTTGAAAATTAAGTGGCCAGGCACGGTGGCTCATATCTGTAAGCCCATCTTTTTTCCAGGCCAAGGCGGGAGGATCACTTGAGCCCAGCGATTTGAGAGCAGCCTAGGCAACATAGCAAAACCCTGTCTCCCTAAAAAAATGAACAAAATTAGCCAGGCATGGTGCTGTACACCTTTCAGCCCAGCTACTTGAGAGGATGAGGTGGGAGGATCACTTGAGTCTTGAAGTTTTGAGGCTGCAGTGAGCAATGATTGTGCCACCACACTCCTGCCTGGACAACAGAGCAAGATCCTATCTCAAAAATTTTTTTGAGAAATATGATGCCATTCCACACCCATCAATATGGCAGTACCAAAAGTTGAGTAAAATGTGGCAAAACGGGGATACCTTTTGTTGGGAATGTTTCAACTACTGTAGATAACAGTTTGGTAAAATCTGGTAAAATTTTGCATTTGATATTCCATAGTGAATAAATAAATTTCCCTACCGGGCATACACCCAAGAAACTATTCCATATGTGCTCAAGTACATCTCTACAAGAATCCGCATTGCTTCACTGTTTATAATAATAAAAAATGGAAACATCTTAAATGGCCATAAATAAGACATATTGTGTGTATTAGCTGCATAACAAATTATGCCAACACTTAGAAGCTTACAATTAGAAAATTTATTTTCTTACTGCTTCCTTGGGATGGGAACTGGCTGGGTACCCCTGGTTCAGTCCTTCTCACAGGCTATGATCACGGTGTTGGCTGGGCTACAGCTATCATCTCAAGGCTTGACTGGGTAGGATCCACTTCCAAGCCCATTCACCTGGTTATTGGCAGCCTCAGACCCTCACTGGCTATTGGCTGGAGACATCAGTTCCTTACCTCCTGGGATTCTCCATCGAGCAGCTCACAACTTGGCAGCTGTGTTCTCTTAGAGTGAACCAGTGAGAGAGTGAGAGAGGGTAATCAAGACTGATGGCACAGTTTTTTTTTTTTTTTAACAGCCTAACCTCAATTATCTCATCACTTTAGTGATATTCTATTTGTTAGCAGGAAGTCACTTGGTCTGGCCCACACATTGTGGTATAGTCACATAGTGGATTACTATAGAACAGTGAACAATCCGTGAGCTTAAATTGGATCTCATCAAAACTAAAAACTTTTGCTCTGAGAAAGCTCATGTGAAGACACATGATAGACTGGGAAATAATATTTACAAACCACATATCTGACAAGGTGTTAGGATCTAAATATACAAGGAACTCCCAAGATTCAACAGTAAAAACAAAACAAATACAGTCCAATTAGGAAATGGGAAAGCATGAACAGGCATTTCACAGAGCAGGATGTACAGATGGCAGATAAGGACAGGAAAAGATGCTCAGGATCTTTAGCCATCAGGGGAAGGCAAATTAAGACAATGAGAAATCACTACACATCTATCAGAAGGCTAAAATAAAAAGTAGTCACAACAGCAAATGCTGACAGGGTTGTGGAAAACCTGGATCCCTGGCACAGTGCTGGTGGGGAATGTAAAATGATACAGCCACTTTGGAAAACAGTTTGGCAGTTTTTAAAAATAAAATGAAACATACAGTTAACATATGACCCAGCAATTATACTCCTGAACATTTCTGCCAGAGAAATGAAAATGTATGCTCAAACCTGTATACAAATATTTATAACAGCTTTATTTGTAATAGCCCCCAAACTGGAGTCAGCCCAGACATCCTTCAACAGGTGAATGGTTTAGCAAACCGTGATAGGGAGATTTCATGGAACAGGACTCAACAAGAGAAAGGGCTACACTTTTGATGCATGCAATAACTCGAATAAATATCCAGGGAATTATGCCAAGTAAGAGAAGCTGATCACTAAAGGCTATATGCTGTGTGATTCCATTTATAGAACATTTTTGAAATGACAAAAATTTAAAAGTAGGGGAGCCAGACTTTAGAGATGGGGAGGGATGAAGAAGGGGAGATGGGCGTGGTTTTAAAAGGACAACATGAGGGATCCTTGGAGTGATGGAACTTTTCAGTATCGTGACACGCACTTACATTCATGATAAAATTGTATACAATTCACTATGCACATAGATACCAATGAGTACAAGTAAAACAAGGGAATTTGGAAGAAGATTAGATTGAATCAATGTCAATATCCTGGTTATGATATTATACCCTAGTTTTGCAAAATGTTACCACTGGGTAAAGTATATATGGAAACTCTATTATTTCTTACAACTACATGTGAATCTATAATTACCCCAATAAAATTTTCAATAAAAAATAAATGAACTAGGGTTCAATACAACAGCATAAATAAATCCCAATTGTGCTGTCTACTTTTTTTGATATTTGAAAAACATATTTTAAAAGTTCCTTAAAAACATTATAAAAATTTTTATGATGAAACTTTTCAAACATATAAAAAGTAGAGAAAACAGTACAATGAGTATAGCTACCACATAGCATTTGTTAGCATTTTGCCACATTTTACTCAATTATTTTAAATTAAATGCAGACATCATAACATTTCACCTCTACATATATGAACTTGCATCCCCAAAATAATGAGATTGGCTGGGTGTGTTGGCCCACGCCTGTAATCCCTGAACTTTGGGAGGCTGAGGCAGGTGGATCACCTGAGGTCAGGAGTTTCAGACCAGCTTGGCCAACATGGCGAAACCCCGTCTCTACTAAAAATACAAAAATTAGCCAGGCATGGTGGCGGGGACCTGTATTCCCAGCTACTCAGGAGCTTGAGGCAGGAGAATCACTTAAACCTGGGAGGTGGAGGTTGCAGTGAGCCAAGATCACACCACTGCACTCCAGCCTGGGTGACAGAGCAAGACTACCTTTCAAAAAAAAAAAAAAAAGAGATCACTTTCCTACAAAACCATAGTACCATATTGCACCTAACAAAATAAATACAAATTCCTTAATATCATCTAATATGTTGCTCCATATTCAAATTTCTCCATTTGTTTCAAATATATATTTATAACTGTTTTTTTAAGCCAGGATCCAAACAAAGATCATGAGTTACATTTGATGTTTATGTTTCTTACAACCCCTGAAATCTCATATCCATTTTCATACATTGGTTACAATGTTTTTAGTAACCTAGGATACCCTGGGTTACTTTGGGCTGTATTTTTGGCATCCCTTATGGAGTTCTTATCAACACTAACTTATCTTTTGTAGGATGCTGTCTTTGTCAGCTAGAACTGCTATAACAAAATGCCAGAGACTGAGAGGCTTAAACAACAGATTTTATTTTTCATGATTCTGGTGCACTGATCTGCAGATTCTGTGTCTTCTGAGGGTTCTCTTCCTGACTTCTAGACACTTTGCTTCTTGCTGTGTCATCACATGGCCTTTCCATGGTGTGTGTTCTTGGAGAGAGTTATTCTGTGTCTTCCTCTTCACAGAAGGATGCTAATCCCATTATGAGAGCACCACCCTCATGACCTCATGTAAAAGTAATTATGTGCTAAAGGCCCTACCTCCAAATATCATCACATGGAAGATTAGAATTTCAACATACAAATTTTGGGGAAACATAAACATTTAGTTCATAACAGAGCCTGATCAGTACGTTATCTCATTTGACTCAGCAACACGGGATACCCTAGCTTTCTTAATTATAGATGAGATAATATTAGCTTTCATTCAGGGTAAGTACTAATGAGATCACATCTTAGTTTCATCTATCTATCTATCTGTCAATCAATCAATCACAGATAGAAGAAGCTGAGTTTCAGAGAGGTCAAGTGACTTTCCTAAGGTAACTACTAGTGGCAGAACCTGTCCTACTGGCTCATCATCTTCTACTCTGTCATTTCCTAGGACCACAAAAAGAGAGGCAGCATTCTGACTTCTAGCCAGCAGGTTCCTGGAGCTGGACTAACCCACCACACTTTTGAAATCATGCCAGGTGTCTATGGCCATACAACCCTGAACGTGCACAATCTCATCTGAAATCATGCCAGGTGTTCTCTTGATGTTAAAGGCAGAAGCACGATTTATCCAACATGGCCAGAGGGCTGGAGGGCTGGGCTGCATCCCCATCTCTGCCCTGGTCCACTGATTTGCATGTACTTCTGGTGGCCAGCCATCTCCTATCAGCTCTCACAATTTCCCTGGAAGTTGGCCTAATTTGCAACTGCCAGCGCCTGTGTCTCTTTGCTTGAAGGCTGTCTTTGATCATTGGAGTCCACTCTGCCCATGGACAGAGGCTAGAAGGGGAGGCCAGGAGGGTTGGGAAATTAGCACCCCCCCAGGAGTAGCTGCTAACCTGTGACAATTGAAAGATGGGGAATGAAGACCCAGCCCCCAGTCTCCCTGGTGGATGACTCCGACGTGTGCATTCTATATTGGATCCAGAGTATGCCAGTGTAGATAAGCCCCAGTTACCCATACTAATAACTACCCCCTTTATATGATAACTTATCTGATTATACCCCCTTTATATGAATTACCTGATAACACCCCCTTTATATGAATTTCCATCACTTCCCTGTCTTACTTCTCTTCTCCCTGCTCATGTGGCCTTGGATCACTTCCTAATAAGTTACTTGCAACTTGAATCCTTATTTCAGGGTTTACTTCTGGAATAACCCAAATAAAGCCATTTCCCTAAATCTGTGGCCAGAATGGCCAGAAGACATGGCATTTGTTTTCTTGTGCACACAATTCATGTTGACTTACCAGGAAAAGGTTTGGGATGAAGAAAAGGGTGAGAACCTAAGATGAAAGGTCTTCTGCCACACTTGAAGGCTAAATGACCTGGGCTATAGAGAGTTACCTGTGACCAGATCTTGTGTGGAAGGAGAATGAATTCCCTAAGGGTAGGATACGCTTAAAAGATATTTCATGATGTCCATTAAAAGAGGCCCATAAATCCAGAGACTACTATTCTGTTAAGAATCTGTGAAGTACAATATTCCTTTTTCTTTTTTAGTAGGGGAAAAAGATTCTGCATAAAATTCCACTTTTAATTAATAACATGTAGTTAAACTAATATTGGTTCATTAGGTAGAGCGAGAACTTCTACCGAGGACAACTTTCAAAGGAATAAAGTACCAATCTGACCTATGTTGACTATAAAACATTTCTCAAGCAGCTTAGCAGAGGCAAGACGGGGCCGATTTATTTAGATCGTTAACCTCGGGAAATAAAACTACAGAGCGGAGTGCAAGGTTTGTAAAATGGCAACCTCACCCACTCCGGGGTGCTTTGCTTTCCAGTGAAAAAGGGAAAATGATGGAGAAGCCAGGGTGTTAGAAGCCATAATGCTACCCAAAGAACTTCGCAGGGTATGTGCCCCCACAGCTTTCTCTTCCTCTTCCTGGAGCTAGCTGGAATTGAATGTGAACACGTCTCTGCTTTGTTCAAAGGAGCGTCTCTCCCTCCTTGGGTTGGGGCAGTTTATCACCCAACCTGTGGGAAAGGCCATGGGAAGGATTTCTGGCTGTATTAACAATGCAGTGATTTAACAATCACAAATCCCAAGAAGATCTGGACAAAGAGCAAAGAAAAAATAAACCGGAAGTGCAGACAGACGAGGGGTCATCCACCTTTCTCAGAAAATGCAGGTGTAGGGGCAGCAGAGCAGGCTTAGACTCAACGGCCACAACTCAGGGTTATTGCTTTATTGGCCATCATGGGCTGAGACTGTTACAGCTTGACATTTTTTTAATTAATTTTTTATTTTGGAATAATTTAATGTTTGCAGAAAAGTTGCAAAAATAGCACAGACAGTTCCCTTACCTAGTTTCCTCTTTATATCAGCATGGAATGTACATTTGTCAAAACTAAGAAACCAACACTGGTACATTACTCTCTGCCAAACTCTAGACTTTATGCAGATTTACCAGTTTTTCCATTAATGTCATTTTTTGTTGTTGTTGGTCTAAGACCCCATTTAGGATATTGCTTTATACTTCGTGGCCATGTCTCCTTACTGTCCTTTGGTCTGTGACAGTTTCTCAGTCTTTCCTGTTTTTTCTTGACCTTGACAGGTTTCAAGAGTACTGGCCAGGTGTTATGTCACCTGTCAATTTGGGTTTCTCATGATTAATCAACCTGGTGTTGCAGTCTTGGTGAAGAATATTATGGAGAAAAGTGCCCTTCTTGTGACATCGTGTCAGAGAATGCATGCCATCACCATGACTTTTCATTGGTTGATGTTAACCTGATTACCAAAGTCTGATTTTTAAATATCTGTTTTCTATTTTTAGGGCAGCCGGCACACCTGGTAGAAATGCTTCTCTTGGACAGGAGGGTCTTAGGGTTGAGCCAAACAGCGCTTCCTGGAATAGGATGAGGACAGCAGGTCTGGGTGTGGCAGGGAGGCCAATTTGTTGATAATAACTAAAGATTATCTTGCCGCTGGCCAATGGTACGTTGCCACCGTGAGACGTTAGCCAACTGGACAAGATATATGAAAGAACTATTTTTCGCACATTGAACAAAGGCAGTGCAGGACTTTGAATGTTTATAGCTACTTCATTTGTACTACTCAAAAACTGGAAAAACCCAAATATCTTTCAATATGTAGATGGATACGTGAATGTGTATATTCATACAAATAAATACTTTTCAGCCACAGAAAGAATAAACGAGGGCTGGGCGCGGTGGCTCACACCTGTAATCCCAGCACTTTGGGAGGCCGAGGCGGGTGGATCGAGGCTGAGGTCAGGAGTTCAAGACCAGCCTGGCCAACATGGTGAAACCCGGTCTCTACTAAAAATACAAAAATTAGCCAGGCATGGTGGCGGGCGACTGTAATTCCAGCTACTCAGGAGGCTGAGGCAGGAGAATCACTTGAACCGGGAGGTGGAGGTTGCAGTGAGCTGAGATCACGCCACTGCACTCTAGCCTGGGTGACAGAGCAAGACTCCATCAAAAAAAAAAAAAAAAAAAAGAAAGAAAGAATAAACGACTGGCATGTACAACAATGTGGACGAATTTCAGAGACATCACACTGAATAAGAGCAGTCAGACACAAAACACAAAAGAGCACATGCTGTATGATTCCATTCATAATGAATTCTAGAACAGGAACATTAATCTATAGTCACAGAAAGGGCTGACTACAGAGGAGAATGAGGGCACCGATTTGGGTTTTGTATTTTGATTGGGATGCTGGTTATGTGAATAACCATTTGTTGAAACTCATCAAGCTGTGCTCTTAAGATGGATACATTTTATTATCTAGAAATTATACCTCCAGGATGCTGATGTAAAATGTAAAAAGAGAAAAATATCAGCAGGGATCGAGTCAGGGAAGTAGTTTCAAGCCTAAGGTTTATAGAGAGAAGAGAGTAGGATAATAGGAGAGCACAGAGCGAGGTTGATACCTAGGAGTGTCAAAGGCAGGATGGGAAAAATGGAAAGCTATATGAAAGATATATCAGCCCCCCAAAGTGCTGAGACTACAGGTATAAGCCACCATGGCTGGCCTAAAATTTACGTTTTTAAATTCTAACCCTCAGTGTGATGGTATTAGGATGTGGAGCCTTTGGGAGGGGAAGTTCAGACTAGGAATCAGAACAGCTCCGAGAGTGCTGTGTGCCCCTTGTAGGTGGTGCCTGAGGATGGGACAGTGGCTTGAAGACCTGACTTCCTCAACACATGTTCCTACTCCTAATCAGGATTTTCTTTGATCCTCTCTCACAGCACTCAATATTAAATTCTTCTGAAACTGATAACTCTCATTTTTTTTAATGAGATGGTTAAATGCTTTTCTAAAAACCCAAGTTGAATATGTAAACTTCTAGAGATGCAGATGAGAAAGTCAAGGTCTAGTTAAATTTATTTGTTCATATACCGATTTTAATTATGTGTATATTGGACTTTGTATTGAATTAAATGTTTGCGTCTCCTCAAAATTTATATTTATATATATTGTTTGTTTGTTTGTTTGAGACAGGGTCTCCCTCTGTTGCCCAGGCTGGAGTGCAGTGGCATGATCTCGGCTCACTGCAACGTCCACCTCCCAGGTTCAAGGGATCCTCCTGTCTAAGCCTCCCGAGTAGCTGGGATTACAGGTACACACCACTATGCCCGGCTAAATTTTGTATTTTTCTAGAGACAGGGTTTCACCATATTGGCCAGGCCGGTCTCAAACTCCTAACCTCAAGTGTTCTGCCTGCCTCAGCCCCAACAAAGTGCTGGGATTACAGGTATGAGCCACCATGGCTGGCCTAAAATTTACATTTTTAAATTCTAACCCCCAATGTGATGGTATTAGGATGTGGAGCCTTTGGGAGCTAGTTAATGAGGTTGTGAGGGTGGAGCATCATGAATGGGATTAGTGCCCTTTTTAAAGGGACCTACAGCACTTTCCCATCCTCTTTCTGCCAAGTGAGGATACGACAAGTAGTCAGCTGTCGATAACCTGGAAGAGAGCTCTCACCTCAGACTTTTAGTCTCCAGAGCTGTGAAAAAGGAATTTCTGGTGTTAAAGCCACCCAGTCTATGATAATTTGTTGTAGTACCCTGGACCAATGAAGATGGCCTCTTTATATGTGTTGTGGCACCTGTGTCTTCATCAGGCCCTCGGTCACCCAGAAGAGGGATTCTAGAAGTGAACATTGCTGTGTGCTTGCCTTTGTGGCGGGGGTGGGGCACAATTGTTTCAAGGTTAACTGCTTCTGGGACAGCTGACATGTGGACGTGGCTCAAGTGGCTCAGTAGCCAGTTGGCTATGGTGTGGATTCAGCAAGGGGGAGCTGAAAAGTATATCCACCCCAGTAGAAGGTACCCAGGAGGTACCTGCTCCTCTGAATTGTATGTAGTCTATTTTAAAAGGATCCTTTAAGGAAGTTCTCTCTGGCCAGTACATTTGGCCAGATTTCTCTCTGTTTTGGTTACCCAGAGGAAGTTCACTCACATGGGCTGTGAAGCTCAAAGCTCTTGACAGCTGCCCCTAAATTAGCTTCTGAATGTCTGCTAAAAAGACAAATGCCAAGGGAAGATCCCAGGGCTGTGCCCTAAACAATTTTGTTATGAGCTGGGGTGGATATGACTGTCTCATACCCACTCGTATCACCACTTATTTATAACTGGGTTTCAAGATCTCAGGTTACATCAGAGTAGTTCATGCTGTTGTATCTTTGAACCCACTGCCCCTCACACTTCTGCTGGAATATTCCCCTTCACATTTTCTCATCTATTTGCCTGGAAATCTCCTATCTATCCTTCAAAAGCCCAGGTTGGCCAGGTGCGGTGGCTCACACCTGCACTCCCAGCACTTTGGGAGGCTGAGGCAGGCAGATAACTTGAGGTCAGGAGTTCGAGACCAGCCTGGCCAACGTGGTGAAACCCCGTGTCTACTAAAAATACAAAAATTAGCCGGACGTGGTGGTGTGTACCTATAGTCTCAGCTACTCAGGAGGCTGAGGAAGAAGAATTGCTTGAACCTGGGAGGCAGTGGTTGCAGTGAACCGAGATCACACCACTGCACTCCAGCCTGGGCAACAGAGCGAGACTTCGCTTCAAACAAACAAACAAACAAACAAACAATCAAACAAACAAACAAAACCCCAAATCCCAGCTGAAGCATTCTCCTTTTTCTGTGGTTTTCCCTACCATCTCTGGTGGCTCTTCTTCTGCCCAGCCACTGATAGAATTAACTCCTCTTTGCTCTATGTTGTGCTGTACTTTGTAATTGCCTCTGTTGTTTATTATGTCAAGTTGCAACCCCTCTTTCTCCCAATAGACTGGAAGCATCTTTGGGGGGGGGAAAAAAACCTCTAATTTTTTTTTTTTCTACATCTGTATCACAATGCCTGGCACATAGTAGGCGTGCAGAAACTGCTGGAGTGTGGCATTCTAAACAAATTCAACTTCTAGTTGCTTATCTTAAAGGCCATTTCTAAGAGCTGAAGGATCACCTGGGTGACTAGAACTCCACCTGTTTTTCACCTTCCTGTATTTACTGTGGAGTCTTTAGAGGTCTCTTAAGCCATTGTCCTTTGCAACCCTTGATGAAGGTATTGGTCAAACCAAACACCTCTTCTCTCCATTTACTTACCCTTTGCACATTTCTCGAGAATCTGCTGCTTTGCCAACTCCTTGTGGTTGCAGAGTTGTCTCATTTTCTTTCTCCTGGAAATCCAGTGAACTAGACAGGGATTATCTTCCCCATCTGGGGCTCAGAGAAGTTGAGCCACTTGCCCAAATTGCATACTTACCAAGTAGAAAGCGGGAATTGAAAGCGGGTCTTCTGATTCCAAATCGAAACCTCATGTTCTTTTCAGAATGTTAGAGTTCCCTCACCAATGTGCCTAGCACTGTGTCATGTATTATAAAGGACGTTGAAAAGATGAAGTTCATCACCTTGTGGAAGAAGCAGACACGTTTTAGAAGCAAAGAAACAATACAGAGTTAATATGGAGAACAGAGGATGAGATAGGGGAAAGAAAAAGGCAGCTGCTGACAGGCAGGAGCTGGCCTGGCATGTCCAGCTAGTCTCTCCCGCTGTCCTCCTGAACAGGAACAATTTCACAAATGATAAACGTCAGACAAGGACCACTCTGCAGCTAATGATGGAGCAAGACAAACACAAGACTGGCCTATAATTGTGTCTGAGCACAAACAAAAGCAAGAACATTGTCCAAAGCATAAGCATCATAAAATTTCTTTATTTCCTGCCTTATGCCTGCTTCTTTATCAATAATAATAATAATAATAAATAAAGTAGAGTTTTAGGTCAGCTTCATTCCTCTTGACCCCTAGATAAGCCCTAGTCATGTATGTGGCCTCCCTTCCTGACATATCCAATCCCTGCTTCCTTGAAACCTCCTCCACAGTGTGCGGCACAAGCCCAAATCCTGCAAGAAGCTCCTGCTCAGTCTCTTACAGAGATGCCTGATGGTTCTCTATGGTGCACCATTTCCTCCAATGCATTGGATCAATAAATCCAACTTTGTTTGATGAAAGTGTGTTCCTAGTGGTCGTTGACTAATGGATATCCACAAATGGAAAATGACATGGTGGGACGTGTACGAGAAACACCAGATGAGTGGTCCGGATATTTATGACTCCAGGGATTCCACCAGATTGGAAGTCTTTTAAATTCAGTTTTCTCCATTTCTCTTGCCTCTTCCATTGGAAAGGAAATTGACACCCTCTTGTTTCTTTTTTCTGTTAGCCATAGGCCATGGTGTAGAGTAGTAGATTTCAACCTTGGTTGCACATTAGGATCACTTGGGTGGGTTATTTTTTTTGGTAGAATTTTATTTTGTTTTTTTTTTTTTTTACAGTTCCCTGAGTTTTTTTTAAAAAAAGTTTTTATTTCCGTAAGCTTTTGGGAAGCAGGCGGTATTTGGTTACATAAGTAATTTCTTCATTCCTGATTTGTGACATCTTGGTGCACCCATCATCCGAGCAGTACACACTGAACCCAGTTTGTAGTATTTTATCCCTCACTCCCTTCCCCCCTTTCCCTCTGAGTCCCCAAAGTCCATTGTATCATTCTTACGCCTTTGCATCCTCATAACTTATCTCCCACTTATGAGTGAGAACATATGATGTTTGGTTTTCCATTCCTGAGTTACTTCACTTAGAATAATTATCTCCAGTCCCATCCAGGTTGCTGTGAATACCATTAATTAATTCATTTTTATGGCTGAGTAGTGTTCCACCATATGTACAATGAACTCAAATTAGCAAGAAAAAACAAATAATCCCATCAAAAAGTGGGCTAAGGACATGAATAGAGAATTCTCAATAGAAGATATACAAATGGCCACCAACATATGAAAAAATGTTCAACATCACTAATGATCAGGGAATGCAAATCAAAACCACAATGTGATACTGCCTTACTCCTGCAAAAATGGCCATAATCCAGAAAATCAAAAAATAATAGATGTTGGCATGGATGAAGTGAAAAGGGAACACTTCTACACTGCTAGTTGGAATGTAAACTAGTACAACCACTATGGAAAACATTGTGAATATTCCTTAAAGAACTAAAAATAAAACTACCATTTGATCCAGCAATCCCACTACTGGGTACCTACCCAGAAGACAAGAAATCATAATACAAAAAAGATACCTGTACAGACATGTTTATAGCAGCACAATTCACAATTGCAAGAATGTGGAAGCAGCCCAAATTCTCATCAATCAATAAGTGGATAGAGAAACTGTGATAATTATATACATTGGATAGATTTAAAGCCAGATATGTACCTGGCTTTCAGCTCCAGAGATTCTGACTTAACTGGTGTGAGCTGTGGCCTGAGCATCAGAATTTTTTAAAGCTCCCAGGTAAGGTCAATGTTTAGATACATTTGAGAATCACTGGTCCCGTGATATTGTGTGTGCATGTGTGTGTGTGTCTCTGTGTAGAATAGAGTAAGAGGATGTGAATGTACATGTAAGTGAATATGTGATTGTGTGTTTGTGACATTACATGTGTGATAGAGTAGGGATGTGTTTGTGTGTGTTGTGTAAAATGAAGTTCTGGGTGTGTGTGTGCCACAGCTGGTCATGCCTTGGTGTATGAATGTGCACCCTTTCTGTGCAGCCCTATGGGAGACCAGGACCTCAGATAGCTGTGGGGGACCATCATATCTCAGTTTATGATGGGGAGGTCAACTGGAGGATGTCTATTCTGCGGGCCTCAGCGGCTGGGAAGGATTATGCTAATTGGGGACTGAGTGGGGAGAGGAACCTAGGTAAGTGGGGCAGCGTCCTGAGTGGCTGGAGAGAGCTGCTGAAAACCCAGTGTGGCTGTCAGGTACCAACCTGGGGAGGCTGCTCTTGGGATGCCTCTCCAGGTTTAGTGACTTGGCAGAAGCACATTGGGAAAAGATGGAGAGGAGGATCCCTCTGGCTCATGAAACTCATCTCCCTAGGTAATTTTGCTTAGAGCAATGGTTCTCAAATTTAAGCACATAAAATCGCATAGAGATCTTGTGAAAACACAGCTTGCTGGGTCCCACTCACGGGGTTTCTGATTCTATACATCTGGGGAGAGGCCTGAGAATTTGAATTTCTTTCTTTCTTTCTTTTTTTTGAGATGGAGTCTCGCTCTGTCGCCCAGGCTGGAGTGCAGTGGCGCGATCTCTGCTCACTGCAAGTTCTGCCTCCCGGGTTCACACCATTCTCCTGCCTCAGCCTTCCGAGTAGCTGGGACTACAGGCGCCCACCACCACACCCGGCTAATTTTTTTTTTGTTTTTGTATTTTTAGTAGAGACGGGGTTTCATCGTGTCAGCCAGGATGGTCTCGATCTCCTGACCTCGTGATCCACCCGCCTCGGTCTCTCAAAGTGCTGGGATTACAGGCTTGAGCCACCGTGCCCGGCTGAGAATTTGCATTTCTACAAGTTTTCAGGTGATGCCACTGCTGCTGGTCCAGGGACCACACTTTGTGTACCATTGTTTTACAACAGTGGTTCCCAGCCTCCCAGGCCACTGTACCTTGACTCTCCTGGGAAACTTCCTGACAACATATCCCTATTCCCCATCTTGAACTATAGAGTTTCCGAATTTCTCTGAGCTGTGTCCCAAGAAATGAGATTTCTCAGAACTTCCCTGATGATTCTAATATCCAGCCAGGGCTGAAAACCAGCCTGGCATGTAAGTTTCATGAAGGCAGACATTTTTGTTGATTTCTGTTTTGTTCACAGGTCTATTCCAAGTGCCTAAAATAATTCCTAACACCCAGTTAGTGCCCAATAAACACTTGTTGAATGAATATGCGACTGTTTCTTACCAGTTACCATCCGGCCAAGACAAAGACTTACCTGTTTTTGTTTTTGTTTTAATTAAATTTTTTAAATTTCCTTTTTTAAATTAAATGTTTACTTTCAAGTTTTGGGGTACATGTGCAGGTGTGTTACATAGGTAAACATGTGCCATGGTGGTGTGCTGCACCCATCAACCTATCACCTGGGTATTAAGCCCAGCATTCCTAATGCTTGCCCTCCCCCCACCTTAACCCCCAGCAGGCCCCAGTGTGTGTTGTTCCCCTCCCTGTGTCCATGTGTTCTCATTGTTCAACTCCCACTTATAAGCGAGAACATGAAGTGTTTAGTTTTCTGTTCTTGTGTTAGCTTGCTGAGGATAATGGCTTCCAGCTCCATCCATGTCCCTGTGAAGGACCTGATCTCATTCCTTATTATGGCTGCAGACTTATCTGTTAATTCAACATTTATCTGAGCCCCTCCTATAGGTAAGAATGTGTGTTACAGAACAGTTTCATGCAGCTCCACATTGAGGTTCTTGAATTGGCTTTTTCTTTGGGCAGAGGAGACAGAGAGAGGTTGAATGGGATGGGTCTTCTAGAGCCCTAAGGTTCAGAACCCTCATGTCCATGTACACGGCTATGAATGCAAACCTTTTGTCTTTTAGCTGTCAGGGAAAAAAAATGTCAGTGATGAGAGACTAGGCCGGCCACCATCAGCTCCTCAGTCAGCTCTGTCATGCCAAGTGCTCCAGCCTCTGTGACAGGGACATGCTGCTTCCAGGTCAGATGTGGTCCTGAGAAGTTGGATCTGCTATGATTTATGTCATCACAGACACCCTCACTCTCAGGATCCATCCTGCCTGTTTGAATGCCTACTCAGAGCTCAGAATTCTATCATCATTATTTATTGTGTTTATTCCCTACCAAATACATTCATAATGAGATCTTAATGGTTTTGGTTATTTGAAAAAGGAACATATCTGAGGGGGGTGTGTGTGTGTGTGTGTGTGTGTGTGTGTGTGTGTGTTTGTGTGCGTTTCCTCTTCCTGTACTAAGGACCTCCTTTTTATAAAATCATCTCCACAGATATGCTGAAGGAAGGAATAGATATTAAATATATATATTTGTATAAATATATATTTTATTAATATATGTTATTATTAATATATGTTAATATTATTAATATATTTTATTAATATATTAATATTAATATGTTTCATTAATATATATTAATATTATTAATATTCCTTATATATTTATATATATATTTTTTCTTTTTTGAGATGGAGTCTTACTTTGTCACCCAGGCTGGATTGCAGTAGTGCAATCTCAGCTCACTGCAACCTCCGCCTCCCAGGTTCAAGTGATTCTCCTGCTTCAGCCTCCCGAGTAGCTGGAATTAGTGGCTCACACCACCATGCCCAGCTAATTTTTGTATTTTTAGTAGAAACAAAGTTTCACTATGTTGGCCAAGCTGGTCTCGAACTCTGTACCTCAAACGATCCACCTGCCTCGGCCTCCCAAAGTGCTAGGATTACAGGTGTGAGCCACCGCAGCCAGCCCCTTGAGCATATATTTTTATTGAATGCCTGTAATATGCCAGATATTTGTGCTAGGAACTAGGAATAGCATGTGAGCAAGACCTCATAACATTACAGTCTGGGACAGCACTGTTCAATAAAACTGCCACGAGGAACATGTTTTGTATCTGTCTTGTCCATGATGATGGCCACTTGCCGTGTGTGGCTATTGTGTGCTGGAAATGTGGCCAGTGTGAGCGAGAAATGCATTTTTAAGTTTTGCTTTATTTGACTTAAATTTAAATAGAAATAGCCACATGCTATGTATAGTGGCTACCATATTCAACAATGCAGAACTGAGTGAGAATCACATATCATCTAAATAGACAATGATAATATCTCTTATGTGCTTGGAAGGAGAAACACAAAAAGCTTTGAGAGCACAGATCGGGGCATGTGACCTCATCACTGGGGGAATGGAAAGGCATCCTTGAAGAGTGACATTTAATGTCTTTCAAATTCTGCCTAGAACTTCTCAATGGGAACCTCAACAGTATCATAGTGAGGGATCAGACATCGTCACATTATTACATACCTTTAATTGTCCTTGTTTTCTCCTCCCTCTAGGAACCCTCCTACCTCCTTGATTCTTCTGTAGCCCCAAACATCCCCGTGCAAATAAGCCCATAA
Organism: Pongo pygmaeus; assembly: GCF_028885625.2. NCBI lineage: Eukaryota > Metazoa > Chordata > Mammalia > Primates > Hominidae > Pongo > Pongo pygmaeus. The sequence continues at coordinate 18,984,112 of NC_072391.2, forward strand.
AAGGAGCCCTGAGTCCTTCAACTCAAACATGTCATCACTGTACCCAGGTAAATAAAAATAAAAACTCATGCCATATATATTGATTTACTGGTGATCATATTATATATGCAATTTGTATGCTGCCTTGTTGCCTATCATAGTGTGGATATTTTCTCATGTGATTAAAGACTCTTCTTAATCATACTCTTGATGGCTGCCATAATTTTCTATCTTATGGCTATGTATCATAATATTTTTCATTAATTTCCTAACTTTGACATTTGTACACTTTCTTTTATTGCTATTATACTTAATGCTGTGACGAACATCTTTGTGCAGAAATCTTTGTTTGCATTTCTGATATGTGCTCAGGATTGATTCTTACAGGGGTGAAGGATGATGAATGCATCAAAGGTCTTGAGATTTTTTATTTTAAAGGTGTTTGATACCTATTGTCAAATTGCTTTCTAGAGAGTTTGCACCAGTTCACAATCTCTTCAGGAATGTATGAGAATCCCAGCGCGTTCTGCTATTCTCTTTTAAAAATCATACCACACATGTCTGCGTGTTTCTACAGAGGCTCAATAACCATTACGTGTAGTGGCTGCATGAAGCTTGATTGCAGTGGTGCGCTGTAATCATCCTCTCTCAAAAGAGGTTGCTAATTGATGCTGTTCATGCTGGGCTCTCCCTGGTCTTGCCAAATGGAGGGCCTCCATCAAGTCACAGCTGTCTGGAATCCATCTGGCCCTTCAGGGCTGTTCTGTCAACTTTCCTCATCCGCGGGCAGTCTTTCCTAGGCACACACTTTCCTTTAATGACACTCCAACAAGCAGGAATGTTTTGGAGCAAAATCTAGGTTCACATTGGCAACATTGGTGTTTGGCTACAAAAGATATCTCAACTAGGGCATTCTTTTCTATCTGCTGCTTGTTGAGATGAAAGAGCACTGGAATGGGAATCAGAAGATTTGTAATGAGACCTGATTATTTTTTTCTGTTAGCCTGTGTGTATTGTATACCAAGAAGGACTTTTTTTGTTGCAATGGACAGAAACCTAACTCACACTACTTAAACAATAACAATAAAAGGAGAGGATTTATTGTTTCACATAAATGAGGATACCAGAGAAAGTTAGTTTCAGGTATGGCTGGATTCAGGGTTTCTAATAATGTTATAGCCTTGGTCTTGCTTTCTGATGTCCTCATTCTGCATATTTCTATATTGGTTTAATTCTTAGGAGACTGTTCTTTTTTGGGGTTCACAAAACAAGCCCTCCAAATACCCTAGTACAAGAGTCAACAAACCATAGTCCACAGGCCAAATCTGGCTTGCTGTATATTTTCCTAAATAAAGTTTTATACAAACACAGCCACAGTCATTCATATATGTCTCATCTATGGCTGCTTTTGTTCTAGAGCAAGAGTTGAGTAGTTATGACAGAGGCTGAATATAGCCTACAAAGCCTAAAATAGCATTGCTATCTGGCCCTTTACAGAACCATTTTGCTGAACCAAGCTCTATTATAAAGGTCCATAGTCTCAAAAATTTTTCCAGGCTCACTTACCATGCCAGATCAATTATTAGTTCTCCTCCCAACCCATATTCTTGGCTTCGTGAAATGGTTTTTGCCTAACCTCTCAGATCCAGAATCCTGTTCTTTGGCCTTTCTACCTGGCTAAGACTACAGCCATTCTTAAATATTTTCCTTATTTCTATTTACTGCAAAAGATGGTAAGCATGGCCCTGTTCCCATTTCTGGTCATATTCCCTGGATCCTGCCAGTCAAGAAGGAAAGTTATACAGAGTATCCACTTGCCTGAGGGATCTGCAAGTGGATAATCCATATCCCTGCCCCAAACCCTGTGTCATGGGACAGTTTCTGCCAAACCTGAGGCAGCTTTAGCTCTGTAAGTAGGGTGTCATCTGCAGAAGTCTAAATGCTTTTTATTCATGAGGCTACTGAGTTCCTGAAAAATGAACTGTGGTGTCAGTTGTTGACTCTGACACATGGCTTGGGAGCTTCTCTAGTTCTGTGAGTTTCAAACCCTGTCTATGAATCAGAGAAGAGTAGATTTCTTTTATTATTATTTCAAGTGAAACTAAACAGAAAAGAAATAGGGAAACCATGAGTTTGAGGTGGAGTGTGTACATATGAGTAGCTGGAATCTTAGCTGCCCTCCAATCTCATTCTCTTTTCTCCAGAAGTTTCCCTGATCTTATCCCTAACCTTAACCCTAATCTAGCCCTACCCTTATCTTTATTCTTAACCCTAACGTTTATCCTAATCCAATCTATCAAATGTAACCTTAACATTAACCATGACCCTAACCCTGAACGCTAAACTCTAATCCTAAGCCCTAACTCGAACACTTAAAATAGTCTAGGACTTTGAGTTTGGTAATCACTATCTTAGAATAACTTCAGTAATCACACTGTTAAGCAGGATTTTCTGGGTATTCGTCACTGAATGAGGTTAGGTCAGACATTTCAACAAAGAGGAGGGATGAGAAGAGTTACATCTTCCATTTAAAAATAAGTGTTTTGATCACTGGAAAAGGTCAGTGTTGCCACCGTCACTCTCAGATAAATAATTAGTTTAAGCAAGTGGTGAACGTGTTCCCTTTATATCAAGATAACAGTACTATTTCTGCCTCATTTCAGACCATTTTTAGAGGACTCATGTTGGGGAGAAGTGTTCATTAGTGCTCCGGGTCATCAGAATGAAATTTTATCCCCTTGAATCCTGACTGATGCTGGGAGTCCTGCCTGGCTTAATTCATGGTCCTCTAACATCTGGGGTCAACAAAATCCATGTAAATGCAAACTGTAGAAAATGAAAGGATATATTTTAGAAGACTGAGGAAGAAGATAGAAGAAAGGAGAAAAAAGGATGGGAGGGTGGGAAGAAAGAATAGGAAAATATCAAACAGTGTTAACAGGATCATTAATCTCATGCTTCTGCCTGATCAGATCAGTGCTCTACTTTAAATTCTTCAATGATTGCTTAATCTTTACAGGATAAAGACCAGGTATCTTGTTGGCACACACAGCCCAACATTATCTCTTATTTCCTTACTCTGGAATATTGCAGTGCTGCGTGACTATATGAAGTTGCCCCAAAGGTGCCATGCTTGATTAGACCTCTGTGCTTTGCCCATGCTGTTCTCTCTTTCTGTATTGCCATTGCTTTAAAAAAAACCTGCCTGGGTAAACCTTGCCTGTTCCTAAAGATCCTGCTCAGGTATCATCCTCCATCGATCTCCCTCTGATTCCCCCACCACACCCCTTCTCTGTGCCCCATGCTAACATCACTCACAGTACTCCTTCCTTCATTCAGAAAACATTTATTGGGCTCTGCTCTGTGCCAGGTACTATGCTAGATGGCGAGGAAGAACCATTAATATACCATCTCAGTCCCAAGTAGTTGAGGAAACAGATAAACCACCAGGAAATCATTCAACTACGCTGTGACAGGGGAGGCTCAAAGGGCTGTGGGCTCGTGGAGGAAGGCAATTCCCCCAGCCTGGAGGCTGAGTGTGCTAGGCGGGCCAACAGTGGGATGGAAGAGTGCAAACACAGAAGTAACTTGAAACCCGAAAGGTGTGAGAGCAGTTTAGGAGGGTTTAGTCTGTGGTGAGAGTTAAGCAGAAGCCAGGTCATAAAGAGCTTTGCTAGCTATGTTAAGGCATTTGGATTCCATCCTTAGCACTGGGAGAAAATCATTGGGAGTTTTAAGCAGGGGGTTCACATAATCAGATATGTATTTTGGGTATATTTTAAAATTTTCTTTTTGTCTCCTACATAATAGTAATAATATTATCAGCTAATATTGCTGAAGGACACTATAGGAAAGATACTATGTTAAACTCTCCGTAAATTATCTTAGTTAAGGCTCGCTTCTAACTTATAAGGTTGGTACTACTACATAAAGTTATTATTTCATCAAGGAGACATGCAGAGAGATTAAATGACTCATTAAAAGTCATGCTTTTAATCATGAGGATAATTCTACGTTTCGTCATAATAAAAAATTAAGATATTCATGGTCACTACTTGAAAGAACTCGGAGCACATTCGCTTGTATGATCTTAGTCATCCACTTCATGTCCTTATAATTCTTGAAAAGGCTTCATTTCAGTTTCATAAATGATAACACTGAGGAAGTGGTTTGGCCAGCTCCTCCCAGGCATGGTCTCAGTCCACCCAGAAACTAGGATCTTGAGGATTGATGCTGTGTTTTGTTAGTCTTGATGGTGCTGGCTCCACTGCACAGAAGCATCTGGCTATGGGGTTGTGATGAGTTTATAGATGCATTATCCTCCTCACACAGAGAATAAAAAAAAAAATCCCTTTTTCATCCTTGATGGGAAGAGAGAACCAGGTGGTGAATGGGGTCAGAGGGATCCCAGAGACCACGTCCATTGATGTGGTTGGCATTGCTTCTCTAATTAGGAAAAGGATATCTGTTCTGGTTGGAGAATCAGAGCACCTTAGGTTTGCGCATGTGAAACCCAGTTACCTATGAGTTGTAGTTGATATTTTATGGAGATCCTCTTCTTTCTTCTTTTAATGCTGTATTATTCTGTTCTGACACTGCTAAGAAAGACATACCTGAGACTGGGTAATTTACAAAGGAAAGAGGTTTAATGGACTCACAGTTCCACATGGCTGGGGAGGCCTCACATCATGGTAGAAGATGAAGGAAGAGCAAAGGGATGTCTTACATGGCGGCAGGCAAGACAGTGTGTGCAGGGGAACTGCCCTTTATAAAACCATCAGATCTCATGAGACTTATTCACTATCATGAGAATAGCATGGGAAAAACCCATCCCCATGATTCGACCACTTCCCACTGGGTCCCTCCCATGACATGTGGAGATTATTAAAATTCAAGGTGAGATTTGGGTCGGGACACAGAGTCAAACCATATCAAATCCTTTTTTTATGTTTCCCTTCCTCCTTCCTTCTTGTTTCTTCTTCTCTGTATTATTTACCACTACAACATCATCAGCAGCAACAAACAGTACATCATGATGACTGCTCGTTGCTCATCATGGCCTTATCATTGCATTGTTGTCTTTGTCTTTGTCATCATCATCATCATCATCATCATCCACTATTACCACCATGACTGCCACATCAACATCAACATATTGTCTTATCTTGGTCTTATCGTTGCATCATTGTTTTTGTCATTGCCGTCATCATCCCAATCCTCATCACTCCCTCTTACTGAGTGCTTGCTTTGTGCCAGGCATGGTGTTCAGGACTTTACATGCATTATCTCACATTATCTACAAAATTAACTGTCATATGTGATTATCCCCATTTTACAGATGACAGACCAGAGGCTCAGAGATGTGAAGTCATTTGCTCAAGGTCACAAAAGTCACCAATAGCAATATAGTCTCCTCCACAAAATTAAGATTAATCCCACAGGCACCAGAGGTTTCAGTTTATTTTTAGGAATTAAGAAAATTGCAAGATTAAGCTCTTATGGTCTGTTAACTGAGGGCTGCTGTGAATTCAGTGAAAAAGATTTAGGGTTATTATTCTCTAATGACAGTTGTTCCCTGATTCAGAAGAGCAGCTCTTATTTTGACTAATTGTTAAATTTATGTTTATGATTATTATTTCTAAAGGGAAATTTAGAGTTGAACTGTTTTAGATAATAAATCAGAACCATGATTCAAACCAGGATTTGCCTGATTCCAAAGCCTACATTCCCGCAATACTGTCTGACTTCCTTTGGTAATTATGCCAAAATTAAGTCCTGCAATTCACAAGTCCATGGTTATCCATTTCACCAGTGGCACCCTTTTTGGTTGACCAGAGGATTAAAGTTCTTTATGGCAACAACAGTTACCTTCAGGAAAACCCTCCTGAATTTTGGTGGCATCATCTCTCACCTCCATCCCACATCAGTGTAAATATGTTTCGCTCCAACTTCCTTAGCAACCACCCAGCCCTTTTTTAAGAGATAGCGTAATATGGTGGAAAGACAGATGGGGATTCAAATCCAGGCTCTAAAATTTACTGGCTCTACAACTTGGGACAATTTACCTCCTTGGACCTGAGTTTCTATTCTTCATCTAGATAATAAAAATAACACCAACCACCTCACAGAGATGCTGTGAAATTTAAATGAGATAATCCATGTAAATTGTTTGGCATGTATTAGATGTCAATAAATGTTGAAAACAACTCATCAGAATAAACTCACCCTTCCTTCCCTTTTCCCTGCAGTACCCTGCTAACTGGCTAATTGAAATCTTTAATGTATAAGAGAGAGAGAGAGATGAAACTGATGGATTTGAAATGGCTCGGTCTATGACTAGCCGAGGGTTCCTTAGCAAATCAGCTCAGCTAGGAATCCTGTCCCCCATTCCTTTGACACCTAGCTGTCAGCTGTTCACTTGTCCTTCGCTTTGAGGCCCCTCTTACCCCTGCTGCAAATAAAGACCCACTCACAGAAGAGCATTTAATGAGTTAAGGGTTAATTTACTAAGACAATGTAGAGGAGACATAAGAGTGAGTTTATACCACATTGCCCAGATCAAGCAACTGGAAAAATCCTCATTGTCTCTTATTGTTACTTCACTCCTGTGTCTTTCTCCCCTGACACCCAAAGGAATGCCCCAGCTCCTCTCTTCTCTATTATCATAACAATTCTTCTTCACTTCAAACTTACAAATTCCGTTCATGATAGTGCTTGGTGAAGAAAACAACCCAAGGTTCACTGTGATCGCCTTTATTCAAGGCACTTTAGTGACTGGCACATGACTTTTGGGGTCTTGTGTTCTATCCCAAACAGTAAGTCAAAGTGTCTCCTAAACAAATGCAATCCTCTCTCTAATGATGTTATTACACCATCTGGGGAGTGAGGACCATCTTGCTCTACCTCATTACATGTAAAATGAAGGTGTTGGTGGATTTTGGACAGCTTTATCATGTAAGTCTGTTTATCCTTAGTAAATTATGGGCTTTGGGTTCTATTGGGCAAGAGAAATCCCATGCCAGTTTCAATATTTGTTTAAAGATAAGTCTTAGAATCAGACGTTCTCAGGCTTGGATATAAGTTTATCAGGAGTAGAACTCAATATCCATTATTTCTATGTGGTGTTCCTGTCTATCCTTGTGCCATGGAGACACATACAAATGAACTTTGGAATTTAGCCCCATTTATGAGCTTATGTCTACTTTTTTCTCCCTTATCCATTATATATCTGCTTATTAATTAATTTATAAACTAATTAATTATATAAATATCTATAGGGTACCATCTATGTGCTAGGTACTGAAAATATAGAAAAGAAGGGAGACACAATCTCTACAGTTGTGTGTGTGTCCATTAATTAGATGATCACACAAATATAATAAAAATACAGCTGTGGTATGTGCAATAAAAGAAAAGTCTGTACCAGGAATCCTATCTAGTTGGATATGTTACTTAGGAGTTTCCTAACTTTCTTGCCTCTGTTCTTTGTTTTATACTCTGACCTCTCTCTCCAGGCTTAAATGTTCTGTTCTGTTTTTTGTTTCTTTTTGAAAGGTCACAGTAGTCTTATTACATATTCTGAAGGTGGGATAGAAAGACACATATGTAGGGTCGGACACAGTGGCTCATGCCTGTAACCCAGCACTTTGGGAGGCCGAGGAGGATGGATCACCTGAGGTCAGGAGTTCGAGACCAGACTGGCCAACATGGTGAAACCCCATCTCTACTAAAAACACAAAAATTAGCCAGGCATGGTGGCAGGCGCCTGTATTCTCAGCTACTCGGGAGGCTGAGGCAGGAGAGTCACTTGAACCTGGGAGGTGGAGGTTGCAGTGAGCCAAGATCGCACCACTACACTCCAGCCTGGCCAACAGAGTGAGATTCTGTCTCAAAAGAAAAGAAAAAAGACACATAAGTAGATTGATGCAAATAATAAGAGTGGCAAATTCAGGAGGCTGATACTAAAGAAAGCACACATCTGCCCTGGAGGTAATCAGGAAAAGTTTCCTAGAGGAAAAGATACCTGGGCTAGGTTTTGAAGGGCAGGTTAAGAGCTAGACAGGCAAAACGGAGGTGGGAGGAAGGGTGGTCCAGGCAGATAACACCACATGAGCAAAGGTTTAGGAAAAAGAAACAATTGTGTGTGGGGTGTGTGGGGAGTGTGTGTGTGTGTGTGTACTACAGGTGGTTCATGTAGTGGGAGCACCAACTGATGGTCAGTGAGACTGAGATAGCATCATGACCCTCCAATCAGAGCTGAGTTTGCACGCAGATTATACTGATATAATTGTATAGAGGAAGTGCAACCAGTAGCCTGGAACACCCAAGACACTCATCTGCTTCTCATTCCAGACACCTCTTTAAACACACACACACACACGACTGCAAAGGCAGGGATTATCGACTTTTCTCTCCCATATATTTTCAGTCTCATATTTCCAGACACCTCTTTAAACTCTTATTTGTTGAAACCCATTTTCTAATGGATCTTTGTCTAAACACCTCTTGCTGCTTAGCCAGGTAATATGCCCCTTCTCTGACAGTAACAAGGGTGTGCATTTTGGGAGAGACTTCCGAGTGGCCAGAATGACTCCAGGGGGTGAGACAATGGCGGAAGTGTAAATCACACAAGAAATATTGAACTTTGGGAGCCAGCGAACAATAATATGCCACTTTATTCCACTCCTGCCGGAGGTTTATATATGTCATTGTCACTTTTATACGTTCTCCACCACTGGTAATTTTCTCTCAATCTAATTTTTATTTCCCAAGGGTCTACCAAGGTTAAAAGTGCGGGAAATCCAATGACTATTCTTTTGCTAAGGGATAGTAAATTAAATTAACCATTGCTGGTGGCCAGCTCTGGTCAGAACTATTTATATGTAAATAGGCAAAAATCCCTGAAGGCATTGCTGCAATTATTAGTTGTTCATTCCAGATGTTGACCATAATACAATAGGTCACGAACAAAACTCTAGGAATTGGGTCAGGAATTAGCTTCTGTTCAGCCTGATCTTTGCTTGCACAGGCTGACTTTCTGTAGCTCAAGTATCAGCTAGTTCATGGTGAAACCTTCCCTCCCAGCTTATTGAGTGAGAGGGTGAAGACATTTTTAGTCCCAGATGAACGGTGAAAATAGGAATGGGAGGATTAAAACCTACTGCACAGGCATCGGTTGGCATTTTGTCCTGGTTTCCAGGTTCTGTCCATTCAGTGCAGTCATAATTTGCATACTGCTTCCTGGATGGCCAGCATTAATTATATCAACAAAGACTCCTCCCTTATAACTGCCTTAGGATTTGGTATATTCCTAAGGACTTTTCCAAAGGGAGGATCTTTTTGGGGGGAACTTTTATAGGAACAAGGAACCTTCCCACTGAGCGATACCACGTTTTTGGAAAATAGTTCAATATTCCAACTTGTTGTCTCTGGTTGGATTTTCAGTGTCAGAGGATTATGGAGGGTTGCTTCAAATAAGCAAGTTCCAGGGCTTGAACGAGTTCTCCCTGTTCTCTTTCTCTTTTTTTCCGCCAATGCCAAAGGGAGTCAACTCTGTCATTGCTCTTTAAGCAGCTACAACTCATGTTATCCTTTACTCCATACAACCAAATGATTTCTAGGATACCTTGATAATTTATAACCTGTTTCTATGCTCTTGGGTTCGCTCGAACGGCTCTTTAAATCAAGCCCCTCAAGCTAGGGAATGTGAGGGAAAAGGGGCTTATTTATGAAAATAAAAGAGAGAAGGTAGAATTTGTTCCAATATCTCAGGCCTCCAGTCTTCCATTCTTGCCCCTGGGTAGAAATCTCTCATAGGGCTGGGCACGGTGGCTCATGCCTGTAATCCCAGCACTTTGGGAGGCTGAGGCAGGCAGATCATGAGGTCAGGAGTTCGACACTAGCCTGGCCAATATGGTGAAACCCCGTCTATACTAAAAATACAAAAATTAGCCAGGCGTGGTGGCGTGTGCCTGTAATCTCAGCTACTCGGGAGGCTGAGGCAAAAGAATTGCTTGAACCTGGAGGCGGAGGTTGCAGTGAGCTGAGATCGTGCCATTGCACTCCAGCCCGGGTGACAATGTGAGACTTGGTCTCAAAAAAAAAAAAAAAAAAAAAAAGAAAAGAAGGAAAAGAAAAGAAAACTCTCATAGGTCCTGGTAGATCTGCTCCTGGGCCAGACGTTGATCTATTAATCGTTCCTCTTGCACCATGGCTTTGCTGAACGGTTTCCCAGCATCTCTGATCTATACTGAAGTATTATGAACTTGCTGAGAGTAGTAGAACTAGGAAGACTGGATGAAGCACACTCAGCTCATCTACTATATTAGATAGCCTTGAACTAGCCCACCAGGGATTTTAGGACCACATTATCTTGGCCTCTGTAGAATTGTTTTCTTCTACACATGTATCTTGGCTTCCACCAAGGACTGAAACACTCCCTCAGGGAAACTAATATTGTTCTCATTGTTGAAAACTATGTCTGTCCCATCTCTCTGTGGTTCCATTCATTCAAGATTTGAATGAAAAAGTTTTAGAATTAAATCTGAGTCCTTGCGCACCATCCAGCCAAAGGAGTACACAGAGGCTGAGATCAAGCCAGGATTTGTTTGCCAAGCTGTTTTCTCTGGCTGTGTCCTCCAGGGGAAGAGATGTCTTCTTCCTTGTGTGAAGGCACCATTTGTTTAGTAATAAATACATTTATTACTGAATTGCATAGAGACACTGAGCGCTCAAGGGGAATCTGCCCATGGAGTGTGTGTGTGTCTGTGTATGTGTGTGTATGTGTATGTGTGTGTGTGTATATGTGTGTGTGTATGTGTGTGTGTGTGTGTTTGGGGGTGTGTGTGTGGCAGAGTAGGGGCAGGGAGAGTAGTTACTAGGTCCCTGATGTGCACTTTGTAGCTTAGTGGCAATACGTGCTCAAGACCAGGCAATGTCTGCTTTGCCTGGAGAACCCACATAATGGATGCAGTGTCCCTTTGTATCTTGACTGCCAGGGGGCTCAGAGTCAAAAGCCTTCACTGGAATAAATGTGTAGGGTCTGGAGAAGTAAATCTCCACATTACATTTTACCCAGTCTTGACCTAATATTTACTGGAGCCTGAGTTTTAATTTTGCATTTCAGTTTTACCAAATTGGTATCATATATACACTTTGCAATAATTTTTTTTTTCTTTTGAGACGGAATCTCCCTCTGTTGCCCAGGCTGTAGTGCAGTGATGCGATCTCGGCTCACTGCAAACTGTCTCCCAGTTTCAAACAATTCTCTTGCCTCAGCCTCCTGAGTAGCTGGGATTACAAGTCCCTGCCACCATGCCCAGTTAATTTTTGTATTTTTAGTAGAGACGGGGTTTCATTATGTTGGCCAGCCTGGTCTCAAACTCTTGACCTCAAGCGATCCACCCTCCTTGGCCCCCCAACATTCTGGGATTACAGGCGTGAGCCACCGTGCCTGGCCAATAATTTTTTTTTAAATTAGGCTGGGGCAAAAGTCAATAACCCAGAGAATGAATGGACCAGGACCTCTCCAGGCCAGAGTATTTCACAGCACATGAGAAACGTGTTCCTTATTCTTCCTCACAATGCCAGCAATGTGTCCTTCCAGGCTGGCTGGACACGTGGAAAGACACAAAGCAGTTCTCATTATATCTGATGGCTTGGGCATTCCATGGTAAAACATAATAAAAGATAGTAAATCTCATAACAAATAAAGGGATAAGGATTTGTTAAACTTGTATTAAAACTGAGTTTATTAGGGGAAAATATTTTCCCACAAGAGGTCATGAAATTATTGCAGAAAGAGAACTACAGCTAGGGAGGAGGCCCCATTTTTTCAGTCTGCCCTGAGTAAGGTCCCTTGTCTGACCACTTTTTTTTTTTTCACTAGAACAGCAAGAAAGGAACTTAAGAGAACATTCCCCAATGCAAAATTTCTGCCAAAGTTGCTTTACACACGGAGTCAATATCATTTAATTATGTATCTCTCCACAGAAATCACACATCCCAGCCTATAATAAAGTTACAGTCACATAACTTTATTCATATAGGCAGTTTAGGAGTGTTTATCTCTATGCTGGAGAAATTGGTATAAATGAACTGTGGTCATATCCCTTTTTAAATGGCGCAAATGTGTTAGGCTGCAGGGTTCATAAATTAGCTTTTCAGAGAGTTCAATCATAATGGAATATGCTTAATATTCACACATTGTAATTTGAGCATTAAAGATCTTGAACAAAGATCACGGTCTTGGAAGGTATTAAATACAAAAAAAAAAAATACTCCCCTGGAATTGCATTTATTAGCTCCTGATTTCTGATTTCTGTTTCAGTAGCCTGTGGTGATAAGTATGGAACCGTATAAAAGAAAAGCACAAATCCCCATTTTGGAACATTAAATCCAGATTTTTGACGATAACCTATTTCTGTGCTGCTATTAGGGGAGCGCCAGCTTGTACCCACATCCAGTTATTAATCTGTGAAATGTTTTCTCTCTGGTGCACTTAACCGTCACTGACTAAGTGGGTTATTAAATGGGAGCGAGAAATGAATCAATCAAATATATTCAAATGCTCAGGCTCCAGCATTGTTCTTTGACTTCATTATTTAGGCATTAAATTCCGTGCAACACCGGATGTAATTGTCAATACAGAGGGGTTTGATTTGTGGGAGACAGTTCTCTTTGGCAATTACAGTTTTAGGTTTACAAGCACACCAGAAATCCTTGCAACATGTTAACCCCATTAGCGTGGCTTCCGTAATCACATTTTTCAATGGAATCACAGCTGGCTGTGTTGGGGAGCTGACATTTTCATTAGAGAAGAGGGCTGGTCTTTGCAGTAATACACGGAACCATTTGCATGTCCGGCCACTGGTTACACACAGAGCTTTGGTGTAGACAGTTTTTCCTTGAACCATAAGGTAACTCTTCTTCTCCATTTACCCAGCTCAGTCAGAAAGAAAAATGCTTATAAGTAGGAGATAAACATTGAGCACACATGGACTTACGCGTGGGTGCAATAGACACTGAAAACTACCAGAGAGGGGAAAGAGGGAAGGAGGCATGGCTTGCGAAACGACCTACTGAGTACTGTGTTCGTTACCCGGGTGTAATATACCCATGTAAAAAACCTGCACATGTACCTCCTGTGGCTAAAATAAAAGTTGAATTTTTAAAAAGTGTAATCACTATGCATAATGTTAAGAGTCAGACTGCCTGAGTTTAAATTCTGACTTCACTGCTTCCCAGCTGTGTGACCTTGGGTAAGTTAATTAACCTCTCTGTGCTACACTTTGCTTATTTGAAAATGGGGATGATGATGATAACACTGCCTTCATTTGGATTTCTTCAGAAGCAGACACTGAGACAAGGATTTGGGGGGCAAGTAATTTATTTGGAAGGTTCAGAGAACATGGGTAGAGGAGCAGGGACATATAGGGAGACGGCAGGCACAAAGGATGTGTTATGAAGCCAGCCACCACGGAGGAAACACAGGCAGGAATTTCTCTGGGCAGCTCTGGTAGATGTTGTGTAACACACAACTCAGAGTTCTCCTTCAGGAGGGACGAGAGACCTGGGGCACTGGTCATGTGTTGAAGGATGTCCCCAGAGCAGGGGTGGCACGGCTTGTTGCATGAGGATAAAGCAAGTTTCACCAGCCCAAGGGGGCTCTGGCAAAGACACGCAGGTGCTGGAGACTGGAAGTTGAACCTGTGTGCCCTGCAGTGACACAGGTGAGGACACCTGTGGCATCTGCTCCAAGCACCTGCCTCCTAAGGTCATTTTGAGGGCTCAATGAGTGAAATTTTACAAAGCACTCAAACAGAGCCTGGCTTGAATAAGTCAATGTAAGCACTTAACTCCAGCTACATCATGGGGTCGGCGTGGAAACTGAACAAGACTGTATGAGAAAAGTCAGGATCTCCAGGTGCGGTGGCTCATGCCTGTAATCCCAGCACTTTGGGAGGCTGAGGCGGGTGGATCACAAGGTCAGGAGATCAAGACCATCCTGGCTAAAATGGTGAAACCCCATCTCTACTAAAAAATAAAAAATAAATAAAAAAATTAGCCGGGCATGGTGGCGGGCGCCCATAGTCCCAGCTACTGAGAGGCTGAGGCAGGAGAATGGCGTGAACCCGGGAGGCGGAGCTTGCAGTGAGCCGAGATGGCGCCACTGCACTCCAACCTGGGAGACAGAGCGAGACTCCGTCTCAAAAAAAAAAAAAAAAAAAAAAAAGAACAAATAACTAATAAATAGGATGGGGCCAGAATTCGACCTTAGGTGCTTTTAACTCCCGAGCCCAGGCTCTTTGATTTACCATATTATTTGGCTACCTCTTGGTTTCCAGTCTAATAGGAAATGTGGGAGGAGCCTAGACCACAAATACTTGGAAAAGAGTAACGCAGGCCTGAGTCCAGAAGGACCTCGCTCTTTCTGTTGGTTTTGGAAATTTGAGTGTGAGGAGTGAGGTTAAGGAAGCCGAAGCAGCCCGGGAAGAATCAGGAGTCATTATTTCATGTCCAATTTCCCTTCTTTAATCGGGATGGCAGGAAGGGGGTGGGTCAGGGCCAGGCATGTCTCTTGCAGGCAGTCTAGGTGAGTGACGCTGGGGAGAATGCCAGGTGTATTCATTCAACAAGTCCTGCTGGGCGCGGTGGCTCACGCCTGTAATCCTAGCACTGTGAGAGGCTGACGCAGGCAGATTGCCTGAGCTGAGGAGTTGGAGACCAGCCTGGGCAACATGGTGAAACCCCATCTCTACTAAAATACAAAAAAAATTAGCCAGTCATGGCGGCGTGCGCTTGTAGTCCCAGCTACTCGGCTGAGGCAGGAGAACTGCTTGAACCCAGGAGGCGGAGGTTGCAGTGAGCCGAGATTGCGCCAGCCTGGGAGACAGAGCAAGACTCTGTCTCAAAAAAAAAAAAAAAAAAAAAGCCCTGACTGCATGCCACGCACCAGGGGCTCAGCATGGAATAAGATAGGGCCTCTGGTGTCATGGTCCTTACTATTTGGGCAAAAGACAGATAGTACAGTAAACAAATAAAAAATACCAGCTTCTGATTAAGTGCTATGAGGGAGATAAGACGAGATGATGCAATGAAGAATAACTGGACAGCAATTTAGATGAGTGGTCAAGGAAGGCTTCTCTGAGGAGGTCGCCTTTCTTTGAGACCTGAAACATGAGAAGTCACCAGCTATGGAAAAGCCAAGGGTAAAGTGTTGCAGGCAAGGGAACAGCATGTGCAAAAGGTATATGTATATTGGATGTGAGTCATGAGTTGAGTCTGATCAAGAAATGGAAATTGGCCTCTGTTATTGGGGCTGAGTGAGAGACTGGTCTGGAGGTGGTTAAGCAGATACCAACCTGTCTAGGTCTTGAAAGGGTGATCATATGTAAGTGAGATGGGAAGGCCATTGTAGGATCAGAGCAGGGAACTTCTTTCAACAGATTTACATTTTAAAAGGCTCATTCAGGTTCATGTCCTTTGCAGGGACATGGATGAAGCTGGAAACCATCATTCTCAGCAAACTAACACAGGAACAGAAAACCAAATACCACATGTTCTCACTCATAAGTGGGAGTTGAACAATGAGAACACATGGACACAGGGAGGGGAACATCACACACTGGGGCCTGTCGGGGGGTTGTGGGGGAAGGGGAGGGAGAGCATTAGGACAATTACCTAATGCATGTGGGGCTTAAGACCTAGATGATGGGTTGATGGGTGCAGCAAACCACCATGGCACATGTATACTTATGTAACAAACCTGCATGTTCTGCATCCGTATCCCAGAACTTAAAGTATAATAATAATAATAATAAAGCTCATTCTGGCTGTTGGATGTAGGGTAGTTTGAAAGGAGGGTAAGTTGGGAGCTATGGTAATCATAGAGGTGGCCTGGATAGCAGTGATGCCCATGGAGGTAAGGAGAAGCAGATGGGTTCAGGACTTAAATATTACATGTAAGGGAGAGGGCAGAATCTAGGGAGATTTGAGCTTTTGCCTTGGACAACTGGTTGAAGGCTAATTGTGATGGGAACCATTGGAGGAGAGAGTGACTTGAAGTTGGAGGAGGTGGGGAACAATGGAAAGAATTAGCAGATCCAAACGGAATTAGCAAACTGGATTTAGAAGTCAAGTCAAAGGCAGAGAATATGGAGAAGATGCTTGGGATGAGGAGTGGGTTGGAGGAAGCTCAATGCTCTGAGCATTCAGCATTTTTGGCAACGAATCTTGTGATTGCCAGAATGAGGAACTCCATCCAGTTGCTTAAACCATGTCATCGTCTCCATCTTCAAGGAGCGAAAGTGATGAGGGAAGAGAACATCTTTGTCATGTAAAGGCCTTTGGAGAATACAGAGTAATAAAGTCTTGCCTGTGAGATGCTCACGAACTCTTCCAGAGGTGGTTTTGGGGGAACTCTCCTGCACAGATGTGGAGACAAAAGCAAGCCAATATTCAGCAAGCTGAGTGCCCATTTGTTTTAAGATGAGGAACAGACTTGCTGGATAAGGGTAAGGAGGGGCTTAAAACATGCTAACAACATCAAAACGGTTAACCTGAGTAGCAGTTTGGGCTTTCCCAAGCACTTTCTGTTTTTCATCAGAGGCATTTTTCTTTCATTTAAAAACTCTTTTCTGAAGTATACTGTACAAACAGAAAAGTACATTCACATAAGTAAGCAGCTCAATGAATTTTCACAAACAGAACACACCCATGGAACAATTATCTAGCTCAAGAAATAAAACATTTTCTGGCACAGCACTTTAGAATTTCAAAAGCAGAGACTAGAATTAACCATTCCTTTGTGGGTCTCTGGTGTTTGTGCCCAGACGCAGGCACCAGATCCTGCTGGAGTCAGCCAATCCCAATGTTGTGTGTGTAGAAAGTGGGTTCCTGCTCCCTCAAGTTCAGCCACGTGCTTTTCCCCGAGTCCCACATCTGTTGCTCATGTTCTGCCCACCTGCCGCTCTCCTAATGTGCCCAGGATTCTCAAATGAGACACAAGTGTGTAAGCTTCTTGGGTTCTTTCATTGACCAAAGACGTGGTCAATTCTCAGTCTTCTCCTTAGTCAACTTTATCCAAAATGTGTAGATGTGCGTGTGTCCTCTTTCCCTTGTTCCAGGTAGCTAGAAGCATTGCAAAGAACCTGGAGTTTTCTTTACAAGAAAAATTGTTTTTAAGTTCTGGGGTACATGTGCAGGATGTGCAGTTTTGTTACATAGGTAAACGCGTGCCATGGTGGTTTGCTGCACCTATCAACCCATCACCTGGTATTCGGCCCAGCATGCACTAGCTGTTTTTCCTAATGCTCTCCCTACCCTGACGCCATCCCCGACAGGCCCCCGTGTGTTTTTCCCCTCCCTGTGTCCATGTGTTCTTATTGTTCAGGTCACACTTATAAGTGAGAACATGGGGCGCTTGGTTTTCTGTTCCTGCATTAGTTTGCTGAGGATAATGGCTTCCAGCTCCATCTAGGTCCCTGCAAAGGACATCATTTCATTCCTTTTTATGGCTGCCTAGTATTCCGTGGTGTATATGTACCATGCTTTCTTTATCCAGTCTATCATTGATGGGCATTTGGGTGGATTCCATGTCTTCGCTATTGTGAATACTGCTGCCACGAACATACGTGTACATGTATCTTTGTAACAGAATGATTTATATTCCTTTGGGTATATACCCAGCAATGGGATTGCTGGGTCAAATGGTATTTCTGGTTCTAGATCTTTGAGGAATTGCCACGCTGTCTTCCATAATGGGAACCTGAAGTTTTCAACATAAGCCTAGGATTTTTAGATTTGAGAAGACAGTCTGGGTGAAAAATAGACAAAATAAAGAATAGGGGTTTTAAAGTTTTCTTTGGAGGGAGTCAAATATTTCTTCCTGTGCCAAGGACTAGGGAATGCTTTTGTAGCTGCTTCTTTTCCTTTGAGATGGGAATCTCCCTGTAAGACAGGTGGGCTGGTTGCTGTAGTCTGAGTGTTTTTGTCTCCCTAAAATACAGATGCTGAAGCCTGATTCCCAATGCAATAGTAGTAAGAGTTGGCGCCTTTAGAAAACAATTACATCATGAGGATGGGGCCCACATGAATGGAATTAATGCCGTTTTAAAAGAGAGGCCCAAGGGAGCTTATTTGCCCTTGGACTCTACAGCCTCCAGAAATGTGGGAAATAAATCTCTACTATTTATAAGCCACCCAGTTTATGATATTTTGTTATAGCAGCCCAAAACAGTGGTGAAGATCAGGCACCCTGGAATCGTCCAGACCTGGGTTCAAATTCTGCCTGACTCTTGCCAGGTATGTAAACTTGGCAAGTCACTTAGCTTCTCTGAGCCTCAGCTTTTCTCATCCATGAAGTGCAGATCATAAGAGGTACCATTTCAAAGGGCAGTTATGAAGAGTAACTGAGATTATATGTAAAGTGTTTGGCACACTATTTTTATTACTAGAATAATTATTATTGAAAAAATAATCACCATTGGGAGAATATTACAACTATTATTGTTTAAAATAGTTTTTTTTAGAGGCAGGGCCTTACTCTGTTGCCCAGGCCACAGTGATGATGATACACCTGTAGTGCAGTGGTGTGATCATAGCTCACTGCAGCCTTGGACTCCTGGGCTCAAGCAATCCTCCCACCTCAGCCTCCTGAGTAGCTGGGACTACAAGTGTGAACCTCCATGCCCAGCTATTTTTTGTTTGTTTGTTTTTCATAGAGACAGGGTACTGCTATGTTGCCCAGGCTGGTCTTGAATGCCTGGCTTAAGTGCTCCTTCCACCTTGTCATCCCAAAGTACTGAGATTACAGGCATGAGCCACTGTGCCTGGCCCTGTTATTGCTATGACTGTAGCCATTTGGGAGGTGATGAAACTGAGACTTAGATTAAGTGACTTGCCCAGTGCTTCAGGGCAATGTTCCCTGACTCCTAAGCCTTTTCACTCAGCGCATTCCCCTCACTTTAGCACACCCCAGCCCCTTTTCTGGCCCATCTGGTCACAATGGCAGCTCTAATGAAGCAACCGGGGCAGCTGCCAGCCTGAGAAGAGGGACTGGGCAGCCCTCTGGCCGGGCATCATTTAATCAGATGACCTCCAAAGCGAGCTTTTCCGGCTGACCATCCGGCCTCCAGAAGAACGGCATTAAGGAGTTAATGAGGCTTGGCCAAGGCGATGGGCCATCTGTTCTTAATTATCCAAAGTGCACGGGGCCGAGGGCAGGCTGACGTGGGGGCGGCCGGGCACTGCCTGCGTGGTCGAGCTGGCTGCCCCCTCAGTCGCCTGCCTTTGTGCCTCTAGCCTCCTTGGCTCCCTGAGTGCCTCACTTTGCCTTCTCCCCTGTTTCTCCCACCTCTGAGGCCGAGTAGCAGAAGTCAGAAGCTGGTGTCCAAGAGCCCCAAGTGAGCAGAGGCAGAGATGGGAGCAGGAGACGTGGGGTTAACATCCAATTCTCCAGACACGGAGCCCAAGACAGGGATTCGGGGGAAAGCGATTTATCCGGGGAGTGTGTTCAGGAGAAAGGGGAAGGAGGAGCTGAGCAAGGATGGGGAGAAGCTTCACACTGGTCCCTTGGGGAGTTCTGGGGCTCAAATGCCTCATAGAGATAGCCCCACCTTGATGTGAGGAATGAAGCAGTTCTCTGGAGCAGGGGCATAATCAGGTGCCGGTTGCTCTTGGCCGTCACAGGAAGCAGCTGGGGAGGGATGCGCCCACCAGAAAAGAAATTTCAGTGGGGCACCAAGAGGAGGGTGGGGAGGCAGCAAGCAGACTGTTGAACAGGAATCCTCTTTGGAAAGTAACCAAGCGTGTTCCTACTTTTTTTTTCTTTTTTCCTGGCAGGAAGCATGGTTATGTCCCCTGAAGCCCTGGTCCACATGAAGTTCTTCCTGCTTTTCTTCAGAGGAAGATGCAGGAGCTGGTTAAAGGAGTGGATTTTGCATTCAGACGTAGGTTTGAAGCTTGGCTCTTCTACCTACTAGCTGGCTGATCTTGGGAAGAATTCCCGACCTTTCTGAGCCTCATTCTCCTTGTCTGTAAAATGGGAATAATAGTACTCCCTACCTTTTGGCGCTTTCTGAGAAAAATTTATGAGCTGGTGCACATAAAGTCTCTGAACAGAGCCTAGTACTTAATGTTTAATTATGGTGTTGGTGGTGGGGGGGGGTGATAATGGTCTTTCTTCCTCCCTCTTTCTTCCTCTTCTTCCTCCTTCTCCTCTTCATCCTTCCTCCTCCATCTTTCTCCTGTCTCTTCTTCCATCCTCTTCTTTCCTCTTCCCCTTTTTCTTTCATCCTTCTTTTTGTCTGTCCTCTTTTTCTTCCTGTTATTGTTGTTGATAATGTTATTGCTATCCCCTAGCAAACTAATGGACTTGGTTTGGAGTGAGGCATACTTCAACTTGGGGGAAGACCTAAAACCTATTTCTGGGTTGATGCTGTGCTATTTCTGAGACAATCATAGAAAAGCCCATGTTTGTGTGAGTCGTGTGTGTGGGAATCTTCCAAACAGGCATTCCTGGCTTTCTCCTGGGATTTAGAAACAAGCATCATAGTGGAGTAGAAGACATGAAGTTGGGCAGCACAGGGTTCATGTACTAGCTCTGCCTCCTACAGGCTGTGTGGCCTTGAGCAAGCTGCTCATCCTCTCTAAGACTTAGATTTCTTATCCTTAAAATACTCAAGTTGCAATGATGTTGGAAAGATTAAATGTGATAATACTGTGGGCCTAGCCCATGTGCACTACAGGGATTCACAGTCTGGACTTGTCCGGTGTCCTGGCCCAAAGTAGGTGCTTGAAAATTAGTTTCTTTTTTTCACATTGCATGCCAGGGGATTTGGACTAGAATTGGGATCAGTCACTTTTGGTTTGGATCATGGAACACTTTGTTTGTCTCTTGTCCTGGTTAGCCCATGACACAAAGGGTCATGGAGTCAGAGTCTTTATTATGATGCTCCTGACCAAGAATCTGGCAGCTCCAGGCTGCTATGTATTCAGGGATCACAAAGACTTGGGTTCAAAGGCTTGCTCTGCCACTTTTTGAGCTGTTTCTTTCATCTTTCAGATCCTGTGTCTTTATCTGTAAAATGAAGTCATTAGTATATTCCTGTCTGCATCATTGTGCAGATTAAATTAGATGATGTATTTGAACCCCGTGTCTAGGCTGTGGTGAAAGGAGAACTTACAGCAAACCATGTCATCAATGAGATGGAGGGAGAACCACATCTTTGTGGCTATCTGCCAAGGACACCCAGATCTAAAAAAAAAAAAAAGCGATTCTAAAGAGTTAATTCAACAGGCAGAGCTGCCCTGGCCACCTCCGTTCTATGCTCCAGGCTGGATTCATTTGCACCCTCATATCTTGGCTCAGGGTCCAGCTGCCTGGCACATGCTGGGGGTTGTGAAGATGAGCCTAATTATGAGGGAGTGAGTGTTGCATGTCCCTGTGATCATGGCAGGGTTTGATGCCAGGGGTCTCTGTGGTCTGACAAAGATGGTGTTTGGAGATGAATGTCAGATTTGTATGTAGAGTGCTGGGGAACTCGGCCAGCTTTGCAGCTTGATTGTAAATTGATTGGAGAGATCCTAGCTCCTGTTCTGAAAAAGGACTCCTTCCCCTTTGTCACAGGAGCTCAGGTAGTCATTAGTGCTTTTTATCAAATGTTTCCAACTTTCTGACTTCCAGTCCTCTGGTAGGATTATATTTTCCCACCTACTTTAAAGGTAGATGTGGATATGTGAATTGCTAAGTCAACCCTCGTGGACATGAAGCATGAATGAGAAAGCCATGTTTGTTACTTCCCATTGAGATTTTGGGCTTGTTACATCAGCATAACTGAGGTACGCTGACTGATACACTGGATGGATGAATGGATACAGAAATCTGCAAGGGCAGGGACTCTGCCTGATGTTGTTCCTACCTTATTCCCAGGGCCTAGCATGGTACCTGACACATATAAGCAGTGGATAAATCCTTGTTGAGGAAGGAAAGGAGGACCTTGGAACCACCAGCCCTTAGTTTGATCCTGATCTTGCAACTCATCAGCTGTGCGAACTTTGGAAATTCACTTAACCTTTTAATCCTCACTTTTCTCATGCATGGAATGGGAATACCATTCCCCGAAATGTTACTGTAGGATTTATTCTCACAATGTAGAAGCTTCTGACGTATAGCAGGCACCCACTACATAATGGCTAACAAAATCTTTTGCTTTGATAAAAGATAGCAGGCATGGAGGGGAGGGACTGGGCCTATGTAAGTACTTTTTTCTGCAAGGAGGATTAGGGTAGGAAGGAACTTGTAGATGGCATTGATGTGGGAAGGGGACCTTAATTATGAGTGGTCCCCAAAGCAAGGAGGTGGGGAAGGCAGAGATAAATAAAGCAAGTAGTTTTCAGATATCTCTTTTCTCAGTCCAAGAGAGCTAATTCAAATGGCACAAAACATCCCCAAATATTTGAGCAGAAGCCATAGCTAGTACGCTTTTAATTACCCTGCCAATAAAGATTCCTGGGCAGAACGGTCTTCGATGCACAGTAATGTTTTGCAATGTTTTTAGTAATTGGGTTAAGATAATTTATTAGAGTACCGACTGGATGTGTTTCAATAATTGCTAAGACTAGAATATTAGCCTTTCCTCCCTGAATGCAAATCACTCCCCAATGGGCCAAAGCATTGGAGAATATTGTTCTAAATATGCAAATCACTTTGAGACAAATTCCGAGTGCTGACCATAGCATCTATGTGAGCATTTATTTTAAATTGCACTTGGAAGCTCCCTGAACTTTGAGTCCCATGTTGGGGGCTGGTTTTGTTGGCGAGGTCACAGGCTGTGGTCGATTGACCTCCTACTGTTTTTATTAAAATTAAAGGAAATCTGCGTGCAGATGGGAGGTAAGGAGGGTCAGCAAGGGCCCCACCGAGGTCGCTGGCAGCATTAGAGACACAGCTAATGGCTAAAACAGATTTTCCCTCATGTCTATTTTTCTACTGAGCTTGCTGGGAGGAAAACAATCTAACCCTATTTAAGAAAAAATAATCAGAAATATTAACAGAGGAATTGAGAGGATGAGAGAGTCTTTCCAGAGGGGAGGGGGCATGTTTGCAATCAAGATTTAAAGATAATAAGCTTCCTAAGGTTAATTTGGTTTATCTGGAACGAACATAGCACATCAGGAGAAAAAAACTCACTTAATAGAAGCTTTTCATTGTCAGGAAATAACAGTAGTGGAAGTTGCATGTACGGGCTGCTTACAGTACCAGATAGGGTCCGAAGCACATCACATGTATCTAACCCATTTAATCCTCACAACAACCCAATGAGTGGATATATTGTTATCTCCATGAAGAATTCGAGTGTTGAAGAAATGACAGTGTTGGTTGGCTAAGGTCTTTCTCCTTATAAGTGGTTTGAACCAAGAACGCAGAATTCCAAGCTCCTGAATTGGACCACAGGGCTAGATTGCAGCTACCATATACTAAACAGTCATTGTGGTTTTTGTAACAAGCTAGGTCCATTACATGCGCTAGTCCATTGGACTGTTTAAGTGCTTATTAAGGTGTGTTACTAGGAACAGGGTCTGTAGATCTCTGATTCATGGTGCAGTTGATGTTGGTAAGAGGAACAACAGTGATTGAGGTAGAGTGGAAGGGCATAGTGGGTGTGAGGCAGGGATTTTTTTTTTAAAGGTTGCAGGTGCAGAAAAATATGTACCATCCTTAACTTCCTTATTCATAAAATGGAGAATAATAATGATACTGGCTCCGAAGGTACTCAGTGCCATGGCCGATACACAATAAATGCTTAAATATCCAGTCTTAATATCTATTTATGAAATAATAACTAGGATTTTCTTAGTTTTTTAGAGATTAAAAGAGCAATAATTGGTCACCACCAATTATTGGAAGTAGTACTGTTTGGAAGTACTTCATACTACAACTCCAAAGAGTAAATAAGGCTTTACGAATACATTTCTAACACAGGAAAAAAATTAAGGTACCATATTGAGCTATTGACCTGTAAGGAAGAAATGAGAGCCCCCATATCTCTGTGTTAACTGCAAAGTAACCAGAATCTGGCCTTTGTTTTTCCACTTGTAGATCTCTTGGGGCTGCCTGTAGGTGGATATGTTCATGGAAGACGGTGAAAAAGACAAGAATAGGATTTGCTGTATAGAATCACTATAGTCACCATCACACTGAGTGTCAACAACATCTCTTGTTATCCTCACAACTGTGTAAAACAGGTAAAGGGGAGAGTATGACACTGTATTAGTCCATTCTCACACAGCTATAAAAAATACCTGAGACTATGTAATTTATAAAGAAAAGAGGTTTATTTGGCTCACAGTTCCACAGGCTGTACAGGAAGCATGATGCTGGCATCTGCTTAGCTTCCGGGAAGTCCTCAGGAAACTTACAGTCATGGTGGAAGACAAAGGGGGAGTAAGCACCTCACATGGCCAGAGCAGGAGGAAGAGAGAGAGTGGGGAGGTGTTGCACACTTTTCAAACAACTAGATCCATGAGAACTCACTATCTCAATGACAGCACCAAAGGCGGTGGTGTTTAACCATGAGAAACTGCCCCCATGATCCAGTCACCTCCCACCAGTCCCTACCTCCAGTATTGGGAATTATAATTTGACATGAGATTTGCAGGGGAACAGGTCCAAACCATACCAGATACCCAGTGTACAGGTGAATAATGAGGTTTAAAGAGGAAAAGGGACTTCCTCATGACCACAGAGTGACTGACTGGTGGAGCAGGGGCTCCAACATAAGTCTTCTAGCTTTGGATCCCTTCAGCTTTTTTCATTCTCTCCAAGATTCCAGGTGGAGGGTAGTAGGTCCTGAATTGGTATTACTTTAATGATAACCGCAATTTTGCACCAAGCTAATAGCCTTGGAATTGTCACCATCACCATGGGGCTCTTTGCCAAGATAGCCACCACAGCCATTCCCAGGGTCACCACCATCACAGTCAAGGTAGTTTTTACAAAGTGTCTTTCTCCAAATAAGTGTTCACATTAGTTGAGAAGCTGTTTGCTAATCTCATCAGTATCCCCAAGTAAAGAAAGATAGTCTACATTATAAGAGGCAGTTACAGCTTCCTCCAAAGTTTCCTAATGGATAGTAAAATATGAAGAGTATATTCTTTGCTGTGTAATTAATGGAAATTTACCATTTTTAAGCTTCCTTTGGGAAATTTTCCATGTCAAATGAATTTGTCGATGGGACCCGAGAGAGAGGCTATCACAACTGTTCCAATGTGTACCTCTTCATTAGGCGCCTGCTGGAGGTTAAATTTTCAGTCACGTCTTCTGATGACTTTGATCTCTGATGACAGTGTTAACTCTATTCACTCCCTGGTATCACTCTGGTATTTTAAAATAGTCTTTTAAGATAGCCTTGCTAATTATTTTGCTGGAAGTTTAATTAAATCTTGTCACAGAGGAATATGCTATCTTGGGGAATGGCTGCTAAACATAAGTCAAATTGCTAAAAAAAAAAAAAGGAAGGCAGAGGAGACAAATAGGAATACAAAGAATGGTGCAGAAGATAGATTTCCATACTACAAAAAACGCAGGATTTTCTCAAGTTCAAGTTCTTTTGTTTGAACCATGTTCAACTTTGAGAAGATTCTAAGTAGTCTTTAATTTTATGTTTACAAAAAAAAGTATTGAAAGAAAGCAATTGATGTTTTTCTTTAGTCCTTTAACCATAAAGATAAATAGATGAGGTCACTGTTTTCAAGGGGCTCATGGTTGTCTCTGTGTGTGTGTCTGTGTGTCTGTGTGTCTGTGTCTATGTAGGGGATGGGAGGTACAGAGAGAGTCATGTTATATATAGAAGGTTAGATGATGTCTTAGAATATTCATTATGGTGTTGTTTGTAACAGCAAATTTCTGAAACAACTTTTTTGAAAGAAGTAGACTCAAGTAGGAGTATAACATGAAACGATCTCCAACATATGTTTAAAATAAAAAAACAAAGTGCCAACCAGTATACAAAAGGGGTTGGCAAACTTTTTCTTAAAAGACCAGATAGTAAGAGGCTTTGTGGTCTGTGTGGTTTCTTTTCTCGTGTGTGAAAGCAACCATGGACGACACACAAAGGAATTCATATGGCTGTGTTCCAATAAAACTTCATACATATTGAACTTGGAATTTCAAAAATTGTTTATATGTCACCAAATACTCTTCTTCTTTTGTTCCCCCTCCCCTCAACCATTTGAAAATGTAAAAATCATTCTTGGCTTGCTAGCCATACCAAAACATAATTAAATGAAAGCAGGGTCTCAAAGGGATTATTTTTACATCTACTTCCGTGGCAACCTTATTCACAATAGCTAAAACGTGAGAGCATCCGCTGATGGAAGAATAAGCAAGATGTGCCACGTACGTATAATAGGCTATTGTTCAGCCTTAAACAGGAAATCCTGACATACATTACAACATGGATGAATTTTGAGGATATTATGCCATGTGAAACAAGCGAGTCACAAAAGATAAACACTATATGATTCTATTTATATGAGGTACTTATATTCAAATTCATAGAGACAATAGAATTGTGGTTGTTGGGCTTGAGGGAAGGGGAAAATGGGGAGTTGTTTAATGGGTATGGAGTTTCAGTTTTACAAGAGGAAAAGAGTTGCAGAGTTGGATGGTGGTGATGGTTGTACAACATTTTGAGTGTGTTTAAAGACACTGAACTGTACACTTAAAATGACTTAGATGGTAAATTTTATGTTGTGTGTGTGTGTGTGTGTGTGTGTGTGTGTTTTCCAAGATGGAGTCTTGCTCTGTCACCCGGGCTGGAGTGCAGTGGCATGATCTCATGTCACTGCAACCTCTGCCTCCCGGGTTCAAGCAATTCTCCTGCCTCAGCCTCCCAAGTACCTGGGATTACAGGGTGCACAGCACCATGCCTGGCTAATTTTTGTATTTTTAGTACAGACGGGGTTTCACCATGTTGGCCAGGCTGGTCTCCAACTCCTGACCTCGTGATCCACCTGCCTCGGCCTCCCAAAGTGCTGGGTTTACAGCCTGAGCCACCATGCCCAGCCTGTTATGTGTATTTCAACACAATTAAAAAAAATTGTAAAACACACTAAAATAACAACAACGAAAAATAGGAGGCAGGCTGGACTTGGACTGTGGGGCACAGTTTGGAAACCCATGGTGTAGAACATGGACCATTTGTGTACAAATACACACAAACGCACACATATATACAAACTGTGCACACAACAAATATGATAGGTTTAATGTTTTTGAAATACCTCTTGGTGATTAATTACTCCCTTAAAAGCCAGTTTCTTTCTTCTCGGCATTCCTTGTGTTACAAAAGCTAAGCCATGAGACATTGCCCTAGGGAAGGAGAGGACACTATGGAATGCAACAAAGCTCATCATTCAACGTTGAGTTTCAAAGATGACTTATTTTTTTTTCTCCAGGAAATGGCAAGACAATTATCTTTAAAGCCAAACTTTATTACAAGATAAATGCTTCTGCATTTGTTTGCCCTTTCTAAATTCAAAAAGGCCTTTTTACATACCGAGGTGCAAGCCTGGCCAACTTAGACCATAGAGTTTCATGACAGATCCTCCTCATGCCCAGCTCCTAGAGGCGCTAGAGGAAGTGCTGAGTGGCAATAGGAAGGCTCTCTGGTCCTCAGAGAGGACCTGAAGTCAAAAGAATCAAATGCTGGCCAGGCGAGGTGGCTCACGCCTGTAATCCCAGCACTTTTGGGAGGCTGAGGCGGCTGGATCACCTGAGGTCAGGAGTTTGAGACCAGTCTATCCAACATAGTAACATAGTGAGACCCCATCTCTACTAAAAATACAAAAATTAGCCGGGCATGGTTGCGCATGCCTGTAGTCTCAGCTACTCGGGAGGCTGAGGCAGGAGAATCACTTGAACCTGGGAGGCAAAGGTTGCAGTGAGCCAAAATCATGCCACTGCCCTCCAGCCTGGGTGACAGAGTGAGACTCTGTCTTGAAAAAACAAAAATGCTGAAATATACGTGTCTTGACTGCCCTCTCTAAGATGATACACTAGAAGTGATGTGCAAAACTGGAAGCTAAGTCTTGAGGCCTTTCAGAGCACGGTTGGGCACTTTCCTCATTTTCTGCGGTACAAAGTGAATATTTTCACTTCCCCATCCTTTAGGAACCCCCCTTCAGTTTTGCGAAAGAATGCGGGTGGATGGGTTCCCTGCAGCCTGGACCCCTGCAGAGTGATGTGGAGATTCTGAGAGAACCCATGGACTGCCACTGGGGTCAGAGCAAGGAGGACTCTGTAGATAGGGGCTTTGTAACACGAGGAGAGTGGCCAGAATCACAGAATTCAACAAGTCCTCCTCTTGTGATACCCCAAACACTGAGAGACAGCAGGGATGGGCCAGTCTGCCTGTACTGTTGAAAAAACCAGAAAAGTCCCAAGATGTGTCTGGTAGACTTGAGGCCTCCTTCTACTCTAAAGACACACACACATTTTCTTACACCCGTGTGACATTGTGTGGAAGAAACAGCCCTGGTATGGAGTTTAAATCTTAGGTATGATAGAATATTTATCTTAAAGAGTCTGTACTAACTGAAGGCCGTTTTAAACTTCCTGAGGTGACGATATCAAAACTGGCATGTTTAGTGTTTTTCATACTACCTAGCAGAATGGTGCTTGCAGAAAGATGAAATCGGGGAAAGTAAAGTTTGCTGCATTTTTTTTTTTACTTGCAAATTGTACAGGATGAAGCTTGAGCCTGTGATGTGTAATGCTTACATATGCATACCACACCTCTGGAAGTTGAAGGAAGGGACATGATTGCTTTTCCATTCTGCAGAGTTATCCTGGGGGGAGGGGTCAGGAGGTGAGAAAGGAATTTACTGTTTACTCCTTGGTGGTCCACTTAGAGGCGATTGCTGTAGTCCAAGCAAGAGGTGGTGATCTTTTCCATCATGATTTAAAGCTCGGAATTGATTCTGTGTGAAACAGGGAATCAGTGACGGTTTAAATAAGCAGAGCGACATCCTGGTTAGATTTGTCTCTTAAATTACATTGCTTGGCACTAGTCTACAAAAAAGGGAGGCCATGGATAGGACTGGAGGCCGGAAGGCTTTCTCGGAGACTGCTGAAATAATGCAGGAGAGAGAAGGTGAGGGTTGGGACTGGGTTGGTGACAGTGGCATTAATGGGAGATAATTAGGAATAAGCTCAGATCCACACAGAAGACAAAGAACAGTCAAAGAAACAGAGGGCATCTTATAAATGATACACAGAGAAACTCATAGAATGAAGGGAGCAAAAGTGATCCTGGTGCAGTGCCCATCTCTTACAGTGAAAGTAGTTTTGTGTCCAGAATTTGTTCCTTCTGGTGGGTGCTTGGTCTCGCTGACTTCAAGAATGAAGCCGCGGACCCTCACAGTGAGTATTACAGTTCTTAAAGATGGTGTGTCCGGAGTTTGTTTCTTCAGATGTTCAGATGTATCCAGAGTTTCTTCCTTCTGGTGGGTTCGTGGTCTCGCTGACTTCAAGAGTAAAGCTGCACAACTTCACAGTGAGTGTTACAGCTCCTAAACATAGTGCAGCCCCAACTAGTGAGCAGTAGCAAGATTTACTGCAAAGAGCAAAAGAACAAGCTTCCACAGCGTGCTGTTGCTGATGGCTCTGTGGCCTGCTTTTATTCCCTTATTTGGCCCCACCCGCATCTTGCTGTTTGGTTCATTTTACAGAGTGCTGATTGGTCTGTTTTACAGAGTGCTGATTGGTCTGTTTTGACAGAGTGCTGATTGGTCCGTTTTGACAGCGTGCTGATTGGTGCATTTACAATCCTTTAGCCAGACAGAAAAGTTCTCCAGGTCCCCACCCAACCCCGAAGCCCAGTCGGCTTCAAGTCTCAGTTTCAGTGTTGACTGCATCTCTTAAAACTGCTGAAAGGGCTCATGCACAGGATTATGTATAACTAAATTAATCAATCTCTCCCTTCCCTCACTTTCTCTGCCTCCCTCTCCTTTCTTTCCTATCATCTATCTTCCCTTTCTCCCTTTTCCACCTCCTTTAGCCTGCTGGGCAGTGAGTCCAATTCCTTATTAGTTTCTTCCAAATCTCCCTCCTTCTGACTTTTCTCATAACCTTAGCTGTGGGCAGCTCTTGTGTTCCATGTCCCCTTACCGTTTCTTAAATATTTCTTTAATCTGTCAGAGAAGCTCCCTGACCTTTCCAGGATAAGTCATTCTAGCCTTTCTGTCACTTTTCCCTACTTCAGCTCTGTCCAGCTCAGTGATAAGGTGAAGAGGTAGAGTCTTGTTCCCTGGGTTTGTACCTTGGCTCCACAACTAACTAGTTAAGTGACACAGGCAAGAATAGTCACTCTCTAAACCTCCATGTCCTCACGTGTGAAAGTGTTACCAGAAAGAGGTCCTGATCCAAACCCCAAGAGAGGGTTCTTGGATCTCGCGCAAGACAGAATTCAGGGCAAGTCCCTAGAGTAAGGTGAAAGCAAGTTTATTGAGAAAGTACAGGAATAAAAGAATGGCTACTCCATAGACAGAGCAGCCCCGAGGGCTGCTGGTTGCCTATTTTTATGGTTATTTCTTGATTATGTGCTAAACAAGGGGTGGATTTTTCATGCCACCCCTTTTTACACCATATAGGGTAACTTCCTGACATTGCCATGACATTTGTAAACTGTCACGGGCTGCTGGGAGCGTAGCAGTGAGCACAACCAGAAGTCACTCTCTCGCCATCTTGGTTTTGCTGGGTTTTAGCTGGCTTCTTTACTGCAACCTGTTTTTTCAGCAAGG
Source organism: Pongo pygmaeus (assembly GCF_028885625.2). Taxonomy (NCBI): domain Eukaryota; kingdom Metazoa; phylum Chordata; class Mammalia; order Primates; family Hominidae; genus Pongo; species Pongo pygmaeus. Next base: position 19,014,895 of record NC_072391.2, read on the forward strand.
TCTTTATGACCTGTATCTCATGCCAACGTCCTATCTCATCATGTGAATTGGAATGCCTTAACTGTCTGGGAATGCAGCCCAGTGGGCCTCAGCCTCATTTTAGCCAGCCCCTATTCAAGATGGAATTGCTCTGGTTCAAATGACAAAAGAAGAATAATGCTGGTACCTCTTTCACTGGGTTGTTGTGAGGCTTAAATGAGATAGTACTTACAAAGCTCAGCACAGGGCTTGCTGTAAGTGCTGATGAAATATTAGCATAATAATAATTATCAATACTGTTCTCATTAACACAGGAAATGCTCAGATTTGATCAGCAGCTGCTTGAGCACAAAGAAACAAAAGGCAAAACTCCCAAAACAGAATCAAACAAAAACAACCCCCAAACAGAATGAAACAAAAACCCTTTTAGAGTGTGGAAAAGGGAAAGGTTGTGAGTACTCAGACATTCATGTGTATGTGGAGTTTTTTTCATTTAAAAAATATCCCCATGACTCATTCCCTGTATTAGGCGTCAATTGCTGTGGTAACAAAGGACCTCAACACTTAGCAGTTTTTTTTTTTTTTTTTTTTTTATTATTATTATTATACTTTAGGTTTTATGGTACATGTGCGCAATGTGCAGGTAAGTTACATATGTATACATGTGCCATGCTAGTGCGCTGCACCCACCAACTCGTCATCTAGCATTAGGTATATCTCTCAATGCTATCCCTCCCCGCTCCCCCCACCCCACAACAGTCCCCGAAGTGTGATGTTCCCCTTCCTGTGTCCATGTGTTCTCATTGTTTTTTTTTTTTTTTGAGACAGAGTCTCTCTCTGTTGCCCAGGCTGGAGTGCAGTGGCACGACTCGGCTCACTGCAAGCTCCGCCTCCTGGGTTCATGCCATTCTCCTGCCTCAGCCTCCCGAGTAGCTGGGACTACAGGCACCCGCCACAATGCCCGGCTAATTTTTTGTATTTTTAGGAGAGACGGGGTTTCACCGTGTTAGCCAGGATGGTCTTGATCTCCTGACCTCGTGATCCACCTGTCTCGGCCTCCCAAAGTGCTGGGATTTACAGGCGTGCGCCACCACGCCCGGCCTACTTAGCAGTTTTTAAAGACACAGTGTCTGTGGGTGGAGAATCTGGGAATAGCTTGGCTGGGTCCTGTGCTTGAGGGCCTCTCACTGGCTTCATCAAGGTGTCAGCTGGGACCTTAATCGTCTTAAGGTTCAACTAGGACAGTATCTGTTCCCAAGCCTACTCTGCTTTTTGGTAGGATTTAGTTCATGGGATGTCGGCATGAGGGCCTCAGTTTCTTGGTGGCTGTTAGCCCGAGGCTGCTCTCAACCCCTTGCAATGTGGCTCTCACCATCAGAGAGCAAGCATGAGTAGAGCTAGAGACAGAATAATAGGATGGAAATCAGTCTTTTGTAATCCAATGCCTTGGATTAAAGTTTATGGCCCCTCAAAATTCCTATGTTCAAATCATAATGCCCAAGACGATGGTATTAGGAGGTAGGGCCTTTGAGAGGTGATTAGTTAATGAAGACAGGGCCCTCATGAATGGGATTAGTGCCCTTTTAAAAGGGACCCCAGGGAAGTTCCTAGCCTCTTCTGTCTCCTGAGGATGCAGTGAAAAGACGCCCATTGGTGAACTAGGAAGTGAGCTCTCATCAGACGCTGAATCTGCCAGTATCATCTTGATTGTGGACTTACTGTGAGCTGAGAAAGAACTATTTCTGTTGTTTATAAGCCACCCAGTCTCTGGTATTCTGTTATAGCAGTCTACATGGACTAAGACACCTAAAACCAGAAATGACATCCCTTTAGCCATATTCTGTTTGTTAGAAGTGAGTCACTTGGTCTGGCCCACATGCAAGGGGAGAGGATTTCACAAGGGCAAGACTACCAGGGGGTGGGGGTCCTTGGAGGCCATGTCAGAAGCTGCCCGCCACTCTCTCCCAATTCTTCTTCCCATGTCTTTTTTTTTTTTTTTTTTTTTTTTTTTTGGGACCAAGTCTCACTGTCACCTAGGCTGGAGTGCAGTGGCACAATCTTGGCTCACTGCAACATCCAACATCCACTTCCGGGGTTCAAGCAATTCTCCTGCCTCAGCCTCGCAAGTAGCTGGGATTATAGGCGCACATCACCACACCTGGCTAATTTTTGTATTTTTAGTAGAGATGGGGTTTCACCATGTTGGCCAGGCTGGTCTCGAACTCCTGACCTCAGGTGATCTGCTTGCCTTGGCCTCCCAAAGTGCTGGGAGTACAGGCGTAAGCCACTGTGTGCAGCTCCATGTCCCATTCTTTAATCTCAGCTGTCTTCTAGGAGTGCATCCTACTGCACCATGGATTTCATTCTACCTGATCACTATCTGGAAATTACCATCAGATTCCAGGAGCTTCTGCATCATGATTCTCCCAGGTGCCTAAAGGGAACCTGTCTCTCTGTCAGTTTAAATCAAACCTGCTGGAGGTCAGAACAATAGATGTCCCTCTGTAGAGCAAGGCAGGAAACTTTCATGCTGTTGGTGATTGCTTGGTGTTCTGGCTTCCTGTTCTGAAAGAACAGAGAGAATTGACATTGAGGCAGCCAGTGGAAGGACCATTTGCTTGTTTCTGGAATATCTCACAGTGAAATTTTCCTCTTCCACAAAGATCATGGATAGACGAATGGGATTATGGTGAGAGACATCGATCATGGTGAATATGTATTAATTACCTGCTATCGTTATTGGTTATTACCATAGTATTATGAGATTGCTGGTGAGAAGAGAAATGGGCTTGTCTTTTCCGAAATTAGACCCATTTATTTCCCACTGGGACTACTGCTTTGGGATTTTCCAATGAATCCATGCGGGAAAAGAAGGTCTAAGTGGATATTTAGAACTGAGGCTAAAGCAGGGGCTGTCCAGAGGTGCCCCTCACTCTTCCAGTCACATAATAATAGAATTTAGGTATGGTTTGGGAGACCCAAGAGGAAAGAGATATAAACCAAAGCAATGACAGGCCAGAACTTCTTGTTTTGGGATATTTTCCACATGGCCACAAAATGGCTGCTGCATTGCTTAAATCACATCTACATTCAAGTCAGGAAGAAGGAAGCAGAAATGGCATCAGCTGCACTGTTCCTTTTATCAGTAGAGTAAAAATGTTTTCCAGAATCACTCTCCTAACACTCCACCCCCACCAACAGCCACACACACAGTCACTTAAAATCTAATGAGCCACACCTGGCTGCAAGGGGGCTCTGAGAAAGTAACTTTTCCCGGCTGCTATAGTGGAAGGTAGCAAGAGAGGGGAATTGAAACAGCTATTGGGGAGCCAAACAGCAATGTCTGCCACAGGTATTATTACTCATTGTAATATATTTAAGTCCTATAAATAAACTGATGATTCTACAATAACTAAGTCAAGATATGAATCCATGTCTACCTGTTGCCCATCTTGCTCTATGCAGCAAGTATTCACTGAGTGGCTCCTGCATGTCAGACCCTGTTTTAAAAGAATGAAAATTCCTGTGCCTGAGGTGACATCATAGCACTTGAGGAGGGAGAAGGGAGGCCATTTTGTAAAGACTAAATGACATCATGATCAAGTGTTCAGCAAGGACAGTGGTCATTTCTTTTTCTTTTGTTTTTTTCCCCCCGGAGATAGAGTCTTGCTCTGTCGCCCAGGCTGGAGTGCAGTGGTGCGATCTAAGCTCACTGCAACCTCTCCCACCTAGATTCAAGTAATCCTCCTGCCTCAGTCTCCCAAGTAGCTGGGATTACAGGTGCGCGCCACCATGCCCAACTAATTTTTTTATTTTTAGTGGAGACGGGGTTTCACCATGTTGGCCAGGCTGGTCTCGAACTCCTGACCTCATGATCCACCTGCCTCGGCCTCTCAAAGTGTTGGGATTACAGGGGTGTGCCACTACACCTGGCCCATTTCTTTTTTTCTAATTATTTTGTTTTCAAATTTTTAGAGTTTACATTTTTAAGAAAGCTCCCTTGAGGTGTAATTTACATGTCATAAAATTCACCCATTTTGAGTGAACAATTTAATGAATTTTAGTAAATTTAGAGTTGTGCAACCATCACCCAGCCCAACTTAAGAACAGTTTTATCACCCTAAAAAGCTCTCTCGTGCTTCTTTGTAGTTCTCGCGTTTCTCATCCCCAGTCCCAAAACCACTCATCTATTTTCTGTCTCATAGATTTTGTTCTTCTGATATTGTGAAATTACATAACATGTGGTCTCTGGCATTGGGCAGGGTTTTTGAGGCTCGTGTGTTATAGCATATTTCAGTGTTCTGTTCCTTGATTTTGCTGAATTGTATTCCACTGTATGTTTATTCTTATTCTTATTATTTATTTATTATTTTTTTTGAGACAGAGTCTCGCTCTGTTGCCCAGGCTGGAGTGCAATGGCGTGATCTCGGCTCACTGCAACCTCCGCCTCCTGGGTTCAAGTGATTCCCCTGCCTCAGCCTCCCGAGTAGCTGGGACTACAGGTGTGTGCCACCATGCCAGGCTAATTTTTTGTATTTTAGTAGAGATGGGGTTTCACCATGTTGGCCAGGATGGTGTCGATCTCCTAACCTTGTGATTCACCTGCCTCAGCCTCCCAAAATGCTGGGATTATAGGCGTGAGCCACCGCGCCCAGCCTGTTTATCATTTTTTAAAATGTATTTTGTTAATTTACTCACCAGTTGATGGACATTTGGGTTGTTTCCAGTTTTGGATTATTGTGATTACTGCTGCTGTGAGCACTTGCCTAAAAGTCTTTTGTAGGCATATGATTTCATTTCTCTTGGGGAGGTACCTAGGAGTGATACTGCTGGGTTCTTTCTACATATGGGAAATTTATGTTTAACATTTTAAGAAACTGCAGAACTATTCTTCTAAAGTGGCTGTACCATTTTACATTTATAAATAGCCATGTATGGGGGTTCCCATTTCTGACTGCATCTTATTACTGAAGGGAATTTAGAGCAGTAGTTAAGAGGTGGGAGGGCTGGGCACGGTGGCTCACGCCTGTAATCCCAGCACTTTGGGAGGCCAAGGCGGGCAGATCACCTGAGGTCAGGAGTTCGAGACCAGCCTCAACATGGAGAAAACCCATCTCTACTAAAAATACAAAATTAGCCAGGCGTGGTGGTGCATGCCTGTAATCCCAGCTACTCAGGAGGCTGAGGCAGGAGAATTGCTTGAACCTGGGAGGCGGAGGTTCCGGTGAGCCAAGATTGCGCCATTGCACTCCAGCCTGAGCAACAAGAGCGAAACTCCATCTCAAAAAAAAAAAAAAAAAAAGGTGGGAGGATCACTTGAGACCAAGAGTTCAAGACCAGCCTGGGCAACAATGCAAGGGGCTAATCTCTATAAAAAGTAAAAAATGAGCCAGGCATGGTGGCTTGTGCCTGTGGTCCCAGCTACTTGGGAGGCTGAGGTAGGAGGATGGTTTGAGCCCAGGAGTTCGAGGCTGCAGTGAGCTATGATCATGCCACTGAACTCCACCCTGAGTTATAAAGCAAGTCTCTATCAAAAATAAATAAATAAATGCATACATACCTAAAGCCCTGCTCTGGCTTCATGCAGCCCAGGTTTTGGTCTCTGCTTTGCCTCTTGTGACTTCTGTTGTTACTTTGGATAAACAATTTTAGTGTCAGTTTTTTTGGCTTTGTAAAATGGAAACAGTAACAGAAATAATACCTACATTGTATGGTGGTTGCAAGGAGTAAATGAGATTATTGGTCCAGTGTCAATCATATAGCAATTTCTGTATTAGCTCTTATCACAGTAAGTAAATCTTGTGTGTGGTTTTATTTTTTTAAATTGTTTTTACCTGTGGTAAGGTAAAAATGATTAATATTTGGGTTCAGTAATCTTATATAACTTTTCCCATTTGGGGGATGCATTGGTACAAGCTTCCAGTTTCAAGAACGTAAAAGATGATGGGGTGGTTGGAACCTGTCTAGAAATAACGTAAGTGGCTTCGTACCAGTTTCTTGCCTCAATTCCTCCAATGCTCCAGCCACATTCTTAGGCTTTTTTCCTGCTTTTCTGACTATAGGGTCAGAGGACCTCTCAGTACTGTGTTCTGTTCTCCGAAGCTGGTTTTTTCAGTTCAGTTTTCTGACTTATTTTTTCCCCAGGTAGTGACTCAGGAAGCCATCTGCCTTTCATGGCCCCTCTGCATCTTTGACCCAGGTACGACCCTCCCAATCACTCAGGAAGTGCGATTGTACCTGAGTGCCGAAGCCATTTCGGTGCTATATGATAGTTAGAAAGTGATTGTACTGTAGTTCCTGAAACATAAAATGTGCTCTGCAACTGACGAGAAACAGAGCATCATGCCGCCCAAGTCGTTTGGAATAACAACATGGCATGCCACGTGAGCCCATTGAAACACACAACTTTCAATTAAAGCAAACAAGCAAAAAAGCCAAGAGAAAAGTCCCAGGAAAATGCAATTTGCAAGTCGTTCAACATTTGTTTTCAATTTCTACATTATTCCAAATGCCATGTCATAATGAGGGCACAATTTCCTCTTTCTGTCTCCCACCTCCCTTCCCTTTCCTCCTTTCTTTCCTCCCACTCTCTTTCTCTATTTGCAGGGTGAGAGAAACTGACTTGATGTCCACAGGGATGTCCAAATGATGATAACCCAACTCACTCTGGCTCAGTTAAAAATCCCAGCTAGTCTCCAGCATGAAGACTGTGTCACCCCAAAGCCAAGTAGGGTTACTGGCTCTCTCTTTCTCCCTTTTTAGAGGGTTTCTGCAACTTAGTGAGTCCAAGGCACTCAAATAATCCCGTCTTTGGTGCAAACTTAAGAGAGCCAGGGCTTAAGGCAAGCCCCTGAGATGGCCCTGCTTGCAGAGAGACAAAACTGGGCACTGATGTGCTAACCCACTGTGCAGTCTTTATACCGTATCGTCCATAAGTCTGTATGGCAAATGTGTTTATAGCATGGGTCCTGTCATTCTGAACTAAACTTTTTGTCAGAATTTTGGAGTTAAGGAACTCCTTTATGTGTTGTTATATGTTGACATCTAAGTTGGGTGGATCCTATGAAAGTTTAAAGGGCAGATTGTGGTACCCAGACTGTGAAAAGCAGGTGAGTACTAACACTCGGACTGTTTCCCAGTTTTTCTCATCTGGAAGATTAACAGTACAGAATCCCAGGCTTGTTTTTGAAATACTCCAACTTAGTAAGTCTAACCTGAGGTTTAGTAATCTGTATTTTATTTTTTAGATGGAGTCTCACTCTGTCACCCAGGCTGGAGTGCAGTGGCGCGATCTCTGCTCACTGCAACCTCTGCCTACTGGGTTCAAGTGATTCTCATGCCTCAGCCTCCCGAGTAGCTGGGACTACAGGCAGGTGCCATCAGGACTGGTTAATTTTTGTATTTTTAGTAGATACCGGGTTTCACCATGTTAGCCAGGCTGGTCTGGAGCTCCTGACCTCAAGTGATCCACCCCACTCGGCCTCCGAAAGTATTGGGATTACAGGAATGAGCCACCGCACCTGGCCAGGAATCTGTATTTTAACATATGCATCAGGTGATTCTTATAATCATTCAAGGCTGGGGAATACCATATAGGGCCATGAATTAAAATTCTAGGGTCACTCAATACATTTGTTAAAAGCAGATTCCTGGGTCCATGACTAGAGCTTCTCAGTAGGTCTTTCTGTAGACTGAATGTTTATGTTCCTCCCAAAATGTAAATGCTCAAACTTAATCCCCAGTGTGATGGTGTTAGGAGGTGGGGGCATTTGGGAGGTGGTTAGGTCATGAGGGTAGAGCCTTTATGAATGAGATTAGTGGCTTTACAAAAGAGACCTCAGAGAGCTGCCTTGCTCCCTCCACCAGGTGAGGATACAGCCAAAAGACAGCTGTCTGTAAGCCAGGGGACTTCCAGACAGACACTGAATCTGCCACCACCTGGATCTTGGATTTCCCAGCTTCCAGAACTGTAAACAATGCATTTATGTTTGACATACCCAGACTATGGTAAGGTGTTATAGTAGCCTGAATGGACTAAAACCAATCTTCCTTCTGGAGTCTGCATTTTTAATAAGCTTGCTGTGACTCTAATGGGGGTAGTTGAACATCCCTTTGAGAGACACTTGACTTGGAGTCTCATTGCTTTCTGTGGTCCACAGACTGGCAATGTCAGCATCACTGGAGGCTTGTTAGAAAGACAGCCTGGAGGCCGGGTGCAGTGGCTCACGCCTGTAATCCCAGCACTTTGGGAGGCCGAGGCGGGCGGATCACGAGGTCAGGAGATCGAGACCATCCTGGCTAACACAGTGAAACCCCATCTCTACTAAAAAATACAAAAAATTAGCCGGGCGTGGTGGCGGGCGCCTGTAGTCCCAGCTACTCGGGAGGCTGAGGCAGGAGGATGGCGTGAACCTGGGTGAGCAGAGATCACGCCACTGCATGCCAGCCTGGGCAACAGAGCCAGACTCTCTGTCTCAAAAAAAAAAAAAAGAAAAAGAAAAAAAAAAAGAAAGCCTGGACCTTTTGAATGAGAATCTGCATAACTATAGGTCCAGGTTATTTGTATGCACATCAGATTTGGAAAGTAATATCTTAAAGCAGTGACCCCCCAGAGTGTAGTGTCTAGGACTGGATCTTTGGCCTCACCTAGAAACTTAAAAAATGCAGATTTTCACGCCCTACCCAGACCTACTGGAATCAAAAACTCTGAAGTGGAAGCCAGTAATCGGGGTTTCACCAAGCCCTCCAGGTAACATACTGATTTATGCTAAAGTCTGAGAACTTCTCTCTTTGTTTTAAACAAGGCTCATTTTTCTTCAGGTGTATTAGTCTTCATCATTGACATTTATACCTGTGAATACACTGTCCTGTTCTCTGAATTACTGTATCAAAGAAGCTCCATTCACTTCCATCTCTCCCCTGAAAGTGTTGGGACTCCATGAATAGGAGATAAAGAATTGAATGTTATTGACTGGCTCTAGCTCAGCAAACTTCTAGCTCAATCAGTTTCTTTCTCATCAAGGGTGGTATCGGAACAGCTGTTTTCTCCCCTTCTAGAGTAATCACTTGTGCAAGAGTGGAAATAGAAAATGACAGTCCTCACAAAGGGTTCTCATAGTAGGTCCCTATTCTGGTGGGGTGCAGTGGGCTTTGTAAATGACTCTAACCCATCCCTACTCCTGGGACTGAATGATCCCCAACAGATGATGCCACCCCAAAGAGTGGTGCCACTGAGGCCAATAAGTGAACGGAGATCAATATGGTGTGTGACCTTGTGTAGTTTAACTCTCTTCTCTCGGTTTGTATTTTAAGGGCTGATCTCATTTACCAAGAGGTTAATGCTATTGCTTCTCCCATTTTGCAGATTTTTTTTTTTTTTGTAAATTTCAAAGGGACATTTAAATGTGTAAGTACTTTGAAAAGTTAAAACTACTCCACAAATATGCAGAATTATTCGTGTTATGAATGGAATGTGGAGTAGGATGGGAAAAAGAATTAGAGCTGCATGTTTTGAGGAAAGGGAATTTAAGGAAGACATTTCCATTATGCTTTGAACATTGATACAGCTATGCTCTTTCATAAAGTTTATGCCTAAAGTTAACTCTTAGCTCACTGCCTTAATGTGGGTTTCCTCCAAAGCAGATCTCAGGACAGATACAAGACAGAGAGTATGTCTGGGTGGTAATCCCAGGACATACTTTGTGGGGAGAAGGATTAGAATGTGAGACAGGGAAGGGAAGGCAGCCAGTGAAGGATGTCACCAAGTACTGCTCTGGGCAACTGGAGTTTAGCCTCGCTGAAGATCTCTGGAAGCATCCTGTTTGTCTTTGTGGGATTTCACTGGTTGGGTGCTACTTCCGGGCAACACACATTGTTTTTTTTAACTTAAATTCTGGGATACATGTGCAGGCTGTGCAGGTTTGTTACATAGGTATACATGTGCCATGGTGGTTTGCTGCACCTATCAATCTGTCATCTTAGATTTTTTAAGCCCTGCATGCATTAGGTATTTGTCCTAATGCTCTCCCTCCCCTTGCCCGCCACCACTCAACAGGCTCTGGTATGTGACGTTCCCCTCCCTGTGTCCGTGTATTCTCATTGTTCAATTCCAACTTATGATTGAGAACATACGGTGTTTGGTTTTCTATTCCTGTTGTAGTTTGCTGAGAATGATGGCTTCCAGCTTCATCCATGTCCCTGCAAAGAACATGAACTCATTCTTTGTTATGGCTGCATAGTATTCCATGGTGTATATGTGCCACATTTTCCTTCTCCATTCTATCATTGATGGGCATTTTGATATGTTCCAAGTCTTTGCTTTTATAAATAGTGCTGCAATAAACGTACATGTCCAGGTGTCTTTGTAGCAGAATCATCTATAATCCTTTGGGTATATACTCAGTAATGCGATTGCTGGGCACCATAAATTTACTGGCACTTCTGTTCTGCCTTCTGTGTGAATGGAGGGAGCTCCCATAGCTGAGAGGGCCCTTCTGCAGAGAGATGCAAATGCCAGCAATGGGAAGCCAGACCTACATCAACTTAAGTTCCAAGGCCAGATGTCCATGGGCAAGGCACACATCTCTGAGTGAAACCCCATCTCTACTAAAAAATACAAAAAATACAGGTGGCAGGCGCCTGTATTCCCAGCTACTTGGGAGCCTGAGGCAGGAGGATGGCGTGAACCTGAGAGGCAGAGCTTGCAGTGAGCCGAGATCACGCCACTGCACTCCAGCCTGGGTGACAGAGTGAGAATCTGTCTCAAATATATATATATATATATATATATATATATATATATATATATATTCTTGATAGGACAGCACAGTCCATCTCTCCCTACTTTACAGAAGAGGAGACTCCATTTCTGGTAGGTGACGTGACTTATGCAAGAACACAGAGCGTGTTTATGATCGAGCCAAGATGTATGTGCATATTTAATTTCCAGCTCAGTGTTCTTAACACTCCTTTTTGAGATGTTCAGTGTTTTCTGAAACCTTCAGCTGCGTTTTGGATCTCCAACAGGGACTTGCACAGTATTTCCCCAAATATCACTGAGGTCAACGTCTGCGAATCAGAGTCTCCTGGAAATGTTTACAGTGCGATTAGAAAAGGAATTGAACGAGGTTAGGTGGTCTCTGTTGGGCCTGAAAATGTAACATGCAGAGTGGGAAATTAAAACAGGGTCTTTGGGGAGAGAAAAGAGGGAGAGGAAAAACCCAGCTTCTCTTATCTTCCTGGCACGTGTGAACTCTGTCATTGGAGCTTCCGTTTTTGATAAGCTCAGTGTGTCTTATCACAGCCTTTGACACAGGCATTGATCATTTCTTAAACTGTGCCCATGGAGGCATTTTCCTTCCTCTCTCTGGACAGCTCTCCCTTTGCCTTTCCTTCCCTCCCCCTTTATTTGTTGACACTGATGTTGCATGCAGAGAAGGTTGCTTTCAAAAATACATCTTTTTAATAACTTGTCTTCTAGGAGAGAGGGCATATCTATGCTTGGGTGGGTTGCTAAGAAAAATCCTGCACTGCTGTCTAACATCTCCTCCTATCACGGGGAGCCTTTGACAAAGAAAAATGGGCCTTGCATTTGGTGCTGATGCCTGGCATAGTCACTGATTCTGGATTGCAGATTCCAGTGATAGAAGGCACCGTTAAGACAGCCCAGTTGTGATTTGGGCATTCCACAGAAGTCTTTAAAGCAACACTGATGAGCCAAACAAAAACCCGTATTGCTGTTGTTGGTTTTTTTTCCCCCCAAGAAATTAAAAATCCTAGTCAAACACATCCAGCTAACCAGTGCCTTATCACTAGGCAGGGAGGTAACTTGAAAAAAAAATTTCTGATTACTCCCAGCTTGTGTGACAGATTCTGAAAGCAGCACATTACCATTCTATAACAGGAAAGCATACATACAATTGAATTTTATGCACTTCAGGCTTGAGAGTGTTTAATACTTAGTCTAATTGATCAGGTGGAATGGGAAGGCTCTGGGAGCTAATTATCATCCACATTAGAAACCCTTTATTGCTTGGATGACCTTTTTGGAAAATCAAGGACAAGTAATGGCCCTTCTCAGATTTTTGCTGGAAGAATACTGTGGCCAAAAACATCAAGAATAAGAAAAATGTCTTTCTGTGGAAGCAGCAATGATACCATTTGCTGTTTCTGTCTTTTTATGTGGTTACTGCTTAATATCCACAGACCGTTTTATGTTTACCAAGTCATTTTGCATTGTCTAATTAGAGATTTTAAGTATTCCTTTTTTTTTTTTTTTTTGGGGATGGAGTCTTGCTCTGTCACCAGGCAGGAGTGCAATGGTGTGATCTCAGCTCACTACAACTGCCACCTCCCGGGTTCAAGCAATTCTCCTGCCTCAGCCTCCTGAGTAGCTGGGACTACAGGAGTGCACCACCACATCCAGCTAATTTTTGTATTTTTAGTAAAGATGGGGTTTCACCATGTTGGCCAGGATGATCTTGATCTCTTGACCTCGTGATCTGCCTGCCTCGGCCTCCCAAAGTGCTGGGATTCCTGAGATCTCAGTAGTACGGGTATTGATGCCTCCGTTTTATGGATGAACAGGGAATTTGTCTAATCACACAGCTGGCAGTTGGCTGACTTGTGAATTCAACTCAGGTTGTTCAAATTATTTTATAGAAAAATCTCAACATTTGTTTTTCTTTAGGGGTGGATATCAATTTTACATTTTACAGGCAACTTTGTTTATGAAAGTCATCAGAATGGGCCTTTGGATATAAGGCCCGGTTGTAAAGAAAATGACCAGTGTTCCTTGAGAAAACCAAGTACAGTCATGGATGGCTGCACAGGTTGCTTACTGCACAATGGTGACATTGAAGCCCAGCCCTTGCTCTCTTTGCCCAGCCTTGCATCCCAGTGTGGGTGGGGCATCTTCACGCAGAGAAGGGACCACTTTAATTTTCACAGAAGCACCTGCCAAGAGGAGGTGCTGTTTTCTAATTTGCACACGGGCGCCATATGAGCTCTTAGTAATCTTTGTCAATATTAAATGCGGAAGCTACAGCCTGAGATACTCAGAGTTCTGTTTAGTGATGAAAAATGAGATTATGTTTAGCAGGACTATGCCTTTGTGGAGTTAGAGGAAACTTGCTACTCTCTCAAATTGGATTTTGGTTGAATGATACCTGAAACTTACTTGCTCGTGAGAAGTCTGGGTTTCTTTTTCCAGAAGTTTATTTATAGTTGATCACGGGAACAGAATCTTGCTGAGAGGGAAATATAATCAGACCTGATCTCTTCATTTTAGTCTGGAAAAAGGACTTTGAACTTGAGTTAGACTAGTCTTGGCATAGCCCTTAGGGCAGTGAATGAACCATGCTTTTAGAAGTACTCTGTAGATGTTTTGAATGCCTTGTCTATACCTTGGAGGATGAAGACCATTGTGTGGTTGTAGTGGGGGTGTCTTCTGAAGAAAGGGTCTGTTCCTACGGCTAGCCGTCCTGATACAGGAAATAAGACCTTGGGCTGAGAGAGGAAGGGACTTCTTTTTACATCTGGGTCTAGGGAGATTAAGGACCTAAATTTTTAGAGTTTCCATTGGAGAGGCCATAACTCCAGTGGCAGTGATCAGCTTCTCTCTGTGAAAAATTTTGAAGTCCGCAACTGTTTGATAAAGGTTTGTTAAATATTATGATCTGGGATACTTAGACCTGCTTGAAATGGGGATTAATAGAAGGGTTTCTCTCCAAGCTTGGAGTATAGAGTGGGCACACAGATGATTGCGTAAATATGCTCAAATATATTACTCTAAAGTCTATTCCCAAAGCCCTTTGACCCTTACAAAGGGAATGTCGGACAGAGGCTCTTGCCAAAATCTTCCTCTTAATGTTGACATAGCAGGGAGGCATCATATTGCAGATAAGTAAGTCTGGTTTAAACATTAGTTCTGTAACTTGCAGGTAAGTTATTAGCTTTCTCAGTTGCCTTTTCTGACATAAGCATGTTTATCTCTACTTCAAAGATTTGGGATGAGGCTAATCTTTGAGAAAGGGCCCTTGCACCAGCCACACAGAGGTGCTAAGGAAAATGTTAGCTCCCTCCTTGTTAGAAAAAGAAGTGCTTTCAAGATTAAAAAAAAAAAAAAAAGATTTCCGGATGTCCCTTTAGTTACTTACACCAAGGCGGCATAATTCTGACTCCATCTAGATCAGGGGCTGGGAGACATTTTCTGCAAAGGGCCACAGAGTGCATATTTTCTGCTTTGTGGGCCATACAGTCTCTGTCATACCAACTCAGCTCTGCCATAGTAGCATGAAAACCCTAGACAACGTATATACAAATGGGCATGGCTGTGTTTCAACAAGATTATATTTATGAAAACAGGTAGGAGGCTGGTTTGGCCTTTGGGATGTGGTTTGCAGACCTCTGATCTGAACAGTGTTCACTTAAACTCTCTGCACAGTTATAAGCTTTGTCCACCCTCCTATTCTCCTCTCTGTAAATGGTTTTTGTTTTCTGCCCCTTTTCTGTCTATGGGCAATCCACACAGTCATTTCTCAATAAATGAGGGTGCCAAAGAGATGCCTAATTTTCAAATAAAATGACTGAGAAAACACCGAGAGAACAGAGAGGATCGATGGCTAAGCCCACACACACAGCACAGCAGATGCAGAGCTGGCATAGCACACCCTCCCCTGTCTCTTCCCCACTGTCCATCTCTTTATTTAACTCACTGACCCATTTTGCCCTCTTGGAAATCAACTGGATTTGAAATGGCACCTTTAGCATATTTTTAAATCTTTTTGCCCTACTTTTTCCACGTTCATCCATGGATGGTAGAAAGTTTTCAAATTAAGTGTCACTGTTCAAAGTCAAAAATTAATTAATTAGTCAGTGGCCAGACATGTGCGGTGCCCAGAATGCTTATCAGTCTGCCTCAAAAGCTTTCCTAATTAGAATGAAGTCAGAGTGGAACCAGGCAGATCAAAGAGCCCAATCTCTCTCCTTTAGAACTTCTCTCGCATTGGTCCTGGAATTCTAATCAATTCCACCATTTAAATAAATTCTATGGGCCGGGTCTTGTTTTGTCCAGGGTACAGAGTGCAATTAGGGATTCATCACAAGTGTTTTCAGTTTGCAAGTTCCTCTATATGGGGGATATCCTTCAATAGAAAAGACCTCAATGCCTCCTTCAAAACCCAGGTAGGTGTTTCATGGTTAGGTACTTTAACGCAGCTTGCTCAACTTTCCCGACTGTGATGACAAACCTAGTTCTTGAGACTTTACTTCCAAAGCCGATTGCTCAGCACCTTCATTTGGACAAGTGTAGGGCTGAGAAAATAGCCTGATAGGTGTCTTTTGTAGGTTAATATGATTTTATTTCATCTATCCATGATAGCACATTTTATAAACAACTTTATTGAGGTGTAGTTTACCTACCACAAGATTCACCCACTTTAAGTGTGCAATTTAATTTTTACTTAATTTACTGAGTTATGCGGCCATCACTACAATTCAGTTTTAGAATATGTTCATCACTTCAATAAAATCCTTCATGCCCATTTACAGTGAATCCCTAATCCATCCTTAATCCCTGCCAACCACTACCTACTTGTCATCTCTCTGTAGGTACCTTTTTGGAGCATTTTATAGAAATGGGATTATATACTATTTGGTCTTTTGTGTTTGGCTTCTTTCACTTAGCATAATGTGTTCGAGGTTCACACATGTGTCAGGATTTCACTCCTTTTTCTTACTAGCTAATAATACCATTGTATGGATATACCACATTTTATTTATCCACTCACCAGTGAATGAACATTTGGGTTTTTTTCCAGTTTGGGGCTATTATGAGTAAAGCTGATATAACCATTTATGTGTGCGCATATGTTGTAATTTCAGGAGTGGGAACTGCTGAGTCATAGGTAAATTTGACCTTTTTAAGATACTGTCAAGTTTTTTCCAAAGCAACTGGCCATTTTACATTTCCACCAGCTAAGTATGAGGGCCCATGTTGCTCTGCAGCCTCACCAATACAACTGTAGTTGTTACTGCCTTTTTGGTTATAGTCATCCTAGTGAGTGTGAAGAGGTATATTTTTGTAGTTTTAATTTACACGTCCCTGATGGCTTGACAGCTACTTATTGCATAGGATCATCTACACCAGAGTCTCCCATTGTGTATTTGAAGAACACTAAGGCCATCAGATGCCTCACAAATAAAGAGGTTCTCTGATCTTGTAAATTTAGGAAATAATGCAAATTGTTTCTACCTCTATTCATAGTATATTGTATTGAGAGCTCCAGTCCTGCAATATAGAAACCTGCCTGAATTTATTTAACTCAGTACTTCCTAGATTTATCTGAAAATGTAAATTTTGTTCCTAGAAGGTAAATATTAAATGTTTTTTGGAAAGTGCCAAATTCTGCCTATTCCTCAGCCTCGGCCTCGCTGGAGAGAGTGAATAATGGGATGGGCAGCGTGTCCCATGCAGTGATCCTTGTTCCATAGGAAGCCGATGACTTAGGGAGGAGACCAGGGGACCTTTTTATTCCTGGAAGTTTATTCTATTTCCCCACATCACTCCCATAACCCCCTCTACCAGGGTTGGGTTTCTGTAAAATGTGGAGTTTGGGAATGGAATAGGAAGATCTGGCTTGAGCAATGGAATGGAAGGTTTTCTCCCACCCATTCTTGGCATTGTTTTGGTGAAGGAGTGAGGTGAGCTGGATGCTGAAAGAAAGGCATGCCACAGGTCTCATGGGACTCATTAGGATCTTGGAATAGGATGAATGGTGGCCCCAAAAGATATTCCCACTTGGAACTTGTGAGTGTTAATTTATTTGAAAAAGGAGTCTTTGTAGATATAAACAAGTTAAGAATATTTTTGTTATTCATTTTTTTAAATTGACACATAATTGTACATATTTATGGGATACATAGTGATGTTTTGATATATACAATGTATAGTGATCAGATCATGGTAATTAGCATATCCATAATCTAAAACATTCTTTATGCTGAGAACATTCAGGATCCTCTCATCCAGCTATTTGGATATATATTTGAAAATATATATTATTGTTAACCATAGTCATCTTATAGTGTTACAGAACACTAGAACTTATTCCTCCTGAGCTGAGATTTTATATCCTTTACAATATACCTATACCCCACCTTCCGCCCCACCCTTTCCAGCCTCTAGTAACCTCTGTTCAGCAAAGTAAAAGATCTTGAAATGAGATCATCCTAATTGTCAGGGCAAGACCTGAATCCAGTGACACATGTCTTTATAAGAGACAGATAAGGAAAAGATGCAGAGAGGAGAAAACAGACAACCAAGGAATCCCTGGACCCACCAGAAACTGGAAGAGGCAAGGAAGCATTATTTCTTGGAGACTTTAAATTTCCAAGTTTGTGGTCATTTGTTATGGCAGCCCTAGGAAACCAGTATAGATCTGATGTTGCACAAAGAGTGTTATGATCAGAAAATAAGTATTTACTGGGATGGGAGCGTTGAAGTCCTTCCTTCCAGCCCACACTTGGTTCCAAACCAGGATGGTGATGCAGATAATGCAGCAGATAGTGCTGGCTGGGTCTGAGCACTCGTAGATCAAAATATAACCTAATTATCCTAGATACAAAAGTGAGGAGGGGGCATGTGAGGAAGGAGAAGAGGCAGGGAAGAACATGTGCAGTAAAATCAGTGAAATGTATATTCTTAAGACCCCAGAGTAAGTCAAATAGGGGTTGGAAATGTTTACTAATGTGGACTGAGGAGCAGAAGGTGATGAAGGTGACACCTCTTAGGACAAGCCTGGGATACATAACCTGGGGCTTTCCTGGGTCAACTCTGCAACTTTTCATTTCCCCACTTTTCAAAGCCTGGAGGATGGCTTCTGTCTGCAGAGGAGAAGGAGGGGGTGGTGGCATTGTGGATGGTGGATAGGGTGGGATGAAGGGTAGAAACTTTGTCCCAATAATGTAAAGGTATCATGTTCTATTTTTACACATTTCAATCTGTAAGAATGAAGCCATGTAAGACGGCTCTAACAGCTCCTGAAGCAGCAGCCTTCAGATAGTTAATTATGACAGTATCTAACATTTATTTTTCACAGCTCCAGCCACAGGAGCTTTACATGTAGAACCTCACTTTTTCCACACCATAATCCTATGAGGCAGAAATTATTAGCTTTTCCCTTTCTTTTAGATGAGGAAACTAAAGCTCAGAGAGGTTTTGTGACTTGCCCAGCATCCTATAACCAGTAAATGAGGAAAGCAGGATTCAAATCCTGGTTAATCTAATTCCAGTGTCGAGCTATTCAACCACGTTAGGCCATGAGACCAAGATCTCCTGGTCCTGTGGGAAGAAGGAGGCTAGATTCACTCAAGTGCCAGAATTCTTATTCTAGACCAAAAGAAAGCTCATGACAAAGGTAATTTTCAGAGTTGGCTTGTTGAGTAATCTCAGTGCTTTGATGTGTATAAGGGCGTAGATGCTGGCTCCAAAGTGATGGTTCTTGGTATAATGATTGAGAGGCAGTGGGTAGGGTAGAAAGTACGGACAGTCCTGAAATCTAGTCCTGGCTCTTATAATGAGTGAGTGGCCCTGGGAAAGTCACTGAAGCTCTCAGCCTTCATTTATTTGTAAAGGGGAAATAATTATCTGATATCTAACTTGCAAAGATGTTGTGAGTTAAATGATCATATGTATATGTAAAACCATAACAATACATATAAAACGATACATATAACTAATATTAACTATGTATGACCATATAAACCTGGGGTCCCCAACCTCCAGGCCATAGACTGGTACCAGTTTGTGCCCTGTTAGGAACCAGGCCACACAGCAGAAGTTGAGCGGCGAGCGAGCGAGGCTTCATCTGTGTTTACAGCTGCTTCCCATTGCTCGCATCACCACCTGAGCTCTGTCTCCTGTCGGATTAGTGGCAACATTAGATTCTCATAGGAGCAGGAACCCTGTTGTGAACTGCCTGTGCAAGGGATCTAGGTTGCGCGCTCCTAGATGAGAATCTAATGCCCCGTCACTGTCTCGCTGCAGATGGGACCGTCTAGTTGCAGGAAAACAAGCTCAGGGCTCCCACTGATTCTTCGTTATGGTGAGTTGCATAATTACTTCATTATATATTACAATGTAATAATAATAGAAATAAAGTGCATGATAAATGTAATGCGCTTGAATGATCCCACAATCACCCTGTCTGCTGACCCCAGTCTGTGGAAAAATCATCTTCCACAAAACTGGTCCGTGGTGCCAAAAAAAGGTTGGGGACCACTGATGTAACTATATATAAAACTCTCTCTAGCGGCATATATTTATATATAGCCAAAGTCTGAATACCATGCATCGTGCTTGGTGCATAGTAGACAATGAATACTTGACAGACATTTATGTTATCATGATTGTTACTGTTTTTATTATAACTTCAACAGGCTTATGGGATAAATAGTTGTCCCCAAAAAGTTTCCTTAACTGAAATTACTGACCCAAACAAATGCCCCATATTATTTAGAGGAGAAATGAAGTCTTTTTGAGGTTTGCTAGTTTAAATATTAGTATTGGGTTTTTAATCTGGCTGAACAAATTGAAAATGGACTAAACATCTGCAGCCCCGTGGAAACTATCAACAATCATGCATGCCTCAAAATAGGTGAATTTCATCAACGTTTAAGGCATGACTTGGTGCAAAAATTACCTATTAGGGTGGCTTCCCTATCTTAGGTTAGAAACCACCCTGGCTCTCAGAGGCAAGGACATTAGCTGCTAGCTCCTGTTTCAGGGCTGTAGAGACGGTGACGAGAGGAGAGACTGGAGCAGGTCAGACATACTGGCAGGTACAGCAAGAATCAAGTTGTAAATAACTCAGTAAATGTTAGAGAATGGGATAGGTGGCATTTGAAATAATAAGCGAGCCCTCTCTGAGCAGTCACTCCTCCTAACCTTTTGGAAAATTACACTGACCTGCATCTTAGCAAAGGGCATTTATCAAAAGGACAGCTGGCCAGACTTGCAGAATCCGTGGTGAAAGGGGATTTTCAGCAGGAGGCTTGGCAGGTGGACGGAATTGGAGGCCCTGGGGTGAGCCCACGTGGTCTTGGAATTGCTTACCGTTCAGAACTTATATTTTGGGAGAGAGTAGAGGGAATCAGACATCTACTTCCGCTCCTGCTAGTTGCAATTGTGTGGGAATACAGACACTGTGCCACATAAACTTCTATTTATTTTTTTCTCCCCAAGCAAGGCTAGAGTCTTAGAATGTATATGTCTCCATTTAGAGCTTCTGGAGATGAAACTTCTAGGTTCTGTTTCTAACATTATGCTAGCTGGCCATGTGGTGCTTAAGTTCAAAGGACCCTTGCTGTCTGTGGGAACCGGTTGGTAACCTTTGACGTAGTGAATTCACTGGGTGCAAATCCCAGCTGGAACATGTTCTGTGGGCATGCCGGAGTAATGCTTTTCAAACTTCAGGTTGGGGCCTATTAGGCGATCATGACATTAATTTTGTGGGCCATAGCTGCTTTTTCTATTCTAAAAAAATAAAATAAAATACGGCCAGGTATGGTGACCCATGCCTGCAATTCCAGGACTTTGGGAGGCTTAGGTGGGAGGATTCCTTGAGCCCAGGAGTTCAAGACAAGCCTGGGCAACATAGTAAGACCCTGTCTCTACCAAAATAATAATAAAAATTAGCGGCCAGATGTGGTAGCTCACGCCTGAAATCCCAGCACTTTGGGAGGCCGAGGCGGGCAGATCACAAGGCCAGGAGATCGAGACCATCCTGGCTAACACAGTGAAATCCCATCTCTACTAAAAATACAAAAAATTAGCTGGGCATGGTGGCATGCATCTATAGTCCCAGCTAATTGGGAGGCTAAGGCAAGAGAATCATTTGAACCCCGGAGGCGGAGGTTGCAGTGAGCCGAGGTTGTGCCACTGTACGCCAGCCTGGGTAACAGAGCAAGACTCCATTTCAAAAAAAAAAAAAAAAAAAAAGCCAGGCATGGTGGTGCACAACATACAGGTGCACACCTGTAGTGCCAGTTACTTAGGAGGCTGAGATGGGAGGATCACTTAAGCCCCAGGAAATTGAGGCTGCAGTGAGCTATGATTGTACCACTGCACTCCAGCCTGGGTGACCAGAGTGAGACTCTGTCTCAAAAAAAGAAACAAAATAGAAAATGTACGAATGTATCACATGATATATGCAAAACCCAAATATTTAAAGCATGTCAGATGGAGCTGCTGCGGTTGAAGCCTGCAGAAGAGCCATGTCATTTAAACTTCCTCCTTTTTCTCAATGGCCTCTGAGGATGTTCAGAGCAAGATGTGAAAAACAGATATCTAGAGAATCTGAAGGGCTGTTTGCAATGAGCCATGGTGTGGTTTTGGAACTCACTGATGGTACTGTGCTTCTTCAGCGAAGAGCATCGTAGCCTTGTAATGGGCCTGGAAACCATCTTCCTAGATGCTAGATGCTTGGTATGAATGAGCCAAATGAGTATGCTCTTTCAGCCCTATGGGAGCAAAATTTGAACGCTGAGCCCCTCTTGGTGAGCAGACCCTGAGAAAGGGCTCATGGCATCCGAAGACACAGGAGGCCAGTTTTGTAAATTTAGCATGCCATTTTGTTCATGAGAAACATGAGACGCCCCTATTATAGAAACTTACCCATTCATGTCATCAGTCAGGGCATATCACCTATGCTCTAGAATTAGAGGGCTGTTTGGTGGAGCTCAAGCTCAAAAGGAATTGGATTCCTTCAACTGGTTTTACTCTGGTGCTAGAGGCTCTGAGTTTGAATATAGGGGAGTGAGTGAACTTTCCCCTTACTTGGACATTGTTGCCTGGTTAGAGCCCCTCTTCCTTGAACAGCAGGATTGTAGCCTTGCAGGATGTAATCCTCCCACCTTCTCTCTATTTTATGAAAGAGAAAACGAAACCTCAGAGGTTAAGTGTCTGGAAACAGAGACTCGAACGATGTCAGAAGTAATTTCCCTCCATCTCTCATCTTTGGCTCTTAGCTGCATATGAGCATAAAGCTTTATGGAGCTCTTGGGATACAGACGAGCTGCCTCCCCGGGGTCGCTTGGACACAGGAAGGGGAACATCACACACCGGGGCCTGTTGTGGGGTAGGAGTAGGGGAAGGGATAGCATTAGGAGATATACCTAATGTAAATGACGAGTTAATGGGTGCAGCACACCAACATGGCACATGTATACATATGTAACAAACCTGCACGTTGTGCACATGTACCCTAGAACTTAAAGTATAATAAAAAAAAAAAGAAAACGTGACAACCAACAGATATCTTTTTTTTTTCATTGTACAGCTTTGACTACTTGAAAAAGTTGTACTGATCTTCTTTCTCCTGCTTCCAAAATTCCTAAAGAAGATAACTCATTGGCCCAGCTCATTTCAGGAGCTTACCCATGGCCAGTTAGCTAAGGCCAGAGGTGTTGCAATGCAAAGCTATTACAGCTTCAGTGGGAAGAACATGCGAGGAGCTGGGAAAAGGGGCAATTCCGCAAATTAAGGTGGGAGGTTGGGGGATAGTGCTGGATAGAAAGAAAAAAGCAGGTATTTCCTGTAAGAGTCTGTTGCCATCCATAGCGCCTTACTTTCTTGAAAACGCATTGAAGGACCATGTTCATTTGTTAATTATTATTATTATTATTTTTTTTTAGACAGAGTTTCACTCTCATCACTCAGGCTGGAGTGTGGTGATGGGATCACAGGTCACCACAGCCTTGACTTCTTGGGTTCAGGTCATCTTCCCACCTCAGCCTCCTGAGTAGCTGGGATTACAGGCACGCACCACCATCCCAGGCTGATTTTTGTTTTTTTGTTTTTGTTTTTGTTTGTAGAGACAGGGTTTTTGCCCTATTGCTCGGGCTGGTCTGGCACTCCTGGGGTCAAGTGTTCCTCCTGCCTGAGCCTCCCAAAGTGCTGGGATTATAGGTGTGAGCCATTGTGCCTGGCCATTAATTATTTTATTTATTCATTCTCTCAACTATTATTTAATGACTATCTAGTATGTACCTGACATGTTATAACATGCTTGTTGATTCTAAATCACTGAGTCAAATTAGAATAAGAACAAATAGGCTGAGTAGGGTGGCTCATGCCTATAATCCTAGCACTTTGGGAGGCCGAGGCAGGCAGATCACCTGAGATCAGGAGTTCAAGACCAGCCTGGCCAACAAGGTGAAGCCCCATCTCTACTAAAAATACAAAAATTAGCCAGGCGTGGTGGCGCATGCCAGTAATCCCAGCTACTTGGGAGGCTGAGGCAGGAGAATCACTTAACCCCAGGAAGCAGAGGCTGCAGTGAGCCAAGATCACGCCACTGCACTCTAGCCTGGGTGACAGAGCAAGACTCCGTCTCAAATACATAAATAAATAATAAGGACAAATAATATGAGAGATATAATACGAGTGGTACTAAATGGAGAAAACAGTACGTCTTTGCTCTAAATGCCTGATATGTGTGTTGTATCTGTTTATCTATCTCCCTTTACCAGGCTGAATACTCCATCAGAGTAGAGATTTCATCTTAGTTATTCTTTTTTATTATTATTATTATTATTATTATACTTTAGGTTTTATGGTACATGTGCGCAATGTGCAGGTAAGTTACATATGTATACATGTGCCATGCTGGTGCGCTGCACCCACCAACTCGTCATCTAGCATTAGGTATATCTCTCAATGCTATCCCTCCCCCCTCCCCCCACCCCACAACAGTCCCCAGAGTGTGATGTTCCCCTTCCTGTGTCCATGTGTTCTCATTGTTCAATTCCCACCTATGAGTGAGAATATGCGGTGTTTGGTTTTTTGTTCTTGCAATAGTTTACTGAGAATGATGATTTCCAATTTCATCCATGTCCCTACAAAGGACGTGAACTCATCATTTTTTATGGCTGCATAGTATTCCATGGTGTATATGTGCCACATTTTCTTAATCCAGTCTATCATTGTTGGACATTTGGGTTGGTTCCAAGTCTTTGCTATTGTGAATGATGCGGCAATAAACATACGTGTGCATGTGTCTTTATAGCAGCATGATTTATAGTCCTTTGGGTATATACCCAGTAATGGGATGGCTGGGTCGAATGGAATTTCTAGTTCTAGATCCCTGAGGAATCGCCACACTGACTTCCACAAGGGTTGAACTAGTTTACAGTCCCACAAACACCAAAAGCAATGGCAACAAAAGCTAAAATTGACAAATGGGATCTAATTAAACTCAAGAGCTTCTGCACAGCAAAAGAAACTACCATCAGAGTGAACAGGCAACCTACAAAATGGGAGAAAATTTTCGCAACCTACTCATCTGACAAAGGGCTAATATCCAGAATCTACAATGAACTCAAACAAATTTACAAGAAAAAAACAAACAACCCCATCAAAAAGTGGGCGAAGGACATGAACAGACACTTCTCAAAAGAAGACATTTATGCAGCCAAAAAACACATGAAAAAATGCTCACCATCACTGGCCATCAGAGAAATGCAAATCAAAACCACAATGAGATACCATCTCACACCAGTTAGAATGGCAATCATTAAAAAGTCAGGAAACAACAGGTGCTGGAGAGGATGCGGAGAAATAGGAACACTTTTACACTGTTGGTGGGACTGTAAACTAGTTCATCTTAGTTATTCTTATAAAATCTAAAATGTAAACAGTAGGGTTGAAGGGTTAAGAACACTGGCTCTGAAGCCAGACTTTCTGGGTTCCAGTCTTAGCTTCACCACTTGCTTTTTAGCTATCTGACCTCAGGAAAGTTACTTAACTTCTCTATGCATGAACTTCCTTATCTATAAAATGAAGAATTTGGTAGTTTCTACCTCATAGGGTGTGTAAGTACTAAATGCATTAATATATGTAAAATACTCAGAATAGTGCCATGGTATTTAGTCAATGCTCAATAAATACTGAGTTCTGATGACCTGTTAGTATTTGAAGGAAGAATATGATCATCCTGATTGGAGGAAATGTTTGGCTTTGTGGCTGATGCAAAGCACCTCTTTTCCTTTCCTGGTGCCACAGGACAAAGTCTGAGCAGCATTCAGAAACAAGGATCCAAGCTCATAGCGTCACGCAGAATTTGTTTTCTTGGCTGCCCCTTCACCCGGAGGGTAAAAGACAATGAAGTAATCAAACTCCAAATAAAAGTTGCAATACAATTTTCTTTTCCTCTTCAAGGAATCTTTCAGCTGTAGCATCCCGTGCAGTTTCTGCATAGGGGGTATTGATGATGTGCCATATTTCATTATACTCAGCACTCTACTTTGTGAACAAAGAGAGAGAAGGCCCTGCTCAGTGCCTGGGGGACATGTTCTCCTTTATCCAAATGGAGAGTGTCCAGGTGGAAATACCACCTGTGGATAGAGCTGGGTTATAGCCAAGAGGGACACTTCAGCAGAACTGATCTTAAAGAGGCCTTAGTTTTGCACTAATCGGTTGGAACTAGGGCTGCTATTGGATATAACCTGCCCCCAAATGCAGACTCTAGGATGGTGTTTTTCAAACCTGAATGTGCCTATGAGTTCTCTGGGGATCTTATTAAAATGCAGATTCTGACTCAGTAGGTCTGGGATGGAACCTGGGATGCTCCGTTTGTAACAGGTGTGCAGATGATGGTGAAACTGCTGGACCACACTTTGAGTAGCAAGGATGTTGCCTATCCCTCAGTCTCCCTGGCTTATTTACCACCCATTTACTTACTCTAACATTGCTCTTACATAACCACATTGTAGGCAACATTGCAGAACTTGATTACTTATTTATTCATATGTCAACAAATATTTATTGAGCATCTACTCTACTCCCGAATTGTTATAAATGCCATGAATTTATTCCAAACCAGTGTTTCTCAGCCTGGGTCCTACTGACATTTTGGGCTGGATGATTCTTTGTTACAGGGAGCTGTCCTGTGCATTGTAGGATATTTGGCAGCATCCCTGGCCTCTACTCACTGGATGTCAATTGTGACATTGCCCGGGGTCCCCTGGGGGACAAAACCACCCTGGGTGGAGAACCACTGGGTCAACTCAAGGTTGGTCAGCTGTGACAACAGAAACGACTACATACAAAGTCTGTGCTTTCCAGACATAGTATTGCATGCATGAAGTGCTTGTATGTGTATGATCTTGTCTGAACCTTGTCAGGATGCTCAGTTTCCCAGATGAAGGGATGAAGCTCATGGTATAACTGAGATTTGAACCCTGATCCTCAGGGGCCAAGTCCCAAGTGCTACCCACTACACCACACTGCCTTCTCTGTACTTTCCTGCCTATTTTTGGCTTAGATAAGCCACTGGGCCTCCTTGGTTTAGTGTCTTTCTCTTTCAAAACTATAATAATAATATAATAATAATAATAATTAGAACATCCCTTCATGCATTCAAAGAGGTGGAATAGTGCAGTAAGTAAGAGCTCTCTGGGGCTGGGCATGGTGGCTCACGCCTATAATTACAGCACTTTGGGAATCCAAGGTGGGAGAATCACTTGAGCCCCGGAGTCTGAGACCAGCCTGGGCAACGTGGCAAGACCCTGACTCTACAAAATTAAAAAATTAGCCAAGCATGGTGGCACGTGCCTGTGGTCTCAGCTACTTGGGAGGCTGAGGTGCGAGGATTGCTTGAGCCTGGGAGGTCAAGGCTGCAGTTAACCATGTTCGTGTCACTGTACTCCAGCCTGGGTGACAGATCAAGACCTTGTTTTAAAAAACAATAGCAACAGGCCGGGTGCGGTGGCTCACGCCTGTAATTCCAGCACTTTGGGAGGCTGAGGCAGGCGGATCATGAGGTCAGGAGATCGAGACCATCCTGGCTAACACGGTCTCTACTAAAAATATAAAAAATTAGCCGGGCGTGGTGGCAGTCACCTGTAGTCCCAGCTACTTGGGAGGCTGAGGCCGGAGAATGGTGTGAACCTGGGAGGTGGAGCTTGAAGTGAGCCGAGATTGCACCACTGCACTCCAGCCTGGGCAACAGAGGCAGCCTGGGCGACAAAGCAAGACTCCGTCTCAAAAAACAACAACAACAACAACAAAAACACAAAGAAAAACAGCAACAACAATAAGCACTCTCTGGAACTTACCTGGTCCCACCATTCTCTACTATGTTATTTATTTAATTAGACATTTATTTAGAAATTTTAATTAATTTTTGTTTAAACATTTTTTCTTGTATGGGTACATACTATTTCACATGTTTGCAGGGTACATGTGAGACTTTGTAACATGCCTAGAATGGTCAGGCATGGAATGATCAAGTCAGGATATTTTATTGTTTTAACTCTGTTTTCTCTTACTCATATGTGGAAAGGGCATAACAGTATGTGCCTCATGGTGGTATGTGGTGTTGTTGCTGTTGCTATCTGAAGATAGAAGAGTGTCTAAGGCCAATTTCAATGCATAGACTAATTTGCTACTTCCTTTGTATCATCCTTTTAATTTTTCTTACTAAGAATTCATGGCGGAAAAGTCCCTTTTCTTCCCTTCCAGGATTCTGACAAAGGAGCTTCCACACAAAGCTGCACCTCCCCACCCCCAACACTTCCAAAGCAGGGTTTCAAGTTCCAAAGAAGGGTTTCAAACCTCGACTGGGAACATGGCTAGGCCTGAGGCTGAGTAGAGCCTCTGTGATATTGCGATAGAATAAAAAATATATATTTGATCTTCTTCCTTAGTTCTTAACATAGAGGCCCTAAAACCATTTTAATTTTCTGAGTCAGACGGGTGAGAGGAGCATCTTTTGTTACTCTTAATAAGACTTTGAACCATACCTGAGTTTATGCAAATGGGGTGACTCTTGGCGGGCCCCTAGCTAGCTTCAGGATAGAGGCTGATCACCAGAGGAATCAACCATGTGATTAGAGGATTGGAACTTTCAGGGAGTGGAGAGGGGCTGGAGATTGAACTGATCACAAATGGCCAATGATTTAATCTATCATGCTTATGTAATGGAACTTCCATGAAATCCCCTAAACTGGATGGGCTCAGAGCTGCTGAGTTGAACACATCCATGTGCCAGGAAGGTGGCACACCCTAACTCCTACAGGGACAGATGTCTCCATGCTGAGGACCCTTCTGACCTCACCTTGTGTGCCTCTTCATCTGATGTACATTTGTATCCTTCATAATAAACCAGTAATAGTAAATAAATGGTTTTTCCTGGGTTCCAGTAGCCATCATAGCAAACCACTGAACATGGGGGTGCTGGTGGGGGAACCCCTTATTTATAGTTGGTCTATTAGAAGTACAGGAGACCCAGAACTTGCAATTAGCATCTGAAATGGGAGCAGTCTTGTGGGACTGAGCCCTTAACCTGTGGGGTCTGATGCAAATTCTGGGTAGTTGGTGTTAGAACTGGATCCTTGGACACCCAGTTGGTTGTCTGAAGAGTTGGATCATTGGGTGTTGGTATGGAAAAAAACCCACACATTTGATGTCAGAAGTGTTATGAGTAGAAACAGATCTTAGCTTCCTACTCCTTCTGTATTAGTCTATTTTCACACTGCTAATAAAGACATACCCAAGGCTGGGCAATTTATAAAAGAAAGGTTTATTGGACTTACACTTCCACGTGGCTGGGTAGGCCTCAGAATCATGGCGGAAGGCAAGGAGGAGCGAGTCACATCTTACATGGATGGCAGCAGGCAAAAAGAGAGCTTGTGCAGAGAAACTCCTGTTTTTTAAGCCATCAGATCTCATGAGACCTATTCATTATCGCATTATCATGAGAACAGCATGGGAAAGACCTGCCACCATGATTCAATCATCTCCCACTGGGTCCCTCCCACAACACGTGGGAATTACGAGAACTACAAGATGAGATTTGGGTGAGGACACAGAGCCAAACCATATCACCTTCTTCACTAAGTTAAAGACTATTGACTTACAGGTCAGGTCTGACTTTGAGAGAGCCATCGAGGGGTGAGGCCCACAGGCCTATAGGGCACTGAAGATGGAGAAAGGGGGGTGTCTGGGAGGTATGCAAAGAGAAAGTGGTAAGTGGTGGGCCCTAACTCTGCAATACCCTATGCCTGCCCTTTAATAAGCCATGTTCCAGTGAGTGTTGTTCTCTGAGCAATTACATTCATCCCTTCTTTTCTTGGGGAGGTCTCATGGGTAAAAAGAGTTGGCAACTTTCTTGCCACAAGACAAGAGTGATATACTCTCGTTTATGGACTAAGGAAGAAATGTGGAATCTGGGGAAGGGTCTGCCCTTAACTCTCACCTTGGTTTTCAGAAATGAGGAAATTGACCTCGTTTGTCTTTTACCCAAATCAATTTTCATCCCTTTGGCATTTGTTAGATTCACTCAGTCAATCGTTTAATTGCTTCATCTAGGTGGCTGGTGGGGGTCACAACTGCTCCTCTTCGGACACCCTCTGCTTCCAGCAATTATTCCTGTCTCAGAGCTGTGCCATATGCCAGAGTGGGGCTTGTTGGGGACCTGGGCCAGGCTTAAGGAGAAGTTTTAATTTAGTGTAATAATCGAGACTGATACCCTTGTGCAAAATGCTCAGATAGAATACACATTCAAGATAAAAGAATTTTCATTGTCTTTGTTTTTAAAACCATTGCATTTTTGTTACGCATTTATTGGCATCTTACTCTTTTCACTTAGCAGTATCTCTGTAGCCCTGGTAAATCATTTTAATGGTGTTCTAAGTGCAACAGGAGGCTACTGGAAGTTTTTGAACACAGGGCTATATTTTGTTCTTTGGGAAGTTATTTCCACAGCAAGTCCAACAGCATCTGTGAGGAAGCATCCCAAGACCCCAGCCTCCCAATCCCTGCTCACAATTCCAGTTCTGTTTTTTATAGCCACACCCTGGGTTTTCTAGACCCCAGTGCCTACTCCCCTCCCTGATATTCTCACACCCAGACTTCAGCCACCCGGCCGCCCTCTCACCAAAGCTCCATCACTCACTCTTCTCTTTGTACTCACTAGTAATTCCTATATCTGAAGAACTGATTTCCTTTCAACTCGACTTCTTTGAAGTCCTATGCCTTTGAATTATTTTCACTTCTTTTATTCTTGAGAAAAATTCCTAATGGTTGTTTTCATGAGCATCAGTGACAGGGAGTTTGCTACCAGCAAATATTCCCTGCCAGTGTCTTCTTGGTGAACAAGTAAGTATCAGAGATTAAAAGAATCTTACAGCTCATAGAAAATAATTGGCCAACCAGGGCAAGAATCCATGTCAAGGGCTATTTAATGGTCATCAAATTAAATACTTCCAGGGACTAGGAACTCACTACCTCCAAGGCCAGTTTATTTTATCACTGGACAGTCTTGACTGTTAGACATTTTTCTTATATTTTTCCTTTTCTGAAATGCCACCCTTAATCTCTAACTTACACTTCCAAAGTCAAAGTGTTCCCATTACCTTCTTAGTGTCTCATTGTAATTTCCCCAAACCACAATGACTGTTTTCTCATAAAGCATATGCCTTGCTCAGTTATTATTTACTTTTATACATCTTTATCAAGGTATAATTGAAATTCAATAAATAGCACATACTCACAGTATAGAATTAGATGCATCTTCACTTACCTATACACCCTCAAAACCATCATAATCAAAATAGTGAATATGCTCATCATTTCCAAAAGTTTTTGCATGCCCCTTTTATAATATCTCCTTCTTACCCTTTCCTCTTCCATTCTCAGGAAGCCCTAGCTTGCTTTCTGTCCTTAGTTTGCATTTTCTAGAATTATGAATAAATGGAATCGTACAGTTCATACTCTTTCTTTGGTTAGCTTCATGTAGCATCATTACTTTGAAATTCATCCTTTTTGTAGCGTGTATCAATAGTTCATTGCTTTTTATTGCTGAGAAGTGTTTTACTATATGGATGTACCACAATTTGTTTATCCATTCACAAGTTGTTTTACTGGAAACATCTAAATTGTTTCCATATTTTAGCTATTGCAAATAAGACTTCAATGAACATTTGTGTACCAAATCTCTGTGGACATATACTTTCTTTTCTCTTGAGTGAATACCTAGGACTAGGATGGCTGGATGGTATGGTAAGTATATGTTTAGCTTTTTAAGAAGCTGCCAAATTGTTTTCCATGTGATTGTGTCACTTTACATTCCTGCCAGCAGGGTATAAGAGTTCTAATGACTCCTCGTCTTCACCACTCCTGGAAGTGGTCAGTCTTTTTATTTTTAACCTCTGCTCATTTTTGATCCTGTGATCTTAGAATACGTTGGACATGTCTTCATCTCTCCCAGACAAAGATCTGTGACAATGTGCCTGCCATTTTTTATTCTTCAGAACCGTCTGGTTATACTGAATTATCTACTCAACAAAAACTATTGGGATCTACTATGTGCCAAGCCTTGTGTTACTCAGGATACTTGGATGAAGGCAACTGGGATGATTTCTAGCAAACAATTCCAGGACTTATGATGTGGGTTGCAATGGATTGCCCACCAAGTGAAATGGAAGTCTGGGTACAGAATAACATGATGTTTTCCAATACTACAAATGGTTCACTATTGCTTGAATGTAGGGTTAAGGCAGCAAGAAATAAGGTGAGGCTCCATTATGAAGTCCCTTGTCTACCATATTAAAGGATCAGTGATGCTGGCCATCAAAGAATTTTGAGAAATGGAAAGGCATATTTGGATCTGTTCTTTATAAATTTCACTTTGATGGGGTAAAGGATTCTCTTTCTCTTGAGATACAGGCTCTGCCCCATCTCTCAATCGATAGATAGATAGATAGATAGATAGGCAGACAGACAGACAGACAGATAGATAGATCATCTTTAGATTCCCTTGGGTGGATTTGGAACATTTCTGTCTGTTTCAAACTTCACACATCTTTGGCTTTTAAAATCTAAGTGGTGGTACTTGTGCTTGGGTCCCAACTACTATGTTCTGTGAATAAGACTGTGGTTTTCCAGGTATCAGTGCTGAAAGAGAAGGGGTGTCCTTGTAGAAATGACCATTGGTTTGGACTGCCATGTCACCTGCCAGAGCCCTACAGGAGTGTACTGTTGTGGGGTGTGCATTTGGCAAGAGGCTGACTAAAACCACCTGGATAACAGAGGTCAAGGGAGAGGACAGACCTTCCCTGGGGTTCTCTCTCTCTCTCTCTCTCTCTGTGTGTGTGTGTGTGTAGTACTGACATTTAGTTGTGACATCCTGGTATGGTTGCACCACTGTTAACCGATTAAAAGACTTTCATTTTTGTTGGTAAATAGCAGCTTCCTGGTGTACCCCAGTTACTGTGATCCCCTGGTCTTGCACAAAAGGGGTCCTTGTCCTTTGCTCTAATGTCACAGCTGGTATCCTTCTCAATTGGTCAGTACCTATGCCATGATGGTTTTTATGGTTATCAAATATTTTAAATTCACATCACCATCAAAATACACAAATTAGCAGCCTAAAAAATGATTGTGCTGGTTTGATCCTGTGTGTGCTTGTGTGTGGGTACACACATACATTTATATATACACCAGGCTCTGCTGAAGGTGGTACTTATGTGTTTAGAAAGAAAAATACACTAGAATATCTCTCTAAATCAGCATAAATGATTCACCAAGAAAGCAGTGGTGTCTGAAGGGAAGCCATATCATGGAGAATCACCCAGGCAAATCAAAATGAACACTCCAGCTATGGTTTATAGTTTGTAGAAACTTAAAAGATTCAGTGTCAACTTCTAAGTCAGTGGCTGATTTTTCTAAGTAGGGGCTATTTTCTTTCATCCTGACTAGCAGTTGGTTTGGAGCAATAGCTGAAGTAATTTTTTCTTAGTTAACTTCAATATAATTTTCATCATACTTGATTTTTAGACACTGAAATTGCCCATAATTGTGTCTGTCCTATCACTATGGTAATATGGAAAATTATAATGGATTATCCTTTTGTTTTCCTGGTCATTTATTGATGCCTTTTTTGTTGTAAGGATGTGAAAACATAAGGCAATTTCACCAATTACTGGTAATGTTATTCAGATATTTAATTTATTTTATGCATGCATAATCAGCCATAAATACATTTTAGCTAATGGAGATGACAAGGGTGTAATATAATTTGAGCCCAAACAAATTCAAAATAACATTAAGAAGGAAACACAACGCCATGGGAAGGAAAGAAATAAGCAACTCAATCTGTCTTTAGTTTCACTTATGCCAGATCTTCTAATGTGGACCAGGTCTTTTGGGTTAAAATAAAATAATGAAAGAGCTTAGTAAAGTGCATGGCGCATAGTAGGTGCTTAATAAATAGTCGTTTTCTTTCTTTCTCTCTAAAAGCCTAGTTGACTATTACAGCATACTTTGCTGTCATAGTGTTTGCTATAGACTGAATGTTCGAGTTGCCCCAGAATTTATATGTTGGAATCTAACCCATTGTGATTGTATTAGGGGGTAGGACCATTGGGAGACAATTAGGACATGAGAGTGGATCCCTCAAGAATGGAATTCGTGCTCTTATAGGAAGAAACACAAAAGAGATTATCTTTCTTTCTTTCTTTTCTTTTTTTTTTCTTTGAGACAGTCTCGCCCTGTCACTCAGGCTGGAGTGCAATAGCGTGATCTTGGCTCACACAACCTCCACCTCCCAGGTTCAAGTGATTCTCTCACGTCAGCTTCCCAAATAGCTGGAACTATAGGCATGTGCCAACACCCCCGGCTAATTTTTTGTATTTTTAGTAGGGATTGGATTTCACCATGTTGGCCTCTCAGCTATAAGAGGACACAGTGAAAAGGCAGCTGTCTGCGAACTAGGAAGAGAGCCCTCACCAGACCCCAGATCTGCCAGCATCTTGATCTTGGACTTCCCAGCCTCCAGAGCCACAAGGAATACAATACATGTATATTGTTTATGCCACTCAGTCTACAGTATTTTTATTATAGCAGCCCAAACTGGCTAAGACAGTATTCTTTCATCCAAGCCTGTTCAAGCTCTTCCCTCTGCCCTCCAGACTGATGGCCAAATCTAAGGGTGCAGAAAGAAAGCACCGTGGAACCAGTGGAGGCTTGGAATTAGAGTCAGGATCTGAGTCCACAGGAAAAAAAGCACAAACATGGAACTTCTCCCTTCCCATCCCCAGAAAGTGCCCTGAAAACAAAGCGTGCTGTGACCCCATTTTATCTCAGTTACACGTTCTAGCCAAGTGCCTGCCTGCTACAAACTTCATTTATGGCTTACCTTTACACTTTGATATCTTGAGTTTGCTAAAGCCTGGTAAATCCAGGCAAATTTCTTCTTGTCAGAAAAGACTCCTAGCAGCTGCCCAACTAAAAACCCTTCCTCTTTGAATACTGATTATGACAGGGAGAAACTCATTTAGTTGCTAATCTGTCTTTAACACCTGCTAATCTCCATTTCTGTTAAAGAGACTCTGTAACCTGTTCCTGGCAGTCTTCCAGCTGGGGTGGCACCAGAGAAGAGGGGGCAACCAATCCTCAAATCTGGATGCACTCCTATTTTTGTGATTCCAGGAAGGCCCACGTTAGACTATTTCAAATTGTTGTTTCTTTGCCCAGAGGAAAAGCGTGTGAATGAATTATGAGCAGGTGGCTTCTTGTGAAGGAACCTGTTACCTCCCCACTGCTCCACGGCATTCTTCCTGGCCCAGCAAACCATCTGGGGGTCCCAGTAGTGCCAGTGACTATGTCTGGAGGCCTTTCATTGCCTTATAATAAAGAGAAGAGAGTCACATTTATATCCAGGAGTGAAGAAAAATATGGGCATTTGGAGCTTTGGTGAGGAAGTCTGGGATAGCTTGGCAGTTACAGGGGAGGATATAGAAAGTTTTCAAATGTCAAAGGAGCATTTTTCTTGCTTACACTCTAAAACAAATGCAGCGGCAGCTGTCCATGGCCTCACCCTCCCCAGCGAGTTTCTTTTGCTGTTTGCTCTTTCTTCCACATGCTCTTGTAGGAGGGCCCTGATGTCTGTCTCTGTCTTTGGAAATAGAATTCATGTGTTTTAAGCCTGTCAAACAACTGGATGCCTGAGAGGTGTTAAATGAGAATCCTGGGCCACAGAGTGGCATCGTCAATCACACATAACCCAAAAATGAGTAAATGTCTATTTGCCCCTTGACAGTCTTGTTCAAGAAAAGCGCTTTAGATTCTGGCTACACTGTCCAATATCCATGCCACTCAGTGTGGTATCTAGTTCTTGTTTGCTATTTCTCAACAAGCTGGACAAGGTGGCTGCGGGTGTGAGGGGCTTAGTTGAAGAATGTATTTATTTATAATTTCTGTGTTGCCTGTACCACTGGAACTGATGCTAAACCTTGTGGTGCTTAGGGATAGATTTAAAATGAGGAGATTCTAAGTAAGGCCATTTAGACTGGAACTGGAAGAAGTTTTCACCTCCACCTCCAGACTCTTGCCTCACAGACTTATTGGAAGAAGAGTCAGGAGCTATGTAGTAGGAAATTTTCTGAGGCAGAATTTGAATCCAGGTCTGCTTGATTTTGAAGCTGGTGCTACTAACTTCAATGATGTCGTTGTGACTGTATAGTTACCAAATTATAAACAGCATGGTTCTAACAGTTGGATTACAATGTGACATCACCTGAGTGTGACAAATTACATACTGTGATGCCTCACTCGCTGCTTCATTTTGTTGCATAGCAACTGTTTCGGTGCTTTGAGTTGCAAATGTCCATATTTACATATTATGTGTTAAATTTCTGATTTTTCAAACACTGTGCTCTTATAGAGTGAAAAAAAATCTAAACATTGAAAATTTCATGAATCTGGCTATTATTAAAAAGTTAAGAGACAACAGATGCTGGTGAGGCTGTGGAGAAAAGGGAACGTTTATACACTGTTCATGGGAATGCAAATTAGTCCAGCTACTGTAAAGAAGAGTTTGGAGATTTCTCAAATAACTTAGAACTATGATTTGTCATGACAATCCCATTACTGGGTATATATCCAAAGGAAAATAAGTTACGCTACCAAAAAGACACGTGCACTCATACGTTCATCACAGCAGTATTCACGGTAGCAAAGATATGGAATCAACCTCGATGCCCATCAACAGTGGATTGGATAAAGAAATGGAATACATGGATGAAGAAATAAATACATGGAATACTATGTAGCCATAAAAACAACTAAATCATGTCCTTTGCAGCAACATGGATGTAGCTGGAGGCCATTACCCCGAGCAAAGTAGCACAGAAACAGAAAACCAGATACCAGATGTTCTTACTTATAAGTGGGGGTGAAATATTGGGTACTCATGGACATAAAGCTGGCAACAATAGACACTAGGGACTACTAGAGGCAGGGAGGAAAAGAGAGGGAGAGAGTATTTAAAAAAAACTATTGGGTACTATGCTCAGTACCTAGGTGACAGCTGCCCCAATTGTCCACCAAACCTCAGCATCATGTAATACATATCCAGGTAACAAACCTGAACATGTACCCCTTGAATCTAAATAAAATAAAAGTTGTCAGGGCATGGTGGCTCAGGCCTGTAATCCCAGTACTTTGGGAGGCTGAGGCAGGGGGATCCCTTGAGCCCAGGAGTTTGAGACCAGCCTGGACAACATAGGGTGACCTTGTATCTCTAAATAATAAAAAATTATCTGGCCGTGGTGGTGCATGCCTGTGGTCCCAGCTACTCAGAAGGCTGAAGCAGGAGAATGCCTGAGCCTGGGAGGTTGAGGCTGCAGTGAACTATAATCACGCCACTGAACTCTAGCCTGGGCGACAGAGCAAG
The DNA here is from genome assembly GCF_028885625.2 of Pongo pygmaeus. Lineage (NCBI taxonomy): Eukaryota > Metazoa > Chordata > Mammalia > Primates > Hominidae > Pongo > Pongo pygmaeus. The sequence continues at coordinate 19,051,608 of NC_072391.2, forward strand.
ACCCTGTCTCAAATAAATAAATAAAAGTTGAAATTACATAAAAAAAAAATGGCATTTATCTGCAATAAGTCCCATACTAGACCTTTTAGACTTTTTTGTTTTTGTTTTTTTGTGCCACAATTAACATATAATAAAATGCACAGATCTAAAGTGTTCAGTTCAATGAGTATTGGTAATAGTATATACCAGTGTAACACCACTCAAAAGAACATAGATCTCCATCATCCTAGAAACCCTTTGACTCCTTTCCAGTTCATTCCTTCCCTATATCCCACTACCTGATTTCTGTCAACCTAGGTTAGTTTGGTTTATATACAGATTTCATAAATATGGTCATTCTTATGTGTTAGGTGTCATTTTGTTTCTGGATTCTGTTGCTTATACTGTTTTTGAGATTCATGCATGTGCGTATTTTGTGTATTTGTCATTTATTCTTTTTCTTTCTGTGTACTATTCCTTTGTAGGCATCCAGCATTCTCCTGTTAGGCGCATTTACATTGTTTCCACTTTTCTGCAGTTATGAACGTGGCTACTATGAACATTCTTGTGCATGATTTGGAGTAAATGTGTTTTCATTTCTTTTGGGTAAGTACTTAGGAGAAGAGATGGGTCATAAGTTTGACATGTATGTCAAACTTGAAGAAAGGGTCACATAGTTCTGAAAGTGTAGTAACATTGTACTCTCACACCAGCAATGTATGTGAGTTCCAGTTTCTCCTTTTCATTGCCCACGTTTGATGTCAGTCTTTTTCATTTTAGTGTTTCTACTGGGTGTCAAGTGCTATTTGATTATGGTTTTTAATTTGCATTCCCTTTGATGACTAACAACATTGAGTCCTTTTCAAATACTTGTTGACTATTCATGTATCTTCTTTTGTGAAGCATCTGTTCAAGTATTTTGTTAATTTTGAAAAATTAGGTTGCTCAATTAGATTGTTGATTTGTAGTTTTTTTGTGTATACTGGATACGAGCCCATAGTCATATATAGGTGGTTAAGTATATTTCCAAACCATAATTTGTCTATTCATTTTCTTTATGGTGTCTTTTGATAAGCAGAAAATTTTAACTTCGATAAAGTCCAACATTTTTAAATCTTTTTCTTTTATTATCTGTGTTTTGAGGTCCTGTTCAAAAATTTCTTACACACCCAAAGTCTTGAAAATATTCTTTTTTCCTAAAAGTGTTATGGTTCTGAGTTTTATATCTAAGTACATAGTTCATCTTGTGTATGTGGGGGAAAATTGTCATGGTTCATTTTTTTGTCTTATAAAGCATTCAATTGTTTCATCAACATATGTTTAAAAGGCATTCTTTGCCACATAGAATTGACTTTGTACCGTTATGTGAAATCCACTGACCATATGAATGTGGGTCTATTTCTGGACACTCTATCCTGTTCCATTTATCTAGTTTTCTATCTATCTAGTTTTATCCACTATTAAACTGTCTTGATTACTGTAACTTTAGAATAAGGCTTGAGATCAGATAATGTTAGTTCTCCAGTTTTGTTCACCTTTTTCAAGATTGTTTTCATTATTCTAGACATGTAGATTTGCCATAAACATTTTTAGAGTTATCTTATGTAAGTCTAATAAGTAGCCTGCTGGAATTTTGATAGGAATCATACTGAAGTTATATGCCAGTTTAGGAACAATGAATATCTCAATAGCACTGAGCCTTCCAATGTACGAACATTGTAAAACATTTCATTTATTCAGGTCTTTAACTTTTCTCAGCAATGTTCTCTGGGTTTGAGTAGGTTTCGTTACATTTATTTCCAGGTATTTGATATTTTGATGTTATTGAAAGTTATATTGTTTCTTATTTTGAAACAGTCTCAAAATTTCCAATAAGTTTAGAGTACAGAATAAAGAAACTTTTTCAAAGCATTTGAAAGTTTCCAACATGATACTTTATTATCTCCTAATTCTTGGATGTGTATTTTCTAAGAACAAGAATATTCCCCTAAATAGCCACCACACGAACATAAAAATCAGGAAATAGACATGTATCCCCTATTAATACCTAGTCTTCAGACTCCATTCAAGTGTGGTTAGTTGTCCCCAAAATGGTCTTGGTAAGAAATTGATCAGGTCCAGAATCGTGTTATGTTTAGGTGAACTAGTCTGAAACAGTTCCTCAGTATTTCTTTGACTTTGATGACCTAGACAAATTATAAGAATGTTTTGTAGAATTTGGATTGCTCTAATCTTTCCTTTTGGTTAGATTCAGGCTATTCCTCTTTGACAGAAACGCCACAGAGCGAGATAGTGTTCTTATGGAGTCCTATCAAGTGACACATAATTTTGATTTGTTCCTTTACTGATGATGTTCACTTTGATCAATTGATGAAGGGGATATCTATTAGGCTTTCCACTGTAAATTTACTATGTATCCCCTTGTAATAAACATTTCGCGTAGTGATATTTTGAAACTGTTTTGTTCTTCATCAGACTTTGAATTTAATTATTATCAGTATAGGCTCATGCCTTCATATTTTACTTAGCTTTAATCCATTAATATTTTTTATTTTGATGCTCAAATTGTTGCAGATTTTGTGAATGGGGCACCTTCAAGATTTCCATGTCTTTTTAATTATACCCCTATTTATTTTATTATTTTTAAAAAAGCTTTCTTACTTTCTGGCACAAAGTGTTCCAGATTCATTTTGTACTTTTCTTTAGCCCTAGAATTAGCCATTTATCCAAGAAGCCCTTTTATTTTATTTTGTGTCTACTTTTATTTTAGAATGGTATTTAGAAACCAAGATCTGAGCCTTAGGTATGCTCAGTAGCTTCTGTGTATATTCCTATTTCTATATTTATGCCCATATCTATATATCTTATGTGAATATCTATCTATACTTGTTGAAAGCCAAGGGTTTACACCAATATCTTTCATTCCAGCCCCACAGAGTTTATTCTAATTATCTTCCTTTCCTTGTTTGTAAATTTCTTTATTGACAGAAACCTAGCTCCCATTTCCCTCAATGTGTTTATTTGATCCACCCTATCATAGGTACCAATCTGTAGTCATGGCTGTCACTCCTGCCTCCTGGTGGCTATTCAGGCTCTGACACCTCTCACTGGGCTTCCCTCCCAAGCAGATGCCCTGTTCAACCTGCACGGGCTTTGGTGCCTAGCACCTGGTCACCCTCTCATGTAGGCAGCCCTTCACTCTGCTCAACTCTGATGCCCTGTGATGGGCCATCTTCTCTTGTGGACGTCCTCTACACATACTCAGTCCTCAACACCATGTACAGGCCCACAGCAACTTTACCCTACTTCTCTGCAGGGTTGCCTAATGTGTTCAGCCCCACCTGATGGCTTTTGGACAGAGTTGTTCAGGAAAGAAAAGGAAGGGGAGAGTTACTGTGTTTTACATTTTAATTTTCAATTGTTTGTTGCTTATATATAGTTATACAATTAATTTTGCATATCAACCTTGTGTCCTGTGACTTTTAAAAACTTACTAATTAGTTGTAGAAATTTGGTAGATTTCTTTGGACATTGTACTTCTGCTTACACAACAATGTAATTTGCAAATTATTAGAAGTTTATTTCTTTTCCAATTTTTATAACAATTTTATAACAATTTTTATAAAAAATTGTATTGCTACAGTTATGATTTCCAAGATAATACCGAATACAAGTGGTGAGGGCAAACATCATTGCCTTGTTTTTGATCTTGGGGGAAAAAGTGTTTATAATTTTGATATTAATTATGATGATATATTTGGTGTAGCTGTAGGTTTTTCATAGATGCACTTTATCAGCTTGAGAAATTTTTGAAATTCCTAGTTTGCTGAGTTTTTTTTTAGTCATAAAAAGGTATGGGATTTTTGCATGTTTTTATTTTTTAATTGACAAAATTGTATATATTTATGGAGTACAACATGATGTTTTCATATAGTTATTGTTTGATCTAGGCATTTGATAGTCATTGTTAAATGACTAAATCAGGCTAATTGACATATGCTTTACTTACATACTTAGCATTTCTTGGTGATAAGACCATTTAAAATCTGCTCTCTTAGCAATTTTCACATAAATATGTTATTAGTTACAGTAACCATAATGTATAATAGATCTCTTGAACTTCTCCTGTCTAACTGAAATTTTGTATCCTTTGACCAACATCTCCCCAATCCCCCCATTCTCCAGCATTACTTTTTTAGATTTAACATATGAACTCATTCATGCAATATTTTGTTTTTCTTGTGCCTGGCTTACTTCACTTAACATAATGTCCTCCAGGTGCATCCATGTTGTCACAAATGAGAGGGTTTCTTTAAGGCTGAATAATACTCTGTTGTGTATATATACCATATTTTCTTTATCCAGTCATCCATTGATGAACATGTAGGTTAATTCCAGCTATTATTGCTGCAGTGAACATAGTTCAGGTATTCCTTCGACATACTGATTTCATATCCTTTAGATACATACCCAGTAGAGAGATCGCTGGATCAAATCATTGTTCTATTACTGATTTTTTGAGGAAACTCCATACTGTTTTCCATAATAGCTGTACTAAGTTACATTTTCACCAACAGCATCTGAGGGTTCCCTTGTATCTACATTCCTGGTCAACACTTGTTATCTTTCATCTTGTTGATAAGTCATTGTAATAGGTGTGAAGTGCTATATCATTGTGGTTTAAATCTGCATTTTCCTGGTGACTAGTGGTGTTGAGCATTTTAAAAATATACCTGTTGGTATATAAGAAGTATATAAAAAATAAAGCTGGGGGGTTGGAGTACTGGGGAGATATTGGTCAAAGGATACAAAATTTCAATAAGATAAGAGAAGTAAGTTCAAGAGATCTATTGTACATTATGGTGACTATAATTAATAATATTGTATATGTAAAAATTGCTGAGAGTAGATTTTAAATGTTCTCACAACCAAGATATGCTAAATATGTAGGGAACTGATATGTTCAGTAGCTTGATTCAGTCGTTCCACAATGAGTATCAAATATCTAGATCAAACAATGAATATATCAAAACGTCATGTTGTACTCCATAAATATATACAATTTTTGTCAATTAAAAAAAGATGTAGAAATCCAATATCTTTTATATGCCTGTTTGTATGTTGCCTTTTGAGATATGTCTATTCAGATCCTTTGCCCATTTTAGTCAGGATGTTTTCTTGCTACTTAATTGAGTTCCCTATGTATTTTAGATATTAACTCCCTCATAAGGTGTATGATTGGCAGGTATTTTGTTCCATTCTCTTGGTTGCCTCTTCACTCTGTTGATTGTTTCCTTTGCTGTGCAGAAGCTTTTCAGTGAGACGAAATCCCTTTTGTCTATTTCTGCTTTTGTTGCCTATATCTCTGGAGTCTGATTAAAAAATATCATTGCCCATAGCAATGCAATGGAGTTTTCCCCTTTTGTTTTCTTCTACTGGTTTTTCAGTTTCAGGCCTTATGTTCAAGTCTTTTTAATCTATTTCTGGCTGATTTTTGTATCTGATGTGAGATCAAGGTCTAATTTCATTCTTTTGCATGTGGGTATCCAGTTTTCTTTGCACTATTTATTGAAGAGACTATTCTTTCCCCATTGTATGTTCTTGGATTCTTTTTCAAAAATCAATTGACCATAAATGCATGGATTTATTTCTGGGTTTTTTTATTCTGTTCCATTGGCTTATGTGTCTGTTTTTATACTAGCCATGCTGTTTTGATTACTATTGCTTTGTAGTATATTTTTAAATCAGGTAGGAAAATTCCTCCAGCTCAATTATTTTTACTCAAGATCACCTTGGCTATTCTTATGCTAGGCTACTGCAGCAGGGACTGATGCAATCTAATCTGTAGTTGAGCTCAGTTTGGGTTTTGCTGTGGCTTTTGTTTAATTCAATTTGTCTCTGGCTTCAAATAAGTGTGGGATCAGGACTTCCTTTCAGCAGGACCCAGGTCTGAGTGCTGGTGAGAGTATACCAATCTCTATGTGCTTCAGGAACACGTTTCCAGCTTTCAGAACTGGAGGAAGTCTTTCCTGGCTCTACTACCAACCTACCAACATGTTGGGTTCTGAAGATTTCTCTTTGCTCTCTATTCCTGCTCCCTGATTTCAGAGCCTAAAGACTTCAGTCCTGCTTCATGCCTCTGAGTCTTCTATACATGCAGCTATATCTACTATATACGACTAGTATGCCTTAGAGGGACACCTCATCATATCTAGTCTCAGCACTTTGCTATAGCTTAAGTGACTTGTTTTGATCCTTTGGGTGTATTCTATGTCCACTGTGTAAGGGAACCCACTGACTTTCTTCTAAATACTGAAATTTATAGGTAAAATTGAAATACAATACAAAAAGTATTGATAATTCTGCCTCAACTGATGTAGGGTAGATTGATTACAACAATAGCTTTGATTCTCCATCCCTCCCTATATCTACAACCTTCATAATATGACTTTGTAGCTCTTTTCGTAAATAGTTGGAATCTATCTCTCTACTCCTTGAGTCTGGGTTTACCTTGTATATGAGTTGGCTTGGGCTGCCATAAAAAAATACCACAGACTAGGTGGTGGCTTAAACAACAGAAATTTGTTTTCTCACACTTCTGGAGGCTAGAAGTCCAAGATCAAAGTGTTGTCAGGTTTGGTTTCTCCTGAGATCTCTCTCCTTGATTTACAGATGACACCTCATCTCTTTTTGTGTCTTGTTCAAAAAATTTTTTGCATATCCAAGGTCTTAAAAATATTCTTTTATTCCTAGAAATGTTATGGTTCTGGGTTTTATGTCTAAGTGTATAATTCAACTTGAATTAATTTTTGTTGGGGGAAAAAGTATTATGGTTTATTTTTTTCCTATAAAGAATTCAATTGTTTCATCAATAAATATTGATAAAACAACAAAGGCCATGTGTCCTCACAGGGTCTCTCTCTCTCTCTCTCTCTCTCTCTCTCTGTGTGTGTGTGTGTGTGTGTGTGTGTGTGTATGTGTGTGTACTTCTGGTATCTCTTCTTCTTTTTATAAGGACAGAGGTTATATTAGCTTAGCTCCACCCTTATAGCCTTTTTTAACCTTAATTACCTCTTTAAAGCCTCTATCTCCACATACAGTGACACTGGGGGGTAGGGCTTCAACTTATGAATCTAAGCGGGGACAAAATTCAAACCGTAAGATCTTATAAATTACAGGGGCTATTAGAACATGGTGGAAGTGACAGTGTGTCAGCTTTAAACCTCCCCCTCAGCAAGTGTTGTACCTTCTACTTTCTTTTGGAGTCTGCCCAGCTGCCATGAGCTAGCCTGTTGAATGTAGAGATGACACAGGGTTCAGTGACTCCCTTTACTTTAGGCAACAGCCAACCAACCACGAGACATGTAAGGTTATCCTTGACCAGCCATTACCAGATGACCTTGCCAGCTGACTATAGACATAAGATGAGATCACCCAAGCTTTGCCCAGATCAATAGAACTTCCCTGCTTACCCATAGACTCATAAGCAACAATAAAAGTGTATTGTTTTAAACCATTGAATATTAGGGGACTTTGTTTCTCAGTAATAGGTAGCTGATACAACTGACAACTACCTACGTTTCCTTTCTGCAAAAGAAGATCATAGTCATAGTCTGCAACAAGACTAAGTGAATTTTGTGTAGTCCTTGCAAAGTCGTTCTGAGGCATCCAGTCATCTGCATGTGATAAGAAGAAAACAGAATTACTTTCTTTTCAACAGCTTGCATTAGATTTCCACTTGGGAAGGAACTGTTTTTATTTGGAAAAATACAGTAGAAGCCTTCTTATCTGATATAATTAGAAGTAGTAGTTGGCTGGTTAATGTAGCAGAAAAATTAGAGTTTCCTGTTAGCCGTGAGCTTTCAGCTTTCTGTAGAGAGTATTTGGTATGTTTTGTTGAAGAAATGGAGGGTTTCGGTTATTTTGATAAAGCAGATTTAGTAAATGTTGGTTAGGAGCATTGCTTCTGTAGCTTGTAACCTCTCTTTAAGAAATGAGAGGGCCTAGGTGGGTATCCTAAGAAGAAGAGAGAGAACCATTATTATGTATGCAATTCTGAGTTCCAGGTCACAGATGGGGAAATAATGGCCCTCATTCACTCATTAATGCAAAAGACTTTACTGTATTTTTTCCAAACAAACAAGCATCTCTTGAGTTCCGTCTTGGGAGCTTGATGAAATTAGGGACTTTGTCATTCATGTTTATCCACTATGTATCCCAGTATATCAGTGCTTGTCAGAGACTAGGTACCATCTACTAGGTTAATTTAGAAGTAGAAGGGAACTTACTTATATCATTTGGTTGAAGCATGGTAAAAATTAATCACGTAAAATCTGGCAGCAGAACTTCTTTGAGGAAGAGAACTACTGTTGTAGCACAATAGCTTAATATACAGACCAGTTGGGCTTGGAAAGTTGTGAGATGACAAGGAATAGTTTGGAAGGAGACAGTGAACAAGGAGATTGTAAAAACTCATCCTCAGGAGAGATTCATAATAATTTTGGAGTTATGGCTTGCATGGAGCAAAGGAAGGGGTAGGAGGAGGAGAGGAGTGAAAACAGAGCCAAGTGAGGTAGTCTATGGGAAATTCTGTGGCAGGTGGAGAGACTGACTGAATTTTAAAACCGTGAGGTACTTTGCTGCTAAATTTACATCTGTGCTGAAACCCCCTTCATGGTAAAGGCTGCCACGCATGTAGCCTGGGCTAAAGGATGAGGATTCTGGGTTAAGTGATGGAGATTAGTGAAAAAATGGGCAGACAGTGAGTTTATCCACAAACTACATGGTCTCTCATGAATATTGGGACTCTGAGTAAGAAATGACCCAGCGATTGTGACAACTCTTTCTGGACATCTTGAGAAGCTCCACAGAGATGGAGATTAACACTGAGCTTTTCTATGGCATATGGTATACGGCTTTGCCAGTTTCATTTGAATTTCAAAGGAGTGGGTGGCTCAGGAAGTTGATATTGGGATGATGTAGATATCATTTTAGATATTAAGAAAGAAGACCTTATTGGGGACTGGCCAGTGGATGGGCACAAGTTAATAGGAATAAGCACATCTTCTGGCCAAGGGAACTTTTTACCTCCACACCCTGCTTCGCACTAGTATAACCAAGTAAGTTGTAGGGAGCACCCAGCCTTTAAATTACACTCAAAATCCATTTTGTGACTTTAAGTATATGTTTAAAAGAACTGCATATATTTGTTTCTTCTATGTTTGGAGGTCGTGATTGTAGCACCCTTAATTGAGAAACCTCGTGTGAACATTGTTCTCTTTTATCTCTCCCATACTGAGATTTAGATAATGATAATTTTCGAACAATTATTTCTCAGCATGTTTTATGGCCAACATTGCACAATTATAATATTTTTATGTTAGAAAAGTTCTCCTTTTCCCACTTGAGTGTTACCAAATTTTCTTTCAATGTGAGTTTTGTAGCCTCAGTATAATTTAGTCACTTAATTACCCTGGAGAGAGGAAGGAGAAAGGTAAGCCTACTTTGGACACGTATGAAAGAAGTTTAGTCATTGAAGGACCTGGTTATAAAAGTTTGAAGCATGGACATCATACTGGAACAGGATCCCTAAGGTAAAACTTATTTATGTCTTATCCCCATAGTTCCATCTTTGGTGTTTGTTTCTTGCCATAGGTGACTGCCTATCTTCAGGTGTTTTCTGATGAAGGAAGCTAAAAATCCTGGATAAATGCCAGACCTATACCTCTCTCCACCCCCAGATGCTGGGGCTGTACCTTTAATGTGGAGGATTGGGTACCTGGAAGAAAATCAAAAGTTCCTGATCATTGGAAGGAGGAATGGTACTCAAATTCCAGACCTCAATATATTGGGGTTTAAATTCTGATTTCCCCACTTCTTAATTTCCCTCTACTGATTAGTTGTTATCTAACCCCTTTGAACTTTAACTCTCACATCCTTAAAATGATAGTCAGACATACATTTATCAAGGAATTGTTTTTCTTTAAAACAAACAAACAAACAAAGTTTCCTGTATTCCACTCTAGAGATTCTGATTTAATTGGCTTAGGCTGCAGTCTAGACATTGAAGTTTTTCAAAATCTCCCCAAGAGATTCTAAGGTGCAACAGAGAAATGTCAGGGAGGAGAGGAAAAAGGAAAGAGGGGGAGAGGGGAAGGGAGAGGGAGAGAGTGTGCTACCCATTAACTGTGTGTTTCCTAGGGAAAGTTACTTAACCTCCCTTCTATAGTGTGGATGTGTACTGCAAAAGTTCGTTTGTTGGAAACTTAATCATATTTTTAACAGTATTAAGAGGTGGGGCCTTTAGAAGGTGAGGGCCTTTAGGCCATTAGGGCTTTACCCTCATGAGCAGATTAATGTCATTATCACCAGAGTAGGTTAATGATTTTGGGAATGGGCTCCTAACAAAAGGTTAAGTCTGGCTGCTATTTTTTCTCTGTGTTGAGTGCTTGCTTCTGCTTTCCACTTTCTACTTTACACCCTTCTGCCACAAGATGAGTCTTACCAGATGCAGGTGCTGTGTCCTTGGACTTCCCATCCTCTAGAACCAAAAACCAAATACACTTCTGTTCTTCATAAATTTTCTAGCCTGTGATATTCTGCTATAGCAGCAGAAAATAGACTAAGACACTCCCTCTTCTTCCATTCCTTTAGCTGTGAAATGGAGATAATAATAGAACCTACTTAACAGATTTTTATAAGTATTAAGTTAACATATTTACAATACTTACATGCAGGACTAGTTTTAAATTGTATTAATAAATAATATTTTACATATTTATTGGGTTTAAGTGAGTATCTTTTACACATATAGAATGTGTAACAATCAAGCCAGGGTATTTTGGACATTCATCACCTTGAGTATTTATCATTTATGTGTATTAGTAACATTTCAAGTCTTCTTCCAGCTACTTTGAAATATGCAATATACAGTTGCTAACAATGATCACCCTAGTCAGCTATCAAACATTAGAACTTATTTCTTCTATCTAACTTTTGGTTTGTACCTATTCACCAATCTCTCTTCATTTCCTCCTCCCACCTTCACATACTTCCCACTCCAGTATCTATTATTTTACCTTCTATCTCTATGAGATCAAATTTTTTAGCTCTCACATGTGAATGAGAACATGTGGTATTTTTCTTTCGGAAGGACTAGTTAAGTGTTTACTGTTACTATTAATGATTAAAATTATCGTAAACAGATCATATACCCTCTTTCAGTAGCTTGGTATAGCAAATGGGATTAAATTTATCTTTTTTCTGAAACATTTTATTGAAGTAAAACATATACTCATAAACGTACACAAATCATAATTGTACTGCTTGACAAATATTCAGAGGTGGACCCACCACTCAGATCAATACAGAAAACATTTCCTAGAAGATTTCCATGTTCCTTCTCCATCATCTTCTTCAAAGATCACCATTATTTTGACTTGTGCCACCATTCATTAGCTTTTCCTATTTTGGATTTTTGATAAATGGAGTCATATTTCATGCACTCTTTTGTTTTTGTCTTCTTTTGTTCAACATTTTATCTGCAGTATTTATCTGTAATTGTATGTCTAAGAGAAGTTTGCTCATTCTAATTGCTATGTAATATTCCATCTTATGACTATTACAACATACTTATTTATTTATTATACTGCTGGATAATTGGGTAAGCTCCAGTTTGGGGAAGCATTTGTGAAAAATTCTTCTATTAAATATTCTTTTCTCTTTCTTTCTTTCTTTCATTTTTTCTTTTTCTTTTTCTTTTTTTTTGAGAAAGGTTCTTGTTTCGTTGCCCAGGCTGGAGTGCAGTGGCATGATCACAGCTCACTGCAATCTCAACGACCTGGGCTCGAGCAATCCTCCCACCTCAGCTTCCTGAGTACGTGGGGCCACAGGCACATGCCACTACACCTGGCTAATTTTTAAATTTTTGTAGACATGGGGTCTCACTATGTTGCTCCAGCAGGTCTTGAACTCCTGACCTCAAACAATCCTCCCACATCAGCCTCCCAAAGTGCTGGGATTACAGGCATGACTCACCACACCTGGTCTATACATATTCTTATACAGATCTTTATCTCTATTATATTTATTTCAGTAAAGTCTACTTTGTTTGATATTAGTATAATGACATTGGCTTTGCTATATCCTTGGGTATCTCTTACCATCCTTTTACTTTCAATTTTTCTATATTTTTATATTAATGTCCAGTGTCATATAAACAGCATATAGCCAGTTATTTATTTTATTTTATTTATTTTTTAATTATACTTTAAATTCTAGGATACATGTGCACAACATGCAGGTTTGTTACATATGTATACATGTGCCATGTTGGTGTGCTGCACCCATTAACTCATCATTTACATTAGGTATATCTCCTAATGCCATCCCTCCCACCTCCCCCACCCCACAACAGGCCCCAGAGTGTGATATTCCCCTTCCAGTGTCCAAGTGTTCTCGTTGTTCAGTTCCCACCTATGAGTGAGAACATGCGCTGTTTGGTTTTTTGTCCTTGCCGTAGTTTGCTGAGAATGATGGTTTCCAGCTTCATCCATGTCCCTACAAAGGATATGAACTCATCATTTTTTATGGCTGCATAGTATTCCATGGTGTATATGTGCCACATTTTCTTAATCCAGTCTATCATTGTTGGACATTTGGGTTGGTTCCAAGTCTTTGCTATTGTGAATAGTGCCACTATAAACGTATGTGTGCATGTGTCTTTATAGCAGCATGATTTATAATCCTTTGGATATATACCCAGTAATGGGATTGCTGGGTCAAATGGTATTTCTAGTTCTAGATCCCTGAGGAATTGCCACACTGTCTTCCACAATGGTTGAACGAGTTTACAGTCCCACCAACAGTGTAAAAGTGTTCCTATTTCTCCACATCCTCTCCAGCACCTGTTGTTTCTTGACTTTTTAATGATCGCTGTTCTAACTGGTGTGAGATGGTATCTCATTGTGGTTTTGATTTGCATTCCTCTGATGGCCAGTGATGATGAGCATTTTTTCATGTGTCTGTTGGCTGCATAAATGTCTTCTTTTGAGAAGTGTCTGTTCATATCCTTTGCCCACTTGTAGATGGGGTTGTTTGTTTTTTTCTTGTAAATTTGTTTGAGTTCTTTGTAGATTCTGGATATTAGCCCTTTGTCAGATGAGTAGATTGCAAAAATTTTCTCCCATTCTGTAGGTTGCCTGTTCACTCTAATGGTAGTTTCTTTTGCTGTGCAGAAGCTCCTTAGTTTAATGAGATCCCATTTGTCAATTTTGGCTTTTGTTGCCATTGCTTTTGGTGTTTTAGACATGAAGTCCTTGCCCATGCCTATGTCCTATTGCCTAGGTTTTCTTCTAGGGCTTTTATGGTTTTAGGTCTAACATGTAAGTCTTTAATCCATCTTGAATTAATTTTTATATAAGGTGCAAGGAAGGGATCCAGTTTCAGCTTTCTACATATGGCTAGCCAGTTTTCCCAGCACCATTTGTTGAATAGGGAATCTTTCCCCATTTCTTGTTTTTGTCAGGTTTGTCAAAGATCAGATAGTTGTAGATGTGTGGTATTAATTCTGAGGACTCCATTGTGTTACACTGGTCTATATCTCTGTTTTGGTACCAGTACCATGCTGTTTTGGTTACTGTAGCCTTGTAGTATAGTTTGAAGTCAGTAGCATGATGCCTCCAGCTTTGTTCTTTTGGCTTAGGATTGACTTGGCAATGTGGGTTCTTTTTTGGTTCCATATGAACTTTAAAGTAGTTTTTTCCAATTCTGTGAAGAAAGTCATTGGTAGCTTGATGGGGATGGCATTGAATCTATAAATTACCTTGGGCAGTATGGCCATTTTCACGATATTGATTCTTCCAATCCATGAGCATGGAATGTTCTTCGATTTGTTTGTATCCTCTTTTATTTCCTTGAGCAGTGGTTTGTTGTTCTCCTTGAACAGGTCCTTCATATCCCTTGTAAGTTGGATTTCTAGGTATTTTATTCTCTTTGAAGCAGTTGTGAATGGGAGTTCACTCATGATTTGGATTGCTGTTTGTCTGTTATTGGTGTATAACAATGCTTGTGATTTTTGCACATTGATTTTGTATCCTGAGACTTTGCTGAAGTTGCTTATCAGCTTAAAGAGATTTTGGGCTGAGATGATGGGGTTTTCTAGATACACAATCATGTCATCTGCAAACAGGGACAATTTGACTTCCTCTTTTCCTAATTGAATACCCTTTATTTCTTTCTCCTGCCTGATTGCCCTGGCCAGAACTTCCACCACTATGTTGAATAGGAATGGTGAGAGAGGGCATCCCTGTCTTGTGCCAGTTTTCAAAGGAAATGCTTCCAGTTTTTGCCCATTCAGTATGATATTGGCTGTGGGTTTGTCATAAATAGCTCTTATTATTTTGAGATACGTCCCATCAATACCTAATTTATTGAGAGTTTTTAGCATGAAGGGCTGTTGAATTTTGTCAAAGGCCTTTTCTGCATCTATTGAGATAGTCATGTGGTTTTTGTCTTTGGTTCTGTTTATATGCTGGATTATGTTTATTGATTTGCGTATGTTGAACAAGCCTTGCATCCCAGGGATGAAGCCCACTTAATCATGGTGGATAACCTTTTTGATGTGCTGCTGGATTCGGTTTGCCAGTATTTTATTGAGGATTTTTGCATCGATGTTCATCAGGGATATTGGTCTAAAATTCTCTTTTTTTGTTGTGTCTTTGCCAGGCTTTGGTATCAGGATGATGCTGGCCTCATAAAATGAGTTAGGGAGGATTCCCTCTTTTCTATTGATTGGAATAGTTTCGGAGGGAATGGTACCAACTCCTCTTTGTACCTCTGGTAGAATTCGGCTGTGAATCCGTCTGGTCCTGGACTTTTTTTGGTTGGTAAGCTATTAATTATTGCCTCAATTTCAGAACCTGTTATTGGTCTATTCAGAGATTCAACTTCTTCCCGGTTTAGTCTTGTGAGAGTGTATGTGTCAAGGAATTTATCCATTTCTTGTAGATTTTCTAGTTTATTTGTGTAGAGGTGTTTATAGTATTCTCTGATGGTAGTTTGTATTTCTTTGGGATCAGTGGTGATATCCCCTTTATCATTTTTTATTGTGTCTATTTGATTCTTCTCTCTTTTCTTCTTTATTAGTCTTTCTAGCGGTCTATCAATTTTGTTATCTTTTCAAGAAACCAGCTCCTGGATTCATTGATTTTTTGAAGGGTTTTTTTTGTCTCTATCTCCTTCAGTTCTGCTCTGATCTTAGTTATTTCTTGCCTTCTGCTAGATTTTGAATGTGTTTGCTCTTGCTTCTCTAGTTCTTTTAATTGTGATGTTAGGGTGTCAATTTTAGATCTTTCCTGCTTTCTCCTGTGAGCATTGAGTGCTATAAATTTCCCTCTACACACTGCTTTAAATGTGTCCCAGAGATTCGGGTATGTTGTGTCTTTGTTCTTATTGGTTTCAAAGAACATCTTTATTTCTGCCTTCATTTCATTATGTACCCAGTAGTCATTCAGGAGCAGGTTGTTCAATTTCCATGTAGTTGAGCAGTTTTGAATGAGTTTCTTAATCCTGAGTTCTAGTTTGATTGCACTATGGTCTGAGAGACACTTTGTTATAATTTCTGTTCTTTTACATTTGCTGAGGAGTGCTTTACTTCCAACTATGTGGTCAATTTTGGAATAAGTGTGATGTGGTCCTGAGAAGAATGTATATTCCGTTGATTTGGGGTGGAGAGTTCTGTAGATGTCTATTACGTTCACTTGGTGCAGAGCTGAATTCAATTCCTGGATATCCTTTTTAACTTTGTGTCTCGTTGATCTGTCTAATGTTGACAGTGTGGTGTTAAAGTCTCCCGTTATTATTGTGTGGGAGTCTAAGTCTCTTTGTAGGTCTCTAAGGACTTGCTTTATGAATCTGGGTGCTCCTGTATTGGGTGCATATATATTTAGGATAGTTAGCTCTTCTTGTTGAATTGATCCCTTTACTATTATGTAATGGCCTTCTTTGTCTCTTTTGATCTTCGTTGGTTTAAAGTCCATTTTATCAGAGACTAGGATTGCAACCCCTGCCTTCTTTTGTTTTCCATTTGCTTGGTATATCTTCCTCCATCCCTTTATTTTGAGCCTATGTGTGTCTCTGCATGTGAGATGGGTTTCCTGTGAATACAGCACACTGATGGGTCTTGACTCTTTATCCAATTTGCCAGTCTGTGTCTTTTAATTGGAGCATTGAGCCAATTTACATTTAAGGTTAATATTGTTATGTGTGAATTTGATCCTGTCATTATGATGTTAACTGGTTATTTTGCTCATTAGTTGATGCAGTTTCTTCCTAGCATTGATGATCTTTACAATTTGGCATGTTTTTGCAGTGGCTGGTACCAGTTGTTCCTTTGCATGTTTAGTGCTTCCTTCTCTTGCAGGGCAGTGCTGGTGTGACAAAATCTCTCAGCATTTGCTTGTCTGTAAAGTATTTTACTTCTCCTTCACTTATGAAGCTTAGTTTGGCTGGATATGAAATTCTGGGTTGAAAATTCTTTTCTTTAAGAAGGTTGAATATTGGCCCCCACTCTCTTCTGGCTTGTAGAGTTTCTGCCAAGAGATCAGCTGTTATTCTGATGGACTTCCCTTTGTGGGTAACCCAATCTTTCGGTCTGGGTGCCCTTAACATTTTTTCCTTCATTTCAACTTTGGTGAATCTGACAATTATGTGTCTTGGAGTTGTTCTTCTTAAGGAGTATCTTTGTGGCATTCTCTATTTCCTGAATTTGAATGTTGGCCTGCCTTACTAGGTTGGGGAAGTTCTCCTGGATAATATCCTGCAGAGTGTTTTCCAACTTGGTTCCATTCTCCCCGTCACTTTCAGGTACACCAATCAGATGTAGCTTTGGTCTTTTCACATAGTCCCATATTTCTTGGAGGCTTTGTTTGTTTCTTTTTATTCTTTTTTCTCTAAACTTCTCACCTCATTTCATTCATTTGATCTTCCATCACTGATACCCTTTCTTCCAGTTGATCAAATCGGCTAGTGAAGCTTGTGCATTCGTCACGTAGTTCTCGTGTGATGTTTTTCAGCTCCATCAGGTCCTTTAAGGACTTCTCTGCATTGGTTATTCTAGTTAGCTATTTGTCTAATCTTTTTTCAAGGTTTTTAACTTCTTTGCCATGGGTTCAAACTTCCTCCTTAGCTGGGAGAAGTTTGATCGTCTGAAGCCTTCTTCTCTCAGCTCATCAAAGTCATTCTCCGTCCAGCTTTGTTCCGTTGCTGGTGAGAAGCTGCATTCCTTTGGTGGAGGAGAGGCACTCTGATTTTTAGAGTTTCCAGTTTTTCTGCTCTGTTTTTTTCCCTATCTTTGTGGTTTTATCTACCTTTGATCTTTGATGATGGTGATGTACAGATGGGGTTTTGGTGTGGATGTCCTTTCTGTTAGTTTTCCTTCTAACAGTCAGGATCCTCAGCTGCAGGTCTGTTGGAGTTTGCCGGAGGTCCACTCCAGACGCTGTTTGCCTCGGTATCAGCAGCGGAGGATGCAGAACAGCAAATATTGCTGAACAGCAGATGTTGCTGTCTGATCGTTCCTCTGGAAGTTTTGTTTCAGAGGGGTACCCGGCCGTGTGAGGTGTCAGTCTGCCCCTACTTGGGGGTGCCTCCCAGTTAGGCTACTCGGGGGTCAGGGACCCACTTGAGGAGGCAGTCTGTCCGTTCTGAGATCTCCAACTCTGTGCTGGGAGAACCACTACTCTCTTCAAAGCTGTCAGACAGGGACATTTAAGTCTGCAGAGGTTTCTGCTGCCTTTTGTTCAGCTATGCCCTGCCCCCAGAGGTGGAGTCTACAGAGGCAGGCAGGTCTCCATGAGCTGCAGTGGGCTCCACCCAATTCGAGCTTCCAGGCCGCTTTGTTTACCTACTCAAGCCTCAGCAATGGCGGGCGCCCCTCCCCCAGCCTCGCTACCACCTTGCAGTTCGATCTCAGACTGCTGTGCTAGCAATGAGCGAGGTTCCATGGGCGTAGGACCTTCCGAGCCAGGTGCCGGATATAATCTCCTGGTGTGCCGTTTGCTAAGACTGTTGGAAAAGCGCAGTATTAGGGTGGGAGTGACCCAATTTTCCAGGTGCCTTCTGTCACAGATTTGCTTGGCTAGGAAAGGGAATTCCCTGACCCCTTGTGCCTGCCGGGTGAGTTGATGCCTCACCCTGCTTCGGCTCACACTCAGTGGGCTGCACCCACTGTCCTGCACCCACTGTCTGACAAGCCCCAGTGAGATGAACCTGGTACCTCAGTTGGAAATACAGAAATCATCCGTCTTCTGCGTCGCTCATGCTGGGAGCTGTAGACTGGAGCTGTTTCTATTCGGCCATCTTGGATAAAACCCATAGCTGGTTATTTTTATCCAGGTTGAAAATCTCTTTTAATTGGATTACTTGGTCCATTAACATTTAATGCTAGTTACTGAAATATTTATGGTAAAATGTGTCATCATACTTTCGTTTGTATTTTCTTTTGGATTAATAAATTATTTTTTATTCCATTTTGGCTAGTTTTTAGCATGTTCATATACATTCTCTTATTTTCCTCTTAGGGGTTTCAGTAGATATTACAATATGCATCATTGCCTTATTAAGGTCTACTTGATGTAACCATTTTTTCTTATTTCCTAGACAAAGCTAGAATGTTACAGGAGTTAACTTTATTTAACATCTCCTGTTTTTTATGTCATCATTGTTATATATTTCAATTCTAAAAATACAGTGAACACTACAAGACAAATTGTGGATGTTTTGGTAGTCAATATTCATTTGGATTTACTTACGTATTTGTCCTTTCCATTGCCTTTATTCCTTACTGTACTGCTTTTTTTTCCCCCTAGGATCACTGTTTCTGTTTTTATTTTTACTTAACATCCTTTAATATTTTCTCTATTACCAGTCTGCTGTAATTAAATATTTTAGTATTTATTTATATAAAATTGTATTTATTCTACCTTCATTTTCATGTTGTGTATAGAACTTGCAGTTGACAGTTATTTTCTATCAGCCTTTTAAGAATATTATTGCACTGCCTTCTAGTTTCTGTCATTTTAATTGAGAAATCTGCTGTTAGTCTTATTGGTATCCCTTGGAAAATAATGTAACCCTTTCTCTCTTCTGGCTGCTCTTTGCTGTTTTTTCTGTCTTTGGCCTGCAACAACATACCCAGATATTTTATTTTGTATTCATTTTCTCTCAGTATTTATAGAGCTTCTTAAATCTGTGGATTGATCTTCCATCAGTTTTGGAAAAATTCCAGTCCTTATCTCTTTAAATGTTTCTTTTCTATCTTTTCTGTTTTCTTGTTTTGAGATTCTTATTGCACATTCATTAAACTTTGCGATCATGTCCCTTGGGTCACACCCTTATCTGGTTTTCATTCCTCCTCCTCTCCCCATGCCTCAATCTGGATAGGTTCTACTTAGTTATCTGTTATTTCATTAATCTTCTTTGCTCTGTCTTATCTTCTCTAAAAATCATTACTGAATTTTAAATTTGAGTAATGATGTTTTTCAATTTTAAAATTTCTGTTTCCTTTTTTCTGTCTTCGGGGTTCTAATCCTATAATTCACTATCTCTTTCTCTGTTTTTGGAAATAATAATAATGGTTATTTTAAAGTCCATGTATGATAACTCAGTATCTAGATTCTTTCCAGGCTAGTTTCTATTGTCTGTGTTTTCTTAGGGTTTTTAGTCATTCTGCTGTTTCCCAGGATGCCTGATTTTTTTTTTTTTAGAATGCTGGATATTTTGTATGAAAGATAGTAGAGGCTCTGGACAATATTATCTTCCTCTACAGGGGATTTATTTTATTTTCTGGCAGGCAGAAAGGGTATGAGCAGATTACCTTGCTTTAGCAGAAGCTAGGCTTCTGTTTTTGTAAGTATTGGCTGTATTTCCAGCTTGTACATACTCCTAAAGTGTAACCCCTAATCCTAGGGCAATGCCCATTGACGTTTCAACTCAAAATCTGCCCTGCACCACCACCCTCCCCTGCTTCTCCCTAACCAGCATCCATTATCTTTGGTATCCTTTGACCTCCAAAGTTTATCTCTGCAAATCTAGCTTTTTAGCTTCTTGGCCCATGCTTTCTTCCTGTGTTCTCAGCATTTTGCTTGATATGTATGTACATCGCTGAAGCTCCCAAATCCCTTGGGAGAGAATTGTATGTAGAATTTCAGGCTCACTTCTCAGAAATTCTCTTTTTTCCTCTGAAATCTTAGACCTTCATGTTCTGGATGCTTTGGGATTCTTGAAGTTCATTGCTAAGACAGCTGCAAGTTCCAGGTTGCTGATTTCTATTTGGCCTCAATGCCACGCACAATGACTTGGCAAATGCCTCAAAGGGAAACACACGGGACAATAACACAGGGCTCACCTCAATAGTGTCCTTATCTCTTCATGATCTTGCCTTATCCACTTCTGGCTGCGTTGGTTGCCCTTCAATGGTTTCAAGCAGCCTTATTTTTTTTTTCACCCAGATTTTACAGTTATTATTGGCAGAAGATTTAGTGTGATATAAGCCACTGTCCTAGGCAGAAATAGAAGTTAGGTCACATTCCCTTTATTATCTAAATTAAATATCTCTGAAACCTTATACTGTGAGAATATCTTTTTTCCTGTCCTGAGTCTATTCTCCTATGGTAATTTCTTGTAATACAGGGGTGATTCTACTATTTAAGGAGGCAGGTCTGCTTACCATAATTATAGAGAGATAAAGAAAAACAAAAACCTTCCTCAGATGAGGAATAATGTTGTTTTTGGCTTTGCTAGTTTTTATTTTCAGATGGTTGCTCTTTTTTTTTTTTTTTTTTTTTTTTGAGACGGAGTCTCACTCTGTCACCCAGGCTGGAGTGCCGTGACGCTATCTCAGCTCACTGCAAGCTCCACCTCCTGGGTTCACAACATTCTCCTGCCTCAGCCTCCCGAGTAGCTGGGACTACAGGCACACGCCACCACGCCCGGCTGATTTTTTGTATTTTTAGTAGAGACAGGGTTTCACTGTGTTAGCCAGGATGGTCTCGATCTCCTGACCTTGTGATCTGCCCACCTCGGCCTCCCAAAGTGCTGGAATTACAGGTGTGAGCCACCACGCCTGGCCCAGATGGTTGCTCTTGAAACACAGGTTCTCCAGCTGTGCTGGTGTAATTCATAAACTCTTGCATAAAATCAGCTATGACCTGGGATTATACTACTGCCAAACCCAGTTACCCAGTTTGTTTTCCCATTTGTGCAAACTATTGTTTGAATAGATGGTGTCTCTAGGTGCGAGTCCTAGGTTTCCAAAGCTCTTTAATACATAGATCTCACAATTTAGCTGTACGTATACAGATACACATACACAGGCACACCCTGCCATCCCCGCCACCCCCACACACGTATACTATTGTCTCTCACTTCCCACCTCTCTTGCAATTATTTTCTTAAGGCAAACCACAGTAGCGGGCTAGGTGGACCTGTTATGGAAGGATTTCCATCCTCAACCACACAAAGAACAAAGAAACTCGCTCTTTCAGGCCCAAGACCAACTCTGACCTATTTTGCAATGAATGACATCTTTCTAGAGAAATATTCCAACTCATTACATAACCTATTTAAGTTTGTTGCTTTCCCCCTTATGGGTGAAGCAAACAAGTAAGCTGTTTTACACTGTGCTTCCTCCACTGCCCATCCCACCAACTTAACACTCTATCTTGGACACCTATGTTGAAATATAATATTAGGATGGTGCAAAGTCATTGCGTTTTTTGGCCATTAAAAGTTATGGCGAAATCCGCAATTATGTTTGCACCAATCTGATACATAGGTTTACCGTATTCTTGTGTGACATTTGCACAATATGAAGCAATTGAACTTAGTTCTCATTCTGCCCCTATCCACTTGGAAAAGCAAGTGTTTTTCTGTCTTAGCTCTAGCAATTTGTTTGACCATAAGAAACACATGTCTCTACCACCCAACCCTGTTTGGAAATTTGAAGTTCTAGCGCTGAGAATAAACTCACATGAGAGACATAATGCCATAAAGTGGGGGAAAGTACTGGATTTGAAGTCAAGAGATATTTGGTTGATTTTCCAGGTTTATATAATTACTAGTTAACATACCCAAAGGGTGATCTTGGACTTGAATTACTGAAGACCTGGTTTCACAGTCTGTACAGTGAGGATGGTCTGCTGACCTCATTGCACTTATGTGAGAACCTAATATATAGGTCTGAAATATAAGAGTTGGTAGTAGAAACTGAGAAGTGGGCAAAATAATTATATCAGGCTGGTCTTCATCTGCAGAGCTGTTAATCTGGTAGGCATCAATATGGTTGTTAGGCAGAAGCCCAATTCTTGGAGTTAGAAGGCCTCAGTTCTCGCTATGAAACTAAGTAGCTGGATGATGTTGGTGTCACTCTGAGCTTTTATTTCCTCATCTGTAAATTTTTGATGATAATACCTGCCTCAAAGAGTTGTCATAAAGATCAAAATGACACGCCTGTAATCCCAGCACTTTGGGAGGCCAAGGCGGGCAGATCACGAGGTCAAGAAATAGAGACCATCCTGGCCAAGATGGTGAAACCCCGTCTCTACTAAAAATACAAAAATTAGCTGGGCGTGGTGGTGTGCACTTGTAGTCCCAGCTACTTGGGAGGCTGAGGCAGGAGAATCACTTGAACCAGGGAGGCGGAGGTTGCAGTGAGCTGAGATTGCACCACTGTACTCCAGCCTGGTGACAGAGTGAGACTCCGTCTAAAAAAAAAAAAAAATCAAAATGAAATAGAATCCAAGAAGGTGTTTTATAAACTCTAAAATTACAATGTTACAATGCAGATGAAAGAGATCATCCACAACTCCCCACTTTGTTCATGCCACAGAGAGAATAGGACCAAACTTGGTGAAAGGTCTTATATTTCGTTTTGATACCATGGTATAATTTCACACGAAATCTTACCAGATTTTAAAGAAATACAATAAAATTCCTCATGCTCATAATTTTGCATTAGATTAGAATAATCATTTCAAGAGGCATTTTTCATGTTTGGGGGAAGTCTTGGGGTTCTTATAATGAATGAGATGGTTTCCTGTTTTTTGTTCTCTCACCTCACAAAATATTGACAATTATAGCTATTTCCTGGTATGAAATGATATTGAGAGTATAGACAGACTCTGATAAAGCTGTGTTAGTCATAATAATAGCAACATATCTGGATTCTTATTTTGTGTCAGGCATTGCTCTAAGAACTTTATATGGACTTATTTAATCCCCACAACTGTGTAAAAGGTACTATTGTCCTTTTAAACATGAGAAAACTGAGGCATCAAGAGGTTGAGTTGCCCAAATTCTGACTATTTGATGGTGCTAGAACAAGTGTTTAAAGGCCCATAGATTAATTCAGAGTCTTTGTTTTTACAAACAGGACAATTGAGCTTGATTATACAGAAGCGTACGCAAGGACTATTATAAGGGTGTAGGGTAGATTATACAGAAGCGTACGCAAGGACTATTATAAGGGTGTAGGGTAGCTCATTGAAACCAAGGGGAAGAAAGTAGATAGACCTTGAGAAGAGGAATTAGAAACTGGAAACCCACTAAATCAGTCAGCCAACATGTCTGATTCTCAATCTCTCTCTTATTTCCCTTATTGTCACTTCTTTTGGTAGGCTTACATCCTTCTCTCTCATTCTGTAAACCATCTATCTGAACTTTGATATCTATGAAATACGATATGGCTGTCTCACAATTTTAGGTATTATTGTTACCATTCCAGTAACTCTTAGAGATTTACTTATAGCTACAGTCCCAATTTTAAATATCTGAGAGAGACACCTACTTGGTCTAGTTTGCTGTCTACCCATTGTCAGTCACCCTGAAGGACAGAGATGGGAGTGGAGTCTCACAGTATAAGTATCATTCCTGGAGACCTCATCATACATAGAGGTGGTGTGTGGGGGTAGTGCTGGTCCAAGAGAAGGAAGCAATAGTGCTTTGGCTGGCAGGCACCTCCCTCAACACAAGGTATCCATTCAATGGGATTTTTAGTGGCAACATTTTTTAAATGATTGACTTATTGTGTATAGTTCTGTAAATTTTAATAGATATATAGATTTGTGTAACCCCTACCACAGTTAAGATACAGAGTAGCTTCTCCTCCCCAAAAAATTCTCTTATGCTATCCCTTTGTAATCACATCCCATTCCTCAATTCCCAGCAACCACTGATTTGTTCTTTATATTCATAATTACAATGAAGGCTTTCTTGAGTGATTCCTGGGTCCCCTGTGTCTAGGTACAAGTTCTTGGCCAAGATGAGGCTGAAAATTTTCTTACAGTTTCAGCCTTGGTGTGTATCAACACACTCCTTCATGTGTTCCCCTAATATCAATTCATGAAAATTCATGAAATACAGTCATGACTTAACTATCCCCACCTTTGACATGCTTGAAATGTAGGAAAGGCGGTGTTGCTGGTTATTTCAGTGTTTAGAAATTCATTCATTCAGTCAATATTTATTGCATTGTGAGCCTATTATGTGTTTGATAATGTTCAAGGTGGGGGGAAACAGTATCACAAATGAGATCCCTGTCCTGGAAGCTTACATTATAGAGGATTCACAGTCTAACTTGGAAAAAATATATAACAAACATCAAGTCATGTATGTCACACAGAAACTAAAGTTTCCATGTTACTGAATGGTCTCCTATGGGTTTCCTCTTGGGTCATCTTCCCCAGGGCCTCAGCTCTTTTTTTTTTTTTTGAGATGGAGTTTCACTCTTGTTGCCTAGGCTGGAGTGCGGTGGTGCCATCTCGGCTCACCACAACCTCCGCCTACTGGGTTCAAGGGATTCTCCTGCCTCAGTCTCCTGAGTAGCTGAGATTACAGACATGTGCCACCACGCTCGGCTAATTTTGTATTTTTAGTAGATACAGGGTTTCTCCATGTTGGTCATGATGGTCTCGAACTCCTGACCTCAGGTGATCCTCCTGCCTCAGCCTCCCACAGTGCTAGGATTACAGGGGTGAGCCACTGCTCCTGGTCTCAGTTCTTGGTATTGTGTTTATTCCTTCCAAATTCAAGGTGGGTACTCAACATTTCACTCAGATCCCTGGCTTATGATAAAGAAAAACTGTCCCAAATCTGGTTTGATACAGAAGTTTTTTCATGCTGTAATTCATAACCTCCTACTAGGAAGGAAATTAAGATTTGTGATAAAATGCTTAAGCAGTTTTATATTAAACTTTAATGAGATTATGACCTCTTCTGGGAAACTAGCTACCCAGCTACTTAGCTGACTGTCAGTCAAGGGTCTAATGATCTTCTTAACCAGGCATTCTTTTTACATGTATTCAGTCTCACAGTGATTATCTCATTCTTCTCTTCTCCCAGAAAATGTCCCTTCCAAGGTCAGCAAAGTCTCTTGCCTTTGCCACAAACTTGAAATACAGTGTTGATTCATGCTCATAATTAAATTATCTGATAGAATAGTTAAATTTTTTTTTGAAATCTGCTCATTCTCAGAGCCTTTTATCAAAAAGAAAAGAGATGAGATACAGACTATAGTTATGCGAGTTGTTACCATTGGGAAAAAGTGGTGAAGGATATATGGGATTTCTCTGTATTTCTTACAACTGCATGTGAATCTACAATTAACTCAAAAAATTTTTAAAAAGAAAAGAAATCCCATCTTTGCTTTGTTTTTCTGCATCCGTTTTCTCTGTACTTCCATGGCATTTTTCTTAGCTGCCCAGAGAGACTCTTCCACTTTCCATTAGGGCCCTTCTTCCTGTCGGTCCTCCTCCTCCTTCCTATCTCTGGGATATTCTCTTATATATTGTAACAATGTTATATACTGGTCTCTATACTTGTATTATCCCATTATTAAGCTTTGGAGCCATAAAAGATCAAAGTTATGCTTTGTGCCTTTTTATCTCTTGATATGGTTTGGTTGTGTCCCCACTCAAATCCCATCTTGAATTGTAGCTCCCATAATTCCCATGTGTCACAGGAGGGACCAGTGGGAGGTAACTGAATCACGGGGAGGGGCTTTTCCAGTGCTGTTCTCGTGATAGTGAATAAGTCTCACGAGATCTGATGGTTTTATAAAGGGCAGCTCCCCTGCACATGCTCTCTTGCCTGCCACCATATAAGATGTGCCTTTGTTCCTCCTCCACTTTCCACCGTGATTGTGAGGCCTCCCCAGCCATGTGGAACTGTGAGTTCATTAAACCTCTTTCCTTTATAAATTACCCAGTTTTGGATATGTCTTTATTAGCAAAATGAGAGCAGACTAAAACATCTTTTCCAAACAGGGGGGAAGTGGGGATGGTTAATGGGTATGAAAAAAAGAATAAGATCTAGTATTTGATAGGACAACAGAGTAACTATAATAGTGATTTAATTGTACATTTAAAAATAAAGAGCCTGGCCGAGCACAGTGGCTCATGCCTGTAATCCCAGCACTTCGGGAGGCCGAGGCAGGCAGATCACAAGGTCAAGAGATCGAGACCATCCTGACCAACGTGGTGAAACCCTGTCTCTACAAAAAATACAAAAAAAAAAAAAAATAGCTGGGTGTGGTGGCATGTGCCTCTAGTCCCAGCTACTCAGGAGGCTGAGGCAGAAGAATCGCTCGAACCCGGGAGGCAGAGGTTGCAGTAAGCCAAGATCGCACCACTGTACTCCAGCCTGGGCGACACAGCAAGACTCCATCTCAATAAAAATAAAATTAAAGAACCTAATTGGATTGTTTGTAACACAAATGATAAATGCTTGAGGATGTGATTATTACACATCGTATGCTTGTATCAAAATATCCCCTATACCCCATAAGTATGTACACCTACTATGTAGCCCCCCAAATTAAAAATAAACCCAAAAAAGGAGTTGCTCATGAAATATTAGTTGAATTGAATTAAACTTTTAAATACCAAACACCCGTGATGTCTGTACCTCTAAGCTAACATCTACGGAAGGGGAATCAGGTGGGCCTGGAGCATCCCTTGGTTGCTTTTTGATGAGGAGAGTGGATTAGTGCTTCTCAGTCTTGACCATATATTGAATTCCCTTGGTGGCTTTTAAGAAATACCAATTTCAGCTGGGAGTGGTGGCTCACACCCGTAATCCCAGCACTTTGGGAGGCCAAGGTGGGTGGATCATGAGGTCAAGAGATTGAGACCATCCTGGCCAACCTGGTGAAACCCTGTCTCTACTAAAAATACAAAAATTAGTTGGGTGTAGTGGCGGGTGCCTGTAGTCCCAGCTACTCGGGAGGCTGAGGCAGGAGAATCGCTTGAACGTGGGAGGTGGAGGTTGCAGTAAGCTGAGATCACGCCGCTGCATTCTAGCCTGGCAACAGAGTGAATCACGGTCTCAAAAAAAAAAAAAAAAAAAAGAAATACCAGTGTCCAGGCCCCACCCCTAGCAGTTCTAATTTAATCCATTGAAGGTGGGGCACAGGCATTAGTATTTTTATAAATTCTCTGGTTTAGTCTAGTTTGCAGGCAGGTTTGGGAACCACTGGTCTAGAACGATAATTTCCAAAATTGTTTTTCTTTTTCTTCCCTATATGCTTGAGTGAGAAAACACACTTCCAATCACTAAAGGTGACTGGCCACTGTAAGGCTTTTCATCCAGCAGTAGCGGGTGGGAGTAGCTAAGAAACAGGTGGGTAGTTTGAAAAAAA
This sequence comes from Pongo pygmaeus, assembly GCF_028885625.2. Lineage (NCBI taxonomy): Eukaryota > Metazoa > Chordata > Mammalia > Primates > Hominidae > Pongo > Pongo pygmaeus. Next base: position 19,079,278 of record NC_072391.2, read on the forward strand.
ACTCCCTAGGGATTCCAATATATCCTTCTAGGAAGGTACTCGTTTACTTCCTGACCACGTCCCCTACTACTGTGAGCGTTTCTGAAACACTTATTTATTCCACAAGTACTGACCTATCTCTTCTCTTTACAATGGGCACCACTGTATAAGGTTAGGAGCACAGACTCTGATGTCAGTGTATGGGTTCGAATCCTGTCTCTACCACTTAGTAGCAGAGTCAGCCTGTTACTGCAGTTCCCTATGCCTCAGTTTTCTCATTTGTAAACTGTAACAGTAATAAAATCCATCTGTAGGATTCTTGTGAGAATTCAATGACAATTCACAGAAGGCTTTTAGACTATAATGGACTTATCACGATTATGTAATATATGTAAACTGTTATCTTTCTTCTTTTTCTTTTTCCTCTTCTTCCTCTTCAGCATCTTTCTCCTTCCTCTCTTCATTATTATTATTATTATTCTAGGCATCATGCTAAGTGCTGTAGCATTGAGTCAGACAGACTAAACTCTTGCCCTCATGGAGTCCACTGGGGAAGCAGGTGTTAAATGAGTAACAGCACACAGCATCATTTCATGTCAATATCCTATAATCTTTGTACCAAATGATGGCATGAAAAGTTTAATTCTCCAAGTGCCACCTTATACAACCCATTGTCATCCTTGCAGGGATTGTGAGAAAAACATCCTACATGAGACAGTTGGTTTCCATGGGACTTGAAAATTTGCAGGTTGGTAGCATTCCATTGTATTTCTCCAAAGGAGACATTCAGACATTCAGCCTTTCCCAGTCTGAGCTGGGCCAGCTTAACCAAACACCCAGCTGAACTCCCGTCTGTAACTGCAAGCTGGAGGCCATGCTGCTGTGTCTACTTTCTATCATTAGCCCAGCATAGCATGCTGTACCATTAAACCACTGCACTTCCTCCCCAGCAAAGTCCCTTGGAATGCTGGGGCATGATCCGTTGGCACATAAATTGAAGTTGCTGTTCCTTTGTCATGAGGCGAAGGGTGGGAACATTTGGGATGCTGTGGAACCGACATCCAGCCTGTTGCATTCTTCATAAGCATGGCACAGTGTTAAATTTTTCAGAGCGCTGTGCCTCTGTGCAGTCAACTTGGATTTCTCTATCTGAATTTATTGAGAGTGTAGAATCACAGAAGGTGATTAACATAAATTTCAACCTCTATTTCTGCCTGTTGTTGCCTCATAAGTTGAATGGAAACTTGTTTTTTTTTTAATACCCACTCAAACTGCTTGGTTTTGAATCCCAACTGTGCTATTTGCTGGGGTGGCCCTGGCTCTGCGAATCTCAATTTTCTTATCTGTAAAATGACCATAATGATAGCATCTATTGCAGAGGTTGTTTGTAGGACTAACTGAATTAATTAATATAAGTACTTTTTTTTTTGAGATGGAGTCTTGCTCTCTCTCCCAGGCTAGAGTGCAGTGTTATGATCTCAGCTCACTGCAACCTCCGTTTCCCAGGTTCAAGCAATTCTCCTGCCTCAGCCTCTCAAGTAGCTGGGATTACAGTTGCGCGCCACCACACACAGCTAAGTTTTGTATTTTTTTTTAGTAGAGATGGGGTTTCATCATGTTGGCCAGGCTGGTCTCAAACGCCTGACCTCCTGATCTGCCCACCTCGGCCTCCAAAGTGCTAGGATTACAGGTGTAAGCCACCACCCCTGGCCCAGAGTGATTTTTCAAAAATGCTAAACTACTGCCAGGCCACTCGCTTAGGGTCCCTCTATGGCTCCCCATTGTTCTTAGGCCAGAGCCAAGTCCTGACCATGGCCCTGCATGCATGTTCCAGCACTGTGTTGTGCTCCAGGCAACAGTGTAGCATGTGCAAAGGCTTCTAACAACCTTTCCAGCACCTTCATTCGCTTCTCCCCTTCTCTCCCAGCTCCAACCACACCAGGTTACACTGTTGCTCCTGACTTAGAGCCTTGGCATATGCCATAGTGTTTGCCTGGAACACATTTTCATTCTCCACCCCACTTGTTAACTGGTTCTCATCTGTTAGTGTTTAGCTTAAATGCTACTTCCTCAAGAAAACCTCTGATTGTCAGGATTAGAGTGAGTTCCCCTGATACTCACATGCAAAGTGCCCTGTAGTTATCCTTTGAAGCGTTTGTCATGGTTGTAATTGAGTATCTAACTGCATCATGCTATGTTTGATCTCCTTCACCAGCATAGAAACCTTACAAAACCAGACACTATGTCTTTCTTATTCTTCACATGTTAATTTCCAGCCCCTTGTGCAGGGTGTTAGATAAATATTTGTTGAATGAATACATAAACTTCATGGGCAGATTTAATTTTTCTCCCCTACAAGAGGCTGTGATCTAATTGGTAAGTTGTATTCTCTTAAAGCAGGATTCCAAAAGTACCCACTATTTAAGCAGGCTTAATCCCATTACCATATATATTTTGGGGGAAATCCCATTAAATCAGGCCATGCATCTTAGTCACTAAATGTGCTCGTCATTACCCAGTTCTGAAAAACAGACTTGTGTGCAATGGCCATTCCAGCTGAGTCCCTGCTTCAGGCAAGCATCTCCAATACGATTATCTTGCTTTAATATGTACGCAAAATCTGCCTCTAACAAATTGCTTTAATAATCACCATCTCCAGCAGAACAAACCTGTAAAGGAGGCATTGCATTTTTCCTTGGCTAGAGACATAAAATAGATGAATGCCGTGATTGGAAGAGGTAGAAATTGGGTGACACTGGCTGTCCTTTCTTTCCAGAGTTTGCCTTGGTTGAATCCTTTCCTCTTTTTAGGTGACAAAACTCATTTCTTTTGTATCCCATTTCTTGGAACACCTGGTAGTAGCCTTGGTCTCCAAAATACATAGGCACAGTGAGCTCATTTATCTTCCCTTCTAACTCTCCCCCTCACCATTGTTGCAGTCACACTTCGGTGCTCTGACTGCCAAGAGCAGATTCATCAATGACTGTAAGTAGGGGTGCTAATGTCCACATCATTCACTCCATTGTGATGGTTGAAAAATGCCATTAGCTTGGGAGTCATCATTCTGGGTGGATGCTCAGTGGAACCAACTCATGATTCTTTGTCATTTCTGGTCAAATTTCAGAAGAGAGGCTTCGAGTGGACCTGGTGGGATAAAAACAGACAGATCTGGAAAGTTGAATGGCAGAACCCCTCAACACTTGTAAAACTCAGGAATAAGAAAGGGAGACCGAAGAAAAAAAATAGCAAGCAATATGTATTTTTAAATCCTGATAGTTAGAGGACTGTGGTGCCATAAAGTACTGGAATACCTATCCTTCAAAGAGAGCACCAGGAGTAGAGATAATGCCAGCTTTGTTCAACCTCAGTCACATCTAGAAAGTTTGCTCGTCTTGGCCACTGGAGTTTTGCAAATGAACTGGGAATGTGCCTTCTTAGAGGGAGGCAGGGATATTTACTCTTCTTATTTTTCTTCTGATATTTACTCTTCTTATTGAGGATTAAACAGTTACAAAAATAACATATTTAAGGAACACTTATTAGACATCATGAACTAAGTGCATTTTACATCATTATCACATGCAGTTCTCAAATCGGTCCCATGAGGTAGGCTTTATTATCAACTGCATTTTACAGAAAAGGAGTCTAAGGCTCAGACTGGTTCAGGACCTTTTCCATGGACACCTTCTAGTGAGTGGGAGTGGCAAATTTTTGATCCATATATGAGGAGCCTTAAATCCATGCTGTTAAGAACTGTTTCTTGCCTTTACTTAGGAAAGGATTATAAAGATGCCAACTAATAAATCAATCTCATCTATTCAGGGAAGGACCATGTTTTGACCTCCACAATCCCCTTTCTCTAAAGAAAGCTACAGCTGGGAGATAAAAGAACCTCCTTCCCTAGAGTAATATCCTGTTCTCTATTAGCTAAAAGAATGGAGCCAGAGGGATGGTACCCAGAGCTAAAAACCTCTTCACTTCCTCGTGAACTGCAGAACTTGTTAAATCACAAGCTGAGGGTAGCTTTCTCTCTCTGGAATTCAAGGTTGGGTTCATGAGCTATAGAAACAAATAAAAGTCAACAGCTTCTCTTATGGAACTGATTATTGGAAGGTTTTTTTTTTCTTGCTTAACACTGTTGGATATAATGCAAAACTCTAAAAGTTTTTTTTTTTATTATTATTATACTTTAAGTTTTAGGGTACATGTGCACCATGTGCAGGTTAGTTACATATGTATACATGTGCCATGCTGGTGTGCTGCACCCATTAACTCGTCATTTAGCATTAGGTATATCTCCTAATGCTATCCCTCCCCCCTACCCCTACCCCACAACAGTCCCCAGAGTGTTTATCTCAGTAAATATAAACTGGCTCTTTCCATCTAAGGGGATTCATTTAAAAAATACTATAGAGCTGAGTCTGCATGGTCCTAGACCCTCTGATGGCAAAGTCACCATTAGCAAAAACTGCTGGGAGAAAAGGAAGCCTGGACTGTGTTTTATGTTAAATTAGTCACCAGAGGGACTGTGTATGAAATTCAAGCCAAGTGCGTTGTAGAGCTAAATAATTCAAATATGTACACCCTTAATGAAAATCAGTTTTCTTGACTTGGGCTTCCTTCACAGAATGGAAACAGAAAACATAATTTTTAAAAAGTATTTGCTATTCTTTAATCACTAGACAATTCACTTAAGCATAAAGCCTTTAGGAGTTGCAAAGGGAAAATACTGGTCTCTTATGAGTAGCAATGCCTTGCACATGGTCTGAAATAACATCAATGTGGGTGATAGATAACTGCCTAATGCATAAAGAGAACTTATTGGTTCACACACTGAAATAGTCAAGGGCTAGACTGAGTTCCCAGTGTAATGTGATTCTGGGCTGAAGTGAAGTAATCAGACCCAATCTCTCTCCATCTCTCTTCTCTGTTTTTCTCTGTGTTGGCTCTAATAAGTCTGCCAGAAAAGACAACTATATGATCTTGCGGTATGCTTTTCAAAGTCCTGAGATCGCAACCCATTGGTCCTAATTGTACCATGTTCCCAGACCTGAACTAATAGTAGCCAGATAGACATGATGGCCAGGCTTATACCACATGCCCATTGCTGGAGCTATATTCTCTGAAGACTATGGACAGAGTGAGAAGGAGAGAGTGTATTCCTGGAAAAAAATAAAGTACTATTTCCAGAAGAGAGGAAATGAATACTAGGTGGTAAAAATGAATAAAACAGCAACAAAAGCAAAAAAGTCCATTTGAACAGGGTAAGAGAGGGCTATGCTTACAAATAATGGGACGTTTGGATCTGAAGAGACCATCCAGGAATTTTGGCCTCCACCCAGGAATGTCTCATGTATGTAGACAGGGAATCCTGAAGAATTCACATATGAAAATCTATTAGAACTAATCAGTGAGTTCAGCAAGGTTGCAGGATATAAGAACAATATACAAAAACCAACTGTGTTTGCATATACTAGCAATGAACAATCCAAAAGGAAAGGAAGAAAACAATTCCATTTACAAAAGCATCAAAAAGAATAAAAAAAACTCAGGGTTAAATTTAATAAGGGAAGTACAAAATGTATACAGCGAAAACTACAAAACATCATTGAAACAAAAGAGACCTAAATAAATAGAAATATATCTCATGTTCAAGGACTGGGAGACTTAATACTAAGATGACAATATTTCCTAACTGATCTACATGTTCTGAGTAATCCTAAAATCCCAGCAGAATTTGACAAACTCCTCCTAAAATTGATAGGAAGGTGCAAGGGACCCAGAATAGCCAAAAAAGTTCTTGAGGAAAAAAGACACGGAAGACTCATGCTTCCTCATTTTAAAATTTACTACAAAGCTACAGTAATCAAGGCAGTGTGATATTGGCATAAGGACAGATATATAGATCCATGGAAGAAAACTGAGAGTCTAGAAATTAACCCTTACATTTTCTACAAGGGTACCAAGATAATTCAAAGAAAAAAAAAGAAGTATTTTCAACAAATGGTGCTGGGACAACTGGATAGATTCCTCCCTAACAATATGTGCAAAAACTAACTCAAAATAAATTATAGACCTAAACCTAAGAGTTAAATTACAAAACTCTTAGAAGAAAATATGGGAATAAATCTTCAGGGCCTTGGATAAGGCAATAGTTTTTTAGATATGACAGCAAAAGTATGAACAACAACAAAAATCCAGATGAATTTGACTTAATTAAAATTAAAAATGTATATGTTTCAAAGTTAAACTATCAAGAAAGTTAAAAGACAGCTCACAAGATGGAAGAATATATTTGCAAGTAATATACCTGATAAGGGATTTGTGTCTGGAATTAAAAACTCCTATAACTCAACAGTAAAAGACAAATAACCCAATTGAAAATGGGAAAATAATTTGAATAGACATTTCTCCAAAGAAGATATACAAATGGCCAGTAAGCACATGAAAAGATGCTCAATATCTTAAGTCATTGGGGAAATGCAATTCAAAATCACAATAAGATACCACTTCATACCTGCCAGGATGGCTATAATAAACAAGACAGTGTTGGAAAATGATAATGTGGGAAAGGATGTGGGAAACTTAGAACCCACATTGCTGGTGAGAACATAAAATGATGCAGATATTGTAAAAAGCACTTTGGCAGTTCCTTAAAAGTTAAACATAGAGTTACCATATAACCCAGAAATTCCACTCATAGATATATACTCACAAAAATTGAAAACATATGTCCATGTAAAAACTTGTACATGAATGTTCATGGCACATTACCCATGGTAGCAAAAAAAAGTGGAAGCAACTCGAGTGTTTATCCATTGATGAATAAATAAACAAAATGTGGTGTATCCATACATTGGAATATTACTTAGCCCCAAAAAGGATTTAAGTACTGATTCATGCTACAGCATATATGGACCTTGAAAGCATTATGCTAAGTAAAAGAAGCCAGACACAAAAAAAGAAGCAGCCAGACACAGATATTTCATATAAATGGAATCATGTGAAATATTCAGAATACGAACTCTGTAGAGACAAAAAACAGATTAGTGCTTGCCAGAAGTGGGGTTAGGAGAATGGGAAGTAACTGCTAATGGACACAGGGTTTCTTCGAGGGGTGATGACCACATTCTGGAATTAGATATTGGGGATGATGACATAATTCTGTGACTATAGTAAAAACCATTGAATTGCATACTTTAAAAGAATGAGAGCCGGGCGCTGTGGCTCATGCCTGTAATCCCAGCACTTTGGGAGGCCAAGGCAGGTGGATTACCTGAGGTCAGGAGTTCGAGACCAGTCTAGCCAACATGGTGAAACCCCATCTCTACTAAAAATACAAAACTTAGTTGGGCATAGTGGCAGGTGCCTGTAGTCCCAGCTATGAGTGGGAGGCTGAGGCTGGAGATTTGCTTGAACCCAGGAGTCGGAGGTTGCAGTGAGCCAAGATCGTGTGCCATTGCACTCCAGGCTGGGAAACAAGGGCAAAACTCTGTCTCAAACAAAACAAAAAAATCCACAATTGTTTAATATGTGAATTAAAGTTTAATAAAGCTGTTATTAAAAAAAGGCATATTTAGAGGAGAATCTGATTAGTTCAGTGCTGATGAAAACAATATGTTAAGTTAAAACAAGATGCACAGACAGAGCTTGGAGTCAAATCCTGTCTCTGTTTCTGAGGCTCAATTACATCATCTGCAAAATGGGAGGAGGAAGGGTAAATATCAATACCCATAGAGTAGTTGTGATGATTAAATGAGATAATGTATATATAGTTCCCAGAACATAACAAATGACTCAAAAATTGAATCTAACAATAAAGCAAGGCAGGATTCATAACTTTGAAAAAGAAAGGTTCACCGATTTTAGAAACATGATTTGGGGAGACACTGAATGTTTTGGGTGATAGGTGGCTCCTGGCCTTGAGTACGTTACAGTGGACAGAGCTGAGGGAGCAGCAGGTTCCTCCTGCTGATCCCCAGCCCCTGTTTCTCTGGGTTTGTCTGCAGTCAAAGCCATAATAGGGTCAACAGGAAGGAAGGACAAATTCCTTGAGCATTGTAGGGGAATCTGGTTACTGGTTATAGGGCTGAGTCCAAAAAGTGAATCCACAGCCGCGGGTCTGTCTTCCTGTCCTTTCTTCTCAGGGGTCTCTCTCACTTCACAGCAAAGATGGCTTCCTTGCACAGCTCATCGGGGGAAAATCAGAGACTTCACATTCCCTGGATCCTATGCACTACTCAGCCCAGACACAGCTTAGACCTGGAACTGTGTGGACTCTGCAGAGATGAGGAAGTTTAGGCAAGTGCAAGGTCAAAAAAGGCAAAGGAGAAGAAAGGCCATCTAGTCTGGATGGTTCCACCCCCAAGCCCATATCTGTACACTGATATTGACTTGACATTTACTATAATTCTCTTACTGATTAATTTAATGGTAACTTTTGGGGGAGGGCATGGTGTAGAAAGAGAGATACTATTAAATATGAGCAATTTTATTTTACTCATCAAAAATAGCTTCAGTTTGTCTTTAAAACTGAATTCTTTTCTTTTTTTTTTCTTTTTTCTTTTTTTTTTGAGACAGGGTCTTGCTCTGTAGCCCTGGCTGGAGTGCAGTGGTGCCATCATAGCTCACTGCAGCCTGGAACTCTGGAGCTCAAGCAATCCTCCTGCCTCAGCCTTCTGAGTAGCTAGGACTACAGGTGCATGCCACAACACTCGGCTATTTTGAAAATTTTTTGTAGAGGCAGGGTCTTGCTCTGTTGCCCAGGCTGGTCTCAAATTCCTGGCCTTGACCAGGTGTGGTGGCTCACACCTGTAATCCCAGCACTTGGGAGGCCAAGGCGGGTGGATCACCTGAGGTCAGGAGTTCAAGACCAGCCTGACCAACATGGTGAAACCTCATCTCTACTAAATACAAAAAAAATTAGCCAGGTGTGGTGGTGCATGCCTGTAATCCCAGCTACTTGGGAGGCTGAGGCAGGAGAATTGCTTGAACCTGGGAGGCGGAGGTTGCAGTGAGCCAAGATTTCACCACTATACTCTAGCCTGCGTGAAAGAGTGAGACTCTGTCTCAAAAAAAAAAAAAAAAAAAAAAAAATTGCTGGCCTCAAGCAGTTCTCCTGCCTCAGCCTCCCAAAGTGCCGAGATTACAGGCGTGAACCAAACACCTGGCCTTGACTCTGTTTTTTTTTTTTCTCTCTCTCTCTCAAAGTCACAATTCTGAGTCAAGGCTCTTCTGAATGGCGTTGGGCTGCAGACGTTCCTGCAGAGTCATTTCGATGAGCTGCTCTTTATCATGACTCATGCTCCTTGACCTCTCTCGTGTTCTTAGCATGGATAATATAATTTTGAGTCAAATGAAAGAATATTGGGTTTTCATCTGCAGTTTCTACTCAATGAAACTCTCAATCCTTTAATTGAATTAGATGCCACAGAAGTTAAAGGGCTTCTCTGAAAAGTCACCGGAAGCCTCATGATGAATAGATGTGCAGCCCCATACTAGTCCTTCATGGCCCGTGAATCAATTAACACCAATCTCTCCTGGCTTAAAAAATTTCATGATTTATTAGGCTGTGATATTTGGTGATGTTAGCTCATGCTCTGCAAGTGACAAGGTAAAACTTACCTTCTTTGCATTTCTCTGTGGCTTCTCTTGTGGTCTTTTGACTTTTTTGTTTTGCTACTTAGGGTGTAAACATTCTTTTTACATATAGGAGATGCATCCTTTGTTCATCTAGTAGCAAGTACTTTCTTGATTGACAGAAGCCAAAGAGAGCAAATATTCCTTTTTTGCTACCTCCTGGCACCTGGAGGGTAGTTACATAATGTAGGCTTGGTCAATTGGAAGCTCATGCCTAGGACTTTGCATCTTGAGGATTTAGTCATGAAAGCATCAAGCATCTGGTGGCACTGGTGGTGTTGAGAGCCCAGCAGGCTCTGAGCGTCCCGTAGTGGCTTTGTCAGTGATCGCACCCTTGACAGTATGATCCTGCAAAGTGGCCTTGGCCGGGCATTGCGTGGCTAAACCTCTCTGGGTTTTGCTTATTTTCTAAGTCTAGGTTCACTGAAAAATCATTGCTATGAAGCAGATTGATAAATAGGAGAAAAGGCATACAAATATACTTAATGTGTATATATAGGAGCCCTAAGAATGAAGACCCAAAGAGTCAAGGGAAATTGTCAATTTTTATGCTTATGTCCAACCAAGTATGGACACCCATGTAGAAATAGGATGGGACGAAAAGGGTCTGATCAAATGCTAACAGACGGAGTGGGGAAACCTGGCACAGCCTGTCTGCCTGGATTCTTCGTGGTATCTCTGAGCATGTATTCCTTCCTCTGCATGTGGGGCAGGGTCCTCTCTGGAAGTAGGGGGGTCCTGTGACCCACAGTCAAACAAGGTAGGTGAGGTAATTTGTTTATGGCCAGTTGTTTTTTTTTTTTAGACAGAGTCACACTCCATCGCTCAGGCTAGAGGGTAGTGGTGCGATCTCGGCTCACTGCAACCTCCTTCTCCTGGGTTTAAGCAATTTCTCCTGCCTCAGCCTCCTGAGTAGTTGGGATTACAGGCGCACGCCACCATGCCTGGCTTTTTTTTTTTTTTTTTTTTTTTTTTTTTTTTGTATTTTTAGTAGAGATGGGATTTCACCATGTTGGCCAGGCTAGTCTCCAACTCCTGACTTCATATGTTCAACCCGTCTTAACCTCCCAAGTGCTGGGATTACAGGCGTGAGCCAGTGCACCCAGCATGGCCAGCTTTTACACAGAATATTTTTAGGTTTTATGGTTGGCTTTGGGGAAAAGGGATTCTAGTTTCTTTGACCCCCCCCCCCTTGGGGAAGAGGGATTCTGGTTAGCCTTGGGGGAGAATGAGACAGAGAGACAGGAGGGCAGGAGAAGGTCAGAGAAAATGCAGGATGCTTCTGAGGCCTTCATGTTGGGGTAATGTTTTTCTGAGCACCAATCATGATTGCCTGCTTTGCTGTTAATATCCATGAGCTTCTCATGATCTTTTGCTACCTAAGTAGGCCAGAGTTGATTTCTATTTGCTTTAAGAGTGTGTGAGATTTGTCTTGATCAGGTATGGAAGGAAACACAGACGTGGAAGTTTTTACTGACAGTTCTCTAGAAATAGGAGGCACTCCATGCCACACGGGGCTTTAAGGGGAAGCTCCAGGGTTGGGCAGGATGTAGAGGGAGAGAGGGAAGAACATGGGCAAGAGACTTGACTGTGATTTCTGCTGGAAGAAATGAGTTAGACAGGATAAGCTGCTTTAGGACTGGCTAGTTTGCATAATTTCAGCAAACCTTGGGGTGTAGGGGCTGTCTCTAGTTGTATGGTGCCCAGCCCTGAGGTAATATGGGCAGATGGACGGTGGGCCAGAGTGTGAGAGTCCCATTAAGGAGACAGCTGGGGATATGGGCTCAGGTTGGTTGGTTTGCATATGAAAAGCATGCTCACAGGTGAGTCATTTACTATTTCTAAGCATTGGCTCTCCCTGAAAGGGCCTATCCTTCTGAGGTCAGCAAGGCCCTAAGATGTGAAAGCATCAAATACAGAAACCAGAAAATGTGGTTATTACACTATTGTTTACATCTGAGAACCCTGACTGTACAACTTTGATTTTAAAGAGTTCTGGGCTGGGTGCAGTGACTCACGCCTGTAATCCCAGCACTTTGGGAGGCCAAGGTGGAGGGATCACTTGAGGCCAGAAGTTTGAGATCAGCCTGGGAAACACAGCAAGAGCCTGTCTGGTTAACCGGTTAAATCTGGTTAACTCTCTTTAAGATTTACCCATGGGTATAAGTGGTAACAGCCTGATTCACCCATTCTGAGGTTCTTCTTTTGCTTTTCACCTAATTATTTTAGCTGCTATTGATGACCATTTCCTGGACCCATTTTTTTTTATGGGTACAAAGTCGTGATAGTATAACCCTATCATTTGATTAGTAGCTGAGATTTTTCTAAAAGAAGAACTCTGCACTATCAACTCTTTGATTACCTCAAAGTAGAGTTTATATAGGAAAATCAGGTTAAACTTTTTTTTTTTTTTTTTTGAGATGGAGTCTCGCTCTGTCACCCAGACTGGAATGCAGTGGCAAGATCTCAGCTCACTGCAAGCTCCGCCTCCCAGGTTCACACCATTCTCCTGCCTCAGCTTCCCAGCAGCTGGGACTACAGGCGCCCACCACCACACCTGGCTATTTTTTGTATTTTTAGTAGAGACAGGGTTTCACTGTGTTAGCCAGGATGGTCTCGATCTCCTGACCTCGTGATCCGCCCGCCTTGGCCTCCCAAATTGCTGGGATTACAGGCGTGAGCCACCGCACCTGGCCTTTTTTTGTATTTTTAGTAGAGACAGGGTTAGGTAGAGACAGGGTTTCGCCATGTTGACCAGACTGGTCTTGGACTCCTGTCATCAGGTGATCTGCCTGCCTCAGCCTCCCAAAGTGCTAGGATTACAGGTGTGAGCCACTACACCCCGCACGTTAAACTTTTTATGTTTTCCCTTTATCATCAGTTTTCAGAAAAATAAGTTGGTATCCTAACACCTCCACAGATGACCATTGAGGTTTCTTTTTTTTGTAAAGTGTTAGTTTGAACTCATTAATTTTTAACATATTTAGTTGTTTACATTTATTGCATATATTCTTTTTGAAGCTAATATTAAGCAACCTTGGACTAGTAGAAATATCTTCTTGGGAACCTCTCTTGAATTCTTTTGATGTGACCCCAGTGATCTTTGATAATCCTCTTGCCTTCTGGTACAATAAGATGTTCTGGGCACACCTTTTGTATTTCCTGCCCCAGACCAGGAATTGACTACTTGAATCCAAGGATCCCTAGTTCCTTTAAGTGGCAAATAGTATTTAGAAACTGCAGTCTGGGCTATGTCATTGTTTCTATTAAAAGTAATGGTGGGTGGGCCCAGTGGCTCACACCTGTAATCTCAGCACTTTGGGAGGCTGAGGCGGGTGGATCACCTGAGGTCAGGAGTTCGAGACCAGCCTGGCCAAAATAGTGAAACCCTGTGTCTACTAAAAATACACAAATTAGCCAGGCATGGTGGCACGTGCCTGTAATCCCAGCTACTCAGGAGGCCAAGGCAGGAGAATCGCTGGAACCCAGGAGGCAAAGTTTGGAGTGAGCTGAGATCGTGCTAGTGTACTCCAGCCTGGGTGGCAAGAGCAAAACTCCATCTCAAAAATAAATAAATAAATAAAGTAATAGCAAAAACTGCAGTTACTTTTGCACCCACCTAATAGGTCTTTTAAATTGACTAAGGTAGGAAATGAACTTTTTCTTTTTTTTTGAAAGAGAGAATGCATCAGGTATTCATGTTGATACCTTCAACTCACATTTTAGGTCAAAAGGTTTATACTGAAGTTTTCTGATTCTACACTTGGGTCTTGCTTCCTAATGACAAAATCCTTGGCCCAAGTAGCATCAATGTAATTACTTACTTCTTTATCCTACCACATTCGTACAACAGTTCCAGAATAACAGCAGCAATATCACAACTAACAATATGTTAACTGAAAATAACTTGCACTTTCTTTAGTTATTTTTAACCTTAAGCTGTACCCTGCAGGGAGATACAGGCAAATTAGTGTATTTTAAAGTAGTGTAACATAATTTCTCACTGTTAAGCCACGAACTTGACATAGTTTAGTTATTTTACTTCATTTGGCTTTACGTTTGAAGGAATTGTTTTAGATTGTTTTATATAATTTGATTTTATAATTTTGTAGAATATTTACATGCTTAAAAAGTAAAATCTTTGGAACAGATTATATTCAGAGAAATGTAGTTTATATCCACCTCCCCTTCACATATTTCATACCATTTGTATTAGGTAACTTCTTTTTTAGTTTTTGTGCATTCTATTATTGTTTATATACACATACACACAAAACTGAATATCTCTTCATATCTGCTTCATTTGTTAGGGAAAAAGTAGCATGCTATATCCATTATTTTGCACCTTATTTTTACTTTATATATCCTGGAGATCACATCTTAGTGATATATAGAGGTACAGGTAATTCTCATTATTCATAGTAGTTTTGTTCTGTAAGGTATCCATGAATACTAGATTAGTAAATCCTGAATTATTGCTCCTAGGGAAAATACATAGTTAGGTTCCTGTGAGCCTTGTGTGACATTTTCACCAACCGATCAACATATAACCTTGTTTTATGTGTGTTTCTGTCTAAAGACACCTGATTTAATATATAATGTTAATTCATTAAGAGTGAACTAAGGGACTATAACTCATGCCTGAACAAAGCTTATATAACATATTTTTTCTCCATAAGGTACTTCACACACAACTTTTTTTTTTTTTTTTTTTTTTTTTTTTTTTTTTTTTTTTGGAGACAGAGTCTCACAGTTTTTCCCCAGGCTGGAGTGCAGTGGCATGATCTCAGCTCACCGCAACCTCTGCCTCCCGGCTTCAAGCAATTCTCCTGCCTCAGCCTGCTGAGTAGCTGGGATTACAGGTAGCCTCCCGAGTAGCTGGGATTACAGGCATGTGCCACCATGCCTGGCTAATTTTGTATTTTTAGTAGAGATGGGGTTTCTCCATGTTGGTCAGGCTGGTCTCCAACTCCCGACCTCAGATGATCCACCCGCCTCGGCCTCCCAAAGTCCTGGGATTACAGGGTTGAGCCACTGCACTCAGCCCCTTCACAGCCTTCTCGTGCTTACAAACATTGGACAGCACTTCAGTACTTCACTTGGGGGCCATTTGAGACAGTTAAATCACCATCAAAAAGCACAAAATGCAAACAATGTGGCAGTCCATAGACTGTGTAAAGGATATTTACATTTATAATATGAGAGATTAAGTAAGAAGACAGACTGTCACCTTGTGTGACCTCACCGGGAAATGTGCACATAAGTAGCTCAAATTTTTGCCATTCTGTCTGTGCACATGCCTGTCCACAATTGACTGTGAAAGTGTCTTCAGTATTGAATTTAGAGTTGCAAATAAATTTTAGCTAGTATGTGAATTTGCAACTGTAGAATCCACCAATAACAAGGATTGATTGTATTCCTCATTTCTTTTTTTATATTTGCACAGTACTCCATTGTGTGGATGTACCATAGTTTATTATACCAGTCTAATGTGGTGGCTTATGCCTGTACCCAGCACTTTGGGAGGCCGAGGTGGGTGGATCACTTGAGGCTAGGAGTTTGAGACCAGCAGGGCCAACATGGTGAAACCCCATCTCTTCAAGAAAAAAAAAAAAAAACTACAAAAATTAGCCAGGTGTGGTGGCAGTAATTCCAGCTACCCGAGAGGCTGAGGTACAAGAATCACTTGAACCTAGGAGGTACGGTGAGACGAGATCACACCACTGCACTCCAACCTGGGCTACAGAGCAAGACACTGTCTAAATAAATAAATAAGGTCCACTGATGGAAATTTAGGTATTCTCCCGTCCTTTGCAAATATTACAAATAGTACTACAATGACTAGGCTTGTGCATTTGCGTGTTCATGTTTTTGACAGCTTCTCCTTGGAATAGAGTTCTTAATGTGGAAATCCTGAGTCAAAGGATCAATACATACATAGTTTTTTTTGGTAAGCATTGCCAGTTTTCTCTTCATAAGGATTGTACCATTTTTGCATTCACACCAGGATGGATGAATGTGTTTCCCCACAGCTTCACCAACAGAATACATTGTTCAGCTTGTGAATATTTGCCGATCTAATAGGTAGTAAATGGTTATCATGGTGTCATTTTAATTGGTATCCCTTTTATTCTCAGTGATGTTGAGCCTGTATGCATAGTGCCATGGGGCATTTAAATTTATTTTCTGCAAATTTTTGGTTCACCTATCTTGTGGGAGGCAGCTTCTTATTGGCAGGGAAGATAAGAAGGAATGAATGTACAATACTGCCAGCACAGGATTCCCCAGTCAGTAGGCAGAGAGATGAAGAACACAAGCAGTGGGTAGGTCCCTGGGACCATACACGTGGCAGTTTTCAAGCAGAAAACATAGTCATATCCAGAAGACAAGCTTCCTATCACAGGGAGGAGGAATGGTGTGAAAGAAGGCACTGGACTCCCAGCCAGTGCTCTGGAGCTTAAAGCATGCTTACAGTTGTGAGGGAGGAGTATGGCAATGAAGGTTAGAGAGGGAAACCTCAGATCTAAGGAAAAGTGAGTGTATTTGTCTGTTCTTCCACTATTATAAGGACATACCCAAGATTGGGTAATTTATAAAGAAAAAAGGTTTAATGGACTCACAGTTCTACATGGCTGGGAAGGCCTCACAATCATGGCAAAGGGTGAAGGAGGAGCAAAAGCACGTCTTACATGGAGGTAGGCAAGAAAGCGTGTGCAGCAGAACTGCCCTTTATACAACCATCATATCTCATGAGACTTATTCACTATCACGAGAACATCACTGGAAAAGCCTGCCCCCATGATTCCATTACCTTCCACTGAGTCCTTTCCACGACACATGGGATTATGGGGGCTACAATTCAAGAGGAGATTTGGGTAGGGACACAGCCAAACCATATCAGTGAGCAAGGAGAAGCCTTTCTGTGTGGAATTGGTTCAACAGAGTGAAGAATGGAACTGAATGGAATCATTGTATTGTTGTGAACACTGGTGCAGCAATTATTTAATGGAACCCTTTTCTTCCACTTAGTAACTCCGTGTTCTTGCCTGAGCTTCATCCTCCTCCTGACTTTCATTTTTCTCACTGTATACACAGTAGATGTGACCTCCTAGAGTTTCTGTGAAGATTAAATGATTTGTGTGTGTGTGTGTGTGTGTGTGTAAAGGATTTTGCATCACACCAGGTACATCCTAAGGGAGCAATAAGTAATAGCTATTACTGTAATAAAGAGGAATTTTCCTACCTTCATCAGGGCATGTTTAAGAGTAGATGTAGGGACAAAGAATGTAGTTAGGAGGCATAGATAGATCTTTCCATGAAGAGCAGGGGCTGCAAGATGAAGTGGAAGGTGCATGCACCTTCATCCTGTAGACCATGCTTGCAGAAAGAGAAGACAGCAAGAGAAGACAGCTTATGATGCTCTGTGCAGGAGGAATTTTAAGTGGTTTCCTTAAAGGGCACATTTAACATTTTTCTTTAATATCTGTGATAAATTTGAACTCTTTGCCACCAGGTCCAAACATGCTCCTGCTTGTACGTGTATCTTGATTGAGTTTTGGGTCAATCAGTTCTCCCTGAATTCAATCCATGATTTTGGGTGGAGATGATGTCCTTCTCCCAACTTCCCTAACTATAAGGGAAGAGGTGTGAACCAGGGCTAAGCGAGTTTATACTTAGATCTATGCATTTGCCTCACTGGTTAGCTCAGGGATTGGATATGTGGCCCAAACAGAGACAAGGAGGCACAATATATTGTGTGCTTCACCTTCAGGAGAAGGAGATTCTCCCTCTTTTCACGAGAAATTTGAAACCAGGAGGATGTAAGTTCTGAAAACATCGCATCTGTCTTTTGACCATGATGGAAGAAATTGTATAAAAAACAATGAAAAAGAAAAAAAAAGATTCCAATATAATCCAATATGAGGTAAGTCAAGTCACAATTTAAAGACAAAGGAAGAGAGGAATTAAATCTTGTTAACATCATTTTAACCCCTGATCAAGCCATAGCTGCAGCTAAACCAGGCCCTCAGTTTTTCCCTCGGTGGGTAAATAAATTCCTCTTGCACTCTGGTCAGTATGGAAAGAGGTTTGTGTTACATCAAATGAATATTAGATGACAGAGTGTACCAGAGTTAATGTCCCACCCAGTTTGCTTATTTTCCCATGTATGCCCACGTATATTTATATATAAATATATATAAATATATAAATATACATATATAAATATATATAAATATATATAAATATATATAAATATATAAATATATATAAATATATAAAAATATAAATATATATATAAATATATAAATATATAAATATAAATATATAAATATAAATATAAATATATATATAAATATATATATTTATATTTATATAAAAAATATATATATTTATATTTATATATAAATATTTTCCCACATATGCCCACATATTTCCCACGTATGCTTATTTTCCCTCCAGTATGCCAGGTCACTGTTTATCTCACTAAGAATTCAGAGCATCTTCCAGGCTCTAGGGAAATAGCACCTTAAACTTTAGATTTTGAACGTCTGGAAAGCAAGCACAGGATGACACTTGTGTACCAAATTTTTATCCAATCAATTCCACTTTGAGAGGTAGCAGGTGTAGCGTTTCATTACAGACACTCTAAACTCCCGAGATCCCGTCCCCATCCTCTGATCTGGCTCCTGCCTGCCGGACGTGCGTGGCCTATTGAGAGACCATTATTAAGATAGAGTTTGTATAGATTCTTTTCCAGCCAACAAAAGAATTTCCTTGTTATTTATTCACAGGGTCTAGTGTGCAATATAAATTTAGCCAATTTGTAGAGCCTGGCTTGCCGATCTTGTTAGAGAGAGCCAAAGGCTATTGTCTGCTGTTAACACTGAAATAGAAGTCCTACTAGAAATCTCATTTCTAATTGCAGGAGGGTCATTTGAGAATGCAGGGGGACCCCTGTTTCCCAGGCTTATACAGTGTAAGGTAGCAATATGTTCTGACTCCCCAGGGAGTTTAAAACTTCTGGGATGCAATGAAACTGAATGTGTACCTCATCCAACCCCTGCAAAGAACGCCTTGGAAACTCTTGCCTAATGCATATGGCAGAAACAAAACTGGGAACTGGCCTGGTACAGAAAGTCCCAGGGGATGGCTCAGAATTGGCCTAAAACTATGCACTAAAAATATGCATGAGATCAGGGGCTCTTTCAAGCTCTGGAATTTGGCCGAAGCTACTGTCCCAAAAATGCCCCATGAGAATGTATGCTTGTACATATGATAATTTCAGAATGGCAGAACTGTTTTTTAAAATCATCCCAGAAATCTCAAAGTTACTAACCTATTTAAAAAATTATATCTCAGCTCATAATAATGGGTTGTTTTTATATTCTTCTCATATGTTTATTGAAAAAATACCTAGTGAATATTAAAAGGCATAAAGCAGAGATAATGAGACCACTGAAAGACAATCACTATTTATTTGATGTTATGTCCTTGAAGAGTGCTTGGCAGATAGTTCTATATTGGTGTTAGTTATAATTTTTGTGGTTGTTGCTTACAAAAACCAATGGAAACTGTTTACATTGTCTCATATATTCTTCTGAATATTGAATGCACATTTGTGCCATTAAAAACTTTCATTGCCTTATTCTCAGTGGTAATGTAGTAACTCTCCGTTATGTGAAAATATCTTTATTTACTTAAATCCGTTATTGTTGCATATTTAGGTGTTTCTCTTTCTTTCTCTGCACTGTTATAAAGAGTATTATACCAAACATTATAATAAACACTTTTACAGGAAAAAATAGTTGTATATGTCTTTATGGTTCCCAAGGATAAATGTCTTGCAAGTGACAGATCTGGGTCAAGGGGCCTGAGTATTTCTAAGACATTGCCAAAATACCCTCCAGGAACACTTCATTATTTTATACTACCACAAACAGTAAATGAGTAACAGTTCCTGTTTCTCTACACTCTTACCAAAACTATATGAGCTTTTAATTTGCCATCTCTAAGTTATCCTTGTGTGTCTTGTTTTCAAATGTTGTCATTTCTAGGTGCTCAATGATTCGTGCCATTTTTATTCTTAGTGGAAGAGACTGTGTCAGTGAAATTGCTCTTATAGAAAGACATCAGGTTTTTCAATCATACTTTCAAAGATAGGCAGTGTTTTGGTGTCTCTTGCTTCACAAAAAAACACGTCAACACTTAGTAACTTAAAACAATGACTTGTATTCTATCTTGTGTTTCTGTAGTTTGATTGAGCTCACTTGGGTGGTTCCTCTGCTCCACATGCTGTTGACTGAGAGTGAAATAATCTGAGGGCTTGACAGGGCTGGAACAACCAAGATGGCTTCCTCATAAAGCCGGTAGTTGGTGCTGGCTTTCAACCAGGAGTTTACCTGAGGCTACTGACCAGAGCATCTCCATTCTCTTCCACGTGGTTTCCCCATGTAGCTTGAGTTTCTTACAATATGGTGTTTGAATTCCATGAAGCAGGGAATAGGAGTGGCCAGTTGTCTTACGGCTTGAGTTTGGAAGCTCAGGATCTCACTTGTGCCACATTCTCTTTGTCAAAGTTAGTCACAAAGCCAACCAAGATTCAAGGGTTGGGAAAATATACCTCTCCTCTTCATGTCAGGAGTGCCAAGTGCACACAGGATGGGGAGGGATTACTGGGCACCATCTTTGGACACTAGTTAAAGACAGTGTGCGGTGGTGGAAGAAAAGAGAGGGGGAAAGATAGGCACTTTGTGACTGTGTTACTTTGAGCATGTTACTTAACTTCTCTGAGTCTTAGTTTCCAAAAATGAGAAAGAAGAATATCATCTATTTGTAATCATGAGAGTGAACACACACACACACACACACACACACATACATGTGTATATGTATATGGATACACACAACTATAATCCAATCTATCTATGTAATCTATCCTATCTATGCAGTCTATCTAATCTATCTAATCTATGTATCTATGTAATCTATCTAATCAATGTGTCTAATCTAATCTATGTATCTATCTAATCTACATATCTATAGCTAATCTATATATCTATGTAATCTATGTTATCTATCTATCACTGTGCATTGCAAGCACAGTGGGGCAGAAACAGTTACTATTACAATTACTGATGATGTCACTTTCTAGCTGTGTGTTTCAGGGAAGTCACGTAGCCTCTATTGCCTCATCTGGAAAATAGAAAGAAATAATATCTCACAAACTTATTGAGAAGATTAAATGAAATAACGCAGGCAGATGTTCTTAGTCACCTCTTGACCTTGTTCTAAATATCTTCTAACTTTCTTGGGATATGGAAATCAAAAGCAGATATAGGATATCCTATTAAATGTTTCTTTTTATAAGGATTCTTGGCTTATAATAGCAGGTCTTCTTCAATTGAAGACCATGATTTTCTCATTTCTTCTATCAGAGTACATAGAAGGCCCATGCTGTTTGGATTTTTATGTTCATTTTAGAAATAAATGTACACACAGACATGGTAGGATTAGAAAAATTAAAATCTCGCCATCTGGTATCAGCATTCAGTCTGGAGAAGAAATTATTACTTTCCAGTCTTCAGTCTTCTACGGGCAGATTATTTTCAGAAGGGTATTTCCTTTGTGTTTGGGGGATTGGGAGATGGAATACTGAAATGACAAAAAAAAAAAAAAAGTCTTGTGTCTCAGATTTGAGATGACGCTGGGACAGATATAAAGAAAACAGTCCATCTGAGCAGAGAAAAAAGATTCCTAGGAAAAGTATAAATCTTGAGAATGATGAGAATCTTAGGTGAACTAGAGGTGAGGTTGGAATTCAAGATAATGTCATCCAGTTCTTTAGGGAGACAGAGTGGCCCTAGATAATTTCTGTTACTCTAGAAAATGAGGCCATTGTGAATGAGCAGCCCAGGGAGAGACTTTATCAGGGAAGCACATTCTCTGTATTTTTCCTTGTGTCACCCACATGCAAAATCTTTCACTGAAAGAAACCCTCAGTAGAACATTAAACATTACAGTTAAACATTACAGATGGAACACACCCATTTATCTCCATTCCTCCCCAGAGACTCCCATTTAAATGGCACAGAAGAGATAAACCAGTATCAATAGAATGAGAAACTAGAATGAGAGAGGGAATCTAGAATAAGAGACAAGACAATATTGGACAAGAGATGTCAACTGCCTTTTGAGCAGTAGTATGTGGATCAGTGAATGGTAACCAGAGTAACTGAGTGAAGAAAACTGAAATGTAAGGCCCCACTGATGGGAGATTATAAACCAAAATCAAGGGGGATTGGGTCACAGAACCTCAGAAAGTTTCAGCAGTTGGAGGCTTCAGGTACCTCAGATAGCATGAGCAAAGGAGGTGCTTGTGACAAGAGAGCTGGTTGATAGACAGACTCCCAGACACCCAACCCCACCCTGTGAACCCAGGCAGGGAAGTGGAGGTGAATATTTGGAAAAATCAAACCAGGGTGGGCTCTAATTCACAAATATCAGACACAGTGGGTAATAGGCATGTGAGGTTTGACAAGGGGAAGAGTGAATGAAAATCAGTACACTGAATGGTGTGGCTACCCAGCCCATTTTCTCTGAGCTTCTGAAATGCTGGAAGCCAGCATTTAAACATCTTGTAGAAATGGGGACTTATTATGTTGCCCAAACTGATCTTGAACTCCTGGGTTCAAATATTTTTTAAGTTTGTTGTAGAAATGGGGTCTCGCTATGTTGCCCAAACTGATCTTGAACTCCTGCCTCAGCCTCCAAAAGTGTTAAGATTACAAGCTTGAGCCACTGTATCTGGCTTAGAAGAATTTTTCTGAAAGTAACAGAAAGGACCAAGAAAATAGTAAATATGGATACTGACATTTGGGATAATCTTAACAGAATGGCTTGATCCATAAAATTCTTGAATTGGTGAATCCTATCCATAGAGCCTCTGATTAGTGTGAGGTGAGTGCGTGTGTGTGTGTGTGTGAGAGAGAGAGAGAGAGAGAGAGAGAGAGACATAGAGAGAGAGAGAGAGAGATTTATCTCACTCAACTGTTAATACAAAATAAAGAGTAATCAGATACTTAAGGAAAGCCTTCGACATGGGGTGAGGAACAAACTAAAACATACAAACAATATAACTAATGCAACTTGTGAAAAGCAGACAATACAGGCAGCAGAAGAAAACTTCAAATAAATGAGAATGAAGAGCCTCACAGAGATTAAAGAAGAAATTCCATCCATACCACAAGAGAAGGATGCTACTTAAAAAATGAACTGTAAGAGGATAAGAAACAACTCTTGGAAATTAAAAATCAGAAAGATAAGTCATTTAAAAGCACAGTTGAAAAAGGAAATTTGCAAGAAGGCAAAAACATGATTCAAAGATTAAAAACATAGAGCAGATATAAAAAAAGTAGAAGAACAATTCAGAAGTTGTATGTAGGGCTCCCAGAAATTGCAAAGAGAGGAGATGCAAAATTGCAGGGAGAAGATTATCAAAGAATAAATACCATAAAAGTGTTTGGGAGTGAGTGAGGGAGACAGGGGGCCGGGGGGGTACTAAATCTTCCAATACCATTTACAAGAAGTTAAAATTGATAAATTAAGAAACAACCACATAACCATGTTATTCAGACATATGGAGTGTAACTACCAGAAGTGAAAGATATGAAAATCTAGACTACAGGGAATTACTGAGTATCCAGTAAAATAAATTTAAAAACTTGTAATAAGGTGCATCATTCTTAAGTCACAGAATGCTGGGGATGCAGAGAAAATCCTAAAAGCTTCAAGGGAATAATAAGAGGTCACATTAAAAGGATTAAGAATAAGAATTGATATTGAATGTCTTCATAGAAATACTAGAAGCTAGAAGACAATAGGTTCATGCTCTCAAACTTATAACCTAGAATTCTATATCCGATCAAATGATTAATCAAGTACGAGGATATAATGAAAATTTTCAGTCATGCGAGGACTCAAAATTGTACCTGAAAAGGCTTTGGGAGGATATTCCTCTCTAAAAATAAAAGAAAGAAAGTCAAGGCAGGGCATGGGGGCATGCACCTGTAGTCTCAACTATTCGGAAGACAGATGTGGGAGAATGGCTTGAGCCCGGGAGGTCGAGGCTGCAGTGAGCTATGATCGCACCACTGAACTCCAGCCTAGGGGCCATAGCAAGACTTCATCTCAAGAGAACAAAGAAAATCAAGAGAAATAAGATAGGAAATCAGAGAAAGAGGATTCAATAGAGGAGAGAAGTTCAATGTAGACCCAGCAAGATGGGAAGGGATGAAGGGTGGAAGGAGGTAGGTGAGGTAGCAGGTCTAGAGTGGAACACATTCACGTGGAGGAAGATGGCACACATGTCTCGAAGAGGTACTTCTTATAAAAGGACTGATAGCTTATTGATGAGTTTTATTATTTTTATTTATTTATTTATTTAGAGACAGAGTCTTGCTCTGTCACCCAGGCTGGAGTGCAGTGGTGCAATCTCAGCTCACCGCAAGCTTCGCCTCCCAGGTTCACGCCATTCTCCTGCCTCAGCCTCCTGAGTAGCTGGGACTACAGGCGCCCGCCACCACACCTGGCTAATTTTCTGTACTGATAATAGAGACGGGTTTCACTGTGTTCGCCAGGGTGGTCTCCATCTCCTGACCTCGTGATCCGCCTGCCTCGGCCTCCCAAAGTGCTGGGATTACAGGCGTGAGCCACCGTGCCGGGGAGTTTTATTCCATTAAAATTTGTTTAGTGTTCTGTTGGAGATTTCTGGGAAGAATTCATGTTGGGTACATAAAAAATAAGTCAAAGGGCAAAAAAAAAAAAAAGAAAAAGCATTAACATCAGGAAAAACTAAATCTATATGGAGAAGAAACTTAATCATTGTATTCTACTTGGATTAATAGCCATAGTAACACATATACTGATTATTGATTTAACAAAAACAATGGGATATCACACTAAACTGGGATGTGAGTGCATGGGGAGAGGCAGGAGCAGGAGGAGGCACTAAGTCTTTCAATACCATTAACAAAAAGTTAAAATTGATCAATTGAGAAATAGCTTTATAACCATGTTATTTAGGTATATGGAGGGAAACTACCATGAGAAATGCCTAAAAATTAAAAGTTATTTCCCCTTAAGAGCAGTAATTAATGGTAGAGAGGGGTGGGGAAGAGGACTGATGTTTTTATTGTTTTGAAAAAAACATTAACATTTTAAAGAGAAAACCTCTCAGAACAGGGGCTGGCCACTGGAACACAAAGATAGAACTTTGGTGAGACATAGCACCTTTCCACTTTTGTATTCAATAATCATTGAATGCTGATTTTGTGTCTGACTTTACATATGACCTCTCATTTAATCTTCTGATCAACGCTTTGAGGGAAGAACATTTTTTTAAAAATTTACTTTTTGTGGGTACATCATAGGTGTATTAGTTCGTTTTCACGTTGCTGATAAAGACATACCAGAAACAGGGTAATTTATAAAGGAAAAAGGTTTAATAGACTCAGTTCCACATGGCCGAGGAGGCCCCATAATCCTAGCAGAAGACAAAGGAAGAAAAAAGGGCTTTACGTGGAGGCAGGAAAAAGATAATGAGGGCCAAGTGAAAAGGGAAATCCCTTATAAAACTGTCAGATCTTGTGAGACTTATTCACTGCCACGAGAACAGTATGGGATAATCCCCACCACACCCCGTAATTCAATTACCTCCCACCAGGTTCCTCCCATGACATATGGGAATTGTGGGAGCTACGATTCAAGATGAGATTTGGGTGGGGACACAGCCAAACCATATCAGTAGGTGTATATGTTTATGGGATATATGGGATATTTTAATACAGGCATACAAAGTATATGTAATAATCATGTCAGGGTAAATGGAGTATCCATTTGAGGCAAGAACTTTTATCCTCATTTTATAGAGGCCGAGACTCAGGGAAGTTAAGTAGCTCTGTGGGTGAATCTCACAAGGATTTCAGCACATATTTGTCTGACCCCAGAATTTTGTTTTTCCCATCAGTTCAGGTTGACTTCTTGTAGTTGGGGTCTATTTATGCTCTAAACTTGACATAGAAGAAGATAATTTTAGATCTAGGAGGGGCACTTACAAATCTTCTCATTCAAACTTTTCATTTTGTTGGTGAGTAAACTGAGATTATAGCACTTGACTAAAGGGGTGCGGTTCCTAGCAGCTGATCTGGCTCGAGCTCCACATCTTTTTTTTTTTGAGACAGAGTCTCGCTCTGTCGCCCAGGCTGGAGCGCAGTGGCGCAATCTCGGCTCACTGCAAGCTCCGCCTCCCAGGTTCACGCCATTCTCCTGCCTCAGCCTCCCGAGTAGCTGGGACTACAGGCACCTGCCACTACGCCCGGCTAATTTTTTGTATTTTTAGTAGAGACGGGGTTTCACCGCGTTAGCGAGGATGGTCTCCATCTCCTGACCTCGTGATCCGCCCGCCTCGGCCTCCCAAAGTGCTGGGATTACAGGCGTGAGCCACCACGCCTGGCTCCACATCTTTTAATCTGCCTGACACTGTCAGTGTTGTGGGGAAAAACCCAGAAAGTTAGGGCTCCTCTCATAAACAGAAATCACAGCTATTTGTTTATCCCCGAGAATAACCCCCGATCTGGCTGTTTTAAGACAGAGAAAAGTGAAATTCCAACCACGGAAAATCGGGAGGACCTGATGGTCTGGGTGTGCCCGGCATGTTCTTGTTTGGTCTGAACCGTATTTAATGTAGCACATCACATCCTATAAAAGTCCTTGTCATCTCTGTGATGGGACATGTGTTGATGGCTCCCTGGGAACTAGGCTCTCGAGGGAAACTCACCTGCTCTTCCTGTAGGAGTTTCCCGGAATGGGTCAAAACATGAACTGTGCGCTGTTGTCAGAATGTTTGCATCTCCCCCAAATTCATATGTTGAAACCTCATCTCCAGTGCAATAGTATTCAGAGGTAGAGTCTTTAGAGGATGATTAGGTCATGAGAACAGAGCCTTCATAAATGGGATTAGTGACCTTGTGAAAGAGGCCGGAGGGAGCTTTTTCTCCCCTTCTTTCATGTGAGGACACAACTAGAAGGTGTCATCTTTGAAGCAGAAAGTGAGATCTCACCAGACAACAGATCTGCTGGCACCTTGATATTGGACTTCTCAGCCCCCAGAACTGTGAGTGATACGTTTCTATTGTTTATAAATTACCCAGTCTGTGGTATTTTATTATAGCAACCTGAACAGACTAAGATACTGCGTAACAGTGTCCTGGTGCCAAAGAGGCTGAAAGGGAGGGAACTAAAAGAGAAAAATCTAACGTTTATTGAACACCCACTATGTGCCAGAAATTGTGCTAAGGACTTTATATTAATTATTTTATGTTTGGAACAATTAAGATTAGTACTCTTATTACTCCCATTTGACAGATGAGAAAACTGAGGAGCAGAGAAGTTAAACAAACTTTTAAGAAGGGTCAGGGCTTGAATGAAGGGCAGATTATCTTCTCTTACTCTTTTTTTTTTTCCTTTTGAGACAGGGTCATGCTCTGTCACCCAGGTGGGAGTGCAATGGCACAATCATGCCTGAGCAACTTTTAATTTTTTATTTTTATTTATTTATTTTTTTTAGTAGGGATGAGTTCTCACTATGTTGCCCAGACTGGTCTAGAGCTCTTGAACTCAAGTGATCCACCTGCCTTAGCCTTTTAAAGTGGTGGGATTACAGGCATGAGCCACCATGCCCAGCCTCCTGCTCTTACTGTTTTTATTGTTGTTTTGTTTTTTTTTTGAGACGGAGTCTCGCTCTGTCACCCAGGCTGGAGAGCAGTGGTGTGATCTCGGCTCACTGCAACCTCTGCCTCCTGGGTTCAAGGGATTCTCCTGCCTCAGCCTCCTGAGTAGCTGGGATTACAGACACCTGCCACCATGCCCGGCTAATTTTTGTATTTTTAGTAGAGACGGGGTTTTACCATGTTGGTCAGGCTGGTCTTGAACTCCTGACTTCGTGATCTGCCCGACTCGGCCTCCCAAAGTGTTGGGATTACAGGCATGAGCCACTGTGACTGGCCTGCTCTTACTCTTAATTTTTATGCTATACAGCCTAGTTTTTTGTCTGTCTCCCACCCAAGGTAGCTCTAAAACAAAGCTGACCAACGCGAAGCAAACACTGTAGGCAGATGAACTGTACAACTGGATTCTCCTCAGCCTCTGGTGTGCTGTTTGCCTGCTGTATCCCCATTTCCTGGACCCCCCAACTTCCAATATGCTACCTTGCTCTCTTGCATGAGCATTCCCCATTCATCCTTTAAGACTAGCTTTAGACATCATTCTGTCTGGAAGTCTTCCTCACACACATTAGCCTGGGATAGAGGCCCATCATTTTACCCATCACTGCTTGTCACTTACCATGGTGTTTGTCAATTGTTTGTGCACCTCTTTCCCATGAAATGAAGATTGCTGCAAGGGCTAGAAAACCTCTTGACAGTCTGTGCCAGGCTGAATAATGTCTCTCCTCCCAGATATATTCACATCCCTATCCACTCAACCTGTGACTATGTTACCTGACGGCAAAAGCCACTTAGTAGATGTGATTTGGTTAAGGATTTGAGATGAGGAGATTATCCTGGATTATCCAGATGGGCCTGATAGAATCACAAGGGTCCTTATAAAAGGAAGGCAGGAGAGTCAAAGTCAGAAAAAGGAGATGAGAGGATGAAAACAAAGGTTGGAGTGATGCACTTTGAAGATGGAGGAAGGTTCCGTGAGTCAGAGACTACAGATGGCCTCTAAAAGCTGGAAAGGCTGCGGCCTGTGATCTCAGTGTTTTGGAAGGCTCAGCTGGGAGGATGGCTTGAGCCCAGGAGTTTGAGACCAGCCTGGGAAACTTAGATATACTCTGTCTCTACCAAGAAAGAAAAATTAGGTGGACATAGTAGTGCATGCCTATGGTCCCAGCTACAAGGGAGGCTGAGGTGGGAGGATGGCTTGAGCTGAGGAGGTCGAGGTTGCAGTGAGGCTTGACTACAACGCTGTATTCCAGCCTGGGCAATATTTCAAGACCCTGTCTCAAAAATTAAATCAATCAATCAACTATATATATAAATATATAATCATATATATGTCATATATAATATATATTATATCATATATAATATATAATGTATTACATTATACATTTAATCTTCTGATCAACGCTTTGAGGGAAGCACTTTTTTTTAAAATTTACTTTTTAGGGGTGTATATATATATAATGTAATACATATACAATGTATTACATTATATATTATGTATGATGTATTATAATATATATTATATATGTATTACATTATATATTATATATGTTATAATATATAAAATATATATTTTATATAATAGTATTATATAATATATATTATATATAATAGTTATATATAATATATTTATATAATATGTACTATATATTATATATAGTATATATTATAATATATCTATTAGAACCTGGAAAAGGCAGGGATATGGATTCTGCCCTAAAACATGCAGAAGGAAGGTAGCCCTGCTGACAACTTGATTTTAGGACTTCTGACCTTTGTGGTAATTTGTTACAGCAGCAATAAGAAGTGAAAACACAGCTCTAGGGCTTAGATAGAGCTAGGAAGAAACTTAAGTGTTTCTTCCACAAATGAATAGTTAAGCCATTTGCAGTGCAATGTGTGTGTCTCCATTTCACGTATATCTTCTTGTAAGTCAAGGTTTATGAGTGGGCATCAAATGAAAGGTGGAAGGGACATTTCTCTGAAAGTCTGTAGCAGAGATTTTCCTGTCATAGCCAACACAAGCTGGTTTGAGCAGCGTTAAGTGTAATAGATTTATTCTGTGACTTGGGAAAACTTGTTTGATCTCTCAGGGTCTCTGTTTTCCCATCTGTAAGAAGACAAAAGTTAGTCTCGCCTTCTTCCTGACAGTGAAGTTCATTAAGACAGATGATGTTATTCAACCAGATTATTCCTTGGAAGACAAGGTACTGTATAAATCCTGGGTAGCCTGATTGTTGCATTAATAATAAATATTTAAGAAATAAAGCCCACGTTTTCAAAAACAAATAAACCAAGACACCCAGCATCACCTGTCACTTAGGGAAGGTTGTGCTGTCTTCCTGAACTAAAACACTTAGTGTTTTTAATAGCTTCACTTTTTAATATTCTGTAACCAAAGAAATGGAATGCACAGCTTTAGGATTAAATATTAAAATATTAAATATTAAATCAGACAGCAGAAATTCATCACATGCTTGAATCTGCTCAGTTTACTCAGGGTTTCCTAAGCACTCTAAGAAATCCAAGTACTGTTCTTATTCACTGGGGTCATTTCTTTCCTTTTTTAATGCCAGACACACAGGCACCGTATACATCTTTTTATTGATCAATCTCAAAGAGTTGAATGAAATAGAACAAATACTAGCATCTGTACTTGAAATAGCCTATCTGGCATGATGAATCTAGAGGTTGCATTTAATAGACATGGCCAGTTATTCCGAATGAGGAAGCGGCGCATGATTTGTCTCCTTGGCCAATGTCTGTTTCTTCTTGACTCCTCATACCAGCAGCTTTGTGTAGCCTGCGTTGCAACCCTGAGCCCGATCTTTGTGTAAATTTTGACTGCAACAGTGGCCTGACAATCAGCTGGATGTCATCATAATCCAAGCTCCAGTACTCAAAGAAGACCAGAGAACCCTGCTAACTTGATTGATGGAATCTAGGGTTTCTCTACCCAAGGAAAACAACTTTGATGTTTATCTTCACTCTATCTGCCTCCCCTGTCTTTCAAATTCTTGCTCAGAGAAAGTCTTCTGCCCTTCAAAACCCATTTCTGAGAGATGACCTGATCCTAGGCATTTATAATTCATTCTTTAGGTAAGCCACAGGGTTTAGTGAAAAGACAGAAAGACCTACTCCCCTGCTTAGCTTGTGACCTTGAGTAAGCTGGTTCACCTTTTGAGGCTATTTTCTCATCTGTTAATGAAGATGGGAGGAATAGTGTGATTATGTTTACACAGTGGTATGTTGCCATTCACAAGCTTGGAGGTATTAATTAAGTCACATTTCCTTTAGTGATTAGATTAACACAACCCTAAGCCTTAATGCTGGCCTGGCAAAAACTCCTCTGAGCCTGTGTGTTGGAGGGAATATATAGTGGGAGAGGAAAGAAGGAGAAAGTGTTTATCCGTAATGATACTCAACCACAATTACTATTATCCTAGGCCCAGTTTCTCTTTTTTATTTTTTATTTTTTTGAGACAGGATCTTGCTCTCTCACCCAGGCTGGAGTGCAGTGGCACAATCTCAGCTCACTGCAACCTCTACTTCCCAGGCTCAAATGATCCTCCCACCTCAGCTCCCCAAGTAGCTGGAACTACAGGTACACACCACCACACCTGGGTAGTTTTTGTATTTTATGTAGAGACGGAGTTTCACCATGTTGTCCAGGATAGTGTCAAACTCCTGAGCTCAAGTGATCCACCTTCCACGGCCTTCCAAAGTAGTGGAATTACAGGTGTGAGCCACTTTGCCCAGCCATGTAGGCCCAGGTTCTCAATTACTGGTCTTCAATTTACACTCATATGCAAAGTCAGTAACTCAGAATATGACTATACTGCTCAGGTGTCTGGGTCCCCTGAAGTTTCCAGGCTCAAGCACAATTTGTGTGCAGAATCAGCTTCTGTAAGTATATTGGCATTCTGAGATATTGGCATTGTACCAAGATAGCTGGGCACATTTCCTCTCTATTTCAAGGTGAGTCATGGGAGGCCTTCAGTATCTTTTCATGTTCACTGGTTGATAGGGCTATATTTGTCTCAGAGATATTCTACTCTCATTGAAACTCAAAATGATCAGAGGTCAGTTCTCCCTATGGGAATTTACCTGTATCTCACTTCAGCAGCCACTGAGTTCCACATTCCAAGAAATCACATAAGGAGGTGGTCTTTGTGAAGGCATAACCTTGTCCTGATAGCATATATACACCGTGGTACAGTGGCAGATGCATAATCTCCTTCTTATTTCCCTTTTAATACACTGGTACCTTCTTCATTTATCCATTTATCCAAAAACTTACCCATCCTTCCAAGCTCAGGCCAATGCCTCCTCCTCTGCAACACTTCTACTCATCTCCTTTTCCTCCAAATTCTTTAATGAGGGAACTCATCCTGTCTCTCATATTATATCATAGTTCTGGAGCTTACAAGCCACAAGGACAGTAACAATACTAAATAAACACACAGTGCCTTTTCCATCTTAGACTTTGGATCAGGCTCTTTACTTATTTATTTATTTATTTAGAGACAGAATTTCACTCTTGTCACCTAGGTTGGGTGCAGTGGCATGATATCGGCTCACTGGAACCTCTGCCTCCCAGGTTCAAGAGATTCTCCTGCCTCAGCCTCCCGAGTAGCTGGGATTACAGGCGCCCGCCACCACACCCGGCTAATTTTTTTTTTGTATTTTTAGTAGAGACAGGGTTTTACCATGTTGGCCAGGCTGGTCTGACCTTAGGTGATCCACCTGCCTCGGCCTCCCAAAGTACTGGGATTACAGGCATGAGCCACCGCGCCCAGCCTCTTTACATATTATTTATTCAGAGTTTTGTTGAGTAAATACCCAAGCATCTGATACTGTGGTGGGTGCTGGGTGCTGAATAACAACAGGAAGACATGCCTGGTTGCTGCATGCTTGCAGCGTGTGGTCTTGATCAGCTGTGGAAAACTGTGGCCTGTGCCTGCTTCTGTATGGTCCATAAGCTCAGAATGTTTATTTTATTTTTAAACATGTTTAAAGTGTGTGTGTGTAAGACAGAGAGAGAGAGAAAAAATATGCAACAGAGACCTCATGTAGCCTGCAAAGCCTAAAATATTTACTACCTGGTCCTTTACAGAAAAAGTCTGCTGACCTCTAAAGATCTCACTGTATCTATACAACTATCCTGCAAGACAGATTTTTTAAAAAAATTACATCCATTTTACTAATGAGAAAACTGATATTCATGCAGGTGAATTATCTTGTCCAAGATGATTCACTTAACACTTTCTAAGCTGGAGGTTCAGATTAGAATATGGTTGGTTTGTCTGGGGCCAACAGTCGTGTGGTCATTCTAGACTTGGAGGGAGGAGGCTAGTGTTCTAGTTCTGGTTATACCCCAGTTTAACCATGGAAACCACTTACTCCCCTGCCACCATGTTCATCCTGCAATGCTAGAATAGTAATCCATTCTATGGGATGAGGAGGCAGTGCCTTTAAAAAGTCAACTGCTGATAAGATCAAGAAAACAGACTTCCAGGATTAGGAAGAAAGATGGGCAGTCTGAGAATTAGAAACCCCAGTTGCAGTCCTCTTTTGGCCTCAGAATTTCCATACATAAAATGTGGAAGTTGGATTGCTTGACTTCTAAAGTACCTCCCAATACCTCCCAAACCTGAAAATTCTTTTCAGAGTTCTGAGGATACATTTCTTTTACTCTGGTTGGACTGTACCCATTTTTCTTTATACTGACCATATCATAACTGTTGACCAACTGAATAATAATGATTTAATATTTAATTTAAATGTTTTATATTGGGAGAGTGTAAAGTCCTATCCACACCTCTAAGACATCTTGCTTGTGCAATCTGCAGGGCTGTTGGCATCCTCTCATGTTCTAGCTAATACTTTGTAATAAGAAAGACAAAGACTCTAAGACAACCAGGTAGAAGGGATACTCCCAATGATGACTAATGAGGCTTCCCCATAGGAAGGCTGCACTCTTTATTCTGACCCCTGACCAAATTAACCAAATTAACATTGGCTGATTAGAAGTGTGCTCTGCAAATCTGCAATAGAGGATGTGCTGTCTGAGGTACCTAACTTGTATAGATGTGACCCAAATTACTTCCACAGAGATGCTTACCCATCTATACTACACAGCTCTTTCTCCAAACCTGGTCCTCATTATTAGGCCTATGTTCTGCTTGTCTGAATCCAGTGGTTTGAGGTATGTTTTGGAAAGTGAGAAGTTTGCTATTAAAGAGAGATAGGTGATTTGCACTCCCAAATTTTTTTTTTTTTTTTTTTTTTTTGAGGTAGAATCTCACTCTTTTACCCAGGCTGGAGTGCCATGGCATGATCTGGGCTCATTGCACCCTCTGCCTCCTGGGTGCAAGCAATTCTCTTGCCTCAGCCTCCTGAGTAGCTGGGATTACAGGTGCCTGCCACCATGCCCAGCTAATTTTTTTTTCTTTTTGTATTTTTAGTAGAGATGATGTTTCACCATGTTGGCCAGGCTGGTCTCAAACTCCTGACCTCGAGTGATCCACCTGCCTCAGCCTCTTAAAGTGCTGAGATTACAGGCGTGAGCAACCACACCTGGCCTGAGTCACTGCACCCAGCCATGCACTCCCAAGTATTTCTGAGGACAGTGGCTCTCTGTCTGGGTTGTGTATTAGAATCATCTGAGAAACTTTAAGAAACGACATTAGAATCTCATACCTAGAGATTCTAATTTAATTGAATTGAGTAGGGCAAACATTTAAAAAGCTTCACTGGATAGTCTAACACGAATAGGGGTTTGAGAACTACCATTCTAGGAAAAGGTACATGTAGATCAAATGGCATAGTAGGTAAGGTATGTAATTCTGAATTACCCAATTTAAGACAGACTCAAACTTCTATGTATTTTTGTAAAAATAATATACATGTAATGTTTTAAATATTTGATCTTACAATGTATAAAGATGAAGGTGTTGTGGAGAACTGCAAAGAAGAACTACAGTGTAAAACATACTTTACTATTTTTTACTAGCTCATTTGGAAATACCCAGGCAAAATTGAGGGTAAGTGGACATAAATGATCACCTTTCAGTATTGCTTCTAATTATTTACAGAGTTAATTCAGTTCTAGTCAAAGCTTTTTAAATCATACTTTTGCATAACTGTTTCTTTATTGTTTTAAAATATGGATTTTTGTTATTTATTAACCCTATCAATTTGTTTTTCTTT
The DNA here is from genome assembly GCF_028885625.2 of Pongo pygmaeus. Taxonomy (NCBI): domain Eukaryota; kingdom Metazoa; phylum Chordata; class Mammalia; order Primates; family Hominidae; genus Pongo; species Pongo pygmaeus. The sequence goes on from NC_072391.2 coordinate 19,113,891, forward strand.
TCTAGAGACAGAGTGTTGCTATATCATCCAGGCCGGTCTCAAGCAGTCCTCTCACCGTGACCTCCCAAAGTGCTGGGATTACAGGCGTAAGATACCATGCCCTGCCTTCATGTGTTTTTTTTTTTTTTTTAAATCCCATCAGCATCATTTCGGTGAACTACACAGCATATAAGAAAAAAAAAATCTGTTGCTTTTGCCACAGGTAACATTTTGTAATGGCAGAAGAGGCAACCCTGGCAGGCTTCGCTATATTTCCTGTAGAACTTCCTACCAGCGTTGGCTAAAAGGGTGCTGAAGACCGATTGGGGCAGAGCAAGATTATGATATTGTAGGTAAATGGATTTTGATTCTCGGTGGCGGGGAGGTGGATACCAAGGCTACCTGTGACATCATTGTAGAATTATTTCTAATTGCATTACCCTTGTAATCAGAAGAAAACAAAAGAAAGGAGTAGCCAGCACAACTAATAGTGTAATTCCATTAGTCTGAAGAGGTGGGTCAAGGGCTTATTGAATAACGAAAATGGCTCTAGTACCAACCTTCAGTATTGCGCACGCAGGCTTACACATACATTTGCATTCAAAAGCCCCCACAGAGGGCAATCTGGTTCTGCAGAGGCAGTGATATAATTAAGGGAATGGGATTATTTTTAGAAAAGAGTCCCCAAAGTGGCTTGTGATTGGTGCAAGATGTAAATGCGTGGCTGTAAGCTGATTGTAGAATCCTGGTCTCCTGTGGTAAATAGGGCTTAGAACAAATCGATAGGTACCTAATTTTATTCTGCAGATGACATTGTTTTTAATTTGATTCAACAAACATTTATTAGGCATTTACTATGTCCCTGGTGCTGAGTTAGACAGTAGGGATATAGGGGCAAAATCATAGACCTTGACTTCAATTTGCTCACAGCCTGGTAAGAGAGAAATCTGTAAATCATGAATTCCAATTCAATGTGTTAAGAGGTGCCCCTGGTGCAAGGTGCGTGGGAGGTTGGTTACCTCTGTTTTGGTAACAAGGTATGGTTAGTTCAGGATAGTTTGGTTTATGTGCCAGAGACATATGCAAAGGAGGACAAATGAAAAGTGAAGCAGTTATAAAGATTCAGAGGGGGCCGGGTGCGGTGGCTCACACCTATAATTCCAAGACTTTGAGAGGCCAAGGCAGGTGGATCACTTGAGATCAGGAGTTTGAGACCAGCCTGACCAATATGGAGAAACCCTGTCTCTACTAAAAATACAAAATTAGCCGGGCGTGGTGATGCATGCCTGTAATCCCAGCTACTCGGGAGGCTGAGGCAGGAGAATCGCTTGAACCCAGGAGGCAGAGGTTGAGGTGAACCGAGATCGTGCCATTGCACTTCAGTGCGGGTGACAGAGTGAGACTCTGTCTCCAAAAAAAAAAAAAAAAAAGATTCAGGGGGGAATTTCATTGAAACAAATGCAAATGTAGGAGACATCATGGGAACTGTAAAATCATCAGAAACTCTTACTATGTCTCTGCTCATGTCATGTCCTTTCTCTTTAGTCCAACTTCTCTGCTCTATAGTCTGCTGATACAGAGGTCTACAGAACCTTCCAGTTCAGCACCTAATTCTATCTCCATGCCTGAATTCCAGATATCCAAGAGAGAGAAAGAGAATGTGATTGACTCTTAACTAGAGTCATGTACCACTCTGGATCGATCATCTGAGGCCTGGGAGAAGTGTCATAACACAGGTACTGTAGGCTTTTGGCAAGGTTTTTAAATTTTTTTAATTTTTATTATTTATTTTATTTTATTTTATTTTTGAGATGGAGTTTTACTCTTTCGCCCAGGCTGGAGTGCAGTGGCACAATCTCAACTCACTGCAACTTCCTCTTCCCAGGTTCAACCGATACTCCTACCTCGGCCTCCAGAGTAGCTGGGATTACAGGCTCGCACCACCATGCCCAGCTGATTTTTGTATTTTTAGTAGAGATGGGGTTTCACCATGTTGGCCAGGCTGGCCTCAAACTCCAGCAAGGTCAATTTTTTAAAAACCATGTAAGGAAGAAGGAATTGAGGGAGAGTCACTAACTGGAGTCCCAATGGCATTAGCTTTTTGGCACTAGACAAGTGCCTAAACCATAAAGTGTCTGAGGAGGAAGTGGTTTATCCCATGTACATACAGTTGTGTACCCTTAGAATTATTAACCGGTTAACATTCCGGAGTGACTCCCATTCTGGCAAGACTAGGACTAAAGAAACTCTGTTTGCCTTTTGGCTGATGACAGGGCTCAGCAATAGCTCCCCTTAAAACAGAAGTATGAAGCAGATCTTGAGGAATCTGAGAAAGATTAGAATCTCTCTCTCTTTTTGTTTTGTAGCACAGTATGTCATAATGGCACTGGGCTATAGTTGATTCAGTTAGCTGGTAATTGAGCATCTATTATGCTCAAAACACTTTGGGGACTATAGGCCAATCAACATGGGGACTATTCTCTAAGAAGCTGTTATGCAAACTCCACTTGAACAGAGTGCAGTGGTTGTTTAGAAGATAAGCTTTGACAAATGATTTGGGAACAAAAAAAGGCTCCATGTAGCCAGGAAAAAGAGATGTCAGTGAAGTTGGGGGCTCTTTAGGACATTAGGGAGAGAAAAACACAGTGGACAGTATGGAAGAGAAGGCTTTCCTTAAAAGAAATGTCAAAGAGATTTTAGGTCGTTAACTTTGGTGCACAATGTAAACTCATATTTACCCCATGGAATCTTCAGTAAATATTACATTATTCACTGATTTATCAGAGTCAATTTTTGGGGGGTCCTTTAAGAAGACAGGTTAGGGTAGCACATATACGAACTACCCAAGTAGGAGAAAAATGCGTGGACTCATTCTTAAGTTGTTTATAATATGTAGGTGAAGGTCATCACCCTAAGACGACGACTTTGAAATTCCTAGTGATCTATCAGTCTGCCAATCAGTTAAGCAAAGTATTGAAACAACACCCCATGTGACTATGTGACCATCATAGGACATGAAAGTATTGACTGCCTTGACTAACTGTTTGAACTCTACACTGTTTTATTGTGGGGGGGCACAAAATGAAATGACGCAGAACCCCTGCCCCTTGGGAACCCACAGCCTATTGGTGAAAACAGACACATAAACATGTAAAAATATAAGACATAAAATGAATCAATATGACACCATAATTGAACTTCAGTAAAGAAATAATCTTCAACAAACATTGACACATTCCAAGGACAGCAGAAACTCTGAACCAAGAGCGCTGAACTCAGAAAGCCCCTTGATGTGTGATGATTGTTGGACATTTCTGACAGCATCACTATTAGCTGTATTGATAGCACTTGGGAAAGGTCAAGTTTTGCAAAGACTTTCTGCCCACCAAGAATAGCAAGGAATCGATTGATTCTGAGCACAAAAACAATGTCAGAAGCTAGAGGGAAATGCAGTGCGATTGCTATTACTGGGAAGCTCTCCTTCTCTCAAATAAATGTCCTGGGAAATCCACATTCAACTTCCTGTAGTTAGACTGTTGGACTCTTTGAATACTCTGGACCTTTAGCTTTTCACTAGCTTGGTCTTTTGCACCTTCAGTCTGAGCTCATAGGCTAATAATTAAGGATGTCTTCTTTGACTATTTAAGGTAACATCCTTCCGCCATCACTGTGCTAACACCACACTAATAATTTATTTTTTTGCACTTAATATGAAGTCATCTTCAATATTTTAAGTTTGCCTCTTTATCTGTGGCTTGTTCCTCATTCTCTTCTAGAATAAAAGCTTCATGAGTGCAAGAATGATGATCGTCTTGTAGACAGGGTAGAGGCTAGCCTAAACTAGATTCGTGTGCACCTTTGCGTGAATTAGAAAAAAACACCCTCTCCAAAAAGATGGATTAGAAAAAGTCATATCTTCTTGGTAGATACCGGTTGCATGCGTTCATAGCTTTGGCGAGTGGATTTCAACCCCTCGCTTTTCTTCGGCATGGAGTACAAGAACTTCAGAAATATATGTTGCAGCCCTGCTTGTCTACTGCTGTTTGGGATCACCTCTGGCACATAGTGAATGAATCAATATGATACCGTAATTGAATAAGAGGAGACCATAATACCCTCTTAGACCTACCAAACAATCCATGTTATACAGCAATATCTTATATAGGAACAACAACAATAAAAAACCTTGGAAAGCCTTCTGAGACCAACCCTGATTCCCTTACAGACCAGCTAGAGCCAGTCAGAGGCTCACAGCTGGAACACAACAGCACTTCAATAGCACAGTAACCAGTTGAGGCTGACTTCTGTAACCTTCTGATATTTCATAAATGCACCAGCCGCAGGAACTCTTATTTAAGTACTCCTGTTAGCCTTGTTCTTGCCCACTGACTTTATAGCCCCCTGTACATGGCTGGGCTAGTGGGACGGAAGCCTTCCAACTGAGCATCCCTTGCTAGAGGTCCTGTGAGTCCTGACAAAGCCTGTCTCCTGGCTTTTAAGAATAGCAGAGTCAAATAAAATCTTGCCAGTGACTTTGGCCCACGCGTGGAGTGACGCCGACGGATCTGCCTGAAACGGAGACATGAAAGAACTTTGCAAAGCAAAGAAAAACCCACGGTTGCTTCCGTAAATCAAAACTTCAAATAAGAACACAGCTTTAGCAATTCATTCCCTGCAGAATTAACCTTTGTTTCCCGGCAGGCTGCTTCTAAGAATATGCTTTGTGCCTAAAAGGAAATAGGAGAGCCCTTACAGAATGGGTTTTGTGTTTACCACGCAGGAGAAAAAGCTGAAATGAAAGCAAAGTTGAAAAGGAAGCTTGTCTCTAACTAATCCAGCCTCTAGATAGAAGTCCTAAGATGCAAAAGCAATTATCATATACATGAATCTGTGTCCCTACTCACAGATGCACAAATGCCACTTCTTCATCTGCTGTTTCTGTAACTTTCTCCTAGCAAGGATAACAGAGTTCTGGGGACTGGAAAAGGACTCATCATCCAGATTCTTCTCTTCTTTAGGATTCAACTTGGGACCTCCTCCTGGAAGTCCTCCTGGATTTGAGAAGTACTCTTCTCCTGTGTCCCCATAAAACCCTATGAATTTCTTTATTATTGAATTTGTCACATTGTATTACAGTTATCTGTTCATGCGTCAAATACAAGGGTATTTTATTTGACTTTAAAAAAATCATTAAAGTCAAATACTTAGTACATTGTCTGGAATAGAATGACATCTCAGTAAGTTCTTAATGGAATAGTCAATGGACCATTCTATTAACAGTTGCCTATTGAACTCATACTATTTGTTGTCACTCTGCCACACACTAAGACTGTATACAAGAAATATAACATGTAATAACAGTGGTTGCTATCATTTTTGAATATCTATTCCAAGTCAGGTACTCTGCTAATTGCTTTACAAATGGGTTTCACGTGAATACCTCGCAGCAGCTATGACCTTCATTTCATAAATCAGACTGAGACCATAGTAGATGAACTGACTATCCCCCAAAGACACATAACAGGCAAGAGGAAGAACCGGGATTTGAACCAGTCTCCAAATCCTCTGATCTATTACCCTATAGGAGTTTGCTTCTCTGACCTTAAGAAACATGTGATATAATGGGGGTTCGGTGGAGTGGTGTCAAAAGTACAATGCATTTGAAATGCTGGAAAACCATTAAGTGTTAGACGGTAGGGTGGTGCCTTCATGGAGAAACAGGGATCAATGAAGCAGGAGCTCCCTGTGTACTGGATTAATCAAGGAAAGATTCATGGCGGGTCCAGAACTTGAACTAAAATCAGAATGGAATTTAAATATATGGAGAAGAGAAGGTAAAGTAGAGAAACTTACATTCATTGAGTACAGAACATTGGTCTTGGTAAAGAGATTGGGTTTTGAAACTGGCAGAACCTGGCACTGAATTCAAACCTGCTATTTTAAAGCTGTGAGGACTTTTGCAATTTGCCCAACCTTTTGAGCCTCTCCACCACCATATGTAAATAGGCATAGTAAGACCTCTGGTATCAGTTAAGAATGCTTTCATATGCAAGTAAAAGAAATGTTGAAAAATGGTGTAAAACATAAGGACACATATGCATCTCAGGGTTTGTTGAGTAATTCAGTGGTGTTATCAAGAACTCAGGCTCTTTTTGTACATGCAGTCTCCCATGCCCAGCTGTTAACTCCTCATCCTTATGTGTGAAAGATGGCTGCCACAGAGCCAGCCATTGCAATCACATTCCAAGGCAGAAAGGAGGAGGATGGGAAGTGCTAACACAACTTGTTGTTTTTATCAGGAAACTAACTAAAGCCTTCCCAAACACTCTTCTTTAGGAATTTCTCCCCTTTTATTTCATGGAACAAAACTGGGTCTCATGTTCACTGTGAGCTGCAGGGAGAATCTATCATAATCTGCAGCTATCTAGCCTGACTTTATTCTCTCCATAGTAGGAGGTAAGTAGAGGAAAACAGGTTGAGATGGCTTTTGGGATAGCCAGACAAGAGCACTGGCCGTGCCTACCTCACTGGCAGTTTAAGGATCCAGGGAAAGGATGCAAGTAAAAGGGCAGTGAAGCACTCATAGAAAGCAGCCAGGACATGCTGCTCTGGGGAAACGTTGGACAAAACCATGATTAGGCTGGGTACGGTGGCTCATGACTATAATCCCAACACTTTCGGAGGCCAAGGTGGGCAGATCACCCGAGGTCAGGAGTTCGAGACCAGCTTGGCTAACATGGTGAAACCCCGTTTCTATTAAAAATACAAAAATTAGCCAGCTGTGATGGTGGGCATCTGTAATCCCAGCTACTCGGGAAGCTGAGGCAGGAGAATTGCTTGAACCTGGGAGGCAGAGGTTGCAGTGAGCCGAGATCATGCCATTGTACTCCAACTTGGGCAATAAGAGTGAAACTCCATCTCAAAAAAAAAAAAAAAATCCATGACTAACATTTGCATATTTTACTTGACTCAGAGATAAAAAGCCAGGTAGAGAAATTTGGACTTACTGTAACAACAATAAGAATAACAATAACACTTACTAAATGCCAAGCACTGTGCTGAGAATTTTCTTTCCTTTCCTTTTCTTTTTTTTTTTTTTTTGTGACAGTCTTGCTGTGTCGCACCCAGGCTGGTGTGCAATGGCGTGAACTTGGCTCACTGCAACCTCTGCCTCCTGGGTTCAAGCAATTCTCCTGCCTCAGCCTCCTGAGTGGCTAGGATTATAGGCATGTGCCACCATGCCCAGCTAATTTTTGTATTTTTAGTAGAGATGGGGTTTCACCATGTTGGCCAGGCTGGTCTTGAACTGCTGGCCTCAAGTGATCCGCCCACCTCGGCCTCCCAAAGTGCTGGGATTACAGGCATGAGCTGCCACACCCAGCCATGCTGAGAACTCTCTATCTACAGTATCATTGAACATTTCCAGGTACCGTGATTATGATTTTTGTTTTCATAGGAGGAAATAAGAGGTGAGGTAACTTGACCAAGGTTCACACTGAGAAAGTAGCAGAGCCGGTAGTTGAACCCAGGTACCATACTAGGTCTTGATCCTTGAGTGATGGAGTAGAGCCATGGATATGGGCTATCCCAACAGGGTGGACTTGTGTGAAATGGAAATGCAGAAGTAAGTACAGGAAGAACTGGAATTCTGTTCTCACCTCTCATTGTGGAAACTTGTTTACCTCAATTATCAAATGAAGGCCATCCGCCAGCAAGGGTGACTTGCTGCCAAGACAAACTGTCTTGTGTCCCTCAAGACAATTGGAAATTGAAGATAACCTCAGTAGACCAGTTGAAAGTTCATACCATTTAACCCAGAAACCTCACTACTATTTACCCAAAGGAAAATAAAGCATTATATAAAGAGACACCTACACTTATATGTTTATTGCAGCGCTATTTACAACAGCAATGTCATGGAACCAACATAAGTGTCCACCAATAGTTGATTGTATTAAAAAAGTGATATATAGGCTGGGTGCAGTGGCTCACACCTGTAATCCCAGCACTTTGGGAGGCCAAGGCGGGTGGATCACTAGATCGAGAGATTGAGACCAGCCTGGCCAACATGGTGAAACCCCGTCTCTACTAAAAATACAAAAATTAGCTGGGCATGGTGGCACGTGCCTGTAGTCCCAGCTACTCGGGAGGCTGAGGCGGGAGAATGGCTTGAACCTGAGAGGCGGAGTTTTCAGTGAGCCAAGATTGCGCCACTGCACTCCAGCCTGGCAATAGAGTGAGACTCTGTCTCAAATAAAAAAGTGATATATATATATTATACATACATACATACACACATCATGGAATACTATGCAGCCTTAAAAAATAATGAAATCATGTCCTTTGCAGCAAGATGGATGGAGCTGTGGGACATTATCCTAAGTAAACTAACACAGAAGCAGAAAATCGAATATCACATGTTGTCACTCACAAGTGGCTGCTAAACGAAGGGCATACATGAACATAAAGATGGAGAAAACAGACTCTAGGGAGGGACTTTAAAAAGGGAGAGGGTAGGAGGGAGTGAGCATTGAAAAATTACCTATTGGGTACTGTGTCTAATATTTGGGTGATGGGTGCGCTAGAAGGCCCTGCCCTCGCCAATATGCATGTAATAGCCATGTTACAAACAAGCACATGTACCCCCTGAATCTAAAATTAAAAAAAAAAAATAGTTCAAAGTTCAATAGGAAGTTCCCCCCTCCCTCCCTCATCTTCCATCTCCTTCTCTTCCTTCCTTTCCCTTCCTTTTCCCTCTCCCCTCTTCTTCCCTCCCCTCCTCTCTTTTCCTCTCCCATTGTTGATGTTATCCAGCATGTTGCTCAAGCTTCAGTCAGGGAAACAAAGCCACAGTGATTATTATGAGAGCAAGGATTTGTTACAGGAATTAGATTGCATCTACCTGTGCAAGGAGCTGGGAAGTGGGGGTCTGGAGGGGGAGCTGGAGCGTCAGGAAAAGTCACTAGCCCACCTGCCTGAAGCACTGGCCCGAGTGGGAAATAGGAGAGTCTAAGCACATCCAGCCGAAGTGAGACCAGAAAGGGGAGCTCGTGGATATTTCTGCAGAGAACCATCCAGAGTGTGTGGCTGTACTTCTGTGAGTCTGCAGCCAAGCATCTGGTGGTAACCTGGAGCTTCCTTGGTTAGCAGGGCCAGGGTTTAGGAAGGCAAGCTAGGGATACGGCATACAGGAGGGTGGGGACCAGCCAGAGCCTCCTGGGAACACCTGCCACCGTTCTACCAGTCAGACACAGTGGTGTTCTGAGGGCTATGGCTGAGCTTCACTTCTACCTTTAAAATTCCCCACAAGGGCTGGGCACAGTGGCTCACACCTGTAATCCCAACACTTTCGGAGGCCGAGGCAGGCAGATCATGAGGTCAGGGGATCGAGACCATCCTGGCTGACATGGTGAAACCCCGTCTCTACTAAAAATACAAAAAATTAACCAGGCGTGGTGGCGGGCACCTGTAGTCCCAGGTACTCGGGAGGCTGAGGCAGGAGAATTGCTTGAACCCAGGAGACAGAAGTTGCAGTGAGCCGAGATCGTGCCACTGCACTCCAGCCTGGCGACAGAGTGAGACTCCGTCTTAAAAAAATACAATAAAATAATAAACCAAAAATCCCCACATGTTCCTTTGTGGGACAGTTTTATACTGGGAAGGGGGTTTCTGGGAAACATAGTTGTCAGCTTAAATAAGGTGACAATGGCACAATCAAACATATTCAGTCACAAACATATTCAGAGATTGAGGTCCAGATGAAATATGAGAGAGCTCAACTTCTTTCCAACCTTCAGGCTCCATCCAGGACCCAGTTCCTGCTCTCCTATCTGCTTTCAAGAAGCAAAGTGAGAGGCAAGGAATGGAGTTTTCTGACCTCATCTTTCTCCAGTGGAATCTCCCTCTCTCTCACACTCACTCTCCACAGACACACTGCTCTTTAGTTCCTCAAACATGCCAAGTTCTTTCTTACCACAGGACCTTTGCACATGCTGCTCCCTTTCCCTGGAATGCTTTTCCCTCTGGTATATCTTGCGTGAGTTGCCTTCCAACATTCTTCCTTGCCAAATCAATTCCTACTTGTCCTGGTGACGGACTCCCATAGAACCTTTCATTTCTTCTTTAGAATCCTATTGTTCCCCTTTATAATTCTTAAGAGTTATAATCAAATGAATTAAAACATAGTTTCTTGCGATAGTTTACTGAGAATGATGATTTCCAATTTCATCCATGTCCCTACAAAGGACATGAACTCATCATTTTTTATGGCTGCATAGTATTCCATGGTGTATATGTGCCACATTTTCTTAATCCAGTCTATCATTGTTGGACATTTGGGTTGGTTCCAAGTCTTTGCTATTGTGAATAATGCCGCAATAAACATACGTGTGCATGTGTCTTTATAGCAGCATGATTTATAGTCCTTTGGGTATATACCCAGTAATGGGATGGCTGGGTCGAATGGAATTTCTAGTTCTAGATCCCTGAGGAATCGCCACACTGACTTCACTCATAGGTGGGAATTGAACAATGAGAACACTTGGACACAGGAAGGGGAACATCACACTTCGGGGACTGTTGTGGGGTGGGGGGAGGGGGGAGGGATAGCATTGGGAGATATACCTAATGCTAAATGACGAGTTGGTGGGTGCAGCGCACCAGCATGGCACATGTATACATATGTAACTTACCTGCACATTGCGCACATGTACCATAAAACCTAAAGTATAATAATAATAATAATAATAATAAAAGAAAACAAACAAACAAACAAAAAACATAGTTTCAAGTACCTTTCTCCCCAACTAAAATGTGAACAACCTGGAGGCAGGACTGCGCCCGTGCCCTTCAGCACTACAGCCCTGTGCCTGGAAGTATCTGGCATACAGTAAAAGCTCAATAAATGTTTGTAGGATGACTAGATAACAGTGGATAGGTGAATGGAAGAATGAAGAGATGAACCAAAAGGGAACCTATAAAAGGTGGACATGATGATGATTCTCCTATATGCAATGGGCTAGCACTTGAAAATATACTGTATCTCGGTGGCTCTGGAGATTTGAACTAGTGTGGGCAGGCTGGGCTTCGGGCTTAGCGTAAGAAAGAACTTTTTTTTTTTTTTTTTTTTTTTTGAGACGGAGTCACTTTATCACCCAGGTTGGAGTGCACTAGCATAATCTTGGCTCACTACAATGTCTGCCTCACAGGTTCAAGCAATTCTCCTGCCTCAGCCTCCTGAGTAGCTGGGATTACAGGCGTGTGCCACCATGCCCAGCTAATTTTTGTATTTTTAGTAGAGATAGAGGTTTCACCATGTTGGCCAGACTGGTCTCAAACTTCTGACCTCGGGTTATCTGCCGGCCTCAGCCTCCCAAAGTGCTGGGATTACAGGCGTGAGCCACCATGCCCGGCTGGGAAGAAGTTTCTAACTATGAAGTTGGCCTCCATTTTACAGTGAACTCTCTTAAGGTATTCAAGCCAAGCCTGGAGAATGTCTTGCTCAGTATTAACACAGAGAAAATTCACACATCACATGTGGGTTGAATAAAAGACAATAGGAGACCTACGTGAATGCACAGTCTATGGCTTTATATAGGTACGCTGACAGTAGAACATAAGGGTACAAACAGGGTTTGGAATGATGAAGACATGGGTTCAAATCCCAGTGATGCCTGCTACCAGCTGGGGGGCCCCAAGCTAGTGATTTTTGTCTCTGAGAACCTCAAGGTCTTCACCTGTAGAATTGCAATAACGATGCTCCTCATCTCATGGGGTTGGTGTGAGGATTAATGAAATCATGAAGAGTGACAAGAGCCCACCAAATGCTTGAAGATTATTCATGCTCTTAGACACGTGTTACCAGCAGAAGCTTTGGATGATGAGAGTAGCCGTTTTACCTTCTGCCACTGATAATGATATTAACGTCACTAGTATGTACCTAAGAACTTTGATGGAGTACCAACCCTGTTACTAAGTAGTGTGCTAAGCAGTTTACATGCATCCTTGAATCTTCCCTAAACTCTAGGAGTTAGGCTCCTCAAGCTCCCGAGCTGCCCTAACCCTCAGTTTCCCCATCTGCAAAAATGGAGTTGAAGTATCTGTCTTATCAGGTTTTGTGAGGAATGAGCTCTTCCAGGTAGAAGGCTAAAGGGAATGTCTTATTTATACCCCCCAAAAATAAAGTAATATCAGCACCCCCATTTCCAGGTAGGTAAATGGAGGCTTAAGAGGTTTCCTCAGTCACAAATCTCGCAAGTAGCAGGACCCGGGTTCATGCCCAGCTTGTCTTGACCACATGTCCCAAGCAGTGATACATTGGACAGGCCATATACATTGGCCCTGATGACACTCTTGTTGGGGCACAAACTGCCACTCATGCAGGCTGTCAAACAGTGACAGAGAAGACAAATTTGGAGACCTTAGCTAGGCACAGTCCCAGCCAGAGCCCCTGCACAGCCAGGAACAGAAGTCTTTACGAGGATTAGCCATGCCTCTAACTCCCTGAAAAGCCAGGGTGGGTTGGGTTGTGGGGAGAGGGAGACAATCAATCATGCCAAATTATCATAATTATGCACCCTGCATGGGCCTGCCGCCCGGCCTGTGCATGCAAGCCCCAGCAAAATGGCGTTTAGCTCCCTAACGGGATTTGCCTTCCATTCCTATCAGTAGCCTGTTAACAATTCCTTAACAACAATGATTAAAATAAAATGCTGGGGCAAGAGAGATGACTGGTGTTTTAACATGTATTTTAATAAACTAATGTTATCTGGTTCCTAGCACAGAAGTGTCTAAACAGTATTCAGGAGACCTATCAATCAGCTCTCCGTAGAGTGAGATCCGCAGACACTGTGCCCCACTCCAAGGCCCTTCGTTGCTATAGCAACCCCAAACCAGGAGTGGTAGCTGTAAACTTTAAAAAAATATGACTTTCTTTTTTCCCAGCCAGCCATGCTTCTCTATCAATACTGAAACCTTTGCCTGAATTCTAAGCCAGTGGGGGATTTTTTTCCCCCTCTCTTCCCAGTCATAAGTCTGACTTGGAATCTATAGCAACCAAAATTAGACTATAAATCATCTTAATGGTGCTTTTCAGAGAATTCTTTACTGGATCAATTCAGATCATACAAGGTGGCAAGCTTCTGAGCCCAGTCACTAATAATGGTAGTGACAGAGATGTATGGCAAGGAAGAAAGGGGTTGGAGTAGATACTGTTGGAGTTAACCTCTTTGATGATCGGCCACCAAACTTCAGCAGTGGATTTCTTGTCTCAGCTGCATCTCCCTTTCAGCTGCTCTCTGGAGTCATCTCCCCCCAGGAGCTGCCTCAGACTCTTCAGAAATAACCCAGTCCCACAATTCTAGGATCCCCTAGCACATCATATCATTGTGGGGTTACAGAATACTATAACCTAGTAGTCAGGAATTCAGCTACAGTACTCCAGCTCCGGTTTAAATCTAACACTTAGTACCTGTTTGATTTTAGTGATGTAACTTCTCTAAGTCTCAGTTTACTCACAGCAAAATGGGGAGAATAATAGTGCTTATTTTCTATGCTATTTTTCAGGATTTTAAAAATGACATTTGCAGATCACCTAGCAGGTGCTTGACATACAGTAAATGCCCAAGAATGATGGCTATTATTTAAAATCTATAGGCTGTAAGATATGAACAGTTATTGAATCTAAGTGGTGTTCACTGTACTAAACCTTTCAACTTTCTTGCACATTTGGAAAATTTTATAATAAAAATTGGATGAAAAGAAATCTAGAGTCAAAATGATAATTTCTGTTTTTAGTTGACAGATAAATAGTGTATATATTTATGGTATACAGCAGGATGTTTATATACATGAATACATTGAGGAATGGCTAAATCAAGCTAATTAAATGTATCACCTCGTATATTTTTTATGGTGATAACACTTAAAATCAACTGTCTTAGCAATTTTCAAGTATTCAGTACATTGTCATTAACTATAGTCACCTTGCTCTACAGTAGATCTCCTGAATGTATTCATCCTGTCTAACTGAAATTTTATATCTTTAACCAACATTTCCCTAATCCCATACCACCACCTTCACAGCCCCTGGTAAACACTCTCCTACCCTCTACTTCTACGAGTTCAACTTTTTAAGATTCCACTTGTAAGTGGGATCATGAGGTATCGGTCTTTCTCCACTTGGGTTATTTCATTGAAAATAATTTCCTCCAAGTATATCCATGTCACAAATGACAACATTTTCTTCTTTTTAAGGCTGAATAGTACTTCATTTTGTGTATATAACATGCTGTCTTTATTCATTCATCTATTAGTGGACACTTAGGTTAATTCCATAGTTTGGTTATTGTGAATAACGTTTCAGTGAACATGGGGGTACAGATATCTGTTCAACATACTGATTTTATTTCTATTGGCTATATACTCAGTAGCAGAATTGCTGAAATATTATATTGAAGGCTTACCACGTGCCAGGCACTGTGTGAGATGCTAAGATCATGGAAGAGTCTCAGACAGGTGAGGTCTCTGACTCCAAGAAGCCAACATTCTAGTGCGGGAGACAGAGAAATTAACTTAAGGACCTCATACACGATGGGAGAATTATTCCATGAGTAGCAAGCAAAGGTACTGTAGGAGAACAGATGGGGAACAATGGATTCATGCTGGGGGCAGATCTATCTAACTTGAGACTTGAAAGATGAGAGACAATGCTGGTTGGCTAGGCAAAGTGGTGTGAGGGAGGCAGGCTAGTGCTGGTGGCAGATGGAACAGTGTGTATAACATGTTCGAGGACCTGAAAGAATGCTTTTCTCTCCCGACCCTGCCCAAATTGGACCCGTCTTTCAAGGTTCAATTTTATTGCATTGTATTCGATAAACATTTACTCTCTGACTGCTCTCTTCCAGGGTCTGTGCTCAGTAGAGCAAATTCAGAGTTGAATGGCCGGTGGGTCCTATTTGGCCTACAGTCCATAATATGCTGACCTCAACTTTAGAGAAGGTACCATACTACTGAAGTGTCCCTCCATGAAGCAGAAGGGTTGGTCTCTTGTGCCCTTATATATCCATCAGCCATTGGCTGTGGGCTGCTTCTGGGACGGTTGGAGGGCCGAGCGTAATCTTTTTTGCAAGGTGGTTTCTGTCAGCTGTGGGCAATTTTCTGTATCAGAAGGGCGTCTCCAAGCCATATCAGCCAACATTTATGGCAGCTGGATCATGGATGCAGCAGCCCAGTAGAGGGGCCTGGATGTGCAGTAACATCATTTACTCCTGCCTACCATGTTCCAGACATGGGGCACATTGATGGGCGAGACAGACAAGTTCCTTAGCCTCATGGCCATGCTCACTCACTTATGTATCATCTGTGGCTGCTTTAGCACTGCAGTGGCAGAGCTGAGTAGTTGTGGCAGAGATCATATGGCTGCAAAGGCTCAAATAGTTATTATTTATCCCTTTACAGAAAAAACCCATCAACCCTTGTGCTAGAGCCCTGCCCATGGGGATCTGGTGAAGGCTAGACTCTACCTGGACCATGCTCTTGCTCTCTGGTCTTTCCTTCTCCTTATTCCACTGTCCTTCCTTGAGAGGTTTTTCTTGAAGAGCTGTTGTTACTGAAATGCCAAGGGTTAGGTGTAGGTCACACTGCTCGCTGCACAGAAAGCCAGTCACTCAGACAGCAAGTATTGCCAAGAAAAAAGGCCTTATTCAGGTGTGCAGCTGAGGAGATGGGAGATAAGTCTCAAATCTGTCTCTCCATCTGACTAAAATTGGGGGTTTATATAGATGGGAAGGAGTGCAGCTATATGCAGGAAAACAGGAAGGGGTAAGAAGTGGAATTCCAGGTTCTTCGAAGCAGGGTCTCACTTTGTCACCCAGGCTAGAGTGCAGTGGTGTAATCATAGCTTACTGCAACCTCAAACTCCTAGGCTCAAGAGATCCTTGCCTTATCCTGTCGAGTGGCTGGGACTATAGCTGTGCATCATTGAGCCCGGCTAATTTTCTAATTTTTTTTTTTTGGTGGGGATAGGGGTCTTACCATGTTGCCAGGGCTGGCCTCAAACTTCTGGCCTCAAACAATCCTCCTGCCTTGGCCTCCCAGTTGCGGTTTCTTGATATTATCCTGAGGGCTTGAAGGTTGGTTCCTAACAAAGGAAGTCAGATAAGACAAACGTAAGTTTCAAGATTTAAGACTGAGAGGGTCAATTTCAATGTTGGCTCACTGCATCCTCTGCCTTTCAGGTGCAAGCAATCAATTTCAGGTGCAAGGGTCAATTCCAATCTCGGCTTACTGCATCCTCTGCCTTTCAGGTGCAAGCAATTCTCCTGCCTCAGCCTCTCGAGTAGCTGAGATTACAGGCATGTGCCACCATGCCCAGCTAATTTTTGTATTTTTATTAGAAACAGGGTTTCACCATGTTGGCCAGGCTGGTCTGGAGCTTCTGACCTCAGTGATCTGCTCACCTTGGCCTCCCAAAGTGTTGGGATTACAGGCATGGGCCACCGTGCCCGGCCCACTGTTTCTTGATAGATCACCTGCCCCGACATCACCCTCTCAGCCACTGCTTGGAGAAATCCAACCTAAGATGAAGGCATATAATAAATATTCACTGAATGAATGAATATTTTGCTAAGTTGCATGGAGAAGATGACAGGAGATGAATCAACAATTGATGGAGCCTGCCAGAAAAGGCTGGAGAAAGATCACTGGGAAGAAGGGAAGGAGGCTGGGATGGTTTTTGCCCACCCAGATCTGACCTTAGTTCATACACATACCTGGTCCTAGGACAAGAGTTGACTCACACGGATGGCCAAGGAAGCTATTTTGTGCTACACTGGATAAAAGGACAAGGGAATGAAGAAATATTTGCTAAGTCAGGAACTTACTTCCTCTGTACCCATTCCCAGTGTTTGGCAGTGGGGATAGGAAGACCAATTTTATTTTGTATCACAAGGAAAAATCCTTAATAAATAGAGCTCCATGAGCCCGGTGCGGTGGCTCACGCCTGTAATCCCAGCACTTTGAGAGGCCAAGGTGGGTGGATCACCGGAGGTCAGGAGTTTGAGACTATCCTGGCCAACATGGTGAAACTCTGTCTTTACTAAAAATACAAAAATTAGCCAGGCATGGTTGTGCACACCTTTGGTCCCAGCTACTCAGGAGTCTGAGGCAGGAGAATCGCTTGAACCCGGGAGATGGAGGTTGCAGTGAGCTGAGATCGCGCCACTGCACTCCAGCCTGGGAGACAGAGCGAGACTCCGTCTCAAAAAAAAAAAAAAAAAAAAAATAGAGCTCCATGTATAGCAGGGTGATTAAGCGTCTTCTCCACAGAGTGTTGGTAATTTCCCATAGAGGCTGTGGGCACCTTGGAAAATGGGTTTAAATTAGCAGCATTTCTGCATCAGGATGCCTGCATGCAGCCAGCCATGAGAGCTTTGCTTCTGCTTTCGGATCTGCCAGCACACGGGCAGTTCCTTGGAGGTACACTTATTTAAAGTCTCTCATTGGCCTTGGTGTCCCATGTCTGCAAGCTCGCTCAATGCATCCTCATCCCAGCTCCCACATCCAGAGGAGAAGAGGCTAATGTGATTAGTCAGAGTATAAACCCTTGATTGGGCCACACTGACTGGGGGCCAGGATCACTGTGTTTTAACAGACGTGTACCAAGCTAATCTCCCTCTGTCCTGTTCTGTCCGTGCACCTGTGGATGAGGTGAGCTAGACCAGCCATATCCTCTCCTTCCCTCCCTGTCCTCCTTCCCCGATATGCACGTGGTGATCTATCTCCTGAGTTGTATCAGCTGTGCCTTTATCGTCCAGAGTTCCTTTATCACTGCACCCACTCAAGATTCTGATCTAGGTTAAGAAGAAGGTACCTATCAAGTGTCTGCTACATAGACCAGCTTTTTCCAAATCGTCCAACATCGGGCTATTGGGCATTGGCCCAGCTAATAACGAAGTGGTGTTTGCTTTCATTTGGCTGAAGTTCTTTGCTTCCATTTCCTTCGGGGACTCTACCAAGAAGATTAAAAGGTGGGACAGAACTGGGGGCACAACTGGCTCCCTACCAGGAAAATATCATCAAATGCATCTTAAATCCTAATAATCTATTTGGTTCAAGAGAGCACAGGATGAAAAGACAATGCTTAGAGAATAATATTCTGCTGAAAATGTCACGTGGGGGCCTCCCTTTCGGAGAGGCTTTTCAGCTCTTGTTTTCTCTGTTCCCATGACTTCTTCAGGTGATTAAGCATCTTCTCCAGAGAGTGTTGGTGATTTCCCATGGAGGCTGTGGGCACCTTGGAAAATGGGTTTAAATTAGCAGCACTTCTGCATCAGGATGCCTGCATGCAGCCAGCCACGAGGGCTTTGCTTCCGCTTTCGGATCTGCCAGCACACAGACAGTTCCTTGGAGGCAAACTCATTTTCATTTGGAAGTATTTAAAAACAAGCTGTCAGGGAGACCACCCACGCCCTACCCCGGCCTGCTGCAATGCTGATTTTTCTTGGTGTGCATTAGTCGACCTTATAAGAAGTTCATTTTAGTGGCCTTCCTCCCTCTGAGGGGGAAATCAGAAAGTTCGGGGGTCCTTTTAGTCTGGATAGGGTCAAGACAGCCTCTGGATATGGGGGAAAATCCAACAGTTTCTTATTTTGCTAATGATGATGATGGTGGTGTTCATAAATAATAACAGCCACTCTGTAGATAGATGAGGGAGCAAGTGTTCATGGCACAGGTTTAAAGAAGCATTGGACCATATACTCATGGTCCATCTGTGGCCCTGTTTAAGGGGATAGGAGGACTTTGTTCTGGGGACCCAGCCACAGAGATCTGTCTTGACTCTGTGACTCTTTATTTTTTTATTTTTTGGAGATGGAGTCTCACTCTGTCACCCAGGCTGGAGTCCAGTGGCACGATTTCAGCTCACTGCAACCTCTGCCTCCCAGGTTCAAGCAATTCTCATGCTTCAGCCTCCCAAGTAGCTGGAACTACAGGTACATGCCACCACGCCCAGCTAATTTTTGTATTTTTAGGAGAGATGGGGTTTCACTCTGTTGGCCAGGCTGGTCTTGAAATCTTGGCCTCAAGTGGTCCACCCACCTTGGCCTCCCAAAGTGCTGGGATTATAGGTGTGAGCCACCAAGCCCGACCTAACTCTGTGTAACTCTCAATCATGTACAATAAAGAAGGATAAGGACTTTTTGGAGAACAATTATGTGCTAGACACTGTGCTAAGAATTTTATACATTACTTCATTCTCGGCATAGAAAAGTGTTATACCCATATTACAGATGAGAAAACAGAATCCTAGAGCAACGCTGTGGCTTACTTAAGGCCACACAGCTAGTAAGGGGAAGAGGTGGGATTTGAGTCTGACTTCTGTCCTTCTACACAGATGATGATGATGATGATGAGTTATTACTACACCATGCTAGTTCAGTGGTTCTCAACTTGGTGTTACTTAAATGTAGTGGGTAGAGGCCAGGGATGCTATGTATCCTGAAATGCAGAGGACAGACCCCTGCAACAGGCAATTATCCAGTCCCAAGAGTCAACCATGCTGAGGCTGGGAGACTCCGTGCTAGGTGAGACACTCACAGCTGATTCTTTTTGACCATCTCTCTAGTGTTGAGTTAAATAAAGCTGTGTTCAGGTGGTACTAAGGAGAGCCATCTGGGACAAGTGGGCCCACATGCTGTGTGCGAGAAAGGCAGTTCTGCTGAGACTGGGCATGCTGTTTGTTGTGCCTGCACTCTGCCCTGTCCCACCTTACAGGATGGAACCTGGAAAAGGATGTGCTGTGGTCTGAAAGCTTATGTGCCCCTGACATTCTTTTTTTTTAGACAGAGTCTTGCTCTGTCACCCAGGTTGGAGTGGAGTGGCGTGATCGTGGCTCACTGCAACTTCTGCCTCCCAGGTTCAAGCAATTCTCCTGCCTCAGCCTCCTGAGTAGCTGGGATTATAGGCACCTACCACCACATCGAGCTAATTTTTGTATTTTTAGTAGAGATGGGGGTTTCTCCATGTTGGTCAGGCTGTTCTCAAACTCCTGACCTCAAGTAGTCCATCCACCTCTGCCTCCCAAAGTGCTGGGATTACATGTGTGTCCCCCTGAAATTCATTTGTTGAAACCTAATCCCCAATGTGATAGTATTGGAAGGGCTTTGAGGAGGTGATGAGGTCATGAGGGTGGAGCCTCCATGGATCACATTGGTGCCCTTATAAAAGAGGCCCCAGAGAGCTCCCTTGCCCCTTCCACCATGTGAAAAAAACATCAAGAAGATGGTCGTCTGTGACCCAGCAGCTGGACCAAATCTGCTGGTGACTTGATCTTGTACTTCCCAGCATCCAGAATGGTGAGAACTACATTTCTGTTGTTTATGTATTTGTTTGTTTTTGAGACACGGTCTCTCACTCTTTCACCCAGGCTGGAGTGCAGGGGTGCAATCACGGCTCACCGTAGCCTCAATTTCCTGGGTTCAAGTGATTCTCCTGCCTTAGCCTCCAAAGTACCTGGGCCTCGATCTCCCAGGCTCAAGTGATTATCTTGCCTTAGCCTCCAGGGTACCTGGAACCACAGACATACACCACCATGCCCAGCTAATTTTTTTTTTAATTTTTTTGAAGAGATGGGGTCTCGCTATGTTGCCCAGTCTGGTCTTGAATTCCTAGGCTCAAGCACTCCTCTTGTTTCAGCCTCTCAAATTGTTGTGACCACAGTCATGAGCCACCACACCTGGCCATCTGTTGTTTATAAATTATCTGGTCTATGGTATTTTGTTATAACAGCCTGAACAGACTAGACTACCCTCTATGGGATGGGCCACATAAACATGATTTTTATGCTTCTATATTGAGAGCAGGTATGTCTGTATATCCATATCTATATCTATATTTATAACTATATCTATCTATCACCAGAATAGAGAGGGCATAGGAAGGCTGAGTCACTTCCCAAAAGTCCACCCACTGTGTGCGAGAGAACTCAAATCCCAATCCTCTGATGCCCAATTCAGAGAATGGCCCCGCCTCTCACACTTACCCAGGCATTTTGAGACCTCATTTCAAGGCATATGGCATAGCCTCTGCCTTCTTCCCAGTCCCGCTGCACCTGCAAGTGTGGTTATTACCTCAATGGCCTCAGCTGTATGCACACCCCCATGGGAGGCATGTATGATTGCCATCTTGCCATCTCCATTTTACAGATGGAGTCAGTGTGGCTCAGGGAGATTAAAAACTTGACTGAAGTTCACACACTGGGGACTGAAATCCAGGATTGTTCTACTCTGCTTTCCATCCACAGTTTCTCAGCCTCAGCACTCCGGACATTTTGAGCTGGAGAATTCTCTGTTGTGAGGGGGGTCCTATGCCTTGTAGGGTGTTTAGCAACATCCCTGGCCTCTATCCACTAAATGCCAGTAGCACTGCCTCTCAAGTTGTGACAACCAGAAATGTCACCAGGTGCTTCTTAATGTCCCCTGGGATGCAGAATTGCCCCCAGTTGAGAATCATGACTCCAGAATTGGACCCACCATCCCTCTTCTGTCTCATCTCTAGTAACTAGGTTTCTCATGGTTCTGAGATTTATCACACCCTCTCCTGCCCACATTTGCCCTTCCACATCCTGCTCTCTGGGCAAGGCAACCCACATAATACCATCTTTCTTCAAATGTGTTAGTGTTGATGACTTAAATATACTCAGCAAACTTCCCACTGTTTGCTCCTGCCTCTCACCATGGATGTCTTCAAATAGCTCATCCTTCTGGAAGATTTCCTTATCTTCGATTCGATTATTTAGCTGATAACCCTACTGTCACTCCCAAGCCCACTCAAGTTTCCACGCATCCCCACCCACTGGTTACTACAGCTCTCTCCCTGTCATCCCTCATGGAGTCCAGCACAGTGCTGAATCATCAACCTAGTCACGGGAGTCTTGTAGTCAGATCCTATCACCCCTCTCCTTAAACCGCTTTGGTTGGCGGACAGGCGCGGTGGCTCACGCCTGTAATCCCAGCACTTTGGGAGGCCAAGGCGGGCGGATCACGAGGTCAGGAGATGGAGACCATCCTGACTAACATGGTGAAACCCCGTCTATACTAAAAATACAAAAATTAGCCGGGCGTGGTGGCGGGCGCCTGTAGTCCCAGCTACTCGGGAGGCTGAGGCAGGAGAATGGCGGGTGAACCCAGGAGGCGGGGCTTGCAGTGAGCATAGATCACGCCACTGCACTGCAGCCTGGGTGACAGAGCAAGACTCCGTCTCAAAAAAAAAAAACAAAAACAAAAAAACCGCTCTGCTTGGCTTCCATTGCAGTTAGAATAAAATCCAAACTTCTTCCTGCAGCCTACAAAGTCTTGCCTGGGCAAAGCTCTGCCTACTTCTCAGACCTCATCTCCTACCTGCCCCTGCTAGCTCACTGTATGGCAGTCCATGCACCTACTGCGTGTTGACTGGACATACCCAGCCTGTTCTTACTCCCACATCTTGGCCTTGGTAGGACCCGTCCCCAGAGCACGTTTTCTCTAGATTCTCTTCTAATGGCTCCTGCACGTCACACAATTAAATGTCATCTCTGCAGAGAGGCCTCACCCAATCACCAATACAAAGTAGCCCTTGGCAGGTCTCTATTGCACCACCTGCTTGCTTTTTTCTTGGGCACCGATTATGAACCTCTGTCCTCTTATTCGCGTGTTTATTGTCTGCCCATCCACCCCACTCATAAGCAGAACTAACCTTCCCAGGAACAGAGGTCTCACCTGGTTTGCTCACCTGTGCATCCCCAGTATCTAGACCAGCACTAGTTAAGAGTCGAAGTTCAAAAAATACATGTTGAATGAGCCTGTCACGTCAGTTAGCATGCAGATTTCGTTAAACAGAGGTACCTTAGGAATTCAAATTATTATGCATAAATAAAGCACACAAATACATATTTGGCTCTCCCTGTCCAGTTCCTTTCCAACCCATGAAACACACCATGAATAATATATTCTGATTTTTTTTTATTGAACTGTCAGCATGATTTATTTCATAGCATCTTCTTCTTTTTCCCTTTTGTAAATAATGGTGCGTCTGCAGAGCTTTTTGCTAACATTTGTCTTGCTAATTTGTCTGGGGGGCGGGAGGATGATGGCATTTTTTTTTATCCTCTTATAATGGGTTTGGAAGACACTTTTTTCTGCATAGCGTTGGGACTCTAAAAAATCAAGGTTATACAGTGCATTGATTACTCGCTGTTTTACAAACCGGCTCAGACTCATTTCACAACTTGAGAATAATTCTAATTGGAAATCACCTCCTTTAAAACCATCAGATTAATGGTATTCCCATTACATTCCCTGCCCAGCCATGTGAGCAATAGAGCCTGAACTGCAACTGCTAGAATTGTGCATCAAAGTAAATAATGCACTAACGAGACAGCAATTTCATTCCTTCTGTGGAATTCCCCAGGCATTTCTCCTTCAAGAGGCCAGGATGGGTTCAGGGCAAATCCCTCTGGACCGTGCAGGGTGACTGGAATGAATGTGGACCCCTGAGTATGGAAGATGGTGCTTGTAGGATGTGATACGCATTCTTCAATTATTGTAGTATTTTTGAACTCTCATAGACAACCAGTATGGGGATGAGGAGACATCAATAATTGCTGATGGGCTTGTTAGACTCTGGCAATAATATTATGTGAGGTGTGTACACACATAATATATTTATGTATCAAGATTAAAAAAATGGAGCGTCACTTCCTACCCACCCTCCCTCCTCTTCTTTCTCAGCTCCCACATCTCATCAAACACAATTGTCAATTTTAGCTCCTAAAATATTGTTGTTTTGAATATTGTCCTTTCTTTTCATCCAGAATTCATTTCCCCAGCATGAGCCTCCTGGATGCTATTCCTGCCCCTACATCAGTAGCCTGATTCCTGGCAGCACATTAGGATTGTCCGATGAGCTTTTCAAATATACTGGTGCCCAGACTGCACTTCCAGAGTGCCTGATTTAATTGGTCCAGAGTGAGGTCCTGGCATTGGATTTTTAAAAATTGCTCCCTGGTGAGTCTCCTGTGTAGCCAGAGCTGGGAGCCAGCACTGGCTTTGTGTAGCAAACAGAGGGGTCTATGACAAAGCCCGCCTGACTGTACCATCCCCGGCTTAGAAACCAAGACTGCTTCTGGGTGCCTTCAGCGTGGAGTGCAAGGTCCCTAGTGGCTTGACACTAGCTGGCCCCTGGAGCTCCATCGCTCCTCTTCCTTCTCATGCTTTGTATAGTCCAGCAGAATGGCTGCTTGTTTTTCTTGAGGACAGCCTGCCTGTTCACACCTCATGCCTTTGCACACTGCTGCTTTGCACCTGCAATGCCCTTTCTCCCTGAATCCGCACACAAGTGGTGATTAATTTTTCAAAATCTGCTTTAGATTTTGCTTCTTCTAAGTCCCTCTTGAGTTACCATCTCTCCTCTGTGCTCTTATAGTTTTGTTGCATATCGGCCACAGGTTATAGTAATTGACTTAAATTTGTATGAGTTTTCTTGTTAAACCTTGAAGACCTTGAAAGCCAGGGCCACATCTTATTGATCCCTATGACCCCAGCACTAAACACTGTGTTAGGTACACAGCAAAGGCTCTATAAATGCATATGATTATGTCCCACATGGCAGTCCCAGAAGATGTGCTCATTCCTTTGCCCTCAAGTCATAGTCCCTTTAAAGTTTCCAGAATACAGTTCCATAAATATGTGTGGAGGCATTCAGTCCACGAAAAGTGAAATTGAATTACAGTATTGTTGTGAAATAAAAAAAAAAAAAAAGTAAAAAGTAAGTAGCCCTGGATTGAAATCCTGGATCTACTACTTACTAGCTGTGTGGCCTCAGACAAGTTACTTAACATCTCTGAGCCAGAGTTTCCTTATCTGTAAAACTGACAATCATATCTAATTTACAGGACTGTAATAAAGATTAAAAGACAGAATGTTAGCAACGTACCTACCAAGAACTCACATCATAGAATGGGCAAGTGCTTAATAAAAGATAAATTAGGGTCCCTTATCCTTACTTCGTTGCCCAGTTTGTTTGTTTGTTTTCTTTTTGAGACAGAGTCTCACTTTGTTGCCCAGGCTGGAGTGCAGTGGCATGATCTTGGCTCATGCAACCTCTGCCTCCCGGGTTCAGGAGATTCTCCTGCCTCAGCCTCCCAAGTAGCTGGGATTACAGGCGCCCACCAGCATGCCCGGCTAATTTTTGTATTTTTAGTAGAGATTGGGTTTCACCATGTTGGTCAGGCTGGTCTCGAACTCCTGACCTCAAGTGATCTGCTCACTTTGGCCTTCCAAAGTGCTGGGATTACAGGCATGAGACACTGTGCCTGGCCTCGTTGCCTGGTTTTAATCTTCTTGGAAAAATCAGTGATTAAGAAACTATCCCTAAATAGCAATCATCATCATAGGCAATAACAGTTAAGCATCTTATTATCTTCTTGCCATTTTGCATAGGACTTTGTGTGCGTGATGCTACTGAATTCCCAGGGAAGCCCCCATGAGGTTGGCACTACTTTCATACCCATTTTATGACTGAAAAAACAGAGGCTATGAAAAACCCTAGAGGCAAAAAGGGAAAGATGGGCATCTAAACCAGGTGGGCAGTTCTCTTTCTGGAGCTCATTACACTGCCTATCCCACCCGTCTCATTCTATCAGCTACCTTTCTTCTGGGGCTTTGTTGGATTTTGTTTAGCTAACAAAGAATAATAATAGAAGGTTGTCAATATGAAATGAATCAATTGTTCTTTGTATTTTGTCTTCCCTCCTCCAGCCAAACCTTGAGAACAAGTCTGGAAACATTTTGCATGTACTGGCAAACAGGATGGTGAATTGACAACACTTCTTGTTAGTAATTAGGGTATGGTAATGTGCTCCTTTGGTAATTAGTGCATTAATGTAGCATAGATTGTATCGCTTACAGTGATTGAAAGGTATGGCAAGCTCAGAACATTATTAACATTTGAAGCTGGAAGCTGCTGGGAGGTAGTGTAGTGTGGACACTACGAGGGCTGGAGGGGAGTCGGAGGTCCTGGGTTCTTGGCCTGGCTGTGCCACTTATGTGCTGTGTGAGCTTGGACAAGTCACTTGGCCTCTCTGGACTTCAGTTTCTTCGGGTGTAAAATAAAGAGATCAGATTCTGGTGTGTGAAGGGAAGAGAAAGAAGAAAACAGGAGATGCTAACAGTAAAGACCTTGGCTAAAAAAAGAGATGAAGCTGATTCATCCTTGCTTCCACCCCTGGGAACACAAGGACTCCCCAGTGGGTGATGTGTTTAATTAGGGTAATCTAGGCTGTGCTGTAAGAACAGACTAACCCAGAAATGTTAGTGGTTTAGCATGACAAAGGCTTATGTATCACTCACGCAAATTCCAAAGCTGGTTAGGCAACTCTATAGGACCATCTTTTAGGTGATGACTCAGAAATGTAAGCTGCTTTGATCACATGGCTTCCAGGTTGCTGCCACAACAAAAGGGACTGTTTGGAGGGTCTTGCAGTGGCTCGTGAATGCATTAGCCAGAAGTGACACGGAAGACTTCCACTCACAATTGATTGGACGGTACTAGTCACACGGCCCCACCCAACCTTGAAAGGAGCTGGGAAATGTGGGGAAGGTACAACTCTACCAGGAAAAGAGGGAAAATGAGCACTTACTAAGACCTTCCTATATATTCGCAATTTATTGGATGGTACCAGTCACATGGCCCCACTCACCTTGAAAGGAGCTGGCAAATGTGGGGAAGCTACATCTCTACCAGTGAAAGAGAGAAAATGAGCACTTACTAAGAGCTTATATGTTCCATTTGTTCTTCACTGTCTCTTCTATCATTCTTATTTTCCAAATAAAGACATCGAGTCTTAAGAGCTTAAGTGTAAGTGCAGAAATTTATACTCTTAGGAATTTGCTGACCTGGAGTTTTAGCCCAAGTTGCTGATCTCAAAGCCCAAGCCCTTTGTACCTTTCCACAATGTTTACATGTACTTACAGGGCCCTCCTAGCTTGGATGATCCTGGGACCGCCCTCTTCTCTGAAACTCTTTACCTCTCATGTCCTTAAATGAAATCCCTTGGTAGAACACAAAACAAAACAAACTCAATTTCCTTGGTGAATTCATATATTATACTATATTCAGCATACTATATTATGGAGGTTTTGTTGATTCAAATATTTTCTAATTGATGTGAAATACTGCCTTATGAAAATTCTTTGTGCTGTCCTATAAGATTAGGGGAGAAAAAAGAAAGCCACACAGCCTGGATGTCTTAATCTCATAGCAGCACACAATGGGTTAAAACTCAGGGCAGAGGAAGAGTCTGTGATTTTTCCCAGTCATAGAGAGATGAGAAATAAAATATGGTGCTCTGGATCCCTGTCCTTTAGTCTGTTTCTCCTGGGATGGGCAGTGGTATCCAAGGTGCTAAAGAAAAAATTTCAAGGAGTGAAAGACGTTGCAGAAGACCAAATGCCATGGACAACTGTGGAGATGAAGGGACCCATTGAATGTGGCAATACAGTGGCTATCAGTGACTTTTGCCAGAGCCACTTCAGTGCAGTTGTGCAAACAAAGACCTGATTTAAGGATGCAGAAATAAGAAGTAAGGAAGTAGATAGAGATGGTGGGTGTAGCATATGCTTTTAAGAGACTTGGCAGCGATGAGAAACAGGAACCATGGCGGGAGCTTGAAGAAGAAGAAGTAAGTGCTTAATTAAATTTGTTGATTGAGTGCTTTTTTTGGCTTAGCCAGTTTAGTTCTTAGTTACTTCCTGTCCATTAGTTTGATTGCTACTTAGGGAACAGGAATAGGTTTTGTTATTGGCTATTTTAAGTGGTAATTTATGAAGGTCAATCTACTGAAAAAAAACCCATATGTATCATAGAGTCTACTGGGGATTATTTGGAAGTTACTCACTGTTGTGGATGATGCAGGACACTGCCTTGAACCATTAACACAGATAATTAAATGCTGGCTCTAAGAGATGAGAATTCCGTTCTTTTGTTAATCATTAGAGCATGTGGTTGTAAGCATGCACTATGAACCCCAGTGGTGCAGCATACTAGCCTGTAACCTTGGACACATTGCCTAGCCTCCTCTGTGCCTCAGTTTACTCATTGGTTACCTTGGGGACAATCATAGAACCTGCTACAAAGGAGTATTGGCAGAATTGGATGAGTTCATGTGTATGAAAGGACTAGAAGGGTACCCTGCACACAGTAGGTGCTCAATGAAATAGTGATTGTGTAAATATTTGTTGAATGCCTACTGTGAAACAACATGGTTGGTGGCATTGGGGATGTAAGTGTAAACAAGATAAATGTGATCCTTGCCTTCAAAGCTTTCAGACTAGTGATGTTACAGAGAAATAAACAGGCAATTCCAATATATTGTGACATGTGTGAAGATGGAGAAAGTACACAGTGCTATGGAGCATATGAGGGGTACCTAATATAGATTTGCAGAGGTGCAGAGAAGACTCCATCACAGAGGCTGTATCCAAGGTAGGTGTGATGAATCGAGAAACGCTGCTTTGGACCAGGGAAGAAATGAGGAGCTCACATCCACTCTTGTCCCTCTCCAGCTCATTTCCCACACCATCAGAGGGATCTTTTAAAAATGTAATTTGAGCCTCCTTAGAGTCTTAATAGCCTCCCACGGCATTTGCCGTAAATGTGAACATTCTTAGCACAGTCTTTAGGATTCTGCATCAGGCTTCTCCTTTCTTGGGTCTTTTCTCTCACTAGCTCTTATGTGCTCTGGGAAATTCTAACCATTTTTATTTTTGAAATGAGTCGTGTTGCTTCCCTCCCCACCCTCTTGGCTAAGTTCATCTGTACCCATTCTTTATATTTCAGAGCACTGGTACATCCTCAATGGCCTCCAGACCACGGAAGGGGCCCCATCACAACACCCAGCTTCCTTATTATAGCACATAGCCATTTATGTACTTGCATGTGTGACTCTACCTCTCCCAGTGGGGTGCGAGCTCCAGACAGACAGGGATCTTAAATATTTTTATCCATCTTAGGCTCCAGCACTCAGCACTATGCTGTGCAGAGTGAGCCCTCCACAAGTTATTTGCAGAAAGAAGGAAGGCTCCTTGAAGGTGAGTGTGATTTTAAACTGCGCACTCCACAAATCCAAAGGCCCAGCAATGCTCATCACAGATTCTGTAGTAAACATCAACATCTGCCTTCTTGGTGCTGCGTTCGTGTGCCCAGACGGTCAAGCACATGGCTACCCACTCTGACCTTGCTGAGAGATCAAGGGACTCAAGAAGGCCAAGTGCTGGGGCTTCAGTAAAGGAATCCAAGTGGAGCTGGAGAGCAGGATGGATGATAGGAAGGCATCCTGGGTCATTAAGTGCCCAATTTTAAATGCATAGACCCATGCCGTGTGTAAACCAATAGAAGCAGTAATCACTCAGGAACATCTGCAATGAAAACTGAAAAGGTCATTATCTTTGTGTTGAGACAGCATCTGCTTATGGAATTCTAGAAAGATCTAAAGGCCAGGTGAGCTCTAGTAGAAAGAGTGAAGACACTAGAATCACACAGTTGAGTTTTATTCATACTAAGTAGAACTTGGAGAAGTTCCTTAGCTTTCTCTGTGTGCCTCTGTTTCCATATCTGAAACATACAGATCATATTTACTTACAAGTCTGTGACAAGGATTAGAAATAACACACGTAGAGAGGATAGCACAGGGGCGGGCACATAGTAGGTGCTCAATAAATGGTGACTGGTGACCATTATCCCTCTCTTCCACATTATTAATTTCCTTGGCTTCAGGAACTCAGCAAAATTAAAAAAAACAGAGAAGACATTATTATTGCAGAAAATAAGGTTGATAAAAATTACTACAAAAATTACATAGGTTAAGACTTGGAACCATAATAGTGAAGGAGGAACAGAGACTCTGGCCTCATGGAGCTTGGAGCCAGTAATATTTAACTTACGTATAAAAGAATTTTTCCAATTAAAAAAGCAAATGGGGAAATTTTTTTGAAGTAGCAAAAAGTATTATCAGTAGACTTACTTCTTCAAAAATAACCACTGTAAACATTTTGCTGTATTTTCTTCAGTTCCTTACTATAGGCTAATTATTTTTACTTAAATCTGTAACCTAAGTATATTCCTTTTCCTGTGTTGTTGATAATGCTTTGTGTAAGTCATTTTTTAATGACTGCATAATGTTCCATATAATGAATGAATTTACTGAAGCAATTACCTATTCTTATACATTCTTGCATAAAGTCTTTTTCCCCATATACTTTCAAATGTCTCCTTAGCATAAAGTCTCAGAACTAAAACATCTGGATAAAAAGCTAGCTGGAGATTTTTTAAGGCTCTTGAAACATCCCACACAACTCTTTTAAGCAGTGTATAAGCAAGAACCAATTATGTTGTAGAAAATATTTCATGTCCCTTTAAAAGGAGAAAGAAGATTGAAAATTCTGCAAAGAAGATACTAAGTTAAAACCAAATTAATCATCCTGGCTTAGCTTGGAATGGCTAAATATTAATGTTCCTCTTTAGCATGTATGGCATATTATGTACAATTCATCTGAATATAAATAGTCCAGATTGTGACATTACTTTATTCGTGATGAATCAACTGTCCATGCTCTGTATGGCACATCACTCAGATATGCAGCATTCTCACTAATTAATCAGCAGGTAGAAAATGGATTATATTCCCCAGGAAGAGGTACTGAACGAGTATAATGTTTACTGAGCATTTATTATGTGGTAGGTGTTTTATATAAATCATCTCACTTAATGAACAGTCCTTAAGATTGGTGATTGATGTGCTGTAGGCTCCCCTTCCACAGGCTGCAAGAACTCCTCCCTCCCCCATCCCAAGTCTTCATGTGGTTAATGTGTAATTAACAACACTCCGGTAAAGAGACCAAGAACTATAATGCAACATCTTTGGAAGGACATTATTTTTACCTGTCTACTAGAAAGGTTAGTTGGTAACAATCAGAAAATAAAGAGCTCAGGAGGAGAGAAACAGGTCATGTGATAATGGGCAAGGTGAAGATTCTGATGGTCAGTCTCAACATCCTATTTTGTTCTTTTTTTTTGTTTGGCTCATTTGTGGTGTCTTAAATATTTTTGAGCATGACCCTCTCAGCACTACAGACTCCTAAACTGCATTTGAGAAGGAGCATAAGGGATCATGCATAGTCCAATCATTCTTTGAAAAACATTGAATTAGACTCTTCAGTAATCTTTAGGAATGCAGTGATTTTAGTTCATGAGTACCAGTGTCTATTATCTTTAATTATACCTTTGGTAGCCTGCAGCTATTTAGCCGTTGGTCATACATGAACACATGGAAGTCTGTGGAATTATGTGCCATTTAACAAAAGAAGTGTTCTTCCAAACACCGCATATTCTCACTCATAGGTGGGAATTGAACAATGAGAACACATGGACACAGGAAGGGGAACATCACACTCTGGGGACTGTTGTGGGGTGGGGGGAGGGGGGAGGGATAGCACTGGGAGATATACCTAATGCTAGATGACGAGTTGGTGGGTGCAGCGCACCAGCATGGCACATGTATACATATGTAACTTACCTGCACATTGCGCACATGTACCATAAAACCTAAAGTATAATAATAATAATAATAATAATAATAAAAGAAAAAACAAACAAAAAAAAAAACAAAAGAAGTGTTCTTGTACTGTTTGATTATGTACAAAGTCATTATATTTTTTGATTAGTTTGTAGCCAGTTGGGAGACTCTCCAAGCTGGATTAGGGAGCTTGGGTTTGTGGTGGCTTTTGCTGGATGGGAACATTACAGTGAACCAGGTCTGATTTGGTTTTGGTGAGAACATGTCTACAGCTCATAAACCCTAATATGGGGCATATTAGCATTGTTGTTCTGATGACCCAGAACGGGTATAATGTTTATTGAGCATTTATTATAATCTCAACTTTCCTTTACTTATAAGGCAAAGGAAGAGGATAAATAAAGAATGAGTGTCCCCCAGACCATCTGGGAACCCCACCTGTGCATCTTAAATAAGGAAGGACCAAGCAGATATCAGAAAGAGGTGAGCCTAAATAATTGTGAGCCATAATTGCAGGACTTGGCCAAGAATGATAGGCTCAGTTACTCCTCTGTGACTCCCCCATTGCAAGCAGCCTCTGGAACATTTTAGGAAGCCCAGAATTTAACCAATCCAGGTAGTAGCTTCTCTGGTTTATTGCATGCTGCCATGATGGCAGTGGGCGGTGGTGAGAAATTGTCACGATGGCAGCCAACTTGGGACAGGCTTTGGTTCCCTGAATCCTCCAGCAGAGGGACCTGCTCAGCTAGGGAGTCTTCCATTCTCTTAGTGGACTGGAGAATCACTGACGTATGGATGCAAAGCATCTTGCTACACAAAAGCTGTGATGTTTTATGACTGTTGTTATTGCCATTGCTGTTCAAAGAGTGGTAAGGCAGGGTCAGTCCTGGCTGCCCCAACTATTAAGTATGTAATTTTTGCCAAATTTTTTTCCTTCAACTTGTCTGTAAAATGAAATAATAGAGACTATTATCTCTTTTCTTCTATTTATTAATCTATAAAATAAAATAGTACGGCCTAGTATCTATCCTACAGAGATGAGGGAGTTTGGAGAGAGAAAGAGAGAGAGAGGAAAGTGGTACAGGTCTTTGATAACTACATAATGCTGTATAAAATAAGGGGTTATTGTCACAATGTAATTGATCATTTAGGTGAAAACATGCACAACATTTAATGGCAAAGGAAGAAATGTATGAACTATAACCCAAAACTCAATTTCTGTCCCAAGAATTTCTGTTAGAGAAACCAGTCATGAATCAATTGCAGCCCAATATCCAACCAAAAGACCAGTTAACTTAGTCATTTGAGTCTCCAAGTTCTAAATCAATATTTTATGAGATTCTCACAAAACCAAGTATGTGAAACTAATTCTCAGCCACATAGCAGGGCCTTAGCCGAGTTTCTATTTAAGGGCATACGCTGCCTTTAGGGAGTATCCCAGAAGGTTTGTCCATTTGAAGAATGCTTTCTTATATTTCTGTTTTTAAAAAAGAAAGCCAAAGATACTATTCCCTGTTAACTAACATTTTTTGAATAAGAATGTAGATTCCTACCAAGTTGTCCAGGAAAAAAAAAATGTTCACCCCTGCAGTTGTATTTGTATGCTATCTTGTATCTGAAAGCAAATGCTGTAGAATACAAGATGTTTCCCCTTCACTGAGGCTTCCAGGAAACAACAAATTCAACCCTGAGCTATAGCAATCAGTTGATCTTAGGTAGCTGGTGACAGCAGCGTGCTCTTTTCCAGACTGATCTCTGATTGTCTTTTCTCTTTGCATTTTGTTATATTTAAAAACACAAGGGATGTTGGGGGAACAAGAAACTAACCAGCCTGCAGGAGTCGCTGGAGGTAATGCTATAAATTGGTTGGTATATATTCATTTATTTATTGACATAAAATTATACGAAGACCCTTAAATTTAATGATTGCTCTCAACAGTGTCTAATACAGTGATTTTCCTCCTCTCCCAGAATTAGAGATTTTAGAACAAAAAAGGACCTTAGTCCAAGTCCTCATTTTATTGTATGTTGAAGAACACGGGCTTCAAAATCAGACACACCAGGTTTTGAATGCTGGCTTTGCCACAGAATAGCTGTCTAATCTTAGGGAAATTTTCCAAACTGCCTGGACCTTAGTTTTCTCATCTGTAAAGCAGTGGTAATGACTCCTAAACCACAAGACAGTTTACAATAATAACAATAATTTATGGAAGCACTTAGCATAGTATCTGGCACACAGAAGTTGCACAAAACATGGTTGTTACTATATTTAAAGGTGAGGAAATAGATGAGGCACTGGAGGAATTAAATAGACACTTCCCCAGCTACTCAGGAGGCGGAGGTGGGAGCATGAGTTAAGTCTAGGAGTTCAAGGCTGTAGTATGCTATGATGGTGCCTCTGAATAGCCACTGTACTCCAGACTGGGCAACATAGTGAGACCCTGTCTCTTAAAAAAAAATACTTAATGCTGGGCACAGTGGCTCATGCCTGTAATCCCAGCACTTTGGGAGGCCAAGGTGGATGGATCACAAGGTCAGGAGTTTGAAACCAGCCTGGCCAACATAGTAAAACCCCGTCTCTACTAAAAATACAAAAGTTATCCAGGCGTGCTGACGGGCACCTGTAGTCCTAGCGACTCAGGAGGCTGGGGCAGAAGAATCACTTGAACCTGGGAGGCAGAGGTTGCAATGAGCCGAGATGGCACCACTGCACTCCAGCCTGGGTGACACAGCAAGACTCTATCTCAAAAAACAAAAGCAAACAAACAAACAAAAAAACCCCTTAATTAGTGAGTGTTAAATGCATTATTGGATTAAAATACAAATATCCCAAAGTGAGATTGGTTACGCACATCTACCTACTATAAAATCGGAACAAGTTCACATGTTGATTTTTCAGATTTTTGAATGGAACGAGATAGAAGAATCGTGAGCTTTCAGAAGGCACACCATAGGGATTACGGATTCTTTAAGTCCATACAATGGGGACAGGGAAGGATGTGGGTGAAACATTTCATCTACCATACTTACTTGATTCAAAGATATACTTTCCCAGCACTTTATTATCATAATTATCACCATGCAGAAAGGTTGACTTTTACAGTGAACACCTATATACCAACCATCTAGTTTCTATAATTATATTTTACTGTACTTGTTTCATCACATGTCCACCCATCTATCTCCATCCATCCACTCATCCATCCATCCATCCATCCAGCTTATATTTTTGATGTATTTCAAAGTAAGTTGCAGGCATCAACATGTATGTTATTAATTAAAGTTTCCTTGAAACCCTTCCTTGTCAAGCCCTGATCCTTTGTCCTCCAGAACCAACAACTGTTCTTTTTTTCCACCAGAGGTTAGTTTTGCCTGTTGTAGTTTTCTATAAATGGAATCATACAATATACACTCTTGTGTTTGAATTCTTTCACTTAGCATAATGTCTCTGAGATCCATCTATATGCTGTGTCTGTCAGTAGTCTGTTCCTTTAGCTTATAGAATAGTGCTTCATTAGGCCGGGCACGGTGGCTCACGCCTGTAATCCCAGCACTTTGTGGGGCCGAGGCAGGTGGATCGCCTGAGATCAGGAGTCCGAGACCAGCCTGGCCAACATGGTGAAACCCCATCTCTACTAAAAATAAAAAATTAGCTGGGTGTTGGGGCAAGCTCCTATAATCCTAGCTACCTGGGAGGCTGAGGCAGGAGAATTGCTTGAACTCAGAAGCCAGAGATTGCAGTGAGCTGAGATCGTGCCACTGCACTCCAGCCTAGGTGACAGAACAAGACTCCATCTCAAAAAAAAAAAAAAAAAAAAGGTACTTCATTGAATGAAGATGTTGCAGTTTGTTTATTGTTCCTCAGTTGATGCACAACTGTTTTAGCCTTTGGTTATTATGAATATAGTTGCTACTGACAACTTTCCCTTAGGTACAAGTCTTCTGTGAACATATGCTTTCATTTCTCTTGGATAAGTATGTAAGATTGGAACTGCTGAGTCATAGGATAGTTGTGGGTTTCATTTTAGGAGAAATTGTCAGAACTTTTTCCAGAGTGGTCGGCCAATTTTACCCTGCCATCAGCAGTGTATGTGAATTACGTTTGCTCTGTGTCCTTGCCAATGTTTGGTGTTGTCAGTCTTTTTAATTTGAGCCATCCTGTTGGGTATATGGTGGCCTCTTATTGTGGTTCAAAGACATACTTTTATTTTTTTTCACATCTGATGTTATCTCAGATGCATTTTACAATTTATGTCAATATTTAAGTTAGTTTGTTGTTTTTTACTCTTCTCCTTTCCCCAAAAAAGAAGAATTGATATATACAATATATCAATTGTGTTTCCTATAATGAAGAACATTTTGGAATTGAGAAAATGTAATATCTTAAATCTTGCTGCCATGAGCTCCAACATAAGGAACCATCTCTGTGATGTTAACTGCTCTATACCAAAGGCCTAGGATCATAATGTATAATATTCTGTTACACTTCCTGGAGCCCCCTTTCCTGAATATTCTGTGCAACCGAGATATCCAAAGGGACACATATAATGAATCCCATCTCAGGTCAGTTGCAAGGTCAAAAGGTCCTGCCTTAATGGGAAATCAAGCAAACTTCATGGAGACATTGAAAAGCCATGTCCAAGTCTTTGAGAGCCAGTCAGTTGGTACTTGGAAATGCCCAAAAGACTAGGAAACTAATCACTTGGTTTTGATCCATTAGCTCAGCTGTAATGTAGCAGAGCTAATGCAGTCATAGGCAGCAGACAGCTTCTCTGGCAGAAAAAAAAATCAAGAGTTCCTTTCACTTTTGCAATGAAAATTAAATGTGGAAATAATTTCCTGCTCCTTTTTGGAATATTACTGTGCTATTAACTAGGCTAAGATCGTTAAAAAGTAATGACATGAAGTTGCATGCATCATTATTTTAAGAGAGATTGAATGAAAATATACTGTCAATCTTTTCTGCTTCTTGCCTTATCCCTGGCTTAATCAACATTGGTAAGGCCTAGAATGAACATGTATTTTAATATTAAAGTTATAGCTTTGGCCTTGAAGAAGGAAATGTGGATCATTAGAAAATGGACTGATAGCCTTCATAACACATCTTTCTGACTTTTTAAATCAAGTTTTTATTAATACAAAATTAAGAGTGACTCTCAATAAACTGAGTTGCTCAGAAAACGAACAGGAAGTTCACCACTGGCTTGAAAGAAGTAACTAGGTTTTCCTCATTGCTATTTTCAGGGGAAAAAGTGTCAGTGGCAAATCATATACATCATGTTACAATCGCTGAGACCTATTTATTCTTCACCGACATGATGGGTCCTAAGGTCCTGGAGAAATGTAAATTAAGACAAACAGTCCATCCCACTGAAATGTAGGAAATTTGACTGGTTGCCTAGCATATCCTGCACCCAGAATGTCTGTATGTGAGGAAAGGAGGATGTGTGGATCTGGATTCTGAAGAAAAGGCTTTGGTAACGATAGCACAGATTCTCAAATTACAATAACTGCCTTCATCTCCTCCTCTTCCCTCCTTCCAGCACACCCCAGTAGCCGCTCCTGTAACACAGGTGAACAGCGTGCTGGTAATAGGAAACTAATCAGAAGTGATTGCAATATTATGCGTTGTCTGTATGCGTTGTCTGGACAGATGTCATCTGCGCCCAGCCTGAATATATGTATCAGATGGGCTGAGAGAGAAATGAGATGCTTCTCTTCTCCTGTCTTCAGGGCTGGAAGGAGAGCTGTAACTGGCCTCAGGTAGGCTTGTTTAACACAAATACTCTAACTGCATCAGCTCTGAAGGAAAGGAACAAACAGAAAATATTATGTCAACAAAATGTTGTCTAATGGGGTGAATAGATACAGAAGCAAAACCTGAAAACTTTATTCTCCTTTCACGAAGTTTGCTATCAAATCTACAATATTAGACTTCTATGTAAATTTGAATATTATAACCTAACACATTGTTGTTCATAAATGTTTATCTTCCCCTAGGCCAAAGACAAATATTTTCACCAAGGAGAATTTGGAAAATTTCACAATGTATAAAAAAGGAAAATTAAAAGTCTCCATAACACCATCTATCAGCAACCATTGTTAGCACTTTTGTGTATTTATCTGCAAGTACTTCCCCTGCTCCCACCTCTCGATTTTAGATAATTTACATAATGATGATGATACACTATGTACAGTTTCACACCCTGCTGTTTTTTCCTTAACATACTTGCTTAAGGATGTTCCTATATCATTAAAAATTCTTTATAAAATACAGTCTTTTGAACTTTATACTCTTAGAGAGTTTTGCATAATTTTATTTGCACATGCAATTAAACATCACATTATTTGTGTAGGGTTTCAGTTATACTCATATGGGAAGGTCTTAGTACTCACTGCAAAACCCATGTTAATGGCCTTTATGAGTCATTAGAGAACTTGCCCCTTAATATGTCCAAAAAGATAGCCATAGTAAAATCTCTTATAGACCCTTCTTCAGCAGAGTGTTTTACCCAAACAGAACTGGACTCCGAAGTCAGGGAACTCTTTTGGACTAGAGAAGAGGTGGCTTCTCTCGACCCATAGGCCCAGGGAGCCTGGGGCAGAAAACTGGATTCCAGGACTAAAGCTTTGAGCCCGTAGTCTGACAGAGCAGGAATGGAATAATTTAGGAAGTTTAATGCTGAGTAGTTAGAAGTTCCCTGGTCAATTGGTGAAAAAAAAAAAGTCAACATAGGTCTGTAAAACTGCTTCAATGCCAAGGTGAAAATTTGCCTGCTTTGGAGTCAGAGAGATGTGACTTCTGATCCCTCACTTAGAAGCTGTGTGTGCCTGGTCAAGCTGCTTAACCTTCTGAGGGTCTTTTTTCATCAATAAAATAAGGAAGATAACTGTACCTACTTGATATGATTGTTGGAAGAACTAAATGAAATAATGTGTGCAAAGCTTTTAATATGTCATAAATAAATGGCACTTGCTGTTGTTTACAATTAGGGTTGTTATTATTTTTTATTTGTTATTTTTTTCTTGAACTTTCTCAAATTCACCCAATGATGGGTTGGATGATCTTACATACATAAACTTCAGAATCGGTCTTTAGTTTAAACCCAGTTCTAGCATGTACCAGCATGTGCCCTTAAGGGCTCATTTTATTTATTTATTTATTTATTTATTTATTTATTTATTTATTTTGAGACAGAGTCTCACTCTGTCACCCAGGCTGGAAGGCGTAATCTAGGCTCACTGCAATCTATGTCTCCTGGGTTCAAGCGATTCTCCCTGCCTCAGCCTCAGCCTCCCGAGTAGCTGGGATTACAGGTGTGTTCCACCACACCCTGCTAATTTTTGTATTTTTAGTAGAGACGGGGTTTCACCATATTGGCTGGGCTGGTCTTGAACTCCTGACCTCAGGTGATCCACCTGCCTCAGCCTCCCAAAGTCCTGGGATTACAGGCAGGAGCCCCTGTGCCCGGCTAAGAGTTTATTTCTTAAGCTTCTATGTTCTCTCTGAAGCTCAGTTGACTTCTACCAAAAATACACAGAATGAAGAGTATGTTGCTGTGAGGTTGTGAGGAAGGAATAAGATAATATTCTGTAAGTAAAAGGAGGAAAGATACTTCATTTAATGAAATACATTGAAGTAGGGGTAAACTTACTTGCATGCTAAGGAGACAACTGCAAACAGGGCAAGTACATCTACTCCCATGAAGCTGATCATATTTGCAAGGGTGTAAGTTGTGTGTGTTTATGTATCTGAATATTTGTTAAAATGTTCAGTTCTGATGAGCTGAATACTTCTTGAAATCTAGGCTTGGCACATTTGCAGAGGGATGTGTGTCTTGGTCACAGGTAATTAGGACAACCTAATGGGGATCTTTGATGGGGCAGGACAATGCACTCTGGATCTGGTCTTGGACTGGAGAATTAGATTATTAGGATTAGGAAGACTTTCCAGAGCAAGAGATATCAACACTTAAGATACCTCATATCCTTTTCCCATAGAGTGTGCACAGCCCTAAGTAATCACAGGGCCTCCATTGCTAATACGGATTTTCCTGGGGACAGAGCAAATTATAATTTGGTTTTCAGGATACCCTTTCTCAGAATCATACATCATCTCTGGATAACTGTCACTCTCTCAAGAACAAGATCAGGAAAGAGAGAAGACTTGTCTAAACCTGGGGCTTAGCTGAGGAAGAATGGCTGAATAATAAGATGGAGTAAATATTCTGAATGAAATATTCATGGATGCAGGAAATAGGATCTGTCTAATAAAAAGATCGCACTAGGTTTCAGAGCCCCCATGCCTCTCTGCAAATTATCCCCCCATCACCTCTCCCCTGTGAGCATTAAAATATATAACTAATGCTCATTGTTAATAATACATTTCTAATTTCCAGTTGCAAAGATACAGCTTTTCCCTCCACTGGAAGATCACCTATATTTTGTCATTAACATTTTGTCATAAGAGGCAAGAATGATTTAAATGAACAATAAATCGACAGGCAAGCTGCTGATTTGGGCTTAAGCCAAACTCTTTGGGGAAGGGGTTCATTTATCACCTGGGACTTAGTGTAGTTCTGCTGATTCATGTGGAAAGGAATGAGAGAGAGAGAGTCCTGTGGAAGGGTCTTGCGGCCCTGGGGGATTAGTAATAATAAAGAGAGTACCTGGAGCAGCAGCTGTCACAGTCAGAGTAACTGTATTCTGGAGAACACCTGGCCCAAGTGTTCTGAATATCCAGCTGCCTATTGTACATCTCCATTTGGGTATCCCACTAACACAGGACACTCAACTCCCACCAAACTCTTTCTTCTCAAATGTGTTTTTCTTCTGGGGTATCTTTTCTTATCTACCTGCGTTGTCAAGTCAGGAACCTGGGGGTCACCCAGTGACACCTCCTGCATCTTGCCTTCTACATCCAAATAATCACAATTCTTTTCAAAGCACTCCCTCTTCCATTAATGCTCACCAGGTCCCCATAAAAGTTTTGAGATGCAGGAGAAGCAGAACTTTTATTTCCTTTTTTCAATGGAAGAAGCTAAGGAACTCACCCATAACCACACTGATAATGAATGACTTTCAGTATTTTTAATCAATGGTCCGGTGTTTTCCCCAGTATACCATCTTGAATGAGAAACTTGTTTTCTTCTTTATCTCTCACTTCTCTTACTTTGTGCCCAATAAATCTTCCTGGGACCTCGTGGTTACTGTGTCTTCCCAGGTCCCCACAAAACCTTGAGATGCAGGTGAAGCAGGATTTTTATTTCCTTTTTGGGATGGAAGAAACTCAGGAACTCACCCATAACCACACTGATAATGAGTGACTGTCAGTGTTTAGGTGTCAGGTATGTTTAACCCATTTACGCCAGAGATGGCAATTTTTTTGAATTGAAGACATGTGTGAGAAATCAGACCTCAGCAATGACCTTGAGCAGTAGGATATAAATAATTCCCACGTGCTTAGTGTTCCAGTAATGGAACACTAGGCATACATGGGTTTTAATCAATGGTCCAGTGTAAGGAATTCCATTGTAAGGAATTCTCCTCTCTCTCAGGGAGTAAAACACAGACAGTATTCTTTTACCTAGTTTCCATCAAAGCTTGTGTATCCTATGTCCCATTCTCTAAGAATCTTTTTTGAATTTGTTAATGTGTTAATTCAATGAAGATAAGCCAACCATAGTTCCATGCACTCATTACCTTCTGTAGATAACATTTTTATAATGACATTTGCTCATCCTTCAAACCTAAGTGACTCCAGGTATTAAGTTTTATTCTTACTCAAGGAGGAAGATGGTCTTGAGAGTATGGCCAGTACAGATCCGGGTTGGAGAATTTCATTAAGAATTCTCTAAGCCACATCAGGAATATTAGAATCTTTCACTTTGCTCTTTTGAGGGAAAGGATGCACAAAAAATGGACATTTAAGCAGTGAGCATGTCCTTTTATGAAAACTCAATCTACTTGGCCCATTGGAGGGATGGTGGTCAATGAATGACCTTCCATTGTGGACTGCTTTGTTGTGAAGTACAAATCCTTGCATATAATTGCATTTGGACTGCATAAAAAACCTGTTCTGTGGCCAGGCATGGGGGCTCACGCCTGTAATCCCAGCACTCTGGGAGGCTGAGGCGGGTGGATCACCTGAGGTCAGGAGTTCGAGATCAGCCTGTCCAACATGGTGAAACCCTGTCTCTACTAAAAGCACAAAAATTAGCCTGGTGTGGTGGTGAGCACCTATAATCCCAGCTACTCAGGAGGCTGAGGCAGGAGAATCACTTGAACCTGGGAGGCAGAGGTTGCAGTGAGCTGAGATCAAGCCATTGCACTCCAGCCTGGGTGACATAGCGAGACTTCGTCTCAAAAAAAAAAAAAAGCAACAACAAAAAGTCTATTCTGTGAAGCTTCTTAAAAAAATGGGTGCAGAATCTAATTCAGAACAGAAATAATAACTTATTTAAGATCACACACAACTCAAGTCCAAGTACTTTCATGGGCCGAGTCCAGTTAGTTGGATTCCTGGATATACAATGTTGGGGGGAAAATTAAGGTTTTGAGACACCAAAGTAAGAGGTTCCAAAGAAGAATGGCGAATCTGGACTCGGAGCAAACTCAGGTACACCTTGCTCTAAATATGGTTGCACAGCACGTGAGCCATGAGATCCTGGGACAAGCTAATTAATCTCACAGACTTTCTGTTTTATCTGTAAAATTGAGATAATGACACCAATAAACCTCCTTATTTTTAACCTCACAAGTATTTAAGGATCACCAATTAGTGACGCTATGAAAATACTGTGCGAACTGTGAAATACCATGCAGATGTCTGTGTGCAAAAATGCAATTAGAGAATTTTTATTTCTTCAAATGGAGCTGCACATGTTTGTAGGCATTTTAAAGCAACGAGGAAGAGGATGAGATAATGAAAGCTAGGGGATTTTTTTTAGGATCTTGAAATTGTGTCTGTTAAAGGTTTTTGGCTGTAAGCAACAGAAACCAAGGCTAAGCAAAAAGGACAGTTTATAGGAAAATGTGGGGGCATCTCGGGATATGTATGTTCAGTGATTATTTGAGAATTGAGTGGACAAAGGCTAAGGTAAAGTCAGAAGAAGCAGTGGTGGTATGCTGACAAAGGTGGGTAGTTCAGTGTCTTTTTTTCTTAGGGTGTCAAACTTCTTGGGTATCCATATTCCCACTCCTCAATATGACTCAAATATCGTCTTCTGTTTTTGTCTTCGGCCTGGGCTGGAAATGGTTTTCCCATCTAGAAATAAGCATGCAATGCATGCTTAATAATTCCTTTCAGCCTTAACTTTCCTTCTTAGATTCATGACCCTAGCTGAGAACTTTTCAGCAGAGAATATTTACTTTTGAACCATAATTGAACTTCTCCAGTTGGTCTCAGCTCCCCATTCCTAGAAAAGACTGATAAGCCCCCTGAGTATCTGAGTCCCTTCATGAGATTGTCTAGCTCTTTCTCTGTTGAATGGCTGTATCTCTCAGATAGGCTTATCTGGCCTTCTGGTTCTGAGATTCTGATCTCTAAGTGGACTTCATATGGCCTTTGGAGTCCTCCCTCTGTAAATGAAGTGGTTAGCCTTCAGAGGGTCTATGCTCCAACTTCTTCTTCTTCTTCTTTCTTCTTCTTCTTCTTCTTCTTCTTCTTCTTCTTCATTTTTTGCTTTTGAGACACAGTCTCACTCTGTCGCTCAGGGTGGAGTGCAGTTGTGTGATCTCACTTCACTGCAACCTCCAACTCCCAGGTTCAAGCGATTCTCCTGCCTCAGCCTCCCGAGTGGCTGGGATTACAGGCGTTTGCCACCATGCTCAGCTAATTTTTGTGTTATTAGTAGAGGCGGGGTTTCACCATGTTAGCCAGGCTGGTCTCGAACTCCTGACTTCGAGTGATCTACCTGCCTCAGCCTCCCAAAGTTCTGGGATTAAAAGTGTGAGCCACCGTGCCTGGCCTCCCAACTTCTTGATTGGACTGATGTAGCAATCAGACTAAGACCCCACCCCTGACCCTTTGAGTGGAGGGTCCTATTCAAAATGATCACAGAGAACAGGCTGTCTAGCACTCTCAAAGTCAGAACGTCTAGTCTCCTGAATAGAACGGTTTGCCCCTCAACTTGTGGGATTTGGATTTCCTGGGGCCCTTATGCTCTATCATGAAGCATCCATCTCTAGAAGTAAAATTGTACTAAATTTGGTGAAGGGGCTTTGTTTTCCAAAGACAGTGACTTATTTCAGTTGAGCTATCCTTTAAAGAAAGTTGTAGGATGGAAAACTCTTTTTTTAAGACAAAGCTTATTCATGTGGATTTCTTTTCTTGTTTGAGACCTCCAGGAGGCAGCTTCTATTTGGGGCTGTGTTGTAAGGACTCTCGTGGTTCTGTTGTGTGGGCCTCCTCAACGCTACATCTTTGCTGATGCCTGCTCTTTAACGATATATGCTGAAATTAACATGTTTTGGCTCAATCGATGCTATTTCCAATTGTACTTCTTTTGGAGGAAATAAGCCCTTGGATGTATGTTATGATAGTGGAGCCAAATATCTGATTCCATCTATGCTGATGAAATGAGTAATACAACCCGGTGTGCCGGAGGATCGTGTTATACACAGATACGCTTTTCCAAGGCCTTTTGGGGATGAGCTAATACAAGGATTTATAATTAAAACTCGCAGGGAAGTGGGCTATATTTTTATCCACTGGACTTTAAGATGACCAGATCCACCCAAACCCTTATCTTTAGCTGGTTGCCAAAGTGAGCCCAAAACACAAGTAGATGTTATAAGCCAAGATCTCCCATTTGTG
The DNA here is from genome assembly GCF_028885625.2 of Pongo pygmaeus. NCBI lineage: Eukaryota > Metazoa > Chordata > Mammalia > Primates > Hominidae > Pongo > Pongo pygmaeus. The sequence goes on from NC_072391.2 coordinate 19,158,290, forward strand.
TCTCCCAAGACTTTTAGGCTATTTAGAAACTCATTGGAGGTGTTCTTTGGGAAGGAAGAGCATGTGTGATAGGTTCCAGCTGTCTCAGTCATAGGTCCCCACTCCCCTCTTTATTCAGAGATACTATTTTTATGTGTTAAATATGGAGTTCCTTATTTCTTATGTTGGGAGAATCTTAGGTTTAAGCCACAGAAACAGATTAGCTTACTTAGGCGAAAAAGGAACATAGGAAAGAGAAATGAGGAGACACAGAGAAGTAAAGGGGAAGCTGGACAACCTTACTGGAAGATAGGACTGGGGACAGCACCTGGATCCACATAGCAGCAACTAATAGACCAATTTTTCATGGTGCCAGGGTTGGGCTCCAGTGGTTTAGGGACTTTGTGTTAGGAATTGGTTTTGGAATTGAAATTCCCAGGCATAGGAGTCTGATTGGCTTAGAAGTATGACTGGGTTGGGTAAGTGGGCTCATTCTTAAAATAATGCATTTTAAAATTAAGTAATATATTGATGTCTGTGATGAGACTATATTGAAAGCTGCTGAAAAAAAATGGGACCTTGAGATGCATGGAAAAGGAGCCAATTATCGTAACTTATTTTTTGGTGTTCATTTTCTAGCAACAATGAAATCTCTACCTCCCCTCCTCTTCTTACTCCCACCCCCATACTCACTGCTGGTATTAGATTATAGCTGGGCCCCTCCATGGCTTTTGTCAGGTATCCACTCTGTCCAGGTGAGAGTGGAAATAACTTGACTGAGTTTCCCACCAAGACAGTGTGGGATGAGTGGTTTCCTGGTGTAGCCATGGATGTTGGATGAGGACCGAAGACCACCCAGACAACAACAATGATGTCATGCACAAAAAGATTTTATGCTAAGAAGAAACCTGAAGACTGCTGGTCTGAGTAGTTATGCCAGATATTTAAGGCTAACCAATGGTCTAGAAGAGTGGTTCTTAAAGTGTGGCCCCTGAATCAGCAGCATCAGCATAACCTGGAAAGTTGTTAGAAGTGCAGATTCCTGGGCCCCACACAAAGCTTTCTAGTTGGAAACCCTGGGATTGGGGCCCCAAACTCTGTGTTAATAAAACCTCCATGTGATTTCGATGCACATTGGCATCTGAGAAACTTCGATCTAGTCAATCATGCAGAATGCTAAGCACATATTCAGAAACTCCTTTATTCCTCTACTTCTTATACTATATTTGCATTTTCTTAGTTCCCCCCACTAGTTCTGCATTCTTCGCTTCAAAAAACAGTTGAAACTCCTTGGAATGCAATGCTCTCCCTAACCCCATATGCATTTACAGGACCAGTTCTCTTGCAAGAATGAAACTATGAAGCTCATCCACTTTGACCCAGCAGCATCCTGTTATCTGGGATGGAGGAAATAATGTTATATTCTAGGTGCCAAAGAATTTTATTTTTATCAGAAAAAAAAGAAATTTAGACATAGGCTTGGGAATTTGGAGGGGTTCAGGAGTTGTTTTGACAGGATTGGTTTGTAAAGTACTACCAGATCACTAGGGTGAATGACTTAGAGAATGCTAAATATTCTCTTAACAGGTAAACTTCTAAGAACTTTTAATTAGCTAAAGAGAATAGAGAATCTTCAAGAAGGAAAGGCAATGCAATGCAAGTATGCAACGTTACTTAACTCTGTCCCATCAGGGAACACACTCTAGGTAAAACATAGATGTAGACAATATGCCTAGATATTGTGACCCTTCCTAAACTCTTCCCTGTGCATGGTGCTGGGAAGTTTTCTGATGAGCATGTGTTCTGAAATATTTAGTGGTGTCAGTGAAATTTGACATAAGGGTAGAGATGAAGTCATCCATCATAAATATTTAGCTCTTACTTTCCAAGTTAATGAATGAGTTCACTGACCTGAGAGTTGAGAAATTTGGTCTCAGGCCCTGTGTTGTGTATTAGTTTCAACAATTTGAAAGATCTGGAGATGAGGATGTTGGAAAAAATCTCAAGGGCTCTGTGCTGTTTTAATCCCATCTGAATGTTAAAATTTTGAAACAGGCTATCATATTTTATGGCATTCCAATTGCAGCAATTTAACATTCAACTTGCCTTTTTATGACCATTCCTATTTGACATTTGGAGTGTTTTGGAACATTCCCATACAGACTTAGAACCTTTTTATCTCAAAAACAAATTTCACTGGACATCTTTAATTGCCTGTTTCTATTCAGAGCAAAATAAAGTAAAATTTGGGATGGAAAACCTCTGACATGAAACCTCCAAAGACAGTGAATTACCTGATCTATTGTTTTCTTCATAATAAATTTCTGAAGCTCATATCATGCCTCCTGGTTGCCAACTGAGAATTTGTTGGGTGAGTTATTTGATAAAAGACCAAGCTTAAATTAGGTCCATATTTCAAAAGATCTGACTGCCCTAGGGACTAGCCATACAGGTATACCAGGTGCTCCATTTGGAGCCCTTAGAGGAGGGCCGTGGCTGCTTACTGCACAAAAAAACTCCTGAGTGCCAAATTGGCTTGTAGACTCACTCCTCTATAGAAATTGTATTGGCATAATTTGATGCCTATTTTCTAAGAACTCGCTCTGCAGAGATAAGAGTTTAAAATCATGAACTTTAGAGTCAGATAGATCTAGATTCATATTTTGTCTCTGATATTTATAAGTTGTTATCTTTGAAACTGGCCCAATTGTCCCAAAGAACTAACGTTTACAGTTTTTCGAATAACTATAAAAATTGACCCTCTAGTCTTAAAACTTGAAAAATTTACATTTATCTTATCTGAGTTCATTTCTCAGGAAACTGACCATCAGGTCTCCCAGATAGTATCAAGGAATTGAAAATTAACAGATCATTGTATCTGGACAATGAGAGGTCAAACACTTCATTCATCATGATTGCTTCCTTACCCCTCCCTAATTTCTGTTTTCCTAATCAACCACCTGCTTCCTGTTGACAAACTCCTCTTCCTTACTGCTACCTAATTCCTAATTCCTGTTTTCCTATACATAGCTACATTCCTTCCCCGCTATATAAACCCCCACTTCTGGTCAGTTGGGGACATGGATTTGAGACTGATCACCCATCTCCTCAGCTGCAGCACCCAATTAAAGCCTTCTTCCCTGGTAATACTTGTTGTCTCATTGATTGGCTATCTGTGTGGCAAGTAGCAGGACCTAGACTGAAACCCTGGCATTTTGATAACATCTTGATTGTTAATAATAACGTTGCAAGCTTTGTTGGCAGGGAAATGAGTTTTCTGGAGTGCTAGGGGCAGATATTTTTTTCAGGGACATCTAAGAACCGACTTAAGAATGGACCGTGCTTTTTCCCTCATTATGTCTCTTAAGAACATGGGTCTTGTGAATACAGAATCTGGGTTTGAGAACCAGGAGAACTTATTTTAAATAGGAATACATAGCTTGTCAGTGAAAGTCTTTTTGCAATTCTAATGCATACCTTGAGTATACAGAAATCAAAAATTAAAAAAATTAAAAAAGCAAAAATCAAGAATACTGGTAAAAATGTGACTCTCTAAATCTGTTGCATTTATGTAAATGTGTACCTTTCAGAGACACTGGGGGCCAAGGGAAGCTAAACTGAGACACATTGCAGTGGCCTTTGTTTTATATGGCCACCTTGCATTCAATAAGTTTCTGTATCCTTAGCTAAATAAATTGGTTATATCAGGGAGGAGGGAGGGAGAAAGAGAGATGGAGATAGAAATGAGGAGGGAAGGGGAAAGAGGGGAAGAGAGAGAGAGATTTTCATAAATCAATAACCCACCCCAAATGTTGAACTTATACATGAGAATCTCTGTAACTGTAACCCACATGTAACTTATGTATGAGAATCTGTATAACTGTAATCTTCACATAACTAGGACCCTATGCGGCCCTGTCTTATATAATGTCTCATTTTCATCAGAAAATCTTAAAAACAAATCAAAGCTTTCTTCAAACTCTTGAGAAAATGACAAAGGAAAGAATCATTTCTGATGTCCTATGTATCTCTTAAAAAGTTTCTCTGTATTTCTCTGCCTCCAGTCACTTACATTCTTAGGAATGATTCCTTGCAAACTCTCGCCTCTTTCTCTGTACTGCCCCCAAATGCTTCTTCATATATAATCTGGTAGGCTCTTCTGTTTTCCCACTTTTCTTCCTGCTTTTGCATTTTTAAAATTGTTATGTATAGATAAAATACATTTCTATTTCTTCATTTTCACCTCCATTTTAGCACTGTTTGGATTCTGCTTGTATTAGTCAGCATTCTCCAGAGAAACAGAAACAGGTGTGTGTGTGTGTCTGTCATCTGTCTCTATGTCTCTCTACCTACCTACCTACCTACCTACCTATGTATCCACTATAAGGACTTGGCTCATGTGATTTTGGAGGCTGTCATGTCCTAAGGTCTGTGGTCAGCAAACTGGAGATCCAGGAAAGCCCGTGGTATAAATTCCAGCCTGAAAGCTGGCAGGCTTGAGACCCAAGAAGAGCTGATGTTTCCATTTGAGTCTGAAGACCGGAAAAGGCCAGTGTTTCAGCTCGAAACAGCCAGGCAAGAGCAGTTCCCTTCTACTTATAGGAGGGTCAGTTTCTTGGTTGTATTTAAGTCTTCAATGGATTGGATGAAGCCTGTATACACTAGAGAAGGCAGATACTTCACTCAATCCACCAACTCAAATATCAATCTCCTTCACAAACATCCTCACAGGCATGCCCAGAATAATCTTTGACCAAATGGCTGGGCACCCCGTGGCCCAGTCAAATTGGCATATACTTCCTAGTAAGGAAGATCTCATGAGCTGGGCCAAGATCTTTTCCCTTTTACAGGCAGAGAGTAGGGAGGAGGCTGACTGTAAACATAATTTAATATCTCATCCTCTTATTCTAGTCACAATGACCTTGCAAGATCACTACGAGAATTAGAGATGATATATGTAAAACAACTAGTGCATAGCAAAGGGTAGAAGCTCAAAAGAACGAAGCTATATTGCTCAATTATTCTTGGTTTCTCTCAGATTTACTGTATGCTGTTATGCTGGATGTGAGACAATACACAAAACACAAGCAAAAGAACAGTGAGCTCTGCTCTCCAAGACACACCCCCTCCAGGTGGTTTTATGGGTGAGTGTTAATGCAGTTTAATGCATGCAATTGACAAACGATGGTTTATTCTACACAGTGGTAGGACAGCAGTAGCCTCTGTGGATACACACAGAAATAAGACAAAGCCTTTTCCCTGGAGGAGCTCACTTTCTAATAGTAAAGATAGTCTGGTAAACAGATAAAAATCAATGTAAAAAGTGCTAATTAGAGATACAGAGTTCCCAGAGCACAGAGAATGGAGTGACAAAACCCACATGTGACAAAAGGAGGAGGCTTTGATCTGAGTTTTCAAAGATAAGTATGTGTTCTCCATACAAAGCCAAGAGAAGGAAAATAACAGTTATTTTGCTTATTGTGTGTTAGGCACATCCATATCTTTCAAATTTTCATGCACAAAATTTTTCACTTATTTCTAATGAGAGTTCCTAGGAAATATGTACTAGTATCCTCATTGTACAGATAAAGACACTAGGGCTCAGAGAGGTTAAGTGACTTGCTCCAATTTACATAGCAGGGAGAAGGGAAGCCTAGATTTGAACCAAGGTGGGTTTTTTCTGTTTTTTTGTTTTGTCTTGTCTTGTCTTGTCTTTAGAAGCCCTCTATGCCTCTGATTCCTCTGTAAGGGAATGACCTCAAAGGCGTAGAGATGTGGACAAGGCCGGCACAGTTTGAAGATGTTTTGGGAACATGTGACTAAGGGTCACATTACAGGAATGTTGCTCTTTTTCGGGGATATGTCCATTGATGACAGAGATAGAGAAAAGAACTGGGCAAAAGATGCATAGTAGGGAGATGGGAATTGAATGATGAGAGGTTTGGGGAATATTGAGGTTTGTCTGTCCTCATACATAAAAGTGAAGCTTAAGCTTGTAATGACATGTCATTAAAAGTATAGTGCTCAGGTGGACCTTCTTTTGAACCCCAGCTCTGTCAATTATCAAATGTATCACTTGGGCAGCTGAGCCTCAGTTTCTTCAACTGTTAAATACAAATAATTATAGTATCCAACCCAAAGGATTATTGAAAGTGAAACTGAGGCAATGCATGTAAATTGCTTAGCAACATGCCTGATATATATTAATTGTTCAATAAATATAATTGTTATTATTACCGTCATTCATTGTCTTGGCAGGGTGTAGACTCATTTTTCTTGTGTGCCTAATTTAAGGAACTCTAAAGACAGTCATCATGCATTCCTGATAGGTTCTCTGTGTATGGGTGCATCTGTGTAATCATATGCTTTAGATACAGCTGTGCCTTTCATGGCTCCTAGTAATTTATGCCAAGCTGCTGGTCTCATGGGCTATTTGTGTTTGTTCTGCTATTACATAATGCCTGATTCTGTTACATGACTATTCTGCAACTCAGCTGTAAGACTGATGAAAGCAAATCTCTGTGTGCACCTATGTCTGTAAGGCAGGAGGAGGTGAGTGCTATTGTCATGATATTGTTGGAATCTTTGGCTAAACTTGCCAAAGTTTAGCAAGTTTAGCCAAAGATTCCAGTGATAATGCAGTATCAGTTCTCTGAAGCACATTTAATTAGATGGAGTTTTCCATGCACCCATTATTGTGCCCAGTGCTTCATCCAGAACAGCATTATCAAAGGCTTTGTTGTCCCGTGGTCCCCAGTGCAAATCTTGACATGGCCATTCATTGTGTGCTCTTGGGTGATTTCTTTAAATTCTCCAAACTCAGTTTCTTCACCTATGAAATGGATGATATTCCACATACCTTTAGGGAAGATGTGAATATTGAAATAAAGGATCCAGCACCTAGTAGACTTTCTGTAAATTGGAAGTGCTTAAAGTTACTCTGAACATTCCTCCACTAGACTTTAAATTTCAAAAGCAAAAAAAAAAAAAACCTATGTCTGTCTTGTTAATATTTGTATCCCTGTGTCTATCACATAGTAGGCACTTGTGTGTGTTTGTGGAATGAATAGTCAACTAAATAAGGTAGGTATTATTTCCCTCTGTTTTACATACAAAGAGACAGAAACTCAAAGAGTTTAAATAGTCAAGGTTACCACAGCTACCAAATGGAAGAGAAGGGATTTGAACTTGAGTTATAGTGAATTCCAAAGACCTTTTTATTTCTCTGAAATTTGAGTCTTGGGTTTGCCAGATTTTCTATAAAAAAGAAAAAGAAAAAAATAGAGTTCAATGTCTTAATCTCCCTCTGAAACCTGACTAGTTTGTCTTAGAGAAGTGATGTTATAGTTTTTTTTTAAATATATAAACATGGACATTGACCCTGCCAGTCTTAAAGCTTGAAACTTACATTTGTCCTATCTGAGTTCCTTTCTCAGGAAACCAACTGTCACCCCTCACAGATAGTATCAAGGAAGTGAGGCTTACCAGATCACTATATATGGACAATGAGATGCTAGACTCTTCATCATGATTGCTTTCTTTCTTTCTTTTTTTTTTTTTTTTTTTTTTGAGACAGAGTCTAGCTCTGTTTCCCAGGCTGGAGTGCAGTGGCGTGATCTTAGCTCACTGCAATCTCTGCCTCCTAGGTTCAAGCAATTCTCATGCCTCAGCCTCCTGAGTAGCTGAGGCACAACATCTGGCTAACTTTTGTATTTGTAGTAGAGACGGGTTTTCACCATGTTGGCCAAGGTGATCTTGAACTCCTGGCCTCAAGTAATCTGCCTGCCTTGGCCTCCCAAAGTGCTAGGATTACAGACATGAGCCACCTCACCCAGCCAATGATTGCTTTTTTACCCCTCCCCAATTCTTGTTTTCCTAACCAAACACCTGCTGCCTGTTAACCAGCTTCTCTTCCTTACCACTCCCTAATTCCTATTTTCCCACATGTAGTTACATTTCTTCCCTGCTACATAAACCTGTAATTTTATTTGGTTGGGGAGATGGATTTGAGACTTACCTCTCATTTTGTTGGCTGTAGCACCCAATTAAAGCCTTCTTCCCTGGCAATATCTGTTGTCTCAGTAATTAACTTTCTGTACAAAGAGCAACAGAACCTAGATGGTACTCCTGGCATTTTGGTAACAGATTTTGGTTGTCCAACTGGGAACGTGTTGTTTGTGGCTCAGCTGCAGGGGCTAGAAGTGTTTTGGAAGCACTTCTAAGCGGCTGCTTGACCATTTTTGGCCAGAGGTGGGTTTTAGTCTCTCTCTTTGGCTCCACCACTGCCTGCTACAACTGTGTTACTAATCACCAAAGAAGAACAGCCTTTGAAATTTGACATCTGGGTGTGGATGAGTGAATGTCTTCCGTGGGTACCAGACAGCAGGAATGGCTTCACACATTCCAGCAAATATCAATGATAGACTGGATAAAGAATATGTGGCACATATACACCATGGAATACTATGCAGCCATAAAAAAGAATGAGTTCATGTCCTTTGCAGGAACTTGGATGAAGCTGGAAACCATCATTCTCAGCAAACTAACACAGGAACAGAAAACCAAACACCACATGTTCTCACTCATAAGTGTGAGTTGAGCAATGAGAACACATGGGTACAGGGAGGGGAATATCACACACTGGGACCTGTCGGGGGGTGGGGGGAAAAGGGGAGGGAGAGCATTAAGACAAATACTTAATGCATGTGGGGCTTAAAATCTAGATGACGGGTTGATAGGTGCAGCAAACCACCATGGCACATATATACCTATGTAACAAAGCTGTGCTTTTCAGCACATGTATCCCAGAACTTAAAATAAAAAAAAAATGATGCTTATGGGTTGGGAGTCATTTCTGATAAGAAAGGGTTATGACTTAGGATTGACTTGGCAATTCAGGCTCTTTTTTGGTTCCATATGAACATTAAGGTAGTTTTTTCCAATTCTGTGAAGTAGTTTTTTCCAGTTCATTGGTATCTTGATGGGGATGGCATTGAATCTATAAATTACCTTGGGCAGTATGGCCATTTTCACGATATTGATTCTTCCTACCCATGAGCATGGAATGTTCTTCCATTTGTTTGTATCCTCTTTTATTTCATTGAGCAGTAGTTTGTAGTTCTCTTTGAAGAGGTCCTTCACATCCCTTGTAAGCTGGATTCCTAGGTATTGTATTCTCTTTGAAGTAATTGTGAATGGGAGTTCACTCAGGATTTGTCTCTCTGTTTGTCTGTTATTGGTGTATAAGAATGCTTGTGATTTTTGTACATTGATTTTGTATCCTGAGACTTTGCTGAAGTTGCTTATTAGCTTGAGGAGATTTTGGGCTGAGACGATGGGGTTTTCTAGATATGCAATCATGTCATCTGCAAACAGGGACAATTTGACTTCCTCTTTTCCTAACTGAATACCCTTTATTTCTTTCTCCTGCCTGATTGCCCTGGCCAGAACTTCCAACACTATGTTGAATAGGAGTGGTGAAAGAGGGCATCCTTGTCTTGTGCCAGTTTTTAAAGGGAATGCTTCCAGTTTTTGCCCATTCAGTATGATATTGGCTGTGGGTTTGTCATAGATAGCTCTTATTATTTTGAGATACGTCCCATCAATACCTAATTTATTGAGAGTTTTTAGCATGAAGGGTTGTTGAATTTTGTCAAAGGCCGTTTCTGCATCTATTGAGATAATCATGTGGTTTTTGTCTTTGGTTCTGTTTATATGCTGGATTACATTTATTGATTTGCATATGTTGAACGAGCCTTGCATCCCAGGGATGAAGCCCACTTGATCATGGTGGATAAGCTTTTTGATGTGCTGCTAGATTCGGTTTGCCAGTATTTTATTGAGGATTTTTGCATTAATGTTCATCAACGATATTGGTCTAAAATTCTCTTTTTTGGTTGTGTGTCTGCCAGGCTTTGGTATCAGGATGATGCTGGCCTCATAAAATGAGTTAGGGAGGATTCCCTCTTTTTCTATCGATTGGAATAGTTTCAAGGAGGCATCACACTACCTGACTTCAAACTATATTACAAGGCTACAACAACCAAAACAGCATGGTACTGGTACCAAAACAGAGATATAGATCAATGGAACAGAACAGAGCCCTCAGAAATAATGCAACATATCTACAACTATCTGATCTTTGACAAACCTGACAAAAACAAGCAATGGGGAGAGGATTCCCTATTTAATAAATGGTGCTGGGAAAACTGGCTAGCCATATGTAGAAAGCTGAAACTGGATCCCTTCCTTACACCTTATACAAAAATTAATTCAAGATGGATTAAAGACTTAAATGTTAGACCTAAAACCATAAAAACCCTAGAAGAAAACCTAGGCAATACCATTCAGGACATAGGCATGGGCAAGGACTTCATGTCTAAAACACCAAAAGCAATGGTAACAAAAGCCAAAATTGACAAATGGGATCTAATTAAACTAAAGAGCTTCTGCACAGCAAAAGAAACTAGGATCAGAGTGAACAGGCAACCTACAGAATGGGAGAAAATTGTTGCAACCTACTCATCTGACAAAGGGTTAATATCCAGAATCTACAAAGAACTCAAACAAATTTACAAGAAAAAAACAAACAACCCCATCAAAAAGTGAGCGAAGGACGTGAACAGACATTTCTCAAAAGAAGACATTTATGCAGCCAAAAAACACATGTAAAAATGCTCATCATCACTGGCCATCAGAGAAATGGAAATCAAAACCACAATGAGATACCATCTCACACCAGTTAGAATGGCGATCATTAAAAAGTCAGGAAACAACAGGTGCTGGAGAGGATGTGGAGAAATAGGAACATTTTTACACTGTTGGTGGGACTGTAAACTAGTTCAACCATTGTGGAAGTCAGTGTGGCGATTCCACAGGGATCTAGAACTAGAAATACTGTTTGACCCAGCCATCCCATTACTGGGTATATACACAAAGGATTATAAATCATGCTGCTATAAAGACACATGCACACATATGTTTATTGCGGCACTATTCACAATAGCAAAGACTTGGAACCAACCTAAATGTCCAAGAACGATAGACTGGATTAAGAAAATGTGGCACGTATACACCATGGAACACTATGCAGCCATAAAAAATGATGAGTTCATGTCCTTTGTAGGGACATGGATGAAACTGGAAACCAGCATTCTCAGCAAACTATTGCAAGGACAAAATACCAAACACCTCATGTTCCCACTCATAGGTGGGAATTGAACAATGAGAACACATGGACACAGGAAGGGGAACATCACATACCGGGGACTGTTGTGGGGTGGGGGGAGGAGGGAGGGATAGCATTAGGAGATATACCTAATGCTAAATGACGAGTTAATGGGTGCAGCACACCAACATGGCACATGTATACATATGTAACAAACCTGCACATTATGCACATGTATGCTAAAACTTAAAGTATAATAATAATAAAATTAAAAAAAAATAAATAAAAGAAAGGGTTATTATATGGGAAAATATGTTTTTAAAAATTGTGAAATGTTCTCATCTAGAAAATGCTAATATCTGATGGTTCAGAATTTTTTTGTTTTTCAGGTTTTTACTGGAATTTAAGGTTACTAAGAATAAGAACTCTAGTTAATAGATAATAATTCTGTCTGTAAAATGTGCCAAAGAAGATGTGCTCTTATTGAGAAAAAAGAATAGTTTTGTCGAAAATTCAGAAGTTACCTAAAGTTTCATTAAAATCATGGACTTAGAAAGGTTATTTATAAACAAGGTAGAAAGGAACCAGTACGTAGAGGAGAGAGATATGAAAAAGTTAAGATTGGTCCTCTATGTTAGAACAAGGGGATTAGACAAGAGATTGATTTGACAAGAGATTTTGATTTTGATTGTATAATCTGTTTCTTTTTGAAAACTTCTCACATTCCCACCTCAGAAGTGTAATTTCGTTATGTCTTACTAGTGGCTTTCAATTTTTTCCTCCACTTGAAGAGGCCTGAGATGATAACTTTCTCCTTCAACTTTTTTGTCAGCTACTGTAACTTTTTACCTCTGGTTCTACCTGCTGCTGTCTAACTACCTGACGCTGAAATGTTTATCTTGAGGGTCTAGAACCGTAATGTTTTCCCCCAGTATAATTTGATTCTGTACATTTGGATTTTCTTGATATATCTAAAGTGTTCACTGGATTTGACTTTCAGGTTATCTAAGTAGGCTTTTCATAAGGAGAAGCAATCACACTGCAGAAGGTCTTTCTTTGCTTTTTTGTAACTGGTTAGGCCAGTTTTTATGTTTTACCAAGATAATTCCTATGTCATCATTCTTAGTTGTTTTTTTTTTTTCAAATTGCTTAAGAAAACTAAGATTTAAGGTTTTGTATCCATGTAACTTTCTAAATTGCTTCTGTTTTTTTTTTTTCTGAGACAGAGTCTTGCTCTGTCACCCAGGCTGGAGTGCAGTGGTGTGATCTTGGCTCACTGCAACCTGTCTCCCGAGTTCAAGCAGTTTTTGTGCCTCAGCCTCCCGAGTAGCTGGGACCACAGGCACGTGCCACCATGCCCAGCTAATTTTTGTATTTTTGACAGAGATGGGATTTTGCCATATTGGCCAGGCTTCTCTCGAACTCCTGACCTCAAGTGATCTACCTGCCTTGGCCTCCCAAGGTGCTGGGATTATAGGCACGAGCCCCTGCATCCGGCCTCTGTGTTGCTTTAAAAGTGCTTGTGCCATTAAGTTACAGGGCTTTGACTCCTGAAAAAGGCACTGACTACTGCTAAATCTTGAACATTGATACCAATCAAAGTCCATTTTCAGAACAGGAGAAGGTGACAGTCAAAATGAACTGATTTCATGGGACACAGGGCCAGAAATAAAAACTATTCAATCCCTCCAGGCCTAGAGACAATTGCAGAAGAGGTGAGCACATCAGAATGTAAGGACTGATTTTTAAGGGCTAAGATTAGTTATGAATGTTATTTTTTGGTGGTTGTAGGTGTCCTTACACAGATCTTCAAAAGAGATCACCCATTTAGGCCAGTGCTGAAGATGCAGCTCAGCTTCAGAGCCTTGGAAGCTGGGACTCCCAGGCTAGAGTGTGATCTCTTAAATGGCAAAGAAATTCCTTTGACTCATAAGCAGTTTTGTAAACTTCTTTCCAAAATTTGCCAAGAGACAAATCTTACCTGGGAAAAGGTCTTGCCTCTTGCCCTGCCGAACATACAAATAGCCCCCAGAAGTAGGTCAGTAGGTTGGCTCTTAGCCCCTTCTAAATTCTTATCACCCCTTCTCAGCATAAAGCAGACAGAAAGATCAATGACCAGATTCCCCATAATTGAGGAATTGATAAATAGAAAGCGGAGACTGAAACCAGCCCAATTGTCCCACAGAATTTATGTTATTGGTTTTTCTTGAATAAACATAGAAATTGACCCTCATAATCTTTTCTGTTTTGTTTTGTTTATTTTTATTTTTTATTTATATATATTTTTTATTTTTTTTTGAAATGGAGTTTTGCTCTTGTTCCCCAGACTGGAGTACAATGGCATGATCTTGGCTCACTGCAACCTCTGCCTCTCGGGTTCAAGCGATTCTCCTGCCTCAGCCTCCCCAGTAGCTAGGATTACAGGCATGCACCACCATGTCTGGCTAATACTGTATTTTTAGTAGAGACGAGATTTCTCCATGTTGGTCAGTCTGGTCTCAAACTCCTGACCTCAAGTGATCCACCCACCTCGGCCTCGCAAAGTGTTTAGATTACAGGCGTGAGCCACCGTGCCTGTCCCTCACAGTCTTAAAGCTTGAAACTTAAATTTATCTTAACTGAGTTTCTTTCTCAGGAAACTGATCATCAGGCTTCCCAGATAGTATCAAGGAATGGAAACTCACCAGATCACCACATCTGGACAATAAGACAGCAGACCCCTCACCTGTCATGAGTGCCTAATGACCACCTGCTTCCTATTGACCTCTTTCTAGCTCCTCCCTAATTCCTATTTTCCCCACATTTCTTCCCTGCTATATAAAGCCCTATTTTACTTGGTTGGGAAGATGGATTTGAGACTAATCTCCTGTTTCCTTGGCTGCAGCACTCAAATAAAGCCTTCTTTCCTGGCAATACTCATTGTCTCAATGATTAGCTCTCTGTGCTATGAGCAGCAGGACCTAGACTGAACCCCTGGCGTTTCAATTATATTTCAACTCTGCTTTCTTAAAAGGATGCTAATAAGAATAATGTTTCCTTAATGTCTATCATGTGCCAGTGACCATGCTAGATATCTTAAAAATGTTATCTAACTTGGAAAATCACTCTTTGAAGTAAATATTGATGTTCTTACTGCTCATTTGGGGAAACTGAGGTCTTGAGAGGTCAGATGAACTGACTGGTATCAAAAAGTAAGTAAGCAACAGAGCCAAGATTCCAACCCCAGCCTGTTGGATGCCAAGATTATTTTAAAAATCCCCTTCCATATTTTCCTTGTTTACTTTAGCAAGAGTTCTGGGTTCAACACTGGCTGAGTATTTGGGATGAAGGATTTCCAGCAGACCTGTTACACGGGTCCAGGCAGACAAACAGTGAAAGGCAGACACTGAATTAGAATCAACATATATGTGAGGGGCTCCTTGAGATGTGTCTGTTTCTCCACCTCTAATCCCACTAGGATATGGTTGAACTCCATTTACATGCTGGGTGATTGGTATGTCCTAAGGCAGAATATTTAAACCATCAGGTGCACACATCAGATTCTAGTTATTAACAAAGGTACATTGTATATCAACTCCTATAGAAAAATCAAAGAGTAAAACCTTGATGAATAATTCATGCGTACCTCAGCTATCCTTCACCATTATTGATATTTGAGAACTCCTGAGGGAAAATTGGGGGTTTATCCTGATAGGAAGAAGTCCTTATGGAGCACCTGAGATGCTTGGAGACAACTGGAATTCAGGGTGCCCAAACAGATTTGCACTGATCATTCAGAGGATGTTTACCTGACATTGATTTACTCTTCTTTGTTATTAAAAAAGTCCCATTTTATTCAGGGTAGAAATGTACCCTGAATAAATGAAATCAAGAAATAACTCTTGATTTCCAAGATTTCTTTGGAGCTAGGAGTAGTTATATGACATAGATATGGCCAAGAATATGATAACAGTTTGCTGGGAGAGGTTTCCAAAAGTTTTTGGTTTCTTGGTTAAACAAAAAAGGACAGCTATATCTGGTATACTGCCTGAATTCATCACTCTAAATATTATCACACACATCCACACAGGCACACACATATGTATTTCCTGTTTTATGTTACCCAGATTCTGGACATGATGCCTGGAAGGAGAGCAGACCATGAGGAGAAAGCCATGAGAATCACAGAGATGCTGGCCTCAGGCCATTTGACCACTGAACTAAGGTCAGCAGCCTTCTGGTCATGAGGAAGGAGGGACGTATTCGTTGGCCATTCCATTGCTTGAAGCTAAGAGCATTCTCAGATGAATTAGATGGATTTGCTGAGGCATGTCTTACAAAACCTGCCACTTATAAGAGCCAGTTGCCTGATTTTCAAAGTAGATCACCAGTGTGTTCCCTCTAGTGGGGTGGGGGACAAGATAGCCTAGGCCTCACCTCCTGAGTTGGCCTAAAAGTTTTATTTTTGGATCTTCTAATGAACCTTAGTTTAAGGAGAGAGCCAGGCTTTCTTGCTTCCTACACTGTACATCTGGGGAGCTATGAGGTCATTGGAGCATAAAGTGGACCCATGGAAGGAGAACTCTGACAATGTCTCATATTATAGATGGAAAATGTGAGATATTGGTTACGCTTTTAAGAGATGTAAATTTCCCAGGAGGAAGGCAGTTGGCTTTTTTTTTCTTTTAACTATGAAGATGATGGATCCAGAAACCAAGGAATATGTTGGAATCCAGGTATTGTCTCTGAGGCAGATTCATCAACGGAACCCAGAAAGACAGCCTGGTTTGTTTGTGTGTGTGTGTGTGTGTGTGTGTGTGTGTGTGTGTGTGTTTGAGATAGAGTTGTTGCCCAGGCTGGAGTGCAGTGGCACGATCTTGGTTCACCGCAGCCTCCACTTCCCAGGTTCAAGCGATTCTCCTGCCTCAGCCTCTGGAGTAGCTGGGATTACAGGCACCCGCCACCATGCCCACCTAATTTTTGTATTTTTAGTAGAGACAGGGTTTCACCATGTTGGTCAGGATGGTCTCCAACTCCTGACCTCGTGATCTGCCTGCCTCGGCCTCCCAAAGTGATGGGATTACAGGCATGAGCCACCGCAACTGGCCGACAGCCTGGTTTTTAAGGCAGTCACCCTATGTTTGAAATCCTTTCTTAGTGTTAGGAATGAAGGTTCTGGAGCTACCACAGTCAATAGGGTAACTGGGTTTGAATCCATCTTAACTGGCTGTGTGACCTTGAGGATGTTGTTTACCATCTCTGAGCCCCAGTTTCCTTATTTGTCAGGAAATGATATTTTACATAAACTGTGTGGATTGGGGAAGGTGTAGAGATATTGGCTACATAGTGTCTTGCACAACATCTGACACAGAATTAGACACAGGAACTAGAAATGATAACAAAAAGCACAATAATAATAATGATAGTTATTATTATCACTATTCAATATATATTTTTTAAACTACCAAAAGAGCTGTTCCATTTGAAACAGTCACAGAGAAACAGAGTATCCTGTGGTTAGTGGGGAGAGAACACCCCAGTGAGATGAGAAAGTCTTATCTGCAGAAGTCTGGGGCTGTGTGTGTGTGTGTTTTATGAGATTGACATCTCTAAAAAGAAGTTACAAGACTAGCTACCAGGGGAGAAACCGATCACAAAGCCGAGTGTAAGCAAGAATTACGCTTTCCTTCTGTGCTACAGCAATGCTGCACCCTCTGGGGGCTGGTTTTCATTTGTAATCTTAGTAACTCAGCCAAGTTGCAGACAGCAAACCTTGTATTGATTGGGAGCCCTGCAGGGGAGCTCAGGCACCAGGAGACCTCGGAACCATGGTTTCACTTATTAGTTACCACTTTCTGGAGCACACAGGCGTGTGTGTGTGTCTGTGTCTGAGATCACGCTAGGATAATTCAATGTATGTGTAGGTTCTGGTGGGAAGGCTTCCACAGGGAAAGATGGTTGTATTTTTTTAAACTCTGTTGACAGGCAGAAGGTCAAGGGCTATTTCTCACCTTTTTCTTCCCCAAATGAGTGACTGTCCTAGGCCATGGTAATACAGTGCATAGATATGAAGACCAAGGGCATAAAATGGAAATGATCATCATAGCAACTGCCTAATGAAGTTGTCTTGAGGATTAATTGAATTAATTGATGGACCTGGAGAAAGAGGGCATTTCAGAGCCCTCCCTCCGACCCTCTCTTTGAGGATGCACCCTGAGCTCTAGAAATTTCCTACCAATCTTATGTCTCAGGCCACAGGTTCTTTCCTTTGGGGATGTCAGGGAATGTCCAAGGTGATGCTAAGAGGCATGATGCAAAAATAAGTGTAACTGAGCATTTAAATATTAGGCCAGATGTTCAGCTAGAGACTCCTCATCCTTCCTCTCAATTAGGCCTTCCAACAGAACTTCTGTTTATAAAGTAAGGGGTGAAAAGCTGAGAGTTATGTTGAGTTTATCTCATTTCCCTCCATTGAAAAGGTAGCAGGAAGAAAGGAAGAAAGGAACAAAGGAAGGAAGTGAGGGAGAAGGGAAGAAAGAAACGAATAAAGCAAGAAGGGGAGAGAGGAAAGTGGAAAGGAGAGAAGCAGTGACAAGTGACATCACAGAATAAAGACAGTTAGATTCCAGGCATGTTAAAGCACCCAGGTATATGCAAGATGAGAGCGGGTGGGATCTAGAAACCGTGTGCAGAGTTCTTGGCTCTCAGGGGCATATCCCTCCCCTGACACAGTCAGACAACTACCTCCCTTCTCTCCTCTCACCCCCACCACACAGAAATGGGATTTCTGTGGGTAATAAACCAAAAAGGCTCAGGACTTAAGGGATCAACAGAGACAGTAGACAGTGGGAAGAGAAATGAGTCAAGACTTGAGCCTTTCAGCCCTTCTCTCTTCTCGTCCAAATGTTTAGAGGATTTTTATCTGGAGAAACTGACATATCCCTGAGAAAAGACGTCAAGATCCTGAAATATGGTAGCTCCCAATGAATAGGCTGACTCACTGCCTCATCATCCTACAAGGAATTTCATCAGTCAACAGTCCAGACCCCACGTGCGTGGAACTCACAAATGTCTTCTTAGAGTCCTGATCTTCAAGCTGACCAGACCGTGGGGAGGATTTCCAATGCAGAAGAGAGAGACCCAAACAAGCAACCTAAAAAAAAAGGTGGAGGGATCTAAGAATGGAGAAATCTGCAGTGTTTAAATCTGTAGAATATTAAAATAATCAGCCAGAGGAGTTGAGAGCAGCTACCCCAGGGAGTAAGATTCAGGGGTGATGAGAGTTGAATTTTTATTTTTTTATTAAAATATTTTTATTAAAAGACTTTCAACACTCTTTGATTTTTTAATAAAGCAATGCATACACATTGTTTTGGCAAATATAAGACTTATTTTTAAAATAATACGCTTACAAGAAAGCAATGTTTCCCATTGAACAGATGAGTAAACTGAGGCTCGGAAAGGTTAAGTGACTTGCCCAATATCACATAGCAAGCAAATCCAAGAGCTGAATTTGAAGCCGTAACTGTCTTTCTTACAACCTCAGGACGTTCCTTTTTTTTTTTTTTTTAAATGAGTGATTCTTTGCTTTCTAGGTAAAATCAGTTTAAGAAAACCAGTTCCTGACAGATAACATTACTGTTATGAGCCTCCTGTGAGGTCAGTTAGCGTCAGCTGGTTGTTCAGCAGACTCTTCAAGTCCCTTGTTAAGGGGATAAAACTGGAGGCCCTGATGTGTGTTTGGCCACTCAATGCATGATTCTAGGCATGTTCTTCCTTGCGACCAAGGTACTGTGAGTGCTGAAACTCAATATGGCAGCCCCTGAGGGCTGCTGGAAGACAAGGAATGAAAAAAAAAAGCAGCCTTAAATACATTATTGATGTCTGCCTGCATTGGGAACTAGGGAATTTTGAGGAACTCTTAGTGGTTGAAGAAAGTCCTTCCCTTTAGACA
The DNA here is from genome assembly GCF_028885625.2 of Pongo pygmaeus. NCBI lineage: Eukaryota > Metazoa > Chordata > Mammalia > Primates > Hominidae > Pongo > Pongo pygmaeus. Next base: position 19,177,369 of record NC_072391.2, read on the forward strand.
AACAAATAAATGCATACATAAAATTGGCTCAATGCAGGAACTCCCAGTCTGTGATGTGTTTGTCAGGGTTGTGGTTTTCAAGTGTTAGCAGGTTTTTTGTAGTTTGGGAAGCTCCAAGAAACACCAACCTTTTGTTCTCTGTGTCAACATTAAAGGCAGCCATGCAGAGCTGCTGGAAGTTTAGTAGATATTTATAAGTAGAGACCGATAGATTAGGAATGGGCTCAAGTAGGAGGCGGAGAGAGGTTGAGGAAAACATATTATGTCTTACTTCTTTGAGTCTGACAACTCAAGTGCTGTTGGGGCTGAGATCTGGGAATCCAAATACGGGAGGTTATTATCTCCTTTTGGTGGAAAGTGTCTTTATGGAGGCCGATTGGGATTACTAGTTCTGTCCGTTGAAATTTATTTCTTCTTGGAAATTTTCTTGACTTCTCACCTTCCTCACCACTGGATAAGTTAGAGCTTCCACAGAAATCCAAATCCAGACACCTATCTGCATCGCCTGTGTTTGCACTTAGTACAATTAGTGGAATGTTCGGTTTAGTTCCTCACCGCTTCTACTTGATTTTTAGCAGCAAGGTTAGGGACTGAACCTGTACTACATAATACAGTATCCCATTGTGCCCGGCACACTACATACAGCAGCCATAATAAATATTTCCTCATAGGCAAAAAGAATGAAACATCACAATTCAACAATACATCCTCCCAGAAAGATGTTTTTATTCTATTTTTCTGAATGGCAGAGTTCACTTTCTCATCTCTACTTAGAATAGCTAAAATGTGCCATTCATAATTACTACAATTTTTTTTTTGTTTAAATCCTACCAGCCTTGCCAATATGGTGAAACCCCGTTTCCACTAAAAATACAAAAATTAGCCAGATGTGGTGGCCAGTGCCTGTAATCCCAGCTACTTGGGAGGCTGGGGGAGAAGAATCGCTTGAACATGGGAGGCGGAGGTTGCAGTGAGTTAAGATGGTGCCACTGCACTCCAGCCTGGGCAACAGAGTGAGACTCCATCTCAAAAAACAAACAAAAAAAATCCTAGACAATGTATGGATTGTGTATAAAGTGGGGGAGATTATGTGCATATGTTAGAGCAACTGAGACAACTTCAACTTGGAGATCAATCATCAAGCCTTCAGCCACTGCCTCTGAATTATTTTCCTTAGAGCACTTTGTGTGTAGATATCATGTTTCAGCCTTTCTGCTTTCAGAATCTTAGAATCTGCCAGGAAGTTTCTCCACTCCATTTTAGTTAATTCCTTGTTACTATACGATGTACCAGGACCTCTGTGTTGATATGTCTGGAATCCGGGCTTTCCCATTTCACCTTATGAGAAGCCACCAGTCTCAAGCTTTAGCCAGTTAGAGGAGAACTTAATTCCCTTGTCAGCTGCCATTTTGTTTTGCTTCTCCTCCTTTTTCTGACTTGAAAGTCACTTCTTATGTTAACTGGATTCTTCATGGGTTATTCTGTGGTTTCTAGTCATGTTGGATAAACTGTATCTGTAGCTACTTAGTAGTAAATGATTAAGTCTCAGGACTCATAGTAGGGTTTAGCTGGGCCAAAGGTTGATAAGCTCATTTTTTTTTATCGGTAAGATGCCAAACAAATATACTCTAGCTGGTTTAGAAATAGAATGACTAGTTTGGAAAATTATCTGGAGAGCATTGTGAGCCTCTTACAGCATCTCATTGTTAAGTGAGACTAAGACACAAGAACTGGAAAGGATTTTAATGAATGTGAGGTCTAACCACATTGTTTTATAGGTGGAAGGCTCACTGAGAAGAAAGTGTATCACCCTCAGTCAAGCAAATCTCTTTCAGCAATTGAAGAAATGATTTTGTAACGGAAACAATATTTTAAAATATTATTTATTTGTTTTTATCTTATACCACAAACATTGCATTTCCAGGCAACCATTGTACAATTTTCCCCAGGAAAAGCAAAAGGAAAAGAAATTTACCTCAGAAAAGAGGAGGATAAAATATAGGCAAAACCATCACCAGATACGAAAAAGTGGAAATCATGTGTTTTTCTGGCTGAGAATGGATTGAGGTAAGGAAAAGAGGATGCTCTCATGCTGGGAGGTGCATGGGTCCTTCCTATCTTTTCTCAGGCTCAAGCCTTGGATGTAGGTTGAGATTTGGGAAATAGACACCTCCCAAGCTGCTTCAACCAACATTGAGACTTCCATATCAAAGTGATAGTAGCATAACAAGCCTGGAGGGAAGAGAAACACGAAGTTAGAGATACGGAGATGCAGAGAAAGAGAAGGGGAGAGAGGGAGAGGGGTTGCATTATTATTCCCAAGTGACACTAAAATCTTGTATGGTAGAATGAATCAAGCTATTTACCCATGCCTCATGATGGAAGAGGAGAAAGGTAGCTGAGATTCCATCTAGGGGGTTTACCAGGGTGGGATACATTACTCTGCAACTGAGGGCTATGGTATATGGTTCCCAGAGCAGGGCACACTGGAATCAGGTATGTCCAGCCCTCCAAACAGCCATTGTGAGGTCAAGTCAGAATCTGTGTCCAGATAAAGTAAGAAAATAGCCGATAAGTTAGCAGCCCCAGCTTTTCCATCAGATCCTGATAAAATGACCAATGACCAGAGGGGCACAGTGCATTGCTGCAAGGCGCAGGGGAGCCTAAAACATGTAAGAACCCAAGGCTGCCTTCTTCCGCTCTCCCCAGTACCCAGAAACTATCTCAGGAATGATCAGGAGGAGAAGAGAGAAATTGGAAAGACAGCATTATCCAAAAGAGCATGAATTTCCTATAGAGATTATTTTCATCATTGCATAGGACAAAGCTGACTGGATTTAACTAAATTTAGCATCTCTGATCCACCCACCCACCTACCTGAGGGGACGAGGGGATTTCTAAAATGTGTGTGAGCCTAACATAGAAGATAAAGGAGGCACACTTTTCTTTGCACATCTCAGTGTGGTGTGAGAACATTTACACTACAGTTACCCAGTTACAATTTTTCAGAACTGAGCTTTCTATCCAGCTCAAATTCACTCTGGTGCTAAAAGTGGCTGCTTACTCAAAGATATAACTTTTTGATGAAGCTTACTGACGGGCCACAGAGCTCTCATGGGTACCAAGAAATAAATAAAAGGGTCATTGATTCAATATTTTTTGTGAATGACCCACTCTATCCTTGCCATGAATAATGGTGCATGATGAACAATTGAATGAAGTCTTCTCTTCCTTAGCACCTGGAAGCTCATATTGAAGGAAAACTCAAAGTTACCCTTCTGCCATAATGTCACCTTCTTCATAAGCCATGACAGCAAACACCATAGCGTTGTTCTTTAGAGAACAATTTAGAGAAGAATTTAAAGATGATCTAATCCAATCTTTTCACCTCAAAGGTGGGGAAACAGAGGCTCTGTGAGACAAGGTGGTTTGCCTGAAGCCACAAAGAAAGTTAGTGACAAAAGCAAGGCCAGAACTCATGCCTCTCAATCCCTGGTTCTCTCTGCTAGTCTGCACTACATTTTTCAGCCTCCCTGTGTATAAAAGATCACACCCAAAAGTAAAAACCATCTGGTCTACATGATTGAAGCATTTGCCAGTGGTAGCCAGGAGGCTAAGCCCTGATGGTTCCTGGGCACTCTGGAAGCTCTCTGACCTCTGAGACTCAGTCCCATACGCTTTTCCCTTGAGCATTGGCACATCCAAACCTTGATATCCCCAGAAGCAGCAGCAGCAGCACAGTCACCTGGGACTAGCAAAATTCTAGGAAAACACTGACATGTGGATGGCAGGATTCACAGTGTTCTCTGTCTTCTGTAACGCAATCCACAGGATGCCAAAAAGACAAATGCATTTTTCTCCTCCAAATTATTCCTCCTACAAATGCTAAGTATCTCCATCTGGGAGGCATTTAACATTTCAAACAGCTATTGCTGATCTGTAGGAGGACTCGCCAAGCATCAACTGTCTCCCCAAAATAACTTCCCTTATTGCTGCAGGAGCCGCCAAGATCAAGCCAAGGCAGGAGAAGAAAAATAGTGTGTTTGGGAAAGCTCAAAAATTAGAGGAGAGCAAGGTCAGCCAGCTCTCCTGATCTGTGTCCACCAAGTCTTCTCTCTTCAGAAGTATGCTTTGATGAAACAATGTAGAGATGTCATTGCATCCCGCTCCTGGAAAAATGTATTTCCAGAAAGAATTTCATTCATCAATTTCTACCCTCCCCCCACTCAGATGATGGTCTCATGTTTCTCCTGACACTTTAAGTTCATTCAGACACTTATAGTAAATCACACACATTTCCTGGTAGGCCAAGTTAAAAAACATCCCATAAAAAATGGCAGGAATGGAAATATTTGAGTTCCTAATAAGATCCAATAACTTGTCTTTACCATATCTCCTTCTGTTCAAATTTGCCTAATCCAGCCATGGAGGAAATGAACAGAGGGCTGACATCTCCAAGGCACTAATCCTGCATGTGTCCATTTACCCTAAGTCTATTATTAATTTATTGTCTATAATGTGGTGGTCACTGTGAGGAGGACCAGGATACACGAGACACATAGTCTCTGACATCACAGAGTATATCAATTAATGGGGAGGGGCATGTAAAAATATGTCCATGAATAACACTAAGTCTGGGTAGAATGTGGGAAATTTTGATAAAGAACTGTAGTAGTTGGAAGAGGGGAAAGTCATTGATAGCTGAGAGGCCAGGGGAGTTTTTCTGGAGTAGAAGGCATTTATTCTAGAACTTTAAGGATGGAGGTTAGGATTTGAACATATGGAAATGAGTTGAGAAAAGGGCATCTCGGATGCATGGAACAGCTTAAGCAAAGGCAAGAAGTGCAAGGTTGTAAAGGTGTCCAGAGGTGAATTTCATTTATTCATTCTTCATTGATTGAAAGTGATATATATTTGCCAAGCACAAAGTATGTCTAGAACACAGAACTAGGAATTGGACCTACTGAGATACATAAAAAATGACTACGAAGAGCTTTGGTCTGGTTGGTGAATCAGAGAGGGCAAGAAGAAAGTAGAATATAGGGTGTCAAGAACAGTAACAAAAGGACCTTAAGAGACTGTGAGAAAAAGGAGGATGGGCATTTGACCCAGGCTTCCTGTGGGAGAGGAGAGAGCAGAATCAGATGCCCACAATGGAAGAAGACCATTTGAAGAAGTTTTGGCAGGTGCACTGCTCTGTGGTTGCAGACTAGAAGACAACATCCCAGCTGGGGGATGGCAAAAGAACAGACCCCAATAAAGGTGTTTGAATGTATTTGGTTACCACGGGGAGTTCCTCAAGTCATTCCTCTATTTATACTGCTATGATGGAAATAGAGATGATTCACACCACCACCGGGAGTCCTGCTGGCAGCCCGTGATGGGTGGGAAGGTGTAACTCTGAAAATGTGCAAAACTACTGTCTAACACTTGTTTGTCAGTGTTCACATTCCATTTTGTGCTGTTGGTTTTCTTTTCTCAATGTGTTGGTCTTGGTAGCCAATGACCTCATCAAGGGCAGGGACTAAGCCCTCTGAACAGCTAGCCCTGGGCTGAGCTACGTAGTAGATGCTCAGTGTGCATTTGGTGACCAATTGCTGGTGCCGTGTGTGTGCGTGTGTGTGTGTGTGTAAGTGAAGGGGTGCTAGATGTGTAATTCTTTGGGGGCTGAGATATGGGCTTCTTCTTATATTAATGAGATTAAAATATTTCTCCAGATTTTACCATCATTGCTGATTCTTTTTTAATGTGCTCAATTCTTTGCTCTCTTCAGTAGGAATAACAGTTGACTAGTCAGGAAGATAAATTTTTGAAAGAAGATAATTCTGTGTAATATATACATATATTTATATGTGGTCAGCATCAATGACCAGCCACCTAAACACCTGTCACCGGATGGTAAAGAAAAAAAAAATTGAAAAGTATCTATTTTAAGTGTTTTAAAAATTTAGATATTTGGCAAATCCTTCTCATTTAAAGGAGAAATATTGTTCGTTTATATTAAATATTTAAAAGCATTAATGAATATGAGAAAGAAAATTTAAATAATAAAAATCTAGTATTACTGTTAATATATGGATGAGTATCTTTTTATCTTTTATGCATATACTAATGTGTAATTTTTAGAAATGAAGATTGAGTGCTTATATACTGATTTATATGATGCATTTAAAAATAAATTCACATGTAGACATTAAATTCTTTTACATAAACATAATTTTAATAGCTGCATAGTGTACTCAGAACTTAAGCCTTGAGGAGAAAACAGGTATTAATCCAATAATTCAACAAAAATATAAAATTTCTGCTATGGCAAGTGTGTCAAAGAAGATGATCCAGTTAAAAGCACACTTGGTAGGGGGTTTGGCTTGGGGGTCAGAAGAAGCTTTCACAAGGAGGTGATGAATGACTTGAAACCTAAACAATAATTATAAGATAATGGCTGGTCGGGGATGAGGCAACAATGGAATGGGCAGGGCCTTGCAGTAAAGACAACAGTCTACAAAATCCAACTGTCAGCAAGAGGCCTGTTGAGGCACTTCTATCTTCTAACCAATTTTCACTGCTATTTGTATGTATTTAGCTGGCCTCTGGATATTTTATTAAACTCTTGGGTACTTCTAATCATTTATCAGTTGACCTTACTGGGTTTTCTAGTAAAGAAACAACTCATATTTCTGAGCCTAGAAGCAGTTGTGAATTCAGATGCTGCCCAGCATCAGGCATTGTGCCAAGGGGTCTCTCTGTGTCTGCTTATTTTTCTGCTTATTTTTATTTTTATTTTTTATATTTTATTTTTTATTTTGAGATGGAGTCTCGCTCTGTTGCCCAGGCTGGAGTGCAGTGGCGCGATCTTGGCTCACTGCAACTTCCGCCTCCTGGGTTCATGCCATTCTCCTGCCTCAGCCTCCCGAGTAGCTGGGACTACAGGCACCCACCACCACGCCGGGCTAATTTTTTGTATTTTTAATAGAGACGCGGTTTCACCATGTAAGCCAGGATGGTCTTGATCTCCTGACCTCGTGATCCGCCCGCCTCGGCCTCCCAAAGTGCTTGGGATTACAGGCGTGAGCCACTGCGCCCGGCCTGTGTCTGCTTATTTAATCCTCACTGTCCTTTTACCATTCCTCATGCAGAAGAAACTGACTTACTGATTTACCAAAATAGGGCTCAACTACTGGAGAGGGAGGCAGCCAAAATCCAAGCTCAGGTCAAATGGCAATGCCTGTGCTTCCAAGCTGGTGGTAAATTAAGTTTAGTTTTCCTGCTTGTCTTCTTCAGTATCTAAAACTGTTGAAAAGCAAGACCTCTGTTTTGTCCATGACTTTAACAGGAGCATCTCTGGTATTTTACAGTTCAGTAAAGTGTCAGCTGTTGATACATGAGAACTATTCTTTACAATGTTAGCGAAATATTCCTCTATTCCAAGATTTCTGCGTTTTAAAGACTAAATCAGAGATGGCGATTGCATTTTGTCAAAGACCTTGTACTATTTGACTGTGATGTTTCTCCTTTGACTCATTGGTGTGATAAATGATGTGAATAGATTTCTGAATATTAAATTATTTCTAGCATTAAATCATCCTTAGTTTCTTGGAATAAAATTAAAATCTACTTGGTCGTGGTGAATTATCCTTCAAAACATAGCCAAATTAGGTTTGCTTGTATTTTATTTAGCGTGTTTATAGCTATATCAATATGTAAGATTGGATCAGAGCTTCTTCCTTCTTTGGATTTTGTTAGGTTGCAGCAACATACTCATGCCAACCTCATTAGAGAAATCAGGACACATTTTTTTTCTCCCTAAATTGTTACCTAGCATGGGAATTATTTATTTTTCCAAATTTTGAAATATTGAACATTTAGAATAATTTAGGCCTAGTACTTCCTTCAGAGATGATTTTTATATGACTTATTCAATTTCTCGTAAACTTTTGATATACTCAAATTCCAACTGAGTCAATATTTATAATTTATTTTTTAAGAAAGCCATAAATATCCTTAAGATTTTCAGAGTTATTTAGCATGAAATTATATGTTTAGTATATATATTCAATTACCTTGTAATTACTAATTTCTGGCTTTTACCCTCATTCCTTCTTCATATTGAGAGGTTATATAAAGCGTTGGTTAGGAGCTTAGGTGATGGAGCATGATGGTACTCTTTTGACCCCATTCTGTTACTCGTCGCTTGGGTGCTCTTGGGCCCATTGTGGTCCTCTCTGTCTTCCTCAATTTCTTTACTTGTGAAATCAAGACAATAATAGGGCCCTCCTTGTTTGTTTGTTTATTTGTTTATTTGGAAACAGGGTCTTGCTCAGTCACCCAGGCTGGAGCGCAGGAGCGTGATCATGGCTCACTGTATCCTCTACCTCCCAGCTCAAGGGATCCTCCTGCCTCACCCTCCTGAGTAGCTGGGACTACAGATGTACACCACCACATCTGCCTAATGTTTTAAATTTTTTGTAGACATGGGCTCTCCCTGTGTTAACCAGGCTAATCTCAAATTCCTGACCTCAAGTGATCCTCCTGCCTCAGCCTCCCAAAGTGCTGGGATTACAGGCGAGAGCCACTACGCCCAGCCTGTGGTATTGTTAATAACATACTTAATCACTGTGAGGCACATACTGAGTGCTCAATAAACATTAGCTATTATTCTAACTTCTAAATTGTTAATATTTCTGTTTACAAAGAAAATACCATTTAGATTTATATATTAACTATACAGATTATTTGCTTTTCTAATTATTGGGATTTTAAAATCTGCCCTTTATTTATTCCTTATGCTTTTCTTAGTTTTTACTTACTCCCTTTGAAGAAAATTCATTGCTGTGCTTTCCTCAGTGAATTTCATTTTTTTCTTGTTTAATAATAAAATTTAAGGCTGAAATCGTGGATCATCACATTTTTGTATATTGTTTTTCTCAGATCATTAATTTCTAAGTAATCTATAACCAATATTTTAATTTTCTCTTTGACTACCATGTTATTTAGGAGACAGATTTTCAATTTGAAAGATCTGGAAATTATTTTTAGCTTTTTGAAATTTTGGATGGGTTTTTGGTTTATTTACTTTTTAGATTTTGAAGTGTTTTCTATTATGGATGCCCGGAGAATACTATTTTATATACATTTCCCATATATCCTTATACATTAGTATTTTCTATATATGCCCAGAGAATGTGACCTGAACTACCGCTTACCAAACTTTGTTGTTTTGAGTGTGTGTGATCTAATGATATATATTTTGGAAATTGTGTTAGTTTATCTCTTACAAGAAGTTCAATTATTTTCTTGATATAATGTTTAAAAATCTATTCAGTCAGCATTAATTATATTATGCAGATCCACTGCATCCTTATTTATTTTTGTCTACTTAATCTGTCAAAAACTCTGAGTGTTAAAATCTCACACCATTGATTGTGTTTATGTCATTTGTCTCTTGTATTGCTAGTAATTTTAGCTCTAGGTGTTTAATGATTTCAGCAAGTAAACATTTATGACTGTTGATTTGCCTTGTGAATTGGATATTTATCAGTATAAAACAATCCTGTTGTTCTATTTTAAGATATTTTGCTTGAATTCTACAGTGCCTGACATTCAATTGCTGCCTCTGGCTTGACTTTTGTTTGTACTGGACTGGCACCTGTTTGCCTCTTCTTTTGCATTTAACCCAAATATGTGATTTTGTTTTAAGCTTAGCTAATGCAAACAGTATAAGGTGGGAATTTAACTTTTGATCCAATCTCAAAGTCTCTGACTTTCAAGTGGGAGCTTAAAAGATTTACATTTATTGTCATAACACATTTGTTTGGGTTTACTTATATCATTTTGTTTTCCAGCTTTCTCAGTTTTATTAACACTCCTTCCTCCCCATTTTTTTTTTTTTTTTTTTAACTATAGATGGTGTAATATTGAAGTAGTTTAGGCCAGGCACAATGGCTCACGCCTGTAATCCCAGCACTTTGGGAGGCCGAGGCGGGTGGATCGCCTGAGGTTGGGAGTTCAAGACCAGCCTGACCAACGTGCAGAAGCCCCATCTGTGCTAAAAATACAAAATTAGCTGGGCGCGGTGGCACATGCCTGTAATCCCAGCTACACGGGAGGCTGAGGCAGGAGAATCACTTGAACCCAGAACGCAGAGATTGTGGTGAGCTAAGATCATGCCATTACACTCCAGCCTGGGCAACAAAACAAGAGCGAAACTCCATCTAAAATATATATATATATGTAGTTCAAAGTAAACCTGGGTCAACTTCCAACTCTACTGCTAACTAGCTGTGGATGTGTGCCAGATAACAAAGAGTACATTTTAAGTCATGTTGATTATAGAGAGAGGTGCTTTTTTAGAGCTTTGGGTCAGAATTCTCATATGTAGGTCTTAGAAGTCACAGCTATGACAAAAAAAAAAAAAATAGACTATGTTACCCCATAAAGTCATGAGTTCACAATTATTAGAGATGTACAAGAAAAAACTGGACATCAGACCGCCCTGGAGTTGATTTATATTTTGAATGGAGGCTGTAACTCATTGTTAGCCTGAATCTTTCAGACTCTGAGGGTCTGTAATTACTTGAGAAGTAGCAACACTGACAAGATCCTAGTGTCTTCTAAATTTACAGTCTTTCCAACTTCTTAAATGGGAATTCTAATTTTGTATAGAAGTTTCAGAAGAAAATCCCCCACCTAAACATCCCACCTGGATGTGTACACAAGTCTACATAGACACCGTTCTCAACCCTGGCTGAATGTTAGGATCATCTGGGTGCTTTTAAACCACCACTGTCCAGTTCCCACATTCAGGGAGTTTGATTTAACCTTTCTGAGGTTGAAGCCCAGATAGCAGCCATCTTTTTTTTTTTTTTTTTTTTTTTTTTTAAATAAGCTCCCAGGTGATTTTAATCTGCAACCAGGGTTAAGAAAGACTGACAAAAAACATTGCCATTGATTTTCAACTGGGCAAACATGGCAAACAACTGTGCTTTGCCTCTGGTGCATTCATTTTTTTCATCTTCTGGTTACAGCTTCCTATTTTGTTTGGGAATCCATCACTTCCACTTTCTTTTTCATTTTTAATTATTTTGAATATGTAATAGTTGTACATAGTTGTACATGTTTATAAGGTATTTGTGATATTTTAATACAGTCAAATAGTGTGTAATGATGAAATCAGGGTTATTGGGATATCCATCACTCTAGGCATTTATCATTTCCATTTTCTTTTTTTTTTTTTTTTTTGAGATGGAGTCTCACTCTGTTGCCCAGGCTGGAGTGCAATGGCACAATCTAGGCTCACTGCAACCTCCGCCTCCCGGGTTCAAGCAGTTCTCCTGCCTTAGCCTCCCGAGTAGCTGGGATTACAGGTGCCCATCACCAAGCCCGGCTAATTCTTTTTCTTTCTTTCTTTTTTTTTTTTTTTGCATTTTTAGTAGAGGCGGGGTTTCACCATGTTGGCCAGGCTGGTTTTGAACTCCTGACCTCAGGTGATTCACCCACCTCAGCCTCCCAAAGTGCTGGGATTACAGGCGTGAGCCATCGTGCCCAGCCCATTTCCATTTTCTATCCACACAGTTTGGGAAGGGTTGACTCCAGGATTCTGGACGGAAGAGGACTCTCAGGCTTCAATCAGCACCCACATTCCCCAGGCCAATCAAATAGCATCAGGACTTTGGGTGAAACTCCTGCATTTTAGCTGGACTTTAACCTAAGGGAAGGCTGGAGAAGCTGGGAGCACCTAGGATCCTAAGAACAAAGCTTGCATGGCAAAAGATAGGGTTAAAAGACGCAGAAGTAAGTGAGAGCTAAATAATGTGTACACATGGACATAGAGTATGGAACAATAGACATTGGAGACTTGGAAAGGTGAGGGAGTGGAAGTGGAGGGAGGGTGATGATCAATTACCTCATGGGTACAATGTACAGTATTTGGGTGATGGACATGCTAAAAACCAAGAGTTCACTACTAGACAATATATGTGTGTAACAAAATTGCACTTGTACCCCTTAAATGTATACCACATAAAATAATTATTGATATTTTAAAAAAGAAAATGAATCTTCATGACATCATTTGAGTCATGAATTTAGTCCCATTTACTATGGTCATCATTATCTCCATTTTACAGATGAGAAAACTGAGGCTCAATGAGATTAGGTTAGTGATGTGATTTGGCTGTGTCCCCACCCAAATGTCATCTTGAATTGTGGCTCCCATAATTCCCACATGTTGTGGAAGGGACCTGGTGGGAGATAATTGAATCATGGGAGGTGGTTTTCCTCGTATTGTTCTCATGGCAGTGAATGAGTCTCACAAGATCTGATGATTTTATAAGGGGAAACCCCTTTCACTTGGTTCTCATTCTCTCTTGCCTGCTGCCATGTAAGATGTGCCTTTTGCGTTCCGCCATGATTCTGAGGCCTACCCAGGCACATGGAACTGTGAGTCCATTAAACCTCTTTTTTTTTTAAATATAAATTACCCAGCCTTGGATACGTCTTTATCAGCAGCATGAAAAAGGACTAATACAGTTAGTTGCCCCAAATTCCACAGCCCATTAGTAGAAGAGACTTACTCCATGAAGGTCTTATTTCAAAAGTTGGAATTTTTGTTCTACCCCACTGCTGCAACAAGTAAACATGCCATCATCCTCCATCCATCAGTCTCCCTTCTCCCTCTGTTAAACTGAATAATTATGAATTTTCAAACTGAGTTTGAGCCTGTCGAGGAGATTTTATGCCCTTGGGACAAAACTTGTGTTCTATGCGACCAGAACTTTACCTCCATTTCTCAGAGTAATTCAAGGTTTTTGTTTGTTTGTTACTCATTTTTAACAAAAGAGTCCTGACTATTATAGAAATGCTAATTCCATGTCCCTGAAATTGCCCCTCTCCTGGAGTTTCTCTTTAGGTGTATTCTTGCTGGTTCCGAAAATGTAAGTGCATAGTAAAGAGTAAAGAAGGAAAAGAATGCGGTGAGAAGATGAGGAAGAGAGGGCGAGCCAAGAGACCATCAAATGTGGATGGCAGTTCTTTTAAGACTATGTGCTTTAGGCTCTTTTAAGAGCTTCCCTGAGCCATCTCAAGAGTCTCAAAATAACCCTGCCGGATGTAGGTAGAGTGGGGAAACTAGGACATAGTAACATGTATGGAGCCCTCACTGTGTAACTAAGGGACAGGGACAGAATTTGATTTCCCAACATAGGTGCTTTCTGTTACACTGCATGGCTGCAAAATATTTCTCACCCTATCACTGTTCTGCTTTTCTAATAAGCAGAATCATTATGAATTTTAAGACTATAAGAGTTATCTGTTCTTTGGGTGACTATAAGAATTTCTGTTCTTTGGGTGATGTTTATCAGCCTAATCTTGAAACTACTCTGAAATGGCAGACAGAATTGTTCCCTAGGACTAGGAGCTATGAGTCAAGCCCAGATATTTCTTTAAACAGAAAAACATAATTAGGCTGGGTGTGGTGGCTCACACCTGTAATCCCGGAACTTTGGGAGACCAAGGAGGGTGGATCACATGAGGTCTGGAGTTCGAGACCAGCCTGGCCAACATGATGAAACCCCATCTCTACTAAAAATACAAAAAGCCAGTTGTGGCGGCAGGCACTTGTAATCCCACTACTCAGGAGGCTGAGGCAGGAGAATTGCTTGAACCTGGGAGGTGGAGGTTGTAGTGAGCCGAGATTGCACCACTGCACTCCAGCCTGGGCAACAGAGCAAGACTATGTCAAAAGAAAGAGAGAGAGAGAGAGACAAAGAGAGAGAGACAGAGACAGGGAGGGAGACAAGGAAGGAAGGAAGGAAGAAGGGAGGGCAGGAGGGAGGGGGAGAGAGAGAGAGAGGGAGGGAGAGGGAGAGGGCAGATACAAAGGGATATATCCATATTCTGTCCCTACAGGCTCTTTGCTGGGCTCATCTGGTATTCTACACTGATAGCATCATACTATGATGATCCTAATCATGGCCCCCTTCGGAGCAGTTGTTATTAAAAGTCAAAGAGGCAAGCCAAAGTGGTAACATGCCATATTTTACAAACCAATTTAGTTAACCTCAGTAGTCATGGGAAACTCTACTCAACTAGCCGGTCAGTGGAAGAGTGGAATACCATGGTTAGCCAAGGATGAGAGAAAATGAGCTGGACCCAGGAGGCTGAGTCTCAGTTCCCAGCAGAGAGACTGCTCACCTTCTTAGGTCTAATTGCAGCCATCAGTTTAATCCGTAAAGAATTATGTCCAATTGGTTTCCGTCTGTCTGCATTTGTAAATGTCATTCTGCCCAGCATGTGTTTTAAAGATTAGCTGTGCTTCATCGTTTTGTTAGCGTGAATCAATAATGTGGGATTCTTGGCTCACTGAATTTTTAAAGTCATCTGTGAATCAATGTAGGCTATTTGTGCAGCACCCTCTATAACATGCTAATTTTATATTATTGGATAAAATGCCTAATTTTGGAAGATGGTTATAGAACATTTTAAGATTCACTTAAAGTTTAGCTGAAGCTATAGAAGAGAGAAGTGATGTTATTTTGCTGATACTGACATGTGCATGGATTTTATTCTTAGGAAAGGGGTAAAATTAAATTATCAAAGTTAATGGTAGGTTCTAAACAGAAGTATGGCCAGGAAAATGCAAAACAAAAGCCGCTACATGGAACCTCCATGATGGAACCTTCAGAATATCTGTCAGTGATTTAAAAATGCCTCTCTCTTGGAAGATGTTGCAGTGATGCTGGAAATTACATCCTATGTGGAAAACAAGGGAAGTGCAATGCATTTCCTGAAAATTGTACTGTAAAGGAGGTTCATCTTTCCCAAAGTAATAGAAAAGCAAGTTGTACTTATGCTGTAATCCCATAGGTGGTTTACTACTTTTTTTCCCATGGCAGAAAATTCGCAGCCATATTACTTGATGTCTTGGGCTTTAATACAGCCAAACTCTTTGTAAGCCTGTGGAAATGGGTGTTGATATAATGTTGTTATAAATCAGTCAAAGATGAACTAAATAAATATTCAGCTTCATTAGTTATAAGAAGGGACAATTTAAAAAATGAACCACTTTACCTATCAAATTAGTAAATACTGAAGAAAATATGAAAGCTGCTGAAGATTGGGTGATTTACTGCTAGAAGGTTGTAAGTTATTGCAATCTTCTGAGAAGCTATTTGATAAAAAGTATCTGGTTGCTTAAACAGATTTTACCCTTTTAACCTAGTAAATCCAGTTCGAAGTTATAGACAAATATTTTTGCTTAAATATGTTTATTGTTGTGTTAATTCAGATAACAAAAATTGTAGAAACCTATCTACCTAACAAAGTGAATGATTAAAATAGTTATAATCAGCTGGGTGCAGTGGCTCACACCTCTAATCCCAGCACTTTGGGAGGCCAAAGTGGGCGCATCATGAGGTCAGGACATCCACACCATCCTGACCAACATGGTGAAACCGCATCTCCACTAAAAATACAAAAATTAGCTGGGCATGGTGGCGTGTGCCTGTAATCCTAGCTACTTAGGAGGCTGAGGCAAGAGAATCGCTTGAATCCGGGAGGCGGAGCTTGCAGTGAGCCGAGATTGCACCACTGCACTCCAGCCTGGGCGATAGAGCGAGACTCTGTCTCAAAAAATTAAAAATGAAAAATAAAAAAAAAATAAAAAGTTGTAATCTCTCTCTATGATAAGTTGTCCTGAATTCATAAAACAGAATGTTTGCAAAGAAGTTTTAATTTCCCGGAGAAATGCTTAAATATAACACTAGATGATAAAAGGAAAGAAAATTATTTGCATTATTTCATCTCACCTATGTAAAAAATATCTTTCTGGAAAGATGTTGGAAGTAAATTTACTGAGATGCTAAGTCACTCATTCAACAAACATTTGTTATCAGACACTGTTTTAAGAACTTGGGATAGAAAGAGGAAAAGCAATAAAGAAAATAAAACACAATGATATACTGGAATAGTATCAGCAGTGAGGGTGAGGGTGGAGGGCTTCAGATGATGTGTCATGGAAGCCTTCCTGAGGAGGTGATATTTAAGCTGATCTGAAGATAGGGAGGGAAAATGTAAAGATCTGGTTGATAGAAAGGGAAAATGTGAAGATCTGGTTGAAGAGTGTACCAGGTAGAGGGATGAGCAAGTGTCAAGGCAAGGAGAGTTAGGTGTGCTCTAGAAATATAACAAATTGCTGGAGCCTGAGGAGTGGCCAAGTAGGTAAAGTGCAAAAAAAGTAGACATTGGAGACTAAAATCAGGCATTTAAATCCATATACATGCAGCAGAAAGCCACTGGAGGGCTTTGAGCTGGGGAACAGACTAATGTGATTTACACTTTGAAAAATACCACTGTAGATGCCCTTGGAAATGTAATGTGGAAGTCAAGAGTGGAAACAGAGAAATCGTTTAAGTGGTTTTTGCATGTTTCCTTTGATTCCATCATTTTCTGGTAATTTATAATGCAGATATAATGGCATGTATGAGAATAGTATATACAAAAGCATTGCAGTATCATTTGAAATAGGAAAATATTGGAAACAACCCAATTGTCAAAGGATAGATTACCAGTTAAATAAATGTTGTCACAGCCACATGATGGAATGCTAAGCAAATAAAGAGAATGTTCTCTTCAACATCTATGTGGGAAGATCTCCAAGATGTATGGCAAAGTGAAAGGAGAAAGGAACAGAATAGAATGCGTGATGTTTTAACAATTCTGTAAAAACACAGGAGGAATGGACATTTTGTATTTCCATAAAGACTCTTGAAGGAGCCTTTAAAAATGAAGTGAAAATTTGGTTACCTGTGAAGTGTAAAGGTGGGATCAGAGCAATGGAGCATGGAGGTGTATATATTTTGATATGGTTAGATTTTTTTTTTTTGAGACAGGGTCTTGCTCTGTCACCCAGGCTGGAGTGCAGTGGCGCGACCTCGGCTCACTGCAACCTCCGCCTCCCAGGTTCAAGAGATTCTCCTGCCTCAGCCTCCCGAGTAGTTGGGACTACAGGTGCATGCCACCCCGTCCAGCTAATTTTTTTTTGTATTTTTAATAGAGATGGGGTTTCACCATGTTAGCCAGGATGGTCTCGATCTCCTGACCTCAAGTGATCCACCTGCCACGGACTCCCAAAGTGCTGGGATTACAGGCGTGAGCCACCGTTCCCAGCCAATATGGTTAAATTTTTGAATATGTGTACTACCTACTCAATCAAAGCTCAAATTTGAAAATTGAGGCTTCCTAAAAATCCTGGGAAGAGAAGGTGGAGATGCTAGGGTAGTGGCATGGGAGGTGGAGAGAAGTGGATGACATTGGGGTATATTTTGTAGGTTAAGTCTGTGGAACTTGATTGGAGGATTGGTTGTGAACCATGAGGGGAAATAAAAGATGATTCCTAGGATTTTGGTTTGAGAAACAAAGTTGTGGCATTTTCTGAGTTGGGGAAGACTAGGGTAGGAGGTGATTTTGGGGGGAACATCAAAAGTACTTTTTAATTTTGTGACGTTTGAGATTATAAGACATCCAAGCAGTGATTGGAGAGACAATTGAATGATTGCCTGGAGATATACATAATTGCCTCAACCTGGAGATAGAAACTTAGCAAGCATCAACATATGGATGGTTTTTAAAGCCATGGGAATGGATGAGATTGCTCACTGGAAGAGGAGTAGAGTTGGAAAAGTGAAGGCTTCCCAAAACTGAGCCCTGGGACAAAGTATTTTAAAGGGAGCAGAAGAGAAGGGTCCAGGAAAAGGACTGAGAATCTGGGCCATTAAGTTAGGAGGAAAACTAGGATTTTGTGGTGACACAATGGTAAAGAGAAAAAAAGTAAGTAGTTTAAGAAGAAGGGAGTAGTTATTGATGTCAAATGTGCTGGGAACTAAAACAAGTGCTCAAAGAAGCAACCATAGGATTTGTTAATGGGATGATCACTGTTGATTTTGACTTGGTCCATTTCGGGGGGGGGGGGTGGTGATTTGAGGAAATAATATAAAAATGGGAGGCGTAAGCCTAGAAAAAAGGACTAAAAACCACTCATTCAAGGAACTTCTCCTTGAAAAGGAGGAAAGGAATGAGAAAGTTATTCGAGGTTTGGATGTGATGGCCAAGAGTCTTGTGTCTTTTCTGTAAGATGAGAAATCCTGAGGCATACTTGTGTGCCAGTGAGAAAATGGTATAGTAGAAAGACTGGAGATGATGGTTCAGGAGAGGGAAAGGCACCTGTGGGAGCCAAGACAAACCAAGTTGTGGAGAAGATGAAGAAAGACTGGAGCCAGAGCTGGTAGTGCAATTGGTCTTTGTAGGAGCCCAGCTGTTCTTATGTTGTTGACGTGGCTGTCATTGAAATTTCATGTGAATGGGACTGTTCTTGCCTCAGTTTTCCTCATCTGAAAAATAGGGAATATATAATACATAGCTCACAAGATAAAGTCAATAACGATGCCTGAAAAGTAGCATGCTCTCAGTAAATACTAATTATTTTTGTTGTTTTCATTCTGTGTGTTTCCCAAATGTTCTATACTAAGCATTTGCTAAAATAATTTTAACATGTATATCAATGCCCATTTTATAGTCCCTGGCCAATATGAGTAATGGAAAAGCATAATCCTTAGCACTTGAAGACTTTTTCAGCACCAAGGATAGCAAAACTTCATAGTAATCAGCACACACAAGCATCCACCTTCGGATTGCCTAGGGGCCGGCTGCTCTCATAAATACATAAAGGGGCGGAAGGGACAAATGTAGCAAGCCTTAGATTGAGCCCTGCGGGGAATTCTACTTCCCATTTGCAAAGAACAAGGCTGGGTTCTTTCTTCACGATGTCTCTGCCACCTGCACACAGTGCTAGTATTGTGTGTGACGTTGCTCTGTATCTCTTGGGAACTCATTGTGTTTGTTGGGGCTTAGAGAAAAGCTAGAGAAGGTGGGGAAAATCAGAATCGGTTTTTCAGAGGCAGGCTTAGAGGACACCTGCAAGGCAGGGAGAATGGCAGATTACATTGGGATGCAACGTGGGCCTGAGTTCTGAATGTGTTGACTTTATCTATTAATAACGCATTTCATTAGGAACAGGGGCTATTGATGTACCTGGCAAATAAAATGCATTCTTCACAGGCAGCCTTGCTCTTCAATAGTTTCTTAAGCAGAGGAAGAAGCAGCAATGCTTGACAGCTGTTTTTCTTACTAAAAATTGCCCATTTATGGCTCTGGGGAAGGGGGATCAGAAACAGAGTGGAGAAGAGAAAGTCTCTTGGGCTCCTGGGAGAAGGTCTCTAAGTCTCACCGGGCTCCTGTTTTGAGCCAGGCACTTCACATAGTTCAGCTCATTTAATCCTCTCATCTACTTTTAAGGTAGGGATCAGCCCTATTAGTGCAAAGGAGAAAGATCTGGGAGGTTTTGCAACTTACCCAGGGTCACACAGCTAATAAGTAGGCAATTAACATTTGAACTCAAGGCTTTCTTCCTGCGTTTAGCTCCTGTTCCTCTATATCAGGGTTTTCTCAATCTTTGCGCTACTGACATTTTGAGCTGGATGACTCTGTGTGTGTGTGTGTGTGTGTGTGTGTGTGTGTCTGTGTGTGTGTGTAAGAGGTGTGCTTTCCTGTGCATTGTAGGCTATTTAGCATTATTCCAGGTACAATACCATCACCTCCCATCCCCAGTTGTGGTCACCAAAATTAACTCTGGACATTGCCAAATGACCCCTGTGGTACAAAATTTCCCCAGGGTGAGAACCACTGGCTCATATCATGCTGCCTAAAGAATGATTCCACAGCTCACAGCCCCGCAGGAGCTTTCTAGATTGTGGTCATAGATCATATTTGTGTGTGCCATGTTCGTTCATTCTTTGGTGCATTCACTCCTTCATACGCCCCATCAATAGTTACTGCATGTCTGAGCCAGGCACTATGCTACATACTGGGGAAAGGCAATGAATGGTACATAGTCTCTGCTCTTGGGGCATGTGGTCTGAGGGGCAGACAGACACACACAGCAGCAGCTCAGGGAGTACAATGACAGCAATACCTCTGAAAAGAGAGATGTATCCCAGCCTAGGTTGGGTCTTAGAGAAAGAAAAATTCACTTGGTATATACAGAATCCACCGATTGACTTAAAGATAAGCTTATCTTAGGGCTTTTTGCTTAGGGATTATTCTGAGTTCTTGGTGAATGAATCCTTAGTGATCCAGCTGGCAGGATTTGTTTTTTTAAATATTGTATATACATAGAGCAAAGTGCACATTTTTAAATGTAAAGCATAATGAATTTTCACATGTTACATCCATAGAACCTCCATTCAAGGTCAAGAAACAGAACATTACTATCACCCCAGAAGTCTTCCTCCCTTAATAATCGGTAGAGCCTTGCCCACAACAGTAAACACTATTCAACTTCTAGCACAATAGAATGGTTTTACCTGTTCTTGAACTTTATATAAATGGAATTCTACAGTATGTTTTCTTTTGTTTCTGCCTTATTTTTCTCATCATTATATTTGCAAGATTCATCCACACTGTTGCATGAAGCTGTACTTCACTTTTTTTTTTGCTGCTGCACAAAATTCTATTGAATGAATATTGCCAGAATTTATTGATCCATTTTCCTATTGTTGAACATTTAGGTTGCTTGCAATTTTGCTTGTGTTAATAAAGCAGTCATAAACACATTCCTCAATATCTTTGGATGAACATAAACACTTCTTTTACTTGAGTATATGCCTAGGAGTGGAACTGCTAGATCATAGGGAGGTGTACGCTTAGCCTTAGGAGACATTGCAAGGATTTTTTTTCCCAATTTGTACCCCCACCAGAAGCTCATGGGAGTTTTGGTTGCTGTCAGGCATCAGAAAACATCACAGGCTAACATCATGCATAAGTAAGGCAGGAATTGTAACCTCAAGGCTGTAGACAGCAGGGGTGGTGTTGGGAAGAAGAAGGATGACATCACTTCTGTCCCACTGGCCTAACCTCTGTCACAGTCCCCACATTTGACCACCTGAGCTCTGGGGAGAGCTTAATGGGCTAGCCCCACAAGTGAAGAGCTGGAGGAAGCTGCTTCCCTGTCCATGTTGATGAATAACAGATGTTGGTGAATTACAGCTGGTACCATGGGGTTTAAGAGAGAAATCAGGCTGGGCGCAGTGGCTCATGCCTGTAATCCCAGCACTTTGGGAGGCCGAGGTGGGCAGGTCACCTGAGGTCAGGAATTTGAGACCAGCTTGGCCAACCAATATGGTGAAACCTCGTCTCTACTAAAAATACAAAAATTAGCCGGGCATGGGGCGGGCATCTGTAATCCCAGCTACTGGGAAGGCTGAGGCAGGAGAATCGCTTGAACCCAGGAGGCGGAGGTTGCAGTGAGCCAAGATCACACCACTGCACTCCAGTCTGGATGACAGAGTGAGACTCTGTTCAAAAAAAAAAAAAGACAGAGAAATCAGGAAAATTCACCAGCCCAACTTCTTTCCTGCCTGTAAGAAACAGATCTGAAGTTGGTCATCTAATGCAGCCAAGACACAAAGCTCTTGGAGGTTCCATGATGTTGTGCAAAGAACTCTGAGGCTCCTGCCTCAGTTCCTTATGGGACCAAGGAGAAACACCTTGCTCACCTCCCAGGGTTGTTGAGAAAGCAAATGATAATATATACAGAAATAATAGTGTGTGCATGAAGAGATGGCTGTCTTTTTCAAGGTTGTGGTCTGGTCCTCCTGGCATCTGGTCACAGGGGGTGACAGTCAGGGAAATGCTGTACATTGATGGAAAGAATATGCAGTAATAGTCAGGACCACCCCCGATCACTTACCACTGGGTGGACTGGCTTACTCACTTCACATTTCTGGTCTTCTGTGTCCCCATCTGTGAAATTATGTCTTGGACCAGATCATCACTGATGGTATTCCCCTGGAGACTCTGGGCAAGTGAGAGTGTAAATAACCTCAAACAAGTCATTATTTACTCAGACCCTATTAGAGACAGCAATGTTGGCTAACTTCTACTGAGTGCCTGGAACTTTCCTAAGCATTTTACATGCATCTTGTCTTATAAGGAAGGCATTATTATTCTCATTCTACTGATGCAGAAACTGAGGCCCAGAGAAATTAAATGAAATTTACCTGAAGTCTCATAGCTAGTAAGTTGAGGCAGTATCTCAGCCCAGGCAGACTGATTTCTGAGCCAAGTTATTAAGGCTGTGATATCCCAGATGCTTGCCTCAGGGGTTCTACCATATGGGAAGGAAGGGAGTTTACAGAAACAGTTTAGGAATCAGATGTACCACCTTGCCATTTACTAGCTGTGTGCTCTCAAGCAGGTGCCTTAAGCCCACTCCGTTTCTCCAACGTTCATATGGGAGTGATATTTTCTATCTCACAGGGATAATATGTAGGAATAACATGGTGCCCAAGACAACACGAAATAACTATTAGTTCCTCTTTCTCTATCACTATGTAAGTCAGGATAGAAATGAAGAATGATCATTGGAAATGACCTAACCTCTCATCTCCTTGCCATGAGAGAATGTTCTTGGAATAATGCCATGCTAAAAGCCGAAATGCAATGTAACATGACTGTGTGGAAAGAAAATACCCTTCCAGTATGCTTGTTTTTCTTTAATAGATGAGATCATATTGAGTATAAAGTTTTGCAGTTTGCTTTTCTCACTAAATAATGTGACATAAGTATTTCCCTGTGATAATGACAATCTCTTTGTAATCATCATTAAATGCTGGGTAATGTTTCATTATATCTGTCATGATTTACTTACTCCCATAATGTTTCTAAATTTCTCACTATTATAAAAACACTAAAATGACCATGATTTTAGCCATAAAAACTTTATTTGAATTTCAAGCCATTTCCCTAAGGCATGGACATTTTAAAATTCTTCTGATAGGCACTGCCAAATTGCTTTCCCAAAATGTTTAACCGAGTTATACCCCCACCAAGAGAATAGGACTTTTCATTGCACCCATGCTAACAATGAGAATTATGAGATCTAGAATATTTGTTAATTTGATTATTAATCAATTTTCATCTCATTATTTAAATTTACGGTTCTTTGATCCAAAATATTGTTGATTATTGATTCAAATTACTTCATGGTTTAAACTTTTCTTTATGTCTGTATTTTTTGTTTTTCAGTTTTATTTTGACACATATCAAAATAAATATGTGTGTGTATAATTTAAATAATAATTAGTAAATATTAACCTATCCACCACTCAGCTAAGGAAATAGAGCATTTCTGCACCTTAGAAATCTCCTGGATATCTCTCTTAATTATTTTCCTCCCACCTTCTGGTGTAGCTACAGTTCTGACATTTGTGGTCATTGTTTTCTTGATTTTTTAGTTTTAACACATATTCATGCATCTGTAAGCAATGAAGTTTATCTTATATGTTTGTGAGCTTACATAAATGGCACAGTGCTATAAATATTCTTCTGTGATTTATTTCACCCAAAATTGTTATTAAGGTTCGTGCATGTTAATGTTTATACTAAAATTTATCCTATTCCCTGCTTCATAGTATTCCATTGTATGCACATGTTTCTCCAGTAGAATTACTGGTGTTTACAGTTTCATCTTCATTTGGTAATACTTTGGGTTTTAAGCTCATTTTAATATATATTGTAAATCTGCCTTCCAGATTACTTGATTCCTAATCATCTCTCTTACCACTAGAAATTATTTTTATTCTAATATATATTTTTTTCTTTCGTAACTTTTTCATTGCCTCAATATTTAGAAAGTTATTGGTTACCCTTAAATCATAATATTTTCCTCATATTTTTCTGTTTTGTTGTTCTTTTCCTTTCTGTCTTTGAATATTGGTGTGTATGTTTAACCCTTTGCACAACTTGGGATTGATTTTGCTTTACAGTAAGAAGCGAAAATGTTTGTTTTTGCTCAGTTACCAACTCACTGCTTTCTGTAGCATTATCAAATAAATCGTCTTTGCCAAACATGGTCTGTCCAATCTCAGCCCTATGCCTGTCCTTATGTCTATTCCACTCTACACCACAGCGGGGAACCTGAAAACTATATTCCCAGAGTTCCTTGGCGGCTGGGTGTGGGTCGATGGTGACCAGTGGGGTCAATCACATGAGATTCACAAATGGGAAAAGTGTAGAAACTGTTTTTCTGCTTCTGGTGACAGCATCAGCAGTATTGTAAACTCGTGGCTTCTTGATAATACCTCTTTTTATCATCCAGCTCTAGAGAATATACTAGCTTCCTACGGGTGTTAATCCCTGGGCAATCTCTACTTTGCTCCTCTTATTTTTCTACACATTTGTAATCAATTCCCTGTATTAAAGTCCCTACTGTTTGAAATACCTAGAGTGATTTCTGTTTTCCCAAGGGTACATTGATTGATCTCATGGATGAATCTTCCTCTTCCTATTGATTTACAATGCTGAATTTATTGTGTACATGTGTGTGCCCATGTACATGCATGCAGGTGTAGAAGAAAGAAGGGATAGAAAGAAAGAATGTGTACTATTTGTTTTGGAGCTATATATGTTAGTTCATTGATCCTTTTGCCAATTCTTGCCCATACATATTTATCATTACAATTATTGTACCTAAAGTGTGCATTTCAGTATCTGACAGTACAAATCTGCCCTCATCCTTCTTTTCTCATATGGTCTTCACTATCCTCATCTACTTATCAAGCTGTGTTTTTAAGAAAAAACGTCTTAAGTTTGGGCATGGTGGCTCACGCCTGTAATCCCAGCACTTTGGGAGGCTGAGGCGGGCAGATCACTTGAGGTAAGGAGTTCGAGACCAGCCTGGCCAACATGGTGAAACCCCATTTCTGCTAAAAATACAAAAATTAGCCAGGCTTGGTGATGTGCACCTGTAATCCCAGCTACTCAGGAGGCTGAGGCAGGAGAATTGCTTGAACCCAGGAGGTGAAGGTTGCAGTGAGCCGAGATCACACCATTGCACTCCAGCCTGGGCAACAAGAGCGAAACTCTGTCTTAAAAAATTTAAAAAAAGAAAAAGAAAAAAGTCTTTGAAGGAGAACTGATTGTGCTCTAGTATAACCTTTTTCTCTGCATCTCGCTGAAGCTGAGGGTATTGCATAAGAGAAGCTGACATTGCTTCACAGTGGAGACTCACAGAAACAGTCACACGCCATGTCTCCCCATCATGTGGGCACAGTGGATAGTTGTGTCTGGGTGCACAGGTGATAAATTATTGCCATTCAGAGTGTCTCTTCCTTACCACTTTGGGATCACCCTGTTTGGAGAAGAGGCTGCAGAATTGTCCTCCATAACAATGAAAGGGGATCTTGTTTCCTGTGAGTCATCCTGACTAACAATGCCCAAGGTCAGAAGAGAAATTTCCTGCAAGACCTTGCAATTTCTCAATAATCCTATTTGGGCTCATTGGATGAAATGGCTGTGGGAAAATGATCTGATCATTATTTTAAACATCAGGGCAATCATGTCAGGAGATGCCTCTGAAACACACACCATTTCTGCTTTGGTAACTACTGAAAGGGAGGGGATTGGGGAAGGTGCTCATAGTTCTCTCTTTTTTTTTTTTGTCAGAGGAGACTTTCATGATATTCTGAAAACACCCCTAAGATCTCCCCTCTGGGCTCTCCTCGTGCTTTTCTGTAAAGCCTGGTTTGGTTGAAGACAAAGACTGCCCCCACTTTGGAAGTCCCAACCCTGGGGAAGCCTCTGGCAGTTTCCCCCAGTGCGGCTGGCTTTGTGTATAGACCGCTTTGGAACTTGAAAGCACTCATCGTGACCCTCAGGGCTCGGTGCCCCGGGAGTCAGGCACACTGAGAGTGAGTAGCAGTGAAGCTATTTTAGAGGGAACACGGGGACTGTGCCAGGCTGTCCTGGCAGGGAAGGCTGAGTAAAGGGCAGCATGACTTTGTGCAGAATTGGAGCAGAGTGGAAACAGCCCCCTACCTCCCACCACTGTAAGCTTTAGAGTCATACTGACTGGGCTTGAATCCTGGCCGCTCTGCCTCCAGTTAGCAGGTGCTTTCTGTGCCTCAATTCCCTCCTCTGTACAATGTTAGAAATAACAATGACTGTGTTAAAGGCTAGACACAATTAAATGAGGCAATCCATTTAAAAACTAAAAATAGTGCCTGCATGTAATAAACACACCATCCCCATTCCCCACCCAACTCCTGACATTAATTCATTAGGTTAATTGTCTAAACTTTGGAGTCAGACTGCCCAGTTCATATCCTGATTCAGCCACTTCCTAGCTGTGTGATGTTCAGTGAGTTGCCTAACCTCTCTAAGCCTCACTTATTTGTAATCTAGATTTCATAACAGTACCCCCTTATAGCATTGCTGTGAGGATTTAATGAATTAATTCATAGTAAACTGAAGACAAGTGTGGCCCCCAAGGGACATTTGCTAATGTCTGCAGATGTTTTGTTTGCAAAATTGGTGTGTATATTATTGGCATATGGGTTGAGGTCAGGGATGCTGCTAAACATTTTACAAGGTACAGGACAGCCCCCTACAACAAAGAATTCCCCTTTCAAACATCTCAAGTGCCAAGGTTGGAAAGCCCTTATGGGCCAATTTCATGGCTCAAGGTGAGCCCTGACTATTGTTATTTGAGCAACAGTGCTGTGCCCTTATGCCATGTCAGGAGCTGCACTATATGCTGGGAATATAAAGATAGATGACATGAAGCCCTGCCCTGAAGTGGCTCAGTCTAGAGGGAAATGCTTTGGGATTGGGGCAGGGAATGGGAGGCAGGAAGCTTGGTCTCTGACAACCAGCCAGAGAAGTTAATCAGAGGAAGACTTCTTTTTCTTTCATTGCCCCTCTAATTGTAGAACAGGCCAAGCTTCTGGTGGGATACCAGGCAAATTAGTTATTGCAACAATCTGATGGCTACCCTTCTGGAAGGATATGCAGGATTCTATGCAGCCACATGGCAAGGTCCCCATTCCAGTTGGAGGAGGTGAGGACAGATGTCTTCTCAAAGGAGGGGGTGCTTGTTGCTGCCTCGTGAAGAGTGAGTAGGGGTAAGGACAATGAACATGAGGCAGTGCAGGGCAGAGGAAACCTCACAGACAGGTTTCTATGTATTCCAGAAATGTTTATTGAGCACCTAATGTGTGCCAGGTGCAGTTCTAGGCACTGGGAATATGGCAATGAACCGAATGCAAAAAATCTGTGCCCCCATGGAGCTTAGAGTGTAGAGGTGGGGTCTACCTCTACAATCGGGCATGACCGACAAGCAAACACATAGGCAGTGAGGCAGGTGGTGACAAGTCCTTTAAAGAAAAAGCAGGGAAAGAGGAGAGAAAGAGCTTGAGAGGGTGGCAATATTAAATAAGAAACTCATGAAAGGCCTCCATGAGGGCATGATCTTTGAGCAACAACTTGAAGCACGTGAAGGAGGGAGCCATATGGATATCTGTGTTCCAAACAAGGGGAGTAGCTCATGCAAAAGCCCCGAGGCAGGAGCCTCCCTGGCACGTCTGAGGATCAACAGGAAGATGAATGGGGAGGAGGGGAATTGGATGGCAGTGGGAGCCATAGCCAGGTCAAGAAACATCTTGGATGCCATGGTAAAGTGGATGGATCGTCTTCTCTCAGCCAGCAGGGAAATAACCAGACATCTTCTGTGAGACACGGCCCTGTCTGAAGCACATGATACTTGCTCAGACCAAACAGGCTGTCTTCTGGGTAGTTGTGTCCGTTGAGTGCCTCTCTGATTACTCAACAGAAATACTATTACCCATTGCCTGCAAGATATGTTTAATACAGGAGGATTCTTTTTTGTACCCAATCCTGGCAAAGTTTTATGGGGCCAACTGAGCCCTTAGTTTCAATCCCAGTGACATGGCTTTGGGTACAACACTCTTGATTCTCTGGGTCTCAGATTCCTGACTTAAGGTATGAGGAGACTCAGCAATCACTAGCTAACTTCCTTTTCAGCTCTGGGATTCTACAAATGCCTCAAAGTTCTTCATGGATGCCTGGACAACAATTGCTAAAATGTGGAGCATTAACTATATGCTAGCATTGCACTAAGCATTTTACATTTGTTTTTGTTCAGTAAAACTTCATCAACACCCTGGGATAGAAGTAGTGTTAGCTCCACTTTCTTTTTTTTTTTCTTTTTTTTTGTTTTGAGATCAGATCTCACTCTGTTGCCAAGGCTGGAGTGAAGTGGGTGATCATAGCTCACCTCAGTCTTGAAATCCTAGGCTCAAGTGATTCTCCTGCCTTAGCCTCCCCAGTATCTGGGACTACAGGTGCACACCACTATACCCAGCTAATTTTTATTTTATTTTATTTTTTTGTAGAGACAGGATCTTGCTATGTTGCCCAGGCTGGTCTCAAACACCTAGGCTCAAGGACCTTTCCACCTCAGCTCCACTTTAGAGATGAGAAAACAGAGGCACAGAGGGGCTAAGAATATGCTTTAAAGTTGCATGGCTTGTATGTAACAGATGGACCCAGCTCGGTCTGACTGCAAAGCCCATTCTCTGTGGGCTCGATGAGCATGAATAGGAAAGACGACATCAGAATGGGGCTTCCAAGTATGTGTAGCTCACCAAGGGAGGAGGATGCAGGCATTCTGTTTCTCCTGTCTCTGCCTTCACACCTGTTCTGCTGATGTACCTGAGGGGCTGGGAAGACTCAGACAGGGTCCCTGGGGCCATTCCAGCAAGGTCACAGTTAGAGAGCTAAGTTGTTGAATAAGGGCTGAAGTTTTATCAATTACTTCCCCATGAGGCAGCTTTGAGCAGCAGGTCAGAGGCTTATTCATGGGGCTGCGTGGAGCATCCCAGACCCCTGTGGAGGGTCAGGTAGAACCAGACGTCAGTCCCAGACACCCGGAGACTCAAACAAGATGGGAAACACAGGCTGACACATTCGCCTTACCGCTCAGAGTTGCCTAGCAACTGCAACTGACAAGCTGCCAACTCCGTGATACAATCACAGCAGGAAGATCAGAGTAAGCCAATTAAAACTTTTTTTTTTTTTGCATTTTTCGTTTTTTGTTCCCATAATTTCATTTAATCCTGACTGCCCTTAAACATGGATTAAGAAGCCTGCCAGAGGAGAGTGGAGCTTGCACATATGACACAGCCCATTTCCCCCTGCACAGTCAGAAAATATGCTCGTCACGTGCCAGCCATGGAACGGAGGGCAATTTAATTAAAATGTAGGCTTGTCTACCTATTTTACTTAGCTCTGCTGTGAAATTTAAAATTTTCCTGGAGTTAGGACCAAATCTGATTTTTATTACTGTATCTTAGTGCTTTCCTGCCACCAATGTTAGCGTGGAGGACAATGCCTGGCACATAGTAGGTGCTCAATAAATGCTTGAACGAATAAATGCATGAATGAAACAGACGCTGGGGAGAATGGTAAAGCTAACTCACATAGGTGAGCTTGTCTTTAAGAAAGATAGTTCTAAAACCATAGGTATCTAAAGCGAAAAATAAGCACCTCCTTTATCTAAGATCTTTTCACGGGCACCTCAAGGATCCAGATGCTCAAACTGCTTAAAGTTCACACAGGGATTTGGTGAGAGAGCCTGGCATAGACCAAGATTTTTTCAACCCTAAACCCATGCACATTCCACGTGTTTCACGCAAAAAATTCATGTATTTGTGAGCAGAGTCCAAGTCTCCGCATCTCATTAACCCACATCCCCCACAGAGGTGACACTTTGGAAAGGAAGTAAATGATCTATGTGGTCAAATTACACACTTTTGGGATCCTTCAGAAGAGATATGTTATCTTGCTCTCTGAGTGGTGAGACAGGGAACAGTCAGAGAATTTTAAAACTAGACTCACATAGGTGAGTCTAATGACACTGATTTATCAGATGATAAATAAAACCTTCATTATCATTCACTAGATTTTCATTTATCTTTTTCCATATTTTCACCCCCTACCCCCTCAGCTTCTGGATGGATTTTAAGCAGCAAATTACAGGCGGTGGCTCAGGCCTGTAATCCCAGCACTTTGGGCGGCCGAGGTGGGCGGATCATGAGGTCAGGAGATCGAGACCATCCTGGCTAACACGGTGAAACCCCATCTCTACTACAAAATAAAAATTAAAAAAATTAGCCGGGCGTGGTGGCGGGCGCCTGTAGTCCCAGCTACTAGAGAGGCTGAAGCAGGAGAATGGCGTGAACCTAGGAGGCAGAGCTTGCAGTGAGCCAAGATTGTGCCACTGCA
This sequence comes from Pongo pygmaeus, assembly GCF_028885625.2. Taxonomy (NCBI): domain Eukaryota; kingdom Metazoa; phylum Chordata; class Mammalia; order Primates; family Hominidae; genus Pongo; species Pongo pygmaeus. The sequence goes on from NC_072391.2 coordinate 19,207,561, forward strand.
CTCCAGCCTGGGCGACAGAATGAGACTCCGTCTCAAAAAAAAAAAAAAAAAAAAAGCAGCAATAGAAGAAGTCAACTTTAGACATGAAGAGTGGGTGAGGAGTCAGGAAGAAGGCTCATTTCCTATGCTGCACTAATTCTCTCCCCCTTCTCTGAGCTCTGCGTTGCTTCTGATTCCTGATACAATTTTGCCCCGATGTTGCAGCTCTCTGGGTGTTCTCTCTCTGCTCTGACTGTTCCTTGTCTCACCATTCAGAGAGCAAGACAACATCTCTTCTGAAGGATTCCAAAGGTGTGTAATTTGACCACGTAGATCATTTACTTCCTTTCCAAAACGTCACCTTTGTGGAGATGTGGGTTAATGAGATGCAGAGACTTGGACTCTGCTCACAGATACATGAAGTTTTGCATGAAACACGTGGAATGTGCATTGGTCTAGGGCAGAAAAAAATCCTGGTCTATGCCAGGCTCTCTCACCAAATCCCTGTGTGAACTTCAGGATGTTTGGAGCATCTGGGTCCTTGAGGTTCCCATTGGAAGGTCTTAGATAAAGGAGGTGCTTCCTTTTAGCTTTAGATACCTATGGTTTTAGAACTGTCTTTCTTAATTTCTTAAAATCATTATTATTGTTTCCCTTCTCCCAGAGTCAATTTAAATATTTATTCCTAATCATCCCCCAATGAGAAAAAAAAATTTTTTTTGAGAGAGTCTCACTCTGTTACCCAGGCTGGAGTACCATGGCCCAATCTTGGCTCACTGCAACCTCTGCCTCCCAGACTCAAGCAATTCTCAGGCCTTAGCCTCCCTAGTAGCTGGGACTACAGGCACGTGCCACCATGTCCGGTTAATTTGTGTGTGTGTGCGTGTTTTAGTAGAGATGGGGTTTCATCGTGTTGCCCAGGCTGGTCTCAAACTCCTGAGCTCAGGCAATCCACCCACCTCAGCCTCCCAAAATGCTAAGGTTAGAGGAATGAGCCACTGTGCCTGGCCTCCCCATGAAATTTTTAAAACCAGAGATACACTGGGTGTATCTGTTAATGTACTATATGTATATCTGTGCTTTATACATAAAAGGAATAAGATTGTTTTTCACCCTGTCCCCAAAAGAACCAATTTTCACCCCCTTGGGGGCAAGATAAGCTCTTTGGAGAATTCATGTTGCAGGAAAAAGGCCTCTATCTTTTCCTCTGACTTCTGGAGCTCAGTAAAATAAAAAGCCAGACTGTAGCCTGTGCTTTAAAGGACAAGACTCACTGAAGAAAAAAGTAAATAAACAAATAAAATAAACAAAGAATCAAAAACTAACTTCTTTGGAATGAGGTCACTGTAGCCTTTTTATGACATTGTTTTCAGAATTCAGCATCTAAACTCTCCTGGCTAGCATTACCTTCTTTTGTCTTGAGCGAGCTCAATCTGTGCATTCATACTCCAGGCACAGAACCTTTGTGGCTTGAGTGCAGAAACTAATGAGAGTGTGAAAGTTAATTTTATGTGTGAGCTTGACTGTGCCACAGGGTACCCAGATATGTAGCTAGGTATTCTAGGTATGTCTATGAAGGCGTTTCTGGATGAGATTAACATTGCAATTGGTAGACTGAGTAAATTAGATAAAGCCCTGCCCATTGTGGATGGGCCCTATCCAATCAGTTGGAGGCCTGAATAGGACAAAAAGGAAGAAAAAGAATTTTCTCTCTCTGCCTGTTTTTGAGCTGCGATATCTGTCTTCTCCTGTGCCTGAACTGGAACTTACACCACCAGTTCTCCAGGGTCTCTAGCTTCCCAGTGGCAGATCGTGGAACTTCTCAACCTCTATAATCATGTGTGCCAGTTCCTTATTGTAAATCTCCCACAAGAAAGAAAGAAAGAGAGAGAGAGGAGAGAGAGAGAGAGAGAGAGAGAGAGAAAGAAAGAAGAAAGAAAGGAAGGAAAGAAAGAAAAGAAAGAAAGAAAGGAAAGAAAGAATGAAAGAAAGAAAGAAGGAAAGAGAAAAGAAAGAAAAAAGAAAGAAAGAAAGAAAGAAGGAAAGAAAGAAAGAAATATAACTTACTGGTTCTGTTTTTCTGGAGAACCTTGGCTAATATAAGACCTTGGGGACAGAGGATAGAGAGCTTGGTGGAACAACATCACGTGGGCTTGTAAATGACTGTGGTAGCAGACATATATTTTGCCCCTTCCAAATCTCCTCCAATTCCTTTTAATAGTTCTGTGCATACCTCCGCCAGCTTTGCTGCTAATGGCTGGCATGTGCGACCTTATACAGAAGATCGCTCTGGGTCTACTGGAATCACCTCACCTATCCTGAGAACTGAGTTGGCACCCCCTGGAATATCCCATAGCAGTTAACCTACTGGTGGGGAGCACAAGGCCCTAGTTTACTTGTCTTAAGGCAGAACAAACTCAGGTGCAATTTATGCTCCACCGCTCCCTCTCGGGTCAGGCTGAGGGTAGAACATGGCCTGAAGTCACATTCTTCCTTACCTTCTCCTTCTCTAACCAGATCTCTTGGAAGCACTTCCTTCATCAATGACATGCACCAAAATCTTTCCTACCTGTCCTATAGGAAGGTACCAGTTTCATATAACCAATAGCAGAAGGAACTTTTCTCTGGATATCACCAAATGGTAGCCTAACAATAGGCTATGCAAATATACCATCAGGATGCTCAATTTATATTTGTTTTGTACTATCAAATATACAACACCTCTGTCTAAAAATTGTTTTGTGGACTCAATGATGGTTTTGTGTTCTTACTGGTTTTCAAAGGCATTGTGTGAAATAAGGTAGTTTCTAACTGTCTCAGGACTTAAAACATGCTGGCCTTCCATGGATTGTAAATATGTTTCTAAAATTTCAGTTTCCATCACATGAATTTACTTATCACCTCTCCCCATCCTCAAGATCTGCTTCAGGGAGAAGTTGACCGAGTGCAATCATAGTAAAGAGTTGGACTGTCTTCTATGAAAAGCGGGAAACCACTGAGTGATTTTTGTGTGTGTGTGTGTTTGTTTTTGTTGTTGTTGTTGTTTTGAGATGGAGTCTCACTCTGTTGCCCAGGCTGGATACCAGTGGCACGATCTTGGCTCACTGCAACCTCTACCTCCCGGGTTTAAGAGATTCTTCTGCCTCAGCCTCCCGAGTAGCTGGGATTACAGGCACGTGCCATCACACCCAGCCAATTTTTGTATTTTTAGCAGAGATGGGGTTTTACCATATTGGTCAGGCTGGTCTTGATCTCCTGACCTCGCAATCCACCTGCCTCGGCCTCCCAAAGTGTTGGGATTACAGGCGTGAGCCACTGCGCCCAGCCCATTCAGTGTTTTTAATTCAAAAGATAAAATGCTTATATTGGAAAACTCCACCCCTTAGTACTAGTCACAGATTAATTGCATCATTGTTTTTGCTGAACTAGTCTTCTTCCCCCTCTCTGGAGTGAGTGGAAAGACTCCTGGAATTTTTCCAAACCCCAGAAGCCAGTTGAGTCCCTGCATACTTGGTTTCATATGTATCTATGACCTTAAATGGCCTACTCCTAGACCTCCATCTAGTCTACTTCATTCATCCAACAAGTATTTATTGACTGCCTACTATGCATTAAGCACTGCCTCCTATCTATCTAGTCTTTTGACTTCTTGAAGTCTCAAGCTGCCTATTGTCAGATGTCTCTCCTATATCTGGGCCACCCATGAATCTTTCAGTCTTGTGTGTAACTATGTATACTAATAGCATGTAAAAGAGAGTTTTGACAAGGAGTTTCCATAAACACCCACAATGAACCTTGTAGGGGCCTCAAAGAGATTTTACATCACTTTCACACCTTGTGATTTGTTGTCCTATAGGAAGGTACCAGTTTCATGTAATCAATACCAGAAAGAACTTTTCTCTGGATATCACCAAAGGGTAGCCTAACAATCGGCTATGCAAATATACTATCAGGATGCTCAATTTATATTTGTTTAGTACTATCAAATAAACAACACTTCTGTCTAAAAATTGTTTTGTGGACTCCATGATTTTTTTTTGGTTCTTATTGGTTTTCAAAGGCATTGTGTGAAATAACGTAGTTTCTAACTGTCCCAGGACTTAAAATATTTTGGCCTTCCATGAATTGTAAATATGTTTTTAAAATTTCGTTTTCCATCACATGAATTTACTTATCCCTTCTCCCTGTCCTCGCCTCATTATTCTGAAATGATGCAATAGTGACCCATAATAAATATTTCCTCACCAAACATTAGCTCTTTCCCATTCAACCCTGATTTATCTTGGCATATCACCCTCCTGCATAATGATTTAGGAATGTGCAGATTCTGTCTTAGTCATTAGTCTTCTGCCTTCATGCTGGTAGCTTCTTGTTTTTCAGGGAAGAGCAAAGCATTAGAATGACAAGCCATTCTGACAAGAGTTGACAAATATCTATCAGGACCATGGGGAGAGTGAAATCTTTTTGACAACTCCATTATTTTTCTTTATCTCCAAGTTTTTAGGGGGGCAACCTTCCCTTCAGGAGGATCAAACTCTCCCTTCTTTTCTTGCTCTACATGGGAGAAAAGTAAAAACATGGATGATTTGTAAAGATCTTTCAAGATAGGACTTTTTTTTACAAGTCTTTGCAATACACAATCTAAAAGAGAAAAATCCTGTGTTAGCTATCATAGTTGTGGAAAGCTGTCTATGTCTACAAATAAGGTGGCCCCAAATGCATGGTGATCATCATTTTCTCAACAAGAAGATTCTTCACCCTTTAAAAATTTTTAGCTAATGTACATTTTTATAGTTGTGAGACATTGATAACATTGCTTCATATCTAGTGATCATAGTAAGTTTGTTGTTTAGTTTCACATACATTTGAAATTACATACAGAATTATAATGTATATATAAGGCTTCTTTTCTTGCATTTCAGTAAATCATTCAAATTTTTCCATGCATTTTCTATATGATTTTCTCTGGCATAACAGGGGGACACTTTTGAGTCATTTTCCTGACTCAAAACCAGGAAACTGACATTGGTACAATTCCTCCCACAATTTTCCTGAGCATGCTAATTTCACTTTCATCCAAAGTACAAGAGATCTAGCAATTTTTGAGTTCACTAGAAATTGTATTCCAACCCACAAATACTAATTTGCACAACTTTAGGACACCTTTTCTTTTATTGTAAAACATAACAAAATAGCTGGGCATGGTGGCTCATGCCTGTAATCCCAGCACTTTGGGGAGGCTGAGGCAGGTGGAGCACTTGAGGTCAGGAGTTCAAGACCAGCCTGGCCAACATGATGAAACCCCGTCTCTACTAAAAATACAAAAACTAGCTGCGCATGGTGGCACACAACTGTAGTCCCAGCTACTTGGAGACTGAGGCATGAAAATTGCTTGAACCCAGGAGGCGGAGGTTTCAGTGAGCTGAGATCACGCCACTGCACCCCAGCCTAGGTGACAGAGTGAGACTCCAACTCAATAATAATAATAATAATAATATAATAAAATACAAAGATATCCACAAAACATGTGAATGGCTCAATGTATAATTATAAAGCAAACACAACTGTCATAACCACCCAGAAAAAGAAATAGCATATTTCCAGGTCCTCAAAAGATCAAAACTCATTCTTCTCCCTGGAGGCAACACTATCTTAAATTTTGTGATAAGAAAAGCATGAACAGCTTTTTTTTTAAATTATTTAAGTTCTGGGATACATATGCAGAACGTGCAGGTTTGTTATATAGGTATACACATGCCATGGTGGTTTGCTACACCCATCAACACATCATCTACATTATGTATTTCTCCTAATGTTATCCCTCCTTTAGCCCCCCACCTCCTGACAGGCCCTGGTGTGTGATATTCCCCTCCCTGTGTCCATGTGTTCTCATTGTTCAACTCTCACTTATGAGTGAGAATATGTGGTATTTGGTTTTCTGTTCCTGTGTTAGTTTGCTGAGAATGATGGTTTCCAGCTTCATCCATGTCCCTGAAAAGGACGTGAACTCATCCTTTTTTATGGCTGCATAGTATTTCATGGTGTATATGTGCCACGTTTTCTTTTTCCAGTCTATCATTGATGGGCATTTGGGTTGGTTCCAAGTCTTTGCTATTGTGAACAGTGCTGCAGTAAACATATGTGTGCATGTGCCTTTATAGTAGAATGATTTATAATCCTTTGGGTATATATCCAGTAATGGGATTGCTGGGGCAAATGGTATTACTGGTTCTAGATCTTTGAGGAATCGCCACACTGTCTTCCACAATGGTTGAACTAATTTACACTCCCACCAACTGTGTGAAAGCGTTCCTATTTCTCCACATCCTCTCCAGCATCTGTTGTTTGCTGACTTTTTAATGATCGCCATTCTAACTGGCATGAGGTGGTATCTCATTGTGGTTTTGATTTGCATTTCTCTAATGACCAGTGATGATGAGCTTTTTTTCATCTGATGAACAGCTTTTTAAAAAAACATCTGTTCTGTGTACATCTGCTTATTGACTACAAAATACAAGCTCTTAGTCTGTTTCATTTTCAAGCAGCTTTACAGGTTTTATTTATGATGATAACCAACACTTGCAGTGGTAAGGCCATACTCCCAGGAATAATTACTAAATGTGTTAAATTTACCTGCTTCTTTGTTTACTGATTCTGTCGTGGGACCTCTATAAACATCCAAAGCTAGCATTGATTGAGGTCGTTTCAGAATAATGTGTTTTCTCCCAGAAGTACCTTGTTCTTTAAAGTAAAGTAATTGGCAAATGTGTCCTATAATTTGAGCGACTATAAAAGGAATGTGTAGAAGGTGACTCACACTTCTCTGAAGTCTAATTTTGAGCCAGTATCTTCCACCGTATGCAGACCTATGTGGCGTTTCTTTTTTGATTTAAATTTTCTTTAATAGTAACGCATCTCAAATACGAAAAGTAAAAAGAATATAGCATGCATCCATGTTTTCGACAATATCCAGATGTCACCCATGATGTTGTTGTATAATCAATTATGAAAACAAGTTAAAAAAACTTCAAAGGGGTCATTACCTTTCTGATATTTTGTAGGTGTTAACTTCAGTTGCACCATGTACATTATTCTGAAACGTACCTTTTCATTACTCAGTATACTGTTTTTGATATTTAGCCATATTGTTAAATGAAGATCTAGTTACTTCTTCTTAAATGCTATAGAATCATCTGTTATAGACATATAGTATACTTATAGTGTATACTATAATTTACTTATTCATTTCCCTACTGGTGGACATTTAGATCAATTTGATTCCCATATTATATTGATGAAAATTTGCAAGTATACAGACAAATGTAAAGAGTTGTGCATTGAACAACCATATACCCTCAACCCAGATTCTTTAACATTTTGCTATATGTGCCTTATTACTCCATATATCTCCATCCTTTTATCCATTTATCCATCCATCCGTCTTATTTTTTGCTGCTTTGCAAAGTAAGTTGCTATGTCTTACTATCAAATGTAATGTTAGAGATGGAAAACAAAAATTCCAGGAATTAGGGGATATTCGGAATTAGGGAGATGATTGAGACTGTACAGGGACGCCATGAGAGAAATCTCTGTGGTGCTAGAATAGCTCCCCATCTTGGTTTTAAATAATTGTGGTGGTGGTTTCATGAATCTGAACATGTGATCAAATGACATAAAATTGTATACATGCACATTGCAGCAATGTCAGTTTCCTGGTTCTGACATTATTTCAAAGTTGTGGAAGGTGCAACCATTGAGAGAAACTGGGTGATTGGTATACAAGAGCTCTTTGTACTATCTTTGCAACTTCCTGGGAACCTACAATTATTTCAAAATTAAAATAAAACAATAGCAGCAATAATGAGATCATTTGAAGCCCCTGCACTTGTTAAGGTAGGGAAGTTGTGATCAGGAAGTGAGCAAATATAAATAAATGGGTCTGAAATCCAACTGTGGCAAAGCAGAGAAATAGAATAAATCTGAGATCTTGAGATCATTATTGAGTCAGGAAATTAAACAACTCTTCTCGATCTCTTATGGGAAGTAATACATTTTTCTCTGTGTGTAGGCAACAGTATTCTTACTGAAATAAGCATGAAAGAAACCAATTTTTTAGCTTCTTAGAGCAAAACTTTTAAAAGAAAATCAAATTTGACAATGAATAGCATTGTATATGTCTTTGTGTATAGATGTGAGTTTTTCTAGAAACACATCTAGAAATCAAATGGCTAGATCCAAAAGGATGAACATCTGCAAATTTACTATATATTTTATGAAAGCTAACAGGCCATCTAATGTAAGTTGCACCCAAAATGTTGTTTAAAATATTAACAAAGCAATTGTAAGATGGATTTGGATTTAGGCAATGTTAAAATGTGGCAGTGGGGGTCAGTACGTGAGGAGGTGGAGGAGGAACGTCTTAGAACCAATGTAACAAAGCAGATAACTCCACATTCCTTTACAAAATGGTTGTATAAATTTTTACTTCCACCAGCTGTATCAAAATATGAATTTTCCACATCCTTATGAAGAAACTTGGATAATTCAATGGCTATGAGATGATTTTAAAAACTGCATTTCTCTAAGCACCTTTTCAAAATGTTTATGGAAGATTTGTGTTCCTTCAGGTATGAATTGATGTTCACAACCTTTGCCCATTTTTCTACTCCGTTTTGTCTTTTTTCTTACTGACTTTAGGAATTTTTTGTATATTCAGTTTTGTTTACTGCAAACATCATCTTTATTCTGGATTGTTTTCATGGATATTTTTAACATTGTTCTAATAGTCTCTCTCAACACCAGATCCACACTCTTTTATTTAAGTTTTATAACCAGTCTTAACATCTTACAGGTGTTTCATCTTTGTTCTTCTTATTCAAAATTGTTTTGGCTGTTCTTGTCTTCAATATGTCTTTGTGAATTTTCGGGTCTGCTTGTCAAGTGTTATGATGATCTGCTTGAATTTTGATTGAAGTATTGGTTGTATAGATCAATCTGGAACATTTCCATCTTTATTATAGTGCTTTTTTCCATGAACCTGGTGTTCCTCTCCAAATGATCTTCATTTCTATCCTTTACTTAAATGTTATATTTGTCCCCATAACGACAGGTCTTTCAAAACATTTATCCTATAGAAGCTTGTTTTCTGTTTGCTATTATGAATAAGACATTAAAATGATGTTTTCTAACTTATTGTTGATAGTGTTCAAATATGCTAATTTTATTTGACTTTGTATTCATAATGTTAAAAAAAAATGATAGTTTGCCCTAGATAGTCTTGATTTTCATATATAGACAGTCATATCAAGTGCAAATTTGCTTCAAATGTTAAGAATTTCTCCTACTATTCATAGTTTGCTAACATTTTTCTTTTAACACATGAATGAATGTGAAATTTTACTGAATGTTTTTTCTGTCTTCATGAAGATGATTATTTTTCAACTTGAATCTGGTACATAATAACTTACGTTAATAGATTTTCTAATGTTATACTGTCTGTACATTCCTAGAACAAACTCTATTTGGTTATGGTTATCTGTTTGTTTCTATTCACGCTGCTAGATTTTTGTTTACCAATATTTTGTTTAAAACTTTTGCACATAAATCTATAAATGAGATTGACATAACTTTTCTTGCCTGTCTTTGATATAAAGGTTATATTTTATTACAAAATCAACTCCACCATTCTTCTTTTTCTATTCCTTTAAAAATGTTTTATAAGAAATAGGATTATTTGTTCCTTGAAAATTTATAGATTTTGCCAAAAAAATACCAAATGGCCCTGATAATTGTTTTGTTCTCTTCTTATTCCTGTTATTTATGTTCCACTAAACTCTGCTCATTTAAAAAACTCTTCTTTTTTTCAATTTGCTGTTTATTTTTTAATATCCCAAGGTAAATGTTTAAATCATATTCTATCTTTATTCCCGGCTAATATATCTACTTAAGGTTACACATTTCCTTTTAAGTACTTCATAAATAGAATATCTTAAGTGTTGACATTCATTCATTCATTTATTCAGCATGCCTCTACTCAAACAAAGTTAGATCTGTGTATATGCTGTGGGTAGTACAATGAACATAGTTCCTCGACTTCATGAAGCTTGCATTCATATGAGGAAAGGCAAAAAATGCACAAATAAATTATGTCAGATAGTATATGAATTATTCAGAAGCATGTTTTTAAAACTGCAAATATATAGTGAGGTTTTCACATAGCTATCAAATTGTTTAAAAGGAGTTGTCTTAGTTCATTTTGCGCTGCCATAACAGAATACCTGAGACTGTGTAATTCATAAAGAACAGAGACTTACTTCTCACAGTTCTGGAGGCTGGGAAGTCCAAGATCAAGGTGCTGGCAAGTTTGGTGTCTGGTCTTTCTGCTCAAGGTGATACCCGAAATCCTGCGTTCTGTGGAGGGGGAAAATATTATTCCTCATGTGGCAGAAGAGCACAGAGGCAAAGGGGGCTGAACTTGGCCTTTTATTATGGCTTTGATCCACTCATCAGGGCTCTGCTCTCATGACTTAATTATCTCCTAAAGGCCTCACCTCCCAACATGATCACATTGGGGATTATGTTTCAACTTATGAATTTTAGAGGGGACCCAAACATTCAAACCATAGAAGGGGTTTTACTTTTATTTTCCTATATGGTTTTAGAATGTGGCCTAAATTCTATTGATACTTGCTTTATGGCCAATATATGGTCAAATTTTGTAAATATTCCACATGCGATGGGAGAAAGTATATGTTCTAAATCTTGGGTGCAGGGTTGTTAACATTTTGCCTTATTCAATTTATTTCTGCTTCTCCTCTAACAGAGGTGAGATTAACCCATGCCCTGACTCTGTGGGATGCCTTCAAAAACTTCATTGCTTTATTAGTTTCCTAAGACAGAGTAAATGGCATATTGAGCTAAACCAGGAGAGAAAATACTGGGTACATGTAGCACCACGTCCATGCCTTCGTCTGTGGTAGACATTACTAATCAGTTATGGAGATTAACCCAGCCGTCCTGACAATCATTTATCAATCAGAGTTGGCATGTGTAATAAAACCTTTTGACAGAAGTGTCTGCTTTAGGGGAAGACCACTTGATAGTTTGCCCTGGAACTCTCGACTTTTTCTTGAAACTTCTTTAAAATATATCTGGTAGGTATATCAGAAAAACTGTGGATTTTCTTATGCAAGAGTTAGCATTTTAAAAAGTGAATAGATGTCCTAACATATCACCCATGGCGGACATTACTGAACTTTTTCACCGTATTTTCTCATCCAGTCTGAACCCAGCCTCAGAATTTTCTCACCACAGCGTGCCAGACAACACTACCCATTTATTTGACTTGACATGTGAGATGAAACCTTTGATCATCCCTGAATTACTGGGCTTTGATTTGAATAATATGCTCCCTCTTCATCTGTGCAACTTTCATCCTTAAAATCAATGGTGACCGATTTCCTCTGAAGTAAAAATGGGGACATAGTCTTATAGAATATTCAAAATCTTGAAGAATTTACTCCTTTTCTCCCTAAGTAATATTCCAAGTCACTGTGCTGGAAAGAAAATCTCAGTTGTGTACTGGAAACAACCAAAGACAGCAAAGTCTAATTTCTAAGGATGAGGTTCGAAAAAAGAACAAAATGCAACTTAGCACAGAAGAAGAAACACATGCTTTCAGTTCTCAGTGGTGAGGATGGTAATCTGAAACAGATAAAGGGCATAAGACATCTGGAAATCAGAATTTCTGAGACTAAGTTAGGAGCACACCAATTTGCTGGGGCTGAATTAGAGAAAAAATTTTTTTCTCCAGAGAAAGAAGCTGAAGGACAAAAATGGGTATGAAGAAGCATCGCTTTATGGCTCGGGAACAAGGATTTCTCAGACAGGCTGGCTGAGCACTGGCTTCAGGGTTAACCTTTCCCTTTTAGGCAATTTTCACATCAGAGCATCCTGGCTTGGCTTCTAGAACTTCGTTAGGTAATAAAAGACAAAAGGAAGGGTGAAGGGAACACTGGACTCATTTGGGAAGAGGAAATGAAGGCGTGCAGGATCAATGATCTCCTTGACTAAGTACTTAAGAAAGACCACATCAAAAAGACATGATATAGCTGCAGTTCTCATCAAGGAAGAGTGAAGATCAAAGGTTACTGGGGATAATCATTCAGTGAAAGGGGCACTGATTGAAAAATGGGAGCTGAATTAAAGGAAAAAATCTACATCCACATCAACCTCAGGCCATCAAGAGAGGCGGGAGGCAAAAAATACAACCTCTTTCCTTAGAACCTTCGTAGTGCAACCAGAACAGACAATCTCCATAGTCCGGTCTCAGAATTAGATTTATGCGTGGGCCCCCTTCTTCTGTTTCTAGTTTCTCCATATTTCATGATGTATTTTTGGGAAAAAATACTTTTAATGATGCCAACTTGCCTCCTTTCAGCACATTAAAAAAGGAAACGATTGGCTGAGGCTGTCATGATGATGGGAATAATTTTGTCGCTGTGCAATTTGGCTCTTGCTCTAACGTGAAGCGCACATTTTCCTCCAATGTATTTTAAGCCAGAGACTTCTAAGTAAATGGGAGGTGGCTGATTTTATTTCTGTATGCAGCCAGCCTTCACTGGCACGAGCTCTGATTTGGCCCAATCAATTTTGCATTCATGCTGAGAAGCGAGTTGATCAAGTTCAAGGAACATCTGTATGCATTTATCTGGATGGGGTGCAAACATCGGAGTCAGTCGTTTGAAAGGTCCCTCAGTCCTCCAGAGACGGGCACAAGATTCCTAGACAATGACCTTTGTAACTCTGGCAACTGCATTCCATCCTTAAACAACTGCAAGGCCTCTTGAACATGCCACCATCTTTGTAATTTATAGGGTTGTTTTAAAGAGTCTAGCTCTGGCAAGTTTGAGAGTTTATTAAGTAAATCTTCATTAGCTGGTTAAATGGCCTCCAAAAAGTTACCCAACTGAATGTACAAGTGTCAGAATGTCAACCCATATATTAGCACACCATTTCCACAGTTACATCTGTCTTGGTCTTCCCCCTTCTTTTTATTTCCCCTTTCCTAGCAGTCATAAATTTCATGCGCCAGGAGCTCTATGACTCAAAAAAGGTTGTAAACATCCTTTTGTTCAATTACATCAGGATTTTTCCTCTTTATGTCAGCAATTAAATTTATGAGGGAAAAAAGTTCACTCTCTAAACCTAAAGAGACACAGTCAAGCTCAAAGTAAATAAAAAGAGAACACAATCAACAACTTACAGTTAAGTGTAAACGAGGCAGTGATCTCAGAATCAAAAGATGTGGCTTCAAATCCCAATGCCAACAATGGCTACTGCCCAGGCTGGAGTGCCGTGGTGTGATCTTGGCTCACTGGAACCTCCGCCTCCTGGGTTCAAGTGATTCTCCTGCCTCAGCCTCCTGAGTAGCTGAGATTATAGGTGTGTGCCACCACATCCAGCTAATTTTTGTATTTTTAGTAGAGTTGGGGTTTCACCACGTTAGCCAGGCTGGTCTTGAACTCCTGACCTCAGGTGATCCACTTGCCTCGGCCTCCCAAAGTGCTGGGATTATAGGTGTGAGCCACCGCACCCCAGCCCTGAGCTATCCTTACTCGGCAGGCTGTAGTTTCCTAGTCTCCAATGTGGGTTGAATGGCTGCAATTTCATAGAATGTTGGGAGAATTCACTGAGATGTCATATGTGAAGTGAGTACCCCCCAAATGGCCAGTCCCCTTCTCTTTTCCTTCTCCGTGTGCATAGGGTGGGCAAGCTGATTGAGTACAGGACCTATGTTGTATATATCTTTATTTTCCCAGGACCTGGAACATAGTAGATGCTTAGAAAATATTTAATGGAAGGATGAGAGAATAAGCCAATTAATGAGAGGCATTGGGTTGCATTTTCACTCTTGGGCTTGATAACTTAGGTCTTAGGATGATGAAAGCGATCTTGTGGATTGGGGCTAGACTATGCCAATGGTGGTCAATGGAATAGCAGCATGGGGAGATGGTGGGAAATGCAGAATCCCAGGCTCCTCCCCAGTCCTATTGAGTCAGAGTCTGCCTTTTAACAAGATCACAGTGATTTGTGTGTGCTTTAAAGCTGGAACATCTCCGGATTAGAGCGCTTGATTGAGATGGAGAGTGTGAGTTGGTGTCCCACATCAGCCAATTTGATTGGCTCTGCTGACTGCACATCAACTTCACCTTGCATTTGGTCTTTCAGGAAGCCCCGTGTGTTAACATGGATAAATCAGGGCAAACGAATTCCTTTTCACTGTGAGATGGGAGAAACAACCCTGTTCATGACAGGGCAGTAGTGCCACGTGTCTGCCTTCACCTACTCTATAGTAACATCCTCTTAAGTGGAACATCGACATCCAGACCCAGTAATAACCACTTTTCATATGTAGCCCTTGCAGCAACCCATTTGGCAGCTGAGGCTCTGGAAGGTTTGTTCAGTTGCCTGAGACCACTTAGGTGGTAACTGAGAGCTGAGATTCAAGCTCAGAGCTGTCTGATTTTAAAGGGCTCTCTCTCAATAGCTCTGCTACCTACCCTCCCAGCCAGCCCTGCACTCAGCTGCCGGGTGCCTTTCCAACAGCACAGCTGGGAGAGATCTACAAAGCAGTGGGTGCTTTTCCACTGGTGCATCAGCATTGCAGAAGGCAGACGCTCAACCCCTGCAGTGCCTAGTTGGAAGAGGTGCACCTCCTTCCTCTGACCTGGTACCCTTTTTTGCTTTATCTCCTGCTGTCCTCCTTTGCACATTCCATGCCTCAGCACTTTCCTGAGGAGCCTAGGCTGTCTCCTGCCTCTGCATTTGCTCAAACCACTCCTTCCACCTAAGGGGCCCTTTTCTGCACTTGCCCACCAGGCTAACAAATGCATGTAAGCATTTAAGGGTCTCCCTGAAGTCCCCAAGTACAACTGAATTCTTTCTCCTCGGATCTCTCGATCAAAACAGGCTTCACACTCTAAAAAAAGATGATTTCATGGGTGCAGCACACCAACATGGCACAAGTATACATATATAACAAACCCGCACGTTGTGCACATGTCCCCTAAAACTTAAAGTGTAATAATAACAAAATTAAAAAAATAAAATGAAAAAAGATTATTTCTTTCTCTCTTCTCTACTGACATGCGAGCTTGAAGACCAAGACCCTGTGAGGTAGTATGCTATCAGCACAGTGTGGAAGCCAGACCCATCAGGGATCAAATCCCAAAGGCTGGCTGGGCATGGTGGCTCATGCTTGTAATCCCAGTGCTTTGGGAGGGCGAGGCAGCAGATCACAAGGTCAGGAGATCAAGACCATCCTGGCTAACACAGTGAAACACCATCTGTACTAAAAATACAAAAAATTAGCCAGGCGTGGTGGCACGCACCTGTAGTCCCAGCTACTCGGGAGGCTGAGGCAGGAGAATTGCTTGAACCCAAGAGGTGGAGGTTGCAGTGAGCCAAGATTGTACCACTGTACTCCAGCCTAGGCGACAGAGCAAGACTCCATTTCAAAAAAAAATCCCAAAGGTTGCATGATTTTGAGCAAGATAACAGATACCTCTCTGTGCCTCAGTTTCCTCTTCTGCAAAATGGAGATAATGCATAGCTACCTCTCTGGAATTTTTTAAATGAGCATGGAATGAATGAATACATGGAAAGCATTTGGAATCATGCCTGATACATGGTAGGTTTTATCTAACTGTTTGTTCCATAAAATGTTGTTTCTATCTTCACATCTCAGTCACCTACACAGCAAGCATTCAGAAAGTAATTTTTCAAATGAATGAATAAATATATGAGTTCCTTGGGGGCTGCCTTTATTGGTTAACTTTTGAAACTTTAAGAATGGAAAAACGTTTGCAAAAATATTCTCTGGTTTCTCAATATTTCTAATCTCTTCCCACAAATCTTTTTCTTGTACAAGAACCTACCTTTTCATCCCTTCAATTTCTCTCCCTGGTTGTTGATTAATGGTGGTATCAGTATGTTCTAACCAGAATCTCTCACATTTTCCTAAGTCTGTATACAAACATGCAATCTGGAGAGATTCTCCCTTATTTGGGTAATGTCAGCCCTGGCCTACGCATCCAGGGTGGATGGAGGCAAGAACAGAGCCGCCACCTCCAGCGGCTCCTGAAATAATCGCCTGGCTCTGCTGGCGTGCACACAGGTATCTCGCTCCACCGAACAGCTGGCCTTTATTTCTGTCCATGTGCCTCTCTTTTCATTTTGAGGGGAAGACAACCTGTCAAACCAAACCCGGAGAGCCTGGCTGGCTGCAAGGATTTGAAAGGGCAGAGTTTTTATTTTTCTTTGCTTTCCCGTGGTTTTCTGAAGAAACACAAAACTATCTTAGTGTTTGGAAAGAGGCAATATAGCATAGTGTTTAAGTAGTTTGGAGGTGGACACACCTGGTTTGAAACCCAAATCTGTGACTTATTAGCTATGCAATGCTGGGTAAGAGACAGAAACTCTATGAGACTCGGGTTTTGTTTTTTCTTAGTTTTTTGTTTCTTTTCCTAAACTATAAAATGGTTCTTATGATTAAAAAAAAAAAAAAAAGTTAAGGCTGGGTGAGTGACTCAAGCCTGTTATCCGGGCACTTTGGGAGGCCAAGGCAGAAAGATCATTTGAGCCCAGGAGTTTGAGACCGTCCAGGGTGACATAGTTAGACCCTGATTCTATAAAACATTAAAAAAAAAATAGCCAAGCATGGTGGTGCTTGCCTGTAGTCCCAACTACTTGAGAGGCTGAGGTGGGAGGACC
Source organism: Pongo pygmaeus (assembly GCF_028885625.2). Classification (NCBI taxonomy): domain Eukaryota; kingdom Metazoa; phylum Chordata; class Mammalia; order Primates; family Hominidae; genus Pongo; species Pongo pygmaeus. The sequence continues at coordinate 19,224,313 of NC_072391.2, forward strand.
ACTTGAGCCTGGAAGGTCCAGTGAATCATGATTGTGCCACTGCACTCCAGCCCTGCCTGGGCCACAGAGTGAGACTCTGTCTCAAAACAAGTATTTTAATTAAAAAAATCTCATAAACTAATTCATTCAAAATACTTAGCACTGTGCCTTACCCATAGTCAATCCTATTACAGGTATATACATATACATGTGTGTATATATATGTATAGGTATATATATATGTATATATATGTATAGGTGTATATATATGTATATATATGTATAGGTGTATATATATGTATATATATGTATAGGTATATATATATGTATAGGTGTATATATATGTATAGGTATATATATGTATATATATGTATAGGTATATATATGTATATATATGTATAGGTATATATATATATATATATATATATATATATCACATGTCCTATTTGATATTACTTCCTACAATCAATTCTCTTTTATTCAAATACCTTTTGCATAGAAAGTGCACAATATGTATTTGAAGAGATGGATGGTAGATCTATAAATTCATGAAAGAAATTTTTTTATGTGTGAGATATATATATTATATATATAATATAAATATATATATATATATATCAGTCAGGATAGGCTAAGTTATGCTGCAGTAACAAACAACCCCATATTGCTGTGGCTTAGAGGAAGGTCTATCACGAGTTACTGAAGGTTCTTCTAGCTCCAGGACTCAGGCCTATGGAATGTCTACTCTGGAGTGTTGCGAGCGCAGTAGAGGTAAAAAGTGGATGGAAAAAAAATCACACATTGGCTGCTAACATTTCCACCTATAAGTGATATGTTCTATTTCTGCTCATGGTTCACAGGACAAAACAAGTCACATGTTCATGTCTAACATCAAGAGAGTGAAGAAGTACAATTCTGTATGTGCCCTTGGGAGGATCCAACAGCATTTGATAGGGTGCAACTTTACTAACCTGTTATACTGTTGTAAACATGAGACCTCAGACGTATTTCTCATTGTCATGACTAGACGGTGTGTAGATAACCAACCTTATATTGTGTCCTATGTATAAGTGCAGGACACATAATACTGGGAAAAGAGTGATTAAACCATAATGCCCATTCATTGCATTTTCTAGGGCGGGGGGAATATGTAATAGCATTATAGTTATACAGAAAGTATCATGGCTACATTTCTCTATGCAACAGGGAGCCTGTTTATAGCTCAGATTTCAAAGAAGAATAAGTAACTCTTCTCACCCAAACACAGTAACCAGCCCTCTCTGAGTTCCACAGAAGAATATTAATTCTGCATAAAAGACTCTAATGCTAAAGAGGACAGAGGTGCAGCAGCAAAGTACTTGGGTGGGAGGGAGGAGAACCAAAGAGAGGAAACAAGAAGGAAGGGAAAGGGAGAAGGGGAGGAGAAGGGGTTGCGAGAGAGTGAGCTCACATCCTGCAACGAAATGCATTGGAAGAAAGCAAGTACTTGCACTATTATGGGTAATTCAGAAGCAAACTTAGGGCTTTAGAACAGAAGCAAAACAACCATTCCAACATACACTAAAAGCATATAGGAACCACCGAAGATCACGCAAACCAGACCAGGATAATTCCCTTAGCCACACTGAATGAATAATCCTTGTCATGCCTTTAGCAAAGAACTGAAGGCTGAGATCAAGTTTTGGGGTGCCTGCTCTATCCATATTTCCTTCTTTGGAAGTTCCCCACCCATCCCTGATCCTAGAGTCCTATTTCTACTGTAAAATGCATCCTGTGGCCACAGCTGAATGGCTGGATTGAGTCATGTGATCCAAGATGAATTAGTCCATAGTCTGGACTGAATCAATCAGATTTGTTCTTCACAAATCTAATGTAAAAGACATAGAGAAAATATATAGGCTCTTAATTTTCAACTTAGGTAGAGTTCTTTCATTCATTCATTTATGAACTAATGTTTATTGAATGCCCACGTGCAGATCATTTATGAACTAATGTTTATTGAATGCCCACAGCACCCTCAGATCCTGACTTCACAGTTTTCATTCCCTTGTGGCTGTCCTTAATTTTATATCCTCGGTTGTTTACAAGATTGACAGGAGTGTACTTCAACTAATTGAATAGTTCTTATTCCATAGCAGGGGCTCTATTATCCTTAATTATTTAGGCATTTTAAGAAAATTTAAAATTAAAAAATTTCTCCAGGTATTACTCTATAAAGACATCAGACTTGAGAAGCTTTCTTCTGATTATTTCAGGGCAGGGATCCAGAGGAGAGAAAAATCAGGACATCCCACTGCATCTGCCAACCTCCTTATCGTATTCGGTCTTCCTGGGGCTTGTTTATGCTTGGGAGTTCTATATTCCACATACAGGAAAGAGTTCTGGGCTCGCATCTCCCTTCCCTGTCTATCGCAAAGCACATGCAGACACAACTGCTGGCAGATGCTTTGGGTATGTGAGAAAAGCACAGAGACAGACGCTAAATGGCACTTGTGCAAAACTCACTAGAGGGAACACCCCACTACAATTGTCATCAGCTTCCACCCCGGATTTTCAGAGGGAGTCCCACCTTAAAAATAGCCTGTCTCTCTGTCCCCACAGGCACTTATTTTTGGCAGATCACATGTCCCAATTTTTGGTTGAGAAGACACTACCACTTTACACGTACCGTACCCTCGAATGTACTCTGGAGAGGGTCCCGTTCCAGCTGATCATTTTCACGGCAGTGTGAGAACTTCCATCTTCTGAAGCTGCATGAGAATAAGTGACTGAAGGAAAGAATAAGGGGAGGAGGGGAGAGGCTAGGCTAGGGCACTGCTCCCATATTCATGATCTACAAATTCCAAGAAATAGTCACTCTGCAGTGACTTCTCATAGGATGGTTCTCTAAAGACCCTGAAACTGCCACCTGATTAAAACCTCAGTTTCCAGCCAGTGCTATCAGTGAAAAGAACACATGTAATGGTTGGCATCATTAGGTAGTGCTGTAGGATGTTTCTTTTGAGTTCTTCTGGGTTTTGGCACGTGATAGATGCTCGTGAAAGGGCTGATGAGTTGACTGGATGACAAAGCATAAAACTGAACATCCATCAATACAGCAAACCCCACACACAGACTCCATCCTTGCTTTCCTTTGCCTCTCTCCGCTTGAGCATGGTCATCCTTGATTCTTGCCCCTTCCTACCCTTGGCTCTTAACTAAGTTTGTTTTTGGACCTCTGAGAACTGCAGGTCAATGAATCCCATTTTGTAGTTGCTGCTCTTTGGGGTCCAGGGTTTAATACAAAGAAGTCAAAAGTGATTGTGGATGGAAAGTGAGTTCTCATTCTATGCATAGAGAGCCCGCAATGCAGACGGTCTGTGGCTTCCGATGTTGTGTTTAAGATGAGCATTTATTTTTTATTTATTTATTTATTTATTTATTTATTTATTTTTGAGACGGAGTCTCGCTCTGTCGCCCAGGCTGGAGTGCAGTGGTGCGATCTCGGCTCATTGCAAACTCCGCCTCCCGGGTTCATGCCATTCTCCTGCCCAGCCTCCCGAGTAGCTGGGTCTACAGGCGCCCGCCACCACGCCTGGCTAATTTTTTGTATTTTTAGTAGAGACAGGGTTTCACCGTGTTAGCCAGGATGGTCGCGATCTCCTGACCTCGTCATCCACCCGCCTCAGCCTCCCAAAGTGCTAGGATTACAGGCGTGAGCCACTGTGCCCGGCCGAGCATTTATTTTTTAATTTTTCACTTATTTATTTTTGCAGATTTCCCTCATCCAAGGGATAAGCATTTATGACCAAGGCATATAGAAATATATGTGGGGGCATGTATAGCACCCCACATAGGGCTATATCATCTTCTCCCAGGAGCAGCCCTCCTGGAAATTTCAGCCCTTCCTCCATCCACATCTCCTCACTGAAAGGCGGGTGGGCAGAATATGATTAATGTGAATTTTCAGCTTCATTTCTGTTGTCTCATGGAGATCTCCTGTGCTCTCCTATTGGATCTTCAGCCTTGAAGGACTCAGATGGTGGTGGACCTTGTAACACATGCATCCAGAGCATATTAAAATAATTATTTTAATTTTAAAAATGAAATGTCTTTCCAAACAATAGGAATAAAGATTCCCTCCCAGGCACCTTTATTACAGTATTGACCAAAACTTGATTGCTGTCATTCCATCATCATTAATTTTTGACATATTACATTCCATAGCTGTTAGGAATTAGTCATTTTTTAAAAATCATCTCATTTGATTTTTTAAAAAATACATTTATTTTAAAAGGAAGCTTTGTTGTGCATCTCTATTTTACTTGAATAAAAATTTACGTTCATTATTAGGAAGGAAATTTTGATTCAAGACTCCACATGTCAAATCAGTTCCCATGTCAGTGTGACTTGCCATTAATAGATGGAAAGAGAGTAAAAATGATCATAATGATATTTTCACTTATATTCATCCAAGTTGAATAAAATCTTTAAAAAGAATTTTTCTCTCTCTGTCTCAGGATGCCTGAGGGTCTTTTCCACCCTCTCCCCCTGTCTTCATAAATTGTAAGGCCACATATATATTTAGCAAACATCTGTATAGCACCAACTAGGTGCCAAGTACTGTTTGAATGGCTATACAAAGAGGAACATAGTTAATCCTTTTAACAATGTAACAAAGTGGAATATATTATTATTACTACCCCCATTCTACAGATGAGAAAATTGACATACAGAACTGTGAGGTGATTTACATGAGACCACACAGCTAGTAGGTGACTGAATTAGAATTTTTTTTTTTTTTTTTTGAGACAAAGTCTCACTCTGTTGCCCAGGCTGGAGTGCAGTGGTGCGATCCCATCTCACTGCAACCTCCGCCTCCCGGGTTCAAGCGATTCTCCTGCCTCAGCCGCCCGAGTAGCTGGGACTACAGGCACGTGCCACCACGCCCGGCTAATTTTTGCATTTTTAGTAGAGATGGGGTTTCACCATGTTGGCCAGGATGGTCTCAAACTTCTGACCTCAGGTGATCTGCTCGCCTTGGCCTCCCAGGCTCAAGCAATTCTCATGCCTCAGCCTCCTGAGTAACTGGGACTACAGGCATGTGCCACTACACCTGGCTATTTTTTTTTTTTTTTAATAGAGTCTTACTGTTCTGCCCGGGCTGGTTTTGAACTCCTGGGCTCAAGCGATTCGCCTGCCTCAGCCTCCCAAAGTGCTGGGATTACAGCAGTGACTTGGATTAAGTCCAAGTCCACCACGCCCGACTTGGATTAAGATTTAAACCCATGTTATCTGGCAGCAGAATCTGTGCTTATCACATCTGGAGCCCAGATTTTGGTTTAAAAATGCCACCCCTTGCTGAAAGGAGCCTCATTCTTTGGCGGAATGATTTACTCCAGGTCTGGGGTAGAGATGTATGAAGTGAGCTTGGGTCATCCAATTGTTTCAGAAAGGAAAGAGGTGTCAAAAATGATAGAAATGTGTCAAAAGAGCCCCAAATCCAGGTTTATGGGGCTCGCAATAGCCAAATTTAGGAGAATTTTAGTTTGAGAAATGACAGAAGTTGTCTGTCATATGTTGAATGGCTAAAATTTCTAAGTCTATAAGGACTTTTAGAAAGAAGAGGGAAAGAAAACGAAATAACTTATTTAAGAATTCTTTTTTTTTTTTGAGACGGAGTCTCACTCTGTCACCCAGGCTGGAGTGCAGTGGCTCAATATCGGCTGACTGCAACCTCCACCTCCCTGGTTCAAGCAATTTCCCTGCCTCAGCCTCCCGAGTAGCTGGGATTACAGCTGCACGCCACCATGCCCGGCTAATTTTTTGTGTGTGTGTTTAGTAGAGATGGGGTTTCACCATGTTGGCCAGGCTGGTCACGAACTCCTGACCTCGTGATCTGCTCTCCTCGGCTTCCCAAAGTGCAGGGATTACAGGTGTGAGCCACCGCACCCAGCCAAGAATTCTTATACCAGCTAATACAGACGGAGAAACAGAAGGAAAGACAGACAAAGTATCGTTTTTTAATTTTTAGTTTTTGTGTGTACATAGTGTATATATTTATGGGGTATCTAATGTATTTTGATACAGGCATACAATGTGTAATAATCACATCAGGGTAAATGGGGTATCCATCACCTCAAGCATTTGTCATTTCTCTATCTTACAAACATTCCAATTAGACTCTTTTAGTTATTTTTAAATTTTTTAATGTATAATAAATTATTGACTGTAATCACCCGGTTGTGCCATCAAATGCTAACTCTTACTCATTTTATTTAACTATATTTTTATACCTATTAATCATCCCCACCCCCTGCCACTACCCTTCCCAGCCTGTGGTAACTATTCTCCTCTATCTTCATGAGTTCAATTGTTTTAATGTTTAGCGCCCACAAATGAGTGGAAACATGCAAAGTTTGTCTTTCTGTGCCTAGTGTATTTCACTTAACATAATGTCCTCCAGTTCCATCCATGTTGTTGCAAATGGCAGGATCTCATTCTTTTTTATGGCTGCATAGTACTCCATTGTATATAGGTACCACATTTTCTTCAACAATTCATCTGTTAATGAACACTTAGGTTGCTTCCAAATCTTGTCTATTGTGAACAGCTCCAACCAACATGGGAGTGGGGCTATCTCTTTGATATGCTGATTTCCTTTCTTGTGAATATATATGCCTATCAGTGGGGAAAAGTATCATTTTTAAACTTGCAGTTTAATAACTATTTCAGGCAAGTGTTAGCAATAGATGCCATAGCCATTTGGAGAAAGATTGGTGGAGAAAAGAGGTCTTGCCTAGTTCCAACCTCAATCATGGCTGTCTTTGTAAAGTAAAGGAAAGTGTGTCTTCACAATAGGTGACCAGTTGTCACCGCCTTAACCAAGTGACACACTTCTCTTCATTGGTAGCATGACACCCTTATGTTATTTACCTCTGAATGTAGTAATGTAATGCCATATGAAGTGCAGAGTGCCCTCTAAAAAGATTCCTTGCTGAAAAGGTAAAGCATAAATCTAATTCACGAAATTTACTAGAATCAAACCTCAATCTCATTTAGGCTCAAATTCCAGTTTACAGAAAATATGCGAGACAGAGAAAAAAGTCAAACGACAACATGGGAAAGCAATCTGGCAAATCCAGAATGTGGGACATTCTGCAAGACAACTGGACTGTACATAAAATCAGTGTCACAAAAATGTAGAGGGAGTTGTGGCGGGTCTAGATTAAAAGATGCTACAATGACATAGTAAATATATAGTGCATGGATCTTGATTGAAGTGTCACAAGAATGCATTTTTTAAAATGTGTTAAAATGCATTCTTGGGACAAATGAGGAAATTTGAATTTGGATATTAGATGATATAGAATTTTCATTTTCTTAGGTATGATAATGGTGTTGTGGTTGTAAAAGGGAGAATGCCTTTTTCCTAGAAGACAGAAGTATTTAGGGGTAATGAATCATGATGACTGCAACTTCACATAGTGCAGAAAAAATACACACACATACATCAAATAGGTATGATAGAGCATTCCTAACAAAATATTAGCCATTGAATCTAGGTGCTATTTACAACTTTTCTGAATATTTGAACATTTTCATTATAGCCAGTTGGAGAAAAATAAAACAGAACTTGTACTTTTTATGGCTGTGTCCTGCTGCCTGGAATTAGAGAAAAGGCTGTGATCCTGAGAGTCCATACCCTAAAGGCACCTCATTTACCCCCTCGTGGTCCTCAGGAGGCCATGCGTCAGGTACACGTTGGACCACCATGCTCCAACAGATGAGGAAGTGTGTTTGAGCTGCAGAGTTGAGATGCAGTTCTCTCCTCCCAGCCCTTTCTGCTGGAGTGAGGAGGCCAGCATGTTCCCATTTGTTATGGAAACGCCCTGGTTTGCTGCATTGCACTCACCCACCCCTGCAGATTTCAGTGCCTTCTGTAGACAATGGCTGCAGGGTTCTTATACCCACCCCACCCTGTAGCTCCAGCCTGTCTACATGGAAGGTTAAAAAGGGATTCAGAATCATCTGAATCCTGAAACCTCCTTTTTTTCTGAACTGTCCTCCTTTCTTTTCCTTTCCTCCGAAGCACAAAGACCAGCTTTGACATTCATTTGCTGATAATATGCTGTAAATCTGCCTGGCCTGAGACCTGCTGCAATGCCAGCCAGCAGGTAAGAGGCATGCGTTGCAGGGCTCTTGGAATTGGAAGTTAAGGCCTGGTGTCTGCAGCCCAGATGGCTATCATGAATCTTTCTATCAGAACACTTTCTCTGAGATTAGGCTGTGTGCCACCAAGCATATGCCTGCCCCTCACCTGCTCAGTCGGAATCGGGCTGAGCATCTTCCCTGAGCCTCTGATGTCTGGCAGTTGGAAATGTACTGCTGGCTCTGCTGAGGACGATGGGTCACAGGAGAACTGACTGCTCACAGAGGGCAACCAGCAGCCAACATGGACCTTCCATCCCCAGAGAGGCGCTTCGCCATTTCTCCTAGTTGCCTCCTGAACTCTGAGCTTTCTTCCCAGTTGCTAAAGAGCATGCCCACCCGTGCCTGTTGTTCAGCAGCCTGGAAGTCCTGTATGAGATCTAACCTCAGTTGGTTGTGCTGTAGCTTGAATCAATTTCCTTGCTTTTCTTTTGACTTATTTTGCGCTTGAAGAATTAAACTGTACTGATTTAGACCTTTCCTTAGAACGACTAACTCATCTCTATTTGCCTAGGACTTTCCTGGTTTTACCACTGAAAGTCATTCATCTGTGAAAACCTCTCAGCCAGCCTTCCTTTTTTCCTTCCTTCCTTCCCTCCCTCCCTTCCTTTCCACTCTTTTCTTCCTTTTCTTCTTTTCTTTCCTCCCTTCCTTCTTTCCTCCCTCCCTCCTTTCTTCCTTCTTTCCTTTCTTCCTTTCCTCCCCCTCTCTCCCCTCCTTCCTTCCTCTCTTCCTTCCTTTATTGTGCCACATCCCAATCATAATCATTTCCAGCTGTTCTATTTTTCTCCTCATCCATCCCACCCAGAAGATGGTTGTCAGTGTCAGCAATGGCGAGTATTTTGTTTACTCAGGCGGGCAGGGTGCTCCATGCTTTTCATGCCTCATCTCAGTCAGTCCTCACCACATCCTCTGAGGGAGGTTCCTCACCTCCATTTACAGGAGAAGAAACCAAGGCAGACACAGGTCGTGGACCTTACCCAAGGCCATGCAGCTGGAGAGTGGAGGTGTTGAGTTTGTAGTCCAGATTAGAAGGGTTTGACCCCAGAACTATCTCACCAAACCAACTCCAGACACAGATCCCAATTGTCTACAATTTTGAAGAGCTAGACCAGGGTCCACGGGCAAGACCCAAGGACCGGAAGTTAGGGGACCTGCGTTCTAGTCATTCTCCATCTCTATGTGGACACAGAACTAAAACCTCAACACAACTTTCCATCTTTGACATTCCCTCCAGAGCTCTTGGTGACAGCCCTGCCTCCACTTCTCCTAACTTCTTCCCACTCCCAACACTACCCAGAGCCAGTACCTTTCCCAGAAGCCCCAGGCTGCTTCCTGTGGCTGAACAAGCTGCTTCCTCCTACTGGAACACCTCTTTCTCCCGTGCTGATGTCCACGAAAGCTCAAGCCCTACAGCCCAGGGTAAAACAGGCCAACTGCCCCCAGCCTCTTACCGGCTTGCACAGGCCTCTACCCTTACTAGCTCTGGAGGGCCACAGTCAAACAGTCTTGGTGAAACCTAGCCCCTTGCCCAAGTTTCTTACTCCCTCATGCCTCAGTGTTCTCATCTGTAAAATGGGGACGATGAAGATGATAATCATGGCCTAGGTCCGTAAGGAAGCTTGCAGGAAGAGCTAAACAGGAGGAGATAAAAAGCAAGGTAATAACAGTTGCAAACACTAATATAGGGCTCACTCTGTGCCAGGCACTCTCCCATGCACGTTGCCTTTGTTGACTCCTTGAATGCACACCAGAATCCTTGAAAGTGTTTTCATTCCCAGTTTACAGAAGTGGGAAATGGGGGCACAGGAATAAGTGACTGGCCCAAGATCTCCTAGCTATGGAGGAGTGGCTTGGGGATCGGAACCCACATGTGCTGGCTTGAGAGGCCAGGCTCTTTAGATAGCTGCTAATGCTTGGCAGAAGATGAATGGGGGATTGTGATCAGGCATTGTTTCAAGGGAAGTTTACTAGGGAAGGCCTCTCAGAGGAGGTGTTGCCTGGTTTGAGACTTGGATGATGATGAGAAGGCAGGTAGGGGATCATCTAGCTCAGCAGACCTCCGTCTTAGCTGCTCATTAGTATCACCTGAGGACAGGTTTGAAACCTGCAATGTCTGAACTTCAGCCCAGAGCAATGAAATTCCAATCTCTGTGGGTGAGCCCAGGCCTCAGCATCTTTTTTTTGTTTGTTTTTGAGACAGAGTCTCGCTCTGTCGCCCAGGCTGGGGTGTAGTGGCATGATCTCGGCTCACTGCACCCTCTGCCTTCCGGGTTCAAGCAATTCCCGGCCTCAGCCTCCCCAGTAGCTGGGATTACAGGCGCTGGCCACCACACTCGGCTAATTTTTGTATTTTTAGTAAAGACGGGGTTTCACCATTTGGTCAGGCTGGTCTTGAACTCCTGACCTTGTGATCCACCTGCCTCGGCCTCCCAAAGAGCTGGGATTACAGGAGTGAGCCACCGCTCCTGGCCCCCTCAGAAATTTTTTAAGCTCCCTAGGAGAGTCCCACATGCAACCAATCTTGAGAACAGCTGATGTAGGGGGCTGGGAAGTGGGGAGGGAGGCATTGCAAGGAGCAGGGACACCCCACCTTTCCCTGGGAGGAGCAATCCCCGCTTCCTGTGGCCTCCTATGGTTCCCATAGCGCTGCCCTGATGAGCAAACAGAGAAGAAGAGAGGAATTAAAGCTCCATTTAGGGGAAAGGTTAAGAGCAGCTTTCTCCTTCCTAAATTCCAGCGAGGACAGGAGGGGACTGAGTCGATGCGGCCACCCGTCAGGCCTCCAGATGACAAATGACATTCTGAACCAGTATCTTCTCAGACACTTCTAAGCTGACCCTTGGAGATAGCTAATAAAAGACCAACCTGCCCTCCAAGATTAACGACTCCCGAGTTAGAGGGAAGGAGGGCAGGCGAGGGGGGCTCTGGAATCCTTGGCTGCCCCCAAGTTCCCAAGCCCTCTGCCTGATGGTGAGGAGGAGGTGGGGGAACAAAGAGGGCTCAGTAGCGAACCTCACGGGGCTGCACCATGCAAGCCCCCAGCCTAGTTGGAGGTGCTTCTGCCCCACTGCTGCGGGCCCATCCAGCCGCTCCCTCCCAGCCCCGCCCCTGCCAGCCAGTCTCCCTTTGGCACTCAGTCACATCTATGCCCCTCCATTTCTTGCTTTTCTTTTTTGAAATGTATTTCCGTCTTGCTGTGGGTCTCTGCGGTCCCCCTGTGCCATTCCATCCATGCCTTTTCCAGCTTTTCCTCCCTGCCTCCTCCTAACTCACTCTTCTCTCATCTTTTTGTTTCTCTATGTTTTGCTTTGTCTCTCTCAGCCTGTCTTCCCATCTCTCTCCGTGTGTGTGTGTGTGTGCGTGTGTGTGACTTGTGTTTCTTGCTCTGTCTTGCCCTGTCCCCCATCCCACTTATTCTTTTTGCTTGTCTCTCTGTCTCTGACTCTCTGCATCTGTCTCTCTGTATTAGTCTCTCTGTCTCTGCATCTCTGTGTCTCTGTTTCTGTGTCTGTGTCTCTGTCTCTTTCTCTGTTTCTCTCTGTCTCTGTCTTCATGTTCCTGCGTTTCTATCTCTGTCTTCTGTGTTTCCTTCTCTCTGTGTTTATCTCTGTGTCTCTGTCTTCATGTCTCTGTGTTCCTGTGTCTCTGTCTGTGTCTCTGTCTCTCTGTGTCTCTATCTTCCTGCCTCTGTATTTCTGTGTGTCTCCATGTCTCTGCCTCTGTCTCTCTGTATCTCTATTTTCATGTGTCTGTGTTCCTGTGTCTCTCTCCCTCTGTTTCTGTTTCTGTGTTTCTAGCTTCCTGTCTCTGTATCTCCATGTCTGTGTCTCTGTCTCTGTGTCTCCATCTCTCTATCTTTGTGTCTCTGTCCCTTTATCTCAGTGTCTCTGTGTCTCCGTCTATCTGTGTCTGTCTCCATGTCTCAGTCTCTATGTCTCCATGTCTATATCTCTGTCTCTGTGTCTTCTCTGTGTCTCTGTCTCTGTGTCTCGGTCTCTGTGTCTGTGTCCCTGGCTTCCCGTGTGTCTCTGCCTGCCTCACCCTTGCAGTTCCCTGCCCCCAGCTCTCTGCATGGCCTCCTGTCTGCTCCTGTGCTTTCTGTTGTCCCTGCTTCCATCTGTTTCCTTCTTGGTCCCCGTCTCTCTGTCCTCAGTCTTTCCTGAGTTTGCAATGAACTCACATCTTTCCTCTCCTCTCCCTCCCTCCCTGTCTGCTTCTCCTCATCCTTGCCCTATTAGGAGAGGGGCCTCTTCTCACCTTGGCAGTAATCAGGGAGGCCCGGCTGGCTGGGGTGGGGGGAAGGGCAGCTGGCTGGTTCTGCTCACCCAACAATGCCTCAAGTCCACCTTCTGCCGGCTGGGGGGCCCTGAGTCTGAGCTCATCCTGCTGGTTGAGCCCTGCAGGATCCCCGTTGCCTCCAACACTCTAATTCCATAGAAAAATACAGAGAAGACCCCTCATTCCTTAACTCCACTTTGCCTCGTCATTGTTAGCAAGAGCTCGTGTCCACAACTGAGAAATCCCAAGCCAATTGTGAAGCCACAGACATACTTATGAATTAATAACTACAGCTAAGATTTACTACTTGCATATGGCCTGCTGTGTATTCCGTGCATGCAACTCATTTCCACCAAAATCCTGCAACATTGATATCATCATCCCCATTTCTCAGGTGAGGAGGAGAGAGAGGGTCAGAGAGGTTAAGAAACCTACCCAAGGTCACACAGCTAGCAAATGATAGAGGCAGAATTCAAGCCCAATCTAGGTGTGCGTGAGGATCATGCCCTTTCCACTGAGTCTTTCAGCACTGTGCTATCCAGTGAGATAGCTGCTGACCACCCGAGGCTATTTAAATTAATTAAAATGAAATAAAATTAAAAGTTGAATCTCTTGGTCACACTGGCCACATTTCAAGTACTCAGGAGTCACATGTGGTCGGAGACTGCCCTAGCGAACATCACAGACATAGAACATTTCCATGAATGCAGAAAGTTCTATTGGACAGCAGTGTTTTCAATACACATGGAGGAGTCTTTTGTGGGAGAACAAAAGAAAACAGAATGATATCGAAATAGCCCTGGGTCACTCCCTGGTCCCAGCCCTGGCCATGTGTGAAGTTTCCTCGAAGCCTTTGGACCGAGACAGCCATCCCTGTGTCTGAGTACCTGCCAGTGGTATCACCTATGCCATGCAAACCTGCCTTTACGACCCCGTTTGTGTCAGAACGGCCGCAGAGGAACACGATGCTTTCATTAGGGAGAGAAGAGAGGCAGATGTGTATATTCTTCTAGAAGGCAGAAAAAAAACACAGTCTTATGCCAGAAATTGAATTTTCTTATTTCAGCTGGCGTCCAGGGCTTTGAACCCTTCCGCAACATGAACAGCTTATCTTGTTCCACTCGATCAAAAATATTTCATAGTGCCGGCTCCTTCCACAAGGTCACCTTGAAATCGTTTCCCTCCTCGAAGCATCCTGAATCTTCTTTAGCCTCATAGAAACATTCTTGAAATCAGAGTAAACTGGACTTGTTCAACCCTGCTCCTCCACTCCAAGAAAATTGTGTCTCGCCTTTCTGTAACGATTCATGAAAAAGAGGGAAATATTTACAATTTATTGCAAGCTCACCAGGCTGGGCGATCGGAATACCCCAGCATCTGCTGGCCCCACCTGCTCCCATCAACAGTCTTGGCCTCGTGCAAATGTCTCTGCAGGCAGCTGGGGTCTCAGTGGTTCTTCCAGAGTTTCTCAAGAATGAGTTCTCTCCTTTAGCTTTCAGGCATCGCTGAGCTACTCTTCTAGGCACTAGTCATTCCTGCCGTAGAGCTCTCTTCTGCTGGTGGCTCTGCCCCCAGCCTGGGCTCCAAAGAATCCCTCTAGCTTTGATGGTTGCCATTCTAAGCTCAAGCTACTCTATGGAGTAGGACAAAACAGAGAATTGTTCTCTCCCCTTCCTGCCTTATTTTGATACCCAATTAGAAATGATCCAGGGCAATGCCGCTTGGCCCCAGTGACTTATGGCATTTACTGGAGTCCTTCTTATGGGTTTTATTTTTGTCTAACATTAGAGCAGTATGTGTAGTGGTTAAGAATATTAAAAACAGGTCTGGGCGCGGTGGCTCACGCCTGTAATCCCAGCACTTTGGGAGGCCGAGGCGGGTGGATCACCTCATGTCGGGAGTTGGAGACCAGCCTGACCAACATGGGGAAACCCCGTCTCTACTAAAAATACAAAATTAGCTGGGCGTGGTGGGGGGTGCCTGTAATCCCAGCTACTCAGGAGACTGAGGCAGGAGAATCACTTGAACCCAGGAGGCGGAGGTTGCAGTGAGCCGAGATCACGCCATTGCACTCCAGCCTGGGCAACAAAAGCAAAAAACTCCGTCTCAAAAAAAAAAAAAAATAGAATATTAAGAACAGTCTAGGCACGGTGGCTCGCATCTGTAATCTGATCACTTTGGGAGGCCGACGTGGGAGGATCACTTGAGCCCAGGAGTTGGAGACCAGCCTAGGCAACATAGTGAGACCCTGTCTCTACTAAAAATAAAAAAATTAGTTGGGCATGGTGGTGCAAGCCTGTAATCCCAGCTACTCAGAAGGCTGAGGCAGGAGGATCCCTTGAGCCTGAGAGGTTGAAGCTGCAGTGAGCTGAAAAAAAAAAAAAAAAAGAATATTAAAAACAAATTATTAATGACATTTGTTAAAGATGTCATTAGACTTTCAAGAAAGACTATTCAAGGGAAGCTCCTACAATGGGGTTTTGAAGTAGGGGAGAAAGATTGAGTCCAACTCCAAATAAAATCAGAAAAGAGACAATTTACTGGCAAGGAGTGGGATGTGGGGTGGAGGTTGGTGGGTGGAAGCTCACTAAGAAATAGGGTAATTCTTTACTAAACTGACCTAACAGGGTTTTTGCTGAAGGTGGACCAGCGAGATAAGATATTGAGGGTGGGCGATTTTCAATAAACTGACTCAACAGGATTCTTGCTAAAAATGGGATAAGTGGGCCTGGAATAAGGACAAAGACCAAGGACAGAACCTATTCAGACAGAGGTCTCTGAGAAGCCCGACTACAGTCAGGTCAAGTTGAGAATCTTTGTCAAGAGCACATGCAATGCAGCCAGGTGACCTCGGTTAGAATTCTAGCTCTGTCGCTAGCTGGTTGGGTGAACTGAGGTTAAGTTACCCAACCCCTCTGTGCTTCAGTTTCTTCCTTTTTAAATCAGGGACAATAATATTGACCTTATAAGTATGAAGACTGAATTAGTTGGTTTTGCTTTTGTTAATATCATCTGTTTGTGTTCTTTGGATACAAAAATGCCTCCAGGAGCCAAATGCAATGGCTCATGTCTGTAATCCCAGCACTTTGGGAGGCCAAGGCAGGAGAATCGCTTGAGCCTAGGAGTTCAAGCCCAGCCTGGGCAGCATAGTGAGACCCTATCTCTACTAAAAATAAAAAATTTAGCTGGGTGCTGTGGCTCACACCTGTGGTCTTGGCTACTCAGGAGGCTGAGGTGGGAGGATCGCTTAAGGAGAGCAAGGATGCAGTGAGCCATGATCATACCACTGCACTCCAGCCTGGGCAACAAAGTGAGACCCTGACTCTAAAAATTAAAATTAGAAATAAAAAAGAAAAGGCTCCTGGCCTGGTTTCAACCATCACCATCACTCCATGCTCAAAACCTTTCCTCCTCCCCCAGAGGGCTTTGTCCCTGGATATTTGCATTATCTGACCTTTTTTGCCCCATCTTCTAGCAGGCTTTTCTAGACCGTTCAAGCCCCCAGTACACTTCCTTTCTGGCTGCCATCTATCCTGTTTGGCTGAATCCTTCCCGTTCACCCCGACCATCTGCAATCCGCATGTACTTTGCCTTTCTTCCCAGATTTTCCAGCCTCTGTGCAAATCCTTACTCTGAGATCCTGGAACTCATCTTCTGCCCCACCCTACACCACTTCTTGCTGGGCTGTCCACAGGGACACATTCCTGTTGTTTCAGCCCAGCCTCTTGCTTGGGACCCAGAATGAGCATGGATCCACCGTGGACACTGAGGCTCAGAAACAGCCCTCCTGCTCCCAGCCTGACCCCAGCAGGATGGAATGACCGGACCCCCTCCTTCCTGGCCTCCATCAGTGGATAGAGATGCCACAGGCACGGACACAAGAGCCCCTCGATTCCCAAGTGTACTCTGATAGTACAAAAAGTGCTGACAATTTCAAGGAGCGTTTTTTTGTTTTTTTGTTTTTTGGTTTTTTTTTAAACAGTAACCTCTAAATCCCTTTCCAGGCTGCAGGGACTCATGACTCTTTATTATGTGCTCTCCCTCTCCTTGGGTTCATTGGCTCCAGACTTATTATCTCACATTTGTCTGCGTTACATTACCTTTTCCTCTGACCGTCTGAGTCACCCACAATAACCCAGGCCAGAACCATCCCAATCTATTTCTGGGTGTGTGCCTGTGTGTATAGGTCGACTGTTCCTATCAGAGCAGTTTCAGGGATGGAGTGGGGTGAAGACGGTGCCCCGAGTCTCAGGCCAGGTTGCAGTTATGGAGGGAGGAGACCTGTTGTTGCAGGAACAGTATTTCTGCCCCAGTTTCCTGATGTGTAAAATGGGAATGATAGTTACCTCATAGAGTTATTGTGAGCCAAATCAGTATTCAGAACCCCGCCCTGGCATGTAACAAATACTATATGAATACAGGCTATCATCACTGTTGTTTTTTTCTTAAATATTTTTTACTATACTTTAAGTTCTAGGGTACATGTGCACAACGTGCAGGTTTGTTACATATGTATACATGTGCCATGTTGGTGTGCTGCACCCATTAACTCGTCATTTACATTAGGTATATCTCCTAATGCTATCCCTTCCCCCATCCCCCCACCCCACAACAGGCCCCGGTGTGTGATGCTCCCCTTCCTGTGTCCAAGTGTTCTCATTGTTCAATTCCCACCTATGAGTGAGAACATGCGGTGTTTGGTTTTTGTCCTTGCCATAGTTTGCTGAGAATGATGGTTTCCAGCTTCATCCATGTCCCTACTAAGGACATGAACTTATCCTTTTTTATGGCTGCATAGTATTCCACGGTGTATATATATGTGCCACATTTTCTTAATCCAGTCTATCATTGATGGACATTTTGGGTTGGTGCCAAGTATTTGCTATTGTGAATAGTGCCGCAATAAACACATGTGTGCATGTGTCTTTATAGCAGCATGATTTATAATCCTTTGGGTATATACCCAGTAATGGAATGGCTGGGTCAAAAGGTATTTCTAGTTCTAGATCCCTGAGAAATCGCCACACTGTCTTCCACAATGATTGAACTAGTTTACAGTCCCACCAACAGTTTAAAAGTGTTCCTATTTCTCCACATCCTCTCCAGCACCTGTTGTTTCCTGACTTTTTAATGATTGCCATTCTAACTGGTGTGAGATGGTATCTCATTGTGGTTTTGATTTGAATTTCTCTGACGGCCAGTGAAGATGAGCATTTTTTCATGTGTCTGTTGGCTGCATAAATGTCTTCTTTTGAGAAGTGTCTGTTCATATCCTTCGCCCACTTGTTGATGGGGTTGTTTGTTTTTTTCTTGTAAATTTGTTTGAGTTCTTTGTAGATTCTGGATATTAGCCCTTTGTCAGATGAGTAGATTGCAACAATTTTCTCCCATTCTGTAGGTTGCCTGTTCACTCTGATGGTAGTTTCTTTTGCTGTGCAGAAGCTCTTCAGTTTAATTAGATCCCATTTGTCAATTTTGGCTTTTGTTGCCATTGCTTTTGGTGTTTTAGACATGAAGTCCTTGCCCATGCCTATGTCCTGAATGGTATTGCCTAGGTTTTCTTCTAGGGTTTTTATGGTTTTAGGTCTAATATGTAAGTCTTTAATCCATCTTGAATTAATTTTTGTATAAGGTGTAAGGAAGGAATCCAGTTTCAGCTTTCTACATATGGCTAGCCAGTTTTCCCAGCACCATTTATTAAATAGGGAATCCTTTCCCCATTGCTTGTTTTTGTCAGGTTTGTCAAAGATCAGATGGTTGTAGATGTGTGGTATTATTTCTGAGGGCTCTGTTCTGTTCCATTGGTCTATATCTCTGTTTTGGTACCAGTACCATGCTGTTTTGGTGACTGTAGCCTTGTAGTATAGTTTGAAGTCAGGTAGCATGATGCCTCCAGCTTTGTTCTTTTGGCTTAGGATTGACTTGGCGGTGCAGGCTCTTTTTTCTTTCCATATGAACTTTAAAGTAGTTTTTTCCAATTCTGTGAAGAAAGTCATTGGCAGCTTGATGGGGATGGCATTGAATCTATAAATTACCTTGGGCAGTATGGCCATTTTCACAATATTGATTCTTCCTATCCATGAGCATGGAATGTTCTTCCATTTGTTTGTATCCTCTTTTATTTCGTTGAGCAGTGGTTTGTAGTTCTCCTTGAACAGGTCCTTCACATCCCTTGTAAATTGGATTCCTAGGTATTTTATTCTCTTTGAAGCAATTGTGAATGGGAGTTCACTCATGATTTGGCTCTCTGTTTGTCTGTTATTGGTGTATAACAATGCTTGTGATTTTTGCACATTGATTTTGTATCCTGAGACTTTGCTGAAGTTGCTTACCAGCTTAAAGAGATTTTGGGCTGAGATGATGGGGTTTTCTAGATATACAATCATGTCATCTGCAAACAGGGACAATTTGGCTTCCTCTTTTCCTAATTGAATAACCTTTATTTCTTTCTCCTGCCTGATTGTCCTGGCCAGAACTTCCAACACTATGTTGAATAGGAGTGGTGAGAGAGGGCATCCCTGTCTTGTGCCAGTTTTCAAAGGGAATGCTTCCAGATTTTGCCCATTCAGTATGATATTGGCTGTGGGTTTGTCATAAATAGCTCTTATTATTTTAAGATACGTCCCATCAATACCTAATTTATTGAGAGTTTTTAGCATGAAGTGCTGTTGAATTTTGTTAAAGGCCTTTTCTGCATCTATTGAGATAATCATGTAGTTTTTGTCTTTGGTTCTGTTTATATGCTGGATTACGTTTATTGAGTTTTGTATGTTGAACCAGCTTTGCATCCCAGGGATGAAGCCCACTTGATCATGGTGGATAAGCGTTTTGATGTGCTGCTGGATTCGGTTTGCCAGTATTTTATTGAGGATTTTTGCATCAATGTTCATCAGGGATATTGGTCTAAAATTCCCTTTTTTTGTTGTGTCTCTGCCAGGCTTTGGTATCAGGATGATGCTCACCTCATAAAATGAGTTAGGGAAGAATCTCTCTTTTCTATTGATTGGAATAGTTTCAGAAGGAATGGTACCAGCTCCTCCTTATACCTCTGGTAGAATTCGGCTGTGAATCCATCTGGTCCTGGACTTTTTTGATTGGTAAGCTATTAATTATTGCCTCAATTTCAGAGCCTGTTATTGGTCTATTCAGAGATTCAACTTCTTCCCGGTTTAGTCTTGGGAGGGTGTATGTGTCAAAGAATTTATCCATTTCTTCTAGATTTTCTAGTTTATTTGCGTAGAGGTGTTTATAGTATTCTCTGATGGTAGTTTGTATTTCTGTGGGATCGGTGGTGATATCCCCTTTATCATTTTTTATTGCATCTATTTGATTCTTCTCTCTTTTCTTCTTTGTTAGTCTTGCTAGTGGTCTACCAATTTTGTTGATCTTTTCAAAAAACCAGCTCCTGGATTCATTGATTTTTTGAAGGGTTTTTTGTGTCTCTATCTCTTTCAGTTCTGTTCTGTTCTTAGTAATTTCTTGCCTTCTGCTAGCTTTTGAATGTGTTTGCTCTTGCTTCTCTAGTTCTTTTAATTGTGATGTTAGGGTGTCAATTTTAGATCTTTCCTGCTTTCTCCTGTGGGCATTTAGTGCTATAAATTTCCCTCTACACACTGCTTTGAATGTGTCCCAGAGATTCTGGTATGTTGTGCCTTTGTTCTCATTGGTTTCAAAGAACATCTTTATTTCTGCCTTCATTTCGTTATGTACCCAGTAGTCATTCAGGAGCAGGTTGTTCAGTTTCCATGTAGTTGAGTGGTTTTGAGTGAGTTTCTTAATCCTGAGTTCTAGTTTGATTGCACTGTGGTCTGATAGATGGTTTGTTATAATTTTTGGTCTTTTACATTTGCTGAGGAGTGCTTTACTTCCAACTATGTGGTCAATTTTGGAATAAGTGTGATGTGGTCCTGAGAAGAATGTATATTCTGTTGATTTGGGGTGGAGAGTTCTGTAGATGTCTATTAGGTTCACTTGGTGCAGAGCTGAGTTCAATTCCTGGATATCCTTGTTAATTTTCTGTCTCGTTGATCTGTCTAATTTTGACAGTGGGGCTGAAGTCTCCCATTATTATTGTGTGGGAGTCTAAGTCTCTTTGTAGGTCACTCAGGACTTGCTTTATGAATCTGGGTGCTCCTGTGTTGGGTGCATATATATTTAGGATAGTTAGCTCTTCTTGTTGAATTGATCCCTTTCCCATTATGTAATGGCCTTCTTTGTCTCTTTTGATCTTTGTTGGTTTAAAGTCCGTTTTACCAGAGACTAGGATTGCAACCCCTGCCTTTTTTTGTTTCCATTTGCTTGGTAGATCTTCCTCCATCTCTTTATTTTGAGCCTATGTGTGTCTCTGCACATGAGATGGGTTTCCTGAATACAGCACACTGATGGGTCTTGAATCTTTATCCAGTTTGCCAGTCTGTGAGCACTTAGCCCATTTACATTTAAGGTTAATATTGTTATGTGTGAATTTGATCCTGTCATTATGATGTTAGCTGGTTGTTTTGCTTGTTAGTTGATGCAGTTTCTTCCTAGCCTCAATGGTCTTTACAATTTGGCATGTTTTTGCAGTGGCTGGTACTGGTTGTTCCTTTCCATGTTTAGTGCTTCCTTCAGGAGCTCTTTTAGGGCAGGCCAGGTGGTGACAAAATCTCTCAGCAGTTGCTTGTCTGTAAAGTATTTTACTTCTCCTTCACTTATGAAGTTTAGTTTGGCTGGATATGAAATTCTGGGTTGAAAATTCTTTCTTTAAGAATGTTGAATATTGGCCCTCACTCTCTTCTGGCTTGTAGAGTTTCTGCCGAGAGATCAGCTGTTAGTCTGATGGGCTTCCCTTTGTGGGTAACCCGACATTTCTCTCTAGCTGCCCTTAACATTTTTTCCTTCATTTCAACTTTGGTGAATCTGACAATTATGTGTCTTTGAGTTGCTCTTCTCAAGGAGTATCTTTGTGGTGTTTTCTGTATTTCCTGAATTTGAATGTTGGCCTGCCTTGTTAGGTTGGGGACGTTCTCCTGGACAATATCCTCCAGAGTGTTTTCCACCTTGGTTCCATTCTCCCCGTCACTTTCAGGTACACCAATCAGATGTAGATTTGGTCTTTTCACATAGTCCCATATTTCTTGGAGGCTTTGTTCATTTCTTTTCATTCTTTTTTCTTTAAACTTCTCTTCTCACTTCATTTCATTCATTTGATCTTCCATCACTGATACCCTTTCTTCCAGTTGATTGAATCGGCTACTGAAGCTTGTGCATTCATCACATAGTTCTCGTGCCATAGTTTTCAGCTCCATCAGGTCATTTAAGGACTTCTCTACATTGGTTATTCTAGTTATCCATTCGTCTAATCTTTTTTCAAGGTTTTTAACTTCTTTGTGATGGGTTCGAACTTCCTCCTTTAGCTGGGAGAAGTTTGATCGTCTGAAGCCTTCTTCTCTCAACTCATCAAAGTCATTCTCCGTCCAGCTTTATTCCGTTGCTGGTGAGGAGCTGCATTCCTTTGGTGGAGGAGAGGTGCTCTGATTTTTAGAATTTTCAATTTTTCTGCTCTGTTTTTTTCCCCATCTTTGTGGTTTTTTCTACCTTTGGTCTTTGATGATGGTGATGTACAGATGGGGTTTTGGTGTGGATGTCCTTTCTGTTTGTTAGTTTTCCTTCTAACAGTCAGGATCCTCAGGTGCAGGTCTGTTGGAGTTTGCCCGAGGTCCACTCCAGACCCTGTTTGCCTGGGTATCAGCAGCGGAGGCTGCAGAACAGCGAATATTGCTGAACAGCAAATGTTGCTGTCTGATCGTTCCTCTGGAAGTTTCGTCTCAGAGGGGTACCCGGCCGTGTGAGTGTCAGTCTGCCCCTACTGGGGAGTGCCTCCCAGTTAGGCTACTTGAGGGTCAGGGACCCACTTGAGGAGGCAGTCTGTCCGTTCTGAGATCTCCAACTCTGTGCTGGGAGAACCACTACTCTCTTCAAAGCTGTCAGACAGGGACATTTAAGTCTGCAGAGGTTTCTGCTGCTTTTTGTTTGGCTATGCCCTGCCCCCAGAGGAGTCTACAGAGGTAGGCAGTCCTCCTTGAGCTGTGGTGGGCTCCACCCAGTTTGAGCTTCCTGGCCGCTTTGTTTACCTACTCAAGCCACAGCAATGGCGGGTGCCCCTCCTCCAGCCTCGCTGCTGCCTTGCAGTTCGATCTCAGACTGCTGTGCTAGTAGTGAGCGAGGCTCTGTGGGCGTAGGACCCTCCAAGCCAGGCGTGGGATATAATCTCCTGGTGTGCCATTTGCTAAGACCATGGGAAAAGCGCAGTATTAGGGTGGGAGTGACCCAATTTTCCAGGTGCCATCTGTCACAGCTTTGCTGGGCTAGGAAAGGGAATTCCCTGACCCCTTGCACTTCCCAGGTGAGGCGATGCCTCGCGCTGCTTCGGCTCAAGCTCGGTGCACTGCACTCACTGTCTTGCACCCACTGTCCGACACTCCCCAGTGAGATGAACCCAGTACCTCAGTTGGAAATGCAGAAATCACCCATCTTCTGCATTGTTCATGCTGGGAGCTGTAGACTGGAGCTGTTCCTATTCAGCCATCTTGGAACCGCCTATCACTGCTGTGGTTATAACGATTGTTCTAGAAGCTATAGCAGAGGAAGAGCCAAGATTCACAGAATGATACAATCTTGGCCACCATTACTAAGTACCCATTGAGTTCTAAGTACTGTGGGCTGAGTACTTCATTTTTTCAGCAAAATAAAAGCTCTCTCTTTTCCTGTCCTGATTTTTTTGATGCATGTTAATTATACGGCAAAAGATCTGTAAAGTGCTAGATAAAACAGGAAAGTATCGGTGGCTAGCAGTGTCTCTGATACATAGTGAGAACTTAATAAGTATTAACCAAAGAATGGCAAGTTGAGCAAATGATTAAATAAAGGTCTATATACCATACCCCACCCAGAGCAACTACTCTTGACATTTTAGTGTGTACAATTTCCAGATGTTTTCCTATATATATGGTTATACATTTTTTTATTCTTTTACAAAAGCAAGGTCATATTGTACATAATTATTTGTAAATCACTTTTTATTCCCACTTACCTATTTACTGTGGCCATCTTTTCATTTATTGCAGTCATCTTTTCATGGTAACTACTATGGTAGAAAGAATATACTGTGATTTTGAATTCTCCAGTGTTGACTATATCAGAGTAGACCCAAGGAAAAGAGATGTTTTTAATTCACAGAGTTATTAACTGTCTAGTTAAAAATGAGACTATAAAATTTAAGTTTTAAAAACCTCAGAGAAGCATATATCAGTGATTATTTTGTGGTACTTGAATTAAGGTATAGATCACACACACACACACACACACACACACACAATGGATATTAATACCTTTGAATATCTGCATGCTGTTTGAATAAATGGATGTGCTGTATTATACTGAATTCCTGCTTGATGGATACTTAGGTTATTTCAAAAGTGTGACCAATTTGATTGGCAAGCCTCAAGTCATTGAGGTAAAACCAGAAAAATATATTCTTTTCCAATAGCTGCTGTTAACTCTGCCCTTTCAAATTTTTCCTATCCTGTTACCTAGCAGGCTTCCTCAAGGAAATCACTAGTGTAGTTCAGACAGATACATCCTAGTATTAAAAGTCTCTGTTTGAGCTTGGTTCTGAAGATTCAGTCTTGGTCATTGGGCAATGTCAATTTCACATGCTATTTAGAGTGCCCTTTCCCCTCATCCATCTTCCATTCCACTTGCAAAGCTGGGACTTGAAAGAAAGTGGTCCTTGTCTCCTATCAGCCTTGTGGTCAGTCTGCACCATTATTGGGTCTCAATGCCTTCTTATTTAGCTCAGGAAGCACTAAACTGGTCAGCAAGCAGAGAGAGAGAGTCTGGCAGCCCCTTCTTATAAATGCCTCCCAACTTAGCGAGCTATTTGCTTTGTGCATCCCTCATTTTGCAACGAGGAGTAGAACCTCTGGGGAAGTAAGCAGAAGTAGGCAGAATTTCTCTGCACCAGTGTTGCGCCTCTCCAAAGGATAACTTCACTCTCCCTCCCTGCCTTATATGTTCTGTGGAGCATGCATTGCAAGGGATCAGCATTGCTTCAGCTGAAGTGGCTCCTCTATCCCATCGTATGCTAAAGGTGCTCATATTGGCTTGTGAGGGCCAATTGTTAGTATCTCTTCCAAACTCTGCAGTCAGCAAGGGCGCATTGGAAGCTCAGAATCAGCCCTGGTGGGAATATTTACACCATGGAAATTTGTATCATCTGACAACCCCCCATCTCTACCTCCACCCCATAGCTGATTGTTAAACATTTATCAGCACACCACTACCTGAAACCTAACTTTTCAGGGAGAAGGCTGGCCAAATATTGATGGTTACTATACTTAAAATGTGGAAGGTTTATTACCTTTTGTTCTCAGCCTTTAGAGGCCAATTATGGGAAAGATCACACCATCATAACAAGAATTTCATCTTCATGATGCTTTGATGAGCAACTTTTTACGCTTTATCTGCCCCATTTGAGTGATTATTTTCTTTGGCTAAATTCCTAGAAGCAGAAATGCTGAATCCAAAGGTATGTCTAGTTTAAAGTTTCAGATACTGTGGTTCAAATATCCTTCAGAAAATATGAACCGATCTACGCTCCTATCACCAACGTACCTGGTATGCTGTACCCTTACTGCAAGTAAATATTATTATTTTAAAATCGATTTTTTCTCTTTTATGCAAAGAATGTGATTTGTTTTCATCTGCATTTCTTTGACTATCAATATGTTAGCATAGTTTTCCAGAACGTTAATTAACAGCATTTCCTAAATATACTTTTTTTTTTTTTTTAAATACAGAGTCTCTCTCTGTCACCCAGGCTGGAGTGCAATGGCACAATCTTGGCTCACTGCAACCTCCACCTGCCAGGTTCAAGCAGTTCTCCTGCCTCAGCCTCCTGAATAGCTGGGATTACAGGCACCCGCCAACACACTCAGTTAATTTTTGTATTTTTAGTAGAGACGAGGTTTCACCATGTTGGCCAGGCTGGTCTTGAACTCCTGACCTCAAGTGATCAACCCCCCTCGGCCTCCCAAAGTGCTAGGATTACAGGCGTGAGCCACCGTGAGTAGCCGTTGTTTTTTTTTTTTTAAATGAATTTCTAACAAGGCGGGTGAAAATGGCAGCCACCGAGGAGGATAAGGAATGGGAGGGCTGCCTGTTGGATGATACCCGGCTTGCTCCCCACCTGCCCTGAGCTCTGTCTGAGCAGAACAGTGAAATCTGTGAGTCTTGGAGCAACCTTCTTAGAGGCCACACTTTAATTAAAACCTTCTCACATGATACATTATCTATAAAAGCAATTCGGTTAGAATATTGATTTTGCTCTGTGGTTATAGAACTCCCATAGGAAGTCTTATTCCTTTATCTGTGGCTTTCTGGTCATAGCATCTGCAAACTTCTTTGTAAGGATGTGTACTCACCCACACTCATATACCTGGACACACACACACATACAAACTCACACACTCATTCAGACACATGCATAAACACTCACATGCTTAGACACACATGCACACAGACAGCCATTCAGACTCTTGCACACACTTGCATGGGAACACATGCACACACAGACTCACATACATGGAGACACACACACTCACGCTATGCTTAAAAACACAGACACACTCATACAGACACACATACCACACATGTACATACATGTACATACACACATGCACACACTTATTCAGATACACGCTCATAATCACATGCCTGGAAACACATACAGAGACACACTCATACTGACTCACACACGCACACACACGCATGCATGGACACATATGTACACCCATCCATACAGCCTTTCCTCCCCTTTACACACATTGCTGCTGCTATATTCAATATCCTCCAGCTTTTCAAACATGCCATAATTGCTCTTGCCTCAAGACCTCTGTGCACACTATTTTTTCTGCCTGGGACTCTTTCCTCTCTACCTGTCACTTAACTGATTCTTATACATCCTTCATGTTTCGGTGGAAGAGTCACTTCCTTCAGACACCTTCCCTGCTTCCCTGGGCCACCTTGGAGCCTCTTGCCATTCTGGCACTCACTGAGTTTTAGAATCATTATTCCATGAGGGTGGGGATAGATGTCTGCTGTACTCCTTGCTATGTCCCAGGGTGGGGAACGTACCTCACACATGGTAGGTGTGCCAAAACTATTCAATGTGAGTAAACTGAGGCTCTGATTGACTAAGGAGGTGTAGCTGATTAGCAACAGAGGCGGGACGTGTTGACTCCGGAGTCCATGTTATTTTTTGTTTTGTTTTGTTTTGAGGCAGAGTCTTGCTCTGTTGCCCAGGCTGGAGTGCAGTGGCGCGATCTCTGCTCACTGCAACCTCTGCCTCCCAGGTTCAAGTGATTCTCCCACTTCAGTCTCCCGAGTAGCTGGGATTGCAGGCGCCTGCCACCACGCCTGGTTAATTTTTGTATTTTTAGTAGAGACGAGGTTTCACCATGTTGGCCAGGCTGGTTTCAAACTCCTGACCTCAGGTGATCCACCCACCTCAGCCTCCCAAAGTGCTGGGATTATAGGCATGAGCCACTGCACCCGGCCCACGTTCTTTATTTTTTATACATGGACTCTGTTCCTCACTGGCACTTCATTTTTCAAGTAATTCTTTTGTCTGTTTGTAAATAGCTGTGTGTACACACATACACACGTGCACATGTTTACACACATGAACCACAGGAAAGATACTTATATGACTTTTCATTTGGGAATTTATCCTTCAGCCCATTCGTCCACCTGTCTCATGCCCCTAAGCTCCATGAAGAAAGAATCTCTGTCTTATTCACTGTGGTAATAACCTCTGTGTGTAGCACAGTGCCCGGCCCTCAAAATTATTTGTTACATGAACAGATGAAACTGTTCAATAGACAGTTGCTGAACATCCACAAGGCACCGGGCTAGGTGCTAATGGGATTGCAGAGACAAATAAAAACCAGCCCTTGACCTTGAATATATTGCTGCCTAGTTGGGGAAACTGTCAAATAAATCTTTGCCCTTTGGGATATGCAGACAGTCTAGTCCTTTTCTGACCCTCTTTCATGTGTATATACAGACAAACCAAAGGCACTCATACAGTTGCATATGTGTGATTGAAACACACACATACCCACAGATAAACACCCAAACGCCCTTTGCACATACACCTGCCCATCTAGGCCCCCTGTCCAAGATGGATACAGACAGCCTGCAGCATTTTAGCCCTACCTGGTTTGTTTCCTCTGAGTTCAAAGGAGTTTATTAATTTCAGCCCCTTCATGTGGAACTTGCAAAGCCTCCTGTAGGAGATATCCATGGCAACTGTGGGAACCATCTGAAAAGGAAGATATTAACCTTTTGGAGTCTGATGTCCACTTTGTATGTCTCCCTTAGCCTATTTAATGTATTTCTCAGAATCTCTGAAATAACAAGCAGCAGCTGCACTGGGGAGTGGTCAAGTCTAGGATGGGAGATGCCTCCTTCGTGCACCAGAATCTGTTCCCCCTGCAGACTAATGTTCCAAGAGCTAAGGGCCAGCTGGTGTTTGAGCTGGAGGTGGAGAGAGGGGCTGGGATGATGTAGGCCTTGGCTTCAGCTTTGCCTCCAAACTGCAGGTGGAATTTTCTGAAATTGTCAAAAGGTGTCACTGGGGCTGCCTCCAATACGACCTTTTCAGTAAAAGTAAAAAATGCCCCGTGCCTCCTCTTTGGATCCAGAATGAATTGTTTCTTCAAGCAGGTCAGCTCATTTCCTGACCTTGGGCAGTCCACCCCAATTTTCTGATCTCTCTAGTTATTTATTTATTTATTTATTTATTTATTTTTTTGAGACGGAGTCTCGCTTTCTCGCCCAGGCTGAGGTGCAGTGGCTCAATCTCAGCTCACTGCAACCTCCGCCTCTCAGGTTCAAGCGGTTCTCCAGCCTCAACCTACTGAGTAGCTGGGGCTACAGGTGCTTGCCACCACATTTGACTAATTTTTGTATTTTTAATAGAGACAGGGTTTCACCATGTTGGCCAGGCTGGTCTTGAACTCCTGACTTCAGGTGATCCACCCGCCTCGGCCTTCCACAGTGTTGAGATTATAGGTGTGAGCCACTGCGCCTGGCCTGATCTCATCCATGGGACAAGGAATGCATTTAATAAAGCCCTTGGCTGATGGGAGACCTCTAGGGTGCAGCACAGGTTGGGGAGAAGGTGGGTTCAAGCCCTGAGTCCATTCAAGTGCTTGCCATGTGTCTCTAACCTAATTTATTCTAAGCCTCATTTCTTCATCAGTAAAATGGGCAGAAAAATAAATACTTGACCAACCCATCGAGAAGATTGAAGGAAATCATGCCTGCAAGCAGTTTAGGCTTTGTCCTTGGTATATAGTAGGTGCTCAGAAAATAACAGTTTATTTTTTAATTTTTAATTTTTAAAAAATTTTATTTCAATAGTTTTTGGAGAACAGGTGGTTTTTTGTTACATGGTTATGTTCTTTAGTGGTGATTTCTGAGATTTTGATGTACCTATCACCCTAGCAGGGTACACTGTACTCAATATGTAGTTTTTGATGCCTCACCACCTTCACCCTTCTCTCTGAATTCCAAAAGACCATTATATTACTTGTATGCCGCCTTTGCATCCTCATAGCTTAGCTCCCACTTGTAAGTGAGAACATATGATACTTGGTTTTCCATTCCTGAGTTACTTCACTTAGAATAATGGCTTCCAAGTCCATCCCAGTTGCTGCAAAGGCCATTATTTCATTCCCTTTTATGGCTGACTAGTATTCCATGGTGTATGGGTACCACATTTTCTTTATCCACTGGTTGTTTGATGGGCATCTAAGTTGGTTCCATATTTTTGCAATTGCGAATTGTGCTTCTGTAGACATGTGTGTGCATGTGTCTTTTTCATACAACTTCTTTGTCTTTGGGTAGTTACCCAGTAGTGGGGTTGCTGGACTGAATGGTAGATCTACTTTTAATTCTTTAAGGAATCTCCATACTATTTTCCATAGTAGCTATGCTAGTTTACATTCCCACCAGCGATGTAAAAGAGTTCCCTTTTCACCACATCCATGCCAACATCTATTATTTTTTATTTTTTATTATTATTACTATTTTTTTTCTTTGAGACAGGCAGGGTCTTGCTCTGTCGCCTAGGCTGGGGTACAGTGGCGTGATCTCGGCTGACTGCAACCTCTGCCTCCTAGGTTCAAGTGATTCTCCTATCTCAGCCCCCTGAGTTGCTGGGACAACAGGCCACCACGCCTGGCTAATGTTTGTATTTTTAGTAGAGACAGGGTTTCACCATGCTAGCCAGGCTGGTCTTGAACTCCTCAAGTGATCTGCCTGCCTCGGCCTCCTAAAGTGCTGGGATTACAAGTGTGAGCCATTGCGCCCGGCCTTTTTTGATTTTTTAACCACTTTTTTGTTTAACCTTTCCTGCTCTGTTCACCACCCTCCACTCTGTGCCAACTCGAGACACAGATCTGAATGAAGCTGGCCCTTGTAGGGCTCCCAGTCTAGCAGACCACACAGATAAGCAAACAAACACTTATGAGGCAATGAAGGGAGCAGTGAATTCTGCATAAGGAAGGCAGGGGGTCTTCCCAGAAGAGGTGGCATCCACCCAGGATACAGTGACCAATTAGACTAGGAAAGGAATCCACTTCCTGTAGAGCAGTATTCCTCAAGGGGGGCAGTTTTGTCTCCGTGGGACATTTGGAAATATCTGGAGACATTTTTGGTTGTCACAGCTGTGGACAAGTGCTACTGGCATATCATTAGCCAGTGGTGCTGCTGACATCCTACAATGCATAGGGCAGCTTCCCACAACACAGAATTATCCAGCCCACAATGTATATAGCACCAAGGTAGAGAAACCCTGCTGTAAACCATCATGATATTCTTTTTTTTTTTTTTTGGGAGAGAGTCTCACTCTGTCGCCCAGGCTGGAGTTCAGTGGTGCAATCTTGGCTCACTGCAAGCTCTGCCTCCCGGGTTCAAGCAATTCTCCTGCCTCAGCCTCCTGAGTAGCTGGGATTACAGGCACACACCATCATGCCTGGCTAATATTTTGTATTTTTAGTAGAGATGGGTTTTTGCCAGGTTGGCCAAGCTGGTCTTGAACTCCTGGCCTCAAGAGATTCACCTGCCACTAACACAGTGAAATCCTGTCTCTACTAAAAATACAAAAAAATTAGTCGGGTATGGTGGCGGGCGCCTGTAGTCCCAGCTACTTGGGAGGCTGAGGCAGTAGAATGGTGTGAACCCGGGATGCAGAGCTTGCAGTGAGCCAAGGTTGTGCCATGGCCCTCCAACCTGGGCGACAGAGTAAGACTCTGTCTCAAAAAAAAAAAAAAAAAAAGAGAGAGATCCACCCGCCACCCGCCTCTGGCTCCCAAAGTGCTGGGATTACAGGCGTGAGCCACCATGCTGGGCCAGGATCATGATATTCTTCATCATAAAAATGATAATTACTACAGATAACTGAACACCTACTGCGTGTCAAGCACCACACTGGGCTTTCTGCATGCGTTACCACATTTAGTTCTTAACAACCAGTCTGTGGGAGAATTTTCATTGACTCTATTTTAAAGCTAAGGCAACTGAGGCTCACAGAGATTAAGGAACTTGCCCAACACTTCCCAGAATCAGAAGCCAAGTTTGGAATTTAGGTTCCTTAGAATCCGAATCTGATTTCCTTTTTTAAACCTCACCATGCTGTCTCAGATGTGTCCACTGGAGATGTGTCTGGGGCTTGCTTTGACCATTCACCGCACATGTGGCATGGAGTGTGAGTCAAACCAGCTTAAAGATTCGCAGACGAGGGGTACTGCTGCCTTTGAAGGTGCCCTCTTGGGTCTTTCTTCCGGCAGGGAAGGTTAATGTGGTTCAGCCCAGTAACATGGGCACTTCCATGAGTGGAGTGGAGTATAAAAAGAAGAAGAGCAGCTAGTCCTTTCCTTCACCTCCCTCATATCATGATGCAAGTTCTGCTAGTGCTGCTGCTGACTCTGTTACTATGATTATTACTATATCACATATTAATGAAAACGCCCTCAGCTATGCCTTTTATTCACTTGATATTATTTAAATCTCTTAGCAACCCAGTGAGGTAGTGATGATCGCTTCTATTTCACATATACAGAACAAAACTGAGGCCCAGAGAAGGGTCAAACACAAGAGGCAGGGCTAGTAATTGAATCTATATTATTCTTAGTGGTTCCCAGCTGGGGAGCAAACTTTCCCCCCCAAGGGTGGGATATGGTTTGGACTTCCAAATATCTGGAGACATGACCAGGCGCAGTGGCTCATGCCTGTAATCTGAGCACTTTGGAAGGCCTAGGCAAAGATAGCTTGAGGTCAGGAGATTGAGACTAGTCTGGCCAACATGATGAAACGTTTTCTCTACTAAAAAATAGAAAAATTAGCTGGGCGTAGTGGTGTGTGCCTATAATCCCAGCCACTCAGGAGGCTAAGGCAGGAGAATCGCTTGAACCCAGAAGGTGGAGACTGCAGGGAGCTGAAATCGCACCACTGTACTCCAGCCTGGGTGACAGAGGAAGACTCCATCTCAAACAAAGAGACAAACAAACAAATATTATCTGAAGACAATTTTAATTGTCACACAGGGGATGGAGTGTGTCATGTGCACTACTAGCATCCAGTGGATAGAGGCCAGGGATGCTGCTAAACACCCTAGAATGCACAGGACAGGCCTCCCACTGAGTTTCCTGGCCCCAAAAGTCAGTTGTGCTGATATTGAGAACTCTGGCTCTACCTCAAAAACCCCAGCCTTCTCAGCATGCAATGGGACTGATGGTTTCTGGATTGTGTTGAGTAAATGTTTATATAAAGTTTCCTAAGGACAGAAAACTCTTTGCATCATGCCAAGATGCACAGAGGAGCAGCATGAAAGTTAAAAATTTGTTTCTGATTCATTTTTGACACCGGGATGCCTTTTGTGGCAAAACTATAAGAAAAGGCAGGAACATGAACATTGCAAATTCATCTGTTTATGCTACGTGACAGTAATTTTTTTTTTAAGATGGAAATTGGGAAGGCTAGCAGTGAATCCTAGTGAAATATTCATGACCCCCATCTAATTTCTAATTCAATTAAAAGGTGCTAATGTAGTTAACTGTGACAACAATTATTTTTGTTAATGAATATATTTAAATGCTTATCAGCCAAGGTGATAAGGAGTGCCCGTAAGACCC
This sequence comes from Pongo pygmaeus, assembly GCF_028885625.2. Taxonomy (NCBI): domain Eukaryota; kingdom Metazoa; phylum Chordata; class Mammalia; order Primates; family Hominidae; genus Pongo; species Pongo pygmaeus. The sequence continues at coordinate 19,257,003 of NC_072391.2, forward strand.
AGCCACAAACTTGAATTTCAAATTGGTTTTGAAGTTTAAAGGTTGTTTTCATAAGGTTGGGAACCAAATTCCAAATTTGCAAAATGGATAATTTTAGGATTAGCTATTCAGTTTCAACAGCAGTCTTCCATTTTCCTGAGGATTCAAGACAGGATTCTTTTAAAGTGCAAGTTCTTCAGTTGCATTTGAAATAGGATTTGATTTATAAAAATTCAAATTATGGTGACTTTGCAAGAACCCAAGGACAAGAAACTGGGCAAATCCCAAGGTTTGTTGCTGAGCAGAGGACAGAGTTTCTCTGCCTGGGATGTTACAACATTGTTCCAGGAAGGGCAGGTTATGTTCAGGAAGCCCCTTCACAGAGGGAGTGAATAGCATCTCTTCCTAAAAATTCATTTCGGCCTGTGGGGTGGATGGGTGAACACAGACGATGTGTTGGAGCTGGTATACCAGCTGTCTAGACATAGTCTCTCATCCTTATACTGGCATTTAAGCCATGTACTTGATATTGCCTAGTTTCTAACACAGCCATCAAAATGTGAAATTACCTATTTTAAATTTTGCAGTGTTTGCCTGACTTTTAAAAGATGGATTTCTAGCTTTTGAAAGAAAAATGTCTCCTTTCATGTTCTGGATTCCTCCTTGTACTGTTCTAGTAGTAATTAATTATGACAATAATGGATGTGATGTCATCTTTGTGACCAACAAGTCTGGTTTTAATACTTAGTTCTGACACTTGCCAGCTGTATGGTTTGGGGCAAGTTATTTCACTTATCTGAGCCAGTTTTTTACATCTATGAAGGGAGGATTATATCTTGTGTGCTTTTCCAGGTTGTTGGATGGGTTAGAGAGATAATACATATTAAGTGACTTATAACATCTTGACAAATAAATGCTCACTTAAATGGTGGCGGTAGTAGTAGAAATAATAGTTGTTGTGGTGCTTGTCAATCCCACATATTTTAATCTTGAAACACCATATAGAATAGGTGACTGATATGGTTGGGCTCTGTGTCCCCACCCAAATCTCACCTTGAATTGTAATAATCCCCAAGTGTCAAGGGCAGGGCCAGGTGGAGATAAATGAATCATGGGTGCGGTTTCCCCATACCTTTCTCCTGATAGTGAGTGAGTTCTCACGAGAGCTGATGATTTTATAAGCATCTGGCATTTCCCCTGCTAGTACATTCTCTCTTTGCCTGCCACCATCCATGTAAGATACGGCTTGCTCCTCGTTGCCTTCCGCCATGATTGTGAGGTCTCCCCAGCCATGTGGAACTGTAAGTCCATTAAAACCTCTTTTTCTTCCCAGTCTCTGGTATGTGTGTATTAGCAGCATGAAAATGGACTAATACAGTGACATTATTTCTATTTTATTGGTAAGGGGACTGAGACTCAGGGAAGCTTAGCTAACTTGCCCAATGTTGTGCAGTTGGTAAGTAGTGGGATTAGGATTTGAACCCAATTAGTTTGATTCTTAAGAAAATGCTCTGTTCCCATGTCATGTTCCTTCCAATTACAATTCATATTCTATCTTCCCCAAAATAGTTTAAAATCTCTTTGCACAACTCACAATGCCTAGCACCTTCAATTCACTTGTAGGTCCTTAATAGACATCATTTAAGAATGACCACTTCCCATCATTGCTTTGAACAAAAATCACTTATTTCCTACATTTTCACAATGATGTGGTCTCTTCAAGATAATGCAGAAAATAAAACAAAAGGTTGTGAAGATGCATTCAGAAGTACTGCCTTTGATGGTGCTTGGAGAAAGGTCTGGGTACTAGTTTCTGCATTCAGACCCACTCTAAACATAGGGACCTCTTGAACAATGCCTGGGATAATTGTTTATAAATCCAACCCTTCTCCTAAGTCAGGACTGGAAATGCTAAGTTATCAGAAAGGTAGGGGTAAGAAAAAAAAAGAGGGCAAAGACATCAGTGTTTGATTGGTGATGTTGAAACTGGAAAATGAACTGGCAGAGGACTTCTGGCTTATACTCCTGGAAATCCCAGGAGTAGCCAACTCTAGAGCTTTTTCTGGAGATTTCAGGGAAGGGATGGGGAACAGGGAGATGAAGGCTAGAGGGTACAGAGCTTCTTACAGGTGGTAAAAATGTTCTAACATTGACTGTGGGGATGGTTGCACATGTCTGCAAAAATACTGAAAATATTGAATTGTATACTTTAAATGTGCAAGTTGTGTGGTATGTGAAGTATATCTCAATAAAGTTGTTTTTAAACATCTCAACAGGCCAGGTGTGGTGGCTCACGCCTGTAATCCCAGCACTTTGGGAGGCCGAGGCAAGTGGATCACTCGAGGTCAGGAGTTCAAGATCAGCCTGGCCAATGTGACGAAAGTCCGTCTCTACCAAAAATACAAAAAATTAGCTGGGGTTGTGGGATGTGCCTGTAATTCCAGCTACTCAGGAGGCTGAGACAGGAGAATCGGTTGAACCCAGGAGGCAGAGGTTGCAGTGAGCCAAAATCGCACCATTGCACTCCAGCCTGGGTGACAGAACGACACTCAAAAAAATAAATATAAATAAATAAACATCTCAACAACCCACATGAGCAATTCATTGTCCAGGTCATGCTCTCCCTCTCAGTGTCTACCCCTTGCTTTCTCAAAGCTTTTTGTGGTCTCCCTTCCTTATCCTTCCAATCTTAGGACAATTGATATTATCCATATGGTCCCAGAGTACACAAAATGATAAATATCTTGAAAGCTACAGTCTTTTCATTTTTAGAACATGCGATTTTTCTGCTCACCCTAGTTTGTTTTTTTATATTCCAGATATATATTTGGAGGAAATTGATATACCACTGCCACCACCCAACCACCATCTGTTCTCCTACTTTTAAGCCCACTCTGGGAATCTTTGGAAGTTGGGAGGGGAAAACCACTTCAACATTATGTTGAACTTCCTACTCCGTGTCCTCAAGGGAGACAAAGAATAACACATAGATTGAGGGAGCTCATTTTCTAACAAAATTCAGGTGTTATCACCTGTGATCTGCTGGAAAACCACTTACCCTCTCTGGTTATGTTTTCCCATCTATAGAAAAGGGATAATTACAGCCGGGCGTGGTGGCTCATGCCTGTAATCCCAGCACTTTGGGAGGCCAAGGCGGGCGGATCAAGAGGTCAGGAGATTGAGGCCATGCTGGGTAACATGGTGAAACCCCGTCTCTACTAAAAATACAAAACATTAGCCGGGCATGGTGGTGGGCGCCTGTAGTCCCAGCTACTCGGGAGGCTGAGGCAGGAGAATGGTGTGAACCCGGGAGGCGGAGCTTGCAGTGAGCCGAGATGGCACCACTGCACTCCAGCCTGGGAAACAGAGCGAGATTCCGTCTCAAAATAAATAAATAAATAAATAAATAAATAGGAAAAGGGATAATTATAGTACGTATTAGGTTTGTTGTGCAAACAAAACAAGATGATGTCTATAAGTCACTTATCCTGACATTAGTACGTAGGCACTTGGTGAACTGAAGTGATTTATTATAATTGCTATGGTCACATCTCAATTGATTAGCATGAGTATACCTTGGAAATTCAATCTTTTTTAATATCTTACGGTGTCTATCCTTGAGAATATCCTAGGAATACCCACCTTCCTGAAGGCTCCCCCTTTATTGAGGCGACTGCCACTTTAGCCTGGCCCAGAATTCAAATAAACAAAAGTTTGTATGTTACAAAGATGACTACGGGGGCCAGAAGGGAAATGTTCTGGAGGCTGAAACTGCACCAGGTCAGCCACATCTGTTTCGAATTTGCATAGGCACTGACTATTTGGTATCTAAAAGTTGTTGCTTCTGTAATCCTTTCATCGTTGCATTTTTTTTTTCCAGTCCTGCTCCTTCTGTAACTTTTTTTCTGTCTTTGCCTTTTGATAGTTATTTCTGGGAGAACCAAATCAGAGATCTCAAACCAGGGGTTGGGATCGGGGAAATCACAGATGTGTGTTGTCTGTAGCTGGAAGTGTCTCGATTTTTTAATTAGTCACCAGCCAAATAAGCATCAGACTTCACTTGTTATCTGGATTTGTGACTCCTCTGGAAACACAAGGCACACATTTCTGCATGCCAGCAACCAGCTAGAACTGAAAAGCAGTGACTCCCTTTGAAAGGGATGTGCTGTTCCAGTTCCCCAATCTCCATCCTTCTTCCTGATTTATTTGTGCTATCTGTCTGGTGTCTGGATGCATGTGAGTTCATAATCCCCAAAGTAAGTCTTTGTGATCCCCAGGAATGAATTGCTCATGTTAGAAGAGATATTGAGAGTTCTTATTGGTATCCCTAAAAAGATCACAGTCTATGAGGCCAAGTACAGGGATGAAGGTGTTTTATCAAGAAATACATAGAAACAGGAGCTCTGCCAGGACTGGAAAGCCTGTTTCCAGTCCCCATTGTAGAGTGGATGAGGGTCGATGATGAAACCTCTAGGACCGGGAAAGTGTACGCCTTCTCTCCAAGCTTAATATGTCATCGTTACATCAAACCCTCTGAGAGATGATGTCAGAGAATCTGCGCTGCTCCCCCTCTCTTCCTTTAAGATGTAAAAAAAAAAAAAAAAAAGGAATAACTCCTTGGCTGCAGCCACTGCTACAGGTTTCACAGCAGGTCTCTGAGGGCCTCTCTTCCTCTCCAGTCCAGAAGCACATCAGCTCACATTTTAAAATCTCTAATAGAAGCATAAATGAGGTTTATGAACCATTAACCTTAGGTCAGTTTTCCAAAGTCTCAAAAAGCATTTTAAAACAATTAATTACTTTGCTTCACTGGAAACAGATTGTAGATGAGTGCAATTAGGCAGATGCTCGAGATGAAAGATTTCACTAAGATGGACAATAAGCTCCCACCCTAGAACCTGCTGGGGAAGGGGGAAGCCTATTTCTCATATCCACTGCTCTCCCACCCATTCCGCAATGTCATAGTCATTCCTAAGCGGGAACTGTTTGCATTTTCCAAGCCCCTTTCTTCTTACACTTTTGAAGTATAACCTTGATTTTTTTTTTAACTGTGCTTGGGGAAAGGACCTTTTGGAGTAAATGAATTTGTAGGTTAAGAGGAAGATTCTTTTTTTTTATTATTTTACTTTAAGTTCTAGGATACATGTGCAAAATGTGAAGGTTTGTTTAGGTATACATGTGCCGTGGTGGTTTGCTGCACCTATCAATCCATCATCTAGGTTTTAAGCCCTGCAAGCATTAGGTATTTGTCCTAATGCTCTCCCTCCCCTTGCTCATCACCCCCCCCAACAGGCCCTGGTGTGTCATGTTCCCCTCCCTGTGTCCATGTGTTCTCACTATTCACCTCCCGCTTATGAGTGAGAACATTCGACGTTTGGTTTTCTGTTCCTGTGTTAGTTTGTTGAGAATGATGGTTTCCAGCTTCATCCATGTCCATGCAAAGGACATGAACTCATTCTTTTTTACGGCTGCATAGTATTCCGTGGTGTATATGTGCCACATTTTCTTTATTCAGTCTATCATTGATGGGCATTTGGGTGTTGGTTCCAAGTCTTTGCTACTGTAAATAGTGCTGCAATAAACATACATGTGCATGTATCTTTATAGTAGAATGATTTATAATCCTTTGGGTATATACCCAGTAATGAGATTGCTGGGCTGGGTCAAATGGTATTTCTGGTTCTAGATCCTTGAGGAATCGCCACACTGTCTTCCACAATGGTTGAACTAATTTACACTCCCACCAACAGTGGAAGATTCTTTTAATTTCATTCAGTTCAGTTGAAAATGCCTTTTAAAAATAGGAGTCCCCCATTCTTTTGTATTAGGAGGAGCTTAGAAAAGATCTGCATGAAAAAACAACTACTGTGCTGAACCTAGGCTATGCCTGGGCTGAGACATAGACTTTTTTTTTTTTTTGAGACAGAGTCTTGCTCTGTTGCCCAGGCTGGAGTACAGTGATGCAATCTCAGCTCACTAAAACCTCCACCTCCCAGGTTCAAGTGATTCTCCTGCCTCAGTCTCCTGAGTAGCTGGGATTACAGGCGCATGCCACCACACCTGGCTAATTTTTGTATTTTTAGTAGAGATGGGGTTTTACCATGTTGATCAGGCTGGTCTTGAACTCCGGACTTCGTAATCTACCCGCCTCGGCCTCCCAAAGTGCTGGGATTACAGGCGTGAGCCACTGCGCCCGGACAACATTGACCTCTTATAATGACTCAGGGTTCTTGGAGCAGGGGACAATGGTCAGAGGCCAGTGTAGGAGACAAGTGACTGCCCTCTTTGTCTAAGCTTTGCTGTTACCATGCTGTGAAGGTTTGTGTGAGTCACTTTTCTCATATGAGTCTCACTTCATTCATCTATAAAACGAATGGATTGGACTGGATCTCAGATTTTCTTTCCAGCCCTGACATTCTATGATTATTTATAAAACTAATTCTGTAGACACAAAAGCTTAAGAAATAGGGCTACTCCTTTCAGTTCAAGATGGCTGACTGAGCACATCTTGACAGAGGAAATATAAGAGCAAGAATAACTCAATGGCAATGCTGGAAAATGGAAAATGTCACTATCAGCAAGCCAGAAGTTTTGAGAAATGTGTGAAACAGACAAAATATATGGCATCAGATGAATGGTGATTCCTTAACAGCCTTCAGGAGACCATAACCCCAAATAGATGAAAGAGGAGACAGTTGTAAAACTGAGTTCTTCCAACAGAACTCTGGAGAAAAATCAAGATTGGAGACAGCAGGCTGGGAGAAGCAATGGTCTGTGGGATGGTCTAAGGGTCACAAATTAGAGAACAACAGAACAATTACACAAATTCCCCATTTGAAAGAGAGGCTGGCTGCAGTACCTTGCTCCCAGGTTTTCTGTGAAGTCAGTTTTCTGTATAAAGTTAGGACTGGAGTTTAGGTAGCTGGAGAGGACATGGGTCCCTGCCCCAAGTAACTTGTGCTGAACCCAACTAAGACAGAGCATTCACAATGAGAAGTCAAGTTTCCCTCCCATCATGCAGGGAAGTCCACATGGATGTAGCTCTTCTCCACTTAAGGCAGCTCTAAGAGTTAAAGAGGAAAGAAACATGAAAAGTGGCTTAACAGTTAAAGACAGATTTATTTTGGAGAATAAACCTGAGAGGGGCTTTTGGCCAATTTTGGTTAGGAGCATGGGGAACGTAAAATGGTGGTGTTTGTCCAAGATGGCGATGCTCCTGCTCTGTCAGCAGCCATTTTCACTACCTGGAGGACAGTGACTGCCTTGTGTTTGAAGAAAAACGATTTTAGCTGCTAATAGTAATCAGTCTAGACCAGCACTATACAACAGGTCAGTCTGTGATGATGAAAATGCTATACAATTCTGAACTGCTCAACGCTGCAGTCTCCACCCACATGTGGCTATTGAGCATTTGAAATGTGGCCAGGGCAGTGAAGGAACTGAATTTCAATTTCATTTAACTTTAACTAATTTAAACTGAAATTGAAATAGCCACACACGGCTAGTGACTACCACATGTAGCTAATTAAATAGCTGCCATACTGGACAGAAAAACCTGGAGTAATTCATAAGAATAACTTCATAACACAAAAAAGAAAACCTTGGAAATTAGACTATAATTGATAACATTCAAAATTAAAATGGAAAGGCTGATGGCAGAAGTAAAAATTAAGTAAAAGCATTGAGGTTGGGCACGGTGGTGCCTACCTGTAATCCCAGCCCTTTGGGAGGCTGAGGCAGGGGGATCACTTGAGCCCAGGAGTTGGACACCAGCCTGAGCAACAGAGTGAGACCCCCATCTCTACAAAAAAAATTGTAAAAACTAGCTGGGTGTGGTGGCATGCATCAGTAGTCCAAGCTACGCAAGAGGCTGAGAGGGAGGATTGCTTAAGCCCAGGAGGTAAAGAAAGACCTATGCCAAAAAAAAGAAAAAATATGAATTGACTTAGTGACTTTGTGATATGGAATATCTAGCTAAAGCATTCTCTCCAATAACATAAAAATCACAATGGAAAAGTTGAGAGATGAGAGATAGGTCCAGGAAACCCAAGGTTCATTAGAGTGCTTCTAGACAGACATAATGGAACTAAGAAAAGCCAAAGAAATAACAGGGGGAGCATACAAATAGTTGCTCACAATGCAGGTGTAAAATCCCAATGCAGTTATTAAATAAGTTAATAAAATAGAAAGGGGATGACATAAAATCAAATAGATAAAGTCCATGCATACCTACAACAAAATATTAATCATACACCAAAATTCTGCAAAATGAAACCTGGGAGATGAATCTCCGAGGAGGGAAGAAATGAAAGACTGCCTTTTTAGTATGTGGGTGAGAGCAGGCTTTAGAATATTGATTAATTTTTGAAATTGCTAAGAAAACAGGATTGGAAACATATTTATGCTTGTAAAAATATATGTATAAGTTAAAATACAAAAAAGAGGAAACATTTCTATTTCACTGAAGAAATGAAAGGAAGAAAGAACATTTGACCAATTAGCTAGAATCTAGAAAGCGGAACCCTCAAGAGATGTAGAAGAGCAGACAACATAAATTAAGATGACAGAAGGAAAACTAACACACAGTGATTACAGTAAATATAAATAACTTAATTTCTTCTATTAAAAGACAAACACTATTAGGATTTTTAAAAGGGAAATTTAACTATATGTTGCTTAGGAGACCATAGGGAAACGTCAGAAAGAAACCTTGAAAGAAAGATATAAATGTTGAATTAGATTGGCAACTACCTTTTCTAAGGAAGAATCTTCTTTGCTTTAAGATAAAATGTCCCACTACTTTTTATTCTTGCTCTATTAAAATACTCTTGTTTTATGAAATGTTAACCTTAGGTCAGTTGCTAAATTATTTTGAAATTTTCACTCTTGTAAAAAATTATCAAAGTCTAGCCTCAGGGACATTTGGGCTAGAATAAGACATCAAGCTCATGTCAGGAATTCCAAAAATAATAAAGCCAAGTAGTCCAGGGTCATAATTACATTTAGCCATTTTTTCATATTATTCTATATCTTTTTATTACAGAAGTCAACCTTGGCAGTTGGAAGAAATTCAAATGATTGAAAGTTATAAAGAACACATAACTCCTCTCTCTCTCTCTCACACACACACACACACAGACACACACACACACACACATTGCTACCAATTAATTCTTCAAATATTGAAATGTGTGGAGAATCAGCTCTTCCTACCAAACACTTCAAATATCCTTTTCCCTTTCTGCAAAGACTTCTTGATACATTTGCTCCAATCCATCTATTTTTCCTAAGGGCCTAGATTCAGGATGTTCTGCCTGTCTCCTCTGACAAAAATCCATATTTGAAACAATAATTCAGTGCAATACCCTAGAATGCCAAAGCTCAAATATCTGCCTCATCTAATGACTTCATTTCATAGATGAGAAAACCTAAATTTAGAGGAATAAAGAGGCTTGCTCCACGTCACACTGTTAGTTTGTGGCAGGGCTCGGACTTGAACCTAAGTGTGGAGCTCTGTATTTTGTTTGTTTCAGGCGATAGAGAACCAACCCTGAATGGGTCTTAATTCCTATAGATGAAAGTTTGAGGACCAGAACTAGGTTCAGGTGAGGCCGGACCAAGGTGTTCAAACTATGTAATTAGAACGAAGTCTCTCTTCATCTGCCAGAATACTTTCCTCTGTGTTGGCTTCATTCTCAGACTCCGTGGGATGGCAAGTTTAATTCTAGATTCAAGTACAGCTGTGGAGAACCTGAATCTCCGATCCTTTAACTATGAAGTGTGTTTATATCTCATTGGTTCAACTTGAATCATGTGACCATCCCTGAACCAATCACTATAACCACAGTAGTGCATGCTAGGATGGGTCTGGTTGGAGCCGCATGCCTATCCTTAGAACAGGAAATGAATTCAACTCCACCCGAAGGATATGAACGAAGAGTCAGAGAGAAGTGATTACATGAAGGAAAACATGGACACCCTAAACAGGAAAAGGATGAATGTCAGCTAAGCGGCCCAGTCAACTCTCCTTCCTCCTGGTCTGGTAAGTTAACAATGCACAATCATTAACATGTGTTAATTCATCCTTTATTAAAGAAAACAACTGTTACTGAATCTAGTCACCCTATTTCAGGGGCAGGAACAACCAGGCAATAGAACTCGGAGTTTGTTGTTGTTGTTGTTTTTGAGCTCTGCCTGAAGGGCAGTAGTGAAGGATCACAACACTAAAGCTATCGTTCATTATTCTGTCATCCTCTAAATCATCCAAATCAGGAAAGGCAGCAGCTGTCTGGAATGACAATCCTTTGATAAATTGAAGCCTCCCAGGTTGCTGAGCACTCACCTTGTTTCAATCATCGACTGTGTAAAATCAATGGAGAATATGGAACCTGAGATAGTAATATTCTCAATTCTATAAACATTCAAAATTGGCTACCAGCGTATTAAATTCAGGCAGCTGCTGATGCCTCTAGCTGCTGCTGATGACAAGATAGTCTTTAACTTGTGCTGGTCCATTAGAGGGCAATAAATCAGAAGGGTAGAGAGAGGTAACCCAAACCTCTCTTGAACTTTGGAATGTAGTGGGAAATACCATCAAGATAATATTCTCAGCTCTATATACTTTCAAAATTGGCTTGCCAGAGTATCAATCAAATTCAGACAGCTGCCAGTCCTGCAGATGTTGCTTATGGAATCATGCTTAAGTCTTGGTGGTAGACTTTAGGAAGATACGTAAGAATGGTGATGCAAGATATCCCAGTGTCTGTTGGACCTAGGATTGTGGTGGAAGACCTCTATAGTTTGTGACTTCTTAACACTGATGACATGGTTCTTCTGGGGAAAAGAAATACCTTCCTTTTCAAATTTCTTATTTATTTTTTTCCTAATTACAGTCATGTGTCTTTCTTTCGATTTTGTAGCTTGCATTTTCTAAAGTTTTATGTTAATTGATAAATATATAAAGGGGTACAATGTGATGTGTCAATACATGTATGCATTGTGGAATGATCAAAAAATACAATCATGTACTTTGAATGAACTTGAAAATTATAGCATCTTGCCTACAGAACATATAGCCCAGGACCGGACAATCATAAATTTCTGTTCCTCCCTCTCACAGTGATTGGAGCCAAGGTAGGCCAATCAGAAACTTATCCTGGAATTTTTATATGGAGAGCTGATAGAAAAAAAAAAACAAAAACACTCTTTTCTTTTTCTTTTTTTCTTTTTTTTTTTTTTTTTTTGAGACTGAGTCTCACTCTATTGCCCAGGCTGGAGTGTAGTGGTACAATCTCAGCTCACTGCAATCTCCACCTCCTGGGTTCAAGTGATTCTCCTGCCTTAGCCTCCTGAGTAGCTGGAATTACAGGCACCTGCCACCACACCCAGCTAGTTTTTGTATTTTTAGTAGAGACGGGGTTTCACCATGTTGGCCACGCTGGTGTTGAACTCTTGACCTCAGATGATCTGTCCGCCTCGGCCTCCCAAAGTGCTGGGATTAGAGATGTGAGCCACTGTGCCCGGCCTATCTTTTTTCTTTAAATGAGAGGTTGTAAATTTTGGATCCCATGGATATTTATTTGTTGGTGATTGTGGGGTGGGGAAGGAATGGAAGAATAAGAGCAAGAGAGAAATAAAAAGCACAGTGCCAAGCACATAGGTGATACTCAGTACTATTGCATGGATATTTTGTAAATGAATAACACATGCTCATTACAGGAAATAATCTGGAAATTACAGGTGGGAAAATGTCATCCATAGTCCCACCATCCAGGCAGCTGCTCTATGGCAATCAAATCTTCTCCCATTATTAAGTGAACTTCAACATCAGACAATAAATATTGTACCTAAATAACAGGGCTCTTCTGACAAAGGGAACAAGTCATAGTGAAGGAAATTGCCAATGTGAATTGCCTGAATGGTATTTTACGTAGAGTCCCCAACTATCTCCCAGTTAATCAGGCTTAGTTTTCTGAAGTGACAACCCCTCTAATCCCAACCCCAGCTCCCACCCCTACCCTTACTTCTGCCACCCAGGTGAAAATTTGAGTGTTCTCATTGTTAATGATTGTTGCCTGAAACGTATTGAGACTTTGGAATCTGTGAATTCAAAGCTTTAGTCAGTTAAGGAAAGTCGTCTTCTGTTGTATCTCTGATTACTGTTTCTGTAGCATTTCTGGCTCTGACATGTTAACATATAGGCATATAAAAAAGAAACTCTCTGCATGCACTGCTACAATGGCTAATAATCATTGAAATATGTTTCTCTGGAATAGTTCACATAAGATTTTCTATTCACCATCTACTCTCATCCTTCTCATCTTTTTTGTCTTTTTTTTTTTTTTTTTTGATGCATGGTCTCATTCTCGTCACACAGCCTACAGTGCAATGGCTTGATCACACCTCACTGCAGCCTCGACTTCCCAGGCTCAGGTGATTCTCCCACCTCAGCCTCCCTAGGATCTGAGACTACAGGCATGCATCACCACGCCTGGCTAATTTTTTGTATTTTTAGTAGAGACATGGCTTCTCCATGTTGCCCAGGCTGGTCTTGAACTTCTGGGCCTAAGCGATCTGTGCACCTCAGCCCCCCAAAGTGCTGGATTATAGGCATGAGCCACTGTTTGGGCCTTTTATGTCATTTTGTCAGTTTCTTACAGTTTGTCTCCAACATTTCTGATATCATTTTTCCACATTGTCAGTCCTGGTTGTTGCAACATTAAATGTGTTTTTTAATTTTACTATTGCACTTTTAAATTTCCCTGTTTTCTAACTACATAAACTCCATTTTTATCACATTCTGTGTTTCAGCTTAACCTAGTCTCTCTCGATGTTTTGCTCCTGTTTCATAATGACTGTTTGTCAAATAGTTTTATATATTTGCTTTTCTTTCTATAATAAACCACATTGAGAAAACTCCACTATTTTCTTCCAAGTGTTCATGGTGGCATTTTCTTTTCTGTGTCCTGCAGTGGTTTTTTATGGGCTCATTGTGAATGGCTTTTCTTTTCTTGCACTCGAACATGGAGGCAGTGATCCATATTTAGTGCTCACAAACAGAAAGAATGTGTGGATTTTTTATAGATTATTTCTCTCTACTTGGGTGCTGTTGAATCAATTTTCCAGAAAAATATTTTTTATCTAGCTTGGCTATACTGAAGGTTCTAGCATCGTTTACTCCACTAGTTCTTAAACATTATTGTTACTAGAATCACCTGATGTGGGAGATTGGCCACAGTGGTAGGAAAAACTATAGGGAAAGGATGCAAACCTTCTGAAAGGTCAGAAGTTTCTGTAAATCCCCAGGGGAGAATAGCTAGAGGCAGCTGTTCTATAATCCTGAGACAGAGGGCGTGGAGTAGGTACAACGGAGTGTGGGGGAATTTATCTTAAACAAGCTTGTTTACTTATGTTGACCAGGAACTGACTTTTGATTATTTGCGTGATGTTCCCTGAAAGGGGAACAATAAATGTTAATTACCTGCAGGTTGTGTGGGCTCCAGGTTTTCGGCACTGAATAAAATACCTGCACTGAATAAAAGCAAGCAGCTCCAGCTTCTCAGGGCTGCTCTCTGGCCACTAGAGCCAGGCAGGCACCTAGCTGCTCTTACACTGCATACCTGTGTCTGAGTACTCATTTCATCCATAGGCTGGGTTATGCAGGACAGACCCGGCAACCTGGGTGGTGTTTTAAACTATAATGCTAGTCTTTATCTCCACAGTTTCTGATTGACCAGGTCTGGGGTGAGGCCTGAGGATTTACATTGCTAACAAGTTCCCAGGTGATGCTAATGCTGCTATTGCAGGGACCATACTTTGAGAGCCACTGTTCTGTTTACATTTCTGACCTTCTGAAAGGTTGAAACAATAAGCATAAGAAGAAAATAGAGTTTGCAGCATGTACTGCTGCAATGGCTCTATCTGGCTGAGAGAGTGTGGGGTGTGTGTGTGTGTGTGTGTGTATGTGTGTAGACACATCTCTTAGGATTAAGAATGCTGCTCCTCCTACCTTCTGGCCAGTACTTTTCTCCAAGTTAGATTATTTGATTGGATGTAAAAGAATGTTATTGATGATAGCAAAGACTTGGAACCAACCCAATGATAGACTGGATAAAGAAAATGTGGCACATATACACCATGGAATACTATGCAGCCATAAAAAAGAATGAGTTCATGTCCTTTACAGGAACATGGATGAAGCTGGAAACCATCATTCTCAGCAAACTAACACAGGAACACGAAACCAAATACCACATGTCCTCACTCATAAGTAGGAGTTGAACAATAAGAACACATGGACACAGGGAGGGGAACATCACACACCGCGGCCTGTGGGGGTGGGTGGGGGGGTGGGGGGTATAGGGGAGGGAGAGCATTAGGACGAATAACTAATGCATGTGGGGCTTAAAACCTTGATGACAGGTTGATGGGTGCATCAAACCACCATGGCACATGTATACCAATGTAACAAACCTGCATGTTCTGCACATGTATGCCAGAACTTAAAAAGAATGCTATTGATGGATGTGGCCTAGACCACACTAAACCAAGTGTCCATTCTGAAGAGTGACAGTTTCTTTCTGCTTGGCAAGTACCTTACATGTCTGAGACAGTGGTAAGGTTGTGGAAGAGATGTGTGCAGGAGATACAAGGGGCTGTAGGGAGAGTGAGTGTCCTACAGTATGTCTAGTGAGACATTTACATGCCCATTTTCAGTTTTTATCCATCAGTCTTGTTAGTGGAAGCTTCTCCCTGATTTTGACAGTAGGTTCATACTGAGTCCCTGTGGAGTGGAATAGCCAAACCAGATTTTTCCCTTCTTTAGCTAAAGAAGCTGCCAGCTGGTCTTCATTCTGGTGGGGAAAGAAGGTCAGTTGAGAGCAGCTGTCTATGCTCTTTAATATGCAGATATAAGCTGAGCAGATCTAGATTTGGAAACTATTATAATGAGGTCTTCAGTTTGACATAGAGACCCTACCTACACACTTCTTTTTGTCTGCAAAGGGGAGAAGGGCACTTTGCATATAGAGGCCAGGGGTTTTCTAAGAAGAAGACGCTAACATTCCCACAATACTTGGTCCTGATTATTTTACTTAAGATGTTCTACCAAGAGGGCTGGAGAGGACCTAACTAAGAGTCAATGGAAGAGCAGAGTAATGGGATAATCATAATGAAAGTAATTATAAGCATAGAGAGAAACTAGACCAATGGTCTCTTTTTGGCACTGATCCATAAAAACATAGCGAATGGTGGTTCTGGGCATCTAAGATACATAGACCTTAGGAAGACTTCTCATCTTGTATGTCTGCAGTTAGCTTATGGCAGGAAGCAGCTGTGTGTTAGCTAAGTGCTAAGGTCCAAAGCATCTAGGTTTCAACCTATGAGAAGGCTTCAAAGATGTGGATAGGGCTATCCCCCCGTGGCCTGTTTTTCACCAATGCTACAGTTAGTAGACTCTAAACCAAGCCATTCTGGGGGTGCCCGAGGATCTCTACATTTCTAATTTCTTGGTCTACTAGTAATTTCTAATTTCTAATTACTAGTAATTTCTAATTACAAGTAGACCAAGAGGTGGCCTAAGTGAAACTAGTCCCAACCCAAGGAAGCTTAAACTTGCATGAAATGGGACTGTGCCCAATCATGACTACTCCAATTTTTCTCATTTTCTAGAATACAAGGTAAGGGAAGTTGTATGTGTGTGCATAAGTTTGTGTTTTTCTTATTACAGAATATGCCAAGTGTTCAAGTTGTAGTCTATTATTAAAACTTAACAGTTTTTAGTAAACTTTTGTAATCTATAGGGCATGTTCCATGGGGGTTATTGGCTTTCGACTTGAAACCCAATACAGTGTCTGCAAACATGTAAACAAACTTGCCTGTGGGATAACTTTTTGCACTATGGTTAGACTATATTGGGTGGTCTGTGTAAATGGTTAAGTGAGGAAATCAAAAGACTTTTAACCTGAAGGACTGGCCTTATTTGGATTCGGAATCTTCCTAATCAGCACACTGTCAAATAATTGTTTTTTCTAAGAAAAGATTTTTGCCTAGTACCTATGACTTCCAGAGGACCAATGGCTTCTCCTAAGCTAGTATACTTTGGACATCACCTACAAGACCAGCCTCTACTAAGCAACTAACTTCCCTTGCAATGGTCTATACACTGAAATCGCTCTAAATTGAAATGGGCTCCTTCATACCAAGAAGGTGGTAATCACATTTTTAGATGCATCGAGAGGAAAGGATTGAGACTTTTGAGAGATACAGATTTGATTTTTGGACTGTCCCACTAATAGCAGCATGTGAGACCTTGAAACCAGCAATGATGTTGGAGTCATCTCCTCCTACCAGATTGAGGGAGCTGACCATGCTTATAACTTCCCAAATCCAAGCTCAGTGATGTCATGGTAGTAGCTTGAAATCAGGCTTTATATGGGTGCTGTCTCCGTAGAAATTGGCAAATGCTACAGAATCTTGGCTTTTTGTTTCAGAGATCCATCTGTTAAAACATTTATTAGGACACCACTGCCTTGAATATTGTGATATGGGGCCAGACAGGAATTAAGGACTCTGCAGTTAAATTTATGTTTTATTCCTCTCTCCTCTCCTTATCTTTTTCTTCCTTCCTACCTTCTCCCTCCTTTCCTCTTCTTTCCTTCTTGTGGTAATTTTAATGAGACGCATTACAGGCCTGCAGAAATTAAATTAAAATCCGAAGTCTTTCCTTCTTTAAAGTTTTCCCCCTTGCCATCTTCAGAGACTAAACCTTCAGAATGATCTTTATTCTATTGTTACCAATGAAGTCAGCTGTAGGGCTAACTGTAAATCTTTTGAAGGTAATTTTTTTCTGAGTTCTTTTATGTTCTTCTCTTTGTAACTAGTATTCTGCCATTTCAGTCTGACATGTCTAGATGAGGGGTTTTGTTGTTTGTTTTGCTTTTTTTCCTGCTGAGTATTTATTGGGCTCCTTGATTCTGTGTTTACTCTCCTGTAATCATTCTGAAAAATTCTCATAATATCGTCATAGGTTTGCTTTTCTTCATTCTTTCTGCCTTTGCCTGCTTGAATTCTGATTACAAATACGTTAGAATTCCCTGGTCTGTTTGGGTCGTCTCTCAACTGCTGCTTCATAATTTCTTTTGACTTGTCTTCCAGTTCCCCGATTCTTCTACATTTGTATCTAATCTGAAGTTAAACCTGCTCATTGACTTTTTTAAACCAATTATATATGTTTTATCTTTAGATTTTTGATTTCTTGTCACCTATTTAATAGTCTTCTGTTTAATGAAGGCTGTCTCAAGCCTGTATTTTATTTCATTAAACGTCATAATTATAGTCCTGAGGCAACACACAGATACAGAAGAACACACAAGTCAATTGTATGGGTTAGTGAATTTTTATAAAGTGAACATTACAGCTGGGCATAGTGGTTCTTTCCTGTAATTCCAGCACTTTGCGGGGCCAAGGTGGGTGGATCACAAGGTCAAGAGATGGAGGCCATCCTGGCCAACATGGTGAAAACCCATCTCTACTAAAAATACAAAAATTAGCTGGGCATGGTGGTACGCACCTGTTAACCCAGCTACTCTGGAGGCTGAGAGAGGATAATTGCTTGAACCCAGGAGGCGGAGGTTGCAGTGAGCTGAGATCACACCACTGTACTCCAGTCTGGGCAACAGAGCAAGACTCCATCTTAAAAACAATAACAACAACAAATAAATAAAAATGTAGTTTCAAATTGGGTTTTTTTTTTTAATTTAAGGAATATTTTCTTGAAATAGCATTTTTAGGATTTCTTCTGTTCCCTTGCTTTGGTTTTCATCTGCACAAATTCCTGCTATCCCTGTGTTCAGTCTCTGTTGCCTGTTTTCTGTATTTCTTACTCTCTTAGCCTTTTTTCTCTGTTTCTTTTTAACTTTTACTTTTAAAATTGTAACATATTTATTTACTGGTGGTTTGCAAAATGTTGATTGTCTTATTTTCTTTCAATGGCTGCGGTAACAAATTGCCACAAACCTAGCTATTTAAAATGACACAAATTTATTCTTAGAGTTCTATAGGCCCAAGGTCCCAAGCTGGTTCACTGGGCTGAAACTAAGGAGTTAGCTCCCTTAAGAGTCTCCAGGGAAGAATTTGTTTTCTTACCTTTTCCAGAGTTGGGAATTGGATTCCTTGGCTCATAGCCCCTTCACCCATCTTCAAAGACAGCAATTTAGCATTTTCAGATTTCTCTGTGCTTTCACTACTGTTTTGTCTTTCGTCTCTCTGATTCCCTCCTATAAGGAACCCCGAGATTACATCTAGCCCATCAAGATCACCTCCCTATCTCAGGATTCTTAGTCACACATGCAAAATCCCTTTTGCTGCCATATAAAATAGCATTCATAGGTCTAGGGATTAAGATTTGGACAATTCAGGGGGCTCTTATTCAGCCTAACACGATGATGTTCTGATGCTATGATTTGTGTTTCACTTACCAGTCAAGCACTTTGACAGAGGCAGTTTATTTCATTTACTATGTGATTGCCCAGTATATTCACATGAAAAATGCAGAATATGTGCTTATTTTTCTTTATTTACCAGTTTTCAATATAATGAATTGGTTTCTTGTCATCCCCAAAAGGTATCAGTTTTTTTGTTGTTGTTTGTTTGCTCTTTTTACAAATTGCATTATGAACTCATAGGCTTCAACATACTGAAATTTTAATCCACTACCCTTATTATCTTTGTTGAAGTTCAGCTTCTCCCATCTTTGCCAACGCAAGCCTGTTTGAGTTCACTACTGGGCCTTTTCTATGTGACCCTTGTGGTCTTTGACAGCTCTAATCCTATCTGGAATTATACTATATTCCAGGCTAGTCCTGTATATTTCTGATCCCACACCTGGAATCAGCTATTTCTCCAAGAAGCCCTTGTGTCTTTTAGTTGAATGGTATTTCAAGACCATAACTTGGGCTCTTAGGGATATTCATTGCTGTTGAGTTGGTTGTTGTCTCTAGAAGTTTTTAAGAAACAAATTATAACGTAATATAGAAAATATCTCATGGATTCATATTGATATTACTAAGTCAAGATTTCTGAGGTTTTATTTTAAACCTCATTTCTATTATATCAATAAGTACTCTTCCATTCCAAGAAACTTAGTTTTCAAGGTCCTAGAGGATGATAAAATTATAATTCCTCATTTTATCCAATTTTAAGTATACAACAGTCCCTGAATAGTAATAATATAATAATAATAATATTATCTCCATTATGATTACTTAAAACATTTAAAATTTTTTGGTGTATGTTCTTCTTATCCCCTTCTTTTTTTCAAGTTCATTGTGCTGAAATTTAGGGTAAGAGCAAAGTTGTCCATTTTAGGTACAGAGATCTATGAATTTTGACCAACCTATATAGTCTCACCATTCTTCTTTTTTTTTTTTTTTTCTGAGACAGAGTCTCACTCTGTCGCCAGGCTGGAGTGCAGTGGCGCAATCTCCGATCACTGTAAGCTCTGCCTCCTGGCTTCGCGCCATTCTCCTGCCTCAGCCTCCTGAGTAGCTGGGACTACAGGCACCTGCCACCACGCCCGGCTAATTTTTTTTTAATTTATGTTTTATTTTTAGTAGAGATGGGGTTTCACTGTGTTAGCCAGGATGGTCTCGATCTCCTGACCTCATGATCCGCCCGCCTCGGCCTCCCAAAGTGCTGGGATTGCAGGCGTGAGCCACTGTGCCCAGTCTAGTCTCATCATTCTTAATAGCTATACTATATACACATTGCCAGAGCATATAGCCTTTCATAATATTTCCTTCCCCTCTTTGTTTTCATTTTGTCTTAATTCTACTTACCTTAATTGATTTTTATTTGATGCTCATTAGCAATCGTTATGTTATTTACCCTTAAGTTATTTTGATTGTCTGAAACTCATTCTACAGTAGATTACTCAGGAAGGGCTTAGAAAAACAGTATTTCTTGAGTTCTTGAGCTGTGATAACTTTTTCTATGCCTTTTGTACTTGAAAATCAATTTTTGCTGGATATAAAATACTTGATGCTCTCTTCCTTTGAGTATCTTATATATATTACTCAATTTTCTTCTGGCATAAAGTATGGCTTTCAATGCCTGATGCTCATCTAATTTTCTTTCCCTTAAAAGTTACATGTTCTTTTCTGCAAGATGCTGAAAGAATGTTTTAAGTCCCATATTATATTAGGATATGTTTAAATATTAATTATTCCAGGTCAGTATTCTCATGTTTGCATTGTGTACTTTAAAAATATAGCTTCAAATAATTTCTTTTTAATTTTAGGAATGTTTTCTTGAAATATCATTTTTAGGATTTCTTCTGTCCCTTTGCTTTGGTTTTCATCTACACAAATTCCTGCTATCCATCTGTTCAATCTCCATTGCCTATTTTCAATGCTTGTTACTCTCTCTTTTTTCCCTCTACATTTCTTTTTAAAATTTATGTTATTTTTAAAAAGTATGTTAAAACATACACAACATAAAATTTACCCTCACCATTTTTAAGTGTACAATTCAGTAGTATTAAATACATAATGTGCATCCATCACCACGATCCATCTCCAGGACTTCTTTGATCCTGCAAAAGTGAAACTCTGTACCCATTAAGCAATACTTCATTTCCTACTCCTCTCAGGCCCTGGCAACCTCTATTCTACCTTCTGCCTCTCTGAATTTGACTACTCTAAGTACCTCACGTGAGTCAAGTAATACAATATTTGTTCTTTTGTGATTGGCTTATTTCACTTAACATGATGTCCTCAAGTCTCATCCATGCTGTAGCATGTGTCAGAATTTCATTTTTTTATGGCTGAAGAATATGTCATTGTATGTATACTGTGCTTTTTAAATTATTTATTTATTCATTTATTTATTTTTGAGACAGAGTTTCACTCTTGTCGCCCAGGCTGGAGTGCAATGGCGCCATTTTGGCTCACTGCAGCCTCTGCCTCCCAGGTTCAAGCGATTCTCCTGCCTCAGCCTTCCGAGTAGCTGGGATTACAGGCATGCACCACCATGCCCGGCTAATTTTTTGTACTTAGTAGAGACAGGGTTTTGCCATGTTGGTCAGGCTGGTCTCGAGCACCTGGCCTCAGGTGATCCACCTGCTTTGGCTTCCCAAAGTGTTGGAATTACAGGCGTGACATGACGGACATGTGGGTTGCTTCTACCTTTTGGCTCTTGCAAATGATGCTGCTATCAACACGGGTGTACAAATAGCTGTGTTCTTCATTTCTTTTTGTCTTCTTAATATTTCCTCCTCTCCACTCTCTCTTTCTTTAAGGCATTGTTTCTTTGGTTCTTTCTAGTTGGCTATCTTGGAGTTCACTTTTTTCCAAGTCCATCATGTTTTGCTTTTATAACTTCCTTGTTTCCCATGTTCTACAGATATCAACACTGTGTGAGTCTTGTACCTGTTAGTGGTCTGTCCCCACCCTCTTGTAATTTGGGGTTCTTGGTTGTTTAGATGTTGGCCACATGTTTATAGTTTTTCTATATAACTGCTCTGCTTTCGCGTAGGGGTTGAAAGAGATTGAAACAGGAAGTTGCCATTGCTCCCATCTTCCAAGAATCTCCTGTGGTTGTTTCTCTATGTCTCTTATGCTCTGCTCATTGTGCCCTTTGTCCTTGTGTGCTTAAATGTTTATTACTATGTGCTGCTTATTTTCCTTGGATTTTTATATGTGGTCATCCCTTGAGGACTGGGGGGAATTCACCTTCTTCTGAGAGCATTTTCCTTTGCCTCTACTGGACATCTGGGGCAGAGTCTGCAAATGTACTAAACTCCTTCACAACTTAGAGTTTGTTGGACCCTGTGGGTGGCTCGTTTTGGGCTGTAACCCCTGTGGTTATGACTTTTTAGAGAAGGTGTTTTCCTCCTTGCTCTGCTCATTGTGAAACAAATTTTTCTTATAGATTCTGGGGCTTGGGGCCTATGTCTGGTTCATCCTCACACTGATATTATAATTCTTAGGGTCCCATATTTGGTAGAATCTTGCATTTAACTTCCCACTTTGGGAAGGCTTTAGGCTTAGTAATTAGTCCCTTGTTCCCCATGAAGTCTAAGTTCATCAGATTTGGGAAATACTTTCAGCACAAAAGTGGATCAGCTGTTTATCTTTCTGAGTTCCTGCATTCCCTTAGATTTAGGCCTGATAATTTGTAACCATCAGAATTTTTAGTTGTTTTCAGGGGGATGATAGGTCATCCATTTGATTAGAAATGGAAGTCCAAATGATCTTTTAATATGTAGATTTTTGTAGAAATACGGTCCCTCTATGCAGTCATAAGAATGGCTTCTCTTTCTTTCAATTAGATATCAGGCACCAGGCTGGGTGAGGCTGGGAATCTCACCCAGGTTGGTGCCCAGACCTAGTCTGGGCATCCAAGGGCATCTAAGATGTCTCAAGGAAGCCAGATACAGTCCCAGAACCGAGATAGGATCTACATCCATGGCCAGTCATGTTGGAACAGTCATTCCTTACCTTTCTCTCACACAATATAACCTATATCCTGGCTACAGGAGACTCAGGCTCAATATCTGAGCTGACAGTAAGTGAATTTTTCTTGGTTGATAAATCTTGGACAGGACAAGGGTTCTGGAAAAGACTGCCTGGGTTTGGATCCTGGCTCCCCTGCTTACAGTATTATGACCTTAGCCATGTAACTTCATCTCTCAAAGTCACTTTTCCTATTTTCAAGGGAGATATAAAAATAGTACATATCTTATTGGAATGTTTGAAGGATTGTGATAAAGTATTTAACACAATGCCTGGCACATTTATAATCCCTCAGTAAAAATAACTATTTTAATATCCTCAAAATGAAGGTGTTGTGGCTTTTTTTTTTCTCCAATTGCTTTTTCTTCTTGCTGAGCCCTACCCTATCATCCCTCATATCTTCATACCATCTCCTTGGTTTATCACAGTTACTCTTTGCCGTCATAGAAATTTGGAATCAAAGTTTTAAGGGTTGAGATGGGAAAACAATTTGGTACCATGAGGAAAGAGAATTTTCTGAGTGAATGGAGGAGGAAGACTGATGGAGCAATAGAAGCTACAGTACAGGGACCAAGTTCTGTTGCATCCATAAAAATAATGGCGCCGAAAAGAGAGGGAAAAGATAAGGCCAAAATGAGGGGTGGAGGAGAAAGATAGAAGTGCACAAGTCCGGTGCATTTGAGAGATTGAGCCCCTGGTTGACTAACGCTGGAGTATTTACTGTGCTATTGATTGCAAGAATTCTGCAGACAGTAGGATTGAGTAGACTTCAGGGAACTGACCCCTGAGTATCTGGGTTTTCAGCATTCATGAAATTTGCTTTTGGCTGCTGTCTCTTCTTTTCACTTTACCATCAAGAGACACAGAGCACTTTGGGTAGCACTGCTGTGATTGTCCTGAACAACACAAGCTTTTCTGAACTTCTCCCACTACATCCCCAACAAAACTCATCTCTCTTGGGATCCATTCTTCCTGCATTTTCTCTGCCTTGCTAATCTGATAAATATATCCATTCTAAAATATGGTGAGCTGATGGATTCATTTCTTCTCCATCTAGGAACATTCTAATGAGAGTTTCCTGGAAAGTTCCTCGTTGCTTTAGCACAAGGATAACATATTGATTCTGTCCAGTATGCCAACTCCAATCTAGTGCTGGTGAAAATGTGGAGAAACTGGATCACTCATATAATGCTGGTGGGATTATAAAATGGAACAGCCACTCTGGAAAACAATTTGACAGTTTCCTAAAAAAGTAAACATGCCACTACCTTACAACCCAGGAATGGTACGCCTGGGCATTTGTCCCAGAGAAATGAAAACAGGTTTGTAGAAAAACCTGTGCACAAATGTTTATTGCACTTTTTTTCTTAATATCCCCATGCTGGAAGCAACTCAGATGTCCTTCAGTGGGTGAATGGATGAAATGTGGCACAGCTGGCTGGGCACGGTGGCTCAAGCCTGTAATCCCAGCACTTTGGGGGGCTGAGGTGGACAGATCACTTAAGGTCAGGAGTTCGAGACCATCCTGGCCAACATGGTGAAAATCCATCTCTTCTCAAAATACAAAAATTAGCTGGATGTTGTGGTATGCACCTGTAATCCCAGCTATTCCGGAAGGCTGAGGCAGGAGAATCATATGAACACGGGAGGTGAAGGTTGCAGTGAGCTGAGATCACACCACTGCCACTGTACTCCAGCCTGGGTGACGGAATAAGACTCTGTCTCAAAAAAAAAAAAAAAAAAAAAAGAAAAGAAAGAAATGTGGCACATCCATATCATGGAATACTACTAAGTGATAAAAGGAACAAACTATTGACACATGCAACAATCCAAATGAATCTCCAGAGAGCTGTGTTCAAGGAAAAAATGCAGTCTCAAAAGGTTACATACCATATGATTTCATTTATATACCATTTTTGAAATGGAAAAGTCATTGAAATGGGGAACAGATGAGTGGCAGCCAGGGGCTAAGGAGGGGATTGGGGCAGGAAGTGCAAGTGGCTCTACAAGCACAATATGAGGGATCCTTGTGATGGAAATGTTCTGTATCTTGACTATATTCATGTCAATTTCCTGGTTGTGCTATTGTGCTATAGTTTTGCAATATGTTGCCATTAGGGGAAAATGGATAAATGGTACATGGGGTTTCTCTATTATTACTTACAACTTCATGTGAATCTACACTTATCTAAAAATAACAAGTTTAATTTCAAAAAGTGCTAATATCATCAAATACTCAGTGATTGGCACAAGGCTAAAGTGATTTCAGCATTTGCTGTTATTAGTAGTGATAGTATATTAATTTGTTGGCCTTTTAGGTTTCCAACTTCATGGATGATAGGAGGTGAAATCTCTACCCCTGTAGGTTGAAAGTGAGGCAGTGGTTAGGCGGGTCAGCCCCTGCAGAAGCACCTAGAAGAAGCCTTTCTGACCTCTTGAACTTCCCTGTCTCAGTGTCAGGGAGAGCTCAGACCTTCCATTCAGCTCCTTCTTGGCCTCCAGAGGACTTTACACACTGTTACAAACTAATTTTAGCTTTCTCAGAAAGACACAGATCTCTAAGATGCCAGTTCTTCCCAGGAGCTGCTGTTTGAATCCTGCCGCTAAAGGACTTATCTAGCTTTGGGGAAACAAGTCTCCTCCCCAGTTCTCTCTGGAGGGATTTAAGCAGAACCCATGGCCTCATTTGCTTCCACCTGCACATGGATGATGTCAAGGTTAGCCCTGTGATTGGAGGAGAAAGATGTCTCATTCATGTTGCCATGCTTTCCAGATGCCCCACAGTTCTTTCTTTCTTGGGAATGTCACTAGGGTACTGTATGTCCAGTATCTCTCAGCTTTCTCTCTGGAATATCAGTATGGCACCACATCCCCAGAACCCTCCATTGTCCTCCCTCTGGAATGCCATTAGAATATTCCCAGGTTTCCCTTTGGCCCTCTGTCTGAAGGCCCTCGTGCCTCAGTGATGTTTGCATTTGGGCTAGTGGTTATCAGCGAGGGATGATGCCATCCCCTAGGGAGTGGGATGTTTGAAAACAGTCCCAGACTATTCACAATAGCAAAGACATAGAATCAACCCAAATGTGCATCAGTGATAGACTGGATAAAGAAAATGTGGTACATATACACCATGGAATACTATGCAGCCATAAAAAGGACTGAGATCATCTGCTTTGCGGGGACTTGGATGGAGCCAGAAGCCATCATCCTCAGCAAGTTAACACAGGAACAGAAAACCAAACACTGCATGTTTTCACTCATAAATGGGAGCTGGACAATGAGAACACATGGAAACAGGGAGGGGAACAACACACACTGGGGCCTGTCGTGGGGCGGGGAGGGAGAGCATCACAATAAATAGCTAATATATGTGGGGCTTAATATCTAGGCGATGGGTTGATAGATGCAGCAAAACATGATGGCACATGTTTACCTATGTAATAAGCCTGCACGTCCTGCACATGTATCCCAGAACTTAAAAAGAAAACAGTGCCAGATATTCGGTTGTCAACATGAAAAGCCAGTGCC
Organism: Pongo pygmaeus; assembly: GCF_028885625.2. NCBI lineage: Eukaryota > Metazoa > Chordata > Mammalia > Primates > Hominidae > Pongo > Pongo pygmaeus. Next base: position 19,283,021 of record NC_072391.2, read on the forward strand.
TCTGCCACAGTGTGCCTGGCACATAGAAAACAGTATTTTCCTTCTCCTGTTCCTTGGCATTCCTGCATGGAGTGTTTTCCTCTAGCTTTTATTTTCGTTGTAACCACACTACAACATGATTTAAAAAGCCATGAAGTCTAAACATGCATGACGGAATGTAGTGTTGACATCAAGAAAAACTTCTAACGAAGGTGATCCAGCACCTATTTAATGATGAGCATCATTGTTGCCATGCTTCAGGGTAATTAAGCACACATTGCATATGCTGCATGCTCTTCACATAAATGAAAGCAATTACTCTCTCCAAACGCCAGGCTAAGTACTCCTAGAGTTAAGGGAATGCCGGCTGGGAAGAAGAGATTGGGACTCAACAAAGCCTCCATTCTTGCTAGAGGAAGGCATTTGCCTTCCTGGTCTCCATCTGGGTCTGAGTCTCACATTCCTTAAACTCATACCAGAACTAACACCAACACAGGGGACTCAACTGTTAACTGTCCTATATATCCTACACTTATACTTGCCTTAAGAACCATCTTAAAATTCAGATTCTTACCCAGTTTAGCCTGGCCTGTCTCCAAAATTAGCAAGATTTTATTCTGGTAACGGAAAATTGCTCACATGTGTGGGTTTCCAGCTATAAGTATTTCCCACATTCAGCCCCAGGAACTTGTTCTTCTTCTAAAGTGGTTGGAAAGGACAGTTTAAGCAGATACGAATTCACTCCCACAAGACACTGAAAGGTAGTTTGTCTCTGGAGCTGGAGAAATTTGGGTTCATCTTTTAGCTCTGTCACCTAACACTTCTGTAATTTGAACATGTAACTTACCTCCAAGGCCATTAACTCTCAAATGTGGACATACTTATCTCGCTAAGTTTGTTTTGAAGTTTAAGATCATACATATTCAGCTCCTGGTACCTATTAGACACTTGGTAGCTATGAACTATAATGATCACAATTCAGACAGAAGTAGAGAGATGACAGCCAAAGCTCCATGATCATTGCTGACATGTGTAAACTTGATGTCCGCCGGGGGTTACCTTGTCCCTTGAAATTTAAGTGAAATTGACTCTACCTTTACTCCATATATGGTGGGAGAGCCAGAGTCTCTTCCCATCCCTCAAGGACTCTCAGTGGTATGGTGCAGACCAGCTTCTATGAATTAGGCTTCTCGGATCACTCTGCATTTGTGTTTCTCCTTTTGTGAATTAGATCAGTTTTGGGGTCACTTGGCTGTTTTGCAAGCACTGGCGTGAGTCAAGGTTATATTTGTCAGATTGTTGGTAAAGCTTTAAGGCAACAGAAGAGATTTGTGTGATAATCTCCCTAAAACCTAAACTGGAATATTAGACATCCTTGAAAAAAAAAAGCCCTCTGACCACCATGCCATCAGGAACTTATCACTCTACAGGTGCCATCTTCCTGTTACTTAGTTCCCTTCTCCTTTCTTATTCCTCTCCTCTTATCTCAGCCTAACCATCCTCCACCTGCCTCCCACCAAATTCCTGTTAACCAGAGACAGCCTCTACCTATAAAGCCATCTTCTTCCATGAGGGGTCTTTCTGCACATAAAGTAGCCCATCAAGGCATTTTCCTAATCAAGCTTGGTTCCTAAGAGGGTCTTTGATGCCAAGCTGTTGAAATAACATTTTTATTCCACAATATGTGGAAATTCAGAAGCACAAAAATCTTAGGACTCTGGATCAGGGTTGCCATATATGGTTTTGCAGGTTGTGCACTGAACAAAGATGTCTGGCCAAGAAGATAAGTAGTGGCCCAAAATGTAACTTGTTCTCTACTCCCCAAGCCATGTACCCTTTGATATTAGGTACATCCAGAAGGGTAGTTTTTCCTGTGTTAGCCACTGAGATGGGAATAGCTTTTTCTAATTTTCTACTAGGCGGTGGGGGAGTGGTGATGGTGGTACTTTCTTCTAATTTATCTGTCCAGAGGAAGCACAGTTTTCTAATTCTCACAAAGGTGTTGTATGTGCTAACAGTGGCCTTTTTTTGCTAGAAGTCAGTGCGTTTGCAATGAAACTGGGTATATCAAAGCTCTGAGTTGAAGCAACACAATGTCAGTAACTGAGTGGGAACAGCAGTGAGGCTGTGTCATTTTCAGGGAAAGACATCTGCAGTTTCCTTGGAGCTGTCACTGGGAGGTATCATTTGCATATTAAACAAATATTTAAGATTAGCCGTGCAGCAAACAATCAAAAGTGACATCACAAACATCACTCCCTCAAGCAACAGCAGAGACGAAAATGTCCCTCTAGGTGTGCTCATCCGGATGGCAGTGGTGTGATTTGAGCCGGAATCAGTTTCTTTGACAGGTGGACTTTTCAGGTAAGAAAGAAAAAATTAGAAAACAGTAGAATAGGATAGGGACTTTATATCCCCAATCTCAGAAGCTATTTTGAGGGCTAAATACTTTTAGAATAGTGGCTGGCCACTGTAAAAGCTCAATAATATTAGCTGCAACTATTATTCCCAGGATGACAGCCGAAATATTTACAAACTGACCTATCAGAATGGACAACACCTATACACAATCGGGTTTTCTGACCCTATTTTTCTCCCTTGATCAAAACGTATTATTGAAATACTAGCCCAATGTCTTTTGAGCAGGTTAAGAGCTTTACACATTTTATTATATTGTATTATTTATTGTGAGTCCTTTATCCAGTAGGGAATACCATTACACCCACCTTACAGATGAGGAAACTGAGGCAAAAAAAGGTGAAGTAAGTTGGCTAAAGGTCACACTGCACGTGGTAGAACTCAGATGAGAGGTCATGTCTTTGACCACTGTGCTATACTGTTTCTTTCCTTCTAGGCATTGTGTAAGAAGATACTCATCTTCTTTGATTTCACAGGAAAGCCCTTTTTCTTTTTTCTTTTTCTTTTTTTTTTTGAGATGAAGTTTTGCTCTTGTCACCCAGGCTGCAGTGCAGTGGTGCGATCTCGGCTCACTGCAACCTCTACCTCCCAGGTTCAAGCGATTTTCCGGTCTCCGTCTCCCAAGTAGCTGGGATTACAGGTGCCCACCACCACACCCAACTAATTTTTTGTATTTTTAGTAGAGACAGGGTTTTGCCATGTTGGCCAGGATGGTCTTGAACTCTTGGCCTGGAAAGCCCTTTTGATGATGTAGTCATTGTACCTGGATAAGTAACATTTTTTTAACCACTTTATGCTCTTTTCCTATTTTTCACTTGTTCCAACATTGTCATAGGATTTTTATAGTTGGGAAAAGAGTGATAAATAAATAAAATGTTAGTAAAATTCAAAGAAGAAAATAAATGAGAGCCTTCTACCCAACCCATGGGACTATTGATTTATATCATTAATTAGAATGCTCTCTTATGCATGAACACTGCATATCCATTAGCTCATTTCTTCTTCACGGTGTGCCAGGAGGGAAGGGGGTTCATGTCTATATTTAAATGAGGTTAAACATCCCTCACAGGAGTGGATACAAGATGGAGGGAACGTACGAGCAGACTCGGTGCTAGAGCCCCCGGTCCTCCAGAGCCTCCATCATTCATGCTCTCTGTGTTCAGAAGAACTGCCTATGTAGACAGAGCATCAGCACCCCGCTTTTGTGATATGAGGTGCCTGTTTATTTTTTCTCCAACTGCAGCAATGTTTATTTTTAATTAGTGAATATAAGAATGATGTCGGGTGCTTGTTTAAAATGTAAATTCTCGCCCTGAGAAATATTGACTTATTTGAAATAGGGTGGGTCCCAGGAGTCTTGCTTCTTATAATGCATCTTAGAAAGTTCAGTTAGAGTTTTCCTTTTGGTTTGTTTTGGATGAGGAATGGAGAGATACAGACTTACTATCTTTTCTATTTCAGGTCTAGGCTAAGCATTTCAGAAATATTTTCTCAAATAATCCTCACAAACATCATCATTAGAACCATTTTGCAGATGAGCAAAGTGAGCCTCAAAGATTAAGCCAGTGTCAGAGCCAGAGTACTGACCCAGACCTGCCAAACTGCAAAGCCTACCCTCTTGCCCAGGATGTTAACAGTCATTTCCAAGTTGAAGTCACTAAAGACTTTTGCTAATGTACCTATTTCCCAGACTCAGCCTAAAATCATCGAATTTGAATCTGAATGTAGGACATAGAATCTGATTTTTTATCAAGTGTCCCAGGTGGCATCAGATGCACAGACAGTTTTACTCCCAATGCTTTGGTCCCAGTAGGGCTGTTGCTCAGCTGGTGAGCACTAACACAGTCATCTAACTTAGTTACAGATTGAAATACCTCCATTCTGATTGGTAAATACCTGCTCTCCCATCTCTCTGGTGCCCCCTTCACCTCCTGTATCATCCCAGCCATTCACCCAAGATTTTCCGGTATCTTGCAAATAGAATGCTGTTGCCTGGGTCACTGAGTCTGCAGGGGTCTGCTCCAGTGCTGGAAGCCATTGTTTGTTCTGATTTGTGGGTGTTCATGACATACATGTTGCCAAGGATTTTAAATAGCACACTGGGTGTGGGTGCATCTTCCTCATTAGATTGTCCACCCTAGACAACAGGAAGCATGACTTACATGTCTTTGCAGCGCAGATGAGGCCCTAGACAGAGTTAAATGTTCATTAAATTTACAGTTTTTTGTTTTTTTTTTTTGTTTTTTTTTTTTTGGCACCGTGACTATGACTTTTGTTCTCACTGCATTGTAATGGGAGCCTGCATAGAAGGGGCTATGGGAGGATGGGTGTGGCATGGGGAGAATGAGGGGAGAAGCACCCAGAGCTGATTCCTGGAGGCTGCATATCGAGGTGGACCTGGGACACTCATGACAGAATAAGGTCGCCCTCTAAACTTTCAGGGATATTGGAAGATGAAAAAGCAGCGATAAGGCTGAAAGAGAAAATGGGGTACTTGGCAGACAACAGATCCTCAAAGAGACATTTGCTCAGTGTTAGGTGAGTGAACATAACGAGAGAATTGCAATTGGGCACATTTTTCATATAATCTACAGAGAAGAAAGGGACCTGTGGGTAGAAGTATGTCAGTTTCAATTCCACTGTAGCCTGAGCAGGTGGAAAAGACATCAGATTCTCAGGAAGGAATCCATTAAGCCAAATAAACGTCACAGTAGCCAAACATTATTGGCTCCCTGACTTACACAGATAATTTTGGAGATGGTTATTTCCTTAGCTGAGGAATCATGGCAAGATATTTTCAATGTAAATAAGTTTTGCAACCTCTAACATGTTTGAGGAAAAGAAATATTTTGACACTCCATTCCAATAATAGATAATGCAGAATCATCTCTTGGGTAAATCAGCAATGTGGAACAATTTGCTTTGTCATCAAAAAGCTGTTTTTTCTCCCCCAACCCTTGCCTTTTGTTTCAGAATATTATCTCCCATACTACTCTTGGTGCTTTGCAAACATACTAAGAAATTTACGATAATATACTGTACATGCATTTGTAGCAGAGAGTTGTGTTTCTGCCCTGCTGGCATGTCCACCGACTTCCTTGGCACCAGTCAGGTTCACTGATCAGTGTTGCAGTGGAATCTGAGGATGTCTATCTAATTAACCCCTGATTATGGCAAAATGAGGTTTATAATAGAGGAGAGTGTGCCAAGACTACATTTGGGAGACATACAGGAAGAATGAAAGTAAAACTGTAACCAAGCCAACTCAGAGCATGAGCAAGAAATCAGGACAGAATGCAAGCGGACGACCAGACAACTCCCCGCAGCTCAGGGCCAGGATTTCCAAGTTGAGGTCAACTTCGAAAATAAATTCTCCAACCTGGCCATCCCCTGCAAACTCCTACCCATCCAAGAGCTTCCTGGCAGGAAAATGAATGCAGTGTCAGTTCTTTCCTGGAGGGATGATTCCCAAGGCAACTGTGGGGAGTCAGGGAAGCCCCTGGTCCACAAGGAAAAACAACAGCGGTAGAGACAGGGAGTTGAAGCCCTACATCTCTGCTTCTTCCGTTACTGTTTCCACTCCCCAGTGGAAAAACTGAAAGGTATGAACCATTTTGGCAAGGAAGGTTTTCCATTCTTTGTTGCAAAAATGAGCTGTTTTCATGTCCTTTCCACAGCAGTGGCCTGTTGCTTGAGAATGAAGTCACAGGGCTTGCGGATGTCTTTGAAACAACATGAAGAGATTTCTCAACACTGAGCCACTCCTAAGTGCCCAGAGAAACTGATGTCAGGGAGATATTAACTAAAAAAAAAAAAAAAGAACAAAGAACCCCCTATTGTTTTATTCCCAGTTCCCCAAAATACCATGGTTTTCTATCTTGAAATGAGCAGAGAATTTGTTGTTTGGAAGATCTGGGTTTAAATCCCAGCTCCATCCCTCTTTGCTGAGTGATGCTGGGCAAATCTCTGACTTTATCTGAGTCTCAGCTGTGAAATGGGGATGGCTATTTCTGATTAGTGCTGCTCCAGAGGTCTCAGATCAGAAGAGAGAATGGGCTTCTCCCCAGTGGTACCTTATACTTTATCATCTGCCCCTGAAATAGCTCTAAAAATATCCAGAGCTCAAAAATCCCCTAAGACAAGGTAGTTTGTACACTTTTAGCACATGCAAGAAATGTACACTCTAAGAAGGAAAAGCTAGACATCAAGCGGTCCCATCCATGGTCAAGGAATTTCTCCTGCTGGCATTTTATCTAGCAACATATCTGTCCCCCGTTATTCCTTGATTCTAAAACAAAAGCCTCCATGTATATCAATAAATGCACACAATTCCTGAAGGGAAAAGAGAAGAAGTTACAACATCCTGTGTCTGAGAGCAGTTGGCCCAGATGTCCTGACACTTTATCATCATCATGGTCATCATCGTAATTATTTATTATTAATGTTTTGATTGAAAAAATATGCCTCCACCTTGCTTTTGGCTAAAAACTGTTGCAGAACTTTCAGAGCAAAGAAACGTGTTGATCTTCACAAAAAGTTCCATTCTTCAATGAACACAGAATGAAAAAAACATGAACATATTTTATATTTTCACAGTGAATTTTATAAGAGAAGTCACCAGACCAATACAGCATCATGCTGATTAAATAAGAGAGTCTAAAACAGTGATTTTTTACACCTGGCTACACATCAGAAACAACTGGAGAGCTTAACAAAAATTAAAAAAATCCAGGCACTTCCTTTACCTTGAGATCCTGATTTAATTAGTCTGGGGAGGGCCCCAGGCATCTGTGATATTACAGCTTCTAAGATGATTCTAACCTCCAGACAGGGTTGAGAGTTATGCTCTAAAACAGTATCTGGTGGGGTTTTTGTTTTAAGGTGTCAGATGTTGACATTTATTATATGTAAAGCTCTGATATCCAGCAAAAGCTAACTATAATGCCCTGAGCCCCAAGGAATATTGGGTATAATTTCAGATTCAGACAGCCCGACATAGGTAGTAAAGATCATTTAACTGAGAAAGTTGTGCATGCAGATTTGCTGAGCTAATCTGGGTGAATTAGCTCAGCAAATCTGCGTTCACAACTTCCTGACATAAATGATGGGCCATCTACCTTTGTTCACGGCTACATTCTCTGGTGGCCAAGAAAAGACTAGAAAGGCTCCTTCAAGAAGCAAGAGGTGAAATTGACAAGGAAACACAATCCTTCTGAATCACTGCATGCTTCCTTTAAAACTTGACCCTGACATAGCCCAATAGAACACAAATTTAATCATCTCTTGGGCTGGCTATGTTAGATCCACAGTAAGGCGATCTGAGGATCCTTCCAGAAAAGGAAGAAACCTAAGTCTCAATCTATAACCTCTACTATTGCATCTTTACTAGTTTATAACTGGCCTGAACACAATTTCAATTGCATCTTGAGTGATTCTTCCCACTGAGCTACCTTAGAAATAGCCATGGCCCATCTAGTGATGTCCATCAAGACCTGGGAAAAGCATCCCCGCCTCCCCCTATTCTCCTCCACCATTCTCTCATATACCTCTTCACTTTGATGGGTGCTTCCCCAGTCTCCTTCTCCAATGCCAAGGACACTGTCTCACACCTTGCTTCCTTCTTTAGGGTAGACCCTTATATCGCTGTAAAACAAACTCTGTTTTTCTTTTGGGCCTGTATGATATGGTTTGAATGTGTGTCCCCCCTAAATTTCATGTGGAGATGAGACCTCCAGTGTTGGAGGTAGGGCCTCATGGGAGGTATTGGGTCATGGGGGTGGATCCCTCATGAATGGGTTGGTGCCATCCTTGCAGTAAAGAGTGAGTTCTTGCCCTATTAATTCATATGAGAGCTGGTTGTTTAAGAGCCTGGAGCCTTCTCCTTTCTCTCTTGCTCCCTCCCTTGCTATGTGACCCACCTGCTCCCTCTTCCCTTCCACTATGAGTAAAAGCTTCCTGTCACCTCACTAGAAGCAGATGCTGGTGCCATACTTGTATAGTCTGTGGACCTGTGAGTCAAATAAACCTCTTGTCTTTATTAATTACCCAGGCTCAGGCTGGATGCAGTAGCTCAAACCTGTAATCCCAGCACTTTGGGAGGCCGGGGTGGGCAGATCACTTGAGGTCAGGAGTTTGAGACCAGCCTTGCCATGACAGAGAAACCCCATCTCTACTAAAAGTAGAAAAATTAGCCAGGCATGGTGGTGCATACCTGCAGTCTCAGCTCCTTGGGAGACTGAAGCAAGAGAATCGCTTGAACCCGGGAGGCGGAGTTTACAGTAAGACGAGATTGTGCCACTGCACTCCAGCCTGGGTGACAGAGCGACTCTATCTCAAAAATAAATAAATTAATTAAATTAAATAAATTACCCAGTCTCAGACATTCCTTTATAGCAATTCAAAATGGACTAATGCACTAGAGTAGATTTAGTTGTTAGTCTTAATTACTTCCTCTCCTAGGATAGTATCAGGACTAAATCTACCTTCCTTGCCATATCCTATATATGGCACACAGTGTCCGATGTCTTTGAGGCTGGCCATATGAGTTGGTTTTGGTCAACCAAACTCATATGGTTTGGTTGGTTGAAATACGCTAGTATAAACTTGCTTTTCTCAATGCTGTTACAAAAGCCTGCCCTGGCTTGCCTGCTGGTCCGAAGAGGATGAGAGATGTGTCGAATGGATCTGAACCCAGCTTGCTGCTTGGAGCAGAGCATAGCCTAGATCTGCTGAACCCCAGCTGGCCCACAAATCTGTGAACAAGAAATGAATGCTTGTGGTTGGATGCTACTGAGTCTTGGCATGGTTTCTTACCTAGCATTACTATGACAATGACTAGTACAGTACCCCTCTATCTAAGTGCATAGTCTTTAACCATCAGACTTTTCTTTATTTCATACATTAAAAATAATCATCCTTTGGTGCCCTCTCATTGTTTAGTCTCCATTCTGAGCTGGTATCTTCAGCCCTTCCGCTCCACTGGCTGACATGTCCACATCTTCTTGCCCTCTGATCCTTGACTGTTAATGGCCTTATCTTGCTCTGTGGAAATGGTGCTCTTGGCTGCCTCTCCGATTCTAACTCCAGTCCTCTTCCAGCATGAATTGTATTTGGTCTGTTGTCTGCTTTGCTGGCGTGAGTTAGGCATCTTTTGTGAATACTGTGACTCCACAACTCTCAGAGCCCCAAAGGCAGATCCTGACCTGGACTCACCAGTTCCTATGAATGGATCCAAATTCATTTCCATTTTCCCAACTTTGTCTTAAGCACACAGTGGAGAAGCAGTACAACCTACTGGTTAGAGCACAGGCTCAGGAACCAAGGTGTATGAAGTTAAGCAAGCATTTCCATTTCATCACCTGTAAACTGGGTATGGAAATGAGGATTAATTCATGGAGATCACTTAACACAGCCTGGCACATAGCAAGAACTATGAAAGTTTTTGCTATTAGCATCATCATCATCACACTACACCTCCCTCAAACTGCTGCATTCTACATCCAGGTCTCTCAATATCCTACTCTGTGACCACATAAAACACATGGATATTCAACCAAGAATTCTTGTTTAAGCAAATCATTGAAAAAATAATTTTCCCTGAAATGTAAGTGGTGGCTTCATACTTTAGTGCCGCACTTCTCAATCTAAAGTATGCACATCCCTGTAGTATATATATGTATAATCCTGTGCTAGCAAGTTCTAGGAAGCCATGGAACAAATATGGTGCAAAGTTCTAGAATGTTCATTTTGCTTGGCAGTAAGTTATTAGAAACACTACTTTTGTCTAGTGGGGTTAAAAATGTTTTACTTTATTAGTTTGAGGAGAATCTCTCTTAGGGAAGAAATTACCTATGTTTTACCCAAAGGCTTGATTAGCCTTGGAGTGGAAAGTAAGGCCCCTGAGCTTAAGAGTCAAGACAAATATAAAAGTTAAGGATATTTTTGGTTCCAAGTGATTGAAAACCCAACTCAAGTGGGCCTTAAAAACAAAGGAGATTTATTCATATTTGTACCTAAAACCCAGGAAGATCTGGTTTCAGGTAAAGCTTCATCTAGTAGCTGAAGTGATTTTACCACGGACCTAGGTTGTCATCTATTCTGTTTATGTTCTATGGATTTGGCCTCATTCTTGGGTTCTGGTGGTTTCTTTCCCTTCAGCTCTTAGCTCTCTTCCTGTGATAATAAAATGGATAAAGTTGTTCCTATCTTATAATACATTGTCCAGAGAAAACTCATAGATCTCTTTTAATATTTTCAACTTCAATTTTGAGATTTCCTCTCTCTCATTGGCTCAAATTGGGTCATGTGCTCAACTCTACACCAATCACTGTGGCCAGAGAGCTGGAACCCACTGATTGGCTTAAGCCTGCAGAGCCAATTCCTGTAACTGGAGAATGCAGTTAAATCTACCCAAGCAATAGGACTGGGAGTAGAAGAGGGATATAACCACCAATGAAAGATCAGCATGCTCTTGATGGGAGAAAAGGACATGGAGGTTTGGGTGGTAACCCGCAATTATCTAGTAATACAATGAAAGAGATGACTAAACAGCTTGCAGAAGATGAAGGGAATTAGTTTTTGCACCTGATAAGGAGAAGAACAATTACCACCAATGAGGTGTGAAAGCATGTATATATATCAAAGGACATTTACTATTCAATATGTTTATGTTGGTGTAATATAAATTCTTGTGGGAGACTGGTAAATGTTTAACAACTAGGTCTCTGGGGAAACATACTTAAGTTTCTTAGAAACTTTACTGACCTAAAGAATATGGGACAAACAGTTTACAATAATAATAAATTATACAGTATTCCTTGTCATATAGCCAGCTGATACTTACAGAACACTTTCTTGGTTTGTGCAGAATTCTTATATGTGTAACTGATCTAAGATTGCAATTCAACCATCATTTGATAAAATCAGGCTACAAATCTTGAATACAAGTGTAGTTTCAACATGAATGTTGGTTAATGTTTTATGTTAATGAATCAGATAGAAGGGAAACAAAGAAAACATATATTAGAACTTCACTCATTTGTCAATGATGTGAATGACTTCTTTGCTGAATCAGAAAAATGTTTTTAAATGCTGAAAAAATGTCTTCAGTTTTTATACCATTGACAATGCAGTGGCTATAGACATGACCCATTTAAGCTTAATGGACATTATTAACATATTATCCATTAATTTTTAGGTCCAGGCAATCAGCAAAGCAATAAATCAAGCCTAGATTTGTAGCATTTGCCAATTTCTGTGATGTAAATACTCTTGCTATGGCCAATCTCAAGTTACCCATGTATAATCACTAAACACAGAATTGGGTAGAGATGGGCAATAGCAACACATTTAATTGTATTTCTGCTACACAAATACAGTAGATACAAATAACTTCAAGGGCATAGGTAATAATTAAATGTAGTAAAACAACTAGTAAGTGATGAGCTTCCAATACTTACTACCTTTATTAACTGTGTAACTTAATTACAACCTTATATAATATTTAATTATGGTTTTGCTTAACAACTGGATTGCAAAATTCCTAAAAATTTAATGGCTGGCTCTCATGGCCCTTTATTAGCCAGATCCAGCACATCACTGCCCCTCACCCATGCATTTCTCCCCAGAATACTCTTTATTAGAGTGTACTGTATAAAACAATACCTTATGAGAATGGATTTTAGTGGAAATCAAATGCAGGCTCACTTTATGTGCATGAAAAATTAGAGATGATACCCATGAAATGGTGAAAGGATCTAGAAATAGAACAAACAAATAGTTCTAGTTCTGCATGGCTGGGAAGGCCTCAGGAAACTTATAATCTTGGCAGAAGGGGAAGCAAATGTATGCTTCTTCACATGGTGACAGGAGAGTGAAGTGTCAAGCAAAGGGGGAAAAGCCCCTTGTAAAAACCGTCAAATCTCATGAGAAGGCACTATCGCGAGAACAGCATGGGAGTTACTGCCCCTATGATTCAATTACCTCCCACCTGGTCCCTCCCGTGACACGTGGGGATTATGGAAACTGTAATTCAAGATGAGATTTGGGTGAGGACACAGCCAAACCATATGAGGATATATGTACTCACACGTTCAACCCCACCAGGGATTTGTAGAAATCTTGGGAAAGACTGTATATGTCCTCTGACTATAGCGTGGGCCGTTCTAAGCAATGTAACAGATACACATATACACACAACTGTACATACACATATATATACACAGATATATATGTATGAATATGTATAAGAGTATCTGTATATGTGTGTATATACATCTATATGTATATATGTCACCGTTAGAATGGAATCTAAAATTATATCAATTTTTAAGACCAATGAAAAGATTCCAAAGAAATTCCCCTTTAGGAAGCCACCTTGGCTAGACTCTCCGCTTCTTGGGAGTATGTCTCCTTCTCTGCTATTTGGAATACCTAGTGCATTCCCCTTCCCTGAAAATTAGTGTTTTGCAGCTAGTCTTAATATTTTAATCAGATAACTCCTGGGCCTTGCTAGTCATCAGAATCTCCCTGAGGGCTTTGAAAAATAGAAATTCCAGGATCCCACTCATAGAGGTTCTGATTCAGTAGATCTAGGACTGAGATGAGAATCTGAATTCTAAACACCTTACCCAGGTGGCCCAGCCATGTTGGTAGAAGAACTGCTGGGCAGGTCCAGGGTCTAGGTTTCAGGTGTAGTTCTGCCCTGCATCATGTTACTCGGTGGCAGGTCACATCTCCTCCTCGGATAGTTTACCTTTCAAACTCTGACCTTCAGGTCAGTAATGTGTGTCTTGTAGGGTAAGAGGACCTCTCACTCTCTGAGTGGGAAGGTTCTTTCCATTTTCACATCATCACAGCCCTGTCTGCATGGCTGGATTCCATTTGACAGGGAGAAAGAATTGAACTCCCTTTTTGCAGTGAGATGACCTGATTGGAATAAGCTTTTAAATTTTTTTCTCTAACAAGGAAAACATTGGCTCAATTTGCCTGAACCAGAGCGGCTCTGTGAGTCAGATTTTATTCCAGATAGAAAAAAAAAAAAAAAAACGGGGTGTGAACTTATAAATCAGTTAAAAAAAATGATTAATCTGTCTCATGGGATACACCATACTCTGACCGAATGCAGGGAGAGTAAGAGAGCCCCAAGTGTCTAATTTAACACCTGCAAATTCCCAAGAAAGATTATACCATGGAAAGAAGACATATTGAGGATTTTAAGAAAAGGTTTAACAAAAAAATGTAAATGCAAAGGCCATAAAATTAAAATGAGGCTCATTCCCCAGGTTATAACAATCTCTGTGCTCAGACCTTGTTAATAGCTTTTTTTTAAAAAAAAAAAAAATTTTATTGTAGCTTCTATTTTTTCTGTCGATGTAATTAGGGCTTAATTAATTCTCCCTAAAGGGGAAAAAGAGGACAAAATGGTATTTGATCTGAGACATGTACAACGGGCAAAGTAATTAGGATCAGCAAGTTACCGTCTGTTACTTTTTTTCCTCGTTAACTCTTCTGGGAGGAAGACAGCTCTGGACAGAGACTCCCTGTGGATCAGAGATTTGGCAGTGTCAGGACAGCCATTAGGGCGAAAAGATTTTATTTACATAGAGACCACAAAATAAAAGAAAAAAAAGAAATCATAGATGTAAGTGTGCTGCATCAATTCTCTGGTGATAATGAGATAATAATAGTTAACTTTTGAGTGTAAAATACAGTGCAGAGTACCAGAAGCAAAACTCACATAGGATTGCAGAAAGAACTTAGTCATGGACTAGAATCCCAACTCTAGCATTGATGCTGTGTGACTTCCACAGACCTCTCTGGGCTTAGTTTCTTCATCTGAAAAGGAAAATAGCAATACTGCCTAACTGAAATGTTGGTTTTAAGAAGTAAATGAGGTCATGAAACAAAAAGCACCAGGCATAAATGGTAATATATATTTTTTTGCCCTGGTTTCACAATATAGTTTAGTGGAATTAATCTTGAACAGTTCCAAATTTTAGAATTAATTGCCTTCAGCTTGCATGGCAATGACTTATTATACCAAGACTGTTAATGTGACCTCCTGTGGCTCCATAGGCTCAGGAGAAGCCACCGGCAGTACAGGTATACTGCCTAATTAGAGAAAAAATAATGTGCTCAAGAATGTCAGTCAATTCACATGCTAGGGGCCAGCGAACTGAATCCAGGCACTGGTGGGACCCACTGTGTGGCAGAAACTGATCTGGGTTGGGGTGAGAGTCAGAAGAGGATAGAGAGACAGACATTTGGCTTCCGCAAGCAAGCAAGCCCCCCATGACTGCAGCATCATGTCAAGACCTCCAAGATCATGGTGACAAACAAAGATCTCTTCCTCCAATCCCCCAACATGCTCTGGGATGAAAATCTGGAGTCAGGACTGAAATCAGTTTCTTGCTTCCTGGTCTATGCGTGGTGAGTACCTCTGCATGAAGTGTTGACCTCACCTGCTTCATTGAATTAATCCCTCCTTTTTCTTCCACATTTCTGCTCTCTGAGCAAGTCACTCTGTTGTCAACCTCCTCCCCCCGATATATTAAATCTAGGCCATCTGTTTGTTATAAGCTCTTGTATGCCCCTGTAGCACTTTTTAAATAGGAAAGTTTATTTAATTAAGGTCTGTAACCTGTACTGGGGCAGGGATTGGTTTGTTGCTGTTGTTGCTATTTAGTGAGTTGGTTTTGCTTACCTGCACATCCTCCATTTCCAGCGTAATTTTGTTGAATGGTTAAACAAATGAGAAGATGGAAGGACAGAATAGGAAAGAAAGGGCTGAATTAGCAATGAGAAAAGAGTTTAAGGAGCTGAGATTATTCATTACTTTCTTCCTCTTCTACTTGCCCCTACCTACTCCCATTGAGACCCTGTCTACTTTATTCCTTATATATTTCCCAGTTCTCCAGGGAGATTTCTGAGATTCTCCACCTCCTTATTCAGATCAAGGTCTTTTTTTCTGAAAGAACAATGGACTTTTTTTGGAATTCACCAAAGAAGATGCTGAAGCTAGAAGTTTACTCATCATCATCATTTGAAAACATATCCCAGATTGGTAAGGTTCACATATATCTTCATGGCCCCTCCCATGGCCTAACTATGCCTCAGTTCAGCAATCAGATGATCAGTTGAAGTGGGCTTAGAGAAAGGGAGAGGGAAAAGAATTACAGTTACTAGATTAACTTCTTGGCTTGCATGGTTTGTGTCCTCCACCTTATCCTTCTGTAAAAAGACAACTTTTCCTCTGTTGATAGCTGCTAATTCTTGTTGATGACTCACTAATTTGTTGTTGTTGTTGTTTGGATGCAGTGCATTAACAGAGATTGAACAAATAGCACACAGACGGTTGTTTTTTTGTTTTTTTTTAGGCTGAGTCTCGCTGCAACACCCAGGCTGGAGTGCAATGACATGATCTCGGCTCACTGCACCCTCCGCCTCCCAGGTTCAAGCAATTCTCCTGCCCCAGCCTCCCAAGTAGCTGGGACTACAGGCGCGCGCCACCACGTCTGGCTGATTTTTGTATTTTTAGTAGAGACAGGGTTTCACCATGTTGGCCAGGCTGGTCTAGAACTCCTGACCTCAAGTGATCTGCCCACCTCAGCCTCCCAAAGTGCTGGGATTACAAGTGTGAGCCACCATGCCCAGCCCAGTTGTGTCTTAAAATTTATTTTGAACATCATCAATTCTTCATTCAAACAAGATAAAATAACATTAGTAAGATTTAGTTTGAAAACATCTAAAACCAACAAGAACAGAACCAGACACAATATACGCAACAACGAAATAGTCAATAAAAATTGTCCATGAGGAAGCCCGGATGTTGGGCCTACAGGGCAAACACTGTAAATACGCTATCTTGAGTATGTTCAAAGAACTGAAGAAAACCATGTCTAAAGAAATAAAGGAAAATATGAAAGCAGTATCTCACTACAGAGAGAATATCAATAAAGAAAGATCAATATAAAGAATTAAAATTCTTGAGCTGAAAGTAACTGTAACTGAAATGAAATATTCAAAAAGGAGTCAACAGCACATTTGAGCAGACAGAAGGAATAGTCAGTAAACTCAAATACAGTGATAGTATTAATAGTTTAAATGGGACTATCCAGTCTGAGGAACAGAAAGAAAAAGGAATGAAAAAAAAGAAAGAAAAAAGACTTAGAAACCTGTGGGACACCATCAAACATACCAACATGCACATACTGATAATTCCAGAAGGAGAGAGAGAGAGAGATGCAGAAGGAACGTTTAAATGTATCATGTTCTTAATTCCCACATTGTATGAAAAACATACATTTATATCCTTCCACGTCCTGGAGATTTGGTGAACTCCAGCTAGGATAAACACAAAGAGATACACACATAAAACATTATCAAACTGTTAAAAGACAAAAAGAGAATCTTGAAAGCAACAAGAGAGAAGTGACTCATCACATACAAAGGATTCTCAATTAGATTAACAGCTTATTTCTCACCCGAAACCATGTAGTCCAGAAGGCAGTGACGTGACATTTGAAAATACAAAAAAGAATGTCAACCAAGACTTTTACATCCAGCAAAACTGTCCTTTAAAAATGAAGGAGAAATGAAGACTTTCCAAGATGTACAAAAACTGATAGAATTTGTCACTAGCAGATCTGTCCTACAAGAAATACTAAAGGGAATCTTTTGGGTTGAAATAAAACACATTAAGCAGTAACTCAAATCCACATGAAGAAATAAAGAATGCTGATAAAAGTAACTACATAGGTAAATATAAAAGACAATATAAATGTGTTTTTGTTTGTAAGCCTTATTTTCTCATATCTGATTTACAACTTTATATAGCAATAATTATAAATCTGTATTAATAGGTATAGAAAGCATAAAGATGTAATTAGTATGATAACACAGTAAAGAATGTGAACCAAACTACATAGGAGCAAAATTTTTATGTGCTATTATAACACATTGAGGTTAATCTAAACTATATTATTATAAATTAAGGTATTGATTATAATCTCCAAGACAGCCACTAAGAAAATAACTAAAATGCGTGTAGGTATATGTTTATGTGTTTGTGTGTGTGCAGCAGTGGGGGGTGTGTAAAGAAATGACAAGGGAAATATCATGCTAGAAAATAACAATTTCATATAAGACAGGAATGGAGGAAATTTAAAAACAAAAGACATAAGACACATAAAAAACAAATATCAGAATGGTAGGCATAAATCTTACTATAGCAATAATTACATTAAAAGTAAATATTAATATTAAAAAGCAGAGATTGGAAGAATAGATTTTTTAAAGAGCATAATCCAACTATATGCTGAGAATAAGATACTTGAATTCAAAGACACGGCATGTTGAAAATAAAAGAATGGAAAAAAATATGCTTTGCAAATGTGATCAAAAGATAGCTAGAATGGTTATGCTAATATTAGACAAAATAGACTTAAGACAAAAAATTGTTACTAGAGACAAAAATATTTTATAATGATAAATGGGTCTATCCATCAAGAAGATATAAAAGTTGCAA
Source organism: Pongo pygmaeus (assembly GCF_028885625.2). Taxonomy (NCBI): domain Eukaryota; kingdom Metazoa; phylum Chordata; class Mammalia; order Primates; family Hominidae; genus Pongo; species Pongo pygmaeus. Next base: position 19,300,944 of record NC_072391.2, read on the forward strand.
TACATATATACCTAACAAGAGACCCCAGAAATATATTTTAAAACTAATAGAACTGAAAACAGAAATTGACAGTTCAACAATAATAGTTGAAGAATTCAATACCCACTTTTAATAATGGACAGGGCAATTACACAAACAATAAGAAAACAGAAGACTTGAACAATACTAGTAGATAGTATAGAATGTTCCACCCCCCAGCAATAGAATGCACATTTTCCTTAAGTGCAGATGAAACATTCTCCAAGATAGACCATATGTTAGGCAACAAAACAAGTCTCAATACATTTAAAAGGATTGAAATAATACAAAATGTTTTCTGACTGCCATAGAATGCAGTAGGAAATCATTAACAGGGAGAAATTTAGAAATTTTATAATATGTGGAATTTTAAAACATATTCCCAAAACAACCAAAGAAGAAATCACAAAGGAGATTAGAAAATAGGTTAAGATGAGTGAAAATAAAACCACAACGTGCCAAAACTTATGGGATAAAGCTAAATCAGTGCTCAGAGAGGAATATATAGTACGAACAGCTATTCTTGAAAAAAAGGGTGTTGTTCAAGGGCAGGAAAAGAGGAGGATGTCCAATTAAAAACCTAACCTTCCACCTTAAAAAGCTAGAGAAAAAAGGAGTGTAGGGGTAGAGTTCGAGGAATTTCAGGGCTGTCCATGACAGACAGTAACACACAGGCTTTATAAGGTGGTGCTTTGACAGAATTGCCTAGGAGAGGAAGTTGCTGGCAGCATGAGACATTCCAGAGGTTTAATCCTAGGAGGCCACCATTCTAAAGGAAATGGCAGCAAGGTTACTTCTAGGGAAGAAGGGGGTTGGGGAGAAAGGGTTTACATATGTAGGTAACAGCCTCAGTGTCATAGCAGGGCGTCTTAACATCTGAAAGCTCCCAAGAGCAGTAGCAGCTTGGAGTCTTATAACTACAAGGCTTTATCTTATCCATTGCTAGCAGATGTGGGTATTAATTTGCTAAGGCTGCCATCAGAAAACACCACAGACTGAACAGCTTAAAAAACAGAAATGGGCCGGGCGCGGTGGCTCACGCCTGTAATCCCAGCACTTTGGGAGGCCGAGGCGGGCGGATCACGAGGTCAGGAGATGGAGAACATCCTGGCTAACACGGTGAAACCCCGTCTTTACTAAAAAATACAAAAAATTAGCCGGGCGTGGTGGTGGGCGCCTGTAATCCCGGCTACTCTGGAGGCTGAGTCAGGAGAATGGCGTCAACCCGGGAGGCGGAGCTTGCAGTGAGCCGAGATGGCGCCACTGCACTCCAGCCAGGACAACAGAGTGAGACTCCATCTCAAACAAAACAAAACAAACAAACGAAACACAGAAATGTATTTCCCAAAGGTTCTTGAAGCTAGAAGTCCAAGATCAAGATGTTAGCAAGTTTGGTTTCTTCTGAGGCCTCGCTCTTTGCTGGGCGAATGGCTGCCTTCTCACCATGTCCTCACACAGTCATTCCTTAGCCTGTTCTGTGTGTATCTCAGTCTTCTTTTCTTATAAGGATGACAGACATATTGGATTAGAGTAGAGTTTACCCTATGACTTTATTTTACCTTAATCACCACTTTAAACGTGTGATCCCCAAATACACTTGCATTCTGAGGTATTAGGGGTTAGGACTTAAATATATGAATTTTGGGAGGACATAAATTAGCCAATACCAATGCAAAATGAGATTTCATAGGGCATGCAAAGCAAGCAGACCCTAAATAGCTACAAAGCTATTTGGGCTATTTTTAAAACAAATGGCTACGTAAAAATTTGAGTTTGATGCTGGAGGGGTTTTGAGCTAACAGGTCTCAGCCTGCAGTGAAGAAACAGCCAACCTAGGGGCTAATATGCAGAGGCCATCTGTGGCTCGTTCATTTGACAAAGAGCAAACTAAACCTAAAAAAACAGGAGAAAAATAGCAAAGATGAGAGTATAAATAAATGACACAGAGCATAACAAAAACAGTAGAGAAAGTCAATAAATCAAAAATTGATTTTTGGAAAGATTAAAAAAATTGGCAAGCCTTAACTTTGACTGACCGAGGAAAAATGGGGTAGACTCAAATTGCTGAAATCAGGGATGAAACAGGGAACATTACTACTGAGTTTACAGAAATAAAAAGAATTCAAATATTGTGAACACATGTATGACAACCGATTAGATAATCTATGTAAAATCAACAAATTCCTTTTTTTAAAATACAAAAATTAACCAGGTATGGTGGCAGGAGTCTATAATCCCAGATACTTGGGAAGCTGAGGCTTATAAAAAAAATCCTACAAATTAAATCCTGGGACCAGGTGGTATAGTTTGGGACTATATCACTCTGATATCTACTTCCTCATTACATGTCCTTCTCTAAATCTTTCTTTCTCCCTCTTAGACACACCGGTACATTGAGCCCACCATGATGAACATTCTTAATCACATTGTAGATGTTGCTTTTGCCATGTAAGATAACACATTCACAGTTTATAGAGTTTAGGACATATACTTTTGGGGGTCATAATTCTACCTACCACACTCTCCAAAATGATCTAAAGATTTCGTTCAGTTCTCACTGATACAGACAGGAGACAGGTAGAAGAGGACAGTTCCCCAGCAAAGGCCCCACCCTCAAGCCTGGAAATCTGTGGCCCTAAATGGGAACAGGCATTCCTATTTTTGTACCCAAATATTGCCTCTTGGCCCGCCACACCCCTCTATCCCATACCCACATAAACCCCAAACCCCAGGCTCCAAGCACAGATGAGCAAATGAACAGAAGAGCGGAAGAACAGAAGAGAAGGAGAGAAGAAAAGGAATGTCTGAACATCAAGAGGAGTTCAGCTGGGGATGGTCAGAGACGTGATCGGCTGCTGGACAGCCAATCTGCAGGGGAAGATCATCTTCTCCATCCCCTTTCCAGCTCCCCATCCATCCCACTGAGAGCCACCCCCATCACTCGATAAAACCCCTGCATTCACCATCCTTCGAGTCCTTGTGTGACCTGATATTTCCTGGATGCTGGACAAGAGCTCAGGATACAGAAAGCTGTCACACTGGCCCTCTGCCCTCATGAAAAGGCAGAGGGTCCACTGAGCTGTTTAACACTGAGCTGTTTAACACCTACACCATCCATGGATGGCAAAGCTAAAAGAGTGCACTATAACACATGCCCACTTGGGCTTTGGGAATTGTAGGCACCCACTCCTAGATGCTACCATGGGGCCAAAGCCCAGAAGTGCTCGCCTCAGCTCCTGCACCTGCCTGTCTGCATACTCCCCCTCCCATAAGGGGTTTGAATAGAGGTGGTGGCTGAAAAGACGAGTCACACCCCATCACAGGTCCTGAGATGGGGCAGGGGTCAGGGAACTCTCCCATTTCATTATCACTATACCAGCTGGATTTTTTTTTCAGAAATTGACAAGATAATTAGAAATTTTATATGACCCAGAATAACCAAAACAATCTTGAAAGAGGTAAGTTGGACTTAACACTTCTTAACTTCAAAACTTGCTTCAGAGCTATAGTAATCAAGACAGTGTGGTACTGGCATAAGGCTAAACATATAGATCAATGGAATGGAATTGAGAGTCCCAAAATAAACTCTTTTTTTTTTTTTTTTTTTGAGATGAAGTCTCGCTGTATCACCCCAGGCTGCAGTGTAGATCTCAGCTCACTGCAAGCTCTGCCTCCTGGGATCACACCTTTCTCCTACCTCAGCCTCCCGAGTAGCTGGGACTACAGGTGCCTGCCACCATGCCCGGCTATTTTTTTTTTTTTTGTATTTTTAGTAGAGACGGGGTTTCACAGTGTTAGCCAGGATGATCTCGATCTCCTGACCTTGTGATCTGCCCACCTCGGCCTCCCAAAGTGCTGGGATTACAGGCATGAGCCACCGCAACTGGCCTCAAAATAAACTCTTATGTTTATAGTCAACTTACTTTTTGATAAAGGTGCCAAAATAATTTAATGGGAAAATAGTCTTTGCAACAAATGATGTTGGACAATTCGATACTCACAGGTAAAAGAATAAATTTTGCATACCATATGCAAAAATTAACTCAAGATCCATTATCAACCTAAATACGGGAGTTAATATAAAACTCCTAGGAAGTATATAGGTGTATATCTTTGTAACATGTGGTAGGCAAAGCCTTCCTAGATATGACACCAAAAAAAAAAAAAAAAAAAGGTGAGTGACAGAATAGATAAATTGAACTTCATCAAAACTAAAAACTTTTGTGCTTTAAAAAAGACCATTGAAATGGGTAAAAGATAATGTTTACAAATTCTGTATCAGATAAGGACTTTGTATCCAGAATGTATAATAAAAATAAATCTTTTGACTCAACAATTAAAGCAACTCAATTCAAGAATGGAGAAAGGATTTGAGTAGGCATTTCTTCTAAAAAGATAAATGGCCAATAAGCACACAAGAAGTTGTTCAATATCATTAATCATTAAGGAAACTCAAAACTAAGCTATAATGGAATATTACTTCACACCTGTTATGATGACTGTTTTTTAAAAGACAGACAATAACAAATGTTGGTGGGAATGTAGAGAAATTAGAACCTTAATTACCGGTGGAATTGTAAAATGGTGCAGGAACTTTGGAAAGCAGTTTGGTAATTTCTCAAGCTGTTAAACATGGCTTTATATGACAGCATTTCTACTCCTAGGTACATATCCAAGAGATCTGAAAACATATGTCCCCACAAAAATGTATACATAAATGTGTATAGCAACATTATTCACACTACTTAAAAAATTGAAACAACCTAAGTGTTCATCAACTTATGAATTAAAAAAGTAAAATGTGACCTATCTATACAAAAAGGAATATTAAGGAATGCAAATAAAAAATAAAAGGAATACAAAAAGGAAAGGCATGAAGCACTGATACATGCTATACCACAGATGAATGCTGAAAAGATTATGCTAAGTAAAAGAATACTGTCACAAAAACTCACATATTTTATGATTCCATTAATGTAAAATATCCAGAATAGGCAAATCCAAAGAGACAAAATGTAGAATAGTGGTTGCCAGAGGGGATAAGGGGAAAAGAACAATAACTGCATAATGGGTATGGGGTTTATTTGGGGGATGAGAAAAATGCCTTGAAATTAGATAGTAGTGATGTTGAGCAAGTCTGAATTTAATAAAACCCACTGAATTGTACACTTAAAAAACTGAATTTGACAGTATGTGAGTTATATCTCAATAAAACTTATTTTATAAAAAATGTAGTCATAAAATACTCTTAAGGAATAAGGTTGTAGATGTGTGGCGTTATTTCTGAGGCCTCTGTTCTGTTCCATTGGTCTGTATATCTGTTTTGGTAGCAGTACCATGCTGTATTGGTTACTGTCACCTTGTAATATGGTTTGAAGTCAGGTAGCATGATGCCTCCAGCTTTGTTCTTTTTGCTTAGGATTGTCTTGGCTATATGGACTCTTTTTTGGTTCTATATAAAATTTAAAGTAGTTTTTTCCTAATTCTGTGAAGAAAGTCAATGGTATCTTGACGATAGCATTGAATCTATAAATTGCTTTGGGCAGTATGGCCATTTTCATGATATTGATTCTTCCTATCCATGAGCATGGAATGTGTTTCCACTTGTTTGTGTCCTCTCTTATTTCTTTGAGCAGTGGTTTGTAGTTCTCCTTGAAGAGGTCCTTCACATCTCTTGGGAGTTGTATTCCTAGGTATTTTATTCTCTTTATAACAATTGTGATTCGGAGTTCACTTATGATTTGGCTCTGTATTTTATTCTCTTTATAGCAATTGTGAGTCAGAGTTCACTTATGATTTGGCTCTCTGTCTATTATTGGTGTATAGGAATGCTTGTGATTTTTGCACATTGATTTTGTATCCTGTGACTTTGCTGAAGTTGCTTATCAGCTTAAGGAGATTTTGGACTGAGACGATGAGGTTTTCTAAATATACAATCATGTCATCTGCAAACAGGGACAATTTGACTTCCTCTCTTCCTATTTGAGTACCCTTTATTTCTTTCTCTTGCCTGATTGCCCTGGCCAGAACTTCTAATACTATGTTGAATAGGAGTGGTGAGAGAGGGCATCCTTGTCTTGTTCTGGTTTTCAAAGGGAATGCTTCCAGGTTTTGCCCATTCGGAGTGATATTGGCTGTGGGTTTGTCATAAATAGCTCTTATTTTTTGAGATACATTCCATCAATACCTAGTTCATTGAGAGTTTTTAGCATGAAGAGCTGTTGAATTTTGTCGAAGGCCTTTTCTGCATCTATTGAGATAATCATGTGGTTTTTGTCATTGGTTCTGTTTATGTGATGGATTATGTTTATTGATTTGCGTATGTTGAACATCTGATCTTTGACAAACCTGACAAAAACAAGCAATGGAGAAAGGATTCCCTATTTAATAAATGGTGTTGGGAAAACTGGCAAACCATATGCAGAAAATGGAAACTGGACCCCTTCTTTATACCTTATGCAAAAATTAACTCAAGATGGATTAGACTTAAACGTAAGACCTAAAATCATAAAAACCCTAGAAGAAAACCTAGAAATTGCCATTCAGGACATAGGTATGGGCAAAGACTTTGTGACTAAAACACCAAAAGCAATGGCAACAAAAGCCAAAATTGACAAATGGGGTCTAATTAAGGAGCTTCTACACAGCAAAAGAAACTATCATCAGAGTGAACAGGCAACCAACAGAATGGGAGAAAATTTTTGCAGTCTATCCATCTGACAAAGGGCTAATATCCAGAATCTACAAGGAACTTAAACAAATTTACAAAAAAAAAAAAAACCCACCAAAAAGTGGCAGAAGGATATGAATAGACACTTCTCAAAAGAAGACATTTATGCAGCCAACAAACATACAAAAAAAAGCTCATCATCACTGGTCATGAGAGAAATGCAAATCAAAACCACAGTGAGATACCATCTCACACCAGTTAGAATGGTGATCATTAAAAAGTCAGGAAACAACAGATGCTGGAGAGGATGTGGAGAAATAGGAAAGCTTTTACACAGTTGGTGTGAGTATAAATTAGTTGAACCATTGTGGAAGACAGTGTGGCTATTCCTCAAGGAACTAGAACCAGAAATGCCGTTTGACCCAGCAATCCCATTACTGGGTATATACCCAAAGGATTGTAAATCATTCCACTATAAAAACACGTGCACATGTATGTTTATTGTGGCACTGTTCACAATAGCAAAGACTTGGAACCAACCCAAATATCCATCAATGATAGACTGGATAAAGAAAATGTGGCACATATACACCATGGAAAACTATGCAACCATAAAAAAGGATGAGTTCATGTCCTTTTCAGGGACATGGATGAAGCTGGAAATTATCATTCTCAGCAAACTAACACAGGAACAGAAAACCAAATACCACATGTTCTCACTCCTAAGTGGGAATTGAACAATGAGAACACATGGACACAGGGAGGGGAACATCACACACTGGGGCCTGTTGGTGGGTGGGGGATTAGGGGAGAGATAGCATTAGGAGAAATACCTAATGTAGATGACAGGTTGATGGGTGCAGCAAACCACAATGGCACGTGTATATCTATGTAACAAACCTGCATGCTGCATATATACCCCAGAACTTAATTTAAAAAAATTAGAAAAGGAATAGAAGGAAAGAGAAACAAATAACAAATAGGTCTAATGAAAAACAAATAGCAAGATGAGACATTAACTACATTAATAATCATATTAAATGGTCTGATCATCCTTATTAAAAGGCAGCAGTGTCAATGTGGATATTTTCAAAAGCAAGACCTAACCATCTGCTGCCTACAAGAAGTGTGCTTTAGATTTAAATACACAAATAGGTTAAACATAAAAGGATAGAAATAGATATGCCATGCATATAGTTTTTATAAAACTCTGGAGTGGTTATATTAATATCAGAGAAAGTAGATTTCACAGCAAGGAATAAAGAAGGTTACTTAATAAGGGGATCAGTTACTTGGAGCTTGAAAATGCATGAAGCAAAAACCAATAGAAATACAAAAAGAAAGAATTCTACAATTATAGTCAGAAATTTCAAACTCTTGTCTCAATAATTGACAGAAAAGTCAATGGAAAATCAGCAAGGATATAGAAGACTTCAGTAATACTATTAACCATCTTCACTGAATTAACATTTATAAAACATTCCCTTCCACAGCAGTGGAATATACATTCTTTTCAGTGTGTTTTGAATGTCTCCACAGAACATTTATCAGTATAGACTATATCCTGGGCCACAATACAAAAGCCAAAATACAAGCACCCATATAGTTAAAAGGATTCAAGTCATCCAAACTGTTTTCTAGTATAATGGAATTAAATGAGAAATCAATGACTGAAAGATCCCTGGAAAAAACCAAATATTTGGAAACTTAATCGCGTCATTCTAAATAACCCATAGGTCAAAGAAGGAATCAAAAGGGAAAATGATACCTTTAAGTGAATGTACATGAAAAGACAACAAAAGGTGTACATTGTCATTAAAGCAGTACTTAGGGAGATATTTGTAGTACTAAATGCCTACCTTAGAAAATTATAAATGTATCAAAACAATGACCTCAGTTTCGACCTTAGAAAAATAGAAAGTGAAAAGCAAGGTAAACTCAAGGCATACTAATTCAAAATAAGCAAAAGAATAGATATAATAAATATCAGAGCAGAACCAAATGAAATAGAAAAAAAAGCAAATAGCTGATTCTTTGAGATCAAACAATTGATAAACATCTAGCCATACTGATCAGAAAAAAAGAAGGAAGACACAAATATCAATATCAAAAATGAGACAGGTAATCTCATTATGGATTCTACAGATATTTAAAAGGATACTTGGGTGAATATTATAAACAACTTTGTGTCTATAAATTCATTGACAATTGAAATTGATAAATCCCTTGAAAGATGTAACGATGAAACCTCACTTAAGTGAAATAGATCACCGGAATAGTGCTGTAGCCATTAAAGAAAATTAAATAGTAGCTTAAACTTTCCACAAAGAAAATTTTTGGCTCAGATGGCTTCACTGGTGAATTCTCCTACACATTTTAAAAATAATTAATAGCAGGCTGGGAGCGGTGGCTCACGCCTGTAATCCCAGCACTTTGGGAGGCCAAGGCAGGTAGATCATGAGGTCAGGAGATCAAGACCATCCTGACTAACAGTGAAACCCCATCTCTACTAAAAATACAAAAAATTAGCCAGGCATGGTGGTGGGTGCCTGTAGTCCCAGCTACTGGGGAGGCTGAGGCAGGAGAAAGGTGTGAACCCAGGAGGCGGAGCTTGCAGTGAGCCGAGATGGCACCATTGCACTCCAGCCTGGGCAACAGAGCAAGACTCTGTCTCAACAACAACAACAAAAATAATAATAATAATAATAATAATAATAATAATAATAATAATAACAGCATTTTTGCATAAACTCTTCTAGAAATTTGAAAAGGAAAACACATTTCCCAATTTCTTGTATGAGTCCGGCATTATTCTGATGCCAAAACCGATAAAAGACATTACAAAAAAAATAAACTGGAGTGGAATTTAGGTCACTCTTATAATAAAGTGTGAAAATGCAAATATGGAGGATTCATCTGAAAAAAAAAAAATACTATGGGACAGGGTTTATGAGGGATCATTTGATCAGCCAAATCTCGGTTCAAAATTCTTTCTCTGCCACCTTACCAGCTGTGTGATCTTGGGCAAGTGATTTTACCTCTCTTTCTCTCGATTTCCTTATCTATAAAATTGGTGTAATAACCTTGGGCTGAGAGTTAGGGTGAAGATTAAATTAGATAATATATTTGCAGTGCCCTTAAATAGTGCCTGGGACATAATGGGTAATCCAATAACTATTAACTGTAACAAGATAATATTCTCCTTAAGATAAAAAAGCCTTTTGCCTTTTGTGGTGTGAATACATGTTTGTACTCAGTTATTTTTCGATCAATGAAGCAATTTTAAAATTATTATTTTTCTTTGCATTTAAAGGAAGAATTATCCTTTATAACTACATATGAGGCTTACCTCTTAAGAAGCAGTGGCCTTTTTTCTCTCTCTCTCTCTTTTTTTTCTGTCATAGGAAGAAGCAGGATTTTTCTGCTCCAATCCAGCATAAAAAATCCCTTCGGCCATCTGTTTTTTGGCTTGAGGACCTGACTTGCCCATATAGCAGTCACTCAGTACAAGCTGAGATAGAGTCCCAAGAAGTCTTGCTCACTGCTATTTACTGTAGGTTTCTCCAAGCCCCTGTGGCTTACAGCCTTACTTAAGGTAAAGCTCTACTTAAGGTAAAGCTCTACTTAAGGTAGAGCTTTACATGGCTGCAACTAGAGCCTTGGCCTCCCCATGGCCTGGAAGACATTATAAAAATCAAGAAATGACTCTGAGTGCTGATCCTTGTTTATGCTTCACACTCAAGTTACCAATACACCAAAGTGCAAATCACAGCAAAGCATTCAGAACTGGTTTGGAGCCCTCACTTTCAGGCCCTTTAAGTTCAGCCTTCAGTAATCAGTGAAAGGCAATCTCCCCTCACTCCTCCTGTCCTCAGCAGGAGCGTCCTGCTTATTATTTTTGCTGCATGGGTAGGCAATAGGATGGGAGAAGGAAGACTTGCTGTGTGCGAGGGCAGACAAGACCAGAGGAAGCCCTTGTGTTTGAAGCTTTGGAAGCACAAAGACAGACCCTGCCTGTTTATTAATGTGCTGCAATAATAGTCCCAAATCTCCTACGGAGAGGACCAAGTAAATTGGTAGAGAAAGAGACTAAACTTATTGCAATGTTTTTTCCTCCTCTTTGGCCCTAAGTCAGGATTCCTTAACAGAAGCGTTAGTATTGATTTGGACCAGATAATTCTCTTTTGTAGGTGGGGCGGTGGTCTGTGCATTGTAAGATGAATGTTTAGCTGCATCTCTGGTCTCTACCCGCTAGAAGCCAGCATCAATCCCCTTCCCAAGTTGCCACAACCAAAACACCTTCAAGCATAGCCAAATATCCTTGAGGAGATGGGGGAACCCCTTGGGGATTGAAAACCACTGACCTATGCAGATCATGGGGGTAAAGATGTTTCTCACTGGAGCTACTCTATCTTTTGCTTTGAAAAAAAGGAGAGGACAATAAATCCCTACAGCTCACACAGCAAAGCAGTGGGAGATGAGAGGGGAGAAATGGGTTTGTAAACGAGGCTTGGGTACACAATTATCTCTTCTGAATGATTAGATATTGTCCAAGTAGGAAATAAAGCACCAATTTATCTAGCTGAAAAGTAAAGATTTTTGTTTTACAGGGGTCTCTGGTAAGAGCTGAGTTGGAGGAGACAGGATGATGGAACAATATTTCCAAACATCCTATAAACCTCCTCCCCACAAATGAAGGAGGACCAGGAAAGCAACACAGCCCTGGCAGACACAAGGCAGGTAGGACGAAAAGGAAGTGCCCACAGATGTATATCAGTGCTAAAGGTACTGCTTGCCCCTCTGGTAAATAGGATCTTGTATGGTCAAAGGGCAGCACCTCATCCCTTGCCAGCAAAACTAGGAAGGGGCTCTGTTAAAAAATAAAATAAAATAAAAAAACCAAGTTAGAGAAAGGAGACAGAGACAGTCCCTTCCTCCTCAATGGTAGTCATCAGGGATTTGTGAAGGAGCAAAAACAGGAGCTGAAACCTAGCAAATTCATGCCTGAAACGGTGAAAATATACAACTGTGGTGTGCTGAACAAGGCCCTCCCAGAGATGCCCGTGTCCTAATCCCAGGAACCTGTGAATATGTTACTTTATAAGGCAAACGAGGCTTTGCAGAAGTGATCAAGTTAAGAATCCCGAGATGGGGAGATTATCCTGGATTACCCTGTGTGCCTAATGTAATCACAGGCTGCTTTTTTTTTTTTCTTTTTGAGATTTTCGCTCTTCTTGCCCAGGCTGGAGTGCAATGGCATGATCTTGGCTGGGTGCAATCTCCGCCTCCTGGGTTCAAGTGATTCTCCTGCCTCAGCCTTCCAAGTAGCTGGGATTACAGGTGCATGCCACCACACCTGGTTAATTTTTTGTATCTTTAGTAGAGACAGGGTTTTGCCATGTTGGCCAGACTGGTCTCGAATTCCTGACTTCAAGCGATCCACCCACCTCGGCCTCCCGAAGTGCTGGGATTACAGTCATAGACTTCTTAAGAGAGGGATGCAGGAAAAGTCAGAGTTAGACAGAAGGCAGTGTAACAACAGAAGGAGAGGGGGAAAGGGAATGATCTGAAGATCCTGTGTTGCTGGCTTTGAAGATGGAGAAAGGGCGTTGTGAGAAAAAAGATGGTGGCAGCCTCTGGAAATGGGAATGAGCAAGGGACTAGAATCTCCCCCAGAATCCTCAGGGGGAATGCAGCCTCACAGACCTCTGACCTGCACATCTCTAAGCTAATACATTTGTGTTGTTATAAGCCAGTAAGTTTGTGACAATGTGTTACAGAAGCCGTAGGAAACAAGCAGGGGGCCCTACAGAGTCTTGCCATTCAGGGTTAGAGACCCAGCTTTCAGACCAGGTTGATCACCATGTAGGCTGGGGCCCTCCCATCATTTCTGAATCACATTTTCCTAGTCTGTAAATTACCCAATCACTAGGTACCTCCTGCTGTGACCAATATATTCTGCTCTTTCATCGCTCAGAAAACACCCAGTCGGATTGCTGGGGTGACAGAAAAAAACAAGCGCTATATATAGTGTCAGCCTCTGCCTTTATGGTATTTTTTTTTTAATCTGATATTTGTCCCTTGTTCCTGACACAGAGCTCCTTCAAATGCCTTTGGAATTTCTTACATGTTAGGAGTATATTTTGTTATTCAAAATGAGTCCCTTTTGACTATACCTAAGTTTATCCTAAAGAGGTGACTCATGGTGGACCCTAATTAGTTTTGAAGGAGAAGTTGGCCATGCCAGAAAGACTAAGTGCATGATTAGAGGACTGGAATTTTCTGCCCTAACCTGTGGCGAGGGGTGGGGAGGTGGAGATTGAGTTCAATCAATCATGCCTATATAATGAAAACTCAACAAAAACTCTGGGCAATGAGGCTCTGAGAGCTTTCTGGTGGGTAAGTGTACTGATGTGCTGGCGGGGAGGTGTATTCTGACTCTTTTTTTTTTTTTTTTTTTTTTTTTTGAGACAGAGTCTTGCTCTGTCACCCACACTGGAGTATAGTGGCACAATCTTGGCTCACTTCAACCTCCACCTCCCAGGTTCAAGCAATTCTCCTGCCTCAGCCTCCCAAGTAGCTGGAATTACAGGTGCCCACCACCATGCCCAGTTAACTTTTTCTGTTTTTAGTAGAGATGGGGTTTCACCACTTTGGCCAGGCTGGTCTCAAACTCCTGACCTCAAGTGATCCGCCCACCTTGGCCTCCCAAAGTGCTGGGATTACAGGCGTCAGCCACTAAGCCTGGCTGCATCCGCACTCTCTAACCTCTCGATGGGTTCTTCCTGCCCACTGCACATGCAAACCCAATTCACTGAGACCACGGCATCACAATAAATAAAGCATTTAGTTAACATGAGGCCGGTCATGCCACATGGGGATGGAGTTATTACAAATCAAGCTTCCTGAAAATTCAGAGACTGGGATTTTTCAAGGATAGTTTTGGCAGGAAAGGGGCCAGGAAGTGGGGAGTGCTGACTGGTTGGGTCAGGGATAAAATCATACACAGTCAAAGCTGTCTTCTTGTGCTGAGTTGGTTACTGGGTAGAGGCCACAGGACTGGTTGGCAGGTCTGGTAGAGTCCTTGGTTATCAGAAGTGCAAAAACCTGAAAAGACATCTCAAAAGGCCAATCTTAGGGTCGACAATAGTGATATTTTCTGCCAGAGTAACTGGGGAATTGAAAATCGTATGACCTCCAGAATAATGGCTGGTAATCATTTATGTCTATATCTCAGCAGAATTCAGGCTCTTCTCAACCTCCTCACTTGGTCGTCTTTCATTAGCTTTACGAAGATGATTTATTTTGGGGAAAGGGCTATTATCATTTTAACTATAGACTCAATGTCTCCCAAGCTTAGTTTGATCCAAGCCCAGGAATTATTAAAGGCAGTTGGGAGGTTAAAGGCAACATGAAGGTTGATTAGGTCAGATCTTTTACTGTCATAATTTTCTCACCATTATAATTTTTGCAAAGGCAGTTTCAACTCCACAGCACAGAAACACCTTTATCATGACCTTTCCAAACCTTGCCACCCTATATATTACTTCATTCAATTTGTATCCTTTATAATAAAAGAGCAATTGTAAGTATAGCACGTTCTGAGTTCTGCCAGCTATTCCAGTGTAGGGACCATAAGCTCTTGGCCCCTAAAGGTTCACTGAAAAATCACTGATGTGAGACAGATTGATTAATAGGAGAAAAGGCATACAGATGTGCTTAATGTGTATACACAGGAGCCTTCATAATGAAGACCTAACCCAACAATAAGTTACAGAAGCTTGAGATTACAGAAAGAATGTGGACTTAGAGCATGGCCAAAAACAGGCTTAGTGGCAAGACAGGTTTATGGGAGGAAGAGAGGAAGAGGCTTGGCTAGCAAAAGTGGTCTTGTTATGTGGAGGAGGCCTCCCTCCAAAAGAACAGATGGTAAAAATTTCTTTTTTGGCTTTTTTTCATGTTAAAGTTTTTCTTTTCTTTCTTTTTCCTTCTTTTTTTTTTAAGACAGAGTCTTACTGTGTTTCTCAGGCTAGTCTTGTACTCCTGGCCTCCAGTTATCTTCCCACCTCTGCTTCCCAAAGTATTAGGATTACAGGTGTCAGCCACCATGCCCAGCTCTTTTTACACTTTTTTTTTTTTTTTTTTTTTTTTTGCCTCAAGACAGAGTCTTGCTCTGTTGCCCGGGCTGGAGCACAATGGCGTGATCTCGGCTTACTGCAACCTCTGCCTCCTGGGTTCAGGTGATTCTCCTGCCTCAGCCTCCAGAGTAGCTGGGATTACAGGCATGCGCCACCATGCCCAGCTAATTTTTTTGTTATTTTATTTATTTATTTAGTAGAGACAGGGTTTCACCATGTTGGCCAGGCTGGTTTCAAACTCCTGACCTTGTGATCAGCCTTTCTAGTCTTTTAAAGGTGTCAGACTCAGTCTCTCCTACATCTTGGAAAGGCATGGAAAAGACCTGGCTACATTAATGGAGATTCTCTACAGATGCAAATTTACCCCCACCTCAATCTGCTAGCTCTGAGAAAGCCGTTTCAAAATATGTCAGAGAAATATATTTCAGGGTAAAATATTTTAATTTGCTTCACTAGCAAATTGTGAACCTGAAAGGGAGTCATGGAAATCCCCAAATTTATAGCTGCATTGGCCAAGCACAAGTGTAGGTGGCCCCTGGGGCTTGTGGCAGCATCTGAAGTGCAGGCAGGTTTGTGGTGCTGAGCCCCCTAACGTGTGAAGTTGGACATTAATTTCAGGTAATTAGTATCAGAAATGAATTGAATTCTTGGGCACCCGGTTGGTATTGGGTTGTGACCCTTAGCTGGTTGTGTGGGCTTGGGGACATCTCCACGGAGCCCAGCTTTTCTCGTCTAAGTGAGGAGATTAGTGGCATTCATGATTTTTAGCAGTAGAAGCCTTTGTTATATCTTAATGTTAATAACATCTTACCCCTAAACCTGATATATATATAATAAATGATAGCAAATTTCAGGCCGTGAATCCCTTTCAAGCCTTCCTTCTCCTTCCTCTGAGGAGGACCTCCTTCCTCTGAGGTCTTTGTGAAGACCTAGGGCCCTATTAGCGATTGGAAAGCCACTGACCCAGGTGATCTGAGATCCCCTCTCCTCTCAGAAAATTCTCTTATGTGTTCCCAAAGTCTAATAGAGATCAGATTTCCCCAAAGCCCTGAAGGTCTCTTTAGAGACCCCTCACTCCCTCAAGCAGCTACAAGGGGAACCAGCGATTTAGTCAGCATGCCTGTTAGCTCAGTTGGAAAGGAGCCCTCACGCTTGCAAAAGTTCCCAGCCCAGGATCCAAGGTCAAACGTGGTCGCAGAGCCCAGCTCTTTATTATCAGAAATAAAATAAACTCCCACTCCTCTCTCTTCTCCCACACAAGGCAGCAGGATGCTCAAGCCCTATCTCCGGTAATATCAGGTTTATACGAACAGTTTCTCACTTTTATTCATTTGAGAATTGAATTAGCTTTCACATTTGCCTCCACAGCTTCAAAGAACATCTCCCAGTCATCATTTACCACACTATTAAATTGAGGAGCATCTTGTCGGTACATCTGATAATTTGCTTCTGAGTGATGTTTGTGTTGTTGCTAAGCATTTTAGCCAGCAACAATAATGTTACGAATGTGTAGCTGGGCCTTTTAACTACCAACTCAAAAGAGATTTCGACAACTGGATGGAAAGCTGGTAATGAAGAGACTAGATTACTTTAGAAGTTATTATGTTTCAATAGGGCAAACTGCATTCAATATAAGATACTCCCAGCTTTGGCCGAAGTAACATCTTTAGTTTCTCACATGAAACTAGGTAAAATCTGATGTGGAGGCAACTGGAAATTGTCGGGTGCAGTGGCTCACGCCTGTAATCCCAGCACTTTGGGAGGCCGAGGTGAGTGGATCACGAGGTCAGGAGATCGAGACCATCCTGGCTAACACGGTGAAACCCCGTCTCTACTAAAAATAATAAAAAAAAATTATCCAGGCGTGGTGGCGGGCGCCTGTAGTCCCAGCTACTCGGGAGGCTGAGGCAGGAGAATGGCATGAACCTGGGGGGCGGAGCTTGCAGTGAGCCGAGATCGCGCCACTGCACTCCAGCTTGGGCGACAGAGCGAGACTCCGTCTCAAAAAAAAAAAAAAAAAAAGAAAAATTGTCAAGTCCCAGCATATTAAGTAGGTTTAGGATTGTTACCATGAAGTTCTCCATTTATTTCAACCTTATAGGCAAGACCTGCCAGGAGTGATAGAATAGAGGGTGAACACATAGGGGTTAGACCCGAAAGACTGAGGGTTCAAATTCCAGCTCTGCTACTTGGGCAAATTCTGTATTCCTCAGTTTCTGCTCCTGGAAAATCAGGAAATGTACTTCCCCTCCTACTGCTGACACGTTTCATGACCCATTTCTCCTCTCTCATCTCCCACATGAAATGATTTTTCAGTGAACCTTTAGGGAACCAAGAACTTACCGCCCCCACACTAGAATAACTGGCAGAACTCAGAAGGTACCATACTTATAATTACTGTCTTATTATAAAGGATACAAATGAACAACTGGATGAAGTGACAGGTAGAGGGGCAAGGTTTGCAAGGGTCCTGATAAAGGTGTTTCTGTGCTGTGGAGTTGAAACTGCCTTTGCAAAAATTATAATGGTGAGAAAGTTAGGACAGTGAAAGAGACCTGACCTAACCAAACTGCATGTTGCCTTTAACCTCCCAACTGCCTTTAATAATTCCTGGGCTTGGACCAAGCTAAGCTTGGGAGACATTGAGTCTATAGTTAAAATGATAATAGCCCTTTCCCCCAAAATAAATCGTCTTTGTAAAGCTAATGAAAGACGGCCAGGTGAGGAGGTTGAGAAGAGCCTGAATTCTGCTAAGGTAGACGTAATAGTAAGAATAGGGTTGTGGAAGGGATTATCTTAGATTTCTCAACCTTGGCAGTTTAGACATTTGGGGCTGGACCATTCTTTGTTGGTGGGGGCTGTCCTGTGTATTATGGGATGTTTACTGGAATCCTTGGCCTCTACCCTCCCCACCTAGATACCAGCAGCAAACCCCTTCCAGGATGACAATCAAAATAGTGTCTAGACATTGTCAAATATTTCCTAGGGGGCAAAATCAGCCCTGATTGAGAACTACTAGTTTAGAAAATGTTTGCAAAGCTCCTAGATGGTGCCTGATGCACAGTAAGGGCTCAGTAGCTGGTAACTGTTAAGATTTGTTTGTTTTGTTTTGAGACGGAGTCTCGCTCTGTCACCCAGGCTGGAGTGCAGTGGCATGATCTCGGCTCACTGCAAGCTCCACCTCCCGGGTTCACGTCATTCTCCTGCCTCAGCCTCCTGAGTAGCTGGGACTACAGGCACCCGCCACCACGCCCGGCTAACTTTTTTGTATTTTTAGTAGGGATGAGGTTTCCCTGTGGTCTCAATCTCCTGACCTTGTGATCCGCCTGCCTCGGCCTCCCAAAGTGCTAGGATTACAGGCGTGAGCCACCGCTCCCGGCCAAGATTTTTTTAAATGCCTGTGAAGAGCCTGCGCTACTTTCTGTATTACTGGGTTGAGTGTGCTGTTCTTGAGCTTCTGCTATCCTTGGTGGACCAGGAGACTCTGTGACCCAGCTCTGGAGAATGTCAAAGGAGATGTGAATTCTGGTGGCCTTTGTGGGACCTGACAGCCTGAGCTCTCTGTTCTTCAGACTCACAATGCGAAAGTCAATGTAGCCACTATTTGCTGAGAGGAGGATCCCTCTGTGGACAAGTGAGATTGGCTCACACAATGTCTTTCATCAGTCCATTTATTTGTTTAACAAACATTTACCAAGTGTCTGTTATATACCAGGTTCTGTGCTGGGCATCTGTAATATGAAGAGTAAGCCCTGGTGTGTGCTTTCTAGATGTTACAGGGTGACCGGGAGCTTTCCTGTAAGCAAAGATGCTTACAACCCGGAACTACTACAGAAAAGAAAAGAATTTGGTCATCAGATACAACCTGGAATGTCAGAGAAAGAGTCCTCGATGAGGCCTCGGTTTTGACAATTTAGGACCTGGTGTTTCCCTTGCAAGACTGGTTGCAAGGATCTAGCTCATATTCAGGCTCTTCACTTTTCAAATGAAAAAAAGCTCAAGGACAAAGAAGAGATAACTCTGTTCAAGGAAGACCCATAAATTTATACCAGATTTGAGGTTTCCTAATATCATACGTCTCCCTTTACAAGCCCATCAATACAATACAAAAGTGACCTTAGTCAGCTAAATGTTTCTGCAGGAGAAAAGCAAGTGTTTTCTCAATATCTAGTAGAGCATTCTGGCTTCTGTGTGTATGTGTGTGTGTGCACGCACGTGCAATTGCACATATATGTGCATGTGTGTATGTGTGTCACTATTGAGAGATTGGGATGATCTGTCTGCAATTTGTCTGTTCATTGCCGAATATTTCAAGGAGAGTAGATCTCTGAACAGGAGGAATCATTAGTGTGAAGTGGTCTGCAAGCTCCTGCCCACTATTAAATGGGACTGAGCACCTCTCCGGCCAAGGCGTTGATGGAAGACTATGAGTGGATGTCTCTGTGCTTTAGAAATGTGTCAGCGGCCAGGCACGGTGGCTCACACCTGTAATCCCAACAATTTGGGAGGCCGAGGTGGGTGGATTACCTGAGGTCAGGAGTTCAAGACCAGCCTGGCTAACATGGTGAAACTGCGTTTCTAGTAAAAATACAAAAAGTTAACCAGGCATGGTGGCATGTGCCTGTAATCCCAGCTACTCAGGAGGCTGAGGCAGGAGAGTCGCTTGAACCCAGGAGGCAGAGGTTGCAGTGAGCTGAGATCGCACCATTGCACTCCAGCCTAGGCAACAAAAGCAAAACTCCATCTCAAAAAAAAAAAAAAAAAAAAAAAGAAAAGAAATGTGTCAGCAGTAGGAGGGGAGAACTTTGATTCACACTAAACTCAGAAAATGGCAGGAAGTACTTCAGTAAGTGTTTGAATGAATGAATGAATGAATAAGGAGGAGATGAATAAGTGAGTAAAATTCAAGACCAGAGAGTCCTCCTGTGTCCACCCCCAGGAGAGAGGTGTAGCGTTCACCCATTGTTTTGTCTCTCAAGCCTGGCTCTTTTTCTGGAAATTGCTCCTCCACCTGCAAATCTGTTTGGTTTTCTTTTGAGGGACCATTTTCTCAAGTAGTCTACATCTCTAGCCAATGTCAGTTGGTCCGTGAGTAGGTATCTGACCCAGAATGGGTCACCATGCTGCACTGGAAACAGCTGACTGGCCTAAGAATGGGCATCTGACCCAAGCTAAGCCAACAAGTCCCTCCATCAGGACTTCTGGGCTAAGTATCAAGGGAGTAAACTCAATATCCCTCTGAGGACTGACATCATAAATAGAAAACTCAGAAGCTACTGGGATCAGAAGAGTCACTTTTTTTTTCTTCTATATAGCCAAAGACCATTTTTAATGAGACAAAAAAAAAAAAAAAAAAAAAAGAGGAAGAAAGAAACAGACAATTGCTACAAGAAATGGAAAAAGAATGCCAATATGTCTGAGTCTTTGGTTTTATAGTTCCTGAGCCCCACCTGCATTCCTGCCCTTTTTTGGTTTGGTCATTCCATTCTTGTATGAGATTCCTCCATGCCCTTATAATTCTGTTTTTCCTTCAGCTATTTTAATTTGCCTGTCGCTTGCAATCTGAAGAGTCCTGGCTAAACAAACAGACCCGGAGTCAAGGCAAGTTAATTTCTTTTGCATGATTTGTCACTTCTTCAGGCGATATTAGGCAGGCAAACACCACCATATTGTAAATCATAAACACAAGGCCCTTGGTCTGTAATAAAGCACCATTCTCCTTCAAATGCATTCACTATACCTCCAGAAGAGAAATAGATCAGAAGTTGCTTCATAACAAAGATGCCAATATTATAGAAGCTCAAGATGGGGAATTTACTGGAGAGAGAAGAGTAGTCTATTGACCTGCTACAAATGTTCTAGCTCTGCTGTTAGTCAAATATTTCTATTGCCTGGAGTCCTGCATTTTTTTCTGTATCCTATAAACATCCATCATAAGCAAATGGGAGAGCCTTTCAACTAAACCTTCCCCATCTGCACCATTTTGAATTAATGCTACATCGTGGACATGACTGTTCATGATGCAGGTTTTTTGTAGCAGCAAATAGCTTAAGCTGGTGATTAAGCTACGTAGTTTAGATACCTTCATTCAAAGGGAGAAGAACATCAGTCCTTATTCACTGCTGATATGGTTAGGCTTTGTGTCCTCACCCAAATCTCATCTTAAATTGTAATCCCCAGGTGTTTAGGGAAAGACTTGGTGGAACGTGATTGGATCACAGGGGCAGTTTCCCCTATGCTATTCTCATGATAGTGGGTGAGTTCGCTTGAGATCCAATGGTTTTACGAGGCAGTTTTCCCTGCTCTTGCTCACACTCTCCCCTGCCTCCATGTGAAGAACGTCCTTGCTTCTCCATCACCTTCCACCACGATTGTAAGTTCCCTGTGGCCTCCCCAGCCATGTGGAACTATGAGTGAATTTAAACCTCTTTTCTTATAAATTTCCCATTCTAGGGTATTTATAGCAGTGTGAAAACGGATGAATACAATGGCCAACCACTTTTCTAGGCACTGTCCAAGTATTGTTTGTTACTTGATTATCACAAACACATAGGGAGATAGTGGCATTGCCGTTTTGTAAAGGAGGAAACTGAGGCTCAGAGTTGTTAGGGAAATTATCTAGCTGGTCAGTGGTTGGGAAAGGATTGGAAGTCAGATTGAACTGGCTACACAGACCATATTCTTTTCTTGTTGAGTTTCTTCAGGGACACAGAGAGACCAACTAGGAGAATTTCTTGACTTCCTAGAGTTTAAAGGAGTCCTGATTGATTTACCCAGGTTCTTCTTACTGAAACACAGGCACCTGCAGGCAGGTAGGGATCCATGCACAATATGCAGGGCCTGGAATGATGCACAGCTCTTTCCACTCTCTTACCAACATGGGGACCTTGTGCCCAGAAACTAAACGTTTTTGTAAAATGGGAGAAAATGTTCAAAGGCTTCTTGTCCCTAACTCTGGTCACTGGCTGCCTCTCTGCATTGCTGCTCATGTCACATTTCTCTTTCCAACTCAGGTGGCGTTAAAGCCTTGGAAACATTTCACCAGCTTGTCTCTTCATCCACGTTTCTGTTTTATATTTCATAGCAAAAAGGAGATCTGAAAAAAATGCAAATCAGGATGACGCTTCTACTTTGCTTAAAACCCTTCTCTCTGTGGGTTATTCCGACTCTTAGCAGAAAGTCTAGAATCCTGAACAGGGCTTACGAGGCGCTCCACCATCCTCCTGGGCTTCTCTTGCTCATCTGTCACTGTTTCACTTTGCTCTTGACCCTCCCCTATCCAGTTCTCTTTTCCTAGTTCCCATACCTCCGTCCTTCACTCTTCCAGCCCACCCCCTCCCCACCGGGAGGTATGCTAACTTATAGTTGCTTCCCTCTGAGAAGTGTTTTCTGAACCCTGAGACCAAGGGAGGCACCTGCTCCAGCCCGTGGAACCTTCTGCTTCTCCCTTACTGACACGACATTAGTAACTGTTTTTCACTGTCTGTCTTAGTTACTAAACTAAGAATGACAGGGACAAGGCTGTGTCCCCAAAAGGCAGTCTCTGCACTTGTCAGGGAGTATAATCACCAGGTTTTCTTCCTGTAGGGAATCTTTGGTATTCGTTATTTCACTTTTATTCTCACCACTCTCAATTATTTCATATAATGCAGTTTATTCCCAGGTCTTTCCCCCCTGGTTTCTTTTGTGCTGGGTAACACACTCGACTTCTTAAAACACTGCTTTGAACTTGAAGCATCCTTGCTCTGAAATTTTTGTTGGCTTTGCATTGCTTACCCCCAGCTACAGCAAAATGATATTCAAAGCTCTTCAAATGTGCTCGCAACTTAGGCCTCCAGCTTTCATAACCAAGTTCTTTTTGTGAGTCCTCGTCTAACGAGAAACATTGGTTTTCCCTTCTTTGGCTTCTCTTCCTTTTCTTTCCTCCTTCTTTCTCTCCCTTCTTCCCTTTTTTGCCTTTCTTCCCTGCATCTCCTCCTTCCTCATCTCACCCCCTCACTCTCTCCATCCCTCCCTTATATTCATTCAACAAAGCTTCCAACCATGGATGCCTACTTCTGAGATTACCAACCCTAGCTGCACAAGAGATATACTTGGGAAGTTTTCTGCTTTTTGTTGTTGTTGTTGTTGTTGTTGTTGTTTTCCTTTGGACGCCTGGGCTTCAATCTCCCCACTCCATCCTTCTCAGAGATTCCTATTTATTTGATAGAGGGTCAGACCATGCAGCAGAATGTTTTTAAAGTTCTCTTGTGATTCTACAGTGCAGCTGGAGTTGAGAACCTCAGGTCTACGTTTATCAGGCATTGGACTGATTTCTTTCCTCATGGACTTTATGGTACAGATTATACAGCAGTGGTCGGGTGCAGTGGCTCATACCTGTAATCCCAGCACTTTGGGAGGCCGAGGTGGATGGATCACATGAGGTCAGGAGTTCGAGACCAGCCTGGCTAACGTGGTGAAACCACTTCTCTACTAAAAATACAAAAGATCAGCCTAGCTTGGTGGTGGATGCCTATAATCCTGGGAGGCTGAGGCAGGAGAATCACTTGAACCTGAGAGGCAGAGGTTACAGTGAGCTGAGATCTTTCCACTGCACTCCAGCCTGGGTGACAGAGTGAGACTCTGTCTCAAAAAAATATATATATATATACAGCAGTGGTTTTCAAGATGGGAGAAGCAATGTTACTCACCTACCCAGGGAGATGTTTGGGAAACATCCAGAGGCATTTTTGCTTGTCAGTGCTGGGGGAGGGTATGCTATTAGCATCTAGGGGATAGAAGCAAGGGATGATGCTAGACATCCTACAATGTGCAGGATAGTCCCCCCTATGCACCCCACGTTCCCCCCATACAAAACAAAACAAAAATGACCTGATCCAAAATGTCAATAGAGTCAAGGTTGAGAAACATTGTTGTAGAGGAAAGCATCATAATGAAATAATCACACAAATATTTATTCACTCACTGAAATAAAAGCAATAAAGAAAAATACAGGGTGACAGTGTGTGTGCTTCACAAGGAAGTTTGAACTTCCCTAGGTGAAATCGCTTTCCCTAGGGGGGGTGTCTGCAAGAAGGGCACCAACAAATCATCCTGCAAAGGGACTGGGGATGGGAGGAGCATTTCTGGCAGTCTCCATGGTGAATCTGAAGCTTTGGAGAATTTGTAGAACTTAGAGAAGAGCAGATAGGCTGGCGTGACAAAGAAGGGAGGATGCTGGAAAATAATTTTAATCTTGATCATCAGAGCGATGGGAAACTCACTGAGAAGCAGGGAGGGTATAATTCTCATCAAATTTGCATTTGCCAAATATCCCTCTGGTTGACAAGTGGAAATTGGATTGGCGTAGAGCAAGGGTGGATGTCCCAGAAGTTTGAGAGAGACATTAGACTCGGCTGATGGTGAGAAAGCTGGGGAGAAATAGATGAAAGAGATATTTAGGGGTAAGTTTGATCATCTCTATGCATACCTCATACTTGTCAGCCTCTAAATGTTTGGTGACACCATTCTTTTTTTTTTTTTTTTTTTGAGACAGATTCTCACTCATTCACCCAGGCTGGAGTACAGTGGTGTGATCTCAGCTCACTGCAACTTCCGCCTCCCGGGTTCAAGCAATTCTCCTGCCTCAGCCTCCTGAGTAGCTGGGATTACAGGCACGTGCCACCATGCCCGCCTTATTTTTGTATTTTTAGTAGAGACGGGTTTTCACCATGTTTGTCAGGCTGGTCTTGAACTCCTGACCTTGTGATCCACCCGCCTCCGCTTCCCAGAGTGCTGGGATTACAGGCGTGATCCACTGCCCCTGGCCTGATGACACCATTCTGTAACTGGAACTACTCTCCCTATTTCAAACCCTCACCATTCTCTAATCACCACATGAAGTTAATACCACCAGAAACTTCCCTGGTGACCAGCCAGTATCACAGCCTTTGAAATCCTGGGGTTCTATATCCCCTTGAAACAAGCTCTTTCTTATGATGTATAATTTATATATATTGGCTTTATCTTCCCTACAAAATAGTAAGGTGCTTGACCACTGACATCTATCTTACTCATTTTTATTCCCTTCCCTCCCCCTCACATACACATTGCACTTTGGACACATCTTTCTAGATATTTAGTCAGGAATTGTTTGGTGACAAAAACCAGAAACCTGCTCAGACTAACTTAAAACAAGGGTTTCTTTGAAGTGGGGCTGGGACATGGCAGATGTTCCTGCTCTTTGCCTGCCAGCATTCGTTCTCTGCTAACAGCATCCAGCTGTCCCCTTTGAACAGTGTTCCTTTGCTTTCTCTTAGTCTGCATGGCTGGGTGGGGTCTCACTCCCCAGTGAGTTCTAAGGGTGGATTGACCGGAGGACCACAGTGTCTTGGTTCATAGGTAGATAGATGATCCAAACCATCCAATGAGCATCAGCCTCCCAGTTTTTCTAAACCTACTTGGAATGTGGGGTGTTTTCTCCATTGCTGTTACAAAGCCAGAACTTCTGGGAGTTTTGGTGAGCCCCGCACTTGGAGAATGAAGCCAACCCAGAGGAAAGCAGACAGAAGAGATAGAGGAGAACCCTGAGGACATGGTCTGGGCACCTGCAGCCATTTGTGCCTGGTCTTTGCAGCTCTGTCAGCCATTCAACTCCCTTGGGACTTAACTAGTTTGAGTTATGTGGATTTTTTTGGCACTTGGAACCAAAAGCAACCCAACAAATACTGTAGGCAGCCTTCAGAATTCAGGGGCAAGAATTTCAGCCACATCTCCCAGGAGCCTGGAATTGGGAATTCAGAGGCCAGGAGCACATGGCCATCTTAGGGGTGTGTCTCCTTCTGCCTTTCTGCATGCACGTCTGCTTCTTTCCTCTCTCTCTCTGCATATCAGCCATGTCCGGTTGAGCGGGGCAAGCCCCAGAATTGTCCAGTTTCTCAGTCAAGGGCCCAACAGCGACTGTGTGGAGCTTCTGGACCATATTCTGCATCCCCAAGTGATACCTTGGTTCTTCCAACTCAGATTTCAATTTTGTTTCTATCCTTGGCCCAACCTATGGGCAAGAAGTAGAACCAAAGTCTCATTACACACTCAGCAGGCTCTATGGAAGCCCTTTCAGAAATGGGTTGTGGGGCCAAGCATACAAAATGATGAACATGCCAGTTACATAACTGACTCCTATTCACCATTAATAAGTACAGATGGAAATCATATGGAGTGGCACCCACTTCAGCTTCAGAGCTCCAGCCAAGCCCCTGGTGGGAAGAGAATATGAGGTAACCATTCCTGCAAAAGGAAGAGCTGTGTTCAGACCCTTTTTTTTTTTTTTTTTGAGACAGAGTCTCACTCTGTCATCCAGGCTGGAGTGCAGTGGCATGGTCTCGGCTCACTGCAGTCTCCACCTCCTGGGTTCAAGTGATTCTCCCACCTCAGCCTCCCGAGTAGCTGGGACTACAGGCGTGTGCCACCACACCTGGCTAATTTTTGTATTTTTAGTAGAGACGAGGTTTCACTCTGTTGGCCAGGCTGGTCTCTAACTCCTGACCTCGTGATCCACGTGCCTCAGCCTCCTAAAGTTCTGGGATTACAGGCATGAGCCACCGTGCCCGGCCCTCTTGACACTTTTATTGTTTTCTGTGGGCTGAAATTATGACTCCGTAGTAAAATCTAATTACATCTTCCCTTAGCCTTATCTGAGATACACAGCATAAAGTCTCTCCCCTATCCGTCTGTGGACATCAGCACCCCAAGCCAAGTAGGATTCCTCATCACGGTGCTTTGACCAGGGTCTATAGTCCTGTCCACATCCTTCCTGTTGGAAATGCTGTTTCGATTTGCTCTTGGCCCTCGCCACCATTCAGTCCTCCCCGCCATTCAGCCAGGGTGTTGCTCAGTTTCATTATCTGAAAGGAGAGCTAATAATTATACCTACATTGCAATGGGCTTGATGTAAGTTTTAATTAGAAAGTTATCTGGAGCCCTGAGCATATAGTAGCCCCTCTGTAAATGTAAACACCCTACCCCTACATCCCTTTTCTTACTAGTACTTCATGATTCTACCTTGATTTGACTGATCACTGGGAACATTATTGAGGTTTAGCAGGGACAAAATGTGATGCCGGGATTTTATTCTCCTTTTGAATGGAGAATTTTGCTTGTCTTCTTTTTTATTTATCCCTGGAGGCTCTCTGGGGGTCTAGCACATAAGGACCAAATTTTTCTTTCCCAGTCTGCTTCAAAGACTGCCGAAGAATCTCGATGGAGGGATAGAGGACCCGGGATGAATTGCTAGTCTCTAAAGTGAATACCTGTTCAGAGGCTACCCTGAAAGTGAATGATTACTGGTGGGGATAGCTTTGCCGAAATGGGCTGATGAATTGCGGCCCATACAGTCACAACAAAGATTGTAATGCTGTTAGGAGATCAGATTAGATTTTTCTGGACTGCAATAGGCCGCAATCGTCTTGTTATGTCACTTTGTTTATTGTTTTGGGGCCCGA
Source organism: Pongo pygmaeus (assembly GCF_028885625.2). Classification (NCBI taxonomy): domain Eukaryota; kingdom Metazoa; phylum Chordata; class Mammalia; order Primates; family Hominidae; genus Pongo; species Pongo pygmaeus. The sequence goes on from NC_072391.2 coordinate 19,328,249, forward strand.
CTTATTTTCTCGGTGCAGGTACATTCAAAATAACCGCTGTGACCACTCAAATCATTTGGGTAGAAGACATTTAATCCCACTGGTGTTCCCCCATTAATTAGCAGCTGCCCTAGGGCAATGGTTACCTAGTATTGTTCAGGAATGCTTTATCATGGCGGGAATTTCCTACCCAGTAAATTGCTAACGAAAATGTCATTTTCCTGCTGAGTTTACCTGACATACTATTTATCTTTCCATTGCCATTAGAGATAGAATTACTGTCAGATTTACTACAAAAAAAATGGAATTGATTTTTAATTAGGATTTCTAGAACTAACGGTTAAAGATGGGTTAAAGAAATGGAGCTGTGGTTTTCTCTTAAGTATCCCCAAGATTGCTGGCCGCTGCTTAGTATAGTTAGAGGCCAGAGCTGTCATTTGCAGTAAGCATGCCTCAGTTAACCCTTCTTACTTTCGTTTGGAACAAGAATGTGGACAAATGCCTGCCTGTCCCTGCCTCCATCCCTTTTGCAAGCCAGGAGTGTCATAGTGTCAAAATAGAACAGATTGCTTTGGTTTGTGTAACAAGGGACGCTAAAATTGCAATCTTACCTTCGCAGGCGACTCAGGGAATACTCTGATAACCTCATGCAGGCATTTCATATACAGGCAATTATAGGGAGATAGATTAGGGTGTCCAGAAGAATCATAACTTCCCTTTGCCTGATTTATAAGCTATATCCTTATTTTTTCATAATACCATTTATAATATCAGCACCATCTGGACAGATGTCTATGGGAGTTGGTTTCTCCAAAGCATATGCTGGTGCCTGGCTGGCGTGGGACACAGTTTATTGGAGGCAGACTCCTTGGAAGAACCCATCCAAGGAGAGGTTATGAGCTCAGGTTCTGGGGTCAGGCTTGGGTCTGAGTCCCAGCTCTACCACTCATGAGCTGTGTGATAGTGGGCAAGTAGCTCACCCTCTCTGAGCTCTGATTTCCTCTTCATAAATACAGGGTAACACGGGTTCTTATGCTGTAGGATCGTTGCCAGCAGCAAATGAACTGAATCTTGTAAATGGATTAAAACTGGACCTCACATGTAGTACTCAGTAAATACTAATTATTGTTAGAAAGGCAGATTATGGGGGACTCTGCTCATTATTTATTCACCCAAATGTCTGTTAGTTTGTATGATATTACTAGACACCCACCCCTAATACTACCTTCAGCTATGGACTCAATTGTATTGGTCACGGTAGGGAAAGGTATTTTCACTGCCTGTTCTTCTGTCTTGCTTTCTTGTCCACATGGCCGGTATCTGCCTTTCCTTTCTCACGCTGGTGTTCCATCTGCATGAAGCCTGGGCTCCCCATTATCCCTTCCTTAGTCCCCAGCCTAGGACACTGAAGGTGAGAGATGGAAGAAGACAAAGAAGATCCGCCATCCTCAGAATCATGAGTTGGAAAGTACTGATGTCCTGGCACAGCAGGAATACCAGAAGGGTCTCTGAGCGGCCCTTTGGCTTGCTTCCCATAGGCAGCCACCACGTGCCCCTCCTGGTAAATGCTTTATACCTTAAAAGAGATTATTGAAAGGAAAGACATGAGTGTCTCAAAGTGGTATTTTGGTACTAAAGGATGTCTTAAAATAGCAGCCCTACGTTTTCCGCTGGGGCAGAAAGGAGAGAGAGAACATGAAGCCTGGAAAAGCCAAAATGATCACTGAGCATTATCTTCCCTTGATGGGTAAAGGGCTCTCTGCGAGAAGCAGCCATGCACTTCGACTGATGGGCTCCTGTGGGAAGAAAGGAGCCTCCTGATTATGTGAAGGTGGGAAAAGCCCTCTCTAAGGATGGCAGCAGTGACACCCAGCTGGCTGGAGTCCATTTAGGCTGGAGGAAGAGGAGAAGGAGGATAGGTCTGTGTTGTTCCTTTGCAAGCCTGACCTGAGACCCAGAAGACAATCAACTGGCTGGCTGTAAGTGACCAGGTGACAGCTGCTTTCTTGTTCACGAGCCTCTTCTTCTACATGCTCTGTCTTTTCAGATACATATGCTGAGTTCCACCAAAGAATCCCTGACTCACAAGCCTTCAAGGCCAATGCACATAACACAGGTTCTCTGGGGGATACTGAGGAGATGTGTTACAGGGTATACTCTATTGTAAGCAACTTAAAAATCCATGCTAGGTGGGGCGTGGCAGCTCACACCTATAATCCCAGTACTTTGGGAGGCTGAGGCAGGTGGATCACTTGAGCCCAGGGGTTCAAGACAAGTGTGGGCAACAAAGTGAGACCCCCGTCTCTACCAAAAAAATTAAATAAATAGGCTGGATGCGGTGGCTTATGCCTGTAATCCCAGCACTTTGGGAGGCTGAGGCAGGCGGATCACCAGAGGTCAGGAGTTCAAGACAAGCCTGACCAGCATGGTGAAACCCTGTCTCTACAAAAATACAAAAATTAGCCAGGCCTGGTGGTAGGTGCCTGTAATCCCAGCTACTCAGGAGGCTGAGGCAGGAGAATTGCTTAAACCCAGGAGGCAGAGGTTGCAGGAGCCAAAATTGACTCCATCTCAAAAAAAAAAAAAAAAAAATAGCTGAGTGTGGCAGTGTATGCCTGTGGTCCTAGCTACATAGGAGGCTGAGGCAGGAGAATTGCTTGAGCCCAGGAGGTTGTGGCTGCAGTGAGCCAAGATTGCACCATTGCTCTCCAGCCTGGGTGACTGTGCAAGACCCTATCTTAAAAAAAAAAAAAATCCATGCCTGTTCTCCAAATTCCAACTCTGAGGGCTTCTTTGTCTTTCCTTCTACATAAAGGATCAGCAAACTTTTTCTTAAATGGCCATACATGATAAATACTTTAGCCTTTGCAAGCCAAGAGCCAAAATTTAAGAAATTAGATAGGTACCCAGGCCTGGCGCAGTGGCTCACGCCTGTAATCCCAACACTTTGGGAGGCCAAGGCTGGTCGATCACCTGAGGTCAGGAGTTCAAGACAAGCCTGGCCAACATGGTGAAACCCTATCTCTACTAAAAATACAGAAAATTAGCCAAGCATGGTAGTATGCCTGTAGTCCCAGCTACTCAGGAGGCTGAGGCAGGGGAATCGCTTGAACCCGGGAGGTAGAGGTTGTAGTGAGCTGAGATCATGCCACTGCACTCCAGCCTGGGTGACAGAGCAGGACCTTATCACACACACACAAAAAAAAGGAAATTATATAGATACTCATATGACCATCTAAAATGTAATAATTTTTTTAAAATGCAAAAATTTTTCATAGTTCAGGGGTGTTACAAAAAGAGCTGGATTCAGCCAGTGGACTCTAGCTTGCCAACATCAGTCCTACATAATCCTCAAAGTTCTGACTCCCCATTTTGCCCTGATATATGCAAAGCACTCAGATCCTTCAGCTGCGCCCCAGTTAGTATCCTTGAGCCCAACCCAGTTCACAAAAACAGACAGATGCTACAACAAGCTCTTCAGGGGTTCTCAATGGTTAACAGAGGCAAACTTGCTTGAAAACGATCAGGGTTATGGATAGCTATAGTTTTTCCTGTCATATGAGGGAAGATTAGGGACACTGGTGGAAAGGGAGCAGCATCTCAGGGTTTCTGCCTATGAGTCAGTGAAATGAGGTTATGTGTCAGAGTAACGGTAATGCCTCTTGGTCTGTTCTGAGGGGAACTGGTCCGGTGATTTGTGGAAGAGAATGAAACCCGTTACTGCTATATCCGTGTTTATGTCCAGCTCCACTACAAGGTATGTACCTACATCGGGTAAGATAAGGCGTCTTAATGCTGGAGTTATTTTTCTTCAGAAACCTTCCAAGACAAATCACCCAGCTACCAAACTACACAGAAGTCTGGATTTCTTTAGACACAGCTCTCAGTTATCATTTCTTTATTCATTTGTTCAACAAACATTCATTAGACATTTACCATCTTCAGAGATAAAATATGCAGCTAATAAATGGAGCTCTCATCTAGATAGGGAGAAAAATTGCATAAATGGACAAATACAAAAAGTCTCATGAGTGTGGAGATAAACATCTACTCAGACTAAAATGGGAATGTATGGGAGCGATACCTCCCTAGATTGAGAAAGATAGGAAGACTTTTTTTTTTTTTTTTTTTTTGAGACAGATTCTCACTCTGTCACTCAGGCTGGAGTGCAGTGGCACAATCTCAGCTCACTGCAACCTCTGCCTCCCGGGTTCCAGCAATTCTCCTGCCTCAGTCTCCCAAGTAGCTGGGATTATGGGTGCATGCCACCACACCTAGCTAATTTTTCTATTTTAGTACAGACAGGGTTTCACCATGTTTGCCAGGCTGGTCTCAAACTCCTGACCTCAGGTGATCTGCCCATCTCAGCATCCCAAAGTGCTGGAATTACAGGCGTGAGCCACCGTGCCCAACAAGGAAGACTTTCAAAAAAGGGGCAATTAGTATAGGTAGCCCAAAAGGCAGGGATGGGGAGAGGTATTTGGTACAAAGACAAAGTCCCAGTAGAACCCAGTATGTAAGAGAACTTAAAATGTTTGGGATAGAAGGACTGTTTGGAGGGAATGCATCTATGTGTGTGTGTGTGTGTTTGTGTGTGTGTGTGTGTGTGTGTGTGTGTGTGTTGGGCACAATACTGGAGCAATGGTAAAAAATTAGGCTGACCAGCTAGGCAACAGGAAGAAAATGAAAGTTCATCTCTCCTTTTCTTAGTGTTCATTCTTTATGCTTAAAACAATGGGAAGCCATTGGGAAACAAACACAAGAATGATATGCTCAGATTTGTGTTTTTAAGAAATGAAAAATGCACAAGTCCTGTTGCTCCTTTATGGCCCCAGGGGTCTCTAGAAAGAACTTCAGACTCCTGAGCCTGCATTCAAGTCCCTTTGCAAACTAGCCCTTCTTGGCCTTTCCTGTTTCCCTTGTTTTGGGGAAAATATATGGAAAATGTTTAAAAATGTAAAACCATTCATCACTCAAGGGTGTTAAAAAAGAGCTGGATTGGGCCACTGGACTATAGCTTGCCAACTTCTGTGCTACGTAATCCTCAAAGGTTTTTTGTTTTTTTTTTTGAGTTGGAGTCTCGCTCTGTCGCCCAGGCTAGAGTGTGGTGGTGTAATCTCGGCTTGCCGCAACCTCTGCCTCCCAGGTTCAATCTATTCTCTGGCCTCAGCCTCCCAAGTAGCTTGGGATTACAGGTGCGCACCACCACACCCAGCTAATTTTTGCATTTTTAGTAGATGCGGGGTTTTCCCATGTTGGCCAGTCTGGTCTCGAACTCCTGATCTCAGGTGTTCTGCCTGCCTTGGCCTCCCAAAGTGCTGGGATCACAGGTGTGAGCCACCGTGCCCAGCCTCAACGTTCTGATTCCCCATTTTGCCCTGATATATACAAAGCACTCAGATCCTTCAGCTCTGCCTCTGTTTGTATCCTCGAGCCCATGCACCCTCCTCTGCCATTCACCCCAAACACCAGTCATTCTGGACCATTTACTTTTTCCCTCAGTAGGTCATTCATTTTTGTCTTTGTTATCTATTGCTGCATTACAAATGCCCCAAAGCTCAGTAGCTTAAAACACAAATATTTATTATCTCACTCAGTTTCCAAGCATCAGGAATCCAAGAGTGGTTTAGCTGGGTGGCTCTGGCTTGGGGTTTCACATGAGATTGCAGTTAAGACATCAGCCAGCTGGGGATGTCACTTATCTGAAGGTTCAACTGGGGACCAAGACTGGAGGCTCTACTCCCATGACCGTTTACTCCATAGCAACGGGCTGTGTAGCTTGGCTTCTCACTGGCTGTAGGCAAGAGGCCTCAGTTCCTCACCATGTAGAGCTTTAGGTCTGTTTATGTATTCTCATGATGTGGGAGTTAACTTCCTCTAGAACCAGCAATTCAAGAGAGAGGACAAAGAGGAAGCCAAAATGCCTTCTATGGCCTAATCGTGCGTGTACCTTTTGTGTCCGCCATATTCCATTTGTTAGAAGCAAGTCACTAAGTTCTCCCCGTACTCAAGAGAATAGGAATTGGGCTCCAACTCTTTAATGGGAGAGTATCAGAGATTTTGTGGACGTTTTTCAAAAACGTACATACTTAGAGTGTTGATGAACATTTGCCTAAGCCAGTGGTTTTCGACTGGGGGCAATTTTGCCCTTTTCCCCTCAGGGGACATTCAGCAACATCTGAGGACATTTTTGACTGTTTCAAGTGGAGTACAGTGTGCTACTGGCATCCAGTGACTAAAGGCCAGGGGGATGCTGCCAAACATCCTACAATGCACAGGGTGGCCCCTTGCCCCCAGCAAAGAATGATCCAGCTCAAATATCAATGATGCTGATGCTGAGAAGCCCTGGTCTAAGCTGCTAGTAGCTGTGTGACTTTGGGGAAGTGAATTACTCTTTCTAAACTTAGTTCCCTCAGTTGTAAAATGAGGACACCATATAATCCACCTGGTAGAAAATAAGATAAAGCATGTAAAGCACTTAGACTATGATTCAAAGGAGTACCTACTCTGTGCTAGGCTGTGTCTATGCTAGATACAGGAGACTTGGAAATGAACTAGGCAGGCACAGGCCCTGACCTCACAGCATTTTGCATTTGGAGAATTAATCATAGCATCAGTCTGAGTTTTCGTTTTAATTTATCATGCATAGATCATTGTTCCATTTGCCTGTGAAAGTCACAAAAACGTGTCTGGCCTACCTCAGTGTTTAGCAGTGTGCTTGGTACTAACAAGATAGTCAATGCTTGTTGAATTGAATTTCACCTGCCCATTCCTTAAGATAAATACTTTTTGTGTCATTTTGAGGTACTCAAGATTGTACAACGTACAGTCTATTTAGTGACAGCTTTCAATTTTGCTAAAAGGATTTGGGGAAGAGCACTCTATTCAACGTATTCTTCAATTGTGAGATAAATCCTAATGTGAGAAATGTTATAATTTGAAAAACAAATGTGCATAGTAAAATTGAATAAATATAGTAACATCATTTGTTTGTATCTTAGTCTACTAATTTTGAGCAAAAGAAGGCAACATTCCAATTCCTCTATTATTTTCCCACAGATATGGTCTTGATACCAATGTATTAGTTTTCTATTGCTGCTGCAGCTAATTATCTCCACCTAAGTGGCTCAAACAACACAAATGTATTAGCCTGATAGTCATGAAGCTTAGAAGGCCAGTAAAAATCTTACTAGGCTAAAGGCAAGGTGTTGACAGGGCTGCTGTCCTTCTGGAGGCTCTAGGGAATAATGTTTCCTGGCCTTCTCCAGCTTCTAGAGGCCACCAGCATTCTTTGGCTTGTGGACCCATCCTCCTTCCAGCAATGGAAAGTCAGTGCTTCTTCCAGCAACGGAAAGTCAAGTTGTTTGCACATTGCATCACCCTGACCTGCCATAATCTCATCTCCATCTGACTTGCCTCTTCTGTCTCCTCCTTCTACTTTTAAGGATCCTTGTGATTACATCAGACCCATCTGAATAATCTCTCTGTTTTCAAATCAGCAGATTAGCAATTTAATTTTATCTGCAAACCTAATTCCATCTTTCCCATGCCACCCAATGTATTCTCAGGTCCTAGGGATTCAAACATGGACATCTTTAAGATGGGATGGTGGGGAGGATATTGTTCCACCTACCATGGCCTGTGATAGCAAAGGAACCACAATATCCAACTAGACTTGTAAGGTAATCCAAAATACATCTTGTAACATAGGGAAAGTTGCACATTAGTTAACGTTATCCAGCTGGAAGGATGAATTCCAGCCACTGCTTTGAAATGGTAAGATCCAGAGATACTGTAATTCCATGCTTCCTGTCCCTGGGTGAAGTGAGACTCAATCACTTTCTGCATAAGCAAATGGAACCTGTAAACTTCAATTTGTCTACTCCACCATTCCAACATAACGTTGCTCAGTGCCGTGAAACATGACTCTTCAAAAATCTATTATGTGACAAGCTCGGTGGTTTATGACACAAATATTGTATTTTACACACCTCATTTGCAGTTAAATTATTGAACATCTGACAACACAGGCCATGTTCTGCTTCTTAGTGCAAATCCATTAGAGGGGTTTTTTTTTTTTTTTTGGTTGTTGCTGTTAAATTAGGGCTTTAACATTTCTAGATGTGAAGAGTGAATTTATTCCATAATGATTAAAAATCATTTTGTAATTAGATTTGAATGAATAGGGAGTTATTGGAAAAGCCAGGCCTAACATTCAGCTTCTGAAGGAACAACCCCAGTGCTCACATTTTGATGGTATTTTCTGTTGTGCCACTTGCCTGTTTCATAATAAATGAAATTAAAGGTCAAAGGGGGAAAAGACCAATGAGAATTGAGACCAGGAAGATAAATCTCCAGAAAGATTTTAATTTTCATTTTCATTCTGAGATAGATCAAGCTTTGGATTTTTAAAACCTTGGCTTATCCCATCCTCTCAGTGATTAGACTATTTATTGCCTACAACAGAGGTCATAACATTGAAGTCCATTAGGGCTAGGCAGTTAGTGGGAGTGAAATGAGCTTAGTGTATTAGGGAGGGGTGGGGACTGTGGAAAATTGGAGAGCATATGCCCTCTCTAAATGTGTAGCTGCTACTCAGCTCCAGTGGATTTTTCTGAAAGGGAATGGGAGCCCAGTCTTAGCAAATTTCCCAACTTTTCACAAGAAACCAAAATTTTGGATTTCTATGTAAAATCTTCAGATTTCAAAATATAGGCTATAAATACAGAGTTTAAAAAAGAAAATTACTCGGGTTAAAGAAAACACGTATACAGTCCCAAAGTAGCTCAGAGGCCGTTCATTTGAGATTGATTTCTAGGCTCCAGTGTTGCCACACACACTGCTTGCAGAAGGTCTTCCAATGCTACAAACTTTGAAGGAAGCAGTACCATCTAAGGGTGGTACCATGAGGTGTGGTTCGCAGAATAGACTCTTAAACAGTCTATAAACAGAAATGCCTGCTTCGGCATCTATTAATGGTTAATGACCTTAGGCAAATTACTTAACATCTCTGTCTCCATATTGGTTTCTTCTTCCTATAAAATGTGAACATTATCTATCTCATAAGGTTATTTTGAAGATGTAAAATCACTTTCTGTTTGATTCCAGTGGCTACTGGATATAGGAAATGCTTGTGGTCTTGTTACTGATAAAGAAATTAAGGCAACTCATATTTGGAGTTCAGATGACTTTGCCCAAGGTCAAATAGTAAATGTGGTTCTGTACATTGCCTGGTTATTGGTGAAAGTGTCGATGACTATCTCATAATTGGTATAAAAGGGGGAAAAATGAGGTTCATGAGTTGGGTGCTAAGATGCTCAAGGCTTATTTCATTAATACTTGATAAATATGCCACATGAATACTGAGAAATGTCATGCGCTTCTGACTCAGCAGAATGGCTTATTTTCTCATTGTTGGAGCTTGGAGCAAGATTGAAAACACAATCATGTCACTACAATGGCTCCCTACTGCCCTTGGGCTGAATCCTGATTATTTAGTATAGCTTTAGGGTTCTTCATGTCTGGTCTTTCCTTAACACTTCCTGCCTTATGTTATTTGTCCCAACCCTACTGATCTCTCTCCATTCTAGAATGTATCATGTCCTCCATTACTTCTGCAAATTGCACATTATTCCCTCTGCCTGAAACTTCCATTTTAATTGATTGTTTGTTTATTTATTGGATCTCAGGAGCATAAGTTGAGCTAATCAAATTTCCTAGCCTATGGTGCATCATATATGGTCAATTATTGTCTTGTTTTACTATTCATTTATTTCTTCCTGTATGTACCTAGTCCCCAATTTCATTTCCCTTCCCCTAGGGGAGCCCTTTCTCATGTATTAGACATGACATGTGTTTGTAAATATTATAAAATATGCAGAGTTACTTTGATGGTGAGTGTTTTTAATTAACATAAATAGCACTGTGTTGGAAACCCCATTCTGAGGCTTTCTTCATTCAGCATTGTTTGACAATCTATCCAAATTGCTTTCTGTATAATTTGCTTTCTATAAAATTGCTTGTGACTTCCTTGTGCTGTATGATTTTCTATAACGTGCATCTATCACACTTTACTTAGCCAATCCCCTAATGATGGACACCTGAGTTGCCTGCAACTTCTTGATGCTACAAAGAAAGTTGATGCCTTAAATTCATCCTTTTATGAGCATGCGAGCATTCCCCTAGGGTATATACCTAGGAGAGAGATTAATAGGCAGTAAGGCACACACATACTTATGTTGACCAAGACTCACCACATAACTTTTCCAAATGGTGTTGCCAGTTTACATTCGCACCAGGAAGAAAGGAGAGCTTACAGCTTCATGCTTCTTGGCATTTGCCATCTTTCTACTGTTCTGTCATTCTGATGGGTAGGAAGTAGTGCCTTGTTATAATTTGCATTTCTCTGGTTATTAAAGAGGTTGAGCATCTCTTCATAGGTCATACAGCCATTTAGGTTTCTCCATATCTGAATCATCTGATGATGATTTTTTTTGTATCTTTCCATTGGGTTTACTTTGTTTTTTTTCCTAATTTAGAGGAGTTCTTTGTATATTCTAGATAGCTATCCCTTGTTGCTTCTGGATGTTGTAGATATCAAGTAGGGTCTGCCATATGCAGACCTTCCTTTTCTTTGTCTGGCTAATTTCAACTCATTCTTTGGCATCAGCCTAGACATCCTTTCCTCTGTGAAGCATTGGACAGGCTCCCTGGATTCTGTTACCCATCTTTGGTACATTCTTACTGGCACCTGTACTTTGCCTGTTATTGTATCTATCATATCATCTATTTGAGTCCCAGTTTCCCCAGAGTGATTTTGGGCTCCCTGAGGCTGTCACGTCTTGTTCAGTGTAACATCTCCAGCTCCTATTTCAGGGCTTAGAATAAAGAATCGGAACAAATATTTCTTAAAACAATGAGAAGTAAACTCATTTGTTAAATACTTCTTTTGCACTGGACCTGACATATGTGCATTATAGGGAACAATCTATTCAACCAGCCCAAGGACTGTGCAAGAGAGGACTTGTTATCCCCATTTTACAGATGAGAAAACAGAGATGAAGTGTGGAATGTGCAGAAGGAGGGATAGGCGACTACAAACAAAAGCTGGTTCCCTCAGTCATTCTACATATAAACCCCATAGCCCAAGCTACCAAATTAGAGTTTTAAAAGTTCTTGCTGAAAGACATGGAATCAACCAAAATGCCCATCAGTGATAGACTGGATAAAGAAAATGTGGTACATATACACCATGGAATACTATGATGCAGCCATAAAAAGGCATGAGATCATGTCCTTTGCAGGAACATGGATGAAGCTTGAAGACACTATCCTCAGCAAACTAATGGAGGAACAGAACACCTAACACTGCATGTTCTCACTTATAAGGAGGAGCTGAACAATGAGAACACATGGACACAGGGAGAGGAGCAACGTACACTGGGGCCTGTTGGGGGAGGGTGGAGGTGGGAGAGGGAGAGCATTAGGAAAAAGAGCTAATGCATGCTGGGCGTAATACCTAGGTGATGGGTTGATAGGTGCAACAAACCACCATGGCACATGTTTACCTACGTAACAAACCTGCATATCCTGTACATGCATACACCCTGGAACTTAAAAAATTTAATTTAATTTAAAAAAAGTTCTTGCCAAAACCATAATCATTTATTTGCCCTCAAATATTTCTTTTATTCTTAACATGGCTACAAGAATCTGATGTCTCTGCTCCTGCCTCTCCAGCCTCATCTCCCCCACCTCCTCCTCTTTCTGAGTTTCAGGAGTACCAGTTTTCCTACAGTTCCTCAAATACTCCTGCCTCTCTTCAGAGGAAAAATTCTCAGCCTCCAATTCAAATATCAATCACCTAGGGATCTTGTTAAAAATTAAGATTCTTCATTAGAAAAAGGCAAATCAAAACCACAATGAGATGCCATCTCACACTAGTCAGAAAGGCTATTATTGAAAAGTGAAAAAACAGCAAATGGTGGCAAGGCTGCAGAGAAAAGGGAATGCTTGTACACTGTTGATGGGAACGTAAATTAATTCAGCCACCATGGAAAGCAGTTTGAAGATTGCTCAAAGAACTTAAAATAGAACTACCATTTGACCCAGCAATCCCATTACTATATACTCAAAGGAATATAAATCGTTCTACAGAAAAGACACATGCATTTCCATGTTCATAGCAGCACTATTCGTAATAGCAAAGATGTAGAATCTACGTAGGTGCCCTTCAGCGGGGGACTGGATAAAGAAAATATGGTACATATACACCATGGAATACTACATAGTATATGGTATATATACACCATGCATATGGTACATATACACCATGGAATGTGTAAATATACACCATGTACATATACACCATATAGGTACATATACACCATGGTATACATATGCACCATGTACATATACACCATGGAATACTACATAGTCATAAAGAAGAATGAAATATCTTTTGCAGCAACATGGATATAACTGGAGGCCATTATCCTAAGCCAATTAATGCAGGGACAGAAAACCAAACACTACATGTTCTCACTTGTAAGTGGGAGCTAAAAATTGGGTACACATGGACATAAAGATGGCAACAGTAGACACTGGGAACTACCAGAGAGGGGAGAGAAGGAGGGCAAGGGTTGAAAAACTAACTTGGGTACTATGGTCACTACCTGGGTGATGAAATCATTTATACCACAAATCTCAGTATCATCCAATATATTCCTATGTAACAAACCTGCACATGTTCTCCCTGAATCTAAAATAAAAGTCGAAAGTATTTTTTAAAATTTTTAAGATTTTAGGCCAGGTGTGGTGGCTCACGCCTGTAATCCCAGCACTTTGGGAGGCCGAGGTGGGTGGATCACCTGAGGTTGGGAGTTTGAGACCAGCCTGGCCAACATGGTGAAACCCCGTCTCTACTAAAAATACAAAAATTAGCCGGGTGTGGTGGCACACATCTGTCACCCCAGCTACTCAGGAGTCTGAGGCAGGAGAATCGCTTGAACCCAGGAGGCAGAGGCTGCAGTGAGCTGGGATTGCACCACTGCACTACGGCCTGGGAGACACAGTGAGACTCCACCTAAAATAAATAAATAAATAAATAAATATTACATCTGAGGCAGGGCTTGAGCATCTGCACTTCTAACAAGTTCCCAGACATTGCTGATGCTGCTGGTCTGCAGATCCCCCTGGGCACCCAGGGTTTAGAACACTCCTCCAGCAACCCTCCCCTCCCCACTAACTGCTCATGCTTCTGAGCCCAGCTTAAATATCACTATATCAAGGAACTCTTCCCTAACCCAGAGTGTACTAGGAAATAGGTCCTCATTTCACTTCCTCCTTGCTTTTTGAAGCTCCTAATACCATCATATCCATGAGTCACCAGATGAATTCTTTAATGTCTGTGTCCCAAACTAAAATATAAGGTCCATGAAGGAAGGATTCACCAGTGTAATCCCTGTATCTGACCCTGATGTGCCCATAGTAGGAACTCAGTATGTGTTGAATGAAAGAAGGACTGAATGGGGATGACTATCCAAACATATTTGATTTAGAGACCCCATGTGATGTGGTTTGGCTCTGTGTCTCCACCCAAACCTCATCTTGAATTTAGCTCCCATAATTCCCACGTGTTGTGGAAGGGACCCAGGGGGAGATGATTGAATCATGGGGGTAGTTTCCCCCATACTGTTCTCGTGGTAGTGAGTAAGTCTCAGGAGATCTGGTGGTTTTATAAGGGGTTTCCCCTTTCGCATGGCTCTCATTTTTCTCTCTTGCTGCTGCCATGTAAAACGTGCCTTTCGCCTTCCACTGTGATTGTGAGACCTCCCCAGCCATGTGGAACTGTGAGTCCATTAAACCTCCTTTTCTTTATAAATTACCCAGCATGTTTTTATCAGCAGCATGAAAACAGACTAATACACCCATGACAATCGACTTTTAACCTCTTTGGTGCCACAGATCCCTTTGAGAATTTGAGGGAGGCTCTCCCCAGAAAATCCTCCCCCAGAACATTGGAGCATATAAACAAAACATTGCCTAACGATTTCAGGAGGTGAAGAATCACTGCCTTGTATAAATATAATTATAATGCATCTCCTCCTTCCACAAGCACCAGGAACTCATGAGGTCTTCCCTTCCTCCCTTTCATTTCAGTATCATCTGTTGTCAGTTGCAAGGGGGCAGGGACTCTTAGTAGTTAGCAGCAATTTCACCTCTAACTCACTCGCTGCATAGGCAGCATCAAAGAGCAGGTAAAGGTGGCCTGAACAAGGCAGGAGTGTGTGTGTATGTTGATGGGAAGGGACTCAGCCCTGCAAAATCAACAAACCAACCAGCCAGCCCTAAATGAATCCAGACTTGACATGAGCTAGCCCATGAAACTGGTCTGATCTTTAATTCAGAGGCTCTGGCGAATGAATCTGATCACAAAACATGTCAGAAACCTACCTCTCCCACCATCATTTCTGTGTCCCTATGTCTCGAGACAGATACATCTCGTTTTACAGACTTCTGTGAACTGTAGTGACAGAGGCACCTGCTTTCACACCCTGCTCAACAAATGTTATTGCTTTTCAGACCTGTGGGCAAGAGAGTTAACTGTCCTGCACCTCAGCTTCCTTATCTGTGAAATGGGCCCCTGGAGAGTACCCTCTGTATCCTGAGCACATATTTTCAGTCTTGAAATAGCAACTTCTATTTTCATTGTTCTTGGTTTTTAAGCAGAAGTTTCTCCACCCCTATTTTACAAGCCCACCTATAAAAAAGCCAGCTTAAAGGGGCTTGATTTGCCCTTTTAGACCGATTATCTAATTGTCCTGCTCATTTCTCTCCTCTCAAGCTTCTGGGGATATAGTACATTAAAGTCTGTTATTGGCACAGCTATTTATTTGGAACCAGGGACATTTTATTCTTTTCCAACTTGTACAAACCTGGACTTGGCTTCCATCACAGCCAGACCTAGAAATTATAATGCATTACTAGGTGGGTATTCATTTCCTGGTATTATTCTGAAAGACTTCTGGGGCTCAAGAGATTTTGAGCAGTGAATTTGAGGAAGACACCCTGTAGGTTGCAGTAAAACCTGTGTAGGTAATATTTAAGAGTTTTTTTAAGCCTTTATATTCTTTTAGAGGTTCAATTATTTACCATGCTAGCTTCAGGTGGAGAGTAATTTGAATATCACCCTCTGTGAGGGAAGGGTGGAGGAGGAGAAGGCAGCCATTTGCAAATCACACAAGCCAGCCTTAGCTTTGGTGAATGCCACCAAGATGCAGAAATGCAGGCTTGCATTATATTCCCTGTTACAGCTTATTGATTGTTTTAAAAAACGTAAACAGGTAATACATCCCTGTTGTTAGAGGTGATATGCAGAATTCAAAGCCAGATTGGGAGGGGGTCTAAGCCTTAGGCTGGAGTTGGAATCTGGAGACCACTGGGAAGCCAAGGTATTAACCCTTTATTTGCTAGACCATGGGGATGCCTGCAGTAAGGGGTTGAGCCTAGGGAAGGGCCTAGAATAATCAGAATAGTAGGGGACAGTCTTTACCAGCTGGTGTGAAAATACTTTAGTATTCTGACAATGACTAGAGCCCCACGGTTGCCTAACTGCAGGCTATCAGCTGTATTAGCATCCTTTCAATAGTAAGAGTATAATGATGAAGCTTACCAGGCACAGCTCTAAGTACTTTACATGATGAACTCATCTAATTGCCCCAGTAATTTTCTCAGTTGACAGATGAGGAAACCGAGGCACAGAGAGGTTAATTAGCTTGCAGAGCTAACAACTGCTGAAGGAGAGAATTGAATCCAAGTAGGCTGGCCTTAGAACCTTCATTCTCAGTACCATGAACTAAGCTAAGCTAAGTCTGTTACTCTGTACTTTTTGTTATTGCTTTGGGATTATGGGTTATTTTTTGCATTTTAGTTACTATCAAATCATTGCTGTTATTCCATGACAGTACACATAGATCTGACTTATTCCTCTAAATGACCACGTAAGTTATCTCAAATATTTATCCTATTTTATTAATCCTTATTGCTTTTAATTTATTCCAAAATATTTGTTGAGAATGTCTCCAGTTTTCTTCTCTGTCTCTGTCTCCGTCTCTCTCTGTCCCCATCTCTCTCTCTCTCTCTCTCTCTCTCTGAGTCTGCCTCTGCTCCCTCTCGCTTTTCCTTTCCTTTTCTCTCCTTGGAAGGGGACACCATAAACCATGCTACAATACACATACATGTCCTTGTACAAATAAACCTCTGTATAGCTTTTATTTCTCCTATACATGCTTCAAAGAAGGGAATTGCTGGCTTAATGATAAGAATCTTTTGAATTTTAATACATATTGCATTAATTTTGTTGCAAAATAAATTTGCAGTTTCAGCCAGTTATTGCTGTGATGGCCATTTCTCCACATCTGTCAGGTTCCAACCCAAGCTGAGATCGAGGGGAGTTGGTGGACAGGTGGTGGGTAGTTGAAAGACCACTCAAGTTAGAGGGAGCTTTAGGCAGGTGAGAGATCGCTTTATTATGCGATCCCCTCTCACAGTGTTAGTGATGTATTTATGCACCTCACGAACAAAAGTGGCTCAGAGACAGGTGATGAGCCCACCCATAACATGGCTTCATAACTGTGATTATGTAATGCACGGGATTGTGAGCCTGCACTCCAATCACACTGAGTCATGCTGTGCTGCACGTTTACCTCGGCGTACTCTTAACTACAGCACAGCCATTTCCCTTGCAACATCCTCACCAGCCCTGGAGGTTATTAATTTTTTAAACATTTTGCCACTCTAATGGGAGAAAAATGGTGCCATATAGGTGCCTTAATTTCCATTTTTCCACTGATCAGTGGATTGAGGTAAGTGTTTTCATGGCTTCCTGTTAATGTATTACCGGGTCATATATTTTTTCCAATTTTAAGCTGAGTTATCTTTTTCCTTTAGTTTGTAGGAACCCTTTAGTTGTTAGGAATATTAACAGTTTGAGCCCCATATGTACTGCAGATATTCCATCCCAGTCTGTCATTTTCTTTTGTTTTTATTTGGTCTTTGGTCAAACAGATCTCTTTTATTTATTTATTTATTTATTTATTTATTTATTTATTTATTTATTTTTGAGACCTAGTTTCACTCTTGTTGCAGAGGCTGGCATGCAATGGTGTGATCTTGGCTCACCACAACCTCTGCCTCCCTGGTTCAAGCGATTTTCCTGCCTTAGCCTCCTGAGTAGCTGGGATTACAGGCACCTGCCACCACACACAGTTAATTTTGTATTTTTAATGGAGACAGGGTTTCTCCATGTGGGTTAGGCTGGTCTCAAACTCCTGACCTCAGATTGTCCACCCGTCTCAGCCACCCAAAGTGCTGGGATTACAGGCGTGAGCCACCACGCCCAGCCAGTCTAACAGATCTTAAAATACATTGTTTGTAATCAGTTTTCTTTCTTTCTTTTCTTTTCTCTTTTCCTTTCTTTTCTTTTCTTTCTTTCTTTCTTTCATTCTTTTTCTTCCTTCCTTCTTTCCTTCCTCTTTTCTTTCTTTCCTTTTCTTTTCTTTCTTTTTCTTTCTCTTCCTTCCTCACTTCCTTCCTAACTTCTTTTTTTCTTTTTTTTTTTTTTTTGAGACTGGGTATCACTCTGTCAGCCAGGCTGGAGTGTAGTGGCACGATCTTGGCTCACTGCAGCCTTGACCTCCCAGGCTCAGGTGATCCTCTCACCTCAGCCTCCCAAGCAGCTGGGACCATAGGTGTGCACCACCACACCTGGCTAATTTTTGTATTTTTAGTAGAGAAGGGGTTTCACCATTTTGGCCAGGCTGGTCTCAAACTCCTGGACTCAAGTTATCGGCCTGTGTCAGCCTCCCAAAATTACAGGTGTGAGCCACCACACCCAACCTGTTTGTAATCAGTTTGTGAACCATTTATTTCATAGCTTCTGGACTTTCTGTCTAGATTAGGAAGGTCTTCCCCCATCCTGGTCCTTTAAGAGCTGTTCAACCAAAGACCATATAAAAACAACTCTTTATATATAGAGCCTCTTATTTTCTTTCCTATTTCTTGTATACATTTACATATTTAATCTATTCAGAATTGATTTTTGTATCTGATTGATGTACAGATCCATGTTTTCCTCCCAATGGAGAGCCAAATGGACCAATTCTGTTGATTAAATAAACCATAGCCTTCCCCATGGGTGGAGATGCTACAGTTGGCTCTGAGTACAGAATAATAGGACTGAGTTCATTCTAAGAAAGTCAGAGTCAAACCATGACAAAGGCCTCCTGACTCGCTCCTCATTCCCCTCCTTGACCACATGGGTCTCTTGGAGAAACACTTTTTACAGCCACCTCCTCCTCTTAAAAAAAAAAAAAAAAAAAAAAGCAGGCAGTGTCCAAACTGAGAACTAAAGAAAAGGAGGCAGCGTCAGCTCAACAAAAGGATGCGCTACTCCACCCCCCGAAATACACACAATTTGGTCCAGATCATGAAGGCTGGGCCGTTGAGCTGGCCTCTGCTAAGGAGAAAGCCCGAAAATCACATCACATCCTGTATCACACATCAACCTGGTGAAGGGCAGCAGATCCCTGCAGAGCTTGATTTATGCAGTCACATCCTGCCTGCTGTTTGAAATATGCATTGACAGCTAAAAACTCATGCACAAATAAGCTGGCAGCGTCTTCTGCTTTACGTGGGAACTAATATAAGCAAAAACTTTGGTGACTTACTTCTAGACACGTCTCAGCATGCAGATACGTGTATAAAAGTTGAGCCGAAGGCTAAAAGTGCTTGGTATTTGCCAACTGAACTGGAAAGCTGGAAAACTAGTCTAGCCGCTTCTTTTCTTTTCCTTTTTTTTTTCTTGCCTTCTCTTTTCTCCTTCCTTTCTTCCTCCCTCCATCCTTTCCTTCTTTTCTTCCTCCCTCCCTTTTTCCGTTCTCTGTCTGCTTCCTTTTCTCCTTCTCCATCTCTCTCCATTTGTGAGATGATACCAAGATGATCCCACAGAGGGACTCATCTCCAAGGCAGAACATCCGCATCCTGGCCTGTGTTTGATCAACACTTGAAGTGGCTGTAAATACTCTCGCTTCTCATTTAAATTTGTATCGATCTCCCAAATGGGAAACAGGCAACCAAAATAAATTATATAAATAGAGTTAATCAGGATGGAGCCAGTGCACAAGAGGAATCTGGTGCTGGCACGACGGATTTTGCTGATGTGGAAAAGCTGCCAGATGAAATATGTATGCTTTGGATGGAGGAAAATAAACAAAAGCCGGTCCCTGAGAAGTCAGAATTACTGAGAAGTGAACCCGGGTCTCCTTGAGCAGAATTGCTCTATGGCTGGCAAGACCCAGAGGTGGGAACACACGGTTCATTAGCAGCTGCCTCCTTCTTGGAAATAGGCTGCAGAAATCCTATATGGGTAAGGGAAGATCTGCTTATAATAGGTATAGGGGTTCTTTTTCAAATCAACCAATTTCAAGCTAAACAATGCATGACTCAAGACAAAAAAAAAAAAAAGGTAGGAAGCTCAAGTGGTATTAGTCTTTTTGATTTGTGCCTTGTAGCAGAAACCTGAAGTTTTTCTTTGTTTTGTTTTTGTGTTTTTTTTCTTTCTTTTTTTTTTTCTGAGACGGAATCTTGCTCTTGTTGCCTAGGCGGGAGTGTAATGACGTGACCTCGGCTCACTGCAACTGCCTCCCGGTTCAACCCTCCCAGTTCTCCTCCCCCAGCCTCCCAAGTAGCTGGGATTACAGGTGCCTGCCATGATGCCCGACTAATTTTTTGTATTTTTAGTAGGGGGGGGGGTTTCACCATGTTGGCCAGGCTAGTCTCGAACTCCTGACCTCAGATGATCCACCCACCTTGGCCTCCCAAAGTGCTGGGATTACAGGTGTGAGCCACTGCACCTGGCCCACCTGTAGCTTTTGTCTGATTTCTTCTGATTGTGACTTAAGGAACCATGAGAAGGGAGGTGGACGTGTGATACAGGTTGAGCCCACTTCCATTCCCTGCCTCCCAGAAATTGGTTCAGGGATGGATTAAATCTAGTCCATGTAGATGTTTTGTTTTGGCGACACTGTTTTTGTTTGTTTGCTAAGGTGATTTAGTAAGCAATTGGGATATTTTACATAAAATCATGGATTTCTGGCTTCTCTTTAAAAATCAGATGATCAGGTAGCTCTGAGCTGACCCTCCCTTGCGGCAACAGTGAGCTGGAATTGAACAGCGGCTCTTCCCTCCAGAAGGATGTGAGCTTTCCAGTTTGCCACATTCCCCTCCCAGCTCTTACTGTTCTCTTTCTTCATTCGTACATATATTTGAGTTTCTAACCTGGTCTAAGATAGCAGTTTTCTAATTTCATTGCACACTATATAATAATCATGATGAAGACCCCAGACACTGGCCCGGAAAAAAAAAATATATATATATATATATATGTGTGTATATATATATATATATATATAGAGAGAGAGAGAGAGAGTCTCAAAAAAATTATATATATATATGTAGAGAGAGAGAGAGAGAGAGAGGGTCTCAAAAAAATTATATATATATATATAGAGAGAGAGAGAGAGAGAGGGTCTCAAAAAAAATTATACATATATATGTATATATATATATAGTTTTTTTTTTTTTTTTGATACTGAGTTGCTCTGTCACCCAGGCTGGAGTGCAATGGCGCAATCTCGGCTTACAACCTCTGCCTTCCAGGTTCAAGCGATTCTCCTCCCTCAGCCTCCCCAGGTAGCTGAGACTACAGGCGTGTACCACCACACCTGGCTAATTTTTGTATTTTTTAGTAGAGACGGGGTTTCACCATTGTTGGCCAGGCTGGTCTTAAACTCCTGACCTCAGGTGATCCGCCTGCCTTGGCCTGCCAAAGTGCTGGGATTACAGGCATGAGCTACCTCCCCTGGCCCAGAATAGTTCTTTATAAATAGGGAAAGTAGGGTTCTGATAAGGGAAGTTGCCTAAAGTCATACAGCAATTTGGTCGAATATATTGGAAAAGAACCCAGTATATATTAACTTTTAGGAGCTGACAACAGTTCTTCCATTTCCTACCAGGGAAGGGCTAGTTCCCAAGGATGCCTGCAAAGGTAATATTCTACGATGTAACCCATTAAAGGTGATAATGTTGGAGATTGCAGGTCTTATAGGTGATAGATATTTTTAGACAGCAGGACTGAGCGTTCTCTCTCAAATTGCTTTTCACAAGTGGATGCCAACTTCTCTTATGACCGGGGTTGAAGGCTGGCTATAAAAAACCATTTTTTGCCTGATTATTAAAAAGGATACACCACCATCCCCCATCCTTTCTGAAGTGTATGTGATTTATAAGCTTACAAATGGAGGAAGAAACTGACTTTATTTATTCATTGGTTTATCTATCCTACGTTTTCTGAACATTCACCGTGGGCCATGTTCAGAGACACAAAGATTGGTCGCTGAAGCTCTTCCTTGAGCCACAAGTTATAATGCTGACACAAAGGGGAGATGACTTCACCAATGAGGTGTCCCCTGTTGGGTAGGGGTCAGGAGTCAGCAGCTAGCACCTGAGAGCTCAGGCCCACTTTGGTAGGCCTTTAACATTTTAAAAGTTACAATGGAGTATATAATATTTAAAAAATATTTCAGATAAAATTTCAGATTTCCAGCTTCTCCTGAAAAGTAGTGGATATGAAAACAATGAACCCACATCCCTTCATGGCAACAATTAGTTATTGCTGGGTGGCATAGCAGCCCCTCACAGAGAGAGCATGTGCTCACCAGTTTGTCCCACTCCTCACCACTCCCTATCGCTTTACTCATGGCTCTGATCGTAAACCTGCCTCTCTCGTCTCGGGCTCTGAATCTGATCTAGCGTTTTAAATAATACAAGATGGTCACAGGGAGGAGGTGGAGGAAAATGTGTGGGCAGAGGCATCGAGGTGGGAACTGTGGAATATATTCAGAGAACTGCAAGTAGCTTCATGTGGCAGGCAGATGCTTACAAAGTGGGACAGAAGGTAGGTGGATATAAAACTGGCCAGATTGCACAAGGAAGGTCCTGTGAATCAGGAAGAGGACTTTGTCCTGAATCTTGGGGGCAAGGGGGAGCCTTGGGATTCTTAGCAGGGGACTGTTGTGATGACATTTGTGTTTCTTTTCTCTTTTTTTGAGACGGAGTCTCACTCTGTTGCCCAGGCTGGAGTGCAGCCGTGCAATCTCCGCCGACTGCAACCTCTACCTCCCTGGTTCAAGCGATTCTCCTGCCTCAACCTCCCCAGTAGCTGGGACTACAGGCACACGCCATCATGCCTGGCTGATTTTTATATTTTTAGTAGAGACAGGATTTCACCATGTTGGCTAGGCTGGTCTCAAACTCCTGGCCTCAAATGATCCACCTGGCTCAGCCTCCCAACATGCTTGGATTACAGGTGTGAGCCACTGACATTTATGTTTTGGAAAGACCACTGTGCAACCATGGAGAAAATAAAACTGGCAGAGGCGGTGAAGGAGGCTGGGAGACCACTGGAACAGCTGTGTTGTACAGGTCCAGGATACAGATGAGGGATCCAGTAATCTTTAATTTATACTCTGTGTAGGCACTTGGCAAATGTTTGTTAATGATTTGGGGATGAGAGATAAAGTCTCAAGGGTCCCTTAAACCTTGAGTCAACCAGGAGTCACCCAAATGGCCCCCTAGATTTCCTGTGGCCAAAGTTAGGCACATGATCATAGGGAGGGCCAAACTGAGTACTTTCTGTAAAATGCTTTTTGACAAAGTACATAGGAATTTAGACTTTCTTAGTAGTAATTACATTATAATGCCCCAGGTGCCCCCAGGGTGTACTCAGAATTAATGGGCCTCCCAGTCTCATTTACTTCTTAGGGTCCCAGGGTCTCCTGCCATAAATGAGCATTCCTAGTGCACTGAATGAGGCCTTGGAGGACTAGAAGAGTGATTAGTTCTCTCAAAGGTGAGCTGGAGGTGAATATGTGCCCCTGGAGGATGTCTTTGGCCCATTGATTGGGAATTACTGTGGTGACCGAGGCAGAAGACGCTTCAAATGCAAAGAACATTGTTCCAAGCAAACGAGGGAACCCAGCAATTATTTCCACTCAAAAGTTGGTAATGAATAGGCACGTTATTTATTCATTCATTAAATGTAGGCAAACAAGCAACCAAAGAGGAAGCTGTCTGGCCATACTTTTAATGAATCTGTCCCATTTCTGAGTGAAATGTGGGCTGTGCAGATGAAATGCTGAACTTGGGAGATATATTACCCACTCAGGAAGCCATCCTTCCTGCCTTAATTAAAGAAAATCAACTACCCTCGCTTGCAGTGGATGATGATGGAAATCAAACTGGGGGACTTAAATACAGACTTCCCAGGAAGGCTGGGCTGGGCTGGGCTGGATTTGATTCACAGAAGCCTGGAAACCTCATGAGTCTATCTGAAATATCACTCCATGGGTGTCCAGAAAGTCTATGGCACCAGCAGCAACCAAGACATTTCAGGGAATTGAAGTCATTGCAGGACATCAAATTCTTTTTGATGAAACTTTGGTGATTCATTCATTCAGATTTTTTAATTTTTTCATATGCTTACTCATTCATCTACTCTGTAAGCATGTATTGAGTGCCTACTATGTGCAAGTACTATGCCATGGATATTAAATGCTAAGTAAAAATAAAGATTGTTTCCGTTCTATTACTCTTAAATTATAATAGAAGAGATATTTATTAAGTAGATAATCGCACACACATATTTATATATAATTATAAATTGTGATAAGAACCCAGGGAAAAATAAAAGATGCTATGCAAACATGTAACAAGGAGCTCTGAACTAGCCTTAGAAGATTAAGGTAGATATACCTGGGGCATTGACTCTTTTTTTTTTTTTTTTTTGGCATTGACTCTTTGGCTGGAGTTCTAAGGAAGTGAGGCATTAACTGGATGAGGAAAAGGAGGAAGGGAAGAAGGTAGCACAAGGCAGAGAGGGGAATCAGCACGTGCCAATATCCAAAAATGGAAGAGAGCCCTGCAGCCCAAGAAAGTGCCCCTTGGATAGGTTTTCATCTCACTTTCATATACCAAGTAATGGAACTTTCTGGATAATTAAATCAGGAGACACCTGTGGGCTGAAAACTGTCACGATGACATTAGCCTTGGTGTGAGTGTGTTGGTTTAGATGCTGAGTAGACTGAAGAGCACTCTAACTTCATCCTATTAACCTTTTAAAAGAAGAATTGAGCTTTCCACTTGAAACCCTTTCATGCTGAAGGGACATGATCTCTCAATCTACTGTCATTTCAGCACCTTCTGCCAGGTAGGCTGCCTCTACCTTGACTGTATCCACAAGGAAACTGAGGCACAGTGAGTTAAGTGACCCACCCAAGTCATACAGCTTACAAGCAGCAGGGCCAGGTTTTAATCACACAATCAGTCTCCAGAATCCATACCCTTGTTGTTGCCACACTCATGGAGGGAATAGGCATGGGAGCACGCTCGTCTCTGCGAACTGAGCTGTGTGACCTGGGGTGAGTCACTTAGCCTCATTGTGACTCAGTTTCCTTATCTAAAAATTGGGTGTGATAATAGGCCTACTTAGATCAGAGGACTATAATAAGGAACAGACATATGGAAGGCTCTTGGAACATTGTTTTAGAGGAGGGGTAACATATGTGCTTACTATTGTGAATACTTAAGGAATGCCTCTCATTCCCATTTCAGGGGAAGGGGCAAGAAGGAAAGTTTGTGTGTTTGACACCAAGGTAGGTGGGTGGATGTGTGTGTGTGTGTATATGTGTGTGTGCACTCTGTGTTAGGCACAACTGACAAACACTCATGAGACAGAAATGTAAAAGCTGTGTAACTGAAGTCATTGCCCTTGGTCATGTCTAATGCAGGGATCTGTGAGAAACTGCAAAGCAGTGTGGCTGGAGCCCAGAAGACTCAAATTACTGTTACAGGACCGACAGGTGTATAAACCTTCTGTGCAGTAACAGACCAAAACGCTGAGACAGCAGGGTTTGCAGCAGAGAAAGTGTTTAATGATCACAGGGCAACCAGGCAAGGAGACAGGGACCCTCCAATTCACTTCCCTGAAGAGTTCTGGCCTGGGGCTTTTAAGGAGACCATCGGGCAAGGGGCTGGAAAATTGGAGTTGTTGATTAGTAGGGGGTAAAAGGGATGAAACCATCAAGATATGGAAACCGCATTCTTTGGTGAGTTAGCTTCTTGTGAAGTCCTTCAGAGCAGGTGATGTCAGTAGTTTCACTGGTGTGTAGGACCTGAAAGAATATCTCAAATGAAAAACATAACATTTCACAATGAATGATTTGTTATTTATAGAGCAGTTAAGGGGAGCTGTTAGATTGGTGCAAAAGTAATCACGGTTTTCATCATTACTTTTTTTTTTTTTTTTTTTGAGACAGAGTCTTCGTTGCCCAGGCTGGAGTGCAGTGGCACAATCTTAGCTCACTGCAACCTCCACCTCCCAGGCTCAAGTGATTCTCTTGCCTCAGCCTCCCGAGTAACTGGGACTACAGGTGCATGCCACAATGCCTGGCTAATTTTTGTATTTTTAGTAGAGATGGGGTTTTGCCATATTGGCCGGGCTGGTCTTAAACTCCCGACCTCAAGTGATCTACCTGCCTCAGCCTCCCAAAGTGCTGGGATTACAGGAATGAGCCACAGCACCTGGCCTCACCATTACTTTTAACGGCAAAACTGAGATTACTTTTGCACCAACCGAATATAATTTTGTCACAGGGTCTATGTGATTCTGAGTCAATAGGCACCAAACGGCTGTGAGGAAGCAGATCAGAGAGCAAGCTCCCTAATGATTAATGCTGAATGTGCTGCAACCTCCCTCCTTTCTTCCCTAATTAATTGTATAAACTTTAGAAGGGCAGTTTCAATGTTTCAGTAGGATTCTGCTGGTGGCATCTGGGCAGCAGCTTGGGACTGTGTCTTCGGAAAGAATGAGTGTTGCTGAAAGATGATGATCCTTAACTCTTCATCTCTTCAGCAGCCCCACTCAGTTTTCAGGCTTAGTGAATCCTGGTGTGCTGAGTTCCAAATTGAGTATAGACTTCTTCCCACCACCATGCTTATGCCCAAGCTGTTCTTTCTGCTCAGAAACCCCCCTTTTTCTCTTGCTTCCTCTCTCATCCACAGACATCAGGCAACCTATTCAACTTCCGAGACTTGGTTTATGCATCATACCCTTAAAAAGTATCTCCTGGACTCATCTTCTACCCCCATCCTCATAAAGTCAGCCATTTCCTTCTTTATTCCTGACTGAAATGTATGCACATCTCTCTCTGTGTTGCCACCTGTAATGCTGTATTGTCTTATTAAATGTATAAGTCTGTCTCCCCAATTTATTTATTTATTTTGTCTTTTGAGATGGAGTTTTACTCTTGTCACCCAGGCTGGAGTGCAGTGGTGCGATCTCGGCTCACTGCAACCTCTGCCTCCCGGGTTTGAGTGATTCTCCTGCCTCAGCCTCCCAAATAGCTGGGATTACAGGCGCCTGTCACCAGGCCCAGCTAGTTTTTAGGAAAACCCTACATAGCAGAGCCCTGTGTGTCTCTTGGGTGCTCACCATCTAGCACAGTGCTCAACATGCAGTTGGTACTTTATAAATGTTCATTAAACTAATGAACAAATGAAAAAAATGTGCAAGTCCGTTTTGCCATCCCTTGAATAGGAAAGAAATAAACTACTAAAAATAATTGTTTGGAAATGAGATGCGTAGTTTCTTCAAAAGTTTGTTCATGGAATGCAATTCTGATACAGGCAACCAACCTATTGGATGGATCTTGAGAGAATTACACTGAGTGAAAAAAGCCAATCTCAAAAGGTCACATACTATACAATTCCATTCATAGAACAGTATTGAAATGGCAACATTATGGATATGGGGAATAGTTTAGTAGTTACCAGGGGTTAGGGAGCAGCACGGAGGTAGCAGTGGATATAAAAGTAGCAGGAAATATCCTTGCAGTGACACTGTTCCATACCTTGACTGTGATGATCAGTGACTCTACACATGGCAAAACTGGTGAGATCTGACTGAGGTTAGATTCTATCAACATCAATTTCTGCATTGTGATATTGTACTATAGGTATGCAAGATGTTACCATTGTGAGAAACTGAGTGAAGGGCATATGACATATCTCTGTATTATTTTTTACAACTGCATGTGAATCTACAATTATCTCAAAATAAAGAGAAATCGCACACATACACACACGCACACACACACACACACAATGAGCTCCTACTACACATCCACCCGAATGCTAAAATTAAAAATACTGACAACATCAAGTGCTGGCAAGGATATGGAGCAAGTAGGATGTTTATGTACTGTTACTGGGAATATACATTGGTATAAACCCTTTGGGAAAATGTTGGGCAGCTTCCACCAAGGCTAAAACTGTACACATCTTATGATCCATTTTCATTCCCAGGGACACAACCCAACAGAAAAACATGTGATTACCAAAAGACACGTATTAGATTTTCTATGGCAATGCATTTCATGATAGCTCCAAACTTAAAGGTGCCAAATGCCCATCAGCTGTGGAATGGATAAATTAGTTATGGCATATTTCCATTGTCTTGGTCAGTTTCGCATGCCATACCAAAATATCATAGGCTGGGTGATCTATCTTTTCTTTTCTTTTCTTTTTTCTTTTTTTTTTTTTTTGTTTCAAGGTCTCTGTTGCCCAGGCTGGAATGCAGTGGTGCAATCTCAACTCACTGCATCTTCAACCTCCCAGGTGCAAGCGATTCTCTTGCCTCGCCCCCAGAATAGCTGGGATTATAGGCACATGCCACCATGCCTGGCTAATTTTTGTATTTTTAGTAAAGACAGGTTTTCACCATGTTTGCCAGGCTGGTCTTGAACTCCTGACCTCAAGTTATACTTCTGCCTCAGCCTCCCAAATTGGTGGGATTACAGGTGTGAACCTCTGCACCCAGCCTGGGTGATTTCAAAAACAAACATTTATTTCTCACAGTTCTGAAGGCTGGGAAGTCCAAGATCAAGGTGCCAGCTAATTTGTTGCCTGGTGAGGGCCATCTTCCTAGTTTGCTGGTTTGCAGACAGCTGTCTTCTCATATGTCCACATGGCCTTTATTTGGTGCATATACAAGCAGAGAGAGAGAAAAAGAGATTGATCTCATGTCTCTTCCTCATTTCATAAGGGCATTAGTCCCATCATAAGAGCCTCACCCTCGTGGCTTCTTCAAATCCAAATTGCCTCTCAAAGGCACCATTTCCAAATACCATCACATTGCCAGTTAGGGATTCAATCAATGAGTTTTAGGGGAAAACAAACATTCAGTCTATGGCACCCATGATGGAACACCGTATAGCAATGAGAATGAACAAGCTGAAAGTACATGCATCAGTACAGATGGAGTTCAGAATTCTAACGTTGAATGGAAGAATACGGTCACAAAAGAAGATACTCTGTATAATCCCAAAAGCAAAACTAGTGTGTGCTGTTAGAAGTCAGGACAGGGGTTATATTTGGAGGATAATGATTGGAAAGTGGCAGGTACAGGATTTCTGGGGTTATATTATTGTATTTCTTGATTGGTTTTTGTTCACAGGTGATTTCAAATTTGTAAAAATGTATCCAACTGTTTAATTAGGATTTCTGCACTTTTGAGCATATAGATTATTATATTTCAATTAAAAAATTAAAAGGAAAACAAGTCCATTCATTTTGCTCTTTAGTCAGTATTTATTAGGTGGCTTCTCAGTTCTAGACACTACCCTAGGCTCTGGGGAGACCCATAAAGATAAAGGAGACCTGTTCTGGGAGACCCACAATCTATGGGGAAATCACTTATTTTATTTTTCTTTCTCCTTCTTTTGTAAAGAGTTCTAAGTAGCAGTAGATAAGATCAGGAAAAACTTTTCTGTTAGTGGTGGTTGTGATTTTAATTAGTTATCGAACTAAAAGAACTTGCATAAGAGGTACTTTTCCTTGTCTTTACAGCAGAGCAGCAGAGATTTCTTTTTTATAAAATACTTCTTGAACTCCGAACCTTGAGCCACACCATTCCTCGGATGAATCCTTTTAAGACCTCCTCAAACTAATGTTCAATGAATAAAAGAAAAAACAGTCAAATGTAATTGCTGTAAAATAAGAAGAGAAACCTTACTAGGAAACCTATCACTGCTGTCAGTAATTCAAAAATGAAAATGTTCAAGTGAGAAAAATATTGGCATTGCTTCACACAGAAATAGCTGAGAGAAAATTCTCCAACTGTGTTTGCGGACCTCGGACCTGAGTGAATGGACCCCCTAGGACAGATTACCCCTATCCATTTAAATGAAGGACAGTTCATGGCTTTTGCCATGATTCTGTGAAAACAGTGTTTTTTTATTTTTATTTTTTTGGTCATTCCATCTGTAGTAATCCTGTAATTTGCAAAACACAGAAGGCATTAAAGCGTGGATAATATCACCTTCGCATGCCGAAAATGGAAAAGAGAATTAATGAGATCAATAAAGCTACTCTCACAGGAAAAATAGAAACACAGATGGGAAATGGTAGCTGAGTTGGCAAGCCTTCGAGCTTGGGGGACTATTTGCAGCCGTGTCTTAAAGCCAGGTCTGCTCCATGGAAGCTGTTAGCCGACCTCACCTCCACACCTCCAGCAGAGCCCCATATTGGCCGTGCTCAAAGTTCTGGCCAGAATGGGAAATCAATCAGTGGGTCGGCAGGTATTGATGGAGCACCACCATATGCTTGGCACCAGGTGAGCATCAAGGTGATGCAAAGAATTGTGAAATATTGCCCATTTATCAAAGAGCTTATGGTCTACTTTGAAAGAAGTTCAGATGCCCTCGCCGTTCTCACACCACCACTTAAGCAAACATGAGGTGTGGGGCTAGACATCTGACCAGCACTTAAAAGTGATATGAAAGTTGTCCCAGCCTCCGAGTGAATTGAACACACAGAAAAGGGAGATAGGAGTTATAGTCATGGAGAAAGGAAATATATGTATCCTAATACATGCATTAGGTCCCTAAACAACCATTAGAAAGACAAACATAATTATACCCAGTGTTCAGATGGAAACACTGAAGATCCAAGGGTAATACCCAGTTTTCCCAACATCCTACAGCAGGTGGTGAAACCAAATAGGATTGTACTTAATTCATATCCTGTACTTTCTCACCCCAGCAGTGTTTCTTGTACAAGAAGTGTTGCCGCTCCCAAGAGGCAAACCCATGAGAGAAACTGGATGGACATTTTATGTTGTGTAGACATGTGTTTTTGTTAATATTCACAAGAAAAAGATCCATAACTTGTGTAGAAAAGCCTTTGTTTCACAGATGTTATTGCTTTCAGGTGAGGCTAAAGTATTTGAATTTAAAATAATGGAATTTTTGGCCAGGCACAGTGGCTCACACCTGTAATCCCAGCACTTTGGGAGGCCAAGGCGGGTAGATCACCTGAGGTCAGGAGTTCGAGACCAGCCTGGCCAACATGGCGAAGCTTCGTCTCTACTAAAAATATAAAAATCAGCTGGGCGTGCTGGTGGGTGCCTGTAATCTTAGCTACTTGGGAGGCTGAGGCAGGAGAATCGCTTGAACCCAGGAGGCGGAGGTTGCAGTGAGCTGAGATCGCGCCATTGCACTCCAGCCTGGGTGACAAGAGTGAAACTCCATCTCAATAAATAAATAAAATGGAATTTTTAATTGCAAAGATATGGAACCAACCTAAGTGCCCATCAGCCAACAAGTGGATAAAGAAAATACGGTATATACACAGCACAGAATACTACTGAGCCATAAAAAAGAATGAAATAATATCATTTGCAGCAACTTCGATGGAGCTGGAGGACATTATTGTAAGTGAAGTAACTCAGGAATGGAAAACTAAATATAGTATGTTCTCACTTATAAGTGGGAACTAAGCTGTGTGGACTCAAAGGCATAAGAATAATATAATGGACTTTGGGGACTCAAGGGGGGAAGGTAAGGTGGGGGAGTGAGGGATAAAAGACCACATATTGGGTACAGGGTATCCTGCTCTGGTGATGGGTGCACTAAAATCTCAGAAATCACCACTAAAGAAGTTATCAATGGAAACACAAACCATCTGTCCCCCCAAAACTATTGAAATTTAAAATAATTTTTAATGCAGTTTTTTAGAGAGTACTATTAAGTGAATCATTATGCAGGTGAAAAGTGTTTACAGAAAAAAAGAAAAAATAAACCACTGAAGTTGGGACAGTTTTGCACCATAGAAAGCAACTCTGCCTATCATAGAGATACTTGAGAATGTCATGTGGAAGCCTAGGCAGGTGAGGAAATTGGAGGATTGGTCATTCCTGCCTGCGGCAGAGGGGGATGCTGGATTGCAGAAAGGTAGGGTTAGAGGATGCCCGTGGTGTAGAGTTGGAAGAACACCAGAAGAGAGGAGGTGCCACATCCAGAGGGTCTGGTTAGTACCTATATCAAAAAACAAAAGCTGGCCAGGCGTGGTTGATCATACCTGTAATCCCAGCACTTTGGGAGGCTGATGCAGGTGGATCACCTGAGGTCAAGAGTTGGAGACGAGCCTGACCAACATGGCGAAACCCTTTGTCTACTAAAAAATACAAAATTAGCCAGGCATGGTGGCGCATGCCTGTAGTCCCAGCTACTCGGGAGCCTGAGGCATGAGAATCACTGGAACCTGGGAGCAGAGGTTGCTTTGAGCCCAAGATGTGCCACTGCACTCCAGCCTGGGTAACAAAGACTCCATTTCAAAACAAAACACACACACACGCTCAAGATTTTCCCTGCCAAGTTGAGGAGACAAATAAATACACGATTTTTGAGAACTTAAAGTCAAGGAACATTAGAGTGTCACTGGACCAGGAGTGAGCAGGGACACCTGGGCCGTTCACTGGGGACAGTCTAGTGGCTGCTCCCCTTGAGGAGCCTGGCAGCTGATTTAAAGGGCAAGGGCAGGGGAGATGCAGCCAGGCAGCAGCAGGTGCATGTGGGCTTCCCAAGGCAGATTCTAATTTCTCCCTGGGCAGAGCGATGGCTCCTTGTGTGTCTCTGCCTCTTAGGATTTCGTACTTTGAAGTCACAGGGAAAGGAGGGGACAGGAAAAGTAAAAGGAGAGAGAAGGGAAGGTCAGAAGAAGAAAAGAATGGTGGGAAGGAAGGGAAAAGGGGGAGTAGAGAAGGAAGGAAAGGGGGAAGTATGGAGGGGTAAGGAAGGAAGGGAAAAGGGGGAGTAGAGAAGGAAGGAAAGGGGGAAGTATGGAGGGGTAAGAGAAGGAAGGAGAAAGGAAGAAAGGAAAGAAAAGAATAGAGCTGGGAGGTGAGAAAGGAGAGAGGAAAGAAGAAAAGGAGAGAAAAAAGGAAGGAGGGAAGGAAGGAGATAGAGAGAGGAGGAGAAAAGGAGGGAGGGCAGGAGGATTTAGCCTGGGCAGGTCTGCCTCACCTCTTCAATATTCGCTTTCAATATGCTTTCTCCCTTCTCTTCCCCATCACCACCTCTGAGATTAGCTTCTCATTGGCACTTCCATGTTTCCTTCCCACTAATTTTCTTTTTGATATTTTAATTTATTGCATTTTCATTGGGACCTCTTTCCCTTTAAGGCATTGTAATTAATGGCCCAGTCTAATTTCCTCTGAGACAACATTCTTGATTGCCGTAATTCTCTCTTATGTCTTTTAGGCATCCCTGTTGGTATTGATTCATTTGCATTTGCATTCTCAAACTCTTCAATTATAAATACGCCGTCAACACAGGGCGATGGTTTTCCTTCCATCCACCACAATGATGCGTGGTATGTGGAAGCTTCAGGGGTTCTGTCTACCTTTTAAAGTCTCATTTATAATTGAAAAGCCTCTCAGTCTTGATGCATACAGGGATTTTTATGAACTTCTGCAAAGAGGTTGGGTTGCTTTTTTTTTTTTTTTTTTTTGTAAAGTAAATACTGTCTTTTAATAACCTTTTTCAGGGGTGAGTTTAAAGTCACTTCTGTTTTCCTTTAAAATATTTTTTTTAAACCGTGTTAACAGAATATGACCTGGGCAGTCAACACAGAGGTGCCCAGGGTGACCCAGAGGTAATGGTGAAGCTCCCTTCTTTACCCAAGAAACTAACACTGGTGCAATGCTATTGACGAGCACAGCCTTCCCCCAACCCTAACCCTGGAAACCACTGATTTGTATAATTTTGGCATTTTGCTGTAACTTTGACATTTTGAGAATGTTATATAAAGAGTGCCCTTGTACTTTTGATTGTAGTTTTTGGATGTGCCTGTTTTCCCTGTTATGACTACTTATTTTCAAGTATCTTTAAGCCTACTTTTACATTATATATCATATCATTATATTTTACTTTTTTATATTGTTTTATATTGTTTTATTCATCACAAACCATGTTACTCTCCTTCCTTTAAAGGAATCTACAAAATAGTTGGGGGAAGCGAGACCAAGAAAGACTAAAAAGCAAGAAGGCAATCCTTGAAATCTCTAAAAAGGGTTTCCAATCCTTGCAGCCTTTGCTCTTCAGTATTTCAAAGACACAGGAAAGAGGTTTGATCATAGCAGGAGTAAATTCAGCAGTTTCAACCATAAACTGTGTGGCCACAGGTGATTTATTTCACCTCTCTTAGCCTCACTTGCCTTATTTATAAAATGGGGATGATAATAGTGACCTCATAGGGTTGATTAAGAGGATTAAGTCAGTAAGAATAGGTAACAGTGTCTGGCACACACGCACCATCGATGTATTTGCTGCTGTCACCATCCTCCTCCTCATAATCCTCCTCCTCATCCTCACTGTCCTCCTCCCCATCTTTCTCATTCTCGTCTTTCTTCTGCTCTTCCTCCTTCCCTTCCTCCTCCTCATCATCTTCATCCTCTTCCTCAACTCCTTTTCTTCCTCTCTGTTGTCCCCCCTTTTCTCCTCCTTTCCTGTATGATTGGAGGCTGGGGCAGCTATGTTTTTCACTTCCTGTTGGTTAAATTCCCAAGTTGTCAATATTAGTTTGATAAGGTTCAGCTGCAAATAACCGAAAACCCTAAATGGCCATGGCTTGTACCCTCAAAGGCTTACTGTCCCATGAAAAGCAGTTCAGAGGTACGTTGCCCAAAGCTGATATTGTAGTTTCTACCCCTCTTGTTGTCTCCACCCCTCTTGTTGTCTCCTCTGGCATAACTGAGCCCATAGCAACTCCATCTTCAAGATAGCTTCATGGTCAAACACAGTTGTTAAAGTTCTGGTCATCACGGTTACTTTATTGACAGCAGGCAGGAAGGAAAAAGAGAGAAAGCCCCCGAAAACATAGGTCTCACCCCAGTCAGCTTCCTTGAAGAAATATTCCTTGAAAAGCCACACAACACTTCTATAAAGGTCAGAATTTAGTCAACATTGTCATACCTTACTACAATGAAGGCTGGGGATATAAACCTTTAGTTAGATGTATTGCTTCTCTGAATAAAATCAGGGCTCTGTTACCAAGAAAGAAGAGGAGAATGGAGATTGGACAGACAATTTACATACTTATCAAGATCTCAGGAGTCTGAATGTTGGAGTGAAACACATTCCCCAAACACTGGTTGTAGTTGGGACTCATGGGAAGAGGCCATGCTTTATACTTGACATAGACTATAAGATATGTTATTAATCCCATGAGAATATTTGGAATGATTGGATTCATTAGATTTTGAAGTTGAAATGGCCCAAAGCACAATGTCTCCCCACAAGCATTGGTTGAAAATATGTACACATTTGCATGGCAGATTTCTTGCAAACTGTACTTACATAAATGAGGTGGGAATGTGTTTATGTGTAAACGTTGTTCAGTCTGTGATTGGGGTGGGACCCTTCCTGGAGGAAGGGCAGACATTTAATTATTCCTGGAGTATTTTCTAAGCTGAGATCTAATGGTTTTGCAACAGGAGAGAGGAAAATACTCTGGAATGAACGGCAAATGCAAAGTCCAATGGACTAGAGATGAAATGAGCAAAACATTCAGTAAATCTGAAAAATGTGGATGTGAAGGCATGTAGAGTCTACATTGTGCAGAGTCTTGTTCTACCACTGAGAAAGTGACTTTTTGGAGTGAGTCATACAGTGGTTACAGGTGCTTTAATAGGCCGCAGGTGGGGAGACATCTTTAGTAAAATGACATTTAATTCATCTCACATTACCACTATAAAATAATATTAAAATTTTCAGTTGGATAACTTTAAAGCTGGAGAAGAAGCAATGTGTGTGTGCATGTGTGTGTGTGTGTGTGTGAGTGTGTGTGTTGGAGTTGGGTGAAAAATGAATGAATGAAAAATGAAACATCCTACCATGTGTTTTGAGTCACTCAATCTATGATCATGGTATATAGCTCTCCATTTATTTAATGTCCTTTAATTACAGGAATGTTTTATATTAATAGGTCAATTTAAAAGTTTCATGTATGTTTTGTTAAATTTATTTCTAGGTATTATATGTTTTTTGAGGCTAAGTGAAAATTTTAATTTCATTTTCCAGTTGTTTACTGCTAGTATATAAAATCATAACTGATTTTTGTGATATTAATTGTGTATCTTGGGACCTTGCTAAAATGCTTTATTATTTGTAGTAGTTGCTTTCTAGAATCCTTAATATTTTCTACATAAACACTCATGACATCTGCAAATAGAAGCAGTTTTATGTCTAGCATTCAACTTTATGTCTTTTATGTCCCTTCCTTGACTTATTGAAATGGCTATAACCTCTAGTACAACGTCAAATAAAAGTGGTAAGATGGCCTTGCCTTTTTCCTGATCTTTACTGGAAAAGTGTTCAGTCTTTCAGCATTAAGTATGATGTTTAGCTATAGGTTTTCCATAGATATCTTTTACCAACTTGATTAAATTCTATTACATTCCTAATTTGTGGAGAGTTTTTATTCATGAATGTGTGCTGAATTTTGATAAATGCTTTTCTGAATCTATTAAAATGATTATAAGATTTTTATCCTCCTTCTGTTAATATGGTGAATTACCAACCTTACATTCCTGGGATAAGCTCTACTTGTTCATGACATATTATTATTTTTTATGTGTTATTGGATTTAATTTGTGAACAATTTGTTAAGCATTTTTTTATTTTGAGAAGTATTCATAAATTATATTGGTCTGTAATTCTGATTTTTTTGTGATACCTTTAGCAAGTGTGGGTATAAGGGTTTTGCTGTCTTCATAAAACCAGTTGGAAAGTGTTCTATCCTTAATTTTCACATAAAGTTTATATAAGATTGTTATTATTCTTTCCTTAAATGCGTAATAGAAGTCACTAGTGAAATATCTGGGCCTCGAGTTTTCTTTGTGAGGATGTTTTTAAAAAACAATTCAATCTCTTTATTTATTTATTTATTTATTATTATTATACTTTAGGTTTTAGGGTACATGTGCACAATGTGCAGGTTAGTTACATATGTATACAAGTGCCATGCTGGTGCGCTGCACCCACTAACTCGTCATCTAGCATTAGGTATATCTCCCAATGCTATCCCTCCCCCCTCCCCCTACCCCACAACAGTCCCCAGAGTGTGATGTTCCCCTTCCTGTGTCCATGTGTTCTCATTGTTCAATTCCCACCTATGAGTGAGAATATGTGGTGTTTGGTTTTTTGTTCTTGCGATAGTTTACTGAGAATGGTGATTTCCAATTTCATCCATGTCCCTACAAAGGACATGAACTCATCATTTTTTATGGCTGCATAGTATTCCATGGTGTATATATGCCACATTTTCTTAATCCAGTCTATCATTGTTGGACATTTGGGTTGGTTCCATGTCTTTGCTATTGTGAACAATGCCGCAATAAACATATGTGTGCATGTGTCTTTATAGCAGCATGATTTATAGACCTTTGGGTATATACCCAGTCATGGGATGGCTGGGTCAAATGGAATTTCTAGTTCTAGATCCCTGAGGAATCGCCACACTGACTTCCACAAGGGTTGAACTAGTTTACAGTCCCACCAACAGTGTAAAAGTGTTCCTATTTCTCCACATCCTCTCCAGCACCTGTTGTTTCCTGACTTTTTAATGATTGCCATTCTAACTGGTGTGAGATGGTATCTCATTGTGGTTTTGATTTGCATTTCTCTGATGGCCAGTGATGGTGAGCATTTTTTCATGTGTTTTTTGGCTGCATAAATGTCTTCTTTTGAGAAGTGTCTGTTCATGTCCTTCACCCACTTTTTGATGGGGTTGTTTGTTTCTTTCTTGTAAATTTGTTTGAGTTCATTGTAGATTCTGGATATTAGCCCTTTGTCAGATGAGTAGGTTGTGAAAATTTTCTCCCATTTTGTAGGTTGCCTGTTCACCCTGATGGTAGTTTCTTTTGCTGTGCAGAAGCTCTTTAGTTTAATTAGATCCCATCTGTCAATTTTGGCTTTTGTTGCCTTTGCTTTTGGTGTTTTAGACATGAAGTCCTTGCCCATGCCTATGTCCTGAATGGTAATGCCTAGGTTTTCTTCTAGGGTTTTTATGGTTTTAGGTCTAACGTTTAAGTCTTTAATCCATCTTGAATTGATTTTTGTATAAGGTGTAAGGAAGGGATCCAGTTTCAGCTTTCTACATATGGCTAGCCAGTTTTCCCAGCACCATTTATTAAATAGGGAATCATTTCCCCAGTTCTTGTTTTTCTCAGGTTTGTCAAAGATCAGATAGTTGTAGATATGTGGCGTTATTTCTGAGGGCTCTGTTCTGTTCCATTGATCTATATCTCTGTTTTGGTACTAGTACCATGCTGTTTTGGTTACTGTAGCCTTGTAGTATAGTTTGAAGTTAGGTAGTGTGATGCCTCCAGCTTTGTTCTTTTGGGTTAGGATTGACTTGGTGATGTGGGCCCTTTTTTGGTTCCATATGAACTTTAAAGTAGTTTTTTCCAATTCTGTGAAGAAAGTCATTGGTAGCTTGATGGGGATGGCATTGAATCTGTAAATTACCTTGGGCAGTATGGCCGTTTTCACGATATTGATTCTTCCTACCCATGAGCATGGAATGTTCTTCCATTTGTTTGTATCCTCTTTTATTTCCTTGAGCAGTGGTTTGTAGTTCTCCTTGAAGAGGTCCCTCACATCCCTTGTAAGTTGGATTCCTAGGTATTTTATTCTCTTTGAAGCAATTGTGAATGGGAGTTCACTCATGATTTGGCTCTCTGTTTGTCTGTTATTGGTGTATAAGAATGCTTGTGATTTTTGTACATTGATTTTGTATCCTGAGACTTTGCTGAAGTTGCTTATCAGCTTAAGGAGATTTTGGGCTGAGACAATGGGGTTTTCTAGATATACAATCATGTCGTCTGCAAACAGGGACAATTTGACTTCCTCTTTTCCAAATTGAATACCCATTATTTCCTTCTCCTGCCTAATTGCCCTGGCCAGAACTTCCAACACTATGTTGAATAGGAGTGGTGAGAGAGGGCATCCCTGTCTTGTGCCAGTTTTCAAAGGGAATGCTTCCAGTTTTTGCCCATTCAGTATGATATTGGCTGTGGGTTTGTCATAGTTAGCTCTTATTATTTTGAGATACGTCCCATCAATACCTAATTTATTGAGAGTTTTTAGCATGAAGGTTGTTGAATTTTGTCAAAGGCCTTTTCTGCATCTATCGAGATAATCATGTGGTTTTTGTCTTTGGTTCTGTTTATATGCTGGGTTACATTTATTGATTTGCGTATATTGAACCAGCCTTGCATCCCAGGGATGAAGCCCACTTGATCATGGTGGATAAGCTTTTTGATGTGCTGCTGGATTCTGTTTGCTAGTGTTTTATTGAGGATTTTTGCGTCAATGTTCATCAAGGATATTGGTCTAAAATTCTCTTTTTTGGTTGTGTCTCTCCCGGCTTTGGTATCAGGATGATGCTGGCCTCATAAAATGAGTTAGGGGGGGATTCCCTCTTTTTCTATTCATTGGAATAGTTTCAGAAGGAATGGTACCAGTTCCTCCTTGTACCTCTGGTAGAATTCGGCTGTGAATCCATCTGGTCCTGGACTTTTTTTGGTTGGTAAGCTATTGATTATTGTGACAATTTCAGCTCCTGTTATTGGTCTATTCAGAGATTCAACTTCTTCCTTGTTTAGTCTTGGGAGAGTGTATGTGTCGAGGAATTTATACATTTCTTCTAGATTTTCTAGTTTATTTGCGTAGAGGTGTTTGTAGTATTCTCTGATGGTAGTTCGTATTTCTGTGGGATCGGTGGTGATATCCCCTTTATCATTTTTTATTGCATCTATTTGATTCTTCTCTCTTTTTTTCTTTATTAATCTTGCTAGCGGTCTATCAATTTTGCTGATCCTTTCAAAAAACCAGCTCCTGGATTCATTAATTTTTTGAAGGGTTTTTTGTGTCTCTATTTCCTTCAGTTCTGCTCTGATTTTAGTTATTTCTTGCCTTCTGCTAGCTTTTGAATGTGTTTGCTCTTGCTTTTCTAGTTCTTTTAATTGTGATGTTAGGGTGTCAATTTTGGATCTTTCCTGCCTTCTCTTGTGGGCATTTAGTGCTATAAATTTCCCTCTACACACTGCTTTGAATGCATCCCAGAGATTCTGGTATGTTGTGTCTTGGTTCTCGTTGGTTTCAAAGAACATCTTTATTTCTGCCTTCATTTCGTTATGTACCCAGTAATCATTCAGGAGCAGGTTGTTCAGTTTCCATGTAGTTGAGCGGTTTTGAGTGAGATTCTTAATCCTGAGATCTAGCTTGATTGCACTGTGATCTGAGAGATAGTTTGTTATAATTTCTGTTCTTTTACATTTACTGAGGAGAGCTTTACTTCCAAGTATGTGGTCAATTTTGGAATAGGTGTGGTGTGGTGCTGAAAAAAATGTATATTCTGTTGATTTGGGGTGGAGAGTTCTGTAGATGTCTATTAGGTCCGCTTGGTGCAGAGCTGAGTTCAATTCCTGGGTATCCTTGTTGACTTTCTGTCTCGTTGATCTGTCTAATGTTGACAGTGGGGTGTTAAAGTCTCCATTATTAATGTGTGGGAGTCTAAGTCTCTTTGTAGGTCACTCAGGACTTGCTTTATGAATCTGGGTGCTCCTGTATTGGGTGCATATATATTTAGGATAGTTAGCTCTTCTTGTTGAATTGATCCCTTTCCCATTATGTAATGGCCTTCTTTGTCTCTTTTGATCTTTGTTGGTTTAAAGTCTGTTTTATCAGAGACTAGGATTGCAACCCCTGCCTTTTTTTGTTTTCCATTTGCTTGGTAGATCTTCCTCCATCCTGTTATTTTGAGCCTATGTGTGTGTCTGCACGTGAGATGGGTTTCCTGAATACAGCACACTGATGGGTCTTGAGTCTTTATCCAATTTGCCAGTCTGTGTCTTTTAATTGGAGCATTTAGTCCATTTACATTTAAAGTTAATATTGTTATGTGCGAATTTGATCCTGTCATTATGATGTTAGCTGGTTATTTTGCTCATTAGTTGATGCAGTCTCTTCCTAGTCTCGATGGTCTTTACATTTTGGCATGATTTTGCAGCGGCTGGTACTGGTTGTGCCTTTCCATGTTTAGCACTTCCTTCAGGAGCTCTTTTAGGGCAGGCCTGGTGGTGACAAAATCTCTCAGCATTTGCTTGTCTGTAAAGTATTTTATTTCTCCTTCACTTATGAAGCTTAGTTTGGCTGGATATGAAATTCTGGGTTGAAAATTCTTTTCTTTAAGAAGGTTGAATATTGGCCCCCACTCTCTTCTGGCTTGTAGAGTTTCTGCCGAGAGATCCGCTGTTAGTCTGATGGGCTTCCCTTTGAGGGTAACCCGACCTTTCTCTCTGGCTGCCCTTAACATTTTTTCCTTCATTTCAACTTTGGTGAATCTGACAATTATGTGTCTTGGAGTTGCTCTTCTCGAGGAGTATCTTTGTGGCGTTCTCTGTATTTCCTGAATCTGAATGTTGGCCTGCCTTGCTAGATTGGGGAAGTTCTCCTGGATAATATCCTGCAGAGTGTTTTCCAACTTAGTTCCATTCTCCCCGTCACTTTCAGGTACACCAATTAGACGTAGATTTGGTCTTTTCACATAGTCCCATATTTCTTGGAGGCTTTGCTCGTTTCTTTTTATTCTTTTTTCTCTAAACTTCCCTTCTCGCTTCATTTCATTCATTTCATCTTCCATCGCTGATACCCTTTCTTCCATTTGATCGCATCGGCTCCTGAGGCTTCTGCATTCTTCACGTAGGTCTCGAGCCTTGGTTTTCAGCTCCATCAGCTCCTTTAAGCACTTCTCTGTATTGGTTATTCTAGTTATACATTCTCCTAAATTTTTTTCAAAGTTTTCAACTTCTTTGTCTTTGGTTTGAGTATCCTCCCGTAGCTCGGAGTAATTTGATCGTCTGAAGCCTTCTTCTCTCAGCTCGTCAAAGTCATTCTCCGTCCAGCTTTGTTCCGTTGCTGGTGAGGAACTGCGTTCCTTTGGAGGAGGAGAGGTGCTCTGCTTTTTAGAGTTTCCAGTTTTTCTGCTCTGTTTTTTCCCCATCTTTGTGGTTTTATCTACTTTTGGTCTTTGATGATGGTGATGTACAGATGGGTTTTTGGTGTGGATGTCCTTTCTGTTTGTTAGTTTTCCTTCTAACAGACAGGACCCTCAGCTGCAGGTCTGTTGGAGTACCTGGCCGGCCGTGTGAGGTGTCAGTCTGCCCCTGCTGGGGGGTGCCTCCCAGTTAGGCTCCTCGGGGTCAGGGGTCGGGGACCCACTTGAGGAGGCAGTCTGCCCATTCTCAGATCTCCAGCTGCATGCTGGGAGAACCACTGCTCTCTTCAAAGCTGTCAGACAGGGACATTTAAGTCTGCAGAGGTTACTGCTGTCTTTTTGTTTGTCTGTGCCCTGCCCCCAGAGGTGGAGCCTACAGAGGCAGGCAGGCCTCTTTGAGCTGTGGTGGGCTCCACCCAGTTCGAGCTTCCCAGCTGCTTTGTTTACCTAAGCAAGCCTGGGCAATGGCGGGCGCCCCTCCCCCAGCCTCGCTGCCGCCTTGCAGTTTGATCTCAGACTGCTGTGCTAGCAATCAGCGAGACTCCGAGACTCTGAGACTCCGTGGGCGTAGGACCCTCTGAGCCAGGTGCGGGATATAATCTCCTGGTGCGCCATTTTTTAAGCCCGTCGGAAAAGCGTAGTATTCGGGTGGGAGTGACCCGATTTTCCAGGTGCCGTCTGTCACCCCTTTCTTTGACTAGGAAAGGGAACTCCCTGACCCCTTGCGCTTCCCGAGTGAGGCAATGCCTCGCCCTTCTTCGGCGCGCGCACAGTGCGCGCACCCACTGACCTGCGCCCACTGTCTGGCACTCCCTAGTGAGATGAACCCAGTACCTCAGATGGAAATGCAGAAATCACCCGTCTTCTGCATCACTCACGCTGGGAGCTGTAGACCGGAGCTGTTCCTATTCGGCCATCTTGGCTCCTCCCTTCAATCTCTTTATTAGATTTAGGATCATTCAGATTTTCTGTTTCATTTTGTGTCAATTTTGGTGAGTTTTATTTTTCAAAGAATGTCACCATTTCATATAGATTATTGAATGTGTTGTCAATTATTCCTAATGTTTTCTTCTTAAACTTTTAATGTCTGTAGGATCTGTAGTTACAATGTCTCCTTCACTCCTGATGTTGGTTATTTTGTGTTTTGTCTTTTTTGTTTCAGCAATCTGAGAGTTAATCAATTTTGTGGGTCATTTCAAAGAACCAACTTTTGTTTTTATCTGTTTGCTTTTTTGTTTCTTTATATCAGCTTTTATTTTTTGTATCAATTTCTTCTATTTATTTTTTGCTTTAATTTGCTTATCACTTTGTAGACTCTTAAAGTTAACCATATGTTTGGAAAGTCTAAATCCATCCTACACATTTTTATCTGGACTGAAGTGTTCTTGGAAGCTACCATCACACTGTCTGCTTTATCTTCCCTCTGCTCCTCATTCATTTCCTCATTCACCCTTTAATTCATTGCATTACTCAGGCCTCTGTTCTACCTAAAAGCATCTCCTGTCACTTTCTATACCTTTTACCCTCCTTTATTTGTTCTTCATAACAGTGTTACTACTTAGCATCACATTGCATATTTGTTTGTTATTTATTCATTGTTTTTCTTTGACACTACAATTAAATTCCAATTTGAGTAGGAAGCTTGCTCTTTTTCAACACTGTGTCTCCAAAATTAGGCACATATCATATACACAATATATGTTGAATATATTTGAAAATCTTTGTCAAATCATTAAATCAATCCATTCAGCCCATATTTATTACCATTGATATGGTAAAGAACATAGGCAGCTGAATCAAATGTCTTGTCTGTGGGAAAGTAGCCATTCTCTCACCATAAAGATTACACTTAATTTGTTCCTACAGTCTTCCAAGAACTGAATGCATATTATCTCATTACATCTCATAACAACTTTGCAGGATTAGAGCTATTGCTACCTTCATTTGTAGCTGAGAAAACTGAACTCCTGTGGAGTCCAATGATTATCAGAGGTCACAAAACCAGTAAGTTAGGAAAGCAGGATCTAACCTCTAATGCCATAGTGTGAGTGCTAAACCGCTAGTTTAGCACCAATACTAGTTTATGTTACCATTTTCCCCCTTTTATGGGATATTTTACACAGTACTGCTTTGGAAGACCAGTGACAATTGTTGCTATAGGGAGGGAAAGTATTGCCCCAGCCACAGCACTTCCTTCCCATCTAACACTCCCTCCCCAACTTTATCAATGTAAAGCACACCTCCAGAAAATTTTATGTATCTCTGAATTTCTGTTCAGAAAATGGGGCTGTCTATAAATTTCTGGCCATAAAAGGAACAATGATTAGGCAGATAAATTTGAATTTCCAGATAAATTCTAAATAAATTTATCTACATTTTAGAATTTCAGTAATAATTTTTGCCCTGCCAGATTCTTGGGTCGAGATTGGAATATATCCAATATCCCTAATAAATGGCACCAAGTCTAATCCCCCAGAGCCAAATGGATCTGGTCACAACTTGGACTAAGCATTCAGGTGGAGAAGGTTAGCTAGGGTACTCAGAATGAGAAGACAAGGGAAGGGAGTTCACAGAAAGGACAAAGAGGCTGATTGACATCCAATAAGCCACCTAGCCCTGCCATTTTTACCTTCTAAGTATTTCTCAAGTCTATTATCTCCTCTTCATCTCTGTGTGTAATGATAGCCCCTTACAATTTCTACACCAAGCCCAATGTCATCCTTCTAAAATGCAAAGCTGACCACACTACCTTTTTGATCAGAAAGCTTCAGTGGCTTCCAACTGCCCTTCGGACGGCGTGCAAACTCCTTGGCATTGTTACAGGAAAGGGGCCCTGATCCAGACCCCAAGAGAAGGTTCTTGGATCTTGTAAAAGAAATAATTCAGGGAGAGTCCATAGAGCAAAGCAAAAGCAAGTTTATTAGGAAA
Organism: Pongo pygmaeus; assembly: GCF_028885625.2. NCBI lineage: Eukaryota > Metazoa > Chordata > Mammalia > Primates > Hominidae > Pongo > Pongo pygmaeus. The sequence continues at coordinate 19,372,670 of NC_072391.2, forward strand.
ATAAAGGAATAAGAGAATGGCTACTCCATAGAGCAGCCCCCGAGGGCTGCTGGTTGCCCATTTTTATGGTTATTTCTTGATGATATGCTAACCAAGGGGTGGATTATTCGTGTCTCCCCTTTTAGACCATATAGGGTGACTTCCTGACATTGCGATGGCATTTGTAAACTGTTGTGGAGCTGGTGAGAGTGTAGCAGTGAGGATGACCAGAGGTCTCATCACCATCTTGGTTGATGGTCTCATGGCCATCTTGGATTTGGTAGGTTTTGGTAGGTTTTGGCTGGCTGCTTTACTGAGACCTGTTTTATCAACAAGGTCTTTATGACCTGTATTTTTTTTTTTTTTTTTCGAGATGAAGTCTCACTCCGTCACCCAGGCTGGAGTGCAGTGGCACGATCTTGGCTCACTGCAACCTCCGTCTCCCAGGTTCAAGCAATTCTCATGTCTCAGTCTCCCAAAGTAGCTGGGATTACAGGCATAAGCCACCAGGCCTGGCTAATTTTTGTATTTTTAGTATAATTAGGGTTTTGCCATGTTGACCAGACTGGTCTCAAACTTCTGACCTCAGGTGATCTACCCACCTCGGCCTCCCAGAGTGCTGGGATTACAGGTGTGAGCCACCATGCCCGGCCATGACCTGTATCTTGTGCTGACCTCCTACCTCATTCTGTGACTTAGAATGCCTAACCATCTGGGAAAGCAGCCCAGTAGGTCTCAGCCTCATTTTACCCAGCCCCTATTCAAGATAGAGTTGCTCTTGTTCAAACACCTGTAACACACTCAGCCACCTAGCCCCGCCATTTTTACCTTCTAATATTTCTCAAATCTATCCTCTCCATCTCTGTGTATGATAGCCCCCCACAATTTCCACACCTAGCCCAAAGGCATTGTTCTAAAATGCAAACTGACCACGCTACCCTTTTAATCGAAAAGCTTCAGTGGCTTCCTGTTGCCCTTAGGACAAGGTATAAACTCCTTGGCATAGTGTAAAATCCCTTCTGTGACTTAACTTCTGCCTCACTTTACAGCCTTATCTTACTGTGCATGTGATTTTTCACCATTTATGAACCCCAGGCTATCTTTATTCACACTAACCCTTCTGCTTGCAATGTTCTTTACTCCTCATCATTGGGGATATCTCCTATTCATCTTAAAGATTGTTTGGGACCACTTTTCCAGCTACATATAAAAAACAGTGATGTTTTTGTCAGAGGCATTCGAACCAGAGCGACTCCATCTTGAGTGAGGGCTAGGAAAATAAGGCTGGGAATTGCCAGGCTGCATTCCCAGGAAGTTAGGTATTCCTAGCCTCTTGATGTTTATGGTTAAGGGAGCAGATTGAGAACCTTTGCTAAACAGACCCAGACTCAGGAATTCCATGATATCCTGATATCTTGAAAACAGAAATGTTACCGGAAAGCAGTCCCCAATTCAGACCCCAAGAGAGGGTTCTTGGATCTTGCCCAAGAAGGAATTCAGGGCAAGTCCTTAGAGCAAATTTGAAAGCAAGTTTATTAAGAAAGTAAAGGAATAAGAGAATGGCTACTCCATAGACAGAGCAGCCACTGAGGGCTGCTGGTTGCCCATTTTTATGGTTATTTCTTGATGATATGCTAAACAAGGGGTGGATTACTCATGCCTCCCTTTCTAGACCACATAGGGTAACTTCCTGACGTTGCCATGGCATTTGTAAACTGTCATGGTGCTGGTGGGAGTGTAGCAGTGAGGATGCGCAGAGGTCACTCTCATTGCTATCTTGGTTTTGGTGGGTTTTGGCTGGCTTCTTTACTGCAATCTGTTTTATCAGCAAGGTGTTTATGACCTGTATCTTGTGCCGACCTCCTATCTCATTCTGTGACTTAGAATGCCTTAATCATCTGGGAATGCAGCTCAGTAGGTCTCTGCCTTGTTTTATGTAGCCTCTATTCAAGATGGAGTTGCTGTGGTTCAAACGCCTCTGACAGAAGCCTTCCTAATTTTGCTTTAGAGATAACAATATTGATTCTTGCAATATATAGTAATTAGGAAAATTAACCCTTTATCACAAACCCTTGTAGTAGAGCACATCTCCCTGTGATTTTATTGTCGTTATCCTATATATAAGCAAGCATTGTACCTAGGGTGGCCACGTCTCTCCTCTTACTTTCAGGAACGCCCTCCTCTGTTGATGGAGTAGCTATTCTTTCACTCTTTTACTTTCTTAATAAACTTACTTTCACTTTGTACAGTGGACTTGCCCCAAATTCTTTCTTGCGCGAGATTCAAGAACCCTCTGTTGGGGTCTGGATTAGGACCCCTTTCCAGTAACGTGTTTACCAAATTTATGTCCTTTCCTCCTGAGCACTCAATCTGACTGTATTTTCTGGCCTTATACTTAGATATCGCCATGTAAGACTTTTGGTCAGTGGAATGCAAGAGGAAGCATTGAATGCCACTTCTAATCCTAGCCCTTTAAACTTCCCAGTGGCTCTCTTTTCTCTTTTCCTTTTGTTGATGAAGAGTCAAACTGTAAAATATTTGAAAGGATTTATTCTGAGTCACATATGAGAGACCAATGGCCCGGGCACAGCCCTCAGGTGATCCCAAGAACATCTGCCCAAGGTGGTCAGGCCACAACTTGGTTTTGTACCTTTTAGGGATACATAAGGCATTAATCAATACATGTGAGATATACATTGGTTCAGTCCAGAAAGGGGGGACAACTGGAAATGCTGGGGGTAATGAGGTAGGAATTGGTACTTCCAAGTGATAGGTAGATTAAAAGACTTTCTGATTGGCAATTGGTTGAAAATGTTATTATCAATAGAAAGGAATGTGTGAGCTGGGCACTGTGACTGAAGCCTGTAATCCCAGCGCTTTGGGACACCAAGGTGGGCAGATCACTTGAGGTCAGGAGTCTGAAACCAGCCTGACCAACATGGTGAAACCCTGTGTCTACTAAAAATACAAACTTAGCTGGGTGTGGTGGCACATGCCTGCAGTCCCAGCTACTCAGGAGCCTGAGGTGGGAGAATCCCTTGAACCTAGGAGGCAGAGGTTGCAGTGAGCTGAGATTGCGCCGGTGCTGTCCAGCCCGGATGACAGAGTGAGACTCTGTCTCAAAGTAAGGAAGGAAAGAACAAAGGGAAGGAGGGAGGGATAAGGAGGGAGGGAGGGAGGGAGGAAGAAGGAAAGGAAGGAAGGAAGGAAGCAAGCAAGCAAGCAAGCAAGCAAGCAAGCAAGCAAGCTAGCTAGCTAGCTAGCCGGCTGTGGGTTATCATAAGGGATTGTGGAGACCAATGTTTTATCAGACAGATGAAGCCACTGGGTATAAGGCTTCAGAAAGAATAGATTGTAAATGTTTCTTACCAGACTTAAAGAGTCTGTTCCATCAGTAATTGCAAAAGAGAGGAAGCTGTAATGAGGCATGTCCTGATCCCACTTCTCATTGTGGCCTGAACTTGATTTTCAGGTTAACTTGGCCCTTGGCCTAGAGGAGGGGTCTCTTCAGGTAGTTGGGGGGCCTTAGAATTTTATTTTTGGTTTGTACTCTATTCAATAAGTGGGGGTGAGGCCTCAGAAAATGACAGAGACCCAGGATGGGAGAAGCTTCAGTTCTCAAATAGCAGCTTGGGACAGACACCCTCTGTCATCTCAGATCTGATGTGATCTTTGTGAAGAAAAAGCAAATACACACACACACACACACACATATGCATTTTTCTACTGTGTTACAGCCATTGAGATTTGGAGATTTATTTGTTATAGCAGCTAACCACACCTAAATAGTACATGCCACCAGGCTGGATTCATTTTAATTCAATTCAATTCAGCAACTAATTATTAAATATCTAAATGCCAGGCATGGGGCTAGGCAGCAAAGTTACAGCACAGCATAGCATAAATACATTTCCCATCTTCATAGAGCTTTCAGGCTAAGGGTGTGTTGTACTGCTTCTGGGATCTCACAATGTTCTATGCTTTTTCTACCTTATGATAGACACGCTTTATCATCACTGTGCATTTATTTGCCTGTCTACCCCTGTGAAAATTCGAGCTGCTTGAGAGTAGGTAACATGTCTTAATTGCATTTTTAGCTCCATCGTGCCTGAGACACGGTAAATGTCTGATGAATAAATACACTGCCTGCCGTTCTCACGTTGAGCCGCTTTAGCCCTGGTCAGTGGGGAAGGTCCCTGCTCTGTGTCCTTTTGGTACCCTGTGGCTTTGCTGATGCCTTCCAGTAACACATAGTGTTCTCTTCACCAGCAAGACAGATTCATGGAATCCTAAGGGAAATTTTATGCCTCACTCAATGACTCCCCTCTCCAATGAGAAAATAAAATATTTGGCAATTTTCTCCATTGTCCTCCTACTTTCCTCTGAATTGGGCTGCAGTTTGCAGTGTTTCTCCTGCTCAGAAATGATGAATGCCCTTTAAACCAACACAGTGTTATTTGCAAATGAACTTAAAGGGGAACAAAATTGCACAGGGCCAAAGCGGGCCCCGTCAACAGCTTGGAAAAACACGTTCTTCAAGGTACCAGGCAAAAGGAATTTATCCAATTTAATTTTCAGGTAGGTCTATAAAATTAATAAGTATTCTGACTGAAAAGCATAATTAAACCAACGGTGAATGTAAATGAGGAAGGGAAGTATCGTGCTATGACTGGAATATTGTTTTGCAACCGAATGGCCTATACCAAGAAAATAAATTATTAATGCAGCCTTATTTCTTGAGAATATTCTGAGAAACAGGGAAGATTTCGCCGCACGGCACAATCATCTTCTTGGGAATGTATGAGCCAAGAGAAGCAGGCTCAGCTGGAACAAGTGGCAGTTTTCACAGTACTGAAGTCAAGAGGTAGCTGCCATTTTTCACACTCAGAAGGAGGTTGTTTGAATAAAACCCAAACCCACCTTCCACCCTGTGTCAGACACTGTTGGTTGTCTACTGAATACTCAGCCCTCCTGTCTGACAGAATCTCAATCTCATTTGGGGCAGGGCGGGGACAGGGTGCAATATGCAAGCTCTAGAATGTGAATCATGATCTATCTGAGCCGTTCATAGCACTCCTGTTTCCCCTTGCTTGATCTCTAATTTTCCAACTCCCCCTGTAGTTAGGGATGGCCACATAGGACTATTTAACCAGTGAAACAGCAGCAGCTATCTGCTGGAGAACTTTGGGAAATATTTCCTTCCTAATACAAGGAGAAAGAAATGATATAATCTTTTCTTAATGTCCTGACTTTCCCTCCTCATCTTCTCCTTCCTGTCTTTGAATATAGTCACGATGCCTGGAGCAACAGCAGCCACCATGCAACTATGAGACAAGCAGCATGAGTATAAAAAGCCCATATGCTAAAAATGGAAGTCCATATTGGAATGGAACTGGGTCTTTAGGGACAAAGTGAAGTTGCTGAACGAACTTTGGGGTGTCTGCCTCCAGTCTTCTTGTTAGTAAGATAAGAGATTGTTTAGACTACCATTGATCACAATTCTATCACTTACAGCCACGCATAATCCTAACTAAATAGCATCCCCAAATTCAGTGTGCCTATAGTATCTGTGGCCGCCATCCCCCCTCAGGCATAGTCTTGCTGTATTGCCCAGACTGGACTTCAACTCTTAAGCTCAAGCAATCCTCCCACTTTCGCTGGGACAACGGGCGCATACTGCTGTGCCCGACTTTGGAAAAAGATTTTTTATGTTTATCCCAAGTGCAATGAGAAGCAGCTGAAGGGTTTCAAGAAGATGGAGGTGACAATGATGTACATCTTTATGTATTAAGAAGGTCACTTTTGGCTCAGATGAGAAGATATTATAAGGAAACAAGAATGGAGTGTGAGGGATGAGTTAAGTTTTGTTTCAAGAAATGATGGCATCTTGCGTTGGGGTGCTGTCAATGGAGCTGGGAGGAATGGGAAGATTGGGGGGAGTTTTAGGAGTTAAATTTGCACAAATTGGGTGATGAGCTGGATGTGGGGGAGCAGACAAGTCAGGGTTGTAGGTGCACAGAGCTGTCTCCACCTTCCTGCCCCTGTCTCACTGCCTCTTGATGTCCCTTGGGGCATCAGGCCAGTGGTATCTGCCTTTGAACAGCTGCCAGATTTCTCATCCCAAGCAAACCTGCTTGTGGGAACAAGGTCAAATAAGGGTTTTCCTTCTAGGAAAATCAATGAAACTCATAAACCAGAAGAAAAAATATTAACCATGCCTACCTTTCTTTGCACACACCTGTCCCTGCAAAAAAAAACTGCATGTGACACTTCCTAATAATTACATCATATGATTGAGAGGAGATGCAAGAGATCATTTAATTCTCCAAAGCCTGTTTCCCCTGGAAGGTGCGCCTCAGCTTCTTCTCAGGCCCTCCACCAGAGTGAGGTTTGTGCAAATTACCATAACCTGCTGGAAGGCGTGCATCTTTGTTTTTGTGGTTTCTTTCCTCTGACCCAGCCTCAGGCAGGACTTCCTGCCATGAACTCTCAGAGCCCCTGCACCTTACAGCACTTATCAGTCAGCATTTAAATAATTCATTATGTAAGTAGCTGTTTAATGTCCCATTAGGATGAGGGAACATGCGTGGTTTTATTCAGTATGCTTTCAAATTTCAGATTCGTTTAACAGCACGAAATTAACTCACCCTCAGGGGATGATCCAGACATCTGACCATCTCCTCCATCTCTGTTTGCACTTATGAAGTGCATTCCAGACCCCAGACAGTACCTCTGGCTCACTGGCTCAGAGGAAATTCTCCTACGACAAATCTCAGTTCTAATGCTTGTAAGCTCTGTGACTTTGATCCAGTTAACTGCCCTCTTCATGTCTCCGTTTCTTCTTTCTTAGAATTAAGGCAATGCCACCCGCCATAAGATAGTAGTTAGGACTCTGAAGTCAGAGTGGCTCAGGTTCAAATCCCACCTCTGCCACTTCTTTGCTATGTGACTTCGAGAAGGTGACTTAACCTTTCTGAGTCTGTGCCTACTTCTCTAAATTGAGAATTGTATATATGTTATATGGTTGCTGTGAAAATTGGATGATGCATTTTTAAAGTAGCCCCAAACTTGGCATTTATTAGCTGCTCAATAACTGTTCAGTGTTATCATGATTATGGCTGGTTTATCATCACACATAATTGTTTTAAGGAAAGCACTTGAGTACATTAAATAGATGTTCAAATGACAACATCATCCACAGGAGGGACAATGACTAATATTGAATGCTTACTCGGTGCCAGACACGTTCCCAGTGGTTTACTTAGGTTAACTCTTTCCACTCTCACAGCAGTCTTGAAAGGGGCTGTTAATAGTATCCCCATTTTAATATAAGGACACTGAAATAACTCAGTAAATATTAGATAATAATACTATCAACAAACATTGGATCAGCATTTACTATCTGCCAGATACTATGCTCAGCCTTGAGAATACAAACATTCTTTCCTTCTAGAAATTCATAGACCAACAGAAGAGGTAGATAAACATGTAACTAACTTAATGTGCTATGCTCACAGTATGAATAAAATCTTACGCAAATATTGAGTGAATAAGCACCTTTTTCTGAGGCACCAGAGAGGATTAAATCTAATGTATAGAAAAAAACTGCAAACTTGAAAGCACACCAAAAAGGAAAATATTATCACTAGCAATTAAACATAGTGCCTCATCTATCTACCCAGCTGAGAAACAGCATGCCTCAGGTGTGAGGGGAAGAGGGCCAGCCTAGGTCCATGCTATTACCGTTGTCACCACCTTGGTTGGTTCAGTAAAAAGGCATGAGATGGCCCATATTAGTTCATGCATGAATGTGGGATGATCTAACTAATTATGTGCTCATTATGAAGTGGTGGCTTCATGTGCTAACAGTGGATCCTGTGGTGTTTTTAAAGTAAAGAAGCAGTTTTATGAGAAGCCAACCACTTCATTCATTCATTCATTCGTTCACTCAACACATTTTTTTTCATTTTTCTTTTTTTGATATGGAGTCTCACTCTGTCGCCCAGACTGAAGTGCAGTGGCACGATCTCAGCTCACTGCAACCTCAGCCTCCTAGGCTCAAGTGATTCTCCTGCCTCAGCCTCCTGAGTAGGTGGGATTACAGGCATCCACGAGCACGCCTGGCTAATTTTTGAATTTTTAGTAGAGACGGAGTTTTGCCATGGTCTTGAACTCTTGACCTCAAGTGATCCACCTGCCTCAGCCTCCCAAAGTGTTGGGATTACAGGCGTCAGCCACTGCACCTGGCCCCTCAACAGATATTTACTGAGTGCCCAACTCTAGGTCCTAGTGCTACATCAGTCTACAATCTAGGCAAAGTCTGTGCCATCATAACACTTATATTCCAACACAAGGGGAAGGACCATAAGCCAATAAAACAAGTACATGTTTGGTGTATCTAATGGTGATGAGCGCTTTCAAGAAAAATAAAGCAGGATAACTGGGAAAGATGAGTGCCAGGATGGAGAGTGGAATTATTTTACATAGGGTGGTTAAGGGAAGCTTCACTCATAGGATTTTATTTGACCAAAAACTGGAAGAGGCCAGGCCCAGTGGCTCATGCCTGTAATCTCAGCACTTTGGGAGGCTGAGGCAGGTGGATCCCTTGAGGTCAGGAGTTAGAGACCAGCCTGGCCAACATGGTGAAACCTCGCCTCTACTAAAAAAAATACAAAAATTAGCTGGGCATGGTGCACGCCTATAATTCCAGCTACTCAGGAGGCTAAGGCAGGAGAATCGCTTGGAGCCGGGAGGTGGAGGTTGCAGTGAGCCAAGACTGTGCCACTGCACTCCAGCCTGGGCGACAGAGGGACACTCTGTCTCAAAAACAAAAAAACAAAAAAACAAAAACAAAAACAAAAAAAAACTGGAAGGGTATGAAAGGGAATGAAGGGCATGCGGGAAGAGTGTTCCCACAGAGGAGCAGCATGGGCAAAGGCCCTGGAGTTGGAACTGGCTTGGTGAATTTGAAGAATTACTGGAGGCAAAGTAGCTGGAGCTAGTTCAGTAATGTCAGAGAGGTAATAGGGTTGTATGATTCTCACAGTCCGTGGTCAGCAGACTGAATTTTACTCTTGGTGAGAAGAAAATGTTTTTGGAGAGTATGGAACAGAGGACCTCACAGATTGCATCACTTATTTATTTATTTACTTATTTATTTAGAGATGGGGTCTTGCTCTGTTGTCCAGGCTGGAGTGCAATGGTATAATCACAGCTCACTGTAGCCTTGGATTCCTGGGCTCAGGTGATCCTTTTCCTCAGTCTCCCTAGTAGCTGGGACTACAGACTTGTGCCACTATGCCTGGCTAATTTTTTGTATTTTTTAAAAATAGAGATAGGGTCTTACTATGTTGCCTGTGTTGGTATTGAACTCCTAGACTCAAGCAATCCTCCTGCCTCAGCCTCCCTAGTAGCCAGGACTATAGGCATGCACTACCATGCCTGGCTTATTTTTTATACTTTTTAAAAATAGAGATGGAGTCTTGCCATGTTGCCCTGGCAGGTCTTGAACTTCTGGGCTCAAGTGACCATCCTGCCTTGGCCTCCCAAAATGCTGAGATAACCGCTGTAAGCCACCATGCCTGGTCTTTTGTTTTTGAAAGATTACTCTGGCTGCCACGCTGAGAGTAGACTTCAGAGACGTGTAAGAGGAGGAGGGGGATAATTAAGAAGCTATTGCAATCATTTAGGTGAGGGGTGAGGGGGGCCTCTCCCGAGGTGGTAGCCCTGAGGTGGCAAAAAGCAGAGGTGGGGCGTGGATCTGTTTTGAAAGCAGAGCTGACAAGACTTGCTGATAGTTTGGATGTAGGTGAGACAGAGAAAGGAAAGAGTCAGACTCCAAGTTCTTTGGCCTGCACACCCCCAGGAGGATGGAGTCCCATTTATTGAAATGGGTGAGACTGCAGTTGGACAAGTGTGATGGGGGGAGACTGAGACCCATTTGGACACATTTAGGATGAGATAACTGCTTTGATCTGAATGTTTGGGTTTCCCCAGAATTAAGATGTTGAAATCTTCATCTCTATGGTTTTAGGAGGTGGAGCCTTTGGAGGTGGTAATAACAGTGGCTTTTGGTGAATAGAATGACTGTCTTTATAAAAGAGACCCCAGAGAGATCTCTCATCCCTTCTACCATGTGAGGGCACAGCAAGAAGCCACGATTGGTGAACCAGGAAGTGAACCCTCTCCAGACACCAGACACCTGGATCTTGGACCTCATAACCTCCAGAATTGTTAGCAATAAATTTCTGTTGTTCATAAGTAACCCAGTTAATGATATGTTGCAGTAGCAGCTCTAATGGATTAAGAGAGCTGCCTGCAAGACTCTCAGGCCAGGCACGGTGGCTCATGCCTGTAATCCCAGCACTTTGGGAGGCTGAGGAGGGCAGATCTTCTGAGGCCAGGAGGTCAAGACCAGCCTGGCCAACATGGCGAAACCCCCGTCTGTACTAAAAATGAAAAAAAAAAAAATTAGCTGCGTGTAGTGGCGGCGGGCACCTGTAATCCCAGCTACTTGGGAGGCTGAGGCAGGAGAATCTCTTGAACCCAGGAGGCAGAGGCTTCAGTGAGTCAAGATTGCACCACTGCACTCCAGCCTGGGCAACAAAAACAAAACTCTGTCCCAAAAAAAAAAAAAAAAAAAAAAAAAAGACTTTCATGCTGAGCTGAAATTCCCATTCTTCAATGGGAATTTCTGGAGAGAGTTCCAGAAAGTTGGGACTCGTTAGCATGTAAGCAAATACATTTGAACCCAGGAGACTAGAAGCTAATGCAGACATTGAAGAGAAGGGGCCTGAGGAATTGGTCCTTGTGTCACTCCAATATTGAACATAGAGGTTTCTACCCTGATCTGCCAATAGAAGTCAGGAGGGTCATAAACTCAGAGAGGAAAAATAAAATGCGTCTTCATTCTCACGAACGTCTAACTGAAATTTGACATGCCCCTCAATTATGAATGAGGGAATAAACCACAGCAGTGGTGATGTAGCTGGTACTGTGTCCCCAGTAGAAACCACAGGTTTATCACATTACAAGTGCTGCACGTATTCCAAAATATCATTTACCCTTATTGCTATTTCACAATTATGAAGTCTTTACACATGCCATTGGATCTTTTTATTTAACGTGTTAATAAAAAAGCTCATTCATTACCATTTCACACATTTGTTTTATTAAATATTTTGATAACTATTTTTCAGTGTAATTAGTTTCTTTGAAATGCAATATATTTCATGTATTTTTGAAAATATCTTATTCTGAGAAGGTATCCACAAGCTCCATCTGTCTGCCAAAGGGGTCCAAGCCACAACAGAAGGTTAGGACCCCTAGTTTAAAGGTTGAAGTAGCAATGAAGGGGGTGGTGATGCTGCTGTCTTCTATACTGATTCCACAAACCTGGCATCTCTCCCTGCCTTCACCCTTTCTCCCTTTTAAGCACGTCCTATTTGCCTGATCTTGTGCTCAGTGTAACTTGGATTCTAAAATGAGCAAGCCAGAGCCTCTGCCTCCAATGACCCTGTTGTCCAAAAGGGGAGCAAGTATCCAAACAGGTATCAAACATATCACAGATTCTTGCAACCTATAAAAAGTACTCAGCCACACTGCACAAGTTCGAAAACTATCCTTGCGTAGCATTCAAGTGCAGGTTTTTGCAGCTGGAGAGCAGAAAATTGATACCGCCTTTGTATTCTTTTATGGTTTTCTTTCTTTGAGAAGTATTGGACTCAGAGAGAAGATCTCTTTAGAGAGCATGTTCTGCCTGCGTTGATTCCATCATAAGAGGAACACGTCCCTCAAAGAACATATTATGCCTCGAAAGGCCACTCTCAGACAACAAGTTCCTTTCTTCTGGTGACACCATCTGTTTTCTTGTGGCCCACTCAAATCCTTCCCAGTTCCAGGCTAGAGTTTGGGGGGAGGGGGAGGGGACCGACAGCATGAGCTATTATATTTTGATTTGTTTTTTCAGGGTTTCCATCAAAAACCTCATAGGGGCCATCTATCCCACTGCTCTTCTTAGAATATTCAGATCTGCATCTGGGGCCCCGTCACCTGGGGCCTTCTATCTCACTGGTACCATTTCGGGTTGTAACAAATGGTTGGATAGATTTGCTTGGCTCACACCCACTGTCTTGAAGCAACAGTCAGGCAGGTAGAGAATTTCAGAGCATCAGACATGACCCAAAAGGAAACAAAAAGAGTCGGAAGGCATCATCCTGCCTGAATTGCTAGGGAAAGACGTCATATCTCATTTTCATAGTCTCCATTAGAAATACAGAAAAGAGTTTACTGAAAAAAATATGCACCTATTAATGGGCTTCAGGAAACATTCTGGACCATCCCTTTACTAATAAGTGCAGCTCCATTTTTTCCTCATTGGTAAAATAGGGAAAATATTCCCTACCTAATTAAAGAATGGATATGTATGAGGTGGGAATTTTACTATGAATTTGCCTTCGTAGGGAGGGGACTATCTTTTTTTTTAGGAGAAATATTTTAACAAGTGGTTTTGGGTTAAAGGGCAAGTGTGGAAGGCATGAGTCTACAGAAGCTCTAGTGACTGAAGACTTGGTGAAACTTCTTTGTTTAGGTGTGGACAAGAATTGGATAAGAAATAGACATATCCTTTCATAAATAATGGGAACTTAATTTTAATAAACTTGGAGTGGGAAAGACCTTTCTAATCATTCAGTTATTCAACACATATTTGCAAGTGTCAGGTCCTGGGACACCCGGAGGCACCCCTATTTGTCTTCCAGATGGCTTCTCATAAATATAGATGAGGATTTAGAGCATTTAGAGAAATGTTTGCAAAAACAAAACTTTAAGATCACTAAGGGGCTGTCAGCGTGGTGGCTGACAGCAAAGACTTTGCCATCCGCTAGACCCACCTAGGTTCCAATCTCAGTTCTCCTATTTACCATTCATGGAATATTGGTCAAGTTACTAAGTTCTCTGGGCCTCTGTGACCCACCCAGTTGTTATAAGAACTAAACGATAATGATATAGAACCCTTAGCATAACACAGGCTTATAATATGTACTTCACAATGATAGCTGTCATTATTAAATAAGACATCTATGTTATTAAATAAAATCTTCCTTCCTATATTTGTTCCCAAAGAATGTGATTTGCAAAAGTACACTTTTATAGTAAGCTGGTCTTATTAGTAAAATTCAGCCTTTGAAAATGCTGTATTCTCTGTTTCCCTAGAATAAGAGATATCATTATGTTCATCTGTCACCCTCTCATTCAATCAGAAAGTCATGCATGTTGGGGACAGTTTGGGTTGTGACAACTGGGGTTGTGGGTAGAGGCTGGGACATTGCTAAACGTTCTACAGTGTACACAACAGCTCTCACAACAAAAAATTCTCTGGCCTGAAATGTCAATAGCGTCCAGGTTGAGAAACCCTGGTCTGGAAGGAGTTAGCATTACTCTGATCTATGCATACTCTCATTCATTCATGCTTGCATCCGTTCATTCATTCAAATAGTTGTTGAGGCCAAACCATGTGTCAAACACTCTTGTAGGTATTGGAAGTAGGGTGGCTAACAAGAGGGACACGATCCCTGTTCTCATGGAGATTGCATTTTAGCTGAGGAGACAGAGATGAAGTAATTACACAAATAATTACTTATTGATTACAGTACAGGTCACCAAGGAGCACGTGATAAAGTGAGAATGTGTGATAACAGGAATGATCCCAGCATGAGAGCTGGACAAGACTGCTCTCTGAAAGTGGTGTTCAGGCTGACACTTGAAGGATTTTGCAAGATTTTAAAAAAATTTTTTTATTATACTTTATGTTCTGGGATACATGTGCAGAATGTGCAGGTTTGTTACGTAGGTATACACATGCCATGGGGGTTTGCTGCACCCATCAACGCGTCACCTACATTAGGTATTTCTCCTAATGCTATCCCTCCCCTAGCCCTCCACCACTTGACAGGCCCCTGTGTGCGATGTTCCCCTCGCTGTGTCCATGTGTTCTAATTGTTCAACTCCCACTTATGAGTGAGAACATGCGGTGTTTGGTTTTCTGTTCTTATGTTAGTTTGCTGAGAATGATGGTTTCCAGGTTCATCCATGTCCCTGCAAAGGACATGAACTCATCCTTTTTTATGGCTGCATAGTATTCCATGGTGTATATGTGCCACATTTTCTTTATCCGGCCTATCATTGATGGGTATTTGTGTTGGTTCCAAGTCTTTGCTGTTGTGAACAGGATTTTGCAAGATTTTAACCCATGACCTTGGTGCTCTGATAATTCTGTGTTGGATCACTGAACTCAGCAGTCACCTGGCATTGCTATTTGTGAAAATCATAGAGAGACTGAATAGCATGGCAGTTAAGGACATAAATTCTGGAGCCAAATTGTCTTGGTTTGTAACTATCTTGGGTGACTTCTCTGCCCCAGTTTTCTCATCCACAAAATGGGGATAAAAATAATGCCTGCCTCTTTGGCTTGTGGTGAAGACTAAGTGAGTTAAATAGTGCAGTGAAATAATGTAAAACACTCATAAAGCAAACACTACATAAGTATTAGTAATTATTAGAGTTAATATTTCTATTAGGAATGAAGGGGAATGTTTTCACAACTAGAATCCGTTCCATGTGCCCAGGAAATGGTGAGAACTCACACAGCAAAAATGGGCTGGTTAATGCACACCATCACATTTTCTGTTGATTTTGGCCATCTTTGTTTGAAAGTGACAGCATTTGAGACTAGAAATTGAGTTACATTCTCCTTATAAAAGTAAACAGTCAGTGAGAAAGTGTCCCTCTTGTTTGCTACTCTATTTCCAACACCTAAAAGAGTGTTTGACAATAGTTTGACCTCAACAACTATTTGCTTAAAGCATGCATGAATGAATGAGAGTGTGCATAGATCAGAGTAATGCTAACTCTTTCTAGACTGAGGTTTCTCAAGGTTTCTTTGGCATCTCGTCAAATAAAGACAAAGATGCAAAGTACAATTGCTATTCATATGCTTGTATTTTTGGCCTCACCTCCGTAGTCTTGATTCTTTAAATCCCTGGTAAACTCATCCAAATCCTCTCTTCTAAGTAGCTTCCACTCTATAGAAAAGAGGTGAAAATGTTATTTTTATAGCTAGGATAAAAATACTTCTTAGGTGATTCTGGTTTTTCTCTTTTTAAGAAAAACACCTTAATAATAAGCTTCCAAAATGTAAGGACAATAATACAAAGAATTAGGTGACCAGGGATGTACCCCAGAAAATTTGGTTTGGGAGAAATAGGGAGAGGAATAGGGAAAAGTCATAGGAAAGCATCCTGCAAAAGGGGCAGGAATGGTCAATTTTTCAAAAACAAAATCATAAATAGAAATAGCTGAAGGATTTTTAAGATCACATGTGCCTAAAAATCAATTTTCAAGTTGTGGGCTGGGTAGAAGTCGTTCATCACCTCAAATCTTCCTTTAAGACTTTCATACCTAAGTAAATGCCTTTTGTAAATTCTGGACTCAGAAAATTGAAAAAAAGTTTCTGACATCCATATCTCTGTTGGCATCCCCAGAGTGAAGTTTTGGCGAAATTAACAATAAATTAGAATTAGAGGTAATTGTAAGAATATAAGATGCTGAAATCAGCAGAAACGTTGGAGCAGAGATTAAATTTTCCAGCTGAGTATGAAACTGGGGGCTTGAGTCGATTTTAAGAAAACAGAAGAGTGTTCACAGCTGACTTGTGGGTCACATGACCTGATCTTTATAATGTTTCCTGTGGCAGTGCACAGATCCAGCATCCTTAGATGGAGCTTCTTCTCACTGGAGGATCTAGGCTTATAGACCATTTTTATGATAGGAACAGATGAAGATTAAAAAGACAGTGTAAGAAGTCATTCAGTTCTCAAAACAAAGCAAACAAAAACATTAAAATCACAAACTAAAAGATTATAAAAGAGTCTAGCTAACCTAAAAAATAAGAAAAAAACTGTCTTACAGACTAAAACAAAGAAATCGATAAAAAGGTAAAAATGTGGATATTGTACTGATTTAAGATTCACTTTATCTTTTAGATTAGAAAGGTGTATTTAAACTTATGCTTGCTTCCCCAAAGTCACTAGCATGAGCTTTGTCCTGTTTTGGGATATAGTAAAGTGGGTTTTAGAAACAGTCCTTGTAAGTGTCTTTTGCTTGAGCTGATCCACCCTGGACTCTACCTCTTCCTGAGTTGGGAAGAGAAGGAAACAAGAAAAAAAAAAAAACTAATTAAAAATGCAAGTACTTTTGCATGTTTAACATGACTTGATTCAATCATCAAATATTGAAATTCTGGGCTGGGCAGGGTGGCTCACGCCTGTAATGCCAGCACTTTGGGAGGCCGAGGTGGGTGAAATGCTTGAACCCAGGAGGTTGAGACCAACCTAGGCAACATAGTGAGAACCCATCTGTAAAAAAAAAAAATTTTAAAATATTAGTCTAGTGTCGTGGCACATGGCTGTGGTCCCAGCTACTTGGGAGGCTGAGGCAGGAGGATCACCTGAGCCTTGGGAAGTTGAGGCTGCAGTGAGCCATGATCGTGCCACTGCATTCCAGCCTTGGGGACAGAGTGAGACCCTGTCTCAAAAAAAAAAAAAAAAAAAAAGAAAAGAAAAGAATTGACATTCTCTAGAAAGAGCATGGGCGATTAATTCTGGCTAAACTGGGTTTGGTTTCTGGGTCTTTGTGATCATTGGCAAACTGCCTGGCTTCCCAGACCCTCAGTGTCCTCATTGGTCAAGTGGGCATAATAGTACCTATCTTACAGGTTGCTGGAAATACAAAATGAGACCAAAAAAGTGTGTGTGTGTGTGTGTGTGTTTCTGTGTGTATATTCTCATTATTTGCTATAATTAGGTTCACTAATGTCGCCACAACCACTGAGTTATTAAATACTGAACCATTACTCCTGGGGGGAAATACAGGTTTTGTTCTTTTGAGCCTCCAGTAATGACATTTCCATCAACTGATCAGTACATAACCTTGTTTTATATGTTTATCTGTAAAGACACCTTATTTAATATATATTGATTCATTAACATTGAATGCACAGCCGACAGTACTATACCTCATGCCTGAACGAAGCTTATCTAACACTTGTATATTTTTCTCCATAAATCACATCACAAAGTGCAATTGCACTTTGCATCTTTGTTTGACATTGTACCAAAGAAACCTTGAGAAACCTTGGTCTAGAAGGAGTTAGCATTACTCTTTTCTATGCAAACTCTCATTCATTCATTCAGTCTCCAGAGAAGTGAACATGTCCTGAAAACTTCAGGACTTCTCTGAGTCCTCTCTCCTCCAAAGCCTGTATGGAAGAGTGCAAGGGCCTATCTAAGTGGAGGCTCCTATGCTCTGTGAGATACACAGAGTGCTTCTCTTAGCCCGGAAGGGGAGCAGATCTGCCATCAGCAAGGGCTGAATTAAGTCCTGTGCTAAACATAACTCAGTGTACCAAAACATTATAACAAGCCCATATTTTCCATTCAGACAATTTACTCTATTATGAAACTGCACTTTTTGTGACATTTTATGTGCTAACTATCTTAATTGTGATAATCATTTCACAATGTATATCAAATCATTGTACCATACACCTAAACTTATACAATTGTATTTGTCAACTATACTCACTAATGGAAAATTAATTGATAACAAATAAAAGACCCTATGAAAAGCTTTGTAAATGGTTGACATATGAGTATACTGCCTGTGGTCAGCCCCTCTTATATAGGCACTCAACTACCTTCTATGCAAAATAAGAGTAATGATAAGACCTACCTCATATACCTCACAGAGTTGTGAATCACAACATGAAAAGCACAGAGAACAGGACCTCACTAAGCAAGGTCTCAGTAAATACCAGCCATTAGTAATAATCACAAGGACAATGGCGATGATATCTATAGCAATCAATGCAATCAATGGTGATGGTGTTCCCTTGCTCTCAGGTCTGGAAATAGCAACACCTGTAGATGCTTAGACTCCAGCAGGGCAGTCATAGTTCCTGAGCCCCCATAAGGAGCTGGGAGTCATGCTAGCTCTTTTCAAGCATCATCTCATGATCTTTGTGCTTTCTTCCAGGCTTTCTCAAGTCAGCCCTCCTGACATTTGAGAAACAAAGAATTCTTTGTTGTGGGTCTGTCCTGTGCATTGTAGGGTGTTCAGCGACATCCCTGGCCTCTCCTCTCTAGATGCCAGTAGCAACCCCTCCACCCCCATCTCTGCAGTAATCAACAATATCTCCAGACATGACAGAATGTTCTTGGGAAAGTCTCCTCCAGTCAAGAGTCTCCAGTCTTGACAAAGTTGATGTTCTTATGCCTCTTCTGCAGATGAAGCAAATGAGGATCAGTGAACCTCGCAACCTGCCCCCTTACTGGGAAGTGAATTTATAACTAGAACTTCTTTTGCATCCCAGGGTTGGATTATTATGAATTACTGATTTCTGTGCCTTTCCCCCGAGCTTTTGAAATTCTCTATTGGATGACTATGGGGCTGCCAAGAAGTTTCTATGAGAGAGCTCCCTGCCTCTCCAACTCTTCCAGCATGCTGACAGCCCCATGGAGGGTCACTAAGCTCTGTGGTTACCAAGTCTACCTGCCTCTCTCTATTCCCAGCTTGCTGACCGTGACTTTTTGACTTCATTCAACAGTGGCTGTGTTCATTTCCCAGCCTGTGGAACCTCCACCCTGCAGAGGCCACCACTGATCAGGGGTTGATTTCTTCACAGGTGACATTTTTCTTCCCTTGCATCCAGAGGACTCAGACAGACAATAGACAGACAGCCTCCTTGCAGTTCCTCCAGGCTGGCTGGCAGAATCTTTCCCTTTCCTCTGCAATGGATGGGACAGCTCTGGGAGATGCCAGACCAGTGACTTTCAATCTGACCTGATCCAATGGCTGTTTCTCTAGTAAACAATTTGTAATATCTTCCTTACTGTTTTGAAATGAAAATCACAGCTAATAGAACCTACTCATAACTATTTAAAAGTGCCATGTTATATTAAAAATTGAAAACTAATTTATTATCATATGTATTTTTCATCCACCAGAGACCCATGGTTCCTAACTCACATATGCAGTATCAGGGCATCAGGGTGAGTAACTGCTGAGGCATGATTACAACAAGACTTAATGGAATAATAAAACGCATGAACGTGAGTGTAGAATCACCACAGCTGTGACAACTACAAACGCAGGCAGAAATGGGGGGAGATAGGGTGATGCAAACACCATTACTGACGTTGCCATGGGTAACGTGATTTTCCAAGATGGCAAACGACTCTCGCTGTGGTCCCAAACATATAAAGTACCAGTTTGCCCTGATTTTCATAGTATTGAAATTTCTGGAAATTTTAGTGTGTATTAAAAGTGCAAAAAAAAAAAGTCTTACGTTTATGTGTAGAAGAGCTCACCTAGATAGCAATAGGCTTAGAGTAATGAATGGATTTTTTTACCTACGCAAATTCTCAGCAGGAATTTGAACTCTGCACAGGCTGGCAGGAGTTTTTTGTTTGAGTCAGACTGCCCTGGGCATTACCAGATGTCTGGTATCCTGGCTCCTACCAACTAAATGTTACGGTGCCTCCTGCCATCATGATGATAACAAAAACATAAAAAACATGTCCACCCCCAACTCCCCAAATGTCCCCCTAGAAGGCAGTACTGTTAATGGAGAGGGCTCCCAATCAAGACCCCAAGAGAGAGTTCTTGGATCTCACGCAAGAAAGAATTCAGTGGGAGTCCACAGAATAAAGTGAAAGCAAGTTTATTAGAAAAGTAAAGAAACAAAAGAATGGCTACTTCATAGGCAGAGCAGTGGTATGGGCTGCGTGACTGAGTATACTGACAGTTCTCTCTTGATTATGTGCTAAACAAGGAGTAGATTATTCATGTGTCTTCTGGGAAAGGGGTGCAGAGTTCCCAGAACTGAGGGTTCTTCCCCTTTTTAGACCACATAGGGTAACTTCTGGACATTGCCATGGCATCTGTAAGCTGTCGTGGCACTGGTGGGAGTGTCTCTTAGCATGCTAATGCATTCGAATTAGCATATAATGAGCAGGGAGGATGCCCAAATGTCACTTTCATCACCACCTTGGTTTTGGTGGCTTTGGGCTGGCTTCTTTACCGCATCTTGTTTTGTCAGCGGGGTCTTTGTGACCTGTATCTTGTGCAGATCTTCCATCTCAGGCTGTGACTAAGAATGCCTAACCTCCTGGTCATGCAGCCCAGTAAGTCTCAGTCTTACTTTACCCAGCCACTATTCAAGATGGGGTCACTGTGGTTCAAATGCCTCTGACAGTACTAACCTAAGGAGAGCCACTGCTCTAGATTTGAGGGAGAGTTGTCCCAGTTCTCTGCCTTTCGCGAGCCTGAATTCACTTCCCATTTCTGTGTTTGAACCCCAGACTGAAGTCTCCTGGCCCATAATGAGACCTCAGTCACAGCCACATGAGTCAGCAGAGATATCAGATAACCTTGAACCTCAACGATGAATGGGGTCAGCATCTCAATTCCTTTCTCCCCAGAAGGGGACTCAGCCTCCTGTGTAAATGTGCCCTCCATTCCCCGAAATGAATAACCCTCTGTAATAGTTACCTATTGCTGTTGTTAACAAATTAAAAACTTACCACAAATGTGGTGGCTTCAAGCAAACTTCTTCTCTTACTGTTCTGAAGGTCAGAAGTCCCAAATGAATCTAAAGTCAAGGTATTGGTAGGGCTGGCTCCTTCTGGAAGTTCTAGGGGAAGATCTGTCTCCCTGCCCTTTCCAGCTGCTAGAAGCTATCCTCAATCCTTGGCTCATGGCTACGCATCACATCACCATTCCCCGTCCTGCTTCCATGGTCAGTTCACCTTGTTCCTCCTCTGACCGTCTTGCCTTCCTCTTATAAGGACCCTTGTGATAACATTTAGAGCCAACCCAGATAATTCAAGATAATCTCTTTCTCTCTCTCTCTCTCTCTCTCTCTGGATCCTTAACTTAATCACAGCTGCAAAGTCCCCTTTTCCATATAAGAGAACAGTCACTGGATCTACAGATTAGAACTTGGATATCTTTGGGGATGAGATCAAAGAAGGGTCATTAATCAGCATACTACACCCTCTATCACTTTATAATGGTGCATAACAGTGTTGAGCTTATCAAACTAAAGGAGAAAAATGTTTGTGTTCTGTTGCATGCACCCTTTCTTCATACCTAGTGGCGCCTCCTTGGATTACATTCATGAGACTAAAGAGATCATTGAATTGGTCTTTAGTGATTCAGAGATTTCTCCTCTAACAGGACATAGAAAAAGCTGACAATGTTTAATTAGAAATTTATTTTCCTGTATTAGTGAAATTAAAGTGATGTATTTTACCTGAATCCTGCTAAGAAAGTACAGAATTCTAATGATAAATGGAAAACATACTGTACATACAGTCTATGCCAAGTCCTTTATGTGCTTTATCTCATTGGATCCTCCTCAAAGACCTTTTGATGGGTGCCATTATTCTCCATATTTTCTGGATGAGCTACCTGAGGCTCAGACAGCCTAAGTGACTTGCTCAAGTTTCCTCAGTTAGTAAGAATCAAACCCAAGATTTGGAGCCAAACATTCATATTCCAAAGCCAAACATTCAGATTCCAGAGCCAAACATTCAGATTCCGGAGCCGAACATTCAGATTCCAGAGCCTGTGCTGCTAACAATTGAAGATTATTCTGCTGCCCAGATCTTGCACTAACTTGCTTTGTGATATTGAGTAAGCCACTTTTTGCCTCTGGATGTTGGTCAAAGCAGGAGCACTGAGGTAGTCTAGATTTCTCAACCTTAGCACTACCTACATTTTCGACCAGAAAATTTTCTGTTGAGGAGGGCTGTCCTGTCCATTGTAGGGTGTTCAGCAGCATCCCTGGCCTCTGCCCACTAGCTACCAGTAGTAACCTTCCCCACTCCACCCAGTTGTAATAAACATAAATGTCTCTACACATTGCCAAATGTCTCTTGTGGGTGCAAAATTCCCCCTTTTTGAGAACCACTGAACTAAGTAATCCATCAGCACTTGCCAAACCTAGAATATTCTGGGATTTCTTTCACTCTTACTTTGGCTTCAAGTTAGGTGATTGCTTTATATTCAAGAAACTCTCTAGGCAGGCAAGAGTTCAAATGCAATGTGTGAGCTAACCAGTCTTAGAAATTATCACAAAAGTATGTCAGTGGTAATTAAGTACCTCCATTGCATCACTAATAACATGGGCTGAGGACAATATCACCACTCAAAGTGCACCGTCATGCGTTTCTCAGTTTCTCCTCGCATGAGGTAAGAGAATAAATAGTTTGTTTAGGGGTTTAAACAAAAGCTGTTGCTTTTTTACTTTGAGCGAAAGGAGAAATCTCCTAAAATAGAAATAGAGTCTTCTCACCCTCCATTCCTACCACATTCTGCAAGATCTTCTCAGGGAGCCTGTTTAGGCACAGTGGAAAAAAGGGCTGGTCCTCAGTGTTGGTTTTTCTTGTTCTTTCTCTCTGTGATCTCAAGACTGTGAGTTTGCCTCTTAGCTTCCATTTTTCTATCACATTATTATACAGAAACTCTTCAGCCCAAATACTTCTAAATGGTATATAGATGTTGTTTTCATCTTATATGACATTATCTACCATTTAAATTAGGTTTTTTTGTATTGACTAAAGTCAGGAAGAACATAGACAAATACCTTATTCTCTATTTCAACCCTACCTACAAGTTATATGATTCTGGGCAACAGGCTTAATATCTCTGAGCCTCAGTTTCATCATCTGTAAAATGGGAACAATAATACTTATGAATTGCCATAAAAATTACATTCAATCATGTATGTTCAGCACCTAGACAGTGCTTGGCATGTAATTGTTGCTCCCTTCTGACAGTGACTAGTCAACAGGCTAGTAAGTGACTTTGGGCTTTTCCTTTAGTTTCTTGCAGTCACTACTGTCTTCAGCAGTGATGTACATGAGATGATTCAAATCCATATTGAGAAAGACAGAGGTGGAATAATCAGCCCCTGAATGATGAACATCTGACTACATATAATTACTTTGGGAAGCACAACTCTTAAGGATGGAGTCATCCAAGCTTTAAGCAGGAACATGTGTCCTTCTGACTTGGGCACAGCGTGAGAAGCTTCACACATGCACACACACACAGACACACACACACTCTTCACACGCACATAGACTGCAAAGATCAGATCCATTGAGCCGTCAAACTCCTGAATCAGCAGAAAGAGCAGGGCTAATATAGGATTTAGTTGGAAGAGTTAGCTTTCAAAAAAAATCTCTGGCTGCTGTTATAATGTTTAATGACCAGCTTTTGAGTTAGTGGCTGCGCTCACTTCTTATGTCAGTTAGTTTTCGCTAGATGACACTGTGTAACAAGCATCCCCAAAATTTCAGTGGCTTACAACAACTTAGGTTTATTTATCTATCTCATCATATGCTGGTAGTCACAGCTCAGCTGCAGTTCTGCTCCATACATCTTCTGATTCCAGGATCCAGATTGAAGGAACTTCCCCTATCAAAGACATGGCATTCATGGGGCAGAGGGAAAGAGAAAGAGGGCTGATAAAAACATACAGTTATAAAACTTCTGCTTGAACTTGGTTTGCAGTACATTGACTCATATGCCATTGGCTAAAACAAGTCACAGGGACAAACCTGACATCAGTGGATCAAAAAGTCTACTCCCCCCTCAGAAAGCAGCCCAAGCCCCATTACAATAGTGGAGAGTTGTATGATTCTCTTACAGAAAGAACTGGTGAATACTTGGGAGCATACCTCCAATGGTGGGTGAGTTATGCTTTAAGCATTCCCAGGCCTCCTATGATTTCAAACTAATTTTCAATCTTTAGAAGACAGGCCAAGTTAAAGGCTTCTCATACACACTTTGGGGGTGCCGAAGTTCAAAGTTCCTCTTGGAGGTTTTTAGGGTCCATGGGCTCCAACTAAGCCTTGTCTAATGGATTTCCAACAGATACTCCCCTAAATGCATTTAGTTAGACCAGGAATCTATTTATGAGAAAAGTAATCCATGATAAATCATCCCTTTCAGGCATCTTTGTGGCTTTTAGGTATTTTCAGCTGAGAAAATCACAATTTCTATCCAGAATTGCTATAGCTATGATAGAGCTCCCATAAATAAAAGCTGAAAGGATACAGAAAATGAGATATGTATGCACCTTTGAGGGGTGGGCCCTTGGGGAATATAGAAATGCTATTACCAGATGATGAAAAGGATAGTGAACAGTCAAAACTACAAGAGTTTAAAGAAAATCAGTTCTTCCATTTGGTGTCTGAGGTCTCCTCCACACCTGACATATTGCAGGTCTAAGTTCAGAAGTCACCTTCTCCATCCAGACTTCAAACCAACTGCAGCATCATTTTCTAAGTATTATTTTGTTCTTCACATGACTCATCCTCTCCACTGCCACTTGGAAGTTAGTTCCCAAGCTGTCCTCCTTTAATTCTTCCATTTAAGCCTAGGGCCATTTTCTTCCTATTCACCTGCACCCCCCAAATCCTATCACTCATATTCTTAGTCTTCTGATTTCCCACTTTTTCTCAGCCTCTGCCTTGGAAAAAAAATGCTGTCTTGGATGTCTCCTCTCTTTGCATGTCTAGGCAAGTATTCTATAACATTCTTGCAGCATCACTATGAATACAGACAATGCCTTGTTGTAGGCTCACAATTGATGTATGTACATTGATATGGTTTGGCTTTGTGTCCCCACCCAAATCTCATGTTGAATTGTGATTCACAGTGTTGGAGTTGGGGCCTGGTGGGAGGTGATTGTATCATGGGGGTGGTTTCTCATGGCTTAGCATCATCCCCCTAGTGCTGTCTCATGACAGAGTTCTCACGAGATCTGTTGTTTGAAAGTGTGTAGCACTTCCCCTTTCTCTCTCTCTCTCTCTTCTGCTGGCCATGTGAATATGTGCCTACTTCCCCTTCACCGTCTGCTATGATTATAAGTTTCCTGACGCCTCCCTAGAACCAGAAGCCTGTACACTTTGCAGAACCATGAGCTAATTAAATATCTTTTCTTTGTAAATTACCCAGTCTCAGGTATGTCTTTATAGTACTGTGAGAATGAACTAATATACACACCAAAGGAAAAAAAGCTCACCCATCTTCTTCGTTATCACCAATAACAATAACGTTAGCTATTTATTGAGTATCCTATAATGTTCTAGGCACTGTGCTTCATCATATTCATTTATTATATGCAGACATGAGTACAGGAGAAAATACATTATTACCCCAATTGAAGAGATGAACCAGTGGAGGCTCAGAAAGGTGGAGTGACTTGCCCAAGGTCACAGAAGCTAATAACTGGTAGAGGAGGAAGTCAAACTCAGTTTTACACAAACTCAGTGTCCAGGTCTTCCTGCTGCATTATACTTCCTTCCTCCGAATACTTTATGAAGCAAGCAGTGTGAGGTGCATGCCACATTGGGCCTGAACAATGCCCATTAAGTAGAACTCACACCTGCCTTGTTCTTACTGCACACTTCGATCCACTCAACAGACTGAAGAATGGAAAGGGAGACACTTATTCCTCTCCAGACAATAAATCATTGGCTTTCTATCTGTCACCAGCTTGATTTTCCAAAGATTTGTTTTTGTCAGTTTAATGAATTATTGGATCACCTGGAAATTGCTCAGAATTAACCTGTGGCTGACATTAATGGATCTGCAACACAAGTGTCGAGATCTCTCTAACCAGTCCAATCCATCCTTTTATGAGGAGGCAAGCTGCCTGGCACAAGGAGATTCATTTATTTTGAGGCTGCATCTGCCCGTTTCTGCAGCAGTGGTGCACAGGCCCCAGGACAAGTCTGTCCGGAGCAAAAATGGCTGCCTCTACACCAGAGGACCTGGGTGGGCACTGCAAGCTGCCTCAGCCCTGCCTGTGTGGGCAGGTGAGAATCGTAATAAATCTTACTACAATTTGCGATGTTTCTCCTTGGTTCTTTTGGAAGCAAGCTTTGAGCTTCTTTGTTAGGATGCATCCTCATGATCCATAAGTCCTCTTAGCTCTAACCCTAAACATATTTTACATCTAAACAGTTCTCTCTGTCTCTGCTGTTATCAGGCTAGTCAAACTACTACCACGTCTTGCCTAAATAACTGCAGTAACCTCCTCCTTATTCTCATGCTCCCATCCTCACCTTCCAGTTATTCAATCTTCATAGAGCAGTTAGAGTGATCATATTAAATATAATAATGACAACCTCCACTTTGCCTAGGATTTCTCAGTGGCTTACCATTTTACCTGGAATAAAATCCCACAGTCTTCCACATCCTGGTCCCTGCCTCCCTCCCTCACAGTCTCATCTGGTATTGAGCTCCAGGCTCTCAGTAGCATCAATTAAGCAATTAATAGCCTTCTTTCTGTTCCTCCTATATTCCACACTCATTTTTTATTTTGTTTTGCTCATAGCTCTATCCACAGCACCTATGACAGAGCATGGCATACAGCAAGTAATTAATATATAGTGATTTATTAATTGGTTATTTTCAAGGTCCTAATAACAATGTGGAGAATTGGGAGATGGAAGGATGCTGATTACTTGTGAGTGGTTTTTAAACAAAGTCTACCTGTTGGCAGTTACATGGTTCCTGTGCTCCCCTACCACCTACTTAATGCTCTGGTTTTCAGTTTCCAACTTATCTGTCAGTTGACTCTCTAGACCAAGGATTGGCATCCTTCTTTCACTAAGGTCTAGATGGTAAAACACTGCAGGCTTTGAGGCCATTGGGTCACTGTTGCAGCTACTCAACATTGTCCTTGTAGTGCAAGAGCAGCCAGAGACACTACCTAAAGGAATGGGCCTAACATCAGCCAGTGAAACTTTATTTACCTGTGGCATGCTGGATCTGGCACACTAGTTGTAGTTTGCTAAGTCCTGCTTTAGACTATACATTTCTTGAATATCCTAATACATAGTTGGCCACCACTTACTCAGGGCCCATTGAAGAGGGTCCATTGTGGTAAAAAGAAGAATTTACCCACTGCTATGAAAATTGAGAAAGCCACAGCCTTTCATTTCTGGGACCAGTTTCTGGCATCATGAATACTAGAATCAGGTCTGTATTGCACTGTGGCTTCCCCTACTGACAAATTGTGCAACCTTAGACATGGTACCAAATCATTCTGTGCAGCAATTTTTTCTCCTACAAAATGGGACTACATAATCTCTTGGGGTTGTTTTAAAGAGCAAAGAAGGTAACAAAAGTGAACCCAGATGAAATGAGAACCACCCAGCACACACACAGGCACATGCATGTGCATACACACCCTACAAAAACAATTTTGATCATCTGTTTAATTAACAACCGGACTTTTTCCCTCTCCTGAGGGTTGTTTACAATCTAGAGGCACCACCATTGAATTGCTCAGGCCAATAGGAAACATTTCTTCTGTGATGCTTTTTGGGGTAAGAGGAGAGCGAATAATGAAACCACTGGCAAAAAGAAAAGATTTGAGGATTAAAAACAAGAAGTTTTAAAGGAGATGTTTATGTTGTGTGGTGTGTGATGTAAAACCTCTCCCTTCAGTACCATAAGATTGCAGTACAGAAGTGGCGAGAGAGGGCATCCCTGTCTTGTGCCAGTTTTCAAAGGGAATGCTTCCAGTTTTTGCCCATTCAGTACGATATTGGCTGTGGGTTTGTCATAAACAGCTCTTATTATTTTGAGATACGTCCCATCAATTCCTAATTTATTGAGAGTTTTTAGCATGAAGGGTTGTTGAATTTTGTCAAAGGCCTTTTCTGCATCTATTGAGATAATCATGTGGTTTTTGTCTTTGGTTCTGTTTATATGCTGGATTACATTTATTGATTTGCGTATATTGAACCAGCCTTGCATCCCAGGGATGAAGCCCACTTGATCATGGTGGATAAGCTTTTTGATGTGCTGCTGGATTCTGTTTGCCAGTATCTTATTGAGGATTTTTGCATCAATGTTCATCAAGGATATTGGTCTAAAATTCTCTTTTTTTGTTGTGTCTCTGCCAGGCTTTGGTATCAGGATGATGCTGGCCTCATAAAATGAGTTAGGGAGGATTCCCTCTTTTTCTATTGATTGGAATAGTTTCAGAAGGAATGGTACCAGCTCCTCCTTGTACCTCTGGTAGAATTCGGCTGTGAACCCATCTGGTCCTGGACTTTTTTTGGTTGGTAAGCTATTGATTATTGCCACAATTTCAGCTCCTGTTATTGGTCTATTCAGAGTTTCAACTTCTTCCTGGTTTAGTCTTGGGAGGGTGTATGTGTTGAGGAATTTATCCATTTCTTCTAGATTTTCTAGTTTATTTGCATAGAGGTGTTTGTAATATTCTCTGATGGTAGTTTGTATTTCTGTGGGATCGGTGGTGATATCCCCCTTATCATTTTTTATTGCATCTATTTGATTCTTCTCTCTTTTTTTCTTTATTAATCTTGCTAGCGGTCTATCAATTTTGTTGATCCTTTCAAAAAACCAGCTCCTGGATTCATTTATTTTTTGAAGGGTTTTTTGTGTCTCTATTTCCTTCAGTTCTGCTCTGATTTTAGTTATTTCTTGCCTTCTGCTAGCTTTTGAATGTGTTTGCTCTTGCTTTTCTAGTTCTTTTAATTGTGATGTTAGGGTGTCAATTTTGGATCTTTCCTGCTTTCTCTTGTGGGCATTTAGTGCTATAAATTTCCCTCTACACACTGCTTTGAATGCATCCCAGAGATTCTGGTATGTTGTGTCTTGGTTCTCATTGGTTTCAAAGAACATCTTTATTTCTGCCTTCATTTCGTTATGTACCCAGTAGTCATTCAGGAGCAGGTTGTTCAGTTTCCACGTAGTTGAGCGGTTTTGAGTGAGATTCTTAATCCTGAGTTCTAGCTTGATTGCACTGTGATCTGAGAGACAGTTTGTTACAATTTCTGTTCTTTTACATTTATTGAGGAGAGCTTTACTTCCAAGTATATGGTCAATTTTGGAATAGGTGTGGTGTGGTGCTGAAAAAAATGTATATTCTGTTGATTTGGGGTGGAGAGTTCTGTAGATGTCTCTTAGGTCCGCTTGGTGCAGAGCTGAGTTCAATTCCTGGTGGGACTGTAAACTAGTTCAACCCTTGTGGAAGTCAGTGTGGCGATTCCTCAGGGATCTAGAACTAGAAATTCCATTCGACCCAGCCATCCCATTACTGGGTATATACCCAAAGGAGTATAAGTCATGCTGCTATAAAGACACATGCACACGTATCTTTATTGCAGCATTATTCACAATAGCAAAGACTTGGAACCAACCCAAATGTCCAACAATGATAGACTGGATTAAGAAAATGTGGCACATATACACCATGGAATACTATGCAGCCATAAAAAATGATGAGTTCACGTCCTTTGTAGGGACATGGATGAAACTGGAAATCATCATTCTCAGTAAACTATCGCAAGAACAAAAAACCAAACACCGCATATTCTCACTCATAGGTGGGAATTGAACAATGAGAACACATGGACACAGGAAGGGGAACATCACACTTCGGGGACTGTTGTGGGGTGGGGGGGAGGAGGGAGGGATAGCAATGGGAGATATACCTAATGCTAGATGACAAGTTGGTGGGTGCAGCGCACCAGCATGGCACATGTATACATATGTAACTTACCTGCACATTGCGCACATGTACCATAAAACCTAAAGTATAATAATGATAATAATAATAATAATAAAAGAAAAAAAAATAAAAAAAAAAATAACCCACAGTTTAAAAAAAAAAAAAAAAAAAAGAAGTCACTTCTTCAAGGAAGAGGCTCCCTAAAAAAAAAAAAAAAAAAAAAAGATTGCAGTACAATATCCATTTCTTATTATTACATTGGGAAATTTGTATCTGTGTGTCTTCAGCGGAGGGTAATCTGCTGAAAAGGTGAATCTTCCTTTATGTTAGGTATGAGCTGAGAACAAAGGCTTCTTTGCCTGGTACAAAGGCTTCCTTACCTGGAGCTAAGAGGCCTCATGGATGGTGAGGATGCATCCTAACACCTACTAGGTGTTCAGTAAATGATAGTTCCATCCTCATCCTACTTTAATAATTTCATCTTTACAAAAAAAATAAATCGCAGCAATTCAGACTCAGTGCCAAAAATCAGTAAATCTCAAGTACTGGATGTTTACTAGAGGAAGAGAGTAATTCAAATGAGGCTTGTCCTGTAGAGATCCCTCAAGGATACACAAAAATGGCTCACAGTTAGGATATTCATTCTTATTATATAAATGGATTCTACTAAAGTGCTGCTTAAAAGCAATTTGGTTATAAGTAGTTTAAGCATTCCCTTTGCAACCTTTTCGCCACTCTGTTCACACCATCTTTGAGAAAATTTTCCCAAGAGCAGGGGAAACTAGAGATCAGTCCTTGCCTGAATTGTCACAAATTACAAATGAGTAATTGTCCTAGCACTCCCTGGGAGAGAGAACTGAACTTTGAGTTTAAAAACCTGGTTTCCAATTGGCATTTTTCCATTTGTAAGCTGTATGATCACGAATAGCTCTGTTCTTCTTTCTGTGTTTCAGTGTGCTAAATAAATGGAAAAACATCCTGTGTTCATGGGTTTAATAATATTAAAATGCCAATGTACCAAAGACTTAATAATATTGAGATGTCAATATACCGAAAGAAATCTATAGCTCTTCCTGGCATTGTCTCATAACTGAACTGTGATTCAACTCCTGAGTGAAGGTGCTCTAAGAAGTTATTGTCCTCATTGTTACTACTACTCTAATTCTGGAATAAGCAAACACACCCACACACACATGCATGCACACATATACACATTTATCTTTATTTTTCCTTTTTTTTTGCTAGTGCTTTTGGTATCATATCTAAGAATCCATTGCCAAATCCAAAATCATAAAGATTTACCTCTATTTTCTTCCAAGAGTTTTATGATTTTAGCTTTTGAATCTAGGTCATTGATCTATTTTGAGTTCATTCTTCATATGGTGCGAGGTAGGGATCCAATTTCATTTTTGTGCCTGTGGAAATTCAGTTGTTCCCTCACCAACTGCGACTGAGACTATTTTTCCCTCCACTGAATGACTGAATAAACTTAGTGCCCTTGCCAAAAATCAATTGGATATATATATATATATTTCTAGACTCTCATTTTTATTCCACTTTTCTATATGTTTATCTTTATGTCAGTATCATGCTATTTTGATTACTACAGCTTTGTAGTAAGTTTTGAAACAGGAAAGTGTGAGTTCTCCAACTTTTTTCTTCTTTTTTTAAGATTGTTTTAGTTATTCAGGGTCTCTTGTAACCCTATGTGGATATGAGGACTAGCTTTTCCATTTCTACAATAAAAAGAGGCTATTGGAATTTTAATAGGCATTGCATTCAATCCGTAGATTACTTTTGGTGTATTGACAGTTTAACAATATTGCATCTTCCAATCCATGAACACAGGATGTTCTTCCATTTATTTAAGTCTTCTTTATTTCTGCAATGTTTTGAGTTTTCAGTGTACAAGTCCTTTACTTCCTTGGATAAATTTATTGCCAGGCATTTTATTCTTTTAGATGTGTTGTAAATGAGATTGTTCCCTTAATTTCCTTTTTGGATTGTTCATTACAGGTGTGTAGAAACATAACTGGGTTTTGTATGTTTATCTTGTAACTTGCAACTTTGCTGAATTGTTCATTAGCTCTAATGGCTTTTTTATAGATTCTTGGGGATTTTCTATATATAGGATCATGCCATCTATGAACAGAGATAGTTCTACTTCTTACTTTCCAATTTAGATGCCTTTTATTTCTTTTTCTTGTTTAATTACGCTGGATAGAATTTCCAGTGCAGTGTTGAATACCACTGGTGAAAGCAGGCATTCTTGTCTTGTTCCTGATCTTAGGGGGAAAGCTTTTAGTCTTTCACCTTTAGGTACAATGTCAGCTGTGGGTTTTTTAAAATAAATGTCTTTTATCATATTGAGGAAGTTCCCTTCTATTCTATCTTTTCTGAGTATTTTTATCCTTAAAGTGTGTTGTATTTCTTCAAATGCCCTTTTTATATCAATTGAGATGATTATATATTTTTTCTTTATTTTATTAATGTGACATATTAGATTGATTGATTTTCTTATGTTGAACCACCCTTGCATTCCTAGAATAAATCCCACTTGGTTATGACGTATCATCCTTTTAATATGCTGTTGGATTCAATTTCCTGGTATTTGTTGTTTTATAACAATATTTTTGATAAAAGTCAAATCCTCCAAAAGTCCACTGTAATGATAATAATGGATATTAGCCTTCTCTTTCCTGCCTACATATAATTTGTCTTCATAGTACTATCACTAGACATTCACTGTGATGATAAATTTGCCGCACGGAGGGTAGCTTAGCTAAATAATGAGATTCTGCATTCTGTGTGTGTGTGCGTGTGTGTGTGTGCGCGTGCATAGTTGAGACAGTGACTATAGCCTCAACTATGAGGCTTTGAAGTCAGAGCTTTGGAATCTGAGCTTTGGAGTCAGAAAGATCTGCATTCAACTCCCAGCTCTGTCACACACCATCTGTGGGAACCTGGACAATGTCTTAGCTTTCCTGAGCTCCAGTTTGATCACAGGAATAATTTAATCTCTAGCTCTCAGAGCTGTTAAGAAAAAAAGAGCAGATGAGACACTGTATGTAAAACACTTAGCACAGTTCCTAGCATAAAACAGTCTCGATCAAAAGAGCAAATCGCTGAGCTTATTGGTATTATTTAGATTTGAAAAATTACAACTATGTTTTGTTCATGCATTTTTTTCCAGGCAGTTAGTTTTGCTGGGAAGAAACTGCTCAGTTAATATGAGCCTGTGGTGGTGGCTGTGTGGTTATATCTATCCAGCCAGATGTACTGTGAAAACAGTTTCATCAACTAACCAGATGTGTTCACAGTGAAGACTGAAGAGTTTTTATCCAGATGCTGGTGCAGTTCCTCGGGGCTCAGTGATTTCCTTACTTTCAACTTTACCAGCCCAGAGAGGATTTCCTCCTCCTGACCCAGCCTGGCTTCCCCTCCATGGTCTCCCTTCCTGGCTGAAAGGAGTATGCGATTCTTTATTCAGTCACTAGATGGCGTTTGACTGTTTCCAAGAAGGGAGCTTGAGTGAGTGGGTGCCCTCAATCAGAGGCTGCTGGAATTTAAGGTCAGGAATTTCAGCCACAGCCTAAAGTCGTGGCCAGATTACAGACCAGCAGGAAGAGAAACTGCTCGTGCTGCTGCTTCATTTATTTCTCTTCTTTTTCTCAAGAAATGATGCTTTGGTGAGGGTAGAGTCACCAAATTGTAGAAAATACTGATAGAGTGATTTGGGCATCCATCTATGTGAAAGAAAAAGCTGTCTCCTATTCCAGGAATGATGCGGCAACCTTACGAACTAAAGCATGCTCAAAGAATCACCATGACAGAAGTTCATCATAGAGGGTGGGACTGCCTGCTGGTTAACAACACAGTCTCTGCAGTCGGACTGTCTCCACTGATATCCAGAAGTTTCCACTGGTGACCTACCAGCTGTGTGATCATGGGCAAGGTACTTAATCTCTCTATGCCTCAGTTCTCTTATCTAAAAAATGTAAAAATAATAAAACCTAGCTGTGGGCTTTTGGGAAGAGTAGACGAGACCATGTACAAAACTCTGAGAATAGTGCCTGGCACATGGTAAGTCTTCAATAAGGGACAGCTATGATTCATTTAGCCAACATTTATGAGGGGTCAGAATAGTACCCCCTGCTGAGAGTGGTTGTGAGAATGAAATAAGATAACACAGGCCAAGCACTTAGAATGTTGCTTGGGACAGAGAAAGAGCTCCGTCAAGGTGTGCTATCAAAATATTAAGAAGAAAAAGATTACAGGCTGGGCACAGTGGCTCACACCTATAATCCCAACACTTTGGGAGGCTGAGGCGGGCAGATCACTTGAGGTCAAGAGTTTGAGACCATCCTGGCCAACATGGTGAAACCCCGTCTCTAGTAAAAATATAAAAATTAGCTGGGCATAGTGGTGCGTACCTGTAATCCCAGCTACTCAGCGGTCTGAGGCAGGAGAATGGCTTGAACCCAGGAGGTGGAGGTTGCAGTGAGTCAAGATCGCACCACTGCACTCCAGCCTGGGCAACAGAGGGAGGATCTGTCTCCAAAAATTAAAAAATTAGGAAGAAAAAGATTTCAGGCTGGGCGTGGTGGCTCACTCCTCTAATCCCAACACTTTGGGAGGCTGAGGTGGGAGGAGCACTTGAACCCAGGAGTTTGAGACCAGCCTGATGAGGCTCCATCTCTATAAAATAATCATAATCATACAAATGTTAGCGAGGTGTGATGGCACATGCCTGTAGTCCCAGCTACTTGGGAGGCTGAGGTAAGAGGACCCCTTGAACCTGGGAGAGAGAGGTTGCTGTGAGCTATGATTGCACCACTGCACTCCAGCTTGGGCAACAGAGCAAGACCCTGTTTCAAAAACAGAAAAGAAAGGCTTACCAAATACTGATGTAGAGTATGATTCCATATTTAAATCAAAATATGTGAAGAGATGGAGGAGTGGTATGTGATCTCTTTTTCCTCTTTCTCCTTCACCTCTGCCGCTAATCTGAAGAAGCTTAAATACATACAGTAATGACAGATTCCACCCTGGGGCATTAGAGTGAGCATTTTGCTGGATGGGTGAGATGGTTTCAAGGCCCCCCACAAAAAAAGAGTTTCCTGGTGATGGGATGCCATGCACCTTCACAGTCCGTGCTGGATCATGACCTTTACTAATGACCCAGGTCTCCTGGAGAAGGGGTCTTAACACTTACAGGGTTATGGTGCCTTTTGCAGTCTGAGGAAGCTCAAGGAACCCCTTCTTAAAATGATGTTTGCTGTTTTTAAATGCATGTGAAATAGACTACATCCGATTTTACAAAAGAAGTCTGTAATCTAATATAAACTATCTGTGGTTACCATAGGTGCAAAGTCATTAATATTGCTACTGTCATTTTTGCTTATATTCATAATTAACTGAAATGCTGCATTTGAGGTGGAAATTAGTTAAAACTGATAAGCACATTTTCCCCATCCAAGTCACACAGCCCTGAATTTTATGCACAGGTCTTCTGGGTCAGGGAGCCCCAGGTAAAGAACCTTGGTAGGACGAAAACACAGTATTCCTACCACCTTAGGCATGCTGGCTGAGTACTCGAGATTGTGTTGTTTATTTCAGGAACAACAGACGTTCCGTTATGCTCCTTAAAATCTAAGAGAATTGATTCAGAACAAATAGCTTATCACCTTTTTTTAATTATGAGATTGAGGAAAACTACAACTGCACCTTATGTTGAGGGAAAAAAAAAATCCATCTAGCTGACATTGGATGGTATCAACAGCTGACTTTTTTTTCCTAATACAGCTATTCAACATAAAGCAAATTGGTTTAGATGATCAGTGGGAAAGAATACTGTTTCAGGGCTTAATGGAAACAATTTCTCCTTCCCTTAAAAAGTTCTCAGTTCACAACTGGATTGATGTGCCTCTTATAAGCCAGTTTGAAAGTACTGTCACATTGCTTTTCATTTAAAAAATAAATAAAAACCTTTCCTGAAAACTTTAGGTCCCATGTGTGTATGTACGTTATGTGTGTGTGTACACATGTATGCATATATGCACATTTTATCCCAGAATTCCAAGACTAAGATAAATCATTCCATACTGGATAGAGAAAGCCTTTTTGAGATTGTTTCCAGCAAGAAATAGCTAGAACAGGTGAAGAATATAACAGGCTAGAGAGAGAAAGAAGGCAAAAAGATACCTTCTCCCTGGCTCCCTTGAAACAAATGTATTTTCTTATTTATCTTCCTTTGTGAGATCAGTTATGGTAATTTTGTACTATCAGGGGAACTGCCCTTAGAACATTTATCCCAGTTTCAAGGATCAAAAAAATAAAAAGGTTTATAGAATGTTCCTCCTTTGATTTTTCCCCACCTAGGATCACCTTTTGCTTCTCAAAGCAGAGCCCAGAATATACTCATTTCCCAGCATATCCACAGCACATGCCCAGTGCAAACACTTTTCCTTAAAAGAATCTCTATAATAATCCTTAGCTAACAATTTGATAAAGTAAGGGCATATCAGAACAGCCTGGTCTAAGGTTGAGCTATGATCATTTCAACACAAAACCAAGCCAAGAGTTTGATTGGTCAAAACAGCCAATTCTAAGGAAAGAAAAAGGAAAAGAACTACCTATTAGGGTAAAGAATCCACGTCTCACCCCTTAAGCAGAAGCTGTTGGTGCCTTTCAATGTTATCTTCCAGGACAGTCTAAACAACATGGAAAGCTTCACTGAATTTAGATCGAGAAATTTTGCTTACAGGTGTTTGCTTCATATGTGTCTACAGTTGTGTGTGTTTTTACATGTTTATTTCTTGCATTGTATGTGTTTTCTTTTGCATATCTGTGTGTTATGTTTGTGTATGTGTTAATGTATTTATATGGTGGATATACCAATTATGCGTTGTGGGTTAAATGACAGGCTAGATACTACTTCTTCTACTGGACTCCAGGGTTACGCTTTGCGTGATGTTGGACAAATGCCATCAAAGAAAACTCAGTCATTCTTAGCTGACTCAAGGGCCCGTGATGTAGAGAAAGCCCTGGAGAGGGAAAGCTGAACCCCTGAATCTGTGGAGCTTCCTGACCACAAAATTGAGCTAAAAGAGTTGCAGAAACAAAAATGTTCTTTTACTATTCTCCCAAGCAAGACTATCTAATGGGGTTGAATGCAAATTGGAATGATTTAAGATAAAACTGGACACATGTTGTTGGGTGAATGAATACAAAATGGAAGACTATTGGAAACATGGCTATAAAGGCTGATTCATGTCAGACTGGGCAGGGCCTTGAATGCCAGGTTGATGCAAATGGCCCTGGGGACACCATCTGTGGCTTTGGTCAAGCTGTGACCTAACAGGAGGCAGGCAGCCCATCCCCAGGGAGCTCCTGGCACCGGCTTCCTTGTAAACGAGTGTGGGCCTATTATAACAGGTACAGGGTAGGGTGGGGGGTCCTTATGGAAATGAAACCGAGTCTATGTGTCGAGGAATTTATCCATTTCTTCTAGATTTTCTAGTTTATTTGCGTAGAGGTGTTTGTAGTATTCTCTGATGGTAGTTCATATTTCTGTGGGATCGGTGGTGATATCCCCTTTATCATTTTTTATTGCATCTATTTGATTCTTCTCTCTTTTTTTCTTTATTAATCTTGCTAGCGGTCTATCAATTTTGCTGATCCTTTCAAAAAACCAGCTCCTGGATTCATTAATTTTTTGAAGGGTTTTTTGTGTCTCTATTTCCTTCAGTTCTGCTCTGATTTTAGTTATTTCTTGCCTTCTGCTAGCTTTTGAATGTGTTTGCTCTTGCTTTTCTAGTTCTTTTAATTGTGATGTTAGGGTGTCAATTTTGGATCTTTCCTGCCTTCTCTTGTGGGCATTTAGTGCTATAAATTTCCCTCTACACACTGCTTTGAATGCATCCCAGAGATTCTGGTATGTTGTGTCTTGGTTCTCGTTGGTTTCAAAGAACATCTTTATTTCTGCCTTCATTTTGTTATGTACCCAGTAGTCATTCAGGAGCAGGTTGTTCAGTTTCCATGTAGTTGAGTGGTTTTGAGTGAGATTCTTAATCCTGAGATCTAGCTTGATTGCACTGTGATCTGAGAGATAGTTTGTCATAATTTCTGTTCTTTTACATTTACTGAGGAGAGCTTTACTTCCAAGTATGTGGTCAATTTTGGAATAGGTGTGGTGTGGTGCTGAAAAAAATGTATATTCTGTTGATTTGGGGTGGAGAGTTCTGTAGATGTCTATTAGGTCTGCTTGGTGCAGAGCTGAGTTCAATTCCTGGGTATCCTTGTTGACTTTCTGTCTCATTGATCTGTCTAATGTTGACAGTGGGGTGTTAAAGTCTCCCATTATTAATGTGTGGGAGTCTAAGTCTCTTTGTAGGTCACTCAGGACTTGCTTTATGAATCTGGGTGCTCCTGTATTGGGTGCATATATATTTAGGATAGTTAGCTCTTCTTGTTGAATTGATCCCTGTCCCATTATGTAATGGCCTTCTTTGTCTCTTTTGATCTTTGTTGGTTTAAAGTCTGTTTCATCAGAGACTAGGATTGCAACCCCTGCCTTTTTTTGTTTTCCATTTGCTTGGTAGATCTTCCTCCATCCTTTTATTTTGAGCCTATGTGTGTGTCTGCACGTGAGATGGGTTTCCTGAATACAGCACGCTGATGGGTCTTGAGTCTTTATCCAATTTGCCAGTGTGTGTCTTTTAATTGGAGCATTTAGTCCGTTTACATTTAAAGTTAATATTGTTATGTGTGAATTTGATCCTGTCATTATGATGTTAGCTGGTTATTTTGCTCATTAGTTGGTGCAGTCTCTTCCTAGTCTCGATGGTCTTTACATTTTGGCATGATTTTGCAGCGGCTGGTACCAGTTGTGCCTTTCCATGTTTAGCACTTCCTTCCGGAGCTCTTTTAGGGCAGGCCTGGTGGTGACAAAATCTCTCAGCATTTGCTTGTCTGTAAAGTATTTTATTTCTCCTTCACTTATGAAGCTTAGTTTGGCTGGATATGAAATTCTGGGTTGAAAATTCTTTTCTTTAAGAAGGTTGAATATTGGCACCCACTCTCTTCTGGCTTGTAGAGTTTCTGCCGAGAGATCCGCTGTTAGTCTGATGGGCTTCCCTTTGAGGGTAACCCGACCTTTCTCTCTGGCTGCCCTTAACATATTTCCTTCATTTCAACTTTGGTGAATCTAACAATTATGTGTCTTGGAGTTGCTCTTCTCGAGGAGTATCTTTGTGGCGTTCTCTGTATTTCCTGAATCTGAATGTTGGCCTGCCTTGCTAGATTGGGGAAGTTCTCCTGGATAATATCCTGCAGAGTGTTTTCCAACTTGGTTCCATTCTCCCCGTCACTTTCAGATACACCAATCAGACGTAGATTTGGTCTTTTCACATAGTCCCATATTTTTTGGAGGCTTTGCTCATTTCTTTTTGTTCTTTTTTCTCTGAACTTCCCTTCTCGCTTCATTTCATTCATTTCATCCATTTCATCTTCCATCACTGATACCCTTTCTTCCATTTGATCGCATTGGCTCCTGAGGCTTCTGCATTCTTCACGTAGTTCTCGAACCTTGGTTTTCAGCTCCATCAGCTCCTTTAAGCACTTCTCTGTATTGGTTATTCTAGTTATACATTCTTCTAAATTTTTTTCAAAGTTTTCAACTTCTTTGCCTTTGGTTTGAATATCCTCCCGTAGCTCGGAGTAATTTGATCATCTGAACCCTTCTTCTCTCAATCGTAAGCCAAAAGAACAAAGCTGGAGGCATCACACTACCTGACTTCAAGCTATACTACAAGGCTACAGTAACCAAAACAGCATGGTACTGGTACCAAAACAGAGATATAGATCAATGGAACAGAACAGAGCCCTCAGAAATAACACCGCATATCTACAACTATCTGATCTTTGACAAACCTGAGAAAAACAAGCAATGGGGAAAGGATTCCCTATTTAATAAATGGTACTGGGAAAACTGGCTAGCCATATGTAGAAAGCTGAAACTGGATCCCTTCCTTACACCTTATACAAAAATCAATTCAAGATGGATTAAAGACTTACATGTTAGACCTAAAACCATAAAAACCCTAGAAGAAAACCTAGGCAATACCATTCAGGACATAGGCATGGGCAAGGACTTCATGTCTAAAACACCAAAAGCAAAGGCAACAAAAGCCAAAATTGACAAATGGGATCTAATTAAACTAAAGAGCTTCTGCACAGCAAAAGAAACTACCATCAGGGTGAACAGGCGACCTACAAAATGGGAGAAAATTTTCACAACCTACTCATCTGACAAAGGGCTAATATCCAGAATCTACAATGAACTCAAACAAATTTACAAGAAAGAAACAAACAACCCCATCAAAAAGTGGGCGAAGGACATGAACAGACACTTCTCAAAAGAAGACATTTACGCAGCCAAAAAACACATGAAAAAATGCTCATCATCACTGGCCATCAGAGAAATGCACATCAAAACCACAATGAGATACCATCTCACACCAGTTAGAATGGCAATCATTAAAAAGTCAGGAAACAACAGGTGCCGGAGAGGATGTGGAGAAATAGGAACAGTTTTACACTGTTGGTGGGACTGTAAACTAGTTCAACCCTTGTGGAAGTCAGTGTGGCGATTCCTCAGGGATCTAGAACTAGAAATTCCATTTGACCCAGCCATCCCATTACTGGGTATATACCCAAAGGACTATAAATCATGCTGCTATAAAGACACATGCGCACGTATGTTTATTGTGGCATTGTTCACAATAGCAAAGACTTGGAACCAACCCAAATGTCCAACAATGATAGACTGGATTAAGAAAATGTGGCACATATACACCATGGAATACTATGCAGCCACAAAAAATGATGAGTTCATGTCCTTTGTAGGGACATGGATGAAACTGGAAATCATCATTCTCAGTAAACTATCGCAAGAACAAAAAACCAAACACCGCATATTCTCACTCATAGGTAGGAATTGAACAATGAGAACACATGGACACATCACACTCTGGAGACTGTTGTGGGGTGGGGGGAGGGATAGCATTGGGAGATATACCTAATGCTAGATTACGAGTTAGTGGGTGCAGCGCATCAGCATGGCACATGTATATATGTAACTAACCTGCACATTGCGCACATGTACCCTAAGACCTAAAGTATAATAATAAATAAATTAATAAATTAATTAAAAAAAAGGAAATAAAACCGAGTCAACTTTAGCCCCACTTCTCCATAGATTGCCCAACTTAGACTATGCCATACTTTCAGCTTTTCAAATTGCCAAATGCGCATTTCTGTTTATTACTTTATCAGTTCATTTAACACATGTTTGTGATGGGCCTGCCATATCCCAGGCTCTGTCCTAGGCACTGGGGATTGAGTACAGATTGGAATAGACCAAAGCCCTGCCTTCATGGAGCATTCATTCTAATTAGAGACAGATAGGTAAGGCACAAGTTAAACCAGTAACTTATATACTGCATTCAGTAGGAATAAATGCTTAGGTGGGAAGAAAGTAAAGTAGACCAGGAAGTTAGGAAGCCATGGGCGGTTTAAAAACGTAGGGCTGCCAGGGAAGGTAATGTTCAAGGTGAGATCTGAGGATGTGCATGTATCTGGAGGAGGAGAATTTCAAGTGGAGGAAACAGTAAGTTCAGAGGCCCTGAGGTGGGAGATTGTCTGCTATGTTCAGGGGATTATGAGGAGGCCAGAGGGGTTGGAATGGAGGGAACGTTGGGGAGGTGAGGTCAGAAAGGTGATGAAGGGGTTGGGTCAGGCAGGGTCATGGAGATCACACCCAAGGCGTTTGTTCTCTTTCTGAATGCTGCGAAGAGTGAGCTATAGGGGCTCATAAACAAAGCTTACCTCCTTCAAACCAGCATCTGGACTTGCATTGACAAAAAAAAGACACAGTTGCTGGCATGTTTTAGAAGAGATGCTCAGAGCCAATCGTGGGTGGCAATCACACTGACAAGCTGTAGCAGTGAGCTGGGCTCGCTGTTTAATTTCCAGACGGCCTGGATTCAGGGCCTCTTAAGAGGCAGAAGCCAGTTGGTTGCAATCTCTCATCACATTAGAGACTCTGAGGTCCACGTTCAATATCTGCAAGCGCTTCCTTTCCAGAGGATGGATTTAACATCCACAGTCGATGGAATCCACCAGGCACTGAGAACCCAGAGGGAATGACCAAAAATATCCAAAACTTTGTTTTGAGGGAAACAGTGAGACACAGGCTCCCCTTCATCCTACCCTGGTCTGGCTTCATTTCAAACCCATGTGGATTTAAAAGGAAATTGAAACCACATGCAACAGATGAGTAACTGACATTGTATACCTAGAGTGGATTTTGCACAATTCGTTGATATATTTCAGTCCCTTAGATCCAATATCTCTTCTTCCTTCCATCCCTTTCCTTTTAATTCTCCTTCTCCTTCTCTCTCTTCTAAATATTCATTCTGTGGGCAAAGAGTGAAAGCGTTTTTTTCTTTGTAGCTTTGTTTTGGTTTGGTTTGGTTTGGTTTTTAAGTTTTTGTCTCACCTGGCACTTGACCTGCAACAAGGCTGGAGCCTCCCTCTTCTCACTGACACTGCTTGGATTATCCTCCAAATTCATCCCACTGTGGCTTCTCATTCCAGCCATCCTCTCCCTTGCCAGAATGCAGAAATTTCTTGCCATCTTTCACAATTATGGGCTCACATCTGCTGGAGTCCCTACAAAAGAGAGAATAAGTGGGACCACTGTGTCTCCCTCCAGGAGGAGTTATAATTTGGCACAGAGGATTTTTATCTTTATTCTGCAAATTGCCTTGAAAGAAATGTCAA
Source organism: Pongo pygmaeus (assembly GCF_028885625.2). NCBI lineage: Eukaryota > Metazoa > Chordata > Mammalia > Primates > Hominidae > Pongo > Pongo pygmaeus. The sequence continues at coordinate 19,415,118 of NC_072391.2, forward strand.
TTAAAGAAAGGCAGTTTGTTAATAAAGCCCCACAGTATGGAACAGGCTGATTCCAGGCACAACTTGCTTGCCATGCTCAACTGCTATTTGAAGAAAAATACTTCTTACATCGGAAGTGGGTTTTGTCATTGTGTATAACAAACATCTAGAAACCCCGAATTCATTCAGTTTGGCATTACTTGAGAGAAATCTGGTTTGAGGTGATGCAAGAGCAGTTATGGGTTTGGACTAACCAAACCTGGAGGGTTAGATTTGAGGGGAAAGTAAGGTTGTCCTCTCCAATAATATCTTCTTTATCATCCTAATACCATGATAATTTTCTTTGCTCCTTGATCTCAGAGTGCAAATATATCTTAATTTTTTTTTTTTTTTGAGACAGTCTTGTCTGTCACCCAGGCTGGAGTGCAGTGGCGTGATCTCAGCCCACTGCAACCTCCACCTCCCAGGTTCAAGCAATTCTCCTGCCTCAGCCTCCCGTGTAGCTGGAATTACTGATATGCCAATAGGCCAGGCTAATTTTTTTGTATTTTTAGTAGAGACAGAGTTTCACCATGTTGACCATGCTGGTCTCGAACTCCTGACCTCATGATCTGCCCGCTTCTGCCTCCCAAAGTGCTGGGATTACAGGCATGAGCCACCGCGCCCGGCCTCATTTTTGTTTTCAATTAAACATTTGAACATTCTTACCAGTGAGATGTTGATACTCCATTTAGGACCATCCTCAGTGGTCCTCACACTTAAAGGGCTTATGTAGTCTAAAGGGAACCAGGTGTCTTCAACAATGAGCAGAGAGTACTAGAGTTTGATTGCTCTGTCATTGCTATCGCTTCTTGCAGCCACATGACATTGCTGTTGAAGACTGATTCTGTGCAGTTCCACCACACTCCCCTTTGTAACCTAAATCCCAACAGAAGTTGCACTTCCTTGGGGTCCAGCATACCCAACAGTGTTTTGTGCTTGACCTTGCAAGATTGTAACTCTAGTACTCCTGCAATCAGTCATTGTTCTTTGGAACACGAGTATGGTATTAGGGTATCTGTGCCTGCTAGAGCTTTCTACATCAGCCAAAATATACCCAAAATATCTCTTCTCTGTGAAAGCATAGAATCTATTGTTGAGCTGAGTACTATAATTATCCTAGGTCTAGAACACAGCTAGGACTCCCTTGTTCTTTCATCTTATTTCAGGGGTCTTATTGCCCTTCCCTGCCTCTTTGCTTTGGTCAGACCCTCTGGTCAACCTGAACACATCTTGTTAACTTTACCAAGTTCTTCTCAGGGAGAAGAAATGGCAGAGATTTGCTTCCTGTTGAATATCAATCCCACAGACTTACACTTAAGTCACAGAAGCATCCTGGGCCCAAAGGAAAAACTACATCTCCCAGCTCCCCTTGCAATAGGCACAGCTAATGAGATGGGAGTGGAGGCCATTCTATGGGGTTTGGGAAATGTCTGTAGGCATCTTTTTGCTTCTATCTGGAGGCCAGACTTATGCTGGCAACCTTTGCCAGGAAGTGACCTTAAGGATAGAAAGCATGAGGTAAGTATATTGGAATAGAAAGATAAGAAGGGTTTGGGTCCCTTGTGGACAAGGAGCTACCTTACTGTCTCGGGACTGCCTTTAATTCATCTTTTAGCCAAACTTCTCAAACTTTCATGTGCACGAGTCACTCAAGGATCTTGTTAAAAATGCAGATTCTGTTTTATTAGGTCTGGGGTGGAGCCTGAGTGTCTGCATTTCTCATACAATTCCAGGTTAGGGTTACCAGATAAAATACAGAACAGCCAGTTAAATTTGAATTTCAAATAAACAGCAAATAATTTTTTAGTATAAATATGTTCTAAGTATTGCACGACACACACTTCTGCTTAAAAATTTCGGCGTAAGTATGACCCAGTTATTGCTCGGTGAGCCAGCAGGTGAGCTTCCTTTTAGGTGTGGCAAAAATGCATAGCAGCAGGGCCTTAGAGTACACTGGAGCTGGTGAATTTCCAGTGGTTGGAGTTTTTTAGCATTGGTGATAAGGAAAAAAAAGTCACTCAGTCTGAGTCAGGTTTTAAAAAAACGAGTCAATGGAAAATAAAGGAAAAGTTGCATGAGAGACTTGGGCTCCAAACAAGATGCACAGCAGGTGGCTGAGCAGTGGCTGGGGCATTGGTACAATTAGGACAGAGACTCTCTCTGCATCTTGGGGTTGGTTTTTATCCTTTCTTTGCTTCTGTCTGCCTATATGGCCTATTCTACTCACTGTGAACCAGCTTCTCCTTTTCCCACTCCTCAGTTTCTGATCTTGTATATTTCCAGATTGCCTGTGGTTTTGCCATTACACCAGCCCCAGTCCCAGTTCTCCTGCAATCACTGGAGCAATAAGGTGTCATAACTCAAGGCATGGACTCTGGATTCACATGCAGGTGCTCCACTGTTGGTACAACCATGGAGAATTCATCCTCCTCTCTGTGCGTCAGCTTTCTTGCCTGTAAAATGGGGAGATGATATCCACCGCGTAGGAGTGCTATGAGCTTGAAATAAGGTGATATATGCAATGGCCTTAGGACAGGGCCTGGCACAATGTAAGCACTAAATAAGTGCTAGCTGTTATCATAGCATAGCTTCTGACTTCAAGTTCCTGCAGGCTCTGGGAGTCTTAGTTTAAAACCTCAGAAGGAGAAAGATCTGGTTGGTTCAGCTCTGTAAGGCTGCCAGGGCACAGGCTGTGAGGAGGATAATAATGTCTTTGAGAAGAGAAGGGAGACTTTGGTGTGGTGGGATCCCAAAGAACTTACAGCTGACCTTTAAACAATGCAGAGATTAGGGATGCAAACCCCATACACAGTTGAAATTTGACATGTAACTTTTTGACTCCAAAGTCTTAACTATTAATAGCCTACTGTTGACTAGAAGCCTTACCAATAACATAAATAGTCAACTAATACATAATTTATATGTTATATGTATTATATACTGTATGCTTATAATAAAGTAAGCTAGAAAAAAGAATTTATTAAGAAAGTCATAAGGAAGAGAAAATATATTTACTACTCATTAAATGGAAGTGGATCATCATAAAGGTTTTCAGCCTTGTCATCTTCACGTTAAATCAAAGAGCAGGAGGAAGAAGAGGAGTTGGTCCTGCTGTCTTGGGTGGCAGAAGTGGAAGAGGTGGAGGAGAGGGAAGGGTAGGCAGAAGAGGCAGGCACACTTGGTGTAAATTTTATTGAAAAAATTCAAGTATAAATGGACATGAACTTCAAGCACACTCCAAGCCTGTGTTGTTCCAGAGTCAACTGTATTTGGGAACAGCACCCTAGAGAGATGCCACTGAGCATTTTGAAGAACACACAGTCCATTTCTAGGTGAGAAGGGGTAAGATCATTCCAGGCAGAGGGAAGACTTCCAAGCAAAGGTAATGAAAAGTGTCAAAGAGCTTGCTGTCCTCTTGGAGTTTCAAGATAGCCCAGAAGTATAGAGGTACAACGAGAAGTGGATCAGAATGAGAAAAGGGTGAGAAGTCAATGGGCAAGATGAAGAAAGCCTTCTATTGCCAAACTCAGGAGCTTTAACTTCAATCTGTGAGCTATTGATCCCAGGCTGAATCCCAGGAACCTCACAAGATCCCTGATTCTTGATCGGAGGTCTGTGAGTTCATATTGAGGCCTTTTCTTAGAAAACTTCCCCACACATTGTGAGTGACTCAGGACAAGTCAACATAACCTCTCTCAGCCTCAGTTTTCTCAGCTGTCTTATGGCAATGATACTAGTGCTGGCCTTACAGAGTTGTGAGGATGGAATAAGTTATCACAAGCCAAGTTCTTAGAACAGTGCCTGGCACATAGTAGTTGCTCAACAAATGCTAATTATTGTTATATTCTTTTTATTTCATTGATAGTTTTTAAATTAATGTAGGCATTTTTAGTTTATTTGGGTGGCCTATTTATAACTGACACTGCAATGGGATTTCAGTGCCCATGATTGCATGTTTATTTATGATACCATTGGTGCCAATTAGCATGTCTTTCAGCATCATGGGTTAATGGGAAACTCTTTGCCAGGTGCCCGCTCTGGGAGTGGCCAGGAGCTTGGGAGTAAAACCGCCAGATGTCCTATTAAGATAACCAGCTCTTTTCATGCCCTGGGCCCTGCATGGCAGTTAGGGTGACAAATCATCCCAGTTTGCCTGAGACTGTCTCAGTTTAGCACTGAATGTCCCGTGTCTTGGGATATCCCTCAGTCCAGGAAGGACTGACTACATAATTTGCAGGGTCTAGTGCAAAATTAAAATGCAGGGACCTTCTTCAAAAATGATGAAGATTTTCAAGATTGTGACAACAGGGTGTTAAACCAAATAAAGTGCCCTTTTGAGCATGGGGACCTATGTGTCGGCACAAGTTACACACTCATGAAGCCATCCCTGGTCCCAGGCAACCCATGACAGTTGCTAACTCTACTCCTTATACAGAGATCTAGAAAAAAATAATGTATTGTTAATTCCACGAGGTTGTTGGTTTCTTACAGAAACATGGGCTGAGACAACAGCTCTTGCTCCCATCTTTCTATCCTCCCCACACCGATGCCAGAGCTTTCTGAAATACGAAATCATGCCACGCCCCAACTTAAACCCTCCCGCCATCATATTCTCAAATGTGACTAATAATAATAATACAGATTGGAGACTCCTGGTATTGACTTCAGTTATTTTTACTGTACTGTTGCTTAAGTATGTGCCAACATAAAACTCGGCATAAACTTTGTATGCTAATAGCTCTTATACAATGGTAAAACCACACTTATAAATTAAAATGATAGGACTATAGAACCAATAAAATTCAAATGAACAACATTCATTTAATGGGACAGATGAGTTTGTTTTGCCAAAACTAAAATGCCGCTCGCAGAGTGATCAGAGGTGGATTTGATCTACAAAGGGTGATTTTGTATCAAGTTAAGGTTCAAGGAGTGTCAGGTCATGGTGTTCAAACAAACATATCCCAGCTGGGTCCCAAGTAAGGATCTAAGCCACGTGGGGACCAGAGCATGAAAAAGCACCTCCATGAAAAATAACCCACTTTGCTGCAGCCAACCCAAGGCCATAATCACTCTGCGAGCGGCATTTTAGTTTTGGCAGAACAAACTTATCTGTCCCATTAAATGAATGTAGATCATTTGAATTTTATTGGTTCTATAGTCCTATCATTTTAATTTATAAGTGTGGTTTTACCATTGTATAAGAGCTATTAGCATACAAAGTTTATGCCGAGTTTTATGTTGGCACATATTTAAGCAACAGTATAGTAAAAATAACTGAAGTCGATACCAGGAGTCTCCAATCTGTATTATTATTATTAGTCACATTTGAGACTGTTTGGTTTCTGTAAGAAACCAAAACATGTGCTTTGTATGCTAATGCATACAAAGTTTATGCCAAGTTTTATGTTGGCACATATTTAAGCAACAGTATAGTAAAAATAACTGAAGTCAATACCAGGAGTCTCCAATCTGTATTATTATTATTAGTCACATTTGAGAATATGATGGCGGGAGGGTTTAAGTTGGGGCGTGGCATGATTTCGTATTTCAGAAAGCTCTGGCATCGGTGTGGGGAGGATAGAAAGATGGGAGCAAGAGCTGTTGTCTCAGCCCATGTTTCTGTAAGAAACCAACAACCTCGTGGAATTAGCAATACATTATTTTTTTCTAGATCTCTGTATAAGGAGTAGAGTTAGCAACTGTCATGGGTTGCCTGGGACCAGGGATGGCTTCATGAGTGTGTAACTTGTGCCGACACATAGGTCCCCATGCTCAAAAGGGCACCTTATTTGGTTTAACACCCTGTTGTCACAATCTTGAAAATCTTCGTCATTTTTGAAGAAGTTCCCTGCGTTTTAATTTTGCACTGGACCCTGCAAATTATGTAGTCAGTCCTTCCTGGACTGAGGGATATCCCAAGACATGGGACATTCAGTGCTAAACTGAGACAGTCTCAGGCAAACTGGGATGACTGGTCACCCTAACTGCCATGCAGGGCGCAGGGCATGAAAAGAGCTGGTTATTTTAATAGGACATCTGGCAGTTTTACTCCCAAGCTCCTGGCCACTCCCAGAGCGGGCACCTGGCAAAGAGTTTGTGCTGAAGCCCTAGGCCTAAATGATGTGCCCAGACCAGGCTCAGGGTGCTGGCCTTGACAGCGTGTCAGAGATGAAGGCTAGGCAGTTTCTAAGGGGGCTGCTTCCTGCAGAGGTGGGGCTAGAGACACCTGGGGAAGCAGCTGAACCTCATTTTGCCTTGAGGAGGAGCCAGCAGGATTCGGGTAGCGATGGTGTGGCTCTTCATAAATTGTTGTGACGCACGGAAGAAAACAGTATCGGGACAAGTCCCCTGGCAGGTTTGCTTTCTCCAAGCATGGGACATTCACAGAAATTCCCTGCCTACCTTGAGAAGTCAAAGTTGCTGCTTCATCTGCAGCAAAACCCCAAGCAAGAGAAGGGCCTGGTACCTTCCTAGCCAGCTCTCAAGTTCAACCCGGATTTACAGCCTGCTGCTTATTATTTCAATGAAATTATAATGGAAATAATTCAATTTCAATTATTTTCAATGATAGGCAAGTCAATTCCAGGTCATGGATGAGGTCAGTTCCAGGTCATGGATGAGGTCAGTTCCAGGTCATGGATGAGGTCAGTTCCAGGTCATGGATGAGGTCAGTTCCAGGTCATGGATGAGGCATGGAAGAGGAGGAAAAAAATCACTAATCTGTTAGTTTCAAGGTGCAAGATCCAAGGAAGCTCCAGTGAACAGAGATGTCAGGGTTGTGGGAAGCAACAGGCTTAGAAGCCCCAGGCCAACTACTTCTCTGTCATTGCAGTGAAAATGCATTGCCTTTCCCGAAAGATCCTCATAGCCCCGCCATGTGAGCCAGAGTCAGTTATCTTCTGAGGTTAGACCGGTCTCTAAAATGGGGATGGGCAACTTGGTCCAAGAAATGCTGGATGAAAATCATGAGAATTTCTACTGAATTTTACTTTCTTTAATCTCACGCTTTCAGTCGCTTTTTTTTTTTTAGCTTGTGCATTATCATATGAAGAGTATATAATTCAATGTTTAAATATAAAATCAGTCTAATACTGGGGTGCCCATTCACTTTTTTGGAGGGAGGTGTTCATGATCAAAAATATTTGGAGACCCTTGGCTCAGAGGCTTTAAGCCTTGAAAGCAAAAGAGGCTTTTCAAGCTGTTTTTTCCTCCCCACAATTCAGCAGACCATGTGCACTGACTATGTGTCAGACATTGCATAAGTACAGTGAAGAGCCACACACATGACCTGCATCCCCCCCCCATCCCCTCAGGGAATCTCCAATTGCAAAAATATTTATTAAGCACTTTGTATGCACTTCCTGGTCTCTTGCATGTCTGATCCGATGTATGAGACCAGGACATGCATAAAAGGAGCTTAATAAACATTTTTGCATAAAATATTAAGGGTGGAGTTTGAAAGATAGGTGAGGAGTTATTGGATAGATACAGAGTGAGAAAGGCATTTTAGGCAAAAGAAATAATTTGAGTGAAAAATATGGAAAAAATAGTATTTACTGTGTGGTTTAGAGAAAAACTTGAGTAATGTCAATGAAGTTGAGGTGGTTTGAATGGCAGATGACTTAGTGAGGAGTGGAGGGAAGATAAAGGAGGAAAGTTATGTTATTGCCTAGAATAGTGCCTGGAACATGTTGGTGTTTAATAAATATTTGCTGAATGAATGAAGAAGGAGATGAATTAAATGTGACCGTAAATGCCAGGCTAAGGAATTTAAATTTAACTCTCGGCAATGAATAGACGTAATAGTAATACTAGCTAGCATTTCTTTCTTTTTCTTTTTTCTTTTTTTTTTTTTTTTTTGAGACCGTGTCTCACTGTGTCACACAGGCTGGGGTGCAGTGGTGTGATCATAGTTCACTGCAGCCTCGAACTCCTGGGTCCAAGCAATCCTCCTGCCTCAGCCTCTTAAGTAGCTGGGACTACAGGCACATAACACCGCATCCAGCTAATTTTTTAAAATGTTTTTGTAGGGACAGAGTGTCACTATGTTGCTCAAGCTGGTCTCAAATTCCTGGCCTCAGGCAATCCCTCTACCTTGGCCTCCCAAATTGCTGAGATTACAGGCATGAGCCACTGTGCTCAGCCACATTTATTATCTTAGCTAGTCTTGAAAATGGAGGTGATCTGCCCAGACCTTCACTTTGAGAAAATAGGGTGATGGCATATATTTTGGGTTAGAGTGGAGGGACACTGAAGTCCAACACAGTCTCTGCTCCAGTGGAATTAAATTCCATTGTTGGAGACGGTCAAAGAAACATAAATGCGCAGAAAAAGAAGAAAATATAATACACGATCAGGGCTATGAAGGAGAAAACATCGTCCTATGAGATATATAAAAGGAATCTATCAAGAATGGGAAGGTTTCCCTGAAGAAATCATTGTTAGGGCAAGAATGGAAGATTTAGAATAAGTTTCCCAGGCAAAGGGTGAGGGAAGGCGCTTTTGAGGCAGAGGGACAAGCTGATGCTGGTGCCCTGAATTGACAAGGTTTTGGCAAACTGGAGAAACCAAACCAAAATAAAACAACAACAAGACTTATGTGTGGGAACCTTGTGAGTCATATGGGGAGAGTGGCCCAGGTTGAGGCAGGAAACAGGCAGGGACCAGTTGGGCCAGGCCTGGAAGGTCTTGCCAAAGATTTTGACTCTTATCCAAAGAACAGGGAGAAGTTATGGCAAGGGCTAATCAAGGGATTGGCAAACTTTTGTTTATCCTAGATGCCATCTAAGCACATGTGTGCAGATGGCATGTAAGTGTGTGTGTCTAGGTGGTTTGTACCTGGACCACAGGCCTGCTTATCTTTCTTTCCTTAGGAGAGTCAGATGATGTGATTTTGTTTGCCAGTAAGAAAACACTAGAGTAAAAGTGGATAAACAATATTGATTCATTTTGATTCTCACTTAAGAAGCAATTGAGAGATAGGTGGCTTGAGATTATTCAACAGGTCAGCAATAGCTTCTTAATTATTCTCTTGGTCCTTTCCTCATGGTTACAAGGTGGCTGCCACAGCTCCAAACATCACATTCTTGCACGACAACATACAAAGCAGAAAGAGAGATGGCAGCTTTCTTGCATCTCTCCCTTTTTACCAACAGGGGGTGTATTTCCCAGAAACCCCTCAGCAGATTTTCCCTTTATGGAGATGAGGTTACCGGCCATGCCATGGGGAGGCTGGGAATAGGAGTAGCCCCCTTGTCAGATTCCTATTATAGGAGACAGTCCCTGATAACATAGGATCATTAAGCAGGCAAACAAAAGTGCCTGCCACGCCAGCTTCCTTTTTTTTTTTTTTCTTGCCTAGGCTGGAGTACAGTAGCATGATCTCAGCTCACTGCAACCTCCGCCTCCCAGGTTCAAGCGATTCTCCTGCCTCAGCCTACCGAATACCTGGGACTACAGGTGCCTGCCACCACACCTGGCTAATTTTTGTATTTTTAGTAGTGACAGGGTTTCACCATGTTGACCAGGCTGGTCTTGAACTCCTGACCTCAGGTGATTGGCCCACCTCGGCCTCCCAAACTGTTGGGATTACAGGCATGAGCCACCGCGCCCGGCCCCGTGCCAGCTTCTTGATGGGATGGTTACTTTCTCTGGTCTTTCTGAGACTTTCTGATTGAGTCAATGAAAGGAAGTTTCTCTTTTTTGCACTGAAGCTGTGCAGAAACCAAACTATACTCTGAGAGGCAGGCAACACGAACAACTTGAAAGAAGGTATCCGGGGTGTTGGAAAGTCTGTAATCAGGGAAGGAAGGAAGCAAGGAAGGGTTACTCAACATTGCGTTTCACCTCTTCCCAAGTTGCACAAGGGAGATAATTACCCTGTTTTTGGACAGCTCACTGTAGGGGAAAGAGCAGTGTGCCAGGAGTCGCAAGGCTTATGTACATGTCCAGCTCCATCCTTAACCAGCTGGGTGTCCTTAGGCAAGGTACCACTTTTTCATAAATGAAACATTTCTGTTAAGAAGAAAAAGTATAAAATAATATAACAAACCCCCTCCCTGCTTAAGAAAAACATCACAGGAACCACGGAGACCCCTAAGTCATTCCCCTAAAGTATCATCCAATCCCTTCTACTACAATTTTGAATTTGGTGTATGTGATTTCTTGAATGTGAGCACTTTGTAATGACATAGTTGTATCCTTAAATAAAGCACAGTAGTGCTTTGTGTTTGTTTTTGCTTTCGTTTTGAGATGGGGGCTTACTCCATTGCCCAGGCTGGAGTACAGTGGTGTCACCTCAGCTCACTGCAGTCTTGATCTCCTGGGCTTAATCGATCCTCCCACTTCAGCCTCCTGAGCAGTTGGGACCACAGGCACGCACCACCATGCCCGGCTAATTTTTTTTTGTATTTTTTGAAGAAACAGGGTTTCACCATGTAGCCCAGGCTGGTCTCAAACCCCTGGGTTCAAACGATTTGCCTGCGTCAGCCTCCCAAAGTGCGGGAATTACAGGCATGAGCCACCGTTCCCAACCATAGCAGTGTTTTGTATATTTGTAAACCTTGATATAAAATGGTGTTACACTACGGCATTTTTTGGCAATTTGCTTTTTCCTTCACACTTATTGCAGGTGATATGTGCACCTCTAGTTCATTCACATTTATGGCCACACTATTTAGGTGTTTAAATGTTTCAGTTTATTTACCCTTTCTCCCCCAATAGACACATGGGGTTGCTGCCATTTGTTTTGCTATTACAAACAGATACTTTTTTATACCTTTCCCTGCATACATGTATAAGAGACTCTCTGGGGTCTCTCAGTGGGATAACTGCTGCGTGGGAAAAGCATGACATTTTGAGTGAAACGCACGAGGTCTGGAATCCAGTTCTATGACCCTCCAGCTTGGTGACTATGATGGTTAATATTGTCAACTTGATTGGATTGAAGGATGCAAAGTATTTTTCCTGGGTGTGCCTGTGAGGGTGCTCCCAAAGGAGATGTGAGTCACTGGACTGGGAAAGGCAGACCCACCTTGAATCTGGGAGGGCACCATCTAATCAGCTGCCAGCTCGGCCAGAATAAAAGCAGGTTGAAGAACATGGAGAGAATAGACTGGCTGAGTCTCCCAGCCTCCATCTTTCTCCCTTTCTGGATGCTTCCTGCCCTGGAACATCAGACTGCAGGTTCTTCAGCTTTGGAACTCTTGGACCTTTGACCACAGACTGAAGGCTGCACTGTCGGCTTCCCTCCTTTTGTTGTTTTGGAGCTTGGACTGGCTTCCTTGCTCCTCAGCTTGTAGATGACCTATTGTGAGACTTCACCTGGTGATTGTGTGAGTCAGTATTCCTTAATCAACTCCCCTTTATATATACATCTATCCTGTTAGTTCTGTCCCATTAGAGAACCCTGACTAGTACAGTAACCACGGGTGAGTCTTCCAACTGTTCTCTATCCTGTGTTCTGCATATGTAAACTAGGGAATAATGATGCTTCTGTCGTTATGATAATAACCATTGTGAAAATCAAAATAAATGCTAATGGAAAATCTGAGCACATAATAGGTTCTCAGGCAGCATTTCCCCCTTCTACTTTTCCCTCCATTCTTCTCAGTCTAATTATTTATTAAATTGTGACTCTATTCTTCATGGATCAAAGAGGATAATGTAATAGGTAAAGCCTTGTGAAATTACTGTGTTTATCAAACAAAACCAATCAAATATGCATACTACCACACAATTCAACATGATATACAAAAGTGCTTTGGAAAGTGAAAACCAGCCCTCATTCTTTCACTCATTCATTTATTCACTCATCAGATATTTTCTGAGGACCTATTTTGCATCTAACACTGGACCATCACGAGTTTGAATGAACAGGCACAGACAGAGACTCCCTCTTCATGCAAATTGTCGATTAACCAGAAGGAAAAGTAGTGAGAAATTAGCATTGCAACTAAGTGCAAAGTGTGATAAGTGAGAGGAAAGAAAATAATAGCAAAAAATAATCTTAGCACTGTGTATCCTGCACTGAAATCATTTTAATCCTCACAACATATGAGATAGGGACTATTATTATGTGGATCAGAGTCCTGGGAGGTAGCAGATGACATAGTCTGAGCCATTACTGAGGCCAGTGCAGTGAAGGGACCATTTACAAAGGTGTGGGCAGGGCCCAAGGAAACCAACAAGGGACAGTGAAGCACTGAGGTGCTGGCCACAACAAGGAGCTGTTACCACCCTTGGTGCTGAAGGAACACCGGAGGGACACTTTCATTAAAAGTAATGGCCAAAGGCCAGGCACGGTGGCTCATGCCTGTAATCCCAGCACTTTGGGAGGCCGAGGCGGGTGGATCATCTGAGGTCAGGAGTTCCAGACCAGGCTGGCCAACATGCGAAACCCCATCTCTACTAAAAATACAAAAATTAGCCAAGTGCATCCCGGGTGCCTGTAGTCCCAGCTACTCGAGAGGCAGGAGAATCACTTGAACCCAGGAGGCAGAGGTTGCAGTGAGCTGAGATCACACCACTGCACTCCAGCCTGGGCGACAGAGTGAAACCCCTTCTCAAAAAAAATAAATAAAGTAATGGCAAAGACCACAATTACCTTTGCACCAACCTAATAGAGCCAAGAACACAGCTGTCCATCAGAAAGCTTGAAAAGAGGAACTCAGCGCTGCTCAACAGGTAAGCATGTAAGCCCAGGGGATCAATCAATAGTCCCATCTCCTCTCTGCCTGCCTCTCATTGACTGAATCCAGACAGAGGACATGAGAACCAACTGATCAGCCAAAGGAATGTAGAACATGGTAGAAAAGTTGACCAAATAGAGCACATACTGTACAATTGTTACCCCACTTACAAAGGAGGAAGCTGAGGCACAGAGGAAAAGAAAGTATCAAGATAAAAGACCAGGTGCGGTGGCTCACGCCTGTAATCCCAGCGCTTTGGGAGGCCCAGGCAGGCAGATCACTTGAGGCCAGGAGTTTAAGACCAGCCTGGCCAACATGGTGAAAACCTATCTCTACTAAAACTACAAAAAGTAGCTGGGCATGGTGCTACTCGTGAGGCTGAGGCACGAGAATCGCTTGAACCTGGGAGGCGGAGGTTGCAGTAAACCAAGATTGCACCACTGCACTCCAGCCTGGGCAGCAGGGCAAGACTCTGTCTCTAAATAAATAAGTAAATAAATAAAAGGTAAAAGACAATGAGGTAGGGACAACCTCTTGATATAATTATATTATGGGATCTAGGAGGGCTTCCTGGGGAGGTGAGTTGGACAGCAAGAAGGGAACCAGCAGAAGGAAAAATGTTCTGGAGAGAAGGATTTGCCTGTGTCAGCGTCCTACGTAAGGAAAATTCCAGGTGTGTTGGAGAAAGGAAAATAAGGTTAGAGTGGCTGCAGTGCTAGAGCAAGTTGGAGAGAGGCGCGTGAAAAAGAAAGCACTTATTATTCCAATGGGTAGAATCTGTGCCCCCGGGAGAGTGGCTGGGATGCTCCTCAGGGCTTGGTCCCCTAATCTTGATTCCCATTCCCAGGAGGCAGACATCAGGCTGCTTTCTCCTCATCAGGTCTCCCCACCCTTGCCTAGAGTGGCCGCTTCACAGCTGAAGGTTCTTGGCAGGATGCCCTGACCGGATGAACCGGCTGAGCTTGCCGCTGGGCCTGGAGGCCCCTGCAACTCTGCCGTCAGTCCTGTGAATGATGAGGACGGCCTAATGGTGCGGAATGTGTTTAAAATGCAATCCAGGTCCCAGTCCTATTCTGCATGCATTACCATTAGGGAGACTCCATCCTCGGCCGAACAGGACTCCCATATCCGCAAGGGCACCACTGACAGTGAGATGGCACTGAAATTGACTTTGGAGGGCGGGTGAGAAGGAGCAGACGGAAGGGAAGCAAGGGCACCTCTACTCTGGGTGTGCCAGGGGATCACTCCAGGTCTCAAAATCTCTGCTGTTCCAAGCTCCTGCCCACGCCCACGAGGAGTGATGAACACCTGTGTGGAAAGAACAGAGTCTTCTAGCTGGGTTTGCAGGCTGGAACCTGGGTAGGGGCATTATATAATTTACATATATATTTGTAATAACGTTTACCTCATTGATAAAGTGATTTATGCCAAGTGCAGAAACTTGAAGGTTACTGAAAACTACAAATAAAATATTACTCACTTTGAGTGATGAGATATTCCAGCTGTCTCCTTTCCTTCCTTGCTTCCTCCCTCCCTCGTTTCTTTCCTCCCTCCCTCCTTCCTTCCTTCCCTCCCTCCTTCCTTCCTTCCTTCCTTCCTTCCTCTGTCCTTCGTTCCTTCCTCCCTCCTTTCCTTCTAGTTTTTCTCCCTCCTTCCTCTCCCCATCTTATTATCCACCTCTATCAACCCATCTATTTATACATATATCTAATCACAAACAGCTAATTATGGAGTTAGCACACATTGAGCACTTAATTCAATAAATGGTTCTAAGTACATTGACGCATTTCATCCTCACAAAAGCCCTTTGAGTTAGGCATTTTAATGATTCCCATCTTAAGATGGTGAAACTGAGGCACTGAGTGTTTCTTTAATTTGCCAGAAGTCATCATACAGCTAGTAAGTGAGAGAGTGAATATTTGAACATAGGAAGCCTGGCTCCAGACAAAGGCTGAAAGAATAGTGTAGTATAATGACCATCTGCATATCCTTTGCCTTAGATTCAAAATTGTTGACACAGCAATTTCTGCTCTCTCAGGAGCTCTCTCTCTCTACACACACACAAACACACACACACACACAATGTTCTTCTGAACCATTTGAAAGTAAATTTTGTATATCATGATGCTTCACCCCTAATACCTCAGCATGCATCTCCCAAGAATAATACATTCTCCTAAAATTCTATAGTCTGCTGTTCCCCATTCTTAACAATAATTTACCCTGCCATTTGACACACGCATCCTGGATCAATTTTTGGAGGGATGTATTCGTAGTAGCAGTAATAAATGATAATAATAGTACCAATAAGAACTATTGGTTGAAAGTCTACTGTATGCCAGGTACACTGCTGGACACTTAGTACCAATGTCTTTGATTCATGGCAATTCCAAGAGGTAAGTGTAATCTTCCCAGTGTTCCATATGGGGAAACTGAGTCAGAGACATTAAGAACAAGTTCAAGATCATGCCGCTAAAAGTAGCAGAGCTGGCATTCAGACTTCAGGCTGAATGGATTTCTTGAAACGCCCAGGGATCACTGTTGGGCTGGAGAGTCTTTGCTTGTGAAAGGACTTTGTCACAGGGGGAATGTCCCAGCTTCCCCCAACTCATCGCCTGTCCAAACCAGCTTCGTCTAATTCGCATTTGAATAAATCCCCGTCAGTAGCACTTAGAGCAGCATGGCACTGCTTCTTCAGCTGACAGATCATGAAAAGCCACTACTTTCCAGGAAGTGGGAACAAGTACGATCAAATCCATCCCTTTTGAGGCCTCAGCAACTGGAATCTAGTTCCATACTGCCATTCTTATTGTTATTACGCAGTTAAGTCACACAGGCAATATGTGTGTTATATATTAATATCATATTTCGTTAGTTTTATCAATGTAATTGGCTTTAATTGTGTGTTTCAATTTAAATGCTTTTAGTTGAGGCATGCATTCCTTAGTCCTCAGTGTCCATTGTTTGCTGTTGCTCATATGTTTCAGATAAATTCCCCCCTCTCAAGGCATTTGCATTCTCAACCGTTAATAACTGCAGAGAGCCCCACCTTCATTCAACTTCTTTTTAGCTAATGACCAATTAAGCCCTCAGGGAAAGGTGGGTCTTAGATGCTGGGGCCACTGGAGGAGACTCAGGAGGTTGAGCAGGAAATAATCTGTTACAAGAAAATAGAAAGAAAGGAAAGCCCACTTTTGCAGAAAGTAACTGTCTTCAGCTGAGGATTCTCCACTTCTCACCCTGATTACTGAAACCTGCATGAAGGTAAATTTCAATCCCACCTTCCACTTTTCTCTCTTCCACCTTGAAAATTCAGCTCTTTCTGACAGCTGGCAGATGCAAATATCAGACACCCCTCTGCCTCCATGGATTCGTCTGGAAAGTTCTCTGTCACTGCTGCAAGGCCACTCAGAGCTGACTGAGTTTCCCTCCTGCAGTATCTTTTTCATTTTCTCTGACCATAGTGGAATATTTTTCAGGTCCTATTTGCTGTTTGTTTGTTGTTCTTTTCCTTGCCCCAAGCCCATTCGCTTGTTGCTGATTGGTGGAGGGAAAGCCAGTCTTTCTGACAGCTGGGTAGAACTAAATAGATCACAATCCATAATGTGACCCTACAGTAAATAGTTGTATTGCTCCGAGCGATGGTGATATGGTTTGGCTCTGTGTCCCCACCCAAATCTCATTTCAAATTGTAACCCCCACAAGTCAAGAGAGGGACCGGTAATCCCCATGTGTCAAGGGAGGGAGGTGACTGGATCACAGGGGCAGTCTCCCACATGCTGTTCTCACAATAGTGAGTGAGGTCTCATGAGATCTGATGGTTTTATAAGAGTTTGGAAGTTAGTCCTTTGTGCTTCTCCCTCTCCAGCCACCTTGTGAAGAAAGTGCCTGCTTCCTCTTCTGCCACGATTGTAAGTTTCCTGAGGCCTCCTGAAGCATGCAGAACTGAGTCAGTTAAACCTCTTTCCTTTATAAATCACCCAGTCTCAGAGAAGTTCTTCATAGCGTGTGAAAACGGACTAACACAGATGGCATCTCTCAGAATGAGTTATAATGTTGGCCGAGGTATTCACAGGGCATATTGGTGTACTGAGCTCCTGCTCTGCAAGTTGTAGTCCACAGGGAGCATTCAGAGCCAAAATATGGTATTTTGCAAAGTTCAACAAGAGATACTTGTGCAGAGTTCTAACGAAAGATTCTTTCTAAGGCTTGCATGGGGCAGGGAGCTTTGAAGATGATAATAATTGCAATAACAGTGAAAGCTACCATTTACTGAGCTCTTGCTGTATGCCAGCACTGTGCTAAGAAGTTGATGTGCATAGCTCATTTAACCCTTACAGTGGGTCTCTGAGATGCAGGTACTGTTATTATTCTGATTTTAGAAATGAGAAAATTGAGACTCAGAGAGGCTAAGTTATTTACTCCACCCCCAAAGTTTCCAATTCAGTATTTTTTCTTGTGGCGGGGGTAGGGCAGGGGACACCTGAAAATGTGCATTTCTAGCAAGTTTCCTGACAAAGCTGCTGGTCCCAGGGTGCTTTTGAGAACCGCATCTCAGGGTGCTTTTGAGAACCACATCCCGGGGTGCTTTTGAGAACCGCAGAGTTCCTAAGCGACTGTTTGAGGCTGGTGTTTCATCCGTTCACCTATGTTGAACCTCATCGCAACCTAGCCAGCTAAGCTTCATTACCCTCATTTAAAATCTGAGGTCCAGGCTGGGCACGGTGGCTCATGCCTGTAATCCCAGCACTTTGGGAGGCCGAGGTGGGTGGATCAACTAAGGTCAGGAGTTTGAAACCAGTCTGGCCAATATGGTGAAACCCCATCTCTACTAAAAATACAAAAATTAGCCAAGTATAGTGTCAGGCACATGTAATCTCAGCTACTTGGGAGGCTGAGGCACCAGAATCACTTGAACCCGGAGATGGAGGTTGCAGTGAGCCGAGATCATGCCATTGCACTCCAACCTGGGCAACAGAGCGAGACTGTCTCAAAAAAAACTAAAATAATAAAATCTGAGGTCCAGAGGAAGGAAACAGTGATCTCAGAAACGCAGGTATGTCTGGCTTCACATCTACTCTGTATACTGAACTTCAGCCACCTTCTGAACAAAAAAGCTTTCATGAACCCAGGGACACAGAAGGCTTCAAAAATAAATTTATACAGAGGATTCATGAACATGGCTTTTAAAACTAGTGGGTTAAATAGAGAATCCTGGTTGAGGTTGGCCTGTTCCTCTTGGCTGTCCCAGGGTTATTGCAAGAGCATGAGTCAAGCCTTAGAGTCACTTCTGATGCTTCACACTCCGGTCTAGTATTTTTCCAGGTAGGGCTAGAGAGGAAGGTCTTGGACACTTACTTCTACCTGTGTATTTATGGTCTATGGCTCCATGTGCCCCAGGCCGTGAAATGATAACCGTGTCCCTTTCCTAGCACTGTAAATGGCCCTCTGGTGGACTGAAAGAGTTAATGCAGTTCCCAAAAGCTTTAACATGGGAAGCACAGAGATTTAGAACAGCCTCTGCGTATTGAGAACATCTCAGTCCTGGCTGTGTGTGCATTGGAATCACCTGAAGCAGGTGAAAAACACCGATGGCCAGCCTGAATACCAGAGCTTCTTATGCACTTGGACTGGGAAAATCTAGCCTCCTAAGCATCCTTCATTAAAAAGCATTCCAGGTGAATTCTAAGATCAGCCAGGGGTGATCTGAGAACTGAGGAGGGATGAATCAAACTCCTAGAGAGCTTGTCAAAACACAAATTTCAGAGCTCCTCCCCACAATTCTGATTCACTGGTCTGGGGGATCCAGAGAATGAGCATTTCTAACAAATTCCCAGGTGATGCTGACGCTGCTGTCTGTGACCACACAAGGATGCTCATTCAAGTCACTTCCAGAGAACCAAACTTAGGCCTCTCCAAGTCATGCAGCCAGGGACTGGCACATCCAGGAGGGGAACTCAGGTCTTTTCGCTTTGACCTGACTTGCTTTGCTGCTTAGTGTAGAATCTCCTTTTTTTTTTTTTTTTTTTTTTTTTTTGAGATGGAGTTTCACTCTTGTTACCCATGCTGGAGTGCAATTGCACTATCTCAGCTCACCGCAACCTCCACCTCCCTGGTTCAAGCGATTCTCCTGCCTCAGCCTCCCAACTAACTGGGATTACAGGCATGTGCCACCATGCCTGGCTAATTTTTTGTTTTTTTGTTTTTTTTTTTAGCAGAGACGGGGTTTCACCATGTTGGCTGGGCTGGTCTCGAACTCCTGACCTTAGGTGATCTGCCCACCTCGGCCTCCCAAAGTGCTGGGATTACAGGCATGAGCCACCACTCCCGGCCCCAGAATCCACATTCTTCTGTTCTGCAGACATTAATTGAAGACCAAATAAGCACTTGGGGCTATTCTAGGTGCTTAGAGAATTGGGATGAGAAAGACAGACACATTTCCTGTCCCCTCAGCTTATGGTTTAGTGTAGTGGTCTCAACCGGGAGCAATTTCATATCTGCCCATACCCAGGGACACTAGGCCATGTCTGGAGACATTTTTGATAGTCACAGCTAGGGGTTGAGGAGGGCTGCTACCGTCATCTAGTGTATAGAGGCCAGGGGTGGTGCTGAACATCCCAGAGTGCACAGGATGGCCCCCCACAACCAAGAATAATCTGGCCCCAAATGTTGATAGATCAGTAGTGCTGAGGCTGAGAAACCCTGGTGGTGGCGATAAGACACACACAAATAGGTAATTATAATACACAGAGGGAGATGTCTATGATGGAGGAAGTTGAGGATGCTCTTGGCTCCAGAGGAAGGCTATGGCATCTGGAAGGATTCCAGGCAGAGGTCACGTCTAATCTAAATACCAAAAGATGAGTCAAATAGGAGAGCAAAGAATTAGGGACAGAAAGAGTAATCCTGACAATGGAAACCACATATGCAAAGAGGAAAAAAAAAAAACACCTTAGAAGAGTAGTGCTGGCCCGGGGCAGTGGCTCAGGCCTGTAATCCCAGCATTTTGGGAGGCTGGGGCGGGCAGATCACCTGAAGTCAGGAGTTCGAGACTAGCCTGGCCAACATGGCAAAACCCTGTCTCTACTAAAATACAAAAATTAGCCAGGCATGGTGGTGGGTACCTGTAATCCCAGCTACTTGGGAGGCTGAGGCAGGAGAATCGCTTGAACTCAGGAGGCGGAGGTTGCAGTGAGCCGAGATCATACCCTTGCACTCCATCCTGGGTGACAAGAGTGAAACTCCATCTCCAAAAAACAAAACAAACAAACAAAAAGTAATGCAAACGACCAATCTGCCAGGCGCATGGGCTTGCACCAACCACCATCTCAGCACCGTGCAGTCATTAATGCATCTATAGTCACAGCTACATTACAGGGCAAGTACTTCTGTGATTCCCATGTTAGAGATGTGGCCACTGAGGTCCAAAGAGGTCACATGACTTGCCCCAGGTCACACAGCTGATAAATGGTGGAGGTAGAGTTAGAAGCAGGCACCCTGGCTGCCAGAGTCCATGGCCTGTATCATGCTGCTCCATGCAGATCATAATTCGCTATAGTGGGAACATGAAGGAAAGGGAGTTGCAAGTGGTTGGAGGAATCTGGGGCCAGAGAAGTAGGTGAGAGACCGGCAGGCAGGGCCATGCCAGCCAACTAAGTGGCTTAGGCATATCTTAATGGCAGTGGGAAGTCCTTGAAGGACTTAGCTGAGAAAGGGACAGAATTTAGATGTTTGGACAATCGCAGAGTTCAAGGAAGAGCTCAGATTATGAGTGAATCCAGGTCGAGAAGCCTTTTAAATTCATGATCCTCGAGGAGACATGGGTTGGTTCCCTTTGTATTCCAGGGAAAGGTGTGAAATTCTAGGTTTCTTAAAAAATCTCCCTGGACACCCCTCCAGCCTCTCTCCCAGGAAGAGTCAGCAGGTCACCCATCAGCTGGGGACAAAATTAGAACAAAGTAGGAAAAAGTGGGCATCATCGCTGCATTTCAGTGGGAGTCTTCTCTGTGGCCAGCCCCTGAGTATTATTTAGCCAGCTCGGTATAGTTAGCTTTAAAATAACAGAATTGTTTAGTAGCAGAAAAATACAGTTATTAGCTCTGATTATAGGGGAATCCGATTGAGCCGCGAATGTGATCTGCCTGTTTTGTTCCTAACTGGTAATTTCAAACGGCCTCCTTTCCCCAAATTTTAGGAAAGGAGGAACCCAAACCTTCCGAGCTGCTCCACATTGTTTATCTGTTATTTTTAAACAAATCAAACGGAAATTGATCTGCCTTGTTGGGAACGCAGTTGCTGCCAAATGGCCTGGCTCTCCTACAGGTTTTTGTGGGAACACCATCAGTTAGCCGTGATCACTTCAATTGTGAATAATCAGGGAACTAATTATGGGCCTCGTGGAGGTGTCCTCACCAGCAGGTAACATAATTCACTGCTAAGTGGGGTGAAAATGAGCCTTCCATGCTTTGGAGCAGGGAGTCATTTACCTTGCTGGACATTTTGACACTGGTCTGTTTCAAGCATCCCAGAAGGAAGGAAGCTGGGGTCTGGTGAGCTTCAACTTTGCGGACAGCCCAGCCCATCTACCCATCCCTTCCCCTTCTTGGCAAATACTTATCAAGGACCTAAGTTTTCACACACTTCCAGACAGAGCCTACAGCCTAGCAGGTATCCTAGATAATAAGTAACTTTAAAAGATCATTTTTGTTGTTTTGTTCTGTTTTTGACAGAGTCTAGGTCTGTCACCCAGACTGGAGTGCAGTGGGGCGATCTGGCTCACTGCAACCTCTGCCTCCCAGGTTCGAGTGATTCTCCTGCCTCAGTAGCTCCCGAGTAGCTAGGACTACAGGCATGTGCCACCACACCTGGGTAATTTTTTGTATTTTTAGTGGAGGCAGGGTTTCACTGTGTTAGCCAGGATGGTCTCAATCTCCTGACCTTGTGATCTGCCCGCCTCAGCCTCCGAAAGTGCTGGGATTACAGGCATGAGCCACCGCGCCTGGCCAAAAGATCATATTTTAATGGCGATAAAGGTGTGAAGGAAAGCAGTCAACAAGTTGCCTTAGAAGGAGGTCCAGGGATACTTCTCTGAGCAGGCAGCATCTTAGAGAAAGCTGAATGATAAGAAGCGTGTGGCCTTGCAAAGATCTAGGCACAAAAGATGCCAAAAAAAAAAAAAAAAATGGAAAGACCAAGGAAGTAACAAGCTCAGTGCCTTCAAAGGGCAGAAGCCAGTGCAGCCAGAATGAGTGAAGGAAGAGGAGAGGAGAAGGCTGGGCAGGTCATTTCAGTCTTGCAGTTGTAGTCATGAGCTGCTATATTCTAGGGCACAGGGAAACCTCTTATGGCTCACGCCTGTAATCCCAGCACTTTGGGAGGCTGAGGCAGGTGAATCACCTGAGTTCAGGAGTTCGAGACCAGCCTGGCCAACATGGTGAAACCCTGTCTCTACTAAAGCTACAAAAAATTAGTCAGGCGTGGTGGTGTGCACCTGTAATCCCAGCTAGTCGGGAGGCTGAGGCAGGAGAATAGCTTGAACCCCAGGAGGTGGAGGTTGCAGTGAGCTGAGATTGCACGTTGTACTCCAGCCTGGACGACAAGAGTGAAACTCCATCTTAAAAAACAAACAAACAAACAAACACTTCCGCACTTCCCCGAAAGGGGAAGGCAGGATTAGATATTTCAGCTTCTGTGAGGCCAAAGGAGAGACAAAACTAAGAGTAAAAGCAGAGAGATCAGTGACCACGCTGGCCTGCTGGTGGCATGGAACAACGTGCTTGCATCAGAGATGGAGGGTCAGGAGGTGGGGTGGAGATGGGGGTGTCCAGGAACACTCTGAAGGTACAGCCCAGAGGCATTGGGTGATGGTGTTCAGATGATGCCCCTAGATGCATCTTTTATTTCTCCTTCAGACCAGTGGACAGAAGAGGTGCAATTGCCTAAGCACCTGCTGTGTGCATGGGTTGGAGGTCTCTTTAAGTGCTCTGTCCACTGAGATACTGATACTAAAAGACAAGAGACTTTTCTTCATGTAGAAAAAAACTGCACTTTCCCGAAAATGTGCCATACACAGATGAAGTCGTGTTGGTTCTGGTTTATTTCTGATTCCCAAGGACCTCATACATTCTCATGAGGAATGATGTGGACTAACTCCCAGCAAAACACACATGCTCACAAAATCATTCACACATAGATCCCTCAAAAACTGTTATCAAATACTTTGGGGCCCTGTGGATCCCTGTAAAGATTCCCTCCTATCAAGTGACTGTGCACTCAGCCCCATGATCTGGAAAATCGTTAAATATTATTCTCAGGATAAATGGCACCCGGTCACAAGCCATAGAGCAAGGGACAGTGTTCTCAAAAGTATATATTACAGCATCCTTATTTATTTATTTATTTCAAGATGGAGTCTCACTCTGTAGCCCAGGCTAGAATGCAGTGGCATGATCTCAGCTCACTGTATCCTCTGCCTCCTGGGTCCTGGTTCAAGCAATTCTCCTACCTTAGCCTCCCAAGTAGCTGGGATTACAGGCACATACCACCATGCCCAGCTAATTTTTGTATCTTAGTAGAGATGGGGGTTTTACCATGTTGGCCAGGCTGGTCTCGAACTCCTGACCTCAAGTGATCCACCCACCTCAGCCTCCCAAATTGCTGGGATTACAGGTGTGAGCCAGTGTACCCAGCCAGCATCCATTCCTTTTTTTTTTTTGAGAAAGAGTTTTGTTCTGTCATCCAGGCTGGAGTGTACTGGTGTGATCTTGGCTCACTGCAACCTCCTCCCACTGAGTCCAAGCTATTCTCCTGCCTCAGCCTCCCGAGTAGCTGGAATTACAGGTGCCCACCACCACGCCCATCTAATTTTTGTATTTTTGGTGGAGACGGGGTTTCCCCATGTTGGTCAGGCTGGTCTCAAACCCCTAACCTCAGGTGACCCACCTGCCTCAGCCTCTCAAAGTGCTGGGATTACAGGTGTGAGCTACCATGCCTGGCCCAGCGTCTGCTTTTAAATAGAGATAAATTGCCATTGTTGAACCAAACCAGGTCATGGGGCAAAAAGAGTCAAGATTCAAGGAGTTAAAAGTCTGTCTTAGCCCAGCACAAGTTAGCTTTGTGGTTACAAACATGGCCTGGGGAGGGAGGCAGTGTGGGTTCAAGACCCAGTTCTAGTACTGTCTAACTGTCTGAGCGTGGGTCAGGTAGCGTGTTTCCTAAGGGTTAGTTGATTTTTCCCTAGAAGGGAAAAGAACACAGCACTTTCTTATGTTTTGGGGAAGATTGAATAAGACTGTCTATCCACACATGGCTGAATTCCTGATTTGTGGTGGTGGCGGTTATAAGCTGAGCAGGTTTGGGCAAGTCAGGACGTTCCAAAGCCTCAGGTATGAATGGTCCTGACCTTCCAGCTGGACTGCTTAGATAATCAAATGAGCCAGTGTGCATGAAAACCTCTTTACAGCCACAACAGGCAACACAAAGTACTGCTGCTCCATGTGTGTGTGAAGACGTGGTGCGGAATGTCTCCTTCTCACAAAGGGGAGGTTTTAAGATTTAAAACAAAAACTTGCTTTTTACGCTGCTGCCACATCTTTTAGGATAATGAGTGATATCCTGGGAAACTGGAGTTGGACGCTTTTTGCCTACATTCATAAAGCAGGTTGAATAAAATAATTGTTATGGCTGGGTACGGTGGCTCATGCCTGTAATCCCAGCGCTTTGGGAGGCCAAGGCGGGCAGATTACAAGGCCAGGAGATCGAGACCATCCTGGCCAACATGGTGAAACCCCGTCTCTACTAAACATACAAAAATTAGCTGGGCCTGATGGCGTGTGCCTGTAATCCCAGCTGCTTGGGAGGCTGAGGCAGGAGAATCGCTTGAACCCGGGAGGTGAAATTGCAGTGAGCTGAGATCATGCCACTGCACTCCAGCCTGGTGACATGTCTCAAAAAATAATAATTGTTGCATTCAAGTGAGCAACTGATGAGTGGACCACTTAGAACTGGTTTTGTTCCAAAATGTGGTCAAATCTGCATGAACCAGAATGCCCGGGGGAAATTCTGATCCGTTGACTCTTCTGGTTATGTGAAGTTTTCCTTTCTGCTCTTGCCCTTGTGTTTGAAAGGATTTTCAGAGAACTTGAGTCCACCGTCTTTTTCTGTCAGTAGCAACTAGCAGGGAGCGGAAGATTGGGTGAGTTTGGAAGGTACCCAGCATCACAGTGCTCAGGCTGATGGCTGCTGTCACTACACACGGCTGGACAAGGACACGCAGCAGATTGCTTGTTCAGTGTGACAAAGATGGACCCGGGTACATTTGTACATTTACAAAATGTAATATTGTGTAACCAGTAAAAACAGTGTTAGATGGCAAGTGAGGCTGTTATGAGTTGAATCGAGTCTCCCCCATCAAAAAAAAAAGATATGTCCTCTGGGTGTGGTGCCTCACACCTGTAATCCGAGCACTTTGAGAGGCTGAGGTGGGTGGATCACAAGGTCAGGAGTTCGAGACCAGCCTGACTAACATGGTGAAACCCCTTCTCTACTAAAAAAAAAAAAAAAAAAAAAAAAAAATTGGCCAGGCCTGGTGGTGTGTGCCTATAGCCCCAGCTACTCAGGGGGGTGAGGCAGGAGAATTGCCTGAACCTGGGAGGTGGAGGTTGCAGTGAGCTGAGGTCGTGCCACTGCACTCCAGCCTGGACGACAATGCGAGACTCCATCTCAAAAAAAAAAAAAAAGTCGAAGTTGTGAACCCCAAAAATTTGAGACAGGCCTCAGTTAATTTTGAAAATGTATTTTGCCACGGTTGAGGATGCGCCCGTGACACAGCTTCAGGCAGTCCTGACGACACGTGCCCAGGTTGGTCGGGGCACAGCTTGGTTTTATGCATTTTAGCAAGACAGGAGATATGAGTCAATATATGTAAGAAGTACGTTGGTTCTGTCCAGAAAGGCGGGGACAAAGGGACAACTCAAAACAGGGAGGGGGCTTCCAGGTCACAGGTAGGTGAGAGACAAATGGTTGCATCCTTTCTAGTTTCTGATAAGCCTTTCCAAAGGAGGCAATCAGAATATGTATCTATCTCAGTGAGCACAGAGATGACTTTGAATAAAATGGGAGGCAGGTTTGCTCTCAGCAATTTCCAGCTTGAATTTTCCTTTTAGCTTAGCGATTTTGGGGGCCCAAGATACTTTCCTTTCACAAAGTCCTAACCCCTGGTACTTCAAAATGTGACCTTCCATGGAAATAGGGTGGCTACAGATGTTTAGTGAAGATGAGATTTTTCTGGAGTAAGGTGGGCCCCTAGTCCAATATGAAAGGTGTATTAGGGTTCTCTTAGAGGGACAGAACTAATAGGATATGTGTGTGCTAATAGGATATGTGTGTGTGTGTGTGTGTTTATATATATATATATATATAAAATTGATGGACATTTGGGTTGTTTCCACCTTTTGGCCTTTATAACTAGTGCTGTCATGAACATTTTTGTAACAGTATTTGTTTGAACACTTGTTTCCAATTCCTTTGGGCATCTATTTGGGAGCAG
This sequence comes from Pongo pygmaeus, assembly GCF_028885625.2. Taxonomy (NCBI): domain Eukaryota; kingdom Metazoa; phylum Chordata; class Mammalia; order Primates; family Hominidae; genus Pongo; species Pongo pygmaeus. Next base: position 19,441,377 of record NC_072391.2, read on the forward strand.
AATTGCTAGGCTCTGTAATCATTCTTTAACTTTTTGAGATATATATACACACACACACGCACACACATATATATACACATATATATAAATATATAGAAAGGGAAGTTTATTAAATATTAACTTGCACGATCACAAAGTCCCACAATAGGCCACCTGTAGGCTGAGGAGCAAGGAGAGCCAGTCCGAGTCCCAAAACTGAAGAACTTGGAGTCTGATGCTCGATGGCAGGAAGCATCCAGCATGGGAGAAAGATGTAGGCTGGGAGGCTGGACCAGTCTCTCCTTTTCAAGTTTTTCTGCCTACTTTGTATTTGCTGGAAGCTGATGGATTGTGCCCACCAGATTAAGGGTGGGTCTGCCTTCCCCTGCCCCCTGACTCAAATGTTAATCTCTTTTGGCAGCACCCACACAGATACACCCAGGGTTAATACTTTGTATCCCTCAATCTAATCAAGTTGACATGCAGCATGAACCATCACAAAAGATGTCCCATGGGAAGACAACCATGTGAGGACAGAGAGCCACAGGGAGAATGTCAAGTGACAAAGGCTGAAACTGGGGTTATGCAACTGTAAGCCAAGGGGCGCCAAAGATTACCAGTGACCACCAGAAGCCAGGAAGAGGCCAGGAAGGTTCTCCTATGGGATTTAGAAGGAACGTGGCCCTGCAAGCACCTTGATTTTGGACTTCTGGCCTCTAAACCTATAATACATGTCTATTGTTTTAAGCCATTCACTTTGTTTTGGCAGCCCTTGGAAGAAAACACAGAGGCTGTGAATGCTGTATTTCCAACTAAAAAAGCAACTAATAAAGCAGTGTGCAGGCTATGATCCCATTTATAGAAAAGTCGTGATTATGTAATTTTAAATGACAGATCATACAATAAAATAGTAAGTTATCACTAGATGAAAAAATTGCAGGTTTAAATTTTTGTTCATCTTTTAAGTCTGTTTTCTCAGTCTTCAAAATAAATAGATGATAAGTATAATAGGAAAAACAGGTCATGTTTTTGCAAGAGAAATAATTGCACCTGGAAATATGTTCCCCACATAAACATCTTATACCAACAAATGGCATATGGAATTTGCTTCCTAAGGGCTCAGCCTTGAAACGTTCTTTCTCATCCACATGTGCTCAGACCATGGCTCTGTACTCAGAAAGAAGCAAAGGAAGGGGGATTTATACCCTCTCTCTTTTATAATCAGTAGCTCCCCAGTACCATCAGGATGTAATCCACATATGATCTGTCATGACTTAGCCTCCTCTGGTATCTCGAGTCTCATTTTCTACTCATAGTGACCCCAGTGGTCAGCTGTCACCATGCCTGCCCACAACCCCTCCGCACACATACCCATGTAGTATTCTGCCTCATTCCTGAAGGGCTCTTGTGGCTTCCTACATGAAACTCTGCAGTGTCATGCCTTGTGCCTTTTCTCACCCTGTTTTCTTTGCTAAGAGTGCACTTCCCAGCCAAGTCCCAGGCATCCTTATATCCTCAGCTTAAACACCAATTCCTCTAAGAAGCCCCCCTTGGAGGGCTTACGTCTGCCTTTATTAGACTTTGTCAAGGCCTCCACCCTTACTGTCTTGGCATCTGTGTATCTGCTGTCCTATCCTGGTCACAATTGTCAGCTTTCTTCTCTCCATCCACCACTGCAGTATCAGCTCCAACGAGGGAAGGAAACATTCAGTGGTCATCCCTGCACCCAGATTGTCTGGGCCTGGTATTCAGTAGCAGCTCAATAAGTGTCTGTTTCAATTCGCCATTGCAAAAATATGGAACCAGCCCAAATGCCCATCAATCAACAAGTGGATAAATAAATTGTGATGTAGAAAGAAATTGTGATATATATACAAGCCATGGAATACTACTCAGCTGTAAAAATGAATGAAATGATGGTATTCACAGCAACCTGTATGGGATTGGAGACCATTATTCTAAGTGAAGTAACTCAGGAATGGAAAACCAAACATTGTGTGTTCTCACTCATAAGTGGGAGCTAAGCTATGAGGATGCAAAGGCATAATAATGATACAATGAATTTTGGGGACTCAGGGAAAGGGTGTTGGGGGTGAGGGATAAAAGGCTACACACATTGGGTACAGTGCACACTGCTTGGGTAATGGGTACACCAAAATCTCAGAAATCACCACAAAAAATCTATTCGTGTAACCAAACACTACCTGTTCGCCAAAAATCTATTGAAAAATTTTTAAAAGGTGCCTGTTGAATTGCACAGAAGCCCATGTGATTGAAGGCAACAGGATTGTTGGACTGTGTTATTTAGATGATACATCTTTCGATTTCTGCTTTTGCTCCCTCCAGTCCATCTTCCATATTCCAAAGTAATCGTTATAACTTATATAAGATGAAGCCACCCCCAGGTTAAAACCCTTACATAAAACCTCATTACTGTTAGAATAAAATTCAAATGTTTGGTCATGGCCTATAGGCCCTGCAATGAAAATCCCTGACTTCAGCTCATAAAGTGCTAAAATATTTATTAAATGATGAAATGGATGGATGGTTGGACGGATGGACGAATGGACGGATGGACGGATGGACGGATGGACGGATGGACGGATGGATGGACGGATGGACGGATGGACGGATGGACGGATGGATGGATGGATGGATGGACGGATGGACGGATGGACGGATGGACGGATGGATAGATGGATGGATGGGTGGATGGATGGATGGATGGATAGAAGGAAGGATGGATGGATGGACAGACAAAGTGATATATCAATGGATTGATGGGTGGACGGATAGATAGATGGATGAATGAAGGGATGACTTCTTCCTTTTATGCAAGTGTAAATTTATAGAGTATAGCTTGGGCATTCATTTGTCTCTCCTTAGAGAAGTGCTTCAGAAACATTCTATAGCAGGAGAAAAGCGGAAAGGACATTTGATTTTTGTTTTTGCCATTACCTCTTTTTTTTTTTTTTGAGTCAGAGTCTCTCTTTGTCTCCAGGCTAGACAGTGCAGTGGCACGATTTTGGCTCACTGCAACGTCTGCCTCCTGGGTTCAAGCGATTCTCCTGCCCCAGCTTCCTGAGTAGCTGGAACTACAGGCACGTGCCACCACATCCAGCTAATTTTTGTATTTTTAGTAGAGATGGGGTTTCACCATGTTGGCCAGGATGGTTTCTATCTCTTGACTTCATGATCTGCCTGTCATGGCCTCCCAAAGTGTTGGGATTACAGGCATGAGCCACTGCTCCCTGCTTGCCATTATCCTCTTTTTGCAAGCATTTTGCTGCTCTGGGACTGAGTTTCCCCACCTTCTCAGAGGGAAAGGATTGAAGCCAGAAGATTCAACAAAGTTCACCAGAAATTCTTCACTAGCTAATGGCCCTCAGGCAGCCACATTTTGTCACTGGATGCCTCTCTCACCTCCTGTCTCTTCTTTCTTTCCTCCATACTACGGAAAATTCTGGAATACCATTAAAACTTGATTTTCCTGGACTTTGTTTTTAATTGACAGATGACTTCAGGCTTTCATTTTCCTCCCAGATACTCATCAAAGTTTCTCCCTAAACAAAGCCAGTTTCGGCCCCAAGAGAGATTTTCAGGCTGGCTGGCAAGGAAATTTTCTTTTTTTATCTTTTTTTTTTTTTTTTTGAGATGGAGTGGTCTGCCTGGCCTGAATGTTTTATATAAATGGCATCATACCATATATGACTTTGTGTCTGAGATCTTTCCATTAGCAGACTGTTGTCAAGGTTCACCCACATTGAAGCATGTATCAGTTTATCATTCCTTTTTATGGCTGAATAATATTCCATTGTATTGATATACCATATTTTCTTTATCCATTCATCTGTTGATGGACATTTGAGTTGTTTCCACCTTTTGGCCTTTATAACTAGTGCTGTCATGAACATTTTTGTAAGAGTATTTGTTTGAACACTTGTTTTCAATTCCTTTGGGCATCTACTTGGGAGCAGAATTGCTAGGCTCTGTGATCATTCTTTAACTTTTTTAGAAACCGCTGAACTATTTTCCACACTGGCTGCTCTGTTTTACATTCCTACATACTGCCGTTGCCTGGGGAGGAGGTGACAATGGTTGAGACTTCATCTGCAGAAGTAGATGGGGGAATGTAAATGGAAGTGGAGAGATGCACGATTGTTTAAAGAATCACCTGACCTGAGAACTTCTAGATGTGGTAAAATTCTAAATGTTGGAAAAAAATTGTACAAAGACAGCTGTGGTCTGACTTTAAAGTGAAAGACAGTGGGGAGATTTGAGTCCTGGGGATGGGAACAATTTTTTGGATGGTCTTTGCTCAATTGTTGGTATGTTTTATGGAGTAATAAAATTTCCATTATCATACAAAATTAGCCGGGCATGGTGGCGCACACCTGTAATCCCAGCACTTTGGGAGGTCGAAGTGGGTGGGTCGCTTGAGCTCAGGAGTTCAAGACTAGCCTGGGCAACATGGCAAAACCCATCCTACAAAAAATTATCCAGGCATGGTGGTGCATGCTTGTAGTCCCAGCTGCTCGGGAGGCTGAGGTGGGAGAATCGCTTGAGCCTGGGAGGCAGAGGTTGCAGTAAGCCAAGATCATGCCACTGCACTCCAGCCTGGGCAACAGAATGAGACCCTGTCTCAAAAATAAATAATTAACTGTAAAAGCACCCCAAATATGGAAATCCATAGAGAAGGAAAGCAGATTAGTTGTTGGTTGGGGCACAGGGAATGGGGGGTGACTGGCTATGAATACAGAGTCTCCTTTTGGGCTGATGAAAATATCCTGGAATAAGAGAGGGAGTAGCGGCACAACATTGGGAATGAGCTATAAAGCCCACTGAATTGTCTACTTCAGCACGGTTAATTTTATGTTATGTGAATTTTACACCAATTTGTTTTTGTCGGGGTTTTTTTGTTTTTTGCTTTTTGTTTTTTTTTTTTTAGATAGAGTCTCACTCTGTTGCCCAGGCTGGAGTGCAATGGCACAATTTCAGCTCATTGCAACCTCCGCCTCCCAGATTCAAGTGATTCTCCTGCATCAGCCTCCTGAGTAACTGGAATTACAGGTGCCCACCACCATGCTCAGCTAATTTTTTTGTATTTTTAGTAGAGATGGGGTTTTGCCATATTGGCCAGGCTGGTCTAGAAATCCTGACCTCAAGTGACTCCCCTGCCTCAGCCTCCAAAAGTGCTGGGATTATAGGCGTGAGCCACCATACCCAGCCCTACATCGATTTTTAAAAATGCAAATCAGTATATGTTCCCTGGTTGTAACTCTCCAGTGGCTTCCCCTGATATCTGAGTTCAAATATTTGTACAAGTTTCTGACCTGTCAGAGAAGTTTCCAGGATCCAGCTCCTGTCTACCTCACGTTATGGGCTCTTGTCACATCCACCTTTAATCACCATGTTTACATCCAACTGGCCCACGTCATGCCTGCCTCCCAACCTTTGTTCTTGTTCTTCCTCCTGCCTGTTAAAGCTCTGCCCCAATCCTTGTAAGGTTTTCTCCCATGGGTCATCAATATCTCCTCAGTGTCGCCCCCTGGTGGAGTTCCTCTTTGACCATTTCACCAACAATGCCTGTTGACCCTTCACCTAATTACCGTTTATAATTTTCCTATTAACTCTTATTATTAGAAATTATTTTATTAATCTCCATTTTTTTAAATTGAAGTGAAATTCACATTACCAAAAAATAACCATTTTCAGTGTACAATTCAGTGGCATTGAGTCCATTCACAATTTTGCACACTCACCACTGCTATCTAGTTACAAGACGCTTTCATCATTCCAAAAGAAAACCCCATACCCATGACACGGTCTCTCCTCATCTCCCCTCCATCAGCCCCCAGCAACCACCAATCTGCTTTCTGACTCTATGGATTTACCTATTCTGAATATTTTCATATAAATGGAATCATATAATACATGACCTTTTACATCCAGCCTCTTTCACTTAGCATGATGTTTTCAAGGTTCATGCATCTTATAGCATGTGTCAGAATGCGGTTCCTATTCATGGCCAAATAATATTCCATTGTAGGGATATACAGCATTTTGCTCATCTGTTCATCTACTGATGGACATTTGAATTCTTTCCACCTTGTGGGCTATTGTGAATAATGCCGCTGTGAACATGTGTATACCATTTGTTTCAGTATCCATTTTCAGTACTTTGAAGAATGGAGTTGCTGGGTTATATAGTAATTTGGTTTAACTTTTTAAGAAACCACAGATGTGTTTTCCACAGAGGCTGAACCATTTTACATTTTGGCTGTATTTTTAATATATTCCTCTCTAGCATCCAAATTTTGTTTACTGCTCTAGTCTCAGCATCTAGAACACTAGCCAGGACCCAGTAGGTCCTCAGTAAATACTTCTAAAACAAAAATAGTAGTAGACATAGGGCCAGGTGTGGTGGCTCACACCTGTAACCCCAGCACTTTGGGAGGCCAAGGCAGGCAGATCACCTGGGTTCAGGAGTTCGAAACCAGCCTGACCAACATGGAGAAACCCAGTCTCTACTAAAAAAATACAAAATTAGCCGGGCGTGGTGGCACATGCCTGTAATCCCAGCTACTAGGGAGGCTGAGGCAGGAGAATCGCTTGAACCTGGGAGGTGGAGGTTGCGGTGAGCCAAAATCACGCCACTGCACTCCAGCCTGGGCAACAAGAGTGAAACTCCATCTCAACAACAACAACAACAACAACAACAACAAAAGTAGACATAGCTCTCAGGCTTATATAACTAGATGAGAATAGCAGTCTGCAGTTCAAAACAACAGCCCTTTCGCAAGCAGCCTTTACCTGCAACAATATCCTCCCAGTGTAACTTAGGCAAAGTTCACTCCCAAGACTCTTTGAAAATATCTCACTTCCTGGAAGGAAATCAGATTTATAGGAAGATGTTTTGGCTAAACTGCAAGTCTTGGGACTCTAGAGAGAAGCTTGCGGGGGTGTGGACATATCCAATGAATGCATGGCCATGATGACCTGTGCCTGGCTCCACGGAGCCTCCGCCCCACTTTGCCTTCTTTTGTCCACCTATTCCAGGAAAGGACAACTGTGCCCATTTTAGGGTTAAAGCCATGGCAATCTGAAATGTCTCCAAGGTGATATTCACCCTCAGGAACCTAATTTCCTGGTGGATGAGAACAGACTTAATGACTCCAGGACCAGAAGCCTGAGCTAATAAGTGCTTTGTGAATCTGGCAAGGGAACAGATCACTTAGTCCAATTATGTTCAAATATGTAGTAAGTTATATCAGTGGTAATGGGTTCAATATGACAACTTGAGCAAAAACAAAGAGATAGACATTTTATGATTAGATGTTTACTCTGTCTCCATTTCTCTTGGCAGCACCACTATTCTGCCTGCACACACGTGCATATCATGCACCCCTTAAATGGAACCATGTGATGGTTTATTCTTCAGAGAGGCCATGAAAAGAATATGGATGCTTTGAAGTCAAACAGAACTGCGTTAGGATCCCAGCTCTCTTCCACTAATTAGCTGTGTGACCTCAAGCAGCTTACTGTACCTCTAGGAACCTCAGTTTCTTTACTTATAAAATGGGAACCTCAGGCCAGGCATGGTGGCTCATACCTGTAATCTCAGCAATTTGGGAAGCTGAGGCGGGAGGATCATTTAAGGTCAGGAGTTTGAGACCAGCCTGGCCAACATGGTGAAACTCCGTCTCTACTGAAAATATAAAAATTAGCTGGGCGTGGTGGACACACCTGTAATCCCAGCTACTCGGGAGGCCAAGGTAGGAGAATCACTTAAACCCGAGAAATTGCAGTAAGCTGAGATCACTCCACTGCACTCCAGCCTGGGCGACAGAGCAAAAATCCATCTCAAAATAATAATAATAATAATACATTAAAAATGGGAACCTCAATAATATTTGTGCCACTCACCATGACTGGCATGACACATGTAAAGTGCATGCCTACCATCTGGAGAGTAACTAAGCCTCTTTTCTTTCCCCAAAGAACCTACTTGGCAGTCAGAGGAGAGGGCCCAAGGTTGAGCATGCTTTTACATTTTTGGAGTGTCATGGTAGCCATGTCCTGGGAGAGCCATCTCCTTGGAACTCTGGTCAATTACATGTATTTGGCGATAATTAAAAATCACAAAGAACAACATGTAACCCAGTAGTCTTTGAATATCCATTAGCGCAAACCGTTAAGGAAAAAGCAAAGATAGCTGCGGCATAATTCAGCACTCGATTTCAGGCTGACATGCTTTAATCTAGTTTTTAAATTTTTAATTAAGTTAATCTAATTTTAGACATTGATGAGATTGTGGTGCACAGTATTTATTTCCATTTCAGGTTGCTTTCTTTCCTCTTCGGTTACCCACTCTTTCAAGTAGTTCAGGGCACTGGAGCCAGCCAGCTTCCTCCGCACGATGAGAGTTGCTTTTCAGTGTACGTCTGCCTGGTTACTAAAAGTGTGGTCCATGGAGCAGCACAGGCATCTCCTGGGGACCCGTTAGCAATGCAAAATCTTAGCCCCACTCTAGATCTAGAATTTGTACTTTTAAAAGATCTCCAGTGACTGTTTTTAGCACATAAAGTTGTGACAAGTGTGCCATTCAAGGACCTGCTAGATACCATGTGATATTTCAGTGAACATAGCTGGTCCGTGGGTCCTTGGGCTGTGATAGGCTCCAAACCTAGACAAAACCACCCAGCATCCCTCCAGAGTTTTGGCAGTTGTTTTGTTCCCCCCACCCCCCCATTTCAATACCTGGCTTGGGGACAAGAGAGGACACACCATCCTGAGAAATCCAAAGCCCAGAGTAAAACATCAGTTGTTGGTTGGATCTTTCACTATCAGCAGTAGCAGCTGCAGCTAAAGGGGCCCTTCTAAGAATAAGTACAGCTCACTGTTGCTCCATGTTGACTGTGTGCTGTGTCTCATTCTCAGTACTTTACACATAGTAGCTCATTCAATCCTTACAGCATCCCTGGGATGTACCATTATTAGTCCCATTTCACAGATGAGGAAACTGAGGCTCACAAGTGTGGGTGACTTTCCCAAGATCTCAGCTAGTCAGTCTTAGAAACCAGGAGTCTGAGTTAGAGTCTGAGCTTTGATCAGTTGACCTCAACCAAAATGAGACCCTGATTCCTTTATTTGCAAATATTTACCTACAAAATGCCAGGCTTTTGAGAGGCACTGGGGAGAGAATGATGAACAGAGATAGAGACTTTACCCTTGGGGAGCTTACAGTCTAGTAGGGAAGAAGGACATTAACCAGACCATCACATACACACATACGGGTGTCCTTACAAATGGGGACAATGCTATAGGAAAGGGATACAGAGAGTGCTAAGAATGACCAGCAGGCAGGAGGATCTCCCTAGGATGGTGTCGGGAAGGCTTCCCTAGATCTTCAAGCTCAGGGCTTTGAGCTCAGGGCTCATGGAATTATTAGCTAACAGTGGGGCATGTTAGCTAGTATTGCTGGAACATTCCAGAAATGAAGGAAAACATTGGAAAATACCCTGAGGGAGGGGGTCAATAGGATGTGTGGGGCATCTGAAAGAAGGGGTCCAGGGGGTGAGGGGCTGGATTCAAGTGCTCCACAGGGGCCTTGAGAATTCCCTCTCTCTGTCTTTGGACTCTACCTTCCCAGGTTGGCTCATCTCCAGTGAGTTCTGTTCTTTTTTTTGTTTTGAGGCAGGGTCTCTCGCTGTCTTGTCAGGGCTAGAATACAGTGGCGCAATCATAGCTCACTGCAGCCTCAACCTCCTGGGCTCAAGCAATCCTCCTGTCTCAGCCTTCAGAGTAGCCAGGACTACAGAAATGTGTCCTATGAACAGCTAATTTTTTAAATTTTTGTAGAGATGGGAGTCTTGCTATGTTTTCTAGGCTGGTCTCAAACTCCTGGGCTTAAGTTGTCCTCCAGCCTCAGCCTCCCATAGTGCTGGGATTACAGGCACGATGAGGTCTTTTCATATGAAGGCAAAGATGACCCCCGCCGTCTCTGATCTTCTATTGGCTTATTACCAACTAAAGGGAGGAGGGTCTTTTCTAATTGTTCTAAGGTCTTTCTAAGAAGGATTCCCAGTGGCTGTGCCTATCCCTGGATCAATCACTCCAGCCAGCAGGAGCTAATGCTAAGGTTCACCAGACCAGGGGACCACCTCTGGAGCCCAAGGCATCTTAGGCTCCTCAGAAAGACTCTGAATGGTGGACTTTTCAGACGTCACGGGCATGAGGGCATTGGAGAGAGGGGAGCCCTACAGCTGGCTTCTTGGTACCCTTCAACATTTCCTTTGTAGCCATTCTTTACTCTGTTCCTACGGTCAGGGTCTACAGAGTCATTCTTAGAGGAATTTAAGAGGCATTATAAAGAAGCACTATAAAATGCCCTTGGTTATTTAAAAAATATTGTATTAAATGTAAACTTTTATCATAGAACCCATGCTGGCTTTAGAAATGTCCCATGATAAGGACAGCATCTTAGAATCAACAAGATGGTAGTGAGTGCTCTCTCGGGCATGAGGTCTTGGATGAGGCACCTGGGAAATGTTGAGTAATGAATTCTCATCTGATTTTCCCAAAGTTGCTATGTACCACTTCCTCAGTCCCAGCATTGTTTCTGATAATCATTAATAAGGATATATTGATTGCCTACAGAGGATGGGATTCTGTATCTTGGGGTGGAGGAGAGAAAAGGGAAACAGACAGACAGAAACAGGGATCGACAGAGACATGTAACTGGAGAGGGCAGGAAACCACAAATTCATACAGAGTAGGGTTACAAAATAGTTGAGGGAAATACTCAAACACAAGTGTAAATTATTATTATTATTAATAATTTTTTTTTTTTTGAGATGGAGTCTCGCTCTGTTGCCCAGGCTGGAGTGCAGTGGCAGGATCTCTGCTCACTGCAAGCTCCGCCTCCTGGGTTCATGCCATTCTCCTGCCTCAGCCTCCCGAGTAGCTGGGATTACAGGTGCCCACCACCACGCCTGGCTAACTTTTTTTTTGTATTTTTAGTAGAGACAGGGTTTCACCGTGCTAGCCAGAATGGTGTCGATCTCCTGACTTCGTGATCTGCCTGCCTCGGTCTCCCAAAGTGCTGGGATTACAGGCGTGAGCCACCGCACCCGGCCCACAAGTGTAAAATTAATTGAGATTCCATTTGTAATGGGATAGGGTTCTTGGGGTAAAAGGCAAGATGCACTTTGACCTGGAATCCTAGGAACTCTGCTGGCCTCCTTACTATGCCTGAGAAGGAGAGGAATGGCCGGGGAATGGGGGGAGTTTGAGATGGAGAAGGGGCCCTCTTCTGGGAGCTTTCTCTTCCCCACTGAAACACTGCAGACAAACTGCAGTCAGCATCCGCCTTCAGAAGGAACGGCTGTGGCTCACGCCCGTGGCATCTGCAACCAACTCACACATCTACCCCCGTGCTGTTGTTGATAAGACGTTTACAAATTCAGTGAGAGAAAAATGTGGTCATTTATACCGCAGCGTTGTAAAGCTTGACATTATTGGAGCCCATGAATCACAGAAGGAGGTAAAAATTCAAATGGATATAAATGTCCATTAATAGTGGAAAAGTTAAATAAATTACACTTCATCCACATCGTGGAATAATGGGAAGCTATTATAAAAATGAGATAGACCTCTATGGAGTGCCACAGAAATCTCCCAGAAGTGCTCAAGTTAAAATAAAAAAAGCAAATTGCAGAACAATGCATAGAGTCTGATTCCATTTATTTATGGTAGAAAAAATACCTGTGCCTGCAAATGCGCTGATAAAGGATCTATGCCAAGAAAGACCAGTGATTACCTCCTGGGAGGAACTAGTGTGAAGGGGATCGAGATTCCCACATTTTCTTTATGTATTTATATTCTTTATATATTTCCTGTTAGAGCCTTTTTCCATGAAAATAAAAATATATATAAATTGCATCACTAACAATGAAAGTTAGTGATTTGGGGCCAGGCACAGCAGTTCTGTCTTTAATCCCAGCACTTTGGGAGGCCGAGGTGGGCAGATCACTTGAGGTCAGGAGTTCGAGACCAGCCTGGCCAACATGGTGAAACCCCGTCTCTATTAAAAATACAAAAATTAGCCAGGTGCGGTGGTGTGTGCCTGTAGTCTCAGCTACTAGGGAGGATAAGGCAAGAGAATTGCTTGAAGCCGGGAGGTGGAGGTTGCAGTGAGCCAAGATAGCGCCACTGCACTCCAGCCTGGGTGACAGAGGGAGACTCTATCTCAAAGAAAAAGAAAAAGTTAGTGATTCTTGGAAAACGGGAAAAAAAAGTCACTTAATTTCCCTTTGACCTCATTACTCGTGTTCTCACCCCAGCAGTGGCAGGGGTCCTCTGGCTCTGACCACAGTGGTATATCAGTGGCTGTCCTGCCACCCTGCCTTTGCCCAGCTAGAATACGCTCCTCTCCATCACTCTGCATGCATAAGGTTGTTTTCATGCAGGTGCAAGCAGTGACACTGAGTCCCGTTCATGGGACAATTAGGCTTCATTCAGAACAAAGGCTTGAAGAAGGTGAGGAATTTGGAGAAGCGGCTTTCTGGGGAAGAGTATTGCATGGAGAGGGAACAGCTGGAGTGAGGGCCTGGTGGTAGGGCCATGACTGGTGCATTTAGTGAACATTCAAGGAACATCAAGGCAGGTGGGAGGTGAGAGCTGGGTAAGGGAGAGAATGAGGTGGGAGGAGGGTTGGGAGCCAGATCACCTAGGATCATGTAGGGACTTTGCTCCATTGCAGGGACTTTGGCTTTTCTTTTCTTTTTTCTTTTTTTTTTTTTTTTGAGATAGAGTCTCGCTCTATCGCCAGGCTGGAGTGGGGTGGCGCAATCTCGGCTCATGGCAACCTTTGCCTCCTGGGTTCAAGCGATTCTCCTGCCTCAGTCTCCTGAGTAGCTGTGACTACAGGTGCGCGCCACGATGCCCAGCTAATTTTTGTATTTCTAGTAGAGACAGGGTTTCACCCTGTTGGCCAGGATGGTCTCAATCTCCTGACCTCGTGATCCGCCCACCTCAGCCTCCTAAAGTGCTGGGATTACAGGCGTGAGCTACTGCATCTGGCCAGGTGGCTGGGGCCCGGGTGATAGAGGTGGAGGAAATGAGAAAGAATAGGATTCTGGATACATTTGGAGGTGGAACCCCCTCCCCAGACCCGTCCCCATTTCCTCCACCCCTCAACCTCTTTGTTCTTCCTGCCACAAACAATCCAAGTCAAGAGGGAGCTACCATCAGTGTCTCATGCCTAAGCTCAGGACATCTCAGGAGCCTCTACTCAGTTATTTCTTGAAGGGCTCTCCATTTATTAATGCCAGCTGCTCCCACCTCCCAGGGCATGAAAGCAGGTCCATTAAGCTCAGATTGGCAACCTGAGACTGGGCAGAAGGGGGCCACAGGACAGAGATGACAGCAGCAGCAGCAGCAGCAGCAGAAAGCAAGCTATTCCATGAGAAGGATCTCTTCTCCCAGTCCTCTCCTGCTGCTATTTTTGGAAAAGCTTCCTCTCTTGAATCCCACATACACCCCCTTAAAGTCCTGGGAGACTTACCTGGCACCCTGTTCTCATTCAGGCAGGGATCTAGGTTGTTCTTTTTTAAGGCAGTTAATATATTCTTATTTTCATGTGTTCATTCATCTGGCAAATATTTTCTAAGGGCCAGGTATTCTGATAAGCAATGAAGATACACAGTGGGCCTAATCAGTGCAGTCCCTGACTACATAGAGCCTAAACTCCAGTAGAAGAGGCAGACATGAAATAACTAATCAATCCCATAAGCTGTAGAATGTTGTTGGGGTCAAGCGGCAGCAGAGGCTCACAGTGCAGACTACGGAACTAGACACTTTGCTGAGTGATCTTGGGCAAGTTCCCTAGCCTCTCTGTGCCCCAGTTTTCTCATTTGTGGAACGAGAACGACTAAGAATGCCTACTCCATAGCTTTGTTTTGTTTTGTTTTGTTTTTTTGAGACAGGATATCACTCTGTCACCCAGGCTGGAAGGCAGTGGCACAATCTCAGCTCACTGCCGTCTCCACCTCCCGGGTTCAAGTGATTCTTCCACCTCAGCCTCCCCAGTAGCTGGGACCATAGGCATGCACCATTACACCCAGCTAGTTTTTGTATTTTTGGTAGAGAAGGGGTTTCACTATGTTGGCCAGGCTGGTCTCGATCTCCTGAGCTCAAGTGATCCTCTTGACTCGGCCTCCTAAAGTGCTGGGATTACAGGTGTGAGTCATCATGCCTGGCCCATTTGTTGATGGATTAAAAAAATTCACATGTACAAAGCTCTTATGAAAATATCCAGCACGTAGGAAATATCATGTGGGTGTTAGCTACTATTATAAGCATTTAATTCAGACTGTGTTAGTTCCATAAAGGGAACATATAAGGGATGTAGAGTGCCAGAGAAAGTTACAAATGTAGGGCGTGGACAGCAGTCTCTCCATGGAGGTGAAATTAACGTGAGACCTGAGAGATGAGGAGGAGCTAGGTATGCAAAAGTGTAGGACGAGAGGGTGCAGGGAAAAGTGTTCAAAGTAGAGGGAAGGGTATGAGCAGAGCCTCTGGTGCAGCAAAAGAGGCTGGCCCTTTGGAGAAGTGCAGAAGGGTACATGGAGCCCCATGAGCCAACAGGCTACCTGGTCCTTCCCCGAGACTTAGACATCAAGAATCAGAAGATAGTGCACAGACCTGAAATAGCCAATGGCCAGCTGAATGCCCCAGAGGATTCTGACTTGGATATTTGTCAAGTGGTCCTTCCATAGATTGAGTCTTTGTGAGTCACCACATGTTTTTGGCCTCTTTTCCTGGCCAATCATTTCCCCTGGGAATTTAGAGTTGGACTTGGTTGTTCTTGTCAGTTTTTTGGGGGCACTAGTACTGAGAGGACATAAATAAAAATGGGGTGGCCACCTTTGGGTCTTTGGGTTGTGGGCAAGAGAGGCAGAAAAGGCCACTCTGCAAAGGAAGAAACGAAGTGAACCAGCTGAAAGCACCAGAGCAGAGAGAGGGAAGAGTTGCCTTGGACCCTAATAGGTCCAGTTTCTGATTCTAGACCCTGTGAGCCCAGCTATACTATCTGTCTGTGTGCTCCAGGAAATACACTTGCATACTTCCAATAAAGCTTGGACTGATTTGAGTCAGTTTCTTGGGCTTGCAACCAAACACCCCTGAGAAACCCCTTCATTTCCTTGACCATTCCATGAAATGTCAAGACAGGAGCCATTACATTGTTGAACTTCCCAGGTCTGGGTGGTGGACACAAAATTTCACGAATGGTCTGTAGAATCTTCCACTTGCAGGAACCCTTTCAGGTAGAAAATTCTCATCAGCAAACATGGGTGCATTCCAATAAAGAAGAAAGCCGAGCTCAATATGTTAGCCCTTTGTACCCAGGTCTGTACACATAGCAGTAGTTTTAGGTGGTTTATCCTTAGAATTTCTGCATATCTGAGCATCTAGGTGAAATGTGACTCAAACATTTGAAGGCACATAGATCCCTTGGACACAGTAAGGGCAGATCTATCCACAAAGTGGCACTTAAGGATTTTTTAAAAACATACGTTCTTGATTGATTCACTGGGAAACTAATAATAGTCAATACTTATTGATTAATTATTACATGTTAGAAGTCATGTTGAGTGCTTGACATGAAAGAACTTATTCAATTATCCTTGCAGTCCTGTGAAATAGGTATTATTATCCCTATTTACAGATTTAAAAACTGAGACACTGAAAGATTAAAGAACTTACCCAAGGGCATTTGCTAGCAAATGACAGCACTGGAGTTAAAACTTCACAATCCAGGCCATGTGCAGTGGCTCATGCCTGTAATCCCAGCACTTTGGGAGGCCGAGGCGGGAGGATCACGAGGTCAGGGGATCGAGACCATCCTGGCTAACACGGTGAAACCCCGTCTCTACTAAAAATACAAAAAATTAGCTGGGCGTGGTGGTGGGCACCTGCAGTCCCAGCTACTCGGGAGGCTGAGGCAGGAGAATGGCGTGAACCCAGGAGGCAGAGCTTGCAGTGAGCGGAGATCGCACCGCTGCACTCCAGCCTGGGTGACAGAGCGAGACTCTGTCTCAAAAAAAAAGAAAAAAAAAAAAAACTTCACAATCCATATAGCTGGTTCTGTAGCTGATTTCTATAGCATCATGTTTCTGACAGTTACTATTTTATTCCTCTGAGATACTATAATAGAAAGTCTCTGTCCCCACCTTCTCTGCCACCAGCTAACTCTCCCATCACCCCCAAGTATCTGACTAGATGTGGCTTATCTACCAAAAGTCATATTGGCATGTGGGGTGGTATAGCCACTAGGAAAATAATTCACCAAGGAGATAAAAATGATAGTTGGCATTTATTTAGTAACTAATGCATGCCAGGCTATTCCCTTTGTGTTCATTATTTCATTTAATCATTATCCCTGTGAGGAAGATAGATCTCCCCCATTTTGCAGATGATAAGACTCAGACTTAAAAAGATTGCGTGATGGCCGGGCGCGGTGGCTCACGCCTGTAATCCCAGCAGTTTGGGAGGCCAAGGCTAGCAGATCACGAGGTCAGAAGTTCGAGACCAGCCTGACCAACATGGTGAAACTCCGTCTCTACTAAAAATATAAAAATTAGCCAGGCATGGTGGCACACACCTGTAATCCCAGTTACTCAGGAGGCTGAGGCAGAAGACCCACTTGAACCCCAGAGGACCTCAGAGGTGGAGGTTGCAGTGAGCCAAGATTGCACCACTGCACTCCAGCCTGGACAACAGAGTGAGACTCCATCACACACACAAAAATAAAAAGTAAAAAAAGATTCTGTGACTTAGCCAGCCAGGGTCACAGAGCTCAGTGATATTTGATTCAACTGGAAATTTTTGGAATATCACAGTCATTGAACCTCATCTCATAACCCTTCACCTATGGTATCCTCATCCATAGGGGGCAGTGCAGAGCAGAAAGAGAATGGCAGGTGTCACTGATGCCCAAACAAACCAGAAATGCAAGAACAGGCAAGACATTGCCCTAGGGATTCCCAGACATGGTGGGGGAGTGATAGTGATGAGCTTTGTTTAGGTGGAGATTGAAATTACTGTCACTGTAGTTAGAATGGAGCCAGAGAAATATGGCACCATGTCTAGGAGGATCAATTGAATTTTGTCACCTTCTGGTCCATTAAACTCTGATTACACACCCATCAAAACAATACAGCTTTATAAACCAAAAATTCATGGAGCACCTATCACGTGCCAGACACTGTGGAGTATAGCACATGCACTAAGAGACAATACATCCACAGATTTAACTGAATTCAAGATGATGCTATTTAGATAAGAGGGATGACAATAGCGGCAAAGGAATGTAAGATGTCTTCACATATTCACATATGCCAATACTAAGCTAAGAGCTTTATTGAATCTATTTAATCCTCACAAAACAGACAAAAAAACAAGGCAGGCATTAATATCCTTCAAGGATGAGGAAACTGTGGCTCAGAGAGGTTTTTAAAAAATCCTCAAAATCACACAGATGGTAAGCAGTGGTATCAGTTTTCAGGTTTCTACCCACATCTCTGGCTCTGAAGCACATGGGTGTAACCACTGTGAGATATTGCTTCTTGTGTTTGTCATATTGTCGCTTTCTTGCTCATAATAGGCTCCAAGTATTCATGGAAAGTTTCCCGTGAGAGTTCCTTTCTCACCCCCACGCACCGACACCACTGGTGCAAGACAGCTTAGGAGACACCACTGTCCCTCCTGAAGTTTTCTAAAGGCTCATGCATGTTCTGTAGGTTTCTATGGGTGAGTTTGCTCTGGTTTTTATTTTTTAACAAAGCCATAAATAGTTGATGTGGCGAGGCTGACCACCCAGCCAGCTTCCCTCCACTCTTTGTGGTGGGTTTCACATCCCAATCTCTTAGGGCCAGAAGACATGTTTTAACCTAAAAGAAAATGTCTCAACCACAGAGCTTCTGACATGGGAGATCCGTTCCTTTACTACGAGGCAGGAGTCAAAGTGAGCAGACGGGAAGGCAGAGAGTTGTGCATGTCAGCTGGAACCAAAGTCTCACACTTATGCCCCCAAGCAGGGCTGCATTCCAGACATCTTGTCCTCTTTGGTGGCCAGGAATAGAGAGATAGGGTGGGATCCATGTCAAGCTTCTGTTTGACAAAAAACAAACCAATTCAGCCTGGTATCAACGAAAAGGAAAAAAAAAAAAAAGTATTAGAAGTTATTAGTGGCCAGGTGCGGTGGCTCACGCCTATAATCCCAGCACTTTGGGAGGCCGAGATGGGTGAATCATGAAGTCAGGAGATCAAGACCATCCTGGCTAACACAGTGAAACCCCGTCTCTACTAAAAATACAAAAACTTAGCCGGGCATGGTGGCAGGTGCCTGTAGTCCTAGCTACTTGGGAGGCAGAGGCAGGAGAATCGCTTGAACCTGGGAGGCCGAGGTTGCAGTGAGCCAAGATCACACCACTGCACTCCAGCCTGGGTGACAGAGTGAGACTCCATCTCAAAAAGAAAAAAAAAAAGTTATTAGTTAGCTCACAAGATCTCTAGGAGGTGGTATAAGGGGTGGGACAGTGGCCTCCAAAAAGATATGACCGTGTCCTAATCCCTGAAATCTGTAAATGTGGCTTTATTTGGCAAATGGAGTCTTTACAGATGGAAATAATTTAAAGGCCTTGAGATGAGGAAATCATTCTGGATTATCCACATGAACCCTAAATCCAATGACAAGTATCCTTCTAAGAGTGAAGCAGAAGTCATTATATGAAATAGACACTTGCACATGCATGTTTATAGCAGCACAGTTCACAATTGCAAAAATATAAAACCAGCCTAAATGCCCATCAATCAACAAGTGGATAAAGAAAATGTGGTATATATAGATACTGTGGAATACTACTCAGCCATAAAGAGGGACAAAATAATGGCACTCACAACAATCTGGTTGGAGTTAGAGACCATTATTTTAAGTGAAGTGACTGGTGAATGGAAAACCAAATATTGTATGTTCTTACTCATAAGTGGGAGCTAAGCTATGAGGATGCAAAAGCATAAAAATGATACAGTAGACTTTGGGGACTTAGGGGTACATTGGGAGGGGGGTGAGGGATAAAAGACTACACACTGGTTACAATTACACTACTCAGGTGCACAAAAATCTCAGAAATCACTACTTAAGAACTTTTCTTTCTCTTTCTCTCTTTTTTTTTTTTTTGGAAACAGAGTCTTGCTCTGTCGCCCAGGCTAGAGTGCATTGGCCCAATTTCAGCTCACTGCAACCTCTGCCTCCCGGGTTTCAAGCGATTCTAGTGCCTCAGCCTCCTGAGTAGCTGTGATTACAGGTGCACGCCACCACGCCTGGATAATTTTTTTTTTTTTGTATTTTTAGTAGACATAGGGTTTCACCATGTTGGCCAGGCTGGTCTTGATCTCTTCCCCTCAAGTGATCTGCCCACCTCAGCCTTCCAAAGTGTTGAGATTACAGGCGTGAGCCACCACAACCAGCCCACCACTAAAGAACTTTTCCATGCAACCAAACACTACCTGTTTCCCCAAAACTATTGAAATAAAAGTAAATATTTTTTAAAAAACTAAATAAAAATGAGATTTTTTAAAAAGTGAAACAGAAAGTCTTAATACCATCAGAAGAGAAGACACAGAGAACAGAAGGAAGCCTGACCATGCAGGTAGCAATGAGACTGATGCAGCCAGAATTCAAGGAATGCCAGTAGCCACCAGCAGATGAAGAAGCAAAGAAGGAATTCTTCCCTAGAGCCTCCAGAGGGAAAGCCACCATTGAGGGAAATGCCAGCTTCCATGGTGTAGGCTGGAGCAAGCAAGCTGATTGGTGGAAATGAGGTCACGTGCTTTTACCCTAGTTGCAAGGGAAGCTGGGAAAAGTGGTATCAGCTTCTGTAGGGAAAGGTGGGAACAGAGACCAGGAGGATTCCCTCAGCATAGGTAGGCTCTGGGCTGTCAAAAAGGAGGAGAGATGTTCTCTAGAGATGGCTAGCAGAGCACATCTTCATTCTGCGCTCGGACTCCTCCTATTAGTTGGAAATAACAGGGAATCCCCTGCTTCTCCAAGTCTAAGCAGCTCTGCAGCCACCTTGCTGGGTGTGCCAGGTCTCAGGTGTCTTGCTCCTGTGTTTCATGAACTATCGGTTTTGCTTGCCCAATTCCATTACCATAGCAGCTGGGTTTTAGTTTTGGTTTTGGTTTTTTCTGAGTTAACTATTCTTTCGCTGTCAGTGCTTGCATCCTGTTGAAGGCTGCTCAGCAACGCAGGCAGTGTTACATGATGTGGCCTCACCACTCTCCCCAGTATCTCTCCACTGCTCCCTGGGCTTCAGCCGCACTCATTTCCCCCACTGCTTCTGGAATATTCCAGGTACCCTGCTCATCAGGGCTGTTGCTCACTTGCTCCCTTCTGCCTGGAATACACCTCCCTTCCACCTGCTATGACTTACTGCCTCATTTGATTCAGCTCTTTGCCCAAATGTCACCTCTTCCAAATGACTTTTCCCAGCTGCTTGATCTAAAACAGTAGCCCCTTCTCATCACTCTTCATCTTTTACCTGCTTTACTATAAAAGCATTTATCACTAGCTAGTACGAATTATGCATTTATTTGCTTATTTTTTTATTGGGCACTTTCCTCCCGCTAGAACACAAGTTCCATGAAAAGAGAAATCTTTATATTTTCTTGCTGCTATATCCCTAGTGTCTAGAATAATTCTTGAAATGCAGGAGTTATTCCGCATGTACTAGTGGAATGCATAAATTATATTGTCACTAATAGTTTAAATATTTCCCCTTTTTAACTAGGATTTAGTCATTTCTAGAAAATGATTCTTTCCATCATTCTGTCTGTCTTCCAGAGCCTAGCAGAGTGCCAAATGCATAATGGGCCACAGGGAATATTTATGGGAGGGATGAATGAATGGGTGAGCACATTTAGACTCTTGTTAAAACCAAACACTTGGCAATAAAATGCAAGATTCTCAAGTTGCAATTTCTTCTAATGGTATTTCCCAACTTTAAGCTGGCATCCAATACAATCATTTCTGTCTTTCTAGAGCTGTACTCACACATATAGACAGCTTATATGGTTTTGTACGCATGGAATCTTATTCTAGTAAGGAGTGATAAACATTTGTCTGCTTTGTATGTTTATTTATTAGCACAATCTCTTCCCCCCTCCACCAGACAAGAACTGATGTTGGACACCATTCTATGGAACAGATAAACAGGAACGATTTTGGCTGGGGGCCCAGGTCATTGTCCACATCACCTACCTTGTGTCATGACAACTGTAAGCTCTGGGTCTCTCTAGCAGCTTTGGAAACACCTGTATTGAGAAGAACAAGGAGTGTGTTTGTGTCTTTCAGATTCCACACAAATACCCCTTATTCCCTTTTTCTTCTTTTATTGGCAATGAAGATTCTAGGGGTGTGTCCAGGCTCACACAGCCTCACGGGAGGTTGCAAGCCTGGGTAGGGGAATGTGAGCAGAACAACCAAGACAGCCTAGATGGAGATTTCTGTCCTTATGATTTAATTCCCTGTATTTCCTTTTGGCTCAATCTTGGGCCATTAAAGGAGAGGCTTCATTATATATATATGTGTGTGTGTGTGTGTGTGTGTGTGTGTGTGTGTTTGTGTGTGTTTATTTTTATATGTATATATATAATTTATATATATAATGTGCTATGTACTATATTACACATTGTATATACTGTGCTGTGTACTATTAGGTTGGCACAAAAGTAATTGCAGTTTTACCAATTTTATGAGAAAAAAATGCAATTACTTTCTCACCAACCTAGTATATTAGAGCATTATGTGGATCTCCACACATTGGATGGTAGGGACAAGTATCATACCTATTTTACAGATGGAGGAATGAAAGTTTCGAGAGATGATCATATTTACCTAGGACCGCAAAGAGACAGAGACCTTGAAACTAGATTTGACTGTCAACCTCTACCTACAGAGGAAAGGAGGAGGGATGACTTCTTTCACAATCCATTGGTGTTTTTCACCAGTTGCTTTTGAGAGTTCCAAGATCCATGGCCGGCAGCAGTCCTCTCAGCCTCATTGGGCACCCAGGGGCACTCTGGCAGGTCCCTGGGAAATGGTGCCCCAGCCTCTTGATTTATTGAGATTGCAGTTTGGCTGATGGCTGGCCAGCATGAAGTGCATGCTGATGAGGAGGTGCCGTGGGCCACGTGGGCCTTGGAGGCTGCTCTGCCTGGGAAGTGGCTTTTTTTTTCTGTCTCATGATGGATGGTGCTGGGACCTAGCCAGACAGTGTCAATCAATCCACAATTCCTGGGGACCTGCTCTGACTCAGGCACTGTGCTAGGTGCTGGGGATACCACAGGTTGTATGACAGCCAAGCCTTGCCAGGCCAGCAAATCAAAGGCTAGTTTTAAGCCCCAACTGCCCCCTTTGCCAGATCCCTTCATACAGTGCATATAAGGGCAGCTCTGGTCCCTATTCTCATGGAGCTCCATCAAAAGGTGGAAAACTACACAAGCCTACTGAATAGTCATTTTATAAGTATGATAAGGAGGGCATGGGACTGTATAGATAAAGATAACTGAGCCAGGTTGGGCAGCATCAAGAAAATCTCTCTAGAAATAATGTTTGAGCAACAATCAGAAAGATGAACAGGAGTAAATAATGTGGGTTGCATGGACGTATAAGGGGAGACACATGGGCAGAGACTGGAATCCAAGGTGTGGGAAGAACTTGGCGGAAGCTGCAGTGTGATACTCAAGGTCCTAAGAGAAGTCTAGTGCAGTGGGGGCCCAGTAAGCAGAGTGGAGCGGTGTGTAACCCAAATAAAACCAGGCTGCCTATAGTCCAGTCTTCATAGGACATTGTGCCAGAGAGAAACAAATCAAAACCGAAAGCAGAGCTAGGAAGGGTGACATGTATCTTTCCTGGATAACTCTTAACAATACCAGACTAGGGACTCAAGAGTCAAATCTCCAAAAATTCTTCATCAGCCATTTCTTCCCTAGAGTCCTAAGAGCTGCTGTGGAGGAAACAAGGCTTTGACTGTAAATGGAGGATGGAGGAGGAAGGATGTCTGCATGATTCTCCTCTTTTTTGTTTTCATTATATCTGAGTATTTTACCAACAAATCAGACCTTTCTTGCTCTTTCAGGATCAATCTGCTAATAACCCTCACGGAGTCTACATGACAGATTCATTTCTCGCCACTTCCTCTTTTCCCCATGGTTTGCAAGTACAGCAATGACAGATTATTTTTAAGTGTCCTTTTCTAACCTTTTTCATTAACTTGACATTGAAAGGAGGGTGCTCAGATCAATGTCCCTTCCCTAAGTTCTGGTTTTCCTCTCCTTCCTGCAGAAGATGAGGGAACTATATACACAGGGCCTTGGCGACTGTGTTATACAGATTGGACTTTTTCTTAAAAACAATAGAAAATCAATACAGAGTTTTCATTTTTATTTTATTTTATTTTGAGAAGAAGTTTCTCTCTTGTTGCCCTGGCTGGAGTGCAGGGGCGTGATCTCGGCTCACTGCAACCTCCGCCTCCTGGGTTCAAGCAATTCTCCTGCCTCAGCCTCCCAAGTAGCAGGGATCACAGGCACACACCACCATGCCCGGCCAATTTTTGTATTTTTAGTAGAGACAGGGTTTCACCATGTTGGCCAGACTGGTCTCAAACTCTTGACCCCAACTGATCCCCCCGCCTCAGCCTCCCAAAGTGCTAGAATTACAGGTGTGAGCCACTGCGCCTGACCCAGGGTTTTTAAATGTTAAATAAAAACCTGTTTCTTTTTTTTATACATTTTTATTATATATTGAGAAATTATAGGTGCATATATTTATAGGGTACCAAGTGGTATTATGGGTTTTTATGGTTTTTGTTTTGTTTTGTTTTGTTTTGTTTAGAGACAGTGTCTCGGTCTGCCCCCAAGGCTGGAGTGCAGTGGCACAATCATAGCTCACTGCAGCCTCAAACTCCTGGGCTCAACCGATCCTTCTGCCTCAGCCTCCCAAGGAGCTGGCACTACAGGCATGCAACACCATGCCTGGCTAATTTTCTTTTTTTTTGTAGAGATAGGGTCTCACTGTGTTGCCCAGGCTGACCTTGAACTCCTCGCCTCAAGCAATCCTCCCATCTTGGCCTCCAAAAATGCTGGGATTACAGATGTAAGCCACTGTGCTTGGCCTGATTTTTTACATACAGTGTGGAATTATTTTAAACAGAGAAGAAATGTCATCACATTTGTGATCCTAAATGAGAGTATTTCACCTTTCTCAACTCAGCATGAACTTTCCCCCAAGTCCAGCAGAAACGGTCTTTCCTAACACAGCCGACATCACTTCTCCTAAGTGGACACTGTCACGTGCTTGGCCCGTTGCTCTCTACCAGGTTTTTCAAGCTCAGCACTATTGACAGTCTGGACCTGTTTATTCCATCATGTGGCAAGTCATCCTGTGCACTGCAGGAGGCCTAGCAACATCCCTGGCCTGCACACATTAAATGCCAGTAGTATCCCTCTCATTGTGACAACCAAAAATGTCGTTTTTTTTTTTTTTTTTTTTCCTGAGGCAAGGTCTCACTCTGTCACCAGGGCGGAGTGCAGTGGCACGATCTCAGCTCACTGCAACCTCCATCTCCCAGGTTCAAGCAATTCTCCTGCATCAGCCTCCCAAGTAACTGAGACTACAGGCGCATGCCACCATGCCCACCTAATTTTTTGGTATTTTTAGTAGAGATGGGGTTTCACCATGTTGGCCAGGATGGTCTCAATCTCTTGACCTTGTGATCCGCCTGCCTTGGCCTCCCAAAGTGCTGGGATTACAGGCGTGAGCCACCACTCCCAGCCTCAGAAATGTCTTTGTATTGCCAAATTGCCCCTGTTGAGAAGCACTGCTGCATGGTTTAAAATTCATATTGTTTCTTACCATATCACTTACAATACCATATTGTTCTTACCATGGTCATGTAAATGACATCTGTCCAGTGCCATACAGGCTTGGTGTGGATATTGACATCTGGGCCCTCTATTTACGCCCTTGAGAATTTGTGTCTGTAATCAATAAAATTCAAGGTTCTTGCTCACCCTTCAATCACATTCTGAGCATCTTGTTGAGCCCTGTCCTGTCTGCCTGGCTGGCCTCACCTTAGTTTGAATGAACTGCCTTTTCCCATAGCCTTGTGGGCACCATTCAGAATGCTGTGGTTATATGAAGGCTTGGCCAAAGAGGGCACTGGGTAGCCATGACAAAACAAACACCTATTCCTGTGCTTGGAACGGGTGAGGTCTTTTATGACTTGCTGGAGATGTCTCCTAAATTGTTTGAAATCTTTTTACAAAACGGACTCCTATATTGTTTGAATTTTTTTTTCAAAATTGACCTTGAACAGAAATAAGCTTTGGATGACAAGCGGGAGAATTCGTGTTTCTAATGCAGAAAGTCATCCTGAGAGCTTTCTGAAAGGAGGTCTATTGTGTTCACCAGGGGAAAAGGAAGTTCAGGCATACCCCTGTCTGACTATGTGATTCATCTCACAACTCTAACAAAAAAAAAAAAAAAAAAGGCACCAGGCTTGGGATGCTGTATTTCCAAGCTCCCTGTGCTCGCTAATTTCTCTTCAGAAGAAGAGCAGGTGGCCTGGCTGCCACAAAGTACCTAGGAGGGAACTTGTTGGAGTTCAGTTCATTGGAACAGAAATGACAGAATGTCAATTTACCTCCTAACTGCATGTCATCGTCAGGAATCAAATAAGCAATTACATGAAGCTAAATTGAATTCATTTCAGATTCAGATGGACAGCCTGCCCCTAGGTTGCTCCACCGAGGGGAAACAGCCTTTCTGACTGCATATATAACAGCAACCCGTGGGTGGTGGATTTCTGAGCTATGCTACCTCTGTCCTCCTTAGGGCCAGCCTGGCTGAAATTGTCACTGACAGCTTCCCACCTGGAATTTCCATGTCCACCCTCCACATCCCTTGCCTACTCCAAGCCTAGAGATGTGAAACGTGGCAGGAAGGTGCCTCTAATGGTGGAATTTTAGGCATCAGTGTGTGGGGATATGTCCATATAAGAACAATCACTTTCATCAGTGACTTCTTCTAGGGGCTCCATAGAGCATCTTTTCAATGGGTCCAGCCAGATAATATAGTGATCTTTGAAGTCAAATAAAAGAGGAAGAGGATGAAAGAAAGTCTCGTTTAAAAAAAAGAAAAGTTACTAGATGACACAATGGATTCGCTTATTTAATTCTAAAAGTAACTCTCTAAAATAGGTGTTATTATGTCTCTCCATATTTTCAACATCTTAGAGATGGTGCTTACCTTATATTCATGTTCTCACTTATGTTTCCTGGCCTTCCTGGATATTAGTTTGGGGCCATGAGACTCATTCTGGTGAATGGACTGTAAGCAGAAATGATAGGTGTCACTTTCTGGCCAAGGTAGTTAAGAGGTCTTCTTCTTCTTTCTCTTCTATTGCCACAAACATGCAGGCCACAGGGTCCTCACGGTGCGCACCAAGATGGAAGATAGTAATGTTAATTGCACTCATATGTTAAAGAGATTTTAGAAGGCTGATACTTGCATCTTCTCCAATATCCTGCCAAGTTCTCTTCCAGCCTCTTCTTGCACACTCTCAGTGATAAGAAACTTGCCACCTCCTCAGCGTCTTATTTTTTAATTTTTAATTTTTATTTATTTATTTTTGTTTAAATTTATTTTTTTGAGGCAGGGTCTCACTTTGTTTCCCAGGCTGGAGTGCAGTGGCATGATTTTGGCTCACTGCAACGTCCGCCTCCCAGGTTCAAGCGATTCTCATGCCTCAGCCTCCCCAGTAGCTAGGATTACAGGCGTGTGCCACCAAACCTGGCTAATTTTTGTATTTTTTAGTAGAGACGGGGGTTCATCATGTTGGCCAGGCTGGTTTCGAACTCCTGACCTCAAGTGATCCGCCTGCTTCTGCCTCGCAAAGTGCTGGGATTACAGGCGTGAGCCACCATGCCCGGCCCTCCTCAGCATCTTATACGTGGTTGATCTCAGTGTCTAGCAGTCCTCATCCTGTCCTTGGGAGCCACACAGATCAACTAGTGTCAAGTAGTATCCTTGCTCTTAAACCGAACAGTTTTCTCAGTGTTTGCACATAGGTTACCTGTCCTCCGTAACTTTTCCTTTTCCCAAGCTTAGTTTTTTAAGTTGTTCCTTTCATTTGGTTGGTGTTGAGTTCCCTTGCCTCTTATATTACAAACAGGAAAACAGATGCCCTCAGAAGGCAAATGGCACGCAAAGCACTAACCGCTCCTTCATGGCAGAACCTGGCACTGAACTGTCTAAGCTTCACAAGGGAGAAGATTGGTATCTGGTTTGCTCACTGTTGTATCTCAGAGCAGTGCCTGGCACATAGTATATGCTTAATTAATATTTGTTGAGCAAATGAATGAACCCTAGAGTCCCAACTCCCATTATTTTACAATGTAAAGAAATAGTCAATCAAATTTTAGGCTGAACCCATATCTTAGAACTGGTGGGCACAAAACACTACAATAACACAGCTATAATTCAAATAAGGCATTTATCAAATAGTCTTGGGCTTATAAGACACCTAAACTTGGCGACTGTAGTCTCAGCTAATCGGGAGGCTGAGGCAGGAGAATGGCGTGAACCCGGGAGGCAGAGCTTGCAGTAAGCTGAGATCGTGCCACTGCACTCCAGTCTGGGCAACAGAGTGAGACTCCCTCTCAAAAACAAAAAAACAAACAAAAAACAAACAAAACAAACAAACAAAAAACAGCTATACTTGACCCCAAAAAATCACATATATGTAGAAATTACTAAAGATGGAGGTGAAGACACGTTTGACCACTCCACCGCCTGTTCCCACACCTTCAAACTTTGTTGACCTCTACTTAAGCATTTTTCATGGCAACTGTTTCAGACGCCGTGCATCCTCATTCTCTCCACAAATATTGTGGTAATTTCTAAAGCCTTATTAAGACACCAATCCTTGGGGCATATTTCAATAGTTTGGGTAATAGCTTTATGGATTAGGGCACAGAGCCATAAAAAATGGACCTAGCTTTGATACTAAAATTGTTATTTGCATTCATTTCTGAGATGTAGCTTTATAGTGAAAGTAAACTTATTTCCTGAAAAGATAGATATGTTACTGAGACGAAAATGAATACTGGTTAATAAAACTACAGATAAGTACACCCTTGCATAAAATGCCATTGCATTTAGGCAATAATTCACGTACATCTGCCTTGCCAGCAATCTCCTGTTCCCCACCTGTTGAAGCAACATCTTCCTGAGAAACCTTTAGTTGCGGGGACTGGGTGCAGAGCCCAGCTCTGGCATTAGCTGTTGTGATCCACCTTTTCACAATGTGTATAAATTGAGAATAAGGCTAAATTCATTTATTCATTTACTTTTAACAAAGGAGTTTTAGAACTCCTGAGATATGCCATGCTCTGAACATATAATTGCTTTCTACAATAAAGGGGCAGGCAGGCAGTCACTAGCTAGCTAGTTATCTGAGTGGCTAGGTGGTTGGGTGGATGGATAGGTATCTAGATAGGTGAGTGTGCGGATGGATGAGTGGATGGATGGATAGATATGTAGATAGGTCGGGGGATGGATGGATGGACAAACACACAGATGGATGGACGAACACACAGATGGATGAATGGCCAGATAGAAAAGATGATGAAGAGTCTTTGCATTTTCAGGATCACCTGGCTTCATTCAGTAATCCTCACTCTCTATCTGTTCGTCTTACATTAATCTGGCCCTATCCTTGACCAATGGACCCATTGTGGCCGATCAGACCATTGAGATGGATTCATGGTTAGGCAGAGCCCATCAGCTCTAATTCCAAATCTGGAGCAAGCATGGCCTAGAGGGAAGCAACTCTTTCCTACTGGACTTAAATTTGGGAGGGTGTAAGCCTGGCTCTGCTGGCTGGGTGGTGGGTGCACACACACAGAGCACACCTGGCTTGGGAGTGAAGCCACCAGAGAGGAAAGCAGAATGGAGTAAATGGAAAAGTAGGGTACCGATGACATGGCTTAAACATCTGAATTCTGCCATGCCTAATGCTTACACCTCGGCTTTTGAATTCTTGTGAGACTTTGTACCTTCAATTTTATTTTTCTTTCAGAGTTTGCAACCACAAGGGCTCTAAATAAAATAGATACCTAAGCCAGAAAAGGATTATTGTGTACTGTGCTGTAGAGGATCTAGAATGAAACCAAGCACAGCTTCGCACTCACTACCTCCACCATGAACACCAGCAGCCTGGGAGCCACGTGTGTTCTGCCTAAACTTTGGGACACAGACCACCACCTAATTTTAGATTGAACAATCTGAAAACTACCTCCATGGAACTACTTACCAAAGATACCCCAATATTTGCATTCTAGTGGCCCACAAGCAATGCTAAGTTTTTAATCAATGGCCTTCTATTCTGACAAATAGGTGAGCTGGGTTTTGAGAATGTCCTCCCTCCCAGCCAAGGAACTCAATAAAACTGTTTTCACTATGAATGAGCCAAAAGAATGTGGTGAGTAAAACATGTTTATTTTCCCCAAAGCAGTGCTTGCATATAAAAGGTTGCTCAACACTGTTCTTGATAAATGATATCCTCTGAGGGTTCTTCCAGCTTTAAACTTTGTGATTGCATACAAAGATCAGTGAGAAACTTCTCTTTGCAGCACCATGTAATCTTGCCCTAGCTCAGCACTATGCCTGGCACAAAGGAGGTTCTCTGTGTGTATCTGGTGAATAATTAATGAATAAATTTAGACCTAACCATAACCTTCATCCCCTAACTGCTCAGAAGGGACCCCAGTAGAGAGTAACTTTAAGAGGCAATTAGATTCTAAAGGTATCACATAAAGAAACAATCACATACTCAGAATTTTCCTTAAAAGTCCTCTTAAGTCACCCGTGCTTTGAAGAAGCAGATAGTCTCTCAGTGTGTCCAACACAGTCCATTTTCCCTCTATCTTGAACAGACCACTGTGTTTTGGGATGAGCATCTGATGAAGAGGTTGACTTGTGTTTAAGGGATCATACTGAATAAAAACAGCTGTCTGGCACCTAGCAAGAGTAGATGCTCATAGTATGAGGGACAAAAGAGCAAAGGAAGGGATCTCTAGAATCAGATTTTCTCAGGCTATGAGTGGGAGGGTGGTTGAAATAAACTATATGATTGGAAAGTTTCATCCTCACCTTCCCCTGCCTCCTTCTCCATCTTCATCCCCTCCCTCTCTCCCCACTCTCTCTTTCTCTTGTTCTTGCATCTGCTCACCTCATATTGTATAATTTAAATTACTAACACATGCTTCTGATGCCACTATATTGTATCCCTAAACCTTCACAGGCCAATGAATGTCCCAGGTAAAAGTCACAAAAAAAAAGATCTCTCTCCATCCTCTGATGCCCATCCCAGCACAGAACCTTCTATGGCTGATAGAATTCTTTGCACTCATTCTCTCTCCATATTCAGATGATCTTGAGGAAGCAGAAAGATCAGAGGAAAATGCTTCCAGCAAGCTTCACATTAGATTCTAAAATCCTATGATTCATTCCTTTTCCATCCAAATAAAATCCCTGTCTTTACAGTAAAGGTGATGAATGGAAACGGCATCCTCAGAGGTTTACATACATCTTGCAGACTTTTTCATTTCCTCCTTTCTCTTCTTTCCGTCTTCTTTTCATTTTTGCAGTGCAACAAAGTTTCACAATGAAGGATTTTATAGAAAATCCATGTCTGGGGATTTATTTGAGCCTTTGTCATAAATTATGGCAACATAGAACCTGGCTGTTGCTATACAATTCCACATATTTCAACAAGGTGATTACGATAAAGTCCACGACTCCCTTCAGCTGGAGTAGGACTTTTGAGTGTGCAGCTGCTGTCCCAGATATGAGGAACACAAATGTGGATACAAAGGCTTCCTTTGATGAGATGGCAAAGCTGAGTTTTGGAAACGAAGGCAGTCTTTTTCCCCCCAAAGAATACTATATTGAAATAGAATTGTCTTTTTAAAGCCCAGATCAGCATCTATGGAGCATGAAGATGACAGCATCCAAGACTAAAGAGTTTCCCTGGATGAGAAATGACCTCATCCCTTGATTCATCTTTTCAGTTAATATAATGACCTTTAAAATCGAGTTGCTGAGAATTGAACAAAGTTAAAAAAAAAAAATCAAACAAGAAAGCCCAGAAAGATGATAAGGGATTGTTTAAATGCCTACTAAGCAGGCACTGTGCCACCTATGACCTACCACATAAACCAGACGAGTAGGCCAGCCACTTTGCTCACCACGTCTGGATAAAAATCTAATGCGAGAATTAAGGATCACTTTGATGATCAGTTTCCATTCTGAGCCCAATCTCTGTGGCCCGTCCAACCTTAGAATCAGTCTCTGCCAAGGTCATTGGGGATGCTCAGTGGTCCAGCTGACCATCTCAGGAAGGCTGGGGTCGGTGGTGGAGGGGTGTCCAAAAGTCTCACATTCATCTTTAAATCTGCCCCAGAGCTGGTGGCTCTGACTTTGGGCAGGGTAACTTAATGCCTCCTTTCTTTTAGTATAAAAACCCCAACATTTTTCTGCAAGAAAATGCCCAATCTTCATTGCACGTGGTCTTAATGGGAATGTCAGTCAAAGCATTCTGCCCTTCCTTTGCCTTGGATGGTAAGTGATTCATACTGAGTCAATTAGATACCATCGCGCAGAAATGTAAACTTTGGATGGAGTGATTTAAGGGCAGCACATAGTTGGAGCTGATTTCTCCTGACAGTGGGATTCGCAGCAAGGGACCCCCCCATCCCTGTGTGGGTTCAAAGTGCTTTAATTCCTTACTGCTCAGCCGTAAAAAGAAAGAATTAATGTCATTTGCAGCAACCTGGATGAGATTGGAGACTATTATTCTAAGTGAAGTAACTCAGGAATGGAAAACCAAACATCGTATGTTCTCCCTCATAAGTAGGAGCTAAGCTATGAGGATGCAAAGGTATAAGAATGACACAGTGGACTTCAGGGACTTGGGGAAAGGGTGGGAAGAGGGTGAGGGATAAAAGACTACAAACTGGGTACAGTGTATACTGCTCAGGTGATGGGTGCACAAAAATCTCACAAACCACCGCTAAACTTACTCATGTAACCAAATACCACCTGTCCCCCAATAACCTATGTAAATAAAAAATAATTATAATAAGTTTTCATAAAGTCAAAAAAAAAAAAAAACCCCAAAGTGCTTTACTTCCTGTCCTTGCTGGGGCTGGGTTCTGTACTTCTCCTTGGATTCTGGATGCTTCCCCATGCATACCCTAGTAAGTTCAATTTTTTTTTTTTACTTAAGTGAGCCCGAGTTGGCCTCTGATGTTGGCAAGCATAGAACCAACTGACACAAGTAGCTTAGTGCTTTGCTACTCAAGGTGTGATCACAGACTAATTGTGTCACATGAGAGATTATGACAAATGCAGTATCTTGGGTTTTACCCTAGATCTACTAGATCAGAATCTGCTTTTTTGGAGGCAGAGTCTTGCTCTGTCACTCAGGCTGGAGTCCATCTCAGCTCACTGCCACTTCCGGCTCCTGGGTTCAAGCAATTCTCATACCTCAGCCTCCCAAGTAGCTGGGACTATCGGCATGCACCACCATGCCCAGCTACTTTTTGTATTTTTAGTAGAGACAAGGTTTCACCATGTTGGCCAGGCTGGTCTCAACCTCCTGACCTCAAGTGATCTGCCCACCTCAGCCTCCCACAGTGCTGGGATTATAGGCATGAGCCACCGCGCCTGGCTCAGAATCAGCATTTTCACACGGTTCCCAGGTGATTCCTGTGTATGTCCAAGTATGGGAAGCACTGGTTTAATAGAGAATCGTGTGGACTCTGGATTGGAAAAAGCTGCACCTTTGTCCTCAGTCTCTTTCTTCCCTGGGTCATCCTCATTTCTTCACCTACTAAATAATGATACTTTCTCTGCTTCATTAGTTTATTTATTCCTTCACTCACTTACCAAATATTTATTGACCCAAAGATGCTATGCTAACAACTGGAGGTAGAGAGTTAAATGAATTGTAAGTTTTTCCCTCGAAACGGTGACAGCCTAACAGATGAGAAAAAGATGGAAATATCTGCAAACACTGCATACTCCAGTTTTCTCAATTTTTTTTTTTTTTTTAGACGGAGTCTTGCTCTGTTGCCAGACTGGAGAGCAATGGTGCAATCTCGGCTCACTGCAACCTCCGCCTCCCAGGTTCAAGCGATTCTCCTACCTCAGCCTCCTGAGTAGCTGGGATTACAGGCGCCCACCACCATGCCTGGCTAATTTTCATATTTTTAGTAGAGATGGGGTTTTGCCATGTTGGCCAGGCTTGTCTCAAACTCTTGGCCTCAAGCAAACCACCTGCCTCAGGCTTCCGAAGCGCTGGGATTACGGATGTGAGCCACTGCACCCGGCCTCTCAATTTTAATATAGTGATAGTAATAGTACCTACTTCATCAGGTTTTCTAAGGGTTGCCTTTTTACAAATCCATGTTAAAAATGAAGCACAGTGGCTACACATAATAACTGATCAGTAAGTGTTAGATATTATTAGTAAGTATTTCAAGCACCAAGACTGAGACATGTAATTCTATTGGCATACATTTCTTAAGTGTTTACAGTTGACCAGGTGTGGGTCTAAAATCTTGATATATATCATTTAACTCTCAGATCAACCATAGGACGTAAGTATTATCAATATTCCCATTTGAGAGAAAAGGAGGCACATGAGGTACCATCTGTAGCACAGGTTAGAGGTGAGAGTGATCAATGCTCTTTGTGTTTTGGGGGTGGGAGCATATACTGAAGAAGGGGCACTTGATCCAGATTATGAATGATGAAGAGTACATCAGGTAAACAGAGGCACCACAGAGAGGGAGCAGCAAGTGCAAAGGATGAAGGCATGAGGAGTGAATAAATAGGATGAAAGATGTGGCTGGATAAGAAATGTCACACCAGCTGGGTGCAGTGGCTCACACCTATAATCCCAGCACTTCGGAAGGCCAAAATGAGAGGATAACTTGAGCCCAGGAATTTGAGACCATCCTGGGCAACACAGCAAGA
This sequence comes from Pongo pygmaeus, assembly GCF_028885625.2. Taxonomy (NCBI): domain Eukaryota; kingdom Metazoa; phylum Chordata; class Mammalia; order Primates; family Hominidae; genus Pongo; species Pongo pygmaeus. Next base: position 19,475,527 of record NC_072391.2, read on the forward strand.
CCCTGTCTGTACAAAAAAATTTTTTTTTAATTAGCCAAGCATGGTGGTTGTGTGCCTGTAGTCCCAGCTACTTGGGAGTCTGGCATTCTAGGCTGCAGTGGGCTATGATTGAGCCACTGTGCTCCAGCCTGGGCAACTGAACAAGACCCTGTCTCAAAAAAAAAAAAAAAAAAAAAAAAAAAAAGCTATCCAGATGCATTGTATCTTGACCCGGAAATACCAGCTCATGGGGCCTAATGAGCATTCCTTGCACACATACATAGTCTGAGAATTTGAGCTGGGCCTTCAGCAACACCACTCATTTCCAACGGGCAAGTCATTTAAGAGGTTGTTGCCTCCTACCTGGAAAAAGACAGGAAATCTGGGAAAATAGAGACAATAACTAATGCTTTTGCCTCTCCCCTCTAGGGGCACACAGACATAAATGGTCTCATCTGGACAGAGGACTCCGAACATTTTTTGATCGACAGCTCTGAACAGATGCATGAACCACACGGTCTAAGTCAAGGTGCCAGGGTGAGGTGCTCCACTCTGCTTTGTCTTTAGCCTGTGAATTGCTCAGACTCTTGGACTGTTCCTGGCTTAGCTCAGTTTCCATGGCCCTGCACAGAGCTTGGCATGACAGCAGGTACTCCAAACATGCCTGAACAAGTTGTGTTATCTCCATCCATTAGATGATGCCATTGGTTCAATTCAACTTTGACTAGAACTTGCGGGTCTTTTCGATTCCAACAGGTAACATTGTATCTGCAGAAGGCTGGATCTTCTTTGTCAGATTTCAACACTACTGTCACCTTCTCCAAACGTCCCTCCTAACCATTTGATCAAAAGAATCTTCACATACCCCAGTCACCAGCTACTATCCTCTCTGCTTTATTTTCTTCACAGGTTTTAGTATCTGAAACTGTTCCCCCAGGGTTGACAAGCATTGCATGCCAGGTTCTGTACATAAATGTAGCTATAATTAAGCATTAATCGGGCTGCACTTTGACTCAGTTCATTTTTGTTAAAAGTCATGTAGCACTGGATACTAACCATTTGCATTCCCATTGTTCCTACAGAGGGATTTCTGACCTTAGCATCATGAGATTGTTTAAGAATTGATTTGCATCCCCTTCATTCATATAGATAAGATCTCTGACATTAGAATCATAAGGCTTTGGTTAAAGATGTTTTTCAGACCCTGAATTCCAGCAACTTGTTAGAAGACCCCCCACAGAGGAAAGGGATCAGCAAGGGAATATGGCTCCTTTTCTGTTTTGCTTTTTTGAAACAGGGTCTCCCTCTGTTGCCCAGGCTGGGGTGCAGTAGTGCCATCACAGCTCACTGCAGCCTGGACCTCCTGGGCTCAAAGGATCCACCCGCTTCCACCCCTCACAGTGCTGGGATTATAGCCATGAGCCACCGTGCTCGGCCAGAAAACAGCCTCTTCATCTCCTTGTACCATGACTTCATCCTGCACTTTTCCACTAATCAACGATCTCCACACATCAGCCCACTCCAAAACCCTTAAAAACCCTAAGCCCAAACTTCTCAGGGAAATGGATTTAAGGTTTCCTCCCATCTCCTCATTCAGTGACCCTATGATTAAACCTCTTTCTCTGCTGCAACCCAGTGTCTCAGCATATTGACTCGTTGCATGCATCAGCCAATGAACCTACTACAGTTATATCTATACTTCCTCACCAACGTATTTATTTACTTGTGTATTGTCAGTCTGCTCCCATAAAATGTAAGCTCTGAGAATCTTTGTCTCCTTCATCATAATATTCACAATACCTTGAACAGTGTCTGGGACACTGCAATTGGGCAAAAAAAAAGTGAAGAAAGAAATGGCTGAGGCCAGGCATGGTAGCTCACACCTATAATCCTAGCACTTTGGGAGGCCAAGGCAGGTAGATCACGAGGTCAAGAGATTGAGACCATCCTGGCCAATGTGGTAAGACCCCGTCTCTACTAAAAATACAAAAATTAGCTGGGCTTGGTGGCAGGCGCCTGTAGTCCCAGCTACTTGGGAGGCTGAGGCAGGAGAATCACTTGAACCCAGGAGGCGGAGGTTGCAGTGAGCCGAGATTGCACCACTGCACTGCAGCCTGGCAACAGAGTGAGACTCCATCTCAAAATAAATAAATAAATAAATAAATAAATAAATAAAAGAGCTGTTCTTTCTAACCATAATTTTTACACATGTACCTCATTTCATGAAGGTGAAATAAATGAAAATCTGGTATTATATTCTTAAATAATTTAAAAGATTCTTCCACTTGAAATTCCACAAAAAAATTCTACAGACAGCTCAATGAGGGCATGAAGAGACAATGTTACCCACTGTCTTTCAGGAGCATGACAGGTAGAAAGGAAGTGTGCAGTGACTTTGTAAACTACCTAGACATCTGTCCCAGATTGGGTCCTCTGGAAGACATTGAATTAGAATCTGGGTGCAAGTGTTTATTTGGGAATAATACCTGGGAAAAAAGGATAAAGCAGTTTGGGAATAAGTAAGTCGTGTACGGGGTTGTTGCCTCCTTTCTAGAAAAAGACAGCAAATCTGGGGAAAGAGAGACTGTAACTGTATTTTATAACAGGAAAAACCTCATGCAACCTGGCAGGGAGCTCTGGAGCAAGTACTGGATTATATCAGAATGACCCAAGTGGGGCTGAAGTGCCCAGGCCTTAGTTTACACCCCTGTTTCACTAAGTCACAGGCTGAGGTTGCCCCAAGAAAGGCGTGACCTGGGACAGCAAATCTTTGCAGCTGAGAAAGACTGTGAAGGAACTGACAGCTGACAGCCACCTGCAAATCACACCTTCTAGAGCTGGGCAGCAAGTCTTTTCCTTGAAGGGTCATCAAGACAGGGCACTCCTGGGCACTTCAACTCTGTGAGTTTCAAGCTCAAACCAAGGGTCTCAGAATGCTGGCTACCGGGTGTCCACTGAGTTCCTGCTGTCTTCTAAGATGTGCCACAAATAGTCCAATTCCTAAATTAGAAGTCACGTCCTGTAAGTGCTTGCTGACTTGGCAGTAGCAACACTGACATAATTTCACAAATAATGATGTTATCCAAGGCAAAAGTTGCATTAGATCAATTACCACTCTATTTCAGTGCCATCTGAGTAGCTCTCAGTGTTTATTTCAGTTCACCTATTTTTAAACCAAAGCTCTCAGGCTTCTGAACCACAACCATGAGCATACCTTCCTTTTCCAGTCCTTGGCAGCAACTGGCTCTCATTTTGAACTAAAAAGAATGATGTGGATATCCTCCCCTCCCCATTTCTCTTCTCAATCTCCTTACTTTGTATACTTTAACTGGAGGAGGAGGAGTGGTTGTTCTGCTATGAGGAGAGTCAAAAGCTTAAGGCTCAAAATAAATAAATAAAGGCAGGGGATATTATTATTTCAGGAGAATGGAAGATTAGCTTAAACTGTAACAGGAGAAGGGTTGTGTTTGATTGAGGAATATTTTCCTGTTGGAGAAAGATTTCAGGTGCAGGTGGAGCTGGACTATTAGGAAAAATCATTAAACTTGAGATGCATGCCCATGTGGCCGGTGTTACAGGTTGAACTGTGTTCAAATTTATATAAAGTTCTAACCCCTGGCACCTCAGAACATGTCCTTATTTGCAGACAGGTCTTTACAGAGGTAATCAAGTTAAAGCAAGGTCATCAGGGTGGATCCTAAACCATTAAGACTGGTGTCCCTATAAAAAGGGGAAATTTGAACAGAAACAGACTTGAACAGAGAGAAGACAGTGTGAAGAGACAAGGAGAATATGGCCATTGTTATGAACTGAATGTTTGTGCCTCCTCCCACAAGTTCAGATGTGGACACAGTTGGATGCCTGCATCCCCAGTCTGATGGTATTAGAAGGTGAGGTCTTTGAGATAATTGGGTTTAGATGAGGTCATGAAAGTGAATCCCTCATGATGGGATTCATGCCGTTATAAGAAGAGGAAAAGGGAGAGAGATATTTCTTTCCCTCCACAAGCACCCATGAAGGAAAGGCCGTGTCCAAAGACACAGCAAGAAGGTGGCTGTCTTCAAGCCAGGAAGCAAGCCCTCACCAGACAATGAATCTGCCCATGCCTCGATCTTGGACTTGCCAGCCTCCAGAACCACAAGAAATAATTGCATTGTTTATAAGCCATCCAGGCTACAGTATTTGGTTATAGCAGCCCAAACAGACTAAAACAGCAATCTACATGATGAGGAGAGAAGCCTGGAAATAGATTCTTCCCTTATAGCCCTCAGAGGAGACCAATCCTGCTGATGCCTTGATTTGGACATCTGGTCTGCAGAACTGTGAGATAATGAATTTCTGTTGCGTAAGCCACCCAGCTTGTGGGACTTTGTTACAGCAGTTGTAGCAAACTAACCCAGCTGGATTAGATCAGGAGAAGACTAAGTGATCCTTATGAACTGTCCTCCCTCCAGGGTAGAAGATTAGCTGACTCTCCTAAAGCAGAGAAATCTGGAGGCCATAGCTCTTCTGAGGAGACTCAAGAGGAGGTGAGGAAAACATTCCCTCTCCTGCCTTCTTTCTTGTTTTGTTTTCTTTTTCTTTTTCTTTTTTTTTTTTTTTTTTTTTTTGAGACAGAGTCTCACTCTGTTGCCCAGGCTGGAGTGCAGTGGTACAATCTCAGCTCACTGCAACACCTACCTCCCAAGTTCAAGTAATTCTCCTGCCTCAGTCTCCCTGGTAGCTGGGACTACGGGTACATGCCACCCCACCCACCTAATTTTTGTATTTTTAGTAGAGACAACCAGGGTTTCTCCATATTGGCCAGGCTGGTCTGAAACTCCTGGGCTCAAGTGATCTGCCCGCCTTGGCCTCCCAAAGTGCTGTAATTCTAGGCATGAGCCACCGTGTCTGGTCCCCTTCTGCCTTCTAACATCATCTTCAACTTTTCCCTGTCCACCCTCTGACCTCTCCCAGAGTCTCTTAAGCAGTGGATGTGCTGGTGGTGACATGGGGCTCCCCACATTTCAGTGTCCTTGTGTATCGAATGGGGGTTATAAAATAATTGCTGTAAAGAAGTGGTGAGAGGAATCCATGGGATGACACATGGGAATGGCAGGCGCAGAGCAAGAGTTCCACTAACTGAAGCCATAACCACCCTTAGTGCGGAAGGCAAGAACTTCACATTATGTTTAATCATTATATGAATCACTATAATTAATGATTATAAATTGTATGTAATGGGTGATTAATTATTATTATTGGCAAATGAAAGCTCTCTGCATCTCTCTGTCACTTGTGGGATGTGTGATGAACCACAGAAGCCTGGGTTCAAAGCCTGGCTTTGCAGATTTACAGGTAGTGAGACCTGGGTAAGATGCTTTAGGAGTCTGAGAGGTGGAGGTGTTAAACGGAGGGTCAAAAAGTTGCTGAAAAGCTTTCCAAGGGGACAGTGAAACAGACTAGTCCTGATGAGAGAGGAATAAATGGGGAAAGAGTATAGGAGACACAAGCTGGGTGGTTTTAAAATATCTGGATTACTTTGGTGAAGAAGCAAGAGCTTTGATTATTTTGTTTGCTGTGTGCTTCCATAGTTGATTAGTGTTGAAGATGGAGCCCTTAGTCCCTAGTACGAAGTACAGCATCCAAGATACAGTACCAAGATCCTTACCTCTTACCTTGTTGGAGATAAAACCATCTTCAAACCCACAGGGGCCAGGAAGTACGCCAACATTTGTTATCATAGTAGTTTGTTGTTGTTGTTTGTTGTTTGTTTTTGAGACAGGGTCTCGCTCTGTCACCCAGGCTGGAGTGCAGTAGTGCAATCTCCGCTCACTCATCCTCCACCTCCTGGGTTCAAGCAGTTCTCCTGCCTCAGCCTCCCAAGTAACTGGGATTACAGGCGCTCACCACCACAGCCCACTAATTTTTGTACTTTTAGTAGAGACGGGGTTTTGCTATGTTGGCCAGGCTGGTCTCGAGTGATACACCCGCCTTGGCCTCCCAAAGTGCTAGGATTATAGGTGTGAGCCCCCGTGCCTGGTCTTGTTGTTTTGAGCCCTACTCTGTGCCAGAAACTTAGTTAACCACCTTGGATATGTTGTGTATACTGTTAACAATTTCATATGTGGAAGTCAAATATTAGATGAATCTCTAAAATTAAAATGTTTTATTTGGGAGGAAAGGGTCGCAATTCAGAGCATATATGCAGACCAGGTGGTCTTCAGTACATCCAAAGAACAAAGAGAAGTTTAGAGGCGTTTTAGAAAAGGAGAAATGTTACATATTGTTGTTTGAGAAAGTTCATTAGCAAGGGTAAGGCTGTGGGAGCTGGCAAGCTCTATTTGGTGAGTGATGGCAGTGGGCAAAACTTGTCTTAAGGTCACAGCAGGTTTTTCCCATAGCCGTTAGATAAAACTGGCTTCAGGTTCCAGCAGGCAGTTCCAGCAGCCAGGCTTTCCGAGAATTCCTTTCTGGAAGCCATGTAATGTGGTCTGACTGCTTTTTCCCCCTCCTGGCCTCTTGACTCTGTTTTAGTTGGCTATAACAAGAATGACCCAATTCTAAGACCAACTTTCACACAGAATGCAGACGGGAATGTTAACTTAGAGATAAGGAAACCTAGGCTTAGCGAGGCAGAGTAACTTGCTCAGGGTCTCACAGCTCGTAAGTAGCAGAGGCAGGACTCAAATCCAGATGGTTGTGTTACCAGTGGAGAGTGTCCAGGTTCTTGGCGTCTCGATCAAAGAATTGGATGAAATGAACAAACAAAGCAAGGAAAGAATGAAGCAACAAAAGCAGAATTTATCGAAGACTAAAGTACACTCCACAGAGTGGGGGTGGGCCAGAGCACAGGAACTCAAGAGCCCCGTTACAGAATTTTTGGAGGCTTAAATACCCCCCAAAATTTCCATTGGTTCCTTGGTGTATGCCTTATGTAAATGAAGAGGACGGAGGAAACTTACAAAGTCATTTATTTGGCTTATGCCCTGTGTAAATGGAGAAGGTATTTCTTGTCACAGCTGAAGTGTTTCCATTTGATTTAGTTCTAGGAACTAAATAAGGCTTCTAGGAAGTCCTTATGTTCCTAGTCTCCAAATATTCTCCTGCCTCTGTTGGAATGCATGTGGGGGCTCAGGGAACCCCTGTATTAGTTGACTAGGGCTTCTGTAACTTCCATAAGGACCACAGACTTAAACAACGGAAATTGACTTTCTCACAGTTTTGGAGGCTAAAAGTCCAAGATGGTGGTGAGAGCAGGGTTGGTTTCACTCTCTTCCTAGCTTGCAGTTGGCCCCCTTCTCACCATGTCCTCACATGCTTTTCCTCTGCATGTGTCCCTGCTGGCCCATCTCCACATTTCTTCTTAGAAGGACACCAGTCGGATTGAATGAAGACCCACCCTAATGGCCGCATTTTAACCTAATTACCTCTTTGAACGTCATCTCTCCAAATACAGTCATGATCTGAGATACTGAGAACCCTCAATTAGGCAAGGACTTGAAGGTATGACTTTCTGGGAAACACAATTCAACCCATAATGAGCCCCATACTGGTATTTCCCCAGGTATGAGACACATACCATCGTTGAAGCATGATGGCGCCAGGTATAACCTGACACTAACAGCAATGACTTATATGCAGATAAAGTGATTCCCTTTTCAAACCTCTTTCAGTTACTCTGACTGCACCAAGAAGAACATCCTGGCTCGGTGCTAAGGACTTTTAACACTTCTCCAAAGCTAACAAGTCTACCCTTTGAGCAAAGACAGCTGTCTAGCTAACTAACTAAATTTAATAGCCTTGGTTGTTTGTTTTTGTTGTTGTTGTTGTTTTAGCCTTGTTTATTTTTATTGCATTTATTTTTTATTTTTTATTTTTTTATTTTTTGGTGATAGAGTCTACCTCTGTTGCCCAGGCTGGAGTGCAATAGCACGATCTCTGCTCACTGCAGCCTTGGGCTCCCGGGTTCAAGCGATTCTTCTGCCCCAGCCTCCTGAGTAGCTGACTGACTACAGGTGCCCGCCACCATGCCCAGCTAATTTTCATGTTTTTAGTAGAGACAGAGTTTTGCCATGTTGTCAGGCTGCTCTCGAACTCCTGACCTCAAGTGATCCACCCGCCTTGGCCTTCCAAAGTGCTGGGATTACAGGCGTGAGCCACTGTGCCCAGCTGCATTTATTTTTCTAGTGATCTAGTCAGGGTATGGAAAAGCAGACTTTTCATTTCAGATACCGATGTAAAGTTTCCCTTTTGTTTATTTACTGAGACGAAGTCTCCTCTATTGCTAGGCTGGAGTGAAGTGACATGATGTCAGCTCACTGCAACCTCTGCTTCCAGGGTTCAAGCGATTCTCTTGCCTTAGCCTCCCAAGTAGCTGGGATTACAGGCTTGCGCCACCATGCCTGGGTAATTTTTGTATTTTTAGTAGAGATGGGGTTTCACCATGTTGGCCAGGCTGGTCTTGAATTCCAGACCTCAAATTATCCAACCCCCTCAGCCTCCTAAAGTGCTGGGATTACAGGCGTGAGCCACTGTGCCTGGCTGCATTTATTTTTCCAGTGATCTGGTCAGGGTAAGGAAAAGCAACCTTTTCGTTTAAATAAATATGTTTTGTAAAAGACTGAGTTCATTAAAGCAGCAAAAGTAGTGAGCAAATCAGAGAGAGCAGTCCATGGATGTGACAGCCTGGGTCGATGGTCCTATGGATGATGGGAGGTGGGGAGACACTGCAGCCACAGGCACTGCTGAAACAAAGAATCCATAGGTCAGAGGCTGAAGAGAAAATTCCTGAGGGATGTCCCAGCTGGGGATTGCATGGGGGATCTCAGGCTAAGATTTAGGTGTTTTGTTTTGTTTTGTTTTGTTTTTTTTGTTTTGTTTTCTTTGTTTGTTTTTTGAGACAGGGTCTTGCTCTGCTGCTCAGGCTGGAGTGCAGTGGTGCAACCATAGCTCACTGTATCCTCGAACTCCCAGCCACAAGTGATCTTCCTGCGTTAGCTCCCTAAGTAGCTGGGACTACAGGTGGGAGCCACCACACCCGGCTAATTTTTTAACTTTTTGTAGAGGCAGGGTCTTACTTTGTGTCAAGGCTGGTCTCAAACTCCTAGCCTCAAGCAATCCTCCCCACTATGCCTCCCAAAAACTTGGGATTAGAGGTATGAGCTAGCATGCCCAGCCTGTAGTTTCAAGTTGATGCTGTCAAGTTGATTAACTATTTCCTACTTGAGGTGTGGTGCCTACCTCGGGAATCCCTTCCTTTTCAACCCCTATCCCTTTTTCTCCCTCTCCACCCAAGACAAGTTAAGAGTTTGCCAGTTTCAACAGAGCCTTTCTTTTTCTTAAGCCATCCTGTCGATTAGCACTAGGATATTGACTTTGGTGGTTTATCACTGCTCACCTTTTCCTTCCCATAAGCTTTTTGGCAGATACTTAGTGAGACAGACTTTGTTTGATTCCAACGTGAGCTCCATCATTTAGTCACTGTCAGTACTTGAATGGGGTTTCACGACCTCCCTGGGCCTCAGTCTCCTCGTCTGTAAAATGGGATTAATAATAAACACCCAGTGAGGATCAAATGGGAAATAATTTCTAAAGCTCCTGGCCCCTGTAAGCACTCAATAAATGGTAGCTATTATTAGCTTCCTCCAAGGCAGAGAAATGTAAATGTGTACCTGCCAAGGATTCTGGGAATATAGCCAAAATCACCCCACCTCAGACATAAAATTTCTTCCAAGCCTTAAATTTGAGATTCTGCTCTGTAATATATCCACATTTGTTTTAATGTAAAAATAATGCTTTAAATTACCATCAAGGACAATTAGTGCTCCAGGAAAATGGGCTTTAAGTATTCTCTGCCATGGGCCCATCATTCCCTTGGTTATATATAATTTGAGCTCTGAAAAGCATGAAAAATTGCATCCCTTTAACTCAGTGGCTCTCAACAAAGGGTGACTTTGCCACAGGGGACATTCACAAAATATCTGAAGACATTTTTGGTTGTCACAGTTGTGGGAGGTGGTGCTACGGGCATCTAGTGGGTAGAGGCCAGAGATGTTGCTAAACACCCTTCAAGACATTGGACAGTCCCCAATGCAAAAAAAGTACCCAGGCTGGGCGCGGTGGCTCATGATCCTAATCTCAGCACTTTGGGAGGTCAAGGTGGGCAGATCACTTAAGGTCAGGATTTGGAGACCAGCCTGACCAACATGGCAAAACCTTGTCTCTACTAAAAATACAAAAATTAGCCGAGTGTGATGGTATGCACCAATAATCCCAGCTACTCAGGAAGCTGAGGCATGAGAATTGCTTGAACCCAGGAGGCAGCGGAGGTTGCAGTGAGCTGAGATCGCGCTACTGCACTCCAGCCTGGGCAACAGGGCAAAATTCTGTCTAAAACAACAACAACAACAAAAGTATCCAGCCCTAAATATCAGTAGGCTGAAGTTGAGAAATCCTAGAGGTACTCAAAAGGCTTTGTTGTTAGAGTAGGTTGTTCATTCTCTCATCTTTGTCTCTATCCTTCTCTGATTCTTCTTTCTTTTCTTTTCTTTGTGATTCTCTGCAGGCTTCTCTCCCTACCTTTCATGTCCTCTCCGTGTCTCTTGTTCCCTTGCCACCTTTCCTCTCCCTTTCTCTCTCTGTCTCTCTTTATGAATCTCTCTGGTGTTCCTGCTTTCTGTTTTTTATTCCCTTTCTCCTTTCCTTAGCTCTGGTTCTCTTCCCTTTTCTTTTCTCTTCTTTTTTTTTTTTCTCTCCCCATCTCAGGTCGGTCTTCAACTTTCCCCTGGTTTTTCTCTTTCTTATCTCTCTTCTTGGCATCTTTCTTCTTTCTCTGTTTTTGTTTTTTGTTTGCTTGTTTTTGAGATTGAGTCCCACTCTGTCGCCCAGGCTGTAGTGCAATGGCATGATCTCAGGTCACTGAAACCTCCACCTCTCGTGTTCAAGCGATTCTCCTGCCTCAGCCTCCCAAGTAGCTGGGATTACAGACGTGTGCCACCATATCCCGCTAATTTTTGTATGTTTGGTAGAGACAGCGTTTAACCATGTTGGCCAGGCTGGTCTCCAACTCATGACCTCAAGTGATCTGCCTGCCTCAGCCTCCCAAAGTGTTGGGATTACAGGCCATTTTAGGGTATTTTGCCTATAAGTGTGGAGTAATGGAATGCAGCAACTACAGACAAGCTGTCTTTAGAAATACTACTTTAAAAGGTGTGTGGAGGGGCCAGGCGTGGTGGCTCATGCCTGTAATCTCAGCACTTGGGGAGGCTGAGATGGGTGGATCGCTTGAGCATAGGAATTTGAGACCAGCCTGGGCCACATAGAAAAACCCTGTCTCTAAAAAAAATTAGCTGGATGTGGTGGTACACACCTATGGTCCCAGCTACTCAGGAGGTGGAGACAGGAGTATTGCTTGAGCCTAAGAGATGGACATTGCAGTGAGCCAAGACCATGCCACTGCACTCCAGCCTGTGTAATAGAGTGAGGTTTTGTCTCAAAAAGAAAAAGAAAAAAAAAAAAAAAAACAACTCCAGCCTGCATAATAAAGTGAGACACTGTCTCAAAAAGAAAAAAAAAAAAAGGAAAAAAAAGTAAAACTGAAAAAGGCCTGGGAATGGATTCTCTTTACTTTTCTTTTTTTTTAAAAGTAATTTTTAAAAATGTGTATGAAGGGAGAGATTATGGCAACAGGAGGCATTTATACTACGCTATCATCCATACCCCTTTGGATGGAACAAACCAGGGACCCAGGGCCAATCAGACAGCAAATGCAGTCCTGGGCTTGCTTCAGCCCAGCAGTGGTATGGGGTGATAGACTGCTCCATGGAGAGATGACTGCAGTGACCTGAGCCAGACCTTAGGGAAACCAGGGAGAGGACATCTGGAGTCATCCAACTTCTCTGCTGGTGCTCAGCTCTCTGTTTCTAGCACTTGTCACCCTTTTCCCCACTCCCAAGCAGTTTTGTATCCTCAACCATCTAGCTAAGATCTTACCTGCTGTATTAGGGTTTTCCAGAGAACCAGACCAATAGGATATGCATACATATGGAAGGAAACTTATGATGAGCCATTGACTCGCATGATGATGGCGGTGGCTGAGTCCAAATCTGTGGGCTGGCAGGCGGGGATTCAGGAGAGGATGGTACAGGTGGAGTTGCAGGTGGCCTGCTGGAGAATTCTGTCTTGCTTGCAGACGCCCAGGCTTTTGCTCTATTCAGGCCTTCAACTGGTTAGATGAGGCCCACCCACAATATGACGAACAATCGTCTTTCCTCAATGTAAACGTTCATCTCATCCAGAAGCATTCTTCCAGTTGATGCATGAAATTAACCATCATACCTGCTAATGGGTGGTGAGATAAATCACAGTCCCTTAATCCTACCCTGACATATGATTATGATGCATGATCATCTCAAGCCGGCATTCTACAAATGGTGTGGCTGTTGCTATGACTATTGGTGGTAGAGGAAGGTGAGTGGTAGAAGGAAGAATAGGGGGTCAGGGCCCAGCCAGTCTGAGGTTTGTCCTGCTGTACGGCATGCTGTCTCAAGAACAGGAGTTGGCTGCCTATGTTTGTGAATACGTTTCACTGAAACACGGCTATTCACTTACATATTGTCTATGGTTGCTTTTATGCCACAACAGCAGAGATGAGTAGTTGCAGCAGAGATGGTATGGCCCACAAATATTTACTATGGGGGCCTTTACAGAACACGTTTGCCAACCTTGTCTCAAGAGCACAGACTCTGGAGTAAGACTGCCTGACTTCCAATCCCCATTTCTCTGTTTACTGGCTGTGTGATCTGAACAAGGTACTTAACTTCTCTGTGCCTTCATTTTCTCATCTGTATATTGGAAATAATAATTATACATACATATATAGGTAGATACCTGAGAAGTGCTACTAACAGTGCATATCTCATTAAGTGTTCCATAGATATTGGCTGTCAGTATGAAAATTAGCAGATGTTTGCTTTCCCGTAGGTATATGAAGGTTGACGGGACCAATTTGGCTGGAGAAGCCACTGGCTGGGGGGATTTTATTTCTGTGTTTATTTCTTGGAAGATGTTGGTCAGAGGGAGCATTTTCCCTAAGAAGGAAAAAGAAGGGAGACTTTTTTTAAAATTCTGCATATGGCATTCTAAATAGGGAATATTCAGAGGGGATTAGGAGGAAGTTTTATGTCCACAGGACCCTGTCAACCTCTGCTCCATCTCTCAAGAAAACCGTACTAAAATCTGCCATTTATCAATGCTTTTAAGGGTGAGTCTGAGTGTTGAGGGTTGGGGGATGCTGTTACAGTTTCCAAAGTGGGCACGGGATGACCACAAGAACAGCCCCCAGAAGCCGATGGCACAGTTTTATGTGTGCAGTCCTCTGGAAGTGGACTGGACCTCTGGGCTCAAGGGATTCACCTGCCTCTGCCTCCCAAAGTGTGGGACATGACTCAGGGACATTTGCAGTCCTCTGGGGACTTTGGACATAGATAATCCCTGAGGATTTAAGGGAATAAACTTTTTTTTTTGAGGCAGAGTCTCACTCTGTTGCCCAGGCTAGAGTGCAATGACACAATCTCAGCTCACTGTAACTTCCGTCTCCCAGGTTCAAGCTATTCCTCTGCCTCAGTCTCCCAAGTAGCTGGGATTGCAGGTGCCCGCCACCATGCCTGGCTAATTTTTTGTATTTTTTAGGAGAGACAGGGTTTTGCCATGTTGGCCAGGCTGGTCTCAAACTCCTGACCTCAGGTGATCTGCCTGCCTCAGCCTCCCAAAGTGCTGGGGATTACAGGCATGAGCCATCGAGCCTGGCCTTGAGGGAATACACTTCTAATGGTGGAATTTGAGACACTACCACAGGCAATAGTGAGGAGCCCTGGGGACTACTAATCCTAACCAATGCCCTCACAGCAAATTTCTACTTTTCCTTCCATGGCTGGCCCAGGATGTCAGAAGGACGGAGGTCACTGCCCATATGGCCATTCTACACCAGAATCAAAAGCAGCTGACCATGGGCTAAATGGAGTTGGCAGATGCATTTCATTTGGCCTGAACAAGCAATGTTTTTAAAAAAACAGAGCCAGCTGTTAAACATCTAAGGATTTTGCACACAAAAATAAATGCTAATGGCTTCCTTCTCTTGAGACTCTGAGAGATTGGGCAACAGTGAGCCTGCATTCCCACAGGACAGTAATAAGCTGCAGTGGGGCAGCCTGTGCTCTCCAGGTCACCAAAGTCCCCAGCACTGCCTTTTCTTATATAGCTGGCCCCTTCCATTAGCTTCAGTTACCTGCTGGAACCCTGGAGGCTTGAATGGGCAAGTCCTGAGCTACACATTTGCTGGAAACACCGCAGAGATAGACATGGCATCTACCAAGAGCGTACTCTGCAGCTGGTAGATTCTTTCTAAGATAAGTCTCTTATAGATTCTGAAATCATGGGAAAGTAGGGCTGAAAGAATCCTTTGTAGGGCAAGAATCCAAGTTCTTCAACTCCTTGTGTGTGTGCATGTTTGTGCATATGTGCGTGCATGTGCACATGTGTGTATGGGTGGGGAGATAGAAATAAGAGAGAAAGTTATTTTTTCCCTTACAGGCAAATTTTTCTTTTTTTCTTTCTTTTCTTTTCTTTTTTTTTTTCTTCGAGGCAGGGTCTTGCTCTGTCCCCTAGGCTGGAGTGCAGTGACACAATCAAGGTTCACTGCAGCCTCAACATCCTGGGCTCAAGCCATCCTCCTACCTCAGGCTCCTGAGTAGCTGGGATTATAGGCACATGCCATCCCACCCAGCTAATTTTTGTATTTTTCGTAGAGATGGGGTTTCACCATGTTGCTCTGGCTGGTCTCGAACTACTGAGCTCAAGTGCTGTGCCCACCTCAGCCTATTTTTTTCTTTTTTTGAGACAGAGTCTTGTTCTGTCACCCAGGCTGGAGTGCAGTGTTGTGATCACAGCCTTGACTGCCCAGGCTCAATCAGTTCTCCTGCCTCAGCCTACTGAGTATCTGGGACCACAGGTGCAGGCCACCACACCTGGCTAATTTTTTAATTTTTTATAGAGATGGGGGTCACGCCATATTCCCCAGGCTGGTCTTGGACTCCTGGGCTCAAGGGATCTACCCGCCTCTGCCTCTCAAAGTGCTGGGATTACAGTCATGAGCCACTACTCCTGGCCCTTGTTTTCTAATCTAATATTTTTATTAGTCCAAAGAATATAAATTTTCATCACCACAACCTCTACCTCCCGGAATTATTCAAAAGGAAGCTTCTATCCTTCCCTTTACCTGGTCCCTGTCTTTTCTACAAGAGTGGAGAAATCACATATCTGATAAGAAAAGATTGGAAAGATGAAATCTCAGGGTGGAGGGCATCAGTCCCTTGGACTTTCTTTTGGAGCTCTGGGCTTGTCCCTGGATGAGGGTGTCATACGTGGCATCAGCATGCCTGGGTCAGGGCTTGGTGCTGGCCTTTTAGAGACAGGAGTAGACGTCCACTTCTTTCTCTCTCTACTCCTGGGGCCCAGACTAGCTCCTTTGCAGCTGCTCTTCTGCTGTTTCCCTTTAGCGGATTTTAGGATCCAGGCTTAGGGGTATGTATCAGGGAGCCACATTGTGGTTGTAGGTATAAGCCTTACCTTCTGGCCTGGCATTACCAACAATAAAGCTGGTATTTTGGCCAGTTATTTGTTGTTATGCTTATTCCTCAATTTGTTCACAATGCAAAAGAAAAAAAGTGGGTGCTCCTGAGTAGCACGTGACAGGGATCCCCAGAGGGACAATAGTCAAAATTCTACTCTGTGGGTTGGTCCAGAATCAAGGAGCAGAAACAGCTTGGAGAAATTGACCTTCAGCAGGAGGCTGAAGTCTGTTTTGTGTGAGATGATGTGGACCACATCCCACATCCCACATCTTATTTGCATTTATCAGTGGTTGTTTCTGCAGACGGTTAGTCATGAGCCAATTATGCCTTGTGCATGGGGAATTTTAACCACTTTACCCAACAGACACAAAGTCTGTGTGACAGGAGGCTTCAGTTTCCTGGAAGATGGCTCTTCTGGAGACACAAGGTGGTTGACTGGTTGGCCAGCTCTTCTGCTCTAGTTGCCTTCCATTAATGTTGTGTCAATTTCATTAACATGTACAAGGTTTGGGGAAAGTATAAAGGGATCGGCAAGCCCGAGAAGAAACCGAAATCCCTTTGTACATCAGTCACTCCCAAAGACTGACCCTCTTCACCTCCTGAAACCCTCAGAAACTATTTGATCCCATTCATTTCCATGCTGAGGTTGATGGTTTAATGGGCTTCAAAGCCTCTTAACCCACAGCTTGCTGCCTGCTAGTCCTTTGTATGCAAAAGATTCCTTCAAAATACATTCACTCAAAAGCTTGTATAAGCAAATGCATCCTAGGGAAGATGAGATTCCACAGTGATCGGGGGTGTCTCTTCATTGCCAGTTGCGTTATAGTCATTGTTTGTTTCATCTAGAACATTCTCACCTCCCATATGGAGAAGTCACTTGCTAGATGTTACTTGCCTACCCACGCCCCCCCTTTTTTTTCATTTCTACAGTGTTATCCATTTGGAGAGGGACCTTCTTATTTACACAGAAGACCACATATTGTATGATTCCATTTATATGAAATGTCCAGAAAAGGCAAATCCATAGAGACAAAGTAGATTAGTGGTTTCCTGGGGCTGGGAGTGAAAATGTGAAGTAACTGTAAATGGGTATGTGGGGTCCTACTGGGTGATGAAAATGTCCTAAAAATAGATGATGTTGGATGGTTACACAACTCAGTAAATTTGCCAAAAGCTGTTAAATTATACACTTAAAATTCGTAAATGTTATGATCTATAATTTACACCTCAGTCAAGTTGTTTTTTTTGACATCTTTATTGAGATATAATTCACATTCCATACCATTCACCAATTTAAAGTAAGTAATTCAATGTTTTTTTTAATTATACTTTAAGTTCTAGGATACATGTACACAATGTGCAGTTTTGATACATGGGTATACATGTGCCATGTTGGTTTGCTGCACCCATCAACTCATCAAGTTGTTTATTTAAAAGAGAGAAGCGCCAGGTGTGGTGGCTCATGCCTGTAATTCCAGCACTTTGGGAGGCTGAGTGGGAGGATCACTTGAACCCAGGAGGTGATACCAGCCTGGGCAACATAGTGAGATCCCATCTCTACAAAAAAAATTTAAAAAATTAGATGGGCTTGGCAGCATGCACCTGCAGTCCCAGCTTCTTGGGAGGCTGAGCTGGGAGGATCACTTGATCCCAAGAGATCGAGGTTACTGTGAGCTGAGATTGCACTACTACACCTCCGCCTGGGCAACTGAGCAAAACCTTGTTTACAAAAAATAAACAAAAATTGAAAGTTGAAATTAAAAAGAAAGCGAAGGTAGACTTTGGCTGTTGTTGCTGCCCACATTTCCTAGGCCCTCATGTTTCTACATAGGCTCACTGGCTTCAGCCTCCAGTCCTAGGGTTCTTTGCCTAAGGGTACTTTCTGGCCACCATCATCCACTCTCTCCACATGTGTGGCAGACTTGAAGTGCCAAGGAATTCATGTTCTGTGAGAGCAGATCTCAACCAATAACTACTAAGAAAGGGTGTATAAATACTTCAGCTCCCTTGTTTTGGGATTACATTTAGTACATTGTTACCCAGAGTTCTCCAAGCAATATTGGACTCCAGTTTCCCATAGAGTAAGTTGCTTGATGATATAAATTCCCTTTTCTTCCCTGTCTCACTCTCCCAGTCCCCTTCTGGTGCTTCCTGAGATCTCTACTCAAATATATAACTTCCACTGAAATTATTGTCCTGAAATATGTGTCCTTTCCTCTAGGGAAGATCTACTGGAAACTAGCCAGAACTGGAAGTTGATTAAACAGTTTAAATTGAAGTTAAGCCATAGACTTTGAGGTCTGATGGCCTGGGATGGAGTCTCAGCCCTACCTTAATAGCTCTGTGACTTTGACTAAGTTTCTTGACTCTAAAGTTTCATATTTTTCATGTGTCTAATCAGGATAATGATGGTACCTCTGTCACAGATATAGTGTGAGGATGCAACACCATAGTGCAGCTGGAGCCCTTAGCAGAAGAATTGGCATTTAGTAAATTTGTAATTATATGTAATTTTATGAGATCATGACTGCTCTACCAAATAATCACAGACATTTGAACCACACTGAAAAACAGGGTCGGTTGAATTTTCTGGAGCTCATCCATAGAGTGTGCAGTTGTATCCAGGATCAAAATGCTCTGATGTTGCTGCTTGGATGATATGAGTACCACTCTCTTTGAAGGACACTAGTACTTGTCTGTATGGGAGTGGGCAGAAAGTGAAAATGGGCTGGGCGCGGTGGCTCGTCCCTGTAATCACAGCACTTTGGGAGGCTCAGGCGAAGAGATTATGAGCTCAGGAGTTCCAGACCAACCTGGCCAACATGGTGAGATCCCGTCTCTACTAAAAATAAAAAATAAAAAAGTAGCCAGCCATGGTGGCACACACCTGTAATCCCAGCTACTCTGGAGGCTGAGGCAGGAGAATTGTTTAAACCCGGGAGGCAGAGGTTGCAGTGAGCCGAGATCGCGCCACTGCACTCCAGCCTGGGTGACAGAGCAAGACTCTGTCTCAGAAAAAAAAAAAGAGAGAGAAAATGGAAATGACCGTGCCTCCTTTTGTCTTGATGAACAAACTGGATTGAATACTTCTCCAAAGGGATCTATTTAACTCAAGTAATTATCAAAAATCAGTGGAATTAATTTTATAACCTTCTGAGAAGAAGGGGACACTGTCTTATTTTACTTGATTCCATATTAAGCCTGGGTTTCTCACTGGATGGAAGAGCGATTCCCTGTGTCTGATTGTGAGACTTCGAAAAGTTATTTTGCTTCTCTTCGCCTAGGTACTTACCTGTAAAAAGGAGACAAGGATGCTTACCTTGAAGGGATATCCTAAAGATGACATGACTCAGTATATGTAAAGAGAACTGTGCAAGGTCTAGAATGTAGTAGATTGCTAACAAGCAAGTCTCTATTTCTCCCTCTGTTAGTGCTTCTCCAGTGATGTCAACTTGGGTAGAAATTTGGTTCCTTTAACTTGTAAGGAAATAGAGCGTGTGTCAAAGCTTAAGTGACAGTCATTAACCTGGCAGAAAAAAATCCGACCAGCATGGCATATATACCACCATTTCCCTTTCTGCAAGAATGGCAGACATTACTAATCGATCATCGCTCTTTTCACTTGAGTTTGGACCCTGTCCCAGAATCTTTTCCAGGAGAGCATTTGAGAGCACCACTATCAATCCATCAAATTAGGCATACAGGATGAAAGTTATTTGCCAACCCCTAGTGTAAGCTTAAAAATAATGGAGTTTAGCACAAGCTCTGCTTCTCAATAAATATTTAATAAATGGATGACTAAAGGATAAATGCAGTGAGGATATTTAATGCTGCTATCATCTGTGTCTTCATCAGACAATCTTGTTCAAAGATCAAACCCAAATTCCTCCAAGTTCCTCCTCCCAAAATGTGTATCTTCCTTTAGTAGTAGAAGGCTTTGGAAGGTACTTGGAATGCTCATAAATTTAGGTACAAAGGAGCCTTCTCTGGAACTATCCTTGGGTTCTACATCCGTAGATTCAACCAACCACAAATAAAAAATATTCGGGAAAAATATGTAAGAATATAACAAAAAATAATGCAAGTGAAAAAATACAGTATAACAACTATTTACATAGCATTTATATTGTATTAAGTATCATAAGTAATCTAGAGATGATTTAAAGTATACTGGCAGATGTACATAAGTTACATGCAGACACTATGGCATTTTATATAAGGGGTGTGAGCACCTATAGATTTTAGTATTGGAGGGAGGGGGCTGGAACCAATCCCCCACGGACACCGAGGATGACTATATATGGATATATTGTCATCTTGGGAGATTAAAACTCCATTGGTGATAGCATTTTTATCCAGTGTTTGCTGCACAGAAACTTCTTGGAAGTATAAGTTATCTGAAGAGCTTATTCTGGTGATGAAGGAGAAATCCTTAACTGGTAGGACATAGCTGACTATTTTCTGACCAGGAGACACATCTCAAAACTGTATGTCAGGAGGCTTCATCAGAGCTGTAATGCCAAGCTGATGATGATCTCCTTAGGCAATTGGTTTTAGCCATAGTAATGACTGCCCTTTTAAAGCAAAAAGACCAACATCTGACACCAAGTCTGCAATTGCAAGCATCCCATGCTATTAATCACTGCAAGATTGATGCCTGGTCCAATGTTTGCTTTTTGCTATTGTAAACTTAAAAGTATTAGTTATGTTTATACAATTATGAAAACCAAATTTATTTATTATAAGTGCAGAAAATTTGAAAGAAGAAAGGAAAATCCTCCATAGTTTCACCACCCACCGAAAGATGGTCAGTATTAAAGCCTGGGGCATTTCTCTCATCATTTTTATGCATATTTTAATATAATTATGTTTACATATCACATATAAAGAGTTTAGCTCCTGATTTTTTTTGTTTAACTTGATGACATGGCATTTCTCCATGTTTTTGCAAACTCTTCATGAACATTTTAGTTACATAAATATTCCAATTAGTGGATATGCCATAATTTACTTAACCATTAGACAATATTGTTGAAAGTTAGATTGTTTCAGATGTTTTGCTATTGCAAAGATGCTATGATGCCTATCTTTGCATATAAGGTTTTTTTTGTGTGTATAGGAATGTTT
This sequence comes from Pongo pygmaeus, assembly GCF_028885625.2. Classification (NCBI taxonomy): domain Eukaryota; kingdom Metazoa; phylum Chordata; class Mammalia; order Primates; family Hominidae; genus Pongo; species Pongo pygmaeus. The sequence continues at coordinate 19,496,244 of NC_072391.2, forward strand.
CCTTGAATTAGATTCTGATCTTTCTCTGTTTCTGAAATATAAAATATATAAAGTATATGCAACTTAAGTACAGAGCTCAGCTAATTTTTACACATGTATACACCAGTGTACCACCACCCAAACCAAGGTTATATATCATTTCCAGCACCCCCAAACAGTTCCTTCTATGTTTTGTTGATTGATTGATTGAGACAGGGTCTCTTTCTGTTGCCCAGGCTGGAGTACAGTGGTGCAAACATGGCTCACTACAGCCTCAACCTCCTAGGCTCTAGCAATCCTCCTGCCTCAGCCTTCTGAACAGATGGGGCAACAGATGTACTTGTTAGCTCAGCTATTTTTTTTTTTTTTTTTTTTTTTTTGGAGAGACTGGGTCTTGTTAGGCTGCCCAGGCTGGAATGACATGATTTTTAAACAAACACGTAACAGCCTACAGAAAAACACATCTCTTTCTTTGGCCTAAAAAATTAGCAGTGTCTTACCTGACCCAGAACCTCATCACTGTGTCTGTGTTAGATTATAGCAGTATGAATGATAGCTTCCTTAAGCACCACTGTGACATCTCAGCATGCTGGATGTCCCTCCCAAAGCAAGCTTTTCAGAGCTGTTTCCACTGCCTGTAAAAGGAACCGTTGTGGGTGGGGGGCGGTGCGATTCCAACACCACAAATGAAATGGAGTCCTCTTCCCCCACTGTCCTGGGTATACTGATGAGAAAGTTTAAAGATAGCACCTATTTTCCTCCCAGTATATAAATGACTTTGGCAATAGCCAGCAATTTTCTCTCTCTCTAACAATTTTGGAACTTTTACATGACAACTTACCATGGATAATACTGTGAATTTTAAAGTAAAATGTCCATATAGGCAAATATATCCATATAAATAAAAGGTAATAATGAATACAAATAAATACATCTCATAAGACTCCTCTGATCCTTTCTCTACTCTAATCCTAATCACTACCACCACCACCACCACCATCAGTTTTGTTGAGGTCCTACTCTGTGCTAAGGATTATCTGTTATTGACACACATCACTTCATTTCATTCTCACAACAACCCTCTCCCCATTTTACAGATAGGGAAACTGAGGCCATGTGCCATACAAGGAGTAAGTTTTGGAACTGAGATTTGAACCCAGCACGGTCTGCCCCCAGAGCCGGCATAGTTCATCACCATGTGTACCTTTGCTAAGCTAGTCACATGCCCCTTTGAAGTTTTAGGTGATGGCAGTTTACTGATCTCCCATTTCAATTTCTGACAGTTGACCTATTTGAAATGGTATGTACCCATTCACACACAAACACACAAAATCTGTACTTGATACTCTTGGTGGAATAGGACATCCTATGCTTTGCATAGTTAATAAATGTAATTGTAGTGGCATTAATATTTTCTTGGCTTTATTGAGATATAATTTACATACCATAAAACTCACCTGCTTTAGTGTATTTATAGAGTTATGCAACCATTACCACAACCTAATTTTATTTAGGTCATTTCCATCACCCCCAAAACAAACAACGTACCCATGGCAACCATCAGTCTACTTTCTGCCTCAATAGGTTTGCCTCTTCTGGACATTTCGTATGAATAAAATCCTACAGCACGTGGTCTTTTTGTGTCTGGCTTCTCTCCTGAGCATAATGATGTTTTAAAGACTTGCCACGTGGTAGTGTGAATCAGTACTTCATTCCTTTACTTTGCTGAATAGTAGTCCAGTGTCCACTGTGCTACACTACACTATGCTACGCATCTTAGCACAGGTCCACTATGCTACACGTCTTTCTCATGCTTCCTCAGTTCATAGGGCTCACGTTGTTCAAAATTGTCTTCTCCTTTCTGAGGCCTCTCATAACCTCCGCTACCTCCTTTCATAGTTTATTCCGAAAGTGCTGCTTTTTTTTTTCCTCTATCACCTCTGAATTCTTCATCGTTTGTTTTTTTAGGTTACATGAATAAGTTCTTTAGTGGTGATTTCTGAGATTTTGTTGCACCCATCACCTGAGCAGAGTACCCTGTACCCAATGTGTAGTCTTTTTTTTTTCTTTTTCTTTTTTTTTCTTTTTTGAGACAAAGTCTCGTTCTTGTCACTCAGGCTGGAGTGCAATGGTGTGATCTCGGCTCACTGCAACCTCCACCTTCTGGGTTCAAGCAATTGTCCTGCCTCAGCCTCCCGAGTAGCTGGGATTACAAGCACATGCCACCATGCCCAGCTAATTTTTGTATTTTTAGTAGAGACGGAGTTTCACCATGTTGGCCAGGCTGTCTTGAACTCCTGACCTCAGGTGATCCGCCTGTCTCAGCCTTCCAAAGTGCTGGGATTACAGGCATGAGCCACCATGCCTGGCCCCAAAGTTCCTCACTCTGCCCCCACCATTTCCCTGGAGTCCCCAAAGTTCAATGTATCATTTTTATGTCTTTGCATCCTCAGAGCTTAGCTCCCACTTATGAATGAGAGCATTTAATATTTGGTTTTCTATTCTTGAGTTACTTCGCTTAGAATAATGGTCTCCAATTCCATCCAGATTGCTGCAAATGCCTTTATTTTGTTCCTTTTTATCACAGAGTAGTATTCCATGGGAGGGGTGTGTGTGTGTGTGTGTATGCCACATTTTCTTTATTCATTTGTTGATTAAACCAAATATTTTTATTTTTTAAAATAAAAAAACCCATTGTTTTATTTACATTAAGATTTTACTCCATTTAGATTAACACAAATTTTTTTTAATGTTTTTTAATTTTTTTTTTTTTTTTGAGACCGAGTCTCACTCTATTGCCCATGCTGGAGTGCGGGTGGTGCCATCTCGGCTCACCGCAACCTCCACCTCCCGGGTTCAATTCTCTTGCCTCGGCTTCCCAAGTAGCTGGGATTACAGGCATGTGCCACCATGCCCAGCTAATTTTGTTGTGTTTTTAGTAGAGACAGGGTTTCATCATGTTGTCCAGGATGGTCTGGAACTCCTGAACTCAGGTGATCCACCCACCTCAGCCTCCCAAAGTGCTGGGATTACAGATGTGAGCCACCATGCCCAGCCTGGATTTTTTTTTTAATATATGGTATATTATAGGAGTCCGACATTATTTTCTTCCAATGGAAAATCAGTTGGGCTAGCAACATACTTAAAATAAACCATATTTCCCTACCAGATTCAAATATTGTCTTTGAGTTCTGTTATATTGATCTATTTATTTCTAAACTAGCAACATATTTATTTGTTTATAGTTGACTTTATGGTATATTCTGATATATGTTAAGGCAAGTATATGTCTGCCTTGTATACATATATGAGTGTATGTTTGTATTTATTTCCATTTGGTCATTCAAGTGTATTCCCTCCTCCATTTGTTTAATCCAATCTCCCTTTTCCCCTCCACCCACCATTAAAAGCAAGCTGTTGATATTTTATTGATATTGGAACTTGAAGTTAATTTTATTGATTTTTGTAAGATTTATATTTTATATCAACTTGCCCATGCAAGACTTAGCTTTTATTTTCATTTGTGTGGACCATGTTTTATGAAATTCAATGAGATTTTTGGGCATTATTTTACAAATAGTTTTCTTATAATTCCCAAGTCTTTTTTCTTAAGTGGTCCCAAGTTATTTTATAGTTCATGCTATTGTAACTAGAATACTCTTCCATCTAATTTCCCGCCATATCCATTTCAAGGTTCTTATTGCTAGTATAGAGAAAGGTTATTAATATTTGTATACTTCTACTGTTTCCAGTTCCCTTACAAATTCTTATTGATTCTAGTAGGGTCTTTTTTTTTTTTTTTTACTAGAATCTATCAGGTTTCTTTAGTATATGTGATGGTAAATTTTAGGTGTACCCTTGAATGGATTAAGGAAGGCCTAGAGAACTGATAAAGCATTGCTTTTGGAGGGTCTATGAAGGTGCTTCCACAGGAGGCTGGCATGTGAGTCAGTAGATTCATTGGGGAGGATCTACCCTCCAAGTGTGCAGGCACCATCCAATCAGTGGGGAGCGCAGGTGGAAGAAAACATGAGAGAGGAAAGAATTTCCTCTCCTTTCCTTGGAGAAATGGACAGTCTCTTCTGGAGAAGGGAACACTCTCCTCCTCTCCTTCTGATATGGTTTGGCTGTGTCCCCACCCAAATCTCACCTAGAATTGTAATAATCCAGATGTGTCAAGGGTGGGGCCAGGTGGAGATAATTGAATCATGGGGGTGGTGTCCCCCATACTGTTCTCATGGTAGTGAATAAGTCCATGAAATCTGATGCTTTTGTAAATTGGAGTTCCCCTGCACAAGCTCTTTCTTGCCTGCTGCTGTATAAGACGTGATTTGCCCTTCCTTGCCTTCACCATGATTGTGAGGCCTCCCCGGCCAAGTGGAACTGTGAATCCATTAAACTCCTTTCCTTTATAAATTACTCAGTCTCAGGTATGTCATTATTAGCAGCATGAGAACAGACTAATATACCTCCTCTCCTCTCTCTCTCATGGAGGTGGGCAACTTTCTTCCTGCCCTTCAACATCAGAACTCCAGGGTATCTGGCCTTGGGACTTCATGACTTACTCAATGCCCCTTTCGTTTCAGGCCTTTGGCCTTGGACTGAGTTACACCACCGGCTTTTCTGACACTGAGGCTTTGGACTTGAATGGAGCCATGCTACTGGCATCCTAGGCTTTCCGGCCTACAGACAGCCTGTCCTGAGACTTAGCCTCCATTATCATCAGAGCTAATGCTGCTAATAAAGCCCCTCTCATGTATCTATATCCATATCTATCTATAGTTATAGCCTGTTGGTTCTGTATCTATGTAGAACTCTAATATAGTATACAAGCAAACCAACAGCAAAAAGAGAGTTTTAGTTTTTCTTTTGCAATACTTACAGATTATTTTATTTTCTTATCTTAATGCATTCACAAGAACTTTTAAATCCTTTAATTTTTGCCATTTTGAGTAATTTTTTGTTCGTTAGCCTGCATTATACTTAATTTCCTTCTATTAATGGTTTACTTGGTGATTTCTTAGGAATGACTCCCAAGTGTAATCAAATGGTTTCTCAGCTTCATCTTTAATAGAGTAATGGAATTGGTGGATTATGTTGATACCTTACCCGATTCAACCCAGACTTAAAGTCCTGGAATAAACTGCTTGGTTATAACACATTATTCCTTTGATGCTGGTAGTTTATTCAAAAGATTCATTTTTATTCATAAGTAAAGTTAACTTATAGTTTTCTTTCCTGGTGCTATCTTTACCAGAACTGAGGGTTTTTTTTGTTTTGTTTTTTGTTTTTGTTTTTTAATTGAAAAGCTCTGCATTCCTTTCTATGGCAGGGGCTAGCAACCTTGTGATAAAGGAAAAACTTCAGGCAAATTAAATTTAAAGGAGTTTAATTGATCCATGAATGATTCGTGAATTGGGCAGCCTTCCCAGCCAGGGCAGGCTCAGAGACTCCAGCACAGCCAGGGGGTGGAAGAAGGTTTGTGGACAGAAAAAGGCAAGTGACGTACAGAAGATGCAAGTGAGGTACAGAAACAGCTGGATTGGTTACAGCTCATGTTTGCCTTATTGAACATGGTTCAAACAGTTGGCTACATTTGATTGGCCAAAACTCAGTGATTGTCACAAGTGGAAGCTATGGTCTGTTTACACCTCCACTTGCTATAGTTCACCAGATACAGAGAAACCTTTAGGCCAAACTTGAATACATAAGAAGACAGCTTTAGGCTACACTCTTTTTAACACCTGGCTTGCACATTTGTATCACCTGGAGAACTGTTTCAAGATGCTGATAGCTGGCACACACCACACCAGCTGAATAGATATTTCTTGGGGTGGGATTTCGACATCATTGGTTTTAAAAATCTCACTGGGTGACTCCACCACGCAGGCGAGTCTGAGAACAACTGTGTACAACTTGGAATAAGTAACATTGGAGCCATCCTTTTTATTACACATAAGGTTATATTCAACTCAGCTTTGAACCTCTCTGATCTGGTAAATTTTCCATCTCTTTCTGGTCATTGGTTTCTCCAAGTTTTCTGCCTTGTCTTGGGCCATTTTTAATGTTTATTTTTTTCCCAAGAAATTAGCCACTTAATCCAGGTTATCAAATGTATTGCCATAGAATTGCATGTGATATTCTCTTCAATTTTCCTTTACTTCTGTGATTTTTGGCCAGGTTTTCTTTTTTACATAGCTATACTTTTATTTTTATTTATTTTTTTTTTTCTAAATCAGACCTGCCGGGGGTTTAATCTGGTGTTTCAAAAAATGAGCTTTTGAGTTGATTTTTTTACTTTCTGCTGTTGTTTGTGCTTTCCATTTCATTACATTCAGTTTGTCATTATTATTTTTTATAGATAATTTCTTTTATTTTCTTATTCCAACCTCTGGGCTCATACGTTTCTTCATTGTCTTATTAGTCATTCTTTATAATGAAGGTTTTGCAGTCTATTAATTTTCCTCTGACTACAGCTTTTGTTGTATTCTGTTGATTTTGTGATATTCTCTTATTTATTGCTCTTTTAAAAAAGATTAAATTCCATTATCTAGGGTGGTGTTTCTCACTTTTTAAGTTATTAAAACAAATAAAATAAAATATTTATAATATTGGATTATGATTACAGAGAATTTGGCTTGAGAAAAATCTTTTTTATTTTATTTGTAGAGGTTTACTTTATGTTTAGGTATATGACAGATTCCGTGGATATTAGAAAATAATATTTACTTTCTGTTACGGTAAGTGTTTCTCTATGTATCTATTAAATTGAGTTTGTAGGTTGCAGTGTGCAATTTTTCTATGTCCTTACCGATTTTTCTTTCTATTTATCTACCTGCTATGGAAAAGAAGCATATTGATTTCTTCAAATATATATGTATTTATTTTATCAAGTTCTCATTGTTTTTCTAACAATTTTCAGATCTTGTATTTGATGTTACTATGTGCTGAGTGCTGCTTCGAGTGCTTTTTAACATTAATTCATATATTTAAGCCCCCTGACAATTGCAGGAGGAGGGTACCGTGTTCCCCCAGTTTTGCAGATGAAAAAGAAAGGAGAAAATGAAACAATCTCTCTAACATGCCAGAGCTAGTAAGAAGTACATGGGAGATTCAAATCCAAGTGGTTTGGGTCCAGGGTCTTGTTCCCCCACTGTTGCCCTGCCTCTGACATCAACAGCACAGTTGGTGTCTCCTCTTCTTGCCAATGGCTTTTTCATTACATGGTTAACATAGGTTCTTGTTTCTTCTTCTTCTTCTTTTTTTTTTTTTTTTTTTTTTTTTTTTAGAGACCCTCTGTTGCCCAGGCTGGAGTTCAGTGGCATGATCATGGCTCACTGCAGCCTCAACCTCCCAGTCTCAAGCAGTCCTCCCACTTTAGCCTTCTGAGTAGCAGGATTGCAGGTGCACAGCCACCACACCCAGCTACAATGAGTTCACGTTCTTTGCAGGAACATGAATGAAGCTGGAAACCATCATCCTCAGCAAACTAATACAGGAACAGAAAACCAAACACTGCATGTTCTCACTCATAAGTGGGAGTTGAACAATGAGAACACATGGACACAGGGAGGGGAACATCACACATTGGGGCCTATCGGGGGGTGGAGGGAAAGGGGAGGCAGAGCATCAGGACAAATACATAATGCATGCAGGGCTTGAAACCTAGATGCTGGGTTGATGGGTGCAGCAAACCACCACGGCACATGTATACCTATGTAACAAACCTGCATGTTCTGCACATGTATCCCAGGACTTAAAGTAAATTTTTTTTAAAAAAAGAAAAAAAATTAATTTTTTGTAGAGACAGGGTCTCACTATGTTGCCCAGGCTGGTCTTGAACCCCTGGGCTCAAGCCATACTTCCACCTCAGCCTCCTGTTGTGCTGGGATTATAGGTGTGAGCCACCACACCGGATCCTTCTCTGTCTTCTTATGTGACCCCTTTGGTGTAACTCCAGTCATTGGGCCCCAGGTGAGTCAGGATAATCAGTGCTGTTTTCTGCAATGTCTTTGTACTCTGACTTCAATTTCAATTCATCAACAAACATTAATCGAGCTCTTACCATGTGCCAAGCACTAAGCAGTAAGCAAAGCAGACAAAACCTTGCCCTCATGGGCTTTATAATCTAATGGGGTCAGACAGACAGACAACAATAAATAGAATAAGTGAACAAGGTGGTCAGTGCTCGGAGAGCAATAAAACAAAGTCAAGGCAATTGGGGGTGCTGGCTGAGGCACTGTGATTCCACTGGGATAGCTGGGAAAGGCTTAAATGAGAATGTTACCGGCGGTGAATTCATACGGGTCTGCAGCAACCTCAATTCTTGCCTCCACAGAAGAAAGAATTCAATTGAGGAGCATAAGCCAGAAGGAGAGACTGAGGCAAGTTTCAGAGCAGCAGTGAAAGTTTATTAAAAAGTGTTAGAGACTGGGTGCGGTGGCTCACGTCTGTAATCACAGCACTTTGGGAGGCCGAGGCAGGCAAATCATGAGGTCAGGGGTTTGAGACCAGCCTGGCCAACATGGTGAAACCCCATTTCTACTAAAAATACAAAATATTAGCTGGGCGTAGTGGTGGGCGCCTGTAATTTTAGCTACTCGGGAGGCTGAGGCAGGAGAATCGCTTGAACCTGGGAGGCAGAGGTTGCAGTGAGCTGAGATCATGCTACTGCACTCCAGCCTGGGGACAGAGACTCAGTCTCAAAAAAAAAAAAAAAAAAAAAGTGTTAGAGCAGGAATGGCCGGGCGTGGTGTCTCACGCCTGTAATCCCCGCACTTTGAGAGGCCAAAACAGGTGGATCACCTGAGGTCAGGAGTTTGAGACCAGCCTGGCCAACATGGTGAAACCCTGTCTCTACTAAAAATACAAAATTAGCTGAGTGTGGTGGTGCATGCCTGTAATTCTAGCTACCTGGGAGCCTGAGGCAGGAGAATCACTTAGAACCCAGGAGGGGAAGGTTGCAGTGAGCCAAGATCAAGCCACTGCACTCCAGCCTGGGCAACAACGGAGCGAGACTCCATCTCAAAAAAAAAAAAAAAAAAGAAAGTGTTGGAGCAGGAATGAAACAAAAAACGGTACACTTGGAAGAGGACCCAGCAGGCGACTTGAGAGATCAAGTGCGCTGTTTGACCTTTGACTTGGGGTCATACACTGGCATGCTTCTGGGGTCTTGCGACCCTTCTCCCCTGATTCTTCCCTTGGGGCGGGATGTTATTTGGAGCAGTGGCCTGCTAACACCTGGAGAGAAACATGCTGAGTGTGCTTACTGGAGTTGTACACATGCTCAGTTAAAGCGTTCTTCCCTTACTAGTGAAATGTCACCAGGAGGTCATATACCAGTTAAACTCTGCTATTTTGCCTCTTAGTGTGCATGCTTGAACCTACTTGCCCAACTCTTGAGATCTTATCAGGAAGCAGCTGATCACCAGTTTCAGGTATTTCTGTTCATTGGGAAACTGCCTTTCCCTGGTGCTGGCTGCAACCAATTATTATTTTAGAGAGACAGTTAACAGCCGCCTGACCATGGTTGCCTGACATTTCTGGTGGTGGGGGAGGAGCCCTCTCCTGCCCTGTTCATGTCTGACTAGCTAACTACTGTAACTAGAAGATGACACCTTCTTCAGAAGCTTGAAAAAGGCAGGGAGACAAGGTAAGGGAGGGAGACAGGCAGATATCTGGGTGCACAGCATTCCAGACATAATGAACAACCAGGGCAATGCCGCCAGGTGAGCACCTGCCTGGCGTATTTAAGAAACTGAAAGGAAGCCAGGGTGATGGAGGGGTGTGAGGAAAGCGCAGGAAAATATCTTGTGCAGGTGAGAGAGATGCTGGGGGCTGGATGGTGGGGGCCATGCAGGCTCTTATAGGAACACTGGCTTTATTTCTAAGAGAAATGAGGATCCCCTTGATGTTGCTGTTAACTAATGAATGACAACACTGCAGCTAAGTTTAATCAGGTTTTCTCTGGCTGCTGTGGAGAGAACAGAGCAAGGTTGGAGGCAGGGCTGTGAATTAGGAGGCGACTGCGGAATCAAGGAAGAGACAATGCGGCTTGGACCTAAGTGATGGCCATGGGGACAGTGAGATGTAATCTGATTTGGGAAATATTTTGAACATGAAGCCAACAGGATTTGCTGATGAACTGGGTGTGTATTACGAGCAAAAGACAGGAGCTGTGATGACTGAAAGCTCTTGATATGGAAAAGCTTTTGGTGGCATGAGCTGGGAAGGAAGTTCAAGAATTCCATTTTGGATATGATGTTTAATACTGTTAGGAAATAATTCTCCATGGGCTGTTTGTATTTCTGGACATTGTGGCTTTCTATTCTGGATGACTTTTTTTTTTTTTTTTTTTTTTTGAGACAGGGTCTGACTCTGTCACCTTGGCTGGAATGCAGTGGTGCAATCTTGGCTCACTGTAACCTCCGCCTTCCGGGCTCAAGCCATCCTCTCACCTCAGCCTCCTGAGTATTTAGGACTACGGGCACAGCCACCACCTCCAGTTAATTTTTTTTTTTTTTGAGATGGAGTCTCTCTCTGTTGCCCAGGCTGGAGTGCAGGGGGGCAATCTCGGCTCACTACAACCTCCACCTCCTGGGTTCAAGTGATTCTCCTGCCTCAGCCTCCCAGGTAGCTGGGATTACAGGCGTCCACCACCACGCCCGACTAATTTTTTTGTATTTTTTTCTAGAGACGGGGTTTTGCCATGTTGACCAGGCTGGTCTTGAACTCTTGGCCTCAGGTGATCCACCCGCCTCGGCCTCCCAAAGTGCTGGGATTACAGGTGTGAGCCACCATGCCCGGCCCCAGCTAATTTTTGTATTTATTATAGAGATGGGGTTTCTCCATGTTGCTTAGGCTGGTGTTGAACTCCTGGGCTCAAGTGATCGGCCTGCCTTGGCCTCCTAAAGTGCTGGCATTACAGGCATGAGCCACCATGCCTGCTCTCCGGATGACCTTTTCAAGACATCAAAAGGCATATAAACTTCGTATTTGTATTGTGAACAGCCTTAGTAGGCAGAGATAGTGTCTCCCTTCTGGGCAGAGGGCAGATTTGTTTGCTATTCAGGCTAATAAAGATAATGTCTCCCTCTGGGGCAAAGGTTGAGCAGATTTGCTTGCAGCTCATTATAAAATACAGGGTTTTTCTAAACTCCAGGTTTCTCAGTCATGTGTAGAGCATCTGCCTTAACCTCCTCTGCACCACCCCAGAGACTTGGTGGGGGATGCAGGGAGGGAACTGATGCAAACATGAAGCTCATGCTGCTTGCTATGAGGTGGGTAATAGGATCTTTTGTCTCTGATCCAGAAGTCTCATGTCTTCTGCCGGAATTCATGAAGCTATGGCAGAATACCTTGTTAGTTTGCAAGTAGGGTCAAATCCCCAGCCGCTTTTTCAGTTCTTGACAGAGATGTCTATTAGACATCCAAGTGGTGATGCTGGGTGAGCAACTAGGTGCATGAACTTGGAGTTCGGGGAGGAGTACAGGCTGGAAATATAAACATGTGAATTAGAGGATTTCTTTACAGCCATGTATCTGGATGGTGGAGAAGAAAAGTTATGGAATTAAAGCCGGGGAAAAGCCAGCACAGAAAATTGGGGTAAGGAAGGAGAGAGGACAGCTGGAAGAGAGGGGGTTAACCAAAGAGGCTGAGAAGGAACAGCTGTGAGATAGGAGCGACCCCAGAGAGCAGCATCCTGGAAGCCAAAGAAATAAATAAGGAGGAAGGAAGGGACAACTGTGACCTTTGTTGCATTAGGCTAAGTAACTATTGAATCTGGTAATGAGGTCACTGATGAGCTTAAGAGCAGCGTGTGTGTGTGTGTGTGTGTGTGTGTGTGTGTGTGTGTGTGTTAGAAGGGCTTAGGAGAAGATGGAAAGGGAAGAATTGGAGATATGGTGAGCTAGACAATGCTTTTGAGGAGTTTTCCTGCAAAAGAAAGAGAAACACGAGATCGAAGCTGTAGAGGGCTGTGGGGCCAGGAGAGAACTTTTTTTATTTTATGTTTTTTGAGATGGAGTTTCGCTGTTGTTGCCCAGGCTGGAGTGCAATGGTGCAATCTCAGCTCGGCTGAATCTCAGCTCACCGCAAACTCCGCCTCCTGGGTTCAAGCAGTTCTCCTGCCTCAGCCTCCCAAGTAGCTGGGATTACAGGCATGTGCTGCCATGCCCAGCTAATTTTGTATTTTTAGTAGAGGCAGGGTTTCACCATGTTGATCAGGCTGGTGTCGAATTCCTGACCTCAGGTGATCCGCCCGCCTCAGCCTCCCAAAGTGCTGCGATTACAGGCATGAGCCACCACGCCCAGTCAGAACTTTTGTTTTTAACCAGAGAAATACCAGGGAATTCAAATGCTAGAGGAAATGCTGCTCTCGGGAGCAAGAACTGATGATAAACGAGGGAGAAAATGGAAGTGTTGGAGTGATGTCCGCAGATAGGTAAGACAAGGTGGGGTCTGTTTGGCAGATGGAGGAGTGGGTCTCAACCTGGAGCCTAGAAAGTTCATTCACAAAAACAGTCTGCGACACCGATGTGGAAAAGTGGGGAAATTAAATGGTAGGAGCTTGGTGGGAACTCTCTTCTGCTTCCTTCCCCCTCCCTTGTCAACCTAGGAAGCAAGGTCCTCAGGCAAGTGGGGAAGGAGGAAAGTCAGAGGCAGGAGGGGAGAGAGAGCTGGTGGCTTCATGCCTGGGAGAGTGACAAGACCAGCAAAATGCAGCGAATGAGACAGCATTGAGGACCCACTTGAGGCTCATGGCCTTAGAGGGAGAACCTGTCCCTTTATGGTGGCTGTACAGTGTAGCACTCAGGAGCTGTGGCAGTTATGCTTCTTACCATGTGGACAGCATTGTTCTGCCAGGAGGGAGAATTAATCAAACAGGCAGAAGGAAGCAGAGCAAGAGATAAAGAGGGTGACTTCTGTGTTTGGGTCCCCGGTTCCAGCTCTTCCCAAATCCCACCTCTGTCCCTGAGCTTCTTTCAGTTAGACTGTTTCATTCTATCAGACATGTCATTGTACCAGCTATAGAGACAGAAACCCAGCCTGAGTGGCTCCAACTAATATGGGGCTCATTCTTGGGTGTGAAGAAAAGTCTAAGGATGGGCCGGAGACAGCAGAGCACCAGGAACCCAAGCTGCTTCTTTCTTTCTGGCTCACCACCTATAGTACTGGCCTCTGTCCTCATAGTCACAAGATGGCTGCTGGAGCTCCAGCTATCCTTTCTACATTCCAGTCCAAAAGAATGGGAATGATGGCTGGGCACCGTGGCTCATGCCTGTAATCCTAACAGTTTGGGAAGTCGAGGTGGGCAGATTGCTTGAGCTCAGAAGTTAGAGACCAGACTGAGCAACATGGTGAAACCCCCATCTCTACTATAAATACAAAAACTAGGTGTGGTATCATGTGCCTGTGTCCCAGCTACTTAGGGGGCTGAGGCAGGAGAATTGCTTGGGCTTGGGAGGTCGAGGCTGCAGTGAGCCGAGATTGCACCACTGCACTCCAGCTGGGGTGACAGAGTGAGACCCTGTTTGAAGTTAAGAATAGAAAAAAAACAATGGGAATGGCAAGGCGCAAAGGGCACTGAATCCCAACTTATTTAGGATCTTCCCTCCCACCCCAAAGGATTTCTTGGGAGCTCTACCAATTGTATCTGCTGTCCTCTTTCCGATCACTCCTAACTTACAGGAAGGCTAAGAACCGTTGCTTTTGGTTTGGGCTCATTGTCACCCCAACTAAAATCAGAATTCTTGACCAAACAAGAAAGGAAGAATGGGTATTTGAGAAGCAGCTAACAGACTCTGGCATATCAAACAGGCTTCCAGTGAACTCCTGTTTTCCTTGTGGAATAGAGTTCTTAGAGGGCAGGTGCAAGGAGAGCCTTGTAAGGGAAACACAGAGGCTGTGAGTCCTCAGAAGGTCAAAGTGCTGGGACAAAACAAAGTCAGATCATCTCTTAAGCAATGTGGTGCTTTCTGATTTTCTTCCCTCCTCCCCATCTCCCACCCCCGCTCCCAACACCCTACACTTAGCCTTGTGGAATAGAATTCTTAAGGGTGCAGGTAAAAGAGATTTGAGAGACACAGAGAGAAGTAGCAATAGGTGCAGGATGGGTTGACATTGGGGTGCAGAGAAGAAGCTACAAACAAGATGGGAGAGGTGATTTGGGGACTACGGGGCTCAGCCTGCCGACTTAAAGATACAGGGGCTAAATAGAAACATCTGTGGCATACAGAACCTTTGAGAGGGGTGAGGAGGGTAAAGTTAAGAAATTAAAAAAGTATTTGGACCAAAAATATTTGAGATCTAATACATCAGTTGCTCTCAATTCTTCTTTGGTAAGATGGATATTTTTAACTCTTTTCTTTTTTGGTGAACTTTTTCCTAACCCATTCCATAGCTCCCATCATGACCATGCAAATAGTTATTACTAATCACTTTAAGAAAATCCAAAATGCCCAAAGAATGACAAAGAATTTAGCATCATTTATACATCACACATTTGAAAAATGGATCTACAGTTATTTGTTCAGTCAATAGATGATGCTTGATGCATAAATGGAATAAGAGTTATTAAACAATCGTATTTCTTGAGAAGGTTATGAACACTCCAGTGTCATTGTCTGGGTAAGGTCTGCCCTGACCAGCCTGTTTCCGCTTGTCCTATTTTAGTCACTCTAGCAAGTCAGCTTCCTTTTCTTTTTCTTTCTTTTTTTTTTTTTCTTTTAGAGACAGGGTCTTTATCTGACACCCAGGCTGGAGTGCAGTGGTGTAATCTAGCTCACTGTAGCCTTGAACTTCTGGGCTCAAAGAATCAAGTAGCTAGGACTACAGGTGAGCACTACCACACCTAATTTTTAAATTATTTTTCTTTGTAGAAAAGAGGTCTGGCTATGTTGCCCAAGCTGGTCTCAAAGTCCTGGACTCAAGCAATCCTCCCGCCTTGCCTCAGCCTCCCAAAGTGCTGGAATTACAGGCGTGAGCCACCATGCTCAGCCTCTTTTAATTTTTTTCATAGCACTTATCACTCTCTGATATTACTTGTTTATATATTTGTTTGTCTTGACCTGTCTGCCTCCTTAGAATGCAAGCTTGATGACAGGAGGGACTTTCTGTGTCTTATCCGTGGATGAATTCCCATGAATCCCTGGCATGAACACTGTCCTAACTATTGAATCAATTCTCAACAAACATTTGGTGAATATGATTGGTTGAATTCCTCAATATACGGCTTGGCACCTAGTAAGTGCTCAATAAATGTTCACTCTGATTGCTGTCATCGTCATCATTGTCATCCTTGTAATTGGCACAATCATAAATAAGCCTATGGCCCCAGGGGTTAGATTAGGCACCCATAACACATATAATCAACTTTTTTTTTCTTTAAGATGGAGTCTTGCTTTGTCACCCAGGCTGGAGTGCAGTGGCACAATCTTGGCTCATTGCAACCACCACCTTCCAAGTATCTGGGACTACAAGCATGCACCATCATCCCCGGCTAATTTTTGTCATTTTAGTAGAGACGGGGTTTCGTCATGTTGGCCAGGCTGGTCTCAAACTCCTGGCCTCAAGCGATCCGCCTGCCTCGGCCTCCCAAAGTGCTGAAATTACAAGGCATGAGCCACCACGCCCAGCCCACAATCAACATTTAAAGAAAAAAAATGTCTGCCAGTGTAGTCTGAGACTTGGACTGTGTCCCCTTTTCAAACATCATAGCCTTGCAAGGGTAGCACAGAGGCTGTGAGTCCTCAGAAGGTCAAAGTGCTGAGACAAAACAAATTCAGATCATCTTTTAAGCAATTGGTGCTTTCTGATTTTCTTCTCTCTTTCCCATCTCCCACTCCTGCCCCAACACCCTACTCTTGCAAATTGATGTGATTTTCTTCTGCACACATGATAGGCGCCCTCTCCACATAGGACCTCGCTTTCCTTTGCTGTCTCCAGATTTTTTTTACAGGAAACTCTGCAGTCAGAGGAACATTATTTACTACTTAGAGCTCCCTCTGCTGATGCATTGGGTAGATGATTAGCCTGGAAGGCTGCAGATTTCAGCAGAAGCACAGCTGGGCTCGTGGCGGGGTTTGTCACCTGCCTACGCCTGTGGTCTGATCAGAGGCTGTTTCTTTCTCTTGGACTGGGGAAAGAGGTACAGGTGATGCCTGTCTGTCTATGACCTCTCATGTTGTGGGTGGGGCTCCAGGGATGTTCGAGGTCCTGGCTCCTCTGACCTCCACGTAGAGTCCTTGTGCTTGCAAATGCTTATTGGAGAGACCCTGAGATTCCTAGTGGGCTGGGAGGGTGTTCAGCGTACCACTCACTGACACTCAGAAACAGGTGACCCACCTGTTCATGATTTCTGTCTCGATGCAGAAATGAACTGTAGGGGGGATTTTTTAATTTTTCAAGAGCAAAGTCAGGGTCAATTTGTAGAGTCTGGGTAAAAACAGGCTCTAATAAACCAAAAAGAAATAAATGCATGATTGAAATTTTAAAAAAGAATCTATTTGGCTAAATTTAACTCTTAGGCTGAAGTTTATTTAAATGCTGAAGGCATGTCCAGCCCTAGCTCTCTGGCACCTGAGGCAGGAGCATTGAGGCAAGGGGAGAACACTGCTTTACAGACCACCCTGCCAATGTAACCAGGCTAATATTCCTTGAACACTACGATTGGCCGGTGCTATCATTTTGTATAAACTATATGACACTCTGCTATATACACTGCCCCATTTCCCTGCCTCCAGCCCCCCAGCCTTAAAACATACGTATTATTTTTCTTCACTACTTACAGTTGAGAGTATCGAGGTTTGGTGACATTAAGTAACCTGCTTAACATCACACAACTAACAAGTTGCCAAGATGGTGTTTGAACTTGGGTTCCTTGAACTTGTAAGCACGGGGTTCCAACCTGCCAGCATCCCAGGCTCATTCCTACCTGCCCCATAGATCGGTGTTCATTCCACCACCAAAATTTATTCAGTGCCCTGCACTGTGCAAAGCACCAGAAAAAGTAGAGATGAATGAGACTTGGTCCTAACCCTTGGGGGTATGTGCAATCTTCTATCAAAGTCGAGGATGAGGTTTTAGCGCTACTTTCTCCAGGCAGCCCTGGATACCTTTGGACACTCATAATTGGCAGTGCCCTACTGTTATTAATAAAAACTAATAACAAAATAAATAAAAATAAATAAAAATTAATAATAAAAATTTAGTGGGTGTAGTGATGTGCGCCTGTAGTCCCAGCTACTTGAGAGGCTGAGGCCAAACAATTGCTTGAGCCTGGGAGTTTGAGGCTGCAGTGAGCCATGATTGTGTCACTGCACTCCAGTCTAGTCAACAGAGTGAGAACCTGTCTCAAATAAATGAAGAAAAATAAATAAAACACATATCATCTAACATTTATGGAGCACTTACTATGTGTCAGTCACTATAGGAAAAAGCCTTTCTTACAGATTATCTCATTGAATCCTTATAAGACACTTATGAGAATGGCCCTTTTATCAGCCTCATTTTACAGACGAGAAAACTGAGGCCTCGAGGTAAACAATTGATACTTAGAAATCCGAGTCAAAAAGTAGCAGAGCTGAGTAAATCTGGGAAATCTGGCTCTTAACCATTTTGCACAGTGACTCGGCTGTGGCTGCCCCCTCCTCTGACCCCATCCCACGCCTGTCTTGTTCCCTGACCTCTTTTGACAGCTCCTTGAGCGAGAAGAACCCTGTCCCCCTGGCCTCCCACTTTCTCTTACAGCCCCGAGCTCAGTGCTGGGCACACCTAGGAGCTGAAAACTATAGATTAACTGATTTACTTTCCCCTTCACTGGAAAATGGCGATGAAACAAGATTTGGGGTGGAGGTGGGGAGGGAATCCCGCAGATCAGTCTGGGGCGTCTTTAGAGCTCTGGCTCTTGGTCAAGCGAGATTAGGAACGATATTTTAAGAGCAGAGTTCCTTAGGAAATCTTCTACACGCCTATATTTTGCTTGCCTAGCATGATGCCCGGCACATAATAGGGTCCAATACATCTTTGTTGAATGACTGAATGAGCTTTAAAAATTCTAAGGAATCTCACTGCTGTTGCTAGGGCTGCCGCTGGAGTCTCAGGCAGTGCTTTCGGCTCTGTTTTATACATCAAGCTCTGCCTGTCTCGCTTTTACACCACAGTGGAAGCCAAAGCCAGGGTCCCTTCGAATGCAAAGTGGCTGCTTTTGCTTGGTTTGGCTTAGAAGACATGATGCCCGGCCCCTGCTCCCAGGGGTTCTGGCACTGCCCAAACCAACTGCGCTCCCTGGTACTGAGATATATGTGCATTTCAGATTTGTCAAAATTCACGCCCTTCTCCCACTCCAAGCCACCTGCTGTTCTGATCTCATCTTTGCCTCACCTCCTTACCCAAAGATTCTTGAGGTGCAGGAAGACAGCTCCAGTGACCCCAGAAGCTTGCCTTCCTATTCTCTGATCTTGGGTGATTTTTCATCCTAAAACCATCACATAAGCTGTTTATGGCATCCATAATCCGCCTGGAACCTTAAACCTCTTTCTTGCGTGGCTTTTTATGAGTCTGAGATAAACAAACAACTCTCTCTCTCCAGGGACTTGGAGCCCAGATCCTTAACCTCACTCCTTAAGCCCATGGCCCCTGAGGGAGCAGAGCCAGAGGGTGGGCCCCAAAGGACTGTGGTTAAATGTGCGATGTGGAGGAAGCAGATAACATCATTGCTGCTAACGGAGAAAATGCGGCCAGAGACCTTGAAGCAAAGATGAGCCAGAGGGCAGGGTTGCCAAGAGTCTCCAGAGCAGCCTCTGCTGGGTTGAGAAGCTCTGCTGAGACACTAAGAGAGCGTTCTGGCAACATGTGAAATCTTGGGGGCTGTCTCCTCCAATCCCTCATTTGGCACTAAAGAAATCTAAGTCCTGGGAGGGGAGGTGGCTTGGCCAAGGTCATATAGCCTCGGGGAGGCTGCGTGGAATAAATGATGGAATCTGTTCCCTGTACCCACTTTTTCTTTCCCATCAGACCCTGATCTCTATAGGGCATCCAAGTCATTACAGGGAGGCTGGCTTCACCCCAATGGCAGAGGTGAAACATGGGATCTTGGCCAAGTTGATCGGCATTTTCTAACTCCCTGGCCACATTGATTGGTCTCGGAGTGACCCAGAACTTAAGGCTGGTCTAATCAGAAAAAAAATCTCTGAACCTTTGAGGAAAATCCTGGGAAATACTGACCCTCCTTTCCCTGGGCTAGAAATGAACACAGGATACAAAGTGGTTGCAGCAGCTGAGGCCAGGCATCGTGTGACATCAAGAGGGAATAAGGTAGACTCCATGGAAAGCAGAGAGGAGAGATGGAAAGAAAAAGAATCCCAGGTGATAGTTCTGAGTTGCTGGATCAAACCTCACCTGAAGCCTTTCCTCTGCAATGTTCAGCTACATGATCCAGTAAAGTCTATTTTTAAGACAGACAGGGCTGGGCACAGTGGCTGATGCCTGTAATCCCAAGCACTTTGGGAGGCTGAGGCAGGCAGATCACTTGAGGTCAGGAGTTTGAGATCAGCCTGGCCAACATGGTGAAACCTCGTCTCTACTAAAAACACAAAAATTAGCTGGGCGTGGTGGCATGTGCCTGTAATCCCAGCTACTCGGGAGGCTGAGGCATGAGAATCACTTGAACCCAAGAGGCAGAGGTTGGAGTGAGCCAAGATCACACCACTGCACTCCAGCCTGGGCGATGGAGTGAGACTGTGTCAAAAAAAAAAAGATAGACTAAGTCTTATTACTGTTAGTAATAGATGTTATTGCTTGTAAACAAAATATCCCCAACTGATAAACAGATGACTGGTGGCCCTAGAAACTTGCCTCTGGTCTTTTACTCCTGGTTACGGGTGCTGGGCCCAAAGGGAAGACCTCTGTGCCTGGCTACATGCCTGGCTAAGCTTTAGATACAACTAAGGTTGACTGGTTTGGAGTTTAGAACCCCCACTAGCAGACATTTTATACTTCCCTTGTTCAGGCAAGTGGGTTGGCTAATTACATGGGTTCAGAAAGCATTTTCTTGGCGCTTACTCCCGTCCTGCCCTCATGAACCCTTAGCATTTTTGCACATCTTTACAGCAATGCTTATCTCACTATATATATATATGTTTCTTAGATGGAGTCTTGCTCTATCACTCAGGCTGGAGTGCAGTGGTGTGATCTCGGCTCACTGCAGCCTCTGCCTCCCGGTTTCAAACGATTCTCCTGCCTCAGCCTCCCGAGTAGCTGGGATCAGGGGTGTGTGCCACCACGCCCAGCTAATTTTTGTATTTTTAGTAGAGACGGGGTTTTGCCATGTTGGCAAGGCTGATCTTGAACTTCTGACCTCAGGTGATCCTCTTGTCTTGGCCTCCCAAAGTGCTGCGATTACAGGCGTGAGCCACCGCGCCCAGGCCTATCTCACTATATTTTAATGATTAACATCCACATCAGGCTTCTCTAGACCTCAGGCTTGCTGAAGATGAGATTAAACCTCATTCACCTTTGGATGCGTGCACCCGGCCCAGTGTCTGACACAAGCTTTGTATTCACGGATGCTTCTGGAGTGGATGAAACAATCTCTTCCCACTCCCTGCCTCATTGTCTGATGAGCCTTCATTACGCTCCACTTTTTTCCCTTTGTAAATTAGGATGAGGTGAAAAAGCACAGCAGACAAGATGCAAAGCATTCACGCCAAGTCCTCAATTCACAAACTGAGGATTTGATCTGCTGTTGTATTCCCAGAGTGCTAGGTCCTGTATGGGACACCAGCTCCATCCCATATGCTCACTGTTCTGCGCTGCTGTGTATAAAGCCCTGGGCAAGAGGACAAGGGAGGGAAAAACCGGAAAGACTGAGTCAGAGAAGGCTGGGGATGAAATTTGAGTCCATTGGGATCATTCTGCCTCAACGACAGAGGAGAAAGCTTGGGCCCAGGGAGGAGTCCTCCTCCTCCTGGCTCAAGGTCACCGGGACAGACCAGTCAGGATGGGAAAGAACTCCACTTTCAAAAGCAAGACCTGTTTCCCCAGGACCTGGGCCCTGTGCACACAGGAAGGCGGACTTCAGGATGGAAGGGGAAAAGGACATGCTGGGAGGCTCCGGGGCCAGCCTTTGGGGCTTGCATCCTGCGAAGGTTGAGTAACTCCACGGGTCTCCCTTTTGCCGCTATACCACTTGCCAACTGGGTTTGGAGTCTCTTGGCTTGTGAGTCCTCAGGGACCAGAGAAGTGACTCAGTGAACACTTAGTACATCGTTGGCACCGGGGATTGTGTGTGATTCAGGAGTCACTCACAGAGCTTGTGCTGATTAACTCCAGAAACTCACCCAAAGCCTCCTCCCCACCCCTTCAAGCCCAGGATGAAGGGATCAGACTGTGGCTCTGACACTCCTGAAATGTTTCTCACGTGTCCACCTGCCAACCGGTCTGGTACCGACAGAAGATCCCTGGACCGCGAACTCCGGGGCTAGGAGCTTCCTCCACGCACTGCCTCCTTCCAGCGGCCCACATGGAAAACAGGACCTCGGGACCCCCTCTCTTCCTGACCTCCCCTGGATTCTGAGCGGGCCAACCCTCAACCAAAGCTCCCCTGTTTCGCTGCCCCCGTCTCTCTTTTTCCGCCTTGGGAATTGTCCCCCTCGCCCCCTATCCTACTCCCACTACGTCCTGGGGGGTGTCTGTCTTCTCTGATCGCCCTCACCCCCTTCCTTTCCCTCCTCCTTTTCCTCCCTCGGCTCCGCCCCCAGGCCCCGCCCTCTCCGCCCCGGCCCGCGTCCCCCCGGCCCCTTCCCCATCACCCGCCCCTCCAGCGGGGACAGGGGTGTAGGGAGGGGCCGCCGCGCGGGCCAGGCGCCCGCCCCTCCCTGCGCGCCCCATCCCCGAGCGCGCGCCCGGCGGCCCCCTCCGCAGCCTCCCCGCTCCCGCCTCCCCGCCTTCTCCTCCTCCTGGTGACGTCCGGGTCCCTGCCCGTCTGAAAACTCCGCGCCGCGGCGGTGGAGGCGGCGGCGGCGGCGGCGGCGGCAGCGGCGGCGGCGGCGGAGGAGGAGGAGCAGCGGCGAGGCGAGGCGGCGGCGGCGGCGGCGGCCCGAGCGGGAGCCCGAGCGGCAGCCGGCGGCCGCGGGAGCCGCGGGGAGCGCGGGGGCGGCCCGGAGCGCGCCGGGGTCCCCGCGCCCCGCTCACCCGCCGCGCTCCGAAGATGGTGGCGGCGCCGTGCGCCCGGAGGCTGGCCCGGCGCTCGCACTCGGCGCTGCTCGCGGCGCTCACGGTGCTGCTGCTGCAGACGCTGGTCGTGTGGAATTTCAGCAGCCTCGACTCGGGGGCCGGGGAGCGCCGCGGGGGCGCAGCGGTCGGCGGCGGGGAGCAGCCGCCCCCGGCCCCGGCCCCGCGCCGGGAGCGCCGGGACCTGCCCGCCGAGCCGGCTGCAGCCCGAGGAGGAGGAGGAGGCGGCGGCGGCGGCGGAGGAGGAGGACGGGGGCCCCCGGCGCGGGCGCGGGGAGGCGGCCCCGGAGAACCGCGGGCACAGCAGCCGGCCAGCCGGGGGGCACTGCTCGCCCGGGCTCTGGTAAGATGCCCTTTCGGCTCGCGCCCCGCGGCGAGGGAGGGAGGAAGGCAGCCCGACCCCACGCGCCCCTAGCCCTTGAACTCGGTCATCAGACTGGGACTCTGCAAGCCTACCGACTCCACATCGCCTCTTGCCCCGGGAAGCCGGGTGGGGTCCCTGCCAAGGCTCAGGGGTCGTGGGCTGCCCCTTTCAGAGTCTGAACACGGACCCCTTGGGGTCTGGGGGAAGTTATCTCCAGTGGGGGCGCTTTGGGGGTTACCGGAGCCTGGCTGGGCTCCTGTTCCCCATCACTCTTGCTGGGGACCCCAGCTGACTTGCTCCGTGCGTGTAGGTCTTGGTGCCTGGCTCCCTGCCTGAGTGAGTGGATCGCGCCGGATCCTCAGCCGCTGCTCCTGGGCGGTTGTCGCTGCAGCATCTCTTTGGTTTTTGCCGAGCTGGGTGCAGACAGATGAGCCCTCTGTGCGTCCTGGCCTGCGATTAGGGCTGAGCTGGGCGTCCCAAGTCCCCGACCATGCCTCTGAATCAATACTCAGTCCGGGGTGTCTGGTCTTACTTTGGGTCTTCTGTTTCTCTTCTCTGGATGTTTGAGCCTTCCGTCTTCACCTTCTCTGTCTCTAACCTTGCCATCTCCCGTGCCCTCTGTGACTTTATCTCCTCCCCATCTCCAGTTTCAGGGCATGGCTCCTTCTCCTAGCTGGTTGTCTCTGTCTCTCTGTCTTGTTGCGGCCGGTTCGGGTCGCCAGCTGTGTGTCCGACCACACCGTCAGGGCTTCCACTCCTATGGGATTACTTTGCCCTTCGTGGGTGTGAACAGTCAGGGCTCTGAAACTGTTTCTTCCGCAGATCTGGGGCCATCCGGGTGGCTGGGTGGGGAACTGACTTGTCTTCTTACCCTGTCCGTAACTTCTCCAGGGATACCTTTCCCACCTTCTCTGGGCTGCCTTGCCCAGCCTACTGAGCTAGGAGCAGGAGCACATGGGGCAGGAGGCCGGAGTCCCCAGTTCAGAGCCAAGGTCTCAGTTCCCCAGGGGCGTGAGGTCTGCCTTAGGGAATAGCCAGTGTGTTGTGTGTCTGTCTGTTTCTTCATCACACTGCTTGTCTGCAAGGATTTGCCTAGCCGCTATAGGATATTAGACACCAGGGGGATGGTTTCAGGATCCTGAAGACTGAATGCATATCTCTATCATTTGTCACTTTGGAAGTCCTCACTGAAGACTGCCTTGGTACACAGCGTGATGCTTTCTGAGCTGCTAAACTTCTTCGGAGTCTGTGCGACCCTTTCTGCCGGAGTGCAGCTCTTCATGCCTGAGAGCTGAGCCAGTCCCAAGACGTGATGTGATGGCATTTCACGTTGCTGTGTGGGTAGCAGGGAGAAGTCTTTCCCTCATTTGCGGGGAGAATAGTGGCGTGAGCTGCCTGATGGAGAACCAGAGCATTCTAGTGTCCTGCGATCTCTTCTTTACAGAGAGGGGTACTCTGAAACGCTGCCTTTGAACTCCTGGAGTTGATAGCGATGGGTTCCCGCAGAAATGCAATTAGAAGTTCTTTGTGCATCCATCCAGAGCCCGGGAGGTGGGGTGGGAGGGTTGTGGGTCGTGTCCTGCTGGTCCAGTGTAGGAACGTGTAGGGGAGACATGGTGGGGGAAGCCTGGGGCTTACTGTATCCTTTGCATCTGGGGGTTCATAGTGGGTTCAGGAGGTACCTTTAGGATGCACATAGCACCTGTTGAAACAAATGAAGAGAAGGAAGGAGGCAGGGCTGGCTGATTTTTTCATAGGTCCCCGGCATTGTGAGCATCCACCCCCAACCCCTCTCTGTGTGCTCGGCTCAGTGTTTTACTCTCTCACACCCAGCTCAGCCTCTGAGAGGTCTGCGGTTGGGGAGGTAGGTGGGAACACACTATTTTCCCTTTTGGAATTGCAGTTCCAGCAGCGGAGTTGCTTTGCTTTTCTGAAACTCTGCTTCCAACTGCAAGTTCAGTTACTCTCCCCAAACCTGCATGTCCTAATGTCTCAATTTCTTTACCTTCCAAGATGGACATTTATGTATTTTTTTTTTCTTTTGGTTCTCTTCTCTTCTTAGTAGCTGTCTACCATGCTCTTGACTGTTGTCGCTCGGGGCTTTGTATTTTATTTCATTTGCTTGTCTCTCTCCTTTCTTTTCTCTCCCCCCACACCTACTCCATGGCCTGCTAAATCCTGAAATCACGGTAAGACAGGCTGGCTGGAGCCCGGGGTCTGTCCTACTCTGACTGTGCCCACCCAGTTCCTGCCCTTCCATGGAGCTCCAGGAGACCAGAAGGGGGCAGGCTGTTCCCAAAGTCTGTTATAGCTGGAGCTTGGGTTGCAGGCAAGGAGAGGACCAGACCTTTTCTCAAGCAATAGAGGCCCTTGAAAAGTGCAGTTTGTTTCCAAACCCTGCCGAGGCTGCCAGGATGATGCTTTGGAGGGAGATTCAGGAGTGGGACATTTAAAGAAACAAATCCCCATGATTTTCCAGATGGCTCTTGTAGAGAGCTGGTTAGACACATGCTTAGAAGAAGATGCTTTAGCTCAGTGCTCTGTTGCAGGCGGGGATGGGGTGGGTGGACAGCCTTGGCTCTTGCACGTAGAGGGAACCTGTGTCCTGGGTTGCTGGTGGGTGTGTTGCAGAGTGTCAGGCAGGCATTGTGTATAGGACATTTCTTAAGCCAGATCTTCCTCCTTCCTGATACCCACAGCCTCAGAGTATTTGTCCTTTTTATGTTTGGGGAGCTGCGCTTCGGTGGAAGGCCCTGATTGTATTTTTGGTGCACTTAAGAAGCCAAGAGGAAACACCCCGTTTCTCAAGTAGACAGAGTCAGAGGGCATGTCCATAAAAGATTTGCAAGCTCTCCTTTTCCTCTCAGCCTCTTTCAAAGCTCTTAAATATTAGAATTATTGGGTGGATTGCAGCTGTTTTGTGGCTGACACTGATTCCTTCACTGGGTCTCCAGTAAGCTGTGGATTTTACTGTCATCTCAGAATTTAAGAAACAGATGGACTGCCTTATAAAGGGAGGAAAAATATTGGGAGAGCTGTCACAAGGATCAGCCTACAGGTTCTGAATAGATTTTGGAGAAAATGAAAGAGAGCTGTGTGTGTTAATGTAATGAATGTTTATTTTCTTTCCCTTAGTGACTCTCTTCTTGAAGTCCCCGCATTTATTGCTCATGTTCTTAGATAAACTGTTACTCAGTAAGTTTCATTTAAGAAATCTAATTTTTTATTACCCTTCCCACCCCCCGCCTGCCGACCTACATAAGCACACAAAGTAGAATGGGGTTTCTGTATTATCCGACCCCTTTGAAATGTTGATTTTTCGGCAGAAATTCCTCATGCTTCACATTACTCAGATAACTCAGGACTCTTTTAGACATCAGCAGTGACTTTGAAAGATCAGTTCACTGGCTTTAGATCACCTTTGCTTCTAACAGCCTTGGAGGCGTAGCTTTTCTTCCTATCCAGATGTTCTGAGACCACAGGAAACGGTATTTTATTGATGGTTTGTTTTTTTTTTCACACTTTCAATGGAGTTTTATTTTGTTTGAGCGACTCATTACACTTTGTATACAGAAATATGCATCATTGAATAATATTTATCTTACTGCAAATGTTGCCATCTGTTTAAATCATATACTGGAAAATGTTAAAATAGATAAATAAAAGTAGAAATAATATACATAGGTATAGATACGTTTGTAATATAAATTCTAACATATCTGTATATTCACTTTCCTTCCGGTCTTTTCACACTTTAGACATTCTCTTCAGTTTATCAATTCATTTTTTAAAAATCTTCCAGAAGGTTGGGTGGTCAAAGGCTTGCTATTTTTCACCTAGGAAGCCAGCCATGGCATAAGTTCTTATTTACTGGTGACTGTTCGATTTCGATTCATGGTTTTAATAGAAGAGGAAATTTGGTGGCTTGAGTTAAAGCAGAGATTTGACATCATCGCATCATTGTGTATGTGTGTCTGTATCCTCAGAAAGCAAAGATATCCTTAGGGATATCTCTGAAATAAGAGTCTGCCCCCCACACCCCACTCCAGAGCTGTTTATGATCCATAAGGTCATAAATCCATGTGTATGAGTGTTTCAGTGCAGAAGAACTTAACACGCACACCTGTTGGACTGCACAGGTGAGGTTGAGAGTCTTATCTTTTGACCAGCGCTGCCTTAAGAGCTGCCACTTATGATCTCTCTCTTTGCTTTTCCTTTGCATTTCCCCATTTCTACGGACCCAGATCCCCATCTACCAGAAACAATGAGAAAATGCCTTGGGGAAAATAAAAAATAACTAAAAAACAAACTCGATCTTAACAAAACCTGCATTCCAAGGAAGGGGTGTTGGAACAGGAGAAAACATCCCAAGAAGTATGTGTGAGGCCCCAGCACCAATGAAAGAGGCCTCTGTTGAGTACCCTCAGGCCTGACATACCTGGGTTCACCTTCTGGCTCGGCCCTTTCTCATGCCCCAATCTTGGGCAAGTCACTGTAATTTCGGTCTTCTGTGAATCTGAGCTACCTCATAGGGCTGTATGAGGATGAAATGTAGCAATATATGTGAACTCATGTGGGCCTGTTCCTTAATCAGTGCTCAAAAGTGAGCTGTTCTTAAAAGGAAATTGGTGGTATGTTTGAAAATAAAGAATTTCTTGCAGTTATTCATTTTCCTGCACAGCATAGGGTGCGAGTAAATCCAAGGCAGTAGAATAAATATAGCTGTTTCTGTGTGAGCGGGATGGAATTTGGTAGAGGAAGGAGTACTGACATTTATTGAGTGCCTGCTGTATGCCAGGCATCATTTAGGTATTTTGCGTACATTAGGTTATTAAATGCTCACCCCCCCAAAAAAAAAACACAAAAAATTTCCAGGAAGGAAGACGGTATTACACAACTGATAAAAAGTTGAAACTAAGGACACCCGGCTAGAAATCGCTGGTCTTATGATGGCTTGTTACGTGGCAGGAATAATGGAGGGATTTGTAAATATTACCTTACTGTCTTACTGATTTCTCCCAACTTTGTGGGATAAGACTTTTGCTGTCCCCAGGAGGAAACTGAAGCTCAAAGAAGTGAAGCTGCTTGCTCATGAAGTTCACAGAGCTGGGGAGTAGCAGAATTGAGATCCAAACCCAGGCCTGTCCCTTTCCAAAGATGCCGCCTTTCTGAGTTGCATTTCTTTTGCATGGTTTGTTGAAAAACCCTAAATGCAACCATGCCATTCCCAAAAATCTTTTTTTTTTTTTTTTTTTTCCGATACAGCGTCTTGCTCTGTCATCCAGGCTGGAGTGCAGTGGCGTGATCTCGGCTCACTGCAACCTCCGCCTCCTGGGTTCAAGCAATTCTTGTGCCTCAGCCTCCTGAGTAGCTGGGATTACAGGCGTGCACCACCACGCCTGGCTAATTTTTGTATTTTAGTACAGACAGGGTTTCACCATGTTGGCCAGGCTGCTCTCGAACTCCTGCCCTCGTGATCCGCCCGCCTCAGCCTCCCAAAGTGCTGGGATTACAGGCCTGAGCCACTTTGCCCAGACCCAAAAATCTTTATTCTACTCTTCTCACTTCTTGTTGTAGATTCCTAAAAAGTTACCAACCCTAGAAAAGAAGCAGACATGCAATTTACATTGAATCAGACCCCTAACTCATGATGCAAATACAAGGGTAGTAATAATGATGATAAAAATAATAATAATAATGGCTGCATAGCAGTTATGATGTGTTAGGTGGTTTTAAAAATGGATACATAATAGTTTTACATATTTTGGGGTACATGTGATATTTTGATAGGTTCATATAATGTGTAATGATTAACTCAAAGTAATTGGGATATTCATTACCTCCAACATTTATCTTTACTTTTTTGTCAGAGACACTGAAATTCTTCTGTTCTAGCTTTTTTTTTTTTTTTTTTTTTTTTTTTGAGACAGTTTTGCTCTGTTGCCCAGCCTGGAGTGCAGTGGTGCAATCTTGACTCACTGCTACCTCTGCCTCCCAGGTTCAAGCAATTCTCCTGCCTCAGCCTCCTGATTAGCTGGGATTACAGGCACCTGCCACCACACCTGGCTAATTCTGTTTGTATTTTTAGTAGAGATGAGATTTTGCCATGTTGGCCAGGCTGGTCTTAAATTCCTGGCCTCAGGTGATCCTCCTGCCTCGGCCTCCCAAAGTGCTGGGATTATAGATGTGAGCCACTGTGCCCGGCTCTTCTAGCTATTTTGAAATATACAATAGATTATTGTTAACAATAATCACCCTACTGGACTACCAAACACTAGAGCTTATTCATTCTATCTAACTGGATTTTTATCCTTCCAATCAACATCTTCCTCCCCACTCCCCTAATCACCTATCTACTCTCTATCTTCTTGTCATCTACTTTTTTAGCTCCTACATAGGAGTGAGAACATGTAATATTTGTCTCTAAGTGCCTGGCTTATTTCAGTTAATATGATGGCCTCCGGTTTATTCATGTTGCTGCAAATGACAGGATTTCACTTTTTAACAGCTGACTAATATTCACTGTATGTGTATACCACATTTTCTTTATCCATTCATTCATTGATGGGCACTTAACTTGATTTCATATCTTGGCTATTATGAAGAATGTTGCAGTAAGCATGGGAGTGCAGATAGCTCTTCGATTTATTGATTTTCTTTCCTTTGGATAATTAATTCCTTTCCTGTGTAGACACAGTAGTGGGATTGCCAGATCATATGGTAGTTCTGTTTTTAGATTGTGAAGAACCTTCATACTCTTCTCCATAGTGGCTGTACTAATTTACATTCCCACCAATGGTGTATGAGGGTTCTGTTTTCTCACGTCCTCACCAGCGTCTGTTATTTTTTATCTTCTTGATAAAAGCCCTTTCAGGTGGGGTGAGATGATATCTCATTGTGCTTTTGATTCACAGTTCCCTGGTGATTAGTGACGCTGTGCATTTTTTTATATATCCATTGGCCATTTTTATGTCTTCTTTTGAGAAATATCTATTCGGCTCTTTTGCCCGTTTAAAAAATTGGACTACTTGTTTTTTTGCTGTTGAGTTGTTTGAATTCTTTATATATTTTGGTTATTAATCCCTTGTCAGATGGTTAGTTTGCAAATATTTTCTTCCATTCTGTAGATTGTTTAATTTGTTGATTGTTTGCCGTGCAGAAGCTTTGTAGCTTGATGTGATCCCATTTGTCTATTTTTGCTTTTGTTGCCTGTGCTTTTGAGGTCTTACCCAAAAAAATTCTTGCTCAAGGTCCTGAAGTGTTTCCCCAATGTTTTTTAATCTGGTCGTCTCATAGTCTCGGGTCTTAGATTTAAGTGTTTAATCTATTTTGGTTTGGTTTTTGTATATGGTGAGTAATGGGACCTAGTTTCATTCTTAAGTTAATCCATAGGTAATTGTTATCCCGTTTTTCCAGCACTATTTATTGAAGACTTTCCTTTCCCCAGCATCTGTTCTTGATGCCTTTGTCAAAAATGAGTTGATATGAAAGTGTGGGTTTATTTCTAGGTTCTCTATTCTGTTTGCCAGGCACTGTTTTAAACACTTTTTGTGCGTGAACTCATTTAATCCTTCGAGCTGTGTACTGTTATATTTTCAACAGTCAAGAATTGAACTTGAAATTGGCTAGAGAGGAGTCTTGAATTCAGCTCTCTCTAACCAAGGGAAAAAGGGAGGAGGGGGCAAGAGGATGTTGTTCAGGGTTCTTTGGCCAGGGAAAATGGCCTTTCTTTCAACCACAACAGACTTCCTGTTGCCCCATTCCTTCAGACTGCTCTGTGGTTGGCCCACTGGGGAGCCCACCACTTGTACCTGAGCCGGGGTCTGCAGCACACTGGAGAGTTATCTCAATAAACATGCAGTGCGGATCATCTTGTGGACACTTCCTTCCGCCTGCAACAGAAACGATCCGTTTGCCCGCAGATGCTCATCAGATGGTGCCCATGTGCTCTCTGGGTTCGGTTGCCCCCTCCCGATTGGAAGCCAGAGGCATCACAAAGAAGATGGGTGTGGGGTGGGGTGTCACCTTAGCCCTGAACCTGGACACTGGCATTATTAGTGTCAGGAACTGCGAACCCAGACACCCTGCCAGATGAGGAAGGGGTGGGACCCATTCTCAAGCTTTGTGTGTGTGGACGAGGGTGTCTCATCTTTCAGGGCCACCTAGGGGCAATGAATGGATTTGTCATGTCCCAGGCCTGGTTTGTCCCAGCCAGGTGACTACTGCTTATCTGGACATCTAATCCAGGCTAATGTGTCAGTGGATGCTAATGAGGTAGTGTGGAAGAGGAATTTGTTTCTCTTCCCAGGGCACACTTTGCCATAATTTTTGGCCACAAGGCATGTGGTTTCAGTTTAAGATGAGTTTGTGGGGCAGAGAGGTTGATGCAAATGTTCCCTACCCAGGAGGCACAAACATTGCAACTGTGGTGATGATGAGGCGCATTTATTGAATGCACCAAACACTGTGGAAGGACTAAAGAGACATTCTTTTATTGAATTCTTATAACATCTGGCAAGTTAAGAGCTATTATTTTCATCTCTGTTTTACTGATTGAAATAATAAAAACTAAGGCAATAAGTTGGATGAAAATTAAGCAGATGTGAAGTGTCCAAACTAGGAATTGAAGTTGGGTGGTGTCTCCAAAGGCTGTGTTCTTAGTCTACCCAATTCAGAGTCAGTAAGTCTGTTGACTCTAGCCCCTCATTTTCCCCTTCCCTCCATCCATTTATGCATGCATTTGTCCATCCATCCATCCATCCTTCCTTCCATCCATCCATCCATCCATCCATCAGTCCATTCATCTATTTATCTGTCTGACCATTCATCCATCCATCCATCCATCAGTCCATTCATCCATCCTCCATCCATTCATCCATCCATCTGTCCATCCATTTACCCATCCATCCATTCATCCACCTATCCACCCATCCTCCACTCCTGCAGTTAGAAGGTACCAGTCCCTGTGTC
Source organism: Pongo pygmaeus (assembly GCF_028885625.2). Taxonomy (NCBI): domain Eukaryota; kingdom Metazoa; phylum Chordata; class Mammalia; order Primates; family Hominidae; genus Pongo; species Pongo pygmaeus. Next base: position 19,527,787 of record NC_072391.2, read on the forward strand.
CAGCACTGGAACTACCTTGGTGAACAGGACAAATGTGCCTCCTGTCCTCCAGGAGGACCAGTCTAGCAGGCAAGAGTTAGAGCCTGTGCTGTTAAGTGGCCGATCTCTAGGGAGATCACTCTCACATCCTAGCCTGGTTCATTGCCTATACCCTTTCCCATGGTGACCTCTTGAACACACAAGGGAGGTGTCCTCTGGGAAGGTCAGGGCAAGGAGTAAGTAGTATGATTCAGAGCCCTGGGAGCCCTGAGGTTTCTGCCATCCCAGAACTGTCCATGAGGCCTGGGCTGCTCCGCTCATGGGGCCCAAGCTCTTCTTCTTGTAGCTGAAGAAACAACCCTGGAAATGATCCAGGGGAGCAGATGGGCAGATGCTGTGGGGCCTGCGAGGCAGGTCATGTGATGTTGAGGAAGAAGACAGTGGTCTGACATCATCGGTGGTATGGCACTTTGCCTCTCTGGAGCTCAGTCTCCTCGTCTGAAGCACAGGGGCCATGATGGCACCTACTTGGCAGGGCTTGATGGTGAGGCACAGCTCTGGGTCATGGTCAGTGCTCTGCTCTGCCCCCTGATGCAGCCACGTCATAGGAGATGTTTGCTAGAGCCAGGAGGACTTTCAAATCCACGGCCCGTGCGTGGGTTTGATTTTGTCCACATGGTGTGTTAGAATAAATAGGTCCTGGAATTTAAAGATTAGGGTATACCGTGAGACAGTGTAGATTTTTGGAATTCTTTTAAAAGTCATAAGATCCGGCAATACAGGGTCCACGGTGCTTGCTTGGTGTTAAACAGCCAAGCTGAGGAATGGTGACACTGCAGACCCACTGGGTCCCCAAGAGTCCCCCTAAGATCTCTCCTGTCACCTGTGCCACCTGGCTGGCCCCTCTTGGCTGTTGAGTTTGCAGCCCATTTGGAAGACCTCCGTGTTCACTATGAAGACATAAAAATGAGCATCTGTGGTTACCCTATTCCCGTGTGGCTTATTCACTGCACTTATTTGCCTCTGACTGCCTGTGCCTTGCCCTGGCATGATGGGGTCTCCGTCCCCGCCTAGCTGGTGGTGGAGACCCAGAATATGCAAATTTTTATAAGCACGAGGCCATCCTGAAGGCAAATGTCCCTGACAGAAATAGAATCATGCGTTCCGCAATTTGATAAACCTGTTTCCCCTCTGCAGGGAGTGTGAGTGACAGCCTCCTTTGAGTCATCTGCCCCTCACTCTGTGTTTCCCGTGACCTTGTCCCCCAGTAACACGCATTGGGAAGTTGGGAGTCTTTAGAGACAAGGGGGAGGTGGAAAAGTAGAACATTCCTGAGCACCTTGGCTTGGTCCCAATGCTGTCAGGGACAGACCGTGACTTTCATCTCTGTGTCTTTTTGGCACTTCATCAGATGATGCTAATAAGCCTGCCTCCCTCCCCGGGTTGTGAGGATTAAATTTGATAAACAGATGAGAAAGTGCTTTGAAGCTCAGAAAGCCCCATGTGAATGGAAGATGGGGCTCATGTCTTCAAGTAGCACAGTGTGGGAGTGTTCAGACGGGGTTGTCTGCGTTCCTTCCTCACAGCGTCTTGTAACCCATGGGGGACAGGGAGAGAATGAATGAGTGAGATCCACTGGAAATTTCCCACCTACTCATCCATTCATTCATCAGATATTGGTTGGGGTCTGCTGTGTGCCAGGCTTCATGCACAGCGCAGGGAAAGACAGATGTGACCCTGCCCTCCTGCTCTTTATGGTTTGGGGGCAGGATGACCTCCCAATAAAAACAAACAGGAACATTGCAAAAAATCAGATTGTTACAAGCGCAGTGAAGGAAACCATTAGGGAGCTGAACGAAAACAAAGAGCTGTGGATAAGCATTTGTTTTGGATGGGTGGATTTATTTTACTTATTTGGGGGTAAGGATTTATTTTGGATCCTGCCTTTTACCATAGTAGTCCTAAACGAGCCTCAGGAATCCAAAATATGATATAGACACCAATCGTGATGCACCAGTGGTTGGAGGTGCTACAGGGGCAGATATTCTGTAAAAACTCTTTATAAAAAGTTACTATTCATATCTGTACAACATTTATTAACTTCTTAAATTTATTTGCTAATTTATTGAGACAGGGACTCCTTATGTCACCCTGGCTAGAACGCAGTGATCTCAGCTCACTGCAACCTTGACCTCGCAGGTTCAAGCAGTCCTCCCACCTTAGCCCCCTGAGTAGGTGGGACTACAGGTGCGTGCCACCATGCCCGGCTAATTTTTGTATTTTTTGAAGAGGTGGGGTTTTGCTATGTTGCCCAGGCTGGTCTGGAACTCCTGGGATCAAGTGATCCTCCCACCTCAGCCTCCCAAAGTGCTGGGATTACAGGCGTGAGCCACCATGTCTGGCTCACTTCTTAAATATTGCCTGCGTTCTTTTAGTTGCTTTTTTCCCAACAAAACCATATGATGTAAACATTACTCTAAATGTACAACTTGATGAATTCTCACAAACTGAACACATCCGAGTATCCTAGACCAGGAATCATAGCACCGACAACATCCCAGATGCACTCTCTTCTTCTTGGGTGAATATTTAAAGAAATTATTAATCGCTGTATATTTCTTTAAATGTATATTATGGAAAATACAGACATATAACCAGCCAATCAAAATGGCAGCTTCAACACTCTTCTTGTTTAATATGCAGGTAAAGTGGCATTTAAGAAGACGTGGGTTAACAAAATGAAAACACATAAGCAAACTCTAACTGGATTTCAAATCCTGCTTGCAGCTTGGTTGGTTAATGATGATCAAGGAAATGCTGAGATGGCCAAGGTTTGGTCAATGTCAACTTAACCAGTTTGAAGAGTCTTTGCTCCTCTGGTAAACAGCTATGCTGTTTTGTTCTGAAGTTCAAGCAGGAAGGATTGAAGTTAGATATTAGGAGGAACTGTGTTCTGGGTCCATTGGAAAGGGATTCCCCATTGGAGGTCCTCTCTGATGTCTGCATTGCTCCCACAGTTCTGGAAAGTAATGGCCCCACAGCTCCCCATGCCTGTCTTCTGTGACTGAGTTCTGGACATTTCATGTGCATCTTTTGGATTCACTGTGCATTTGCTTCATGTTGAGTATTTGTACTCTATTCCCCCAAGTGTTGGACATGAAATTAGCATGATGAATGGGTCCCCAAATGGGCCAGTAATGACTACATTAACTTAACCCTGAACCAAGACTCTCCTATTCAGAACCAGAGTAACAGAACCGCACTACAACGTTAGCAGCAATTCAGAAGGGCAACGGAGACAAGTAATCATTTCATAATGAGCGAGGGGAGAAGCAATAAAAGCCGGGAGCCCAAGGACGGCATGATAATTTTGCAGAGTCTCAGCTCTCAACCAGACTCACGTTCATAAAATAAATGTTTTTGGTAATGGAAAGCTAATGTATACATTATTTAAGGATAGTATTAAAACCAGATTAGATGGATCAAGTAATACAGCAGTTACCTCATTAAGGATCCTTTGGGGATGTGAAAAAGTTGTTCTTTTTTTTCTTCTTCTTTTTTCCTTTTGAAATGGGGCTTTATTAATTAGAGATGTAATGGGAAATCTTATTTTTTTTCCCAGACTGGTGGCTGTTTTCTGTTTATTTTTTAATGGAGGACTATGCTTTGCAGATGTTCTCTTTGAAATAAAAGCCTATTCATTGTCTCTCTTTTGCACTTTCTTTTATCCCAGCTCAAAAGGGGCAGCTGTTATGAAAGACACTGAGAACCCCGTTTGCTTGTCATCAAGTATTGCAGATGATTCCGTTGTGGATGTAAAATGCTCTTATTGCCTGCTTTTTCTTGTGATCCTATTGAGGGATAGTTTTCAAATTGTGACGTCTGATTTTCTCTTGTTTAGAAGGTGAGTTAAAGACAGAAAGCAGGGAGAGATGTTAAGCTAAACATCTCCTAAGGAAGGATGTTCAGTGAAAGACTGGGTGGTTTGGAAATGGGTAGAAGTTAGGTTATTCATTCTTCTTCAGCCTAGAGGCTGACTGCTGTTTGGCTTTCTTTTAGAATTAAAGCAAACAAAAAATGCACAACAGCAACATTTGGAGGAAACTGACTGTTTACTGGAGTGAGCAGGCGGATACAGCCCTCCAACGAAAGCGGGTGCTAGAAAGCAGCGATGGGGAATATGTAAGCCAGAAGGAAACCTAGAGCTTTGTGAGTCAGGTCTGGGCTCCACATGGAATAATGGCAGCATAGGGTCCTCTTCCTCCTTCTTTCTTAATTAAAGAAAAGGTAAATTTTAAAAATCAAAACTTACATTAGTAGCCAAAATCAATGATTTCCAATCCAAATCAAATTTAGAGCACCTGTTAGGAAATTTGAAATTCTGATCTTCATTCCCAGAGGTAACCATTTGAGTGAGGGAAGATGTGGCTGCCCCCACTACACAGGCCCACCAGGTCACTTTGCTTATCTGTGTTACCTACAAGATGGCTGTTGGGATTTGAGTTTGCAACTTTCAGAATGATAATAATAATAATTGCCATTATCTATTAGATGTCACTACATGGCAGACACTGTGCCGTACTGAGCAGCGTCTCCTAGATTATCATTTTAATTATTATGTCAGCCTTATGATGTGGCTGCTGATGTATTCCCATCTACAGATGAGGAAATTGAGGCATAGAGAGGCGGTCACAGAGCAGACTTGGAATTTCACCTCAGCCAGTGTGACTCAGGAGCCTGTGTGTCAAATGCCATGCACGTGCCGCACAGAAAGATGTAACCAAACAACACCCATTGGGTTTTCTTCAGAAGGACACTGCCAGAAAGTTGGTACTGTTGCTGGGCGTGGTGGCTCATGCCTGTAATCCCAACACTTTGGGAGGCCTAGGTGGGAGGATCGCTGGAGCCCAGGAGTTCAAGACCAGCCTGGGCAACATAGTGAGACCTCGTCTCTACAAAAACATAAAACAATCAATCAGCTGAGCATGGTAGCATGCCTGTAGTTCCAGCTACTTGGGAGGCTGAGGTGGGAGGATCACTTGACCCTGGGAGGTTGAGGTTGCAGTGAGCCGTGATCGCACCACTGCACTCCAGCCTGGGTGACCGAGCAAGATCCCATCTCCAAAAAAAAAAAAAAAAAAAGGTTGTACTGTTTGCCCAGTGCAAAGATGGAACCACTGAGACCCAGCAGTGAGTGAACTGAATTGTCCAAGATCATACCACCACATAAAATGCACAGAGTGACTTATTGCCTGTTAAAAAATGTTGAGCGTGAAACTGACTGTGGACGTGGGCATCTATGAAGCTGGAAATCTGGCTCTGGTAGAAGTACCCTCACGCTGATTCCCATCCTCTGTGTGCACAGAGTGAAGCTGAGGTGACGGCCTCCACCTTCCATCCATAGTCTTGCAGCAGAGAGGTAGCACCTGACACGTAATATTTTGATAAGTTGCTGATTTGTATTAAAATAATAATTACAGCGATAATTACAAGCACGGATTTCACTGAGACTCCGCTGCTGATGGTGAGAAAAAATAATTAATTGCGTATTCTCTGGAAATCAAATGGAAGCCAGACCTGTCCTTTTTCCTTTGTGAGAGTCCAACGCAGGTTTTGCTGTAGGTTGAAGGCCGTGTATTTTGCCAGATGCTGTTTATGTTAATAGTATTGATGGCAGATTTCCATGCGAGGAGTCGCTGGTAATTGGGTGAACATCATCTTTATGCACAGACGTCGCAGAAAATAGCCTGGCTGGATTCTGATGGTAGCACCATCCCTTAAACCATGAAACAAACTCCACCCTGGAAGTAAACACAATAATAGAGGAAAACAATTAAAATCTACCTTTTATTATTTATTTATTTATTTATTTGTTTAGAGATGGAGTCTCACTGTGTTGCCTAGGCTGGTCTCGGACTTCTGACCTCAAGTGATCTGCCCACCTAGGCCTCCCAGAGTGCTGGGATTACAGGTGTGAGCTACTGTGCCCAGCCATTATTATTAAATATTCTTAAGTACTCTAGCATTGGAGGGTACCTGGCCATCATGAAGAAGTCATAGCTAATTTAATTTGATTGCTCTCATTCTCTTTACACTTCTGTTTTTGAAGCTGATTGAATTGTAAGCTACTTTATTATAACAACTTGCTAAACTTCTCTTGAAGTAGAACATGCATGAGAAAGAATGCAGAAATCATGAATAAACAGCTCCAGAAAGGAATCACGCCCAACTAACCAGCACCCGAATTCAGAGCCCACCAGCCCCCGGGATCCTGGCCATGTCCACTCTGACCCCATGCCTCCAAGGATAGGGTCTCTATCGTGACTTCTAACCCCACCAGGTACTTTTGCCTCTTTTTAGAAATGGAATCATACAGTCTGTACTCTTTTGTGCCTGGTTTGTTTTGGTTAACATTGCATCTGGGAGTTTTATCTCTATCCAGGGTTGGCGAACCCCAGCTTGCAGGCCAAATCTGGTCCTTTGCCTGTTTTCATATGGCCTGTGAGCTAAGGATGGATTTTATGTTTTTAAATAGTTGTGGGAGAGAGGAAAGAATGATATTTTGTGATGCGTGAAAATTATATGAAATTCAAATTTGTGTCCACAAATTGACTGGGCATGGTGGCTCATGCCTGTAATCCCAGCACTTTGCGGGGGCCGAGGTGGGTGGGTCACTTGAGGCCAGAAGTTTGCTACCAGCCTGACCAACATGGTTGAAACCCCATCTCTACTAAAAGATACAAAAAAATAGCTGGGTGTGGTGGTTGATGCGTGTAATCCCAGCTACTCGGGTGGCTGAGGCAGGAGAATCACTTGAACCTGGGAGGCAGAGGTTGCATTGAGCCAAGATTGTGCCACTGTACTTCAGCCTGGATGACAGAGTAACACTGTGTCTCAAAAAAAAAAAAAAAATTAAGTTGCGACCATAAATAAAGCTTTATTGGAACACAGCCATGTCCATTTCATTTATATATCAGCTATGGCCACTTTTGTGCTGTAACAGCACAATTGAGTAGCTGCAACAAAGACTGTATGGGCCCTAAGCCTAAAATATTTACTGGCCTGTTACCAAAAAGTTTGCTAACCCTATATCTATATTGGTTCATAGAGTTGTAATTGTTCATTTGCATTATTTCATTGTGGAATATACCACAATTTACATATCCATTCTGTTTATGGGCATTTGGGAAGTTCCCAGTTTAGGGCCATTATAAATAGTGCTGCTGTGAACATTCTTGTGCATATCTTTCGGCATACATATGCACACATTTCTGTTGAGTATATACCTAGGAGCGGAATTAATTTAACTACTTTTTTTTTTTTACCAATTGATTTGACAATTATATTTTAATTTGGAAGTCTTACCTTTCAGAGTAGGAAGTAAAGCACAGTAAGACTTTCAGATTTTGAAACTCTGTAACAAGGCTTATTTTCCTAATTAGTCTTGCAAAATTCAGAGTCCGTAGAAACAGTTTCTTAATTGTCCATTGTTCTTCCATTCTTAGTCCCTTCTAGGCTGTTGGGAACAAGCCTGATGTCAACTGCTTTAGTTGCTTTTGGGAATGGTGCCATCGTTTAATTTCTTATACCAAAGCCATATTGTCCACAGCGCTCTTATCTTTATTCAGCAAAACAGGTTTGGCAGAATTAGGCGTTTTTTTTTCTAGACGTCACTTTCTGCTTTGATTGACTTCTGTTTATCTCTGGCTGTCTGGTTTTCTTGCTGGGAAGCAGATGAATATAGCCCTGTGTCCCCAATAAGATCTCTAGCCTGCAGTAGTGTGTGTCATTTTACATTGAAACTCTGTGCTGAAATATCCCTTTGGGGACTGCATATGCTGTACCCGGCCACAGCATCGGAGCACGGAGACTTCCCTGGAGGAGCTGCCTCGGTGTGCATTGTCAGCACTGTTTAGAAATGCAGGATCCTGCGTCGGTTTCTGAATGCCGGTCACTTCCCATTTGCTGCTCCACTTTTTGGACACTAGTACTGACAGGGTTGGGAGAGTAACAGTAGGATACCCTAGGATCCACCCATCTTTGAGGTTTGCTTGGTACTGGCTGAAAAATGACTTAATATCCTTTCTGGGGCTTGTCAGAGTCCTGTCAGTTCCTCTCCTAAGCCAACCCAGTATACCAGGAGTAAAGCTCTAGCTGTTCTAGGAGCCTGTCTTCTGATTCTGCCTGGTGCAATGAACAAACTTAAGGAATGTCACAAGAGAAGATGGCCAGCTGCTGGTTTAGTATTACTTTTGGAATGAAATTTGAATTTAGCGCAGAAAGGATTCGTGGACTTGAAACCCTTGGTCTCAGCTAAAATCTTTTCTATTTGACTCAGGATCTGGAAGCCTCAGTTTTCATCTTTAAAAAAGGGCTGCAAAGCTGCAATGCTATTGTGGTTATGATTCCAGGGTGTGGAATTCCCAGATATGAGAAACTTAGCCCTTAAATTCTGGTAGTTTGCCTCCTTTCCCTTTAGCTTAATGGGTTGTGTTTTTCTGTTGGAATATTTACTTTTGATAAGGTAAGACTTTAGAATTGTAAGTATTCATTGAAACTCTTTACAAAGAGGGGTGTGTGTGTGTGTGTGTGTATTCTAGGGGAAGAATTTCTCTTTTTAAAGACTACTTTCTAGATGTTCTAACATGTGCTAATTACAACTGATAGTTAACTTGGTCTAAAAAGAAACTTAATAGATTTCAAAAGTAGAAATCTTCCAGGCTTCCTTCATAAAACAATAAGATATATTGAAAATTAGCCTCTAAAAGACAATCACATAGAAATTTAAACAATCGAAACTCTTCTAAGTAATTCTTAGATCAATGAATAGATTAAATTTGATTTCAGATTATATATTGATTAGCAAAAATGAAAATACTTCATATCAAAACTTGAGATAAGGTTAAAACTGTGCCCAGAGGAAAACTGGTAGCCTATTTTAAAAGCACTTTAGGTTTTGACATTAAATATGAAAGAGTAAAATAATTAAAATAAAAGTCCATTAAAAAAAAATTGAGGCTGGGATGGTCTGGAACTCCTTGGCCTCAAGCCACCCTCCTGCCTTGGCCTCTCAAAGTTTTGGGATTATAGGTGTGAGCCATGGTGCCAAGCCTGAGACCCTGTTACTAACAAAAAAAAAAAAAAAAAAAAAGAAAAAAAAACAGAATAAAACAAAAGAAAGTAGGAAAGGGACGTTAATAAAAATAAAGGCAGAAATTCACAAAACAGAATGCAAACACGATAGTATTAATTCATGAGATCCTTTAATGACCCAACCATACAAAGTGCTAATTTCGTTCCTCTTAGGGTTAGAATCTATGAATAGGCTGTAGGTTCCTTAATTCTCAATACTTGCTCAATGCTTCTCTTACAGCAATTGAGTAAGGGAACCTGTCAGTAGCAGGAGGCACCGCTGGTTTCATGTTATTAGGATGGGTGGGTTAGGGGAACTTATCACTTAGCCTGCCTGCATCAAAGCAAAGCACACTTCATGTACCTTTTCTCTGCTGATCAATATCCTCTCATTTTTAAGAATAGTGGAGAATGGCAGGGTAGCTTATCATTTTGTAGAATACCTTTAGTGTCCTGCAGGTTCCCAGTGAACTTTCTCCCCAGTTTTCATGCCTTCCTGTGTCTTGTAAAGCCAGGGTTCTCCTCATTACTGAGTGCCTTGTTGGGGTGGGTTGGGCTCTGGGGAGCAGGTCCCTGGGGTGACGGGCAAGAGTATTCTATCTCACTAAGCGCAAGGCTACTCCACAGCAGAAATGGGAAGCTGACCTTGTTGGTTTGGAATTGACTTTGATGTCCTCCCAGCAATAGCCATTGATAATCTAGTGTGTGTCACATAGTAGAAGTTTTCTATGAATGCATTGCTTTATAGTACTCAGGATGTTTGCAGATACTTATTCATTCACTCAACAGATTTTACCAAGAGCCTACTAGGTGCCAGTCACTGCACGGGAGCTGGGGTTGGAGCAGTGGACAAAACGGGGTCCTTGACTTCCTGCAGCTCAGGTTCCGATGGAGAGGACAGTGAGTCAGGGAGAAGGGGAGGGTCATCTGGGAAGGCTTTTCCAACAAGGTGACATTTAAGATGAAACAAAGAGAAGATAGTTGGGCATGGATTGCGGGGAGAGGAGGTAAACAATGTGGTCATTATGACAAGGACATGAAAGTCATTTGGGAAGAAGGACAGGAACAAGAGCCTGAAGGAGCTTCCAGGCCACCGTCAACTGTTCTCTGGGGTGAGGTTGCCAACAGCCCTGCTAATGGGTTCATCATCTCTGTTTTATTAAAACCTAGAAAAGTCGACTGGTTTAGAAATTACATGATTTGGAGGTGGAACTTGAACACTTGCAAAAAGTTGATCACTTTCTTTGAAGACAAAATCACTCTGTCCAACAACCTTCCCAGAGTCCCTCTGCAGTTGTTATCACTCCACCTCCAATGAAAGAACATTTGTGCTTTGCATGCAACGGCTTTTTCGATTTCCCACCTGCCCCTGCAGAATGATGATGTCCCCAACTCGGAACTTCTCTCCCTCATCTCCATGTCAAAACTTACCTGTCTTTGGTCCTGTCCTAAGGTGTTTGATTTTGAGGGTGGTGGTGTCTTACATTCCCCTCAGCTTGGTAACACTGATCTAGAGAGATGGCAGACGGGGGCTGCCTGGCCTGGCAGCAGTGTCTGTCTGTGATGGCGGGCCGTGCTGTGCTGGAATGTCTTAGTCTGTTTACGAAGCAAGACAAAGAGATCTGGACTTTCAGGAGTCAGGATACCTGGATTCCAGAACTGTTCTGCATCTCGCTTGGTGTGGCTTTGGGCTGCCTGCCTTTCAGGGTCTCTGTTTTTCCGTCTTTAAAATGGTCTAAGGGATTCTAGGTCCCTTGTGCTCTGAACTTTTAGGTCTCTTTGGGTTACTTGTGCCCTGATTGCATGTTTTTGTTCTTCCAGCTGTGTGTATGACCCACGTGTCCTTTCCCACCTCCATGTATACGTGGCTGTTTTGGTGTGACTGTCTGCAGAAAAGGGTTCTTTCCTCCCAGTACCTCCCCCTTCTACCTAATAATAAACTCTAGAATCCTTCTCACCTTTTTTTTTTTTTTTTTTTGAGACGGAGTCTTGCTCTGTTGCCCAGGTTGGAGTGCAGTGGCGCAATCTCGGCTCACTGCAACCTCTGCCTTCTGGGTTCAAGCAATTCTCCTGCCTCAGCCTCCTGAGTAGCTGGGATTACAGGCGCCTGCCACCATGCCCGGCTAATTTTTGTATTTTTAGTAGAGGTGGGATTTCACCATGTTGGCCAGGCTGATCTTGAACTCCTGACTTCAAGTGATCTGCCTGTCTCAGCCTCCCAAATTGCTGGATTACAGGCATGAGCCACCGCGCCCAGTCCCCTTCTCGCCTTTTATTAGTAGCTGCCGTCACCATCATAGCTGGTCTTGGTTTCATTAACTCCATCAGGTTATTCTCAATGGTGGAAACAGTGAATGGCACACGGTAGGTGCTCAGTAAATATTTTTGTTTCCTTCAGAAATTGCCTGAAAGATCAGATGAGGAGATGTCTTAAAAGTGAGAGCTATGGAACCCCACTTTAAGATGACATTTTAAGATCCAAAGGCCAAAGATATTCTAGAACAACGAATCATGCCTTGTTCCATAGGTTCTTGTCAGCTCCTCACCCATACTGATGGCACCTTAAGGTCCACCTGTGTTCTTAGTAGTTGATGCGTAGTCCTGTTGATGATGATAAATAATAGTAATAGCAGCTACCATTTATTAAGCACATACTACATGTTAAGCATTTTATATTTAATGCTTCCAACACCTAGTGTTGTGAGCATTGTCAGAGTCACTGTTTTATGGACAGAGGAAGTGAGGCACAGAGAGGGGAAGTAACTCTCACAAGGTTGCACAGCTCCCCACAAGCCCGTGTGCATAACCACCACGTCACTTGATGCTGAGTCCCCTTGATGGGACTGAAGACCAGCCAGACAGGGGAGGCACCCTCTCCCAGGTGCTGGGCCTGCCCCATCCCCACAGCCCACAGGGGAAGTGTCCACAGCTGCAGGCCTGGCAGACACCCAGTTCCCTCCTCCCCTCTCCAGGGGCTGCTGTTCTCCATGCCCGTGGAATTGCTGAGATCCTGCAGACAGCGGTGAGAAGCTGGCTGCTGTCGTCAGAGCCTTTCCCCAGGACGGGGCTGTAGACTTGGCCCCAGCCCTCCTTTGGCCTGCTCAGCTGGCCTGGAGTAGCAGGAGAGAGTGGAAGAGAGACACGAACTTGCTTTCATCAGAGGGAGCCCAGGGCGTGCTCTGTGGGTTCAGAGGAACTTCCTTGGGCGTGTGGGTGAGATCAGGCATGGCATGACACTTACATGCCACTTCCTTCTTCAACAAAACGTCCCTCTTTGTCTCAGTTGGGGAATGAAGTGCAATGCAGTAGAGAAGCACGGGGACTTGGCGCCAGGGTGCTGGAGTTCGCAGCCTGGCTCTGCCACCCAGCAGCTGTGTGACTGAAGTCTTTGTGCCTCAGCTCCTTCATCTGTAAAATGGGGATGATGATGAACCCACTTCAAAGGGTTGTCAGGAGAAATAAATGAGTTAATATATGCACTTCATTTAGCACAGTGTCTGGGCCTGTATTAAGCACCATAACATGCTGCTGCTGCTGCTTCCTCGTCCTCCTCCTCTTCCTCTGCCCTCCTCCACCTTCGTCCCCATCCCCCTCCCCCTCCCCTTCGTCCTCCTCCCCCCTCCCCCTCCCCTCATCCTCATCTTCCATTATTATTATTACTGTTGATTCTTGTAGGAGGAGTAGGAATTGGATGAGGGAGAAGATTTGCCTGGTCAACTCTGCCTCTTCCTCTCCCTCCTTCCTCTGGAGCCGTGTGGGGACTAGACTGTGTTGCTGGCTGTGTGGCCTGAGGTCAGTCATATAGCTTCTCTGTATGCATTTTCCCACCTAAAATGAATACAGCAATTGTAATAATGGTAATAATGATAATATGCTTCATTTTAAGATGCACATTTTTTACTGTGTCGCCCAGGCTCACAGCCATTTTATTTTATTTTATTTTTGAGACGGAGTCTCTCTCTGTCGCCCAGGCTGGAGTGCAGTGGCCCAATCTCGGCTCACTGCAACCTCTGCCTCCTGGGTTCAAGCAATTCTCCTGCCTCAGCCTCCCAAGTAGCTGGGATTTTAGGCACGTGCCATCACGCCTGGCTAGTTTTTGTATTTTTAGTAGAGATGGGGTTTCACCATGTTGGCCAGGCTGGTCTTGAACTCCTGACCTCAAGTGTTCCACCCACCTTGGCCTCCCAGCGTGGCAGCATTACAGGTGTGAGCCACCACATCCGGCCAAAGATGCACATTTTTAATATTTAGTAAATAGCATTTCTGAAATCTGGGATGAATTTTACAGTTGCTGTGTATGTTTCCTTAATGTTTCAGCACACACCCTTTTGCTCCCAAATTGTTATTCAATCAATGATGCATGTCACAAGTGACAGGGTCTTACGATGAAGCACAGAGGCCACGGTGTCCACAATGTGCCAAGCAAGGTACTGGGTGTTTTTTAAATGCCTCATTTTTTAAAACCCTTACTGCAGCCCCAGAAGTAGGTACTCATATTCTCCCATTTTACAAATGTGGACATTGAGGCTTAGAGGGTGAAAAAGTGGCTTTCGTGGAAGGTCGCTTGTTCACACAGCAGAGCTGCTATCCAGCCACCCTCCATGGGTCTTACGACATAGGCTGAAACTCTTTTTCCAAGAGCATCCCATAAGCACCTCTCTCCTTCTCCCTGGGATATAGGAATGTGTTCCTAAAGACAGCTTCAAGCTTTTGGGGTGGAAATGCTAGTGGTGGTCTTAAAATATGAGCCCTTGCCAAGTTCCAAATGTCTTTGACCATGAACTCAGCAGCAGGATGGCAGGTCTGGGAGACCCTCCCAAGTCATGCTTTGTGCAGGATACAATGTTTTCAGAGCCTAAAGCGTTTTATAAAATAATGTGAGATTTGTCCCAGAGCCTGGCACAGGGTCTAGAATACTTGAGTCCTATTTTCCAGTTGGATTAAACTAAGGTCAGACATTCTGCCCTGAGCCTGAAATGTATCACGCGGGCTGGGAGCAGCCCCTGGCTGTCAGGTCCCTCCCAGGCTGCAGGCACCCAGGGGGCTTCCCATCTGTCTCTCTGTCCTGTGTTGAGAGTGATAGTGGTTGGTGGGCTTTGGGAGGGTCTTAGGGAAGAGAGGAAAGAAACAGCAGGCCGCCTGACAGTTTAGAGCAGGGCTGTTGGGCAGAGTCCAGAAATTATCTTGCTAACAGTGACAGTCTATGAGTTTGTGGGGAAGCGAGGTCGTGAATAATTGATTGCTGCTAACTGAGTTGTGAAAACCATTTTCGGAGATTCCAATGTGGAGGCTCTCCGAAGGAGGGAGGGATGGAGGGGAGGAGGGGGTGGGTGGGAGAGTACATAGGGATGAGAGCATCCTCTTCCCTTGAGTCCAGGGGTCCCTCTGGGGCTCCCCTGTGTCTGGTTCAGCGAGTTTGGCTGCAGTCCCCCGTGCTTGGAACTGGCCTTGGCTGACCCTGGGCCCTGTGAAGGGAGCGGGTGGCCTCGGCTCTGGTTGGGTTGGGCTGTTCCCCGCTGAGGGTTGGTTGAGTCTCCAGGCTGAGTGGGAGTCCCCAGACTGTCACCAGTTCAGAGCAAATCGTTTGAGTCTTTAGAAGGAGTTCCTTGTAATGCAGACGATGGGGTCTTCTCCTACCTCCTTCCAGCCTGATCACCTGCAGAATCGAGGGAAGACATGGGTGTTTCTGAAAGCAGGTCTCACTCCCAAGACTGGGAGGGGCACTGTGTTTTCTGAATATGACGCTCTGGGGCTTGTTAAGCCGTTTTTTTCCCCTAGAAAAGGCAGCATCACCTGTTGATGGGAACCAAGAGCCTGGGTTTGAATCCTGGATTCACCCCTTCCTAATTGGATGAGCTTGGAGCAGTCAGGTTACCTCTCTCTGCCTCAGTGTGCCATCTATGAAGTGAGGATGACAGTGGTCCCTAATTTGAAAGGTTATTGTGAAGATTCAATAAGTGAGCATTTAAAGATGAAGCACATAAATACATCTATATATCTGTGAGACTGCTGTTGTCTCACTTAGTCATCTTTATTTATTTATGTATTTATTTTTGAAACTGTGGAGCATGGCTTGATGAGCAGCTCACAGAGGCTGGATTTCTCCCTCAGCCGGACACCTTTGTGCAGTGCCCAGCCTGCACAACTGTGCTTGGCAGCCCTTTATAGGCTGTCACCTATATTAAATAGCAGGTGGTTGCTCTCCATAGAAATCTTGCTCTCTCATTTTCAAGCCTGAAGAGCTTTTCTAGATCTCTCATATCTATAGGTGCTCACCCAAGCCTACTGTTTGACCGACCACCGTGGCCCAAGCCTGAATTTCCGGCTGGGAGTTGGAATAGACTCTTCAGCATCCCTCAAGAGGCAGGGTGCAACACATCACCACAAGGCCTGGCACCTGAAGAGCGGTCTCCCTGCTGGTGTCCAAACTTCGTAAGAGTTCCCCCTCTTTATCCTGTTAAAAATAAACACCGTTTTCTTCACTCACTTCAGCTGCTGAATGGTGCCCCGGAGAACAAGCGCTTGTGTTTCCTCCCAAGGGCTCCAAAGGGAGAGGAATAAACAAACTATAAACAGCTGTTTCTCTGCTGGTGACAAGATTCAGACAATAGACCCTCCATGCGTATTAATCAGCTGCCTTTTTTGAGGCGAGTTTGCATTGAGGCCACAGAGGAGCCTCCATGCTGGGGCGGCACTGGGTGGAACTTCCTGAGCCAGTAGTAAGAGTCGTTCAAAAGAGCCCAGCCCAGGCCTCCATGCAGCCCAGGTGAGCCTGGGGCCTCTCTAGACAGATGTTCTGGCAGCTACCAGGAAGGGCTCCCAGCCTTCCTTTCTGGTGACTTCTTGAGAGAGGCCCTTGGGCAGAAGAGTGGCCTCCAGCCGACTCACTCTATGTGGTCACCTCTTTATTTGACAATGGATGGTGCTCACTCAAATGCCATTCATCTGACAAATATTAATATTTATTCAGCAGCCTCTATGTGCCAGGCACTGGGCTAGGTTCTTGGGACGTATCAGTGAACAAGTGTGGCTGATGCCTGTAATCCCAGCACTTTGGGAGGCTGAGGCAGGAAGATCTCTTGAGCTCAATCTCCTTGAGACCAGCCTGGGTAACATAGTGAAACCCTGTCTTTCCAAAAATCGATTAGCCTGGCATATTGGTGCCTGTGGTCCTAGCTATTTGGGAGGATGAGGTGAGAGGATTGTTTGAGCCCTGGAGGTGAAGGTTGTAGTGAGCTGAGATCGTGCTGCTGCACTTCAGTCTGGGTGATAGAGTGAGACCCTGTCTCAAAAAACAAATGATGTCCTCCCTTCATCCGTTCATTCTTCTAACCCATTTTTATTTTACCAAATATTTAGTGAGCACCTACTATGCTCCAGGTGCCGTAGCCAGGTTCTAGGGACACATCAATGAACATTTGAAAGTGCATGTCTGTCCTTTATCCATTCATTCCCTCAATCTGTATTTTGACAAGTACTCATTGAGCACCTACTATGTGCCAGGCACTGCACTAGGTTCTTGCGACACATCTGTGAACATTTGAAAATATATGCCTGTCCTTCATCCATTCATTCCTTCCAATAATATTTATTTTAACAAATATTTATTGAGCATCTACTATGTGCAACATGCTCTCCTAGGCACCTACAATAAAATGGTGAGCTGGGCATGATGTCTTGTGCCTGTAGTCCCAGCACTTTGGAGGCCAAGGTGGGAGGATCACTTGAGACCAGGAATTCAAGACCAGCCTGGGCAACATAGTGAGACTCTGTCTCTATAAAAAAAAAAAAAAGAAGTTAGCTGGACATGGTGGCATGTGTCTGTAGTCCCAACTTCTTGGGAGGCTGAGGCAGGAAGATCACTTAAGCCCAGGAGTTTGAGGTTACAGTGAGCTGTGATCACCACTGCAGCCTGGGTGACAGAGTGAGAACCTGTCTCAAAAAGACAAAAAAAGTAGTGAACAAGATAGAAAAGGTCCCTATGCTCCAGTACTGAGGGTTAGACTGTGAATTATAAAAATATAAATGGGATTAGTTTAGGTGGCAATTAGTGGTCTTCTAAAAACCACTGTGTATTAGATGGTGACTATGGTGGGCTGAGACTTGTTTGGCTGGGATGACCAGGGAAGGCCTCCTTGAGGAGGTGATATTCACACTCACACCTGAACATGAAGAGGAAACATTATGAGGACCTCTGAGGAAACAGATTTCCAGCTAGGAGGCACAGAAAATGTGAAGGCTGGAGGAAGCATGGGATTCAAAGAACTGATGAACGGCCAGCGTGCCTGGTGGTCATTGAGTGAGGGGAGCCTGGTGGGGGAAAGGAAGAGGGGTCAGCGGGTGAAAATGTGGGGAGCTTTGAGATTGAGACCAAAGCAAGGAGTTTGGATTTTATTGAGAGTGTCATGGAAAAGTATTGGGAGCTCAAAGCAGGAGAAGGATCAGCTTTGAGCTTTCAAAAAGAAAACCCTCTAGTGTAGACATGATGACAAAGTGCAAAGCAGTTTGGATTGTATCCTGGAACAGAAAGAGGTGTGTGTTTATATAATGTCCCACTCCTGCTAGATAGGTTAAGACCCATGGGGTTAGGTGATTAGTTGTATCACTACATTTCTAATGCCTGTCATGTAGCAGGAACTTAATATATACTGTATCGGTCCATTCTCACACTGCTATAAAGGTACTACCTGAGGCTGGATAATTTATAAACAAGAGGTTTAATTGACTCACAGTTCCGCATGGCTGGAGAGGCCTCAGGAAACTTACAATCATGGTGGAAGGCAAAGAGGAAGGCAGGCACATCTTACACGGCGGCTGGAGAGAGAGACAATGCAGGGGAAACTGTCAGTTTTAAACCATCAGATCTCGTGAGAACTCCCTCACTATCATGAGAACAGCATGGGGAAAATCACCCCCATGATCTAATCACTTCCCACCAGATCCTTCCCTGGACACATGGGGATTACAGTTCACGATGAGATTTGGGTGGGGATACAGAGCCAAACCATATCAGATACTATATCATATATGTTTATATTTTATATCATACTATATATACATACTATAAAATGATGATAATATAGGTAGCAAGTACTTACTGAGCATTTGCTATTTGTCAGGTACATGCCAATTCCTTTGCTTCAATTAACTTTTAATCTTTGCCACCCTGTGAGGTAACTACAATTTTCATACTTATTTTACAAAAGCATTTAAGACCCTTGCCTGAGGTCACAGAGTTGAGTCGAGATTTGTACCCAAGCGGTCTGCTCCAATGCGTCCAGTCCTCAAATGCTGTGCTAACTCTGCCTCTCATAGAGTGAATGCAGAATGAATCAATAATTTGTATCATCTTTGCTGATTTAAAGTAACACACATTCACTGAGAATCATTTAGGAGATGAATATGTGAAGAAGAAAATCTAAATCCCCTGTAATGCCACTCTGAGTTTAGTTTTGGAAGAAGGTTAAGCCATGAAGTTGCTAATTTGAGTAGGAATAAGGTGATCTTGTTTTTGTCTTTCCTCCAAAAGAATGAGGATGCAGAAAGCTGGACTCAGGAGATGGGGAAGAGGGAAGAGAGCTGCAAAGGCTTATTGGAGAATGCTCTGCAGTTCTTCCCAGCATCCCCTGGGGTGGTCCTCGCACCCTCTCTCAAGGCAGGGGAATCCACAGGCTCGTTGAGAATCCAGAGCTGTGGGACCTCCAGGGTCTAAACATGCTCCAGGCAGCCTGTGGCAGTGATAAGTCTGCAGAGAGTTGAGGCTCCTCAACTTAAATATGTGGGGCAATATGTGGTGTTCATCTCATTCAGAACTGCCCTCACAGACAACCCAGAAGAATGACCAAATATCTGGGCACCCCATGGCCCAGTCAAGTTGACACCTAAAATTAACCGTCATGGAGGTGGGAGGTGGGTGGGCAAAAATCACTTTAACACTTTTGATTCTGATCTGCCACGAGTTGTAAGCTCTGCACTATCAATTTGATAACAGCTTTTTCAGTCAGGGTTCTCCAGAGAAACAACCAACGGGATGCATGTGAGACACACGCATACAGTTTCATTATAAGGAATTGGCTCACACAAGTATGATGGCTGAGAAGTCCCAAGGCCTGCAGTGGCAAGCTGGGTCCCAGGAGGGCCAGAGTGTTGTTCCAGTCTGAAAACCAGCAGTCTCAAGATCTGGGAAGGGCCAATGTTTTCATCTGAACTCAAAGGCAGGAAAAGACAGGTTTCCCAGCTCAAGAAGCCAGGCAGAGGAGGTCACCATACATGGGGGTGGATCAGCCACCAGTTCAAATGTTAATCTCAACCAGAAATATCCTCAAAGATACCCCAGAAGAATATCTGACTGAGTATCTGGGTACTCTGTGGCCACGTCAAGTTGATACGTAAAATTAACCATCGCAGAAGGGGATGGCAAAAATAACTTTAACGCTTTGACGTTTAAGTTCTGGAAGCTCATTTTTGGGTCACGTGTGGAGGGTTATTGTAGAGAGCTGGATCTTTATCCTCCTTTTGATAATGATCCTATCTTTATCCTCAGCCATTATCTGACACTTAATGTTGCTGAGGATTTCCTGAGGGAGACTTAATCTTATTCAAGATCTGTTCTTGCGATTGCTACTTAGAGTAACTGGTATTAAAAAAAATCATCCAAGAATTTGAAATTTAAGGCAGGACTTTAAGGAATTAAAACAAGAGTCCAAAGTCCCAATTCCCTTGAGGCCAGGAGAAGTAAGTTGGTACTCTAGGACAGGTGCAGGGCGATAGGGAATGGTGAGGACTTTGGTGGACAGAAGAGCAGAGGCAGTGGACTGTTGCTTCTTGGCCCCACTGCCTGTGACTGTAAGAGAATCAGGTCCAGGGTTATCCATTCTTTCAGGTATTAAAAGCAACCAGAAATTTCCATTTTTTTAGTGCAATCTTTGATAAATATTAACAACTAATTCAGTTTTGTGTTTTTTCAGTAACACCCTGTGTGGCCAAACAAAACATTTCAGTGAGCTGGATTTATCATAAAGGTCTCTATATAACCACTTATGAATTAAATTATGATAGTGATAATAACAATAAATGATAATTTTTCCTGTAGTCCCAGCTACTCTAGAGGCTGAGGCAGGAGAATCGCTTGAACCTGGGAGGCGTTCTGTCGCCCAGGCTGGAGTGCAGAGGCATGAGCTGAGGCACTCCAGCCTGGGTGACAAAGCAAGAATACATCTCAAAAAAATAAATGATAGTTTTGACAAAATATCTAACATTTGTTTGTTTCATTGTGTGCCTGGCACTGCTCTGAGTCCTTAACTATATTATCTCATTCAGCCATCAGAATATAGGTAGGCACTGGTTATGCCCATTTTACAGGTGAGGGTCAGTACCATGCTCAGTCACGCCATTAGTAAGTGTTGGAACTTAGCTTTTCTCATTCAGCCACCTTTGCTTTAGATTTCTATGCAGTGCTGACTCCCCGACCCAAAGTGTGAAACTTATCCCTACTGGACCTCTCCAGCCTGGGTTATCATAGATCATAGCAGAGAGCAGTAGTCCATGGAGGATATTACACTAGGAAGCTTATATTTTATTTAGGCAACCATAAACCATGCTAATCACATTCAAATACAAATGCATCTGTTCCTTTCAGTGACATGTGGAGTGGAACTTAGTATCCAGATTCTGCAGATGAACAGATAAGATTCCATCTCTATTTCAAGGCCACACAGTTGATTAGGGGCAGAGGGGGCACTGGAACTCAGGTCCACAGGCCTCTGAGGCTCATGGTCTGCTACTTGTCCACGTAATTAAGATCAAAGAACGAGAAAGAGCTGATAGAAATGGCTGACATTGAATGCAGTTGTGCTGCCTGTAATTATGTGTGTATGTGTACATGAAAATTCTCATCCAGGAAGTCATTCTGATACTTACCACTTACTGTTTGCCTGTATGAGTGAGCAAGCAGGGTGCTCTGGTTCAATGCATCTCTTGAATCTTTGCTTTCTCAATGAATATGTGTTAATTGGAAAATGTTACGAAGGTTATCAGTTCATTCTGCATTCATGCTGACGGCCAGATCTTTGGTCTCATCTGAAAGCTCTACTGGGGAGGATTCACTTACATAGTTGTTAGCTGGCCTCAGTTTTGCATGGGCTGTTGCACCAAGGGCCCCAGTTCCTTGCTGGCTGTTAGTGGGAAGCCTCTTTTAGGTCCTAACCATAGGGAAGCTCACAACATGGCAGTTGGATTCCCCAGAAGCCAAGGATCTAAGAGAGAATATGGGAGAGACAGCACCTAAGATGCAGCTAATAAGCTGCAGTCTTTTTATAACCAAACCTTGAATGTGGAATACCATCACTTCTGTATTTTTTCTGTTTATTAGAAGTGAGTGACTAAATCTGGCTCACATTCGGGATGGATTTGGGTGGGAGTGGGGATACTGGAGTGGGTATCCTTGGGGCCATCTTAGGAGCTGCCTACTACAGGTACCCTGGCACAATTTAAATAACATTGACTCTTATAGGAAGTGGTTGAGTCAAAGAGGAAGTCTCGGTTTGTTGTTAGCACATCTTTATCACCTTTCTAAAACTTGTCAGTTTCCTTTTTTAACAATGGAAAGCAGACATTCAGAACCTACAGCTACAATGTTTTCCAGCCAGATTACAACAATACCATTCCTCCTTTCTTTTCTTTCTTTCCACATTGTCTTCTGTTTAGGGCTTGTGTCAACTCATTTTTCATTTGGGACGCAGGTATAAGTTTCTCTTTTAAATATATTCAAATAAACATTGCATAAATAATAGCACACAATATATGCAGATATGGCAAAATTATGTAGGTCTTTGGAAGGATGACTATAATTTAGGGAGCCACTGTTTTCAACTATCCAACAAGAAGTGACTGTTTCTCTGGGAGTGGCTGGTTTTATTTGGTTTTTGAAGAGGTTCTAGAGGGTAGCAAAAAATCTTTCACCCTTCAGTCCGTCAACTTTGTTTGGGGATGACTGGAACTCGTGTGACGAATTCTGAGACTGCATCTGAGTTTAAAGGCAAAGTTCTGCAATCAACTAGCCATGTCTGCCATGGATGCCGGAGGAAGAAATGGTGCCACGTATGCCATGTACCTGCCATACTTGATCTAAATCATTGCTTCACTAACTTTTAGCCACTATGATGATGACAATGATTTGATAACAGCTTAAATTTCTGTATTTACCAGGCATTGCACTCATCCTTATGACAACTCTTTAATTTCAATGATCAGATCTAATTTATAGATGAGAAAACAGACATGGAGGTGTACTGACTCATACAAGATCACTTAGTAAGTGAGCAGTTGAGCTTGGATGCTGATATGGTTTGGCTCTGTGTCCCCACCCAAATCTCATGTTGAATTGTAATTCCCAATGTTGGGGGAGGGGCCTGGTGGGAGGTGATTGGATCATGGGTGCGGACTTTCCCCTTACTGTTCTTGTGATACTGAGTGAGTTCTCATGAGATCCGATGGTTTAAAAGTGTGTAGCACCTCCCCCTTCACTCCCTGTCTCCTGCCACCATATGCTTGCTTCCCCTTCACTTTCCGCCATGATTGTAAGTCTTCTGAAGCCTCCTAGCCATGTGTCCTGTACAGCCTATGGAGCTGAGTCAATTAAATCTCTTTTCTTCATAAATTATCCAGTCTCAGGTAGTTCTTTCTAGGGATGAGGGAATGAACTGATACAGATGTGAACGCCGGTAGTCTGATTCAGGCGCCCATGCTATCAGTGTCTACCTTACATATAGTCAAGTATCCGACAGCCCTGCACTCTTATGTAGCGTATATTTAATCTGGCCTCCACTTAACATTTACCTTGGCCGTAGTTGCCCCCAATGAGGACATCAGTGTCCCATACAATAGGCTTTTTTGGTGAAGTACAACAGTAGTGGTTTTTCATGCTGTCTCTTACCTTCACAATTACCATACTGAATGAAATAATGCCTATAAAAATGCTATGGGATGGGTCAGCCACCAAACCAAAGTTAGGGGAGAGCACTGTTAACGTCATCATCTTCTTCCTGTTTTCCTCTGTGATTAGGTTCGTCTCACAGATGCCTGATCTCATCTGTGGGGAAATTCTAGAATTGCAGACCTTTTTAAATATTCTCCCTCTCTGGCCATTAAGGGCCCCTTAATGGTTTTGGAAACCAGTGCTCCTTCCTTCTACCCATTGGGAAGGGTTTTCGTCTTTTCCATTTCTTTAATCCTTTCTCTCTTCCTGAAAGTTCCATTGGCATTTGATGTGAGGGTTTTTCTTCTTTTGATAGTTTGTAATTTTGGTTCCTCTGCAAACCTCAAGAATTCTGTTGGTAAGTATGTATGATCCCGTCCAGAAAGGCTGACTACACCGTGCGGCCACCAGTATTCAGCCTCTTTGCTGCAAATACTGCTCAGTGTGATTTAGCTTTGAGGACATGATGCTGGAGTTCAGGAAAGTGAACTTCACTTTAAGTATTTTTTAAACTTGCCAGATTTGTGTTCCTAAACACTTTGGAGAGCTCCTCCTGCCTCCCAGAACAATTTTCTGTAATTGGTGCATGGGGAGAGGTATTTTGAAGGAGCGATCTGATTCCTCCTTCCCTCTCTTCTCTTTATCTAAACAACCGCTCCACGAACAGTAGGCTGTTAGTCTTGTTGGACCAGGTGATAGCTGTCCAGGGTGGCGTTTCAAGGGAGATACAACTACGAGCGTTGCAATGTAGATACAAGTGCATTCCAAGCAGATGTGGGTGACATGGTGCACGTTGGCTTCACGTGGGACCATTTCCTGGAGCGGCTCCAATAAACATTTGGTACAGATAAAGATTGCTTGTCCCCAAATGCCTTCTTGGCTTCTGTGGAGCCAAATATGATTGGAGGCGGAGGATGCCGGGTTTGAAAAGTGGGTTTCTGTGGCCACATGTGGGAGTTTAGCCCAAGGGAATGGTATTAAAGTGGGAAGCCGGCAGCTTGTACCCTACACGGGCCCAGATGGTTCCAGATCTCTTGCCTTCATGTCTGAGATGTCTGGATTTTGGCAAGCATCGTTTTTTTTCTTTTTTCCTTATCATAAACTTTGGTGTTCTTTGAGTAAAGTGTTCCAAATGTAATCTAAGGACTGAGAGCCTCAGACAGATGGCCTGAGTTTAGAGCTCGGCTTCACTCAGTTTTCGGATCTGTGAAATGGGACCTATACTGTTTACCTGCCACAGAAGGTTCTCGTGAGGATTCAACGAGCTAATGCAGGTGGATCATTTCGCACAGGTCTGGCCCCCAGGAAGGACTCAAGAGGGTCAGCAATTACTATTGTTATCATCACCCATTTCACTTTCTCTCTGGGAAACACATATGTTACCCAGTGAATGGAATAAGTCTTCACTTCTCTCACGCCTATGTGAGCCAAACAGTTCCAGAAGACCTTGCTCTTCTGTATTGTCAGCGTAACAGAAATGCTAGTTTAATAAAAACGAAAGCACCAGTGGAGATGTAAATTGTGTTTCTGAACTGTTATGTAATTCTCTGCTGCATCTCATTTAATCATATTGTATTGAGGTCATGACTGAGCTCTCTGGTCATTTGAAGTAGATTCCCTTTTGGACTTCTGTCCCTAACTCTAAAAAATTCCTCCGGGTAAATTTCTGCTTTCCATTTTTATAGAATGACCTCGTTCCCAACTCGTAGCTTAAAAGCTGAGTGTGATTGCAGTAGCTTTAAATAAGATGATCAAATTCAGTTTCACCAATGCTGGCTGGGCCCATACCATGTGCCGGCCACGCCCCTACTATGTGCCAGCCACGCCCCTACTATGTGCCAGCCACCGTGGTAGTGCTGAGGTCAGACCACAGCAAACTCCTGAAAGCAAGGCGATATCATGGCAATGAGTGGGGACTCTGGAGCCAGACAGCCTTGGTTCAAATCCCTTTACCCCTACCTGTCTATGTGACCTTGGGCAAGTCACTTCATCTCTCTGGGCCTTGACATGCTCATCTCTTAGACCGTGTAATCGTCTTTTCTCGCACTGCTAATAAAGACATACCCGAGACTGAGTAATTTATAAAGGAAAGAGATTTAATTGACTCGAAGTTCTAACATGACTGGGGAGGCCGCACAATCATGGCAGAAGGCAAACGAGGAGCAAAGTCATGTCTTACTTGATGGCAGGTAAGAGAGCGTGTGCAGGGGAACTCCCATTTATTAAACCATCAGATCTCATGAGACTTATTCCCTACCATGAGAACAGGATGGGGGAAACGGCCCCCATGATTCAGTTACCTCCACCTGGCCCCGCCCTTGACATGTGGGGATTGTTACAATTCAAGGTGAGATTTGGGTGGGGACACAGCCAAACCATATCAGTGGAGACATTACTACTACCTCCTGCCTTTAGTTGGAAGTAAATAAAGTCATGCATTCTTCATGCCTCCTATAGTACATACAAATTCTTCAGTAACTGCACAATATCTACCCCAGCTGCTCACGGATGATATAAGATGAAAATAAAGTCAATGAGAGAATCCTTAGAGGATTCAGCCCTGGAGAGAGGGCACCAGGTCTTTAGTATACCAGGTTCCCTTTGGCCACCTGCTGGAGCCTGGCACATAGTAGGAACTTTGTAGATGTTGATTGAATCAATGAAGACTCCTTAGACTTTTTTTTTTCTTTCTCATCAGGAAGCATTTACCTTCACAAGCTCTGAGGCCCAACTTAGATGTAACCAAACCCACAGCCACCTTCAGCCAGGGACAGAGCCTGAAATAGCCCAAAGGGCCCTCATCACGTACACTTCTTCGTTTACTGCAGCTGCCGTTGCCTTTTTTAAAAACTTGCTTGTGTCGTAGAAGAAAGTGACCAGATACTGGATTGCTGGGTTCTTGTAGGGGGTGAGGGGAGAGTGTGCCTTGGTAAAAGAAGGTTCCAGAAGGCCAGATGGCTTTCCTTTAGCTTTACATGGGGCTCTGAGGCCCCACTGTCAGCCCCTTTCCTTGCTTTGGAGTCTATTTATGTGAAAAGTCAGTGAACGGAGAGTTCTGTGTGTGCTTCCAGGACAGATCCCAGGAGGATGGAAATGGTTCTTAATGTACTGACACTTCAGCCTGGTGTAACCCCTGACTGTTGCATATGGTGCGTGCCACGCTGGACCTGAACCGTGTACACAGAAGGCATCTTACAGGCATCTCTGCCTTGTTGCCTGGGAAGTAAGTGGCCTGTCCAGCCCTGCCAAGAAAGAGCCAGCTAGCAAAGATGAACTAAGGTGTGTGCCATGAGTGCATGGGCCAAGCGTCACTGAGCACCTCCTGTGAGCTAAGCATGCTTCCTCCTTTCATCTGCATTAAAACTCCACACCTGTGTTGGGATTGCTAATTCCATTCTTCTTCTTCTTTTTTTTTTCTTAGAGACAGGGTGTTGCTCTGTTGCCCAGGCTAGAGTGCAGTGGTGCAGTCATAGCTCACTATAACCCTGAACTCCTGAACTTAAGAGACCCTCCCACATCAGCCTCCCAAGTAGCTGGGGCTACAGATATGTGCCAACACACCTGGCTAATTTTGTAATTATTATTTTTGTAGAAATGGGGTCTTGCTATGTTACCCAGGCTGGTCTCGAACTCCTGGCCTCAAGTGATCCTTCTGCCTTGGCCTCCCCAAGTGTTGGGATTACAGGCATGAGCCATTGTGCCTGGCCCCATTGTTTTTTTAAATGATTTAACTTCAGGGTTACAGAGAACTGGCTTATTTAGGGTTGCTAAGCCTGATCTGTTTTGTTTATAGCTCACTTTTCTTGATAATTGTTTTGTTTTCAGAAATTACAAGTAATGCATCTTCATCATTGCATACTTACGAAAGACAGAAAGGCATTGTGTGGATAACAGACTTTCTCTGGCTGTTGCCAGAAGGAAGAGGGATGTGGAGCGAGGTGGTTCCTGGAAGGAAATCCTGTAATTTACTAGCAGGTGATGACACGCTTGTCACCATCTTCTTTGTGGATGGGACATGCTTCGTTCTGGCCATTCCCAGAACTTTTCCCAAAACATTATTTGACATTGATGATGATGGAGACAATCTGCAAAGGTTGGTTCCAGGGCAGAGGAGGGAGTTTCTGAGCCAGAGTGGGTCATTCCAATGCTGTCCACTTAGATAAAGCCCTGGCTTAGAAAACCCCAAACACACTAAAGTGGATACTGTAATGGGATTTATGCAATACTCTATTAAGGGCAAACCCAGTCCCATAAATACATGTCCGAAATTCAGTCTGCCAAATGAAACGTTAAAGACGCCAAATGGATTTCTCGAAAGGATCAGAGCTAAGATGTAGTTTGCCTGCTCTTGATAAGCTTATCCAGCTTTGCCACTGGGAATGAAGGAAGAAAAAGGGGGGGTGGGGGAAGGAGTTAAGGATTTTACTGTATTCTCCAGTATCTTAGATATTTTCTTTTTCAATGAAAGGGGAGAAGGAGATTATCAGGCCTCTGGCCGTGAAGCTAGCGTTCCTGATTCAAATACCTTTGAGGCTACAGAGGAAATGCTATTAAGTCCATCGCTGGAGCCCAAATTCCATTCTTCAGACCCCAAAGCCTCCTAGGCGGGGTTCCTTCTGTACCTGGTAGGCTCAACTACCCAGAACCCAGATGACCAAGGTCATGGCTGGACCCACTTGTGGGGCATCCCAAGTCCTAGTTTCTAGCCCCAAGTTCTGCCTTTGACCCTGAGCTGGCCGCTACCATCATGCGTGTTTGTGGATTCTGAAGTGGGTTGGGGGAAGACGGCCACTGCAGACACTGTGGATCATTCTAGGCAACGCTTCCCGACCGTGCTTCCTTACTTTTTATGATTCTCCCATCTGCTGGAAATATTGTTTTTCCCAAAAAGGGGATGTTGCAATAGCTCAACATTTCTTAAGATTTTCTTTCTCCATTTGGAGGCAAGCCAAAGGTATACCACTGGAGTTTTCATTTCTTTCCAAGCACATGGAGTTTTTTCTGCCATCAGAGTGTGACCTCAAAAGAGTCACTTTTCGGGGCGACAGCGTGGTTCAAAAGACATGGCTTGTTGGGTGGGCATGCGAGGTTTTGGGCGTGGCTGCGTGTGAGGCGAGGTGAATTTGGCTCTCCACCTAGCAAGTTTTCTCTTCCTTTTTTTTCTAACACAGCTGATGGGCTGAGCCTTTGTCATCATTACCCTCTCTCCTGATTCCCATTCTCCTCAAGGCTTAGGTCTTTAGAAGCTCGTGGGCTGGGATTGGGTTGGGATTGGAGGCTGTGGGTTTGGAGGCATCTTCGAGGGCACTGCCTGTCTCTGCCCGAGTGATGCTCTGACCACAGATGAATTCATTGTAAAAATCAAATACAGCGTTCATTGTAAAAATCAAATACCTGGTCCTTGTGTGTGTGTTTTTTTTTCCTCTTTTGACAAGACAATTGATGTGCCATCTCCAGCGTATCTGCTTGGGTCGGAGGACTTGCTTCAGCCTCCTCTAGAACAACCAGCGTGTCTTTGGGTTTATTGCAGTATACAGGATCTCTGTTATTTAAGGACTAGAGAGGTGAGAGATGAAAAAGGGAAAGATACAATGGGAACCATTTTTTTAAACAACTTTATTGAGATATGATTTACATACTGTAAAATTTACACATTTCAAGGGTTCTATGCAATAATTTTTAGTAAACTTACTGAGCTGTGCAACCAACACCATAATCTAGTTTTAGGACATTTTCATAACCCTGATAAGACTCCTTATGCCAATCAGAGTCCATTTCCAGGCAACCGCTAATCTGCCGTCTCTATAGATCTGCCTATTCTGGACATTTTATATAAACGGAAGCATGCAATATGTGGTTTTTGCACCGGCTATCACGTGATGTTTTTGAGGTCTATATATGTAGTCGTATATTGCTGAATAGTATTCCACTATAAGGATATACTGCATGTTATTTACTGATTCACTGGTTGATGGACACTGGGTTTTTTCTGCTTTTGGGGCTGTTGTGAATAATGCTGCTATGAGCATTTGCATAGAAGTCTGTGTGCAGACATATGTTTTCATTTCTCTTGGGTAGATTCCTGGGAGCAGGATTCCTGGGTCACATGGCAAATTTATATTTAACTTTTTAAGAAATCGTTGAACTGTCTTCCAAAGTGGCTCTGCCATTCTGCATTCCTGCCAGCAGTGTTTGAGTGGAACCAGCCTTTTTTTTATCTTCTTATAAACTGGATGGTGAAGAGGTTTATTAAATACCGCTGTGTGTGAAGTACAACCATTGGTATCTGCCTGTGGGCAACAGACCCTCACTGGGGCCTTGATAACACACAGGAAAAGCCTCCACACTGGTTTTCACATTAGCTCCCCCAGAAAAATTCAGAGCTTCCAGACCCCAGAAGGATCCGCAGCCATGGCTCCTTCTCCCTTCCACCCTCCAGTCTTGCTAGCCACACACTCCTGCAGTCCATCTCCTTCCAAAAAGGATTTGCTTTTATAAAAAATGCTCTGTGTCACGCTGTTGCTAATTTAGCAACTTTATTGGACAACGTGATTTACCATCCGTGGCCTGCCTTCGAATGGATTCATTTACCTGCATTGATTGCTATATGTCGGTGTTAACTGCCACCAGCAAATGCACAGCAGTGCTTAAAAACGGTGTAGCATTTTGCTTTCTGATAATGATAGTTAACTCCATCCTTGATCACCAATGACATGGTACTCCCCTTCTGAAGATACACTTAAATTGCATAACTCTGTTCCTTGGTGATGAAAAAAAAATTACTATTCTATACTGTGTTCTGCGAAGTGCTTCTTAAATTTGGCTTCTTTAGTAGGTTTTCCTTCTTTTCTTTTCTGGGGGTGCTCTTTTGCTTCTCAAAGTGGGGTCCTTGGACACGCAGCATCAGCATCCCCTGGGGACTTGTTAGGAATGCAGAATCTCAAGCCTCACTTGCGACTTTCTGAGTCAGAATTTGCATTTTCACAAGATTCCCAGGCGATGGATGTGCACATGAAGTTTGAGAAGCACCGCTCTAAGCCATGGGTCAGCAAAATAAGGCCTTGAAGGACACATCCAGTCAGCTCAGTGTTTATACAAATAAAGCTTTATTGGAACACAGCCACGCCCACTCATGTATGTGTTGCTTTTTGTGGCTACTCAGCATTCCACTGCAGAGCTGAGTAGCTGTCACAGAGACTTTGTGGGCTGCAGAGCCAAAAATGTGTATTCCTGGATCTTTACAGAAAATGCTTGCCCACCTCTGCTCTGGAGATGGTTTTATTTTTATTTACTTTTACATAGTTTAAATTACTAGCTTTTTCTTGTTTAGCTTTTCTCATTTTGCATTTATTTTACATTTTGGGTCATTCTACATTTCTTTTTTCAGCTAAGTTATGAGTGCTGTTCAGCCCCAGTTTACTTTAGATACTGTCTCTTAGAATGAGATAATGAAAATTAAAAGAAGCTCAGGCTTCAGGTTCTGGTCTACAAACTAAAAAGTTTTGAGGATCCCTGAGGTGGCTGGTTAGTTAGCTCTGTTTTTATGTCATTTTATTTTTTGCAAGCAAGGGGGAATTAGGGTGGGGGAAAAAAGAATTCCTTTGTCAAATCATAGGGTCTGGGTAGGTTGGGAAAATATAGGGAGAGGAGCCATGGGAGGCACCCTGGAAAGGGAAGCAGGCAAGACTGGGGGCCCCTCCAGGAATGGGCCTGCACTTGGTTTAATGTTCTGCTGCCGTCATCTTGAAATTTATAATTTTTGAACAAGGCACCTGTATGAGTTTGGTTCTCCAGGGAAACAGAACCATGTGCAGGCTGAGTGTCTCTTAACCAAAATGCTTGGGACCAGAATCTTTGCGCATTCTGGATCTTTTCAGATTTGGGATATTTCGTGTTATACTTACTGGTTGAGCACCTGTAATCTGAAATTCTGAAATCCAAAATGTTCCAGTGAGCGTTTCATTTGAGCATCATGTTGGTACTCAAAACATTCTAGATTCTGGAGCATTTCAGATGATTGGATTAGGGATGCTCAACCTGTGTATTATAATCCCAGCACTTTGGGAGGCTGAAGTGGGCAGATCACTTGAGGTCAGGAGTTCAAGACCAGCCTGGCCAACATGGTGAATCCCAGTCTCTACTAAAAATACAAAAATTAGCTGAGCGCGGTGGTGGGCACCTGTAATCCCAGCTCCTTGGGAGGCTGAGGCGGGAGAATCACTTGAACCTGGGAGGCAGAGGTTGCAGTGAGCCAAGATCACACCACTGCACTCTAGCCTGGGTGACCAAGCAAGACTCTGTCTCAAAAAAAAAAAAAAAAAAAAAAATTATGGGAATTGGCTCCCATGATTATGGAGTTTGGGAAGTCCCTGCAGCTACTTTCTGCAAGCTGGAGACCCAGGAAAGCTGGTCATGAAATCCAGTCCCAGGCCAAGGGTCTGAGAATCAAGGGAGCCAATAATGTAAATCCCAGTCTGAGCTGGAGAAGGTGAGATGGATATCTCAGCTCACGCGGTGATGCAAGAAAAGTAAATTTCTTTCTCTTCCTTTTTGTGGGCCCTCCATCTACTGGCTGATAACCACCCGCATTGGAAAGGGCCATGTACTTTAC
The DNA here is from genome assembly GCF_028885625.2 of Pongo pygmaeus. Classification (NCBI taxonomy): domain Eukaryota; kingdom Metazoa; phylum Chordata; class Mammalia; order Primates; family Hominidae; genus Pongo; species Pongo pygmaeus. Next base: position 19,559,484 of record NC_072391.2, read on the forward strand.
TGAGTTCACCAATTCAAATGTTAATCTCATCCAGAAACACCTTCACAGATGCACCCAGAAGTCATGTTTAATTTGGGCACCCCGTGGCCCAATCAAGTTGACACACAAAAGTAACCATCCTCGCTGCCACTTTTGTTTGACATGAGGCCCTGCAACTTAATGTAGCCATTTCTGGAAGATGGTGATTGGAACAAAAGAACTTAAGAATTCGCCATCCCTGGAGGTGAGAGCAACATACTTGCCGTTGAGTTAACCTGCGGCAGAATTCTCTTGGGCCAGTGATTTTATTGCTCTGTCGCATTTCTCATCAGCAATTCAACAGGTTTCTTGGCTGTCTTTCTCTTACCTTACTCTGTGGCAAGGGAAGAAAGACCATTTTTAGTGATTTCTTGAATTAAGCAGTTAGAGACTTAAGCCTGCTTGGGCAGAGGGGGTTTCAAAGTGAATTTCAGATTATCTCCAGTTAAGGATGGTGTTTGATACTCACAACTTGAAGGTAATTACTTTCAGGAGCATGTATGTTGCTCCTTTCCCCCTGCAGAGGTAGAGTGAGAAATGCTGCTTTTCAAAGATGGGTGCTTCTTAAAGAAATTGGGCTCCCATCCCCTTTAGGTTTGAGGTCCCTGAGTCTTTTGAGCAGTTGGGGTTTTTAGGCCACAGGTCCCTGTGGAAGCTTCCCAATGGCCCTGCATCCTCCTGATCCCGATGGGGAGGCATTTCATCCATTGACCCTGCAGGTAGCTGATTGAGTCTGAAATAGCAGCCTCCCAGCCCAGCAGGGACCAGAGTAAAGGAACATTTGCTGTAATTTCTTTCCTCCTCCCTCTCTGAAAGATTGTTAATCAGGAACCTTTTGGAAACAAAAAATAAAAGGAAAGCAAGAAAAAAGAGACCTAGTTTGGTGAACCCAATGGAAAACTACCACACGGCTGAAAGCTTCCCGAAACCCCTGGCGGCAAGGGGATGTCAGTTGGTGAGTGGGCTAGGGCTGCAGATGTCTCAAAAGCTCAGACACATTGATGACAGGAGATGCTTTTAGCACTTTTGGAGAGACCAAAGGACATTTGATGATCATCATTATGACCGTAAATAATTATGCATTTGTAATCAGAGCTGTGACCATTTATTGAGCATCTAGCATGGGTCAGGTCCTGGGCCAAGTCAGGTGCATCTCTTAATTCTCTCAACAGCCCCTTAGCCTGGCTCATTTTATAGACAGGAGTCTGAGGCTCTCAGATTTAACATGGTCAAGAGCACACAGCTGGAAAGTGACAGGGTCAGGTGTAAGCTCTGCTGCCAGAGCTTGTGCTGCACCCTCAAGCTGTCCTCTGTCCTCACTGTCCCCGTCAAAAGCTACTCCAGTTCTGGCACAGTGGCTCATGCCTTTAATCTCAGCACTTTGGGAGGCCGAGGCCAGGAGTTCAAGAGCAGCCTGGCCAACATGGCGAAACCCTGGCTCTACTAAAAATACAAAAACTAGCTGTGCATGATGGTGTGTGCCTGTAATCCCAGCTACTCAGGAGGGTGAGAATTGCTTGAACCTGGGAGGCGGAGGTTGCAGTGAGCCGAAATCACACCACTGCACTCCAGCCTGGGCGACAGAGTGAGATGCTATCTCAAAAAAAAAAAAAAAAAAAGGTCCTCCAGACCCCACCTCTCCAACCAATAGTACTATGTCAGGAGTTGGGTGTGGATTGAAATTAATGAGATTCCTATAGGTTGGAACTCTAAATAATTGTTTCCCAGAGTGTGGCTGAGATGATTCGAGGTGTTGGACAGGTGAACATGTAAAAAAAAAAATAAAAAAACTTTTTGTATTTAAATGCAATGTATGTAGCTGGCTTAGCTGTGATTTTAAAGTGAACTAATGGTTCCTTTTAAAACACGAATGTAAGAGAAGAAACAGTGAGTCTTCTAAATACAAATAAGAGTGTGGGTAGGATACATGTGGATGCTGATTCAGCTGTTGTAGAAGCATCTTCTGTGCACATTTGGAACAACCTTGTGTTGGGGATGTGGGGTGACGCATTTGAAAAGCAGAACTTGAAGCTGGGAGTGGTGGTTCACACCTGTAATCCCAGCACTTTGGGAGGCCAAGATGGGAGGATCACTTGAGTTTGAGACCAGCAAGGAGAACATAGTGAGGGTCTGTCTCTACAAAAAATAAGAAATCAGCCAGGTGCAGCGGTGCACACTGGTAGTCCCAGCTACTCAGGAGGCTGAGGTGGGAAGATTGCTTAAGCCTGGGAGGCTGCCGTGAGGCGAGATGGCACCACTGCACTCCAGCCTAGGTGGCAGAGCCAGACTCAGTCTCAGAAAAACCAAACAACAACAAAAAGCAGAGCTTGACTTGGAGATGTTGTTCGTGGTGGCAAAGAAGTCTTGAGCCAAGCGTCAACATTTTAGACTTCCTTATTCATGATGGTGGTGCTGTCATCCCTTCTCTTCCATGGACATGATTTCACCACTTGCTGCCCAAATCCCAGATGCCTTCGCTGCCTTTCAGAATTATTCATGAGTGTTAGCAGGAAGCCCTTTCCACAGCTTGTGAGGTTCCCCATCACATGGGCTCCACCTACCATGATGCCTGATTTTGTATCATTCACCACCTAATTACGCCCAAGCCACACTCTCCTTTCTCTGTCTCTATCCTGCCTCAGGGCCCTTGCACTTGCTCCTTCTTCTGTCTGGGATGCTTTACCCTATATTTTTGCGTGGCTGACACCTTCTTAGCATTCTGGTCTTCACTCAAATGTCATCTTCTTACAGTGGCCTTCCCTTTTCACCCTACTTAAAGTTTTTCCTCTCTTCTTAGTCATGTGAGAGGTCTGCGAATGTTTTCTGTAAAGGGCCAGACAGGAAATATTGTAGGCTTATGGGCCATAGGGTCTCTGTTAAACCTACTCAGCTCTGCCATTGTTGTGCAAAAGCAGTCAGAGGCAGTAACTTAGTGGGCGTGGCTATGTGTCAATAAAACTTTATTTACAGAAACAGGTGGTAGACTGGATCTGACTCACTGGCCAAAGTTTGCTAATCTCTGCTCTGTGGTATTGCTTTGTTTTGTGTATTTATTTATTTTTTGAGATGGAGTCTCACACTTTTTCCCAGGCTAGAGTGCAGTGGTGAGATCGCAGCTCACTGCAACCTCTGCCTCCCAGGTTCAAGCAGTTCTCATGCCTCAGTCTCCTGAATAGCTGGGATTACAGGTGTGCACCACTATGCCTGGCTACTTCTTGTATTTTTAGTAGAGTCAGGGTGTCACCATGTTGGCCAGGCTGGTCTTAAACTCCTGACCTCAGGTGATCCATCTGCCTCGGCCTCCCAAAATGGTGGGATTACAGGTATGAGCCACCGTGCCCGGCCGTAATGCTATTGCCTTGTTTTATTGTTGTCATAAATTTATCACTATCTAAAATAATCTTGTTTATTTGTATGTAACTTTTTCTCCCCGTATCTAGAACATAAACCCCATGAGGACAGGAATCTGTCCTTTCTTCTTGTTTAATGTGGTATCCTCAGTCCCTAGCACTTAGTATGTGCTCCATGAATATTTGTTAAACAAATAGATATTGTCATTCATGGGATTCCTGAATTTATTCATTCTCCAGACATGCATTGCTCACTTACTTTGTTCCTTGACTTATACAAAACATCGGAAACAGATCTTGTGGCAGAATACACATATAGACACGGAAGTGGTCGTGGTACCACATGACGTGCTAAACTAGGTAGGAAGTGGCTCAGGGTGGCGGGACATTAACTCTCTGGAAGTTAGAGGCGGCTTCTTGGAGTGAGCTGAGTTTGAAGGATGTATTTAAGGTATTTGGTAGGAAAGAACAAGGAGGAAGGGCATTCTGGATGCAGGGAACAGCCTGGGCAAGGCATGGAGGCAGGAACCAGCCTGGCTGTGTGCTGGGGGAGAGAAAACCATTCAGGGTGGGATAAATAAGCCCAGGTGTAGCAGCAGATAGAATGAACAGCAGCAGGAAGTTGGAGACCCTATTGGATTACTTTCCTATGAACAATTAACAAAGGGCCTTCCTGAAATATGGGCTTGGGTGCCATGTATTTAAATGTGAGCTTTGGTTTCTGGGAAGCAAAATGTTACATTGCTACCTAGAAGTGTAAAAAGAATTCTTTGTCCATGGGTCTAGTGAAAGCTAATACACCTTCTTGGTTGATTTAGCCTCAACTATCTAGAGTGGGTCGACATTTGGAAGGGAGCTACGTGGTGTCCTATATAATTGGTAGGTCCAAGAGAAATGATTTCTTGGCTCTTAAAATATATAGACGGTGTTAATGAGCAGCCTTCTGGGTCTCACCCTGCAATGCATCTAAATGCCATCAGTTGTCAGCGGGGAGTTAAGCACACAGCAAAGGGCAGCATCTGGCTGTGGAAGGAAGTGGGGGGAATTGTAAGCGCTGAGTAAAATTTTATTGAGGTGGGCCAGCCCTGCTGTTTACGAGGTGCTTCAAGGGAAATCATGACCCACAAAGCTAAAGACCGTTCCTCCTTACCACCCTGGCGACAGGAACCGTCTCCAAGACTGCAGGGAGTCCACCTCCAACTTCTAAGGCTTGGCCAAACCCTAATGAGGCTGGAGCCAAGTTTAAGGGTGGAGGCTGATGCCACAGGAGGTTACAGGAGAGGGAAACAGATGCTGATTCAGCACCTAAAATGTGCCGGGTGGTGGTGATGTCTGTACCTACCATGTGGTACAGTGTCGGGGTGTGTGTCCACGTATCTTTTTTTTTTTTTTTTTTTCAAGACGGAGTCTTGCTCTGTCGCCCAGGCTGGAGTGCCGTGGTGCAATCTCAGCTCACTGCAACCTCTGCCTCCGGGGTTCAAGCAGTTCTTCTGCCTCAGCCTCCTGAGTAGCTGGGATTACAGGCACCTACCATCACGGCCAGCCACTTTTTGTATTTTTGGTACAGACAGGGTTTCACCATGTTGACTAGGATGGTCTCGAACTCCTGACCTCGTGATCCGCCCGCCTTGACCTCCCAAAGTGCTGGGATCACAGGCAATGAGCCACCGTGCCCGGCCGTGTCCATGTATCTTATTTTCTTGGTGTTTCTACAGCATCCACATAACACTCCCCAGTCATGGTTTATTTACTTCATATTTTTCTTTGCATCCACTCACTTTTTACTTAGCTCAACCTAAGCTATAATGTCCATAAAATCATGGTCTTCATGAAGCCTATCATCTTCTAATACGTCAGCATAAATACATAAGTATTGGAATTTGTAATGAAAGGTTTGTTCATGAACCGCATGGAATAACTTGTGGGTGCCATTTGTAACCTACTTGGCCTTACCTTGTTCAGTTCTCTCAGGTTTGCTAGAAGGTGTCCTTGCTTTCATTTGGCAGATGAGGAAATAGAGAAGTTTAGACAGTCAACATCACACAGCTAAGAAGTGGCAGAGTCTGGACTGGAACACAGATCTTTTTGGGTTTTAAAGCCCAAGTTATTTGCATCAGCTTTTCAGAGGAAGTAAAGGGTGGATGATGACCGAGTGTCTCCTGGGTTGGATGGACAGATTGAGAGCTTGTAAGAACAGGCATAAATGGTTAGATGAGGCCAATAAGACTTCCTGCCCCTTCTTGGGAGGCAGAGATGGCTTCGGCCGCTGTCCTGTAGGTTCCCATGGATTTTGCTATAGGACTTGCTTATACTGTGAGAATTGTTCCTGGGGCACCACTGCTGTGGCGTGATGAGCCTGTAGTCATCTCATGAAATAACAGTAATCCTTTGGGAGGCCGAGGCAGGCAGATCACCAGGTCAAGGGATCAAGACCATCCTGGCCAACATGGTGAAACCCCGTCTCTACTAAAAATACAAAAATTAGCTGGGCATGGTGGCGCACACCTGTAGTCCCAGCCACTCAGGAGACTGAAGCAGGAGAATCACTTGAACCTGGGAGGCAGAGGTTGCAGTGAGCTAAGATTGAGATTGCACCAGTGCACTCCAGCCTGGTGACAGAATGAGACTCCATCTCAAAAAAAAAAAAAAAAAAAAGAAAAAGAAATAACAGTAATCAACATTGACTCCTGCACAAAAGCCCAGGAGAGCGAGGTTGTAGGGAGGACAGCACATGGCATTGTACCCACAGAGCCACTGCACAGTCCCAAGGATGACAGGGGGCCCCTCCTTTGTATTGCAGGTTGATTGGTATTCAGCCCTCAAGGAAGTGCCCTCGAGGAAAAAAAATCGCCTTAATGGGTTCTGAATGAGCCCTACTGCCAGCCATTGTTGGAAGGCCACAAGGAGGAGACTCAGCTGCCCCTGAGGAGTGGCGGTGATGGCCCAGTGCAGAGCTGATCCTGTGTTTTGGGGCAATTTCACATAAGATGAAACATCAGGCACTGCTGGGGAGGCCTGCCGAGATGGGCGGCCCCACTGGGCAGTGAAAGCACCTGCTCCAGTTTAAGGGTGGAAGCTTGGGGCAGAGGAATAAGGGACCAGATAAAGTTGGCAAGCCCAGTGAGGTGTCCAGGATATTAACAGGGAAGAAAAACCTCATTTGGCAGCGGTAATCACATTGTTCAGTCAAATTCTTAGGTCATCGTTATTGAAAGTCCCACATTTGGATGACTGTGCTTGGATGTACTGCTAGTCTGTATGGGGACTTTGCAGGGCTAAAAAAGTCAGCCTCTTAGCAGAAGACCAGAGCTCACCGATGCAGGGTTTGGTGAGCAAAGCACTGGTTGGATTTCAGCCCCTACTTGCCACTTTGCGGTACACAAATTATACAACTATTTGCAGTGACCCCAAAGAAGATCTACCTTGTGTTTCAATAAAAAATATCTGTGAGGCTAGGCACGGTGACTCACACCTGTAATCCCAGTACTTTGGGAGGCCGAGGTGGGCGGATCACCTGAAGTCAGGAGGTCAGGAGTTCTAGACCAGCCTTGCCAACACGGTGAAACCCTGTCTCTACTAAAAATACAAAAATTAGCTGGACGTGGTGTTGCATACCTTTAATGCCAGCTACTTGGGAGGCTGAGACAGGAGAATCGCTTGAACCCAGGAGGTGGAGGCTGCAGTGAGCCAAGATCTCACCACTGCACTCCAGCCTGGGTGACAGAGTGAGACTCTGTCTCCAAAAAAAGTAATAAAATAAAAGTGAAATCTGTGGGCCCGGCACAGTGGTGCATACCTGTAATCCTGGCACTTTGAGAGGCCAAAGTGGGAGGATCACTTGAGTCCAGGAGTTTGGGACCAGCTTGGGCAACATAGTAAAACCTCATCTCTACGAAAAATTTTAAAAAATTAGCTGGACATAGTGGCACACACCTGTAGTCCCAGCCACTCAGGAGGCTAAGGTGGGAGGATGACTTGATCCCAGGAGGTTGAGGCTGTAGTGATCTATGATCATGTTACTGCATTCCGCCTGGATGACAGAGTGAGACCCCACCTCTACAAAGATTAAAAAGTTAGCCAGACATCACGGTGAAACCCCGTCTCTACTAAAAATACAAAAAATTAGCTGGGTGTGGTGGTGGGCACCTGTAGTCCCAGCTACTCGGGAGGCTGAGGCAGGAGAATGGCGTGAACCCGGGAGGCAGAGCTTCCAGTGAGCAGAGATGGCGCCACTGCATTCCTACCTGGGCAACAAAGCAAGACTCCGTCTCAAAAAAAAAACACACAAAAGTTAGCCAGACATGTAGACCTAACTATTTGGAAGGCTGAGGTGGGAACATTGCTTCAGCCCAGGAGTTCAAGGTGCAGTGAGCCAAGATTGCACCATTGCATTCTGGCCTGGGTGATTGAGTGAGACTTGGTCTTGAAAAAAAAAAAAATGTTAACAGTTCTCTGGTATTCCATAATAAACTATCTGAAAACTGAGTGACTTAAAACATTAATTTTGTTTTGTTCCTGATTTTGTGGATCAGAACATTAGGAAGGGCTCTGCTGGGAGGTTTGTCTTGGCTCCACGTGGTGTCCACTGGGGCTGGAGGATCCACTTCTAAGACTTTTTGGTTCGTCTGTCTGGTGCTTTGTTCCTTCTTGACCCCTCTGTCTGTTTCTCTCCAGGTAGCATCAAGCATCTTCCTGTGGCTTGATTGTCTCACAGCTGGATGGCCTCAGGGTAGTGTCACTTCTGATGTGGTGGCTGGCCTCCAACAGGCAGGAAGTTGGAAGCTGCCAGAAAGTTAAGGGCTACACTTAAAACTGGCACAGCATCACTCCTGCCATATTCTGTTGCTCAAAGCAGTCACAGGGCCTGTCCAGATTCTAAGGACAGGAAAAATAAGTCCCACCTCTTGAAGGGATGGGGGTGGCAAAGTCACCTTGCAGAAGAGCATATGGGATAGGAAATATAGCTGCGGTCATCTTTGGAAAATGCAGTCTGTCACTCCTTAATTGGCAGGGATTTTTCAGGAGCCTCATGATGATTCTCCTGTCTTGGACTGCCTTAGAATCCCATAAAAAGAATAATGACAGACAAAGCACAGGCATGTTCTCCTAAGATCGAAATATATGTCTGCGTCTTGATTTTCCATGGCTTCTCCATGGAGTCCTAATGATTGTGCTGTAAGGTTACTCTAATAAGGTAAACAAGCTTGTGGAGTAGAAATAATCCCAACACAAGTCACAGCTGCGGCAGAAGGGAAGAAGATATTAATACATGCATACCTGTGGTGGTGCAAGAGTGGTTGACTCGTGTTTGGTGTTTGGTGTGGGCCCAAAGACAGGAGGATCTAGCTTGGACCAACTCATCTCCCATCCAAGCATTAGAAATCTGAAGTGTGTTTTCTTGAGTCCGGCAACAAAGATTCAGTTGCTGAAATGGAGACAGATTCAGACAGTAAATTGATGTTTTTGGTTGGAATTTTCTTCAAAGCTAAGCCCTGGGGTCATTATTGGACATTAGTCTCCCTTTAAAAATATGGTATAATAAATGACATGCACACACATTCAATAGAAAGAACATTTGCACCCTTAGTGAAAAAATCTGAATAATTAGCCTAGTACATTTTTTTGGGTAGTGCTAAACTTCACAAAGAATAATAGGAAGAGAGGTTGTATATTAATTATATTTGGAGAGGAGTTGCCTTGTTCTCTTGAAGTGTTCCAGATAGAAGAAAGCTTGGCTTGCAACCGAGTCCTGGCTACTTAGCTATGACTATGAGCAGGTACCTACCCTGTGTCTCCCTTTATTCACCTATAAAATGAAAAAAATTACCTAATCCTGGGACTCTTTTAGGTATGAAACAATGCAATACAGTTTTTAAAAATTGCTTTGTGAGTTCAGAAGTTCTTTACCTATTGAGCCATTATTGCTAAGAATAATTAGCATAGCACGTTTCTGTTGCCTAAGAATTAACATTAGCCATTACTTCCTGGCTCATTTAAAAATATAATTTATAGGATCTATCATTTCTTGAAAATACAAAATTAAAAAATTTGTTGTATAACTCTAGCATTACCTAGGGTTTGGGCACAAGCTATAATTTGGGCACTTGTGGCTTATATACACATTAATTAAGTTATTTTTGCTAGTTTTGGATAACATGGGTAGCACTTTCTAAGATGAAAGGCTTGATCCTACAAAGACAAAAGAGTAAGCCATTAGGTGATATTTTGCTGCTTTGAATAAACTTCACCCATTCATTGAGCCCTATTGAATGGACTAACAGTACTGAGTGGATTTCTCTCCTTCCGATAGATTTTAGATTCATTATTTATCAACAAATAGTTCTTTGAGGGCCAATGAGGGGAAATTATCCTTGCTATGAGTGACCCAGTGGTTTCCTAACTCCTGTCTCATGGAATGTTGCCGCCTTCATGAACTAGCCAAGGTCATTCCATACTCAAAGGAAGCAGGCTCCCTCTCTTTCAATTTACAGAAGGAAAAAGAGGTCCATGGATTAACTTTTCCGTATATTAAGTGGTTTTTTTTTTGTTTTGTTTTACTGTAACTTTTTCTTATATTTTAGAAATCTAAACCCATTTCAGCATGTGAAAATGCAGTGAAAGATGTTGTCTAAAATGCAAAATTAAAATACCAAGAGTCATTTCAGTTGAAGGCATTGCCTGTTTCATTGAGTTTACAAACTACGTGGCTACTGCTAAATTGAAAGATCACTGTATTATGCTGTGTACAGGGATGGGCGAATCTGGCCCACTGCCTGTTTTTGTAAATAAAGCTTTATTGGAACACAGCTATGCCCATTCATTTACCTGTTGTCTATAGCAGTGCTCATGCTATAACTGCATAGAGGGCATAGAGACCCCTGAGCTATGTCAATGAGTGTAATGACATAAGAGCAGTCTATCTTTTTTTGTTTTTGTTTTTGAGACAGGATCTTGGTCTGTCACCCAGGCTGGAGCACAGTGGTACCATCGTGGCTCTCCGCAGCCTCAACCTCCAGGTCTCAAGCGAGCCTCCCACCTCAGACTCCCGACTAGCTGGAACTACAGGCATTCACCACCATGGATGGCTTCATGAACTAGCCAAGGTCATTCCATACTCAAATCAAAGGAAGCAGGCTCCCTCTCTTTCAATTTACAGAAGGGAAAAGAGGTCCATGGATTAACTTTTCCCTATATTGCGTGCTTACTGCTAAATTGAAAGACCACTGTATTATGCTGTGTACTAGGGATGGGCGAATCTGGCCCACTGCCTGTTTGTGTAAATAAAGCTTTATTGGAACACAGCTATACCCATTCATTTAGATATCGTCCATAGCAGCGCTCATGCTATAACTGCAGAGAGGGCATAGAGACCCCTGTGCTGTCAATGAGTGTAATGACATAAGAGCAGCCTATCTTTTTTTTTGTTTGTTTGTTTTGAGACAGGATCTTGCTCTGTCACCCAGGCTGGAGTGCAGTGGTACCATCATGGCTCTCTGCAGCCTCAATGTCGAGGTCTCAAGCGAGCCTCCCACCTCAGACTCCCAACTAGCTGGGATTACAGACATTCACCACCATGGATGGCTTATTTTTGTATTTTTTGTAGAGACAGGGTTTTGCCATATTGCCCAGGCTGGTCTCAACCTCCTAGGCTCAAGCAGTCTACCCACCTTAGCCTCCAAAAGTGCTGGGATTATAGGTGTAAGCTACCACACCCAGCCTCAAGCTACTTTTTTTTTTTAACTCTGAACTTTTTCCAGGCATGACAAGCAACCAAAGCTGCCATTTTGTTTTGACATGGCTCAGTCTGAATATTGTATTCTTCCTCCCAAACCTGCATCAAATATGATAGGCTGGAAATAAAATGGTTTTATTGTTTTTAAGGGAGCATTAGGTTATGGTTAAAAAGAAAAGAGAGGAGGAACTTGGAGTTATATAAACTGGTATAAATCCAGCCTCCACCTTAATCTTTTCACACACTGAATTCTTTGTCTAATCCATAAATAATATATTTATTAAGCATCTAGTCCTAGCTGCTGCCTAAGGTGTGTACAAGCTGAACAACTGTTCATTATACTGGATCTTATAGGGTTCTGATCATCTACTGCTGTGTAACAAATAGTTCTCTAACTTAATGACTAAAACAATGCTTTAGTATCGTCTCTCAAGGTTTTGTGGGCTGACTAGACGTGGCTGGATGGTTCTTTCTTGGATTTCTGCATATGTTACTGACGCATATGGGCTGGGCTGTGATCATCTGAAAGTTTGGCTGTGGCGGATGCTCAAGGTGTCTCATGCACATGCCTGGCAGTTGGTGAGGGTTGTTGGCTTGGAGCTCAGCTGGAGCTGTTGGCTGCATCAGATATGGTCTATCCTGTGTGTCTTGGGCTTCTTGCCACATGGCGGCTGGGTTCCAAGAGGGAGTTTCCCCAGAGTGAATATTCTAAGAGGTCCAGCAGGAGCTGCAAAGGTATGTATGTTATCATTGAGGCTTAGAATTCCCAGAACATCACTTTCACTGCATTCAATTGGTCAGCTGAGTCAGTAAGGCCATCTTGGCTTCAAGAGGAGGGGAATAAGACACTACCTTTTGGTAAGGGCATGTCAAAGAATTTGAAGCCATCTTGAATCTGACCCATATGCCTACGGTGGTGAACTAGCACACGACGGCTTCTTTGTTAAATTGTAACTTTGAAGAGTCCTGATGCAGAAGCAGCAGTCTTGATGATGAGAGAGCTTTTGATAGAGTAGTTTGGCCTGGAAAAAGCCCAGAGGAGGCTCTGGGAGATGAGTAAGCAGGAATGGGAAGGTTAAGTAGCGTTAATCAGGTGAAGAAGGGAGGTCAGAGTAATCCAGGCACAGGAAACAACCTGTGCCAAGGTCCTGGGGCAGGACTGCAAAAGGATCTAGACTAGACTAGAGCTGAGAGAGTGAGGGGATTGTGATGGAAGCTAAGGGTTAGTAGCCGAATAATGAAGACCAAACTTCCCAAGCTTCTAAACTTCATTTTTCTCCCATGTAAAATAGGATAATATTTACTATACGAGGCTGTTGTGAGGATAAATTAAGAGAGTCAGTAGAGCCTTGCACAGTGATGTTTTCTTTTCTCCTGGAAATGACTGTGAGTCAATGGAAAAAGCATACCACCTGACTTCTTTTTGGTATTCCTATCATACTCATGACCTCCTTCCTCCGGGGTCAAAACTGAGCTTACAAGTTATGCCTTCAAACTTGCAAGCTATCCATAAAGTCTTACCAAACTGTTAAGTGTAGTCCTGGGACTTGTGAAGGGTCCAAAACGGATCTAAACCGTTGCCTGGTTATTATTTGATTATTAAAGCAACACCAGCCACCTCGTTAGCACTTGTGGGTACTCTAGCAGCACCAAGGTTAAACGTCTCTGCTGGCTGTCCGTGCTCATTTGCATGGCTTCCTCCTCTCCCCCACATCTCCGGTAGTTAATGCACATGCTCACTCTCACTTCCTTGTTCAAAGTTTCACCACGGTGCAGATGCCTGCCCCTGGCAACCCCTGGTGGAGGCAGCAGCTGAGAATTCCGTAAATCTGTCCTGCTCTCCTGCAGAACTCAGAATCTAAATTCTAGCATTCCAGGAGCTGGGGAGGGCAAAGGCTGTTGACATTGACATGCCAGCAGGAGCCGCAGCTCCTCCAGGGTCATTTTGAAAGCCAGAGTCTGCCGATGTGTGTGGCAACCTCCTAGCTGCACAGGCTGATTGTGATAGGGATGTGCCCACTGGACCCCAGAGTCCCCTCCTTTCTCAGTCCCTCCCAGGTACCGTCTGTGCTTTCGCATCTCAGGCCCCGTGTGAGGAACCAGGACACATGGCCTTTCATAGGGAGCTCGCAGTCTGCTGAGCTAGGGAGTTTATACTTTTCCCCAAATAATTCCCCCAAATGAGTGGGGCCCATCCTCTCCACTACTGAGGTTGTGGCAATGCCAGTTTCTATTCCATAAGCACAGGCTTCTTTTTCTCCCTGAAATAGCATCGCGGTGGAGTCTCACAGTTTATCCCAGAAGGGATGTGGGGTGCATTATTTGGCAATGTCTGGAGACATTTTTGGTTGGCAGGACAGGGCAGGAGCTGTATAGGCATTTAGTGGGTACAGACCAGGGGCGCCACTAAACATCTTATTCTACAGAGTGCAGGACGGCGCCACAGCAAACAGTGATCCAGCCCAAACTGTCGGGAGGGCCGAGCTTGATAGGACCCCTGCTCTCCTCTCATTGCCTGCTTTTCTCTTGTCACTGTGTCACTGCCATACTGACTTTCTGGTAGTTCCTCAAACATACCCAGCCCTGTCCCATTTGGGGACCTTCATGCTTGCTGTTCCTTCCAGAATGTTCTTCCCCATAGAAGCTGTCAGTAATTCTTGATCCATGATCAGGGATCCATTTGATTCCATTACACCCTTTATTCAACACTTCCCGTGTGTCTGATACACTGCATGCACAGCAAATGGAATCTCGTATTCCTGCTCACCACAGCAGCTTCTCCTTTTCCTCCATAGCTCTCATCCCCATCTGAACTCTCCATTTATTTCTCTGGTTTTTTTTTTTCTTTTTTTGAGACAGAGCCTCACTCTGTAGCCCAAGCTGGAGTGCAATGGTGCTATCTCAGCTCACTGCAACCTCTGCCTCCCAGACTCAAGCGATTCTCCTGCCTCAGCCTCCTGAGTAGCTGGGACTACAGTCACGTGCCACCATACCCAGTTAATTTTTTGTATTTTTTTAGTAGAGATAGGGTTTCACCATGTTGCCCAGGGTGATCTTGAACTCCTGAGCTTAGGCGATCCGCCCGCCTCGGCCTCCCAAAGTGGTGGGATTACAGGCGTGAGCCACCGTGCTCGGCCTCCATTTATTTCTGAGATTACCCCTCAATGACCTCTTTCCTGCTGCCTGTAGGATTCAAAAAGACTCGGATTCCAGCAGTGTTGCTCACTGCTGTGTTCTCAACTCCTGCATCAGCTCTTGGCATACAGTAAGCACTCAATATATATGTGTTGCAGTTGGGGGGATGAGAAATGGGGGAGATTGAAAGTAGGGAGAGGAGAAGAGAGTTTTTGGAGTCAGAAATCCTGGCTGCACGCACCAATTCCAGCTTTGTGTTTTGGGGGAAACCTGCTTAACCTCTCTGAACCTCAGTTTTCCCTTCTGCAAAATGGGAATGAAGATCATCCGGCCCCTGTGAGGGTGGTTTTTGGTGTTTATACCTCAGGCTGTGTGTGCTGTGTGTCAGACACACTGGAAGTGCTGAATAAAGGGTGTGATTGTTTTTCTCTGCGGGGGGTCTGGAGTTCTGATTCCCTTGGAGAAGGCAGAGTAAGGAATCATCGCAGTTACCATCCACACAGTGCTCACCACATGCCGGCCCAGTTGTGTATTCATGAGCTTTAATCTCACAGCATCTTGTGTTGTCCTGGTCCCCGTTCTGTAGCTGAGCAAACGGCAGTTCAAGGTGGTGAGGGGCTGCGCTGGTACACACAGTGAGGAGGTGGTGGCAGGGGTGACCTTCAAGCAAACCCAGGCTGCCTGGTTCCATAGCCTTAACCAGGACACTCGCCACTCCTCTAAGATTTGTTTTTCATCTCCCTTTGCAGAAATGCCCTTTTGCTCGTTTTTCATTATGTGTGTCAGGGCTTCCTGTGGGTGCCCAGTGGAGTGTGGGAGGAAGCAGAGAAAGCAAAGCGCTTACAAGGAGACTCATCCATGGGTCCGTCCCGTTTTGTGCCTGGGTCTTAATTTATAAAGATGTCTGATAGCCAGGCATAGTGGTGTGCACCTGTGGTCCCAGCCACTCCAGAGGCTAAAGCTGGAGGATTGCTTGAGCCCAGGAGGTCGAGACTATGGTGAGCTATGATTGTGCCACTGTACTCCGGCCTGGGTGATAGAGCAAGACCCTGTCTCTAAAAAATAAATACAAATAAATGAAGCCCACCAAATAAGTAAATAAATAAATAAAGGTGTCTGGGTGACAACACAGCTAGGTCAAATAAATAGAAATAAATAAAGCCCACCAAATAAATAAATAGAGATGTCTGGGTGACAACACAGTGAGGTCAATGCCCTTGAAAGGAAAGTTTAGTGTGACTCAGTTTCCCTAGAAACAAGAGGCACAGCATGCTTGTAGGGCCACAGCAGGAGGCCCTGGTTTTTTGGTTTGGAGGCAGAAGACAGGAGTATGGAGAAAATCTAGGCCAGAACCTTTACTGGGGTTCCCACAGGAAAGGTGAGGCAAGGCAGGGCAAACAGTTTAGGATTGACCGGTTTGAATAATTTCAGGAGGGCTTTGGGCTCTAGAGGGGTCTCTAGCTGCCTGCTACCTGGCCCCAGGATGGTTTCGGGCAGGGGAAAATTGGCTTGGTGTGTGAGAGTTTGATAAGGTGATGGCTGAGGGGGTATAGACTCTGGGTTTGTTGGTTTGCATATGAGAGGCTTGCTCCTGGTTGAGCCCTTTGCTATCTCTAAGAACGGGCTAGAACTGGGAGGGGATGTCTTTCGCCAGGTCTATAAGATCCCTAATGCTAGAGCATCTACAATACAGAAAATGTGTCATCTCAGCACTTTGGGAGGCTAAGGCGGGTGGATGGCTTAAGCCCAGGAGTTCAAGACCAGCTTGAGCAACATGGCGAAACCCCATCTCTACAAAAAATACAAAAATTAGCCAGGCATGGTCGTGAGCACCTGTAGTCCCAGCTACTCCGAACACTGAGGTCGATCGAACCCGAGAGGTTGAGGCTGCAGTGAGCTGAGATCGCACCACTGTATTCCAGCCTGGGTGACAGAGCGAGACCCTGTCTCAAAAAAAAAAATAAATAAATAAATAAAAGATGACAAAAAATAAGAAGGTGTAGTTGAACTAATTGGCCATGTAACGAATGGATGGCAAATAGACAAATGCATTGTCTATGAAAACACACATAACACCCCCTTCCTTGCTCATGTGTGGGCACCCAGCGTGACTGCTTAGAGTCCTTGCAGGGTGTGAAGCCAGCCCAGTGTCCCCTCAGTGCACAAGTGTGTGGCATTGAAGCATGCCTGTATGCCATCATCAGATATGTTACTTCTTTTTTGCGTACCAGGTCCCAGGGGGCACAAATAGGATGACTGTGGCCATACCTCTCTTTGGGCTGTATTCATTGACTGCCTACTGTGTGTCAGGCACCAGCCTGGGCACTGAGCATACAATGGTGAGAAATTAGACGTAGTTTCTGACCTCATCCAGCTTGTGGTCTGGACTAGTCTTGAGGAAAAGGTGGGGAGTGTGGCTATATGTATTATCTCTCCAGACACACTTGGCCTATGCTGGTCGCAGAAGTCAGAGGCTCAGCAGATACGAACATTGTGAACATGGGCTGGGCTGCAAATCAGGTTCAGGATTTGACCAGTTACACATTCTTCTGATTCTCCCCAGCAGTACTGCCATTAGGAAAACATCTCGGAAAGGAATTAAGCATTATAACTGTAGATACACCCTTGTTGAAGTATTCCTCGTTAGGGAAAGTAAATCTCCGTTAGGTCTCCTTGGGACTCAGTCAGTTGGGCTGCCTTCCAAGATGGTGGATGGTGATCCACTGGGAGACCTAGTGTAAGAAACTGTCCTGTTTCCATTGGGAAATCAGGAAAAGAACTTAGAATCTTTAGAGCCTCTTTGCCTCTTTTCTTCCCCACCCCCATACCCCCAAATGCTTCAAAGTAAGACTCTTTCCCCTCCCCCCGCCCAATCCTTGGTGTTTGGTTTGAATTTGGTTACCACGGTATTTAATCTGTTTACATGAGTTTTATTTTGGCCTCTAACTACAGAATGAAGAATGTGGTAGAGTCTAGGCTGAGTTAAGCCCAGAATTCTGGAATCCTTGGTATGTGTTTGGGGTTTGTGTGTGTTTGTGTACGTGTGTGTGCGCCAGGACCCCCTCACGTGGACCTGGTGCTGTGTGCCAGGTTCTGCCCTGTATACCTCTGCACCCCCAGGAGTGCTATTCACATAGTTTCTCATGTGAATCATGCTCATGGACCTGGGCTGCACGGTGGCTGTGAGAATGCATACTGTACCTCACCAGGATCTTCAACCCCAGGAGCTGTGCAGAGCATTTTTGGGGGCTATTTTGGGGCTCAGAGAAGGAGTTGTGGGTATACTTCTTACACATGCCCTTCAAATCAAGTTGATATAAGAGGTTCTGGACACTTGCTAATTAAAACATGAATATTGCAGTGTGGAAGATCTTCCCCCTTTTATGTCCCCTCTTGCCCCACCAAGAAGTTTAAATGGGCTTTCTGAAAATGTGCCCAGAGAAAGACAACATCCTTTTCACCGTAGGCCTCCTGGCCACCTACTGATTGAGAGCCGGATTGTGAGTCAGCAGTAGGATTTGCGAGTTAGCAGCTGAATTAACTGTGTCCATCAAAGTCAGTAAGGTTACTCTTTTGCTCATCAGAGGCCTTCAGGGCACCGGAGTTTCTTCTTGGACAGTTTCCGGAGCCCCTGACTGTGGTTTAAAACCAGGCAGGCATCTGGTCATTCTCCCACGATGAAGGTGAAGCTGAATGTACCACAACTGCTCTTGTTGAACTACAACTATTAAGAGATCAGAGGCCCCAGAAAAGTCACTCTCTTGATCAGTGACCCCCAAACTCAGAGGCAACCAAGGGGTGTTTTCAGCTGCTGTTTGGAAGTGATTGTTCTCAGTTCATTGTTATGAGGCCTCATTGTCACAGGCAAAAGACTTCTTCAAAAAATAATAAACTGCCTATTCATTGGGAGAAACGACAAGGAATACCGTCTAAGCAATTTTTTTTAGTGACTGGGCATTTTTTTAGCAGCCCAAGGTGATAGTAGCAGCATTCCTTGCAGAATGACACAATGCAATGCAATTTAGATATAATTAATTAATTAGGGAACAAATTGTATTAAGTAGGTAGCTCTTTGCTTTAATGGCAGCTTATGAAGAAACTACCACCATGAAGGGGGTTGTAATGTTATTTTAGCTTTTATTATCAACATCAACAATAGCACTGATACTTTTGTACAAACTCATATTACAAGTACTATGTTCAGTGCTTGGTTTAAATTGACTTCTGTAAGTTTCACAACTGGTCCATGAGGTGGGTGCTGTTATGAATAATATTCTTAGATGGGAGTTGAATAATTTTCCCAAGGTCTTCCAGCAAGTAAGGGCTGGGGAGCAGGGTTCAGACCCAGGCAGGCAGGTTCGAGGGCCCCGGTTCTTTACTGCTGGATGTGTTAACACACCTGTTTATTAGACCATTGACAGCAATCTGTAAAATATGCAAGAAGCTTGGTGCTAATGAAAGTAATGGCAGGCTGCCAGGCATGATGGCTCACGCCTGTAATCCCAGCACTTTGGGAGGCTGAGGTGGACAGATCGCTTGAGGTCAAGAGTTCGAGACCAGCCTGGCCAACATGGTGAAACCCTGTCTCTACTAAAAATACAAAACTAGCCGGGCATGCTGATGTACACCTGCCATCCAAACTATTCAGGAGGCTGAGGCAGGATAATCGCTTGAACCTAGGAGGCAGAAGTTGCAGTGAGCCAAGATCACACCACTCCAGCTTGGGCCACAGAGTGAGATTCCATCTCAAAAAAAAAAAAAAAAGTAATGACAGGTGATATGGTTTGGCTGTGTCCCCACCCAGATCTCATCTTGAATTGTAACTCCCACAATTCCCATATGTCATGGGAGGAACCCAGTGGGAGGTGATTGAATGATGGGGGTGAGTCTTTCCTGTGCTGTTCTCGTGATAGTGAATGAGTCTCATGAGATCTGATGGTTTTGAAAAGGGAAATTTCCCACACAAGCTCTCTCTTCCCTTGTCTGCTGCCATGTGAGATGTGCTTTTCATCTTCTGCCATGATTGTGAGGCCTCTCCAGCCACATGGAACTGTGAGACCAATAAACCTCTTTTTGTAAATTGCCCAGTCTCGGATGTGTCTTTATCAGCAACGTGAAAACAAACTATTACAACAGTCAGTGGAGAATCAAAGCTTAGTGTACCTGCTTTTCTCTCTATGCACTTATGGCTCTAATACACCATAATAAAAGTATCAATACTTTTGGATTTCCTGAAAGAGCAAGTTATGTGGGGAAACCAGCCTGGTACAGAATCCATTCTGGCGAAAGGGGCAGCCAGCAGCGGTCAAGGATTTGGGTCTGTGCCTGGTGGTGGCAGTGTGAACTCATTAGCAGCAGGGACAGAGTCTGTGCTGGTCAGTGTCCGTGTGGTTGGGACGTGATCTCCCACAGCAGAGCCTCCACATTTGGTTTTGGTTGTCCCAAGCATCCTATACATCATCTGGCATCATTCAGGACATTCCTTTTATGCCTGAACTGGGGAGCATGGAGTCTTTTGTTTGCAACCATAAAACTCTGTCATACACATACCCTAAAAATGTGTCTCAGCTGGGTGTGGTGGCTGACACCTGTAATCCCAGCACTTTGGGAGGGGAATGCAGGTGGATCACCTGAGGTCAGGAGTTCGAGACCAGCATGGCCAACATGGTGAAACCCCATCTCTACTAAAAATACAAAAATTAGTCGGACGTGGTGGCGGGCACCTGTACTCCCAGCTACTCAGGAGGTTGAGGCAGGAGAACCACATGAACCCGATAGGCAGAGGTTGCAGTGAGCCGAGATCACGTCACTGCACTCCAGCCTTGGCAACAGAGTGAGACTCCATCTAAAAAACAAAAAAAGTGTCTCAATACTTCAAAACCAATTGAGTAATGTTAATGGACTTTCTTTCTCAAATGTGTGGCCACTCCCATCTTTTCTCCTGACAAAAGGAAATAGGAAGATAGCAGTGGTTCAAGGTCAATGTTATGCACATCATTGCTGAAATATGCACATCATTGCTGATTGGCTTGTGCGTGAGGAGCCTGGAGGAACTGTCGAGAAATAGCAGGTCCAAGCTGCTAGGACTTTTGTGTTCTTGGGTCTATTGTGTTTATTTCAATTCCTCCTTGCCTTCAAACTGCCGGCCTCTCTCAAATCCCTTCTTATTTTCTGCTTTCCAGTAAACTTCAAAATAGAACTAAATTGCAAGTTGGAGCTTGACCTGTTACTCTTTCTAGCATCGAAGGAGGAGGTTCTGGTACACTTTGGCAGCTTCCTGCTCCTTCTGTTCACTTTTAGAAGAAGGTCTTTGTAATTTGCATCTTTTCCCCCTGACTAAGGCCTTCTTCAGTTTTGACACGTGTCATTATGGGCACATTGTTTGGACCAGTTTCTGGAGCCTCATTTGGGTTCTCAACGCTGTCTAAATCTGGCCTCTGAGCTCAGAACAGACCTGGGAATGTCACACAAAGTCCTTCTGATGCCACCCCCACCAATATCTAACACTTGTTATTCTTTTTTTTGTTGTTGTTTTTTGTTTTTTGAGATGGAGTTTCACTCTTGTTGCCCAGGCTGGAGTGCAATGGCGCAATCTCTCGGGTCACCGCAACCTCAGCCTTCTGGGTTCAAGTGATTCTCCTGCCTCAGCCTCCCGAGTAGTTGGGATTATAGGCATGTGCCACCACGCCCAGCTATTTTTTGTATTTTTAGTACAGATGGGGTTTCTCCATGTTGGTCAGGCTAGTCTCAAACTCCTGACCTCAGGTGATCCGCCAGCCTCGGCCTCCAAAAGTGCTGGGATTATCGGCCTGAGCCACTGTCCCTGGACTATTCTTTTAGCAGCTAGAAGCACATCAACCAAGGATATTGTGGTGCTAGGCAATGAGTTTTGAATACACTG
This sequence comes from Pongo pygmaeus, assembly GCF_028885625.2. Classification (NCBI taxonomy): domain Eukaryota; kingdom Metazoa; phylum Chordata; class Mammalia; order Primates; family Hominidae; genus Pongo; species Pongo pygmaeus. The sequence goes on from NC_072391.2 coordinate 19,580,620, forward strand.
GAGGAATTTTTCCAGTTTGAAGCTGAAACTAGGTAGGAAATTTAGGAGTGAGCAATTGTAAGTATCCAAGCACAAAACTCGGAGTGAGTCTGAGCCATGAGAAAGCTGATATTGACTTTAGAAGATCAATATTGTGATATTCCCAGGGCTTTGCCTCTTAGATATCATGAGAATTTATAATATGTTCACACTCAATGATTGCTTACCAAGCGTGTCACTGCACTTACTTAGCATACACTTTGAAAAGCAAAACATCATTTATTCCTTAAAAAGAACTCAGTGTTGTACCCATTTTCCAGGGCAGGTGATTGAGGCTCTGAGAGGCTATCATCGTATGTTTTGCATTACTATAAAGGAATATCTGATGCTGGGTAGTTTATAAAGAAAGAAAGTTTATTTCGTTTATGATTCTGATGGCTGGTAAGTTCAAGATTAGGCATCTGCATCTGGCGAGGGCCTCAGACAGCTTCACTCACAGTGGAAGGTGAAGGGGAGTTGGCATATGCAGAGATTGCAGGTAAGCAAGAAAGCAAGAGAGAGGGAGGGGAAGGCCAGGCTGTTTGTAAACATCCAGCTCTTACAGAACTAATAGAAGGAGGGCATTGATCTATTCATGAGGGATCCACCCCCAAGACCCAAACACCTCCCATTAGACCCCACCTCCAACACTGGGGATCAAATTTCAACATGCGGTTTGGAGGGGACACACGTCTAAGCCACAGCAGAGGCCAAGTTGCTATAGGGCACAGAGCCAGAAAGTAGAAGGCCCTGGGTTAGAATGCAGACCTGCCTGAATCCCAAGGCCATACTCTTCCTTGAACACCATACAGTGGTTATTTCATTAGGGGTCGCACAGATGGGTGGGGAGCAGGCAGAGAAATAAAAAAAGAGACTGAGTGCTGCTGTCTCATGCCTATAATCCCAGCACACGGGAGGCTGAGCAGGAGGATCACTTGAGCCCAGGAACGCATGTCCATACTGGGCAACATAGCAAGACCGCATCTCTATAAAATATATAGAGGATTTATAATGTGTCCACATTTAGTGATTGCTAACCAAGCGTATGCCACTGGGCTTAGCAGGCACTTTGAAAAGCAAAATATCTCTTATTCCTAAAAATAACGCTGTGTTATACCCATTATATATATACACATATATATAAATTTTTTAAATAAGAATAAATAGGCTGGATGCAGTGGCTCACGCCTGTAATCCCAGCACTTTGGGAGGCCGAGGTGGGTGGATCACCTGAGGCCAGGAGTTCAAGACTGCTGGCCAACATGGCGAAACCCTGTCTCTCCTAAAAATAAAAAAACTAGCTGGGCGTGGTGGCAGGGGTCTATAATCCCAGCTACTTGGGAGGCTGAGGCAGGAGAATCGCTTGAACTCGGGAGGCAGAGGTTGCAGTGAGCTGAGATTGCGTCGCTGCATTCCAGCCTGGGTGACAGAGCAAGACTCTGTCTCAAAAAAATTAAATTATAAAAATGAAGAAGCAGCAAAAGGTTTCAAATTAAAAGGGTGACTTTCAAAAGACCATATGACTCTGTGGGAAGAGACATACTAGGTTCTTATGTTTTATTTTTCTGTTGCATACCACACCCAACCCACGGCCTCATATATTCTAAGCACATAGAATAATTTGTTGAAGGAACATTGAGTGAACAAGGAGAAGAAATGGCCATTTCTTCTTTTTTTTCTTTTGAATGAACCCTTTAGCTGTTCAGCATCTTCCTCGTTTAAATGGGTGTTGTGGTCCCTTTTGACCCCCAGCTTCTGAGGCCTGCTGGGGAAGGTTGGTGTGAACACAGCTCCCCTTCCCCAGGGCCTTCTGGTCTCCACGAGTCTTCCCATCTGCTTTCCAGATGATCAAATGACTCATCAGCTCCCTGCAGCCTTCCCAAACCTGCTTTTTTGTCTTCTCCGCTCTCTTTCCCAACTTCTTAGGCAGGACTCTTCTGGCTGTGAGTGACGGAAACCAACTTAGTCTAGTTTAGGCCCCATGGGGGAGCTTACTGGCTCCCAGATGGTGATTCACAGGAACCCTGGGAGAGACCTCACTGGAGCACAGAGAGGGCAAGCAGTGTGCTCTGAGTCACACAGCTGTTCATTATGGGGAGGATTGGGAAAGCTTAAGAATTTTGAGAACAAGCTACATGCAGGTGGTGACTATTTATTTGACTAACGTATTCCCAGTGCCTAAAACAATAACACTCATCACATAGTAGGTGCTCAGTAATATTTGTTGAATGAGCATGTGAATGCATGAATAGTGGAGTCTCTTTTATTTTTATAAAATAGAGCCTCACTCTGTTGCCCAGGCTAGACTGCAGTGGTGCAATTTCAGCCCATTGCAGCCTCCACCTCCCGGGTTCAAGCGATTCTCCTGCCTCAGCCTTCCAAATAGCTGGGATTACAGGCATGCACCACCACGCCTGGCTAATTCTTGTATTTTTAGTAGGAGTGGGGTTTCTCCATCTTGGCCAGGCTGGTCTAAAACTCCCGACCTCAAGTGATCCACCCACCTCGGCCTCCCAAAGTGCTGGGATTTCAGGCGTGAGTCACCAGTCCCAGCTGAATAGTGGAATCTTAAAGTCTTCATCCCCCCTCTGTATGGATAGGAAGTAACTGAGGGCAGGGAGGGGAAATGGAGGAATTCTTTACGTCACTGTGCCCTTCTTTTCACTCTCATCATGCATCAGGGGCCCCAGGGCCTGGCTTCTGCTAGCTTCAACCCTGGGTTCTCTTCCTACCTCGAGGTTGTCTCAGCCTCTGCAGGTGACAGACAGCCTGCCTGCCCCAGTCTCAGCCTGGACATCTCCCGGCTCATGAGGGCCCCACAGTGAATGGGCATCATTCAGTTCTTGCATCAGACTGGCTCGGCTGACCACAGCAAGCTACGGCCCCTGAGGAAGATGCCAGGAGCCGGGTTTGCTGCCAAGGGCTCCCTGATGCTGTCCCTGTGATTCCAACTCCCCGGGGCTCCCAGCGGGTGAGAACAAGGGCTGGCTGTGGCAGAGTTCTCGTCTTTGGGTGGGGTATGTGGCGAATGGAAAGTCAGCCGCTCTGGCCTCGTGGCTTGGCTGGTGCAAGCGCGGATGCTTTATAAAGTGACTTTTCAAGGCCTTCTCCCTCCACTGGGCCTTGGCAGCCACGCTGTTTCTCCAGAACTGAGCCGGCCTTGTGTCTGTTGGGAAGAAAGACGTGAAAATGAGGGCTGGAGCGGACGCAGGGCCCCGATTCCAGGAGAAACAGGGCATCATGTTGTACTGCTGCCTGGGGCAGAGCTGACAAGCGCCACATTCATTCCTTAGCAGGAGTTGGCTCCCTTTGTGGTATCAAATGCCCCCTCTGCACAGCCGCGACATTGATCAGCAATGTCAGCTGTGTAGAGAGGTGGCACGGGGTGGCGAGGTTGATTAACCAGGGGCAGTCTAAATGCTGTTTTTCTAATCTGAGTCATCCCTCCAGAAAGTTATGTGCTTGTGTGTGGCAATATTACAAGTTTATGTTGTATTCTGTGTGGAGGGCACCCCTTGGAGGTGTGCAAAGAGGCAGCCCTTATTTGGAGAAGAGGGGCAGGTGCACGTGGTTACAGCTCTCTGTACACGTTTATGCCTGTCTTTCTATCCCTATGCTACGTTTGCATGCCTTTTGTGAATGTACACACTCTGAATGTTTTTCTTTTTAAATTTCTATTTTTTAGAGACAGGGTCTCAATATATTGCCCAGACTGGTCTTGAACTGCTGACCTCAAGTCGTCCTCCCGCCTCAGCCTCCCGAGTTCTTGGAATTACAGGCAACCGCCCTGTGCCTGGCCAACTCTGACTGTTACTTGTGCATCTGTTGTTGCATGCATGAGTGGGTGCGTGTCTTCCTAAGACAGAGAGGCTTCCTGGATTCGAATCATGGCTGTGCTTCCTATGCACCACGTGATGAATTCCCATCAGCCTTGGTTTTCTCACCTGTATAATGGGGATGATCATGGTTCTTACCTCACAGGACAGTCTTGGAGGTTAAATGGGGCAACACCTGGCCCCAGGTCAGTTGTTGACGTGTGTCAGTTACTGTGGCTGTTACGGTTTTGACTTTGCAGGCCTGCTAGTATGTCTGTGTGACCTGCTTCATGCCCTCATCCTCAGCTGTAACAGTAATTGTGTTGGTGTTTTCTCTTGCTTTATGAACAAAGGATCCAGTGCTCTGAGTTCTGAGGAGGAAAAGGGACAGGATCTGAGACTCTCTTGGTTTCATCAGGGGCTGTTCAGCTCGCTGTGTCCCACCTGGATGGGGGAGGAGTATCCGACCCTCCCTGGGCCCTGAGTTCCTCTTGGGTCACTCAGGCTTGTCACACCTCCTCCCTGAGCCCCCCCAACCACACATAGACACACACACATACAGTTACGCACCTTGAATCTGTCTGACGTTGCTGCGGTTTCTCACAAGGGGTTTAAATAATTCTCCGTGGCTGTGGTCTGAACTGCACAGAGAGAATCTCATTGTCCCTAACCTACTAGTGGATGCCTCCCACCTGGCCTGACCTCTGGCTCCAAAGGGCAAGTCCAGCGTTTCAAGCTGCTCTTCTAGCCCCTATGAACCTGAGGTCTTAGAGGACAGCTCTCAATGGAGAATTGTGTCTGGAGTAGAGACAAGGGTGAGGTATTCCCAGATGGGCATTGAGGAAAGGGCCTTTTGCCTCTCCTGCTGTGAACAGCTTTTATGGCTCTTCTTCTGCAGTAGAGTAGTGATACGGTTTGGCTATGTCCACACCCAAGTCTCATCTTGAATTGTAGCGGCCATGATTCCCCCACGTGTTGTGGGAGGGACCCGGTGGGAGGTTATTGAATCATGGGGGCAGGTCTTTCTGGTGCTGTTTTTGTGATAGTGACTGACTCTCCTGAGATCTGATAGTTTTATAAAGGGGAGTTTCCCTACACAAGCTCTCTCATTCTCTCTTGTTTGTTGCCCTGTAAGACGTGACTTTCACCTTCTGCCATGATTGTGAGGCCTCGCCAGCCACGTGGAACTGTGAATCCAGTAAACCTTTTTTTCTTGATAAATTACCCAGTCTCCGGTATGTCTTTATCAGCAGCGTGAAAACAGACTAATCCAGGTGTTAAAATCGCGGGCCCTGGCGGAAGATTTGTAGGTTCAAAGCCAAGTTTTGCCGCTTACTGGTTGTATGACTTGGGCAAGATGCCTGCCCTTTCTGAGCATGTCTCCTCATCTGTCAAATGGCTATAGCTGCATCCAAGGCTGGATATGAGGATTAAAGGGAGTTATTCCCATAAAATCCACAGAGTCATCCTTGGCATGCAGGAAGCGTTGGTAAGTGTTAGCTGTGGCTGGCTTATTACCATCAGTTACTTGTTTGTCTCTGTGTATTGTCTTCATATTTGAGGTCCTCACTCTGGAAGCTGGGATGGTGGTCATTCTGCACAGGCCTTTGACGTCATAAGCACTTGGTGAATATTTTGTGATTCATTTATCTATTAATTCATCAGAAAATAGGGTATATCCATCCTGGGTAACAGAGTGAGACCCTGTCTCTACAAAAAATTTTTAAAATAGCCAAGTGTGGTGGAAGTTGCCTGTAGTTCCAGCTTTCCAGGAAGCTGAAGCATGAGGATTGCTTGAGCCCAGGAGGTTGAGGTTTCAGTGAGCTGTGATCATGCCACTGCACTTCAGCCTGGGTGACAGAGTAAGACCCTATCTCTTAAAAAAAAAAAAAAGAAAAAAAAAAATAGGATATAGTAAAACAAACACCCATGTATGTAGAATAAGACAAGCTCAATATCAAGAGAGCTTAATGATGGACATTTTCACCTTCCATTTAGGTGTTTGCCATGGAGACGAGAGAGAGCTTCTTTTTGTCCATGTCTTGAAGGAGGAAATGTATGCTCCAACAGCCCTCAAATAAAGCCCTCATAGGTTTGAATCCTATTTTTTCCACAAGCAGTTTATTTTGTATTTTCTCATGTTGTAAACTATCTTTTAAAAAACGTTATCCATAACCCACCATTCCAACCCAATTGCAATTTTCACATCTTCGGTTTCTTTCTGTATTTATCTATACCCATTGGTTTTAAACTGTGTACACTTTGTCTTTTTCATATTCAATATTGCTTTGTAAACACTTTTTTTTATTTTTGTTTTTGAGACAAGGTCTCTGTCGCCCAGGCTGGAGTACAGTGGGGCAATGAGGGCTCACTACAGCCTTGATCTCACCGGCTCAAGGGACCCTCATGCCTCAGTCAGTCTCCTGGGTGGCTGGGACTACAAGGTGTGCACCACCATGCCTGGCTAATTTTTTGTGTTTTTTGTTTTTTTTTTTTTTTGGTAGAAACAGGGCTTTGCTATGTTGTCCAGGCTGGTCTCCAGCTCCTGGGCTCAAGCTATTCACCTGCCTCAGCCTCCCGAAGTGTTGGGATTACAGGCGTGAGCCACCATGCTCAGCCTGGAAACACTTTTAAAGCATTTCTGTCATCTCTATGCTGATCCTGCTAATTAGTGCATAATTCACCACTGAGTTGATGCACCTTATTTAATGTCACCGTTGCTCAATTGTTGAATGTTTAGATTTTTGTTGATATTCTAAATAAATAATGTTGTAAATATATTTGGGCCTATGGCTTTTATTTTATTTTCTAATTATTTCTTTAATAATTTTTTAAGCAGGAGCTCACTGGCCAAGAAACATTCCATAAATGTTTAGTGCTCCTAAATGTTGTGGAAGTTGATATAATAATAATAACCATAGCCACTAACCCTTCATTGAACAACTAGGCCCGGCATTATCTGAGTGCTTAGCATACCTTTTTAAATTTACCCCTCCCAGCTCCTTGAGGTGGGGATGTTGTTATTCCCATTTTACAGATATAGGAACAGAGACAAAGAGAGGTGAAATTACCTGCCCAGGAACATAGAAAAGGATGTTGAAGAAGCCATCCCTTCCCTCAAAAAACTCAGTTGCAGAACACTACACATAGTTACGTCGGTAATCTCAAAGTTGCCCTGGCCAGTTCTTGTGCCTTTTCCACAACTTCACCTTGCAAATGCTAAATATGTGCCCATAAGTATATCTCCCTGTATAAATTTAGGCAGAGATTGAACTTGCAGGAAGTCCCTCTGGCTTTTCTGGAAGACTCTCCCACCCCGGGTGGCTCCATTCCCAGGAACCTCAAGGCAGAATGGTGGAAGTTTGGGAAAATGATCTGAAGTCCATTTCTCTTGCTTCCTCGTACCTTTTCCTTTGTAACATCCTCCACCCCAAGGGCCCAGTGTCCCTATGCGCTATCATCTCCCTTCCAACCTTTCCAGCCGTGATCTCTGAAAAAACTCATCCACACTGAGCTAGAGCTGATTGGAATTCACTCCAGGGAGAGTTGCATTTTGTCAAACACTAATGTTAAAGAATTGACTCTGAAGAATAGATTGTAGACGGGTGTGTGTGTGTGTGTATGAAAGAGTGAGACAGAGAGACAGAGGAGAGCAGAGCTGGATTATGTCATTCCCCTGGCTGTTACTTCTGTTTTTCTCCCCCACTTTTTTCCTCTTCCCAGTATAGGGTTACTACTTTCCAATATAGGGTTGATTCCCGCTCGTCCTTCAAACTTCAGATCAGGTGTCCCCTCCTCCCGCTCGCCTTCCTCGCTCTAACTCCACACCTTGTTTCTTTCACTCGTGGCTTTCATTACGAGCTGACTTTGAAGGTTGATGGGTTGATTCATTGCCTGTGTCTCCTCCTAAACTGCAAGTTACGTCCTTCCTTCTTTCCTTCCTTCCTTCCTTCCTTCCTTCCTTCCTTCCTCCCTCCCTCCCTCCCTCCCTCTCTTTCTTTCTCTTTTTTTGAGATGGAGTCTCTTTCTGTCACGCAGGCTGGAGTGTGATGGCATGATCTCGGCTCACTGTAACCTCCACCTCCCAGGTTCAAGTGATTCTCATGCCTCAGCCTCCTAAGTAGCTGGGATTACAGGCGCGTGCCACCACTCCCAGCTAATTTTTGTATTTTTAGTAGAGACAGGGTTTTACCATGTTGGCTAGGCTGGTCTCAAACTCCTGACCTCAAATAATCTGCCCTCCTCGGCCTCCCAAAGTGCTGGGATTACAGGTGTGAGCCACGGCGCCCAGCCCCTGAACTGCAAGTTCTTTGGGGACAGTAGGTACTATAATCTGTGTTAGTCACTGAGGTACCTAGAATCTAGCATAGTGCCAGGCACAGGGTCAGCTGCACCCACTGTTTGTTGATTGAATGCTTGATGTGTCTCCCAGCATTCCTTTCACCGTCAGCGCCTGTCCTTCCTGTCTACCTGGCCGAAAGCTGCCGTTGCCAGGAGAGAGTTTGAAGCTGTGATTTCCTTGTTGCCAAACAAATGAGAAGCCCGGTGAGGGCCAGTTAACCTGATGGCTGCTGTTGGAGAAGTCTGCTGGCTGGATCCTTAGCGATTGTGTTGAAAACACAGCCACTCTATTTTGTTTTCCTTTCCCAAAGAAATATTTGCTCTATCTCTGGCAGTGTGTACTTTATTATAACAGAGCTGGAGGATGTTGACCTGAGAAGTAAAAAAACATGGTTTCCAAAGAGACTCTGTCAATGGCTTCAAATTAATAAACGTGCAGCTGTGGGTGGTGGTGGGGGCTGGAGTGGGGGGCGAGGGCCGGAGGACAGGGGTGCAGAAGTGATTAAACTGCTCCCATTTTGCCATGGGGATGACACTGCTTTTCTTTTAGTGGCGGGTTAAGGGGATGAAAATCTGAATTGGCGTATCTTTAAACAAGTTATTACTTCAGCTGTGAGATAATTTGTTGAGAAAATGCCATTATTTTTCCAATATAGGTCCTTTGGACTGTGCAACCGGGGCGTGATGCTGGCAGCTGCGGTTGCATGTAGATGCTAAAGCATCATGGAGCGGGAGAATGAACTTCAGGTTAAAGCCTGTTTATTCTTAAATAAATTGAGTTTTCTGTTTTCCACGGTGTAATGAGGAGGGAGCAGGGCTTCCCTCCTGCTCTCAGTGCTGGAGTCCTGGAGTTGTCCACACCCCTTCCCTCGATGCTTAGGATCCTTCCAACAGCACCAGAACCTCTGGGGACTCTCATTCTGCCCAGAAAGGCTAGGGAGAACCCAGGTCTTTACCCTTTGTGGGGAGGAGCCTCGAAGATGGCCTTGAGCATCTCAGCCTCCGTTGCCATGCTTCCCAGTGACCTTGAGGATGTCATCTGTTATGGGTTGAATTATGTCCCCTCTCCTGCCCCCAGATTCATATGTTGAAGTCCTAATTTCCAGTACGTTGGAAGTTGACCTTGTTTGGAAAGACGGTCATTGCAGATGTAATTTGCAAAGATGCAGTCATACTAGAAGTGGGGGGGTCCCTAAGCTAATATGACTGGTGTCCTTATAAAAAGGGGGCATTTTAATTAGCTGGGTGTGGTGGCATGCGCCTGTAATCCCAGCTACTCGGGAGGCTGAGGCAGGAGAATCACCTGAACATGGGAGGTAGAGGTTGCAATGAGCCAAGATTGAGCCACTGCACTCCAGCCTGGGTGACAGAGTAAGACTCTGTCAAAAACAAAACGAAACAAAACAAAAAAAAAACAGTGGGGGGGGGCGGGGACATTTGGACATAGCCATGCACACAGGGAGGACACTTTGTGAAGGCGAAGGCAGAGATGGGCATGATGTATCTACAAGCGAAGGAACATTCCAGATTCCCAGCAGACCACCAGAAGCCAGGAGAGAGGCATGGAACATTCTTTCTCACAGGCTTCAAAGGGAACCAACCCTACCAACACCTTGATCTTAGATTTCTAGGCTCCAGAAATGGGAGGCAATACATTTCGATTGTTTAAGCCATTTAGTGGTGCTTTGTTATGGCAGCTGGCAAGAAACGAATACATCATCCAAGGGCCATGGTTCACCCATCATCTACTCCCCAAAAAAAATCACTCATACTCACTCAAATCCACATCTCCACCTGTGCCCTGAGTAAGTCCTTAAATCTGCCATGTAGGCCACCGAAGTTTCAGCTGTCACTGCCCTTTAGTCTTGCAGAAACACAGTCGGTCTTACATTGTTACTTTACAGGTAACACCCTCCCTGTGACATTCTGAGCCCCAGATGGGGAGCTGGGCCTCTTTCTGTGTCTTGATTCCAGCAGGCACTTAAGCAGTGCTTGTTGGATTCAGTAGATTTGCCCACTCTGACTCCTGAGATACATCCACTTCTAGTCCTTACCTTTCTGGAGTTCTAGCCTCTTGCCTTGTCAGTCCTTTGGTGACCGTATGCCCCTCAATATTTATGTGGCCTCCGTGGATCCAGGGTCCGCATTTTCCAATCTGGACTTGTACATGTGAAAGAGCTGTTCACGAGATCAGCAGTTCGAGCCAGCCTGACCAACATGGTGAAACCCCGTCTCTACTAATAATACAAAAATTAGCCAGGAATAGTGGTGCATGCCTGTAATTCCAGCTACTCAGGAGGCTGAGGCAGGAGAATCGCTTGAACCCGGGAGGCGGAGGTTGCAGTGTGCCGAGATCGCACCACTGCACTCCAGCCTGGGCAATACACTGTCTCAAAAAAAAAAAAAAAAAAAAAAAAAGAGCTATTCAAACTATGGAGTGCCCTAGTAAAATTGTAGCAATGACTCATTCCGCTGTTTGTATGTCTGAAGAGGGACAGTGAGCTAGACTCAAAGGCTCAGGTTCCGGTCCAGCTTTATCATTTACCACATGGCTATCCCTAGGAAAAGTCACTTCACCTCACTGAACTTTGGTTTTCTCAGCTTGCCTTGTCTGCCTCCTGGGTTGGCAGGGAACCAAGAATGTGTGTGAGAGGACTTTGATAGCATCAGAGCAGAGGCTGTAGACATAGAGAAAAGGGGGGAATGAAAAGGTTCTGATGGTGATCTGGAGAACAGGTACCCCAGCAAAAGGGGTCTGCATGGGAAGGGTGGGCCCAGGGTTGCCAGATCGTCAGAGTTTTTAATAGAAGCCGGAAAGGCGGTTTATTATGATGTATCCCAGCCATCCAATGTTGTCTCAGGTGTTTTTAAGCACCACAGGTTCATATCAAATTAGATTGCAGACTGTTTCTGGGCCCATGAGCCACCATTCTGTGATGTCTGCTGTAGGATCTGATTCAGATAGAGGTCGATGGCAACGCTTATTTCCTTTCTGTTACCCAAACCTGCCAATCCAAGCATCTTCCTCAATAACTCTGAAATGCAAGAGTCAATATTAACCAAAGAAAAGTTACATTGTCACCTCCTCCAGGAAGCCTTCCCTGATCACATCCCTACTGAATTGAATTGGATCAGAGGTTGGCCAGCCTTTTCTTAAAGGAGCAGATAAGAGATATTTTAGATGTTGAGGGCCCTTCAGTCTCCTTGGCAACTACTGAACTGTGACTCTGCAGCCGGAAAGCAGCCAGAGATAACATGTAAACAAATGAACGTGGCTGTGTGCCAATAAAACTTTATTTGCGAAAATAGGCCACGAGCTGAATCTGGCTATGGGATGGTAATCATTTCCTGATTCTCTAGTTAGAGCCTTTTTTTTTTTTTTTTGAGGTGGAGTCCCACTCCGCCCAGGCCGGAGTGCAGTGGCGTGATCTTGGCTCACTGCAACCTGCACCTCCTGGGTTCAAGCCATTCTCCTGCCTCAGATTCCCGAGTAGCTGGGATTACAGGTACCTGCCACCACGCCCGGCTAATTTTTTATATTTGTAGTAGAGATAGGGTTTCACTGTTTGGCCAGGCTGGTCTCATACTCCTGACCTCAAGTGATCTGCCCGCCTCAGCCTCCCAAACTGTTGGGATTATAGGCGTGAGCCACCACGCCCAGCCTAGATAGCTTTTTTATGTACTACCCTAACACCCTGAATTTAGCCCCTTATCAGCAGTCTACTGCCACAACTAAGAATAAACACATTTATTGAGCACTTACTGTGTGCCAGGAGCTGTTCCAACCCCTTCATTTATCTTTACTCATTTCTCACAGTGAGTTTGTGTGGAAGGTGCTGCTGCTATCCCCATTTCACAGATGAGAAGACTGAATCGCAGAAAGGTTAAGCAACATGCCCAAGGTCACCCAGCTGAGCTTTCAGACTCAGAAGCGAATAACACTTTGCTTCTATGGCTTACCCAGCAGATATTTCACGTCATCTCTGTATTTCCTTGATGCCCAGCACAGGGACTGGCTCTTAGAGCGCTCTTAGAGCGCAGGGACTGGCTCTAAGGTTGTGCCCAGGAGTCACTGCATGAGTGACAAGCATTATTTCTGGTTTTGCAAACCTGTACAGGAGGGGTATAGATACAAACATTGCTTTGTAACCCTTTCTAAATAGATTCGGAAAGTCGGCCTGGGAGAAACTTTCCCAAGCCAGACGCCTTTGTTTTTCTTGCGTCGAGAATTTGGCAGCTCTGGCTTGGACTTGCACAGGGCTACTTTTAAACATCTGGTTCTCTCAGCAGCCCTAAAATCCAACAGCACCCGTAACAACTTTCATCTCTCTGCCGTGGTGCCTTGTGAAACATCACAGCCCCCCTTGGCTGATGGTAGGAATGGTGAACAGAGTCTGCTGTTCACCAACCAGCAGATGAGAGTGACAGAGAGGACACTCTACATCTGAGTCCTTCCCCGAAGGGTCCCTGAAGAATTCCATGTCAATATGGTAAATTGATTCTGATTTGAAAAGCGCCTCACAGATTTCACTGTATTTAAAGGAGTCCCTGATGAGAATCCTTTATACTGTGAATGATCTCCTGGTAATTGATCTGCTTTAGAAGTTTGGCTTCAGTTTAACAGGGGCACCTGTGTTGTTCTGTACTTCTGTGAGCAGAGCTCAAAGTATTATAATGAGCAAGAATAATTATTATGATTATTTATAGGGAGTCGTTGTGATGTGCCAGGCACTTGTGACATATGCTTTGTTTTATGCGATTATTTTTATTTTTTTAGAGATAAGGTTTCGCTGTGCTGCCCAGGCTGGAGTGCAGTGGTGCGATTATGGCTCACTGCAGCCTTGAATTCCTGGGCTCAAGTAATCTTTCTGCCTCAGCCTGCCAAGTAGCTGGGACTACAGGAATGCACCACCCTTCCATTTTTTAATATTTAAGAGATTGGTGCAGGTGGGGGGTGATATGATTTGGCTCTGTGTCCCCATCCAACTCTCATCTCGAATTGTAATCCCCATGTGCCAAAGGAGGGACTTGGTGGGAGGTGATTGGATGAGGGGGGAGGTTTTCCCCATGCTGTTCTCATGATAGTGAGTTCTCATGAGATCTGATGCTTTAAAAGTGTTTGGCAGTTCCCCCTTCACTCTCATTCTCTCCTGCTGCCATGTAAGATGTGCCTTGCTTCTCCTTCCTCTTCTGCCACGATTATAAGTTACCTGAGGCCTCCCCAGCCCATGCGGAACTGTGAGTGAGTTAAACCTCTTTTCTTTATAAATTACCCAGCCTCAGATAGTTCTTGATAGCAGTGTGAAAATGGACTAATACAGGGGGGACGGGCAGGGATCTCACTCTCTTGCTCAGGCTGATGTTGAACTCCTGTCCTCAAGTGATCTTCCTGCCTTGGCTTCCCAAAGTGTTGAGATTACAGGCATGAGCTACCATGCGTAGCCCAACAAATGCTTTATATACTCTGTTTCATTTGTCCTTTTCAACTCCTCTAAGGGGTAGGTGCTGACCTTTTGCCTATAGGTGAACTGAGTCCTAGAAAGGTTAAATTGTGTGCCCAAGGTCACATAGCTGGTCAGTAGCACTGCTAGGATTCAAACCCAGGTGGTCTAGCTCAAGGGCCAGAGCTCTTCCCACCCTCCTCTGTTGTTTTCTCTAAGCGTGGTGGCTTTATTTATCTCCAGAAATGCTGTAAGCTCAGGTGCTTCTTGCACCGTGGGTGAAGTTGTGCCGTATGTCAGTGAGGATGGACTCCTGCCTCCAGGGCACTCCGTCCAGATGCTCCCTATTGGAATCACTGGGCCATATCAGCTCCTCTGAGAGAGCAGAAGGAAAAAGCTGGCAGGGTTGGACTTGGTGGATCGTGTGGAGACCACCACTGCCTCCCATGGAGAAGAGACCTCCACGAAGGCACAGTAGAAATCTGTTCTCCATGAACTGCAATGATGATCGCTGCCGTGGTGGGTGACATGAGCCACCCCTGTACCGTCCATTGTGGTGGCCATCAGCCACATGGGGCTATATCAGGAGCCCTGGAAATGTGGCTAGAATAGTGAGAAATTGAAGTTTTACTTTTATTTCATTTTCATTAATTTAAATTTAAAACCTGATACCCAATTCAGTTATTAAATATATTTGGAACTACTTGGGTCTGAGAATTTACTTCCTCATTTGACATTTAAAAAAAAATCAATTGGCCTGGCGTGGTGGCTCACGCCTGTAATCCTAGCACTTTGGAAGGCCAAGGTGGGTGGATCATGAGGTCAGGAGATCGAGACCATCCTGGCTAACACGGTAAAACTCTGTCTCTACTAAAAATAGAAAAAATTAGCCAGATGCGGTGGCGGGCGCCTGTAGTCCCAGCTACTTGGGAGGCTGAGGCAGGAGAATGGTGTGAACCCGGGAGGCAGAGCTTGCAGTGAGCCAAGATGGCACCACTGCACTCTAGCCTGGGTGACAGAGCAAGGCTCCCTCTCAAATAATAATACTAATAATAATTAATTCTTTTGAGATGGGGTCTCCCTATGTTTCCCAGGCTGGTCTTGAACTCCTGGGCTTAAATAGTCCTCCCACCTTAGCCTCCAAAAGCACTAGGGTTACAGATGTGAGCCACCACACCCAGAAGCATATGACATTTTTCTGAACTCTAAAGATGTAGCATGTATTGCTGATGAACATTTAGCATCTGCATTGAGATATGACAGCATGATCTCACTTATCAGTGGGAGTGGGAGCTAAATATGTGTACACACAGGCATTGAATGTGGAATGAGATAGACACTAGAGACTGTGAAGAGTGGGAGGGTGGTTGGGGGGGATGATGAGAATTACTTCATGGGTATAATGTACACCGTTTGGATGATAGTATACACTAAAAGCCCACACTTCACCACTCCACAGTTTATCCATGTAACAGAATTGCTCCTGCACCCCTTACATTTATAGAAATAAAAAATAAATACATTGAGGTATGCCGTCATGTAAAATACACACCATCACCTTCAGATCCACCTGCTCACATCATGTGCTACGGTTGTGGTTTCTTCTGCAAACCAAAGTGTCTGCCACAGGCCTCAATCAGTTTAGAGGTTTCTTTTGCCAAGGTTGAGGACATCCCCAGGAAAAAGGGATGAAAGTTGCTGGAGGATCTGGCCTGTGCTTTTTCCAAAGAGGGCTTTGAGGACTCTGTATTTAAAGGGGAAAAAGTGGGCAGGAGGGGAAGGAGGAAAGAAAGAAAAGAGGGAAGGTAGGGAGTGAGGTGAGAGGTCACATTCTTATGAGGCTTTGATTAACTCTCACCGAATCCACATCTTGCATTTGAAAGGAGGGGGTAGGGGAACAGTCATTTATGTATTTGTCTCAAGCTCAGTAAATCTGTATTTTACATGGGATAAAGTAAACATAAAGTGGAGGGAAACGTCAAATATATATTTTATCTTGAGGTGGGCAGGGGGACGATTTCAAGTCTTGTCTTTGTCCCATACCTCTGAAGATAAGCTGTTAATTTACATTGTCAGGGCGAGGGAGGCCACCTGGAGAGATATGTGGCCTTCTGTCTTGCAGCTGTCTGTTTAGGAACAAAGGGAAAGGCAGTGTTTTGCATGACTCAGTTTCCAAGCATAACTCTCCCATTTGGCATAGTGAATTTGGGGTCCTGAGACAGAAGGGGTTTCCTTTCTCCTTCTGATGGTCGTTTATTCATTCAATAAACATTTTTTAGGAGTACCAGCTAGTGTGCACGATGAGGATGCAGCAGTGAATAAGACACAGAGATCAAACAGACCAAAAAAAGTAGAACCTATTAACATGAAATGTTATACATGGGATTAAAATAGGAGGATGTGTTGAAGAGGGTGGTCCCAAGAGAGCCCTGAGGGAGGTGACATTTGGCCCTAGACCTCAACGACCAGGAAGCCATGTGAAAACTTGGATGAAAAGCCTCCCAGGCAGAGGGAAATGGCCTTGAGGCGGCAGAGAGTATGGAATGTTCTAGAAACCTTTGGCCATCAGTGCTGGAGCACAGAGGAAGAAGGAAGCATGGTGTCAGATGAGCTTGAGGAACAGGGAGGGGTAAGATCCTATAGGGCTTTATGATCAAGGAGAGAAGTTTAGATTTTATTTCCAGTGAGATGGGGAAGTCATGTAGGATTTACAAATTGCTATGTTGTGTGTTCTTCAGTTTATGATTTTATAAGGGTCCCTGTATTAGTCAGTTGTCATGCTGCTAAATAAAGATATTGAGACTGGGTAATTTATAAAGGAAAGAGGTTTAAGTGACTCACCATTCCACATGGCTGCGGAGGCCTCGCAATCATGACGGAAGGCAAATGAGGAGCAAAGGCCCATCTTACATAGCAGCAGGCAACAGAGAATAAGCCAAGTGAAAGGAGGAATCACCCCTTATAAAACCATCAGATCTCGTGAGACTTACTCACTACCATGAGAACAGTATGGGGGGAAACTACCCCCATGACTCAGTTATCTCCCACTGGGTCCCTCCCACCACATGTGGGAATTATGGGAGCTACAATTCAAGATGAGTTTTGGGTGGGGACACAGCCAAACCCTGTCAATGCCTCTGGTGGCGGCTGGAAGAAGAGAGGACCCTGGGAGTAAAGGGATGTTGGGATCCAAGATGACTGGGACTTGGGTTAGCATAGTGGTGGCCAAAGTCAGAAGGGGACAGTTTGTTATTGCCCAGTGGGTTTATTTTGCCCACTGTCCAGATAGGGCTGATTTATCAAGACAGGGGAATTGCAATAGAGAGAGTTTAATTCATGCAGAACTGGCTGAATGGGAGACTGGAGTTTTATGATTCAAATCAGTCTCTCTGGAAATTTCTCTGGAAATTTTGAGGCTAGTGTTTTTCAAGGATAGTTTGGCGGGCAAAGGAATGGGTGCTGCTGATTGGTTGGGGATGCAATCACAGGGGTAGGTGGAAAATGGTCCTCTTCTGGTGAGGACACAGTACTGGTTGGTGGGTCTGGGTCGAGCCATCATAGTCAGAAATGTAAAAATCTTCCCCTAGTCCGTATCAAGTGTTAAATAAAAGAAATGCAAAAACCTGAAAAGACATCTCAAAAGGCCAGTCTTAGGTTCTACAAGAGTGATGTTATCTGCAGGAGGAATCAGGGAAGTTGCAAATCTTGTGACCTCAGGAATAATGGCTGGGAATCCTTTACACTAGCAGAATTCAGGGTTTTTTTTTTTTGTTTGTTTGTTTTTGTTTTTTTCTTTTGAGATGGAGTCTCGCTCTGTCACCCATGCTGGAGTGCAATGGGGCGATCTTGGCTCACTGCAACCTCCATCTCCCAGGTTCAAGCGATTCTCCTGCCTCAGCCTCTGGAGTAGCTGGGATTACAGGCACCCACCACCATGCCTAGCTAATTTTTTGTATTTTTAATAGAGACGGGAGTTTCGTCATGTTGCCCAGGCTGGTTTTGAACTCTCGAGCTCAGGCAATCCCCCCGCCTCAGCCTCCCAAAGTGTTGGGATTACAGGTGTGAGCCACTGCCCCTGGCCAAGGCTCCTTTTAATCCTTGTAACCTAATGGAACTACATTAGCTTTACAAAGGTGGTTTAGTTTTGGGGAAGGACTGTTATCTTTTAAAATATAAACTAAATGTCTCTGAAAGTTAGCTTGACCCAAGCCCAGGAATGATCATGAGCGGTTTGGAGGTTAAAGGCAAGATGGGGGGTTAGTTAGATCAGACCTCTTTCACTGTCATAATTTTCTCACTGTTACCGTTTTTGCAAAGGCAGTTTCAAGTTCTGGACATACTCTGTTAACTTACCCGTGAATTGGAGATGTGTTGGCCACAGGGGCCTGAAGGATAAAGAGGCATTGAAGGTGTCTGCTCCATGCTTGGCTTGAACACTAGGGTGGTGGTTTTGCTTTCGACTTAGGCACCTTCTTACCACTCCCCACCCCGAAGTATTAATTTCATTCCTCCTGTGTCTGTCTCATTCTTGCTGGCAGCTTATTCATGTACATACAGCCGCAGCTTTATTGGATAAGCCTGTTTTGAGTGGGGAAAGAGGAATTTGTTCTCTTTTGGTTCTGCTCAGGGCCCTATATTCCTTGTACTCGCCTCCCCCTGTTGAGTTTGTTTCTGCTAATGTAAATAATGTTCGGATTAAGAACAGATCTCTTAAACCTAGAGTTGACTTCCCTGACGTTTTATTCCCCCCTCCTGCTGCTTTGTGAGGAGATGCTGAAGATGCCAAAGAGGTGGGTGGGGGATGAAGTGATTATTTATTTGTGTGCAAATGAGGAATGGTGACTAAAGCAGGTACAGGGCACGACCTGAATCCTGCAGGAGCCACACCTGACACGATTCCCTTTCCCGACTTCAGGCTCTAAATGAATTTCTACTTGACTAAAAATACCTCAAGAGCTGGGTGGCAGCTTAAACTGTCGGTAAATTTAAAACAGGTTTGCGTGCCACTGATTATAGCAGAGGATAAAAAGTTAGTGGAGAATTTTGTTTAACTCCCGGTTCTCCGTCCTGTCTTGAAGCCTACACCCTTTGATTCCTGGATGGATTGCAGTGGTGGGCTGTATATTTCACTTTATTTTTCTTTGAACTTTTCAATGGCCAGGGACTATGTGTGTTTTAGGCTGAAGACCTGTCTTGCTTAAGAGAAGATGATGTAAAAATGGCCTGGGGCTGATTAGACAGAAAGTCCAGTGTGAGTCAGAAGTGATCTATGCCTGGCTGGCTAAACAGATCCACTCTGGGGCTGCATATTTATTTGTGAGACACCTCCAGAATGTCTGTCCTCCTTTCTTAACCTTCTGCCTCTTACAATGATCGTTCTGTACCATCCTGCAGGGAAACCATAATTAAACAAAAATAGTAGCCAGGCGTGGTGGCGTGCACCTATAGTCCTTGCTACTCAGGAGGCTGAGGTGGGAGGATCGCTTGAGCCCGGGAGTTTGAGGCTGAAGTGAGCCAGGATCGTGCCACTGCACTCCAGCCTGAGTGGCAGGGTGAAACCCTATCTCTAAGAAAAATAAAAATGATAAGAACTAAATTTGTTAAAGGCTTTCTATGCATTGACACATTGAATCTACACAGCCACTTTCTTGGGCATCAACAATGCTGAATTTTACTTGAGCCCTGTGCTCCTGCAAAAGAACAAAGGTTAAAGGAATCCACCCACCTGTTTGTGTTGTAGAAAATGCCTCACTGCAAAGAACCAGTGTTCCCCACATGACCTAGATACGACTTATGGATACCCTTTTGTTTCCCCAGGACAGGGCTAGACTCACACCCTGTGCATTCCCATTTGTTACCTTATAAAGGATGACCTGGCTGCTCATTCTCACTGATCAATCAATCAGAACAACATGCTTGATCACCAGACTTTGGATCAGACTCTCTTCTTCTTCCCGGTGCTTCTGCCTTGACACACGCTGAGCATGAGCCAGCACACAGCCCCTCCTGAGAAAAGGCTGGCATCAGGGTAAAACATTCTCGGATCTGCTCTCTGATCACACCATCCTTTCTTCCCCAAACTTGCTTTTGTTTCTCCTTTTTGTTAAAAGAAAACTCCTTTTTGCCTAGCCTTTGAGATGCTTCAGGATCCTTAAGATCTCATGGTAAAGCACCCTCCGTAGTGTGATTTTTCCTTTCTTCCCTTTGCAATAATCCTTTCCAATGATGTTTTTCCTTACTTAATCCAGATTAGTTTTTTCTTTAACAGTTCATATTAAGTATGATGGTCTCTATTTTGCAGAGGAGGAAGTTGGGGCTCAGGGAGGTGGTGACAGGCAGAATGGGGAGCTCTGGTCTGTCTGAACCCAGAGACCGTGCTTGTTCCCTTAACTAGTTCCCGAGGCTCTGTTCATGAATTGTAGACTTTATCTGAACTCTCTCTGGTCCTCTACATGCTTACCATCTAATCAGAGACACAGACAGTACTTGACTCACAGTGGGTTTGACTTGCAACTTTACGTTGGTGCAAAGCAATGTAACTTCAGCAGAAGCCTTACTTCGAATTTTGAGTTTTGATCTTTTCTCAGGCTAGCGATGTATTTGGATATTGTGTTTTGTGTTTTAGCATCCTGTCATGTCTGCAAAATGTCCGTGTACAGTATTCAACACTTCATTATAAACTAGGCTTCGTATTAGATGATTTTGCCTAATTGTAGGCTAATGTCAGTGTTCTGAGCATGTTTAAGGCAGGGTTGGCTAAGCTGTGATATTCGGTAGGTTAGGTGCGTTAAATGCATTTTCAACTTAGGCTATTTTCAGCTGACAGTGGGTTTATTGGATATAACCCATTATAAGTCACGAGCATCAGTCTAAGATACTGAGTCATGGTTTGTGTAGCATCTTTGTTTTATAGCTCTGGGAAAAGAGAAACTCATGCAATATCACTGTTTTTTATGCATTTGTGTATTCCTCTGAATAGAATCTTCAGGAGGAGAAAAATCTTGGTGTCTACAGCAGAAACAGGCACGCCAATGTTGAGCTTCCAGCCTGCGTGGTTAGGAAAGGTTCTTGGACCAGGCAAGACTGGAGCTGCTCCGAGGAGAAGGGGTTCCATGTGGAAATTGCAGGACTCACATATAGGGTATTATTGGTTAGAAATGCATGGGAGTGGGAGAGTCCAGGGAGTGGGTAGCAGCGGTTCCCTTGCCTGCCAGGCAGCCAATGGCACCTTCTTCTCTGGGCAGTGGTGAGCCACTGCAGGTCTTTGGGCAGGAGAATGTCATAATGACAATGATGATAATAATGATCACACTGATAATAGCCTGTGCCTCGTGTTTTTATAACTCCTCTCCCAAGGTGCCCTTCTCCGGAAAGCTGGGAGTGCTTCACAGATGTTACCTAATTAATCACTAGTGCTTCCCTGCTGAGGGAGGTGGGGGGTGGCTAATATCCCCATTTTTCAAAGGAGGAAAACCAGGCAATGGGAAGCTCTCAGGTAGTCTAGTGAAGCAGTGTGGGTTCTGGGAGAGACCCTGCAACAGTTAGTTGTTCTTTCTCTCTTTGCCTCCAGACCCACAGCCCACCTTTCGGGAATAGAGTGGCTAGGACACATTGGTTTGTGCATAGGGAGGTACAGATAAGAGGGTCTCTGCATGAAGGATGGAGGAGAGGAATCCATACACTGAGTGTTTAGAGATGCTCGAATATGGACACCTGGGGGTCAGAAGAGGTCACTCCTGGCTTTGGGCACACCCTAGACCTTGATATCCCCTTCTTCTGCTCCCTCAAAGATGTCTCTTGGGGCATTTATCATCCTCCTCTGAGTCTGTTGACCTCCGTGGCAGTTCTGTGCCCTCCTTGAGGCAAGGATCTTACCTTTTATAATCTAACCTTGGTGCCAGGTTCATGCGCTTTGGCTTGACTATTAAAGTTGCCATCTTTTGACATGGGTGAGTCACTTCCCCTCAGCCTCAGTTTCTTCATCTGTAAAAGGATGATGACAACTACACCTGCCTTATTGGGTTACTGTGAAGATTAGATGAGGTAATGCATGTCATATGCTCAACAGTGCCTGGGACGTTTAATAAATTATCAGTGCTCTTATAATAGGGGCTTACAAATATGAACACGGGATTACTGCTCTAAACTGGTTCGTGGATACAGACGTACCTTCTTGAATGCAATTGACATACAACGGAAATTGGAGTAGGAATCAGCTTCCTTGAAATGGAATCATTTCTCCTGTTGATGTGTATTGTAATTTTAAAGAAAACATATGCACTTTTTCATTTCTGCCTGGGTGTAGTCAAGCTTTTGTTCCAAGTTCCTGAGCCCCTCCACCTCTCCATCAAGTATCTAGTAATCCATAAACAAGGCTTAAGCTGCTATTTAAAGCAACTCTGCTGTTAATCCCTTTGTAAAAGCAAATCCTTTGGGAATGTGAATAACCTCCCCCCCTCCAGCTCTTTCCTTTTGAGCTTATTGTGTAAATTCAGGTTTTTCCTATTTTATTTCTTTTAAGGTAGTGTTATCCATGACTGAGAGTCAGAGATTCAGAACTGGAGATTGATGGAATCTTAGAGTGCCTGGCCCAACATCTTCATTTAAAAGATGGGAGATGAGGACCTGGCGAAGGAGGTGCTTTTCACATCTGGGTAGCAGTAAAACTCAGGCTTAGCCCATGTCTCCAAAAGTGTTTCTCAGCTGTTACGTAAGTGATTTAATTGTCATGTATTTATTTAAAGCGATACCGGTTTTTTCCCCCTAAATAATAGTAATGCAAGTAGTATTCATATTGTGTTGGCTCTGTGACAGGCACCATTGGAAGCACTTGCCTTGAATTAACTTTACATGTTTTAAGTCATTTACCCTTGAACAACCTCTCTATTCAGTAGGCTCTATTGTTAGTGCTGTTTTGCAGATGAGGAAACTGAGGCATCACGTTGTTAACTCACTTGTCCGGGGTCACACTGCTCATAGGTGACTGTCAACTCCAGAGCTCATCAATTACAGGTGTCTCTCTATTGACTAAATGCATGGCCGTAAAGCTTTATTTTTAAAAGAGATCTATTTCACTACAAGGTAAGAGTTGGTTGAAGAAAATACTAAGTTACTGGATTGGGTGGTACAGAAATATGGCAAAAACCGTGAAACTAGGTGCACGGGCATTGGAAGTTTGGAAACGTTACAGAATACCATGTATTGTGTCAAAAATGCATTTGCAAATTTTCAGGAAGGGCTCGTTGGGCGCCAAGGGCTACGTGAGGTGCCAGAAACAGACAAGTAGCTGGAAACAGACCAAATCAGACAAGGCTACTGCCTTCGTACAGCGTATAATCTAGCTGAAAAGAGCGCACAAGAGAAGAAATAATAAGATATTATAGCCTCTGGAAAATGTTCCAGGGAGGCCAACAGTGGAGTACATAGGCGTGTATGTGTGTGTGTGTGTATGTATATATGTGTGTGTTTATGTGTGTTATGGGGACAGGGGCAGGCAGTGGGGGCCTCTATTTACTAGGTTCAGTTGTCACATCTACGAAGAGGTGACACTTCCGATAAGACATGAAGGTGAGTGACATGGACAGGTTTGTCTCTTCATCCGATCATGTCTTTCTGCTCCGTCATCTCCTCTTTGGGAGTAAATGCAGAGAACTGTCAGTCTGTGAGCAGTTTTTACCTCCTTCAAGGACTCTGCAGGCACCTAAAATCAGGAATTCCTCCAGACGCGATGCTGGGAATAGGACAGCACTAACTGTCACCCCTCTGTCAGGTGTAGATTGAGAAGTGCTGCCACCAGCGATTGATTTTTTGCTTTCTCCGTGAGAGAGACAGCAACAACAGGGTTAGTTTATTACTAAACGGAATCATTAATTCATCTGTATCTTTACATACCGGTGCTGTCAAAGAGAAGTCAGATGAGTTTGGAATGCAGATTTTTACTCACCCTCGGAGCTGCTCCCTGCTTTTAGCTAACAGCTTTGCTAAATAAAACAGCCTATTTCTGGCCAACTTCCTTCCCTAGGGCAGGAGTTGCAAAGTTAGATGTTTTCTGGGCAGGGTTGGTAATGAGAACAAGTGTCCTGGCCACATGGGGACTGGGCACTCCCACACCGCATCTGAAGTAGACAGTGCCTCTCAGATTCAGTCAATTCAAAGTATGAACCCAGTGAGGCCAAATCTAATTTTTCAAAGAAGGTTAGACATCCAGAATTTCAATGCACAGTCTTCCTGAGGTTCGAACATTGGCGGCTAATTGAAAAATTTAAAAACGCTTTGCAGGTCAAAACAAAATATATCTGAGAGTCAGATTCAGCTAGGGAGGTGATCAGTGGGTGACCTCTTTTCTGAGGGCCCCTGAAAACCGGGTCTGGCCAGCCGAGGGATAGAATGGGCCCAGGGTCTCTCAGAACTTGGTGGGACTAAAGGAGAAGAAATTGGCAAAACCACCTACTTACCTGGGATTGGTTGTACAGCATCATCTCCTACCTGCTGATTTGCTTTCGTTCTGATCCTTTGGGGCCAGGGCTGGAACTGCTTTATAGAAGTCCAGGTTCTATGCCAAGTGTTTTACATACATTATTAGCCCAGGTGATCCTCCCAGCAACCCCCAGAGGCAGATCCTAATGTTATCCTCATCTTATGGAGGGAAACCGGAAAGCTTTAAGAGGTTAAAACTTCACTTAGGGGCCGGCGCGGTGGCTCATGCCTGTAATCCCAGAACTTTGGGAGGCCGAGGCAGGCGGATCATCTGAGGTCAGGAGGGCGAGACCAGCCTGGCCCACATGGTGAAACCCTGTCTCTACTAAAAATACAAAAATTAGCCAGGCGTGGTGGCGGGCACCTCTAATCCCAGCTACTTGAGAGGCTGGGACAGGAGAATCACTTGAACTTGGGAGGCAGAGGTTACAGTGAGTCGAGATCTTGCCATTGCACTCTGGCCTGGGCAACAAGAGTGAAACTCCATCTCAAAAAAAAAAAAAAAAAAAATCCACTTTGGATCACACAGCTATGATAGAAAGTAGCTGAGTTGGAAAACACACCCTGGCCTGTTTCCAGTGCCCAAGACATTGAGGGATGCTCACTAGTCTCTTCCTTTGACATAAGCCAGTTCTTGATTCAGCTCTTAAAATGTAAATGTTCCTTTTGTTGAAATCATTCATCTTATCATTGCCATTGCAAGTCAACAGTTGCCGAGCCAGGACCATATGTCAGACACCCTGTTTGGCTCTGGGAAAATAAGTGGATAAGACCCAGCCCCTGCCACAAGGAATCTTGAATGTCATAGTGGACTGAGGAAGATGGGTGCTTAGAGAGAAGTAATTACAGGGTAGAGTCGTGGTGGCGGTGACCGCAACCAGCTAGCTGAGGAGGGAGTGGTCTACTTATCTTCGGAGGTCAGGAAAGGTTTCCAAGAAAACCATCTTGAATTGGGAAGGATAAATATGACTCCTCCAGGTGGGCAAGAGGAGAAGGGATTCCTGGCAGAGAGAATGGGCCGTGCAAAATGAGGAGGAAGATGTGAAGCTGCTGTGCATTTCCTGTGTTTGTGGCTAGTGACGGTGGTTTAGAAGGAACGGTCTGTCCCTGCACTTGGGATTGTGACTGTGCCTTTCTCACTCTCTCCATGGGAAGCCTGGCTTTTCTCCTCCCACCGAAAGGAAAGCCTCTGCCTGCAGCTTGTTGGAAGTGAGTATGTGGGTCTCAGCACAGGCGGCAAGGTGTGACTCTGTCTTGGGAGGTGGGACTGGGTAGTTGTTTGAAATTTGTCCTCTGCAGTCAAACCTCCTGGGTTCAAATCCCAGCTTTGCCAGTGACTGTGACTTTGAGTATGTTGCTTCACTTCTCTGTACCTCAGTTTCCTCACCTGGGTAATGGGGATGGGAGTTACACCTTCTTGGGGTCTCTAGGAAGTAATGCACTAAAGTGTCTGGCACGAGACGTCTGGGATAGTGAGCGCCAGTATGGGGACCGTTATCTGGAGTATGGGGACTGTTATCTGGAGCATGTGCGTTGTGCCCTCAGTATCCTGGTTGACTCCAGACACATGCTCCAGACTGTTATATGGAGCATATGTGTGTGCCCTCAGTATCCTGGTTGACTCAAACATAGATAAGGGGGCATTCAGAGGCAGTTACACTGGCTCCTCTGTAGGGCCAAGTTCATCTCCCATGTGCTGTGTTGGCTGCACTCTTGGCTGGCCTGCCCCAAGTCCTGAGATGCCAACCTTTGTGCCGTGCTTTGATCTCCAGGCTGTGCTCTGCTGACACAGTGACACTGTGCAATCCACTCTGTGTGGGGTCCCATTAACACTGAAATTCAGTAATATTAAATAGAATTAGAAATGCAATTCCACATTTGTGACAGCCACATTTCAAGTGGTGGGCAGCCACGTGTGGCTAGTGAGTTCCACTGGGGTCAGTACAGACAGAGACTGTTTCTATCATCACAGAAAGTTCTATGGGGCAGCAGTGCCTTGGACAATTCCTGGGACCTTAAAATGCCTCTTGCTGAAATGGGCCCACCGTGGAGCTCTCCGTGTACCTGTGATGATGTGCAGTGATACTTTCCACCCCAGAAAGATGGAGAGGCCCAAATACCAGCATCTCCATTTGCCCCTTCTTGCAGCCTTTTGGCCCAAAGTGGCTTCTCTCACTATGAATCTGGTCAAGAGAGTGCCCAGCACATAGTGAGTGTCCAGTGACAGTTGAGGGAGGGGCACGGCACAGTGGGTAAGAGCATGGACTCTGGAATCATCCCTGCCCTGGTCCCAATTCTGGAAGGTGGCCTCTCTGTGCCTCAGTATTGTCATCTGTTCAATGGGGAAAATACCAACGGATGCTTCATGGGCTTGCAGTGAGGATTAACTGAGATAAAGTTGAAGTGCACTATTAGCCCACATCTGTTGTCACTGTTAGTTGAGTAAATGAATTCATTCCTAGAAATCTTAATTTCTCCTTCTGTAGTGTTTCCTTGGATTTAGAATCAATTTCGTAGACTGTCAGAGCTAGAATGTTAGACATTTTCTATTAATAATTCAATCTCCATTTATTTTATTAAGATATTGCGACCAGGCACAGTGGCTCACACCTGTATTCCCAGCACTTTGGGAGGCTGAGGTGGGTGGATCATTTGAGGTCAGGAGTTCAAGACAAGCCTGGCCAACATAGTGAAACCCCGTCTCTATTAAAAATACAAAAATTAGCCAGGCATGGTGGTGCACGCCTGTAATCCCAGCTCGGGAGGCTGAGGCAGGAGAATTGCTTGAAACTGGGAGGCAGCGGTTGCAGTGAGCCGAGATCATGCCACTGCGCTCCAGCCTGGGTGACAGAGCGAGACTCCATTTCAAAAAAAAAAAAAAAAAAGATGTTGCCTTTTATTTCTTCTTTTTTTTTCTTTTTTGGTTGAATAGCATGAAATAAATAAAATTGTCCAGCTTTATTGAAATGTAATTGGCTTGTGATAAATTACGCATATTCAAAGTGTAAAATTTGATGAGTTTTGATATTGGTATCCACCTGTGACATCATCACCCCAAATTATTGGATATAATGAACATCAACCCCAGGATTTTCTTATTTCTCTTTACAATAACTACCTCCCTCTTCCCCAGACCCCATCCACAGGCAACAACTGATGAGCTTTCTCTCAGTCTAGATTCGTTTACATTTTCTGAGTTTCAAACATTGGCGATTAATTGAAAAGTTCTAAAACGCTTTGCAGGCCAAAACAAACAACAACAACAAAGTATAGCTGCTCACTGTCCACTCTCACCCCCAGCCCCTGGAAACTGCCATTCTTCTTTCTGTGTCTATGATTTTGACTACGCTAAGTACCTCCTGTAAGTGGAATCACACAGTATTTGTCCTTTTGTAACTGGCTGGTTTCTCTTAGCATAAATAATGTCTTTGAGGTTTGTCTCTGTCACGGAATGTGTCAGAATTTCCTTCCTTTTTAAGGCTGACTAGTCCATGGTATGTGTATATTGCATTTGGTTTATCCACGCAGATCTTCCAGGAGGGACACTTGGCTTGCTTTCCCCTTTTAGCTACTGTGAGTGATGCTGCTTTGAACATAGATGTGCCAATAGTTGTTCAAGCCCCTGCTTTTCACTAGGTTGTGAATCCAGAGGAGAAATTGCTGGATTATATAGCATTCTACATCTAATTTTTCTATATTTAATTTTTTGAGACGCCACCTTATTATCCCTCCGTCTGTAAGTGACACTTGCTTTTTAAATATAAGGAGTATAAGCATGTGATAACAAAATTCCCCCATGAGAGAAGGATATAAAATAGGAGACTTCTCCTTCTTTTCCAGTCTCTCTCTTTAAAGGAATCATTGCTAACAATTTCTTGTATATCCTTCCATGGGATATACAACCACTTTGCAGAGTTACTGAGAGTCAACTGCTCCGTCTGCTAAATGGGCACATTTTGCTCCAACCGCCTCCTTTTATTTTTATTTATTTGTTTGTTTATTTATTTATTTAGAGACAGAGTCTGGGTCTGTCTCCCAGGCTGGAGTTTAGTGGCATGATCTCAGCTCACTGCAACCTCCGCCTCCCAGGTTCAGGCGATTCTCCTGCCTCAGCCTCCCGAATAGCTGGGATTACAGGTGTGCACCACCGTGCCTAGCTAATTTTTGTATTTTTAGTAGAGATGGGGTTTCACCATGTTGGCCAGGCTGGTCTCGAACTCCCGACCTCAAGTGATCCTCCTGCCTTGGCCTCCCAAAATGCTGGGATTACAGGTGTGAGGCACTGCTCCCAGCCCTCCAACCACCTCTTGCATTGTTGCCAGAAACAAAGGAAAATGCAGACAAAAGTGTGTATTTCTTCCAGAACCTTCAGAGGCCAGCAGGTCTTCCTGCAGAATTCAGCCTAAGCAGTCTTTCAAATACGAATACAAATGATGGTCTTTGGAAAGACCAATATTTTCAAAAGTGTCTTGAGAGTGAATGGCTCTCTGGATGTAAGGTGTGTGTATGTGTGTGTGTGTGTGTGTGTGTGTGTGTGTGTGAGAGAGAGAGAGAGAGAGAGAGATATCCTTCATTTCATAGATGGGGAGACTCAAAGCCTGCCCTGGCTTCCTGTCATTCCCTAGGATGACATGAGGCCCAGAAGACACCAAGATTCAGAATTCACAGCAGTGCCTTTGTACAGCTCACTGTCCTCTACCCTCAGCTACCCCACAACATGCCCAGTGGCCTGGCTGGGCTGGATCCTGCTCCCACCCACCACACCTTGTCTGATTTCTCTCCCACATCCTCCGGGGGCCAGGTTCCCATTTTCCTGCCACCAGTTTGCTGAAAAGCCCCGGGGTGTCTCTGCCCCCAGGCAGGCTGGGCTGGCCTCACAGAGGTTTTCGGTCTCTTAGTCAGCCTCCCTGATTCAAAACCGCCTGTCAGATGTTGGAGATTAAGTTAGAAATCAGCCATTTGCGCTGAGTTTTGGAGAAGCTGCTGCCAAATGGGAACTCCTGAGTCTTTTCTTCTATATATAGTCTTTAGGGTGAGCTAACTGAAGTTAGCAGGGTTTATTTTAGGAGGTGTCTCCTTGGAGCGGAGTGTGGTAGGTTGGGCTGCCTGCCCGGGGAGCATTTGAAAGATTGCTTAGGCTGACATCCTGCAGGAAGATCTGCTGGCCTCTGACAATTCTGGAAGAAATATGCACTTTTTTCCTGCCTTTTCCTTTGTTTCTGGCAGCAAAGCAAAGGAGTGGTTGAAGGGCGATGTGCCCATTTAGCAGACAAAGCTGTTGAATCTCAGTAACTTTGCAAAATGGTTGTGATAAAGCGGAGGTAAGACAGGTCCTCTCATTCCTTATTTTGTATCCCTTGTGGTAAAAGTTAAGTTCATTGAAATATTCCGTCTGTGAAGAAATATTAAGAAAGTAGGGGATGGAGTGGGTTTTAATCTGCGCTTAGGAGAATATGGGATAAAGAGCTTGGACTCGAGAGTCATTCCTAGGTTCCAACCCCAGCTCGGGCTCTTACTGGCTCTGCAGCACTGGGCCAGTTACTTTTCTGCCTCAGCCTCAGTTTTCCTGGCTGTGAACTGGTCATAATTTGCCTTACAGTGTTGTCGTGATGGTGAAAACGTGAGTTACAAAGAGTTAAGGCCAGTGAAGTACCTGGCACCTAATACATGCTTCATAAATGGCAGTTATTGCTTTATTTGAAGAAAAGGAAACTTTTAGCAACATATTCCTAGAAATTACCTCAATTAGAAGAAGACATCTTGCTAGAATACTAACTAGGATTTTAGGTTAAATTATGCAGTCATATATTAAAAGGTCCACCTTTTGGGAAATATCCATTGACTGGTGACCTGGCAGAAGGAAACCTCAGGCTCATTTCTCTGCAAGGTCCTGGCCTCTTTGAGTAAGCCCGATTGTCATAATCAAGATGACAGTGTATATTATTTAAAAGGTGATTATATTAAAGCATTTTTTGGTGAAAAAAGAAGTCTTGGAACAAATAAATACCTATCTGGTATGGGAACTGCAGTCTCTTCCTCTCTCTCACACACACCCATGCATATTGTCCCTTCAACATTCGTGCCATTTGTTGTGTTTAATTATAGGGGAAGTGAAATCCTCTCCAGAGTTGCCTACTAGTTAATTGCTGACGTTTGTTCATTCTCTGGACATTTATTGAGAATAAGCTCTGCCCCATGCCCAGTGGAGGAAACCCCCGTGACATTTGAGTACTGTGGACAGGTTTGACCTATTCCAATTCAACTAGAGAGAAAGAAGCAAGGGAGAAAAAGAGCAATGCAGATCATCTGGGTATCTTCTTTGTCCTCCAAAGCCTCAGTTCTTCGCTTTGTACAATGAGCACAGCTGGATTTAATGGGCTGCAGGTTCTTTGCTGCTCTTTGAGGCTGAAACTCAGGGGAGGTAAAGAAATTCTTTTGCTTGTTCTGAACTCCAGTGGGCTGATCCAGAGCTGCTTGTTCACCCTCCTCCTTCTAGATGAGATGGTTCCAGCGTGAATGGGGATGCTCCAGTGCTTGAAACTCACAGGCATCACGTGGTTAAGCTAGAAATAGAAAATAAGTCATGTCTGGGTTTGGAGGACTCCCTGACTATTCTGGTTATGTTTGGAACAGAGCATTTATGAGAGGCTGGACTGAATGGATGGGATCATAGCTTCCATTCCATGGAAGGCAGGGTCGTCCAGCCTTCCTGATGGGAATGTATTTTTTGGGTAGGGGTGGGGTTGGGGTGATAAGCATCTTGGGGAGTGAGCTACATAAGCCATTCTCAAAGCTCTTCCCCTGAGAATAGAGCAGGCTGGCTGTCCCGCCAAACAAAGAGCCTGGACGTCTTGAACCACTGCAATGATGGGAGGATTCTGCCATCCAGACAATGGGAACTCTATCGCCATGTCTAGCTGAGGACAAGGGGTTGGTGTCTGGCCTCATGAGGTCCCAACAGGTCTGTTTGATGGGCAGGTTAACAACATAGGCACTAGAACCAGGTCCTTCTTCCTGGCTGGGGGATCTTGGGTGAGTTATTAGTTAATCTGAGCCTTGACTATTCCATCTATAAAAACAAGACCCAGAATAGTACCTACTTTGTGTGTGTGTGTGTGTGTGTGTGTGTGTGAGGCAGAGTCTCACTCTGTCACCTAGGCTGGAGTGCAGTGGTTCGATCTTGGCTCACTGCACCCTCCACCTTCTGCGTTCAAGCAGTTCTCCTGCCTCAGCCTCCTGAGGAGCTGAGATTACAGGCATGTGCCACCATGCCCAGCTAATTTTTGTATTTTTAGAAGAAATGGTGTTTCACCATATTGGCTAGGCTGGTCTCGATCTTCTGACCTCAAGTGAGCTTGCCCGCTTTGGCCTCCCACAATGCTGGGATTACAGGTGTGAGCCACCGTACCCGGCTGGGCTTCTTTCACTGATCTCCACCTGTTCTCCAGGAATCACCTTCTCCCTGGCAGTTACAACTGGGTGAAAAAGAATTTAAAATCCTCATTCTTTTACAGGGGAGCAGAAGACGAAAGAGTATGTCTTTCCCTTTGTCTCCCACTATACCCTCATGTAGCTCCATCGTAGCAATTATTTTAGATGGTTAAAATAAAAACAATTTGGAGAATGGTGGGAGGAGGAAGAGGCAATGATTTATTTGGCGTTTACCATGTACTTGACACCCATTGTCTCACTAATTCCTCATAACGACTATATCATGTACATACTGTTACTGTATTATTATCCTCATTTTATAAATGAGGAAACTGAATTACATAGATTAAATAAATTGCTTGAGATCCTACCTAGTAGTTGCCAAAACCCTGGGCCCCTAATCCCTATGAAACACTTCCCCGTGCTAATTATTGTCGTCTCTGACACCTGGCTAGCTTGTGCGCTCCTTAGGTTGGGTGCATTTTTTTTTTTCTTTTGAAACAGTCTCGCTCTGTCACCCAGGCTGGAGTGCTATGGTGCGACCTTGGCTCACTGCAACCTCCACCTCTCAGATCCAAGTGATTCTCCTGCCCCAGCCTTCTGAGTAGCTGGGATTACAGGTGCACACCACGATGCCCAGCTAATATTTGTATTTTTAGTGGAGACAGGGTTTCACCATCTTGGTCAGGCTGGTCTTGAACTCCTGACCTCAAGTGATCCTCCTGCCTTGGCCTCTCAAAGTGTTGGGATAATAGGCGTGAGCCACTGCGCCTGGCCAGGTCCCTATTCTTTAACAGAAAAGACAAGTCACCAAATCTGTTTTAGGCCCTTCAGATGCAGCTGTGAGCAAAAGAGACATCACCCATCCTCTTGAGCACTGGCTTCTAGTTTGAGTGGCTGGTACCCTGGGGAAGGGTCTGGAAGGACACAACCTGCAAGCTTGGCTGGCTGTGGTTGGCCTGCCTCTGTCCTCTTAGGTCGGGGTTTCTCAGCCCCACGCTATAGATGTTTGGGGCTGGATAAAAGATCAGCTGACCTGTGCATTGCAGGATATGGAGGGAGCACCATCTCTGTCTCCACCCTCTAGATGCCAGTACACGCTCCCTTTCAAGTTATGACAAACGTGTCTCTAGACAGTGTCAAATGTTCCCTGGGGGACAAAACCACCCCCTAATTGAGAACCACTGCCACCAGGTCGTGAAAGCACAGTGGGATGGGCCCCTCTAAGCCCTAGGGCAACGCTGGCTGTGATCCACAGTCCCACTTCCTTCTCTGTAAAGTGGTTTGATACACAGGTCAGGGTTTATTAATAGTACAGGCTCTGATGCAAGCAAAAACACTCAGTGATTAATGCTAATGGTAATGGTGGTGGTGCAGTGATGACCGTCCCTTTTCAACATTGCCACCTCCCCCTGCACATGCATCATAGGGACACCAGTGGCTCCAGCCGTTCAAGTCTGGGCCTTTGCCTGTGGTGCCCCCAGGGCATGGTATTGAAAGGCCGGGCTTCTGAAGCATGGAAATGTGGTTCCAGGCTGCCTGTCCCAACAACAGACCCATCCACCTGGCCGGTGGGGATTGATCTGATGGGCACGAGGCCCCAGGAGCATGTTCCAGGCCTCTCTGGAGCATGGACTGCCCTTGAGCACCGAACTTGACCAGCCTTATCACATCTTAACTGTATTTCCTTTTTTGTAATTCGCCAGAGAGGCTTGTAAATCAGCAGCCACTAGCAATTCCTGCTTTGTGGTGGCTGTAAGACCTAGAGCAACTTGTTTTTCCAGACCTCTAGTCTAATCTTTTCTATGTGTGTGTGTGTGTGTGGGTGCGTTTTAAATGTTATCTTGAACAAGAAAACAGCTAAAATTTTATTTTATTTTTTTTGCATTGCGACAGGGCTTTTGCCCAGGGATCTGTTGGATGGGCCGGTTAACAATATAGGCACTAAAGCCAGGTCCCTCTTCTTGGCTGGGGGATTTCGGGTGAGTTATTAGCTAATCTTAGCCTTGAATTTTCCATCTATAAAACAAGACCCAGAATAGTACGTACTTCATAGAGATGTTGTGAGGATTAATTAATGCTTATAATGCTTCTAAATGGGCTTAAAGCACTACCTAGTCCATAGTAAGTGCCTAAGAAATGTTATTATAGGATTTGAAGTCGCACGGATTGGAACTTGAATCTTGGTCTCTGCTCCTTACCTGCTGTGTGACGTTAACAAGTGTCTCTGCCTCTCTGAGCCTGTGTCTGCCTTATATTAATAACTGTGGTTGTTGCATGTTGAGCCACCAATGTGTCCAATGTGTCTGGGATATGCCTGATTTTTAGTGCTGAACGTCCCATATCCTCAGTCCCAGGCAAGCTGGGATGCTTGGTCACACTGGTTATGGGGTTGAAATAAACCATAGCACCTAGCACATTGTAGGTGTGAGTAAATGGAAACATGCCAGAAGTAGTCAGTCCCATTTGGTTATGTGTGGGAGGTGGTGAGGGGATGTTTTAGCTACTCATTTGTTTCAGCCTACAAATGCTCATGCCATTTTCCTAAGCCATAGAACTCTTGCAAATTGACGTTTTCTAACCTAGATTGATTTTTTTTTGTCCTTCTATTTTAGACAGAAAAAAGATTTTTTTTGACTTTCATGTTACAAGATATCACCTCTTGGTTTTTTTTTTGTTTGTTTTTTTGTTTTTTTTTGTCTGTAATAACAATACTGAAGGCTGAATAATTAGTATGGCATGATAGGTAGTAGCAACATAATGTCTTAGACCGTGTGGGTTGTATCATGATCCCTAAAAATGGGGAATAGGAATTATTTGAGACTTATTTTGAAAATCTTCAGTGTGCTGATTCACTGAGTTGGTTTTCAGAAGTACCTTTGGATCTGATTATGTAAAAGCCAAATATTATAATCTAGGGAGTAGGACTGAAGGCTGATCCTGATGAAGATTCAAATCGACCTACACGTGAACTTTGGCAGTGACTCCCTGTTGCTCTTTGGATAAGACTCAAGCTCCTTCCTAGCGCCCAAAGGGACTCCCTGACCTGCTGGCCCCTACACCAAATCCTCCCACTTTATCTTATGCTACTCACCTTCTCAATGTTGATCCTAGATTCAGACTTCCTTTCTTTGTGTCCTCAAAATTATGAGTGCCTTCCCACCACAGAGCCTTTATTCATGCTTCTCCTTCTGCCTAAAATGCTTGTCCTCTCCTCTACCTTGGACAAGTTGATTCTCACTCATTCTTTGGCGGCCAGTTTAATTCTCCCTTTCTGAAAGAACCTGTCTGATCTTCTCTCCTGGATGAAGTTCCTGTGTTTTCTGTCCCTACATTCTCACCTTTGGCAGCATTTATCACAAATCTAACTAAATCACCAACTTTGCAATCAGTTGTTTGATGTAAGATGATGGAATCAATACTCCCTCTAGCTATCTTGTTATAGATACCTTATGTGACCATTGAGAAGGAGACAGTTGTTGAATTTTATAGGTATTACGAGAGGCTGGAGAATAGTGTTCACGAGCAGTGTTCTTGAGCCAGATCTCCTGAATTTGGTCAAATTCTAGCTCCAAAACTGTGCAGTTGTGCGACTTTGGGCACGTGGCATAACCTCTCTGAGCCCAGGTCCCTCATCTGTAAATAGAGGCTGATAGGAGTCCATTCCTTAAGGGCAGTTGTCAGAATTAAATGAGTAAAATATGTCAGTGCCTAGCACATACTGTATGTTGGTGTTGATGGTAACAGCCATTATTATGAGTTCTACAACTAGTAAAAATAATAGTATTCATCATCTTGAGAAATTCCACCAGCTAGCTTAAAAGCATGTTGCTGGAGAGAATGAAACACATGTACTATATGGTAACTTTGTTTTATTCACAAGTTTTATGGCTGTAGAATTGTCTGAAGCCTCAGTTTCCTCATCTATAAAATGGGGCCAGCATTATCTTCCCCACAGAGTTGGTGTGAGCATTCAAAAAGCAGCCTCTCAAGCCTAGGTTGAGGCGCATAGTAGGTGCCTGATGAACGTCAGTGGCCCGAGCACTGTAGACACTGATTACTGGTTTCTCAGACGCCACAGCTTGGGATGCCAGAGCTTTTGCTTGGGATCTGAGAAGCTGGACTGTGAATATGGATGCCAACAACAGCCCTTCAGAGAGCATTCTGCTTCTCTGTGATTTAAAACGAAACAAAACAAAAAATAATATTGGACGATCCAAGGTGCTGGTTTTATATGGCAGCTAATGAGATAGCAGGGCAAGTAACTGGAGAATGTATTGCTTATAGGCACAATAAATATAGCTATGATTATATATTAGCAGCCCTCAAATGGCCCATAATGCGGTGAGTACATGTGAGGTCAAGAACGTGTTAGAAAACAGATGTTTGTTGTTAGTACTTATAGACCACACTTTTTAAAAGAAATACGTATTTGATGATTATTATGATCAGACATTGTTGTAAGTGCTTTACAGATATTCAGTTAATCCTAATAACAGACCTGGGAAGTAGGGATATGTCATTAGTATTATTCCTACTTCGCATATGAGAAAACTGAGGCACCAAGATCTCAAGTAATTTGCTCAAGTTCAAACGGAAAATAAATGAGCTGGCATTTGTACACAGAGACTCTGGTACAAGTTTCTTAGCCACTATTCTATGCTGAAGTCATACGGAAGAACATAACGAATGGAAACGGATAATTGAACGTAAAATACCCACTTTCTCCTAAAAATGGGCCAGACCAGCTGTCCTTGGTCCTGAATTCGACAGGCCTTTCCATTAATGGAACTTGTTCTTGAACGTTAGCATTGGGAGAATTGTAGTCCTCACACTGTTGGAAACTATCTAATGTATTCTGTCTGCCATTGACACTTTGCCCCTCTAACACCCTTTCCCCTAAACTGATTTTCTTTTACCCTGTTGGAATGTGAGTGGTTTACTGTACCTGCTGAAAGCAGGGTCTTAATTAGCCTTA
The DNA here is from genome assembly GCF_028885625.2 of Pongo pygmaeus. Taxonomy (NCBI): domain Eukaryota; kingdom Metazoa; phylum Chordata; class Mammalia; order Primates; family Hominidae; genus Pongo; species Pongo pygmaeus. The sequence continues at coordinate 19,617,120 of NC_072391.2, forward strand.
ATTTTTGAAGTCTGCACCTGTAAACTGTGTTGAAAAGATTGAAAAGATTAGTGCACTAGTAATAAGATAATTGTCCCTGAGAAATGCTGTTAGCATGTAAACACAGTTAGCATGTGAAATCAGAACAACTGTAATATTTCCCTCGTTTAGTGTTTAAAGATGCTCCTGCATGAATAATTATAACTAAATGCAAAGTGCAGAGATGGGATGCTGCATGTTTTTCCTGCTTCTATTGCAGCTCAGAAATAAAACTCTGCTTAGTGGAATCTGGTCTGAAGCTAGCCTCCCCTCCCCCACAGCCGTTTGAAATTAGTACCAAGAGTGGGGTAACTTAGAACAGAGAGAATTCCAAAATTAGGGATACTCGGCAAACAAAATCTACAGATCCCATAGCAACTTTTTTTGGGAGGTGTTGAATGAGAGAGACCACACATGCATACCTGTATGTGCATGTGAATGCTCACAAATGTGTGTGTACACACATGCATATTCACACACATACACTCTCTCTCTCTCTTTCTCTCTCTCTCTTAATATACAGAGCTGGAGAAAACTAGCCATGGCTATACACAGCAGAAGCAGATGTGATAAACCTCATTTTACCCTTTTAGACCTAGAAAGGTTGCAGTAAAATATGCTGCACCTGCCACCACATGAGGTCCTTCCTTCCTTCTGTGGAGTTTTTGCATCCTTTGATAAGTTGGAACATACTTTAATTTTATGAAATTAGTACATGTAGTACCTTCCTAACAGACCATAGCTCATCATATATGCTACATATCCTGTAAAGACTAACCTTTCTGCTTCCTCATCTCAGACATTAGCCAATCAGTAGGTTGAGCTTGTCTCCTTCTCCTGTGTCATTTATACCCCAAACTCTTCTTTATAGGGAGGACTTGCCTTGACTTACAGTAAGGAAAACATCCTACAGCTCAAAAGTTGGCTGAGTTCTCAGCATACATCTCTCAGATTCCACCTATAACATGAGTTGGGTTTCCGTTGATTTTGGTTCAACAAGAATTTACCAAGTGCTTTCTATGTGGCAGTCTTAGGACTTCATTAAGCATAAAAACAAAGAAGATAGTCCCTGGTCCTGGGGAAGTGGGACTAGTTGTCAAAAGACTATGTAGCAGGGGCTGATGAGAAGACAGTACTCTCACCCCTATCCATGGGAGTCAACTTTGCTCTCTGCCTTGTATTCTTGTGTGTGCGTTCATAGGTGCTTCTTGAGTTAAATTATTATTGGACTTTGCAGCCACGTTACTTTACAACCAGTCTATGGTTCATATCCCGTCCTTCTCTCTAACCTCAGGTCCTCCAGCTGAAAGTGCTGGGCTTAGCTTAGGACCCACTAAACCAGAGATTACAAACACCGATGCCCACAGCAGCCACACTGGCAGCCGTAAGTGAAGGACACGTGTCTGGGGTGGGGACTGCGGCAAGCAGGAGGGCCTGTGACACTTCTAAGAGAGATGGCTGCTTCCCAGTGCCAGAAAGGCAGTCCCTTAGGAAGATGCTGGATTTGTGTAGCTAGGTCTGCTGATTTTTTCCAAAAAATGCCAGAACTTTGCAGTTTTATGGGAAACCTCCTGAATGTGAAGTATTGGCATCCTATGTAGGTTTTTGTTGTTCTTTTTAAAACATTGTGCAGGCTGAACAAACTATGCCTGAGCTGAATACTGCTTGTAGATTCCAGTTTCTGTTGGCCACCTCTGCAGTCAGCCCATGAAGATCGTGTTCTCAAAGTGCTGGCTACACAGAGGCCACTGCTGAGTCACTAGGGTTACTTCCCACTACTTCATGAATGTGTTCAATGTGAGACCACACACTTTACCTTGCATCTTGTTTCTCCAGCTCTTTCTCATCCTGCCCTCCCCGCAGATGTCTCAATGAAGTCCCTGGGAAAGTAACACTTACTCTCCTGAATACAGCCTACAGTTCCACCAAGCGTGGCACGCATGTGAGCGAGGGTCCCCCAACCCCGCCCCACCGCAGAAAGCGTGGAAATAAAAGCGGATCGTTCGTAAGCTTTGGATCTGCCAAATGGGACTTAGCACAGCGTCGTCTCCTGCGTGTTGATGATCAACTTGCTTGGGGGATCTCAGGCTCTTGCCTGACCTTGGCACGAGGTCTGGCAAATTTGGCTTTCTGGGTGTAGAATTGATCGTTTCGGAAACAAAGCCATTGAGACAGAGTTGAGGAGAGTCCTCTATTCACGGATGAAAGGAGCTCATTGTACAAAATTGGTGTGTCCTGGACCCCCTTCCTCTGGCCCCCTCCTGTCGTTCCCTTCCCCCACAGCTGGGGCTTTGTAAGGGTCTCGCAGGATGTTCTATCCCAGGCCATACTTTCTTCCCATCTTCCTGCCTCTGAGGCTGCCCTGAACAGAAGGAGAGCTGGGCTTGGAGCCCCTGTGCACGTTTTTGGCTCCTCGGGCCAACTCTGTTGTCGTGGGTGATGAGAGCACTTCCTTCCGAAAGAGCTAGGAGAAAAACAGCCAGGCTCTTCACAGGCAGCTGCCCAAGGCGGCTGTGCAGGAAGAGAAAACAGTGGGTGCTAAGAACATCTTCCTGTTCTGCCTTCTGCACGGGCACCTCCCTCCTGGGTCACGGCCCTGAAAAGTCAAGACTGTTGAGCTAGAGGAAGATGCTCCTGTGTGTATTAACCTCAGTGCTCAACTTACTTATGGATTATTTGTGTTTTTCTGTTTCTGCTGTGAAGTCATGGGATCCCGAACTTCTCTTCTTGAGGTTGGCGGGTGAGGGTTGGAGTCATGTTCATGGAGTAATATGGTACCTTCCTTTGTGGGGGAGGGGGGTAAGATATGGTGGTGAACGGATAGGGAGGTCATAAACTTAGATGCTTTCAGGGCTCAGCCCAGGTGGGCAGGGTGGGGTTGTGGCAAACGGAAGGGGATGTGCCTGCCTTAAGTGGACCTGCTTACCCAGTGGGTCAGATCTTTCCACATTTCACAAAAAGCCACTAATCAGAATATCGTGACTTCACCCTAAATTTTAAGTGCTGGCACCTAATTTTAAAAAATGTATTGTTCAAAAATTAGCCAGACTTAGTGGCGTGTGCCTGTAATCCCAGCTACTCAGGAGGCTGAGGCAGGAGAATCGCTTGAACCCGGGAGGTGGAGGTTGCAGTGAGCCGAGATCACGCCACTGCACTCTAGCTTGCGTGACAAGCGAAACTCCATCTAAAAAAAAAAGAAGAAGAATTTTTGTGCACCATGCAGATCACACCATACCACAACCACGTGTTTTGGTTACCTTTTTTTCTTTTTTTTTTTAAACTTCTCTGAAGATATTAAGGTTAAATGGGCCTGGCTCTGTGGCTTTCAACCAAGTCTTGAAACTCTCTGAGCCTCAGTTTCCTCCTATATAAATTAGGAACAGTACTACAGGGTATTCATAATCCAGGAACAAGGAAATATATAACGTCATCAAGAGAAAAAGCAAACTGGGCACATTGACTCATGCCTGTAATTCCAGCAATTCAGGAAGCCAAGGCAGTAGGATCACTTGAGACCAGGAGTTCAAGACCAGCCTGGGCAACATAGGAAGACCCCATCTCTACAAAAAATGAAATATTAGCCAGGCATGGTGGCACAGGCCTGTAGTCCCAGCTACTTGGGAGGGTGAGGTGGAAGGATTGCTTGAGCCCAGAAGTTCAAGGCTGTGGTGAGCCATGATTACATCACTGCATGCCAATCTGGGCAACAGAGCAAGACCCTATCTTTTTTTTTTTTAAAGTAAAAACAAACAAAAAAATAATCTATCTTTCCAGTCTTTATGGCCTTCTGGGAACAGCCACTTCATGAGGATAGAATGTGGGTTTACTGAAGTAATGCCTATAAATGGTGAATTATGTTATCTCGTAAGGACTTAACCAATGATAGCGGTCTACTGGGCACTGTCATCAAGGCTGTCATCTTCATTGTCACTATCATTTCATTAAGAAATATTAGAGGAGGTTGAGGGGACAGGCTGCAGGCAGAGTCCCTCCCCTGCTGAAGCTTTCTGACTCTATCCTGACTCTAAATGTAGAAGGCCCATCTGTCCCCTGCAGGGCCACCTTCCAGCCAGGTGTTCTCAGCGTCTCTCTTCTGTCCTAGGAAGGCAGCTCCACATCCCGAGCTGTAGCCTGGGACTGCAAAGCTCTCCACTCCCCACCTCCTGGGATCGTTTTTTCCACCCCCCATAGTTTGTGTTGGCAGTTCTGTGTGTGTGGCCTTTTGGAGTCATTCCAGACGCGAAGCACTGCTGAATCACAGTTTTCCTGTATCTTCGAACAAAAGATGTCCTGGTCAGAGGCTCTTGTGAAGGAGCAAAAGAGGAGGAAGTGAAGAAAAGCAGGGAGGGATGTGCATAGAAATTTATTTTGGCAAAATGGGATGAACTCCAGATTTGATATCAAAAAACTGAAATTCTACACTGAATTTTAATCCAAACTGTGTGTAGCCTTTAGGAAATAGGCCTTTCCTCCTGGATCTCCCATGCCTCACCAGACAGTGGTGGGTTTGATTCAGGTCAGGGACGGACATCTAGGGAAACTAGAATCTATTAATAATATCTGCTCCTCGGGCCGTATTGAGAATTTGAGGCCAGGTGGACTGCTTAGTAACAGCTGCCTCGGGCAACTTATTGTGAAGTCGCTGCATAACTGGTCTACACCTCTAAGTGCTTTTCTTGAACTCACGATTTTGGATTCTGGAGCTCAAATCTGAACTATTTTCCTGTGGAACAGAGAACTCACCCAGCTGTCCCAGAAGTCACATAGTATCATTGGAACTCCAGACAATGTCTGTGGGACACTTGGCAGTATTGGTTCCAGCTGGGCCACCTGCCATCTTGGTGACCACAGCAAGTGGGTGCAAAATTGATAGGTGCTGCGGCCTGTGCCTGGGAAAAGCTAATTATTGGGATGAAGTATAGATGTGGCTTGTGTTCCCAGCTCCAGGAAGATGTGTGTTCAAACACAGCCTGGGTGGCCACCTTTAGAAAGATTTGCAGCATGGTGGGATTTAGCCAGCACTTCCTGTCTGGGCCGTGTCGGGTTGGGCCGTGTAGGGTAAAGGCTGCCTTCTTGGCACGTGGCAGGTCTTGTTTATGGTCTGAAATGCCTCTGAGCTGTGAAAAGCAAAACGCTGTAAAGTGTCGCCAATTGTCTTCTAAGAGGAACTAACATTGGTGGCCCACGCACTCTGTCAGGACTGAGCCAGGCTCTGGTAGAACATCTCAGTCAGTGCTCCACAATGAGTGTGAGATGATGATGGTGATTATTATTACCATTAACCACTGGAACTAGTGAAGTAGTCAACCTGAAGACTCACAGCAAGGAAATGAGAACATCTAGTATGAGGAGCACCTGATCCAATTCAGTGCTCCTTATAGCTTCTTAGTGCCAGATGCTGATAGAACCATGAACTGTGGTTTAATGATTCCAATTCAAGATATGGTTGTACCACTGGGAAGCAGTGTAGCTTAGTGGTCCAAAAGGATGCCCTGTTTCAAATCCTGGCTTCACCACCCACTAATGAATGACCTTGAAAAAATTACTTCTCCTTTGAGCCTCAGTTGCACCATCTGTAAAATGGGGCTTTTGATGCCTGCCTCCTGGAGTTGTTGTAAGGTTTGTTTGTTTGTTTATTTTAAGACACGGTCCCCGTCTGTCACCCAGGCTGGAGTGCAGTGGCACGATCTTGGCTCACTGCAGCCTCTGCCCCCAGGGTTCAAGCTATTCTCGTGCCTCAGCCTCCTGGGTAGCTGGGACTACAGGTGGGCACCAACACGCCCAGCTAAGTCTTATATTTTTAGTAGAGATGGGGTTTCACCATATTGGTCAGGCCGGTCTCGACCTCCTGACCGCAAGTGATCTGCACCAGCCTTGGCCTCCATGGATTACAGGCGTGAGCCACCACACCCAGCCAGTTGTAAGACTTAAATAAGATAGTATTTACAAACCCCTTACAGTAATACCTGGCATTCAGTGTGAGAACAATGTTAGCTGGTATTTTGATTATTGTCAATATTGACTAGCTATGTGACCTTAGGCAGTTTGCATTAATATGGGGGTGATAAATTCTGTTGCTTGCAGTAGCCAGGCCAGCTACTCAGTCTGGAGCTGTTTTCTTGCAAGAATACACATACAATGTTGCTAAATCTTCTGTTCTTAAAGGAGACGTGAGAAATCTAGATTTGCATGTGAAGTATCCTGGTTTTAAAACATTGGCAATGATTTCAAGTATTTCATCAAGGCTGCAGGCCAAAAAAAGCAAACCAGCTTGAAGCATCCACAGGCCACCAGTTGGGCATTCCTGTCTTAACGCTCTGTAGCTCAAGCCTCTAATCTTTTCAGGTAGGTTTCTTCAAAACCTTGTAATTCTAAGATGGTAATTCTGTGTACTTTTTAAAGAATTACAAAACCCCTTGAGGCGCACACAGAACAAAGTATTATGTACAGGAGTTTAGATTTTTGATAACCATTTGTGCTCAAGGATACACATACCAAGCTGGAGAAGCATTAAGGTAATTCCCGAGTTTCCATGAGTCTGTGGTTTCTCTATCGTCCAAGGCTGTGGGTGATGAATTACCATCTCCAAGGGCCTAAGCTTCATTTTAAGGTTCTATTGCTCATTTCTGGGGCCTGGGCTAAAAAATATTGAATGAATGTAGGATAGCAAAAAGACCAGCTTTTTAAACTTTTAATACAAAAGAGAGAAAGCGTGCAATCCACCCAGTTTTAACTGCCAACGTTTCTGTAAAACATTGAGAATCCTCTTGTTATCTCTGTGGGGTTTCTGTTTTCTCCCCTGAGCCCTATTTGAAGGTGAGTTCACATTTTCCAACAAGGTAAGGGCTGTGTGATTCTGGCCTGCATTCACATTCCAAATGCAGTCTTTTTTAGAGAACAAGGTCACCTCTGTATCACTGGCATCCCTCCCTCATCACCCCATGCCGCCTGCCCTGCACGTGCCCAGCCTTCGTCTTAGGAGCCACTGTGAAATCCCATGGGGACATCTGAAGAGAAAGCCCCGTCATGCAACACCTTGGTTGCTGCAATGAGACCCTAAGAAGGAGGAGTTGAAAAAGAGTCCCACTTCCCTGAGGAGGAAATGCTGGAAAGTGGAGGGTGGTAGCCAGGTTTTTAGGGAAAGGCAGATCCTTTCACCACAGTGGGGAGAAGGGAACACTTTGCACCCATCCTGGAAATTTCTTGGGGGTGCAGAGCGTGAACACCAACGCTCTTAAGAGTTTTGTGCATGCATCCGACACTTGATGGCTGGCTGGGGATCAGAGGCAGGAATCGTATTCTTTGTCAGTTTGGAGGCTTTTTTTCAGTCTTGCATTACACATGGTAGAGTTTAGGTATCACGTAGAGTCTCTCCAGTTCAGCGTACATAAGAATCCCCCAAGGGTGTTTAATAAAAATGTAGATTCCTTGGACCCTTGCCCAGAGATTCTGATTCAGTAAGTTCATACTTTTGATTAACACCAGGATATTGGTTAAAGGACTAGTTTCTGGCAACTTACAAACTTGCTTACTGCTCCTGGCTCCATTCCTGATTAGCCCTGTGTTTTTGAGCGAATTATTCTCTGAGAGCATCAGTTATCTGATCTATAAAATGGGGATCATGATACCTCCCTTGGCAGCGTTGCAGGAATTTCATATGCTTGGCACAAAGTAAGCATTCAAAACGAATTAGCTAAATGTGCTCATTTCACTGCCGTCACGTGACATGGGTTGCATTCGTGTCTACGGTAACTTACCGTTCAGAAGGCTTGTGGTTTAGTAGGGTTGAGTGTAGAGGAATATGTCTCAGCCTTTGTAAGCCTGGAGGAAGAAATCATTTTTGAGGTTGTAACTATGTACAGTATCTGTTTTTATTTAATGTTCACGACAACTCATGATGGCAGTGGTATGCTGTGTTCAAGACAAGGAGGAGACTATCTTAGAAGGTTTCCTGGGACAGTCTGGGTTTATACCTGTTAAGCTTGTATAATTATTAATAGTATCCCTTACAAAAAGGTCCCAGAAAATCTGTTTTCCACTTTGTTACGGTAGCTCTGTTGGCAAGTATAATCCTACCTGTTTACGTGGGATCAGTGAGAAAAATAAAGCTCACAGAAGCTAAGGACTTTGCCCAAGGTCACAAGTGGTGCTAGGTGGTTGTTATGGACTGAATTGTACCCCCCCACCCTAATTTCATATGTTGAAACCCTTCCTCCCCCAATACCTCAAAATGTGACTATTTGGAGATAAGGCCTTTACCGAGGTGATTACATTAAATTAATGGGGCCCTCATCCAATCTGACTGGTTTGTTTATAAGAAAAGGAAATTTGAGCCAGGCCTGGTGGCTCATGTCTTTAATCCCAGCACTTTGGGAGGGTGAAGCAGGCAGATCACCTGAGGTCAGGAGTTCAAGACCAGTCTGGCCAACATGGCGAAAGCCCATCTCTACTAAAAAGACAAAAATTAGCCTGGCATGGTGGTGCACAGCTGTAATCCCGGCACTTTGGGAGGCTGAAGCAGGTGGATCACTTGAGGTCAGGAGTTCAAGACCAGCCTGGCCAACATGGTAAAACCCCATCTCTACTAAAAATATTCTAAAAAATTAGCTGGGCATGGTGGCAACCACTTGTAATCCCAGCTACTCGGGAGGCTGAGGCAGGGGAATCGCTTGAACCCAGGAGGCGGAGGTTGCAGTGAGCTTGGATTGTGCCACTGCACTCCAGTCTGGGCCACAGAATGAGACTCCATTTCTGCCCCCCCAAAAAGAAGAGGAAATTTTGACACATAGATACCAGGGATGCATAGAGAAAAGGCTGTGTGAGGAAACAGTGAGAAGGCCACCATCTCTACAAGCTAAGAGGAGAATTCCAGACCTCAGAAGCCACACCTGCAGACACCTTGACGTTGGACTTTCAGCCTCCAGAACTGTGAAAAGATAAATCTCTGTTGTTTAAGCCACCTCGCCTGTGTATGATTATAGCAGCCCTAGCAAACGAATACAGTGGTTATGTATGGTTTGAACCCTGGGGCGACCCCTAAACCTGCAGTCTTTTCCCACTGAACAATTCATCTTTGTCCTGCACCAGGCCTGCAGCTAAGTGACAGTGTCCCTTTAGGTTTCTGGCTGGGCATTCAGACTTGGCTAGAGCTGGACATTCTCCATCAGGCTCAAGTCATGAGTAAGTTTTCATTCGCTGTGATCTGCAATCTGAAGAAGAGTTTCTTAGATTTTCCAAGTTATCTGGTGATTGGATGATGAGTGACAGTGAGACACCATCTTTTGATGGTGGAAGATTCCCAGTTCTGGCCTTAATTGGAGGGCTCTTGGGGAGAGAAAGCACCAAGCCAGCCTTCTGAAGTGTTCCCTGGGAGCGTCTGTGGAAGAAGGTGGCATGTAAATGTCCATTGTCTATGTTGTTGATTTGGTGGGCTTCACGGAGACATCTGGCTCTGAAGGCATGAGTCCCAGGGTCATTATCTCTACACCAATGTGATTGCCTAATACCGAAGAACAAGCGCTGTCTTCTGAACATCCTCAAAGCAAAGGGAAGAGAACACGCTTTCCAATGGCTGAGGCTTAGCTCAGGGCTCAGAATCTGCCAGGAGAGCCAGATAGGTTTGATGCATGTGTGGAATGATAACGAACAAAGTCCTCCTCCTCTCTCTACTTTCTTTTTTGGGGCTTAATTTCTTGTTAAAATTACGCCTTTGGCCTTGAGCCTGGCTTCTTGGTCTTACAAGCAAGACTTTTGAGGTGTTGACAAGTTTCATTGCTCTAAGACCTGTAATCAGGCTCTTGCCTCTTATTTAAACAGTTAGCTTTGGGAATAGCAGTGCACACAGAGTCACTTTAAACTCATTTCTGTCTCCCTCATGGTGCCTGCCATGCATAGAGCTAGCTACTAAATTGGAACTTAGTAAACACGTGTAGATTGATTTAGCTAACTTTACACGGTTCCTTGCTGTGGCAAAGTGACTGTTTTGTTTCTAGTCATGATATGTGTGCTAATTTCTGTTCAACCATGTCCACTACCTTTTTAAAAAAGACAGATGGTAAAAAAAAAAAAAAAAGATTCCGGTATTTGTTAAGGTGGTACTGCTTATTTGCTATAAGTATTCTTGATTTTGATAGACATTATCCAAAAATTGTAGGGTTATTTTGTCTAAAGTAATAATGTATTTTCCAACAGAGCTCTTGTGAAAGAGTGGAACCCAGTGTTCTCCAGTGTAAGATGCTGGGATCAAATCCAGGCTTTCAACAGCATCTGTGTGACTCGGACAGGTTACCAGTGTCTCTGGTCATCAGTTTCTCCATCTCTATACTAATGATAGTGATAATGATAGTATCTACCTCTTAGGGTTATTACAGGGGTAAACGAAATGATACATGCATAGAAGTTAAGCCCAGTGCCTGGAACATAGTAGTGAGAACTTAACAAATGTCATTTATTGCTAGTATTCAACTGTTCAGAACTTCAGTCAAGTAATATGCCCATAGGACAAAGTTAAGAATAAACCAAAGGAATGAAAACTGTATGTATTTTCAGGCAAAAGGATTCTGAGTAATCATTTCCTGTCATGTTGTGTTGGTATCTACATAATAAATTCAGAAGCACTGGTATATTGGGCACACGGGATTGAAGGCTAATTCAGAGGCATGCAAGATCCTGATGGTCAATGGTCACTTATTTCCTTGCTTGATGTAATGGTACAGCTAGCACACAGGGCCTGGCACCTAGAAAGCCCTCTATAAATGATCGCTATTAGCTGTAGTTATTTCAGGTTCCTGGGATGCATTTGCAGAGTTAGAGAGAGAGCATGTGTTATTTAGGTTCTGAGTCTCTGAGTGTTGGTGACAACACTTTTTGATCTATCGAGGTCAGTGTTTAGAAAGTGTATCAGTTACTGCCACAGTAATGCTGTATAACAAATGACTTCAAAACTCAGTGGCTTGAAACAAGAAGCATATATTTTCTGTGTGTTGGCAGGGGGTTCGCTGATCTAGGCTGGGCGTGGCTCCAGGCTGTAGATTGTGTACAGGTCTGTTTCACGTGTCTGGCATCGTCCTTGGACCAGCAAGGTACTGGGGACATGACCTCTTGTGGCAATGGCAAAAACACAGTAGGCCACACTTCATCACCTAAGCATATTTCAACCTTCTGCTTATGCCACATCTACTAACCTCCCATTGGGCAAAGCAGTCAAATGGGCAAACCCAAGCTTAAGGGCTGGAGAAGCACACAGCAAAGAACTGCCGAGTCACATGACCAGAGGGCATGGATCTAGGAGCTGTGAGGAATGAGGGCCACCAATTCAGTGCACCTGGTTCCCCATTTGACTTCCCCAACTGAGCCATTGCAATAGATGATAGGAAAGGGCTTTCCTTGTTGTAGGCGGTTCCATGGTTACTGGTACCTGCATTAAGATTCTAAAAGCACTCCACTGTAGCATGCACGTGCATTGTAAATTCCCCTTTGGCCTCCAGGAGGCTTTCCTCTGATGGACAGGAATTTACTCTACTGTAAACCAAAGAGGCCCAATTTAGACAGACACGATGGATTAGGCAGACAGCATCATTGACCTGGTTCCACTTCGTTAGCCTTTCCAATTAAGGAGGATGTTGCTGAAAGCGAGACCTCACAGATATATAGTCATACCTTGAATCCTCTGGACTGAGGCTCTTTAGGGAGAGTCTTCTATTTCCAGTGCGTGCAGAGGGAGGAGAACATAATAATGTTGGCAAGTGAAACCCAAGTATTAATGATGTGGCCCCTTGTGAGGACTTTATCTTCTTCCCGGTTAGTTAATGAAGATGCTAAATGGATAGCATTTGTGCTTTTGCTTTCCAGAATCTTCTGAATCTTGGATCCCTGACCATGCACTGATAAGGTCTCTGATTTTGGAACATCAAATAGAGAGCTGATGCTTCACTGTGTCTAGAGATCAGGCTCTTGATTTTGTCAACACAGTTGACAGAGATTTCCCGTGACTTCCCAAGGAAAGTCTTGTCCATTGGAGCTGCTTTTAGGGGTCAGGATGGCGTTCTCCCCTCTTCAACCTCTTGGAGATTCTAAGCAATGAAGCATAAGTCTCAGACAATAGCCAAATGGTCTGTGAAGTACAGCTTAATTAATCTGGGCATGCACCCAACACCCCAGTCTGGTGCTTTGCTAGAACTTGGCTTGGAGATTGAGGCTAATTTTGAGGCTGAGATGCAGCTTCTTATCTTATAATCAAAATCGAGGTGGTAAGATCTGAATGGACAGACAGACAGACACAGACTACTCTGACCTGAACAGCAGATGTTGCATGCTCTCGCCCACTAAGCACGTACCAGGTCTGACTCACGCTGCCACCCACAGACCAGGAGGATGATCTTGCTTCCCAAAGACAAAAATGGGTCGTGCCCCAACACAGGGAAACAGGAAGTACAGAGTAGACTCTTTCTGCATGCGAGTGATACGAAACCTGCCTGATCAAAAGAAAGTTGCTCTATGAATGTCAGGTTTTACCAATCCTAGCTGCTACTTCTTCACCCCTGGGAAGGAATCAGTAAGGATTTGAAGAGACAGGCCCAAAACAGCTCCTTCATGACTTCCCCAGATTCCTTTATAGGTCAAGGCTGCAATGTGGGGAGACGGGGAGAACATGTTCCCCTCCATGTTTTCTTGGGTATGAGGAGGACTCAATGCCTGGGGGAATGTGAGAATTAGAGTGGGATGTTCTCTTGGCAGTTTTCTTTCAGTTACACCAATGGAGAATTACTGGGAGTTGGACTCAGAATTGGAGTTGGAGGACGACGAATTCCTCTTCGTAAAGGACAGAGCTGAGCAGAGCTCACCATGTTTCTGAGATCGTGCCTCTTACACTCCTCAGAATTGGGCATCATTACAAAGATACCATAGAACAGTCATCAAGACAGTGAATGGCAGCTCACCTAGAGAAGGGATTTAGAAAGTTCCAATTTCCCTGCATTTCCTTCATGTTCACAGTATGGGACAGTGGGCTGCTGCTAACTTATTTGCATGGCTTCCTAAAACCCCGTGGTGGAAAATCTGCTAAGAGAAAGCAAAGCTTCAAACTGGATGTGTACTTCAGGGCCCTAAAATCATGCCCATTCTCTGTCGGAGGAAGCTTGAGGTTATTTTTCCCAGAATTATAAATCCAAGATGATTAAGTTCAGAGCAGACGTGGTATAGACAGAAATAGCCTTCATGTGCTGGGTTTCCTGTTTTCTTTGGAAACCACTCACTGGACATCACCACCTCCTCCCATCAGTCTTTTCCTCCTCCTGTACCCTCCCTGTCTCTCCTCCAACCCAAAGGGTTCATGCTTAATGACCCGAGACAGTACCACCAAGCATTCCCAGTCAATCGGCTTTTGTAGAGAGTGAATGAATAGGACATTTCTCTGGCCTTCTCTGTCCTAAAAAAAGACCTTCCCCAGCCCGTTGGAATGTGCTCCTCAAACCAGAAATTAAGCTGCTCACTCTCATTCCTTGCCTTGTTCTTTCCAAGATCAGACACAAATTGATGATGGCCTTGTCCCTAGTCAGGACTTTATATTCTTTCTGGTTTATTCCTAATCCTCTTACAGAGCCAAACTCTTCTTATAGAGGGTTTGGATGCACGTTGAGCTATTTGGCAAGGGTGTCTTGTTTCTTTTTTCTTTACATTTTATTGTTTTGTGTGATCTCCATGTGGGCATTTCCTTCACAAAAACTTGAGCTTCTTTCATCACTTGTGCGTGAGAGGAAGTGTTGGGGCGGCCTGCAGACTGGGCCAAGCTGTCCTGATGTCTCTGTAGAATGGAGGACACAGGTTGGGCTGCCCTCCCCGTGGGGTGGCTTGAGCACTGGGGAAATCAAGCTTTGTTTGAAAATGATGCTGGGAGCTTGGCGTGGTGGCTCACACTTATAATCCCAGCACTTTGGGTGGCCGAAGTGGGAGGATCATTGAGGCCAAAGTGTTGGAGAACAGCCTGGGAAACATAGCGAGACCCCATCTCTACAAAAATAATTTTTTAAAAAAGCCTGGCATGACAGTGCATGCCTGTAGTCATAGCTACTTGGGAGGCTGAGGTGGGAGGATCACTTGAGCCCTGGAGGTCGAGGCTGCAGTGAGCTATGATCATGCCACTGCTCTCCAGCCTGGGCAACAAAGCGAGACCCTGTCTCTTAAAAAAAAAAAAAACAAAAAAAACAAGAAAGAAAGTGATGCTGGGATAGTAAGTTAACTTTTTTCCACTCCTCACGTGCATTTTCTCCTTTCATCCCACAGGATCCACACCCGAGTCCGCTCATCACCCTGGAGACTCAGGTAAGTACCTTTCCTGTCTTGACCACTTATCTGAGCCTTGATATTCCAGCTCTCGGGGCGACTTGTCCCGTGGCTCCGAAAGGCTGGACAGGTCCATGGCTGCCTCTTGTCCCATTTGGATGTGTGTGTGCCTACACATGTATGTATACACACTGGCATATAGTGTACACATGTGTGCAATGGTGTGGGTGTGCATGGGTGCACATTCGCACCCAGGTGTCTGATACCCCCTCCCACCTGTGGCAAGAACCATAATCATTTCTTTTGAGTTTTCCTCTGTCCTTCGCTCCTGCCCAACCATCATGCAGAGGTTCATGCAAAGGAGAGAGGAGACAGAGGAGAACCGTGAAGTGGGAAGATGCTACTCTTTGATGCCTGAACTTGGAGGACTTTTATTCCTTGGCGGTGAGGGCAGCATATGGAAGGAAGTTGCATCCTTTCATCTGCTTGCGTGTTAGGCCGTTCTGAGGAATTGTGATTGCAGTGGCGTTTCCGTGTGTGGAGGAGGATGACCAGCGGGTCTTGTAAGGGAGGGCACGGCCCTGACTGTCTGCTTTCTGCCTTCCTGGGAGCTAGGACAGTGCAGCAGCTATGAGTGTAGGCCTTGGAGTTCAACAGAGCCAGGTGGAATTCCACCTCTGTGTCTTCTAGCCCTGCGACGTTCGTGGGGCCACATAATGTCTAAGCCAGTGTCTTCCCATCTGAAACGTCATCCCAGTGATAGTGCCCACCTTGCAGAGTTGTGGTTGAGGGTCACAGGAGATGACGTTTATAAAGTCCGGGGTACGTGCTAAGTGCCTGTGAGTGGTAGCTTTTTTTTTTTTTTTTTGAGACAGTCTCTGTTGCCCAGGCTGGAGTGCAGTGGCACGATCTCGGCTCACTTCAAGCTCTGCCTCGCCGGGTTCACGCCATTCTTCTGTCTCAGCCTCCCCAGCAGCTGGGACTACAGGCGCACGCTGCCACGCCCGGCTAATTTTTTTGTATTTTTAGTAGAGACGGGGTTTCACCATGTTAGCCAGGATGGTCTCAATCTCCTGACCTTGTGATCCGCCCACCTTGGCCTCCCAAAGTGCTGGGATTACAGGCATGACCCACCGCGTCCGTCAAGTGGTGGCTTTTTAAACCAATAGAACTGTTACCTTTCCTGCCGGATCTGAAGGGGATGTTTCTTATCTTTGGATTAATCATTTCCTTGGCTCTTTGGGTTTGGCTGACAGTAAAGAGAGAAGATAGACAGGACAGGCCTCATTCAGAGCCCCACAGTGAATAGCTTGCAAGCGTCAGACACAGTCAAACCTGTTCGAACCTTTCAAGGCTGAATGACAGCTCGGAAGTTTCAAGGGTTTCTGGGGTGCACCGGAAAAGACCACCTGCTCTCCTGGCCTTTGTCCCCTCCACCGTGGGTCCTTGCCCTCTCCTTGGCATCTCTGCTTGGGTTCTCCTGAGAGGAATAAGGAGACCCTCCTTGCTTCCTCCCTGATGGGGAAGGCCAGCAGATCTTCACGGTTTCTTTGTGCTTTTCTGTCCTTGGATTCTCTGGCACACAGGTGTAGCCCCAGGGCTGACCAGGCACCAGTGCCGGCAGGGAAGTATAGAAGGTGCAGCTTTGAGGAGGAAAAGGATTCAGTTTCCTCTGCCTGTTTGGCTGTCCTCTGGCTTGGTTTTGTCTGTACTTAACACCTTGACCACATTTGCCTTATGTAAATTTCATCTATTCTATAAAGTCACCTAAAAATACATTTTTCCTTAACGTAACTCACTTTGCTTTCAGAAATAGACTTACCTTAATCTAATGGTTCTAAACCAGGGGGTGATTTTGATTCCCAGTGGTTATTTGGCAACCTCTGAAGACATCTGGTGGTGGTCTCATCTGGTTGGGGGGTTTACAACTGGCATCTAGTAGGTAGAGACCCAGGTTGCTGTTAAATATCCTACAACACACTGGAAAGAATTATCCGGTCCTGGGCCTGGCACGGTGGCTCATGCCTGTATCCCAGCACTTTGGGAGGCTGAGGTAGGCAGATCACTTGAGGCTAGGAGTTCGAGACCAGCCTGGCCAACGTGGTGAAACCCCATCTCTGCTGAAAAAATATACAAAACATAGCCTGGCATGGTACTATGTGCCCGTAATCCCAGCTACTCGGGAGGCTGAGGCAGGAGAATCACATGAACCCAGGAGGTAGAGGCTGCAGTGAACCAAGATTGAGCCACTGCACTCCAGCCTGGGTGACAGAGTGAGACTCAGTCTCAAAAAAGAATGATCCAGCCCTAAATACTAATGGTGTCGAGATTGAGAAACACTGTCTCAAGCAATAATATTCGTGGAACCACAAGTTTGAAGTACTAGTTATATATTTTTTGCACAACATTAAAATAAATATTAAACTGTGAAAATAATGTTCCTGTAGGCACCCTCTGATGTCACCTAAACTCCCTATCAGAGATGTGTGTGCTACCGTTTGTCTCTCCCCAGTCTACGCCATGGACTATGAGAGAACTTCCAGGGTGTGTTTTTAAAATGATGGTCCTTCTCTTCGTTATCCTTCCCCAGAAGGATACCCTATTAAACTTACGAAAACCCATGGGCAAACATCTGCGTCCGGAACTCTGAAAGTCAAATCTTATCTCCTGGGAGTGGAACAGCAGAATCCCTGGATGGTTCTGTCTTTGACCTTCCTGTATCCTTCACTCTGGACACCACCCCATCAGCCCTTCAAAACCCTCATGGGAAAGAGGAGTTGCAGACCATTTGCTTTGGCCAGCACCTGAGGCTTCCAGCAGCAGCTCCTTACACAGTGACGACTCTTAAAGTCCAATCTGTTAGCCCAAGGGCCCTGAGCCTCCATCTGCAACCAGCAATGGCACAAGGTAGACTGTCAGCATTTGTGCTATGCCACTGGAGAAGGGCTTCAATTTGTCTGCAAACAATGCTCCATCAGTCTCATTTGGTTCCCTGTCTTTGGGGAGCCTGGGAATATTGTTCTCGCTCCCCGAGTTCTGATTTCCCATGTTAAAGAGATGTTGGAACCCAACCAAAGTGCAAATGTTTCTTTGTGACTGTTGGCACAAGCCCGTGGCCAGATCTGACTTTGTGCTGGGCCTCAGCCCATTGTGAGGTGAATGATGGGATCCTGTTCAGCTGCCTACAGGCAGGTCAGACAAGGGGGTCAGGTCCCTTTCTGGCAGGAAGTGGTGCCTCAAATGTTACCCATATGCCATGAACAAGATGGCAGATGTGGCCAAGCTTGGAAGAACCAACTCTTCAGAGGTTAGGTGACAGATGTGCCCTGAGCCCTGGGTCAGTTCCCACTTTTCCCCCAGTGCACTTGGCTTCTAAGGACAGCATTGCCTGCTCCATCTTGAGCCCAGCTGTCACAGGTTAGCCTGCCTGTTAGATTTCACCGAGAGCCGTGTTCTTGCACAATGCATCAGCCGCTTTGCTTGCCCAAGACCTGGCCTGCATTAGAACACTGGGCTGTGCAGGGGCCCTTTTCTTCAAGCATCCCTCTCTCCCTCGTGTGAATTGCAACGGTCCTCAGCCATCGCTTGGTTAATCTGTCCCTGTGCAGCTGTTCTGAGTTGGGGGAGATGGATTGATTGGCTGCTGAGGACTCCTCTAATGCTCTTTGCCATTAGCACAGCAGAGCTTTGCATCTGTTGGCATCAGCAGGACTCTCTGCTTAACAGCCAGATTAATAGAATGAGGAAGCCGTGGAAGGTTTAAATCCCTGGTGTCAGCTTCCCCCCTCAGCAGGCTGCCCCTGGGGAGGCACCAAGGAAGCCCTGACTTGCAGTGGTGAATGCTCCTCTGGTCTGCAGATGGTGATTGCCAGGGGATCAGATGACCTAGAAATGAAAAAAAAGAAAATAAAAAAGGAGTTCAGTGAGTGGCTTGTTGGCATTATTCTTATCCCCATTCTTACTAACATTTACCGTTTGCCAAGAACTGACTTCTCTCATTTTATCCTCAAATGCCATAGTTACACAGGTGTTTGTGTGATACCCGATTTCCACATGAGGTACCTAAGGGTCAGAGAGGCTAAGTAACTTGCCCAGCGTCACACAGGAAGCAGATAGTATTGATGCACATTAGACTCAGGGTTGCATGACATCAGAATCTTATCTTCTCAACTGCTTTCCTATTTTGCAAGAAAATAAAGTTGCCTTGACTAGTAGAAAGATTTGCTAACGTTCAGGCAAAGCTGGAGAAATGGGCTTGGTATATGCAATCCAACGTCCATAGATAGACAGACAGACAGACAGACAGACAGTGCTTAGCACAACTATCCACAGACGTACTTAGATATATGGGTGGAGAGATGCATGATGGGTAGATGGATAGAAAGATTCAATGCTTTGCGCAGTGAGTTGTCTTTGACAGTTTGTCAGAGGGCTTGGGGGTAAAATGGTTTAAGCAATGGACCCGAATGAAAATTTATTTTAAAAGAACAAAAGCGAAACATGTCCCTGCACATAAGTAGTGTTTTGATACATTTGAATCCATATTACTTGATTCTCTCTTTCTCATCGATCCCCAAGACAGTTGATCATTTCTGAATCCACTCCAACTGGCAAGGTCTCTTGTCATTTAATTTTAGTGTCTCTGCCTCCTCCTGCCCTCACTCCCCCCACCCTCAACAGGCTGTCTGTCAATTAGCTAATAGCCTCCACTCAAACACTGAGATACATTGGGAGATATAATAAAGGAGCTCTTTTGCAGAGTCAGGATTTGTCAATCTGGGTATTTGTGAACTCACCTAGAGTTAGAGGGAAGCAGGTCTTCGTTTATGCTGAGAATCCCCCTCAGGACCTGGAGATCGAAGGCATCAGGAGGAAAACTCCCAACTTCTCAGTTTTCAGAACCAACCAGATACTTGAATTTCTTTGATCAGCTAACTTGGGGAAGAGGGAAGGGAATGACATTCACATGATTTAAAGATGGTGCTGGGGCCATGATGATTGTGAACAGGGCTCCTGTAGAAAATGAGTAGTGATGTGAATGGAAGTTAATACTTGAGAAATTATATCTATGTAAAGGGATTCATCTATTTCCTTATTCCATAAATCGCTGTTGGGCCATGTGGAGACAAGGCCTTGTGCTAAATGCCAAAGATAGAGCAGAGAAAAACAGAAGTTTCCTTGCCTAGAAAGCATCCATTCTAGGAGAGTCAGATGAAAAAGGTACAAATAGATATTAATAAATGCATCCATAACTTCAGATAGTAATAAATGGATGGAAATAAGACAAACATGTTTGTAAGAGAGTGACTGGGTAGAGTGGAGGTGGTTGTAAAATCTCCCAGGTAGTGGGGAATCTGAGCTGGAGAGGTGAGGTTTGAGCTTCTGAGCCCAGGAGGTGAAATGCGCTGAAGAGCTTACAGTTAAAAGTTAACCTTGCAAGAAGACCCAATGACAGAGTTCTGAATTTTTTGCATAGTATGTCTGGGTTCCTATGAAAATAATGCCAGTTATTCTTAGATTCAATTAAGGCATTTGCTCCTCCAGTGCTTTTGTGTCATTATAATGTCAAGATGAATAAAGAATTACTTTATCAGGCAGGAGAGAAAGAAAAGGACCAAGGAGGCAGGAGAGAAGGAGAGAGGCTTAAATTCAGGGCCATCCAGTCAAACTAATGTCTGATGTGAGCATTTGGCAGGCTGAAGGAACTTTAGATCTTAGCAATGTTATGCTGAGCTGGGGGCTGATGTCTGAAATTTGGCTAATAGCTAATTAGCTGACTGATGTTCAACTGAACTTAAACTTCAGTATAAACCAGTAGTTCTCAACTAGGTCAATTTTGACCACCGAGGAGACATTTGACAATCACCTGAGACTTTTTCCTTTTCTTTTTGATAGAGTCTTGCTCTGTCACTCTGTCAACCAGGCTGGAAGTGCAGTGACTCCATCTCGGCTCACTGCAGCTTCAACCTCCTGGGCTCCCACGTCAGCCTCCCAAGTAGTTGGGACTACGAGTGCATGCTAATTTTTGTAATTTTTGTACAGGTGGGATTTTGCTATGTTGCCCCGGCTGGTCTTGAACTTCTGGGCTCAAGCAATCCGCCCACCTCAGCCTCGCAAAGTGCTGGAATTACAGGCATGAGCCACTGTACCTGGCCCAGCATTTGTGATTATTATAACTTGGGGGTGAAGGATGCTACTGGCATCTAGTGGGTAGAGATCACGGATGCTACTAAACATCCTATAATGCACAGGAAAGCACCCCCCCTCTAAAAAAAAAAAGCCTCAAATGTCAGTAGTGGGAAGGTTAGGAAACCCTGGAGTAACCTCGTTTGTTCTGAGGACAGTTTATTTTACAAAGACACTTCCAGCCATACAATTGCGACTTCCTTGTTTGTTCTCTTGTTTATGTTCAGACATCACCCTTTCTGGTTTAAGTTCAGACTTCAGCCAGCTGTAGGCTGTGGTTGTGACACATTCATCTTATTTATTTATTTATTTATTTTGAGACAGAGTCTTGCTCTGTCACCCAGGCTGGAATGCAATGGTGTGATCTTGGCTCACCGCAACCTCTGCCTCCCAGGTTAAAGCAATTCTCCTGCCTCAGTCTCCTGAGTAGCTGGGATTACAGGCATGTGACACCACACCTGGCTAATTTTTGTATTTTTAGTAGAAATGGAGTTTCGCCATGTCGGCCAGGCTGGTCTCAAACTCATGACCTCGTGATCCATCCATCTTGGCCTCTAAAAGTGCTGGGATTACAGGCAGGAGCCACGTGCCTGGATGACACATTTATCTTCTAATGTGTCCAGACCTGCATTGATATGACCGACCCTGGGTACACAATGACCCATGATACACAGGAACATGTACATCATGTGTTTAAAAACTGGGTTCTGTTGGATCATTATGGGAGAAGAAACCTCATCAGGAGATGGTTTCCTAAGAGATTTATGGCTTAATAGTGCAAAGAATATGCAGAGTTAAAAAAAATTTTTTTTTCTTACTCCAGCTACTTGGCTGGGGTTTGGAGGGGGATTTGCCAAGGTCTCTGGACTGATGGAGAAGATCTTTCAAATATCTTGATATTTAGGCCTGGTTCTTCTTTCAGGGATAGATCACAGGCTCGTTTGTGCGAACTTCTTTCTTGTGAAGCTGTTCCCCACTCCTGGGATTAAAGCAATTGCTGTCTCCTCTCCGTTCTTCCGGCTCTGGGCTTCGATTAACCTTTTCCTCCACAGAGAGCGGTTTTTGGACTAATCAGGGAGCTTCTGAATGGCTCTTACCTGAGTCTCCAGCCCATTAATTCTTATGGTGCCCAGCATCTGTTGAGAGGATGGTGAGACTAAATTGCTTCTCAGCCCATATGTTTTTTTCCCCCGTCAGCCTCCTTATGGGAGAAGAACCTCTCTGGGGCAGAGAAGGCTAGTTTGGGGAGGGACCAGATGGCTTTACTATAATCTTTTCCTCTGGCTGTGATTTGCTGCCTCTCTAGTTAGCCCTGGTGGGGCAGGGAGGTGACCAGCCAGACCACTGCCTGGACAGAGACTTGGCTCAATGGACAGGGAGTCTGGACTTGGAGCATGGAGTCGTTCTCAGGGAGGATCTGCGGTCCCCTGACCATGGGATCCTTTCTAGTCTGTATGACTCAGGGTGAATGATGTGATACAACATTCCGCAAATAGCCAGCAAGTTCCCCAAAGTGCAGCCACATGCCCCGTTTCGAAAAATAGATCATGTTCAGATCACCATTCCTCCCTTCTTGTTGGGAGTGGACTTCACCCAAGGCATTGAAAGTTTGAATTTAAGCCCTTAACTCAGAACACTTAAAATGATCACTCTTGGCTGGGCGCGGTGGCTCACGCCTGTAATCCCAGCACTTTGGGAGGCCAAGGCGAGCGGATCACGAGGTCAGGAGATCGAGACCATCCTGGCTAACACAGTGAAACCCCGTCTCTACTAAAAATACAAAAAAATTAGCCGGGCGTGGTGGCAGGCGCCTGTAGTCCCAGCTACTCGGGAGGCTGAGGCAGGAGAATGGCGTGAACCCGGGAGGCGGAGCTTGCAGTGAGCTGAGATGGCACCGCTGCACTCCAGCCTGGGTGACAGAGCGAGACTCTGTCTAAAAAAAAAAGATCACTCTTGTCAATAATGATTACATACACTGAACAGATGTTTCATTGAGATGGGAACTGTACATTGGACATGCATTCATAAATTTAGCACTTTTATATAACATGAATTAAGCATTTATACTGCATGCGAGGCCCTCTTCTAAGTTAAGTTCTTTACATGGATTTGCTCATTTGCATTTCACAACTATCTCATATGGGAAGTGTTACTGTCATCCCCGTTTTACAGATGAGAAACTGAGGCTCAGAGAGGTTAAGTTACTTGCCCAACAGGTAGCAAAGGCAGCAAGATTTGAACCTAGCAGTTTAGCTTTCATATATTGGAAAATAACCCCGGGAGTTACTAACTTTAACCCCATTTTACAGAGGAGCCCGCTAAAGCCAGAGAGACCAAGTTTCCTTTTAAAAGTTGTACAGTCAGTAAGGTGATAGAACCTAAACTAGAGCCAGGTGACAAATGAAATACTATCTCCTTCCCTGCTATGTTGCAAGATAGATATAGATAGCAATAAGATATAGAAAGAGATTAGAGATTAGATATAGACAGATTTGACACAAAGAATTGACATAGAGATTTGATATCTATTTATTGATGCAGAGATTTGATATGTATTAGATGTGGATATAGATTAGATCTCGCTTTCTATAGATCACTCACTTGGCAATCCAGAGCACATGGGCTTGGAAACATCTGTCCATACAGAGTGGATTCTAGGATGAGTAGCTGAAGCCCCAGGCTGTGGCAGGGTTTGCCCTGCAGACGGTGAGCACAGCAGTAGCACCTTGAGGAGGCTGTGCTCACATTTCCCTTCCAACACACGCATCTTCTCTCAGGGCACCCCCACCGCCATTCACTTCAAGCACTGAGGCAGAAGCCCGTGGTGCTGCCGCTGAGCAACAAGGCAGTGTGGCTGGTTTTGCATTGACTTACGAGCCAGAGGCTCAGCGAGGAGGCATCACTAACATTTGGCATAAATAGCACATGCACCAAGATCTTTGAAGCTGAAGCGATCTTCTCCTTGGGGTTTGGGGGCAGGGCGGTGCATACCGCGGAGCTTAAAAGAGAAGGTTTCGATGCTAGATGTTCAGGCTGGGTTTGCAGGTTCTAGTTAATGGGATCATTCAACGAAGAAAATTGCTTTCACAAAAGATAGCAGCACGAGGGAGGTCCAGGTGTATGAGGGATGTAAAAATCCATAGACAAGGCCCAAACTTGGGGAACGTGAGAGCTGGAGGGGTGATTGCATGTTTTCTATGTGCCTGGGATGTTGCTCAACACTTTATATGCGTGACCTCGTTTCCTCATAACAACGTCCCTTGGGGAAGGTGCTCTCACACCCTTCCTTTGCACCCTCAGTGAAGACACTGAGGCATGGAGAGGCTCAGTCCCTGGTCCAAGACCACAGAGTTCTGGAGTGGCATTGAGAGGGCCCACACTTAGGCCTCCCTCTTCTGCAGTGCTGGCTGTGACTCCCATACCTTAGGGCCTGTTGGGTTCCACCTTTATACTTGACATGGAAGGAAACCAGGACCCAGAGCTGCTGAACAATTTGCCAAGTCGTTCAGCATCTCAGTAGCAAACCAGGATTCCTCTGCTGCTCAGGGATAGTGGGAGGTGGAGGCCCAGCTTGGAAGATCCACCGTCCCGCACGCCCTGTTTGTGCCTCCTCCTGCTGTCTCCATGTTGGGCGTTAGCAAGATGAAACATGTTGGGTTGTCTTCTGCCCCCACAACCCCCAGCCCCAGATCCACTCTCCACCCCTCTCCTTTCTTCTCTGGGCCTCCAGAGGCTGACCTTGATGGATTTCATCAGCAAGGACTTTGCTTTGGCCAAGGAGAGGAACTGGTAGGAGATAGGAAGGTGGGAAGAGATGAGATGAGGGTTTCCATGGGTTGGCTGTGTCTGTACCCCTAGCAAGGCCACAGCTGCTGTGGGGCTGCCCTCTGCCGTGGCTGCAGCCACTGTCTCCGTGGTCCAGGAACACCACTCCCTCCCCTTCAGGCCCCAGGGTGGCGACAGCTCCTGGCTGTGGCCAGCCCTGGTACATAGCACCTCCCTTGTTAGTTTTCCTTATAAAGAATCTCTTTGTAAAATCTCTTCGGTTTGGAGAGTAACATCTCTTTCCTTCAGGGACCCTGACCGGGCCCCCGCCTCGCTGGCTTAGCACTGCCAATGGGACTTGGCCATGGGGAGTCACTGTCATCTTGTGTCATGTTTTGATTAAAGGAGAGTGTATTCCAGTGGAGGAGAGGTCCCACAATGGAGACCATGGGACAGTGAAGCTCTTGAAACTGAATGCCCAACGGTGGATTGTACGAGCTCTTTTTTTAGAGAGAAGATCATAGCTGTCATTCTATTTGTGAAAACTGTCCCCCAAAACTGAGCCAAAAATAAACATTCTAAACAGTCTCATGCTAAATAAAGCACCAGAGGAGCCACATGTGTGAGAAGAGATGCCCCAGGCGGGGTCAGCTTGGAGTATTCTCATTCATTCATACTCCTCTGTCTGTCCCAAGGTGGTAAAGACATTCTTCAGTGGGGAGGAACTAAGGTCTAGGGCATGGTGGGGTGGGGAGAGGTGGGGGACAGGCCTTCAGCTCCTTCCTGTAGCCCCCAGAGCAGACAGACAGAGAAGACAGGTTATTTCTGCCTGCAAGCAAGGCCTTCACAAAATCACCTTTTCTTGGTTCTCAGTCATACCTCCAGGAAATGTTAACTGTCCTAGTATTTGCATCTGATTTCTTAGAAATGCCGCCACCTCTGGTTTGTACCTCTGAGAGCCAACAGGGAGGGCCAGCGCGTAGCTGCTTCTCCAGACCAGATGGTCCTGCAGGAGGGAGTAGCAGTGGGGCTGCCCCAGCTCTGCCCTCAATGTGGTCTTCCCCGCTGCCTTCAACTGCCTTTCTGAAAAAGAGCATCTTATTAATAATAACCCCGTTCTCATTTTCTTCTGGGAACTGTAGCTCATTTTTTCCACTGAACAAAAGAGAACTGGGTGGAAAACTGAAGTTAACTGTGGTGCAGGTGCCAGATGGGTGGGGTCGAGGACAGAAATGCAGTTTTATTGTCCTGAGAAGGAAAAACTCAGCCAGCTCAATGCTAGAAGAAGGAACTTCGAGTATAAAACGGGCTTAAAGAGAGTTCTTGGTCAGATGACCAGTCTCCATGTTCACTGGCCCAGTTAGAATCAGGCGCCAGTTATGGGAGCAGGAGGTGACTTTCTCATTTTGTGGCCCTGGACTCACAGTTGTGCCATGGGCCTCCTCGTGGCCACCTCTGACCTGCACATGGGTTGCCTTTGGCCTCAGGAAGATTTTTAAATGTTTTAAATTTTTAGAGAGGGGAAGAGTGGGGTTGGAAGATTTTTGAAAAACTGGTAGGTAAAACCACTCTGAGCCGCTGGATGTCAGTGACTGGTGACCACCAGCTGCCCCTTTGGATGGGGCCTCGGGATGGGATCACTGGTTCATACAGTCCCCACCTGGCCTGCTGCGCTCATTCACCTCAGTGACAGTCCCCTGGGTATTGTTTGTTCTGTCCCCTGCACACTCAGGACTCTGGATCCTCCTAGGGTCTCACCTGCAAAGTGGACAAGGGCAGTCTGGACCTGGTAACCCCAAGCAGCCCCTTGGGGAGGTGAGAACGGGCCTTGTGGGGGCAGGCCATGGTCTATTCAGCAGACCCCCTGGCTCACCACTCAGCTGCTGTGAGACGTTCCACACACCAGCGATCCCTCTGTGCCTCAGTTTCTTTAAAAAATGGTCAGAGTAGGCTGGGCTCGGTGGCTCATGCCTGTAATCCCAGCACTTTGGGAGGCCAAGGCAGGTGGATCACCTGGGGTCAGGTGTTCAAGACTAGCTTGACCAACATGGCGAAACCCCGTCTTTACTAAAAATACAAAAATTAGCCACATGTGGTGGCACATGCCTATAATCCCAGCTACTCGGGAGGCTGAGGTAGGAGAATCGCTTGAACCTTGGAGATGGAGGTTGCAGTGAGCCGAGATCATGCCACTGTACTCCACCATGGGTGACAGAGCGAGACTCTGTCTCAAAAACTAATAATAATAAATAAATAAAAACGGTCGAAGTAACAGCAGTAGCCACCTCCTAGACTTGTTGGGATGATCAGATGGGTTAATGTGCATTAAGCGACAGAACAGTGCCTGGCACCTAAGCACTTAGTATTACTTTCATAGTCCTACGTTTGAATCCCAACTCTTTCACTTGCTCAGTGCATCACCTTTGAGAAAGACTTTTAGCTTCTGAGCTTCAGCTTCCCAACTAGTTAAAGCAGCCATGAGGACTGCTAAGAGGATAAGCTGGAGACACCCTCTTGTCACTTGTGAATGCAAGCTGCGTCACCCTCTGCCTTTTCTCTCTTGCGGAAGTAGCAGGCTTGGAGAGCAGAGGCTCTGCAGCCTCCGTGCCTCCATGCACTGCCTCCTGCATCCATGTGCCACAGAGAGAGCAAAGACATTGACATTCTCTGCAGGGATTTGCTTTGTGTCCTCTCTGGAATGTTCCTCCTCCTCTGTTTAGGTAGCTGGTTTTCTCTTTGCAGAGAGGGAAGCAGCACGAGTTGAAATACCAGGATGTTTTTGGCAGCCAAGCTGGGTGCTTGTCTCATGAGCAAGCTGGGACATTTTTTGCCTGCGTGCAGTTCGGAGATGAACTGTGTTGTCACCACATGAGTGAAGCACAGAACTGCCTGGATGGCCGAGTGGTCAGAGTAGCAGAGGCTGAGACATCTTCTAAGGAAATAAAAACGGGCCAACAGCTGGCCCCTTGGGTCTCACCTCTGCCACCCACAGGCTGAGGAAGCTCCTTTTCTGGCCTGGGGTGTGTTCAGACATGGCCAGGTAGTGGATTTGCCTATGTTAGGCCGGGCGCAGTGGCTCACGCCTGTGTATAATCCTAGAACTTTGGGAGGCTGAGGCAGGGAGATCACTTGAGGCCAGGAGTTTGAGACCAGCTTGGCCAACATGGTGAAACACCGTCTCTACTAAAAATATAAAAATTAGCCAAGCATGGTGGTGCATGCCTGTAGTCCCAGCTACTCGGGAGGCTAAGGCAGGAGAATCACTTGAATCCGGGAGGCAGAGGTTGCAGTGAGCCAAGATCACAACACTGCACTCCAGCTTGGGTGACAGAGACCTGTCTCAAAAAAAAAAAAAAAGAATCCTTAGACAGTTGGCTGCGAAGACACATCTCAAAAGCCCCAAGGTGTACCAGACCTTATCAACCCCATTCTTTTGCCTCCAGTCTCACTACAGTGCTTAAGGGACTCCCTTCCCCAGGGCAACCTTGTTCACCCTGTCGACTGACTAACCTGGGGTCACTTGATCTGGGCACTACTGACATTTGGGACAGGATTGTTCTTTTTTTTTTTTTTTTTTGAGATGAAGTCTCCCTCTGTCACCCAGGATGGAGTGCAGTGGCGCGATCTCGGCTCACTGCAAGCTCCACCTCCCGGGTTCGCGCCATTCTCCTGCCTCAGCCTCCTGAGTAGCTGGGACTACAGGTTCCCGCCACCACGCCCGGCTAATTTTTTTTTGTATTTTTTAGTAGAGACGGGGTTTCACCGTGTTAGCCAGGATGGTCTCAATCTCCTGACCTCATGATCTGCCCGCCTCGGCCTCCCAAAGTGCTGGGATTACAGGCGCTCGGCCTGGGACAGGATTATTCTTTGTTGTGAGGCTGTTCTCTGCATTGTAGAATGTTTAGCAGCATCTCTGGCGTGTATGCACTAGATGTCAATGACACTCCCTCCTCCAGTTGTCTCACAAATGTCTCTGGACATGGCCGAATATCTCTGGGGAGCAAAATCACCCCTGAGCTGAAAACCACAGTCCTAACCAAGTATGGGATACAGAGAATGTGTAAAAATCAACACCCGTTGACTGTAATGAAACGGAACTGGTGACGTTTAGGTGAAGTCTGCTGGTTGAACGCCTCCCTGTAAATGTCATTGGGCTTTAATTTTTTGCTTCCAAGTGACCTCATGTGAGCTGGAGTTACAAACAAGATAGCATGTGCCAAGTGTTTCACTGCGGGTGTGATGAGGTATGGAAGAATGCTCTCTTGATTCCTCTTCTCATTTAAAAAGCCAAGCACACTGGGTATGGTGGCTCATGCCTGTAATGCCAACACTTTGGGAAGCCAAGGTGGAAGGATCGCTTGAGGCCAGGAGTTTGAGACTAGCCCGAACAATATAACAAGACCATCTCTACAAAAAAATAAAACATAATGTGGGCGTAGTGGCCCATGCTTTTAGTCCCAGCTACTTGGGAGGCTGAGGTGGGAGGATCACTTGAGGCCAGGAGATGGAGGCTGCAGTGAGCTGTGATTGCGCTACTGCACTCCAGCCTGGGTGATAGAGCGAGACCCTGTCTCAAATTATTCTTTTTTTAATTTTAAAACTAAAATTAAACCTTGAGGCACAAAAGGATGTAGGGCTTCCAGCTCACATCTAGGGGATGAAGACCCCAAGCCCACCTATGCCTGAGTCACTGTTGATGCAGCAGGCACTGGGTGCCTTGCAGCAAGAGGAGTTCGCAGCACAATCCCGGAGCCCTGTCCCCTGAAAGACTGCAGGGAGACGGTTTTCAGATCTGCAGTAGTTTGGCTGTCACAGGAGATTGTGGGTTTGCCTGACACCCGAAAATAGTCTGTGGCTTCAGGGGCTAACGTTGTAACATGTTCAACCCTTGCTGGCATTTACTCCCTGGACTATGTGAAAGGGTCCTGTGTGCAGAGCAGCTGCCTGAGACAACCAGGCTGCTGTGTGCCGTGTTGGCCGTGAGGTGTTTACATGTTAATTTCTTGTTGGATGTTCCACCCTGTTCTCTGCGGGCAGCTGTGACTGGAAACTTGTTTTTTTGAAATTTATGTTTTGTTTTTATAAACATTTTTCTTTGGGGACTTGAAAGTTTTTCTCTGGATTTGTTTTTTATCATTGCAATTATCAATAGCATATATTATCATGTTATAATATTGATCAGTGTATTCAATAAATATGTGTTGAGTGCCTACTACGTTCTGGATACTGCTTTAGGGGCTGCAGATACAACAGCCAACATGACAGAAATTCTTACTCTTCTGAGCACACATTCTATACAGGTAGTAAATGAGAAATGCATGGTTTTTTTTTTTTTTTTTTTGAGACAGGGTCTCGCTCTGTCACCCAGGCTGGAGTGCAGTGGTGCGATCTCGGCTCACTGCAACCTCCACCTCCCGGGTTCAAGTGATTCTCCTGCCTCAGCCTCCTGAGTAGCTGGGATTACAGGCACGAGCCACTTCGCCCAACTAATTTTTGTACTTTTAGTAGAGATGGGGTTTCACCATGTTGGCCCGGCTGGTCTCGAACTCCCGACCTCATGGGATCTGCCTGTCTCGGCCTCCCAAAGTGCTGGGGTTACAGGCACGAGCCGCCGCGCCCAATCGAGAAATGCATGTTGATATGTCATGTCAGATGGCGATGAGAGCATGGGAGAGCAAAGCAGGGGAGGACTGTGGGCCAGGTCAGGCCAGTTGGAGATAGGTTGCCCTTTTCCTTTGGTGGAGACATTTCCATGCAGCAGTGTTTGAGCAAAGATCTCAAAAGCATGAGTGGTGGAGCTCTGTAGAAATAGGAAGGAACAGGAGCAGCCAGGGCAAAGGCCCTGAGATGGAATGTGGTTGGCGTGTTGGTCGCCAGCAGAGCCTGGAATGGCTAGAACAGCATGAGTAAGGGAGAGAGGGGCGGTGGAGGTGAAGCTAGGTCTTTAGAACCTTGGGAAACTTAGAAGGGTCCTTGCTTCGCTCCACACTGGGAAGTCTTCAGAGGATTTTAAACAGAGGAATGACATGGCCTTGCCTTGGAAAATGGGATTGGTGGCTGCCCTGCTGAAAATGTACTGTAATGCGTCAAGGGCAAGAACAGGGAGATGGGTGAAGGGGAAGGATGTTGTAATATGTTAGGGGACATGCAGGGGTGGTTTGGACCAGAGTGTTAATAGTGAAAGCCAAAAGAAGTAGTTTATACCTACTCCGTGTACACAAAAATTAAAAATGAAATAGTTTGATGCTGGATGTGTTCTGAAAGGAGATAGAGCATACGGGACCTACAGAGGATTAATGCAATACAAGCACATGATGAAAACAATTAAACGATTCAAAAGCACATCACTTCCTATACCTATTCTTCAGAGATAACTGCTGTTAATTTTTTTTTTAGTACTTCTTCCAGATTTTTCCTTTGCATATTAACTTGTATTATGTTGGCGCACAAGTTATTGAGGTTTTTGCCGTTTAAAAGTAATGGCAAGAACTGCAATTACTTGTGCACCAACTTAATATATGTACATGAGTGTATTCATGTGCATATTGGCAGGAACCTGTTTCCTTGAAATGGAACCTCATATTTTATGATACGTATTTTCTGAAACATATTTTATGGTAACTTGCTTTTCCTCTCTATCTTATCACTCATCTCCTGTCAGCACATATCATTCTTCCTCGTTATTTTTAACTTTTCTATTTTGTCCAGTTCTGTTTTCAGCACCTGTCACAGTCTCTGGGATGTAGTAGCTGTTCAATAAAGATTAATTAAATGCACTAAATATTTCATCATCTATTTCACTGATTTCCTGTTGGTAGACATTTAGATTGTTCCCCCCCCCCCATTTTAAACTATGCTGCCTTTAGCCATTCTTGTAAATACACCTTTGCTCGGTTGGGTAGGTACCTCTGTAGGGTAAGTGACTAGATTTAACATCACTGGCTCAAAGGGTGTGTGCATTTTAAATTTTATATTGTCCTATGTGGAGGTTTCTTCACATCTCCGGTCAAAGCCTTACGTGATTTCCTGTTTCCTCTTTCAAAGGCACTGGTGATTGTCAATCTTTATAATCTTCGACAAACCAATGAGTAAAAACAGTATCTTGCTGCCTTGATTTGAATTTTAGATATGAGTGGATTTAAGCATTTTTTTAACATGGGGTATTTGTGAATTCCATAGCTCCATTTTTCAGGATTCTGGGTCCTAATGTTCTGATTGTCTGCCTCCTTGGAGGAAATGATGGATAATGATGGCTAAAAATTGTTGAGCACTTACTATGTGCCAGCCCCTGTGCTAAGTACAGTGCATGGATTAACTCAATCTTCCCATAAGGAAGATTCTCTTTAATCGCCTCATAAACCTGTGTAAGTGAGGTATGGTTGTTATGCCCTCTTTCAAATAGCAAAACTGAGGCACAGAGAGGAAAGGGTTAACTGAGTCACCCAAGGTCATATAGAGAGTGAGTGGGGAGCTGGTCTTTGGACCTATGCAGAACTCTTAACTACCATTCTGTGCAGTTTGTGTAATTGGTAATGGTGGCGATTGTTCTTTAAGATTTAACCATTCTGTGATACCTCGAAAGCAGAAAACCAAAATGTTCCTGGGTAAGGAAATGATCTGAACACAGGCATGGCACTCTGCCTGAGCTTGGGGCCCCAGCCCATGGGGTGGCAGCTGGAGACAGAGCTCTGTGTGCAGCCTGTGAAAGACAGCTGAGCTGCAGGCACATTCTGTGACACGCCCACAGC
Organism: Pongo pygmaeus; assembly: GCF_028885625.2. Taxonomy (NCBI): domain Eukaryota; kingdom Metazoa; phylum Chordata; class Mammalia; order Primates; family Hominidae; genus Pongo; species Pongo pygmaeus. The sequence goes on from NC_072391.2 coordinate 19,649,117, forward strand.
CATACAAGGAAATAGTATCACCTCTTTCCACAGTGAGTCACTTTTCCTTCTTAGGGAGTCTCCAGCTGAGCTGCAGAACTGGATCTGGGAAGCCAACTGCAGAGGTGTCAACTGTTAGAACTGTAGATTGAATCAGATGGATGGATATATATTGGATGGAGGGATGGGTGGATGGACAGAGGGTTGAGTGGATACAGGATGGGTGGGTGGATAGGTGGGTAGATGGATAGAGGGTGAGTGGGTAGATAAATGAGTGGATAATAGATGGGTGGACGAGTGGGTGGATGGATAGAAGGATGGGTGGATGGATAGAGGGATGGGTGGACAAGGGGTGATGGATGGATGGATGGATGGATGATGGGTGGATGATGGATGATGGATGGATGTATGATGGAGGGATAGATGATGGATGGATGGATGGATGATAGATGGAGGATGGATGAATGGATAGATGGATGGATGATGATGGATACACAGATGGAAGGGAGAAAAGAGGGAAGGAGAGAAGGAAGGAAGAAGGGAAAAAAGGATAGATAGATAAAATATCTCCGTTCATTTTTTAAAAATTCCTATTGTATACTAACCACTGCTTTAGGTGCTGGGGATTAGAAGATGAAGGACCTGGTGCCCTGCCACCAGTGAGCTCACTGTCTACAGCAGGATAGTGTCACCTTCTCTGTGTTGTAAATCCCTTCAGAATCTGGTCAAAATTATGCTCCACTTCTCTGAATAATATTTTCAAATGCCAAAAAAATGCAGAGGATTAAAAAGGAAAGTGGTTATATTGAAGTACAGCTATCAAAGTATATATAAAAATCAAAAAACTGTGGAGTAATAATACATTTGCTTCTTTATTAACACATTAAACTAGATTTGGCATCAAGTCTAATAACTACCCTAATTTTGAAGTAATGACAAGTATAAACAATATTTGGAGACATCTGCCACCAAAGTAGTGTGACATGAAAATATCTGCAATTTCTGTTGGTGTCAAAGTCTCGGGTGTTGCTAATACCACTGCAGTCTGTTGCCTATATTCATAATTGAAGGGCACGCTAAATTTCAGTTAGAGTTAGTGAAAATAATTATGAATATGTACAAGTTCATCAGTGGGTATGTACAAGTTAGAAGACCCCCAGAATTCTCTCTCCATAGATCCCCAAACTCACAGATTCCAGAAAAATGACTCTGGGCTAGATGGAGAGAGAAATCATAGCAAGATGTTCATCACAGGGTATATACTCACAGAGTCAAGTGGTGCACAGGGTTCCACATTATTTAAATGATTTGTGTCACCATCTTTTTCTCTCTTTTTTTCCCTCCTGTCTGTTCATAATTGAATTTTTGTAAGATAGATTTCTGATATTTCCCCCTTGTGGAGTGTTATCAGTTCTGTGATCATGTAGGAGTGGGCAGTATAACCTAGAACACTCCTGGGAAGGCTTCCTGGAGGAGCTGTTGCCCACAGCATGACCTTAACGGGTGAATGATAATCCCAGCACTTTGGGAGGCCGAGGTGGGTGGATCACCTGAAGTCAGGAGTTCAAGACCAGCCTGACCAATATGGTGAAACCCAGTCTCTACTAAAAATGCAAAAATTAGTTAGTTATGGTGGTGGGCATCTGTAGTCCCAGCTACTTTGGAGGCTGAGACAGGCGAATTGCTTGAACTAACTGCACTCCAGCCTGGGCAACAGAGCGAGACTCCATCCCAAAAAAAAGGGTGAATGTGAGCAGGCCACGAATGACCAGGATAAGGGAACACAAAAGACCATTCCTGACAGAGAACAGAGATGAAAATATTGAGCCTTGTCAGAAAATCACAAGAAATACAATATTCATGGAGCACAAGGCTTCTCTTTATAAAGTCTTTCCAGCCAGCCCGGCAAAGCGTAGGTTTCAATTTCTCCTTTGTTGCAGCCTTTTCCAAAGTGTCACATGTAAAATAGAGGAGCAGGCCTTGGCAGGGGATGGGACTGATAAGGCAGGCACAGGCCCAGATACTGTAGACCACATCAGGGAGCTTCAGATGTATCGTGTAGGTAATGGGGAGCCACTGAAGATGTTTGAGGAGCAGAAGAGCATGGTCCAAGATCAGTTTGAGATGATCACTCTGGCTGCTTCGTGGGGAATGGATTGCAGAAGTGAGCCTAGAGGCAGGGAATCAGAAAAGGGGACATTCAGTTCAGGGGAGTTATGATAAAGGCCTGAACTGGAACAGGGACAGTGGGAAAGGAAAGGAGGGGACAGATTTGAGGGCCATTAAAATGTAGAACAGGGGCCAGGTGCGGTGGCTCACGCCTGTAATCCCAGCACTTTGGGAGGCCAAGGTGGGTGAGGTCAGGAGTTCAAGACCAGCCTGGCCAACATGGCAAAACCCCATTTCTACTAAAAATACAAAAATTAGCTGGACGTGGTGGCACATGCCTGTAATCACAGCTACTCGGGAGGCTGAGAAGAATCACTTGAACCCCGGAGACAGAAGCTGCAGTGAGCTGAGATCGCGTCACTGCACTCCAGCCTGGGCGACAGAGCAAGACTCTGTCTCACCAAAAAAAAAAAAAAAAAAAAGGTAGAACCGACAAAGTAGGGCTCAGGAAAAAATAAGATCGGGAATGTGTGAATAGGGCAAGTTTGGAGAGAAGAAGGAATTCTTCTCGGAGACAAGGGTTTGTGGTCCCACAACCTCTTGTGAGGTTTTTAAGGAGCAGGTGGATAGGGAGAGATCTAAGGAACCTTCCACACCATTTTCCCAGGTGACCAAGGTAGGCTTCCCTGGATTTAGTAACGTGAAGTCCTGCACCCAAGGAGCCTGGGCTGAATTGCAATGCTGCAAGTTCAATTAAAGGTTCTCAGGAGGCCGGGCACGGTGGCTTATGCCTGTAATCCTAGCACTTTGGGAGGCTGAGGCTGGCCAGTCGCTTGAGCCCAAGAGTTTGAGACCAGCCTGGGCAATGCAGTGAGACCCACTCTCATCTCTATAAAAAATTAGCTGGGTGTGGTGGCATGTGATTATAGTCCCAGCTACTTGGGAGGCTGAAGTGGGAGGCTGGCTTGAGCCTAGGAGGTGGAGGCTACAATGAGCCATGATTGTGCCACTGCGCTTTAGCCTGTGCAGACCACTATCTCCCTGCACTGAACAAAGGCAAAAAATTGTGAGAATTTAACCACTTAAAAAAAAAACCAGCATGGCACATGTATACATATGTAACTAACCTGCACATTGTGTACATGTACCCTAAAACTTAAAGTATAATAATAATAAAATAAAATAAAAAAGCTTTGAAACATCAAAAACAAAAAAAAAAACCCAAAAACAAAACAAAACAAAAAAAAAACCACCCTGTACTTTGTAGGGATTTATATGCCTTTCTGGGGCTGAATAATATTTTTTTGTTCATAGCCACAGTTGGGGTTACATACGATCTTACAAAATGCTATGATAGTGTCCAACAAATATTGTGCTGCAGAATATATGCCTTTCTTTTCCAAGGGCTTTTTAAAAAATTGTCACTGGCTTGTGCAGGCCAGAGAGCCCTACTGCACTTCATCTGAGAAAGCGGGTGAGCATTTTTTCTAGGACTGATTGACACGATCAGGGTTTCTGGGCCCTGAAGAGGCAGCCTCTGGCAGGGAGCAAGGCCAGTCGGACACACATACGAAAGTCCCTGTGTTTGCGGATGTCAGCTCTCCTGGGGTAGAAGCCATGGTGGCCCTTCCCTGTGGGATTCGGATGGGCTGGACTTGCCCCACCCAATGTAGAAGTTGACCTTTTGCAAGATATGTGTGTCTCTTTGATGGCTTGGGGTGAGCTTGGGAGGAGGAGGTTTTCTCTCTCACACACATGCATGCACATCCACACCTGCACCTGTACCTGCATCCATATCAGCATCCAATACCCACACCCGCAACCACACAGTAGCGAAGGACGGGGCCCCAGAGTCAACATCTTCTCATTGGCCTTTGACTGCCTGCTTCTTTTTGGCTTCTTTCCTCTCCATCTCCCCTGACCTTGGACAGCTGCATTCAGAACTCACCATCATGGAGGAAATGGGATATTTTATTTCCCTGACAGAAAACAGAATCAGATGACAGTATTGGGAAACACTGGGGAACGACCGTGGGGGCTTGGATCTGTTGTTTTTCTTGTTAACTAGGAGTTAACAAAAAACACTGTTGTTGCAGACCTTGCTTTGAAAGTATTTCCAAAGTGTGTTAGTCCGTGTTAAATCCATGGCACCCAACTGAATGTGCTTCGGTGATTTAATCAGGTAGGTGTCAGTTTCCCCTCTGCATTCCACACCGTACCCTCCATCCACCTCCGCACGTTTCTCCATGCTGTGCACACACCTGGGACACCTTTCCTCTTCTTCCTTTACAAAGTCTTGCCAGCCAGCCAGGCAAAGTGTAGGTCTCAACTTCTCTGCTGCAGCCTTTTCCAAAGTGTCACATGCAAACTTGTGACTCACAAGAAGATTTTAAGCCGTACCTCCACAGACTTTATAGAAATTAATAGCTCTCTGTTTATTTTTCTAGTTACCTTCCATTTATAGCAAATTATACTAGTTTTTCCACTAATTTAGGGATAATGTTTCCCTTTTAAATTAAATCATTGAAGTAAAAATACAGATGAGCTGATTTAAAGAGACCTGAAAAGTAAATAAAACAACACACATTACATGGATAGAGCAAAAAATGGAAAAGTTACTCAATGAATGATTTTTTTTTTTTTTTTTTTTTTTTTGAGATGGAGTTTCGCTCTCATTGCCCAGGCTAGAATGCAATGACCCTATCTCGGCTCACTGCCCCAGGCTAGAATGCAATGACCCTATCTCGGCTCACTGCAATGTCTGCCCTCCAGGTTCAAGCGACTCTCCTGCCTCACCCTCCTGAGTAGCTGTGATTACAGGCGCCCACCACCATGCCCCGCCAATTTTGTATTTTTAGTAGAGATGTGGTTTCTCCATGTTGGTCAGGCTGATCCTGAACTCCCAACCTCAGGTGATCCGCCCGCCTTGGCCTCCTGAAGTGCTGAGATTACACTCGATGAATGATTTTAAAATGGGAAGGCTTGCTGTGTTCTGGGCTGCGCTCTTCTGCAGTTCCTGTGGGAGCATGTGGATAGTAATTCATTCATTTTTCTGATCTCAGTTTTCTCACCAATAAAAGGGGCTGCCTCATATGTTGGTTAACCCTTGTTCCAGGTGGCCAGTAGCTAGTTTGTTTGTTTGTTTGTTTTCAGACAGAGTCTTGCTCTGTCACCCAGGCTGGGTGCAGTGGCGCGATCTCAGCTCACTGCAACCCCCGTCTCCCAGGTTCAGGTGAGTCTTGTGCCTCAGCCTCCCTAGTAGCTGGGATTAGAGGCACCTGCCACCATGCCTGGCTGATTTTTGTATTTTTAAGTAGAGACGGGGTTATGCCATGTTGGCTAGGCTCGTTTCGAACTCCTGGCCTCCAGCAATCCACCCACCTCAGCCTCCTAGAGTGCTGGGATTATAGGTGTGAACCACCATGCCTGGCCCAGTAGCTAGTTTTTATTGGACCCATAAATAGTTGATCTTTTTTTTTTGAGACGGAGTCTCGCTCTGTCGCCCAGGCTGGAGTGCAGTGGCGCTATCTCGGCTCACTGCAAGCTCTGCCTCCCGGGTTCACGCCATTCTTCTGCCTCAGCCTCCTGAGTAGCTGGGACTACAGGCACCTGCCACCATGCCAGGCTAATTTTTTGTATTTTTAGTAGAGACGGGGTTTCACCATGTTAGCCAGGATAATAGCTGATCTTTTTAAAAATGTGTACTTCTTACTGTCCTTGCTAGACTGCAAGTTCCCCTCGGGGAGGGACTTTGTAGGCACTATTAAATGCTACACCTACACATTCTTGGGTGGTTAGTAGAAAAATAATGGCCTTTTCAAATAATTTGCTTTTTTTTTTTTTCCAGTCTGAAGTGTGAATTCATCATTTAGGTGGAAGATATGGAGAAGGCTTGCATATTGCAAATCAGACAAAGAGGTAGTTAATGGGGTAGAGGTCATGGCAGGTGGCTCTTACTGCAGTCACTTTGCTGTGAAGAAAGGCCCTGGCTGTAGAGAAGGGACTTGGCAGTCTCTACTCCAGGACCTCATAGACCGGTGTAAGCCTAAGACCAGTTTGTCAATCATGAGGCACTGTTGAGAGGAAACACTTAGCCCGCAGTTATTCACTAGTGACCAATTTGTTTTAAACCCCCGCCTTAAGTTGTTAATGCTGCTGAGTAAGTTACAGACAACAGAAATGTGTTGCTCACAGTTCTGAAAGCTGGGAAGTCCAAGATCAAGGTGCCAGCAGGTTTGGGGTCTGGTGAGGGTTGCTCTCTGCTTCCTAGATGGTGCCTTGTCACTGTATTATTTGTAGGGGATGAACTCTGTGACCTCACATGGTGAAAGGGATGGAAGGGCAAAAGGGATTTACTTAGTTCTCTCCGTACCTTTTGTAAGGGACTAACCCCATGCATGAAAGCGGAACTGTTCTGGCCTGATCACCTCCTAAAGGACCCACCACTTAATACTCTTGCCTTGGGGATTAAATTTCAACATGAGGCCGGGCGCGTGGCTCACACTTGTAATCCTAGCACTTTGGGAGGCCAAGGTGGGCAGATCACTTGAGGTCAGGAGTTCGAGACCAGACTGGCCAACGTGGTGAAACCCCGTCTCTACTAAAAATACAAAAATCAGCCAGGCATGGTGGTACATGCCTGTAATCCCAGTTACTGGAGCGGCTGGGGCAGGAGAATTGCTTGAACTCGGGAGGTGGAGGTTGCACTGAGTCCAGATGGCTCCACTGCACTTCAGCCTGGGCAACAGAGTGAGACTTCATCTCCAAAAAAAAAAAAAAAAAAAAAAATTAATTAATTAATTAATTTCAACATGAATTTTGGAGGTGACATGGACATTGAAATCCTAGCAACCCTCCAGAATCATCATTCTAAACAATCACTTCACAGTTTAGCTCCAGATCTGTGCTATCCCGTATGGTAGCCACCAGCCACGCAGGGTTACTGAGCACTTGAAATGCAGCCAGTTCCAACTGAGCTGTGCTCTAGGAAAAACTTAGCCCAAACAAAAGAATATAAAATATCTCCTTAATGCTTTTTCGTATTTATTTAGATTTGATACTTTTTCCATATGGATTACACGATGAAATGACAATATTTTGGATGTATTCAGTTAAATCAAATAGATGAATCAATTTCTTTTTACTTTTTTAAAAAAACACAGCTACTAGAAAATTTGAAGTTGTACATATGTCTTGCATGAGGATGAAGGAAATGGACCTGGGTCAGAGTTGAGCCAGAGAAAAGCCCGGAACACAGTTTTTTTTCCATTTTAAATTGTGATTTTTCTCAATTCCTGGCCTCAGTCTCCTGAGAGGGAAGAAAAAAAAAAGATTTTAGTTAATTGATGGTTCTGGTTAGTTGGGCCCAGTTAATCAGGCTTCTGCCTCTAATTGCCTGTGCTGTCACCTCTTCCTGGATTTGCAAACGCTCTGCCCTTGTTACCCACTGCTCTTGCCCTCTCTGGATTCTGCTTGAGCTACACACAGAAAGGCGGAGGTTGCAGAATTCAGAGCTCCTGCGGACAGACAGGTGGAAGAGTGACAATGGAATGATGGAGTATCTACTGGATGACTATAAATGGCCAGTTTAGGAATGAACTTGAGGTTTAGTTATCTGAAGGCCAGAGTCCTTGGCTCCTGTCTCTTCCAAAACTGACCAGTGTCCACCTGTGGGGAGGCATGTTGCAAGCTGACCTCTAGAGAGGGACTTTGGAATATCATTCTGTGGATATTGTAATAGTCCCACTTTGCTCAGGAAGCCATGTGGGGGTGTGTGTGTGTGTGTGTGTGTGTGTGTGTGTATGTTTGTGTATGTGATGGACTCTGGCTCTGTCACCCAGGCTGGAGCACAGTGGCACGATCTTGGCTCACTGCAACCTCCGCCTCCCGGGTCCAAGTGATTCTCCTGCCTCAGCCTCCTGAGTAGCTGGGATTACAGGCGCACACCACCACGCCCGGCTAATTTTTGTATTTTTAGTAGAGTCGGGGTTTCACCATGCTGGCCAGGCTGATCTCAAACTCCTGACCTCAAGTGATCTGCCCGCTTCAGCCTTCCAAAGTGCTGGGATTATAGGTCTGAGCCACTATGCCCAGCCTGGTGTGTGTTTTGATCGCCTCCCCTTCACCCCATTGTTGAAGTAGATTCCCACTCTATGGGGATAACACCCAAAGCTGGACAGACCAGATGGACAGCAGTTTATGTGTCACGTACAGTCAGCCCCAGGGAAGCAGATGCTGTGCACCCTGCAGGGCCACACGGTTGCATCTGGGGACAGGGTGAACATCCAGGGGCCATGGGAGGCAGGCTATGCAGAAGCAAGAAGATGCAATAATCCCTGTGTCCCACAAAGGGATATGATTGTCTTGTTTAAATAATCCCAGAGGCTGGCAGGGAACAGAAACCCACTCTCCAGGGATAGGCAGTCACTGTCTGGTGTTGCTGAGATAAAGGAGGCTGTCTGGCTAGAGGACCTTATTTGAGGAAGCAAAGTAGCCAGGGAAACTTACATTCAATCCATATGAGATGCTCTTGGCTTTCCCCAGGTGTCAAGGCAGCACCTAATATTAATTTTAGGCCTTATACCACAGTGTGGTGGGGAAAAGTGGACAGTGGAATTATATCTTGGTTTAAGTCCTGGCTGTGGACTCAATCTGAGATATGTCATTCACCTCGTCAATCCTCAGTGTGCCCATCAATAAAATGGGCTCATTAACATCTACCATCTGTGTGTGTGTATCTGTCTGTCATCAACATATACAGACACACCACACATTTATCCTCTCAAAAAGGGTGGTTTAATCCCTCCCTCCTTTAAACAACAGCAGTACAACCGCAACCAAATCAGAAAGAGCGTTGAATGGAAAACATGTGTGTCCGTTGAGCAAACTCAGTTCTTCAAGCCAAAGGCTACATCTGGCCTTCCATGTACTATTTCCACAGACTAAATGAGGACTTGGTTTTGCATGGCCGGAGGCAGACATTGGCTCATTCTGTTTCAGGGCCAAGGAGCCAGGCTGTTAGTTGATGTCATGCTGAGAGGACATGGCCTCCACCCTTGTTCTGACGCCACTGTCCAAGTTCCGAGGACTTTACCTTGGCGTGGTGAAGGCAACTGCCTGGGATTGAGGCCGGCATGGTCAAGGCAGCCCTGAGAAGGCCTTGTGTGCTGTAGCTTGAGTCATCTCCCCCTCCTCCAGAGTTGGGTCATTGCCTTCTTGGCTTTAGAGGCGGCCTCGCCTGTGCACAGAGCCAAGGGGCTGTGGGGACTTGGAGGAGATATTGGGAAAGGCTGGCAGTGCCCAGTGGCTGCCTGCTCTGCCCAGGGGAATGGCCAGGACCTGGTTGAGCATAAGCCCTCCCTTTGTGCAGGGCAGTGGAACATCTGTCAGCTCTTTCCTTCCAAATGCACGGACCGTCTTTGTTCAAAGGTAGAACCTCATCTCAGCAGTTTAAGGGCAGCGGTCCCTGAGACTCCTCAGGTGCTCAAAAGCCACCTGATATGTGCGTTGAGGGTATCACTGCTCCTTGCTCCTCTACATCTTAAGTAGGGACCCAATCTTTTCTTTTTTCTTTTTTTTTTTTTTTTCAAGAGGGAGTCTTGCTTTGTTCCCCATGCTGGAGTGCAGTGGCTCGATGTTGGTTCACTACCAACTCCACCTCCTGGGTTCAAGTGATTCTCCTGCCTCAGCCTCCCGAGTAGCTGGGATTACAGGCATGTACCACCATACCCAGCTAATTTTTTTTTTGTATTTTTAGTAGAGACGAGGTTTTGCCCTGTTGGCCAGGCTGGTCTCGAACTCCTGACCTTAGGGGATCTGCCTGCGTCGGCCTCCCAAAGTGCTAGGATTACAGGTGTAAGCCACCATGCCCGGCCCAGTAGGGACATTTTCTGTGGCACCTCTAGTCTGGGTCACCTTATGGGACCCTGGAGTCACAGCCCAGGGAGTGAAACGATGCGAGTCTTTGATATATATGGGTGGTGGTGGTCTGGAATCCAGCAAACAGCCAGCAGAATTTCATCATCCGAGGTCTGGATCAACCTGTTCTGCTCCTTCTGGGGGTTGAGTGGATGTAGAGAGAGAATTGCAAGGACCTTGGGGAGTCCAACCCAGTTTATCAGCTGTTTGCACTTATTTGTTTATACGCACGAGCATGTTGTGTATTCATAAATGAACACACAGTTTTGTAATGAGCAAATGCTTTGTGTCAGATATGGCTCCTGCCCATGTGGAGCTGACAGCCGTGTGTGTGTGTGTGTGTGTGTGTGTGTGTGTGTGTGTGTGTATCTACCTCCATATGTAGTGCATATAGATCTGTCACTAACAGCTGTGACCATTTATTGAGCATCCTGGGGCTATGAATACTGTTCTCATTTAACCCTCACCATCACATTGGTTTATTCAACAGCTATTGATGGAACATGTACTATGGGCTAAATGTTAGGTGCTCAACATTTTGAGGTAGAAACTTCTGGAACCTATCCTGTTTTTAGCCTCATTTCATAAATGAGGAAACCCAGACTGTGTGGTCAGGTACCTTGCCTGGGGATACACAATCTGTACGTCACCAAGGTGGGATCCAAGCCCGGTGCCCCTCCCTGTGATGGTTAACTGCCTCTTCGGCATCCGTGTGTAGATTTCCAAGTGGGCATGTCTACAAACTCACGGGTGTCCATGTTTGTGCAAGTAACAGACCGGGAGGCACAGGTTGCTGGTTTGGAGCACGTAATTCCCTACCCTGGCTAGAGTATCTACTTCCATGAGTGTTTATTTCCTTATCAGTAGAGCAGTTAGTGATGTCTGTCTACCAGCCTTGTGGAATATGAGAGGGGAAAAGGGTGGGGCAATGAGATAATGTTGGAGAAAGGCCATTTTTGACTGAAAAGAACCATGTGGATGAAGACCCATATAGATAAAGAACTAAGAAAACCAGCAAGATGAAAAGATTTACTATTGGCGGAAGGACGTTAACATTTATCAGATATCTACTATGTTTTCCAATTGATGTTTACAGTTTCGCAACAATGTGTGTATTATATCCCCCCTATGGTAAAAGAGGAAAACTGAGTCTCATGGTTACAGAGTGATGGATTGAAATAATTTGAATCCAGATCCCGCCCTGTCCAGAGCCCATGCTCCTTGTGGCAGACCAGGGCTTGATAAACTATGGCTCATGGGCTAAATGCTGCCAGCCATCTGTTTTTGTAAGTGGAGTTTTACTGGAACACAGCCTCGCCCATTCGTTACGTACTTGTCTATGTCTGTTTTGAGCTGCAGCGGCAGAGCTGAGCCGTTGTGAGAGAGATCATGTGACCTGCTAAGCTGAAAATCTTAACTGTCTGACCCTTTACTGAAAAAGTTTGCAAACCTCTGTTCTAAGAAGGCCTGTGATAAGGATGGATTTTTAAAAGCAGTACATAGAAATGCTACAAAATGTGAACATGCACATACGCATACCTCCAGCAAAACTTCAGCCATCTGGAGCGTTTTGGAGGCTTAGGGAGCCTCATTTTCTGGAGAGTTAAGCTTTACTTTTAAGGAATTTTTCGAAACTCTGTCACCCATTTATTTTCCTACCTTGTCAAATAGAGTACGCTGGATGTGTGTGAAGCCTTCCTTGAAGAATCCAGCCATCATTTCAAGCACTAGGTTTTAGATTCTGCTAAAAGCACTGATGGTTGCGCACGGGCATCAAAAATGCTGTAGCTCTTCACTCACTGACCCTGGAGTCCCTTTAAAAAAATAAAAATCTGCCTCTTTTTTGATAATTTTTTTTCTGCTCTTGCATTTCTTGCCTAGTGTTATTTATCACACCTTTTTTTTTTTTTTTTGAGAAGGAGTCTTGCTCTGTTGCCCAAGCTGGAGTGCAGTGGCACAATCTTGGCTCACTGCAACCTCCACCTCCTGGGCTCAAGCGATTCTCTTGCCTCAGCCTCCCGAGTATCTGGGATTGCAGATGTGTGCCACCATGGCTGGCTAATTTTTTTGTATTTTTAGTAGAGATGGGGTTTTGCCATGTTGGTTAGGCTGGTCTCAAACTGCTGACCTCAGGTGATATGCCCACGTCAGCCTCCCAAAGTGCTGGGATTACAGGTTTGAGCCACTGCACCCGGCCTATCATGGCTTTTAATGTGCCTGATTGTGACAATCAGCTGGCCCTGCTTCTCAACCCTAGAAATAATCACATTCCTTAGAAATGAATACAGAGAACAATAGGCTCTGGTGGTAAACCCGGGGCAGCTGTCTATCCCTACTCTTCTAGGCTGTTCTGTACAGCCGAGCTCTGTGAAAGGGAGGTTACGCGGTCTGTGGTTGTTTACTCCTGCAATTAATTCAAAGGAGGGAGGTGGACTCAATTTCTCCCTCCACGATGGTCCTCTCCTCCCAGTGTTCAGATTAACGATAGTCAAGGCAACATCAAGTCCTTGAAGCAGATAATGAGTGTGGCTGGAGCCTCACACTTTGCAAATACCTGATCTTATCCTCCAGTTATGCTTCAATAGCCAGAGCTGGCTGTTAGTTACTTTAATCTTGATCACAGATGTTAGCACAGAAAAGGTTGGCTGAGTTTGGCTCACTGCGATGGAATTTAAGACGAGGAAAATGCAGACTTGCCTGTGAAATCCAAGCACAATTGCCTATTCCAAGACATAGTTATAAAATAGAAGCTGATTGCGATCAATTATGAAAAGGCAGTTGGCCGGGCGTGGTGGCTCACACCTGTAATCCCAGCACTTTGGGAGGCCGAGGTGGGGGGCGGTGGGGGGATCACGAAGTCAGGAAATCGAGACCATCCTGGCTAACACAGTGAAACTCCGTCTCTACTAAAAATACAAAAAATTAGCCGGGCGTGGTGGCGGGTGCCTGTAGTCCCAGCTATTCGGGAGGCTGAGGCGAGAGAATGGCGTGAACCCGGGGGACGGAGCTTGCAGTGAGCCGAGATGGCGCCACTGCACTCCAGCATGGGAAACAGAGCGAGACTCCGTCTCAAAAAAAAAAAAAAAAAAAAAAAGAAAAGGAAGTTGCTGCTCGTTTTTAATCATTCAACCCGAGTATGGCTGTTTTTGTTGACAGGTGTTTTATCTACTTTGTGAATAATAATTCTTAAATGTACATGCTTGGCCTCTCAAACACTTTTTAAAAAATAATTTAAAACGTTTAGTTGGAATATAAAGGTTGAATGTATTCAATGTGTTCAAGGTGTGATGATTTGATATACACATACATTGGGTGATGATGACATTACACAAATGAATGAACACGTCGTTCCCCACCTGTGCTGTCCATTAGCTCCTCAGAACTTGTCTGTTGTATAACTGAGAGTTTTTTATTTTGGTTGCTGGTGTTTGTCTTTGGCCTTCTGCCATCAGCAGGGTCGGCTTCATGGACATGCGACCTGTGCAGTCACACACAGCTCCATGGCTCTGCACTTGTTTGAATTTCTGTTGTCAGCATCCTAAGATTCTTGATTAATTTTGCATAAGAGGTCCTGTGTTTTTGTTTGTTTGTTTGTTTGTTTGTTTGAGATGGAGTCTCGCTCTGTCGCCCAGGCTGGAGTGCAGTAGCGCGATCTCGGCTCACTGCAAGCTCCGCCTCCCCGGTTCACGCCATTCTCCTGCCTTAGTCTCCCAAGTAGCTGGGACTACAGGTGCCCGCCACCACGCCCGGCTAATTTTTTTGTATTTTTTAATAGAGATGCAGTTTCACCGTGTGAGCCAGGATGGTCTCGATCTCCTGACCTCGTGATCTGCCCGCCTCGGCCTCCCAAAGTGCTGGGATTACAGGCGTGAGCCACCGTGCCCGGCCGAGGTCCTGTGTTTTGATTTTGCCTTGGGTCTCATGACTTAGGGGGTCAATTTCAGCCATCATGGAATAGGGTCATAGACTACCAAAGGCAAAAGGAGCTTAGAGGTCAACCTTTCAAAATTCTTTATTTTAAAGGTGGGAGAACTGAAGCCAAAAAGAGGGAGTTACTTGCCCAAGATCACAGGAGGATAGATAAAAGGATGGTTACCATGCGATGGGGGAGAGGAAAATGGGGAGGCATTTTCCAATTGGTATAAAGTTTCAGTTCTGCAAGACGAGTAAGTTGTGGAGATCTGCTGGACAGCATAGCACCTGTAGTTAACAACACCGCATTGTATACTTAAAAATTTATTAAGAGAGTAGATCTCACGTTAATGTTCTTGCCACCCAAAAAAGGGGGACACGAGAAGACTTTTAGAGGTGACGGATGTGTCTGTTACCTTGATTGTGGTGATGGTGTCACGAGTCTGTGCATGTATCCGGACTCTTCAAAATGCATATATTAAATACATGCACTTTTTTTGTATGTTAGTTATACCTCAATAATGCTGTTTGAAAACAATCAGGATAATGGATGGCAGATTCAGACAAGTGGAACATGGATCTCAGGTCCCTCCTGAACACAGGGACTTTCCCCTGCATAGACATGATGCTTCCTGCCCAGTTCATGCTTAGAAATGATGAGCTAATTTAATAATCATCCAACAGTTAATACTTATGAATTGAAATTTCTCATCCTCTTTCTCCCAGTACACACAGACACAGAGTAAGTAGCCAGATTAGGGTAAGACTCTCAAAAATGCTAGCAATTTCTCTGAATTAAATGTTTGAATGGAATTTTTTTTCCCCACTCATAAAGCAATATATTCCCACGGTTGGAAATTTGGAAAATGACCAAGAAGGAAAAAATAAAATCGCCATGCCAGCTTTGTGTACATTTTTTTCCAGTCTTCTTTTCCATGTACGTGTATTTTCTACATAATTGATTTCAACCTCTATTCATGTGAACCTTTTAGATCCCATTTAATATTAGATTAAATTATATGAAATTGCTGTTTTCATTGGTCATAAAAGGGTCAATATTGGCAATTTGATGATCAACCAAATTGCAAAACCATCTTCTAAAATCAGAGTATTCTTTTTGTTTTGAGACAGAGTCTTGCTCTGTCACCCAGGCTAGACTGCAGTGGCACGATCTCGGCTCACTGCAACCTCCACCTCCCTGGTTCAAGCAATTTCCCTGTCTTAGCCTCCCAAGTAGATGGGATTACAGGCGCACGCCACCTATGCCCAGCTAATTTTTTTGTATTTTTAGTAGAGACGGGGTTTCACCATGTTGGCCAGACTGGGCTCAAACTCCTGACCTCAGGCAATCCGCCCACCTTAGCCTCCCAAAGTGCTGGGATTACAGGCATGAGCCACCGTGCCCGCCACCCCTGCCCAGAGTATTCTTTTCAAACATCATATATATTGGCTGCATAGTTTTTTTTCATGAGGCTACATGCAGTTATGTAGCGTTTTTTGAACCACATAATGGATACTTATAAATAAATAACATCCATAATTATATATAAATAGCCATAACTCGTGTTATGATAAAGCATCATCTTTATTTGCCTTCATAAATGGAATATTCTTTTAAAAATAACTTTCATGAGTATTTTATAACAAAGCTTGAAAAAAAGAGAAGAAAGATCGGTGAAATCATTATTCCGAAATAAAATCTTTGATGCATGTCTTTCCGGTCTTTGTTTTCTACATTTATGTGTGTCTGAAAGCCTACATTTGTTCACTAAAAACATGTGGTGCACATTAAATAGAATCCTATGAATCTGATTACGTTTATTCCCAATGACTGTGGGGGATCTTTTCAAAAAGGACTACTCAGCGTGGTGGGTCCATGGACCAGTGCCATCCCCAGGGTTTCTCACTGTGTGCACGAAGACGTGCTCAGAAACGAAGGACAAGCTTTCAGAAGCTTTTATAGTAACCGGACATGGCATGGCACCTAAGCAAGTCAATCTTTTATTTTTAATGCTTCTTTTTTTGTTTTATTTTACAAAATTAGCACCCTGCAGTAGACTGGGCATACAAAGGCCTTTCTCCACAGCTGGTTTGAGAAGCACTGCTGTGGAACGTGACCATTATACCTGGCCACCGCAAAGGGACAGGCGCTGGCTCCTAGGTCCTCACCGCATGTGTCATGCTGGGCTCTGAAAATCCCTGTGTCTGCTTTCTTGTGGTATTTTTTTCTTTTTCTGTCCCTTCTTGCTGCTCCCAGTGAGCCTGTCTCTAGTGTTACCATTTTCTCCCCTTTCTCTTCTGTCCTTTTCTTTTTCCCTTGACCTTTTTCTTTTTATTTCTCACTTTTTTCCCTTGTTGTCTCTGGATTGGCAAGGTGGAGAGAGAGTTAGCAATCCCCATGACCATGCTTGTTAAGATGAGTTGAGAAGCATGTGTGCATGGGACTTGAGCTGGGGTCTCAGAGTGTGCCTGTCTAAAACATGAGCTTTCTACCCAGCTGTTGTGACATGTCTTCCCATAGCTTGAGAACGAGTCTGTTTCATACTTTAGTAGATACGGGTTGCATTTTAGATCTGCAGTTGGCCAGCTCTGAATAAGTTAAATGTTTTAAAGCTACATATGATGCTTTTAGTATTATCTGCGCTTCGGAACTTTCTGTATCTCTGCCCTCTGCTCTTGACCTAGAATTGAGAGCAGAGTCTGATCAGACCTGGGCATATTCATTTGGGGACTTGAGCTCTACCTGATCTTTTTTTTCAAAAGGAGAAAAAGCCCAGAGAAAGCAGCTGCACACTGGTGACGTCTTGTTGCCAGTGAACAGGAGCAAGTGGCAGTAAGCTCTGGAGTGATTCCTCAGGCCCCATCAACCTAATGTCCCTTGGGCTACATGTACAAGTCCGGAGCTGGGAATAAAGCGAACCGTGATGACGAAATGACTGGATTTAGTTAAATAATTTGCTGTTTACGGCTTCTCTGTTTATGAGTCAGTTAAAAGCCCTTTTAAGTGAAATTGGATAGACTACAAAGTGTTGGTTTCATGTGTTTTATTTGCAGTTTAATCAGCGTGATCCAGCTGCTGGAGTGGGGAGAGTGGAGCCCGGGTTTTAATTATCCCTGCTTTGCCCGAGATAGGAATTCCCAATGGTGCCGTCTGCGCGAAGATGCCAAAAACCGCATTGTTCTTTAATTAGCTGTTGTAATTGTTTTAGTCTAATCTCCGTGATTAGCAGCAGCATTAAATACAGCAGGAAGAAAAGGCCTGTCCTCTACGTACTGCCCCAGTAAACAGAGCCTTTCTCCCTTCTGGAGAGGGATATCATAGAAAATCAATTAGAACTCAACCAGTGTTGATTGGAAAATGATAAAGACCAGCCACCATGAAGCAGAGATGGCTTTGAGGAGTTGGTTTATGGCCCCTACGGCCAGCTTGCCTGGAGAGCTCTGCAGCCCTGACCTGCCACAGAGGTATTTGGCTAGGACCTGCCGGATGGCCCTGTCCCTCTCTGGGGATGAGGAAATGGACCGGATTGGCACCAGCTGCTGTTTTGCCTTTAGGTTCTCTGTTTCATGCATTCAGCCACAAGCTTTCATCAAGCACCCATTTTGTGCCAAACATCATGCCAGGGACCTGGAGATACAGCACTGCACAAGGCAGAGACAGTTCCTGTCTGCATGGAGTCTATAGTCTATAGGAGGAGACTGATGGTCGGTCACCAAACACTTGCACAAGTGATGGGTTCTTTTAAAGTGTGAAATGCTATGAAGGGGAGCTAGGAGAGAGTTTAACAGAGATAACTCATCTGGTCAGTGAGTTGGCAGGGCTAGGAGGGTGTCCTAGACAATTGAAGTATAAACTGAGATCCAATGAGTAAAAAAGAAGTACCGGGGCAAAGAGGCCATAGTGAAGACGTATACATCATCAGGAACAGCATGTGCAGAGGTCCTGAGGCAGGCTGGAATTGGATCCTTTCTGCTCATTGCTCTATTAGAGGCAGGAGAGTATGGTGGGAGTGAGCCAGATCTGGATCTAAGCCCCTTGTTCAGACCCCATCTCAGCTGCATGAAATTCTTCAAAGGACACTGCAGCACTCTGTCTCAGCGTCCCAGGATGTAAAATGGAGATGATGATGATGATGATGATGATGATGATATTATCTAGTTCTTGGGAATGAGTTAAGTTTCTACTTGTCGGGTCTTCAGAGCACTGCCTGGTAGGTACTGAGGCTTAGGAGGTGTGAGCTGGCATCATTAATCTGTTGGGGTAGCCTTTTCTTTGAAGTTTAACAGAATAGGCTAAAATCTAAATCTGCCAGGTACAAGCCTTGTGACTTTGGCCTAGTTACCTAACCTTGCTGTCCCCGCTGTCTTATGCATGAAGCGAAAACACAATCAAAGAACTCAGAGTTGCCATGTGAGTTAAGTAAGATATCTTAGGGGTTCCGTTCTGTTGTAAGCCATTGTTTGGTGCTCAGAAAGTAGTGGCTATTGTCATTATTCGTGAAACATCTGCTTGGCATGTGTTTGGTGTTGAAACTCAGTGATAAGTTCCCTTCACTACTTCTTCTTTCCTTCCCATTGTTAGCAAGGCTGTGCTGTCCTCCCCAAGTTCACAGAAAGGATAGCTCTGCAGCAGAGTTTGCTAATCTTGGCACCATACTATTTGGGGCTGGATAAGTCGTTTTTTGTGTGCAGGGGTTCCCAGGTACTGTAGGATGTTTAGAAGCATCTCTGGTCTCTACCGACTGGATTCCAGTAGCACCCCATCCATGGAACCAGGATATCCACAATGTCTATGGACATTGCCATATGTCCCCTACAGGGCAAAATTGCCCCCAGTTGAGAACCACTGCTCTAAGGAGAACAGAACAGATAGCTGGGTGTGGTGGCTCATGCCTGTAATCCCAGCACTTTGGGAGTCTGATGCGGGCAGATCACTTGAGGTCAGGAGTTCGAGACCAGCCTGTCTAACATGGTGAAACCCCATCTCTACTAAAAATACAAAAAGTAGCAGAGCGTGGTGGTGCATTCTTGTAATCCAAGCTACTTGAGAGGCTGAGGCAGGAGAATTGCTTGAACTGAAGAAGTCAAGGCTGCAGTGAACTGAGGTCATGCCACTGCACTCCAGCCTGGATGACAAAGTGAGACTGTCTCAAACCAACAAAAACAAACAAACAAACAAACAAACAAAAACTAGTTAGTACTTTGGGAACTGTCCAGTGTAGGCTATTACAGTAAAAATAGTAAAGTTTGTTGGGGAGGGCAGTGTGCAGTGGGCACTTGTGAGATCCTTTGAGCATGAGGCGTTTATAGTGGTTTTCAATTTCAGCTTCATGTTGGAATCACCTGGGGAGAGTAAAAAGCAGATGTACAGCTTGCCCCACTGGAGTCTGATGTTGTGGGTATGGATACAACTCCAGGGTAATTCACAGCTCTCTAGCTGATTTCAATGGGCCTCAGAGTTGAGGAGCACTTTGTAGATGAGGAGCTAACATACCTGTGTGAAAAAAAAAGGTACTCAGGGAAACTTGCATGGAATGGTAGGGACAGGGGTCCACCTACCCTAGATGACATTTATTCACATACAAGGCATAAAAAGTGCTAAGTGCCTTACGTATATTTTACCGAAGTCCTTTATGTATGTTAACTCATGCAATGCCAAAAACAATTCTATGAGTCAGGAACTATTATCATTAACCTCATTTCAGTAATAAGAAAACCTAGACACAGAGTGGTTAAACTTTTCCAAGGTCGGCCGGATGTGGTGGCTCACACCTGTAATCCCAGCACTTTGGGAGGGCAAGGCGGGTGGATCATGAGGTCAGGAGTTCAAGACCATCCTGGCCAACATGGTGAAACCGTGTCTCTACTAAAAATACAAAAAAATTCGCTGGGTGTGGTGGCATGCGCCTGTAGTCCCAGCTACTTGGGAGGCTGAGGCGGGAGAATCGCTTGAACCCAGGAGGCGGAGGTTGCAATGAGCCGATATCGCACCGCTGCACTCCAGCCTGGTGACAGAGCAAGACTCCGTCTCAAAAAAAAAAAAAAGAAACTTTTCCAAGGTCACACAGCTAAGGAAACTCACAACTGATGCCCCATTGCCTCAGGAGGTGGGGCAGAAAGAGGTTTTGGATGTAAGCATTGGCAATGGTGTGTTTGAAGTTCTTCATAGTGGGTTAGATGAAGGCCTTGATGTGATAGATTGGAGGGAATGCCAAACTTTCACCCATCCCCTCATCAAACCTTTATTGAGCACCTGCTGTGCTCCAGGCACTGTGCTAGGTTTTTGGAAATACACTGCTAATCAAAACAGACATGGTTCCTTTTTCTGAATGTTTACAGCCTCCGTAGTCTGGGGAAGAAAGAGACAGGAAACAAACAATACATACATCACTACAAGTGTTGATTAGTGGTAATAAAGAAGTGAAGAAGGAGCTGCGGTCAGATGAAATGGAGTGGGCTATGTTATGCAGGATGGCCAGGGAAGACTGAGGGTTGAATGAGGAGGAGCCGGTCCCAGAAGAACCAGAAGAAATGCTGTTCTGGGCAGGAAGAAAAGAGCATGCGAACTCCCTGGGGCTTAGCATGATTGAAGACTCCAAGAAGTCCAGTGGGGAGGGGAGCTGTGAAAGGGGGATGGGAGAAGGTGGAGAGGTACGAAGGGGCCAGATGACATAGGCCATTATTTCCATTCAGTGGGGAAACTAAGGCCCAGAAATGGGGTGAGGGGTGCCTCAAATGTCAGAGCTGGAATTCAAATTCAGGCTTGGTGTCTTGATATGAGATGTTCCTGGGCGGGGTGTAGTGGCTCACACCTGTAATCCCAGCACTTTGGGAGGCCGAGATGGGAAGATCACTTGAGGCCAGGAGTTCAAGACCAGCCTGGCCAACATGGTGCAACTGCCTGTACTAAAAATACAAAAACTAGCTGGGCGTGGTGGTGCTTGCCTGTAATCCTACCTACTTGGGAGGCTGAGTCATGAGAATCACTTGAATCCGGGAGACAGAGGTTGCAGTGAGCCGCAATCGTGCCGCTGCACTCCAGCCTGAGTGATAGAGATTTCGTTTCAAAAAAAAAAAAAAAAAAAAAAAAAAAATTCCTGAATGGTCTCTGTTTCACACTGTCTGACCCATTCTTTGATCAGCCTACGTGTTCTGATGTGGAATTTGGGAAATAGAATAAAGACAGGACCCTTCCTGTCATGCTCTTAGAATCTCTCAGGCAACGTACCATGCTGCACCTTGAACATGGTAGGCATTTAACAAATGTTTCAAGATCATTTATTATAAGTTCCAGGCATTCTGATAGATATTTTTCATGTATTTCTTGCTGTGGCCTTGAAAGTAAGCCCTTCCCAATAAATGTACAGTCATTGCCTCCATTTTACATACTTGAAAACTGAGGCTTAAAAAGTGGAGGTAGCTCATTCAAGTTCACCCAGCAAGAGAATAAGGAGAGGCCAGGCATGGTGGCTCATACCTGTAATCCCAGCACTTTGGGAGGCAGAGGCGGGCAGATCACCTGAGGTCAGGAGTTTGAGACCAGCCAGGCGAACATGGTGAAACCCCATGTCTACTAAAAATACAAAAATTAGCCTGGCATGGTGGCACATGCCTGTAATCCCAGCTGCTCGAGAGGATGAGGCAGGAGAATCGCTTGAACCCAGGAAGCAGAGGTTGCAGGGAGCTGAGATCGTGCCACTGCCCTCCAGCCTGGGTGAGAGTGAGACTCATCTGAAGAAAAAAAATAAAAAAAAGAGAGAGTAAGCAGATCCCAGGATGGAACCACATAGAGTTCTTGTCATCATAATCCTTGCTTTTCCCACTATACTTTCCTGGTTTTTCTCTGCATCATCTTGAGTGTCTGGAAGTTCATTATATACATCTGTAGACTCAGTTAACAAATTCATGGAACCAGGTTCTCAATTCCAGTAGTGCTTCGGATCTGCATAACTGACCCCAGGATTGCATGACGTTGCATTTTGCTAAAGCACAAACATGATCTTTGCATGCGGGAAACAGGCCTTTAGCTGATTGGAGAACCAAGCTAGGACCTTCTACCCTGCAGGAGGAAAGGAGGAAGGATTCATTCGTGTGGGAGCCTTGGTAATACTTAGGAAGTGATTTACAAAAGAACACAATCTTGGCCTTATGATGAAATGTACTCCTCCCCCTGAAAAGCCACGTGCTGGTGTTGACTTTGGAAGTCTAGCTGTTTGAACAGGAGCTGCTGATTCAGCAGAGTGTCCTGTGCTGAGGCTATGTAGCTCAGTGGTTAAGAGCCCCGGCTTTGGAGTGAGATCAAGTAAACCCAGGGTCCAGTTCCCATTCTCTCTTTGATTTCTTCCTTGAGTATTTATTCAGCCTCCGCTATGTGTTGGTATCACGTCAGGCATTAGATATACTGGGAATCTGGATATCTGAAAATCCAAGGTCTCAGCTTCACCGACCTTAGCAAGAAGAAACAGATGATAAACACATAAGGAAATACATAAGAACACTTCAAACAAGTTAAAAGGTGCTGTGATGATGGTTAAACAGGATGAGGAGAGGGGTAATGACTGGTGTGGGGTAGGTAATAAGTGATCTCAGCTTTGAGCAATGAGAATAAACTAGACAGATATTCAAGGATGCAGGGAAAAGCATTCCAGGCAGAGGAATAGCGTGTGAAAATGCCCTGAGGCAGGAATGAGCTCGCCCTGGTGGCTGAAACATATTGATGAGTGAGAGGAAGACAGAGGACATTACAGAGGTGGGCAGTAGCTAGATCCTGTAGGACATCATAGGCTATGATAAGAAGCTTGGATTTTATTCTAATTACAAAAGGATATGTGATTTAACATGTGAGGGTAAAGAGATACTGCATACCATAAATACTAGCTACTGATGCCTTTGTTTTTTTTTTTTTTTTTTTTTGAGACAGGGTCTCCCACTGTGGTCCAGGCTGGAGTGCAGTGGTGCAATTATGGCTCACTGCAAACTCGATCTCCTGGGCTCAAGCCATCCTCCCACCTCAGCCTCCCAGGTACCTAGGACAGACACATGCTACCAGGCCCAGCTAATTTTTGTATTTTTTGTAGTGACGAGGTACTACTCTGTTACCCAGGCTGTTCTTGAACTCCTGGGTTCAAACCACCCTCCCGCCTAGGCCTCCCAAAGCGCTGAGATGACAGGCATGAGCCACTGCGCCTCACCTGATGCCATTATTTATTGCGGTTAATTTTAATTTGGGCATTTGTTTACCAGTCTTCCAGGGCATCCGTCAAGAATGTCAAAGGTTGCCTCACCTCTCCAATTGTAAATGACCCAAAGAGAAGTTACAGCTCAAGGACCCATGAAGAAATGGCAGAAGGCAAACACCTAGATGGGGAAACAGATCACAGTTTATCGCTGCAACATTGAGAGCTCCATAAAATCTGCCTGGGGTTTCAAAGTGAACTCTTTCAGGTAACAGGGTCTGTGTAAAATTAGCTTTACCACCAAATCCTGTTGTCTGAGCCAGCCAAGCTGAAGTAAAACAGAGCCTCAAGAGCAGGGATCCTGGCTGGGTGCTGTGGCTCACGCCTGTAATCCCAGCACTTTGGGAGGCTGAGGCAGGAGGATCACTTGAGGCCAGGAGTTCAAGACCAGCCTGGACAACATAGTGAAACCTTGTCTCTACAAAAATTAACAAAATCATCCAGGCATGGTGGCACGTGCCTGTAGTCCCAGCTACTTGGGAGGCTGAGGTGGGAGAATCACTTGAGCCCGGGAGGTAGAGGCTGCAGTGAGCAGAGATCGCACCACAGCACTCCAGCCTGGGTGACAGAGAGAGACTGTCTCAAAAATAAATAAATAAATAAAAAGCAGGGGGTCCTAACTCTTGTTTCATGTCTCTGAATTCCCCAAATCTGCTATGGAGGGGGAGGCATGGTGGTTTTTCTCCCCATCTCCACTGTCGGGCGAAACTCTGTAAATACATGCTGCCAATAACCTACAGTCCCCAGGGCTCAGATGACATGTGTAAATATCTCTTCTCCATGTGGTGTTCGAAGACTGAGTCAATAAGCTTAATTTCCTGTGGATTCCACTGTTTGGTTGCCACAGCCTAGAAAATTGATCAGATAAAAGCTGTGCACTTCAGGGAGAATAGTTTGTGTTGTGAGTGGTGAAAGGTGGAGGCCGTGTGGCCAACCAGGTGGGGGCTACTTCCTAGTGCCCCTTTGCTGTTGTACTCTGCTGGGATCTGACCCAGGTGCGGCTGCAATTTCCTAAGCTTCTCCTGGCGTCTTCTAGGGACTTTACAGATCATCTTCATGTTCTCGTTGGCCCTTTGTCAAAGCACTAAGATCTTGGTTTAATGCAGCGGTAAGGACCTCCTACCAGGGACTTGCCGAGGCATGGTCAGGGCAAGGTCATCTAAGTTGAGTTCAGAGAAACTGGGTATAGGGTCAAAGGGCCTAGCCTTGGAGTCAGACTGCCACCAGGCGACCATGGGCAAGTTGCCTGAGCCTCTCTGAGCTTCCGTTTTCTAACCTGAGGCTAATTCTGTGTCTGCCTCATGGGGTCCATTTATTCGCCAGGACTTATTAAGCACCTACTTTGTGCCAAGTCTTATGATATGGGGCTGGAGGAAATGCAATGGGAATAGACTTATCTTTGACTTCCTAGAATAATAGACATCCTGGTAGAGAGACGGGACAAAACCAACCAACCAACACGTAGGTATAGTGTTACAATAATGATCTGCTGTGACTAGTGCTGAGATAGAAGCAGAAGATTCTAGAATTGAGGGTTAGGGAGCGAGAATTCTCTACTTGTGATAGGGGTTTGGGAAATGGCTCTCCAGGAAACTGACATTTCAGCTGAGACGCAAAGGATGAGGCTGGGGAGAAGAACATGCCAGTAGGGGGAAGAACATGTGCAAATGCACAAGGTGACAAAGAGCATCCACAAGGCAGGAGATAGATGGAGACCAGGGTAGCTGGAGGGAGGGAAAGAGGCATGAGTTTGGGTTGAATGGAGAGGCAGGTTCAGGACATGCTGAGCTTTGTAAGTCAGTCCTAGGAAGGAGAATGGGTTTTCTCCTAAGGATTTGCCTGGCTTTTTACTGTAGTCTGTAAATCTTCCTCCCTCCTTCTGCCTTTTCCCTAGGTGGGCCATCCCCAGCATAGCTCCCAGAGCTGCTCTTTTAAATCATGAGTCAGATGAAGTCTTGACTCTGCGAATAACCCACCAAGTGGCTCTTCATGCCTCTTGCAGTATAAGCCAAGGCCTGACCTTGGCCCACCAGGCTGCATTTGACCTGGGTACCTCTCACCTCTCTACTTTATCACCTCCTGCCACCTACACACCTGCCTGACAAACTCGTACCAGGACTGAACTTTTCTCTTTTTCTTTGGCTAAGCTTCTAGCTGTCAAGTTGTATATGAGTTATATAATACAAAGCATCCCTTTTTGCTTTGACCACCAGGGAGCTCAGAGCCTCATCTAATGTTAATCATAATTATTCTGTTAGCTTTGGTTTGTCAAGTTTCTCCTCTCTCACTTTGGTTATTGATTTTTCTCTCACTAGTGTAGTGGTTTTCTGGTTTCTATGTCTTTCATCACAGGCCTTTCTTTCCTGGAATGGGAGGGGATAGATAATAATTTGGTTTCGCATGTTGCTCTCAGCTGATTGTGCATACATTTTCACCCAGTATGCGTTCTCTTGGATAGCAGATGGATGGATGGCTGCCATTCGTGGAGGAGCAATTGGTGGGAG
Organism: Pongo pygmaeus; assembly: GCF_028885625.2. Lineage (NCBI taxonomy): Eukaryota > Metazoa > Chordata > Mammalia > Primates > Hominidae > Pongo > Pongo pygmaeus. Next base: position 19,674,774 of record NC_072391.2, read on the forward strand.
TCAGAGAGGTACTTCTCGTGCTCCAAGGGAAGCTTGTAGTGCATATTCTAGGACCTGGAATCTAGTGGTTTCTAGAGGGCTCTAAAAGACTGACTCGGCAACGTGCAGCAGGGTGGGCTGACTAGGCACTTTTCCTCCCTCTCTGCAGCACCCCAAGGGTGCTGTTTTGTGGGTGATGAGTGGGCCTGGGGAGGCTCCTGAAGTCAGGGCCCACCAGGTTCCCTGCTGGGGAGCCAGTGGCTGTGTTAACTTAAGGGCCACACACAAGGGGCCTGTTGCTTCTAATCTTTCTCTAGGATCTCCTGATCTTGAGATTTTGGAGCTCCTGAAATGATTTCTGGACAAGACTTGACTTTAGAATTCAAAGCTAGTAACTAGTGAGTTGACAAGTTTGGTTTGGCCTGCAGAGTGTCTTAAAACAATTGAGTTCTAATGTTCTTTTGGCTGGACAGACCCTCTCCAGTGTCCTGACCCTCCCAGGGTGGATTGATTTATCACTGATGACCTTGACACATGGTTGAGGCCTGTCTGAGGCAGCTGCATTTTGAATCTCTGGACAGAATATAAATAAAAAACCCTTAATTATATCCCCTTATTCCCATTCTCCCTGTAGGTTCATAGTTTGGGCTGGATCCTTCCAGCCTAATCCACACTTTTCAGCTGAGGATACTGAGGCTTGGAGAGGTTAACAGATGAGGCTGTTTATTGGGCCCTAACCACAGTCGCCCCATGTCTGGGCAGAACCACTCCCAATGCTATCGTGGATTCCTATGAACTTTTTTTTTTTTTTAATGGTTTGGATGTTTTCCCCTCTAATGAAAGGAAACCTTTTCTTGCCTGAGTTTCACAGACAGCATTATAGCAGCATCAATGCTGTTGAAGGAAATAATTCACCCGCAGTCCCACGGATCTGGCTAGAAACCAAGCTGTGTGCATGGGTCTAAGCAGTCCCTGTCCACATGCAGAGATCATCTCCACATATTTCTAAGCACAGGGAACATTCCCTTCCAAGGAGCCCAACACTCCATAAAAGTCAGCAGGAAAGGGGGGCCTTGTCTGGTAGGTTGCTGGCTGCCAAGGCTGGCTTGTGAGGGAGGCCTTTTTTGGTGGTGTTACAGCCTTACTGGATGTCCTGTCTGTCCCCTTCTCTCTCCCTCCTCCAGCCCCAGCAGCCAGGGGCCTGGAGGTTGGCGGAGGGCTGAGCAGCCCAGCTTCCTGCTTCCTGGCCTCACAAGCAGGCCTCTGTGAAGTTGCCAGGGCTCCAGGGGCAGGGGCTGAGGCTCAGAACTGCAGATTTTTGTCTAGTTCTGGTGTTGGCAGGCAGCCCAGGCTAGTCCCGAGAACATGACCAGACCAGAAACCTGAGAGCAGATGAGGCAGACAGGCACACCTTTGAGCTGGAATAGAGACTATCCAGGAGCCGACAAGGCTGGCGATCTGTAGCCATGGCCCTGGGGGGACGTGCCCTCTCTCCCGGCTTCCCTGCTCAGCCCCTGCCAGGGGGAGCTTTTCCAAGAGGACCTGGTTCTTTGGGATGGGTCTGGAACCTACATTTGGCACCTAGAAGTCCTTTTCAAATATGAGTACCCTCAGAAACATCTCTGATCCATGAGTGAGTCTGCACTAGTTACCAGAACTTGCCGGAGAAGTAACACTGCATAGTAGCTTAGAGCTAGATTCCTTGAATTCGAGCTCCTTGGACAAGTCACTTTATTCTTTCTGTGCTTCAGTTTTCCCATTTGCAAAATGGGATAATAGGGTTGTTGTGAAGATTAAACAGTAAATAGAATCACGAATACACACACGAGTATGTTGAAAATGGGTGAAAACCAAAATAAAATCTGCAGTCCAGTTAACAGTATTGTACCGATGTGAATTGCCTGGTTTTAATATTGCACTGCAATTACATAAGATGTCACCATTGGGGGAAGCTGGGTGAGGGAGCGCAGAACTCTGCTATCTTGGCAACCTCCTGTGAGTCTATAATTGTTATTTTTTTAAGTTAGAAAGAAAAATATGTTAATGCTGGTAAGGCCCTGAGACAAGGCCCTGAGACAAGACCCCATACATGGTAAGCACTACAGGAATGCCAGCCCTGATGATCATGAGGATTTCAGGGGTGTTTCATTGAGTCCTTCATAGTACTATGCCAGCAGGGATCTTACAGGTAACAGGAGGCAGAACTTCTGTGATCTCCAGGCCCCACCCTTCCCCTGGATCTCCCTCCCACCTGGCCTGAGCTCTGGGCACAGCGGATGAGTCACCCCCTGGGCGTGCCTGGCTTCACGCCTGCTTCATTTGGCTTGGGCAGTGCTCTCTGTCTAGAATGCCCATCTTCCCCTTGTCCGTTGGCAAGCTCTTTTTCATCCTCCAGCTCACACCTTGACTCTTCTAGAAGGCCTTTCTGGGCCTCAGACCTCTGCTTAAACCCCCATTGATATGGTTTGGCTGTGTCCCCACCCAAATCTTATCTTGAATTGTAGCTCCCGTAATTCCTGTGTGTTATGGGAGGGACCCAATGGGAGATAATTGAATCATGGGGGCAGTTTCCCCCATATTGTTCTCATTGTAGTGAATAAGTCTCATGAGATCTGATGGTTTTATAAGGGGAAACCCCTTTTGCTTGGCTCTCATTTTCCTTTTGCCTGTTGCCGTGTAAGATGTGCCTTTTGCCTTCCACCGTGATTGTGAGGCCTCCCCAGCCACTCGGAACTGTGAGTTCATTAAACTTATTTTTCTTGATAAATTACCCAGTCTCAGGCATGCCTTTATCAGCAGTGTGAAAACAGACTAATACACCCAACAAGGGGGAAAGGAAACTTTTTACTGCCTAAGTTGCACAAACAGCATGACATCAGCGTCAACGTTGTTGAAGAAGGAAGGAATTCACCCACAGTCCCATGGATCTGGTTAGAAACTAAGCTGTATGCTTGGGTCTGAGCAGTAGGGCAGCTCTTCTCGAAGCATGGTCCTGAACCAACAGCAGCTGCATCACATGGGAAATGGAAAGAAACGCACCTTCACCTGCCACCCCCAGACCCTTGGAATCACATACTGTGGGTGAAGGCAGGGCTCTAGCAATCTGTAGTTTAACAAATCTTCCAGATGATTCTGATGAGCAGGCTGCTCAAACCCATGAGCAGCCCATGAGGCTGTTCACATGAACCAGAGGACCTTGTTAAGATGCAGGTTCTAATTCAGCCCATCTGAGGTGGGGCCTGGGACTCTGCATTTCTAACCAGCTCCTAAGTGCTGATGCTGCTGGGCTCCTTGAGGCCAAGGTGCACATCTTCTACTCTTATGTAACCCCTTCTGTTACTGCAACAATAAGAGCTTGGTGACTTGCTGTTACAGTTCAAACAGCGGATAAATTTGCAGCAGGTGATTATCCTGGGCTGAAGGCAAGGAAGGGAGCCCCATCTTCATCAAGTTTGGGGCTGGAAACAAGATGCGTGTGAGCTGGAAAGGAGGCAGAAGAAGTTCACCTTTTCCTCCATGCTCTGACACCGTGCTGTGTTTTATTCTAATGGTGTCTGGGAATGGAGCCATGGGACATGACCGCTGAAAGAAACACTCTTTGTCTACACTCGGAACAAAGCTCTCTCTTCCTTCTCCCCTTTATTATTATTATTTTTGAGATGGAGTCTTGCTCTGTCATCCAGGCTAGAGTGCAGTGGCACAATCTTGGCTCACTGCAACCTCTGCCTCCTAGGTTCAAGTGATTCTCCTGCCTCAGCCTCTCGAGTAGCTAGGATTTCAGGTGTGTGCCATCAGGCCTGGCTAATTTTTGTATTTTTTAGTAGAGACGGGGTTTCACCATGTTGGCCAGGCTGGTCTTGAACTCATGACCTCATGATCCACCTGCCCTGGCCTCCCAAAGTGCTGAGATTACAGGCATGAGCCACTGCGCCGGGCCTGCCTTTTCCCCATTTATGCACTTACTTATTCCACAGATGTTTACTGACCCTGAGTAGGAGGAGGGCACATTATTGATCAGAAGATGCAATTCCTGCTCTCAGGCAACATCACTATCTGGTGGGCACAGATGCCAGTCACTGAGTGGGACTGTGATAAGTGAAATGGGATTAAATTCCCAGTGTATGGAGACTGTATGGCTGTGAGTCTTGACCCAAAGGGAACAGGAGCCTTTCCCTGGGGAAGTGACATTTAAGCTGAAAGGAAGAAGCATAAATGGAATGAGGATTAATTTAGCAAGAGGAAGTGGCATGTGCAAAGGTCCTGGTGTGAGTGAAAACCTGGTAATGGCTAAAGAGACTGCCCAGAAGTAAGAGGGGGAAAGTAGGGCTGGAGGGAAGTGAATGAACCCAAGGGAGACTGAGGAGTCGGGAAAGGATTTTAGCTGGGGAGGAAGAGGAAGGTGTTCAAGAAGTGTGCGGCATTTTGTTGCAGCTTATTCCTGAAATCAGGTTCCAGAAGTTTCAATCTGATCCCATCTTTACAGGGATGATGTGTTCCCACTCCCAGCCTCCAAATTCAGCTGCCTTTGAGCACACACAGCCTCTCTTCCCTGCCACTCCGGCCCCTGGGGCCCCTTCCCCCGTGACCTATTCATTTTATTTCACTCCCCATGTAGCCTTTCTTACCATCCACCAAAAGGTGAAGTTCACAAGCAAAAAGCATGATTTTTCCATCACTAAGCCCAGAATCGCAAGCACACATCTTAACCCTGTTAATCTTCTTGACTGCAATGGCTCATTCGCAAAATAAAGGCATTAAACCATTTGGGACGAGAAGTGCTTCCAAAGAATCCCTTTGAAGGCAGAGGAATGAGATGCAGGTTCAGGGTTGTGGATGTTTACGGCCATATCCACGTGAAATCTGCAGCGCTGGAAAAATAGGTTCTTGGAAAATTTCCCCTCTTAACAAGGCACAGCACAGACAGTACACGCTAGGAACGCCCGCCTGTTTCAGAGAAACCAAGCTGGTGCACGTCCGTGAAGAGCCTCCCTCCCACCCGTTCATTATGGCTGAAGCAGCCCAGGCAAGCCAGAGGGCTTGCTCTACCCAGGCATAGGGTGGTCAGCGTTGATCCCTCTCCCCTCCATCCCTGCCTTCTTTCAACAAGTATTTGCTGAGCGAGGACCCACGGTGTGTCAGACACTATTTTAGACTAGCAACTCTCGACTGGGAGTAATTAGGCTCCCCCAAGGGACATTTGGCAATGTCCAGAGACATTTTTTTAGTTGTCACAACTAGGGGGGATGGATGCTACTGGCATCTAGTGGGTAGAGCCAGGGATGCTGCTCAACATCCTACACTGCATAGGACAGCACTCATCTGAGACGGAATGACCCAGTCCAAAATATCAGCAGTGCCAAGGTTGTAGACCCTTGCGTGTCTCTGAGCCACCTTCCCACCTCTCCTACTTTGCGTTAGGCGCATATCTTTCTAGCTGTCTCTGATTGCTAGGCTCTGGGCTAGATATTTGTTTTTCCTTGAACATTTTTTTTTTTTTTTTGCTTTTGCTCACGTTTACGTTCATCTTTTGATCTTTTGTCTCCATCAACCAAGATGTATACAGTATCCGCTATTTTGTGCCAGACACTGTGCTAAATGCTCTTTGTATTTTACTTCTAATCCTCGTGACAATTAGAGGAGACAGATGTTATTTTCCCTGCAGAAAATAATGCATTTCATTTACTGGGCATCTACCATGTGTCAGGTACTGGGAAACCTATTGATTTCTAATCCTCATAGCAACTCTGACTAAATTAGGTTTTCTAATCCCATTTACCCTGAAACTGGGTCTTGGAGAAGAATAGGGTGTTGTTCAAGTTCACATGCCAAGGAAGTTCTAAAGAAGCTAGGGATTGTGGTGGTCTTTGGGTAGGAAAGCAAGTGTGGACCGAACCAGCTTGCAAGGGTGCAAATACAGCTTCCGTCTTTGAACCCAAACCACCCTAGAGAAAGGAAGAGAGAAGTGACCGTCCTGTGTAGATAGAGCTGTATCTTCACCTTACAGGGAGGTGGGTGAGGAGAGGAAAGGTTCTAAGGAGAAGGGAAGTAATCTCTTCATTCAGGGCCTGTCCTGTGCCTGGTGTTGGACTCTGTCGTTATTTAATCATCTCAGCACTTCTCCAAGTAACTTTTAAAGCAGGCTTAGTCAACTTGGGTGTGCTTTTGAGGCCCAAAGGGAGAAGTCAGTTCCCTCAGAGCTGCTAACTTAAGTGGCAGGGTCCAGGGTGGAGCTCAGGTCTCCTGGTCTCCCAGCCAACAGAAAGCTTACTGACACCATCTTGGGAGGTTGGGGTTGTGGGATGTGTCTACAGGAACTGGACATACTTTTCAATTCTCTGTGCCCCTTTGCCATGTTACGAAGCCTTCTCTCACTCTGCTTTGGTTCATTGTAGATCTTGAGAAATGCCAACTGATTGACTGATGGACACACTGAGGGTATATCCTGCCGCCAGCATACACTGCAGATCATGGAGAGTGGGGAATGGATCTGCAGTCCGTAGAATACCCAATAGCAAGTCTCTTTGACTATTTTTGAGCCTCTTTATTTTAGAGACTTCCAGGCATCAGTCCCTCTGCAAACCCCAGCAGAGGAAGGCGGTGCACCTTTAACCCTTCCCTGCCCTCTCCTTAGGGGCTGTGCTTACCCCTGCTGGGTTTTCTCTCCATGAGCAATTGCCCAATTGAATTCCATTTATAGACTCTGCCTCCTGGGGTGCAGGAAGGCCCCTGGGTATGCAAGCATTCCAAGCCCCAATCAATCCCTTCTTTTATTCAGAGGCAAAGTTACAAATGGGCCGGAGTCATTGGAAAGATTTTCCAGCTCACTGTGCAGAGAAGCCCTCTTATGAAAGATGTATTGATGAATCCCCTTGTACCAGGATGTTACTGGCCTCTGCAAGGCAGGAAATAAGTATCTGCTGGCTCTCTCTCTCTCTGCCGTAAAAACTCTCTTTCAGATCAGATTTCCTCTGCACCCAAGCACATTTGATTTAAATCATTTCACTGCAAAATATAAATAAAATAGAGATGACTCCTGTAATGAAAAAGAGAAACACCTCGGTGATACAGTTTTGACTTCCAGAAAATAAGGCATTAAAACTGCAGGCTCAGCCAGGCGCAGTGGCTCATGCCTATAATCCCAACACTTTGGGAGGCCGAAGCGGGCCAATCACGAGGTCAGGAGTTCGAGACCAGCCTGACCAGCATGGTGAAATCTCGTCTCTACTAAAATATAAAAATTACTGGGCGTGGTGGTGCACACCTATAATCCCAGCTACTCAGGGGGCTGAGGCAGGAGAATCGCTTGAACCCGGGAGGCAGAGGTTGCAGTGACCCGAGATCATGTCATTGCACTCCAGCCTGGGCAATAGAGTGAGACTCCGTCTCAAAAACAACAACAACAATAACAACAACAAAAAAAAACCCCACAAAACTGCAAGCTCATATAACTACCAGATTCTCAGGTCTGTTTCTTTCAGGTAGCACAAGTGAGTAACCGCCAGTATGTGCACCTCTACAGAGACTATACCCCCAAGTTCAGTTTTCAGCTGTGACTCACTCTAGCTGTGTGACCTTGGGCAAGTCACTCTGCCTCTCTGGGCCTCAGATTCTTCCTCTGCGTAGTGAAGGGGCTGGAAGAGATGCCTCTAATACCCTTTTGACTTCATGAATGTAAGACTACATTCAAGACTAGGAAACTCAAAATTCCCAAGGGGATATATTTCTAGCAATTGGGATGTTTAATCTTACCAAAGGATTCATGTCCTCATGAATGGGGTACCTTCAAGTTGTGACTTTTCATGTATATAAAAAGATTTTAAGAAATTTATTCATATCCAGTTTTTCGGAAGTCTGTCTGCTAAGTAAAGTGAAATACACGTACAGAGGAATTGTATCTTACTTAGACTTGTAGGGAATATATATATATATATATATATATATTTTGTGACAGTCTCACTCTGTCACCCAGCCTGGAGTGCAGTGGTGTGATCTCAGCTCACTGCAGCCCCTGCCTCCCGGGTTCAAGCGATTCTCCTGCCTCAGCCTCCAGAGTAGCTTGGACTATACACATGCGCACCACCTGCCTTGGCCTCCCAGAGCGCTGGGATTACAGGCGTGAGCCACTGTGCCTGGCCGACTTTAAGGCTTCAAAGTCAGTATATAGGGTGAAAATGGTGTGTAGCTCGAATTTTTCTCCTCTCATATATTATCTGTCTCTTGTTCTCTCTCTCCCAGTGTTCTCGCTCCTATTCTCTTGTTCTTTTTCCCTCTCCCAACCACTTATATTTGCATTCTCCCAATCTGAATACACACAGACTGTGGCTCCTAAGAGAAGAAAGCACTTAGTAAGCTACCCTGAAATTTCCACATACAGAGAGGGAGGGTAAAGAGCTTCGGCAGTCCTTTGGCACCCAGAGGCTCTCTGGGTTGGCTTTTTAATCCTTTCTTCTTTTCAGGGGTACCTCCTTCTGTTTGGGTCAGGGAAGGGACATCACAGCAGTTCTCAGCAGGTTCTCAGAGGGTACTGTCCCTTCCTGTCCTTAGCCAGAGGAATGAGAGAATGAGTCAGACTCAGGTTAGAAGAAAGGAGTGACTGCCCCCACAGGGACTCCCCACCACGGCAGTGTCGGGGGAAGGCGAATCTGAACACAGGGCTGACTGTTTATAACATGTGTGGGCTCTTTTCATGTGGAAATAAAGTTCTCCGGAAGTCAGAGTCTGGGGTTTGCCGGGTCCTTATAGTTACAAATGCTTAGTCGAGCAATACTTCGTCTGTTTAATGCTGTTAAGAAAGAAGGTATTCACGTCTATAATCCCAGCACTTTGGGAGGCGGTGGTGGGCGGATCATGAGGTCAGGAGATCGAGACCACCCTGGCCAACATGGTGAAACCCTGTCTCTACTAAAAATACAAAAATTAGCTGGGCATGGTGGTGCATGCCTGTAATCCCAGCTACTCGGGAGGCTGAGGCAGAAGAATCGCTTGAACCCAGGAGGCGGAGGTTGCAGTGAGCCAAGATCGCACCACTGCACTACAGCCTGGGTGACAGAGTGAGGATCCATCTCAAAAAAAAAAAAAAAAAAAAAAAAAGGAAGAAGGTATTCTGTATTATATGTAAATATTAAGAAAACTAAAGCTACACACACATACACACACACTTCATTCTGCTGTTCACTCTTATCCAGAGGACATTTTGTTTTGGAAACCAGATAGGGAAAGTAGTGAGATTAGTTACTGTAGTCTTAGGCTCACATTGGACACATGAACTGGAATCTAAGTTGGAGAGTGACTCCCATCCAGTCCTGGGTGGTCGAGACAAGGGGCATCTTGATTGGGGAACTAGGATGGCTTTGCAGTCAGCACTTTCCTGAGCCCCTGTCGCCTCCTTTGTACAATAGGGAGATGATGCAGGCTCATCATCAGGAGTTAGTGAAATTAAACATGACCCCCGGCCCACAGTGGGCACCCTGCGGCACTGAGTGGTGCTATAAACGTGCACGGACTTCCAGATCACTCCTGTGCCATCTGGAAGCTGTCACCCTTTCTTTTCTGGGCCTATAGCTGCAATCTTGGTGAGTTTGCCAAGAAACTTAGCATTGAAATGTCATAGAGTAGTGTTAAATTTTACTATCCAAACTCAAGGCCTCATCTGTGCCAAGTTGGGGGATATACAAATGAATAGATATATTTATCTTGAATGCTTTGAGAGTATTCAGAGAAAATAGGTTACCTTCCCAAGCAGCCTTACTCACCATCACCATGGGCAAGGAAGTAACTGGTAGTGGTTTAACTGGTCCAGCAACTTTGGTTAGAGCCTGTTTGTTTCCCACGACTTTTTGTGGGAAAAAAAAAAATCTTAACTGTGGATTTACCAGGTTGTTGACATATGAAGCTTTTGGACATAGGCTTACAGCAGGTTTAGGGCCAAGAAAACATGTCAGCTATTTCAAAGGAGCTGAGCTTGAAGAACTAGCTGAAATAAAACATGTTACAATCACTTTAACACCCTCCCCTGCACAGTCCAAATCCCTGCACCGTTTTTTCGCAGCATGCTTATACCATCCACATACAGCATTTCTGTGACTGGAGGATAGTATTGTGTTGGCAACAGCTTTGGGGAGGAAGGAGGGGGAAAAAAAGACACACTGACAGAGATAGTCATCTTTGCACCTGCCCTTACCTGTGCCTGAAGCCAGAATTCCAGCACATCTGCTCCTCACCTGCCTCTGGTCTTTGATCAAAGGTCATTTTGGGAGGAATGCTATCCCAGCCATTGCTCTGAAAATTGCAAACTGCTGCTCTCCTCTGTTCCTCTGATCTACTTTTTTTTCCCTTCACCACGATGGTTATTACCAACTGACAGACTTTAAGGTGTTACTGCCTTATTACATTCCAACGTAAGCATAAATTATGCCTTCTTACCTTCCAATGTAAGCATAAATTGATGTCTTATGAACTATCATATATATCTGCATGCACCTATACACACACACACACACGTATATACACACATGCATTGCTCACATATGTATTTTGTTCATGTATCTTGTGTGCCTGCCACATCATTTGCTCTTAACAAATACAAATTAATAAATCATATGTACACAATGTTTATAAGATAAGCCTCAGTTCCAGAAAGTCAAAATGATGGGAAAAAAATCTTCATCTGAAAAATCAGGAGAATGTGGTCAAATGCCTGGATTATTTAGATTGAGGTCCCATTGATCAACTAATCATACCTATTCCTAGAATCAGAGTGAAAAGGCTAAATGTGTTTTAAAGACAGACATGTGGTGTGAAATGATTCCTCCTCTTACTCCCAGACATTGTAATATCATTAATGATGAAAATGTAAAAGGATTGTAGGTATCTGTGTTCTGGGCTTATTTCTTAGAGCTTTTCCTAGAACCCTCACAATGGCCCTCTTATGCCAGTTTTATGGCAGAGAAAACTGGGGACTCACGGGGGCATCAACATGTCTCTTTGTTTATTGGAAACATTTTTATATGCTCACAAAGAATATGCAACAGCAACAGTAATAGCAGCTAAAGCAGAAGTGTGCAAACTGTCTGTAGAGGACCAGATAGATTAGTAAATATCTGAGCCTTTGCCGGCCACGTGGGCTCTGTCACCGCTAAGCAGTTCTGCCAGGGTGACTGTACAGTAGCTGTAGATAATATGCAAATGAACGGGAGTGGTTGTGTACCAATAAAACTTTGGTTCGCAAAAGAGGATTGCAGGCCAGATTTGGTCTTAAAGCTGTAGTTTGCCAACCCCTGAACTAAATATGATTTCCATGAGGGCAGGAACCACGTCATTGTTTTCATCATTGTATCTCATGCAGGGAGCCCAATTCTTTGCACATGGTAGTTCTTGAATGAATGAATGGATGAACGAATGAATGAGTAAACCAAGGAATCAGTAGGTGGTCTGTCTTTCAAGACCATCACGACTGAAGCTCCAGTCCTTCCCTTTCCTTTCCCATGTACTCCCCTTCCCTACCCATACTGCCAACCCCACCCCAGCTTATCGCCTTACATTAAGCTCACCGTCCCATGCGCGCTCACTTGCTCGCTCGCTCTCGCTTTCTCTTTTCTCTCCCCCTCACCCATTCTAGACCCAAGGTCAACCCCTTTCTTCCCTAGCCTTCCTCAAAAGCCTTGGGGGATTGAGTAACCCGCTATTGTGCCATTGGTGGCTTTTTCTGGAACCTTTTGAAGTTCTGTGGTTTGTTGATTCATCTCTTTACACCCATCCCTATTTCAGGAAGGGTTTATGGCAGTCTGCGAGGGTGTACTAAACAAAATAAGACTGCAAAAATTAAAACTGAGACAAAGAAAGGAAACACAACCATAGGACCATCATAGGTACGGTCCTATGGAGCTGGAATAGGTATGAACACCTACACCATGGTGGGGAACTGGAGATTTGACAAAGAGCTTTCTGGCTGCCATCAGGGAAAACAAATCTGTCCCTTCCACTGCCCTGTATCCAAATAATTGACACAGGCCATTGCTCATGGCAGGTGGATCTGTTCTCAGTGCTCAGTTCAGATGGAAATTTCTCCAGAGGGCTTCACAAGAGGAGGAAGAGGAAGGACCAGCAGGCTTTGCAGCTTGCTAACAGCAGACAGGATGAGGTATTTATGGCTGTCTGCTACGATGGTGTCCCCTGGTCTAGACTCGACGTTTTATGCTGATGCTCAGCAGAGTAAGGACACATCCTGGTACCTGGGCCTGGGTTGACCTCTACATGTATTTTATTATTATTATTATTATTATTATTTTGAGATAGAGTCTTGCTCTGTCGCCCAGGCTGGAGTGCAGTGGCACAATCTTGGCTCACTGCAACATCCACCTGGTGGGTTCAAGCGATTCTCCCATCTTGGCCTCCTGAGTAGCTAGGATGACAGGTGTATGCCACCACGCCTGGCTAATTTTTGCATTTTTAGTAGAGACGGGGTTTCACCATGTTGGCCAGATTGGTCTTGAACTTCTGACCTCAAATGATCGACCCACCTTGGCCTCCCAAAGTGCTGAGATTACAGGCATGAGCCACTGTGTCCGGCCCTGACATGTATTTTAGGGAAGCTACCAGAACAAACAGACCATGTGGTCTCCAAGCACCACTGGAGCGTAAAGAGGAAGCTCTTAGTCTGAGAGAGACACCAGGTGAAAATTCCAGCTCAGATGCTGACCTCTGGTCTAGTCTTTCCACTTCTGTAAACCTCTGACTCTTCATCTAAGAAGTGAGAGTTGATATTAGCATTCGCCACCTGTTGTTGTGGTGGAGTCTGATGAAACGCCTTAGCATTGTGGCCTTTGCATCTATTATAGTATTTAAACTTGGCAGCGACATTGCAAGGTAAATGTCACCCCATCTGCTTCATGTTCTTCTGAGTACTTTAGCTCAGTATTACTCAAGTATTTCTTTCATTATCACCCTCCCAAGAAGAAAAATTTAATTTAATGTAAATTCTCCCTTGTGAGAGAAATTAAATACTACGGGAAAAGATTTTATCAGATAGGGTTGAGCTTTGGCGGGCCGCTGACCATTGCAATATCTAAGACTATTATTATTATTTTGAGACAGAGTTGTGTTCTGTTGCCCAGGCTGGAGTACAGTGGTGCAATCTTGGCTCACTGCAATCACTGCCTCCTGAGTTCAAGGGATTTTCGTGCCTCAGCTTCCCAAGTAACTGGGATTATAGGCGCCCGCCACTATGCCTGGCTAATTTTATATTTGTAGTAGAGACAGAGTTTCACCATGTTGGCCAGGCTGGTCTCAAACTCCCAACCTCAACTAATCCACCCGCCTCAGCCTCCCAAAGTGCTGGGATTATAAGTATGAGCCACTGTGCCCGGCCTAAGATTTTTTTTTTTTCTCACACACATATACTTACCGAAATTTTGCTTGCTTGGTGGGGGTGATAATCATCCCTATTGAGAATATGTGCTTTAGATATACAGACTAACTCCTGTTAAAGCTCTAGTTGAGAGACAAAGGAACAGAGGCCCAGAGAGGTAAAGTAACTTACCCAGAGTTGCACAGCAAATGAGAAAGGATCTGAATTCAGTCTCATGGATTGCTCTAGACTGTGTTTAAAGCACAGTCTAACTCATAGCAGCAAACTGTACCTGTTATTTTGTGTCTTGCTTTTGTCACTTACCTATCCAGCTCATCGATGGTTCTGGTTCAGTATATATATCATGGCCTCCATTGTTTTTAATAGCTACATTAGGCTGGGCGCGGTGGTTCACATCTGTAACTCCAGCACTTTGGGAGGCTAAGGTGGGCAGTCATCTGAGCCCAGGAGTTCCAGACCAGCATGGCTAAGGTGGTAATGAAACCCCTTCCCTACTAAAAACATGAAAATTAGCCGGGTATGGTGGCAGGTGCCTGTAACCCCAGCCACTTGGGAGGCTAAGGCAGGAGAATCACTTGAACCCAGGAGGCGGAGGTTTCAGTGAGCCGAGATCATGCCGCTGCACTCCAGTCTGGGTAACAGAACAAGACTCCATCTCAAAAAAAGAAAAAAAAGAAAGAAAGAAATAGTTGCATTATTTTGCATTTGCATTCACATAGCATGGTTTATTTAACCATACCACAACTGCTGAGGCTGAGGTGGTTTCTAGTCTTTGGCAATTGAAAACCCGCCATTGCAGTCCTCCCTACGTGCATATCATTTTGCTTAAATGCAAGTTAAATGTGAAAGTTACATGCCTAGAAATGAAGTCTGTGCACACTTCTTAAAAGATAGCATTTTGTCAGAGGCACAAAAATATCTCCACAAAGCTAAGATTCTTACAGAGCCATCCAAGGTCAGTTTTCACCATGTTCTTAACAACTAAGCCACTCTTTTGACCCCCAAATTCCTCCTGACCTGGTTATTGATTTAGATGTGAGCTCCCCACCCCCACCACCTTTTATGCCTTTGGTCACCGGATTATCCTCTTGTCATCTGGTATTTCCCTACCAGGCTTCCCACAGTTTATTTTTGAACTTCAATTCTCATCTCATTAACAGAAAGCCTAGGCAGCCAGATTCCATGCCTGCTGCCGGGGTCAGTGCTTTGAAACAGGGTCGTTAATAAAGCAGCATCGTAGCTTATCCTGGGTCCTTCATGTCCACTAGGATGGGGGAAAAGCAGAATCCTTCCTATGTCCCTCATCTTTCTGAAACTTCTCTCTAAGAACCCGAACCAGTCTCATTCTGCAGACCTTCCTGGGCCTTCATAAGAGCTATGTTCTGGCAGTTAGGGAAATCTAGCATGAGTGGCCCCCATTCAATTCTGCAGGGGACAAAAAGCCTCTCTTCTCCTAAACCTTGCTAGTAAGTCTCTATGGCAGAGTCAAGGCTAAGTCAACTCCCACATGTGGCGACCTCAGCTAGAGAAGCGAGGTGGAAAGGACGCTAGAAATTCAGAGGGTGTCTTTAGCCCCTGTGCAGCGGCGTCGCCTGTAATTAAAGCTGGCGCACTATTAAAATCATCTGAGTAATTAAACTCAATGGTGTTTGGCAATAGTTTGTTCTGGAAGTTCCTTGAGGAAGAGTGGGTTAACGGGATGGAGAGGGCTGCATGGTATTTTGTGCAAATGGAATCTGTCGGCCTCCTTTATCTGGTCCTGAAGCTTGCTGGGGCTTACTGCCATCCCCTCTTCATTCTGTTATTTCCCCCAATTCAGATTTGCTGATGAAATATGGTGGCCAGGTTGATAAAGGCATGGAGCTGGATGCTCTGGTGGTGGTGGGGTGGCGGTGGTTAACCACGTGCATTTCCCTTCTGCCTTAAGTGCAGTGGGTGCCCAGAAATGGATTTAATGCATCCAGGCATTCATTCAACAAATATTTACCCAATGCCTGTCATGTGCCAGGGTTTGTGGGTACTGAAGGGACATAAAAAAGTAGCTTGCGTTCTAGTTGGAAGATTCAGACAATAGGCAAATACATAATATTATATATAAATAGAATATATTCAGACAATAAGCAAATATATATTATATATATTAATAATAGACATTGTAGATTATAATTATAATCTTTAATATCCCAGAGAGTGATATGTGTCCTGAGGAGCAACATAATTAGAGGAATGGGGAATGCCTATGGGGCAGGGGGTGGTGGCGCTCATAGGGCGTGTCCTCTGACAAGTTGCTTGAGGAGTGGACCATGAGGATATCAAGACGGATATTTTTCCTGGCCTGGAGAACAGCAAGTGCAAAGGCCCTGAGGCAAGTGACAGCATTTGCATTAGGAAGCAGCAGCTGACGGTCTATGAAGAGCAGCACAGGAGGTCAGAGCTGAAAGACCTTCAGTGGAGCCCCTTCCCTGCCAAGTGAAGACTGAGGCCAGAGAGGGGGAGCTAACTGTCCCAACTCAACCTCGCACAGCAGCAGGTAGACCAGTTTTTCAGGACTCCCACCTCCCATCCTTACGCTTCACAGAGGCTTTAAGGGACCTCAGAGCAGCAGGAAAGGTGCCAAACAACCCGGTTCAACTCTGCAGTCCTCCACTCTGTGGCAGTGTGGTGTAAATGACGTCAGCTCCTTGAGCCTCAGCTTCCTTATCTGTAAAATGGGGTCAATGAGGGCACTCGCCACCAGGCGTGCTGTGAAGATGAGATGAGATCTCCTGGGCTCTGCGTGTGGCATGGGGCGGCTGTGCAGGGAACGTTAGTTATGGGCCGAGGTTTTTTGGTCCTTAAACTGGACACAATATACCTCCAGCCCATTCCCTTGCCTCCGCTAGATATGACACCATCCGTCTTCTCATGGCTGTCACCTGACTGAACCAATTTTACACTCATTTTGACTTGTTTTGCAAGGGAGTGTCTGGTTTTCTCTTGGAGACAAAAATTTTGGCAAGTGAGACCTTAAAGGATGTGCTCCAGTTTCCTCATCTGCAGAATGGAGCTGTGATAGCTCTTAACACTGGCTCCCTCGGCAGGAATTTTTTTTTTTTTTTTTTTTTGAGACGGAGTCTCGCTCGTCGCCCAGGCTGGAGTGCAGTGGTGCAATCTCGGATTACTGCAAGCTCCACCTCCCAGGTTCACGCCATTCTCCTGCCTCAGCCTCCTGAGTAGCTGGGACTACAGGCACACACCACCACGCCTGGCTAATTTTTTGTATTTTTAGTAAAGACGGGGTTTCACCGTGTTAGCCAGGATGGTCTTGATCTCCTGACCTCGTGATCTGCCCACCTCGACCTCCGAAAGTGGTGGGATTACAGGCATGAGCCACCGCGCCCGACCTTTTGTTTTGTTTTATAGAGACAAGGTCTCACTCTGTCGCCTAGGTTGGAGCACAGTGGCATGATCATGGCTCACTGCAGCCTCAACCTCCTAGGCTTAAGTGATCCTCCCACCTCAGCCTCCTGAGTAGTGAGGACTACAGGCATGGACCCCCATACCAAGCTAAGTTTTTTTTTTTTTTCATTTTCTTTAGAGATGGGGTCCTCACTTTGTTCTCCAGGCTGGTCTTGAACCCCTGGCCTCAAGCGATCTTCTTGCCTTGGCTTCCTAGAGTGCTGGGATTACAGGCGTGCTCCATGATACCCAGCTAAGTTTTTTACTTTTTCTAGAGATGCCGTCGGTGGGGGTGGGTCTCACTTTGTTGCCCAGGCTGTTCTCGAACTCCTGGCCTCAAGTGATCCTCCTGCCTTGGCTTCCTGGAGTGCTGGGATTATAGGCGTGAGCCACTGCACCCGTGCTGGCATATATTATAAGGACCCAGCATGGCAGTACACATGAGAAGTTAAAACTGCTCTGCGTTAGGTGGTGTTACTAATAAAACATGGATTTGGAGGCAGATGGAAAGGGGATTCATTTCCCTGACTCAAGCAAGTGCTTTATCCTTCGCAACCTCAGCATTTTCATATTAAAATGGAATACCCAATACTGCATTGAGTTGTTATGAGAATTCAATAAACATAAATCTAAAGCATTGAGCGCAATGTCTAGCTTACAAGAGTCACTAAACAGTACTTCTGCGTCCTCCTCTCCGTTCATTTCCACTCTTCTACCAAAAGAAACTCGTAAAGTCAGTCCTGATTATTTGTATTTGATTACATTTCACAGATAAGGAAATTGAGACTCAAAGACCTTAGACTCTAACACAGCCAGGAAGTGGAGGTGCCTGGATTTGAACTCCGGTGGTTTGTCAGTCTGGAGAACATCCCCTTTGCCCTCGCTAATCTCAAAGCTCACCCTGGATTCTTAATGCTTTGATTTGACTGATCCCTGAGCTGATGGAGAAAGGCCAGATTCTTGCGGCCTGTCCTTCTCTGTCTTTGGTGTAAGCCAGGGGTCAGCCTAGCCCTGGAGAAATCGGATTTGTCCCCAGTTGGCCCCGGGCTCCGTGCTCCTGCCCATCAGAGCCCAGACACCCCTGCTGGCATTGATGTCAGATTCACCTCGCAGTTTTCTTCTCAGAGCCTCTCTGGTATCTTGCACGTCTAATTTCTTGTCTCCTGGGGCCTTGGCTAATTAGCCTTTGGTTATTCACAAACAGAGAGGCAGGAACAGGGAATCCGGTGCTCTGCTTTAATCACCCACACAAAATTTAGGCAAGGCTGTAGGTTTCTGGAAGGAGCAGGGCTGGTATTTGGAGATTAGAGGTGAAAGCACTAAAGAAATCGCCCGCGAAGCCCCAGCCCCCTCTCTGCAATCTTTACATGGGGATAAACAGGCGCTGAGCCTGCCTCCTGTGGTACCCCAACACCCCCAGGCCTTGCTAAACATGGTTTGGTTTAGGTTTGTTTTGTTTTGTTTTGTTTTTTTCCCTTGGACTGCTCCCTAGCCACCTCCATGTTACCGCAGCTTTCCAAGAAGTCACTTCTGTTGTCACTAGGCCAGAAGACAGTTGGCATCCTTTTAGGTCCCACATAAAATAGGACATTTCAAAACCAGGAGTTCCACTGTGTGCTTTTGGCACGGGGAGAAAAAAAAAAAAAAAAAAAAGGTGTCTTTTCTTTCTTCCTAACTGTATGAATGCGAGAAACGGTTTGGAGGAAGATGAAACACCTCCAGATTTACAGTCTGTGTTATCATCAGTGCAAGCACGGAGGGGGTTCATTCATTCACCAAATAATCCCAGCTCATTCAGAGCAAAAGCCAGAGGCCTTACAGTGGTCTAGATTTGAACTTGTTGACATGTGGGGCCAGATCATTCTTAGTTGTAGAGGGTCGTCCTGTGCATTACAGGATATTAAGTGGCATCTCTGGACTCTACCCACTAGTTGCTGGTAGCATTCCCCTTCCCCAAGTGTAACAACAAAAATGTCTCCAGACATAGCAAGATGTCCCCTGTGGGTCAAGTTGCCCCAGTTAAGAACTACAGCTCTTGGGTCGGGTGTGGTGGCTCACGCCTATAATCCCAGCACTTTGGGAGGCCCAAGTGGGCAGATCACCTGAGGTCAGGAGTTTGAGACCAGCCTGGCCAACCTGGTGAAACCTCATCTCTACTAAAAATATAAAAATTATCTGGGCATGGCAGCACGTACCTGTAATCCCTGCTACTCTGGAAGCTGAGATGGGAGAATTGCTTGAACCTGGGAGATGGAGGGTGCAGTGAGCCGAGATCATACCACTGCACTCCAGCCTGTGTGACAGAGCAAGACTCTGCCTCAACAAACAAACAAACAAACAAAACCCCATGGCTCTATAATGCTTTATGTGACCTGTCCCCCATTTCTTCCTGACATTAGCTTCTGTTTTTCATCTTTTACTTCCTTCACCCTGGCTACTTTCCTGGTCTCCACCAGCAACGTGAGGCTTGCTCTCACCTCAGGGCCTTTGCACAGCAGTTCCCTGTCCCTGAAATGCTTTTTCCCAGTTAGCCAAGCAGCCTGCTCACTTACTCACTGGGAGTCTTTGCTTATACCTCACCTTTTCAGTCTAAAGCCTGCCTTGACCACCTTATTAAGAAATGCACCCATTGCATCATTCTAACCACTGACTTCTCTCTTCGACTCTGTTCTGTGCAGTATTTGTTATATCTGTCGTCTTTCTGTGTCCCTGTGCTAGAATAAAATTCTTTGAAGGCAGGGGTTTTGTTGCCATTCTTCGTAGATGCCTCCCAAGCCCTTGGATGTTACTTCTTTTATGGAATCGTCATCTAGTACCTGCTGTATACCTACACCATGCACTGTCTGGACACCAGGAATAAGGGTGCTTGTACCTGCCCCAAAGGACCCTAGAACTGTCATTTTCAGATCCTTCTTGCCCAGAGCTGGAGGGTAAGTTTTGTTCCTGATGCTAAGGGAAAGATACCCTTGCAGATTCCTAGGTGGGGGAAAGAAAAGACAAGGTCCTCACCCAGGGCAGCAGGATGCAGGGCTGAGTTTGGGGAGGAAGGCAAATTTGTCTCCTTGGTCAGCCCTGAGGGTGGCTGCCACCCTCCTGGGTGCTGTCCCCTAAAAGCCCTTACAACACAGCCTGTCACTGGCCCCATTGGTATTCAGGCCGCCCCATGCTCTGAATAAACATCTCCCTGCCACCCTCCCTTACACAGCAAGCAGCTCTTGCTTGTGGCATTAGAGTGGCGGAAAGGCGATAAAAATAGTGTTTAGTTACACGCACTCTGCTTATTTTGTACTTTCGAGCAGTAACACGTCCTCTGACGTTGTCGGGCTGGCCAGCAAAGCCCATCATTTCTCCCTCATGTGGAGCAGCCTAGAAACAGCCTGGGAGATGCCTGGTCCTCGGACAGGCATCGCCACTTGTCCGTGGTACCTGGAAGTTGGCCACTGGCTTTTCCAGAAACCTCCCTTTCCCTTCGCCACTCTGCTTTGTCAGAGACAGGACCAAATTTCAAGGCTGTGCTGAGCAGGGGACCCCTGCAGAGGAACAGCTGCTTAGCCTTGTAACTGCTCCTGCATTCTCAGCACAGTTGCCCAGGGCATTCCTAATGCCACAGGAACACCTCATTTTACAGGTGAGGACAGTGAGGCCCAGAGTGGTTAAGCAACTTGTTCAAGATTGCACAGCTGTGGAGCAGTATGTGGAGCTGGGATCTGGACCCATTCTTCTCTGACCCCAGAGCCTGTACTCAGAGCATGAACCCCTCCTGTCTTCTGCTCTGCGTTGTTTAGATGCATTTCCCCAAGATGCATCCAGGGTTTCTTGCCTGCAACTGTTCCGCAGTGACGTTTCTGAAGAGTAAACATTGGGCACTAGTGGTGACTCTTAAGAGAGAGACTCTGGCTGTGCGTGGTGGCTCCCGCCTGTAACCCCAGCACTTTGGGCATCCGAGGAGGGAGGATCACTTGAGCTCAGGAGTTCAAGACCAGCTTGGGCAACGTGGTAAGACCTTGTCGCTGCCAAAAATACAAACAATTAGCTGGGTGTGGTGATGGGTGCCTATAATCCCAGCTACTCAGGAGGCTGAGACAGGAGAATCACTTGAAGCCAAGAGGTGGAGGTTACAGTGAGCCAGGATTGTGCCACTGCACTACAGAAGGAGACTCACTATCAAAAAAAAAAAAAAAAAAAAAGGAGGAGGGAGAAAATCTTTATGTTAAAAACTACCCAAGCCTCTGGTTTGGGAGTAAATACATATCTTTACACCTCCAAAGTGTCACGTTATTTAATTGGTACCACTGTCCCTGGGGAACTACAGTGGCTATGCTAAGTGGTAGCTCCATTAGGGAGATGCTCCCAGGTCAGCAGAATGAAAATTAAATACCAGTTGTTGGGTGTTAAACAGAGGTTTCGGGTGTGTTTGGTGGAGGTAAGCCCGGGGATGCCATGATACCCTGTCCTGCGGTCACCTCTCCTCCCCTCCCAACCTTCCAGGACCCCTAGGCAGCAGCGAGGGTAGCAGACAGAGAATCAACTTCCCAATCTTCTAGCACAGAGTTCCAGTAAAAGTCTGCTTGGAAGTCCCCGCTTTGCGGGTTAGCTAAAGTAGGACCTCCACTCTCTTTGCTTATAGCTGCAGGTGGGAATTTTGGCTCTGAAATGCTCCCATGCCTGCAGGGAGCCCAACTCAGCTTACAATTCCATTGCATAGAGCTGCCCAGCATGTGCCCGAGTCCTGGTTCCTGAGGTTCCTGCATAGTGACCCCGCTCACTGTGGCCCCCTTAGTGCTCAGGGCTGAGATGAATTGGATGAACGTCTCATCCCCGACTGTGGGACTGAGCAAAGTATGGAGAGATGTGAGGAAGTGGCCTCTGTATTCCCACGTGCCCCACTTTGTGCAGGAAAGTGTTTCTGAAAGACCGTGTGTGGGCCAACAGGGATGATGTCAACACAAATGTGCTTTTCTCATTCACTTCAACTTTAATGCCAGGGATTTCTCTGCTTCATTTCCCGTTGCTATTCTGGTGGCATCGTCTCCTACCAAAGTGGTTTTAAACTTCTCCTTCATCGCCCGTCTGTTCAGGTGACGCTCAGTAAATAAACACTTGACTATACCAGAGCTGTACAGGGACCCAGACCAGCCAGCCTGTCTGAATTTCAGGGGCTATTGTGAAGAGCCCTGCACGGCAGGTCATTTTGGATATACAGATCAGCTCAGCAAATACAGAGATGGAACTAATATGTGAGAAACAGAACACCATCAAGAGATAATAACACGAAAAAAATAGAGATGGGAGAGTCTTTTTTGTGAAATGAGGAATCTCGTCTGTGACACAGATTCAAATAACTGTGTTTCCCTCTTTGCATTGCCTGCTAGGAAGCTCAAAGACAATTCATATCTCTCACATGTCTCATAAGCTCAGAGACAGAGGTCATATCTCTCATAAAACCTACGGTATTTTTTTAAATGCTTCTGGTGGCAAATTGAATTTCCCATCATGTATATATAATATATATAATATTTGGAAACCTGTCTCAACAAACAAATGTATATATACACACACACAGATATGTATATATGTGTGTGTGTGTGTTTGTGTGTATATGTATGTATGTATGTGTATATATATATATATATGGTTTAGTGGGCACCACCATGCCCGGCTAGCTGGCTAATTATTTGTGGGTTTTTTTGTAGAGGTGATGTTTTGCCATGTTGCCCAGGCTGGTCTTGAACTCCGGGGGTCAAGTGATCTACAGGTCTCGGCTTCCCTAAGTGCTAGGATTACAGGTGTCAGCTACCGTGCCTGGCCATCCCATCATATTCTTTTGATTCCCTTCCTTACCACACCTCGTCCCCACACTGTGTTTTATCTGTTTAATTTTTGGTCAATGGAACAGTGTCTTTTGTTTAAGCCTTTTTGGAACACGGCCTTTTTGTAACACTGACCAGCAGGAATAAATAGCTATTGCGATAAAATACAATTTCCAGGTCTTTTTGTATATGTCTTTCACTTAAGCCAGTAGCTTTCATTCCTGTACCCCTTCTCAGCACATTCCAAGTGTGAGGTCCTCAGTAGCGTATTTGACCTTCAGAGCTTTAGGAAAACACAGCTCAGGGGCCTCAGAGGATTTCTGGCCTTAGAACAGACAAAGGCTGGGAAAATTGAGGTGGGTGTGCTCCACCCCACCCAAATCCAAACCCCTCTGTTGGTTCTGGGCTGGACACACAGGATCTGTTGTTCATTCTTGACTGTGCCACTACCAGGTGGGTAACAGTGGGCAGGACCCCTGGGCCTCAGTTTCCACATCTGTGTAATGGGAAATAACCTCAGCCTGCCAACCTCACAGGTCCCACATCTTACATATGCTGCTCATTGAATGAAAGTTCTTTTAAAATGAGACAGTTAGGCCAGGCACGATGGCTCACACCCACACCCAGCAGTTTGAGAGGCCAAAGCAGGAGGATCGCATGGGTCCAGGAGTTCAAGACCAGCCCTGTGGCAACATGGCAAAACCTCTTCTCTACAAAAAAGTCATAAATAGCCAGTTAGCTGGGTGTGGTGGTGCCTGCTAAACCATATGTAAACCCAGTCGCTACCAAAAAAAAGTTAACCAGGTGTGGTGGTGTGCGCCTGTAGTCCTGGCTACTCAGAAGGCTAAAGTGGGAGGATCCCTTGAGCCTGGGAGGCTGAGGATGCAGTGAGCTATGATTGCGCCATTGCACTCCAGCCTGGGTGACAGAGACCGTGTCTCAAAAATAAATAAATGAATAAAATAAGACAATTGTCAAGTGGCCTGAGGAGGATCAGTATTTGGTGGCAGAGCCAGGGTGTTCATCCACCCCAGGACCTTGTAACCACCTCTATCTGATCACCCAAATTAATAGGATCATTCACCAAGTCAGTTATTTTGTCATGTTTCAGACAGGCCCTGAAGTCAGATGAGCTGGCTGTGAATCTCAGCTCTGCCCTTCACTAGCTGTGGGCCTTGGACTTTGGCCTCAGTCTCTTCATCTGTATAATGGAGATAATTATGTTAGTAGTGATTATTCCACATCTAACACAGAGAAAGCCCACGTCATTTGCAGACATTTACAAGTGCATGCTTCATGGTAGGCTTTGGCACCTCCTTGGGGCGATTCAACAGTTTGGGGAGCTAAGAGTACAGTAGGGGATTCTGAACACAGGATCTGCTGGTACTTCTATGCGGTTGAAGGCCCCTGTTCTTGGCTCCAAGAGTCATGGCAGCCTCCAGAAATAGCTTCATCCATGCCAGGTCCTAGGACTGAGGTTGGTGGTTCTTGGAAATAGAACTTAACCATAATGAAACATGAGATGGACCTTCCGCTGCCTTTGGTGCTTTAGACTTTTAAAATTAAAGTCAGTCCAGATAGACATCTTTAGTTTTACTTAGAAAGTTGTTAAAAATTATGGAAAGTTTGACACTAACCCTAACTTTCCTTGGATGAAATTTTCAAGATGTGGCTTTCAGCCTCTAAATTGGATGAGCTCCTTTGCTAAACACTCAAGTCTACCTCTTTTTCTTTTAACTGAGGAGAAAGTAGCCAAGTTCAGAGTCTACTTTAATTGCCAACACGGTTCGATATTCTAAGTAGGACAGCTAAGAGGCAAAAAGAACAAGAAAGAGATGGAAAAAATGAAATCTATTATAACATTTTATTTTGTGGATGAGATAGATATCCTTAAAATGGAAAATCACTGGGATTTCATTTGCTTCAAGCCAAATTTTTGTTCTCTGCAGAAAGTCATGGTCATCTTCCTTTCTTGCTTCTTACAGAGAGGTTGCCCCAGAGACGGGGTGTGTGGGATCATGAAACAGTTCTTAGACTTTTCTCTGCATCACTCTGGGTTTGGCGTTTTGTTTTGTTTGCATGTTTGGGTTTGTTTTGTTTTCGTTTTAGTTTTTTGCAAACTTTTTTTTGGAGCCAGTCAAATTTTCCTAGGTACAGAACTGAAACTTTTATTTTTAATATTCTGAATAGGAGTCATTTGCATTCTCAACTGTCACCCTGATGATGTTGGGTCTTGGATTTGGAATGCAATCAGAACTTTTTAAATTCCCATACCTAGGGAATCCAGAGAGATATCAACCTAACATTGGGAAAACACATCAGTCAAACTGATTTCTGGAAATGACATAGATTTATGAAATCAGGGAGTTGAGACACACTTACGCTGGGGAAACAAAGCCCCCTGAGTTGAGAGGTACTTGTCTCATGTCTCAGGGTAGAACATAAACATGGCAGAAGACAATTGCGGGATTTTACATGGAAATTCTAGAGGAGGGAAAGAGGGAGGCGACAGACAGAGAAAGGGGAAAAAAGCTGGCACAAATGGTGATGATACAGAGAAGCAATCTAGAGCAGGAGGTAGCAAACTGCCATTCACAGGCCAAATCTAGCCCTCCACCTGTTTTTAGAAATTAAGTTTTATTGGAACACAGCACACCGTTCATTACATACGCCCTATGACTGGTTTTACTCTACAATGGCAGGGTTGAGAGGTTGAGGCAGAGACTGTATGGCTTACAAGGCCTAAAATATTTATTAGCCAGTCCTTTACAGAAAATGATTTGTTGACCCTAGGTATAGATCGTCATGGATGAAAACTCTTACAATGGTGTAGAATTCCAGCTCCATCTCTTATCAGCTGGGTTGCCTTAGACAAGTGATTTTATGTCTCTGAGGCTCAGGTTTTTTTTTTTTAAATCTATTTATTGTATTCTTCGGATGTTTTAACAAATCACCTCAATACTCAGTGGGGTAAAACGGTAAGAAATTTTTATTTGTTACTGTTCAAGAGTCTTTGGGTGAGCTAGATGGTTCTTCTGGTCTCAGAGGTTCTCCTGATCTCAGTTGGGCTCTCATGTCTGGAGATTGGCTGCCTCTAAGCTGCTCTAGTATTATCTCAATTGAGAGGAAAGTCATTTGGACTCACCTCCATGTGGTCTCTCATCCTCCAGTAGAGAGCAAATGGCAGTGACAGGGTTCCAAGACAGAGAAGCCAAACTTAGGGTCACTTCTGCTACCTTCTTTTGGCCAAAGCAGGTCGCATGACCTGCCCATATTCAAGGTATCGACAAGTCAACTCAACCTCTTGTTGGGAGAAGCAGCAGGGCACATTGCCAAGGGCA
Organism: Pongo pygmaeus; assembly: GCF_028885625.2. Lineage (NCBI taxonomy): Eukaryota > Metazoa > Chordata > Mammalia > Primates > Hominidae > Pongo > Pongo pygmaeus. Next base: position 19,700,708 of record NC_072391.2, read on the forward strand.
CGCATACAGCAGGCCATTGCTTGGGACCGTCAGTGCAGTCGGTCTACAATAAGCGTAATAAGACAAGCCCCAAGAAGAACAAAAGAATCACACACAATCCCTGACAGGTAGGAGGTATGTAAGAAATCCCAGCTGCCGTTACTCTTGCCATGAGTGAAACTGTATAGCTAAGTTATACACCAAGGGTTTTGCTGGCAATTGATTTATCTTGTAGCCTCTCTGCTTGGACACTGCACTATTTTTATATTGGAGAAGGGAGGAGTAACTGTTACAGGCCCCTACTTGAAGAATTATGTCTAGGTGGGGCCCAGTGGCTGATGCCTGTAATCCCAGCAGTTTAGGAGGCCGAAGCAGTAGGACGGCTTGAGCTCAGGAGTTTGAGACCTTGAACATAGTAGGACCTCATCTCTACTAAAAATAAATAAATAAATTATCTGGTGTTGTATGCCTGTAGTCTCAGTTACTCGGGAGGCTGAGGTGGGAGGATCACTTGAGCCTCACTTGAGGTTGCAGTGAGCTACGATTATGCTGCTGCACTCCAGCTGGGCAACAGAGCCAGATCCTGTCTCAAAAAAAAAAAAAAAAGAAGAAGAAGAAGAATTATGCCTAATAGAGTTCCTGGCACTTCTTAAACTCTCGCTTAGTATTAATCTTTTTTCCTAAGTGATTGGTAAATGTTAAGCTCCTGGTATTATTATTTCTGCTGCCAGTTGGAACTACCGGTCCTCTATCCCTTCTTTAGATGCCCAGCGTCTGTCTTTCTGTCTTTTGCCTCCCCTGCTCCTCGCTTGACTTGTCTCTCAGGGACATTCAGCAGAGATTTGCTGTCTTCCTCTCCAGGAGCCCCGCACAGTGGGCCCTTAATGCAAAGTGACATCTGAACGGAGTCCAGGGCCCTGGGAGGGCTCCCCAGAGGCAAGCTTTTGGCTGAAGAAGCCTCCAACAGAGTCCTCAGAATGGCTAAATTGCAGCCTGACAGTGCAGATCAGGAAAGGTCACTGTGTGAAGTGACTGCCTGATTGGGGTGGGGAGATTTGGCCACACGCAGTAGCGGCTGCAAGGATTCGACAAATTGTCTCATGGTGCAGAGTTACCTTCTGTGAGCTCAGAGTCTTTTCTGAGACTGTGATGAAGTGGCCACAGCCCCAGGAGGTGGGAGGGGTGTGATCTAGAGGGATCCGTCTTCGTTCTGAGCGTTTGCCTACTTGAGGATACTGCACTGAGCGTTAATTGAGCAGCCTTGGATGGGGTTGATTCTTGAACTGGGTTAAAAAAAAGAGGGGGAGTGGTGTCTGAGTGGGTGATGGAGCATCTACATGATGAAAAACTAGATCCACGCCAGGCCTGGGTTGGAATCTCAGTTCTGCCTATTTTTAACTGGCTGCAGTGTTTCTGTGTATGCTTGTTCGGGATATAACTACAGGAGGGAGTTAAGTAGGAGCCAAAATTCACCTGCACTCTGGTCATCAAGGCATACAGTAAAAAGCTGAAAATCTTCTGGACCGAAAATAAGAAACTTACTAAAGCAAAAGATTTGGAGTGATGTTGAATGCCTCGTCTGTCATCACTGGAAGCTAGGAAACAGTTGGACTGCATATATTAACTAGTGCTAGAAAAAGACTACAAGCTAAGGTTTCCATACCCAGCCAAAGTATCCTTCATCCAGGTAGCAACAGAAACATAAGCGTGGATATATACAGTCTGGGAGAGTATAGCTCTCATATGCTATGTGATGAAAGAGAAATTTTAAACCATTGATTTATAATTTCTATTTTGGTTTATTATATAATCTGTTATGTTATTTTCTTGTTCGCCTCACAAAAAATGTATTGAGTTGGACACATATAATCTGTACATTTTCATGTATGTGTGTTATCCCTCAATAAAAGTTTTACTTCCATCAAAAAAAAAAAAAAAAAAAAGGCATACAGTAGACTCAGGGCTACAATTGCCCAGAGTAAGGGGAACCTTTTTTATTATTCTCATAAAGCTGCAGGATGAGTGAATGATCGTGGCCTTGGCTAGGTGGTGTTTGGTGGGTTTGACCTCCCCAAACACCTGAACGGAGTTCAGGGTTTGAACTCTGAATGTAAGTTTCCTCGTCTGTAAAATGGGAATGAAAACAGTACCCGTCTCATAAGTTTGCTTAAAACAGAAGACGTGGGGAAATGCTTAGAGCAGGGTAAGGACACAATCAACGATGGCTATACTTTGTGGTGAAGGTGGTAGATTACCTGGGTTCAAGTCCCCATCTTCTATTGCTTGCTGGAAAACCTTACAATGCGGATGGGGATGATGATGATGATGATGATGATGAGGATGATGATGATGATGACGATGATGATGATGATGATGATGATACCTGATACCTACCCATGGGGATTGTTTTGAGGATTAAAAAAGCTCATTTATGTAATGTGCCTAAGTGTGGCTAGCTAATGAATATTAGCTAAGCCAGTTTTACATACAATTTTAGTGCTGTGTTGATCAAGGATCCACATGGGTGACAGGTTGACCTGGGCTAAGAAAGTGACAGTGCAGATCCATGGATACTTGAAGGTGAATGGTTTGGGATGACAAGGAGAGTGGCCTTTATATTGCTGAGTCAGTCCATGGTTTAACCAAAACCCTGAGAACATTCTCGGATGTATTAATTTCTCTAATTTCCATCTGCCATCCCCTTCCACGATGATTTATTCCATACCTCCCTCCCCAGCCTCCCACTCACTCCTCTCACCCACTCCTCCCACCTATTGCTCAGTCTCTGTTTACCCCTTCAAGTAAGTGTGGTGGAGAAGGGTCTTGATTTATGAGCTTACATGAGCCTGGTTCAAATTCCAGTCCTACCAATTACTAGTGCCAGGACCTTGGGCAAATGTCCTAGCCTTTTTGAGTCTAAGTATCTTTGGAGTAATAATAGATCCTCTATGACAGGTTTATTGTGAGGGTCGGAGAAGATGATGAAAGTTAGTGATTAGCAGAGAGGTACGTGGGCCCAGACCCACATTGTGTTAGCTGCTGTTTATGTTGGTATTGGCATAACACACTCTCTCTCTGTCTCTGTCTCTGTCTCTCTCTTTCTTTCTCTCTCACTCACTCACACACAAACACACACACACAGAGAGATAGAGAGAGAGAGAGAGAGAGAGAGAGAGAGAGACACCAGGTTTGGGGCTAGACCCTTGGGGGTTATAAACTTGACTAAGTTCTGCTCCTCAAAAGGACACATTTTTAGGGGGCTATACCCATGTTAACAAGCAATTCAGGTGAAAGTTCTGTAGTGGAGCTGGTAACAGGGTTCTGTAGGCATAGAGGAGGAGGAGAAAGTCTGGTGAAGGAGACAGGGGCAGGGGTCATTTGAATGCAAGCCTGGGTGAGGGGTGAAGGGCCTGGCATTCCTGGCTGAGACATCAGCAGAAAGCAGGGCCCCCGGGCATGAGGGTGAAATTTGCAGCCAGGCCTAAATGCTGATTCTTGGTCTGGGCACATGCACAGTCCCCATTGTCCCACAACCTTTGGTTCTGAGACAGTCATGGGGCAGGAAGGATCAAAGCCCTAGATCAGGTGGGAAATGCCAGAGTCATTAATTCTGCTACCGGATCTCTCTAGAATAATGCTGGAGATCCCCTGAGAGCAGATCGAGCAGCATCTAGCGCAAGTTCCCAGGGCTTCTGGGATGCTTTAAATTACACGCTTTATCCTGGTTTACCAGACTCATTTGAATTCTGATTTAAAGCCATTTGCTGGTGAGAGATCATCACTACCATGGGGTCCTGGGTGATTCTAGTCACCCAAGCTTGCAGCCAGAAACTGCTAAGTAAATTCCCATCACTTGTGCGTTTTCCCTCATCCCTCCCCGACAACACCCTGGAGAGAAGAGGCTGGAGCAGCACCCAGGTAATGCATTCTGATCTCAGTCTGGACTTGGCCAGGGCTGCATCCACCTTTGTTTCTGCTCCTGCTTTCTCTCTCTGCATCTGTGAGCAATGGGTGAGTGGGCTCTTCCAGGATCCATCAGTCAGATCTGGCATGCTCTCCTGCTTAAGGCCCCAGTAGCTCCCCAGTGGCTCCCCAGTGCACTTAGAATGAGATATGGACTTCTCTCCTCTCTGTGGACCCAGGTTCAGCCCCATCTTGCTTTCCTGTGCTGTATGAGTATATTCTCCATATCACAGCCCTACCTTTTTCTTCCTGCTGCCAGACTGGTCCTAGCCCATTTCTGCCTTGAGAGCTTTGCTTTTTAAATTTTTATTTTTTAGAGACAGAGTCTCACTCCGTCACTCAGGCTGTAGTGTAGTGGTGTAGTCGTAGCTCACTGCAGCCTTGAACTCCTGGGCTCAAGCGATCCCCCTGCCTCAGCCTCTCAAGTAGCTGGGACTACAGGTGCACAGCACCATCCCCAGCTGTGAGAGTTTTGCTTTTACCATTCCTGCTGCCTGGTACCTTTTGCCCGGTATGTTTTTGGAGAAGCTCCATCTTAGCATTGGGCCACCCACATGCTACCTCCTCAGAGAGGTCCTACCTGATCCCATCTGAAATGCCATCCCCTGCCTCTCTCCTGTCTTGTCTTTCTTTAAAGTACTCATCCCCAGGTCATATCATATTGGACAACTATTATTTCTCTATTATCTCTCCCGCTGTGGAATATAAGTTCCATTAGGGCAGGAGCTGAATCTGTTTTGTTCACTGCTCAGCACTTAGCACAATGTATGTTGCCTGGAAGGTGCTCCAGTATTAGTGGGATGAATGAATGAATAAGAAATAGAAGTAATATTAAAAAAATAGTAGCTGCTCCTCAGTAAGTGCTTGCTAAGTACCGGTTGCTGTGCTGAACACTTAACCTGCATTTCTTAACATTTGATCTTCGCAACAGGACTGTTGAGGGAGGAAGGTGCTATTTCTTCCCATTTAATAGATGAAGAAACTGAGGCTTAGAAATGTCAGAAGTAACTTGCCCAGGGTCACTTGGATTTTAGGGGATAATGCTGAGGTTTAGCTCAGAACTCAACTTCTGCTCTATGTTGAGCTGGAACTGTGAGGACCAGGGGACCTTCCGTCTGTGTTTATTCTCTGACTGGGTGAGTGTATAGTGGTAGTACGGATAACAGTATCACAGCTGGATACTTAGAAAGAAGGTGAAGTTGGTGAGACTATATGAGAGTCATAGTTCATGGTTGTCAAATGGAAATGTCGTTGAAGAAATACTGTTCACAGATGTCATCATCATACCCCGCCCCTATGTGATAATAGTGATGGGGCCAGATGTCCCAAGACACGTGAAGTATCCTAAGACAGAAGACAGGGTTCTGCAGTGGCCCTGCTGCCCTTGATTAAGGAAATGAGTAGAAGTTGCGTTGGAAGTCTCAAGGAGCAAAGCCATTGGAGCCCTTTATACATTTCAAATTGGATCTTTCATTGTTGTCGTTTCAAAGGCAAAATCTGAAAATTCTACTTAGTTGTTATTGCTGAGTGGGAAGGACGCTGAGACAGGATTTCAAAGACTCTAGAATGTCAAGTGAGAATCTGACTGTCATGGCAGGCGAGGAGTGTGCGCGCGCGTGCCTATGTGTGCACATGCGTGTGTGTGTACACAAAGACCTGGACTTTGCTGTGTTTGGCATCTTTCTTCACATTCTGTACCCTTCCTCTGAGATGTGAAGAGATGGCCGGGCAGCTTCCCTTTGTGTCTTTTTGAGTGACTGTGACTGCCCCCGGCCTTCAGAGTTTGAGCTCCTGACAGATATTAAAGAACAATTCACTTATTACAGCTAAACAGAAAAGCATATGGAAAAAGCAAACTGTATTAACATCTGCTGCCTGGGCTCCATCTGCTCCTGTTGGCTTGGCTTTGCCTCCAGACGTGCCAGCCTGTCAGTTTTCCAAGGCTAGCTCCTTCTTCCTTCCAAGTGAGGACGGGATGTGCCCCTTCATTTCCATCCACTCGTGCTGGATGACTGGGAATTTCTTAGGTGTTCTGGAAATGTGGGTCTATGCATGCAATATGTGAAGTTTGGAGGTGATGAGCCCTGGATTTTATGCTCTGAACGAGCTGCTTACTAGCTGTGTGACTTGGGGCTGGTGACTTATTCCTGTGTGTCAGTTTCATTGTCTGTGAAATGGGGTTAGCAATAGTAGCTATATCTAAGGATCCTTGCAAGGATGAAATAATGTAATACATGTTAATCCCTTACAACAGTGGCATGTAGTAAGTATGCAGTAAATATTCTTGCTTTCAATAAAAATATTCATACACACACCCCATCCTGTGTTATAACTATTTCCCACAATTTTACACTTTGTCCCTAAAATAGCTCATTGGACTCCATATACAACCAGGTCTTGTAGCCCCTGGGAGGTTCTCATTTTCACATTTACACCATGAAAGACCCAGCTCCTCTCCTTAAAGAAACCCAAGCTGGGGGTTTCCAGTGCATCAATTAATGGCAGAAATGCCGGTGCCCTTCCTAGAACTGGGCCAACTCAGGGCAAGCCAGCCTTGTCTGCATTTAGCCTGCAGCCTCACCCTCCCACCTGAGCCGATTTTTGCCTCCAGCTAGCAAGGCAAACCAAATGTTGTTATTTTAGTATCTGGTCACCTGTCGGAAATAATTTCTAAAAATGTTTTTCCTCTTTCTCCCCCTGCTCACTTGCTCCCTGAAGCAGCCACATCTTTAGAGCAAATAGACAACTGTCAGCTCCCTCGCCATGGGAAAGGGCATTGTAGTACAGTTGTTTGTGGCTGCTTACTGGCCAGGGGGTGGGGGAGTGGGGGGCTGGGGTGAGGGTCTTCAGTAAGGCATTTTACTCCCTGTGCCTCAGTTTCTCCATTTTAGAAATACGAGTGCTGACTGTGTTTGCCTCCTAGGGCTGCCATGAAGTTTAAAAGGACTAGACCATGCAGGGTGCTTAGAACAGTTCCTAGCATACAGTAAGTGCTGCACTTAGTACTACCATCATTATTTGGAGGTAGAAAGTGGAGTTGCCTGGAGAGCTCTGGCCAGGAAGACAGCCAGATTAAGACTGGGTGAGGGGAAGTATAGCTCACCCTGGATCTCTTCATCCATCCCCATTCTGGGAGACTGAGAGAGGAGGGAGGGGAGTGACATTCCCCTGTGATGGAATCTCAGGTATGGCCCATAGAACTGTAGAACCCTACAGCATCCATGTGATAAGGGACCAGAGGGACTGACCCAGGTCCATGTGTTTCCAAGAAGTGTTTGTGGCCCACGGTGGCACCCAAGATGATTTGCGGGGGTTCTGTGGACATTAAATAACTTTGAATCATCCAGGAAGGAAATGATTGCCTTTCCAGTGCTCCTGCAATCTCTTGGATTAAACCAATGAGAAAGTCTCAGCATGGTGCTGATGTGTCCTTAACACCTTGCCAACATTTACACATTTCCCTGTGCAACAGACAAAGGACTCTCTGGGGTCAGAACCTTAGCCAGGCAACTTGGTCTAGCCAGGGTTCCATAGCATTGTTCCTTTTTCCTTTTGTTTGAATTTTAGGACTCACGACCATCATTTTTTTTTTTTAACAACATAAATGTTTATGTTTAAACGTGAGCCAGGTAAAATTACCCAGTGAAGGGAGGAAGTGTTAGGAAGTACTGCCCTCACCCAGCACACTCAGTTTACAGATGGTGGGAGCAGGGTCCACAGAGTACCATGGAGCCAAGCAGTGTCACAACCCTGGGTGTGGCCAGGCACTGGGGCTCAGATGCCTGCCTCCAGCTCTAGTACCTGTCCTTCAGCCACTCGCCTGGATGCTGCAGGCCAGCCTATCAGATGCTTCCTTCACCTGGCCTCTGAGCAGGAGTGACCTTGATTCACAGCAGGTGTCCACAGCTGGAAGAGGTGCCAAATCCAGGTGCTTACCCCTCGCTGCCTGGGGGCTTTTAGAAATCCTGATTCCCAGGCCCCAGCCCCAACCCACCAAACCAGTATCTCCCATGTGGGCACCTGGGCATCTGCATTTTGTGAAGGCTCCCAGATTAGTCCAATGGGAAGGCAAGTCTGAGAACTGGTGAACTAAATGCTTTCGTTCTTTCTGCATCATGTTACCTGAGGGAAGAAGAATTGAGAAGCAGAGAAAAGCAGAGAGGAGACAGGGGCAGAAATACTAATATTGAATGACACAAGCAAACGCAAAGGAGATATTTACAGCATGGTGCCCTTTTGTCAAACTTACAGATACGAAAATAACACTATACGTTGTATGTGAACACATACGTATTAACTAAAAATATAAATACATGAATGTGAAGGATAGAAGTGGCCTCTGGGTTGAGAGATGGTGGTTGAAAGCTGGGAGGAACTTCCCAGTTGTCTCTGCAAAGTCTAATTTCTTTAAAGAATTGAAGAAAACATAACAAAATTGGTATGTGGAAGGGCACTGTATTATTTTTCTGTACATTTTTGTATGTTTTGAATTATTTCATAAATCTAGATTGTATTGGAATTTTTTATATCTGGTACATATTTGTATTAGAAAAATATTGAAGTATGTTTCAGAAAATAAGTCAAAATCTGACCACCTCCATTCTTCAGAAGATGAATAGCTTTTTATTTATTTATATTTTTGAGACAGAGTGTTGCTCTGTCGCCCAGGCTGGAGTGCAGTGGTGTGATCTCGGCTCACTGTAACCTCTTCCTCCTGGGTTCAAGCAATTCACCCACCTCAGCCTCCCGAGTATCTGGGATTACAGGTGCCGCCACCATGCCTGGCTAATTTTTGTAGTTTTATTAGAGACGAGGTTTCACCATGTTGTCCAGGCTGGTTTCGAACTCCTGACCTCAAGTCATCTGCCCGCCTTGGCCTTCCAAAATGCTGGGATTATAGGCATGAGCCACCACACCCAGCCTGCATAGCTTTTTGGATACCCCTGACCATGGGCAGGATGTTGATTGCAGAATGATGGAGAGGTGGTTGAGAGAGGGGAGAGGGACAAACAGAGGGACAGAAAGAGGACAGACCCAGAGGAGGAGACAGGCTGACATCCCTGGAGGTCTGCCTCTTGCCGAGGTCCTCGGCAGTGCCACGGAAGATTGTGCTGGGCAGAGGGCAGGGTGCCCAAGGTGCTGTCTGCCTGACTGCTTGAGGACTTGCAGGGTCCTATTGTCCCCTAACTGCTGCTGTGGCCACATTTTGCCTTGGCCGTAATTAATATGCAGAGGAGGAGGCCTAGCCTGACTCTCGTGGTCTTCTTTGGCCATCTTGACGGAAGCCATCAATGACCCAGAGATGGATGAAGCCAGACGCTGAAGAAGCTGACCCTTCAGCCCATTCTCTGCACCAATAGTTAGCCCACAGTGTATCCAAAATGGCACACTTGTTGAAGATGCCCTCGATAAATTGTCAGCCAATTTTCTAGGTGTTTCACTCCTAAGAAGGGCAGCTCACTTCCAGCCTGGGACTTGAAGGTGCTGTGTTGGAGAGGGAATATGAACTTGGCTCCCAGGTCAGGTGCTATGGCTTAAATCCCTGATCTGTATGGCCTTGAAGAAGTGTCTTCACCTCTCTGAGCCTCCGTTTACTCAAATGTTGAAAAGGGACATACTACTGTTAATGATAATACTAGTAACAGCTATAATTTGTGTTCCAGGCCTTGTCCTAAATGTTTTGCCAACATTGACTTAATTCTCATTTCAACTCCATGAGCTGGCTACAGCTGGGAAACCTGCCCAAGGTCACACAGCTTCAAAGTGGCACGGCTAAGTTGGGGACCCAGGTAGCCTGGCTTTAGCGTTCATGCTCCTGATCATGGAGCCATGCTGCCTCTTGAGAGGGCTGTGAAAAGGATTAAATTTAAAAAGGCACAGGAAATGCTGTCCCAGTAGTGACGCTGAAAGGTGCGTTAGGGAGGGAGAGACTGTCATGAAATCCTTGAATGCCTGGTGTCACCCAGGATTCTCCTGGTCTCAGCAGGTGTGTAGAGGTAATAGGCAAATTTCGCTTCTCTTCCTAAAGCCCAACCAGGAAGGAAATGTTCACAGTCAGCCTTGATTGCCCATTCTAAGTTTGGACACCTTCAGAGCTCAGGAGGATCTTCCTTGTGCATAGATGAGGCTGTAAAGTGAAGAGTATACAAGCTTCAGAATCAGACAGACCTGGGATGGATCCCAGCCTTGCCCCTTGCTTCCTGGGCGACTTTGCCTGAGTCATGTAACCCCCTTTCTGTGCCACAGTTTACTTTTCTATCTCATCGGATAATATCTCCACCAAAGGTAAATGGGAGGATGAAACAAGAGAATCTTACAAAATCTTGGGTAAACAGTAGATGCTCTTACATGGCGCTTGTCTCTGATGGGATGATGTGAAGCCACCAGATGATGGAGTGGAGCACCATGAAGCTCCACTTTTCCCATGAAGCTGGGAAAGTTAGCAGAAAGTTGCATGATGGCAATGACTTTGATTTAGTAGACAGTGTGGAAGTCCCAGTCTCACCTCGTCAAACTCCTCTGAGGTGGAAAGCCTTAATGGGAATACCCCTTAAAGGAAGAGACAGTGACCCACCTGCCTGCGGCAGCGAAGAACTTCTCGGAGATGCATCCTGTCTGTCCAAAGGGAAGCAGCCCGGCTTCAGTATCAAGGTGCAGCTGCCGGCTTGCTCTCTGCAAAGTTCACAGAAAGAGCCATCTAGTGGCCTGAACAACTGCGGACCACCGGGTCTCTTGGAACCATCTTGTGTTGGGTGTTTCATGGGTCCTTTGAGGACTAAAGGGAGTTCGGTGTCTGAATCCAGCCAGACTTCAGAAGTCTGGGCACGGCTGGCTGGTCATACCCGAAAAGGTGCCACTGCTCAGCCCCTTCAATAAGGAACTTCTCCAGTAGCAAACTTTCTACCCGACCTAGATGCCTCATGTTCGCAGGGAGGTGTCTCGCTCTCTCAAACATGGCAGGAGGGGCAAGAGGAGGAGGAAACAAAGCTTTTACCTGTCAGCCAGGCAGCCAGCCTCTCTTGCTGGTTGCTCTTCTCACTTGCAAAACTCTCCTGGGTGGGACAACCCTGGCTCAAACCTGCTGAGATAACCGCTGTGAGCCTCAGTTCCCACATCTGGGAACAGTGGGTAATACAAAAGAACAAAATCAGGTCCTTTGCAGCAACACGGATGCAGCTGGAGGCCATTATCCTAAGCAAATTAACGCAGGAACAGAAGACTACATACCACGTGTTCTCACTTGGAAGTAGGATCTAAACATTGACTACACATGAACATAAAGATGAAAACAGTAGGTCGAACCCGGGGGCTCACCCCTGTAATCCCAGCACTTTGGGAGGCCGAGGCAGGTGGGTCACCTGAGGTCAGGAGTTTGAGACCAGCCTGGCCTACATGGTGAAACCCCGTCTCTACTAAATATATAAAAATTAGCCAGGCGTGGTGGTGCATGCCTGTAATCCCAGCTACTCAGGAGGCTGAGGCAGGAGAATCTCTTGAACCCCGGAGGCAGAGGTTGCAGTGATCGGAGATCGCGCCACTGCACTTCAGCCTGGATGACAGAGACTTTGTCTGGAAAAACAAAAAACAAAAAGATGGCGACAGTAGACACTGAGAACTTCTAGAGGGGGACAAGCGTTAGAAAACTAACCATTGGGTACTACGCTCACTACCTGGGTGAAGTGGTCAATCATACCCCATACTTCAGCATCACACAATACACACATGCAACTAACCTGCGCACGTATCCCCAGAATCTAAAATAAAAGTTGAAATTATAAGAATAAAGTAGTTAGATAAAAATAGGTAACAGATGCCCAACATTGTGATAGAATCTGTTTATTGAGTTGTTGGTAGGATGGTTGTCTGTCTCATTCTATTAAAATATAAGCTCTGTAGGAGAAGGCATCTGTCTGTCTTATTCACAGACATGTCCCCAGCACCTAAGATGTACTTGGCACTCAGTAAATATCTGTGAATGAATGTATGAAAGGTCATTGTAGGAGTTTGCATGAAATGATGTGAGTAACCGCTACCTTTTATTAACTGCTAACTATTCCGAACTCTGTCTTTGCACTGGTTAAGTCAGCGTATCTTTTTAGCCCTGCGAGATTTCGATATTATAGATATTTTACGTAGGAGGAAAGCAAGGCTCAGAGAGGGTAACCGACTTTCCCTAGGTCACACAGCTGGGAAGTGGTAGAGGTGCATTTCAAATCCTCAGGAGTGACTCCAGGGCATGCATTTGTAACAACTTCATCGGATGGTGCCCAGCGTGTCCTGGTAGCATATCATGATCACCATGATTTCCATGGCTTCCTTCTTGCTCTGAACAGTTGGAGAACTGGACGTTGGATACATTGCCTCCAAAGGGAGTGACCAGAGTTTCCTTCTGGATGATGACAGTGCACGCGAAAGTTGGTAGTGATGAGGTTTTTGCATATCCACCCTGAAACTTGGTAGAAAATGTCAGGGCCCGTTGAAGTATGTGGCCAAGAGGGGTACATTCCATCTTGTGAACAGCAGCTCTCAGTCCAGGCTGCAGAAACCATTTTCCAAAAGCTTGGGCGTAGGCACTGCTGTCACTTTGATTCCTGTGGCCTTCCAATAGACATTGGATGTCCTGCAGGCCATGCCAACCTCAGGCATAAACAGGAAGTGCCAGTGGGGCGCCTGCAGCTTACAGAGAGCAGACCTTCAAGATGGCAGCCTCCTTCAGGAACTTGGCCAATGAAAACTTGCTTGGAAGCCCCTGTCCCCAGTAGGTTGGGCCAAGGCAAACACATGCTCATAAAGGAGATTTAGGGGGTGACAGAAGCATATTCATTTGTACCTCTGCATAATAAAAATAATTTATTAGCAGCTGCTGGGGAAGCTCAGTTCTGAAATCACATGGATGGCAATATTAGGAGCCTATTTCTTTCTCTCTCTCCCCACCCCAAATGGCTCCGGCTTTCAGATGATAGAAATTAACTGGGTTTGTGTGTGTGTATGTGCGTCTATATTTATTTATTTACAGGCGCCTCTCCTTATTTATGTCTCTGGCTCCGTGAGCATTTCCATTTCTTTAGAGGTCCTGTGGTAATAAGCTTACAAGTGAGCCATTCATTACCCACTTGTGGCAGGGTGTGTGTGGGGGGATAGGGCCCACACAGGCAAAGGATGAGTTTGAAAACTGGATGTCTTTCATCAGCAGGAGACCCATTTGTCTCCTGAAGTGTCCCGTCCCAGAGGACCTGGATCGGAGAATGTTGGGGAGGAAGGATGATGGTTAGGACAAGAGGGCTTCCTGGGAGTTGAATCAAGAGAGACAGAGAAGGTGTATAGGGAAATAAAACCAGGGTACAAATAGAATATTGTGGTTTGGGGCTTTTGGGAGTCAGGGGCGTGGCACCAACCTAGAAATGAATCTCAAATAACAGAGGTAGAGAATGAATCACAGGCAGCCAGGCAAGAGGACTTTACACCAGGAACCCAGGCTTTTCAGATAACTCTCTACTTCTGGACTCCTCCCGTCCCCACCCCAGGCCAAAGATCAGCTCACTTAGTGATTGCTTTCTTCCAGGGCCTTTGGTGGAAGCGGTGTTGCCTCCTAGGGGCGACTTTGGAAACCTGTGGGGCACTGAGCCAAGGGTAGTTGTTAACAGCCCACAGGAGTAAGAATGTAAGTTTATAACCATGCTATGTGATTTCAGGCAAGTTACTTAACACCTCTATGCCTCCATACTTTTACCTGTGAAATGTGGATACTAATTGCACCTACCCAATAGAGTTGCTCTGGGGTTTTTTGTTTGTTGATGTGTTTGTTTATTTTGAGATGGAGTCTCCCTCTGTTGCTCAGGCTGGAGTGCAGTGGTACAATATTGGCTCACTACAACGCCCGCCTCCCGGGTCCAAGCGTTTTTCCTCCCTCAGCCTCCCGAGTAGCTGGGATTACAGGCGCACACCATCACGCCCAGCTAATTTTTGTATTTTCAGTAGAGACAGGGTTTCACCATGTTGGCCAGGCTACTCTTGAACTCCTGGGCTCAAGTAATTCCCCTGCCTCAGCCTCCCAAAGTGCTGGGATTACAGATGTGAGCCACCGTGCCCGGCCCTGCTCTGGGAGTTTTAAAGATAATCTATATAAAGTGTTGTAGCTCTGTCATTAGAGTAAATGTTCACTAAATGTTAGCTGGGATCGTTGTTATTATAAAAGGAGCTGGGCTGGTCCTCTCACCACACCTTTGCACATGCTTTGCCCTTGCCTGGAAAGCCCTTTTTTCCTTTGTCTGTCTTGCTCCTTTCTTCTCAAGATGAGGCTGGAAAACTGCTTTCTCTGTGAAGTCCCCTCCATTCTCCTTGGACCCCAGACCATGTGAGCCTCCACATCCTTGATGAAACTCAAACCCTGAGCACACCTGTCTCTACACTCCCTTTTGGTCCTGTATTAAAATAACTTACATACATACTCACTTTCCTCTCTTGTCTCAGAAATCCACCAACAGCAGGAAGCATACTTTAGTTCCCCTTCCTATATCCTTTTCCCCTGCCCTGTCTCTCAGGGAGTGGACACTCAAAGAACATTTGTGGAGTGAATAAACCTGTGATTTTAACCCTAGCAGACCCAGCCCTGCTCAATGTCACAAATCTTTTAAAACATTCCTTTCACCCATCCGGAAATGAAATCCAGACTTACTCTAACCTACTTAAACACCCGCAACTCTAAAAAAGATCAATAGACTGCTAAAATAGTATGAAGCAGAAATATATGACAGCAATTTATAAACAGATAATATGTTTTATTATTTAAATGATGATGCCTGTAATCCCAGCACTTTGGGAGTCTGAGACAGTGGATCACTTGAGGTCAGGAGTTCAAGACCAGCCTGGCCAACATGGTGAAATGCTGTCTCTACTAAAAATACAAAAATTAGCTGGGCGTGGTGGTGGGTGCCTGTAATCCTAGCTACTGGGGAGGCTGAGGCAGAAGAATCACTTGAACCTGGGGGGTGGAGGTTGCAGTGAGCCGAGATCATGCTACCGTATTCCAGCCTGGATGACAGAGCAAGACCCTGTCTCCAAAATGAATGAATGAATGAATGAATGATGGGTGCAACAACATTAGCACTTCTCAATTTTTTTTTTTTTTTGAGACAGATTCTCACTCTGTTGCCCAGGCTGGAGTGCAGTGATGCGATCTCGGCTCACTGCAACCTCTGCCTCCCGGGTTCAAGCAATTCTTCTGCCTCAGCCTCCTGAGTAGGTGGGATTACAGGTGCCAGCCACTACAACTGGCTAATTTTTGTATTTTCAGTAGACATAGGGTTTCACCATGTTAGCCAGGCTGGCCTCGAACTCCTGAACTCAAGTGATCTGCCCACCTCGACCTCTCAAAGTGCTGGGATTACAGGCATAAGCCACCGCTCCTGGCATACTTTTCCATTTTTGATGTGCAGATGAATTGCTTGGGGATGCCGTTAACATGCAGACCCTGATTCCTGTGGTCCAGGCTGGGGCCTGAGATTCTGTACGTCTAACACTTTCCCAGGTGATACAGATGTTGCTGGCCGATGGTCCACACTTTGGTTGCAAGGGGCTGGAGGATACATGAAGAGGTCAGCCACTGCGTGTTGAGTCAGTGAGAATTCAGGAGTTATAAATGCAGGTGGGGAATGGATGTGTGTGTTGGTGACTCACAGCCACAGCTTGTGTGGCCTTTGATGATGTAATTTTCTGAAACTGTGGTCAAACTAAGTGATATAAAATCTCTTCTTGAGTGAAACAGTAGTTACTTTCCTAGAAAATTCAGCTACGTTAAAACCATTCATGATAATGTTGTGTCATATGTAAATCTAAGTTAGTCTCCTGGCCTGGATAATTATAAATGAGTTGTTTACGCACAGGACATCTGGGGACATTCAGAAGATGCGCAGGATGCAGGACAGCTCTTCATTGTCCAGCCATGCATTGTTCCCCTGTCCTGCTGGGTTTCTGATGTTCTCCCACCCACTCATTGCCAACAGCATCCCCCAATCATTGTGGTAACTGGAAATGCCACCACACACTTCCAGAACACCTCATTAGGCACAATGCCACCTCCATCAAACACTCTGGAATACAAGGATTTGTTGGGGTTCTGAGATCTCCGAGGCAAAGCTCAGGAGGTAGAAGGCCTCCTGGAAGAGCCTGTGTCATTGGTGGGAAGCAGTGTCACCGCGTGCAGACATGCCAGAGGGCTAAGGGGACAGTGGCCGGGCCGGACAGAGCAGATGCCCCTTCTGGAGACCATGGGACCGCTACTTAGCCTCAAGATGACTGTTATGCGTAGAAATCTAAGCTCAGTGTTGTCAGGTCCCTGATGTTTCCAGAAGGGGCAGAAATTCAAAGTTTTAGATGAAATCTCTAGATTTTGAAATGTGGGCCGAGATTAAGTTAAACAAATGAAAACAGTCTACAGAGTGAACCAGACAGCTGTGTGCCTGAAGGAGCCATTGGTCCCAGTTGTGGCTTCTGGCTTAAATTAAGAGACATGGCCGGGCGCAGTGGCTCAACGCCTGTAATCTTAGCACTTTGGGAGGCCAAGGCAGGCAGATCACTTGAGGTCAGGAGTTCGAGACCAGCCTGGCCAACATGGTGAAACCACATCTCTACTAAAAATACAGAAAATTAGCCGGGCATGGTGGTGCGCGCCTGTAATCCCAGCTACTTGGGAGGCTGAGGTGGGAGGCTTTGTTGAACCTTGGAGGCTGAGGTTGCAGTGAGCCAAGATCGTGCCACTGCACTCCAGCCTGGGTGACAAAGCGAGACTCTGTCTCAAAAAAAAAAAAAACAAAACAACAACAAAAAATAAATTAAAAGACATGCCATCAACTCAAGGACTATCCACTGCCCAAATGAATGTGTCCCTCCTCTTCTGTGTCATCCTTCCCTAGTGGGAACCCTAACTTCTCCCGCTTTCCTCATGCAGCTGCCACTTCTCCCTGGTCACCCCTGCCAGCCTCCTCCCTCTGTCCCCTCTGGAATACCCTTCCTTGGTTAACTCTGGCCCTTTCTCCAGCCAGCTGTCTTCATAGCAGCTTCTCTCCTATTCTGACTGCTCTGGCTGGATGCCAGGGTCTGTTTCTGTTTGAAAATCAGGGAAAGGCTGTTTCTGAATGGGAACAGGATTTGAGCAGCTGAGATCTGCCAGCATGGGCCCTTGAGCCCTGGTTCCCAGCAGGGGTCGGGGGTGGGAAGGTGATTTTGCCCCACTCCTACTCCAGGGGACATTTGACAATGATCTGGAGATATTTTTGGTTGTAACAAGGGCACATTGCTGGGTTCTAGTGGGTAAAGGTCACAGACGTTGCTAGATACCATGCAATGCACAAGATAGCCCCTAAAACAAAGAGTTATCCAGCCCCAAATGTCAACACCGCTGTCCTTGAGAAACCCTGCCTAAGAGGTATGCAGAAGGCTTTATTATTAAAGCAAGACTGGGTTGTTGACATTCTCTCTCTCTGTGTGTCTCTCTCTGTGCCTATCTGTGTGTGTGTGTCTCTCTCTCTGTGTCTCTGTGTCTCTTGCTCTGTGTCTCTGTGTCTCTCTGCATCTCTCTCTGTGTCTCTGTGTCTCTCTGTCTCTCTTTGTCTCTCTGCATCTCTCTCTGTGTCTCTCTATCTGTATCTCTCTCTGTGTCTCTTTGTCTCTCTGTGTCTCTCTCTGTGTGTCTTTCTCTGTGTCTCTTTCTCTGTGTCTCTGTACCACACCCCCTTCTTTCTCTCTGGATCTTTGGGTATTGTGGCCACAACTGTGGAATAATGGAATGGAATGCTGCAATTAATTAGAGGCAAACTGTGTCCAAATAGTAACGAAGAAGAGGCCAGCCTTCAGGACACTTTTAAAACAGTTAGGAGGCCTCTCTCCATAGAAAAGCTCTTCTGTGTGTGAGGCATTTTGTTCCAAAACAGACATGGTTGTTGTCATTTCTGGAAGGCTCTGCTCTCTCTCCGTCTGTCCTTGGGTCTGACTTTGCAACCTCATGTTGTCTCTGGAGTCTGACTCCTGTGCGTCACTTCTGACCCTGCCTCTTACCCACCGAGTGACCTTGGGTAAGCCTGGCTCAGCCTTAGTGGCCCCATTTGAAGGGGCACTGGCTTTTCTGGGCATGCAGTCTCTGTCATAGCTACTCAACTCTGCCGTCCTAGCACAAAAGCACCACCTTCAGTGTGTGCACGAATGGGCATGGCTGTGTTCTAGAAGAACTTTATTGACAAAGGCAGGTGGTAGGGTGTTTTGCTGACCCCTGACCTACTTTTTGAGATAATTTTGAGGAATGAATAGCGATGCCAAGCCACGGGCTTAGCTCCGTGCCTGGTAGGTAATCAGCACATAGTAAACAATAGCTGATGTTTGTTTCTTCTTCTCGTTCCATTTTCTCTTGCATTTCCTTCCTTTTCCTCTTTTTCTCCTCTGCCATTATTTCGCCCTCTGCTGTGTATCTCTGTACCACACAGCTGTCTCTTATGCTGATAGGGAAAAAGCCAGAAGATGCCAGTTCAGATCTTTTCCTGCCACCTGCCCGCAGTCCCTTGGGTGCTCTGAGCACTGTGACTGTCACTGTCATGTCCCCCTGGTGGGGTTGGGAAGAGGGAGTGGGTTAAGTCAGAGGCTGGGCTCTGAGTACGCTTTGCTGGGCTCTTCGGTTTTTACCCCAAGGACTTAGCCTTGCAGGCTTGAGGTCCAGGCTAGGTGGCCTTGGGCCGCGTCAAACATAAACAAAGCCAGACCCTATTAAAGGGGTAAGGGCACATTTAATCAGTAACGCCTGTTGCAATAGGAAAAGCATCCAGCATGGAACTGAACTCAACTTGGATTTGTTCAGAGGTGACTGGGTGTTTTAAAGAGAGAAGGAAGCAGAGTGCAGTGGCTCACGCCTGTAATCCCAGCACTTTGGGAGGCCAAGGCCAGTGGATCACGAGGTCAGGAGTTCGAGACCAGCCTGACCAACATGGTGAAACCCCCATCTCTACTAAAAATACAAAAAAAATTAGCCAGGCGTTGTGGCGCGCGCCTGTAATCCCAGCTACTCAGGAGGCTGAGGCAGGAGAATTGCTTGAACCCAGGAGGCGGAGGCTGCAGTGAGCAGAGATCATGCCATTGCACTCCAGCCTGGGCAGCAGAGGGAGACTTCATTCAAAATAATAATAAAAATAACAACACCAAAGAGAGAAAGAGGGAGGTGGGAGGGAGGGAAGGGAGATGAGCTCAGTGGAGTCAGGGAAGTGAAGAATTACCAAAAGCAGGAAGGGAGGGTTGGTCTATGTGAGACTCAAATCGGTTTGCTAACTGCTCTTTATGAAGTTTGGCTCCTGCTCTCTTATAAAGGCTGGGAGATGATGCCCTGTCTAGAGGTGTTAGCTGGAACAAACAGTAAATTATTTTGGCAACCTTGAGTTTTCTAAAGCAGTCACTTTAAGCAGGAGCTGGGGTCATCCCAGGGATGTGGCCTTGAGCTGTGAGAAACTATGTTAGTGTTTCAGGCCAGGCGTGGTAGCTCACGCTTGTAATCTCAGCACTTTAGGAAGCCAAGGATTGCCTGAGCCCAGAAGTTTGAGACCAGCCTAGGCAACATGGCAAGGTCCTGTCTCTACAAAAAATTTAAAAAGCTGGGTATAGTGGTGAAAGCCTGTGTAGTCCCAGCTACTCAGGAGGCTGAGGCAGGAGGATCGCTTGAGCTCAGGAGGTCGAGGCTGCAGTGTGCCGTGATCATACCACTGTACTCCAGCCTGGGGAACAAAATGAGACCCTGTCTCAAAAAATAAATAAATAAAAAAGAAAGAAACAAAGAGAAAGAAAAAGAAAAACGATGTTAGTGTTTCATTCAAGTCTTTATAGGTAAAGGTTGAGGCCCAGTAGAAAAAGGAGGCAGAGGAGGCTGGCTAGAGTTTGACCAAGGACCAACTCTTGACAGCAGGTCATACTTCCTCCCTGAGGATGATTCAGGACTTGAGGGGCCTGGGTTCCTCTCTCTATAGAAAAGTATTTATCGGCCGGGTGCAGTGGCTCACGCCTGTAATCCCAGCACTTTGGGAGGCCAAGGCAGGCAGATCACCTGAAGTCAGGAGTTTGAGACCAGCCTGGCCAACATGGTGAAACCCTGTCTGTACTAAAAATACAAAAATTAGTCGGGCGTGGTGGCGGGCACCTGTAATCCCAGCTACTTGGGAAGCTGAGACAGGAGAATCGCTTGAACCCGGGAGGCGGAGGTTGCAGTGAGCCGAGATTGCGCCACTGTGCTCCAGCCTGGGCAACAAAGAGCGAAACTCCATCTCAAAAAAAAAAGAAAAGTATTTATCACTCAACTTCGATTTCTGTCTGTTCTGTGTGTGTGTATTGTGTATGGAAGTAAAATACAAATCTAAAGGCTTGGCATATAGCAAAACAGCCTATATAAAAGAATCTTCAACTTTTAATTTTAATAATCAGTAAATATTTCTGATTGTACTTATGTATTGTGTCAGTAGTTCTCAAACTTGGTCTCAGGATTGCTGTATGCTCTCAAATGTTATTGAGGAACCCCAAAAAGCTTTGGTTTAGGTAGGTTCTATCAATTATTTCCTATATAGTAATATTTAAGGCATTCTTAAAATGTTTATTAATTCAGTTAAAAACAGTCATAATAACCTATTACTTGTGTATATAAAATATATTTGTGAAAAGTATGCATATTTTTCCCCAACAGAAACAAGTTTAGGGAGAAGGGAGGCACTGTTTTACATTTTTTGCAAATCTCTGTAACACCTGGCTTAATAGAAGACAGCTAGATTCTCACATTTGCTTCTGATTTCTGTTGCAGTATCACGTGTTGTGTAGCCTCTGGAAAACTCCACTGTACACTCATGAGAGAGTAAGCGAGAAAGGAAAATAATGTCTTTATATAATGGTGAAAATAGTTTGTCATTAAAGATCCCCTGAGAAGGCCTCAGGAACCCCCAACAGTTCCCAGACCACACTTTAAGAACCACTTTATTAAGTCACCATTGCAATCATTAATTCTATTTTAATAAATTATACCTAATATTTATTAAGTTCTAGGTATTAAGCTAAGTGTTTTAAATGCATTGACTCTTAATTCTCATAATGGCCTTGTTAGGTTGGATACTCATTATTGTCCTCATTTTACAGAGAAGGAAACTGAGGCAGACAAAGTTAGGCACTGTGCCCTGGGCCACACAGTGAGCAAAGGCCAGGGTCCAGATTTCAACCCACTGTGCCTCAACATTCTGCCTTTCCAAAAAGACTCAGTCTTGGCTGGGCGCGGTGGCTCAGGCCTGTAATCCCAGCACTTTGGGAGGCAGAGGCGGAGGCGGGCGGATCTTGAGGTCAGGAGATCGAGACCATCCTGGCTAACACGGTGAAACCCCGTCTGTACTAAAAAACACAAAAATATTAGCCAGGCTTGGTGGCAGGCGCCTGTAGTCCCAGCTACTCGGGAGGCTGCGGTGGGAGAATGGTGTGAACCCGGGAGGTGGAGCTTGTGATGAGCTGTGATTGCGCCACTGCACTCCAGCCTGGGCGACAGAGTGAGACTCTGTCTCAAAAAAAAAAAAAAACAAGCAAACAAAAAAAAGACTCAGACTTGCTCATCAGGTGACAAGGCGCCAGCTTAAAATATCATCCTGCTGCCACTTGAGTGCTTAACATATATCAAGCCTCTCACCCAATGTTGTTTTGTTAAATAGAATTATATGTGCATGACATATTAGTTAGTCCCCACCTTACATTTGCAAAGTAGATCTTCTTGCCCCCTTCTTTTGTAGATGAGAAAAATGAGGCTCTGAGAGGTTAAACCTCTTGCCCTCCATCTCAGTTAAGGAGCAGAGACTGGATTCCAACCCAGCCCTATCAGTCTCCCTCCTTCCCGCCTCACCCTGTGCTGTTTTGCATCCCATTAACACGATGCTACATTGCCAAGGGCTTTTTACTTAGGGTTCTGTTAAAGCAGGGCCTGCCCACATCCAGCGTGGTCCGTGGGTTTCTAAGTGCTGGCCAGCCACCTTTTGTGCATGCAGATGAGCTGGGCGAGGGGCCTCTGTTAGGTCTATTTGCATTGGCAGCCTGGGTAATTGCATGTCCTAACTGGTACAGCCACGCACACTGTGCTTCCACCGTTTGCCTACCCTGGCACGGAGGTCCTTTTGGAAGCAGGTGCAGGCCTCTCCCCGTTTGTCCCTCCCAGTGGCCTTGGTAGCCTTGGTGATTGGAACGAAGCCTCGGACACTGAGTTCAACAGCAAATAACTACCCAGCCGGCTGTGCGTGCACATGGCACAAAAGGAAGCTGTAAACTGGTCACGATGAGCGGGTGGGCCGGGCACCCTCATGTGTGAGCAGTGCACCTGGCTGGGGTTTCCCTTTGGCCCTGTCCCTATTCCTAATAGCTGCAGAGAGGCAGTGGGGTATTGAAAGGCGTGACCTCCAGACCTAGACAGCCTGGGTTCAAATCCTGGCTCCTCTGTTTCCTAGGTGTGTGGATTTAGTCATTTAACCTCCCTGAACCTTAATGTTCCAATCTGAAAAATGGGTAGAAAATATAGCATCTTCTTTATCAGCTTATCATGGAGATTGAATGAGTTAGTACGTGCAACAGGCTTGGAACGGAACCTAAGACATACGTGTTTCTTAAGCACTTTGGACGTGTCAGGCACTATCTTCTATGCTTGATCGATTCAGTCCCTGGGAGGTAGGTGCCATCTTCGGCTCTCTGGGATGAATGAGGAAACTGAGGCAAAGAGAGGAGAAATGTTCTGTCCCAGCTTGAAGAACCCCAGCAAATGGAGAAGGGAGGAATCAAACTCACTTCTTCCTGAGTCCAGACCTCTGAATCTCAGTGTGCTACTATAGACGATAATAGAGAGATAGGGCTGCAGACAGGATACCCTTTGAAGCTTCCATTGTGTCCTCAGTTCCTGGTCTCTTAAGGTCCATCAAATTGTTTTAATGAGCTGAAGTGGCAGAATTTTGTTCATTGAATATATTGATTAATAACTAACTCAGAATGGTGAGTAACACACATTCGGGACACATCATTTTACAGATAAGAAAATTGGACATCGGCTAATGCAATACTAGTACCCAGGTCTTCTCCATCCCTACCTGGTACTCTTTCTACATAAACCATAAGAGCAAAGGTGGATAGTTTAAAAATCACAGCAACCCACCCTCACCCCTCAGAAATGGGAGCAGGGGGCCAGGGTTCAGTAGACTAAGTATTGATTCATCCTGAACCAAGAGAACCTGGGAAAAATGGAAACAGACCCACGTGTCTTTGCAGCAGCAGCGTGGGTCAGGTAACCTGCCTCTCGGAGCCATATTATGTTTAGCATATTTCTACCTCATTGAAATTGGCTCTAAACATGCCCAAGGTTGAATGGGAATGGAGGACATTATTGCATTTAATTATTTCTCCAGAATAAAAATGGATTCTAGCAGCAGCTTAGAGGTAAGGCAACAGCAGAGCAATTAGAGTTTTGGAGCTCGCACGCAAACATTTGAATGTGCAATCATTGTAATAAGTATATTAAAATAAAGTAAGTCAAAGGGTTGCATTAGCATAAATAACTCAAGGTGAGAAAGTTGGATTGATTAAGAGTAGAGAAGATGATGCCAGTTGATCACAATTACGAAATAATAACCTATCTGTCCTCTAGGCAGAGACTGTCAGGGGAGAGAGAGTGTTAATTGGTAGAGTTCCCCAGTCTGGTTTACTGCTCATTCTTCTTCCAGCTTTGTGTGGTGGGCATGTTCTAGTAGTTTTACTTACACTCTTCCTCACTGAATTACCCAAGAGGTGAGGTGTTGTTTGTTTGTTTGTTTTGAGACAGAGTCTCGCTCTGTCACCCAGGCTGCAGTGCAGTGGCACGATCTTGGCTCACTGCAAACTCCATCTCCTGGGTTCAAGCGATTCTCCTGCCTCAGCCTCCTGAGTAGCTGGGACTACAGGTGTGTGCCACCACGCCCAGCTAATTTTTTGTATTTTTAGTAGAGACGGGGTTTCACAGTGTTAGCCAGGATGGTCTCGATCTCCTGACTTCATGATCCGACCGCCTCAGCCTCCCAAAGTGCTGGGATTACAGGTGTGAGCCACTGTGCCCGGCCTGAGGCGGATATTATTATCATCCCCATGGATACCAAGGGGTTATCATCCCAATGTTTTAAATGAGGAAACTGAGACACAGAGAGTTTGAATCACTTCATTACTAGCCGTGTGGCCTCGGTCAAGTTATTTAACCTCTCTCTGCATTAGTTTCCTCCCCTTAAGGAGGACTAATACTGTCTGCTTCAATGAGTTTTCAAGAAGATTCAAAGGACACAGAGCATGGGCCACTTGGGTGCTGGGCATGTGATGGTTGTTTTTTATGGGTCTGCCTGGAGACCTCCCAAGATTGGTTTTGTGAAGGGAAGGGATCCTGGGTTTGGCTTTCTGGATCTTGAATCTCCACGGAAAGGACAGAAAAGCCAAAATCTGTTTGCCCCTTGGCAGTCAGATGAAGAGTTGGGGGAACATGAAGTGATATGTCATGTCCATCCTTGGATGACTGGATAAAGAAAATGTGGCATATACACACAACGGACGTTAGCCTTCAAAAAGAAGAAAATCCTGCAACATACAGCCACATGGATGAACTCTGAGGACATTATGCTAATTGAAAGAAACCAGTCACAGAAGGACAGATAGTACATATATTTATTCTGCTTCTATCAGCTATTGAAAATAGTCAGAATCCTAGAACCAGAGAGTGAAATAGTGGTTGCCAGGGGTTGGGGGATTGGGGAGGAGCATGGGGAGTTGCTGATGGACAGCCATAACGTCTCAATGATGCATGCACAATGAAGAAGCCATAGAGATCTGCTGTGCAGTACTATAGCCAACAATATAGTAGTATGTGCAACAATATACAACAATTTGCTGTATGTTGCATATAGTACTATATTGTTGACTATAGTTGCATAGTCAACAATAATACACACTTAAAAATTGGTTCAGAGGGTAGATCTCATGTTAAGTGTTCTTATCATAGTAATCCCAGCACTTTTGGAGGCCGATGTGGGTGGATCACCTGAGGTCAGGAGTTCGAGACCAGCCTGGCCAACATGGTGAAAACCCGTCTCTACTAAAAATACAAAAATTAGCCGGGCGTGGTGGCGCACGCCTGTAATCCCAGCTACTCAGGAGGCTGAGGTAGGAGAATCACTTGAACCTGGGAGGTGAAGGTTACAGTGAGCCAAGATCGCGCCGTTGCACTCCAGCCTAGGCGACAAGAGCGAAACTCCATCTCAAAAAAGAAAAGAAAAGAAAAAAATGAATTGGAGGGGGGAAGCCAGAGAGAACACCGCAGTCACTATAGAAAATGGCAATGACTCTGAGGGACAGGAATTCTCAGGCCTCCAGTTCTCACTGACTGCGCCTCTCTCTGACTTTTCTGGAAGCAATCTAGTATCTGTGAGCCCTTTTGTTCCAGAAGACGAAATATTTTCCTTCCCTCTTATACTCAAATCTTTTGGGTTCCCATGGCAGCTGCGTAGCATCTGGGGCCAGGCAGAAGTTCACAGGGCCACTACAAGCTAATCATTGCCATTGTGGTGGCCTCTCGAGTAGAGAGCGGGTATTAATCATGAATCCCATCAGAATCAATGGTGGTGCCTCTTCCTGATATTACACATTAGCCAGAGGAATTGGCCCTTCTTTGATTGTCAGATTAGCTTCATTGGCCGTGGGGGGTGGAGGGAGATGATCGCAGTGTTTTCTGTCTGGTTTTGCTTGGCGAAGTTCAGCCAGAAAGTGATGGAGAACAGGAGCTTTTGAAATGTGGGTTTGTGGAAGTTTTCTGTTGTGTGGCAGGGAACCTTGCTGATAACAAGGAAAGAGGAGGGCCCCAGAATGACACTTAGGGTATGTCTGAAGAGAGAAAATGAAGATGTCCATCAGGGCAGTAGCTCTTCTGGCTTACTCCCTGCCCTTTAGACATTTCTAGAAACTTCTAGAAAATGGGCTTAGGGACAGAATTTAAATTTATGTTCTTGGAGCATGGGAGTCATCAATAGATTTTTCCGTCTGTTGGAGGGAGAAAAAAATTGGGTCCTGTACCTGACTCAGCTCAAAGGAAGAAAGGAGATCAGGTTAGCTCCTGGATTAATCAGGATGAGTTAGACCATGCTACAGTAACACAGGTCCCCCAAATCTCAGTAACTCAAAGCAGAAGGGGTCAATTTCTGCACACTGAGGGTTGGTGGAGTCTCTGCTCCACATGGGCCTCACTCAGGGATGCATGACCTCCACCAGCAGGAGTGTGGCTGGATATTGTGGTATCCAGGGAATGACACCTTATGGGTTCCTGTCACTGCTCTTGGCCATAGCATGTTTCCTGTCTGTGCCTAATGTGCAAAGGATAGGGACATACAATCCTAACACGTGCCTAGAAGGAATGGAACAGAAATGATTTTTCATAGCTTTATTGAATGCCACCCCTGCCCCATCAGCTCCATCCCAACAGATGCTAATATGAGCAAAGATGGTGATACCCATTCCACTGCAGGGAAACTGAATGCTTCTTGATTTACCTCTCAGCAAAACACAAGAGGCGTGATACAATAGCAGGTTTTAGAATCAGGCAGATGCAAGTTCACTGCCTCCCCAACATGAATTTGTGCAAATTACTCAACATCCCCAACTTTATTTTCCACCCTTTTCTGTAAGGTAGGCGAACAGTGGTGCCTACGTTGGAAATTATTTCCAGGAGTTAAGTGAGGTACTGCATCTAAGGGCTTAGCATGGCACCTAGCACGTGATCCATATTGAAGAATGTATCGCAACAAGCATTGGCTCCTCGTTCTATAAAATGGCAAGGTAAATACATCCAATTGTCAGTACCCTATAAGTAATACCTGTGAGTAACTTACTGTGGTGCCTGGCTCGTGATAAGAGCTCAGAAAATGAGCCTGAGAGGCTGCTTGGAACTCTTCAAGGGCCTCTGGATAGAAAAAAAGGGAAAAGAGGAACATCAGCAGGTTTTGTTTAGGTTACAAGAATAAAGATTTACTCTAGGTACCCACTGACGGGGATTTTTTGTAGGTATCTGTGGAGAATAAGAAAGACCAGAAGCAGAAGGCCCTCATTTATAGATCAGGATATAAAAGCAGTTCCTGTGTACAACCAGTAGCTGCCCTGTTTCCCAATATGGACTGGTCAGCTGTTTTTTTCTTGGTTCTTTTTCCTTCTTCCTACCTTGTTACCTCCCAGCTCCCGCAGCCTCAAACTCCACGTGCTTCATAGCTGCTGCTTACTGTCTCCCTATGACTTCCTGCAACACAATAGGCCACTAGCCAGCCTGAAGATTGCAATTTGGAGGTCACACACCTATAGCAGATTCATTTAGCTGGGTGGGAGGGGCCAGATCTTGTGGTTCAGTGTCAGCTTGCAGTGCTTAAGGGTTTTGGGTGATGGGTGTAATAAGGATCATACAATTTCTTGGAAGTGGATTGTGTCCCTGGTATCCCAGAGTGTGGGGTCTGTGATCTGCCTGGTTTGAATTCCAGCTTCACCACCAACTAGCTGGGTGACCCTGGGCAAGTCACTTGTTCATGGGTGCTTAGTTCCCCATCTGTAAAATGAAAGTCATAGCAGTACTCAGCTTACAGAATGGCCACAAGGTGTCTTAGTGTCAGAGCCTCCAACAAATAGGAGAAATTCATGCTTACTGCTAGGAGCAACGGAGCAGAGTCTAGAGGGACATCTTTTATTTATTTATTTATTTTTTTTTGGAGAGACAGTTTCACTCTCCCCCAAGGCTGGAATACACTGGTGCAATCTCAGCTCACTGCAACCTCCGCCTCCCAGGTTCAAGCAATTCTCCTGCCACAGATTTCTGAGTTAGCTGAGACTACAGGTGTGCACCACCACCCCTAGCTATTTTTGTGTGTGTGTGTGTGTGTGTTATTAGTAGAGACGGGGTTTTGCCATGTTGACCAGGCTGGTCTCAAACTCCTGACCTCAAATGATCCACGTGCCTCAGTCTCCCAAAGTACTGGGATTACAGGTGTGAGCCACCACGCCCGGTCCTAGGGGCACCTTCTCCAGGCCATCACTAAGTCGTTTATGGATAGTGAGGACAGAAGCAACTAACCCAGTCCCAGAGGAGGAGGCCTTTTAACTCACACTCCAGCAGAGCGGGGGTCTGCATACATTTTCTTAAAGGGCTGGATAGAAATATTTTAGGCTTTTCAGACCAGACAGTTTCTATTGCAACTATTCACTCTGCTATTGTATCCGGAAAGCAGCCATAGACAATACACAAATGGACAGGTGTGGCTGTGTTTCAATAAAACTTTATTTATAAAAAACACAGGCAGTTGTTTGCTGACCTGCTGGGGTGGGAGCCTTGCTGAGGGTCAGCTGCTCTTGGGTACCCCTGCAGCTCTGCTGTTCAGGCCCCGACACCTTTTTCCTTGGGAACTGGTAAGAGGCATATTTCAGCCCTCCTTAAAAAGAAGACTAGCAGGGAAGCTGCCCATTGCCTCTGTGTTTCCATAGCAACAAGGGCAGCTATATGGAGCCATTACTGTTTTCTGTGGCTTCAGAGGTCAGGGGCCGTGTTGTAGGACACTGGATGTGCTTTCAGATTAAGGCCTTGGGAATGAGCTTTAAGCAGAAGCAACATGTTGCAGAAACAATTTGGGGCATTGGTTGAATGATGCATTTGATCATTCGACTGATCAAAGTAACCAGGACCCATTTACCCATGGAGGAGCTGAGTTTGGGGTCCAGCCCTTCTGGAAACATTCATGCCACGCATGGTCTCCAGAACGACTCCTGATCTTTGTCTTGACCCCAAGTGACTTCATCACTTCTGTTCCATGTACACACATGAAGAGCCAAACTCAAGCACAAGAGTGTCACAAGTTTGCTTTGCTCTAGGACTTAGCATAAAGTTTATTCTACACGGGCTGCATTCCTCTAAAAAAAAAAAATGCTGCTGGTTTCTTTCCCACAGAATTTACAACGGCTCGGTCTGATTTCTCTTATGGGCATAGATATATGAGCATGTCCTAAAGGCAATGGAATGTATATAATATCCTACCAATATTTTTCCCTTTATAACTTTATTATATCGTTTCCAGCCCTTAAGTAAACCATCGCAGCACTTTCAGCTGGGATTTAAACAGGACGCTGGAACAAAATGTTTGTTACACAGTGGCAAAGACCGTCAAGGAAAGAAACTGACTTGAAAAGGTGTGGTTAATAAGAAACATTGAGAATCATAGTCATGGCACTTTAGAGCTTGAAAAAGCCTTAGTTTCTGGTTGGAACATCTCATATTTCCAGATGGGGAAACTGAGGTCCAGAGAGAAACATCTTACCAGAGGTTAAACCAGTAGCAAAAGTAGGATGTGAAACTATGGCCCTGGCTTCCAAGTCCGTATGACTCACTCTTCAAAGGCCAGTCTGCTTAGCGTGATCTCTGTCAAGTTTCTCTTCTGTTTCTCTCCCCTCTTCTCCAGGATGGCTACTTTTCTCATCGGCCAAAAGAGAAAGTGCGAACAGACAGCAACAACGAGAACTCTGTCCCCAAAGACTTTGAGAATGTCGACAACAGCAACTTCGCACCCAGGACTCAAAAGCAGAAGCACCAGCCTGAGTTGGCGAAGAAGCTACCGAGTAGACAGAAGGAGCTTTTGAAAAGGAAGCTGGAACAGCAGGAGAAAGGAAAAGGACATACATTCCCCGGGAAAGGCCCCGGTGAGGTGCTGCCTCCCGGGGACAGAGCCGCAGCCAACAGCAGCCACGGGAAGGATGTGTCCAGACTGCCTCATGCCAGGAAAACTGGGGGCAGCTCCCCCGAGACCAAGTATGACCAGCCCCCTAAGTGTGACATCTCGGGCAAGGAGGCCATCTCTGCCCTGTCCCGTGCTAAGTCCAAGCACTGCCGCCAGGAGATTGGGGAGACCTACTGCCGCCATAAGTTAGGGCTGCTGATGCCTGAGAAGGTGACTCGGTTCTGCCCCCTCGAAGGTAAGTTCCAGCCCCGCTGGCTCAGAGAGGGATCTCCTGGCCACTTCCTCCTCCTGCCCAGCCCCATTCTGCTCACCTTCTCAGAACTTCTGAGAAAGGCCGCGCTGTTTTCCAAACCCCAGATGAGCACACGAGATCTGATGTGTTCTAGTACTTCCTGAATGTTGAAGTCTTGTATCAGAAAAATTTTGCAAAATTGGATTACCTTTTGTAGGTGCTTTAACACATTGCCTTTATGGCAAAGGATGAAATTATAGTGAAATCGGGAGCTGATGTGATGTTTGCAGGAGCCAAGGGAGCTGTATTGATATGATGTGGTTTCTCTTTCAGTAGAATATTGGGATTAGAATTGACATGAATATTATTGTAATTGATTATGATTTGAGAGGTTTGTAATTGGTTACATTAACTTCAGAGGCTCTGTAACTTTCCATTTTCCTTCATCGAAAGTTTCTTTCCCTCTTCTCTTCTCTTCTTTTTCTTCCTCATATGTTTCCTGTTTCCCTCCTTCTTTCCTTCCCATTCCTTTATTTTCTTTCTCCCTTTTTCCTCCCTTCCTTCCTCATTTTCTTCCTGCTTTGTTTCTCCCTTTCCTTTTCTTCCTTCTCTCTTCTCATTCCCTTCCTTGTTTTCCTCTCTTCCCCCTTCCTGCTTTCCTATTTCCTTTCTTCCTTATTTTAATTTTCTTTCTGTCTCCTTTCCTCTTTTCTTCCTATTTTCTTTCTTCCCTTCTACATTCCTTCCTGCTTTCTTCCCTCTTCTTTCCTAATTTTTCTCGCCTCCCTCCCTCCTTTCTTCTTTTCTTTTCCTTCCTTCATTCTTTACTTCTTTCCTTCCTTCGTTCCTTCTTTCCACATTTTCTTGCTCTTTCCTTTTCCCCTCCCTCTTTCCCCTCACTGGCACTCTTCTATGTGCTGATGACCTGGTGATAAACCAGCTCTCTTGCTGAGACACAGGGAGGGATCTGAGCTCTGATCCAGAAATTCACAGGCAGAGTGGAGGGGCCATCTGAAGATGGGGAGTCCAGTTTCACTAGCGCATGTGTAATTGTGCCATTGATGTGTATTTCTTGGTGGTGATGTTCACCTTCTCTAGTGCCCTTGGAAGGGGAATGACAGCAGCCACAGGTGGCTGCTGAGGTTTCGCTGTGTGCTAGACACCGCACCAGGCTCTGTGCAGTCAATTTGTTTATCACATCCACTATTCTGTGAGGCTGATGCTGATGTTGTGAGCCCAATTTTTTTCAAATGAGAGATGTAAAATCCCTCTCCCAAGGTCACATGGCCTTTAAGTGATCTTACAAGCTTACTGTTATGGCAGGAAATTTTGGACCCACTCAGAGTAGAGAGAACCCCAATGTACCATCACCCAGCCACGTGGTCGCTGGTTATTGACTCGTGGTCACTGTTGTTTAGGGCATGCCCCCTTCCCTCCCACTAGCCCCTGCCACCATAGCTTATGATAATCCAGCCTCTGGGAACACCCTTAAATTTTATTTTTTTCCTTGGAGAAGATCTTCTCAAAACATTTGTGAATTCATTTGCTCAGTGGTTTTCTCTGTGGAGAGGGCAGACAGCATCTAAAAGGCACCTTCCCACAAAGAGTTGGTGCCACTAGCAACTAACAGAGAGGAATGCATTTGAAATAAATGGATGTGGATTTCATTTGAACTCAGCTACCAGCTAGTAGGGAGAGTCCTTCTGCTCTCAGGGGCTAGATTTCTTATCTGTCCAGGGAGCGGCTTGCATTCTAGGGGTCCTTTTGCTCCGCTTTCCCTGGGAGCCTACTTCACTATCTACTCCTGGCCATCCCTCCTTCTCATTGGGCCACACTGCAAGGCCAGCCCAGCTGTCCCTCACAAAGTGGCCAAAGGTTCACAATACCCCCTTGTTGTTTCTAAATCCAAATACCAACCCCTACTTTTGTTATCTCCAAAGGGAAAAGACCCTTAAATGAGCATGGAGGCCAGCAAGGAGGCAACAGAGAGCTCTGGGGGCTCCGATGGGGTTGGGGCATGTCAGAGTCAAGCTAGATGGAGTTTGGGGAGGTGTCAGGGTCAACAGATGTAGCTGGAAGGGATCCACTGAGGTACTGCTCAATGTCAAGGCATAAAGTCAGAGAATCAAGCCAGCTGCAGAACTGGGGAGGAAGGGCTTTCCGTTCCACCAGCATTGGTGCATCCAGGAGCCATGCAAGGCTTTGCCTGGTGTCCTCCTGAGAAGGCAAATGCTCAATTCGCCCAACTCTCTTGATGCAGAAAGGAGGTGCAGCAAGAGAATGGCTCCCCAGAAAAGTAGACTAGAAAGACCTCTTAAGATAACTCTTCATTCGCTACTTTTTTTTTTTTTTTTGAGATGGAGTCTTGCTCTGCCACCCAGGCTGGAGTGCAGTGGCATGATCTTGGCTCACTACAACCACCGCCTCCCGGGTCCAAGCATTTTTCCTCCCTCAGTCTCTCGAGTAGCTGGGATTACAGGCGCCCACCATCACACCCAGCTAATTTTTGTATTTTTAGTAGAAACAGGGTTTCACCATCTTGGCCAGGCTGGTCTTGAACTCCTGACCTAGTGATCCACCCACCTCAGCCTCCCAAAGTGTTGGGATTACAGGCATGAGCCACTGCGCCCAGTGAGAACTCTTCATTCGATTCCTTGGACAGATAAGAACATGAGGCTCATAGAGGTGAAGAGACTTATGCCAGGTCACCCAGTTCATTAAAGGTGTTTTTCATTTTAAATATGTGCCTCTGTGTTTACCACTGGTCACAGAATAGAGGATTTAGATCAAATAGGAAGTGGCCACATACACTAAGTGCACAGAAAGAGGGCTGGATGGATGGACAGCAAACCTTCCTTATGGCCCCCATCTGCAGGGACAGGGTGGCAGCAGGGACAACTTTAACAAGTGCATCTGTATTATTTTAGTTTCTAGTAGCAAGCATGTGTCTGTGCAATACTTTTGTTTTCTATCTGTTTTGTTTTGTTTTTTTGAGACAGTCTCGCTCTTTCGCCCAGGCTGGAGTGCAGTGGTTCCATCTTAGATCACTGCAACCTTCAACTCTCAGGTTCAAGTGATTCTCCTGCCTCAGCCTCCCGAGTAGCTGAGATTATAGGTGCCTGCCACCACGCCTGGATAATTTTTGTATTTTTAGTAGAGGTGGGGTTTCACCATGTTGGCCAGGCTGGTCTCAAACTCCTGACCTCAAATGATCCACACACCTGGGCCTCCCAAAGTGCTTGGATTACAGGCATGAGCCACAGTGCCTGGTCTACATGATACTTTTAAATAGGAAGATTTAGAAAGAAAAGCTTTCTTTCTGCCTTGCAGTTTCACCCTTGTCTAAGTGGTCCAGGTGGTTCCTGTCTATATTCTTGATTAGATTTGGCACATAGAGTGTAGCAATAATTAAGTGGAGTGCAATGTTTCCAGAATCTTTTGTTAACCTGTGCCTGGCGGAGAAGTTTTGGAGGCCTGAGTTGAATGCCATTCCATGAACGAAATATTGAGCTCCTTCAATTCTATCAGTGACAGCACATTTGTTCTGTGAAGGGCCAGATCTTAGGTATTTGAAGATTTGGGGGCCAGTCTTTGTCACAGCTATTCAAGTCTGCCATCTGTCATAGGGCAGAAGCAGCCAGAGACCACACATACACAAATGCACTATGTTCCCATTAAACCTGACTTATAAAAATAGGCTGGCTGGGCGTGGTGGTTCATGCCTGTAATCCCAGCACTTTAGGAGACTGAGGCAGGCAGATCATTTGAGGTCAGGAGTTCAAGACCAGCCTGGCCAACATGGCGAAACCTCATCTCTACTAAAAGTACAAAAAAGTTAGCTGGGCATGGTGGTGTGCACCTGCAATCCCAGCTACTCTGGAGGCTGAGGCAGGAGAATTGCTTGAACCCGAGGGGCAGAGGTTGCAGTGAGCTGAGATTGTGCCACTGCCCTCCAGCCTGGGTGACAGAGCAAGACTCCATCTCAAAAAAAAAAAAAAAAAAAAAAAAAAGAAGAGAAAGGAAAAAAGGAAAAAGAAAGAATAGGTCATGGGCTGGATTTGGCCCTTGGACTTTAGTTTTCTTATCCCTGCAAAATGCTATTACTGTCTATAGTTGACCCTTGAAGAATTCTGGGGTTAGGGGTGCCAACCTCCTTGAAGTCAAAAAATAGAGCACAACTTTTGACTCCCCCAAAACCTTAACTGATAATAGCCTATGTTGACTTTTCGCTAACTGGTAACATAAACAGTTGATAAACACATATTTTATATGTTACTTGCATTATATATGGTATTCTTATAATAAAGTAAGCTAGGCCAGGCACAGTGGCTCATGCCTGTAATCCCAGCACTTTGGGAGGCCAAGGCGGGTGGATCACCCGAGGTCATCAGTTCAAGACCAGCCTGGGCAACATGGTAAAACCCTGTCTCTACTGAAAATACAAAAATTAGCCAGATTGGGTGGCGCATGCCTGTAATCCCAGCTACTCGGGAGGCTGAGGCAGGAGAATCACTTAAGCTCGGAAGGTGGAGGCTGCAGTGAGCTGAGATTGTGCCATTGCACTCCAGCCTAGGCAACAAAGTGAGACTCTGTGTCAAAAAAAAATTGTAAATAAATAAATAAATGTAAGTAAGCTAGAGAAAAGAAGTTAAGAAAATCCTAAGGAGGAGAAAGCATATTTACTGTTCATTAAGTGGAAGTGGATCATCATAACGGCCTTCATCCTTGTCTTTATGTTGAGTTAAGGAAAAGGAGGAGAAGAAGGAGGAGAGGTTGGTATTATTGCATCTCAGGGATGGCAGGAGGGAAGAAAATCTGTTTATAAATGGACCTGTGTAGTTCAAACCTGGTTGTTCAAGAGTCACCTGTGCTAATATATGCAACACTGCCTTGTCACACCGTGTCCGCACACCAGTCCTACAGGCTAAGTCTATTGTGAACCCTTTTTGTCAGTGAGGAAATTGAGGCTCAAGGAAGGGGAATCTTTGGCCAGAAACACATGGCCAGCAGATGACAGAGCTGGTATTGGAACTCATGTTACAGAGCTTGCATCCTTTTCCGTAAGCCTGTCCCTCTTGGGAAGGCAAAAGGGTCACTTTATCTCAAATTGTCAAGCCCCAGAGGTGTTCTTCCACCTGTAGGCTGTCTCTCTCTCTCTCTCTGGTGCCAGGAGAGTGAGTTGCAAGGGAGAAGGCAGGGCATTATTGGGAAACAAGGGGGGCTGATGCTGTCAATGGTTAAGAGCCTGGGGTGGTGGAGCCAGACCACTTGGATCCGCATCCCAGATGTCCCGTGCACAAGCTGTAGGACTTTGGGCAAGTTGCTTGACCTCTCTGTGCCTCAGTTTCTCCATCTGTAAAG
The DNA here is from genome assembly GCF_028885625.2 of Pongo pygmaeus. Taxonomy (NCBI): domain Eukaryota; kingdom Metazoa; phylum Chordata; class Mammalia; order Primates; family Hominidae; genus Pongo; species Pongo pygmaeus. The sequence continues at coordinate 19,736,036 of NC_072391.2, forward strand.
GGGAGATGAGCATCATCACACTTAGCTTAGAGGGTTTCCAAGGGCCTAGTACACAGCTAAGAACTGTGCCTGGTAGTACTAATGTACATTGCACATTGCATCCTATTTGCTTTATGACTGCTCCACAGTTGTTCAAAAAAAGTCAAAACCTCAGCATCTTAGGCCAGGGGTTCCTGCACTTCTCCTGGTCATGCTGAGGTTATCTCTGGATGGCTTTGCAGTGTGAGTTTGCCAGAGGTTGTCTTGAGGCCTTTAGTGCACTGGCCAGGATGGCACACCCTTCCAGGACCTGTGAGCTGGTTAATAAGATTGGCATTTAAAAGCCATTGCACACCCAGCCTCAGCAACGCTTTAATTTGCTACACCACAGACTCCCCCTTTTGCAATAAATTTACTGTGAATAGACTAATTGCAAAATAACCCTAATTGGGTAGTTATCAATGAACAACTTCCCATGAAACAAAACGGCTTACAATTAATAGCATTTAAGCCATAAACTATTCTTCTGCAGAAAGCTAAGATGTAATTACACCCCATACGGGGACTGTGTTCCTTTTCTGGAAACCATGACACCCGGATTTCCCTCGCTTAGGAGGGATTTGAGCTTCAGCCCAGTGGTCCTTTTATTTCTTTGCTAAATGAGGAGATGGAGACAGGGGTGGAGGGAAATTTAATATATGAGTAAATATTCATATACATATGTGCATACACACAGATGGATGCCCTGTGTTTCTCATTTTGCTTTACGCAACATCACCTAAACTTTAGCCAAGAGTGTGCCGGAAGTTGAATATAATTAAGGAAACAATTCCTCATGGCTGCAAGTCTGAAAAATTCAGGGGAAGAGAAATAGATTTTAAATGTTGACTTTGGTGAAGCGCCCCCACTCCTCCCGTCCGTCACGCTCTCTGTCCTCTCGCCCCACCACCACTCAGGGAAAATGGCGAGTCCAGAAGCCTAGGAGATGGTTTGCTTTCTGTGAGACATTCCTTGCTCTCGTGACTTTTCTCCTTTACTCTTCAAAGAAAAGGGATTTAGAAGGAAGCCCCAGCTCCATCCCTTTTCGGTGACAGCTGTTTTCACGAGGGGAAGAGGGATTCCTCTGGCTGTCCACTGGCAACCATGCAGAGGGAGATGCAGTAAGGTGTGGGGGAGGGACGCTGCTGCATCACCCCCAGGGATGGCCTCAGAGAAATTTGTTTCTAGCCACACACCCTAGGGTCTCTGGTCATTCAACTGGAACCCCTAGTGTTTCAGGGGAATGAACCAGGTTGGATTGAAAGTCAAGGACAGCTTGGACAACGGGGTTTAATTCCTGGCTCTGCCGTTACTCGTGACATAACCCTAACCTCTCAGTGACTCAGTCTGCACAGTAAAATGGACACAAAAACTCATCTTCTATCTTTATAGAGTGGTTGGCTGAAATGAGACAATGCATATAAAATGCCGAGTGCATTGGGGAAGTTAAGTGGATGTGCTTGGATTGTTAGTATTACCACAATTACTTTTTTTTTCCGCAATTACTTTTGCACCAACCTAATCGTTGCGATGGAGGAGTTGTCTAAATGAAGGGGCGACAAGAAGAGGAAAGGAGAGGAGAGGAAGGGGTTGCTTTGATGGTGTCAGCCATTGTGCAGCCACATCTTGCTGGGTGTGCTCCTCAGACACAGCCCCAGTAGCTTCCAGTCCTCCCCAGCCCCCTCCCTGTCACCACAACTCCCACTCACCCCACTTTGGCTGTTACCTCTTGCCTCTCGAGATCCCACCCTGAATGTGCTTCCTCTGGGAAGGCTTCCAGGATCACCTCTTCCCCAGAAGCCCTGGTTGCAGGGAACACATGGATCCTGGGTGAAGGGTGCATCTCTGCCCCTTTCATCATCAAAGCATCTTTTCCAATAAAGGCTGTTTCACCTGTGACCCATAGGAGGCAATCTGTGCCAGCTGCCAGGTGACACAGCTTTTTCTGCCTCATTGCATTTTGAACACCCGCAAGTCAGGAAGCGCCCTCCATGCAGTGGCCCTCACAGCCACCAGCCTCTCTGTGTCTTGAGTTAAAATGTCCCAAGAAAGGCCCTGCTGGCTCCTTGCCTTGCTCCTGCATTTCTTCCCCTTTGCTGGGTCTGGTTAAGACACCACATAGATGCTGTAAGTGACCTGTGGGTCTGCAGTCCAGACATCCCTGTGAAGAATTAGAAATGAAAAATGTGAGAAGTTCCGGGGAAGATGATTGGCTGGGAGCAGGGTGGGCTGGACTTGAGTGGGGAAACCAGGTCTGGGCATCTGAGTGAAGTCGGCAGTTCTCCAATGGGTGATGGGCAAAGGAAATTGCACATGACTGGGGAAGCTGGTGCAGGTGTTAGGGATGAGGATGAACGGAAGGGGATTCTTTGTGGCAGCAACAAACTGTCTTTACCCATCAGCCTTTGCAGGAATAGATTTTTGGATATGGGGATTTTGGGGGGAAGGCTGGCCACTCGCTGCAGAGAGAGACTGGCAGATGGTACTGCCAGCTGCTTAAGGGCAGTCTCTTCTACATCCCTCCTGCCCTGGGGGCAGTGGGGTAACTACACAGCATGAGTAGCCAGCTTCTAGAAAGCGTGGCTGACAGCCGCAGTGGAGGGAAAATAGAACTGGGGGTGTCTCAAGTGGCCCCAGGTAAGTACCTCAGTTTCCCCATTTGTCAGCCAGAGATACTACTTTCTCCCAGATCCTTTGCTGTATCACCAATGATGAGAAAATGAGGGAATAGCTGTGAAAAGTTAAAAGGTACCACGCTAATGAGGGTGATGTGATGAAGCCACCTGGAACAGCTTGGCCAAGTGGGTGGGGTTGACGGGCTTTCCCAAGGCGGCCCTTGCAGTTCCAACTGGGCCCTTTGGCATCTCCTTCTGAGGAGCCCAGGAGGGAAGAGGTATCCAGTAACAGTCCATTGGAACTGGACAAAACTAGTCCCAAAGGTCTTCCTTGGGCTTGCTAGGGAAAGGCAAGAGACTGGCAAATCCAGAGAAAATCAGCAGACCCATTCATTGGTCAGCCACCACGTTCAAGGCTATGCTCCAGGACAGGGCCTCCCCCTCACACACAATTTCTATAAAGGGCCAGATCATAAATATTTGGGACTTTATAAAATGCATGGTTTCTGTCTCAGCTATTCAACTTTACCATTGTAGCGTGAAAGCTGCCATAAACAACACATCAACAAATGACCATCGTGGGCACGCTTCAGTTAAAGTCATTTATGGTCACCGAAATGTGGGTTTCATATAATTTTCACTTGTTGTGAAATGCTGTTCTACTTCTGATTTGTTTTCTACCCACTTAAGAATGTAAAAACCATTCTTAGCTCAAGGGCCATGCCAAAATAGATAGCTACAGGCTGTGGTTTGCCAATCCTTGTTCTAGGACCTGGGGTTAGAGCCGTGAACAAGAGCAGAGAAAACCTCGTCCCACTTGAGTACCATGTCCATTGGTTCTGGGAATCAATTGTGCATCTAGATGGCTGTACCCTCATGGAGCTTCTACCTGAATAGGAGAGACCAAAGGTGACAAGTGAATAGCCACATCTGCAGTCTAATGTCTGGATATGACTCAAATGATTTATTTGAAGAGCAGGGTGAGAGGACAGGCGAGGTGGGGAACCATTTAGATAGGTGCCTACAGGCCGTGTGTGGTGGCTCACACCTGTAATCTCAGCACTTTGGGAGGCCAAGGTGGGTGGATTGCTTGATGCCAGGAGTTCGAGACCAGCCTGGCCAACATGGAGAAACACCATCTCTACTAAAACAAAACAAAACAAAACAAAGTTAGCCAGGTATGGTGGCGCATGTCTGTAATCCCGGCTACTCAAGAGGCTGAGGCACGAGAATCGCTTCAACCCAGGAGGTCAAGGTTGCAGTGAGCTGAGATCACACCACTGCCACCCAACCTGGGTGGCACAGCAAGACTTTATCTCAAAACAAACAAACAAACAAAAAAACTACATAGGTGCCTAGAGAAGGAACAGAAATAGATTTGGTCTCGTTGTAGAAGAACTTGCTAAGAATTAAGCTGCTCGCAAATGGAACAGTCCCTAGTCTTTGGATATGCTGAATTCGTTTATTCATTTAATATTTATTGAGAGGCTACTTTGTGCCTGACATTGGTTTAGATGGTGGGGAAAGACATGCCAGGGGCCTGATCGTACTCATCTTTGAATATCTCGTGCTTGGCACATCATAAGCCTCAGTCTTGCCCTCACTGGGAAAGAAGATAACGTGGTTGCTTTTAGCCTCAGTGGCTCAACCTCCCTTCACACTGGGGCCTCTACAGAGGCCTGTGTGCACCAAGCAAAGCGATGGAAATGGGCGTCTAGAATCTCTGTGGAGGTGGTGTTCTGAGCATGGCATCCACCACCTGGGACCTGAAACTGTTTGTCACCAGCTCCCTTCAATATACCCTCATTCAACAATTAGTCATCGAGCATCCCCTGTCTATGCCAGGAACTAGTTTGGATGGATTCATTTGGGAGGAAAGCAGACAGAATCCCTGTCCTCAGGGAGCTTGCAGCCTGTTAAAGGTGTGGGTAGGGAAACACAGGGGTAAATGATGATTAAAATGTGCATGTAGGCCAGGTGCGGTGGCTCATGCCTGTAATCCCAGCACTTTGGGAGGCAGGTGGATCACTTGAGGTGAGGAGTTTGATACCAGCCTAGCCAACATGATGAAACCCTGTCTCTCCTAAAAATACAAAATTAGCTGGGTCCCAGCTACTCAGGAGGCTAAGGCATGAGAATTGCTTTAGCCTGGGAGGAGGAGGTTGCAGTGAGCTGAGATTGCACCATTGCACTCCAGCCTGGATGACAGAGCGAGACTCCATCTCAAAAAAAAAAAAAAAAAAAAAAAAATTCACATGTAAAATTGCAACAGCAGTTCTGGGGAAATGCATAGTTGTGTTTTATAGTTGAGCTAAGAGATGAAGGGTGGTAAAAGTTAACTAGAGGAAAGGCTGAAGGGGAACATTCCAGGTCAAGGGACCATCGTGTGCAAAGGACCTTGGGTAGGAACAGGTGTTGATAGTTTAAAACACTCAAGACCAATAGGGAGCTCTTGCTATAAGCAAAAACGTTAATCTGCTCATAGGCCAAGTTGTAATTCCTAAAAGTGCTGGGTTTAGAGGATCTGTGTCTTTGCTTTGAGCAAGGAGAATGGAGGTAGAGTCATCTCTCAGTACTGAACTGAAATTGCCAGAGACCTGAGGGGAAGGTAGGCCCCCCTGTATTAGTCTGTTCTCATGCTGCTGATAAAGACTTACCTGAAACTGGGTAATTTATCAGGAAAAATAGGTTTAATGGACTCATAGTTCCATGTGGCTGGGGAGGCCTCAAAATCATGGCGGAAGGCAAAAGACGTCTTATATTGTGGCAGGCAAGAGAAAGAGCTTGTGCAGGGAGATTCCTCTTTATAAAACCATCTGATCTCATGAGACTTATTCACTATCACGAGAACAGCAAGGGAAAAACTCGCCCCCATGATTCAATTACCTCCCACCAGGTTCCTCCCATGACACATGGGAATTATGGGAGCTACAATTTAAGATTTGGGTGGGGACACAGCCAAACTATATCAGCCCCAAAGATAGGGGTCTGGCAGGCTGGGACTGGGGGGCAGGTCTCCCATCCTCTCTCTACAGAATCATGCTTCTTCCACTTTTGAGCCCTGAACAAGAGGTCATCTTGGATCAGGAAAGCAACCCCTGCCCCCAAGTTCTTAGCCCTGGATTTAGGGTACACATCCTTGGGAGGTCTTGCCTCCTGTTATAGTGTTGTTTCTCATGACATCCAAGCCACGGAAGGAAATCCTCAGTGCCTCCAGCAATGGCATAGACTCAGTGTCCTGGGCTGTTTCACTATCATTGACCTGACCCTGGATTAGGAGAAGCCTTTGAACCAAACTCAAAAGGCTTGTGGCCCCTCTGCCACTTTATCGGCTGTGAAGGCCTTGAACAAGGGGCTTGTGTTCTCTGAGCCTCACGTCTTTCCTATAAAACAGATTGCACAAGTGCCTCCCCTGCCTCCTCAGGTTGCTGAATAAAATACTGTATTTGAGTGTACTTTCATTAATCCGTCGGTCTAGCCAGCAAATATTTACCAAGCACCTGTTACAAGTCAGCCATAGGCCACCTCTCGATTGGCAGCTCTTGTGGTTCTGGAAGCCTGCAGGTGAGCATGGGAGACTCGCTTCCATGGCAGGGTGGTTGGTGATGATTTTCTTGGCGTTCCATGAATTCTTGCCCAGTAGCTGCCCCAGAACAAGGCAGAGAATGGAGATTCGAAGAACGTACAGAATTCTTGCTCCATGAGAGGCTTGCTCCCTTGGGCACAACTGATTGTGTGTCTGCCACCCAGGGCCCCAAGACAGAGACTTTCTGCAAGAAGGAAGGAGCCCAGACATGGCCCTTGAATGAATGAGTGAATGAATGAATGAATGAATGAAATAAGCCCTAGAGTGAAAGGACTAGCTCTCTCTCCTTTCTGCATAAGTCAACAAAACTAGCTGGCCTTTTCTCCTCTCTCGAATTATTTGGCAGTCCAGGGCGAGGAATTTGAATCAATGCCACTTCCTCCTGGAAGCCTTCTGTGATGCTGTCTCCCCACACTGCACCTCTCCAAGTCTGTGTGAGGTGCTCAAGCTGTGTGCCCCCAAACCACTTTGCCTGTTCCCTGCTGGGGCACATGTCACAGGATAGCGTGGTTGCTGGAGTCCTCTGTAGCCCACACTGAGCCACAAGGGCTGAGTCCCCTTAATTCTCTGCGAGACCCTAAGTTGAGACTGGCTGCTATAGCATATCCTGAGTCTCCATCATTGGATCTCCAGCCCCTGCCTGTATGGGGCTAGGACATGAGAACCCACATTTCTTAGGCACTTCCTGAATGCCAGGTGTGGAGGCGAGCACTTTGCATGTGTGATCTCATCGCGACTCCTGCACAGCCCTGGAGAAGGAATGTTCTCTAGTCCCATTGAACAGATGAAGAAACTGAGCCTCAGAGAGGTTAAGTAGCTTGCCCAGGGTCACATTTGCAAGTGACAGACCTTGGACTCAAACCCACTTCTGCCTCACTTCAAAACCCACACCTTAGCTTGTCTGCTTTGTGGTACCCTTAGTAAATGTGGAACCAGATGTGTTAAATGACTGATCTAGCTTCTCCAGAGATAAAGGAAAATGCGTTGCATGTTAGTCAACACCTTTCTCTAGCTATTGATATTTGTTACTCACCTTCTCTGCAGCCAGAAAGAACAGGGAGCTAAGATCTCTGTACAAGAAACTGCTCTTAAATAATAACACTTAACCTCTACGTAGGGATCGTTAAATGCCAAGGGCTATCCTAAGAAGGTTTAGCTACATTAACTCATTTATTCCTCATAACAACTTTGTATTCAAAGAAGTTGAGACACAGAAAACTTACCCAGAATTACACATTTCACGAGTAGCAGAGCCAGGCTCTGAGCTCAGAGACTTTGGTTCCAGTGGCGTGGCAAGGGGCTTAACCACTGCACTTTGGTGTCTATAGGAGCAGCTGCATTCAGGCTGAAGCAAGCACTTTGCAGCTTACATTTGCTCCTTGTGCTCGATCTGTCTGTTGCAAAGAGACCCACCCACATAGTGAGATAATTCACCTGTTTCTGGAGGCGGGGGTGCTGATCCCATCCAAGACACTAAAGACTTGTGTTTGAAGTCAGTCCGTTGCCTGGGGTGAGAAATAGCCAGACGCAGTTACCTCCCATTTCTCTGCCAGTTTTTAGTTGCTGTGGTATATTTGTGTTAGTGTAAAAATGACAAAGCAATAATTTTTCATTGTATCCTTCAGTCACCCATGAGAGATTGGATTTAGGTCACAATTTATTACCCCATGGAATTGAATTCAATTTTTAACACCATGTCAGCCATTGTGGTGTTAGAACCTCTTAATGGCTGTGAAATTTATACAGTGATAAAGTAATTTAAAACATATGTAGGAAGAACATCAGACAAATTGATGTGTATAGAACCCGCTGGTAAAAATTGAATAGGAGATAAACACAGAAAATGGTGATTGATTAAGAGACGGTTGAAATAGTGCTTGCTTTGATAAACTCTTGATGGCGAAATTAGTAAACTAATTTATTCTTCGCAATTTTGAGGCGGCTTTATGTTGCCCTAAATCAGAATCGAGGCTGAGCCACAAAGCACAAATTAATAGCTCACCTCCAAGTGTGGCATGGATAGAGTGAGAAACCTTTCAGAGGAACTGGGAGGCTGCCAAGAGCCAGTCCCTGGTGATGTTTACAGCGACCAAAGTGAAAAGATGGTGAGAAGGCAGGGAAAGGAGAATTCTCCTCACGATTTTTAAGAACTTGCCCAAATAATGCAGAAAGGATGCTTGTTAAAATCTAATTCCTCAAGTCAAGGCTGTATACATTCTCATTATTTTAAAATACTGAAACATTGCAGATAAGGGGAAAATCCATCTTGATCCGTCAGTCCCATCTGAGCAGTGGCACTTGTGTGTACATTTTTGTTTTTCTTTAGATATCTAAACTCAACACATGTCAAAAAAAAGAGTGTGGTTTTGTGACAAGGGATTCATAAATCATATGAAACTGATGTATAAATCTGAAACTTGTAAAAAATATATTAATAGTATCTGGCTGTGGGATGAAAGAATTCACAAGTTACATGATATATATATATATTTTTTAACGCACATGTCCATGTCTGAGGTCTGTTTCCTTGCCTGGGGCTAGAGACCTAAGTTATTTCTTTATAGTAGCTGACTATATAATTCTGGGTATGGATACACCACAGTGTAACTGGTCATTCCCCTATTGAGGGACATTTAGGTGTTGCCACTTTTTTTTTTTTTTTTTTTTTTTTTTTTTTTTTTTTTTTTTGCTATACTAAGTGACTGTTTCCTCAGATCTCTCAAAGATGTACATAACTAGTACCATTCTGGATATATCAGAGAAAAGCTAATTTGCTACCTGCAATGGATGCCCCAAGACATTCGAGCTTAATTCTCTTGGGGATCCTGAGTTGAGACTGGCTGCTACAGAGCATCTGAAGAATGGAATTGGCAGGTCAAACAGCTTGCCCATTTTAAATTGTGATAGACAGCATCAAACTGCCCTGTAAAAAGCCTGTATTGGTCATAACAGTATATCCTGTATTGGTCACCAACAGGACCTTGGCAGCCTCTAAAACATCCTCATCTTCCATCCTGCATTCTGCCTGGGATCCCTCTTCAGGTTTCACGTTAGTAACATCTCGCGTGACTAGTCCTCCGAGATCCCAGCAATGCTCTTTCGTGGTCAAGGACAGTGCTTGCCGGCCATACTTGGGCTTGTGTTGGAAACAGATCCCCTCCGTGCCCCATGCCCAGGGATTCTGACCCAGGTCGAGGACAGAACCTGAGAAATCACACTTCTGCCAGAGGCTGCTGCTGCCCCTCCAGAACCACACTTTGAGAAGCCCGGACCTGGGAGAATATCCTGTTCCCCCTAGTTCTGCCCTTTCCCTGATTCAGTGGTTTGCAACCAAGGCCACTGAGCCCCTCAGGACATCTGGTCATGCCTAGAGACATTTGGTTGTCTCCACTGGGAAAGGAGGTACTACTGGCATCTAATGCGTAGAGATGAAGGATACTGCTCAGCATCCTGCAATGCACAGGACACCCCCACAATAATTTTCCAGTCCAAAATGTCCATGGTGCCGTGGCCAAGCATGGTGGGAGACCCGGGCATCTGCTTCTCTCCATGGGGCAAGTTCACATTAGGTATGGACACATTGGCATCCACAGTCTCACTCCTGGGTGTGAAAAGCCTCCCCCTCACCCCTCTGACTTTCTCAGCCCTTGATGACCCTTTGCCCCCTGAAGACCCCTCTCCCCAGCCTGAAGAGCCCATAATGAGACACCTCACATTGATTGCTGACCGTTGCCGCACCTTGTGCTAAGCACATAGAACTGTGCTTAGCAGTGAAAGCTTGAGTCGGTCGGCTTGGGTTTGAATTTTAGCTGTGCCCCTCCCTCATTCGGGACCTTGTGCAAGGGACTTCACTGCTCTGTTGCTTGATCTTTAATCTATAAAATGCGGATGATGATTGGTATCTGGTTTGCCCAGGACAATCGCGATCTGCGTCCTGGTATAGTTAGTAATGGAGCCCCTTTTTCCTCTCAAGAGTTCTCCAGTCTCACTCTAACCTGACGAGGATTCTCCTATAGAGTGAGACTGGATGATTTGTTTCAGATAATTAATTTGACCTTTAGGGAGCCATGCGTGGGTTTTGAGCAAGATAGTGCCGTGATCTCATTTAGACTTTAACAAAGGGATAGGCAAGCTTTACATAAACAGACCATAATAAGTTATCTGGTCACCCTAATGATGATAGTCTTAATAGTTCTCACCTTGTAGGGCTGTTGTGAGGATAGAATGAGAGGATCTGTGTGAATTATTAAAGCAGAGGCTGTCTCTAGAAAGTGCTCAATAAAAGTTAGCTCTTCTGGGTACGCACCTAGAAGAATTGAAGGCAGAGTCTTAAAGAGACATTTGTACACCTTTGTTTATAGGAGCATTATTCAGAGTAGTCAAAAGGTGGAGGCAACACAGGTGTCCATGAACAGATGAAAGGATAAACAAAATGTGGTCTACACATACAGCGGAATACTATCCAGCCTTAAAAAGGGAGAAGACCCTATCACATGCTGCAACATGGATGCACCTGGGGGACTTCACACTAAGTGAAATAAGCCAGTCACCATAGATCAGATATCGTGTGATTCCCCCTTACACAAGGTATCTAGAGTAATTAAATTCCTAGAGACAGGAGTAGGGTGGTGAGTCCTAGGGGCTTGAGGGAGAGAGAAACAGGGATTTGTTTTTTAATGGCCGCAGAATTTCAATTCTGCAGAATGAAAAAGTTGTGGAGATTGGTTGCACAACAATATGAATATGCTTAACACTACTGTGCACTTAAAATGATTGAGATGGTAAATTTTATGTTATATATTTTACCATTTTTTAAAAATAGCTCTTCTGAAACATGCATTGCCTCATTTAAATCTTGCTCTAAATTGGTGAAGTAGGCTTCTTCATTCTCCCATTTCACAGATGACGATTTTCCTGTAGAGTGAGGCTAGATGATTTGTTCCAGATAAGTCATTTGACCTTTACTCTAGGGTCATAGGGAGCCCTGGATGGGTCTTGAGCAAGACGGTAGCACAATCTGATGTACACTTTAAAATAGGGATTGACAAACTTTCTGTAAAAGGCTAGGTAATAAATAGTTCAGGTTTTGCAGGGTAGAAGGTCTCTGTCCTAACTACTCAACTCAATGTGTAGATAGTGCATAAATGTATAGGCATGACTGTGCTCTGATAAAATGTTGTTTACAAAATGGATGGCTGGGTTTGGCCCAAGACCATAATTTGCCAACCCCTGCTCATATGGTTTGGCTGTGTCCCCACCCAAATCTCATCTTGAATTGTACTCCCACAATTCCCATGTATCATGGGAGGGACCTAGTGGGAGGTAATTGAATCATGGGGGTGGGTCTTTCTTTTGCTGTTCTTATGATGGTAAGTCCCAGGAGATCTGATGGTTTTATAAAGAGTTCCCCTGCTCGAGTTATCTCTTGCCTGCGGCGATGTAAGACTTGCCTTTCACCTTCTACCATACTTGTGAGGTCTTCCCTGCCACATGGAACTGCGAGTCTATTAAACTTCTTTTTCTTTATAAATCACCCCGTCTCGGTTATGACTCTGTCAGCAGTGTGAAAGACTAATACACCTGCTTTGGAGAGCTCCCTGGCTGCTATCACTTTCCAGCTCTAGCATGTGGAGAAGACAATTCCAGAAGATAGGCTAGTTAACTGCCTCTTCCCCACACTGTATCCCCTGAAAGTCAACTGTTTCATAACCTGGGAGTAAGAGACTCCTAAGGAAGCAGCAAATTCCCAGGGGTGCCCCATCAGTTCCAACGTCGATGCTGCCTCTTTTCCTCCCTCTCCTCATGGTTGCATTGATTGTGCAACCAATCTCCAGAACTTTTTCGTTTTGCAAAACTGAAATTTTATGGCCATTAAAAAACAAATCTCCATGCACTCATGCACTCACACTGAAAGCTCCCAAGAAGGAGGGCCCTGGCAAGGTGACCTGGAGGCCCAGTGAAGCCACGGCAGTGGGCCAGGCATGAAGAAACTGTAGTCTCTACTCCTGATGCTGGCTTGACAGTGCTGTTTGTTTCAAGACTTTATTAGCATTGCAGTGGGGGACCTGGAGAATTTAGAGGTGCTGTTGCCATTGCTTTCTCAGCCTAAACCTCAAAGGGCAATTAACCTGGTTATCCAGGCCTCCCTCTCTCCCCTTGTTTATTGCCGTGAACACAAGAAATGCACTATTAGGTGCATGGAACGCTATCAAGGAATTTAACTGTAATTTAAAAGGTCTATGGGGAGGACCCCAGTGGCTAATTAATAATGCATTTGTAGAGCAATAAAGACTCCAGCAGATCAGCGGAGCTCAGCCTCCAGACTTTACTTATGCGTCTGGAATCCTATGAGATTTCTCTCCGGGGTGGCAGAGGGGTGTCTACACCGGGGTTCTCTGGCTCCAAAAACATGGAATAGGATCCTGTGAAATGTGGAATACTGGAAATGGTCCTGTCCAGATGGTCAAGGACATGGGCTTCTAATCATTGGGGTTCTGGAGTTGAATCCTGGGTCTACCAACAGCTATGGAACATTGGGCACATCACCTAAACCTCTGTGTGCCTTATTTTTCCCTATCTCTAAAATGGGGCTAATGATAGTATCTACCCAACAGGTTCTCCTAAATGGAATGATGTGTAATACATAACAAAGTACCTGGTGCTTGTAGAGTAGGTGCTTATTCAGTACTAATTGTCTTATTACTATCCTTATCATTAAAGAAAGCATTATTTCCTTCTGGAAAGCTCAGGCCACTGAGACTGGTTCAGGCTAGGTCCTGAAGAGCTTGAAAAAGGTCAGTTCTCATTCTCACATCTCAACCAGCAGCAAGACCTTCCAGTGCTACATCCTGAATATCACTGCTGGGTCCATTTCTCTCTCTCTCTTCTGCAACATCCCTGTCATGTAGATTGTGGCAATACATTCCTAACTTACCTGCTCACATCTGCGTCTCACACCCCCTCCCTGCCTCTCCCAAGTGAATCTTCATTCTGCATCTAGAGTGTGCTTCTTAAGATGTACTTGGAACTGTGTGGCTCATCTGCTGAAGACTTGCCAAGGACTTTCCCCATTGCAAGTCAGTGAGACCTTCAGGACTCACTGCAGTCTGGCTTACCTCCTTCTTTAGCCTTGTCTCCCTTCATTCTCACCCATTCTCCCTGTTCCTGCGTCCCCTAGAGAAAGCAGACTGTAGCTGAAGGCTTCTCCACATGCTAGTTTTCTTGTCCAGACCCCTGTTCTCATGCCTCTGCCAGCAATTCTTGCAGTTCCTTGGATCTGAGTTTAAACCCGGTTATGCTTTCTCAGGCAAAACTTTTCTTTTATAGCATTTATTCCAGTTTATTAATATGCATGTATTTGTGTAGTTTGTTTAGCATCCCTTTTCCAAACTAAACTAAAAGATCCAGGAGGGCAGTTCTAAATATTTTTTTTCACTACTTATACCACCTGGTACCAAGTAGATACACTGGATGGATAAATGGAGGGATGAATGAGAAGATAGGTGGATATGTGGAAAGATGGGTTGAGTGGATGAAAACATGGATGGGATGGGTCGATTAATGGATGGATAAAAAGATAAGTGAATTGGACAGACAGATGAAAGGATGGATGAATGGACTGGCCGAGTGAGTGGGTGTTTGGTGGATGGATGGATGGATGGACAGGCTGGGTGGGTGGATGGATGGATGGAAGGACAGACTCGGTGGGTGGATGGATGGATGGGTGGATGGGTGGATGGATGGATGGATGGATGGATGGATGGATGAATGGACTAGGATCATGGATGGATGGGCTGGGCGGGTGAGTGGATGGATGAATGGGATGCGTGGATGGATGGATGGATGGATGGATGGATGGATGGATGGACTGGGTGGATGAGTGGATGGATGAATGGGATGGATGGATGGATGGATGGACTAGGTGAGTGGATGGATGGATGGACTGGGTGGATGAGTGGATGGATGAATGGGATGGATGGATGGATGGATGAATAGATGGACTGGGTGGATGGATGGATGATGGATGGATGGATGGATGGATGGATGGACTGGATGAGTGGATGGATGGATGGATGGGTCATGGATGGATGGACTGGGTGGGTGAGTGGATGGATGAATGGGATGAATGGATGGATGGATGGATGGATGGATGGATTACAGGGGTCCAAGTCTGCAAGTGAAGAGTCCAATAAGCATGCCTTTGGGGTAGTCTAGGCAAGAAATGACAATAGGTTCAATTAAGAAAGAAGAAAAGTTGGATTTGAAAATAATTCAGGAGGCAAATTTGGCAGAACTTGGCAGTCTGTTGGCTGTAGAGATGAGGCTGGGGAGGAATCGAAGAAGACACCTGGATTGTTCATTAGAGGACCTGATTGGTGTTGCTATCACTGACTGAAATGGAGAAATTACTGCATCTAGAAAATGAGCAGATGACTGCCCTACCTCACTGTCGTGAGATATCTCACCCCATTGCAAGATCATGTAAACTCCTCGACTTACTTTGCAAAAGTTCATAGAAGTGGGAGAAACTGAAAAGGATGGAGTCCAGCTCCAGTGGTGCCGTTGAAACTGAAAGAACAGCTTTGCAAAAGTCCTAAAGTTGCCACACACTTGGCATGACTAAGAGCCAGAAGGCGGAAGGGATAGCTGAAGTTTAATTAGCAATAAGAAGCATAGATGCTGAAGACAAAGAGGCGGGCAGGGATCTGGTCACGCAGGACGTTGTAGGCCATGAAAGGGAATTTAGAATTTTCCCTTATTGGGATCCGACAGCATCACAAAACCTGATTTCTCTTAGACAGGGGTCCTGGGTCCAAAGACAGCTGCCAGTCTGCTTTTGTAAAAACACTACCACGCCCATTCATTTACGCATCATCTGTGGCTACTTTCCAACCTCAAGGGCAGAGCTAAGTGGTTGCAACAGAAACTGTGCAGCTCCAAAAGCCTAAACTATTAGGTTGGTGCAAAAGTAATTGCAGTTTTGGCCATCACGTTCAATAGCAAAAACTGCAATTACTTTTGCACCAACCTAATATTTACAGTCTAACTCTTTACAGAAGCAGCTTGCTGACTCCTGTTCTAAGACAAAAGCTGAAAATTCCTGCCTGCTATTTCCCGTGTGTATTTGAACATTTTACAGATTTGCCATTGTCTTCAAAAAGGATTAATGGGAATAAATTACAGATTTAACAAGGAATAACTACAACTTGTTTCTCCAGGGTTTCAGTTGACTTTTAGGGATGGGGTGGATGAATGGAAAGGCCAGGGGAAAAAGTGCTCTGACTTCAGCTCGTGATAAAAATCCCCCAGCCTGTGTGCCAGGTACACCTGCCCTCACCGAAAGGATGCTAAGTGAAGGTGGAATGGCCTGACATGTACCAGATGCTCTACAAATGTTTGCTGAACAGCTAATGCATGAACAATGACCTTCAGAGGGATTTGGAGCCGGCCTCACACCTGGACCATTTTAATACTGACTTGGAAATAAGGACAGACACTTACCAGCCTGCTACTGACTTTTACCTGGGCTCTCAGCTAACTTGCTTGGAATGGACTGAACCCCCAGTGTCACCCAAGTGACCCGAGAGGAACCCCTGCATTTTGCCAGCAGATGGCATGCAGCAACGACATTCCATGGTCTCCCAGGAAGCAGAACTAGGCCCAGATGAATATTGGAGCATCCTGTAGAAACGCTGGTAAGAAATGCTGATGAATCCGTCTCCGGATTCTAATTACACCGCTGCATCTCTCAGGAAGGAAGAGACCTTTTGCCACAGGCACATTACACTAATCTGAAACCCAACACAGACTTGGTTTAATTACATGTGCACTTCCTGGAGTCAAGAGAAAGGTTCTGAAAAACCAATTCACTGCCTGTCAGGACGAAGGGCATTGATCTTAAACCTCCAACCAGTATCTTCAACCAAGACACATTGCTGAATGTGGGAAGGCAGAGGAGAGGGCAGGAGTCACCCCAAGGGAGGCCAACCTGTGGGGTGAGAAAAGTCCATCTGGAAAAAAAAAATTAATAGTTTCTGTAATGTATCTTTGAACTTCTTCCTGGAATGAGAATGGGGAAAAAATACTGAAAAACACAGATCTCATTCTGGAGCCCTTCAAATAATAATAATGTAATAAATGGGATTGTAAGTTGAATACCATTATTTCTACTTTATGGACATTAAAGTTTGAGAAGCACCAAACTTCGTATATTACGCATCCTTAGAATCTTTCATCTTTTAAATCCCCAAACAAGACTCACCTGAACATTGTTCTTTACCTTACTTTCTGCATTGAACAGCCACCTAAATGTCAATGATACCTAAATCAAGCCTCTCTTCAGAATTTCAGA
The DNA here is from genome assembly GCF_028885625.2 of Pongo pygmaeus. Lineage (NCBI taxonomy): Eukaryota > Metazoa > Chordata > Mammalia > Primates > Hominidae > Pongo > Pongo pygmaeus. The sequence continues at coordinate 19,752,606 of NC_072391.2, forward strand.
ATCCTATACTCAGTTGCTAAGTAGATATTATGGATTGCATCATATCCCCCAAAATAGGTTGAATTCCTAAGCCCTAGGACTTGTGAATGTGGCCTTATTTGGAAATAGGGTCTTTGCAGATTATCAAGTTAAAATGAGGTCATTAGAGTGTGCCCTAATCCAACATGACTCTGTCCGTATAAAAAGAGGACATTCAGACCCAGAGATAGACATGCACACTGGAAGAATGCCAAGGGAACATGGACATAGAAACAGGTGATGCATCTCAAGGCCAAGGAACATGAATTACCGGCAATCCCCTAGGAGCCAGAAGAAAGGCATGGAATAGATTCTTCCTTCTCAGCCCTCAGAAGAAACGAACCCTGCCAACACCTGGATCTTGGACCTCCAGCCTCCGGCACTATGAGACAGTAAGTTTCTGCTGTTTAAGCCCCCCAGCCGTGTGACTTTGTTAGGGCAGCCCCGGGAAACTACAATGGGCATCACCAGTCAGATGTCCCACTGAGGTCACAATCCCACATCAGTTTTTCCACACTCTCCCCTCAACCAAGTCCAGCCTTTTTTTTTTTTTGTACTCTCCATTTCAGTTGTGATACTGACACTCCTTAGTCCCTCTAACAAAAAATTCAGGTGTCTTGTTTGATTCCTGATAGCCATTTAGACTCATAAACGAAGAAGAGGTGGTAAGACCCTATACATGCTCACTTTCACTCTTAGCATGGAGACTAAAGCCAGCAAGATGCCAGGCTCAGGCTGGATGCTTGAATTTTCTGAATTAGTTGCTAATAATTAAAAATCAGATACTTTTATTTAAATTTCAAGATCTCCAGCTTCCCTCAAGATAAATGGAAAGATCTGGCAACCTTAAGCCTTCAGGGCCACACATGGCTATGCTGATCTGTTGATGAAAAAGGCATCTCCAGACCAGCCTGACCAATATGGTGAAACCCCGTCTCTACTAAAAATACAAAAATTACCTGGGTGTGGTGGCGCACTCCTGTAGTTGCAGCTACTCAGGAGGCTGAGGCAGGAGAATCACTTGAACCCGGGAGGCGGAGGTTGTGCCACTGCACTCCAGCCTGGGTGACAGAGCGAGACTCCATCTCAAAAAAAAAAAAAAGCATCTCCATTGGATGGGACACAGATTTGCTTATTCCTGATCTGTGACACTCGCTGTGGTCTCACACCAGGCCTTCCTCACTCGTTAGGTTACCTGCCTGATGTCTGCACTTTAAACCCTAACTACAACAGTGGACAGGATCCTGGACCAGTTCTAGCACTTTGGGTAAACCATGTAGGCCATGAAAGGGAATTGGAGATTTTCCCTTACCGGGATCCAACAGCATCACAAAACCTGATTTCTCTAAGACAGGGACCCAGGAACAAGATTCTAGAATTCCCAGGATGAGGAGAAATTAAACCAATCCATCAGCCAGTGTTTCGTCTCAGACTGTCCCCCACAGTTTTATGGCTTGGATCACTCTCCTTCTCCACAAGTACAGTCTCTGATTAAAAAAATAACAACAAAACCAGACACGGTGGCTCATGCCTGTAATCCCAGCACTTTGGGAGGCCGAGGCAGACGGATCACTTGAGGTCAGGAATTTGAGACCAGCCTGGCCAACATGGGGAAGCCCCGTCTCTACTACAAATACAAGAATCAGCCAAGCATGGTGGTGCACACCTGTAGTCCTAGCTACTCGGGAGGCTGAGGCAGGAGAATTGCTTGAACCTGGGAGATAGAAGTTGCAATGAGCAGCAATTGGGCCACTGCACCCCAGCCTGAGCTACAGAGTGAGACTCTGTCTCAATAATAATAATAATAATAATAATAATAATAATAACGATTAAATAATAGAGAGTGATGTATGTGCTTAAAAGGCTAGGGATGGTTGCCCTTAGAACCTGGGTTTGGACTAAAGCTGTTACTTGGAGGACACTCAAGGTGCAAATTTACCAACACGTCAGATTTTCTGTAAACAGATGCAGGCACTAGGCAAATGTTTTTTAAGCCAGAAAGCTATATCAAGAGAGACACAGTCCTTAAAGGAACTGCAAAGAAAGCATTTGTCATAATTCCCCACTCAGTATCCTGAATGCATAATTTCTACCGTGACTCAGCGCGTCTTTGGGGACTGAGAAACAAACAGTCCCTTTCGTGTGTACAATAAATACTGAGAGGCATTGAGACAGGGCCCTTCGGGTTTGTAGTCTGCCACTGCCTCTTTCCAGCTGTGTGACCTTTGGCCAGGTTAGCTGACCTCTCTGAACCCCATTTGTAAATGGGGATACTGGTACGTCCTTTTGCAGGATGGGTGGGAGGACTGGAGAGAAGAGTTCACCTAGCACCATGCTCAGCACATTCAGCACATAGTAGGTCTCAAAAAGAAATGATAATGATGATGATTTGGCTGTTAGTGGTTCCAGGCCACTTTCAACACGTCTAAACTTGTGTATGACTTGAACAGCTTTGTCTGACTTGTCTGAGATAAGGGAGCTTTTCCCTCTGAAATCTAGAACTACATTTAATTAGGCGTTAGTAACCTCCATTCCCAAACTGAATTGGAACAAGCTACTTTTCACACTAAAATGAAGCGAGGAATAAAATAGAGCAAGATGACTCCACTTTTTTATTTTTTTTCAGGAAGTTTTCCCATTTTCTCATAATGAGAGATCATTAAAATAACCAGGAGACAAATGGCACCAAATTAATAAAAATGTAGATCAAATGATCCTCCGTTACCTATTTTGCTCAATTGCAGTTGAGGAATGCATTGATTAAACTGCCAGCAAACAATTATGGTCATATTCATTACTATATCTTAATCTATTTTATTATGATAGGACAATAACTAACACAGTCTTGCAGACAAATGTTTCTCTGTGGGCTAAGTAATCATTTACTGTGGATGTGCACCAAAGAATGCTGGGTTCACTTTGCACAGGGTAGACTTGAACCTTAGGGTCACAGAGAAGATGGTTTATTTATTTATTTGTTTCATCGCATGGCTCAGTTTGCTGGATTCCCACATGGGGAGGGTTCTTTGAGTGCTGCTGTGAAATCTATAATGATCCCAGAGAGATTTTAGAAATGTCAAAAAAAAAAAAAAGTAGTCAATGAGCTGTTATTTTTGTTGTTGTTGTTTTTATCTACTCTCTACCCACTAGCTGACTTGATTGATTTCTTATGTGCTTATTTACCCATTATTTATTTATTAGGCATTTATTCATTATTCATTAGGCAAACAGGTGATAGCCGTGCAGAACTTAGTATCTCAAGACTTAGCATTGATCAGAGCCTCATTGGAAAGGCGAAGACGTAACTCAACAGTTAAGCGGGGATAAAGGTAGGCCCAGAGATTTGCAAGAGCTGAAATAGAGGGATGATTTTGCCTCTTGGGAGTGAAAAATCTAGAGTTGGAAATGGTGATGACTTGGGTGCAGAAAGCAGGCTTTCTGCAATTGAATCCAGGCTCTGTCACTCACAAGCTAGGCATTCTTGGGCAAATCACTGCATTCCTCCAGTCTCAGGTTTTTCCTCTGCAAAATGGGCATGGCAGCAGTACCCGCCTCACTGTTGACACAGGTGCCAGTTATGAGAATCACTCAATAAGTGTGTCTTAGGTCCGGTCTTCTTGAATCCTTCAGTATGGAGGAGCCATGTCATTTGCATCCTTTGCTTGGCCCATGAGGAAACTAGGACTTAGGGAGAGCAAGTAACCTTGCCTGAAATCACCCAGCGACACAAAATCAGAGCCAAGATGTGAAGCCAAGTCTGCCGCACCACCAAGCACGTGCACTTAACCAGGATGAGGTTGGCATTTCATACACTGGTGGTATTTATAGCAAGGGTCACAAAATACCCCAAGGGGCCAGGCAGGATGTCAATGCCTGGAGTAGGCAGGTAGAAGCTGCCACTCACTTAGCTCCACAATAGTCTAAAGCCCCAGGCTCCCTTGCCTTGAGAACTGCACGCCCAGGCTTGCTTGCTCTTCCAATTATTATTCTTTTTGTAAGAAATCTGAGTTTTAATCTGAAATCTCTTGATTTAACTGACAACTATTTTAATTTACAACAAAGCAGCAAAACAGAGTGTGAGCCCAAGAAAAGCCATCTGCAGGCTGGGCAGGCCCAGGAGCTGGCAGCCTGCAAGTTCTGCTTTGAAGCAGGGCGCGTCTGCAGGCCACTTAGTATGCGCAGAGCCCTGCACCACACCTTCCTACTTAAATTTCTGCTCTGAGGACTGTTGCTCGCTTCCGCAGTCAGAAGTCTCCGTCACTAGCTTGCAGCGGGAAACCAGGCTGCTTCCTTTCCAGGCCCTCCTTTTGCTTTGCTCAGCACTGGCATCCATCACTCACTGTTTTCAAGCAGGATGGGCAGTGCCTGGCCCGCAATGAAACTTGTCTTCTGGTGCCATCTCCCATTTTCTGAGTGTTTTGAGGCTGGGCATGAGTTTGCCTTGAGGTCTCCTTGAAGCCGGCAGGCGATGCAAAATTCTCATCGAGTTGCTTTCTGTTGTCATTTTTCCTGTGGGGTTGGGGAGAGGCTTGTTGGAAAGTTCTGGTGCCCCAGAATCCACCCTATTTGATGTCAACATGCATTTATTAAATGGCCCCTCTTTGTATGTGGCAGGTGAAGGGAAGGTGCCCCCTGAAGAGCAGAGGAGACAAGTCCTGATAGTGTATATCAGAGTGATATGGCGGAGGCATTAAAAAAATGTGACACAAAAGAGGAAGAATTATGCCCAAAGGGGGCAATCAGTGAAAACGTCATAGTCTTTGAGATAAATAAGTAGGTGAGGATATAATTTCACCAGGTCAAGAAGGACAGTCCAAATGGAGTACAATACCACTATCACCACCGCTGCCAACATTATCACCAACACCACGACGAAGGCCACCACCTCATATCATCACCATCTTCATCACTATCACCATTGCCAACACCACTATCACCTCTACCACTGCCGCCCCCATCAGAACCACCATCACCACCACCTTATTATCTCTCTCACCACCATCCTGTTATCCCCATCACCACCACAGTCATCGCCTTCATAATCCTCACAGCTATCACCATCACCTCCACCACCATCACTGCCAACACCACCACCATCTTCATCATCATCAATCAATCAATAATCAACATTACTGAGAACATACCATAAAGCCCTTTACAAGTTGTATCTAATTTGAGATTCAGAACTTTTTGACATGGGCAATATATATATATATATATATACACACACACATACACACATACACACACACACACACACAAACACAGTCATGCACTGTATGTTTCAGTGTTTCAGTCAACGATGGACTGCATATACAATGGTGGTCCCATAAGATTATAATATCTGTTATAGATATAGATATTATAATCTAATTATAACATCTTGTTATAATCTATTATTATGTATAATAGATTATTATTATAATCTATTATAATAAGATTATAATATCTTATGGGACCACCGTTGTATATGCAGTCCATCGTTGACTTTTCAGCCCCATTATAGGAGCTGAAAAATTCCTATGGACTAGCAACATTGTAGTCATAACATCATAGTTTTTTTTTTTAATTGAGTGTAGCCTAAGTGTACAGTGTTTATAAAGTCTACAGTAATGTACAGTAATGTCCTACACCTTCATATTCACCCACGACTTACTGACTCACCTAGAGCAACTACCAGTTCTGCAAGCTCCATTCATGATAAGTATCTTATATAGGTGTACCATTTTTATGTTTTATACCATATTGTTACTGTACCTTTTCTATGTTTAGATATGCTTAGATGCACAAATACTTAAAATTGTGTTAAAGTTGCCTACAGTATTGAGTACAGTATCATGCTGTCCAGGTTTGTAGCCTAGGAGCATATAACCTAGGTATGTGGTAAGCCATCCCATCTAGGTTTGTGTAAGTGCGCTCTGTGATAGTCTCACAACGACAAAATCTCCTAACAATCCACTCCTCGGAATGTATCCCATCGTTGTGATGCATGACTGTACTCTCATTTAAAGGTAAGGAAATTGAGGCTTAGAGAAATGAAGGCATTTACGAAGGTCACACAGCTCATTGATGTGGCTCCAAATTCCAAGCCAGCTACCTGACTCCAGAGCCAACAATGTTATCCACTGCACCCCACTGCCTGTGGGGAGAAAGGCCCTGTAGGATGTGTGAAGTGCTTAGGACACTCTGGCACATGGTAAATACTCAATAAATTGTTAGATACTGCAGCTTACTTCAGAAGAATGATAGTAATTGTTGCCTAACCAAAGGATTTCTGTATTCAAATACATTTAGGAAATGGTGGATTAAACAAATGCGAAGCAAGTTTTTATTTGGCTGCAGACCTTGTCAGAGCCTTTCAAGGGCAAATACACATTGGAAATCTCCAAGAAGCAATGCATGAACTGTTTCCTTCTGAACATATTCAAGACGAGAGTTCCTTGAGAGGCACAGGTCATGAGATAAATGATCAAGAGCATCAAAGTGGGGTTCTGTTAGCTCAGGGTTTTTCAACTGTGGTCCTGTTGACAGTTTGGGCTGGATCATTCTTTATTGTTAGGAGCTATCCTGTGCCCTTTGGATGCCTTTAGCCTCGACTTACTAGGTGCTGGTAGTATGGAGTCACCCAGTTGTGGCAATGAAAAATGTCTCCAGATATTGATAAATGTATCTAGGGGGCTATATCACTTCCAGTTGAGGGCCACTGAGTTAGCTTATTTAAAGCATAGAGAAGAGAACAGACCTGAAATGCCTACATTTAAGGGACCAGAGGATGAAAGAAAAGGCTATCACGGAGCCAAGAGAAGTGATGAAAGGTGCTCAGATGACCTTGGAAGGGCAGGACCAGGGCTGCCAAAAGAGCAGGGCATTCCAAAAAGAGGAGGCGGCCTCCAGCTGTCAGAAGCTCTGGAAGACAAATGGAGAATGGGTGAAGACAAGCCTTTGGATTTTCTCATCAGCTTCCTTTGGAAAACAACTCCAGTTGACTGACAGACAGCAGGCAGATTTCAGGGTGCAGAGCAGGACCATCTACTGCTCATGGAAGGCTTAGAGTGGCCAATACCAGGAAATGCTGTTAAAATGGGGACATCTGAACTAGCCCAGGAAGGATGGAGGCCAGCATGGTGGACAGGCAGCAATGCAAGGGAGAAAGTGAATCAGTCAAGCTTCAGACGAGGAGGTGGACAGGGACAGGATCAAGAGCATGATCCTGTGATCATGGGAAGGACAGTTGGGCACATTCGTCTCACAGCCCTGGTGGGTTTGGCTCTCTGTTTTAGTTCCCTAGGGCCACCATAACAAATCGGCTCAACCATGGTGGCTTAAAACAACATGAATTTATTCTCTCATTCTGGAGAATGAGAGTTCTGGAGGTCAGAAGTCCACACTCAAGGCGTGAGCAGGGTTGGTTGGTTCTAGAGGATCTGGAGGAGCATCCATGGCTGTCTCTTAGGTTCCAGTTGCTGCTGGCGTTCCTTGGCGTTTCTTGGCTTATAGATGCACCAGTGCAGTCCCTGCCTTCATCAGCACGTGACCTTCCTGCGTGTCTTCATGTGGCCTTAGGAGAAGATGAGTCATTGGATTTCTAGCCCATTCTAACCCAGTATGAACTCATCTTAATTTAACTAATTATATCTGCAGAGACTGTATTTCTAAATAAGATCACATTCTGAGATTCTTAGTGGACATGATTTTGGAGGGATGCCGTTTAACCCAGTACACTCAACATACAGCTTATTTTTTTACAAATGTGAATTCGTAACCATTTTAAAATTGGGATAATGTCCATAAGGATCAGTATTTCTGGAGTCTTCTGGAAAACCAGAAGACCGAGCAACTTGGAATGCATTCCCCATGGTAAAATGATTGGCGTTGACAACGGATCACCTCTGTTAGGGTGACTGGGCTTGTTCTAATTTGCCTCGGCCCCCACCCAGCCTACTTCTCTCATTGACCTTACATGGGTAGCCCAGTGTGGCCTGGAATTTGAGATCCCAGCATAAGCCATAAGGCTGGGGCCTAGCCCAGCACTTGGAGCAGACTCCATACTCTTTAGTTTCCTCGTGGTCTGGTAGAGATCAGAGGCATCACCTCCTCTCAGATGCTGTTTGTGATCTAGGTGTAACTACAGTCACATTCATCCCGTCCACATAAGCCCACAGCTGGGGTCCAAGGAGGCTGGAGGCAAACCTGCCCTTACATGGACATGCGGGCCAGGACTGGCCCGGGCTAGAGTTCAGGAGGCCTTTTGCACATTTTTTGCACGTCAGTTCTGGAATCTCACCTCAGAAGGGCATGGTGCCAGAGGCGAATGACACTAACTTGAGAAATCAAACAGATCTGTACAAAAAATACAAAAATTAGCTGGGCTTGGTGGCACGCATTGGTAATCCCAGCTACTTGGGAGGCTGAGGCAGAATTGCTTGAGCCTGGGAGGTGGAGGCTGCAGTGAGCCGAGATTGTGCCACTGCACTCCAGCCTGGGCAAAACAGTGAGACTGTGTCTCAAAAAATAAAAAAAAAAAGGAAATCAAACATCTGGATTTGAATCCCAGCTCTAACTCTAGCTGTGTGGCCTGAGACAAATGCCTTAAACTCTCTGAGTCATAGTTTTCTCATCCTTAGAATGAGGATACAATCTACTCTGCCCAAGTGTGTTTTGGGCCAGGTGTGTAAAATGCCAAGTATGAAGTGGGCCCTCAGTAAGTAGCAATCATGTAAAAATGATTGTTGTTCCTATTGTCAGATGAGTTCCAGCCACCAGACAGTTGTCACACACAGGTCTGGAGGAGCAAAATGGATGGAGAGAAGGGGAGATGAAGCTGCCTCCAATCAGAAGCCTTCTCCAATCACAAGCCTCCTCCAATCAGAAGCCTCCTCCAATCACAAGCCTCGCTGATGAGGACATGGAGCTTCTAAGTCCCCTATTGGCTGCTTGAGACAGGACATATTCTAAACAGCAGTCACCTCCTCCCCTCAGCCCCCAACCCCACCACCGTTCTGTGATCATTTTGTATGCACCACTCAGTGTTTAGGTGACACCTTATTAAACAAGGTTCGCCTGTGACCAGGCAAGTCACAATGAAGTCAGGAATTAAGATATAGCTTCCTGCATCGCCTAATTGGATTACAAGGATCATATGAATGCTGTGTTGACTATGAAATGTGCAGGGGATTATTCAGTAATGACTTTCTTCTGTCGTCCTTCACTAATCCTGTCAATCGGGAATGGCTTTAGATTAGGAGAGAATCCCACTGGAAGGAGCTGTCTTTCTCATTTACAGTTGGGCTTCCCCTGGGGCTGGAGAAGCAGGATCACTGTAGCTCACTTATTGGCCAGTGAAGACAGCCGCCATATCTAAGCAATGACTCTATTCCTCATCACTGGTCTGGGTTCCTGATCCAAACCTACAACAGTCAATGGACATTTCTACCTTGGGGTTCCACGAGCTAAGGGTCTGAAAAATAACCTACCATCCTTCTGCCTCCAAAGTCTCCTGAACTTTTTTCCTAGGTGAATAACCCCGTTATTCCCCAAGTTGCCCAAACGAAAACTCCAAGAGTCTTTGTTATTTCTACTCCCTTAAATCCACAAAGTCGCTGTCATTTCTAGGTCCTAAGTAACTTGTATCTGTCTCCTCCTCCCCAGCATCCTGCTCTGCCCTTTACGCACGTATCGTCTCTGTCTGGTAGTATTACAGTCACTTCCCAGTTCTTTCTCCTGCTCCATTTCTGCCTCTGTCTTCTCTTCAAAAACAAAAACAAAAAAACATGGTTTCCAGAGTGAGCTTTAAAAAATGTTCTTCTCCTCACATCACTTCCCTGATGAAAACCCTCATCAAACAAGGAAATACATTGCAGCTTGAGTCTCTTCTACCTTCCTGGGCCAAAGCAGACATTGCTAATCAATCACTGCATTGCTTCCTGCAAGGCAGGATTTGGACTCAGCTTTGCTATGAGTTCATTGGGTTGACAAGTGAGATGAGAACTATTTGACATCTCAGGATCCTTCCTCATCTGCCCTCTGCCTGCCAGCCTTGTTCCTGCTGCTCCTCCTCCCTTACCTGCATTGTAGAATTCACCTCCCAGCCATCCTGAGCTCAGGGGAATTCTGAGTGACTCGTACCACCATACCTTTGCACATGTAGTTCCCTCTGTGTGGAATGCCCTTACCCACGTGTGTCTGCCTGGGAAACTTTTGCTTTACTCAGGTGCCATCTTGTCCATGAAGTCTCGAGATTTAGGTATTTTTCTCCAAGCCCCCATTGCCCCATGCCCAGGTGTTCATTTTAGCAAGCACCCCCTTGCCCTGACGTTGTTGGTTAGCATGTCTGGGACAGAGATAAGGCTTATGCATCTTCACACCCCTGGTACCTGCCATGGCTCCACTGTGCTCAGGAGCCGTTTGTAAACAGTCAAATGGGTGATGGAATAAATAACATCTGTCTTACTGAATGCTTGCTTATGCCAGACACCAGGCTAAGCACTCTATCTGCATCATTGTATCCCAGCCTCACAATCTCTCTATAAGGTAGGCATGGGAGTTTTTTTCCACATGTGGAAACTGAGGCTCAAAGCAATGAAGTCATTTGCTCAAGGCCACACAGTGATGGACCCAGGTCTATCTAAAGTAGCGTTTTTTTCCCAGGGACATTTGGCAATATCTGGAAACTTTATTTTTATTTTTTGAGACAGGGTTTCACTCTGTTGTCCAGACTGGAGTGCAGTGGCTTGATCTCGGCTGACTGCAATCTCTGCCTCCTGGGCTCAGGCCATTCTCCCACCTTACCCTCCTGAGTAGCTGGCACTACCACCACCACCACACCTGGCTAATTTTTGTATTTTAGTAGAGACAGGGTTTTGCCATCTTGGCCAGGCTGGTCTCAAACCCCTGACCTCAGGTGATCTGCCCGCCTCAGCCTCCCAAAGTGCTGGGATTACAGGTGTGAGCCACTGTGCCTGACCTGGAAACATTTTTAATGGTCACAACTAAGGAAAGGATGCTCCTGGCATTTAGTGGATCGAGTCCAGAGATGCTCCTGGGCACTGCACAATGCACAGGACAGCTTGCTGTCACCCCCAGTAGAGAATTATCCAGCCTATAGTGCTAATAGTGCTATAGTACAAGGGTACTATGGCCCTGAGGCTTTGCACGTAACGGTGGCCTTGAATGTCCCTACGGTATGTGGCTCTGTAACTGCTGCTGGTGTTTCATTGGTTTCAATTGCTCAGAGTCACAAGCTGCACAGATACATTCAGAAGGTGCTGCCCTCCCTTTAGTTGTGTCAAGAATGGCAGAGAGAATAGGGACATGGGTCCAGATATACCTTCTACTAAATCTTGGGACTTCATCATTTAACCATAACAGACTCCAAGGTAATAGTTCTCAGTGCAAGCCGTCTCCCCCATTCTGTCCATCCTGGAGGGGTCCCCTTCAAACCCACTACCTCATGCAAATTTCCAGCAGCTGAAATGAATACATGCAGATTTTTTGTTTTATTTTTTGCAGATGTTCTTAGGGGTAAGGTAAATATGTAATTTACAAAAATCCAAAGAACTTATGATCCGAATCTGCTTAAGCCACATGAAGTCAACAGAGGGTTAACAGCACCGAATTTATTTTCATCAAGAAATTTGAACTTTGGTCGTAGAATGCAACTTAGATGCAATTCTACATTATTTATGATTCATGGGGCATTGTAACTTACCACAGTCTCTGAGTAATCTTTTTAAGCCTGCCAAAAGAACCGGTGTTAATTGCTTACACTGGAACATATTTGCTGTTGGAAATGTCACACCATAATTATATCCCATTTCGCTGTCTAACAAGTAATATACTAAAAGAAAATTGGGTTTTTTTTTCCTCCTTCTTCTTGTGATGTGTAAAACCATTCCCAAAACGCTTCAAACAGCATGCAGGTGGCAAGTTTCTGGACTTGTCAAGAAGTTAGGCAGAAAACTTTCTGGGTCTGCTGGTGGTAATACAAGCCAGACCAGCAGGGTCTGCTTAGTGGACTTTGTAACCTGAGCTCATGCTCAGAAAGCCCCATGTTAGATTTTATGCTTTGCTTTCACTGTCTTGACACTCTTAATATTTTTTGAACAAGGGGCCTTGCATTTTCATCTGTAGTGAGCCCTGCAAATTATGGAGTGGGTCCTAAAAAGGAGGAGGAAAGGGAGAGAGACATGGCCCATGGAGACTGGGATTAAAGAGCAGGGAACAGTTGACGTTTCAGGACATGATGAGAATTTCAGAGACACAGACCAATTATAAATGAGAAAGAGTATGTGTGTGTGTGTGTGTGTGTGTGTGTGTAAAATAAGAATTGGTGGCTTATGAGGTCACACAGGACAAAATGTCTAATCAGATGACTCTTCCTGGAAGACTAATACTATATTTGGTAGGCTGAGCATCTGTTAAACCAAGGACTGGCAAATGATAGCCCACAAGCCAAATCTGGCCCACCACCTGTTGTGTAAGTTAAGTTTTATTGGAACACAGCCACACTCATTTGTTTTGGTCTTGTCTGTGGCTGCCTTCTCTCTGCAATGGCAGAGTTGAGAAGCTGCAACAGAACCATATGGCCCACAAAGCCCAAAGTGTTTACTGTCTGTCCTCTTATAGAAAATAAAATATTTAAGATTCCTGTCTTAAAATCTAGGGAGAGCCTCATGCACCTGGCTACAAGAGAGGCTGAGAAATGCTGAAGAAATGTTGATAAGTGTCACATTCTCATTTGTAATTGTGTATAACAGAGGGGAAAATGGGTGTTGATGGATGGTTAGCTGTCTCTGGCATACCCCTTTTGCAGATTTGGAAGCTGAGGAAGCTTCAAGAGTTCATGAAGCCATTTTCCCAAGATCACAGATCAAATAAGTGACAGAGCCAGGACACAGAGGGAAGCCTGACTTGAAAGTATAAAGCACATGCTTTCTAAATTGTGATAGCTTCCCTGCATCTGCTAACAAGTGCACGTATACTGAGTAATCTTTTGCACAGATACACTGATAAGACTGCAAAATAAGACTGCGAAGGAAAACAAGCCAAATCACAGATGGCTGTTGCCCCCGAAAGGGTGATTAGGCATGCGTGTGTCTGGTCTTCATAGAAGGCAGATGCTGCTAAAAGTGTTTGTCGGGTCATTCATTTGCTCATGTAAGAAATGTGTGGAAAGTTTAGGCTTTCTAAATGGTTCACCTTCACCCATCTCAATGCCTTGCTTTTCCTCCTGTCCCTGTCTTGTTGCTGATAGAATGTGATCAACAATGAGAACATCTGTACAACAGCTCCTAGATGACCAATATACCACAGTCTTCAATTAAAATATGTCAGGTTACCTTCCTCAGTATTTCCTTTCCATTTTCCACTTTGGGAAATTGAAGCTCAAAGGTTCTCGTAGCTTCTCTAGATAACAGAGCTAGCGAGGTCTGGTCCTAGAATTTGAACCCAAGCCTTTCTGCCTTCGATAACCAGGTACAGAATCACTATATTAGTTAGGGCAACATCAGCTGCTATAACAATCAAACCTAGCAATGTTTGTTTGCGGTGAGGTCACACAGGGAAAACTGTCTAATCAGATAACTCTTTCTGGAAGGCTAGTACTTTCTTTGCTAGATTGAGCTTCTCTTCAACCAGAGATTGGTAAACTGTAGCCAGTGGGCTGAATCCAGCCCACCACCTGTTTTGTAAGTCAAATTTTATTGGAACACAGCCACCAGTGTATAATGCCTCTAACATGAAGATGGTTGATGTCTTCATCCTCTGCCATCCAAAATAGATGTTCCTGATTGACTCCCCTCCATGTTGTAATTCAGGGATCCAGGCCCTTTCCGTCTGACTCCACTATCTTCACTATCTTCAACACACAGCATCCAAGGTCACCGTGCTCTTCTGCACCCAGACAGTGGAGAGGGAAATAGCACAGAGAAGCATGCACAGGTGTCCATGGGTAAGCCTAGAAGTTGTGTGCATCACATTTCTATTTTATTGGCTAAAGCACAGCCACTTGGCAAGACCTGACTGCAAACGATGTGAAGTAGGTTGTAGTGAGTGCCATGGATAAAGCAGACATGGTTTTGACCAAGAGCCTCAGCCACTCTGATTGCCCTACTGCTCTGCCCAGAGTTGCTTCCCTTTCCTTTGGGTTATTTCCAGCCCCCTGGCCCCTGTGAAATACATGTGACCACATGGCTCTGTTCCTGCAAAAGGGTCACCTTCCCCAATGCTGGGAACACATCTCCAGGAAGCATTCCTCTGTGAGTGTGACTGTGCATCTGACAGGGATACAGGGCACAGCGGGAGACAAGGTTAGTAATTTAGTTGTTATTGGCTGACAGGTTAGTCTTAGAATATGTTCCCTGCAATTCAAGGCTTGCATGAAAGAGACAGAGAGAGGCACTTAACAAATGTCAGCCTTTCTTTTTTTTTTTCCTGGCGCCGTTGCCTCACACTGACCCTGAAGCGTTTGAGGGGTGTCTCTGTGCGAGTCCATCAGCACCTAGTCCCAGCCCCGCTTGGTGTTCTTGATTCCTCTTCCCTGTGAGGTTTCCCTGAGTGTGGTTCATGAAGAGCAGCCATCACAGTTGCCAGAGGGCCCATGAAAATACTGAAATACTGCCAGGGTGGTGATCTGGAGGGAGGAGTGCTGCCATGGTGGTGATCTGGAGGGAGGAGTGCTGCCAGGGTGGTGATCTGGAGGGAGGAGTGCAGGATTCTGCCTTTTTTTTTTTTTTTTTTGAGACAGAGTTTTGCTCTGTCACCGAGGCTAGAGTGCTGTGGCATGATCTCTGCTCACTGCAATCTCTGCCTCCCAGGTTCAATGATTCTCATGCCTCAGCCTCCCAAGTAGCTGGGATTATGGGTGTACACCACTGTGCCCATCTAATTTTTATATTTTTAGTAGAGACGGGGTTTCGTCATTTTGGCCAGGCTGATCTTGAACTCGTGACGTCAAGTGATCCACCCGCCTCCACCTCCCAAAGTGCTGGGATTACAGGCATAAGCTGCTGCTCCCAGCCCAGATTCTGCGTTTTAATAAGCTCCTCAGACAATCGTTTTCAGGATCACAGGTTTCAAGCAGTTTCTCAACCTTGGCACTTGACATTTTGAACCAGATAATCCCTTCTGTGGGGGCCGTCCCGTACATGGTGGGATGTTTAGTGGCATCCCTGGCTTCTGCCTCCTAGATGCCAGTAGCATTCTTTCTTCCAGTTGTGACAAACAAAAATGTCTCCCTGAGGACATTGCCAAATGTCCTCAGGGAGACAAAATTGTCCCTGGTCAAGAAGTGCTGGCTTAGGGCATAACTTAGTATGTTTCTGTGACATAAAATATAAATGTTCCTCTAGGACCCATGTTCTTCTCTCCATTACTCACTCCTAGGTATCTGGGTGGGGTCCTAGGACTCAGTCTCCCTCAGAAGAACATGAGTGGAAATGATGGTTACTTCTTGGCCAAGCCAGTTGACGGGCTGTGAATTTGTCATGCCAATCGCTGTCCCCTCTGTGCACTGCAAGAGAAGGGTGCTAAGGAGTGAGATTGTGGAGTTAAAGCAATTTGGATCCTCAAGTCACCTCTTGGAGGAAGGCACTGTAGGAGAGCTGCTCAAGCTGCATAGGAGCAGGAAATAAGCCTTTGTTGGGTTCAAGCCACTGTGATTTTGGGATCTATGTGTTGAGCCCAGCATTGCCCTGGCTCATACTAGATTTTAGTGCTGTATGTAAAGCACAAAGGAACTGTCAACTTCCTCTCTTATAAGTCATCTGAATCATGTTCTTTTTATTTTTTCTTGGAGACAAGGTCTCACTCCATTGCCCAGGCTAGAGTACAGTGGCGTGATCATAGCTCACTGTAGCCTTAACCTCCCAGGCTCAAGCGATCCTCCTGCCTCAGCCTCCTGAAGAGCTGGGACTGCAGGTACACCCCACCACACTCTGCTTAAAACATATTCTTAATACATTTAAGGCAGGATGGAGTAATGGCTTTGGAAGCAGGTTAGCCTGGGTTCAGATCCCAGCTTGGCCACTAGCTGTGTGATCTTGGTCATGCTATATAACTGCTCTGAGTCTCAACCTGTTCTTCCTTGGCAAAAGTGGGATAATGATGGCATCTGTCTCAGTGTTTGTGTGATGATGAACTGGAAAAAATGCCACCAACCAACCAAAAACACTCTTGATACCCTGCCTGGCATATAGTAAGTGCTTAACAAAATGCTGGCTTTTGTCAATATATTTCTGGCAGGGTCAGTGGCCCTGCATTGTTTCTTGGGTTAGCATTTTTAGTAGAGACCTGTTTTTCGCCAATCAATCAGCTTCCCGTAGCTTTATTGACCATAGGACATGGTTCTGTGAATATTGAAAAGGAGTGATGGCTGCCGGAGAGGGACAAGGACCCCAAACAATATGTTAGGAGGTGATGATTATTAACACAGGGGCAAGGAAATGTTGATGCCACCATGAAGCCATAAGGGTGGAAAACATGGCCGAGGAGTGTCTGGATCACTCACTCATTCTGCATTCATTGCCTCAGTGCCTATTTTGTGCCAAGGGACAGAGATAAAACAGAAAGCCAGTCTTTCCACATTTTCATGTACCTCCAATACTACACAATCTGTTGCTTTTAAGAAAAGGACATAAACAAGCAAAGGTACACTTTCTGCCCGGGGTGAGATCTCAGTCATAGTTGGAAAGACAAACAAATGATTTTATCTGCCCAGGCAAACAAGCCCAGGAAGAGCATCAGAAGTTAACACAGGCCAGGCGCGGTGGGTCACGCCTGTTATCCCAATACTTTGAGAGGCCGAGGCGGGTGGATCACCTGAGATCAGGAGTTTGAGACCAGCCTGGCCAACATGGTGAAATCCCATCTCTACTAAAGATATAAAAAGTAGCCGGGTGTGGTGGCACACACCTGTAATCCCAGCTACTCGGGAGGCTGAGGCAGGAGAATCGCTTGAACCCAGGAGGCAGAGGTTGCAGTGAGCTGAGATTGTACCATTGCACTCCAGCCTGGGTGACAGAGTGAGACTACGTCTCAAAAAAAAAAAAAAAAAAGTTAACACAGACATTGACCTGAGTTCCCCAAATTTATCCAGACTGCCTCCAATCCCGGCTACCCACTGCTTCTCTCAGAGGTGTGTTATATGAGAACGCCTAGGTGGCCTGGCCTGGGTGACAGCTTGCTCAGATTTCAATTGTGCTCGTATTTTTTTTTAAATGGCAGTTTCAACAAATCCTACCCACTGGTGCATTGTTTAACCAAATGTCATTTCTCTGCCTTTCTCATTTAAGTATCATCTGTTAGGTTTACACATTGGTACACCCATGAAATTAACATTACATGTGTTTCCTTTTGGAGTTGACTAAATTTAATTTAATTTAAATTGTTTTCACTGTCAGTGGCCTTCCCAAGCTGTGGCAGCAGGGTTCTGTCTCCTTAAAGGCTTATCTTAACTGCATCCTGTCAAAAAATCCTAGGACCCACCCACTTTTCCCTGCAGTTCTGTGGTCTAGGGGCCAGCCCATGTTTAAAATGAGCTTCCTCTGTCAGTTCATTCAGAGAGGTTCTTATTTAGAAAAGTTTATTCTCCTGCCTCAGCCTCCCAAGTAGCTGGGACTACAGGCATGCACCACCACGCCCTGCTAATTTTTTTGTATTTTTAGTAGAGACGGAGTTTCACCATGTTGATCAGGCTGGTCTCAAACTCCTGACCTCAAATGATCCGCCTGCCTCGGCCTCCCAAAATGCTGGAATTACAGGCATGAGCCACTGCACAGGAGAATCACTTGAACCCAGAGGCAGAGGTTGCAGTGAGCCAAGATCGCACCACTGCACTCCAGCCTGGTGACAGAGTGAGACTCCATCTCAAAAAAAGAAAGAAAGAAAAGAAAACAAAATTATTCTCAGGAGCCCCCTGGCTTAAATGAAGCTTCCAAACCATGGTTTAGAAATCAGGGTCTCTCTGGTCTTCCAGGTAGGTCGAAGAGTGGTAGGCAAACCAAGACAAGAGCTCCCAAACCAATGTTAGGGAACTTGACTTGATTAATATAAGCACCAAGGCAGCGTAATGGTCATCCCCTCAATGATGCTGTAATGGCAAAAGACAAGACATAGCGTTCATTCATTTCACATTTATTTAGAGATTCTCTGACCATGTCCATCTGGTCCAGTGTGCAGCCCTGCAGTGTGTCACCCAGTAGCAGGCATTTGATAATTATTTCTCTTTTTTTCTCTTTTTTTTTTTTGAGACAAAGTCTTGCTTAGTCGCCCAGGCTGGAGCGCAGTGGCACGACCTCGGCACACTGCAGCCTCCACCTCCTGGTTCAAGCAATTCTTGTGCCTAAGCCTCCTGAGCAGCTGGGATTATAGGTATGTGCCACCACGCCCGGCTAATTTTTGTATTTTTAGTAGATACAGGGTTTTACCATGTTGGCCAGGATGGTCTTGAACTCTTGACCTCAGGTGATCCACCCACCTTGGCCTCCAAAAGTGCTGGGATTACAGGCATGAACCACCACGCCCTGCCGATAATTATTTCTCAAATAAGTGATAAGTCCATCCTGTCCACTGCTGTCTTCCGCCTCCCACCTCACACCTCGCCCCCTGCCACTGCCCCAGGGTATGGCACACTCACAGGCATTTATAATTATTCATCAAATGAACAAATGACTTTGTGCTAGCACATGCTTGGGAGGTATTTAAAAGTTTTTACAGTGACCTCAGGCTGTGCCCATGGAGGATCTTCTACTCACTCCCAGGAAGAAACATGACAAAGGGACCTTACATGTTGTAGGAGAGAAATTGAATGAGCTTGGAATATGCACGTGGCTTAGACTTGGAGGGAGATGGGGGCCGGAGTAATAGCAAAATAACAATTTCCACATATTTGAGGGGTTGGTTTGCCACAGAAGCAGCAGCACTATCTCTGAAGACCAAATTAGGACCTATGGATGAAAGCTTCGAGCAGGCACATTTTGGAAGCGATAGCTCACAATCACTGCTGAGCACAAGTGCTGCTATGTAAGGCACTGGGCCTTCCATCTTTGGAGGCATCTAAGAAAAAATACCCAGTGGCCCTGAATTACTTACTCAGTAAGTTCTTGTCATCACCCTACAGAAGTCTTAAAAATACAGAAAAGCACCAAAGGAAAGTAAAAAAAACAAAAGTCCTCCCTGCTCCCCTCTCCCCACCCCTAAGTTTGCTTTTTTGCTTTGTTTTGTTTTTTTTTTTTTTTTTTTTTTTTTTTGGTGTTTTGCCTTTTTTTGAGAGGAAGCCTCGCTCTGTCACTAGGCTGGAGTGCAGTGGCGTGATTTTGGCTCACTGCAACCTCCGCCTCCCGGGTTCAAGCAGTTCTCCTGCCTCAGCCTCCCGAGTAGCTGAAACTATAGGCGCACACCACCATGCCTGGCTAATTTTTGTATTTTTAGTAGAGATGAGGTTTCACCATGTTGGCCAGACTGGGTCTCGAACACCTGACCTTGTGATCCACCTCTCAAAGTGCTGGGATTACAGGCGTGAACCGCTGCGCCTGCCCCCCCAACGTTTTTTGTCTTTTTTTAAAATTATTATTATTATTCAAAGTAAGACCCTCCCTGCCTTGAGACCTTGACACATGGTCTTCCTTCCTTCCAAAGTGACGTCTCTTCACCTGGCTCACTCTTCATGTTTCACAGCTCAGCTTCACCGTGGCTTCTTTGGAAAAGTCTATAGACCTGGTTTGCATCAGATCACCTGGCCCCATCTCTCTTCTCCCCTGGCCGCCTGTACTTTTCCTTCATTGCATCCAACACCTTTTGTAAAATATGTTGATCTTTTTTCTCCATCCAACATCCACTGGACTATCAGCTCCTTGAAGACAGATTCAACATCGGTTTTGTTCATTTGGGCATTCTCAGTGCCTGGCAGGGTAGCTGCTCTGTGAACATTTGAGAAAGGAAG
This sequence comes from Pongo pygmaeus, assembly GCF_028885625.2. Lineage (NCBI taxonomy): Eukaryota > Metazoa > Chordata > Mammalia > Primates > Hominidae > Pongo > Pongo pygmaeus. The sequence continues at coordinate 19,772,560 of NC_072391.2, forward strand.
GAGGAGGGTGGGAAGAAGGAAAGAGAGAATGCCTGTATTCACTGACAGTGAAAAGATGTCAGGAGTACATTACTGAAAACAGAATGCATATGACAAAGCAGAACATATAGGATTATATATAACGTGAGTGCATAAAACTATTTGCAAAATGTTCACTGAACGTTTGTTAACATTGGTGATATTTTGGCACTAATATCTAGGTTTTTTTTTTTTTTACTTCATATTGTTCTGTATGCTTGAATTTTCTACAGTAGGTATTATCTATGTAGACAGAGAAATCAAAGAAACAATCAGAAGCACCTAAGAAGTGAAGCTAGAACAGAGTTCGAAACGAGCTCCTTCTTGGTTTTATCCCGGGAACTGCAGCTCCCCAAGTGGTGTGGTCTCCTTGTCTGTGTATCAGAGCCCCGGCCTGAGGCTGAGCCCAGCTCACACCATTGCAGGGAGAGGGATCTATTAAGATCTCAGTGCATTTGAGGTGCTCGCTGTTACTCACTGTTGTGAACCCTGTTGCATGTGTGTTTCTATGTCCATTTATTTCTTCAACAGGAATTTACTGTGTCTTCCAAGTGCTCCTGGCATTGTCACCAGACACTCTCCTAGGCCAAGTAAATGAAACACTATCCCTGCCCTCTAGGAGCAAAACCAAATGTTGTGTTGACTATTGCTGCTCATTGCTGTTGTAATCAACCAGAGATTTCATTAGCAGTAGGCTTGACGAAGAGGACCACTGTGCTTAGAGACATAGTCCTTATATTTCAAGAGGCAGGATGACAGAGTGTCCTGGAATCAGTTTGCTTGGACTCACATCCTAGCTCCATTACTTCCTAGCATTTGACCATGGGAAGATTACGTTCTCGCTGTCTGCCTCAGTTTCCCCATGTGTAAAATGAGAATGATAGCAGGACCTCATAGGTTTGCTGCAAGAAGTCAATGAGATGATATGTTTAAAGGGCTTGTCCGAGTGACCAGCGCAGAGTAAATCCTACCCATATGAGCTTTTATAATTATTCCTGTCTGCAGTATGTGACGTGACAGCATTAATGTGACAAATGGGAAACGATTTGGAGAAATGTCCCTTTTTTAAAAGAAGGCACCTGCAGAACGTATTTATGGTTTATGATCAGGAGGCAGCATTAATGGCCCATAATGTGATTACTATGAGAATTTTTATTAGGAAAATTCCAACCAATTTGGCATTAATTAATGTACTGTTAACTTTAGAGTGTTACTTACTTAATCCTTGGAGAACTGGAGAAAATAAACCTGTTGTCAAAACCCTTACCCTGAGAAGTAAATAAGAGTTGTTCCCTCCTCAAGAGGCTCCATTTGTAATAAAAATAGATGAGTCGCTGCGTTTTTCCATGGCAGTGTTTATTGAGCCTGCGAGTCCCTTCAAGAGAGGAGAAAGGAGGGCAGAGGTGAAAATGTCAAGCGACAGGAAGGCTCGTAGGAGACCTTGCACACAGCAGCCTCTGGGTCAAGAGGGCAGGGAGTACAGATAGAGCAGGCTTTCTGGACACACCAAGCACAGAGCGTAGGATATGGGGGCCCCTGCCTGTCTTTCACTCCACGCCGTGAAGCAAAGCATCCCACACCACCCCACCTGGGAATTTCAAAATGTGTCCTGCCTGCCACCCACTCCTCAACCGTGGATAACAAGCCCGCTGAAAGGGCTTGTTACTCTCTTCCATTGCAGTCCTTAAGGTGGTACCCAAGACCCTGTGTGATGCCTCTGCTGTCTGCCCATCCTCATCTCCTGTACTTCCTTTTGGCCTCAGTTCCAGCCACACTGGCCTTCCTGTATGTCTTCTCCTTACCATACTATCATTCATGACAGGCCCTTTGCATATGCTGTTCCCTCCACTTAGGGACACTTTTCCCTCTTCTCTTACCTAGTTAACTCCTCACTCAACCTGTCAATTGTAGCCTAAGGGGCACATCCCTGGCCTCCTTGAGTTGTATATTAGTCTTCCTGGGCTATCATTTAAAAAAAAATTACCATAGACCAGGTGGCTTAAAAAACAGAAATATTTGTCTCCATTTTGGAAGCTACGAATCTGAGATCAGGGTGCCACCATGGTTGGGTTCTAGTGAGGGCCCTCTTCCTGGCTTGCAGATAGCTGACTTCTCACTGTGACCTCATGTGGCAGAGAGATAGCAAGCTCTCTGGTGTCTCTTCTCCTAAGAGCAAAAATCCCCTAAATCCAAGGCTCCACTCTTAGGACGTCATTTAACCTTCTTTTGTTTGTTTGTTTCAGAGGCAGTCTTGTTTTGTCACTCATGCTGGAGTGCAGTGGCACAGCCTCTGCCTCTTGTGTTCAAGTGATTCTCCTGGCTCAGCCTCCTGAGTAGCTGGGCTTACAGGTGCCCACCACCATGCCCGGCTAATTTTTGTATTTTTAATAGAGACGAGGTTTTACCATGTTGGCCAGGCTGGTCTTCAACTCCTGACTTCAAGTGACCCACCCGCCTCGGCCTCCCAAAGTGCTGGGATTACAGGCATGAGCCGCCACACTTGGCCCAACTTCGTTTAACTTTAATCAGCTCCTTAAAGGCCACATCTCCAATACAGTCACAGGAGGGGCTAGGGCTTCAACATATTGATTGTGGGAGGACACGATTCAGTCCTAGCAAATAGTATCTTTGGAAAAGGAAAGGATACCCCAGCACCGAGAAACAGAAGCAGAGGTTTCGTGAGATGAAACGACATTTTGACTTCACAGAAAGGGTGATTGGAGGAGCATAGAGGGAAATGAGGTTGGAAGGAGGAGAAGAGAAAATGTAGTCACTTTCAAGTCATTATTTAAGGCAATAATAATGATGGCCACCATTTCATTTTCTGCATACCACATATTGGTCCTGGAGATATTTATGTGTTTATTATCTGTCTTCTTTCTCAGGAGAGGCTGCTTCTCATAAGCAAAAGCTCTTGTGGCGTGTACATGACTCTATTATTCATTCCCAGAATGGTGCCTGCCTGGCATATCATAGACATTCGTTCCAGTTACTTCTGCTGGGTAGCAAACCCCCCCAAACTTAGTGGCATAAAACACCATCACTTTTTATGGCCTTGGATTCTATGGATCAGGAGATTGGAAAGAGCACGTAGGAGACAAGGGAAAGACATAATGCCCCAGGTTCAGAGCTACTGCTCTGTACTAGGCACTTCTCTGAGCATAATTCCATCCATCAGTTCCTCCCTATGAAGGAGGGTCAATATGTATCCCTATTTTACTGATGATGAGCTAGAATCTTTGAGAGGTTATATAGCTTGCCTGACCTCCCAGGGTTAATGGGGGAAGAGCCATGGTTTGAACGCAGATCTGTCAGATTTCAAAACGAAACTTCTTCCACTCTGCTATGTAGCCTTTCCAGAGTGGCTACCTGTGTTTGCCAAAAACGGGAGGCCATCTTGGCAGGGAGCCTTCTGCCTCCCAGGGAGATGAGTGGTTCTCAAGCCATGCTGGTCCCCAGGGGGGCATTGGGAAATGCAAGTGAGGAGAGGCTGTTACGGGGACTAGGGATTTCAAATGCCCTGTAATCATGGGATAATACCACTCAAAGAATTGTCTCTTCCCAAGTGCCAGTAGTCCCTGTTGAGAAATACTGCTTGAGAAGGGAGGAGGATCTGTGAAATATTGATCTGTGCTGAAACCCTCTGAAAGGTTGCTCAAATAGCTAGGCGCGGCAGCTCATGCCTATAATCCCAGCAGTTTGGGAGGCCGAGGCGGGCGAATCACAAGGTCAGGGGTTCAAGACCAGCCTGGCCAACATAGTGAAATCCTGTCTCTACTAAAAATACAAAAAATTAGCCAGGCATGGGGGTAGGTGCCTGTAATCCCAGGTACTCGGGAGGCTAAGGCAGGAGAATCACTTGAACCCAGGAGGCGGAGGTTTCAGTGAGCAGAGATCTCACTACTGCACTCCAGCCTGGGCAACAGTGTGAGACTCAGTCTCCAAAAAAAAAAAAAAAGAAAAAAAAAAAGAAAAGAAAGGTTGCTCCAGTACGATAGAAGTTCAGGGTTTAAAAGTCCCCATTTTAGTGTCTGACAGATGGAGGGTTGAATCCCAGTTCTGCAGCATATTAGCTGACCAGGTCAGGTAACTACTCACAGTCTTAATTTCCTTATCTGCAAAATGGGAATGTCAGAATGCCTCCCTCAAAGGTCTGCTGTGAGGAGTAAATGAGGTAAGGCCTTGTATTGGTTCATTCTCCCATTGCTATAAAGAAATACCTGAGTGGATAATTTATAAAGAAAGGAGGTTTAATTGGCTCTCAGTTCTGCGAGCTGTACAGGAAACATCAAGGCTTCTGCTTCTGGGGAGGCCCCAGGAAACTTACAATCGTGGTGGAAGGTAAAGGGGGATGTAGGTATGTCTTACAGGGCCGGAACAAAAGCAAGATAGGGGAGGTGCCATACACTTTTAAACAAGCAGATCTCTAGAGAACAGCATCAAAGGGATGGTGCTAAATCATTCATGAAGGATCCACCCCCATGATCCAGTCACCTCCCACCAGGCCCCCCCTCCAACACTGTGGATTACAATTCAACATGAGATTTGGTTGGGGACACAGATCCAAACCATTCAAGTCTGTTAGAAAATGCTCAGCCCAGGGCCTGGCACACAGTGGCCACATTGCTATTATCACAATAGCTCTTTCATCCTTGATGCACAGAAAAGGTAACATCAGCAGGATGGATAAGAGCTTGCAGGCCACAGTGCAGCGTTTTCACAGATGATATGTAACAGGCCAAGTGACTGGGACCCAGTGAATTGCGGTGAAATGTACCATACGCCATCAATATCTATCCCACCAGTTTCCATTTATTGAGCAGTACATCATTAGAATATCCCAGGGCTCTGAACAATAAAATCAATAAGACGGTTCAGCCATGGGCTGTGGTTTAATAACTCCAGACTTGAATGGGGTGGGGGAAAATCAGTGAGCAGGAAAATGTCCTGAGTGCTTGGTCGGGGGTGGAGGGAGACATTTTCTCAGAGTGGGAGAAAAATAATGAATGAGGTAGCCTTCAGTCTCTGGTGGAGTGAGTGGCCGTGAGCATTTGAGGCAACAGCCAAAGATATGTTTGGGTAAAATTCTTTCCACCTCGAGAGATGCGTTTTTTAAAAGGTGGTTGACAAGAAAAGAAAAGGTATCCGAAATGTGGTTCTCAACCCTGACTGCATGCCAGAATCACAGGGGGAGTTTCAAAAGAGTCCCAATACTTGCACCCATCAAACTAATTAAATTAGAATTTCTCTGGGTGGGGCCCAGGCATGAGAATGTTTTTCTAAAAAAAAAAGATGTTCAGATGATTTTAATGTGCAGCCAGGGTTAAGAACCACTGGCCTAGGCAAACATGAGCCTGTATCAGAATCACCAGGAGAGCTTATTACAACACAGAGTCCTTGTCTCCCACACCCAGAGTTTCTGAATCAGAAGGTTTGGGGTTGGGGCTGAAACTTACATTTCTAACAAATTCCCAGGTGTTGCTGGTGCTGCTCATCAGAGACCACATGTGGAGAGCTTGTCCTAGAGCAGTGGTTCTCAACTGGGAGCAATTTTGCCCCTCCACGCCCTACCCCCCACCAGGGGGACACACATTAATGAATGGAGACATTTTAGGTTTTGTCACAACTGGGTGAGTGCTACTGGCATCTAGTGGGTAGATCCAGTGATGCTGCTAAACATCCTACAGTGCGCAGGACAGTCCCCTCCACAACAAGGAATTAACTGGCCCCAAATATCAATAGTGCCAAGGTTGAGAAATCTTGCTCTAGGGGAGACGATGGTTTTGAAGCCATTCTGAGAACATGATACTTTGGTTCCCATCAAGCTTAGCATGGGAGCCTGAGTGAATATGAGGATGCCAGATTCTTGCTAGCCAAAGCCTGGTCATAGAGCATGGTATTTGATGTCAGAACAGTGCGTATCCTAATTTCTTCTCCACCTCTTGGCTCTGTGACCTTGGGCAAGTTCCTCGTCCTCTCTGAACCTGGGATGATTATCTATAAATGGGGATAATTTTCATTTGCAGCAAGAGTTAAAAGCCTCATGAATGAAAGAACCGCATGAATGTTAAGTACTCAACAAATTAGAGTAAGAATCAAAAGGACAGTGTTTCTCCACAGACCTCTGTCTCTAGCAGGGAGGTGCTGTCCCAAAAGCCCACCCCAGGAGACTCCTGACAAACCCTCCTGGGCCCCTAAAGCAAGTGGGAGCCCTAATCCAGGAAAATCAAACATTGTCTGGACCTTTGGGTCCTTGCAGAATGGATGGGGCTGCTTGAGCATCCCCCTGCCCTTGGCCTTTACCTCCTCTCATTTGTTTAACAAACTCAGCACATCCTAGTTTGGAAGCAAAGCTCATGGAGTCTAATTAACATTCCCCAAGCTTCCTTTGCATCCCCCCAGCCTTCACAATTCTGCCATATACACATTCCACCTGCCCTATTATTCTTGTAATATTTTTACTGCAATAGACTCGCCTTTATTTTTATGTAAGCACATTTTATTTTAAAAGTAATTTTGCATCATGGCCATAAGTGGAAATCTTGCTGTCACTTGCCATGAGGAGACAGCAACAATGCAAATAAATCAGTGGAACAAAAACAATGGCATTCAGTGCTAGCCGGGCATTCCTGTTACCTGCCGGAGATGCCAGTCCTGGGGGCAGGACTCTGCTTTTTGGGAAAGGAAGTTCAGTAGGGGAGTGCTGCTGAAGATTTGTTTGCATTGACCTGAGACTTTGCTGGTAGGGTACTCAGGAGAGGTGGGTAAGAATTGAAAAGGGATTCACAGTCCCCGTCTGACTCAATGCCATTTGATGTCCTGAGTGAGCAGCATGTGAATCCTCTCTTGGGTAACTCTGACATCTCATTTAAGAATACACTGGGCAAGGTGGCTCACACCTGTAATCCCAGCACTTTGGGAGGCTGAAGGGGGAGGATCACTTGAGCTCAGGAGTTGAAGACCAACCTGGGCAACATAGGGAGACCTTATCTCTACAAATAATTTTTTTTTTTTTTAAGACGGAGTCCCGTTCTGTCACCCAGCCTGGAGTGCAATGGTGTGATCTTGGCTCACTGCAACGTCCGTCTTCTGGGTTCAAGCAATTCTCCTGCCTCAGCCTCCTGAGTAGCTGGGATTATAGGTATGCACCACCATGCCCAGCTAATTTTTGCATTTTTAGTAGAGTTGGGGTTTCACCATGTTGGTCAGGCTGGTCTCAAACTGTTGACCTTGTGATCCACCCACCTCAGCCTCCCAAAGTGCTGGGATTACAGGCGTGAGCCACCGCAGCCGGCCTACAAATAATTTTTTTTTTAATTAGATGAGCATGGGATGCATGCCTCTGGTCCCAGCTACTCTGGAGGCTGAAGAGGGAGGATCACTTGAGCTCGTCAGTTTGAGACCAGCCTGGGCAGCATAGGGAGACCCTGTCTCTACAAATATATATATATATATATTTATTTATTTATTTATTTATTTATATTTATATTTATATTTATATTTATATTTAATTAGCCAGGTGTGGTGGTGCATGCCTCTAGTCCCAGCTACTCAGCAGGCTAAGGTAGGATGATCTCTTGAGCCTGCAGTTTGAGACTGCAGTGAGCCATGATCACAGCACTGCACTCGAGCCTGGACAACAGAGCAAGATCCTGTCTTACAAATTTAAAAAAGACAAAAAAAACCACAATCACTATAGTCCTCAGGATCGGGTCCCTGTTCACCACTCTCCAGCCATGTGATTAGTTACAAGTTCAAGTGCAATAGGCGAGGTCCCCGGAGTCACACCACATGAACTCCTCCACAACCAGGCTGTATGGCCTATTTTGCCTCATTTATACCTGTGCTTACAGCATCACTTAGAGGTAAGTTCTCTTTGACAGATGAGGAAACTGAGGCATGAGAGGCAAAGTGACCTCCTAATAAATGGTAGGGCCAGGATGCAGACCCAGGCTAAGCCCTTCTGTGGAATAGCTGAGTTAGGAAGTGCAGGATGGGCTCCTAAAAACAAAACATTACAAATAGTGACCTTATGATCCACCAATTCCATTTCTGGGTATATACTCCAAAGAATTGAAACAGTGACTCAAACAGGTACTTGTACGCCCATGTTCATAGCAGCGTTATTCATAACAGCCAAAAGGCAAAAGCCACTCAAGGGTCCATTGACAAATGAGTGGATCAATTGTGCTTTATGCATACAATGGAGTATTACTCGCCCTGAAAAAGCAATGAAATTCTGACATAGGCTACAACATGGACAAACCTGGAGGGCACTGCACCAAGTGAAAGGAGCCAGACACAAAAGGACGAATAATGTCTGATGTCACTTACATGAGGTTCCTAATCAAATTCATAGAGGCAGAAAGTAGAATGGGGCTTTCCAGGAGCTGAAGGAGGGGAGAGTGGGAAGTTATTGTTGAATGGATAGAAAGTTTCAGTTTTGCAAGATGAAAAGAGTTCTGGAGATGGATGGTGATAATAGTTGCACAACAGTGTAAGTATATTTATTATACTAAACTGCAGACTTAAAAATGCTTAAAATAGGCCAGATGTGGTGTCTCATGCCTGTAATCCCAGCACTTTGGGAGGCCAAGGAGGGCTGATCACCTGAGGTCAGGAGTTTGAGACTAGCCTGGCCAACATGGCAAAACCCCATCTTTACTAAAAATGCAAAAAAATTAGCCGGGCGTGGTGGCAGGCGCCTGTAGTCTCAGCCCCTCGGGAGGCTGAGGCAGGAGAATCACTTGAACCCAGGAGGCGGAGGTTGCAGTGAGCCGAGATCATGCCACGGCACTCTAGCCTGGGCGACAGAGTGAGACTCCATCTCAAACAACAAAAAAGGGCTAAAATGGTAAATTATATGTTATCCATGTAGAGCATCCCTAATTCAAAAATCCAAAATCTGAAGTACTCCAAAATCCAAAACATTTTGGGTACATAATGCTACAAGTGGAAAATTCTATACGTAGATACTTAATGCAACTTTGATTAATGCACACAATTATTTAAAATATTGTATAAAATTACCTTCAGGCTATGTGTATAACGTGTATATGAAACAGAAATGAATTTTGTGTTTAGGCTTGGGTCCCTTCCCCAAAATACCTGATTACATATACGCAAATACTTCAAAATCTGAAAAAAATTCAAAATTGGAAACGCTTCTTGTTCCAGGCATTTCACGTAAGGGATACTCAGCATGTATTATCTTGGGCTATGACTTTTTTTTCTTTTTAAAGAGAAGCACAGGATGTTCAGAGGGGCTGTGACAGGGAACTCAAGGGATGGGGGCCAGGCGCAGTAGCTCACACCTATAACACCAGCACTTTGGGAGGCTAAGGAAGGGAGGATTGCTTGAGCCCAGGAGTTTGAGACCAGCCTGGACAGCATAGCAAGGCACTGTTTCTACCAAACATTTCAAAATTACCCCACATGGTCGTGGTCACCTATAGTCCCAGCTGCTTGGGAGGCTGAGGTGTTGAGGATCCCTTGAGCCCAGAAATTTGAGGTGGCAGTGACCTATGGTCATGCCACTGCACTCCAGCCTGGGTTACAAAGCAAGACTCAATCTCTGAAAAAGAGAAAGAAAAAAAAGTAATTAAAAGTATTTTTTAAATGAAGGGATGGGGAAGAGAGTCAGGGAGGGCTCCCCAAAGAAGGGTCATTTCTCCTGAGACCTGACAGGTGCTGGCCTGGCCACCTTCATCCTTGGACCTATGTTCTTTCAGCTCCCCTCTGTGGACCCCATGACCCCCAGTTCACATCCCCTCCACCCATCTCTTCTCATTAAGCTGGGTGGGAGAGGACCTGGTGGCCCCACATGAGCAGCAGCTGCAGTGCAGAGCAGTTCTGGGCCGTTGACTGATTCCTCCCAGCGGGGCTTGGTGCTGCTGAGCAAGGGTCCACAGACCACCCAAAAGCCTCAAGGAAAAGTGGGGGTGCCTAGCCTCCAGCCAGTTTGCTGGATGAACGGGGAGACAGCCATGGGCAACCTCTCAGGCCTGAGTCTTCAACTTCGCCGCACCGCCCCCACCACCGGGACCCTGTATGTGGATGAAGCTGTCTGGCTAAATCTGTCAGTCGGAAATCATTCATTGAGGCCTCTCCCCTAACCTTAGCTCTGTGCCAGCTCCAGGGGCAAGGCTGGCATCCTACAAGAGATAAGAGCATGACCTTGGCTCATAGGGAACGAACTGACAGGTATCAAGAAAACCAACCTGGGCTAGGCGCTGTGGCTCACGCCGGTAATCCCAGCACTATGGGAGGCCGAGACAGTTAGATCACCTAAGGTCAGGAGTTTGAGACCAGCCCAGCCAACATGGTGAAACCCTGTCTCCATCAAAAATACAAAAAATTTAGGTAGGCGTGGTGGCAGGCGCCTGTAATCCCAGCTACTCAGGAGGCTGAGGCAGGAGAATTGCTTGAACCTGGGAGGCAGAGGTTGCAGTGAGCCAAGATTGCACCATTGCACTCCAGCCTAGGTGACAAGAGTGAAACTCTGTCTCAAAAAAAAGAAAGAGAAAAGAAAACCAACCTGACTCTCAAGGGAGTACAGTTCTCTATGTGGCATTGCTAATTCCTGGATCGGGTTAGAATTCCAGACGATTCAGAAATTTCCAGAAATATCCAGAAATTTCATCTCCCTCATTTGGGTTTTTCCAAAATAGGGGTTTTGGAATCTGGCAGACCCAAGTGGTGGTTTCCATTCTCGCACTAACTCCTAACATGGCATCTGCTTCCTGAGACCTTGGGACAATTAAATAATGAGGTCACATTTGGATAGTGCTTAGGCCATAATGAGTGTTTATTTATTTTTGATTTATTGATTTTTAGAGACAGGGTCTCACTCTGTCACCCAGGCCAGAGTGCAGTGACACCATCGTAGCTCACTGCAGCCTCGAACTCCTGGGCTCAAGCAGTCCTTCTGCCTCAGCCTCCAGGGTAGCTGGAATTACAGACGCAAGCCACCATGATAAGTATTTGACACAAGCATGATAAGTATTTGACAGGCATCTGATAGTGTTACTAGTCTTTGAGAGTCTACAGGACCAAGGAAAGAAATTGACTTGCCCAGGCCCCCGTGGCTAGTTCACAGCAGAAGCAGGAATTTGAATCCACCTCGTTGCTCTTTATCCAGTATGCTTGTCGCCACACAGCACCGCCTTTTCTGAACCCAGCTACTGGAGAGCAGGGGATTCTTTCTGGGCACCAGACAGCTCCCAAGTTTAATCACCAGAAAACCTCTTTTAAAATTTCCCACTAGGATAAAGGCGTCTCCCACCCAGATCTAACAAAGAACCTTGAGCGTGCAGGATTTCTCCCCCAGTAAGACGAATCCCGCTCCTCTGCAACATGCCTGCTGCTGCTGTGAAACGTTTCCTCATCTGTGATCATGAATCACCCTGGAACCCAGTGGGGTCAGAGATGGACCTCTCTTCCCACTTTGTAAATGAAGAACTGATAATCAGAGAGGGGTGGTGGCTTTCCTAAATCCACACAGTTCAAGGTTGCATTCTACACCCCAGCTCTGAATCCCAGTCACACCTTCCCAGGCAGCATAGAAGCTGGGCTCCAGCTGGGAGCTTCCTAACCCAAGCCCCATTTGCATACAACCTTGTTTCCATGTCTCTATGTTCCCAAGACCCAACTAACCCTCTTAGTTGGAAGTAAGTCAGAAAGTGCCCCTTGCAGCAGCCGGAAGCAGCCCTTTCAGAGTATAAATAGAATCGAGGGCTTCGTTGGTAGAATAACTATTCCAGTCAAGCAGCTCCTTCGCATTTGTTATTAATTGTGGTCTGGGCAGACGCTGCAGAGGGAAATTCCGGTTGTAGATGTTTATTTGCAAGCAGCGGGCTCTAGAGTACACACAGCCCTGGGAGCCAGTGCAGCCTTGAGGTAGAACTCTGGAGCTGGGCCTGTTGGTTAAATCCTGATTATTGTGGATGAGCAGCCACATAGAAATGATGGCTATGACAGTATAATTTATTGAGCATTTACTAGATGCCAGGCACTGTGCTGTCTCCTGGATGTGAATGTCCATGTGAGGTGGATTCTGTGATTATACATACCCATTTTACGGATCAGAATACTAAGGCTTGGAGAGATTGCATAGCAGGTCCAAGGTCATTCACATCTGCCCGACCACAGATCATGTTCTAAACCCCTGCACCTTGCTTTCTCCTCCCAAATCATTATTGCAGGACACTGCTAACATGATCTTTGCTAGCACCACAACATTGGAGCAGCATGTTGACCCTTGCAAAGCACCTTCATCTCTGCTATGTCTTTGAAGCCCAAGGATTACATAGTCCTTGTTTGACCCACAATGCTGCTAAGAAATAGGGAATTTGAGTAACAGAACTAACACAGCACAGCTATCTACTGGGGGAGCTCTCCGGGACCCCCCATCCTCAGCCTTCACATATGCACTGCAGAAATATACTTGATATTCTCTCTCGATAAACCTGGCTTGTTAACATTCATCTGAAGTCAGCTTCTCCTGCTGCCTCTAATCACTCTGATTTTTCCACTTATTTTCTGTTTTGTGCCATGGGAATCTGATTACATTGTTAAATTCTGTTTTTTTTTTTTTTTTTTTGGAGCTGGGCACTGTTTGGGTTTTGGTCTTTCAAAGAGTTCCGTGTTCATAAAGACCCACATAGCTCTGACCACATGTCATTGTTATATCTGTCCTGCAGCTGAAAGCTGACACATTTCCTCTAGGGACGGATTTTCCTCTTTTTGAAATGAGGACAGTTTGATTGAGCATGGTGACCATGACAGGGCTCTGGGATCACAGACTCACTCCATTCTCAGCTCAGCTACTTTATAACTGGGACCTCTCCAAGCCTCAGCTTCCTTGTGCCTACAATAGAAAGATAATAGCTCTGTTTTCATAGCAGTTTTGATAGAAGTGAATAAAATCATGCACAGAAATTGCTTAACACATAGTAGGCACTCAGTAAATGGCTGATCTTTCTCCTGACTCGCTGTCTTCCCCCTCTGCCCCCATTCCCATCCCCATCTCTATTTCTCCTTCTCTGCATGTCTCCTTTCTTTAGATATTTTTGTTCCTTCCCACCCACCCCTTCCCCAGAATAGCTGTACTCAGAAGAGCTCTGGGTTTTTTGTTCCCCATTCTCTTTGCAGCTCCCCAGACTAACTGTCTGACCCAAACATGACTTTATATTTAAGCCAAGGGAGCTCTCTTGCTGGAGTGATTCGTCTTTGATTTCACAGGACTCCTCCCTTTCTCCAAAAGAAAAGCATCCATGTCTGTGTCTGTCTGTAAATCTGTTCTGCCTTTTAAAACCCTAAAGAGAAGTTGTAAAAGACCTCAGCATCCACATCCAAGCCCTATTTAAAGACCAGCATAGAGTCCTTACACCTATCCTCTATATCCCAAATCTCCACTTCTGCAGAGAGCAAGTGGAAATATCAGGGCTGGCTTTGGACTCGGCAACACTCAGCTTCCCCTGCCATCTCTGTCCTCACTCACCGTGTGACCTGGGAAACGTGCTGACCTCTCTGAGCCTCAGAGGATGATAATGCATTCTTCCCAGGGTCAAATAACAATGGATGCATAGGAGGCACTTAAGAAACATCAGCTCCTCTGGATCAGAGCAGCCACTCTTCTTCAGAACACATTCATTAATTTGTTCATTCAAAAACTATGGCAAAAGATGTTCATGGCTACAGGGAAAAGCAAGGGTTAATCTCAAAGGCCCCATACACCTTAAGTGGATGGATGGTGTTTGGGATGATAAGCTCTTGGAGGCTTTGCTGGATGCATAGTTGGAGGGTTTGCTGTATGCTTGAACAGATGAATGGTTAGATATGGATGAGTGGACAGATGAGTAGTTAGATTTGGATGGATGAATAAAAGGATGGATGGATGAATGGGTGGGTGGAGCAATGGATGAATGGTTGGATTTGGATGAATGAATAGGTGGATGGGTGGAGGGATGGATGAGTGGGTGGATGGATGGACAGATAAGTGGTTGGATTTAGATAGATGCATAAATGGATGAATGGGTGGAATGGTGGATGGATGAATGGATGAGTGGTTGGATTTGGATGGATGAAAAAATGGATGAATGAATGGGTGGATGGGTGGAGGGATGGATGAATGGGTGGGTAGATGGATGGACAGATAAGTGGTTGGATTTGGATGGACAAATAAATGGATGAATGGGTGGAATGGTGGATGGATGAATGGATGAGTGGTTGGATTTCGATCGATGAATAAATTAATGAATGGGTGGATGGGTGGAAGGATGGATAAAGGGGTGAATGGGTGGAGGGATAGATGGATGGATGAAAAGATACAGCCTTACTAGTCACCTAGAATCAGCATCTCATCTAATACAGAAATACTGGAATACCTATGTTAGTCCTTAAATGCATGCCTACCTGCCTGCAATAACTAACTTACAAAGTATTTGGTTAGCAACAAGCAACCAATTGTTACAGACTTTTCCTTCCAAACTGTAGGTATGATCATATGGTGTGTACTAGTGGTTCAGGGCATGATCTTTGGAATCAGACCTGTGTTTGAATCTCAGCTTAACTAATTAAAGCAGTGTGACCTTGAGCCAATCCCTTGGCCTCTTCTAAGCTGTGGTTTCCTCATTTGGAAAGCGGGGATAATAGAATTACTTTGTAGGATCATTACGAGGATTAAATTATCTAATGAATGTCAAGGGCTGGTCAATGCTCAATAAAAGGCATTGTTATTTTACTGATCCCAAATGTGCCTTCCTGTAACTTTTGTTTCACTGAGAACCATATATGTGTCAGATACTGTTCAAGTGTTGCAGATTCTGTGGTAAACAAGGCCAAAATAGCCCCTCATCTCTTGGAGCTAATGTTCTAGTGGTGTGTTCAGATAATAAGCAAGTAAACAGATAAACAATTGCAGACAGTGTTACGTGCTATGGAGAAAGTTGAAATCGGGTGAGGTGAAAGAGAGTAAAAGAGGTGGTGGTGAGTCCCTTTTTTGGACTGTGAACTAATGACAAGAAGATGCAGCCATGTAGAGATCTGGGGAGAGGGTGTTCCAGGTCACAGGAAGCCAGGGAGAAGGTCCTAAGGCAGAAATGAGCTTGTTCAAGGAAGAGAAAGAAGGCCAGGGGACAAGATGGAATGTGAGACCCACCAATCGAGGGCAGAGAGATCTGAGTAGTTAGATCACACCAGCCATAGAGGCTGTGTAGTGTGATTTGGACATTATCTACGTCAATCTCGTCCTGTCTCCTGGAACTATGTAGAAAGAGCCTCGTTCATTCAGCAACCATTCAGCCTTCTGATGACAGCTTAGACTTCCGATGTACTAATCCCCCAGCCCCACAGTCTCCATCTCAGTTCTCCTGGTTTAGATGCTGGGACACTTGCAGCTACTACCCTGACAATGTCCTGGGTCCCATAAACCCAGAACTCTTAAGAAATTGGGTTGGACCCAAGTGAAATCAGGCTGAGGAAAGCTAGGAGATTTCTAGTTGAGATTGTAATAAACTAAACTAGGAAGCTGTGTTTTTATCTGAAGCAACAGAAAGAAAGAGAGGAGACTTTGGGGCTGATTTTTGGAATAAAATATGTCTGGGACTATTTATCCAAGTGGATGTGGTATAGGATTTGGATTTAAAAGAACATGATAGATGACAATGGGTGATCTGTAGCCTTACTGATGCAGGAGCTCAAGGCAGGCCACAAGCACCTGGACCCTCATCCCCCTTTGGCAATGTACTCCACGTTAGTTTTCTTCTCAGGCAACCTCTCTCCATATGGGAACAGAAAGGCTCATAGAATATTCTAGTCTCCTGTGTAACAGAAAAAGAACCTCTCACCGGGCACGGTGGCTCACGTCTGTAATCCCAGCACTTTGGGAGGCCAAGGTGGGCAGATCACCTGAGGTCAGGAGTTCGAGACCAGCCTGGCCAACATGATGAAACCCCATCTCCACTAAAAATACAAAAATTAGCTAGGCATGGTGTTGCGTGCCTGTAATCCCAGCTACTCAGGAGGCTCAGGCAGGAAAATCGCTTGAAACTGAGAGGTGGAGGTTGCAATGAGCAGAGATCGCACCACTGTGCTGCAGCCTGGGCAACAGAGCAAGACTCCGTCTCAAAAAAAAAAAAAGATAACCTCTCTTATGTAGTAGTTCTAACAAAAGTCTAGCATTCTGTCTTATTGGTTAATTAACTTGGTTGAGTCCTATGTTCATCTCTAAACAATACTGTGGCTGTGGAGAATCAGCGTTCCCATGGGCCAGGCCTAAGCTGTAGGTCCACCCCTGAAATTGATGATGGAGTTAGGTCTTCCCCACCCATATGGACTGAGAATAGCGGAGAGGAGGATGATGCCACAAAAGGTATTGGATGGTGAAGTTTCAGTTATGCAAGATGAGTAAATTTAAAGATCCTGCTGTACAACATTGTATTAATAGGCAGCAGTACTGTAGTGTACACTTCAACATTTATTAAGAGGGTAGATTTCATGCTATCTGTTCTTACCACCATTAAAACAAACAATATATTGGGTGCTATTAGAAGAAGGGAGAATGAATTCTGGACAGGCAAAAACAACACATGCATCTTACGTTCACTAACTCGAAATTAACTGCTTCTTCCTCTGTCATTCAGAGATACATCTCTTATAGCTCTCACCTCCTCCTGCCTTGTTCAGTAGCTTAATATGTGTCCATGTGTCTCGTCCAGCATTTTTAAGCTCCTCAGAATGGAAACTATGTCATAACAACCCCAGGGTCCCCTAACCCCTTTTGTGCCTGACAGTGTGAGAATCTAAGACGTGCTTAGTGGCATTGAATTATGTTTTAAGGCCCAATTTGATGACCGTGCCCCTAAAATAGTCCCCAAAAGAAGCACCAGAGAAACTTCCCACCCCTGCAAAGGATGGCAGAGCCTCACTTTCTCCTCTCTGTTCTCTTGGATTTTCCCCAGGTAAAGCCAACAAGAACGTGCAGTGGGACGAGGACTCCGTGGAGTACATGCCGGCCAACCCGGTCAGAATCGCCTTTGTCCTGGTGGTCCACGGCCGCGCCTCTCGGCAGTTGCAGCGCATGTTCAAGGCCATCTACCACAAAGACCACTTCTACTACATCCACGTGGACAAGGTGAGAGGCCTCTGTGATCGCCCCTTGCTGGGCTTCCTGCGGGGTCTGTGGGTCCCTCTCTGATACCCTCCTTCTGCATCGCTAGTCCAGGCTGCCTGCTTTCAGAAAAAGCTTGGAAGCTGACCACCTGTCTCTCCACAGAGCATGTGGCCCTAGAGTGCTGTCTCTATGTGTGTGTTAGTTTCAGAGTTTCCAGCTGTGACTTACAGTTTTGTCCATAAATGATAAATGCTGTTTTTGGTTTTTTTTTTTCTTTCTTTTTTTTTTTTTTTTTGATGGAATCTTGCTCTGTCGCCAGGCTGGAGTGCAGTGGCATGATCTTGGCTCACTGCAATCTCTGCCTCCTGGGTTCAAGCAATTCTCCTGCCTCAGCCTCCCAAGTAGCTGGGACTATAGGTGCATGCCACCACACCCTGCTAATTTTTGTATTTTTAGTAGAGACAAGGTTTCACCATGTTGGCCAGGATGGTCTCGATCTCTTGACCTCGTGATCCGCCCACCTCGGCCTCCCAAAGTGCTGGGATTACAGGTGTGAGCCACCGTGCCTGCCTCTCACATACTTTGTGGGAATAGCTTACCTGTATTAGTCCATTTTCATGCTGCTAATAAAGACATACCCGAGACTGAGTAATTTATAAAGAAAGATGTTTAATGGACTCACAGTTCTAAGTGGCTGGGGAAGCCTCACAATCATGGCGGAAGGCAAAAGGCACGTCTTACATGGCAGCAGCAAGAGAGAAAAATGAGAGCCAAGCAAAAGAAGTTCCGTGTAAAACCATCAGATCTCATGAGACTTATTCACTACCACAAGAACAGTATGCGAGAAACCACCCCCATGATTCAATTATCTCCCACCAGATCCCTCCCATAACACGTGGGAATTATGGGAGCTACAATTCAAGATTAGATTTGGGTGGGGACACAGCCAAACCATATCACTATCCCAGGAGTGTGTACACTTTTTCTATGGAAGGCAAGATAGTACATATTTTAGGTGTTGCAGGGCACATACTCTCTGTCACAGCTACTCAGCAATGCCCTTGTGCTAAAGCAGCCAAGGAGAATGTGTCAGCAAATGAGCGTGGCTGTGTACCAATAAAACTTTATTAACAAAAACCTGCATCAGCCCTGCTGACTCCCAAGCTACCTTGTCCCTGAGGTTTCTATTGGTGACACAATTATGGCTTTAGTCAAGAAGGCAAAGGGGGATGTCTTGTCCAAAAGGTTGGCTTCTAGCAGACCTGTGAGAGGATAATGGAGGAGCAATGAGTAGGAGGGGGGGACAGAAAACAGAAATTCTGCCTCTGAAATATAGATGGGTTTAGATAGAGCCACATTTCCCAGCTTGTCTTCCTCAGACCCCATGCAGCTGTCATGTATAAGAATGCAAAGTTGGCCGGGTGCAGTGGCTCACGCCTGTAACCCCAGCACTTTGGGAGACCGAGGTGGGCAGATCACCTGAGGTCAGGAGTTCCAGACCAGCCTGTCCAACATGGTGAAGCCCCATCTGTACTAAAAATACAAAATTTATCTGGGCGTGGTGGCGCATACTTGTAATCCCAGCTACTCGGGAAGCTGAGGCAGGAGAATTGCTTGAACTTGGGTGGTGGAGGTTGCAGTGAGCTGAGATGGCACCATTTTGCTCCAGCCCAGGTGACGGAGCGAGACTCTGTCTAAATAAATAAATAAAGCGAGACTCCATCTCAAAATAAAATAAAATAAGATAAAATTTTAAAAATGTGAAGTCTCAGGCACCACCAGCCCAAGCCTAGTGAACCATTAGCTCAGAAGTGCAGCCAGTGAATCTGCATTTCAAATAGCTAATTTGAAATGTAAAAAATAATACAAGTTTGAATTGCAGTACAGAAAGACACTCCAGTCCAGGATCATTTACTTGGCAAAGGCCACTGTGCTCAGAAATGCCCAATGAGGAGGGAAGAGACAGAGAGGGGACGGGGTGAGGGGCATGCCTGGGTGTTTTCTAGGCCACTGACTGTCATCACCCTTTCTCTCCTGGAAAAAGCGCTCTAATTACCTGCATCGGCAAGTGCTCCAGGTCTCCAGGCAGTACAGCAACGTCCGCGTCACCCCCTGGAGAATGGCCACCATCTGGGGGGGAGCCAGCCTCCTGTCCACCTACCTGCAGAGCATGCGGGACCTCCTGGAGATGACCGACTGGCCCTGGGACTTCTTCATCAACCTGAGTGCAGCCGACTACCCCATCAGGTAAGGCAGCCAAGGGCCCCAAGCCAGTCTTGTCTGACGTCCTGCTCTGGCTGTTCATGGCTGGGAACTCACGAGGCAGAAGGAGACTGATGCATAGTCTCCAGAGGATCTCTCAGGATAGGATTCTGATTGGACCTGAGAATCATTGATTCATTCACTCATTCATTCACGCATTCAACAGATACAGACTGAGCACGTGGTTTTCCCAGCTCTATTAGCTGATATACCAGTGCACTAAACAGTTGGAAACTCCAACCCGCATGGAGCTTTATATTAGGGTTCTCTAGAGGGACAGAACTAACAGGATAGATGTATATATAAAGGGGAGTTTATTAAGGAGTATTGACTCACACAATCACAAGGTGAGGTCTCACCATAGGCTGTCTGCAAGCTGAGGAGCAAGGAAGCCAGTCCGAGTCTCAAAACCTCAAAAGTAGGGAAGCCCACAGTGCAGTCTTCAGTCTGTGGTCGAAGGCCCAAGAATCCCAAAGCTGAAGAACTTGGAGTCTGATGTTCAAAGGCAGGAAGCATCCAGCATGGGAGACTCAGCCAGCATATTCCTTCCACGTTCTGCCTGCTTTTATTCTGGCCACTCTGGCAGCTGATTAGATTATGCCCACCCAGATTGAGAGTGGGTCTCTGCCTTTCCCAGTCCACTGACTCAAATGTTAATCTCCTTTGGCAACACCCTCACAGACATGGCCAGAAACAATACTTTGCATCCTTCAGTCCAATCAAGTTGACACTCAATAGTAACCATCACAGGCTTCCATTCAAGTAGGGAGACAAACAACAAAATAAGTTAAATGATATCTTAGAAAAATAAAGTAAAGGGCAAAAGTAGGGGAGAGTTGTAATTTTACCAATGGTGGCCTGGAAGGTTTTCATGGATAAGAACAGAAGAAGATGAAAAAGAGAGTCACACCTAAAGAGAAAGTGGTCCAGGCAGGGGCAAAGGCAGGGGCTGAGCCCAGAGATGGGTCCATGCCTGGCTTGTGCGAGGAACAGCAGGGTTCAGTGGAGCTGTAACAGAGTAAGTGAGGGGTAGCATAACAAAAGATATAAAATCAGAGAGTAATTTGAGGCCAGATCGTGGTGATCCTAGAATTTGGCTGTTAGTCCAAGCAAGAGGTAAGCCACTGGCATGATACTTTGAATGATATCCTGAACGATATATACATATATATATTTTGGAGACAGAGTCTCACTCCGTCACCCAGGCTGGAGTGCAGTGGTGTGATCTTAGCTCACTGCAGCCTGCACCCACCAGGTTCAAGTGATTCTCCTACTTCAACCTCTGAAGTAGCGTAGAGATGGTGTTTCACCATGTTGGTCTCAAACTCCTGGCCCCAGGTGATCCGCCTGCCTTGGCCTCCCAAAGTGCTGGGATTATAGGTGTGAGCCATCGCGCCAGGCTGTTACTTTCTCTTGAGAGGGCAGCTTTTTCCTTTGACTGTGTTTTCCATCTGGATTCGCTGACAAGGGTGAAAAGGAAAGTGGATGGGGGTGAAGAGGGGGATCTTCCTCCCTCTAATGGCACGAGGCCATAGGGTTCAGCATTCCCAGGAGACCTAGATGAAGGGGTCCTAAAAATATAAAACTTTCATTAAGGCAACTTTCAAACATGCACAAGAGTACCAAGAATAGTGTAATGAACTCCCACATAGATGTCACCCAGGTTAATTCATGGCCATTTTTCTTGTATCTGGACTTTCATCCTCTTCCCCCAACAGTGGGTTATTTTGAAAGAAATATAAGATATCACAGAATTGTATCTATAAATATTTTAGTATATATCTAGAAAAGATAAGATCTCTTTTTTAAGACAGCATCACAATGATGCTTATACCTAAAATATTAGCAGGCATGTTCTAATGGCATCAAATATCTAGGTCACATATTCCCAAGAGTTTGAGTTTTGAATCAGAACCCAAAAAAGGTACAAGCATGGAAGGAAGACCTCTCTTTAAAGCTAGAAGCGGCTGCTTTCTTCTTCACAGCTTGGTCACTGGGGGGTCGTCTTCATTCCTAGGCTTGGGGGCATCCCACCATCTATCTGCTGGGAGACCCTAGACTGCAGAAGGTACTGGGGAGGCACAATCTCTGGTCGGTTTGAACAGGGTACACCTGACACACTTGAACCTGAGAAAAATGACAGGCACTAGAAAGACAACTGTTTTCTTTTGTCCATAGGACAGAGGGATAAACGGGAATGGTTATAGAACATTGCTGGTAGAGTTTTACTTACCACAATTTTGTTCATTTGTTCAACAAACATTTACTGAGCAACTACCGTGCTACATTCTAAGTAGTGCATTTTGTGAACAAAAGCGATGCAGCTTCCTGTACTTCTCCCCTGCTCATGGAATGTGTATCCTAGCTGAGAAGATGGAGTTAGATGATCGTGCCAAAGACACATCATGCAAGGTGTGAACAAGCCATAAAGCAAGGAAGATGTGGGCCGGGTGCAGTGGCTCACGCCTGTAATCCCAGCACTTTGAGAGGCCAAGGCAGGTGGATCACAAGGTCAGGAGTTCGAGACCAGCCTGGCCAAGACGGTGAAACCCCACCTCTACTAAAAATACAAAAATGAGCTGGGCGTGGTGGTGTGTGCCTGTAATTCTACCTACTTGAGAGGCTGAGGCAGGAGAATTGCTTGAACCCAGGAGGCGGAGGTTGCAGTGAGCCGAGATCGCGCCACTGTACTCCAGCCTGGCAACACAGCAGGACTCCGTCTCAAAAAAACAAAAAACAAAAAAGAAAGGAAGATGTGGGAGTGAAGAACTCGATGGCCATAATCAGGAGGTCAGAAAGGTGTCTGAATATTCAGCTTTGAACCGAGACCTAGAGGACAAGAAGGGATCCATTGGGAGGGAAATAAGAAAGAGATCCTTCTAGACTGGGATTCCTAGCAGTGGCACTGCTGATGTTTGGGGATGGATAATTCTTTGCTGTGGGTACCATCCTGTGCATTGCAGGATGCGTAGCAGCATCTCTGGCCTCTACCCACTAGATGCCAGGAACACACCCTGCCCACTTTTGCCAACCACAGCTGTCTCCAGACATTGACTCATGACCTCTGGGAGCTAAAATTGCCTCCACTTGAGAATCACCGTTTCTTATAGAGGGAACAGCCTGGGCACAATGTAGCACAGAAACAAACTTGTTGCGTTTGAGAAAAATAAACAATGGAAAGAGTATAATAAAAGAATGAGAAGTGAGTTTAGACAAGTACATGGCAAGGAGGGGTTAGAACATTCCCTCTCCATCTTTCATGAAAGGAATGAGTTTGGAAATGTCCCAAAATGCTGAGCATAGCAGCTAGTGTGGCAGACACTTGTTTCAACCCTTACAACAAACCTGTTTTACAGAGGAACAAACTGAGGCCCAATGTCATGTGACGAATGCATGGCGGAGTGGGGATTAGAACCAGTTTCGTCTGGTTGCAAAGTTGGTATTCTTTCTGGCTTGAAGTCGGCCTTTTAGGGAAATCAGCAGAACTGGACTGGCAGGATGGCCCCAGGCCACCTTGAAAGCACAGAAGGGAACAATCCCACCCCATGAGCTTGTGGCGGGGTGGAGTAGTGGCTGGACTGCCTTGCAGCAGGGATGTCCAGGATGGTCCTGGGAGGACCCCCATTGTCTGTTCCTGAGTCTTAGGGGCTATGCTCAAAGTTCCCACATTCTTCCTTCTCTGGATTCCCAGTGGAGGCCTCAGAGGTCATGCCAGCCTAGGTTGGGGGCCCGCATTAAGCCAGAGACCACTTGAGGCCAGGTAGGCATGCGCATTGCTGCCCCCTAGAGGCCACCGTTGGCTTGCTTTGCGTGGCCTCTTCCCCTAAAGAGTCCAGCTTGGCTCAGCACCCAGGAGGGTGAGTGCCTGCACTCTTGTCAAACTGCTTAGGGCTCGAATCCGAGTTCTGCCACTTAGCTAGCAGCGTGACCGCAGGCAAGTAAATCCAATTTCTGTGAAATCAGGATATAATAATAGAACCTAGCAGCCTGCCGGACAGTTGGAAGGTGCTCCATGAATGTCAGCCATTTATACGTAAGCTACATCCGAGGTCTCATCTTGTATCTCTGAGAGGCCCAGAAGTCCTTTCTCAGGCCATGCGTGCAACCTCTTTTGGGGTTCAGAGAAGAGAGTTGTCTTATCTGTGGCTTTTTTGCTTTAGTGCCCCAGGTCACTCTGTGTCTCTTGGCCTTTCTCATCGTCTTCCTCTACTTCACTGATCTCATTTCCATGGTGCCTCCCACGAATTCCTTTGCCCACTCTTCTTTGCCAGCCTCATAGCCAGAGGCACTTTATGCATCAAGCACTGCTGGTTCCTCTTGCTGTTGTTTTCATGAAGTTGCCCTACACAAAAACATATGAATTTTGCAGATGAATGGTTTCATCGTGGGCAATGCTGATAGGTTTTCAGTTTCCATCTGCCGCCCCATCTGTAGCTTCCAAAACCACTACTTCTCCCATCCCAGAAAGAATGAGCAAACTTAGGAGTCTTCTCAAAGGGGTGGTAGTGCCCAAGTCAGGCACTTCTAATAGGCACTGAAAACTTGGGGGATACTTAAGGGTCCAGCCAGCCTGACGTGGCCACTGTGAGCTGCTCTGTGATTTGACGTCACCTCCCTGTGTCCCTGCACAACCCTCACTGTGGGGGATGGCGGGGCGGGCAGATTCTTCCTCTCTTAGATATTAAAGATACACTGGTCTTTACTGGTCGCTAGCCTTGTTTAGGCCCTGGACGCAGACATCCTGGTTTCAGATTCTGCCCCACCACCAACTGGGCATGTGGATCAGCACGAGTTGCTTCAACTTTCTGCATCTCAAATTCTCCACCTTAAAATAAACACAATATTAGTGCCTATTTCAGAGGTCTCTTAGGAAGTTTCAGTGAAATCTTGCATGACAAGGACCTACCACAGTGTCTAATGACAGAAAGTGGTTGATAAATGCCCAAATTACTCCATGGCTATAAGTAACTGTGGGACTTGAGTTACTTTCCCTTTTCTCTTTGATAGAGTTAAAAGAGTAGTAAAGTATTTCTTGAACTCACATCTCTGTCAAAAGAGGGAAAAGTGGGCCAAGCACAGTGGCACACAACTGTAATCCCAGGACTTAAGGCAGGCAGATCACTTGAGGTTAGGGGTTCGAGACCAGCCTGGCCAACATGATGAAACCCCGACTCTACTAAAAATACAAAAATTAGCCAGGCATGGTTGTGCGCACCTGTAACCCCAGCTACTCATGAGGCTGAGGCATGAGAATCACTTGAACCCGGGAGGCAGAGGCTGTAATGAGCCGAGATTGTACCACTGCACTCCAGACTGGGTGACAGACTGAGACTCTGTCTTAAAAAAAAAAAAAAAAAAAAAAAAAGGTGGGAAAAGCAAAGATAGACGCGAGACTGTCTCAAGAAAAACAGAATAGATCCAATTCACTTGTGGACATGAAGAATATTCCTGAACTTGGCATATGCAAGCTGAGAGTGTTTAGAGACTCTAGGTGTTCCTGCTCTGCTGTTGACATAACTTCCTGGTCCACATAGGCTCCGGTTGGAGCTGGTTGTGTACCCAGCACGTGGATGAAAGTGGAAAATGGATACTTTCAAACTCTGAGGCCCTGCTAGGTCTTGAATCCTCAAAAGGTACGATGGTTTTATTCGTATGTTCTATTTACTGAGGCAAGGAATTATACCTGGCCTACTTTGGATTGGCTGCAGGAAGAGATGAAGCCAATAGCACTTTGCCCTGTTTCTTGGTTTGGACTTGTAGTAAGAGACCTCAGCTGGGTGTGGTGGCTCATGCCTGTAATGCCACCAGCACTTTGGGAGGCCGAGGGGGGTGGATCACCTGAGGTCAGGAGTTTGAGACCAGCCTGGCCGATATGGTGAAACCCCGTCTCTACTAAAAATACAAAAATAAGCTGGGTGTCGTGGTGGGTGCCTGTATCCCGGTACTTCGGAGGCTGAGACAGGAGAATTGGTCGAACCCAGGAGGCAGAGGTGGTAGTGAGCTGAGATCATGACATTGCACTCCAGCCTGGGCAACAAGAATGAAACTCCGTCTGAAAAAAAAAAAGAAAGAGAGAGACCTCATGCCTCACACTGTGTCTTTCCCTAAGGCCAGTGTCTTGGGGCAAATCAGATGTAAAGAGAGGAGGGTTGAGTGTGTCCTTGGCCTCTCCCGGGGTTCACATTCAGTCTGTGGTATGTACACACATGTGTGCACACATGGGGCAGTGTATGTGTACAGAAACCACCAGGCAGGGGAAATCATGTTGACATTTTCCTGCTACTTCTGCCTCTCGGGTATCCACAGCAACAAAGTCGAAACTATCAGGGCCCACCACATGGACATATAAGTTACATTAACTGGAGATTCAAATGTCTGCCTTGAGATCCTACCAGAGCCACAGGCTGAGAGCACGAGAGAGCTGTTCCATGGTGCCTCAGTAGGAAACACCAGCTGGTAAAGACAGGAGCAGGTGGCCAGGGCTTCTCTACAATCTCCCAAAGACCAGAGTTTATATGGGACCAATCAAGCAAGATTAACCCCCAGACTAACAGCACAGACACTTACTGCACACCTGCTGTGTGCTGGGCCCTCTTCAGGGCCCTTTACCACATATTTCATCTTAATCCCCATCCCCCAAAACACAATGGCTACTGGGTAAGTAAGTTTAGAGAAATTAGTAATTAGAGTAATTAGAAATTAGAGCAGAGGAAGCTTTGCAGGGAAGTCAAGCCCTTGATAATGTTCAGCACAGATCCCAGTCACTCTGGGATTTGAAATGAAGTTGAGCAGTATGGAAGTCCAAGCATCCGTGTACAGTCACTGCATCTGTATACAGATCACATCCCTTTAGTCTGCTAAAGTGGGACCTAAATGGATCAAAGAATTCCTGTAGTTAAGACCGCACAGCAACCACAACAAATGTATATGTAGCACTTCGTACATTCCTAGCATTATTCTAAGTGCTTTACAATTCAGGGGTGTCCAAGGGAGAGAACACAGTTATGGCTCCTCAGTTTCTTTTCCTGGTTGGGCCAGTAAAGCCCCTTCCTCATCCCTCTTTTCTGCTCATCACTAGAGACAGAAACTAAAAACCATGGCTTCAGGCTGCTAAAAGCCTAAAACAAAAAAACAAAACAGAACAACCAAATAAGGCAGGGTTGGACAAGCTTGTTTACATCGCTTTGACAGCAACTCTGAAGTATGCACTCTTGATATCCCCATTTTTCAGATGAAGAAACTGAGGCACAGAGATGTTAAGAAACTTGACCCCGAGGCTACGGCCAGTAAACTGTAGAACCACGATCCTTTTTTTTTTTTTGTGAAATTTATATAACATAAAATTAACCATCCCATTACTGGGTATATACCCAAAGGATTATAAATCATGCTGCTTTAAGGACACATGCACACGTATGTTTATTGTGGCACTATTCACAATAGCAAAGACTTGGAATCAACCCAAATGTCCATCAAGGATAGACTGGATTAAGAAAATGTGGCACATATACACCATGGAATACTATGCAGCCATAAAAAAGGATGAGTTCTTGTCCTTTGTAGGGACCTGGATGAAGCTGGAAACCATCATTCTCAGCGAACTATCGCAAGGACAAAGAACCAAACACCGCATGTTCTCACTCACAGGTGGGAATTGAACAATGAGAACATTTGGACACAGGAAGGGGAACATCACACACTGGGGCCTGCCGTGGGGTGGGGGGAGGGGAAAGGGATAGCATTAGGAAATATACCTAATGTAAATGACGAGTTAATGGGTGCAGCACACCAACATGGCACATGTATACATATGTAACAAACCTGCATGTTGTGCACATGTGCCCTAAAACTTAAAGTGTAATAAAAAAAAAAAAGGTGAAATTTATATAACATAAAATTAACCACTTTCAATTGTTGAATGGCATTCAGTACATTCACAGTGTCAGGCAACCATACCCTCTCTCTAATCCTAAATATTTTCATCATCCCAAAAGAAAACGCTGTTACCCATTAAGCAGTCACTTCTCAAAAACCTCTCCCCAGTCTCTGGCAATCACTAATCTCCTTTCTGTATCTATGAACTTGATTTGCCTATTCTTGACATTTTTATTTATTTATTTTGAGATGGAGCCTCCCTTCTTGTTGCCCAGGCTGGAGTGCAATGGTGCGATCTCGGCTCACTACAACCTCTGCCTCCCAAGTTCAAGCTATTCTCCTGGCTCTGCCTCCCAAGTGGCTGGGATTATAGGCTTGCACCACCATACCTGGCTAATTTTGTATTTTTAGTAGAGATAGGATTTCACCATGTTGGTCAGTCTGGTCTCAAGCTCCTGACCTCATGTAATCTACCCGCCTCAGCCTCCCAAAGTGCTGAGATTACAGGTGTTAGCCACCATGCCCAGCCTATTCTGGACATTTTATATGAATGCAGTTACATAGTATATGACATTTGGCGACCTGCTTCTTTCACTTAGCTTAATATTGTTGAGGTTCATCTGCATCGTAGCATGTGGCAGTACTTCATTCCTTTTTACAGCTGATACTCTATCATGTTGATATACTTGTACCACAATCTGTTTATCCAATTGTCAGTCAATATACTCAGCATTCTGAAGCTTCCCAAAGCCCCTGTCTCCTGGCCATGTTGTATCTGTGTTGTATGCCCTGAATGGAGGACCTCATCTGGTTTAAGAAGATGCAGCTCCATCACGTGGGACTCTGCCCATCAGTGGTGTTGGAGGACTCTTGTTAAGCAAGTCTTGGTGACTGTTTGGCCATGGGGAGTTGTATATCTGAGCATATTGGCCTGATGGCCTTTCCCATTGACACCGGATCTTCTCTACCCATGCTAGCCCCTGGACCTCAGCTGAATGGGAAAGAAACTTCCAGTGATTCTCATTGTCTGGGGAAGATTCAGGTTGAAGATGGAAATGTGGAGCAGTACAGTGTGAGGTCCAAGCTTCCCTTTTTCCCTTCATCCTTCTCTCAACACCAAGCCCCTTCTGATGACAATCTTGGGGTGCTTTGAGGAGGAAAGTGCTTAGGTCAGCCCAGTGAAGATATTTCTCTACTTCCACAGATGAGTTCAGGAGATGGGGCTCCTTCTGACTTTACCCATTCACCCAAAAAAATATTTATTGAGCACCTACTATGTGTTGGACACTGTGCTAAGCAGCAAGTACTCAAAGGTGAAGAAAAACATATCCAGCCCTGCCCTCATCGTAGTGGTCAAGGGTGCAGGCTGGAGCCAGTCCACCTGGGTCCAAATCGCAGCTTCTTTATTTACTAGCTGTGTGAAGTTGGACACACAGTCCCTGTGCCTCAGTTACTTCATCTGTAAAATGGGCATAATAATGGCACCACCCCATAGGGTTGCTTTGAGGGTTGAGTCCATATATGTAAAGTGCTTAGCACACAGTGAGGGTTATCCATGTGATAGCCACGGTTATTAATAGAGGAAGGAGACAGACGTTAATCACAGATCACAGGAGTGCACATATGACAAAGTCAGGCAAGCATTCTGAAAAAAAGGAATGAAGGATCTATGAGCACTTTGCATAGGAATCTCACATGGACTGAGGGCCTGGATGGCTTCCCTGAGGAGGCAGCCTGTGAACTGAGATGTAGATGCTGGGTAGGAGTTTAGGAGAAGTGTGAGGAGGTTCCAAGCAGGCATCCCAGGAAGAGGGGGCAGCATGGGACCCTGGCATATCTGAGGATCTGAAAGAAGGCAACTATGGGTGAAACATAAGAGGCGGGGGTTTGCCTTCTTACAAATGAGGTAGGTCGAGGCAAGCCCATGTGGGCACTTGAGATGTCCTATTGGGTCATTAAAGCCTCAGTCTGTGAGCAGTGAGGTTTTAGGGAAGAGTCACAATATTTGCCACATTGAGAGATTGTACCGGCTGCCGTGGGAGAATAGATGGGAGTGGGGCCCAAATGGGAGTGGGGAGGCCAGATCGTAAGCAGTTGCTTCCGCTGACCCCAGAGCCACATCCACAGAGCCCCCTATTCACCAAACCTCCAGGCAGAAGCAGGTGTCCTAGAAGGAAGCCATAAGGAACTTCCTGAACCCAAGCAACCATGTAGTCTTTTAGTCTCACAGAGTCAGGCAGCCACCTTCTGTTTGGGGACCAGGACCCCACACCTGTGCAAAACAGCCTCGTTCAGGAGACTCAGAGGATTTCAACAGGAGCTGGAGCAGAGAACGGAGAAGCAAGCATGAGATGCAAGGGTCTTAGGAGAGCGGGTCAGAAAAAAGCCGATCATAAGCCAAGAGGGGCACAGCCAGAGGATTAGAGGAAGAATGTGGGTTGAGTGAATGTGAGAAAGAATATGGGTGGAGACCCCTCTTTGTCTTTTGTTCTTTTTTTTTTTTTTAAAGTGATGAAATATGGTGAGAGTGATAAAATAAGTGAGAATTGCTTGAACCTGGGAGGCGGAGGTTGCAGTGGACTGAGATCACGCCATTGTACTCCAGCCTGGGCAAAAGACCAAAACTTCATCTCAAAAAGAAAATAAAAAGAAAGAAAAGAAAAGTGATAAAATACACTTAAAATAAAATTGACCTTTTTAAGCTTTCTTTCTTTTTTTTTTTTTTTTTTTTTTTTTGAGACAGGGTCTGGCTCTGTCGCCCAGGCTAGAGTACAGTGGGTGCAATCTTGGCTCACTCTAACCTCTGCCTTCCAGGTTCAAGTGATTCTCATCCCTCAGCCTCCCAAGTAGCTAGGATTACAGGTGTGCACCACCATACTTGACAATTTTTTTTTTTTTGGAAACTGAGTCTTGCTCTGTTACCCAGGCTGGAGTGCAGTGGCGTGATCTTGGCTCACTGCAAGCTCCGCCTCCCCGGTTCAAGGGAATCTTCTTCAGCCTCCTGAGTAGCTGGGATTACAGGCACGTGCCACCATGCCCGGCTAATTTTTTTGTGTTTTTAGTAGAGACAGGGTTTTGCCTTGTTGGCCAGGCTGGTCTTGAACTCCTGGCCTCAAGTGATCTGCCCACCTCGGCCTCCCAAAGTCCTGGGATTACAGGCATGAGCCACCACAGCTGGCCTGATTCTTCTACATTTTAGAAGAATCCAAAATGTCTTCCTATCCTATATCAGTCACCCTTCTGGTTCCTCCATTTCTCTGAATAGGACCACTCTCCTCCTGAGCACCTGCAGCTGGAAGCCTGTGTGCCCCCTTCCTTGCTGCTCCATCTGCACCTTGCATATTCTCGTTCTAACCCTGACATCTCTCCGTGTGCATCCCCATCTGTGATGCCCTTCATCGCCACCCAGGTCAGACCCTCTTCACCTCACACCTGCGGTATTAGCACAGGTGTGCTCTGACGGAGACTCCAAGTCTCCCAGGAGAAGACAGGCTGAGCCAGACTCTTAAAACAGGATAGAGCTGCTTCTCGAGGCCATTTCCTGAACACCCGTCATGTGCCAGGCTATGGGTGTTCTGCAGGGAGCAGGACAGACACCATCCCTGCCACAAGGAGCTTGGCATCTCATGATGTGCTTCTCAGCCAGGTCAAATCAAGGTTCTGTGTGATTCTCAGAAATTCAGAGTTCACTAGGCGCAGTGGCTCCTGCCTATCCCAGCACTTTGAGAGGCCAAGGTGGGAGGATCACTTGATCCCAGGAGTTCAAGACCAGCCTGGGCAACAAAGCAAGAACCCCATTTCTACCAAAAAAAATTAACCAGGTGTGGTGCACCCCTGTAATGCCAGATACTTGGGAGGGTCAAAATAAAAGAAAGAAATCGGCCAGGCATGGTGGCTCACATCTGTAATCCCAGCCCTTTGGGAGGCCAAGGCAGGCAGATCACCTGAAGTCAGGAGTTTGAGACCAGCCTGACCAACATGGTGAAACCCCATCTTTACTAAAAATTACAAAATTAGCTGGGTATGGTGGCACATGCCTGTAATCCCAGCTACTTAGGAGGCTGAGGCAGGAGAATCGCTTGGACCCAGGAAGGAGAGGTTGCAGTGAGCCAAGATCGCACCACTGTACTCCAGCCTGGGCAGCAAGAGTGAAATTCCGTCTTAAAAAATAAAAATAAAAATAAAAGAGAAATCCAGAGTTCCATTCCAGATCAACTGAATATAAATTCTTTGTGGATGCCAAGAATCAGTTTCTCTCTCTCTCTGTGTATATATATATTTGAGATAGAGTCTTCACTCTGTCATCCAAACTGGAGTGTGCTACAATCTCAGCTCATTACAACTTCCACCTCCCAGTTCAAGCAATTCTCCTGCTTCAGCCTTCCAAGTAGCTGGGATTACAGGCACTCTCCACCACATCTGGCTAATTTTTGTATTTTTAGTAGAGACGAGGTTTCACCTTGTTGTCCAAGCTGGCCTCAAACTCATGACCTCAAGTGATCTGCGCACCTCAGCCTCCCAAAGTGCTGGGATTACAGGTGTGAGCCACTGTGCCCAGCCAAGAATCTATATATTTTTAAAGCATCCCACACCCTGCAGGTGAGAATTGATATCCACTGGTCCAGGGAGAGAGAGAGACATCTTTCACATAGTTAGAGAAATAAATAGAAGCTACATGCTGTGTTAGAAAATGTTAGCCTCAGTACTTCGTGGGAAAGCATACTTGGTGGCCCAACACTCAGATATTTGGGTGTGACCATCTCCCCTGCATTCTGCTTTCTCAGCATGCACACCACTTTTGTTCTTTGGGATGTTCAGAGACACACACTCTGCTTCCTGAGACCCCAAAGTTCCTGGGTTCGAAACCATCCAACAAAAGCTCCACCCAGATAATGTGTGAGTTTGAAAGGGTGTATCTGCTCGGACTGTTATTCACAAGGAGACTGGAAAAACATGCCAGTAATTATGCCGTTAACAGTTTTGTTTGCCTCTAGTCACAAAATAAACATATCCTCAGCCCTGTTATTTTTCAGGCTGATGGAGCACACACTCCTGCTTTTGCAGAAATGCAGTTTGCTTCCCTCTTGCCAGTTGTCCTGGGTCTCCTGAGCTGTATTTTAGGCTGGTCAGCTCTTTAAGCCTTCTTAAGGCCAGAAGTGACCTAGACCATCTGCTGGACAAACAGAGTGAGCCTAGAGTTCTCGGAGATCTCATGAAAACCAAGGTTCTGCAGAAAGCCGAGAGTGGTCTATGGGCTTAGGACCTTCTGGGAAGGATGTGGTGGAAGACAAGAATTGAAGTGACTGCTTCACCCAAGGGATGCCATCATTTGGCTTAAATAACTTTTAGCTGTATTGTTTGTTTGCTTGCTATTTTGTTTGTTTTCTCATTCTTTCACAACTGAAAAAAAAAAAAAATCAGAGTCCTGGGGAAAAATGTGATAGTTCTCTCTTGAGTCGTGTATCCATTCTTTGGCTAGCAGAGAATCGAGCACTTGGACATTCATCCATTCATTAAATAAATGCTCATTGAGATACTGCTAGATATTAGGCAATGCTCTAGACCAGCACTGTCCAGTGGAACTTTCTGGGGTGATGGATTATTCTATAAGCACCATCCAGTATGGTAGCCATTAGCCACAGGTGGCCATTGAGAGCTTGAAATGTGCCTTGTGGGACTGAGGAACTAAATTTTCAATTTGATATGATTTTAATTTAAAGTTAAATTAAAACTCTGCCCTCATGAACCTTACATCGATGCCATGGGGTACAAACACTTCCACTAGAGAGAATTATACTACTGTTACCAAAAGAAAAGAGAGTCCAGGCTAAATAGTACAGAAATAAATGTGGTCTCTGTCCTCTGCCAATTTGATATTCTCACCAGATCCCAGCTTGACCACACAATGAATTTTGCAATGTATTTTCTTCCGAATCCCTCCCTCTCCAGATCTCACAATTCTCCTTCCTCTTGGCAGCAGCTCTCTGTGTGTCTGTGGATGGGACATTTCCAACCTTGGCATCTTCCTGCCCAGTGCATTGAGCATTTTTGCTTATTGGCAAAAAAAAAAAAAAAAAAAAAAAGCCGTCTTTTATGTGACTTTTTCTTCAGTGGCCAAGAGTATGGACGGTATCCATGCTGGGATGCTCCAAGTGCATCCTGGGAATTTGGATGTGAGCCCGGGGTGGTCTACAATGTGGGTGGTCTTTATTGTAGAGTCTATTATTCTTCCCTTGCCTGTTCCTTACATGTAACTGCAGGTGAAGATTCTTTTCAAGGGCAATCTGGAGGAACCACATGTATTAAAAGTGGGATAAGGGAGGAGCGTTTCTACCCTTTTAAAAATTGATGAGGGCAAAGATTTGACTGAGTACAGGACCCAAGCGACAGGGTTAAGGTCCGATCATTAGGCACACAGACGGACTCTGTGGATTATTCTTATTATCATTCAAGTATTTTCTCTCCCTTGCTCCCACCCTGAGTCATTGTCCAGTATGGTCAATAGTAGCCACTCAAAGTAGATGCCTGGGAAAGCCTTTTAAGACCTGCCATACTCCAGTAGCTAATCATATTTGCTGACATTTCTTGACTACTTACTGTGCGTGGGATTCTAGGCCAAGTGATTTCCATGCATTATCTCATGTAATTCTCACAACAATCCCAGAAGGTAGATAGTGTTGCTGCATCCCACTTCGCAGATGAAGAAACCAAGGCTGTAAGAAGTAAGGGGATTTTCTCAGTGTCTCACAACTGGTGGGGATTGGAGCCAGGATTTAAATGCATGCTTCTTTCATCACGGGGAGTAGGGGCAGAGAGGAAAGGACCTCAGTTTTTTGCCAACAGGTCATAATTTCACCTGCTGGATAATTCTGGGGTGAAGCTCTCCCACTCATTTCTTCCCCATCTAAATCCTTGATTTCTGTATCTGGATGAGAATCCAGGAGGCAGAGTTGTCCACGTATCAAGAGATGAGCAGGGTACATCAGAACCTGAGATCCAGAGTCACCTAATGTTTAGCCAACTGCCAAGTTGCCCCCACTTTCTGCTTTAGTCCCCGTGGCATCCTGGTAAGATGACATATAGAACAGCACCAGGACTCAGAGTGTTCAAGTGACTTGCCCAACGTCACATGACTTGATCGTGGCCAAGCTGGGATTTGAATGCAGGCTTAGCTGACCCTGAAGTTCACCATGCTTTATGCAGTGTGTTGTGTAAGTGGTTGTCCCCAGGGAAGGAAAGCCAATCACCCAAGGATGCCAACACCACGATGTGGCTACCAAAGCCAGTGTAGACCCATCTCCAGATGGTCTCTTTCTTTCTCTAATGGAATATCCAAGCTTTACTGACTGTGTGCTCTAAGCACAGATCTAGGAACCATCTGTCCTGCGTTAGCAAGGACAACCCCAACCTTCAAATTCCTTTGTAATCCTGTTCCCATTGGACCTCAGACTCTCCATATCTCTACCCTAACTGGCTATCTGGTGGTGCCCAGTGGAATTCTCGTTCATTTAAATATTAGCCTAATGCAAGCATAATTAAAAAGGAATGGCTTCTGTCCCTCCCCCCACCCCGCCCCCTACATATGCCTAATTGTTTCAAAGCAAAATCAAAGCAAACTCAAAGCAATGCTGGCATATTCTACACCATCAAGTCATTCCACTACGATGTAGAAGAGGCCATGCAGTGTCAGCCTGACCTGGATTTGAATCCTGTTGCTATAGATTGAACCGTGCCCCACTAAAATTTATATGTCGAAGCTCTAACCCTTGTACTTGGAGATAGGGCCTATAAGGAGGTAATTAAGGTTAAATGAGATCATAAGCATGGAGCCCTGATCCTATAGAAGGAGTGTCCTTCTTTATAAGAGACACCAGAGAGCTCGCTCTCTCTTTCTCTGCCATGTAAGGACAGAGCACGGTGGCTCAGGTCTCGCACCTCCATGTGACCTCCTCTCCACCTTCTCACCATCAAAACATTGGGACCAGGATGCTTAGTCATACTGTTGGATACAAAGCAAGGAGAGATGGTTGAATCCACCAGGGAGACCTTAGCTTACTGTACCCACCCCATTGCATCAAGTGGTTGGTGTAACTCATCATGGCCCCAAGAGGCTTAAGTAAAACCCAGGCCTGAGGCAAGAAACATTAAAAAAAAAAAGAAGTGTGATTCATTTGGGGGGAGGAATGGTTCACAGAACAGTTATCTAGCCCACTAATAACCATGTCTCAAGCAATCTCTCCAGCACTAAGTAATCCTACCCTCAGTTCCTCCTCCCTTTGGGTAAATGTAGGAAAGAGATAGGCAGAGGAGAGCCTGCTATGGGCAGCAGGCTGGGGTGCCCTCCCCAGAGTACTTTCCTCATAGGATTGTTAGAAACATGAGAGATAGTGGAACACAGGACCTGATCCAGAACCGGGCATTTTTTAACAAGGAAATTTTTTGATGATAATGGTAGTGATGACAATGATAATTAATAATCCTGTGTAGTTATTCTGGACAAAAACATGGTCTGGCCTTTTGTGTGGTCACTTTCCTTATTCTCTCCTTCTTTCTTCCTCTTGTATTTTATGTCTCTATTCCTTGTACTAATACAGAAATGCAGATGGGGCAGGGGGCACCTGCCTTTGAGGAAGTCTGATCGTGATGAGAATGAGGAAGGTGGTTGCCTTGAGCTGAGCAATCTTTGCCTGTAGTCGGGCCCCCATATTCCCTCCCTGCTGTAAGGCTGTTTGAAGACAGCTCTAGTGTTTATTGGCCTTCTCTACCCCAATGAGGTGAAACAACATATTTCCATTTCTCAAGTCCCTTTCTCCACTTACTTTGAAAAATCAAGTCCATTTCTCCGGTTACTTTTTGAATGCAACTGCAATCTACCTGAAATTTCAAGTGGGAAACTTCCTTCCAATTCCCAACCTCACCAACCCTCACCCCATCCCCAGGCTCAAGTGGCCTGCCTCTGACCCTCCCCTGGTGGCCCCAGGCAATGTGAGAAAGTGATTTGGACATCTGGGCAGGTCAGCTTCCTAGGAAATCATCATGGAACAGAAGCCAATGCAGAGAGCAAAGTCTTCATGGTTCATGAGACTCCCCTGCTGCCTCCTCCCACTCCCACCCAGCTTAGGTGAAGCAGGCCCATGCAGGTCAGATGGAGTGTCTCTAGAACCTGGAATCTGGTCTTGGCCCACTGCCTGTAAGACCAGTTAATCCCAAAGTGGAGAATGGGAAGGGGAAGGCCATTTGGTAGTATTGGCCAGTTTTCCCATGGTGGAGGGTGAAGGGGAATCCCACAATGGTGGTTGTTCCCTTATGGAGAAGGAATGAAAACTGTGCCCCTAAAAGCCACCACCTGTCTCCTGTGCCCTTTCTCCTCCAGGGAGGGATTCTCCCCAGTGCAATTTAATTGTATTCATCAGTCAACATTACTTGGCAAACCGAGCCGGGGCACAAACATTGCCACCCTTTCTCAGTCTAATCGTGCTCTTCGGGATGCTGGAATCTGGTTTAAGGCCAAGCAGAAGCAATTTTTGATTACACAGTCAATCTTTGTTTAAAAGTTTGCCACCCTGGGGAAGTTTCTAACAAGTTACTTTAAACAATGCATTCTTTGGACACCTACAGCTAAATAGTCCCATTAATCCAAATTGCTTTGCTGGGTTGTGGTGGAACTGTTCAGGAATTGGGGCAGTGTCTCAGACAGGCTTCATGACAGCGATGGCTGCAGTACCGAGGGGGCACTGCTTTGTCATGAACTGAGCGACCGGGAGATGGCCCCACCCCTGAGAGTTCCCTGCCACTGAGTTTCTGCAGGTGCTAAGTGCTTCTTCCATGTTCTCCTTTAATCTCTCAGCCATCTGGTGAGATGGGACCTTCATTGTCCCCATTTGCAAGAGAAGGGACTTGAGCAGATGCTCAGCTACCCAGAAGTGGAGCTCAGTGGAGCTTAAACCCATCCATGTCCTTAACAATGAGTCAGGGCTTTCCAAGTATGGCCTGTGGGCCGCTTGCAGTATGTAAGATGATTTAAAGACAAATGCAGGCGCGTCTTTGAAAATGTCCATGTTTATCTATATTAACACATAGAAGGGAATAGGAACATGTTCAGCCCAGATTTTGGAAGCTGAAGTTTCCTTAAAAATAAAAAAATAAATAAATAAATAAAATGAAAGTTGATTTAAATGAGAAAATATTAACAAGGCAACAATACAAGGGGTAAGTGGCTCTTCAGTCATTTGGCAAGTACTTATTGAGTGCCTGGTATACTCCAGCCATTTTGCTGGGGGTTGGGAATATAGCAGTAAAGAAAGCAAGCACTGTTGTGCATCCTCCATGCTCATTAGAGAAAGAGACAGTAGATAAGTGAGCGGGTCATATATCAGGTAGAAATGAGTACCAGGAAAACTATTGCATGGAAAGAGGATAGGGTGGGTCCGGAGGACACTTCGATTAGATGGATATGCCAGAAAGTTATGAGGAAGATTGTGAATGACCCAAAAGAGAGAGTTCTCAGGTGAGGGATCAATAAATTTCTTTTCTAGCTTTTATTTGAGGTTCAGGGGTACATGTGCAGGTTTGTTACATAGGTAAATTGTGTGTCCTCGGGGTTTGGTGTACAAATTATTGCATCATTCAGGTGATAAACGGAGTACCTGATAGATAGTTTTTCGATCCTCACCCTCCCTGCCTCCTCTAGGAGACCCTGGTGTCTACCGTTCCCTTCTTTGTTTCCGTGTGTACTCAATGTTTAGCTCCCACTTACAAGTGAGAATATGTGTTTGGTTTTCTCTTCCTTTGTTAGTTCACTTAGGATAAAAGCCTCCAGCTCCGTTCATTCAACAAACTTGTTTTTTTTTTT
The DNA here is from genome assembly GCF_028885625.2 of Pongo pygmaeus. NCBI lineage: Eukaryota > Metazoa > Chordata > Mammalia > Primates > Hominidae > Pongo > Pongo pygmaeus. Next base: position 19,810,680 of record NC_072391.2, read on the forward strand.
TTTTGAGACAGGGTCTCATTCTGTCACCCTGGCTGGAGTTCTGTGGCATCATGGCTCACTGAAGCCCTGACCTCCCGGGCTCAAGTGGTCCTCCCATCTCAGCCTCCTGAGTAGCTGGGATTACAGACTCATGTCACCACACTTGGCTAATTTTTGTATTTTTGTAGAGACAGGGTTTTGCCATGTTGCCCAGGCTAGTCTCAAACTCCTGGGCTCAAGCCATCTGCCTGTCTTGAGCCCACAAAGTGCTAGGATTACAGGCATGAGCCACCGTGCCCAGCCTCAAAAGTTTTTAATAAAAGGCCAGATAGTAAATATTTTAGGTTTTTTGGTACATATATGGTCTCTCACGCTGATGAAGCTCTGCAGTTGTAATACTAAGGCAGCCATAGACAGTATGTAAATGAATGGGTATGACTGTGTTCCAGTAAAATTTTCTTTCTAAAAACAGGTGGCAGGCAATAGTTTGCACTTGATCATTCTGCCAGATCTCCCATGTTTCAGATCATGGCCTTGCCCAGAACAGGTACATCTCAGCCCTTTCAAATTTAGTGCCAACCCAATCACCCATCTTCCTAGGCATAGCCTTTGCTTCACTATCTTAGATGATTCTGTCAACCCAGGTGGGGTTGAATCTGAATCACCTCCAGTGCTTCAGACTTCGGGACCCTGGGTAGAGAATGAGTGATGGAGATCCCCAAGGCCTTCTGGTCTACCTCCCCTAGGCCTTGACCTGGATTTCTACCCCATCCTGGGTAGCTGAACCCCTTATTAAACAGCAGGCTCCCTTTATTTCATGTCCCCCTAACCTACTTTGTGTGCCATTTCTGACCTTGAGCTGGTAAAGAGCACATGAAACACAGCTCACCCATCAGTGTTGCCTGACCAGGGGTGGCCGAGAGGAGACAGGCAGTTTGCACACAGACAGTCCTCCAAGGCTATCCAGACCCGCAGAGTTCCTGCCAGCCAGAGCATACTGTGTTTTCTAACCGCCCAGCCTTCTCTGCCTAAACCCAGGATAAATACCTGGTCCTCATTAGCACCGTAATTCACCCTGCACCACCTTCCTCAATCTGAATCAAAAAGGTTAAGGTCATTGAATCCTGAGACTCATTGATTTCAGCACTTACCCCAGGTTTCTGCTCCCCCGCTAAAAGCACAGGGCTCGTTTATCTTTCCTTGGTTTACCAGGCAAGTTGCTGACTGATGCCTTAATGCCAGCTAATTCTCAAAGATTTCCCAGAGTGACTGGACATGTGTTCCTCTAGTACTTTCTATAAATCCAGTTGATCTTGTGTGTCTGGTTTTCTACTGACTCACTGCCTAGATGTGTCTGGGCTCCCCTCCTGTAATTTATCTTGGAAGTCCGTCTCAGGTTGCAATGTTAATTCAGGAAGAGAGAGATTTTTAACCAAGGTGATGTCCACAAAATACATTTTAATGAACTGTCAGCTGTAGGGCCTCACTGTGAATTTGTTCATTCATTCATACATTCTAGTCAGTCAACAGATGCTTGTTGGAAACCTACTGTGTGCCAGACATTTGCCAGGACCTGGGGTTACAGACACCAATAGAACCATTAACATCGCTGCCTTTGAGGAATATACAGATTAAGCCATCAAATAATGACATCATCATGACATTGTCAGGGAAGAAATTTACATGCATATAATGCAGGAAACAGACATGCATATCACCCCTTCTCTTCTAAAGGACCAGTGAAAGCTTCCCTGGAGAGGTACCCATCCCATAACCACATCTCAAGTAATTTCACTGGCACTGAGTAATCCTACCATCAGTTCCCCCACCTTGTAGGTAAAACTAGGAAGGAGATGGGCAGCAGGTTGGAGTGCCCTCTGCCCAGTGGTTTCCTGAGAGTTAAAAGAAGAGGAGGAATTAACTGGGTGAAAAAAAGGGGGCGGTGAACATTGCAAGCAGCAGGGGCTGCATGCACGAAGGCACTGAGGCAGGAGAAAACATGGCTTCTGCGATAAATGAAAAGAGACTTATGTGGACAGAGTGTGGCAAGGGGATAAGCCAATAGAATGAGGCCAGAGAGGCAGGTGGGGGCCAGACCGTGTGGGACCTTTAGAGCCAGGTTAAGGAGTCCAAGCTTATCCTATAAGCAATGGGAAGCCTTTGAAAAGTTTTCTATTAGAAAATGCCATGATGAGATTGCTTCAGTTTATAATCAGTTGCTTGGCAGTGGGAAAAAGAAAGTTAAAAAAAAAAAAAAAGTAGAAGACTGTACCAGCCTGCTGGAGGAGGGGAAACATGATAGCTAGTATTTCCTGCTAGTAGATATGTACATTATAGCTCAGGTAATTACTTTCCACCAGGCTAAATGCCTCCTGTTGCTTTGTTGCTATTATTTTCTCTTGATGTTGAGCTTTTCTGCAGCATACCTTATTCTTAGGCTTCGTGGCCCTGGGTTTCCTGGAGAGACCCTGTAAGCTGGATCTGGAACTGGACCTACAAACCTCCTTCTGCTGTTCGGCAGGAATTTTCCAGGGCCAGTATAGCAAAGCGGTTGAAAGTGTGCACTTGAGGAGGCAGCAGAGCCTGAGTTCAATTTCCAGCTGTTCTGTTTACTGGTCATGTGACCTTGGGCACGTTGCTCAACCTATCTCTGCCTCAGTTTTCTCATCTGTAAAATGGGAAACATCACCTGCCTCAGCCTTTGCTGTAAGGATTAAGCTGTGAAATGTGTAGCACCTTGCCTGACCCAGAGAAAGGGCTCGAGAAATGATGACAGTGATGGTGACCCAAGCTGCCCGGGTGACAGTTCCACAAGTGGAGAGATGACATCTGTTTTGCTCACCACTGTGTCTTTTATTCCTGGTACAGTGCCTGGCACATAGTGAGAGCTAAGTAAATACTTACTGAAGTAAGGCATGAAGGAGCAAATGAGTGCTCAGTGTTTGTCCCGTATAACACCACTGTAGCTGCAGTGACTGTGGTCCTTTATTTCTAAGGGCCAGGAGAGTCACTGATATTTTACTGCATTTTTTTGCATTCTCCATTTATTAAAAACATCTCTAGGCTTATTCCTAGATTGAGGATCAGTGGAGGGGTTTTGTCTTTACTTATGTCTTTTCACCTAGAGGCGTTTTCAGATTTCACCACCATGAAAATAGAAAACATTCCAAAGAGCTGGAGAGTTTATTTCAAAAGGACAATGAGCCGTGGTAGGTTCTCATGAATCCTAAGGTTGGCTCAGCTGCTTCTCCACGTAAAGTGGAGGTGCCTGCACAAATATCAAGGATCTGTGTCTGGAAGCCTGGCAGGCCAGAGGGGCATTCACACATCACACCTGTCTGGCTATATGCTGACTTCCACGCAGCCTGGGAGAAGGTCTGGATCCCATGAAATCCCTTGAGGTCATGGAGCAGATATTGAGTCTGTTCCCATTTTCCATGAGAGGAGGACAGGGAGGTAAGTTCTGCAGGTGTCTGCATTCCTTCCCAGCTCCATGACCACGCCTGCGGGCTCCAGTGGTGATGCATGTGGACTCTGAGGTCAGATGACCTGGGTGCAAATCCCTGTTTCCGTTACCTGTGGGCTGTCTAACCTAGGCCAAGTCACTTAACCTCTCTGTTCATCTTCCTCTGTAAAATGGGTGGTAATGATAATATGTACATCATGATGATGTTGGGAAGGCAAACTGAGCCGATATGTAACAAGTGCCTCAGCAAGTAACTCTTATACCCTGTACTTATTATTGTTATGATCATCATGATTATTAGACAAGTTGCCCAAGTTTTGAGAAGTTTATTCCATTGTAAAATGGAGCTACTGCTGCCTATTTTAGGGGGGTTGTGAGGATTAGGTGGATAGCGTATATAAAGTAGGTATGATACACCAAACATGGTTATTATTGTAGCTGTTGTTTTATTTCTCAGTTTGAAATTTTGGGGTTCAACTGGCATATTTTTATTGTGGCATAAAAGTAAAAACATAAATAATAACATTAAAATATGTTGGCCGGATGTGGTGGTGCACGTCTGTAATCCCAGCAATTTAGGAGGCCAAGGAGGCGGGTAACTTGAGGTCAGGAATTCGATACCAGCCTGGCCAACATGATGAAAGCCTGTCTCTACTAAAAATACAAAAAATTAGCCAGATGTGGTGGTGCATGTCTGTAATCCCAGCTACTTGAGAGGCTGAGGCAGGAGAATCGCTTGAACCCAGGAGGTGGAGGTTGCAGTGAGCGGAGATCGCACCACTGCACTCTACCCTGGGCAACAGAGTGAGGCTTCATCTCAAAAAACAAGTTATATTTAATATGCCAAAAATAATATACAATTGAAATTAGTGGTGCTTAATACATTCACAATGGTATATGAACATCATCACTATCTAGTTACAGACATTTTAGTCACCCCAGAAGGAAAACCTGTACCCATTAAGCAGTCACTCCTCATTCCCCTCTGACCCCCAACCCCTGGCAACCCCCAGTCTGCTTTCTGTTTCTGTGGATTTGCCAACTCTGAATATTTCATATAAATGGAATCATACAACATGTGGGTATTTCACATCTGGCTTCTTTCACTTACCATTATGTTTTCAAGGTTCATCTGCATTGTAGCTTGTATCAGTACTTCATCTCTTTCTATGGCTGACTAATATCTCATTGTCTGGATAGACCTCATTTGGCTTTATCTATTCAGCAGGTGATGGACATTTGGGCTGTTACTACTTTGGGCTATTGTGAATAGTGCTGCCATGAATAGCATGTCCAAGTTTTGTCTGAACACCTGTTTTCCATTCTTTTCAGTATTACAATGACTCTTAACATATGTGGTTCAGCTACTTAAGAGAAAAAGGGAAGAAGTAATAAGATAAAGTAGAAAAATAGAGGGATTTCAGCTTCTGTAGATGTATATCTTTCTTTTGTGTTTTATTATTTTATTTTTTTTTTTTTTTTGCCCACCCTCTGGAGGGCCAGCCAGGGAACAACCACAGAGAGGTTGGTCTTGGTTTGGTCTCTAACTCTTGGGTTCGTCAACATCCCAAGGACCACAGCTTCCCTGGGAAAACCTTTGATGACTGCACGTTGCAGCCTGGGGAAGCCTGCCACCCTTCTCCCTCACTCAGAGCCAAATACAAAACAAGGGCTACCAGATAATCAAGCGATTACTATGTGGCAGGCACTGGATTGAGTCTTCCACACCCATGATCTCATCAAATCATCAAATCTTTCCCCAACTCAGACAAGGAAATTGAGGCTCAGAAGGATAAAGAAACCTGCAAGGTGGTACCACAAGGAATAAGGAGTAGAGATGAGCTTTAAACCTATTTCACCTTTTGCTGAATGATGTTTCTGCAGACCAGCAGCACATCAAGCAGTCACTCAGTTGGGCTCGTCTCAGCTGGACCTGCTGATGTATCTGCCTTAGCATGAAAGGAATTCTATCCGAGTTTGTGAATTACATTCCAGGAACCTGGCACAGACTCGGAGATTGCATTCAACCTTTGTCCCTGTGTGCATTGAGCAACTATAATATGCCAGACATTGTGCTAGCCAAGCCTTGCTCAACTGAGGTTCCTCATTTGAGCCACGAAACACAGGAAGTGGGCAGAGTGCCTGTGTTCTTGATTCTAGCAAGGATGGTATGTGACTAGTATGCTCTTAATGCATAGAGGGAAGCTAATCCAGGATGTACTTGGATGCCTCGGAACACCAAAGCTCCTTTCTCAGAGGGATTTTGTCTTCATCTTCACTGTTTCTCCAGCATCTGAAATAGCACCTGACTCATAGTAGGTGTAACATAAATGTTTGCTGAATGAGTACATGAGATAGTGTGGTGTGCACAAATCTGCCTTCATCTACTACACGTCCTGTTTGACAATTTATAATACGATCCTGTTTTTACAATGCAGCCATTTAAATACTCAGAGACCTGGCACTGAAAATAATTCATCAGTGAGCAATGAACTTGTGTCAGCATCTTCCCGGCAGAGTTTATGTGATCAGATGCCAGATGACATTTGTTACTAATTTGGTTTTTTTTTGTTTGTTTGTTTGTTAGTAAAACACTGTATCAGTCACCATAGGAGCACAGAAGGAGTAGGACTAAGGTATTGCCCCTGAGTAAATACCTCTCTGGGAAAAGAAAGAAATACCTGTAAATGAATAGTTTTTACCCAAGAAGCAAGGAGGTATGAGCTCACGTAGAGTCAAATAAAACCCGGGCTTAAATGCCCTCATTGAAATGGGCCCATATAACTCAAAGTGATACCCAGCTATTGAAAAAGCAGAATTCATGTCTCAAGTCAGAAATGAACACAGTCGGCCAGGTGCAGTAGCTCACGCCTGTTATCCCAGCATTTTGGGAGGCTGAGGCAGGCGGATCACCTGAGGTCAGGAGTTTGAGACCAGCTTGGCCAACATGGCAAAACCCCATCTCTACTAAAAAATACAAAAATTAGCCAGGTGTGGTGGCAGATGCTTGTAATCCCAGCTACTCAGGAGGCTGAGGCAGGATCATCGCTTGAACCTGGGAAGCAGAGGTTGCAGTGAGCCGAGATCACGCCACTGCACTCCAGCCTGGGCGACAAGAGCGAGACTCCGTCTCAAAAAAAACAAAAAAGAAATGAACGCAGTCTTTGGCACATAGGAAGATGCTCAGCAAATGCTTATGGCAGGGCCTGACTTGCTGAAGAATTGGGAAATTGTATTTACCAGGAAAGCTAATAGAGCTTGCAGAATCTTAGAGTTATGAAAGAGCACAAAACATTCAGAAAACTTCAAGTAATTCCAAAGATTGAGTAGGCAGGATGCAGGAAGAGAAAGGAAAGAAAAGGAGAAAGGAAAAGGAAAGAGAAATGGAAGAGGGAGAGAAAAAAAAGGGAGAGAGGAGGGAAGGAAGGAGGGAAAAAAAAGAAATTTAATTCACAGCTGCAAGAGTAACACGGTTAATACTTACTAAGTGTTTACTGTACACCAAGTACCCATGCTAACAGCTTAACCTGACATCATTCCTTCTAACCCCAAAACAACTCCACAAGGCATGCCATATTGCGGTTACTGTTATTATAAAGGCAACAGTGCTGTTCAGAAAAATTGTCATCTGCCCAAGATTGGGCAGTTAGTGAGGGCAGAGCTCGGCCAGTTCTGCTATTGAGTAAGATGCCAGCCTCCTTCCTCTCCCAAAAGAGAACTGGAAGTTAAACTGGCCATTTTTTAAATGATTTTTGAACATTTGTTTTTAGGCTACTAAACCATTTTTGCTCAATTGAAATTTTACCCAATATAGGGGTGGAAGTGAATCCTCAGTAAGAAAACCTCAACTGAGGTGTCTTGAGGCCCCAGCTGCCCAGCCCCAACCTGGGGTTACCCCAGATGCAGCTTAAAAACTGATGATCTATATGGTAACGTCTCATTTAAATCATTTCTGAAGTTTTCTTTGCCTAGGAACTGTCAAGTTACTTCAAGGCCTGTGTCCTCTGTTTAAAAAGAAAATCTGTTTAAAAATCCTTTTGAAATTACTCATCAGCTGTCTGAGATAAACAAGTAACCTTGGAAATCTATGGGTAAAGAGTATACTGGACGCAGCATGTCCTGATCCTCCAGAATCTATCTCTGTGTTGCAGAAACCACAGTGTTTGTTTTTCCATGGCGTGTATGACTTCTTGCCTGTGTTGCAATGCATTTTGACCTTGTTCCAATACAGACAGGCTAGTGAATGTGGCAAGCTGCCCAAGGAGAATGAGATGCTTGGTGACAGTATCAACTGTCCTTCAAGCTCAATCTCACCTTGGGGCTGAAATCCAAACTGACCCAATCCCAAAGTTCTGGGAGTTAGAGATCCTTGCTGTATCCTACTCCTGGCACAGTACAGACTCTAGTCCTGGATAATTCATGATAATAAAAATAATAACAATAATAAGAGCTGACATTCTAGCATTCTGTGGGCTAGGTTACCTAAGCTGTACTAGATCTCTCTTGTTTTCACTGGCTCAACTCTCATTACCCCACTTCTGATACCAGTTTCTGTATCAGCTAGAATTCTGTAGTTGCAAGCAACAGATTATTCCCTCTTATTTCATTACATCTTCAACCCTATAAAGTAAATAGTGTTATTATCCTCAATTTTAAAAATGACAAAATTGAGCATCGACTAGCTAAAAATGACCTGCCCAAGGCCACACAGCCAATAAGTGGTGGAACTAGGACTCAAACCTACATTTCTCTGATGTCAGATCTGCATTATTTTAACCACTCCAAATTCTGATACATTAGTGTTGGTGCGTTAGGAAGACCTATGTGGTGAAATGGAAATGGACAAATTAGTATTATAGGTCATGGTGATTATTTGAATAAACCCAGGGCAGGATGAATGGTGAAAAACGTATCTGTTCTCAGCCATAAGCACAAAGAGAAAGGTCAGCATGTCAGTACAGTTCAGTGCCATTCAATGGTTATTTATACTCCAGCCCTTCCCAGTGGAACTGACATTGAGCTGGCTTTTGCAAAGGCAAGGAGGAGTTTTCTAGGCAAAGGTGTAGGAAGGATGTTTCTGGCATTAGGGATGGTATGGACAAAAGCCCTCATTCTGTCCTGCAACAGAGTTGTGCTGAGCAGTTTCTGTGGGCTACAGTGAAATGGGCCTGGGGACCCAAAGAGACATAGGCATAAGGCTGATGGAACCTGTCATGTTCCTGGCCTCTGTGCTGGACAGTTGGGGAACATAGATGACCCAGATAAAGTTCTTGTCCTCAGGTAGCCTACAGTCAAGCAACTTGAACATACCTAACTTAAATTTTTGCTAGGAACCACAAGTGTGTAAGAATTGCAATGTCACAGCTTGGTCGGAAACTAGCAAGGGGTGGGCATGCCTTTCCCTCTGCATTTCTAGTGAAGAATATAGAAACTTCTTTCCAAGGAACTCCAGTTACTGGGCACCTGCTATGCACCAGGCATTGCATGTACCATACCCACAACACACAAGTAACTCATAGACCATTGTTAAATGCTCCCATTTGGCAGATTAGAAAACCAAGGCTCAGTGAGCCTGAGGAACTTGCTCAAAATCAAACAGCAAGAAAGTGGCAAGGATCAGAGAGAAACTACTGTAAACACCTCTCTGAAAACAGCTTTCCTTGTAACTGTATCTTGGCTTTCCTACTTAAGTCGCGTTTACTTTAAAGATTCAATCTTTCAATGCCCTCTGAAGTAGACCTCCCCTAGTTCCCAGAATACCAAATCAAACAACTGGCTGTAATCAGTCATTGCATGGGAATGCAGAATTTGGTTAACTAAATGTTGTTCTGCACATTTGAGATGCCTCATGGCATATGAGGACAAGCAGACTTAAGAGAATCAAAATACAATTAAATAGACTTCATATACATATGTGCACACACACGATCCCTACCCTCCACCCCCCCCCAACCCACCAAGCGAAATGTCAGTTTAGTTCATTCATGATTCCGGTGACATCCTGGGTTCCTGCGTGGCCCATGGGTGCTGATTCTTGTCAGTTACCTTTCCATTACAGCCATCTGAAGGAAGGGCTGGTGTGTTAAGAGTTCTCATTGATGGAACATCAGATAAACTGCCTCTTAGAAAGGCATACGTATGTTTAAAATGAAAAATGTGTTTCTTACAAATGTCCTGTGAAAGCACTGAGGCTTTGTGAAATGGTTTGCCAGTCCATTCAAATACAATGAGTGTGTTTTAATGTCACATCATTTTTGTCAGTACAAAAAGGTAAATCCAATTAAAACTGATTGGGTTGTATCAACCAGGTAGTTCTCCAGTTTGCTCCCTGCCTTTGTAGAAGGAGGTACTCTCTCCCTGGTGTCCCCAGCATACTTTTTGTAGCCTCCTCTGAGTGCCCGTGCTTCAATTCATCTGCTGTCTCTCTTCATATCACAGGGACCTACCTATATGTCTGCGTCCCCCAGTGTTCTGTGCGTTCCTTGAGGACAGATGCCACAACCATCTTACCCACTCCTGTCCCAGGCGTTTGTCACAGGGCCTGACCTATTGAAGAAGTGGAAGTCATATTTTTCCCAGGAGACCAAACAGTGCTTGCACAGTCTTAGAGTTATGGAAGAACACAGAACATTTAGAAAACTTCAAGTAATTCCAAAGATTGAGTAGGCAGTGCTGGGTCACAAACAACCTTGCGTGCCTTGCCAAGGGGTAAGGACGTTGTCACAAACAATCTTGCGTGCCTTGCCAAGGGGTAAGGACGTTGTCCTTCAGATGATGGAGAGCTGCTGAAGGTACCAAGTCAAAGGGTGACATGGTCAGACTCATGTTTTAGGAAGATCCTGCAGCTGCTTCCTGGAGGACGAGGTAGAGAGGAGCCTGGAGGCTGGGCCAGCATTTTATCCAGTTCACTTTTCCTCAGTTGCTCATGGTGGCTGGAATTATACCTGTGGAGTCCAGGAAAACATACTCTTTAGCATTTTTTATACCTTTTCCTCCGTATCTTAGCTAAATAAGTCTCTGTAAATTTGGACTACTTTTTAAACTTAAAAAAAAAAAAGTCACCTTTTATTTTAGATTCAGTGGGTACATGTGCAGGTTTGCTCCAGGGGTATAGTGTGTGATGCTGAGGTTTTGGGTATGAAGGCCCCCATTACCCAGGTAAGTGAGCATCGTACCCACTAGGTTATTTTTCAGCCTTTGCCCTCCTCCTTTCCCCTCTCTATTAGTCCCCAGTGTTTGTTCCCATTTTCATGTCCATAAGAACCCAATTTTTAGCTCCCACTTATAAGTGAGAACATGTGGTATTTAGCTTTCTGTTCCTCTGTTAATTCACTTAGGACAGTGGCCTCCATCTGCATCCATATTGCAGCAAAGGACATGATTTTGTTCTTTTGATGGCTGCACAGTGTTCCGTGGTGTATATGTACCGCATCTTCCTTATCCAGTTCACCATTGACGGGCACCTAGATCGATCCCATGTCTTTACTATTGTTAACAGTGCTTCAGTGAACAGACAAGTGCATGTGCTGTGACTGCATCTGAATCAGGGATTTGCCTTTTTTCCAATTCTTTTGTTCTTGTCTCTTCTTCGGCGAGTCCTGAACTTGGCTTTTATTCACTGTTGCTCTGCAACCCTGGACTTCCCTGATTTTTCCAGTAGGTGAGAAGATGTCAATAAGGTCCTTGCATAAACTGTCTGGGGTATGGAGGAGAGAGCAGTGGCAGCGTCTCCTCCTCCCCCAGATAAGCCCTGGGGAAAGATGGGTTAGAATCCATTCACGAGATGGAAGGATGGGTTAGAATCCATTCACGAGATGGAAGGATGGGTTAGAATCTGTTCACGAGATGGAAGGGTGGGTTAGAATCCGTTCACGAGATGGAAGGATGGGTTAGAATCCATTCACGAGGCAGGGGGAGGAGGAAACTTGCTGGACTTCAGATTTTACAGGAGCACAGGAAAAAGACACACACCCTGGACAGAGGTTCTACCTGTGTCAACTCCTGTTGTGCAACTTACACTCAACAACAGTCCCCTCGAAGGGAAGTAGGAGGCTTCAGAAGGCAGCTGCAGTTTCCTGTTTATTTCCTGTCTCTGTGTCTACAGAAATGGATCACATTCCTGAAGCTTATTCACCATGGGGAAAGCGGGATTGAAAACAGCTTCAGGCTCTGGTCCTGGGGCACTGAGGTCTGCATCTCCCCTCCACCACTCATAAGACCTGGCACAAGCTATGAAAGCTCTTCCAGTCCTAGTTTATTCATCCGCAAATGAGTACCTCCTGGATGGCTTATTGTAAAACTAAAGGAGGATGAGCACTTAACACTTGGTGATCAACAAAGGGAAATCTTTCTGCAGTTGTTATTATGAAGCATTTTCTCATGAGTACCCTGACTCTGGGATTCCTTCCCCCAAATCACCCCCCAGTTCATTGGGCAAAGACATAGGGAGGAGCATTCTTGGCAGAGGGTATGGAATGGGCAGAGATGTGGATACAGAAGTGGATGATGAGCCAGGCACAGGGCCTCATGTCTGTGGTCCCAGGACTTTGGAGGCTGAGGCAGGCAGATCACCTGAGGTCAGGACCAGCCTGGCCAACATGGCAAAACCCCATCTCTGCTAAAAATACCCCCCCCAAAAAAAATAGCTGGACATTGTGGTGCACGCCTATAATCCCAGCTACTCAGGAGGCTGAGGCAGGAGACTCTCTTGAACCCAGGAGACGGAGGTTACTGTAAGCGGAGATCGTGCCACTGCACTCCAGCATGGGCGATAGAGCAAGACTCTACCTCAAAAAAAAAAAAAAGTGAATGATAGACTGAGCCCTTCCCATGGGGCAGGTGCTGTCTGTGCTGAGCATAGAAGCCACAGAGATGAACCCTGCATATCAGGCCTCTACTTGGGCTTGCATTAAGCAGTGAATACTTACTTAGCACCTTCTATGTGTCAAGTCCTGGAGGAACAGAACGGAATTGGACTCAATGCCTGCTCATCCCAGGACTACAGCCATGGTCCTGAAAAGCACTGTCCGAGGTGCTGCCCATAGTCCAGATGCTGGTTCTGTTGGCAGACAGATGGGCACCAGCTGCAGCAGCTGCTCCAGGCATGGGAGAGGATGGTTCTGCCCCCGCCCCGTTGCTTGACAGAAGGTCCTTTCCATCTCCATGTGAGCCTCCTTTGTTTTCCAGGGTCCACTGGTGGTTGGTCCTTTGGGGAACCCAGAAGGCCCCTGCTTAAGCCCACCAGCCTGCTGGAGAAGCCAAGAGCCTGCCAGCTCTGCAAGACATCCCAACTCCATCACCTTTGCAATTTCCTTCTCCCTCCGCATGCTCCTGGCAGCCACAGGCTTGGTTTCTGTGCAATGGTGTGAGTCTTGGGCAACTCTTAGAGAAGTCTCATTCCGTGTAGTTTGCTTTCTGAAATTAAAGACTGAAAAATAATTCTAGAGTGAACAATTCCATATCTGCAAATTTGATCCTACAGAAACCTATCATGCCCACATGTGAAAAGATAGTTATGCAAGGGTGTTCAATGGAGCAGTATCTGTAAGGGGGAGAAAATGGAAATGACCTAAGTGTCCATCACTAGGGCATTGGCTATGCCCATTCTTTTTCTTTTTTTTTCTTTTTGAGACAGAGTTTCACTCTTGTCACCCAGGCTGGAGTGCAATGGCACAGTCTCGGCTCACTGCAACCCCCACCTCCCAGGTTCAAGCAATTCTCGTGCCTCAGCCTCCCAAGTAGCTGGGATTACAGGCGCCCACTACCATGCCTGGCTAATTTTTTTTGTATTTTTAGTAGAGACCGGGTTTCACCATGTTGGCTAGGATGGTCTCAATCTCTTGACCTCATGATCCGCCTGCCTTGGCCTCCCAAAGTGCTGAGATTACAGGCATGAGCCACCACGCCCAGTTGGCTATGCCCATTCTATAGGATCCTGTGCAACCGTTAAAAGGATGAAGTCTGCCTGTACGTGCTGATGAGTCAGAGAAGCAGCATATGTCATTACACAAAAATCCATGTATATACATGTTCCCGTTTATATAATAACAAATGGATATAAATGTAATAGCATCTACCTCTTAGGGTTGTCATGAGGATTAAGTGGGTTAATAGATGCAAATACCACATAGGAGGCATTCAAGTGTTAGATGATGATGATGTTGCTATTGCTGGTATTTCCGTCTTTATCTTGCTGTGATCTAAGCTTTCATAATGATTTTAAAAGCATAGGAAAGGGTTACAATAGGCCCTGCCATTATCTTGTTTTCTATACATTGGGTTGATTACAGGAGAGTGAGCTTTTTGCCTCTGTGGAGTGTGCAGTTCTTCTGTGGTTGCACAGCCCTCGATGGAGCCATGTGCCTGGGGTCACCAACTCATCTTCATTTGCTCAGGACCATCCAGTTTTAAAACTAAAAGTCCTGTGTTGTGGGAACTCCCTCAGTCCTGGGCAAACCAGGACAGTTGACCCCTTCCATGTGTGCCTCTGGCAGCCCAGTTGATTTAGGAAGTATACAGACACATGGTCGTTAATGTTTTTAATGTGTAACAGGAAAAAAAATAACATACAAGTGGTACATGAGAATGCAATATTATTCAGCCTTAAAAAGGAAAGAAATTCTAAGGTATGATACAATATGGATGAGCCTTGAGGACATGGTGCTAGTTAAATAAGTCAGCCAGCAAAACACAAATCCTGTACAATTCCATTTATGTCAGGTACCTAGAATAGTTAAAATAGTAGAGAGGAAGTAGAATGGGGGTTGCCAGGGGCTATAGAAGAGAGAAATAGAGAATTATTATTTAACAGGTAGAGAGTGTCAGTTTTGCAAGATGAAAAGAGTTCTGGAGATGGATATTGGTGGTGGTTGCACAACAATGTGAATCCATCTAGTACCACTGAACTGTACACTGAAAAATGGTTAAGATGGTCTACAGACATATCACCCTGAACGCACCCAACCTCGTCTCATCTCAGAAAAATGGTTAAGATGGCAAGACTCTGTCTCCAAAAAAAAAAAGTACATCAAATATCATAAACATTGGTGCATAAGATGAACCTAAAGTGGAATTTAAATTAAATATACATATGAAATAACTTAAAGATTCTGGGTACACTAGAAGCAGAAGTTGGGGAAACACTGTTGTAGTCTATTCTCAGCTCAGGTTGAAAGCGCCTCAACCGTCAACTTCCTCAACTTGCCTGACTTCACAGTCCCTCATGCACCAGCATAGTCTTTCCTTTTTTTTTTTTTTTTTTTTTTTTCGAGACGGAGTTTTGCTCTTGTTATCCAGTCAGGAGTACAGTGGTGTGATCTCGCCTCACTGCAACCTCCACCTCCCAGGTTCAAGTGATTCTCCTGCCTCAGCCTGGGATCACAGGTGCATGCCACCACACCTGGCTAATGTTTGTATTTTTAGTAGAGACGGGGTTTCACCATGTTGGTCAGGCTGGTCTCTAACTCCTGACCGCAAATGATCCACCCGCCTTGGCCTCCCACAGTGCTGGGATTACAGGCATGCCTGGCCTCCCCATAGTCTTTCATGTGCGTTTCTGCCCCACAATGGCTCGTTCATTGCAGTCCAGGAGGACTTACTCCAGTGTCCCCTGGGCTCTGTGCACACCTGGCAGCATGAGAGGTTTGAAATCCTGAATCCTGACATTCACAGAATCCTGCATATAACTTTGGCTTTAGTCCTGTCACCTCACCGTTGGGCTGTGAGCACCTCTGGCAGGGTCCTTGACAGTATCCTGCAGTGGGGAAGGGGTTCTGGGGCATGAGTTCCAGGTGGGCACCAGGAGCCCGGAGAGGTGCAGTTGGCTTTGTGTTGGGCTTCTTCCTAGTGGAAGCTGAGCAGGCTTCATCTCTTGTCACATGCCACCAGCAAACAGGCATTGTGTGCCTCTGTGTGCCCAGGGCACCTTTTCCATACAGCCTGGGCTCCTGGGTGCTATGGGAACCTGAGAACTCTGCCCTGCCTTCCTTCATATCTTCATGTCCAGAGCTGTTATATAGATAAGACACACACACAAGGGTGCCATGGCCCTCTGGGAGCCAGTCCCTAAGTCTGACACCAGCTGGGAAGGGACCTTGGACAAATTCATAAGAAGGGGCCTTGGACATCTCTTAAACTGTGCTTTGCAGAACATTCCATGGGTCTTATGCACAGAAAGCCTTCCAAGTTCAAATCAGGTTGGGTCTTTACACTGTTTTCCACAGTTGAAGGTGTCTTAAGCTTTTGATGTTTAAGATGGTAATAATAATGCTATTGTATAATAGCTGACATTTATCAAGGGCTTACTATATGCCAAGTACTGTGGCACAGGTATTAGGTGCATTGTTTTTATTTAATACTCTCAAGACCTAATGCTTATTGAAATGAAAGTAATTCATTCATAGTCCGGGCTCTCCAGAAGAAACCATGAGGAGCAGATAAAGATAGAAAGTAGAGAATTAACTACTCATAGTCATACATGACTTAGAGCAATGCTTCTGAAACTTTAAAGAGCCCATGCATCATCTGGAATCTTGTTTAAAAACACATTTTTGCTCAATAGATATTGAGTGAGCACTGTTGCTCAATAGGTATTGGGTGAGACCTGAAGTATGGCATTTCTAGTAGCAGTGGGCTACAGACCAGGCTATGAAGAGGAAGACATTATCACACCTGTGTTTTTTTTCTTCTGCACTTGAAATGGAATACATTCATTCATTCATTCATTCACTCATTCATTCACTATCATTTGTAGAGGCAGTCTCGTAGTAGAGAACACAAGCTGTGACATTTGTCCCCAGGTTCCAGTTCTGGTTCTGCACTTTACTAAATGGATGATTTATCTGAGTCTCGGTTGCCTGTCCGTAAAATGAGAGTGAAGTGAAATTCCTTTTTTTTTTTTTTTTTTGAGACAGAGTCTCACTCTTTCACCCAGGCTGGAGTGGAGTGGAGCGATCTGGGTTCACTGCAACCTCCACTTCCCAAGTTCAAGCAATTCTCCAGCCTCAGCCTCCCAAGTAGCTGGGACTACAGGTGTACATGCCCACACCTGCCTAATTTGTTTGTATTTTAGTAGAGACAGGGTTTCACCATGTTGGCCAGGCTGGTCTTGAACTCCTGATCTCAAGTGACCCACCTGCCTCAGCCTCCCCAAGTGCTGGAATTACAGGCATGAGCTACCACACCCAGCCAAAATTTACATTTTTTAGCACCATTGTGAATATCAAATGCAATAAAATGTGGCAAACGTCTTTCCCCATGGCCTAGGGCACGGTGCACATTTAGTAAATGGCTGGGACTTGGGAGATTATTTTATTACTCATTTTTTTATTCATTTCAAACTCCCAGTAACTTTATTTTAACATTTACTTCTTACTTATTTCAGCAGAGACTTCCCAGTGATTCCCATGGTGGTAGCAACGGGCCCCAGTTATCCTCAGGAAGCAGAGGAACTGGCATAGACCAAGAGACATGATTTCTAATCATTTCAGCAAAAAGTAGGAGGAAATTGATGATGAGACAGATACAAGGGATGAACTATGGGAACCATTTGGCAAATGACTTCACCAGAAAAAGAGAGTGAGAAACGTGTGTGAGTGGAAGAGAGAGAGAGAGAGAGAGAAACTGGAACGGGGTAAAATGTCAACAGATCGCAAGCTGTTAATTATCTGGAGAGAACTAAATATTATGTAGGCAATTATCGACAGGCGTCTGAAAGCAACAATAGGAGAATTTGGTCCTCAGCCAAATTCCATCTCCCTTTGGAGAAGGACTGGGGGGATGGGCTTTAGCATTCAGAGCAAGCATTTCACACAGAGGGAGAGTGAGGGGCCCGGGCCCCTAGGAAGGGGGGTAGGCAGGGGTCCCCCCGCCCCACACTTCCAGACAATCCATCAGGATCCTTTGCCAAGCACACAGCGCTTGGCTTTGAAAGGCGGCTTTGCCCAAAAGCTCTGGGCCTGGAAACCTCAGCCCCCTCCTCATCCACCCTCCCTCCCCCAAGATGTCATCTTTTGAGACGATTTCATGTGGAAGCATCGCTAAGTAAATTCGCTAAATGCCTATTCATCCCTGTCAGATGGGGACTCGGTGAAGCGGTAAATGTGAAAATGGCCCCAGCTCACAGCCCTGAAAGGCGCTTTCTGGGATTGCCAAATGGAACTGCAGCCGCTGACCCTGGGAGGCCTGAGGCTTCACGAGAAGGGGGCCCAGGAGCCCCGGCCCGGCCCCTTCAATCCTCCCACTCAGGGTGTCTGAGAGACCTTATTTATTATTCCAACTGCCGGGGACCCATTCAGAGGTTAACTTGTCCCGTATTCATCAGGACAACAATAATGAACTGTCGCGGAGAGTGGTGAGGGGGTTGGTAAATAAGAGCTGTTAAAACGCAGAGTTGGAATGGGCCTCTTTATGGTTTGGAGAGAAACATTGCTTAAATTTTCTTATAGGCCGATTTAGTTTCCACCTCTCCCAGCGACTTATTAAAGAGGCTCTGTCCCCACAAACTACAGGTAACAGAGTCGGAGGCACCAGTGGACTTTACCTCGGCATGCACGATGGGTTTTAACCATGCGGGAGATGCACCATTGTAGGGACACGTGGGGTTAGCCCTTTGCGAACATCTCCTGGGTTCACCTCTGTGCCCATCAGCAAGGTTTAGCTTTCCGTGTGTTTGCTGTATTCAACTCCCTGCAGACACACGGGGTTTTTCTGGCACCTGCCGCTGCTAGAATGGCTGGTTTTGAATTGGTGTTTATTTCAGTAATAGGATGGGACATGAGCAGCGCTCATTTTCACTGCTGCATCTCTTAACTGCTTTGCGCCCCCTCCGCTGGAATTATGAGTTGGTCAACATGAGTCATCCAATGAGAGAACAGGGGCTTGGAGTGGCGAGACTGCAGAGGCGCAGGGAAATGAAGGAGGGGGTGAGCGGTAGGGGCAGCTCAGACCAAAGAGTTGGGAGGCAGAGCAGGACGACGTGCATTGATTGTGCACCTACTGTGTGCCCTTTAAATCCACCCGGTTGTCCATTCAGTATATATGCATGATGGACCTACTAGGTGCTGGGCATGTTTAATTTTCAACCTAGGTGCATTCAGAGAAAGCTACCATTCAGTGAGATTAAATGACATCCTTGGACACACAGCTGACTCAGTCATGGAGCTGGGATCTGTCCCCAGATCTTTCTGTTTCTGCCCAAGCATTGCTTTCTAAGGCACTGTCCTGCTTCTCAAAGGTCTAGCTTCTATTATAACCCCAGAGATGTTTTTTATCTTTCTGCTCTCTTCTCTGTTCCTCCCATTTGAAACAATAGTTAACGCTTTCCTTCAAAGTAAAAATTCCGAAGCAGAGAAGGCTGGTGATAAAGGAGCTGTCACATCAGCACCATTTACCTGTTTGGGTTTATTCAGCAGAATAGGCGACTGCATTTCTGGCAGATGGAGACCCGTGTGACTGCCTTTTAAAATACTGTCACAGCTGTATGTGCAAGCTGATTAGCTGTGACTACACTGCTAGTGCCGAGATTGATGGTGATAAATTTGGGATAACAATGCTGGCAACGATGTCACTCGTTTGTATTGGACTTCATATTTTTTAAAGCTCTCTCAATCAGTAGCCCCGTGGTTATTGAGGACTTGGTATCCGTCCATTCATTGATGCATTCATTGCTCAAAGTGCATTTGAAGGAGTCAGTTTGAACACACATCACTTTGATTCATTTGTTTATTCAACAAATATTAATATAGCTCCTACTGTATGCCAGTGTTGAACAAATCCAGCTGGGCTCTGTCCTCATGGAGCTTACATTCTAATGTAAGCAAGGTCAATGCTTTCAGCTGGTGATACAAGAGTGAAGTATTATGAACAGAGTGATGTAATAAAGGTGGGGAGAGAGCGGGAGACAGGTACTACTTTAGGTTAAGTGGTCGGAAAAGATCTCTCTAAAGAGGTGGTATTTGAAAGGAGACCTGATGACAAGGCCAAGCCAGCAATACTGGGAGAAATTTCCCAGGCAAGCAAATGCAAAGGTCCTGAGGTTGCTGTGCATTTAGCTTTGGGCTGACTTGCTGTTTGCCAAGCCCAGTGCCGGGCACTGGAGATTCCCAAACATGTGGAGCACCACACTTGCCCTCACAGAGTCTCCAGTATATTGGAGTATAGAGGAGACAAATGCACAAACAGCCCATTTTACCATAGTGTGATAGAGTCAGCGATGGTGACATAAAAATGGCGATATAAAGAGGATGCCTTATCAGCCTGTGTGCAAGTGATCAGAGAAGGTGCTTCGAGCAGACTGACATAATCGGTGAAACTTGGTTTCTGTGACAAAGACAGTACCCACGGTCTCTGGCCTGACTCTCCCCTTGGTTTGTTTCCACAGGACAAATGACCAGTTGGTGGCGTTTCTCTCCCGATACCGAGATATGAATTTCTTGAAGTCACACGGCCGGGACAATGCAAGGTAGCACCTTAACCCCTACCCCTGTACAAAATGGAAATGAAAATCTGAGTGATCATTTGGGGAATTTTCTAGGCTGGTTTCACACAACCACAGAAAGGTTGAGCGTGGGAGAAAGGCTTGGCACCAGCTGTCCTTCGCCGTGTCTGCGTGGGATCTGAAGTAGTCCCTCCTGTCAGCCAAAGACAAAGATAACCATAGATGTTTCTCATGGTGTTACAGCCCTTTTGATTACTTCCCCCAAGGACTTCCATGAGTTCAATATCTCATTGCAGCAACCCTTTCAGTAGGGCACCCACGGTTAATTCCCATTTTACTGATGGGAAGACTGAGACCCATAATGTAAGCAACGTCCCCAGATCGTTCATTCAGTCAGCCAGTCATTCAAATACTTACCAAGCATGGGCGTGTGCCAATTGCTGTTCTAGCCGCAAACAAGACCAAGTCCTTCCTCTCAAGGAATTGACCTGTAGTGGAAAAGAGTGTCATACCATCATGGACTTGAACCCAGGGGTCCTGATTCCAGCCCCATGTCCTCCTCACTCCCTCACTGGTGCCCAACACATCAGCAGGGGTTGGAGGCACCCAGAACCCCAACCCAGATCCCTCACACGTCTCTCGCTTAAAATGAACAATGTCAAAAAAAATAGCATCTCTACAGTTCAGCATTGAGCTGAGCCCAAGTCTCCATGATCATCCATCAGCTGGAAGGGATACAGTATTGAGCGCCCCCTGTAGGTGACATCACGTGATGGGATTCCTCATTCCAATAGAAAATACCATTAAAGGCCAGGCGCAGTGGCTCATGCCTGTAATCCCAGCACTTTGGGAGGCCGAGGCGGGCAGATCATGAGGTCAGGAGGTCGAGACCAGCCTGACCAACATGGTAAAACCCTGTCTCTACTAAAAATACAAAAATTAGCTGGGCGTGGTGGCACATGCCTGTAATTCCAGCTACTCAGGAGGCTGAGACAGGAGAATCACTTGCACCTGGGAGGCGGAGGTTGCGATGAACCAAGATCACACCATTGCACTCCACCCTGGGCAACAGAGTGAGACTCCATCTTAAAAAAAAAAAAAAAGAAAACACCATTAAAAACCAGTCCGGGGTGGCTGTGACATCCTGAGGTCTTGTTCTAGCATTGAACCTGGCAGTGCTTGGGATCATTTCAGCTTGTTAACGTGCATGGTTTAGCTCTCAGAGTGTTTTGTTTTGTCTTGTTTTCATTCAGGTGCTTCATTTGAAAATTAACAGCCCCATTGAAAAACAGCAGTATTTCCTATGAAAATCCAGATTTCTAGCCAGTCTTAAAAAATCTGAAGGTCCATTAAGTCTGTGCCTGAATTTTCTCATGGCAGTTATTTCCTGGATCTCAGGTCGCTCGGTCCTCGCCTGTCCCCGTTCCCCAGCCCGGCCCCCGACCGCATCTCTGTTTGTAATCTCTGCTTTAAATCTTCACGGCCGTTGCTGGTGGGAGTGTCGTTTTGGCTGGCTCTGTGACAGTTTACCCAGTTATCCACAGCATGGGAGGAACAAAAGCAAGCAGGTAGCTCCGTCTCCTGAGCTTTAAAGAAGTAATCTAGCCAGGTGCGGTGACTCAACGCCTGTAATCCCAGCACTTTGGGAGGCTGAGGTGGGCGGATCACCTGAGGTCTGGAGTTCGAGGCCAGCCTGGCCAACATGGTGAAACCCCATTTCTACTAAAAATACAAAAATTAGCTGGGTGTGGTGGTGCACACCTATAATCCCAGCTACTTGGGAGGCTGAGGCAGGAGAGTCGCTTGAACCTGGGAGTCGGAGGTTTCAGTGAGTGGAGATTGCACCACTGCACTCCAGCCTGGGTGACAGAGGGAGACTCTGTCTCAAAATAGAAAAAAAAAAAAAAAAGGAACCCTAGAATCCTTGTGTTGTATCATTTTTCTAAATTGAAACTTTGATTTCATTCTGCTGACTATTTATGGATTGTTCCTGCCCTACTCACAGCCTACCTTCTTTATATTAAAAAGGAGGCCTCTTTCTGCAACACTCGAACTTGAAGATGCTCTGTAAATCAGCACAGATTAGTTTACTACACTCAGGCCACTAAGAGTACAGAGGCCTGGCTGGATGAGTAAGAAGAATCACGGCCACTGTGTATTGTGTTCCTACTAAGTGGGCCCTTTTTGTATAGGATCCAAATTTGTTTTCAGAGCCACTCAATGCAGCTATAAGAATTATTCTCCCCATTTGTCAAGCTTCTGGAGTTTACCTAATTTTTCTGAAGATTCCACAGCTGGTTAAATGCTAGAATTTGAACCCAAGTTTTTCTGGCCCCATAGCTGCAGGAGCGAAGTGGGGCTGGGCAAGGATTCCATGGAGGTGGCTAATTGTCAGAAGTGGCTCAGACATTGGTATTCCTCACCCCCAGGTAGAGAAGGAAAAACCCTTCTTCTCCAGGTAGCAGCTAATAGGTGATTTGTGCAAAGTTGTGTCTGGAGAAAGGAGCCCATTGTAAATGTATCAACTTGTGTGTGAATTACATCCACCCTAGTATTAACTATTTCAGCCTAGTCAGGATTTATTCTCTGAGCACTATTTGTCAGGCACAGTGCTAGGAACTGAGTATAGCACAAGTTAAAAGCAGGAACAGTGAGGTTACACCTTCTAATTTGGAATTCCAATCTACTGTGTTCTAGCTGTGTTGCATTGGACGAGTGACTTAACCTTTCTGAGCTGGTTTCATAATATTATATGAAAATATTAATAGACCTATACTCATTTATTCATTGAGAGGATTAAATGAGATGCTGCATATATAGCATTTGGCATAGTAAATGTTTATGATGATGGTGATGATTATGTCATTGTTGTGATAAGCATAGAACTAAATTGTTGCAGGTAGGAGAAAGAAATAGATGGAGAATGGGCTTGAATTGTGCCTCTAGGTGCCTGAGTACATTTTGTATAATTGATGTGCATCCGTAATTGACAGGTGGTACCCAAATGTCTTGGGACAACATAAAGAAGTCTCAGGTTAAGGAAATGCTTCTTACACCTCCCTCCAAGACCCTAAAACCCAAAGGTCTCTTGACAGAATAGCTCACAAGTTCCAACTCTTGAGCATGAGTCCCCAGCTGGGATTTTCTCATTTACAGGAAGTTAGGGCAGTGATTCAGCATTAATTTAATAGTAAAACAAGCCAATGTCCCATTTACTGGCCACTTCCCTCTTTGTTAGCTGTGGCCTCACCTGCTGCATGAATAAGCCTACCTATAGCCCATCATCCATGGTCCCTCCCAAGTGACCAGAGCTGGGCATGGCTTGGCTCCAGTTCTTTCACTGGTGATGTGTTAGGGAGAACTCTTTTGGTGGGAAATGACAGAAACCCAGCTCAAACTAGCTTAAGGGTAAAGAACATTACCAGATCAGGTAACTAAAACATTAGGGCTGACTTCAGGTATGGCTAAATCAAGCTGTGCAAATTATATCATCAAGCCCAGACTCTCTATTAGTTCTGTTTTTCTGTGTGTACGTTTAATTTTCTGGCACTGGGTGGGGATTATTGGCAATATATTAGCCTCCTTTTATAGATAAGGGAACTGAGACTCAAAAAGGTGAAGTTACTTGCTCAAACTCACAGCACTAGGGCAGCGGGGAGGACTCACACCCAAGTGAGTGTTCAGAGAGTCCAAGCTCATAATTCTCATGTGATGAAGCCTCTCTGTATTCTAGGCCTGCTTTCTTCCAAGGCACTGGTGACTTTGAGGCAGCTACTCTGCTTCTCTTGACTTCATTTTCTCCCTTTGAAAAACAAGGAGGTTGCATGAGAAAGTCTCCAAATTCCCTTCCCATTCTGGTATTTCATGTGTCCAGACCAGCCCTGGTAAAAGAGGAGGTGACGGAGGCCGAGATCTTGAAAGACAGAGAGATGGGGATGAACAAAGGCAAGCAGTAAAATACAGAATAGGCCACGGGGTGCCTCAGTTTTTAATTCCACATAGCTCCTAATAGCAATGTTGACCTTCTGTCTTCATCTCCAGCCTTTAGCAGCCAATTTGGACTTCTGGCTCCCACTGTGAAGAGATGGCATAAAGGCAAACTAGTATTCTAATAGCTGCCAAATTGGTCCTGATTGTTTCTGTTATTAAATGAAGGGGAGGGTTGTGTTCACTGTTTCTCCTTGCTTTCCTCCAAAAGTAAAGTCACTAGATATATTGCAAGACAGGTAGCACAATTGTCATTTTCCCAGGCATCCTCAGCAGGGCTTGCAGAAGCAAGTGGCCACACGTTTACTCTCAGCCTGAATAATCCAGGTATTTGGAAACGTCCCTACAAGTCCCTGGCCTTGGCTCAGGGAGCATCAGAGAAGTTTTTCAAATCTCTGAAACCTGTTCAAGTCTCAGTGTGTGGGGACAGGCCTCTTCCAGGGAGCTGGAAGATGAAAATTGGCGTTTCTCTGAGACTTTTCCTTCCCTGGTTGATCTAATTTCTCCGCTTCATCCAGGGTCACCAGGGCCTCCATGTTAGCCCTGGGACACAGTGTGTGAAGTGCCAGAGCATAGATGCTGGAGTCCAGCCACCTGGGTCGAAATGCCAGCTCTTCTATACCACAGCCCTGGGATTCAGCAAATGGCTTCAACAGGCCATGCCTCCGTTTCTCCATCTTTATAAAATTCAAATAATGATCATGGGACTGGGGAGATGGAGCATCATCACTGGCCACAGGAAGGCCCCAAGCTGGGCGCATTCCAGGACATTTTCTCATTTCACCTTCATTTAGCAGGTGTTACCCCATTTCAGAAATGAATACAGCTGAGGTTTGAGAGTCGCTTTACCTTACTCAAGGCCCTACAGCTAGTGAACGACAGAGCTGAGATGGAACCTGGTTCTGTCCGACTTTAAGGCCTGTGTTCTTTTATTACTCTCTAGTGACTGCATTTGAGAGGACCTGCAAGTTCACGCTCTTGAGGTGTGCAGATGAAAGAAAATCCTGCTGAATGTAAATAGAATTATCTTTTTGCATGGGTGAGGGTAGGTCCTTCCCCTACTTCCTAGGGTCAGCATTTTGCAAAGTGTGTTTATGTGCCACCAGGACATGGGGGATTCTTTTGGGTCCTTTATAAGTGGGCGTGCTATGAAAGTTAGGTATTGATCTTATGTGTATCAACAAATTTATAAAATTAGCTGCGCCAACTCATGACTTATGGACATTATGCTTCGAATAAGGCTACATTGAAAGAAAACAGTTGAAGCTATTTAAAGTTAGCTTAGAGGCTGGGTGCAGTGGCTCACACCTGTAATCCCAGCATCCTGGGAGGCTGATGTAGGAGGATCGCTTAAGGCCAGGAGTTTGAGGCTTGCACCACTGCACTGCAGCCTGGGTGACAAAGCGAGATCATGTCTCTAAAAATAATAAAGTTGGCTTAGAGCAGAATATTAAGGGGCCTCTGGTATAGGATGCTACATAAAGCACATAGCATAGCAGTTAAGAATCCAGGCTCTGGAGCCAGACTGTCAAGATTCACGGGCCAGCTCTAATGCCCACTCACAGTGTGTGACCTTGGGTAAGTTACGTGAGTTACCTGTGTATCAGTTTTCTCATCTGTAAGATGGGAATGATGATAATCATACCAATCCCATAGAGTTGTTGCAAGAATTAATACATGGAAAAGCCCTTGGGGACAGTTAGTTGCGCCTATTAAGTTGATGATGATCATAATGGTGGTAGTGATAGTGGTGATAATGATGGAGTTGTTGACATGAGAAGAATCTTGATGATAATCACACATGATTAAGATGTTACAAAAATGTTCAATAACTCTTATGTTCAATAACTCTCATGTCCACTGGGGACATGGGAGATTCTTTTGGGCCCTTTATAAGTGGGCATGTGATGAAAGTTAGGTATTGACCTTATATGTATCGACAACAATTTATAAAATTAGCCACTCCAACCCATGATTTATGGATATTATGCTTAAAGTAAGGTGAAGCATAGTAAGAGAAACAGCTATCATTTCAAATATAAGAAAGCCAGGCAGGTAGATTCCAGCCCCAGGTTAGAAGTGGTATAGAGAAGTTTCTGTCTCTTCTCCGGTCTGAACCACATCTGCCAGAGGCAGCACTCTCCTATTGGAGGCCGGGATGGCATCTGAGCTGCCTCCCTAGCTCCCCTTTTCTGACATTGAACTAATCATCAGACCCAAACCTCCTTTGATGTATAAACAAGCAAATGTTTAACCAAAAGTTGGCAAATCAGTCGAGAGCCTGGCCAGGAACCTCCTCCAGGCAAATCCGCATTCAGGAAGCCCTTTGGTGCCAGCTTGCTTATTGAGAGAAGAGCTCTCTTTCTGGCTAACTTGTAGCTCCATGATTGATGCGAGGAGATCATTAATATCTCATCTCCAATAGGGAAAGCAGATTGCATTTCTCTTTTGCTTTCCTTAAACCCAACCGATGCGTTCATGACTATTTGCGTGTTCACTTTATTTAAGCCAATTATAGCAGCCACGTCAAAATAAAGTCTGGCATTATGTAGGCACCCACACAAAACTGCACACACATACCTCCCTGGGCCTCAGCGTGTGTTTTTAGGTCATCTTTAGAACTTTTCTTCCTTCCAAACAATACACAAAGAAGTTAGACAAAAGACTAGAGGGGAAGTACCTTCCCAGTGTCATCTCTGAAAGATAGAGTATGATTTTTATTTTCTTCTTTGCATTTTTTAATGTTCCAAACCATCTATGAAGGCTATGCATTCCTTTTACAATCAGAAAAAAAGGCAGTAAACAATGTTTTCAAAAATACATGAAATGTGGAAAACCAATTAGCCCTCAACAGACCTTTAGACGCTTGGCGATGCAAGCTGATTCAGAGACGTGAGCCCTGTGAAGAATGTGAACCACCAAGCCCAGGTACTCCAGCCTCAGGATTCAGGCCACTGACTCTGCATTTCCACTTGAGCTTCTTTTTCTTCCCTCCTTGAATATCAAACCTAAGTCAGCTTTCTCCACACAGGGCAGCAGTAATAACTGGTACATGTGCCACTGATTATCCTAAGCACCTTGCAGATATTCACTCTTTCTACAACAACCCCATGATGTAAGTGTGATCATTATGCCCATTTTCCAGATGGGGACACTGAGGCTGGAAAGATTAAATAACATACAGCTCATAGGTGGTGAGACAGACTTGAAGCCAAGCAGAGTGACTCCAAAGTCGGGGTTCTTTTTATTTTTCTTTTTGAGACAGAGTCCTGCTCCATCACCCAGGCTGGAGTGCAACCTCAGCTCACTCCAACCTCCACCTCCAAGGTTCAAGCGATTCTCGTGCCTCAGTCTCCCAAGTAGCTGGGATTACAGGCATGTGCCACCATGCCTAGCTAATTTTTGTAGTTTCAGTAGAGATGGGGTTTCGCCATGTGGTCCAGGCTGGTCTCGAACTCTTGAGCTCAAGTGATCCACCTGCCTCGGCCTCCCAAAGTGCTGGGATTACAGGCGTTAGCCACCACGCCCAGCCTGAAGTCAGCGTGCTTAACCACCATGCTGCACTGACTCCCTAAGGGTGCTGACTGCGGAGTTTCCCTCCATATCCAAGCCACGTGGACTTGTGGGTGGTATGTCCCTTCCACCAGTCACATCAAGTCGGCCACTATGAAGTGAGGTTGTGAAGCTGAGGACTTCCCTGTAGCTTCCTTTGTCAGCCACAGGGCCCTTGCACTTTCAATTTTCTGTCACTCATAAAGGCCTTCCCCATAACTCCCTAGAGGACTGATCCCTTCTCTTTGAGCTTGCATGCCACCTGCTCCTCAGTGAAGCCTTCCCCAGTGATCTCCACTAATTAAGTCCCTGTCTCTTTATTTTCTACCATTACCCCCATATTTGTTCCTATATAGCATGTAATTTTATATTTGTGTTTCATATTTCTCGATGTCTACTTACTTATTAGAACCTTGTGGCTAGAGTGTGGAATGCAGAGCCTGACACTAAGGCTTGAATCCCCTCATTGTCACTCACCAGCTGTGTGGGTCTTGGGAAATTTACTTAACCTTTCTGTGTCTATGTTCCTTCATTTGTAAAATGAGCCCTCATGGGGTTGCAGTGAATTCTAAACAAAAGAATATATATTAAGTGCATAGAACAGAGCCTAGAATGTAGTATATGCGCAATAAATGGTAGCTGTTGTTATTTACGCTTTTTGTCTCGCCTAGAAGAGAGAGAAGGGCAGGGGTGATGTCCATCATATTTAAAACCATTTTCTCAGTGCATAGAGCAGGGCCTGGAATATCGAAGGTGCTCTCTAATGCTGCTAAAGGAATGAATTCCCCAAGCCTTCTTGATCTTCCAGCTACTGTAGGATAGAGGCATGACAATTGACTCCAGCTCAGGCCCAGAAGGGGCACAGCCTACCTTGGGCCTGAGAGAAATGGCTAGCAGGGGCATTGAGGAACTGCCAAACTTCAAAATCAGTGAGCTGAATCCTCACGAGCTCATCCAGAGCTTGGACAGAATTAGAAGGATGGCCAGGACACTTGTCACCTTCATGCCACAACCATGGCTATTGCACAACTAAAACAAGGACTTCTGTCCTTGGTGCTGAAATATCATTGCTCTGCCAGACAAAAGGATTTCTTCTTAGCCGTGGAGGTGTCCTATGTACCTGTCTACCAAATCCCAGAAGAGAGAAGAGGACAGATAGAAATTCACCTTGATAAAGGAAAAAAACATAAAGCATTGTAACGAACATTATGGAGCCCTTACTATGTGCTAAGCACTGTGCTAAGCCCTCCCTATATACAATCTCATTTGAATCATCACACCAGCTCTGTGAATTAGGTATTATGATCACCATTTCCCCTGTGAGAAACCAAAGTACCACATGATTAAAATTGCCTAAGGTTAGTAGAAGACACAAGACTTGGGCCAAGTAATCTGGCTCCAGGACTCAAAATCTTGCCCCTGCATCCCAATAGAATAATATTTAGCTGTGACTTTGTGCCAATAGAGAAAAATCTCAGGCAGCTAAACTGCCCTTTCCTGAGAGCCTGGGAAGAGCTGTGTGAGCCCGTTCACATAGCTGACTGATTTCATGCATTGTGGGTCTGTATGATTTATTCCATGACTTTATTTTTTAACTAAAATCCTTAGGTTGTACTTATGCCGAAGGAGTAATCTAGATTCAATGACAGATTACCAGACAGGAAAACAGAAAAGGGGGAGATTTTATTTTTTCTAGGCATTGTGACTTTGGATGTATCATTTGTACTTTCATTCTCAGGTTTTTTTTTTTAATTTGTAGCATTAGCTATATTAGCTGCTTGTGAAGATTCCTTCTTGCTCAGATATGCTATAAACTTGAAGAGCAGTGTTATTCCTTCTAAAACTTACAGTGGGACAGCTTAATTCTGGAATAATTCCATGCTCAATGAATATATCAAGATTGTAGCCAGTGAATTAACTGAATTGAGAAACTTCTTTATCATCCACCTTTCTGACATTATTTCCAAAAGCCACAGATGTTTTTTTAACTGACTTCTTCTCCCATGGGGGAGAATCAGGACTCCTTCCCACCCTCTGTCTGATTTACTTTGATGCTCAGCTGAGTAGATTTGGTCCCTGGGATGTCCCAATAGGATCATATTTAGCTGTGACTTTTTCCCATAGTG
This sequence comes from Pongo pygmaeus, assembly GCF_028885625.2. NCBI lineage: Eukaryota > Metazoa > Chordata > Mammalia > Primates > Hominidae > Pongo > Pongo pygmaeus. The sequence continues at coordinate 19,840,225 of NC_072391.2, forward strand.
TGCTAATAGGTAAAAATATCAGGAAGGTGAACTGCCCCTTCCTCAGAGCCTAGGAAGTAAAACTGAATGCAAATGATTTCATATTTGACCTCAGGTAGAAGACAGATGTCTTCTAGAGGTCTGGCAGAAAGATTCTTCCAAAGCCAACAATAATCCCTTTTCTTTTGATTCTCTCTCATTTCTGGGCATTGTTTTTTCAAGCATTAGAAGATCATAGATCCATTGTTTCTGTCTTTTTGGTGGGACTGTGGTGAATCGGGGCATCAAAGATGGCAGAGTAGTTAAGAGCTTGCATTGGATCCAGCTAGACCTGCATTGAAATTCAAGACTTCTGGCTGTGTGACCTTGAGAAAGTTACATAACTTTTCTGAGCTTCAATTTTCTTTTCTGTTAAATGTGTGTTAGAAGGATCCGATACCTAGTTAACGAATGTCTGTGACTTCCTGATTGCCCAACAGGTGTGGCTGTTACCCTTCTCTTTATTCATTTTTTCAGTAAATATTTATTAAGCACCAGTTGTATGGTAAGCTCCGATCTAAGCAGTAGGGATACAGCAGTGAACAAAAATAGACAAAAATCTCTGCCATCTTGCAGCTTACATCTAGTGAGTGGAAATAGACAACAGACTAAATAAATATCTTGTATATTGTGTTAGAAAGTGAAAAGTCCTGTGGAGAAATACAAAGCATGAAAGGAGGATAGAGAATGCCAGGCATGGGGGAGGGATGTCATCCTTAGGTAAGAAGGGATTGATGGTTGAGCTGGTTCATTGCTTGGGTGAACAGCGCTTACTAAACACTTTGCAAGGCCCTGTGAGAGCATCATCCATCACACTTTGCAGCTGATTCAGGAGGCTGTCAAGACAGCTGTCATGGGGCTCATCTTACAGATGAGGAAACTGGCATTCAGAGAGGTTAAGCCAGCCCCACACCTCATAGCCTGTGAATGCAGAGGCAGGATTAGTACCTAGATCACCCAGTGTCTGTTTGCTATAGTGTCACCTGTTGCCCCAGGTAACCTACTCAATGGGAAATGAAAAGGAAGAGTGCATCATTGGTCGCCTTTTGTATACTGGGCTTACTGCTACAGATCTGCACTTCACGCCTCAGGTGACAGAGCCATGCACCCCTTGTTGGTGAGCCACATTTTATCAAAAGTCACTCAGGTGTTCACTGACTTACCTTGCCTTCCAATTTTACCTTTTCAAGTTATGGTAAAGAAAGGGAAGAAAAAATGCAAATCCCTGCCCAAACAGCCGATGCCTCTCCCCTGGTAGATACCCCATTGCTGGGCCTCTGTCACCATCTCCTAGTCCAAGACTTAAGTCCCCATTCACCCCTGTGACTCCAGAAACTTTTCTGAGACCTAGGGAATTGATTGTCTCCATTTACTCTTAGTTAACCAAAGCATGCGTTTGCAGCATATCAGTTTTTGAATGCGGTAAATACAGCAACCCATCTCCCAATCCCATGAATATTTCATTTTGGAGATGACTACATAAATATTGTATTTGAATATTATGGTCTGGGACATCACATTAAAATTGCAAGACGATGCTATTATCCCATATAATGGAACATGAAATTAAAAAACTGGTGAATGGAAAGAAAAATTTTGCTAGTCCTCTCACCTGTATTTCTTCTCTGTCTCTCTCTCACGGTTAGTCTGGTAACCATGTAAGTTTGAATACAAATTATCTAAAATTGAAAGTTTCAAGCATGGTTAAGTGCATCGACTGGGACATTTTTGTATAATTAGCACTAGCCAGAGGCAAGGCAGGGTTTTATTTTCCTAAACTCAGGGGCTTCCTTTGATGGCCCAGTTAGAGCTCAGTTACATTTCAGTGGGTTAATACTGTATTACAAAAAATCTTCGCTGAGTTCCTTCCCAGCAAGAACATGACTTTGCTAATGAGCTTGGATTATCTGTCTTCCATTGTCTGTCTGACCCCTGTAGGGATTTAACTTTACAATCCAGACCTAGCCCAATTTTGTATTTTACCAAGGGGGAAACTGAGACACAGAGAGGACTCCTCTCCAGCAAGAACATGGCTTTGCTAATGAGCTCAGATTTTGCATGTGGAAAGATGTGTTAGAGAAAGAGCAAGACCCGTGACATAGGACACCTGGGTCTTTTGGTTGGTTCTACCCTTGTGTTGAGTCCTCTGTGTGTCCTTAGAAAAGTTGCCAGTCTTCTCTGGGCTCCCGTGTATCCATATGAGATGTATTGCTTGTGCCATGCCCTTTTCCTGAGTATAACAATGTGACTTATAGAATGTCAAAGCTGGAGAGTACCTTGGGAATTACCTAACCCAGGATTATTGTGACTGGACCGATGGCTTATGGGCTGGATTCATCCTAGGGAGATGTTTTATTCAACCAGAAATGCTTTTTTATTTTAAAGGAGTGGAAGTGCATTTCAGAATGTGTGTCCTTCACTTCTCTGCTAATTTCATCACTCCTTGTTTTTTCATATTCAGGCTGCTTCACACGCTTCCATTATCTGTCTGACCCCCCTATAGGAATCTAACTTTACAACCCATATCTAGACCAACTTTGTATTTTACCAAGGAAGAAACTAAGACTCAGAGAGGACTCCTTAACATTTTGAAGTCACCCAGCTGGTGACAGGTAAAACCACACTGCCCTGCAGATGAAAAGCACATTTCAGCCGAATTAAGTCTGTTCCCTGCCAGCATCATCGTCATCGCCATTTCATTACACCATCATCCATTTTGTGATGACTTAGATGTATTGTCATTATCTTCCATAGTAGCCAATGTCTAGAGGTGGGTTTTCTGCTCATGCAGAAAAGAAATGCTGAGAATGTAGGTTTACTAATGAGGTTTCAAGTAATTCCCTTGAGTGGATGTCAGTGGATTTGTGGGAAGCCCAGTGAGAGGGAATTCTTTCTGGAATTCAGCGTGACTACCAGGGCAGGACCATCTTCAGCTTCCAAACCCTGAAGTCTCGTCATCACAGTAGACTTTTCTTGAGCAGCTGACCTGCACTGTCCTAGGAACTGGAAGGGAGGCACAAAGTCTGGAGCCAAAGTGTGTTGTAGTGAGAACAAAGGCTACCTGCAAGGAGACAGGTAACTCCAGTCTGAAGACAGAGTAATGAGGTCTGTTGCAGAAATGCAGACAGCTCTAGAACTCTAAGCAGACTGGCTCAGTGGAAGAGGAGGCATTTTTGTGCCACAGCCCTGGCTACCTGCCCTGTCTGGAGCCTAAGAACCTTCCCACACATCATGATTGTGATGAAGTTGAAATCATTCAGGCATGTATTAGGACTTTTTCAAACGCAAGTGAGGAATCTCATCTCAAAAATGCCTTAAGCACATAACACACAAGTCTGGGAGAGGGTCAGGCACAGTGAGACCCAGAATCTCAACTGAACCCATCAAGCCCTTGGCACTGTGTCTTTCTGTCTCCTATTTCCAGTTTGCTCCATTGTCAGACAACCTCTGTATTCATGGTGATAAGATGGCTACCAGCAGCCCTAGGCTCACATCCTCCCTGCCAGAAATCTCACAAAAAAGCCCCTCCTTCTCAGTAACTCCAGCAACAATCCAAGACCTAGTCTCAGACCCGGCTTGCATTGCTGGCCCATCCCAGAACTGATTATGGAGGCCAGACAGATGGGATGCTCTGATCCATCCTGGGTCATGTTCCCACCCCTGGTGCTAGGGTGAGGATACAAACCCAACTAAACTGAGACTTAAGGATGAGTCCAAAGTAAAGCAAAAGGTGGTTCCCAGAAAAATCATAAATGGATGCTGAGCAGGCAAAAACAAGGCATGGAGCACCGATACCTGCTGCAGCATGGATGAACCTGGAAAACATTATGCCAAGCAAAAGATGCAGACACAAAAGGCCATGTATTGTATGACTGCCTTTATATGAAATATCTAGAATTGGTAAACCCATAGAGGCAGAAGACAGACTGATGGTTATCAGGGGCTAGCATGAATGGGGAGTGGCTGCGTAACGTGTATGGGGTTTTCTTTTGGGGGCTGATGAAATGTTTTGAAGCTAGGCAGAGGTGACAGTTGGACAACATTGTTAATGAACTAATTCCACTAAACTGTACACCTTAAATGCTTAATTTTAAACCACTGCTGTTATAGCAGAGCCCCTGGTCCCCCTCCAGTCTGCATGGAGCCTGCATGGAGTAGGCACTCGGTGCTGCCTGTAGCAATCCACACAGTGCCTTTGTGGAAAATAGAAAAGGCAGCTCTTCCTTGAGACACTTAGATCCCCTTGATCATAAAATCATTTCTTGGTCTCTTGTTATTTTACACTGTGTGGATGTCATCTTTATTAAAAACGCATGACCTTTTCAATCTGTGTCATCTGCCCAGAGCAGTCTCCCAATTAAGCCAAACTGGTCTGCTCTCCAGATCTCTGATGAGTCTGTTTTCTGTCTAGAATGTCCATTTTCTTTCCTCCCTTCACCTCTCCCAGCCTGACTCGGGCCCTGCCTCATCCATGACGCCATCCCTGACCACCAACCAAGTCCACAGCATGCTGGCTTTTCAGCCTTGCTCTAGTCCCCATTTTTCCAGAAGTTCCTTGAAACTCATTTAACCTAGGGTTACATGTGCCTGTATCATATTTGCCCAGTCAGACTATGAGTTCCTAGAAGATAAAGCCTGCTGTTTATAGTGTTTCCTGTCTTTCACTGTACCCACCACAAGGCTGGGGTTGTGGTAGGTGCTGGACATCTATTTGCCTATTGATGGATTCAGTGTCTATCCATTCTGTGAATACTCACTAACCACTTACTATGTGCCAGGCACAGAGTGATGAGCAAAAACAAGAACCACCCTAGCTCACATGAAGCTTGTAGTCTACTGGAAAGGGTAGACAGTAATCACAGAATCACAGAAATGTGCTATGGCAAGTTGCTGAGTTCATACACATGTAAAAATGGGTGAATAAAAGTACTGTCTCTGGGGTTTTCATGAGAATTAAAGTAGATAATCCATATAAAGCCCTTGGGATGATAATGCTCATGTTTTCGTTGCTATGGTGATGGTGGTAGTGATAATGGGGATGAAGATGGTGGTGATACTGAAATTGGTGATGATGGTGGTGATGATGGCGATGGGGGTGATGACAGTGGTGATAATGAAAATTGTGATGATGGTAATGGCAATGATGGTGGAAGAAATTACAGTGTTGTAAGACTGTAAGGACTGGGAGAGTAGCTTTTGGTCTGCAATCTGATCGATGAATTGAAGTTCACTCAGGGAACACTGAAGGGGAGAGGAAGAAGTCAGTCATTCCCAGCACATACAGAGTCCATGACTGAAGGCACATGTGTAAGGAAACTGTGGTGGTGTGGAGAAGCATTCATACAATAGAGTTATTTATAAGGGCTTGAAAAATCCAGAGTCCTGGTCATGTGTAAGGGCCAGCAGGCTGAAGGAGCAGAAAGATCCCTGAGTTCAACTCTAGACTGTAAGCTCCCATCTAGATAACTAGCTCCTTAGGAGCAGAGATCGTCCTTACTTTTCCTTGACCTCCACCATGGGCCAGCACAGTACCTGGCACATGATATGTGAAAATGGTGACAGTGGTGCTGATAATGAAGATGGAGATGATGATGATGGTGGCGGTGACAGTGATGATAATGAAAATGGTGATGATGGTAATGGCAATGATGGTTATGTGTGCAATGAATGTTAATTGCTAATGGACTGAGCGTTTGGTCCAAAAGGCTTGGTTCTAGCTCTGTCCACCCTCCCAAACGCCTGCGTCACCAGCTCTGGGACCTGAACAGCTTTGGTTTCTGCATCTACAAAATAGGAAATGCCAACTCTGCCCAGCCTGCCTTGCAAAATTCTAAACAAGATGATTATACGTATATAGTTACTAGAGTAGGAGTTATTAATCTAGGGTTCATGGGAAAAATTCAGGGGAGGTTCGTGATTTTGGATGAGAAGAAAATGATATCTTTTTTAATGGAATTCCAACTGAAATCTAGCTAAATGTAGGTAACAAATCACAGTAGTATTAGCTGTAACTGACTCAGTCACCAGTAGGAATCATCTATTTTCCTATTGCATTATAGTTGGTGCAGATACCTCTAAATATCATTTATGCTCACCACTACTTCAAAATTTCAGGAGTTAGGCCAGGCACAATGGCTCACACCTGTAATCCCAGCACTCTGTGAGGCCAAGGTGGGCGGATCACCTGAGGTCAGGAGTTCAAGGCCAGCCTGGCCAACATGGTGAAACCCCATCTCTACTAAAAATACCAAAAAAAAAAAAAAAAATTAGCTGGGCAAGGTAGTGTGTGCCTGTAATCCCAGCTACTCAGGAGGCTGAGGCAGGAGAATCACTTGAACCCAGGAAGCGGAGGTTGCTGTGAGCCAAGATCACGCCACTGCACTCCAGCCTGAGCTATAGAGTGAGACCCTGTCTCAAAAAAAAAAAAAAAAATTACAGGACTTAATAGACCTGCCATGATATCTTGTTATTTAATGTATTAATAAAGAAACACATGTATTAGCATACATTCAGTGTTTTAAAAAAATGTATTTTGTAATCCAGGCCACATGCAGTGGCTCACACCTATAATCCCAGCACTTTGAGAGGCCAAGGTGGGAGGACTGCTTGAGGCCAGGAGTTTTACGCCAGCCTAAGCAACATTGTGAGACCCTGTCTCTACAAAAAATTTAAGCAGCAGCCAGACATGGTGGTGCATGCCTGTAATCCCAGTGCTTTGGGAGCCTGAAGCCAGAAGTTCAAGATCAGTCTAGGCAACATAGTGAGATCCCATCTCTACAAAAATAATTTTCAAAATCAGTGAGACATGGTCATGCATGCCTGTAGTCCTAGCTGCTCGGGAGCCTGAGGCAGGAGGGTCACGTGAGCCCAGAAGTTTGAGGCTGAGGGGAGCTAGGATTACACCAGTGCTCTCCAGCCTAGGCAACGGAACATGACCCTGTCTCAAAAAGTAAAAATTTTAAAGATGTTGTAATCCTGTATATAATGTGTGAGTCAAGAAGCACAGGCATTACTATATATCAGAACTTTGGTGGGTTTTTATTTTATTTTTCACTGTTTCATAACCCTGTATATTGTGTTGTATGCATTGAAGACACTATTCGGCATTCACTAAACTGCCAAGGCCTCTATGGCATAAGGAGGTTGTTGCCAAGTTCTCTAGAGGAGGAGTAGCTGTAGCAGATGATCACTGACATCTGACTGTGCTGGGTAAGTCCCCTGGGCTCTCTAAGCCTCAGTGCCCTCATATGGAAATTGGGGGTCAAATAGTACCTGCATCATAGGGGTAGATACAGTAATGTGCCTCACGTGTGGGGATCAAGTGATAAACTCCATGCAGAGCCCTGGGGCAGTACCTGGCACACAGCATGCACTCAATAATTGCCATCACCACTATGATTGTGTTGTTTTGTTTGGACTCTGGCTGAAGTTCTGCCTTTCAGGACACCTCTGGGCTAAGGGCAGCTTTCTCTCTCCCAGGTTCATTCGGAAGCAGGGCCTGGATCGGCTCTTCCTGGAGTGCGACGCTCACATGTGGCGCCTGGGAGATCGGCGGATCCCAGAGGGCATCGCCGTGGATGGCGGTTCGGACTGGTTCCTGCTGAACCGGAGGTTTGTAGAGTATGTGACCTTCTCCACAGACGATCTGGTGACCAAGATGAAACAGTTCTACTCCTACACCCTGCTTCCTGCCGAGGTGAGTATCTGGGAAAATTTTCCCAAGAAAGGTAGTGGCTTGTTCTAGCCTTTGTGGCAAAGCAGATGCTGAATTTTTGGCAAAGAGATTCTGGGTCCACCTACATTGTCCTCTACACATCCAGACATCCTTGCTGTCTTAGCAGGATGCCTGGTCTCCCTCCAGTCTGCACAGAGGCTGCATGGAGTAGACACACGGTGCTACCACCAGCAGTCTACACAGTGTCTTTGTGCAAAATAGAAAAGGCAGCTCTTCCTCAAGACACTTGGCTTTCATTGGTCATAAAAACCACGATACACAGATTTTGTTAGAACAAGAATCTTACAGCTATTTTCCAGAAAACTGTTATTTAAAAAACCCTTCTGATATCCACAATGCTGATGGCACCCCTAAAAGGTATGTAGTGCGTAACCTGCACAACTGTATATGCTGACCCTTTCAGGACACACCCATAACAACTTTTTTTTTTTTTTTTTTTTGAGACAGTCTTCCTCTGTCATCCAGGCTGGAGTGCAGTGGCACAATCTCTGCTCACTGCAACCTCCCCCTCCAGAGTTCAAGCAATTCTGCTGCCTCAGCCTCCTGAGTAGCTGGGATTATAGGCGCCCACCACCACACCCAGCTAATTTTTGTATTTTTAGTAGAGATGGGGTTTTGTCATGTTGGCCAGGCTGGTCTTGAACTCCTGGCCTCAAGTGGTCCTCCTGCCTCAGCCTCCCAAAGTGCTGGGATTGCAGGCATGAGCCACCATGCCCAGCCGCCACATCAACTTTTGACACATCCTTCACAGTGACCAGTCATGTAATGGCCACCTTTTTACACCAAGCATGCCTCTTCTCATGTTGAACATTGCTCTGTTATTCCCTGAAGAAAAGGGTGTTGGTTTCATAAGTCATACTCCATTAATCCAGAATATTCTAAAACAGTCCCAGCCCCATCTAGAACTGGGGAGGGGATCCAGTTCTGAAGGACTGTCACTGACAGACATTCCCTTAGCTGCCTGCCGGTCAGAGCTGGGTTGAGGGATTCCAGATTCATCTTCCTGACCTCCAGGTTGATTGCATCCTCATTTTCAATCCAGCTTGAGAAAAGTGCAGAGCTGGTTCCATTTCTATTGAGCCTATGGCATTTCTCATGAATGGTCCCTTGTTCCTTCCCTGGACCACGTAGGCTATGTGTGTTTCTGCAGGCCACACACCCAGCACATCTCTCGCCTGTGTGTGGGGCAGTGCCAAGCTCCGGGGAGGGCTGACTGCCCCCATCACCCAGAGGGATGATGAGCTTGTCATCACTGGGCCAGGTTTTACTATTCTGCACACATGTTAAGTTATCAGCTTTTAATCCTATTTCAGCAAAAATCACCTCTTCTCTCAATTCTGATAACCTCCTCATCCATTATATTGCAGGGAATTTCTGTATCATTATGAAAGGACACAGAGCAATCGGTAATTGGGTACATTTTACCACTGCTTGATGGAGAATGGATGCCTCCCTGGGCTTGTAGGCAATTCAAGCTTAAAATCCAGGTTCATGGGCATGTCATTTAGTGTCACAGGAAGGTCAGCAGGGGGTGGTGGGTGGAGCCTCATTTACCCACCCATCCATTTAGAAGACATTGTTTGGGAGTTTGGCTATTTTTAATCAAGATGCCCACCACGATACTGGTGACCAAAGCTCCGTGTGTGTGCTTTCTCTGCCCCTCCCTGGCCCCAGCACACACAAGCACATACACTCCAGGGTCGCTGTTCAGTCCCACCTCCTGCATCTCTGCCTTCCCTTCCTTCTCCCAGACCACTTCAAGAGGACTGGTTTAGAAGAAATCAGAAGGCTGTGCCCATAAACTTGTAACGGGCAGACACAGATTCCCCAACAGCTTCCTTTAGGGAGAGAGAACAGGGAGGAAATATATTTGCCTGGGACTGTCTATTATAGAAATATTTCTCTCACTCTCACTCTCTGGTAGTCTCTCAAGTACTCCAGTGATTGATTGTTTCTCCTCTAGTTTTTCTTTTCAGATCCAACATGGCCTCTTTCTCAGATCCCTTAAAGCGGATGGCCAAGAATCCTGGGATTAGGGAGAAAATATGGCACCTGGTTCAGTACCGTGGACAGCAAGCAGCCCCACCCACTCCTTTCCCTATGTTGCCGTCCTGCTATGCAGGAAGCCCTGGGTCTAATGCAACCATCAATCTGGTCTCCCTACCCCAGGGGTGAAATTCCACCGCACCAGTCAGACTTGAATCCCTTTGATTTCACAGAGCATCCACCTGCACTCTGAGTTGGACCACATGGGCAGCTGACCTCAAATGCATGCAGAGAACATAAGAGTCCCTTGACAGTCGGGTAGTTGTGTTATACATTTTTGCATTGCTATGAAGGAATATCTGAGGCTTGGTAATTTATAAAGAAAAGAGGTTTATTTGGCTTGTGGTTCTGCAAGCTGTACAGGAAGCTGCCCGGCTTCTGATGAGATGCCACATTCTTTTAAACAACCAGTTCTTACATGAACTCAGAGCAAGGGTTCACTGTTTCCCACCCCAGTCCATCTGTGGGAGGCTGGGAGAGGCCTCAGGCTGGGCCCCTCTCTCCCCTGCAGTCCTTCTTCCATACGGTCCTGGAGAACAGCCCCCACTGCGATACCATGGTGGACAACAACCTGCGCATCACCAACTGGAATCGCAAGCTGGGCTGCAAGTGCCAGTACAAGCACATTGTGGACTGGTGCGGCTGCTCCCCCAACGACTTCAAGCCGCAGGACTTCCACCGCTTCCAGGTGAGACTTTCTCATGGCCTGCCAGCCTCCTCAGTGATGCCTTCCCAACAAACCTCTGCAGAAATCCAAGGCCAGACCTGCAGGTCTTCTTATCACATGGCGCCCAAACCTGGCTGTTGATAATAATAGTTAACAACATCAACAATAGCCAGTGTTTATTGAGCACTTACTTCAGGGCTGTTCTAACCACGTTGACTCATTAACCCAAAAACAAATGACCTTTCATTATTATTCCATTTTAGGGATATGAAAACTGAGGCACAGAAAGGTTAAAAAAAAAAAACTTTCCAAAGGCCATACTCATATCATCTTCTCTTTATTCCCTTTTCATCAGAACCGCCCAAAATATTTAAATTTGTACCCAGGAATATGCTTTCAAGTATATCTAGGGCAGAGCTTTTCAACCTCAGAACTCTTGCCATTGTGGCTGGATGATTCTCTGTTGGGACATGCTGTCCCGTGTGTGGGTAGGATGCTTAGCAGCACCTCTGGTTGAGAACTCCTCATCAGTGATATCGACAAATTTGTATTTTTAATGAATTGCACTTTTCTGAGGAGCAGCCTAACAATTTACAGTTCTGGGGAAGGGCAGAGCAGGAGGGTGGGGAATGCTCATTCACTTACCATGAGCCCTGAGAGTGCTTGGCCCCAAGATGGGCACCCCTTCCTGCTCCGCTCCCTCCAAGCCAGCATGGTGCATGGTGGCTTCTTCCTCCACCCCTCCCCACACCTAGCAGCAGAGAGCACAAATATGAATGCCACTAAATGGTTAAGCGAATCACTCTGAGGTCACTGGAGCCACCGTGTAGAGATGGTATGCTACTTCCCAAACCACTAACCCAGGAAGGCAGGGACACAGTGCCAGGCTCATAACCCAGCCAAGATGCCCTTGCTGTGTGAGCGGGATGCTGTTTGTGTTTGATCTCCTCTGTGCTGGGCTGTGTGGGCATTGGCTTTACTGGGGCAGACATCACTTTTATTGTTCAGGTAAGGAAACTAAGGCATGGAGGGGTGTTCCAAGTGGGGTTTTTTCCAGCAGTCCCTGCTGCCTTCCTGGTTTTGTGCCCATATGAGTGCAGAGTACATTGCAGGTTTTCTGTCATTCGTATTCCCCTCAAGGTTCCCACCCAGCAGCTCCAGCCACCTTAAGCTAGCAGACAGGGAGCTGCTTAAATCCACATCTTCCCTGCAGAAAGGAGAGGGTTGCAGGGGAATGTTTGACCTATTCAATGAATTCCCATGTTTGGAGAGGACCCGTCCCTCACTGCCCTAACCGCAGAGAATCTTCATCACTTAGAGCACAAAACCTCCACGTGCTGATTCCCAGAGCCCCGCACTCCCCCAGGCGCCAGCATTTGTATCCTAGCCCGGCATCCTGGGGACATTGTAGCCTCTGCTAAAGACTGCCTTATGTGCTCACAGCAAGCAGAGATTAAGAATATCCCCCAAGATCTAGAGTCAAGACACTGCTGCCTGTAAGGAACTCAGAGTTCTTGCACGAAGAACTTGGAGAGAAAGAATAATAAATATAGTAACGTGCCCTGTTAGAAGATCCAGCTATGGTCAGAATCACAGGCAGAGAAAGGAGTTTGTTCTGGCCCTAGATGGGTTCCGGGTAACAAGGGGCTAGTGATAATAATCAAATAGCAGCCTACACTGTGTGCTAGACACTATGCTAGTAACCCATTTTAAGGATGCTGAGGCCCAGAGAGTTCGAGTGACTTGACCTGCACAGCTAGACAGTAGCCAAATGAGGATTTGCATTCAGGTGGTCTAACTCTCTACAGTGCTACTATGAAAGGAACCAAGCTGTGCTCCCCACCACAGAGAGGTTTCCTGAAGCAGATTGGCAATGAGATGTTTAGAATAACACCAAGGGTACTTACGATCAGGGGGCTTCCCAGTTTACTCAGTTGCCTCAGTCCTGGAGTGATACAGTAGAAAGAGCTTGGATTTTGGAGTCATGCATTTGGGCTTCAAATCTTACAATGGTGTGAGTCTGTACAGATCGCTTTGCCTCTCTGAGCTCAGTTTTCTCATCTGTAAAATGGGAATCATAATACCTGCCTTGCCAATTCCCTGCCTTACAGGGAAAATTAGAGGTAATGACACAAGTCCATTGCCCTGCATATTGTGTGTGGTCAGTAGTTGTTGCTGCTATTAATCTACCACCATGAAAACAGTGCTGGACCCAAATTTAGGTCAATAATAACACTAGACAATAATAAGCTCCTCAAGGGAGAGGCCTGTGTTTTATTTGTCTCCGCAGCCCTACACAAGGGGTCAGCAAACTCTAGCCCTGGGGGCCAAAGTCAGCCCACTGCCTGCTTCTGTAAATGAAGTTTTGTTGGAACACAGCCATACCTATTTATTTAGTCTCTTGTCTGTGGCTGCTTTTATGCTATAAAAGCAAAGTTGAAGGTTTCAAAGCTATTTTAAATATTTACTGTCTGGCCTTTTACTGAATATAAAGTATGAAACCTGGTAGATTACAGGTGCTTAGTATTTCTTTAACCCTCGACCCTGACTCTTCATCCCATCTCTGATAGTGACTTGCTGTGTGTTCTCAGCTAAATCCCTTACCATCTCTGGGCCTGTTTCCCTGAGAGTTTGGTTGATATCAGTGGTCCTGAAACACTGAATCATAATCACCTGGGAATTTTTTTTTTTTTTTTTCTTAGCTACACTCCAGAGCTATTGACTCAGTAGGTCCTTTTTCTTTGAGACAGTCTTGTTCTGTCACCCAGGCTGGAGTGCAGTGGCACAGTCTTGGCTCACTGCAACCTCCACCTCCTAGGTTCAAGTGATTCTTCTGTCTCAGCCTCCTGAGTAGCTGGGACTACAGGTGCATGCCTGGCCTGAAATCTGAGTTTTTCAAAGTCCCAGAGATTCTGATCCCTTGTGAGTCTGCAAGTTGACTGAAATACCAAAGAGGCAATAGGGCGTGGTGGAGACTGCAGTGAGCAGAAGAACCTAGGTGCTGTCTAAAGGAACAGCCACTACCCTTCAGCTTTAACCAGTTGTTACCATATGGAGAGTGGGCCTGGGGTTGCCAGATCTATTGCTATTTAAAGAGAAGCCAAAAGAATTTCTGTGAACTCTTTCATGTTTTATATATGGCTAGCTAAAATACATCTGCAGGCTGTATTTGCCCTAGATTACTAGCCTGTGACCTCTACCTAAATGATGCTTACTAAGTGCCTATCATTGCTTTAGATGTTCTGCACAGATTAACTCATTTAGTCCTCCTCACACGCTTATTATAACCCATTTTACAGATGTTGAAACTGAGAACACAGATGTGCAAAAAGTATCGGAGCTAATTTGGGTCCAGCAGAGCTTTGCTTCTAACCACAGGATATGCCCTTAGGTTCCCCCCACCCCCAGCACTCGCTGATGTGGCTTTTCTATTTTTAATCCCATGAGTACAGCAGACAGCCCGGCCTACCTTCTTTGCCCGCAAGTTTGAAGCCGTGGTGAATCAGGAAATCATTGGGCAGCTGGACTATTACCTGTACGGGAACTACCCTGCAGGTACCCCGGGCCTGCGCTCCTACTGGGAGAATGTCTACGATGAGCCTGATGGCATCCACAGCCTGAGTGACGTGACACTCACCTTGTACCACTCCTTTGCCCGTCTGGGTCTTCGACGGGCCGAGACGTCCCTGCACACAGATGGGGAGAACAGCTGCCGGTGAGCCCTATATGGGATGCAGAGAGGGGAGCCGAGAAGCAGGAGGAGGCTCAGGGTGCAGAGTGGGGGCCCTTCCTCCTCTTTAGGGATCTGCAATGCAACGCCACCCTATGCTTTCTGTCTTCCTTTGCCCAAAACTCATCTAACGCCACTCTCCTAGCGTGCGTGGCATTTCCAGTCCAAGCCATTGCCACACTTTGTGCTTTACTTTCTCAGATACCAGATATCCTATGTACCCAATGATTTTACAATTCTTCATGCTACATATATATACTTTAGAAGGAAGCTTTATGTCACCATATCATATGTAGCATTTGTCTTAAGTGGAAGGTACAAAACTTTTTTTGATAGAAAATGTCAAAGATGTACAACATAGAACAGTGGAACCCCATGTTCCCATCACCCAGCCCCGGCAGTTTCCAACTCGGGGCTGATCTTGTTTCATTTTCATCTTCACCCACCTTCCGCCTCCTCCCAGATCAGTTTGAAGTCAATCCCAGACATCCTATCATTTCAGCCATCAATATTTTAATAATGTATCTCTGAAAAATAACTCTTTTAAAAACATTCACCATAATGTCATCACACCTAAAAATATCACAAAGAAAATTAATAGGCAGAACTACTATTGAAACTTCTCAACCACCCCTTACAATTGTCTCACCTACCACTAACTGCCGACACTTCAGGAAAGAGTGTTCTAGAAGATGTGGAAAGAAGAGGGGGAGGTAGGAAAATATTTCAACATAATCCCTTCTCCTCTCATCTCTTTCCCTAAGCCAGCCAATGCTTTCACGTTGTGTACCCTTTCTTTTGTTCTGAAGCAATATGCATTTTGGATATTTACATAATTGCAACAAGAATTGGGTATCCTGCTTTCTTCCCTTGGCATTATACTGTTAGCACCCATTTCTCCACGCTGCTCAGTAGCTTCCGCAATGATAATGATTCCTTTTAATGCCTCTAGTATCCCATTGAGCAGAAGTTCCAGAGTTTGCTTAATCTGGCCCTTCACTGTTGCCATTGTCAGTAATGCGCCATTGTAAATAATGTTCTGATGAATATATTTTCTCAGAAAGCCCTTTTTTCCATTCTCTTTTCTGATTATTTCCTTAGGATAGATTCCCAGAAGTGCCTGTAATCACTCTCCTCCTTTTTCTTATTTGTTTAACAACATAGCATCAGTATGTGACGGGGCTCGGGGGAAGAAGATTGTTCACTAACTCTCTGAAAACACAGGCAGGTTTCTCACCTGGTGTCTCATCCCTGGCCAGCAAGGTTTCTGCAGGGCTGTGACACTGTCCCATCACCTCCTCACGTCCCTCGGCTTCTCTCTCCATAAAGTTTCTGATTTAGTTTAAAGGGAGACCAGTGTGGGTTAGGAACCCAAACTCTGCTTACAAGCTATTGACCTTGGGCAAGTCATTCATCTCTCTGAGCTTCAGTCTCCTCATCTGTGAAATGAGAAGAGTAATACTCATCATCTTTGTATCATAAGGTGTTGTGAAGTTTAATCATCAAAATTTACCTGATGAGTTATACAGTGTTTTTTTGAGACAGAGTCTTACTCTGTCGCCCAAGCTGGAGTGCAGTGGTGTAATCTCTGCAACTTGCACCTCCCAGGTTCAAGCGATTCTCCTGCCTCAGCCTCCTGAGTAGCTGAGACTATAGACACATAGCACACCCAGCTAATTTTTGTATTTTTAGTAGAGACAGGATTTCACCAGGTTGGCCAGGCTGGTCTCGAACTCCTGACCTCAGGTGATCCGCCCGCCTCGGCCTCCTTAAGTGCTGAGATTACAGGCATGAGCCATTGCGCCCAGCCCTGTTATTCCCATTTTAACAGTGTTTTATGTACTAACTGCTCAGTTTCAGATCATTGCTGGTATCTTAGTTGCCAGTTGCCATTATGATGCAACCAACAGTGAACCTACTGTGTGTGATGGTAACAATTCCTTGTTCTCTCCGTGTGCTTTTCTTTGCTCACTGCCTCCCACTGCACAGCCACCCCTTCTCAAGTCAACAAAGCCATCCAAGGACCACCTCCTCTATGACACTTATTAAGATAGATAGCTCACCCCACACCCACCATCTCCCAAGCTGAAAGTAGTTCAGGGACTTCACTTTCAGCATGTGCAGTATCTTGGGTCAAGGTCACCAGATAGGGTCTCTCCCCGCACTGCTAGTCTGGAAGCAGAATCCCTGCATGTATCCCCAGTAGACAGTGCAGTGCCTGACACTTAGAAGGCAAATGTCATTCCATAATAATTACAGTCGCAGGCTTCCTAGAATGTATAAGGTAAATGATCTTACAGGAAATTCCAAAAGACACGCCCAATTTATCCAGGGTTGTTGAAAGTTTCTCCTAGTACCCATTTTGGAATGAAGTGAACCATCACGTTGCCTCAAGCCAGGAATCCTCTGGTATCCACCTCGTTTTTTATTGTAATGGAACCGTGGTGCCTTGCTGTAGGCAAAGCCGATGTATTTATGAATAGGAGCCTGAAAATAAATCAGGACAAAAGACCCTTATCCCAAAAGGCAGAAGAGAATGGATTCCTAGCCCCGGGGCATGAGGGGAAACAGCAAGTGAAAACTTTAACAGTCTCGTTTTATCTGGGTATTTTAGGCAAATTGTGACTTTCCAGTCTATAATACAACCTTTCATTAAATAATGTTTATTGATTTTTTTTTCTCATTATAAACTAACACATGTGCGTTGCAGAAGTTTCTGAAATGGCAGGTTGAGAGAATAAGAATAAAGTTTGCTTGTAATCTATCATCCAGAAATAAGGATGTCAGCATTTTATTACAGGTCCCCAAATGCCCTCCAGGGCAGACATGAAGCACTAGAATCACTCAGTGTGCCCCCTGCAGGGTGGGCTGACCATGGGAACCTGGAGGTCCATGGAGTTGAACCCCAGTACATTCCATGGGAATGTAGATGGAGTTGCCAACCAAATCTAATTTTTTTTAGTGCTCATCGTATTTAAATAAGAAAGAAAAACACCTTTGGGCCAAACGAATACTTCAGTTGCATTCCCATAGATGATTGTGCGGCATCTTGATTATTTTTCTGTTTTGAGACCTTAACAGTTTTCATTACTTGGACACGAAATACAGTCAGGAGGAGGCATCAGAGGGCTTTGTGCTTACTCCTTGATTACAGGGACTGTAGATGTAACTTAAAAGCACGAGGTTCAAGAGAAAATCCTTTTAGAATTTTCACTCCTTCGATAAGTACTGATTGAGCAGCTATTGTGTGTCAGGGTGTGTGTTAGGCACGGAGAATTCAGCCTTGATCCAGGCAGACCAGGCCTGTGAACTCAAAGCCCTCCCATTCTAGTGTGAAGACAGACATTACCTAAGCACAAGTAAACCAGAATATACGATCAATAAGGGTAAATGCTGTGCAAAAAATGAAGATAAAGTCACGTGAGAGTGACAAGTCAGAGGCAGCAATGAGGAAGGAAGTGGTGGATTAGGGTAGCAGGAAACAAAAGGAGGCTAGAGAAAGCGGCAGGGCTTTGTGGACCAGGTAAGGAGTTTGGATTTCATTGAAAACATGAAGCAAAGTGTTTGTGGCATTTAAGTGCAGGACGATGGACGTGGCTATTATGGGAACAGGTTATAGTGGGCAAAAGTAAGAGAGGGTGACAGTTAAGGAAGCTCCTGCAGAGGCCCAGGTATAAAAGGATGGTGGCTTTGACCAGATTCTGGCAGTGTATAAGGAGAAGAGAGGATGGAAGAGGCCAGGTGTGATGGCTGACACCTGTAATCCCAGCTACTCGGGAGGCTGAGTCAGGGAGAATTGCTTGAACCCAGGAGGCAGAGGTTGCAGTGAGCCGATTTCACGACACTGCACTCTAGCCTGGGCGACAGAGTGAGACTCCATCTCAAAAAATATAAAGAAGGTGAAGAAGGGAGGCGAGTAATCAAAGATTGACTTCTAAATTTTTTTGACTGCTGCTTTCTGGAAACACTCTCTTCCTTTGACTCCCATGACAGCAAATTCTCCTGCTTCACCCACCTCACAGAACACACACTGGCAGTGCTTTGTCTATTGTCACGATAACACTGTGTAACAAACAACTCCCATATCAGTGTTTTGAAACAATATGCATTTATGTAATGCTCAAGTTTGCAGATCAGCTGGACGGTTTTCCCAGTATGGGAAAACCTTGCTCCCCTATCTGCAGCCAGCTGCAAGTCGGGAGGTGGCTCTGTGGTCCTCAGCTGGGAATAGTTGCCTGAGCCTAGGATGGCTTCAGCTGGGACAAACTGGGGTAGCTCTGCTGTTTCAAATGTCTCCTTCTCCAGCAAGCTAGCCCAGGCATGCTCTCATGCTGACCTCAAAAGAGCAAGAAAGCAAACAGAAATGTGCAAGGCATCTTGAGGCCCTGGCTCAGAACTGACATGACAGCCCTTCTACCACTTTCTGTTGTCCAAAGAAGATTCCAGAGGTAGAAAAATAGGTTCTGCCTCCCAGGTACAAGGAAACTTGCAAAGTCACATGGAAGAGAGCATAAGATACAGGAGATGGGAGATTTGGGACATAAATGCCGGTGACCACTGGCTCTTTCATGACTGTATCTTTGCTGTCCAGTACGGTAGCCACAAGTGGCTACTTCAGTGTAAATTAACTAAAACTAAATACAATTTAAAATTCAGTTCCTCAGTCACATTGGCCATATTTCAAGTGCTGAGCAGTCACACTTTGCTAGTGGGTTGGGAGATGGCTGCCCCAAAATCTCACAAATCATCGCTAAAGAACTTACTCATGTCACCAAACACCACCTGTTCCCCAAAATCTTATGGAAATAAAAAGCTATTGGCCTGGCACAGTGGCTGACACCTGTAATCCCAGCACTTTGGGAGGCCGAGGCGGGTGGATCACTTGAGGTCAGGAGTTTGAGACCAGCCTGGCCAACATGGTGAAACCCCGTCTCTACTAAAAATACAAAAAGCCGGGTGTGGTGGCTGATGCCTGTAATCCCAGCTACTCAGGAGGCTGAGTCAGGAGAATCGCTTGAACCCAGGAGGCGGAGGTTGCAGTGAGCCAAGATCACATAACTGCACTCCAGCCTGGGCAACAGAGTGAGACTCTGCCTCAAAAATAAATAAATAAAATATTTCTGTCATCGTAGGAGGTTTTATGTGATAGCCCTGCCTAGATGTTGCTGCAGTAGTAGAATGACAGCACAGTCGCTGGACTTTCCACTCCCAAAGTCCAGATTTAAAACAGGTTTGCATGAACTGTGAATGCCCAACAAACCATCTGAAGACTGTTCAAGTTTGTTTTTTTTCTTCTATGCTCCCTGGAAGGCATCCCAGTAACAAGGCAATGATTTCAGGAGATGTGTGAACACAGGAAGGCAGCTTCCCTAACTGTTATAATTGGACATAAAGACTTAAAACTCCAGATCAGGACCAGAGGGAAGGCTGCGTTTAGCTGAGCAGGGACAATGATTTGTGAAATGCTGTTATGAAGGACCCACAAGCGCCTTCTTAATGCTGTGCAATTTACACATTGCAGAAGCGGCAGCTTTTTATCTGACAAGTAGGAAATATACCAAGCTGGGCTCCTCTGAGGTACTCCTCTTTTGCCGTCTGCTTCCCCCTTTTCTCCGGACATCTCTGCTTCGCTTCCCTGCCCCTTTGAGCCAGCAAGCTTTTGTGGATCAAAGACATGCATTTTAAAACAACAAGCCACTTTTGCATGTATGTGCATGTGTGTTTATCTCAGATTGGCAATCATGGTTAAAGATGATAACCAGTGTGAGTGGTAAGGACTGTGAGAGAATAAATCAGTACTTCTGAAACAGTTAAGCTGCAGACACGAAGAGCCTCAGAGATTGAAACAGAGAGAGAGACAAATGAAAGGTTTTGCTCAAAGATGTTGAATGCAGCATTGTTTAGAGAAGCAAAAAATTAGAGTTATCATCCAATGCTAGGGAACTTGCTTTATAAAATCTGGTATTAACTATGATGAAACACCGAGCATCAACACATACAAAATCATGTCTTCAGAGACTTTTCAAAGATGTGATAATCCTCAGGAAATACTATACAACGAAGACAGAATAATAGCTAGGATAGATAGATGCCAACTATGTAGTATTTATGCAAATAGAAGCATAGGAAATAAGGCCGAAGGGAAATCCATCAATATGACAGTGTTCACACACCATTTTCACTGCCCGGTACCAAGCACCAGAGGACTCAATATCTGTGAATTGACATTATGTATGGGAAGAGGCATGGAAAGTAGTCATTTTACTTTCTTTGTTGTACTTTCCTACAGTCAGCATGTTTTTCATTTATAATCAGCAAAAGAAAAAAGTATTCATAGTCATTGAGATCACAGATACACAGGGAGCAGCTTTCAGACAGACGCAAGGAAAATAGTAGGCATTGTGCACAATGGGGACTGCTTTAGGAACAAAACTAGCTTGGTGGGTGGGGAGCCTCACTGTGATCCTACACATCTTGGGCCCTAACACATGAGCGCCTGTGTTTTCAGGTACTACCCAATGGGCCACCCAGCATCTGTGCACCTCTACTTCCTTGCCGACCGCTTCCAGGGCTTTCTGATCAAGCATCATGCTACCAATCTGGCCGTGAGCAAACTAGAGACTCTGGAGACCTGGGTGATGCCGAAAAAAGTCTTCAAGATCGCAAGCCCACCCAGCGACTTTGGGAGGCTTCAGTTTTCCGAGGTAAGAGGCCAGGTCTTGTCACATTTCATTGTATTTTCGCAGTTCCCTCAGCCAGATTCTACTCCACTATCTGACACTTCTAGTTGGAGATGGAGGAGAAGAGGACTTAGAGAGCCTTAAAGATAAGCTAACCCTGTGCCTGGAGAAGGTTCTCCGGCCCCAGTCACTGGCACCAGCATCTTAAACAGGGGAAGATCAAACCAACTGGAACACGGATGTATTTTTTAGGGTAGAATTTCTGCTCCTCTGAATTTTTCCAGTGATGACTCCTAAACCAATGTCAGTAATATTAGTCCCATTTTACAGAATGGAGAACTGAGGCTTATAGAGATCCAAAGATTGTCTGGATTGCTAGGAAGTGGGAGAGCTCAAAATTCAACCTAGATCTCTTTGGCCACAAATCCTATGCTTAGTTGTGGTTTTGTCTCCACAGTTTTTACCACACCTGGATTCGCTCAAGGGAAGTACCAGATCAATCATTGAATATATGATTAGATGAGTAGATGAATGATGGATTGAAGGAAGGATGGATGGACAGATGGGTCACATAGCTAGCTTTGTTTTTGATCATTCTGATCTAAATCCAAATGATACACCTTCAGAGAAACCTTCCCCGGCCACCAACTTAAGCTGCTGCAATAGCTACATTCTTCACCCAATCCTTCCCTATTTTAATACTTTTTCTTAGCATTTACTATCTAAAACTATCTTGTTGCTTGTGAACTCATTGACTGTTCACAAGAGAACTGGAACTGTGTCTCCCTCTTCACTGCGGTATCCCCAGCACACAGAGAGTATGTAGTCTTTGTAGATGCTGAGTAAGACTTCTGAATGGATGAGTGAGTGTACTTGGGTCGTGGTGCAGGAGGGAAGGGGAAGCATGATCAAGCCTGGTGCATGTTGTTCACACAGAACTGCAGCACCTGGTTTCTGCCTTCCTCACATCCCTAAGTGCTAAAGAGGTGATTTGTCCCAATGGTTCTGACTGCTGGATTAAGGACCAAGAGTCTGCTGGTAGACTGTGGTACATCTTGAGGGGCTAAGAGTATGTTGGGGAGAGGGGGAGTCCCACCTGCTTATATTTTCCTTAACAGTCCTTCTCTAGCTTCTGTGGCCCTGCCTAACGAATGTATGTATCCCCATGACAAACAGGCACCAGTGAGAGTTTCTTGTTAAGCCACTGTTTTCAATTAAGACTCCCAGTGGATTTGCTGGATGTGAGCAGGCAAGGGAGCCCACTCCATAAATTACTGGTGTCAGGGGGCAATTAGATACTGCCCCAGTTGGATTCTGTGCTAGGGGCCTGAGCAGCCAATTGACAACATTAATGTCCCATTAAAGAGATGAATGCCTGGTGTCTGGGCTCTCCCTGTTTATCAGCCTGCTGTTGGGCGACTGGGTACTTCTGGCAGTGACAAATGATGTTGGCCCCTCCATGGCTAGTGCTTTGGGAGGGGGGTTCCTCACTACACAGGTCTGGTACCCTTGGAGTGAGAACCATCGAAATCACCGGCAAAAATAACAGCATGTGATGCAGAGAGCCCTAACTTGTATTTTGAATTTTTTCTAAAGTCTTAATTTTAATGGCAAGTGAACAGAAAGGCAAGGAAGAACTACAGGACCACTCTGTGGGCTATTTAGGATCTCCCTGGTGTTAGCACTATCCCAGGGCCTTGTATAGTGCCTGGCTCACAGCAGGTGGCTGAACAGCTCAGATACATTTCTCCAATCTATGGGAATCTCATGCTGTAGACTTGGAAATAAAAGATGCTCATTCTTTCTGCAAGTGGTCACTGAGTGCCTATGGTGTGCCAGGTTCAGGAGGGATTGTGGTGAACCAGACACACCAGGCCCCTGTGGTCATGGAATTGCATTCCAATGAGGCAGCCAGCCAATGAGTGAGCAAATAGATAAACAAAAACAGCTCAGCTAATGACAGGTATTCTAGAGAAAACTTCATTCATGTGATTGCTGGGGACTTGGGACTTAGGACATTGATGGGGACAACCTTCGATAGAACGACTCATCTAGGAAGGCTTTCCTAAGAACATCACTGCAGAGCTAAAGCCTGTAAAAGAGCCAGTCCTGGGGAGATCTGGAGCATTCTGAGCAGAGAGAAGAGCATATACAAAGGCCCTGAGGCACCGAGAATGAGCTAGGAGTACTCGAGTTGCAGTGAGACCAAAGTACTGGGTGCAGCGAGTGAGAAGGAAACTGGTAGGAAAGAGGCCTCAGGGAGTAGTCTTGCAGGCCCTGGAAAGATGTTCAGGTTGTATTTTAAATGCAATGGAAAGACAGAGGGAAAATGGCAGATAGGAGGCAGGACAAACTTGCAGCTTCCACTCGGATGGACAGAGAGCAGCATATGGAGCCCCACATCATGAACTTTTGCTCCAAGAACTACTGCAGAAACGTGCCAGGAAAGCCAAGAGAATCCATAGAGCCTTTGAAGGAGGTGGATTGCCCCTGCAGGCGCCATGGGACAGCCAAGAAACTGTGAATCGGCTTGCTTTAACATCCCCAAAAGATCACACTAGCTCACCAGCAATGGATTCAAATCAAGAAGAAATCTCTGAATTACCAGAAAAACAATTAAGAAGTTCGACTATTAAGCCAATTAAGGGGCACCAGAGAAAGGTGAAGTCCAATTTAAAAAAATGATATAGGATATGAATGGAAAAATCTCCAGTGAAATATAACCTAAATAGAACACAATCGCAACTTCTGAAAATGAAGGACACACTTACAAAATTGCAAAATGCACTGGAAAGTCTCAGCAATCGAATCAAATGAGTAAAAGAAAGAACTTCAGAACTTGAAGACAAGGCTTTCAAATTAACCCACTCCAACAAACACAAAAAAGAATTTAAAAAAAATGAACAAACCCTTCAAGAAGTTTGGG
Source organism: Pongo pygmaeus (assembly GCF_028885625.2). Taxonomy (NCBI): domain Eukaryota; kingdom Metazoa; phylum Chordata; class Mammalia; order Primates; family Hominidae; genus Pongo; species Pongo pygmaeus. The sequence continues at coordinate 19,864,027 of NC_072391.2, forward strand.
AGTATGTTAAACAACCAAACTTAAGAATAATTGGTGTTCCTGAGGAAGAAGAGAAATCTAAAAGTTTGAATAATGAGGGAATAATTGAGGAAAACTTCCCCAGCCTTGCTAGAGATCTAGACATCTAAATACAAGAAGTTCAAAGAACACCTGGGAAATTCATTGCAAAAAGATCATGCCTAGGCACATAGTCATCAAGTTATCTAAAGTCAAGACAAAGGAAATAACCTTAAGAGGCAAAAGCATCAGGTAACCTGTAAAGGAAAACCCATCAGATCAACAGCTGATTTCTCACAGCAGAAACCCTACAAGCCAGAAGGGTCCTGTCTTTAAAGCCTCCTTAAACAAAACAATTACCAGCCACGCATCATGTATCCAGTGAAACTAAGCTTCATAAATGAAAGATACAGTTTTTTCAGAAAAATGCTAAGATAATTCACCACTACCAAGCCAGCACTACAAGAACTGCTAAAAGGAGCTGTAAATCTTGAAACAAATCCTCAAAATAAACCAAAATAGAATCTCTTTAAAGCATAAATCTCACAGGTCCTGCAAAACAACACAATGAAACAAACCAAGGTATTCAGGCAACAAATAGCATGATGAATAGAATAGTACCTCACATCTCAATACTAATGTTGAATGTAAATGGCCTAAAAGCTTCACTTAAAAGATGCGGAATAGATAAGATTCACCAACCAAGTGTCTGCTGTCTTCAAGAGACTTGCCTGGCACCTAAGGACTCACATGAACTTAAGGTAAAAAGGTGAAAAAAATACTCCATGCAAATGGACACCAAAAGTGAGCAGGAATAGCTATTCTTACCAGACAAAACAAAACTTTAAAGCAACAGCAATTAAAAAAGACAAAGAGGGACATTATATAATGATAAAAGGACTAGTCCAACAGGAATACACGACAATCTAAATATATATGCATTAACACTGGGGCTCCCAAAACAATACTACTAGACCTAAGAAATGAGATGGACCACAACACAGTAATATTGGCACATTTCATCAAGACAGAAAGTCAGTAAAGAAACAATGGACTTATGCTATACCCTACAACAAATGGACTTAACAGATACTTACAGAACATTTTACCCAACGACTGCAGAATATACATGCTATTCATCAGCACACGGAACATGCTCCAAGATAGGCCACAAAACAAGTCTCAACAATTTTAAGAAAATCAAAATTACAGCAAGTACTCTCTCAGACCACAGTGGAATAAAATTGGAAATTAACTCTAAAAGGAACCCCCAAAATCATGCAAATACATGGAAACTAAATAACGTGCTCCTGAATTCAACACTTCTGGGATACAGCAAAGCCAGTGGTAAGTGCAAAGTTCATAGCATTAAATGCCCACATCAGAAAGTCTGAAAGAGCCCAAACAGACAATCTAAGGCCACACCTTAATGAACTAGAGAAACAAGAACAAACCCAAACCCACCAAGGAGAGGTGAAAGACCTCTACAAGGAAAACTGCAAAACACTGCTGCAAGAAGTCATAGATGACACAAACAAATGGAAATACATCCCATGCTCATGGATGGGTAGAATCCATATTGTGACCATGGCCATATTGCCAAAAGCAATCTACAAATTCAATGCAATTCCCATCAAAATACCACCATCATTCTTCCCAGAACTAGAAAAAGCAATCCTAAAATTCATATGGAACTGAAAAACAGCCTGCATAGCGAAAGCAAGACTAAGCAAAAAGAACAAATCTGGAGGCATTGCATTACCCAACCTTAAAGTATACTATAAGGCCACAGTCACCAGAACAGCATGGTACTGGTATAAAAACAGGCATGTAGAACAATGGAACAGAATAGAGAACCCAGAAATAAAGCCAAATACTTACTGATCTTCGACAAGGCACACAAAAACAAAGTGGGAAAATAACACCCTATTCAACAAATGGTGCAGAAATAATTGGTAAGCCACGTGTAGAAGAATGAAACTGAATCCTCATCTCTCACCTTATACAAAAATCAACTCAGGATGGATCAAAAACTTTAAGACATGAAACCATAAAAATTCTAGAAGATAAAACTGGAAAAACCCTTCTAGACACTGGCTTAGGCAAAGACTTAATGACCAAGAACCCAAAAGCAAATGCAACAAAACAAAGATAAATAGGACTTAATTTTAAAAGTTTCTGCAAGGCAAAAGAAATAATCAGCAGAGTAAACAGACAAGCCAGACAGTGGGAGAAAACCTTTGCAATCTATAGATCCAACAAAGGACTAATAACTAGAATCTACAAGGAACTCAAATCAGCAAGAAAAAACAATCCCATCAAAACGTGGGCTAAGGCCATGAATAGACCATTCTCAAAAGAAGATATATAAATGGCCAACGAACATATGAAAAAATGCTCAACATCACTACCGATCAGGGAAATGCAAATCAAAACCACATTGCAATACCACCTTACTCCTGCAAGAATGGCCATAACCAAAAAATAATAGATGTTGGCATGGATGCAGTGAAAAGGGAACACTTTTATGCTGTTGGTGGGACTGTAAACTAGGACAACCACTATGGAAAACAATGTGGAGATTCCTTAAAGAACTACAAGTAGTTCTACCATTTGATCCAGCAGTTCCACTATGGGCTATCTACCAGAGAAAAATCAGTCATTATGCAGAAAAGATTCTTGCACACACATGTTTATAGCAGCACAATTCACAATTGCAAAAAATATGGAAGCAGCCCAAATGCCCATCAATGAGTGAGTAAATTGTGTGTGTGTGTGCATATATATATATATACCCCATGGAATACTACTCAGCCATAAAAAGGAACAAAATAATGGTATTTGCAGCAACCTGGATGGAATTGGAGACCATTATTCTAGGTGAAGTAATTCAGGAATGGAAAACCAAACATCGTATGTTCTCACTCGTAAGTGAGAGCTAAGCTATGAGGCAACAAAGGCTTAAGAATGATACAGTGGGTTTGGGGACTCAGGGGCAAGGGTTAGGGGATAAAAGACTACACATGGGGTGCAGTGTATACTTTCCAGGTGATAGGTGCACCAAAATCTCAGAAGTCACTACTAAAGAACTTATTCATGTAAGCAAACACCACCTGTTCCCCAAAAACCTATTGAAATATATACATATACACACACATTATAAACTCAGAAATAATAAATAAATGCAATGGAAAGCCATTGGTTGGTTGGAAGCCAGGGAGCAGTATGTTAAGCTTGAATTTGAATATGTATTTGAATTTGGGTAATTGACCATTCTGCAGTGGATAGTGGTGGACTTCCACATTGAGGCCCCTTGAGAAGGTCTTGGAGGATGTGACAGCAGCAGGGCTCTAGCTCAGGCTGCCCCACCCCTCACCCTTCACGCTCCTCGGTTGAGAAACAAGATCCAGGTTGTTTGTCAGCTGCTCCAGAACTCTCCTGCCCAGGTTATCTTGGTTTTAAAACTCAGATTTCAGGGAAGTGTTTATCCATTTCTTTGGAGGATCCAAGGGCAGTGTTCTGGAGGGTTCCCATCTTCCCCTAACTGATGAAAAATCCCTTCCTTAAATATGACGCTAAAGTAGTTTTGTGGCCACTCATCTGTTTTATTAGTATCTGTTGGAAACTAGTGCATGGAGGGAGGTCCATGTGTTCAGCCCCTACTCATTCAATATGTGTTCAAGATAGATTGATAGATAGGTGATACATAGATAGATTGATTAACAGACAGATAGATGGGTGGATAGATTAACAGGTAAACAGATGGATAGATGATTGATGGATACAATAGAGTTGACAGATTAATGAGACAGATTGATAGAGATAGATGATAAACACACATAAGTAGATGATCTATACAGATTGATCATCGATCGATCAATAGACAATAGGTGCTCAATATATCTCTATAGAGATCTAGAAATAGAGATATATTGAGCACCTACTCTATGCTCAGCACTGTTTCAGACACTAGAGACATATTGGTGAGCAAGCTAGATACAGTCCCTGCCCTCTTGGAGTTGACAGTCTAGAGCTGGAGAGAGAGACCTGTAAATTAAAAGATGCAGTACTGTGGGGGTCAGGAGAAAAGCTATGATGATCAAATGCTTAGAGACATACCTCAGTGGTGCCTCTAAAGACTTATGAGTAGAGGTGATGCCTGAGCCAAAATCTAGATGATGAATTTGAGCTGGCCAGGAGGATGTGGGGAAAGGTAGACTGGTCCAGAGAACAGGTAGATCATGGCCAGAAGATCAAGAGGAAACAGAGAGCCCATCAGGATGAGGTGCTGGGAGTAACCCAGGGTGGCCTGGAGCAAGGAGTGAGTGGAAGGGAGGGAGAGGGATAGAGATGACAGGGGTGAAGCCAGAGCCAGACCAGAAAGGTCTCCAGGACAGGTGAGCAACTGGACTTAGAAACCAAGAGTTGCTGAAAGGGGTTGTAAGCAGGAAAATAGAAATTGGGTTTCTTTAGAAAAATCTCCAAGACCTTGAAGCCTGAACTGAATCCTGTTGATCATTCATTTATTCCTTCAATAAATAGTATCCTTTTAATTCCTACTGTGTTCCAGGCACTATGCTAGGCACTGGTGGGTCCCAGAAGGCACTGGTCCCTGCTGATCCACAGGGTAGTAGAAAAATACCAAGATTTCATAAGTCTAGGAGGGACGGCAGCCCCCGCAGGAACGTCAGAGCGGTAACTACCTCTGTTACTCTCAGGATGCTTTCTTAGTCCTAATCTTTAGTCTGTGGCCTGATGAAAACTGAAAGCAAGACACGTGCCAGTGAGTGTACACGGATGGCAGCCACCCCTGGTAGGCAGTAGGGATTTGGTTTATATGTGTTGGGTGAATGAATGACAGAGAGAGTGAATGAATTCATGAATGGGAGGCAATATGTAGCATAGTGGATGAGAATGCAGTCTCTGGGGTTGGACTTCATGGGTTCCCATGCTGGCTCTGCCCCCTCTGACCATAGCGAGTTATCTCACTTCTCTGAGACTCAGTTTCCACATCTGTAAAGTAAAGATAATGACAAGGGTCTCCCCTTTATGGATTTGGGAGTATCAAATGAATGGACACATCTGCCTGGCACACTGTAATCCCTCAGCAAATATTAGCAGTGGAGCTCTGTACCCTGGGTAAAAGAATGGACTGACATAGTACCTCTTGCAAGAACAATGAGAAACTAGATCAGCTCCTATTTCCCCTGCACATAGGAAATCTCAGAATGTAGGTATGTGTATCCACACTCGACCTTCGTGCACACACACACTACAGATGCTAATTATGGGAAGACAACAGAGGCAGTGCAAGCCTCATACTGTACCCGTTATTTGCCCCAACATGCCCACATGCTGTGTCCTCAAAAAAAAAAAAAAAAAAAAAAAAAAAAACCACTAAATTAACCCACCTGGGGGAGATTTTTCAAATTAGATGACCCCTAATTTAATTTGATTTGAAATAGCAACAAGCTCATTGTCAGGAATCTCCCTAGTTCATTCAGTTTTTGGTCAAGCCATTCACCTGTTCATTCAACAAACATTACTTGAGCACCTGCTGTGTACTAAGCATGGTAGTAGGCACCAAGAAAGAGCAGAGAACCAGCCAGGTAAAGCCCTCGTTCACACAGAGCTTATATTACAGCTGGAGGAGATAAGGAATAAATACATCAACAGACAACTCTGAGATAGTGCTTATCACCACTGGTAGGAAGAAAATAAAGCAGTAGGGAATGACACAGATTGACTGAAGGTCCATTTGAAATTTGGGGTGTGGGGTGGTCAGGTAAAGACTCTGTGAGGCAGCTTTAGACATAAGGGGCTGGCTGTGCAAGAAAGGAGTATTCCACACAGGGCAGATGGTGCAGGAAAGCTGAGCTGGGAATGAGCCTGCCTTGATTGAGGTGGCTAAAACAAGGCATCCTGGAGAAAGACGGGGAGGGGGTCATGGAGTTGGAGGATGGGGTGAGCTCAGACTCTGAGTGCACTAAGAAGCCTGGGGTCAGCAGTAAGAGAACATTTTACAAGGCCTGACTACAGGATACAGAAGAAATTGCAGGTGGCACAAGTGGAAGGAGGGAAGCCCAGAGAGGATTGCTGTGGGTCACAGCCACACACACCCCCAAGCTGGCTGGCAGGAAGGAAGGATCGCAAGATGACTCTCATGCTTACGGTCCAGATCTAGGTGCCTTGGGAAAGCCAAAGCTGTCTCTTCCTAGGAATCCTATTTGAACCCCTGTAGACGACAGGCAATGCTGAGGGTCTCTAGCTTATGATACAGCAGCTGTGAAAACATGACCTCTATTCTTGTTCAGAACCATTGCACCAAGTGGAGGTGTGTGATTTGGAAAACCAAGGATGGAAGTGGAAATCAGCTGTACCTGTTGAGTGGCAGGGTGTATGTTTCTGTGGAATGGCCTGCAAGCAAGGCATTCATTCATTCATTCATTCATTCATTCACTCATTCAGCTCATGTGTGGTTTTCTTTTCAAAGCACACGCCATACACCAGGCACAGGAGGCCCGGTGGTTTAATAAAAGGACCACAGGCCTTGTGATCCTTCAGACTGAGTCCAGATCCCAGATCTTCTGCTTATAAGCTGTGCAACCTTCTGCAGGTGACTTAGTTGGAGCCTCAGTTTCTTCATCTGTAAAATGGGTATATGAAAGTTAACAAAGGGGATCCTAGGCCTTTCTGAGACCTAGCACCCTAGTTCAGAATTCACTCCCATTTCAGGTCGGCACTGACTGGGATGCCAAGGAGCGGCTGTTCCGCAACTTTGGGGGTCTCCTGGGGCCCATGGATGAGCCGGTGGGTATGCAGAAGTGGGGGAAGGGACCCAACGTGACTGTGACCGTCATTTGGGTGGATCCCGTCAACGTCATCGCAGCCACCTATGACATCCTGATTGAGTCCACTGCCGAATTCACACACTACAAGCCCCCTTTGAACTTGCCCCTGAGGCCTGGGGTCTGGACAGTGAAAATTCTCCACCACTGGGTGCCAGTTGCAGAGACCAAATTCCTCGTTGCGCCTCTGACCTTCTCCAACAGGCAGCCCATCAAACCGGGTGAGTACTCCCAGTGTCTCTGTGGGAGAAATACTCCTTCCCTGGGGACCTTGAGGGTCTTTGGTGTTGGTAGGCAGCACTGCTCAGATGTAGGGCAAGCAGCGGCCTCGCAGAACGGTACTCCTTGCTCTCAATACTTTTCTCTGCGTTTCCCTAGAGAACCATCTAATTTCCTACCTGCACATGGAGATGATGTCATCTGTCTAGGTATTAGGTAGCTATTTGTTAGACGCTCTCCCACTCAACTTCCAGAAGACCTAGATCATACTGAAGACAAGATGGGAAATTAAACCCAGGCAGGTATTAAGAATCAGCAAATCTTGTTTACTATTTAAAAAAAATCAAAACATATGATACACTAGGTGGAAAAGATCAACTACATAATAGTGGAAGATATTTGCTACATTTTTTTAAAGTACTCATCTTCAGAATTTATAAAGAAATGCTATTAATCAGAAGTTGGGCAATCCAGCGCACTACCTGTTTTTGTAAATAAAGTTTTATTGGAACACAGTCACCATGCTCATTCATTTACATGTTGCTTGCTTCTGCTTTAGAGCTGCAGTGGCCGAACTGAATAGTTGTGACAGAGACTGCATGGCCCACAAAGCCAAAGATACTATCTGGCTCTTTACAAAAAAAAAAAAAAAAAAAAAAAAAGACCACCAACCCCGCATAAAAGAGAGGAAAAAAATGGAAGAGAGAACATGAATGGCCCCTCACACACAGAAAAACATGTTCAGCCTCATTAAAAATGAGAGAAATGAAAATTGAAAGCAAAGAGAGGTTCCACTTCACACCCATCATATTGGGAAATGCGTGACAGATAAGAACCTGTGTTACTAAGGCTGAGAGCAATAGGCATTCATGCAGTGCTAGTGGGAGGGTGAAGTGCTAAGACGAGTTTAGAAAATGGTTTAGTATCTCCTAGTAAAGCTGAACATACACACACACTACCACAGACGTCTCACCCCAAGGTATAGGCCCCAGAGGCATGTGCAGAAATGCTCACATGAGAATTATTCTTAATAGCACAAAACCAGAAACAGTCTGATTGTCTGACACTGGAAAGGAGAAACAATTGGCTCTCTGTTCATACAATGGAGTACTATGCAGCAGTGAATAGCAGTAAAGCAAGGGCATGTGTTGACTTGGATGAGTCCCTAAAACATAGTGTTGAGGGGAAAATATCACAGATAAATCATAATTATGATGCGTTTATGTCAAGTTCAAAAACAGGCAAAGTCAACAATATCTTATTTCAGGAGTCATATGTCAAAGGCAGCTGTTAAGAAATGAAACATGAAATTAACACGAAATTCAGGTCAGGGTTTCCATCCCCATGGAGAACAGGGACTGGGATGTCAGTTCCTAACCTGCCTGACTTTTTTCTTTGTCCATTGAAAGGGTTTACTTTTATACTTCTATTTCCCCCCTTTCACGTCCTTTTATTAAGGGGAAAGTCTTTCTCCCTGCTCAAATCCTACCTCTAGAGAAACCACTGCCAACAGTCTGGCGTGAATCTTTTTAGAAGTTTTTCCATATTTTTAAAGCATAAACATAACACACATCATAAATCACAAAACCTTTGCTATTTTTTAAAAATGAAATAATACATTTTGTACTATAAGATTGCTTTTTTTTTTTTTTAACTTTCTAAGTCGATATATATAAAGCTACCAGCTACATGATATTCCACTGGGTTAAGGAACCACAATCTATCTGTTCCCCTATTGGTGGACACATAAGTTTCTGTTGTTGATGATGATGATGATGATGATGTTACTGATAATACTGCAAGGAAAAGGCTTTTTTTTTTTTTTTTTTTTTTAAAATAACAAAGGTTGGCCGGGTGCCATGGCTCACACCTGTAATCCCAGCACTTTGGGAGGCCAAGGCAGGCAGATCACCTGAGGCCAGGAGTTTGAGACCAGCCTGGCCAACATGGTGAAACCCTGTCCTACTAAAAATACAAAAATTAGCCGGGTGTGGTGGCAGGCGCCTGTAGTCCCAGCTACTTGGGAGGCTGAGGCACAAGAATCGCTTGAACCTGTGAGGTGGAGGTTTCAGTGAGCCGAAATCGTGCCACTGCACTCCTCTTGGGTGACAGAGCAAGGTTCTGTCTCAAAAAAAAAAAAAAAAAAGAATTTAGGTCTGGCTCTTTTGCCTAGGCTGGAGTGCAGTCATGCAATCATAGCTCACTGCAGCCTCGAGCTCCTGGGCTCAAGTAATTCTCTCACCTCAGCCTCCTAAGTAGCTGAGACTACATGAGTGTGCCACCATGCCCCGCTATTTTTTTTTTTTTTTTTTTTTTTTTACTATTTTTGTAGTGGTGTGGTCTCACTATGTTGTCCTGGCTGGTCTCAAACTCCTGGCTCTAAACCAACCCTCCCACCTCGGCCACCCAAAGAGCTGGGATTACAGTCATGAGCCACCCACCACACCCAGCCCCAACAAGGAAGAGTCTTAAACATAAAATTGTATGTGCCCAGCCGGGCACGGTGGCTCACACCTGTAATCCCAGCACACTGGGAGGCTGAGGCGGGCGGATCACGACGTCAGGAGATTGAGACCATCCTGGCTAACACGGTGAAACCCTGTCTCTACTAAAAATACAAAAAATTAGCTGGGTGTGGTGGCGGGCGCCTGTAGTCCCAGCCACTCGGGAGGCTGAGGCAGGAGAATGGCGCGAACCCGGGAGGCAGAGCTTGCAGTGAGCCGAGATCGTGCCACTGCACTCCAGCCTGGGCGACAGAGACTCCATCTCAAAAAACAACAAAAACAAAAAGCAAAAAAAAAGAAAAATTGGATGTGCCCATGCAGTTACATCCATAACACAAACTCCTAGAAACAGGATTTCTGGGTCTCTCTATATTTGGAAATGTTCATGTGCATCTAACAGATCACAAACTCAAAAGCCAGAAATGCACAAACTCAAAAGCCAGAAGTCTAGCTTCGAAGACTTCTAGATTGGGTGCCCTTTAGCCAATGATGCAAGGGGATGGGGACGCAGCTGTGGGGAGGAGGTGCCTGGAGTCCTAGCAAAGGGAGTTGTTTGGGAAAAACTCTCAAACCACTTTTCCTGTGTTCTCACACTGCAATAATCAACACAGAAGACTTCTGTGACAGCAAAATACGTGGGGGAATTTTCCCCATCAGCAAGCAAGCAATCAGTTCTGCAGCGGACACCAGCTGGGTGTCCCCCAATTCAGTTCCAACACTCTCCACCCCAGAGGTAGCATCAGACACCACAGAGTGAGGGCTCAGTGCCATAACACTACCCCCTTCTGCCCGCTAATCACAAGTCTGGGCCTCTGGAACTTCTGACCAAATGGTTTCAAATTGGGGTTCCCACAGCCCCCTCTTTGGGCTCAGTTACTCTGCTAGAGCAGCTCACAGAACTCAGATAAACACTTATGTTTATTGGTTTGTTATGAAAGATATTTTAAAGGATGCAGATAAACAGCTAGATGAAGCTATACAGAGGGCAAGGTCTAGAAGGGTCCTGAGTGCAGGAGCTTCTGTCCCCATGGTATTAGGGTTCCCACCCTCCCAACAGATGGATGAATCTGTCCCTATGGCATTGGGGTTTCCACCCTCCCAGCAGGTAGATGAGTCTGTCCCCATGGCATTGGGGTGCCCACTCTCCTGGCAGGTGGATGAGTTCTTCCTCACCTTCCTGTGAAGAAGCTACCACATGTTCAGCTCTCCAGAAGCTCCTCAAACCCTGTCCTTTGGGCCTTTTATGAAGACTTCGCTGGTTATCCATGATTGAAGCATGACAACTGTGTCAAAATGTGATTGGACAAAAAGGGTCTGACCTAAGTCAGCAAGGCCTGTGTGTTCAGATTCTCCTTGGCCTCTCTGTGCAGTAATTCCTCCCTCCAGGGTGTGCATCAGGGCCCTCTCTGGAATGAGAGTCCTATCACCCACAATCTGATTAGACTCCAGCATTGGGCAGGAGAAGGGGAACAGGAGGAGGCCAGAGAGAGAGAGAGAGAGAGATTCTATTTGCTGAGGCCTAAAGTGCCCAACATTGTAACAAAAGACTGTAAGAAGGGTTACAGGAGTTCTGAGCCAAGAACCATAGACAAAAACCACTATCATGGTCGGGTGCAGTGGCTCACGCCTGTAATCCCATCACTTTGGGAGGCTGAGGTGGACGGATTACTCGAGGTCAGGAGTTCAAGACCAGCCTGGCCAATGTGGTAAAACCCTGTATCTCCTAAAAGTACAAAAAATTAGCCAGGCATGGTGGCAGGTGCCTGAAATTCCAGCTACTCAGGAGGCTAAGGCACGAGAATCGCTTGAACCTGGGAGGTGGAGGTTGCAGTGAGCCAAGATCACGCCACTGCACTCCAGCCTGGGCGACAGATCGAGACTCTATCTCCAAAACAATAAATAAATAGGCCAGACACGGTGGCTCACGCCTGTAATCCCAGCACTTTGGGAGGCCGAGGTGGACGGATCACCTGAGGTCGGGAGTTCGAGACCAGCCTAACCAACATGGAGAAACCCCGTCTCTACTAAAAATACAAAATTAGCCGGGTGTGGTGACGTGTGCCTGTGATCCTAACTACTCGGGAGGCTGAGGCAGGAGAATTGCTTGAACCCAGGAGGTGGAGGTTGCAGTGAGCTGAGATCATGCCATTGCACTCCAGCCTGGGCAACAAGAGTGAGACTCCGCCTCAAAAAAATCAATCAATCAATCAGTCCTCTATCATAGGAGTCTCGAAGTGAATGCTCAGCTTCTGCTGTCTTTGTGCAGAGCAAGCAGAAAGAGAGACCTCATGTTTTCTTGAGCTGGAAGCCTACTCCTTCTTCCCCTATGAACCAGGCAAAAGACAGCCCCTCCAGAGCTGACCAGGCCCAATCCCACCCCCTTAGAGGTCTTAGGTTCCTTCTTGATCAAGTTCCCATCTTTAGCATCCCTAAGGATTTCCAGTGCCAGACATGGAGGAGAGGGGAGTAAATGGCTGTGTCTTCGCTGCTTCAGATACACCTGTTGGACAGAATGAAGCAGTGCTCCTGAACACACCCCCATGCCAGTGGAGTAGCCTGGGGGCCATTCATGGGGTCCTGATTTTTCCAGTGTTTTCTTCCAGGGTTTCTAAGGAAGGCAGGGCTCTCCCTACACATGCCCAGGATGACCCAGGAGTCATTTTACCCCCACCGAGAGCAGCCTTCCTGTCCTCAGTAATTGTATTTGTTAGCGATGTTCCAATGAATGACAGTGAACACGAAGGTGGGAGCAATGCAATTTGTAAAATGATTCATCAAGAGTAATTTTCTATTGATGCGTCCCTGGTAATCGCAAGAAATCCGATGAGGTGGAATTGAGGAAAATTTAATTATAGAGACGAGCATCGCAAGCTAATATTGTAATAGCGTTTCCCACATTAACCTCATTTCTCATAAGGGTTTTTTGCATCAACCACAATATTTGGTTCCAGTGTTTGCGTGTTTGTTAGCTGCTCTCTTCCCTTTGAATGTTCTGCCTTTTGTCAGTTTCAGTATCTCCTCATTCTCCTCTTTCTTACTCTGCAGAATAGAGGTGCTAAGGGGCTCTGATAGAGAAATTAGGGCCCGCACCAAAGACAGCTGACTCTGTTCTGGCAGGTGGGGCTGAAGCTGCCCACCCTATCCTGTATTAGAGAAAGATGGGTTAGGACCAGACTTCCAAACACTGTGGCTCCTAACTACCGTGGGAGAAAGTAGCGTTGCTAAACCCCTTGCAAGACAAAGTATGTGCTCAATGACTGCTCACCTCCTTCCTCCCACTTGTGCCCATCCAAACCACAGAACCCAACCCTTTTGCTTCCTGGGGCATTGGAAATTAAAGGAATGACGATCTTGTCTGTGTTAATCAAGGCATATTTTGAATTCATCTACTATTCTCACTGCTTTTGGAAGGGTAAGCATATGGTCTTTCTTCCTTCTTCTTGCCTACTCTGGACACTTGTTAATTATCCAGGCTGTCCTGGGTGCCTTTGGTGGTGGCAGCTGCTGTCAGGCAAACAGGAAGCACTGTCTTCTGAACATTGCGTTATCTTGGAAGGTTTCTTGTAATCCTAGCTAGCTCAGCTCTTGCAAAGCCTGATTTAGTAAAGTGCAACTCACCAGAGTCATTGGCCAGCCTTTTTAAAAATATATATGTGCTTCTACTGAGCAATAAAAAAGCAATGAATGTGAATGTCTTCAAAATATTAGAAATAGCATCTATTAGAAATAGAAGAAGTGTATAGCTTCTTTCCTTCACCCCAAATGGCTATACTTCCTGATTCCCCATTGTGCAGCCCTGGGAGGTAGTAGTCGTCACTCTCATGTACATGTTACTGTTTAACCCATTTATGCCTGAGGTTGCAATTTTTTGAATTTTTTTTGAGATGGAGTCTCACTCTATCGACCAGACTGGAGTGCAATGGTGTGATCTCGGCTTAATGAAACCTCCGCCTCCGAGGTTCAAATGATTCTCCTGCCTCACCCTCCCAAGTAGCTGGGATTACAGGCATCAGCCACCATGCCTGGCTTATTTTTGTATTTTTAGTAGAGACAGGGTTTCACCATGTTGGCCAGGCTGGTCTCGAACTCCTGACCTCAGGTGATCCACCTGCCTCAACCTCACAAAGTGCTGGGATTACAGGTGTGAGCCATCGTGCCTGGCCCAATTGTTTGAATTTTTGCATTAGTGAAAAATCAGACCTTGGTGATGACCTTGAGCAGTAGAGTATCATGGTGAGTGATAAGCACGGCCTTTGGAGTCAGTCGGTCCTGGATTTAACAGGTCCAGATCTGTCTCTAACTCCAGCTGCCTCTGTTTCCCCATCTGTATAGTAGGGATGATAAAACCAGCCCCCTAGTTTTTTAGGTGTGTGAGGATTATGGACTAATACCAGCAGTAATAATCCTAGCTGTATTTGTCTGTTCTCATGACCTGAGGCTGGGTAATCTATAAAGGTAAGAAGTTTAATAGACTCACAGTTTCACATGGTCAGGGAGGCCTCACCATCATGATGGAAGGCAAAGGAGAAGCAAAGGCACATCTTACATGGTGGCAGGCAAGAGCACCTGTGCAAGGGCACTCCCCTTTAAAAAACCATCAGATCTCATGAGACTTATTCACTATCACAAGAACAGCATGGGAAAAACTCACCATGATTCAATTACCTCCCACCAGGTCCCTCCCACAACACGTGGGGATTATGGGAGCTACAATTCAAGGTGAGATTTGGGTGGGGACACAGCCAAACCGTATCACTAGCTAAGCTTTTTGTAGCACTTAGTATATGCTAGATATCATTTGTAAACACTTTATATGAGTCAGCACATTTAAGCCTCACAAAGCAAGAAGAAAAGGCGTTAGTATTTTACCTGTTTTACTGATGAGGAAACTGAGGTACAAGGCATGCAGGTCAGAAGTCACACACCTGGTATGTTGGACGTGGGGATGCAAAACCAGACGGCATGACTGCAGTACCTGGGATCTTGTATGAAGTGCTTCACAAAGTGACCGGCACATAGGAGGGGCCCAGCAAGGCAGCACTGTTCTGAGAGCTAGTTTGACCTCCCACCCCACCTCACCCAGGTCCATGCTTCATACTTCCAGAGTGATTGTTCTGTGGTCAGTTCATGTGCTGACTTAGGCTTCTGGGAAGCAGAAATCCAACTTATGCAGAGTACAAGGTGGACACTCAGCAGCTGAGATCTGGGCTTCCCAAAGAGACCTGGGTACAGACCTTGGCTCTGACACTCATCATCTGTGTGATTTGGGGAAAGAGGCTTAATTCAGATTTGCACTTACTGTTTCTCTGCCCAGAATTCTCTTCCCCAGGATCTGTATGTTAATCATCACTCAGCTCAGATGTCACCTCCCCAGAGAGGTGTCCCCTACCCACCTTGTCTAACATAAACACCCTGTCACTTTCTAACCCAGGGGTCAGCAAACTTTTTCTGTAAAGGGCTAGACACGAAATATGTTCAGCTTATTGGGTAAAATACAGTCTCTGTCTCAAATACTCAGCTCTGGTAGTACAAAAGCAGCCATAGACAATATGCAAATAAATGGGCACAGCCGTGTTCCAATAAAACTTTATTTACAAACACAGGCCACATTTGGTCCAAGGGCTGCAGTTTGCCAACCCTCTTTTCTCACTTAATACCCTGTTTTTTTTTGTTTTGCCTTCATGACACTTATCACTGCCTGAAATAACCTTATTTATCTACTTGTTTATTTATTTGTTGTTCTCCCTCCACTGGATTTTAACCTTCCTATCTGGTTTGCTCCACCACCTAGAATAGATCCGGGTACCTAATAGGTACTTAATATGTCTTTATCAAATCAGACAGTGCCTTGCAGATCATGGGTGTTTAGTAAATATGTGTTGACTGAATGCCTGGCACAATGTAGGTGCTTAAAAATATGTATTGGATGAATCAGTGTCTGCACTATCAAAGATGCTGTGTAAACATGTGTTGAATGAATAAAGGCATGCACCATGCTCTGTACAAAGTGGGCTCTGTCCTTACGGGCTCAGTTTTCTCAGCTGTGAAATGGGACTGTTAAAAGAACTTCGTGAGATTGTTGTGTGAATTAAATGAGGCGATGCGTGGTGCCCAGTGCAGCACCCGGCACAGGGTGAGTATGAATAGGCATCCTATTGGTGGCTCTTCTAATCCTGAAATTTTTCCCTTTGGCTTTCAGAGGAGGCATTGAAGCTGCACAATGGGCCGCTCCGCAACGCCTACATGGAGCAGAGCTTCCAGAGCCTGAACCCCGTCCTCAGCCTGCCCATCAGCCCCGCCCAGGTGGAGCAGGCACGGAGGAACGCAGCCTCCACGGGCACAGCGCTGGAGGGATGGCTGGACTCGTTGGTGGGCGGGATGTGGACTGCCATGGACATCTGTGCCACGGGCCCCACGGCCTGCCCAGTCATGCAGACCTGCAGCCAGACGGCCTGGAGCTCCTTCAGCCCTGACCCCAAGTCGGAGCTGGGGGCAGTCAAACCCGATGGCCGGCTCAGGTAGCACTGGGCACAAGGAGTGGGCCACAGCAGGATCTCAACGGGAAAGCAGCCAGAGGGGTTGTGGGGCCTGAACCCTGGCCTCCCACCCTGGGGGGGGCCCTCTGTGAATGGGTCTCTCCTGGCCGTAGAACGATGGAAAGGGAAGGTTAGCAGATCAAAGCAGGATCAGCCAACAACCTGCCTTTGGCAAGCTGCGGGTGGGATGGCTCAGTCCCTGCACTGTGACGGTCTCACCTCTTCTGGTTGATCCTCAAGTCCTACAGGTTCCTTGTCTTCCCCTTCCAGTGACCCACCCTTGACCCCAGACGTGTGATTTTCAAACTTTTATTTTGAGCAGCAGAACTTTGTTTACTGAGCACAGTCATAAGTGGAGGTTCAGGGTGCGGACAAAATCCAAGCTGCTCCGGTTGAAGCTGACAAGTGCAAGGTTCCCTCCCAAAGCTCAGCCCTCAGCCCTCCGGGCAGTCCCCTTGCCCAGGGTATCTCCTACGGTACCTCTTCAGAACCCAAGGGCTCTGCAAATGCCAGTTTGACAAGCACTGCCCAGACCAACCATGGGTTCAAAATCCAGCCCCTCCCTTTGGTTCATCTTTCTGCTCCTCTTGGCTGGGGGACTCTTGTGCCAGCCTTGAAAGTCATGGTCGTGGGCCCTTTCCCATGGAGGCTGCAGCCTTAGGAGAGCTCTGAGCCTCTCAGCAGCCCTCCTTGGGTTGAACTATTCTCCTTAGTAACTAGGTAAGTGGGAAAGCCTTTTGATGTGGCATGGCTAAGGTCCAGCCACAAGTGCAACTGCCACCTGTCCAGGGGTCTGGGCCTCCTTCCCTCAAGGCTGCCACACAAAATAGCAGAAATAGGATGATGTTTGTGAGCACCAAACTCAAGACCATGACCTTCTTTGATCCTTGAAAATGGGAACTTTGACAGCCATGACCATGAATCTCACAAGGCAACGCGATGAAACTCACAAAGCAGTGCTTGGAGCAAAACTCCTGAGCTAGACAGCACAGCAGCACCCATCCCCTGCCAGAGCCCTTCCGTTTTGAGGTCAGACACACAAAACCTTTGTCAATTGCACACCGGTGCTGTTGGGAGTGACCAAACCACATGAACCAGACTTTTCCCGTCCAGGAAATAGCATTTCAGAATTGGTTTTTAGTTTCGTGCCCTTCGGCCACAGGCTCAACGGGACATGCAAGATAAAAGTGGGAAGGTTATTTAAACAACAAAAACCAGTATGATTTAAGTGTTTGAGTTACCAGAAACCCAAAAGGTTTCCTTGCCACAAGCCCCCTGGAATGTCATCCCTGTTCACCAGGAGAGCCCTTCACAGGAGGCGTCCCTTGCTCCTGTAATCCCACCTCCCCTGAATGACGGGATTCCCTTGGAAAAAAGGTTTCACCCCTGGTAGCCATCTGCCCTTCCCATGGAGAGCCAGTCCTGACGTTTCTCTCCAGCGTGGGTTTGAAGGGGCTGCCCTTCGCTTTGTGTGACTTGTCTTAATCCTAGCCAGATGTGTTGCCCCATCCCAAGCCTCGCAAGGCAGGATGTCCTGTTGGCAATGGAGGACGTAGAGAAGGAACACTTTAGATATTTATTATTTATATGTTTTAGTCAATGACTAATTAGTAGGTGCTGTTTTTGCAGCTTGTCAATTATGTTACCTTACTAACTGAAGCTGCCTTTATTCACAAAAGGCCCCTTTTCCCATCTTTTCCCACCCCCTGGTGTCTCTCTCTCTCGGTTTCTCTTTCTCTGCATCTACCCCCCATCCTTCTCATCCTCCGAGTAAAACAGGGGCATTGAACACCATGCAAAGAAAGCTCCAACCCGCATCTTCCACTGGCTTTGAGTGGGGTGCCTTGGGGACTGTTGGAGCCTCGTTTTTTCCTTATGCAGAGTGTCAGCCTCATCTCTCCCTCAGATTCCAAGAGTATTGGAATTCCTGAGCCTCCCATCCTCCCCCTACTCACCCCCCATCACAGGCACAAGGAGGTGACAGGCAGAAAATGTGGAGGGTGGGTGGGGAATGTGCTAGCTGCAGAGAGCTTGGGCCATCCCTGCTTGCTCCATGGATGCCTTCCCATTGCCCATGTAATTATGGGCATCCATGCGACCTTAACAGAGGGAAACAGGCTCCTTTGAGAGAGATCCATCTTAGGAAGAGGGTCGTCAGATCCAGGCAGCAGAGTCCAGGAGATAGCCATTCTCAACAGCGATTCTAGGGATCTCAGGGTACTTTCCTCAGAAAGCCCCTATGATCTCTTTTACAGACTCTGGTGGCCACGCGCTGGGTGCCACATCCTCTTTCTGCCCCCGGCCTCTGCCTCTGGCCAGGGTTTCCCTGGGGCTGCTGAAGCCTCTTCGGGAGCTTCCCTTTCACCCTCCTTGCTGGGCCACTAGTGCTTTGTGTTCGCAGCATTATTTGCAGTGGCTTTGGGGACTCAGCAGTGGCAAGTCCCTGTGCATAATGTGAACCTGCAGACTTCAAGATGGGGCCCCTCCTGCACCCACTAACCTGTCTGCCTTTTTTTGTTTTTATCCTGGAACAAGTGGAAAAATGGCAGAGCTAGCGGACTCTGGGGACCCTTCCCGTCCCATGGCTTCATTTCTTCCTCACCACAACTAATTCGGGGAGCTGAGAAGTCACACAGGGTATTCCTCTCCCTTCTCTGATGTTATTAATAGACCAGAGAATAAGGTTGCAGATATTACATTTGTTTTTTGTTTTTTTTTTTTTTAAGGAAAATCCCAAACAAAGCCCAGCATGATTTGAGAAAAGAGGATGTTTTCCCAGGGAAAATAATTTTTTTTAACCTGCCTGAGAATGATTTATTTGTTGGAGGCTGATGGTCAGACAGCCTGGAGCTTGGGTTGTGGAAGATTTCAAAAGCATAGGGCTGTGGTTTCTGGAAACCTATTACAGCCTGCAGCTGTGAGCTGAGCCAGTGACGAGGTCCCTGGAAACTCAGGAAGGCTGAAAGGTGGGCCTTGGGGTATTGGTTTGTGGAGAGAAGGAAGCATTCTTTAGGCTGCGGCACTCCGTATAGTTTCCCACCCACCGAGTGACATTCAGGCAGAAATTGAGCTCAGGAGACAGCCAGCCTTCCCACATCCCACTTCACTTCCCAGTCCACGCGTAAAGCAGTGTGTCCTCAAGAAGGCAGTGAGCAATTCCCAAGGTCCCCGTGTTGTGAGAAGCGCACTGCTTTCTCCCTTTGCAGGGGAAAAAAAGTCTTTCCTGGTGAGATCATGAGTCCTTCTGGCTTCATTTCTCATTGTGGGTTTAACTTCCAAAATGCAAATGGAGTTTAGAGAGGATGAGCAGAACCACAGGACCCGCCCCCACCTCTCGCTCACTGCAGTTGCTTCTACCCTGGGCACAAGTTTGGGTGTCTGAAGACCATGTTTCCCTCTGGTTCTCTAGTTCGCAAATAACACAGAAGACGCTGGCTAGAACCTTAAGCTTTCTGCCAAAAAGATGCAGAGAGCAGGGCAGTAGCTACCGGGAGTGGGGTATGAATAAAGAGTCCTTCCACAACCAAAAGTTCACTGAGGATTTGGAGTACCAGCTCCCCAGCAGCATCCAGGGGTGGAGAGGTGTACATTCTAGAAACAGCTGTTAACACACTCCACTTTAAAGGCAGCAAGCTAGACATGCAGAATCAAAGCCACACACTGTGGTAGGGGTTACAAATGTTTATGGGGCCCAGGATACTAGCATAGATGAGTGAAATGGTTGGTGTGAGGCAAAACGGCATGGTGGGGTTGGGGATGGGGACTGTGGTCTTACTGGCATGCACGTGACCTACCCAGAATGAGCAGCTGCTACTCAGCCCCAACCTGTCATTGTTTGTAAAAATGTAAGCACAGTGTAGTGGAATCTTCCAGTTTGGAAGGGAAGCCGGAAATCCAGATTTATTGGAAAAAATCTGATTTTTCAAGGTCGGGTTTTTTTTTGTTGTTTTTTTTTTTTTAACAGATATAGTGGGCAAAGAAAAATTCCACTGTTCCACGTGTACACTGCCAGCACCCTCTGCTCTCTGGAGAGGTGGTTTAAAGTGAGATTATGCATTGCCCTGGTAGAAGAGGAAAAAAGCCAGCATCAGGTCAGGGCAAAAATAACAGCCCATGTTGAACTCTGAATGGGGACCTCTTGCTAAGTCATTTCGCTCCCCAAGAGACCATTCCACAGAGGGGGGATGGATCATTCAGCTCTCCTGGTCCCAAGATTGTGCTGAAGGGAAGAAAGAACAGAATCTGGAGATCTGGACTGCTGCCCCTTAGATATGCAGAGGTCCACATCTGCCTGGGGCTACACCTTGTGGGACTCCATCAAACCAGGCAGAAATGGCAAAGACAGTGGAGGAGGAGGAGGAGGTAGGGTGTGAAACAGCCAGGCTCTCTCCAAATCCCAAGTGTTGACACAGCCATCTTGCCCCATCCCTGGAAACCTCTTTGGAAACCACATAGGGCTGTGCTGGCTCACGGGATGTCCTGTTTGCTTCTGCCTCAGTTACCTTACTTTGCCCATGGGTCTACCACAGGTGCTACCTCATTGTGTCTGCTGAGAAGTTTACCTGGGAGGGGGGGAACAAAGTTGTCCAAATCTGCTTGAGCTGAATGTATGATCTATGCAAATTCTCTCTCTCCTCTCTCTTCCTCTCTGGCTCTCTTAGAAGTTTTTTTGTTTTGTTTTGTGTTTACCTTGCAAACAAGATACTGTATAGGACCCTCTTAAGATGGAGGAGGGCTTTCTTGCGCCACCTGTGTCTACCCCTCACGTTGTCTTTGGCTCTGGTCTTGCCAGGCTTATGCAGGGAGAAAGTGGCCTCTCTTCCCTCTCCACTTGGCTGGGAATATTCCAACTGCCTCTGCCTACAGATAAAACCAGAAAGCGGGTTCTGCACCTTGTCATGCCCCTCCCTAATGTCATCTACTCCATCCCTCATGTTCCTCCAACTTGCTTCTCCCATCCCTCCTTCAAAAACAAAAAACAACAAAAAAAAAGCCTTAGGTTCCTCCTTTTTGAAATGTGGCCTTAACATTATTTTTGGGAAGCTGACCAGCCATCATTTCCCTCCCATCTCCACCAACATCACAGAAGACAGCATTGTGAAGCTTCTGTGGCAGCCTCCTAAGGAAGGGGTGCCAATCTGTAGTTTGCAGATGCTATAGAAATTGCTTACAAATGTCGTCTTTAAGAAAAATGTTCTTATATTTTTCCTATGGGCAAAATGAAGGCTTGGGTGCTCATCTAAAGCTCAGCCAACTCCTGAAGCACTCTCTTAGAGCATATTGCTGCTGTAATGGGCTGGCTTAATTATCAGCAGAGTGCTTGAAAAGGCTTTGCAAACCTCCCCTGCCCCCAAGACTGGGTGACTTTATATGTACTTCATTCAAGAGTAAATCAGGAGACGTTCTCCATTTATCTCTTTGTCCTTCCTGCCTGGAAAGTGATAGCACTAAATATTCCCAGCAGATGGGTAGTGTTCTCAAAGGGATCACCCTTTCCCTACCTTCAGACTCTATTCTTTACCCTTCCATTGCTCCAGTGCTGATGGAGGCCAAAGACAACCCCAGGGTTTTCATAGGAAATTCACTGGAATTGTGCGCAATTGTCTTTGTAGTCCTTTTGCCTTTTTTTTTTTTTTTTAAATATTATGTTGTCAATAGCATTTGTTTGGGTATTTGTTTTAGAGGCCTCACTCTAAGTTATTACCGTCCCCTTCATTGTTTTCAAAGACATGTGGTGATATAGTTTTTAAAAATAACTATTTTGTTATAGATCATAATATGCATAAAACTGTACAGAAATATTTTGTAATGTGTTGATTTTAAAAAAAGAGAATCTGTAAATAAAGTTTTAAAAAAAGAATTCAAATGGCACACACTGAAATATGTAGATATTTTGCTATTTATTTAAAGGAGTATTTTAAGAGATATTGAAGTATCTGAAATTGACCAGTAATCAAAGTTCCAATCATCTGAATGCTTTTCCTTGAGGTAGAATGTGATTCTCAGAAATGATTGCATTACCTGCCCATTTTTGCACCTTTTCCGTCTTTTTATTTAGCAGAACAACAACAACAACAACAAAATTGTGCCTTAGCTGTATTTTTTTGTCTAGGGGAGTTTGTTTCTGTCTGACAAAGCAAAATTTTTTGCAGAAAACAGTGGATGTATTAAATACTGTATCATACCAAAAACACTGCAGGTGTATATAGATGCTTTCTGTCATACTGTGTTTTCAGATGCAGAATTTTAGAATTAAAAAAATACTGCCTTTATGGAACAGTGACTATATGTGGCTTCTTTTCAGCAATACTGTGCATCTTTACACAATCTCATATTCTCTTCTGTCATCTGCATGGTGAAGATAGGATGACTATATAATTTATCATCCAAACTGGGATACTTTTGAGAGTTAAAGGAAGCACCATGTGGATGGGATGCTGAGACCACAGGCATAAATGGCCTATCCTGGGAAAACCTGGGTGCGTGGACACATTTCCCTCATAAAAACTGCTGTCAATCTTCTAACTGGATTATAGCAACAACCTCCTATAAGTACCTCCTGGTTGAGGCAGAAGTATATGATTTTTAAACCCTTACTGAGTAGAGAACAACAAGAAGGGACTGCCATGGAAAGTTGCAGTTTCCTATACCCAAATGGTTGGTTGGCAAACCTGTTTTCCTTTCCTCTTTACCACAGAGACTACATTTCCCAGACTGCCTTGCTCTTAGCTGTGACCATGTGACCAGGCCAATAGAGCAGCTAGACTGCATTTTCCAGACTGCCTTGCTCTTAGCCATGGCCATGTGACTGACTCAGGCCGATGGAATGTAGGTAGAATAGGTACATGGCACCTCTAGCCCTGGTCCCTAAAACCTCCCACTGGAGTCTCTCCTCTCTCAATCTTTCCCTATTTGCCAGCTCAGATGTTTTGAATCACCTTGATTTTGTGCATTCATCCAATTGGCCTATGCAGGTGGTCTTTTTGGAAACTTTGCACAGCCTCTACCTTAAAGGAAGGCAGAGCCACAATTTGGAAGGTAACTGAGCCCCTGCATAGCCACATAAAAGACCGCTTGACCAGAGTCACCCCATTGACTATGACATGAAAAAAAATAAGCATGTATTTTGTTACGCCCCTGAGACTTTCAATTACAGCAGGCTAGCCTTACCTTAACGAATCCAATCAGAAATGGAAATTCAAATGTTTCTTTGGGAAAATCCACATTTTGGTTCCTTCACTCAGTAGGTAAAGTAGAGAGCCAGACATGTGAAGGGATTTGCCTGAAGCTACCCATGGTCATCAGGGTCAAGTCTAGAACCAAAGTTTCCCATCTTCCAATGAGACTTTCATAAGTCATTAGGAATACCAGTTCCTCCACCCCTGAGGTTGGCTCACTATTATGTGTATATGTGGTTTCTGAGGGCTATGCCCAGTGGTTGGGAGCCTAGATGCCTGGGTTGTAAAGATGCTTCTAATTCACCCTTCAAAATCCTTAAAGGAAGACAGGCACTGAGACACAGATAGGATTTAAGCAGCTACAACAAAATAGGCTAGATATCTCCCCATTAGACAGAGGGGCAAATATATGGGGAGCTGTGTCAGCTTCAGCCTCCTTGAGCTTGGCTCAGGAGAGATGGTGACTGACTCCATATTTAGAAAGATGGATGGACCCAAGATTCATTTGTCAAAACCTCTTTCCAGCCTGATCTTACAGCCAACTTCCCTTTCCTCTGCCCGGAGATAATTCCTCAAAAAATGAGTTCAGTTGCAAGGGAAGAATAAATTTCTAAAATCTTCATAGGAATAAGGATCACAGCTATCTTGTTCACTGTGGTGCCTCCAGTATTTAGCACAGTGAGTCCAGCGTATGGGCACTCAGTGAATATTCAGTGAACGGACAAGTGAATGAGACCATATATCTTAATTAATTAACAATATGGGCCTGGGGCCATTTGTCCAAGAGTCTGTCTTTACAAGCATCATTTGATGGATAGTATTTGTCAAAATATGGGTCATTGTAAAGTAAGCTGTGATTTTTTACCTTCAATAATGAGGTTTCTGGGCCTACTGAAGGGTCAGTTGGAATTTCTTTCCTGCTTATTTGCTTGGTTTAAGTTCATTAAATTTGTGATTTTAAGAGTTTTTTTTTTTTCTTTAAGGGGAATGCTTTTTCAAACAGTGTACCTTAAACCTCCACATATATATATATATATATTTTTTTTTTAAAAAAAAGACTTAAAAATGGGTGATTAGGAGGGGTGCCCTGGGTGAAGTGAGAGTAGAAAGCTTTGTCTCAGCAAGTGCACCCACCCCCACCAGCCCACCTCGTTCACGGCTCCATGGGATATGTAGATGACCATGCTTTGAAACTCACACCACACCGATGTTGAAAACATCTAGGCTTTTTGTACGGTTGGCTTTGAGGCCTTGCTGCCAAGGTGCTGAAAGTTGAGTTCTAGGCTGGGTCTCTGAGCATGAGACCAAACCAAGAATAATTCACTCCACCTGGTGTTGGCAAGTTGTGAGGGTAGAAACTTAGAGCTGGGGCAAAAAGGAGGTATGGCTGGCCTGACATGTTTTGGAGACTCTCGATCCTGTGCATTCATAGTTAGTTCATTTGTTCCACTGCTCTGCCTGGAAATGTCATCAGCCCTAACCCTGACAGGGAGTACTGGCCTGAGAACCAAGAGGCCCAGGCCCTTCACAGCTTTGGTCGTGCCACTGATTTGCTGTGTGATCATGGCGAGTCTCTTTTCCATGATGAGTCTCAGCCCCCTCAACTGCCAAATAAATGGGAGAATGGGGCCTATTGATACCTGGGGTCCATTCAAGTTCAGACATGTAAGTGTATAGTCCAATTCCCACCCAGCACCAAATACAGAATATGTTAAGGTGCCAGCTCCATGCAAGAAAATGTTCCCAAGATGTGATTTTTGATGTTCACATCTATGTTAAGTCAAGGTTCTTTCACTTTCACCTAACAGTAACCCAATTCACAGAAGTGTAATCAGAAGAGGAATGTATTAAGTTATGAAACTTTAGAAGATAACAATTAAAACCCAAATTACAATAACTAGGACAGCACTCAGGGGACTCAAGAACTGAAACTGGAGCCCCAATACTCACAGTCCTCTCTTCCTCCATTTTTGCTGGCCTCTGTTTGATATTATCTCCTACAGACAGCTAACTCCACATGGTAAATAAAGAAGGCCCCAGAAGTTCCTGCTGCTTGTCCTTTGAACTCCACAACACAAAAATATCAACGTCCTTTGTCCTCACTGCCAAAAGGGCTGGCTCTAACTCTGGACCTATCACTCAGATCAGGCAAACAAGGTACTACGATTGGCCGAACCTGGATTGTATGCTGACCCCTGCAACCAGGGGATTGGATGGTAAACTGTGATTGGCAGCCCCATCCCCATTACATGATAGGAGTAGAAGAGAAATGGATCCCCAACGGGAGAGGATGGTGCAGAAGAGACAAAAACAACAGATGTCCATTCACTGCCACAGCCAACTGCAGGCCCAGGTGGCTTCTCCACTTGCCAGTCCAATTCGTTTCTGCTCCTCAAGTGCCCAAATTTTCTCCTCCCAGTTCCTCTATACCTCCCTAAGGAGAAGGACTCTGGGCCTATCTTAAGCAAATCATTTTAAATAAATATCACATGGATGGTACAGATGATTTCACCCTCACTTAATTAGCTGTGGAGTGTTTATGCTTATGGAACATGATGGATCGCTCCTTGTAGCCTGGGCACAGGACACTTTAAAAAGGCCCTTGTAACAGCCCTTTGCTAATGATGGTGGATGATTCTAACTTGCTGCAGGAAGCAGGGCCTGTGTACCTGCCATGAAGAGCGGCATCTCTCCACGTTTCTGGAGCATCACTATTCCAGGCTCCACACTGAGCTCTCCACTGCCCTATCCCCTCAGCAGGCCCTCAGAACACTCGTGCTAGCCAACGCATCCATGATATGGTGTTTGTGGCTTGCTGAGTTGATGTGTTAAGCTTCTAAACATGAAGCTGAAGAGAACAGCAATGGCTAACCCCGTGTTAGAAAGCACTGGTAATGGACGGGCTATTAGGCATCAGAGCAGATTAGGTGAGACTCCAGAAAAACACTGGGAACATTTTCCAAATTACACATCCAGACTGATCCACCTACTGCCAATTTTCAATTGCCTCTGACCAAAATAAGAACCCCTCCTCCAACTTAAGGGTCAGATAATCCTGTGTCCAAACACTCGTTTTTTTTTATCATGATTAGCTAAGTCAGATTTGAGACAAGTTCCCTAATCTCTCTGGGCCTCAGATTCCCTATATATATATATTGGGGATAATAACTACCTATAAAGCTGCTGGGAGAATTTTAAAAAGACAAAGCCTGTGAAATAGATAGCCTAGTATCTGCATACAGAAAGAGCTCAGTAAATATCAGTTATTCTTGCCTTCTCACTCCAAAGGTGAAAGTTCCTTGAAGGCAAGGACAGTGTCTATATTCTCAGCACACATTACCTGCCTTGACAATGTCAGATGTTGTGCCAGTGTTTGATGAATGAATGAATGAGCATGTGAACTGGACTGCTGCTACATCCATAATTTCCTCAGGGGCGTTCCATTTAGTCTGGCCTCCACATTTGCTATTGCAGACTGGATATCTTCCTTAAGCCTCCATTTGCGACAAGATGGCATCACCTTGACTTCAGAGATTTAAATGAGATTTTTTCAAAACACCCCAAACTGAGGGAGACACAGTATTGCCCCCCAATCTCATTGGAGGTTCTTGCGGAGTCAACTTCAGCTACAACCCTGGGTCTCATTTCCACTGAATTGGTTCATTTTACAGATCACCCCTTTATTCTGCAAGTTCTTTTTTTTCTCTTTTCTGCACTATATGACCTCGCCCTAATAAGTACCCTGATCCCTTTATTCCTCAAAATACAATTGTAGAGCTATGTGGAAAGCAGATTCTATCAAGGCATTCAGATAAAGGTTTGCATAAGATTTCAAATGATTTAGAATATTACATACCCCCATTCTCAGAAGTTTTAGAATTCTCTCAATGGCCACCTGCCCGGGCAATCTCCAGCTTCCAGATACGTTTCCATCTCCCTCTCTTTATTCTCTGCCTGTTCTGTCTGCTCTCCTGCACCTCCCAAGACACTCTGTTATCTCTTTTCACCTTGCTGACTCTTTGCAGACCAGCCCCCTCAGGACTTCACATTCCACACCTAAAAAATACTGGAAAGCTAAGTTCTCTCGTAAGTTCCAAGGCTCTATGTTCTTACCTGAGAAGAGATCTGGTGCCAGCTATGACGATAATTACTACAAAACACTCTCCCTCTCCACCCCAATTACTCGGATTTAATACAATCCCTGGCTTCCATGCAGTGTCTGAGCATTTTGGCTCTATTCCTTAGGTGGTGCTTTTAAAAATTTTTTTGTAAAACCTTTGGGGCCTCCTTCACCAACAAGAAATTATTTTAGCATCACTGGCCTCAGTCTCATTCTATCATCAGCATCTGCTAATTTAATCAAGAATGAGTTGTGAGCAGGGAGGTTGGAAGTATCCAAAGATGAAACTGGATGAATTCCAGGAGCAAGAATTTCTCAGAACTAAGAACATTGACATTGCAGGGTTGGGTCCAATAAAGTACACTTCTTCCTGCCAATTTCATTTTTCAACCTTGACTATTCATGGTCTGGATCAGCAGATGGTAATATCACCTTTGTCATCAAGGAGCCTAGGATTTATTAATCTAACATGGGTATCGGCCCAAACTTGGCTTCAAAGAAACAGAAGAGCAAACAGGGACATTAGAAATATAGAGCCCTGGGTTTTGCTGCGGTTGCATGACATGCATCAGGCACTTGATGTCCCTGAGTCCCGGTGCCTCAGCTGCCCAGTGCCCACGTTCATAAGAAGGCAACGAATTCTTCTCCTCTACAGTAGGATTTTGCAAACAATTTGGCAAGTTCCAAATGATTCTGATCGCAAATACCTGAAGGATTGGGCAAGGGAGGAATTCAAAAGAAACAAAAGTGCCACCGAAGAGGATACAATCCAGATGATGATTACTCACAGCAATATGCAGCTCAAGGAGTTAGAAAAAAACACTTGCTTTAGCAAAATCTTAACTATAGCATTATTCTGAAGGATTTTCAAAGTCTCCATGTGTCTTGTTGCATTTAGGATTGACAATGGACAACACAAAGCCTAGTTTTACTATTTGTATGTACAGTATTTGGTGATAGAGAGCAAAGGAAAACACATCAAAACAGTTGCCTTCACACTGAAAAACATACCCTGCATTTTGAAAATGTTTATGGATGTCTCAGCAGTTTTTTAAAGAAGAAAAACCACTAACAAATGGCCAGTAGATGCTGGACACAATCATTAGGGAAGTGTAAATCAAAACTACTATGAGGCCAGGCACAGTGGCTCATGCTTGTAGTCCCAGTACTTTGGGAGGCCAAGGTAGGTGGATCACTTGAGGTCAGGAGTTCAAGACCAGCCTGGCCAACATGGTGAAACCTCATCTCTACTAAAAATACAAAAATTAGCCTGGCGTGGTGGTGCATGCCTGTGGTCCCGGCTACTTGGGAGGCTGAGGCAGGAGAGTCACTTGAGCCCAGGAGGTGGAGGTTGCAGTGAGCTGAGATCGTGCCACTGCACTTCAGCCTGGGTGACAGAGTGAGACTCTGTCTCAAAAAAACAGAAACGAAAACAAAAAACAAAAAAAAAAAACCCCAGAGATTCACATTCACTAGAATGGCTGTAATTAAAAAGAGAAATAATAATAACTGTTGGTGAAGATGTACAGAAATTGCTGGTGGGAATGTAAAATGGTGTAGCAACTTCAGAAAACAGACTGTCAGTTCCTTGAAAGATGAAACAGCTGCTGTATGATTTAGTAATTCTACCCCATGCCCATAGCCATTATTTGGCACTAAAAAGAAACAAAGGACTGATATATGCTAAACATGGATAAACCCTGAAAACGTTCAGTGAAAAAAGCCAGTCACAAAATATCACATGATGATTCCATTCATATGAAATGTCCAGAATAGGCAGAAAGATTAGTGATTGCCTAGGCTGGCTGTAGGTAAAATGGAGTAACTGCTAATGGGTGTAGGGTTCCTTTTCAGGGTGATGAAAATATCCTACAGTTAGCTTGTGGTGTAGGCTGCACAACTCTGAATATACTCAAATCCACTGAATCGTACATTTTAAATGTAAGGTATGAATTGTATCTCAATAAAGCTGTTATTAAAAAACAAAACAAAACAAAACAAAAAAAACTCTGAGGTGTAGGACTGAAAGTATACTGACACCAGGAGATACCCTGGAACTTTCTCGAAAAATCCTGCATTATCCCTGAGGGTTGTTCAGGTATGTTCTTCACATGTGTCATAGTTTGATAGAGGACTCATCAAAAAGATCACCACTTGGAATCTAGATCTTTGTTGGAAAGGGAAGAGAAAGAGAAGCTTAATGAGCACATTGAAGCATTTAACAGAAAGAAGAAGGACAACTTCTGGATGAAACCTCTGTGAGTACCTTAACATTCACGTGGAAGTGGTAAAAATAAGATTCTGGGTGCAGTTCTCCTCCAATGACACGAAAAAAACAAAGAGAATTTGAAGAATACGTCAGAGACAAATACATTACAACCAAAGTTGACTTCAGGGGACTTTTGAAGGAGATCAAATTTATAACAAATAATTTAGTGAAAGATGTGAAAGTGAAAGCTTGTGGAAGATGCTGGAATCATCCATCCTGAAAATTGAAGTCTTCTGTTCATCAACAGAACAGCTAAGAAGCTAATCTAAGAATGACCAGCACCTGAAAGATGTAGACAACATTTTGCAGAATGATAAATGGTATTCAGTACTGGACTGTGCCTGAGGAGAGGCATCAACTGAATGTGGATGTTGATGACCTGGACTGTCAGGGTCCACCTCTACCTCCCAGAGCCTCACAGCCCACGAGACAAAGTAAGTCTGAATACGGTTCCATGGGGGTAATCTACTAATTCAAAATGCTTGCCTGTGCCAATTTTCAGGTTTTTAGGTAGATAAGTATTAGTTAACCTGCTACAAAATGATCTGACAAATAGAAGAAGCATTTGTGACGTTTATGAACAGTGAACATTTTGGCAATATTTTTGTGTGACATGGTTGATAAATACAGGCTATCTCTAGTAAATCTAACTTGAAACTCAAAATCATCCTTTTATGGGTATAGAAGGCAGTGATTTAATGATGCCCTTCCTAATAGTGGTGTGCATGGAAAGGTTTTCATTAAAGAGCATATGTGGTTTGCATTTGCAAGATGCAACTAGCACAGACTCCAAGAAAACCTAAGTTTCTTTGTTTTTGTTTGTTTGTTTGTGTTTTAAAGCAGGTAAGCCTGGGCACAGTGGCTTACACAAGTAATCCACATATTTTGGGAGGCTGAGGTGGGAGGATTGCTTGAGCCCAGGTGTTTGAGAACAGCCTGGACAACATAGTGGGACCCTGCCTCTACAAAACATTAAAAAATTAGCTGGGCAAGGTAGCGTATGCCTGTAATTCCAGCTACTCAGGAGGCAGAAGTGGGAGGATTGCATTTAGCCCAGGAGGTTGAGGCTGCAGTGAGCCATGAACACGTCACGGCACTTCAGCCTGGGAACAGAGCAAGACCCTCCCTTCCCTCCCACATCCCCCCCACCCCACCCCCAGAAAAAAGTAAAACACTGAAAATTGAATAATCTGTCAGAGGCGGAAATTACTGTAATGGATGTGCTTTTACATCATCTCTAAAGAACAATTTAATTTGTTCACTTACATGCTTTGCTTATACCCTCCGAATTATAGGCCAATCTCATTGGTTAACCTAAGGGATTTATTTAGCAGTTTCCTCTAAGGTACGGAGCCACAGTCATTATGAAGTGGGTCTGAATCAAACTGCCAGTGATTTTTATGGAGGAATGAAAAAAAAAAGAAAAAAAAATCTGGGGGTGAAACACACTTTATTTATCATGAAGAAATCTTCATCAGTACTCTGGATTAGACAACAAATTACTTTCTGGATGTTTCCTGAAAACTGTACTTCTGTTTAAATGTTAAACTTTTGTTCCTAAAGTTTAAGATGTTTGAATGTCAGTTTATGTATTTGAACCACAAAAAAATTGATTTATAGTAAAAACAAACAAACAACAACAACAACAAAAAAAAAAACAGAAAAACAAATATAGAGCCCTAACTACACCCTAACTCAAAGTCTGACCTTTAAGCAGATATCTAAATTCAAGTTCTCTTCCTTTGTCATGTGCATAATACTAGCTACCTGGAGGCAACATTGGTAATGCAAATTGAACGAGTACTAACCAACTAACTTGAGTTTGAGTTCTGACCTTCCCACTTATTGGTTGTATGAATTTGAGGCAGTCACTCAACTTGCTGTAAAACAATTTTTTCATTTCTTTAAAAATAAAAAAGACAGGTCACCTTATCTAGTTGTTGAGAACCACTAGTTTAATCTTACATGAACCCTTACCTTTATTAGTGAAGGGTTCATCTAAGATTAAACTAGTGGCTCTCAACCATGGCCACACAGTAGCATCACCTGGGAAGGTTTTAAACATTCTGATGCCCAACTTACACTCTAGACTCATTAAATCAGAATCTCTGGAGGTGGAACCCAGGCATCAGTAGGTGTTTTGTTGTTTGTTTTGAGACCGAGTCTTGCTCTGTTGCCCAGGCTGGAGCTCAATGGTGTGATCTTGGCTCACTGCCTCCTGGGTTTGAGCGATTCTTCCCACTCAGCCTCCTAAGTAGCTGGGATTACAGGCACCCACCATCATGCCCGGCTAATTTTTGTATTTTTGTAGAGACAGGGTTTCACCATGTTGGCCAGGCTGTTCTTTCAGGTGATCCTCCCGCCTCGGCATCCCAAAGTGCTGGGATTACAGGCGTAAGCCACTGTGCCCTGCCGGCACTAGTAATTTTTAAAGCTCACAGGTGTTTCCAATGTGCAGTTACAGCTGAGCACCACTAGATTAAATGGATGTGAAACCTTTCCCCAAACATTGGGGATTATTATTATTACCCTACGCTTACATTGGCCCTTCATGTGATAAGACGACAATGCCCCACTTGAGATGACAGATTTCTCTCTCTCTCACACACACACACACACACACGTGCCTCACCTTGTTAAAATCAGAACAGCAAGGATGAAGGTGAGATTCAGGGTATTAACAGAAAACATCTGGATTTGCTCAATTTTCTCTAAAATATAAGCCTTAGAATCACATATCTCAAGAACTAGGAGGAATAGTACAAATACATTTCATAGTCTAACTCTTTTCCTCCAGCAAAAGTAGTGCTTCAACCACAGCAGACAGTCTGGGCTTCATGAGTTCTCTGAGGTGGAGATGGGGACTCCATCACCTGCCACCACTCAACCCCAGCTTTCTTTCAGATCCGCCCCCAGCAGTTGACTCGGCCTCCCTCCACCCTTGCTCATGCCATGCAACCCCTTGGCATATACATGAGTGACCCCTGCCCAGCTCTACCTTCCACAGCCAAATGACAATCTGCTGCCTACTTGGAAGGCTTCCTATATCACACAGACCCTTCCTTGACTGTTCTTCACTGACATCTCTTCAATCAACCAGGGCTGCTGGAGGGAAAGTGAGCCCAGTATACTGCAGGTTTGCCCATGACTAGGCTGACACTACTTCATGGCCAGCCTTGGGCTGCCCTACTGGGGGAAGTGTGTCTTCCCAGTTGGGTTATGAAGCTTATCTAGAAATGAGATCATATCTTCTAAACCCTAACCCACTCCAAGTGTGCTCCATGGAGCACAGTATCAGCATCCCCTTGGAGCTTGTTAGGAAAACAGTCTCAGGCTGTATCCCAGACCTACTGAATCAGAATCCTCACTTTAGCAAGACACCTGGGTGATTTGCAGAGATGCCCATTAATGTTTGAGAAGCACTGATCTATACCTTTCAGGCATCTAGAACAGGTCATTGATTCACCAAACAAGTGGTTACTAAACAGTATTTAAGGAACTGTGACAGAATTTAGAAATATTCTAAATATTGTGAAAGGAAGTAAGTCTTCATCCTTGAAGAACTCATGGTCAGAGAGATAGACAATGACAACTCAGTGTGCTAACAGCTAATTTAGGGGTAAGTGCAGGAACTGTAAGGACAGGATACAAGGATCACTAATATTCACCAATTCTTTGAAACTCCTTCTTTCAATGGGTAGAGCATAATCTTCTTCCCCCTTAAATGTGAGATGGATTGACTGGAATTGCTTCTAACAAATAGAATACGATAGAAGTGTGTGACTTCAGAGGCCAGGGCATACAAGGCATTGCAGCTTCCCCCAACTCTTTCTTGAATTGATCATTCTGAGGTGTATTAGTCTGCTCTCACACTGCTAATAAAGACACACCCAAGACTGTGTAATTTATAAAGGAAGGGGGTTTAATGGACTCACAGCTCCACATGGCTGGGGAGGCCTCAAAATCATGGCAGAAGACAAAGGAAGGGCAAAGGGACATCTTATATGGCAGCAGGCAAGAGAAAGCTTGTGCAGGGGAGCTCCCCTTTATAAAACAATCAGATCTGCTGGGCGTGGTGGCTCATATGTGTAATCCCAGCACTTTGGGAGGCTGAGGTGGGCAGATCACCTGAGGTCAGGAGTTCGAGACCAGCCTACCCAACATGGCGAAACCCCGTCTCTACTAAAAGTACAAAAATTAGCCAGGCGTGGTGGCACACACCTGTAATCCCAGCTACTTGGAAGGCTGAGTCAGGAGAATTGTTTGAACCCAGGAGGCAGAAGTGGCAGTGAGCTGAGATTGTGCCAGCACACTACAGCCTGAGTGACAGAGTGAGACTTCATCTCAGGAAAAAAAAAAAAAAAACATCAGATCTCATGAGACTTATTCACTGCCACAAGAACAGTATGGGGTATGGGGGAAACTATCCCCATGATTCAATTACCTCCTACTAGGTCCCTCCCATGACATGTGGGAATTATGGGAGCTACAATTGGAGATGAGATTTGGGTGGTGACACACAAACCTTATCACGGGAGAAGTCAACTGTCAGGTTGTAAGGGCATTAAACAGTCCTATGAAGAGGCCCACAAGATGAGGAACTGAGGCCCTCTGACAACACCCATGGGAGTATGCCATCTTCAAGGCAGACCCTCCAGCCCCAGTCAAGCTTTCAGATGACAGCAGCCCTGGCCAACACCATGACTACAACTCATGAGAGACCTTGATCCAGAAACATCCAACTAAAACACTCCTGAATTCCTGATCCACAGAAAATGTGAAATGTTTGTTGTTTTAAGGTGTTAAGTTTGGGGTGATTTGTTAAGCAGCAGTAGAAAGCTAATACAGGTACCTAACCACATCCTGAAGAAACAAGGAAGGCCTCCCACTAAAGGAAGTCATCTCTAATCTAGGACCTGAAGGGCATATGGAAGCTAGTCAGGCAATACAGGTAGGAAAGAATGTTCCAGAGAGGGCAAAGGCCTGCTAGAGATTATGTGACACTTTGCAGGAATTAAAAGTGATTTAGACACTGGAGGAAGAATAGTGATAGATGATGCTGGAAAGGCTTCCAGGGATCAGGTTTTGCAGGCCCTCATGGGCTATTAAAGGAAAGTCTTGACTACTTTGAGGACTATGTGGGATTTTCATCAGCATGAGAGTGACATGGACATTCACACTTTGAAACATTTATTCTGGTATCTTGGGAAGAACAGGCTGAAAGAGAGGCAAGACAAAACATGGGGAGACCAGAGACCAGGCTACTGAAACAGTCCAGGTAAGAGATTACAGTAATTTGGACTACAGTGAGGCTTCTATAAACATGATGTGCTAATTTATTGCTTGGAGATGTGACTGCACAGCTGACTGGAGTGTCTTCTGTTTCCATATATGCATATTTACTCTCAGTTGCTGACTGGCTCTGCACCTGTAATCTCAAGTAGGACTTAGAGGTGAAAGGTAAGGTGGTAAAAAAGAGGATTTGTATCAGGACACTGGCCAGCACCCCTACTATCCCCCAGAAACTAAGCCTGTGAAGCGACTAAGAATCTGGATCTTAGAGGGAGCTCTAAGGAAAACTAAATCCAAAATGCCTCATCTGGGAGGTGAGGACCGTAAAGTCTCCTCCCGTGCCTCCTCTCTCTCAAAAGATGATATTTTCTCTGTCCAGAATAGAAATATCTATACATAAAGTAGATTTGTGGTTGTCTAGGACTGGAGGTAGGGTGTGGGGTATAGGAGGGTGATAACTAAAGATTGCAGAGTTTCTTTTTGGAGTGATGAAAATGTTCTAAAATTGCCTGTGGTGATGATTATGCAACTCAATATACCAAAACCCACTGATTTGTATATTTTCAATGGATGAATTCTACGGTATATGAATTATATCTCAACAAAGCATTTTAAAAATATATGTTTTTCTCATATTTAATCAATATACAAGTATCAGATGGAAATGCTGCTTGACATTACATATTTACTTCCTTATTGTTTACCAGCCTCAGCTAGAATGTAAGCTTGATGTGGATGGAACTTTGCCTGTTTTATTCACCACTGGTACCCCTGAGTCCAAAACAGAGCCTGGCATATAATAGGTGCTCAGAAAAGATTCCTTGAATGAATGAGCATTTTGACCAAATCATCTGAAGCAAATCCTCTTCTTCTCCTAATGGGAAAAGCATCCTTCCTCCTTTCAAAGATCTGTGGGGGTGACACTGTGTTGCATAAAATTAGCTTGGAGCAAGCTGCCACAAGTAACCTATGATATCGACATCCATGCAGAAACTTAATTCCCAGCAGCTTTGGGAGCCAAACATCACACTGGTTGGCTCCTCTTCCATTTGACACTATCCATTTTAATCTAGCTGAGTCAGCACCAATTAGTACTCGTTAATCTAATTTTCATGAAACTGGATAAGCAGACACAGAAGTTCACAGAGTAGAACAAATTGCTGAAAACCAGAGCGAAATGCCTCTTCTGGCTTCTTAACCTCGTAAGGTACAAGGAGCGCTTCCAACAGCAATTGGAAAGCAGGTAGCAGTTCATGGTCACCTTGTATACAGACTTACTGTCTTGTCAGAGGCTTAAGCAATGGGAGGTCACATAATAACAGGCCCTGTTGGGCTGGTGTGGAGCCAGAACACAATGCATGAATTATGGCACCTCTTCCAGTTATATGTATTCTGGTGCATGTTCACGAACACACATTCTTTCATTTAGCCTTGAGATATGTGTAGGAATGGATTCATCCATCCAATGGGTGAGGGCATGAAGGCAAAAGGTGTTGGATGACTCATGTATGAACCCAGAGTTAGTGCAAGAGTCCTTGTAGCAAACTTGCTAAGCCCATGAATTTTAAAATCAGACCCAAGTTTGAATGCTAATTTTGCCACTATTCTCTGGCCTTAGACTGATAAGTTAATGTCTCCAAGCCCCAGTTTCCTCATCTGCAAATTTAGCAGCATCTACAAATTAACTAGACAATGCATACAAAGCGTTTATCACAGGGTTGGCAAAAAAAATATATGTTCTTGATAAATGTAAGCTTAAAAAAAAAAACTATCCAGGTTCTTTCTGTCGTATGTTTTGTGAAAAACTTCAATATACCATGTTTTCCTAATAAATAACCATCTTGGCTGGGCATGGTGGCTCACACCTGTAATCCCAACACTTTGGGAGGCTAAGGCAGAAGGATCACTTGAGGTCAGGAATTTGAGACCAGCCTGGGCAACATACCAAGATCCTGTCTCTACAAAAATAAAAAAATAAAAAATAAAAATTAGCCATGCATGGTGGTGCACACTTGTACTCCCAGCAACTCAGGAGGCTGAGGTGGGAGGATCATTTGAGCCCAGGCGTTTGAAGGTACAAAGAGATATGAACACACCACTGCACTCCAGCCTGGGCAACAGAGCCAGACCCTGTCTCAAATAAATGAATAAATAAATAACGATCGGCCGGGCGCAGTGGCTCACGCCTGTAATCCCAGCACTTTGGGAGGCCAATGCAGGCAAATCACCTGAGGTCAGGAGTTCGAGGCCAGCCTGGCCAACACGGTGAAACCCCATCTCTACTAAAAATACAAAAATTAGCCGGGCATGGTGGTACATGCCGATAATCCTAGCTACTCCAGAGGCTGAGGCAGGAGAATTGCTTGAAATCGGGAGGCAGAGGTTGCAGTGAGCCAAGATCGTGCCACTGCACTCCAGCCTGGGCAACAGAGTGAAACTCCATCTCATAAATAAATAAATAACAATCATGAGCCTTAGTATTCCTTTCCCAGTCCCTCCTGAATGAACCTCAGCTTAGATGGTAAGGTCTGTATTAAATCCAGAATGTGTGGCATCTATTCATTCAGTGCAGCTTTGTTGAGCACCTACTATAAGCCAGGTCATGGGCTAGGTGTTGACTGTAATTTTAGAAATAAAAGGCTCTATGCCTACATTCAAGGGGCTTGTAATATTGGATAATATAAGATGAAGGTTCAAACACAAAAGGGAGTAAGAAAATGTCAAGTAATGTAATTTCCTGACGCTCTGACCTGCCCTCATACCTCCCCAGTTAAAAATTCTCTAGTCTATTCCATCCTCAACCGTTCCCCCATGGCTCCAGAAAAGCTCATGTTAGCCTAATTTTGCAAACATAAGCCTTCATAGTTGAGGAGTGCTGGGGTGTATTTATTCAATTTCCCAACTATGTAATATTTACTCAGTGCCTACTATGTGTCAGGCACTTTATACTGAGTTCAAAATGGTAACATAACAAATATGGTCCCATTTCTTGAGGCGCTGAGAAACTGGATAGATGAAAGCTGATAATATAATAAGCTTGTAAATAAATATAAAACTGCAACTAGGAAGCAGTGAATGAGAGAATATAATGCTATAAGAATGTATAATCAGGGTACGGGAACTTGTCAGGGAGGTAAGAGGAGTCTTCATGAGAAATAGAGGCTGAATCTGAGCTTTGATACATGGTGAAGGCTTAAACAGCATGCAGGGAAGGGAAGAGCTTCTAGACTGGAGACAGTCACATGAGCAAAGGCCCTAGTGTGGGAAGAGCCCTGTGCACACGAGGGGCAGAGGAGACACAGCAGCTGGACCACAGGGATGGGAGATAGTGGAAGATGATGTTATAGTAGACAAGAACCAGACAGTGGTGGACTTGGAGGCCTTGTTAGGATTCTTAGCCACTAAACAATGGGCTACCAGCAAAGATTTGACTGGTGTTGGAGGGTGCTGGGAGGGGACAAGATAATCCTATTGGTGTCTTAAAGTGTAAATGAGCTAAGGAGGCTGGGGGGACAAAAGCAGATTGAGCACGAAGGGAGAGTGGTTGGTGTGGAAGTTGGAGAGAAGGGCAGATCATGCACTACCCTGCAGGCCAGGACTAGGAGCTTGGACTGAAGTCTATGTTTAGTGAAAAGACTGAACTCTACTGTGCAGAGGACAGATGGAAGTGAGCAACCCTCCATAGGAATGAGGTGAACAGTTATTCAGCTACCGTGATTGACCAAATGGGACTTGATTGACCAGGATGGGAGAGAAGGAAAGAAGAGATACAGTGGGAATGGGGAGAAATGGTAAGATTCAAGAGCTGCTTAAGACACTGCAGGATTTCCAGACAACTTGCTTGCACCATAGATGTCTCCAGGAATAGACATATGCAGGGCAGTGAGAAACCGGGCAAGTTAAGTTACCTTCCTAGTAGTCAGGAGCTGTCCTTGGAAGAGGTTGACCTGGAAAGGTGCCCTTAGGCAGAGATGGCTGCTCTGGCCTCGACATGATACCCTATAAGGCATGGTTCTTTTTCCAAGGAATCAAGTCACGTGGCTGCTCTCAACAGAATTCTTTAGAGAGAAAGTCTTGCTGTTTGTTATTCCATTGAGGAATCTTGGGCTGAGCTTTGTAGTTGTGGAGTCATCAATAAAATCAGGCAAGAATTCCAAAGGCACCAAGCATGAGCCTGCATTCCTTCAGGTTAGTGAAGATTTCCCTGTTGTAACCACTTCTTCAGTAAGCCTTGGAGATGTTTTTTGAATGAGCCACAATTCTCAAAGGCAATGCAAAGAGTTCCTGTGGGGTAAGATTCTATTTTCAATTTCAAATAGTCCCCAAGTCCCTTCTGGTTTTCAGCACAAGAAATATGCCTCTAAGAAACAAAATGTCAGAAAATGCTATTATTTCTACTGAAATTAAAGTCTTAGATTCATTTCCTTTCTAGAGAAATGCAGTAGATTAATTTTCCTTCCTAAGAAAGGTGTTCCTCTAAATGTGGGATTCTCAACTGAAGACAATTCCTCCCCCCCACCTCCCCACTACCCATGGGACACTTGGCAATGTCTGGAGACATATTTGGTTGTCACAGCTTGGGAGTACTATGGGAATCTAGTGAACAGAAGCTAGGGATGCTGTCAACATCCTATAATTCACAGGACAACCCCTCCTACACACACAAATAATCATATGGCCAGGTATGATAGTAGTGCTGAAGCTAAGAAATTTTGCTCTAAACTTCATCCACATCTGCCTTTATTATGGCACTTCGTATGTTGAATATAGACATAATGTTATTCATATCCTTCAGGTAATGTCAGATGAAGGAGTGAATGGGTGGATGGATGAATGGACAGGTGGATGGGTAAGTAATTCAGAACTAGCCAAATGAATAAGTAGATGAATAACGACATTAATTAGTGAATAAATTAAATAAGAGCTAACATGTACTTAGCATTTACAACCTTTGTGCACCATGTTAAGGCCTTCACTTGGGATTGTGTTTCAAGTCTTGCTCAGTGGTCACATTTTCAGTGAGATCTTCCATGATGCTGTCATTAATACCATCAGCTTTTCTATCTCCCTGCATAGTGTTATCCTTGCATATATGAGCAGGGAATTTTTGCCTATTACATTTACTTCAGTGCCTTCAGCACCAAGGACAGTACTGGACACAT
The DNA here is from genome assembly GCF_028885625.2 of Pongo pygmaeus. Taxonomy (NCBI): domain Eukaryota; kingdom Metazoa; phylum Chordata; class Mammalia; order Primates; family Hominidae; genus Pongo; species Pongo pygmaeus. Next base: position 19,904,152 of record NC_072391.2, read on the forward strand.
AGGGAACCCTAACCTCGAATATTTGTTACATTAATAACGTGCCTTAATACTTTCAGTGAACCAATGAGAAGGGTACATTTTTTTGTTTGTGCATAACAAAATGAAGAAACTGAAGCCCAGAAATATAATGTAGTTTGTCCAAGGACATGCAGCTGTTGAGTGACAGAGCCAGGATTCCTTCTAACCCTAAAAAACACTCTTAACTGTCAAGTAACATTGCCTCTTTTAAGAATGAATGAGTGCAGGTCAGTTGCCTTGAAGACTTTACTTGACTACAGTTGAAGTTCTAAACACAACACAACTAGTCCCTAGCCTATCTCCCCACCTCTCAATTCCTTTCCTTCCCAAGGTGAAGCAATGATTGAACAAGGATTGCTGAGCTTTGGCAAGGAAGAAAAGGTATGCCTCCACTAGGCTGGCTCTCTTGGAGGCAGGCCAGACTCAGAGGAATGTGCTAAAGGAGTTATGGACTCCAGTCTCTTTGTTTCAGCTTACAAACTTCAACTGGTTGCTAAGAGACTGTACAAAAGGAGGCCCATTAGAAGCCCTCAGAACCCACATGCAGTTACATAATACCAGGCCCTTTCTTTATACAAATGCAAATAGTGCAAGTGCAAGCCCTGCCTGCAATCTGTGCCGCATGTGATAAGGGGATTTCTGTTCGGGTCCCAAGAAATCCTGTCTCATGGGGGATGGGCTGGAGGAACCAAACAGTATGGGAGGGTTCTTCCTTCAGTGCCATTTCCAAAGGACTTAAATATTAACATGCAATCCAATCCCCACTCCACAATAATCAGATTTTACACAATCAGGACCCACACTAATTAATTCAATGATCCTGTGGTATTATTTCAAACATTGCATTTCTGGCATTTCCAGTCCGTAAGCAGGGAGACCACTTATTTTATGGCCCCGACTGCTGGGAAACTATGACATCTTCTATGCAGGTTGAGTAAGTGCCTCTCACTCCTGGAACTATTTCCTTTTTTGTGCTTATCAAACCTAATTCAAACAAGGGGGCCACTAAAGGGAAGTAAGCAACTTCAGAGAAACCCTATTTGCTCCACAAGCTGCCTTTGGTTGGAATCTCCTGATCTGGAAAAGAACATGATTCCTGATCAGCACAGAAAGACAGGTTTTACGAGTCGCCATTCAAAATGACATAAGAGGTGTAGCAAGGAAGACTAATCCATAGCTACCTAACCCACAACAATCAAAGGACCTGACATTCAACATATTTTATTCCACAGATATTTATAGAATCCCTACTACATGCTAAACATATTCAAGAAGATGAAGATTCAATGGTGAACCAGAGAGACAATATCCTCCTCCTCTTAAAGTTTACATTAAGCCAAGAGATAATAAGCATGTAAATGAGACAGGAGGTCAGTAGAACTGGTTTCACAAGATACAGGTCACAAGGACCCCACGGATACAACAGGATGCACTACAGAAGCTGGCCAAAACTCACCAATACCACGATGGTGATGAAAGAAAGAAATGTGATGAAAGTGACCTCTGGTCATCCTCACTGCTCATTATACAGTAATTAAAATACATTAGCATACCAAAGAAAACTCTCACCAGCGCCATGACAGTTTTCAAATGCCATGGCAACATCTGGAAGTTACCCTATATGGTCTGAAAGGGGGAGGAACCCTCAATTCCAGCAATTTCCTGCTTTTTCAGAGGCGCTCTAACCAGAGTGACTCCATCTTGAATAGGGGCTAGGTAAAATGAGAATGAGACCTTCTGGGCTGCATTCCCAGCAAGTTAGGCATTCTTAGTCACAGGATGAGATAGGAGGTCAGCAGGACTGGTATCACAAGATACAGGTCATAAAGACCCTGCTGATAAAACAGGATACAGTAAAGAAGCCAGCCAACACTTGCCAAATCCAAGACGGAGACAAAAGTGACCTCTGGTCATCCCCACTGCTTATACGTGAATTAGAATGCATTAACATGCTAAAAGACACTCCCACCAGAGCTACGACAGCTTACAAATGCCATGACGATGTCTAGAAGTTACCCTACATAGTCTGAAAAGGGGAGGAAATCTCATTTCCAGGAATTCCCTGGTCCTTTCACAAAACTCATGAATAATCCACCCTTTGTTTAGCATATAATCAAGAAATAACCATAAGTATACTCAGTTGAGCAACCCATATCACTGCTCTGCCTGTGGAGTAGCCATCCTTTTGTGTCTTTACTTTCTTAATAAACTTGCTTTCACTTTACTGTCTACTGGCTCTTGAATTCCTTCCTGTGTGAAGCCAAGAGCCCATGTTGTCTTCTGGACTGAACCCCAATTTTGGGGTTTGACCTGTGACATAAATAAAAATATCAGCTAATGACAAGGGCTATGGAAATAATAAAGCATGGTGATATAGACAGGGTGTGAATGATAAACAGGAAGGGTGACCACATCTCAATTCATCCAGGACTATCCTGCTTTAAACCCACCGTCCTGGCTGAATTGAAGTAAAAGTCCTCTTTTACCCCTTATAAGTGCTCTAGGTTGAACAATAAATTATATGGTCACCTTACAAGTGACCATAGCAGGATGGCTGTCACTCTATAGCTAGCTACATGAGACTGTAGATAGGTGGGCAGAGAAGGCCTGAGTAGGTAACCATTCTGCTAAGGCAGAATACGACAATAAACCAGCCATAGGAGGATCCAAAGGAAAGTCCTCCTAGGCTGAAAGAACTTGTAAATGAAAAATAAAATTCTAAGCCCCCCAAACATCTGAACAGATCCCTCCTCTTGGCCAAGGGCAATCCAAAGTTAACTTGAAAAACTAGTTCAGGCCATGATGGAAAGGTCAGTTGGAACTCAGGAAAAGCTGACCAGCATTAACGTCAACACAGACCTTAAGTCTGATAAGAAACATTTACAATCTACTCTCCCAGAAGCCTGCTACCTGGAAGCTTCATCTGCATGATACAGCTTTGGTCTCCACAACCCTCTATGGTACCCCAGACGTTCCTTTGTATTTAGATAATAACTCTTTCAATCAATTGCCAATCAGAAAATCTTTAAGTCTATCTATGACCAAGAAACCTCTGCCTCGAGTTGTCCCACCTTTCCAGATCCAACAAACGTGCATCTTACATGTATTGATTGATGTCTCATGTCTCCCTAAAATCTATGAACGCAACCTGTTTCCTGACTACCTTGGGCACATGTCATCAAGATCTCCTGAGGCTGTGTCATAGTGTGTCCTTAACCTTGGCAAAATAAACTTTCTAAATTGATTGAGACCTGTCTCAGATACTTCTGGGTTCACAAACCCAAGTTCAAAGTCTGGAGGGAGAAATGAGTCTCTTACAGAGGAGCAGTGTAGCAGGAACATGATGAAGAAAGGAAAAGCACAAGATGAGATTGTAGATATGGGCAGGGATCTGATTACATGAAACCATGAAAATCTGGGTACAGAGTCTAAATTTATTTCTAAGAGGCATGGGGAGCCACCGGTAGTTTTAAAGAAAGAAGTGACAAAAGTTCAATTTTTAAAAGATGACTATTGCAGCATTATTTATAATAGCAAAGGCTTGAAACCAACCCAAATGCCCATCAATGATAGACTGGATAAAGAAAATGTGGCACATATATACCATGGAACACTATGCAGCCATAAAAAGAATGAGTTCATGTCCTTTGCAGGGACACAGATGAAGCTGGAAACCATCATTCTCAGCAAACTAACACAGGAACAGAAAACCAAACACTGCATGTTCTCACTCATAAGTGGGAGTTGAACAATGAGAACACGTGGACACAGGGAGGGGAACATCACATACCAGGGCCTATTGGGGGTGGGGGGGAAAGGAGAGGGAGAACATTAAGACAAATACCTAATGCATATGGGGCTTAAAACTTAGATGATGGGTTGACAGGTGCAGCAAACCACCATGGCACATATATACCTATGTAACAAACCTGCACATTCTGCACTTAAATTAAAAACAAACCAGCACATTCAGAACTTAAGTTAAAAAAAAAATTAAGATGACTCGGCTGCAATGAAGAAAATGGATTTTAAAAAGCCATGAGTGAAAATAGAAAGATCAATTAGGATGTTATCGCCACAGCCAAGATAATGGAAGGTGGAGGAGCAAAGTGGATGTTGCTGGTGGTAGATATCAGGAAACAGAAATGGACTCAGACTTTTTTTAGATAGAGCTCATTGCACTTACCAATGACTTAGATGCACAGAGCATAAGCAAAAGAGAAGAATCCTAAGTTTTGGTTGGGGCAACTTTTGGACTAGGATGCTTGGAGCCCAAGAGTTGAGTGAAGATGAGATTTCCTGCACAGATTTAACATGAAGCTAGATCGACAGTTTACTGAGGGCTTGTTATTAGCCAGGCACTGCAATGCGCATTGTACACCTGAATCTTATTTAATCCTCACAATTCTCCTAAGGGTAAATACTAGCATTGCCTCTATTTTACAGATAAAGGAAAAGGTCAGTTTAATTTTTACACAAGTGATCAAATCTTAATTTTTGCATGAGTGATTAAGTTGTGGTTCAAGGATGAGTGGCGGGATTTGTGTAACATCGAATCCTACCTAGAGGAAATAGGGCAGAATGTCATGGGGAACAAAAGGAACCTCATTTCACTGAGATCTAAGATTTTTGCTTTGAAGTGACTGATTGCCTTTAATAAACATTTAAGTGGTGAAAAGTAATCATGGGAACTCTTGCAAGACAATACTTTGCAGAAAGTTGAGGACAGAGGAATAGTCCTTAACTGTACCTTCCTTTAAGACTCTAAAGAACAGGAAACTTAGTCTAAAGTCTCAAATAAGGAATTGAAAGAAACTTAGAAGATAATATAATTCAGGAAAATGGCTTGGAATGAACGGTTCTGCCTCCTCCAGGCTGGGGATGGGATCACAGGACTGAATAGAAATCTTTTTTCCCCAAGAACCTTAAATTCTAACTTGAGCCAAATGTTTTCCCTTTGAAATTCCAAGTCCTGCAAAAATCCCCCCAACTCTGAAGCAGACAGAACATTGATGTGGGAAAACACTTCCATGGACCCATTGCATGAAATAAAGCCCGATTGCCACCGGCAAGATCTGATGTCCTGGGTGTCTACTTTGCCCAGATGGGACTGCCTGTTGCAAACCCAACTGCCAATCTCACCTTCGGAAAGGCTGGCTTTAATCCAAATGCATCGTGACCAGTCCAGTCTTTCATGACAGCACCATCATTTCTCCCAGGGGCTATGTTTTCCCCCACCATCTGGCAGGAAATTATTTTATTAGCTGAAATACAATGAAGGTTGGGCTTAGGGAGAAGAGGAAAGTGTCCACTGTGGTCTCAGGAAACAAGGGGAGGCTGAATGCTTACTCTAAGACAAATCCTATTAGCAATAACATGGATTCGTGGAAGGATTCCGTTCAACAACTCTGAGGACAGACAGAAATGTGACAGGAGAGACATGCTGAATCTGTCAGGTTTGATGATTTAAAAAAAAATGGATTCTTTTTCAATTTTCTAGATGTGGGATCAGTGCCACCATTCTCATTTACTTTTAGCCTCAATGAGAGAGAGGGAGGCGGGAGAGAGAAGAGCCGAGAGCTTGTCAAAGACTGCCCAAAGCAGAGGATGGTTTTCTCTTTGGTTGCATTATTATTATTATTATTATTATTTAAATATAGCTGTGGTCTCAGCAGGGAAGATCCTACCTCCCCAGGAGGCATTTTAGAAATGTATGAGATTGCTTTTTGTTGCCAAAATGGTAGGAGGGGGTCACTACAGGCATTTAGAGGGTCAGGTCCGTGTGGTAGAGAGGCCAACCTCAGCCCATGCAGAATTGTCCCATATCCTAGTTAACTTTCAAATGCCATTCTGGACACTCAGGTAGATGAAAAACCTACTTATAAACTCAATTTTTCCCATAAACACAAAGTTATTTTTCGTGGTCTTAATTTACAATGAAACTTCCAGGTCTGGGATTCAATTGTAAATTTCACTTTGTTATTCAGAACCCGACCAGCTGTTGTGCATCAATTCAGAAAACACCACCACTGCTGGCAATGCCACATATGGTACTATAGTTATCAATAAAACACACCCGCATCAGTGGGCTTCTGTGGCTCTCCCATTCATGGTGATTCCCAATATAGGTACAAGCATCTACCTACCTCAGCATGTCTTCTATATTCATGGCCAAGTATTTGCATACTAAAATACTTATTTTATATAGATTACTTTCCTTCCATCTCCTTTATAATACCATTACAGCATTAAATTTTTATGAAATTATGTGTGTATGCGAGTTATATAATCTATGAATTTTATTTCAGGATACTAAAGAGATGTCACAAAATATTAATTTAGCTGTATCAAAATATAATATGCACCACATAAATATGTTCAATTATGATCCACAATAATTTATTTTATTTTACTTATTTTTTTTTTTTTGAGATGGAGTCTCACTCCGTCACCCAGGCTGGAGTGCAGTGGCACCATCTCGGCTCACTGCAACCTCCTTCCCCCAAGTTCAAGTGATTCTCTTGCCTCGGCCTCCCAAGTAATTGGGATTATAGGTGCCTGCCACTGCACCCGGCTAATTTTTTTGTACTTTTAGTAGAGACGGGGTTTCACCATGTTGGCCAGGCTGGTCTTGAACTCCTGACCTCGTGATCCACCTGCCTGGGCCTCCCAAAGTGCTGGGATTACAGGTGTGAGCCACTGCACCCGGCCACAATAATTTAAAATAAACCATTTAATAAATATCAAAAGGAAAAGAAGACATTATGCCTGAAAGTGTTGAAAATCATAAAAATATCACGAAACATTAATAAAGGACATTGTTGAAGAAAAAAATCACCCTAATAACCTATTTCTAGCTTTTCAATATTCCCTCCCAGTATTCTCCCACACACACACCCACTTTTGAATAGTCACAATTTTAGTTCACATTGTCTTATTAAACATTCACACCCACCCTTTGAAAAAACCCATTTTACGGATGGGGAAACCAAGGCTCAGAGAAGTTATGCATCTTCAGAGAATTTGTGAGTAGCTGAGCCAGGTTCTTACTCTAACTTTCATTCCAAAGTGGGCTGCTCCCCAACCAAAGTCCTTTTTCACAATCACTAGCTTTTTCTGGTATACCAATGACCCTTGGACAATAATAACAAGAATCAACAGTTTTGGAGAAAAAGAAGATGGAGAAGGATATGGCAAAGAGACAGAGGAGAGGTAGAAAAAAGAGAAGAGGGAGAGGAAAGAGGTGGATAATGGGGGGTGGAGAAGGTAAAGGGGGAAGGGAAAAGAAAGAGAAGAAAGGGAGTGATGGAGAGGAAGGAGATGAGTAAGGAAAATGGAGAGGAGGAGATGGAGGGAGAGGATGTAGAAGTGGCAAGTTGGGCAGGGAAGGGAAGGACCCAAGACGTGGAATTTAGTTCTGGCACTGCTATTTTAGTGACCATAAGCAAGTCCCTTCTCTCTGTGGCTGCTTTTCAATTCGGGGGATTGAGAATCTAAGTGTCTCCCCAACCAATTGCACAGGTTACAGTAAGGCCAATCAGTGCAAAAGATAGGAGAGCATTCTAGAAAAGTTCAAAGGCCTAATACAAAAACAGAAATGGGGCATGTTGTAGCTTCCATACGGATACCTTCTAGCTGGAGCCTTCAGCCCTTGGAGCTCATGTGTGTTTGTGTGTGTCCAATGTGTACCTTCTCTCCCATCCCCACCCACACAGAGGTCATTTCAGAGGAAGTGACTGAAATCCACATCTCACCAAGCAATGTGTAGGCTAGCATTTCTCCCCAGTTCACTTTCATTGCTGTGCTATGAGACAGCCCTGGCCAGATGAGGGAGATGTATGAAGCATTTGTCATTGAGGTCCATTGAATTTTATTAGCAATTTTCTCCTTTGTTAGCAATTTCACATTGCATATTAGCATTTGTTTTCATATCATATTAGCATTCATCACAAAAGGCTAATCCCATTAGCACTTTTCACATTGTATTAGAGAAAACAAATAATCGCATGGTGCCAATGTGTCATTGCAACAAGGATGGCCTTTTCATCTGCTGCTTTTCTATTTATTCCAGATCTGCCCCACCCCTCTCTGCAGAGCTGCCTACAAATCAGGGAAAACTCACAGATTCTGACTCTATGAACCATCTGAGCTATTCCAGAATTGGGATTTGCCTTTCCAAAAATTTCCATTCATTCGTTAATGTAGTCAATATTTATGGAGCATATACCTGTACTAGCTGTTTCACTAAATGCTAGGGACACATATCAAACAAGACTGTGAAAAATGGGCAAATGTTTTCTGCAACTTTCAGGAATATATAAATAAATTGCAAGAGAATGTTTAAACAAACTTTTTTAGAGCACTTTATAGTTGTTCAATTGTCAACAGCATTGACATGCCAATTTCAATGCTTTTTTTTCTGTCATGATCTGTTCATTATAGCAGGTTAAAAAAAGGTTTCTGTTTTTGTTTGTTTGTTTTTGAGATGGAGTCTCACTCCGTTGCCCAGGCTGGAGTGCAATGGCGTGATCTCGGCTCATTGCAACCTCTACCTCCCAGGTTCAGGTGATTCCTCTGCCTCAGCTCCCAAGTAGCTGGGACTACAGGAACGCGCCATAATACCCAACCAATTTTTGTATTTTTAGTAGAGATGGGGTTCGCCACATTGGCCTGGCTGGTCTTGAACTGCTGACCTCAAGTGATCCACCCACTTTGGCCTCCCTAAGTGCTGGGATTACAAGCATGAGCCACTGCACCTGGCTTAAGGGTTTCTTAATAGTTACTGCACTAGGCCGGGCACAGTGGCTCACACCTGTAATCCCAACACTTTCGGAGGCCGAGGCAGGTGGATCACAAGGTCAGGAGATCGAGACTGTAGTGGCTGGCTAACATGGTGAAACTCCGTCTCTACTAAAAATACAAAAAATTAGCCAGGTGTGGTGGCGGGCGCCTGTAGTCCCAGCTACTTGGGAGGCTGAGGCAGGAGAATGGCATGAACCCAGGAGGCAGAGCTTGCAGTGAGCTGAGATCGTGCCACTGCACTCCAGTCTGGGCGACAGAGCGAGACTCCATCTTAAAAAAAAAAAAAAAAAATAGTTGCCACACTAGAACTCTAGGGCAACATTCTGTTAGCTTAGTTAGAATGTCTGGTTGGACCTAAAAGAAATAACATATTTCATAATTCAATATATTTCATAATTCAAAATTTTCCTTAATCTTGATTTGTTTCTGAACAAGTGAGGTTTTCAAGATTTTGAGGTTTACAAATGTAGATCTTCAGCGCATGCAAAGAAATTGTTTTTATTAATTTTAAAAATGCCTGTTTTTCAGATCATTCTCAAAGTAAAACTGACCACCTCTTATCTAATTAATCTCACAGATCACTTGTTAGGTTCAGATACTGGGATTATCAGCATTTCTGGTAAATGCCTCATTTTCCAAAGGAACAACTTTTGGAAACTTGATCTTTAGTCCTAGGTACCATCTGCAAGTTCCCACAGCTAGGCAGATGATGCGTGAAGATGGGGGAAAAGACTTTGTAAACTGTAAAGCTCTCTGCAAACGTGTAAGACTGTGATTCTGAAGCAAGCTGAAAACTCATGCTCAGGGAAAGCATGAAGAGGGAGAAGAGATCTTAAATATTTTAGTGTCAAGGAAATCTTCAGTTGTCTGTTGAAGCCCAGGGATCTCATCTCAGAGAAAGTAGGTTTTTACTATGCATAAAGTAAAACGCATAGTAACTCAGAAAAAAACTAATTATATTGAACTACAGTTATCAAAATATTTTTAAGTTGTGATAAACTAATATAAACTAATAAATTTAAAAATGTACATTAAAAATATCTTTAAAAATTCATCATAGAAAACATCGAACAAAAACAGAATAAACAGAATAATATAATGAACCCCACGCACCCATTTCCCACCTTCCACGATCATCAATATCCTGCCATTCTTTAAGATGTTGAAATCTCCAATATATGCAAAATTTACATTTACAATACAAATTTGCCTTAGTGTTCTAGTGCAGTAACTGTTAAGAAACCTTTAGAAGATCTGCTATAATAAACAGATTATGATGGAAAAAAGGCATTGAAATTGGCATATCAATACTGTTGATGATTGAACAACTATAAAGTGCTCTAAAAAAGTGTTTAAACATGGCCTTGCAATTTATTATTTATAGATTCCTGAAACTTGCAGAAAACATCATTTGCCCTTTTTTCATTGTCTTCAACATAGGGAAAATTTACATGTGAGTCTGCAGTTCTGAACTGAACAATTGTGACAAATGGATATGATTCTGTAACTCACACTTCTAAAGAAATGGGAAATCTTTCCATCCCCCCAGAAGACTCCTTGTTTCGTTTCTTGCCAAGTGTGCTCCCTCATTAATTTACTAAATAACAAGAACTAATGGTGTGTCTGAAATTAGTGTGAATTTGAAGAAGTGATGAGCATTAATAGTATTTTGAGATGTCTCTAGCAACTGTAAAGAGATACCTACTTTTTGTTATCTGTTGATAACAAAATCGCAGGTAAATGCTGCTACCACTGGGGTTTGTTGGTTACATTTATCACATGTGCCAGGTACACTGCTGAGCACTTTGCATATATGTAACTCTGGAAATTACTGATAACTATGTGCACCAATCCCCATTTTAAAAAATGTGGAAACTGGGGTCAAATTAAGTAATAAGCCCCAGCTCACCGAGCTCATGGGCAGTGCTGCTATTAGGATAGAAACCTAAGAAAGAATTTAGAACACCTGAACTCTGATTTGGACTCGGTCATTAGCTATGTGATCACGGTGAGATTCTTCTCTCAGTGTCTGCATTTTTGACTGCCAGAATAGAATTCATAACACCTCCCTTCTAGAGTCATCATGATGATCCTGATGCTCACTAAAGAGTCTGGTAATTTAGAATTCAACAGAAATTGTCTCCAACTCCCAACCAGAATATGACTGAAGCCCCACATTTCTCCAAGCTTCACTAGAGGGACAGGAAGAGGGGACCTGTGTCTTTCCTCATCACATGTGGCTCCAACTTCCTGGTTTCACTGACACTGTTGGAATGGGGGCTGGGGACTGGGAGAGATTTACTGGAAACTTTAATCAAGGCCTGTTGCCCAAGGAGTAGCCAAAGAAGAGGGTGTAAGTGTAGCTTATTTCCTGCAACTTTCTTTTCCTACAACTCAACTGTAGTTTGGGGCAAGGTTCTCAATGGGATAAGTTGAGAGTTAACCCTATGACCTAGAGTTGTTGGTGGCAAGGTCTGAAAGTCTTGGTGTTTAACAAGTTCCTCAGGTGATTTTGATGCACAGGCATCCTCTGCGAAATATTTAGAATGGTTTTGGCATGCGTTAGAATTTCTCACGGCCTTCTCAATGTCTAGCACAGGGCTTTAGGGTTCCCGGTAAGTTATTTTGAGATGGGATGTTTTGTTCACTGATGTAGTCCCAGTGCAGTGCCTGGGACATAGTATGTGCTCAATAATTATTATTTTGCTTCAATCGAATGACTGTCCTCTTTGAAGAACTTTATAAAGAGATCACACATTATTTAATCACAGACAAAGGTAAAGAGCAGCTTGGTTCATAGAGATCATGAAGTTGATGATGATGATAGACAGTTACTGAACTAGAATGATTTTGGGGGCCCCAATTCTTTACCTCTCTTTCTATTCACACCCTTACTATAAAAATTTGCAATTACTTCGACAAAAGGGAGGGTATGCTTTCCCACTTCTTGACTTTGGGCTCAACCTCATGACTTGCTTTGGCCAATGGGATATTAGCAGATATGACATGGGATAGATTTGAAATGCACTTATGTGGTTGGGCATACCCTCTAGTGACTAACATCATCACCATGAGAGCACTTTCCCTTCAGCCTGAGTCCCAGAATAAACACAGAGTCATCCTATCCTGGAGTAAAGTAGATGCTTATTCATTGCATGCCACTAAGATTCTGTGGGTGTTTGTTATGCAGCAACAGCTGACCAACCCATGATGGTGATGGCAGTGACTTTAATAAATATATCCACCATTTATACAGAGTAAGTTTTAGTAACACACAGGAGACACAAACTACAAGGGTCCTGGGTTGTGAGGTCTGACTTGGCTTAAATCCAGGCTCTACAACTTATTGTGAGATTAGGACTCGTTATCCCAGTGTCCTCATCTCTAAAATAAGAATAGCGTTTATCTTACAATGTAGTGATGAAGAATACATGAGACGATGCCTATTGGGTGCCTGATGCAGAGTAAGCACTCAACAAAACCAGAAGGCAGGCAGGGAGGGAGGGAGGGAAGGAGGGGAAAAAGCAAAGAGGGAGGGAGGTAAAAAAGGAAGGAGGGAGGGAGGAAGAAAGGAAGGGCCGACAAGAGAAGAAAAGGGGAGGGGAGGGGAAGAGAGGGGAGGAAAGGAGGGGACGAAAGGAGGGGAGGAAAGGATGGGAGGGGAAGGGGTGGGGAGGGGAGGAGAGGGGAGGGGGGAGGGGAGGGCAGGGAAAGGGGAGGAGAAGGGGAGGGAGAGGGGAGGAGAAGGGGAGGGAGAGGGGAGGAGAAGGGGAGGGAGAGGGGAGGAGAAGGGGAGGGAGAGGGGAGGGGAAGGGGAGGGGAAGGAGAGGGGAAGGGGAGGGGAAGGAGAGGAGAAGGGGAGGGGAAGGGGAGGGGAAGGGGAGGGGAGGGGAAGGGGAGGGGAAGGGGACAGGAGGGGAGGGGAAGGGGAGGGGAAGGGGACGGGAGGGGAGGGGAAGGGGAGGGGGAAGGGGAGGGGAAGGGGACGGGAGGGGAGGGGAAGGGGAGGGGAAGGGGACAGGAGGGGAAGGGGACGGGAAGCGGACGGGAAGGGGAGGGGAAGGGGAGGGGAAGGGGAGGGGAAGGGGAGGGGGAGGGGAGGGGGAGGGGAGGGGGAGGGGAGGGGGAGGGGAGGGGGAGGGGAGGGGGAGGGGAGGGGGAGAGGAAAGGGAGGGGAGGGGAAGGGGAGGGGAGGAGGGGGAGGGGAGGGGAGGGGAAGAGCGGGGAGGGGAAGAGCGGGGAGGGGAAGAGCGGGGAGGGGAGGAGCGGGGAGGGGAGGAGCGGGGAGGGGAGGAGCGGGGAGCGGAAGAGCGGGGAGCGGAAGAGCGGGGAGGGGAAGAGCGGGGAGGGGAAGGGAGGAGAGGGGAGGGGAGACCGGAGGGGAGGGGAGGGGAGACCGGAGGGGAGGGGAGGGGAGACCGGAGGGGAGGGGAGGGGAGACCGGAGGGGAGGGGAGGGGAGGGGAGGGGAGACCTGAGGGGAGGGGAGACCGGAGGGGAGGGGAGACCGGAGGGGAGGGGAGGAGAGGGGAGGGGAGACCGGAGGGGAGGGGAGGAGAGGGGAGGGGAGACAAGAGGGGAGGGGAGACAAGAGGGGAGGGGAGGGGAGGGGAGGGGAGGGGAGACGAGGGGAGGAGAGGGGAGGGGAGACCAGAGAGGAGGGGAGACCAGAGGGGAGGCAGGGAGAGGGGAGGGGAGGGGAAGGGAGGAGAGGGGAAGAGCGGGGAGGAGAGGGGAAGAGCGGGGAGGGGAGGGGAGGAGCGGGGAGGGGAGGGGAGGAGCGGGGAGGGGAGGGGAGGAGCGGGGAGGGGAGGGGAGGGGAGGGGAGGAGTGGGGAGGAGCGGGGAGGGGAGGGGAGGAGCGGGGAGGGGAGGGGAGGAGAGGGGAGGGGAGGAGAGGGGAGAAGAGGGGAGGAGAGGGGAGGAGAGGGGAGGGGAGGGGAGGAGCAGGGAGGGGAGGGGAGGGGAGGAGCGGGGAGGGGAGGGGAGGGGAGGAGCGGGGAGGGGAGGGGAGGGGAGGAGCGGGGAGGGGAGGGGAGGAGCGGGGAGGGGAGGAGCGGGGAGGGGAGGGGAGGAGTGGGGAGGGGAGGGGAGAAGCGGGGAGGGGAGGGGAGGAGCAGGGAGGAGAGGGGAGGGGAGGAGAGGGGAGGGGAGGGGAGGAGCAGGGAGGAGAGGGGAGGGGAGGAGCAGGGAGGGGAGGAGCGGGGAGGGGAGGAGAGGAGCGGGGAGGAGAGGAGCGGGGAGGAGCGGGGAGGGGAGGGGAGGAGCGGGGAGGGGAGGGGAGGGGAGGGGAGGAGCGGGGAGGGGAGGGGAGGGGAGGAGCAGGGAAGGGAGGGGAGGGGAGGAGCGGGGAGGGGAGGGGAGGAGCGGGGAGGGGAGGGGAGGAGCGGGGAGGGGAGGAGCAGGGAGGGGAGAGAAGGGAGGGGAGGAGCGGGGAGGGGAGGAGTGGGGAGGAGCGTGGAGGGGAGGAGTGGGGAGGAGCGTGGAGGGGAGGAGTGGGGAGGAGCGTGGAGGGGAGGAGAGGGGAGGAGCGTGGAGGGGAGGAGAGGGGAGGAGCGGGGAGGGGAGGAGAAGGGAGGAGCGGGGAGGGGAGAAGGGAGGGGAGGGGAGAGGGGAGGGGAGGGGACAGGAGAGAGGAGGGGAGAGGAGAGGGGAGGGGACAGGAGAGGGGAGGGGAGAGGAGAGGGGAGGGGACAGGAGAGGGGAGGAGAGAGGAGGAGAGAGGAGGGGAGGGGAGGGGAGGGCAGAAGAGAGGAAAGAGGGGAGAAAACATTTTATGCGAACAGAAAGTTCACCTGCAATTGAGGGCAAAAGTTCACAGCTTACACTTCACCACCTCTCAGCTCTGTTCACTCAGCCTAGACTCTAAGAAGAATGCCATGCCCTTCTCCCTGCGCCTCACGAGGCACCCAGCACTTCCAGGAGTCCCACGCCAGGTGTTTCTTGCTTTCACAAGGCTCCTCTTCCTTTAAAACCTGTTGCCACAGGAGTAGAGCTTCCGTACTCACAGTGCTGGCGAAAGACCGGCAGAAAGAATAAAGAGGGGAGAAATCCACCCTCCTGTATTCTCGCTGGGAAATTACCCTTAGCCTTTGATATATTAAAATTGAAGAGCTGTAAATGCCGGTTGCCATGGTGACGTTTTGCATGCCGTCCTGCGATTGGTGATGTAAGTTCACTTTCCTTGGGGTGTTACAGCCTAATTAGCTGTTATTTTTGTCAGTGTGGAGGAACAGCCCACACTTGGGGTTTTTGGCGGTGATTACAGCCCCTGCAGACTCAGTTAATTTTCACAGACTACAAAGAGAGAAATGGCCGGGCCCCAATCAAATTTATAGTCTCGGAAAAGTTGCCAATGTTTAAGTAAGAGTCAGAGAAAACGTTAGAGTACTCCTCAACTTCTCTTTGGCAATTTCGGGGTCTCTAGCAATCGCAAAACTTATTGGGGTTGGATTGGGGATAAAGTAAGCAGTAGGGCCCGGCACGGTGGCTCACGCCTGTAATCCCGGCATTTTGGGAGGCTTAGGCGGGTGGATCACAGGGTCAGGAGTTCCAGATCAGCCTGACCAACATGACGAAACCCTGTCTCTACTAAAAATACAAAAATTAGCCAGGCGTGGTGGTGAGCGCCTGTAGTCCCAGCTATTCAGGAGGCTGAGGCAAGAGAATCGCTTGAACCCGGGAGGTGGAGGTTGCAGTGAGCCGAGATCATACCACTGCGCTCCAGCCTAGGCAATAGAGCGAGACTCTGTACCAAAAAATAAATAAATAAAATAAAATAAGCAGTAGTTAACCCAATCCCAGACTCAGTCCTTTGTTCCTGGTTCCAGCTACCTCTGCCTCTCCCGCCAGACATGTGAGCACTTGTGAGTCTGTCCTCGCTGGAATGTTTAGCGTTGCACCGCCATCTCCTAGATGTGGGTACTGCACACTAACAGTATTCAAGCAAGGCTAGCAGGGACATGTGAAAGCCATTTATTTGATCGAGTTATCTATCGCCACACCCAAAGATGAAATAATTATGTCAGCCCACTTGGTAGATCCAGCCAATTTCCCTAAAGACCTCCAGGAAAGGAATTCCATGTTGCCACAAGCCTGAAAACCAGATAGCTGTCTTGCTGCAATTCAAACCAATTTGTTTGCAATTTTGATTATTAGATGGTCTGAAGTTAACCTTGTATTATAATATGAATTGTTCAACTCAAATTCTTTCTCAATTTTTTTTTTAACTATCTACCATGTGTTTTTGAGAACTGAAGGATTCCTTCTCTCTAGGAAAGAGAGAAGCAGATTTTGCTTTGCTAATAATTTGGGTTTCATTTTTATGACTAAGCTAAGCCCTTCCTGAGGGACTGGTAGTGGGGAGAAATTGACGTGTGTGTGCATGTGCGTGTGCGTGTGCGTTGAGGGCTCAAGAACATAGAGGATATGGTAGAAACTTGAAGTTAATTTAAAAAGAGGGGAAAAGTAGAAAAAACACTGGATGAAGGCCCTAGATGCCTTGAACCTAATTCCAAAAAGCTGTCTTCAGAGGTATAGTGGGCACTGTAAAATCCCTCTTTATCCCTCTGCTTCTCCGTGTACCCTTCTTTTGTTTGAAGATTTACCCACTTTGTGGCAGAAGCTTAAAACTTTCTTTCCTAGAAGCTTTTGCAGAGAGGGCAGAGGCGTGTGGCCTAGGGTCCACCATTCAGTCGTATCTGTGTGAGACTTTTCCTCTAGTTCCCACATGGAATGTATCCCAGAGAGAGGAGCAGTAGGAATGTCCAGCTTCCAGATATAACAAAGGCAGAGATCCCTGCAATAGCATCCCATACCCAGTGCTGGTTTCCGGAATGCAGTTCCTGGCCCAAGGTATCGGTAGTGGGAATTCCACCAGCACAGAGCTTCAGCAATGTCCCTGAATCCATGGCCTCTAAGCCAGGTTTCTCTGGAGATTCTCTGAGTTTCTGCAACAAATATCCTTTAGTAAGAATCTATATGTGTATATGTGTGTGTGTGTGTGTGTGTGTGTGTACAAGCATGCATGTGTGTGTGTATGAGAGAGAATAGAGAGATTACCAGTGGTTATGGTTTTAAGTAGATGAAACCGGCCCAAGGAGTTCCCTAGAGAGAGAATACACATCAGTTCCCTCATGAACCAAGTCCCAGCTCTTATCCAAGATACCACGTTTGGCATTATTTTTGACTTCATAACCAACCGAGTGTTACTTTACCACCATGATTCAAACTAACAGTTAAACTGAATTTGATGAAGCCTTGCTTCTTGGAGATAAGGATTTTCTGGCATTCTTGGAACTTAAGTTTGGCCTTGAGTTGGGTTCAATTATATGCTCCTTGTCCCAGACTTGATGACTTGACTGACTGGACCCAAGCCTTTCCCAGCACCCTGCATATCTGTCTGTGTCTATCAGCTCTTGCATGAGGCAGATTCTGTTGATGTGGATGGTGCAAGAGGGATGGAATGCACTCAGATGGGAATGCCTCGCCATCATACTTTGCCCATTATGAGTAACTTGAGTGTAGACAACTTTCAGCTTCAGAGAGTTGCTCAAGTGTTTCAGCCACACACAGGCACAGAGACAGAACACACCCTCTCCTGCTGTCTTCCAACTGAGATCTAAGATGCAGCAGATGACTTGCCAGAAATGGAACTTGAGTCTTCTTTTTTCTTTTCTTTTCTTTTTTTTTTGAGATGGAGTTTCACTCTTGTTGCCCTGGCTAGAGTGCAATGGCACAATCTCGCTCACTGCAACCTCTGCCTCTCGGGTTCAAGCAATTCTCTTGCCTCAGCCTCTTGAGTAGCTGGGGTTACAGGCGCCCACCACCACTATTCCCAGCTACTTTTTATATTTTTAGTACAGATGGGGTTTCACCATGTTGGTCAGGCTGGTCTCGAACTCCTGACCTCAGGTGATCCACCTGCCTCAACCTCCCAATGTGCTGGGATTACAAGCATGAGCCACCGTACCCGGCCCAGGACTTGGATGTTCCTAAAGCATCAGTAACACTGGACAAGGTAATAGCCCATGGTGGTAATAGGCTCTGTGGTAGCCCAAAGGGAAGCTGTAAGAAACTCATTTCCTCATTAAACTAGCCAGCGATTACTGTTGCTGCCAGCTAAGAACACTAACTGATGCAGAAAGGCTTAGCTGCCTGTTTTTGAAAATAAAGTTTTATTGAAACACATGCTCATTCATTTACATTATGTGTATAGCTGCTTTTGCATGTCGACGAAAGAGTTGAGTAGTTGCCCCAGGAGCCTATAATATTTACTTTCAGGCTCTGTATTAGTCCGTTTTGCATTGCTATAAAGGAATACCTGAGGCTGGGCAATCTATAAAGAAAAGAGATGTATTCAGAACATGGTTCTGCAGGCTGTACAAGAAGCCTGGCACCAGCCTCTGATTCTGGTGAGGCCTCAGGAAGCTTTTACCATGGAGGAAAGCAAAGAGGGAACAGGCAAATCACATGGTGAGACAAAGACGGAGAGGAGGGGTGCCAAGCTCTTTTTAACCATCAGATCTTGCATGAACTAATGGAGTTAGAACTCACTCAATGCAGTGACTACACCAAGCCATTCATGAGGGACCCCTATGACTAAAACACCTCCCACCAAGCCCCACCTCCAACACTGGGGATCGCATTTCAAAATGAGGAGACAAATATCCAAACTACAACAGGCTCTTTACAGAGAAAGTTTGTTGACCCCTGGTCTAGGGCATTGCTACTCAAACTGTGGTCCCAGGCAAAGCAGCAGCAGCATGTGGAAGCTTATAAGAAGTGCAATGGGTCACACTCCATCCCAGATGTACTGAATCAGAATCTCTTTAGGGAGTGGGGGATGAGAAGTGTGTGTATTAACAAGCTCTCTAAGTGATACATAAACACACTCATGTTTGAGAAGCCCTGGGTTAGAAAGTGTGTCCTTCATACTGTATGGGAATCTGTCAACTTAGAGAAAACATGATGTTTCTAGGTTTTGCCTGAAACTACCCAAAACAAATCTAGTTCTTGCTTCCCTGATGGTCCCCAAGGGACCTGAAGGTGCTTCTTTTTCTTGGAGAGTCTTTACATTCTCCCTGATAAATAGACTCCCACAAAGGTTCTCCATCCATCCCTCCATCACTTTAATCTGGTTTCCTAAGATAGATACTTCAGTTTATCAGTGTTCCTCTCACTGGTGTTGCCTGAACTCTCTAAACCATAAAATACTTTTGCAGGACCGCCGTTACGGCACTCTCATGTGGTAAGTAAGTAGCAGAGTGCTTAACTACTAGGACCTCGGAATCAGACCGGTGGATTTATACCCTGGCCTTGCCCTATTAGAGGCATGTGACCTTGGCCAAGTTACTTAATCTCTTCCAGCCTATAAAAGGAGCATAATAATAACATCCCCATTCATGGGACCATTATGAGAGTTAAATGAGATAATGCACAAGCATCTAGCTCTTGATAAATGTTCAAAGAGTGTTATTATTATTAACCAGTGGCCCATGACAAACATTGAGCCTGTTCAGTTACAGCTTTGTGGGAGCCAAAAAGGATGCAGTAAATGGTCGGCTGCCTTTGTACACAAGCCTTGTCTATGGTCATACCATCATGAAGGACACCATCAGTTCTCTATGTGCGCTGAAAGCTATTAGTTTCATTTCTATGACTTAAGTCTTCACTCATAATTACCTTTCCCTGGTTATCATTCAGCATTTCAGTTTCATTTGACAGTTCAACAATTATTAAGTGCCTACTGTGTGTCAGGCACCACACCAAGCACCAGGTAGAGGCAACCAGAGGACTTTATTCTTGAGACTATCTCAGTGTACAGCAATGGTTAGAAAAGGGGCCTTTGTAAAAACAACAGGTCAGGTGTGGTGGCTCACGCCTGTAATCCCAGCATTTTGGGAGGCCAAGGCGGGTGGATCACCTGAGGTCAGGAGTTCGAGACCAGCCTGGCCCATGTGGTGAAACCCCGTCTTTCCTACAGTACAAAAATTAGCCAGGCATGGTGGCAGGCACCTGTAATCCCAGCTACTCGGGAGGCTGAGACAGGAGAATTGCCTGAACCCAGGAGGCAGAGGTTGCAGTAAGTGGAGATCGCACCACTGCACTCCAGCCTGGGAGACAGAGCGAGACTCCACCTCAAAAAAAAACAAAAAACAAAAAACAACAACAACAACAAAAAACAAGGTCTTACGGAAAAATGCAGAAATGGATGATGAATGACAGAACGTTCTGGTGGAAACCAGGAGAGAGTGTGAGCTCTACCCATTGAGCTTCCTTCTGAACCACAACCTCCATTCTTTGCAGAGAATCCTGAGGAATCCTCCCACAGCTCTAAGTATCTGCAGGACAAAAGTGGAAGACCACTGCTCTATGGTCTGCTGGGCATGGGATGTGGGAATAAGACAGGACTGTTTTGTTTTGTTTTGTTTTGTTTTTTGACAGAGTCTTGCTCTGTCTCCCAGGCTGGAGTGCAGTGGTGCGATCTCGGCTCACTGCAACCCCTCTGCCTCCCGGGGTTCAAACGATTCTCCTGCCTCAGCCTCCTGGGTAACTGGGATTATAGATGCCCGCCACCAAGAACTGGGCTTTTAAAGCATTTCTTCCTAAGTGTTCTCTCTCTTCAGTTGAAGGGAACCCTTTCGGATTCTTCTCCAATTCTGTGTTTCTGTTTGTGAGCAAAGTTATCTGAAAGGATTCTTTTGTATTTTCCCTCCTTTTAATTTTTTAGAGACAGGGTCTTGCTCTGTCATCCAGGCTAGGGCACAGTGGCATAATCACAGCTCACTTCAGGCTTTAACTCCTGAAGACAAATAATCCTTCTGCCTCAGTCTTTCCAGTAGCTGGGACTACAAACACCACCACCACATCTGGTTTTTTTTTTTTTTTGGAGAGATGGGATCTCACTATATTGCTCAGGCTGGTCTCAAACTCCTGGCCTCTGAAAGTACTGGGATTACAGGTGTGAGCCCCCATACCTGGCCTGTTTCTGTCTTATCTTCCATTCCCTTCTGTGTCTCTTCCTAATACATTCTCCTACAACCCCCAGAGCCCAGAGGAGTTGAGAGGCAGGGAAGCTTCACAAGTCCAGTGGACATTTGTTGGGGGCATTTCTTCCCGCTTCTGCTCACAACACCTTAGTCATCCTGAGAAGTACCGGGACCTTTCTCCTACTCTCAGACTACCATATTCAGGTGGTGGTAACTTCATTCACAACTCCAGCAAGGGGCATGATTACCTGGCCAATCAGAGCACCCCATTTCCCCACATCCCCTACCTCAGCTCAGTGATTGGTTTAGTTATGGGGAGGTGCTCCAATCAGAGATGGGACTACTAGGAGATAAGCAGAAGCTTTTCTGGGGGGCTGGAGTGGTGAGGGTACAAGCCTGGCTCTCCCAGAACATGGTGCAGAAGGGATCTATGTCCTGGACAAGCATATCCTCTGGGCTTTGTCAGCACCTCATCCCAGAGGGTGGGAGGCAGCTGGAGGAAGCCAGGGATCCTGACTGTCCAGTTCCAAGCAAGGTCCTTCCCCACGGTTCCACTCAATCAATATTAGTACAAACATTCTTAAAAAGACATGCCTCCTTAGCATTAAATATATACAGTTTAGGAATGACGGGAGTGGCCTCTGAAGTCAAGCAGAACTGGTTTCCACTACTCCCGCCTCTGCCATCACATGTTCTGTGAATTCACGCAAGTCACTTTATGTCTTAGAGCCTCAGTTTTCTCATCAGCAAATCAGGGTAGCATTTTGTCACAGGTTGTTGTGAGAAGTTAATGAGGTCATGAAAGTAATGTGCTTTACCATAATACCTGGTACTTAGTAAACATTTTAAAATACACTATTAGCTAAGAAAGAAAAGAAATAGAGAGAGAAGAAAAGAGAAGAGAGAGATCAAAAGTAGATATCCAGGCTCTAGTACAGTATGAATTTTCCACAGGCTTTTGGTGAATGCTGTAGTAGGTAGGAGAATGCGGAGTCAGTTTATTCCAGCATTTAGAAAGAAAAGGGACTGGGAGATGGGGGACAGTGATGACAGAAATACAGAACTTTAAGAAATGGCTTAAGACCTAGTCTTAAAAGAGCTGCCACTCCTTGACAGTAGCCATTTTACGCTTGACTGTCAGTTTTGACAAGCTGGAAGAGGCCAGTCTTTGCAGCCAGGCAGACAGTGTTGCTATCATATTATCATGCTATAAATTAGCATTTCAACATGAAACCAGTATTGAAATGCAGCTCAAATCAATTCTACAAGTCCCTCTGCAGCCTTGCCTTGCAGTTACTGCCCTCTGATTCTTATTGAGCGACCAATGAACCCAACTGGCCTACACTCCATTTTTGTTGTCAGCAGGAGAAAAAAATAGGGAGGATTCTGTTGATTCTCAAATAATAACTCAAAACAATGGTATTGCTTGTGCCAGTGACTGGCTTTTTGTTGTTGCCGCTGTTGTTTTATTCTTGGTCATTGTTACTGGCTTCTATAGTAGACTCAAACGGTGTCTGAAATCTCACCCCCTTTTATTTCTCCTCTGCTTTGAAGGGAACCGCTATGCACAGCCCACCAGTGGGAGACCCCCTCCTTCCCCTATCATTTTATGCTACATTACAACAGAAGTTGCGCGACTCCAAAGGATGCTTTTGACTTTAAAGTTCTTGTGATCTATTTGTGCAATACACATGTTAAATTAGAAATTCATTTGTCACTCCCAGATAATAATGTTTAGAATGGCGCTTCCTGCATGAATCATTATCTTCGGCCTGGAGTTGTTCTAATTATGAATATGCATGAACCCATAGAGAGGGGAAGAGAGACTTGCACAACCTGTTTCGTGGAGGAGCTTCAGATGGTTCGGTTTAATGTTCTGAGTTTGGGCTTCCAGAGCCAAGCCCAGCGTCTGCCTCACCACCCACAGCTCCTCCAGTCTTCCCAGAACACCTGCTTTCTGTTGACAGCAAGTGCCCTGTGACAGCAGGGAGCCCACTCAGTCAGAAATACGCCACTGCTTGTCCATTCATGAGATGTAAGGTAGACTCTGGGATGTAGGAGAGGGTCAGGAGGCAGCGGAAATGGAAGTGGCCTCACGGTGTCCTTCAGAAATTCCAGCTGGAGAACCGAGAA
Source organism: Pongo pygmaeus (assembly GCF_028885625.2). Lineage (NCBI taxonomy): Eukaryota > Metazoa > Chordata > Mammalia > Primates > Hominidae > Pongo > Pongo pygmaeus. Next base: position 19,927,093 of record NC_072391.2, read on the forward strand.
ACCATGTGGAGATGCCTGCTGGCTCTGCCTTTAAGAAGCAGAAATTAGAATAAGCAGTCTAAAGAGTGATTAATTTCAAAGAGACAAATGTGTAAGCTGGCTGTGGTTATGGTGAGTGAAGAAGGCTATCCCCATATGAGTGGCTGAATGTCAAATAAAGGAAAGGTAAGAACGTGTCGCTGTAACCGGAGCTTCCCTGGAGTTCCATGACAGCTTGGCCACACCTGGATGATGTCATGGCCGTAGGTCCCTTTCACAAAATACAGGGTCCAGTCTCTAAGGCAGAATTTGTTTCCTGCTGTAAAGAATGATTCTTCAGAATATCTCATTCTCTTTGGATGGGTTTCATATTAGATCAAGGAATCTAGATGCTAACACTCTCCTGTAGCCCTCTGCCACAAGATCATATTTGTTTATCAGCTACTCTGATCCAGGCACAGTGCCAGATATAATTACTCAAAGAAGATGATGTTCTTGCAATATATGAATGTCTCCCCTCCCCAACCAGAGAATCTATTGCTTTGGGAAGGATTGGGATAGTTACGGCAGAAACGCAAAGAGAAACACAAAGCAATGTCCACCTTTTGATTTCCAAAATAGGCTGTCAATGTCTTCGTGAGACAATAGTCCAGGCTTTCTTGAGAGAGAAAGGTATACTTCTAAGTTCTAAAGCAACCCTTAGAGTTCTGAGCATAGAAACTTTCTACAAGGTGTAGGACAGAGATGATATAGAAGAAGATGGGTCCTACCTGTTACAAAGAAGATAAATAGTTCCAACCCTGGGTAAGGGGTGGGAGTCCAAAGGGGGAAAACCACAGGAGAAAGAAACTTTGAGGCTGGGCACAGTGGCTGTCGCTTGTAATCCCAGCACTTTGGGGGCTGAGGCGGGTGGATCACCTGAGGTCAGGAGTTCAAGAACAGCCTAGCCAACATGGCAAAACCTTGTCTCTACTAAAAATACAAAAAAATTAGCTGGGCATGGTGGCACATGCCTGTAGTCCCAGCTACTTGGAAGGCTGAGACACAAGAATTGCTTGAACCTAGGAGGTGGGGGTTGCAGTGAGACAAGATCATGCCATTGCACTCCAGCCTGGGTGACAGATTGAGACTCCAATTAAAAAAAAAAAAAAAAAAAATTTGAGAAAGAAAGATGAAGATACTACTGGGTCCCTCAACCTGAAGTTGGAAACCCCAAATGGTATGACAGAAAGCTGGAATCCAAAAAGAAACTCCTTGCAACATTCCCCAAGCTGGTATGGAATGGCATGGTCAGATAGCCATGGCTGAGGGACCTCACTGAGTCCCACCTGCTACAGCCTGGTACAGAAAGCCAGGGATGTCACATACAGCCACATAGGATATGTCCTGCACAGCCCTGGACTCCACCGCAAAGACCAAAGGCCAGCAAACTTTTTCTGCAAAGGGCCAGACAGTAAATATTTTAGCCTTGCGGGCTATATAACCTTTGTCACCACGATCAACTCTGCCACTGTACTGCAAAAGCAGCCATAGACAATATGTAACTGAGTGGGTGTAGTTCTGTTCCAATAAAACTTTATTTATGAAGTCATGTGACAAGCAACCTTTGGGCCAATGTTTGCCAACCCCAGACATACATTAGGATGTTATGGTGTCTCCCCAACATAGCCATCCTGCAGAAAAACCTAACAAGATTCCCTGCCTCCTTCCTTTTAGAGGGGCTCAGAATTTCTGAGAGAATTGATAGAGCAGAAGAGGCCTGGCTTAGGGTGAGGAGGTCGCAGAACGAGGTAACTCTAGGACCAGAGCCGATGGCAGAGATCTATAATGTCAGCAGGGGCGATCAGTAACATGCTCAAAAAATATCAGGAAGGAGCAGTTTCTCTGTAGTGGACACCAGTGCAGGGCACTCAGGGTCAAGTTGAGACTCAGAATTCTGCAGCAGAGGCCAGAAAGGACGATGTCCAGCACATGGACAGAAACAAACTGTTTTACGAGCTCAGATGTCACCTTCAAGAGACAAAGGAGAAAGAGACCTAGAGAAAGGAAATAATCCTGTGAAAGAATTTGAATGTTTGATTCTTTGCCAAGAATGAATTTGCAATGGAAAAAATTATGTAAAACCAGTTTCTCTTGCATATCTGTCCCAGGCATCAGCAGGAATGGAAACTTAGGGCAAGACAAGATATGTGATGGAAAATTAAAGAAGTCACACAGACCCCTGTTCATCTGACATCTAGTGAGGATATTCCAAATCTCCTACATGTGGGGGCTAGTCTAGGGCTTCAAGGGATACCAGTGCAGTGTATTCCTTCCAGGAAAGGCTAGAACTCTGGCCTGTTTGTGCAAGGCCAATGCTTTTTTATAAAAAGTTTTTATTGTGGTAAAAATATCCTACAAGCTGTACCATATCCTACAAGCTGTAGGATAGCGATGATATCGAAATAGGATATAGGTGCTTCCTCTTTTCCCTGTGGAAGGCCACAGGGGAAAACCACAAGGGAGAGGAAAAAACACATAAAATATGGTTTACCAGCATAACCATTGAAGTGTATGGTTCAGTAGTATTAAATACCTTAATAGGCTGGGCGCGGTGGCTCAGGCCTGTAATCTCAGAACTTTGGGACGCCAAGGCTTGAGCCCAGGAGTTCAAGACCAGCCTGGTCAACATGGTGAAACCCCATCACTACTAAAAATACAAAAATTATCCAGGCGTGGTGGTGCATGCCTGTAATCCTAGCTAAAAGGTGGGGGGGTGCTGAGGTGGGAGGATCGCTGGAGCCTGAGAGGTTGAGGCTGCAGTGAGCCAAGATTGTGCCACTGCACTCCAGCCTGGGAGACAGAGCAAGGCCCTGTCTTAAAAAAAAAAAAAAGAATGCATTAATAATATGCAGCCATCATACCATCCATCTCACTCTTTTCATCTTGTAAAACTAAGAAAAACTCTACACCTGTTAAAAAGTAACTCCCCATTTCCCCTTCCCTAAGTCCCTGGAAACTACCATTCTGCTTTCTGTCTGTATGCATGTGACTATTCTAAGTACTTCATGTATGTGAACTCATACAGCATTTGTTCTCTGGTGACTGGCCTATTTCCCTTAGCATAATGTCATCAGGGTTTATTCATGTTGTAGCATGTGTGAGAAGTTCTTTCCTGGCTGGGCATGGTGGCTCCTGCCTGTAATCCCAGCACTTTGGGAGGTTGAGCCAAGAGGATTGCTTGAACCCAGGAGTTCAAGACCAGCCTGAGCAACATAGAGACACCTCATCTCTACAAACAAACAAACAAACTTTTTTTTTTTAAAGTTACCCAGGCATGCACCTGTAGTCACAGCTACTTGGGAGGCTGAGGAGGGAGGATTGGTTGACCTTGGGAACTCAAAGCTGCAGAAAGCTATGATCGTATCACTGCACTCCAGCCTAGGTGACAGAGTGAGACTGTTTTCAAAAAATAAGAAAGAAAGAAAAAGAAGTTTCTTCTTTTTAAAGGCAGACTAATATTCTCTTGTATGTGTATATTACATTTTGTTTATCCATTCATTCATCCAGGGACACTTGGGTTGCTTCCAAGCTTTAGCTCTTGTAAATAAGGCTGCTGCTTTTCATAGCAGCAGGCATCACTACACTGGAGAAGGCCATAGTTGTCATGTTTGGCATCATGACGGTCTTTACTACATGTACTGGCCTGGAATGTTCTATTTTGTGTTTTTATTTTTCCATGGTAAGCCCTGGAGTCGGTCTAACTGGAGAGAGAAATGAATAGAGATTATTAGAGTCCAAGATGGGAAGAAGCCCATCAGAAATACTATAAAATGTCATGTGGGTTCAAAGGGAGCACATAGGAGGAGAAACTCCATCTGCCAGGTGAAATTAGGTTTCAAGACAGAAGGAGCATTCTTTCCTTTTTTTTTTTTTTTTTTTTTTTTTTGAGACAAAGTTTCACCCTTGATGCCCAGGCTTGAGTGCAATGGCAGAGTCTTGGCCTCATTGCAACCTCTGCCTCCCAGGTTCAAGCGATTCTCCCGCCTCAGCCTCCGAAGTAATTGGGATTACAGGCATGTGCCACGCCTGGCTAATTTTGTATTTTTAGTAGAGACGGGGTTTCTTTATGTTAGGCTGGTCTCGAACTCCTGAACTCAAGTGATCCGCCTGCCTCAGCCTCCCAAAGTGCTGGGATTACAAGCGTGAGCCACCGCGCCTGGCTCACGTTTGTTTGTTAGAAATGCAGAATCTCACATCTCACCCCAGACCTGCTGAATCAGAATCTTCATCTTAATCAGTTCCCCAGGTGATGTGGCAAAACAAAAATGAGACTGGAACTCTACAATGAGGTAAAGAGCCTGGTGCTCTTGGGCTGCTAAAAAGCTTCAATAACCCAGAATGAAGTAGCTGAAAGGCCACTGAGCCACACCTATCAGGGCTGCCAGAGCCCGAGCTTATCACAACCTTTTCAAGACATAATCAAACTAAGCGTCCCCTGAGGCACCAATGCACAAACTATGGAAATCAGATTTTCCTCTAAATCAAACCTTACAAAGTGTTTAAAATAGACTTAGAAATGCCAGAGAATCCCAGCTGCTAAGAAAAATGATAAAATACCAAGCCAAAGAGGAAGCTGTCAAAGGAAGAACGAGATCTAAAATAGACACTCTCAAGACCAAGAGACAGAAAGAGATTGAGGGATGGGGAACAGGAGAGACAGCCGAGGCAGGTGGATTGCTTGAGCTCAGGAGTTTGAGACCAGCCTGGGCAACATGGCGAAACCCTGCCTCTACAAAAACATAGAAAAAAATTAGCCAGGGCCAGGCGCGATGGCTCACGCCTGTAATCCCAGCACTTTGGGATGCCAAGACGGGTGGATCACGAGGTCAGGAGATCGAGACCATCCTGGCTAACACGGTGAAACCCTGTCTGTACTAAAAACACAAAAAAATTAGCTGGGCATGGTGGCGGGCGCCTGTAGTCCCAGCTACTCGGGAGGCTGAGGCAGGAGAATGGCGTGAACCCAGGAGGCGGAGCTTGCAGTGAGCCAAGATCGCGCCACTGCACTCCAGGCTGGGCGACAGAGCAAGACTCCATCTCAAAAAAAAGAAAAAAAAAAGAAAAAGAAAAAAATTAGCCAGGCGTGGTGGTGCGTGCCTGTGGTCCCAGCTACTCAGGAGGCTGAGATAGGAAGACTACTTGAGCCCGAGAGGCAGAGGTTGCAGTGAGCGGAGACTGCGCCACTGCACTCTAGCATGGGCAACAGAGCCAGAGCCTGTCTCAAAAAAGTATCACTCTCCATTTCCATGCCAATGGAAGACATCACTAATCAATCAGAGCATTCTTTCCTACTAATCCCAAATGTGACCTCGCAATCTTTTTAAACACCAATATAACATAGACTGGTTTTTAACACCAATGTAACAGACTCTGCCACTCAGAGTTGGCTGATTGATTTCCATCACGCAGACCCCAACACAAACTAGTAAAATTGATTATCTTGGGTAAAAATAATATTTTTACACACTATACGAATTCATGAACAGGTCCCTAGGGGAGTGACGCCAGCAAGATGGCAGAATAGAACTTTCTGGTTCTCATCCCCTCATAGGAACATCAGTTTAAACAACAATCTATGCATAAAAATACCTTCACAAGAACTAAGGGATTCAAATGAGAGATTACAGCACCTAGGTATAGCACAGAAATAAGAAAAAAATGCATTGAAGAAGGTAGTAAGGACAGTTTCACATTACCCACACCACCCCTTCCCAACCACAGCACAGTGCAGAGAGACGTGTGCTCCCTGTGGGGGAAGGAGAGTGAAGTGAACATGTGAATTCACCACAGACCCAAGCATCAGGCCTGTGCCAGTGAAACCTGGCACCAGGTCACCCCCATGGCCTTGAGCCCCAGTCCAGTACCCATAGATCAAGCCTCCAGGCCCACCCCAGTGCCAGGTCAGTCCTCATAATCCCATGGATCTAGGCCTACCCTGACAGACTCAGGCTCCAGGCTTGCCCCAGCCTGGGGACCAAGCCCTAGTTCCAGAGAGTCCCCTATAGTTCCAAGCTCTAGGATGACTCCCACAGACCCAGGACTCAGGCCTGCCCCTGTAAACTCAGCCTCCAGGCCTACCTCAGCACTATGTTGGCTCCCACAGCCCGAGGCACCAGGAACAGCACCTGCAGGCCCAGCCTCCAGGCTGACCACTCCAGACCTAGGCTCTTGGCCCACCTAGCAGTAGGCTAGCCCCTTATAAATCCAACCTCTATGACTGCTCCTGATGGCCCAGGACCCCGGCCCACTACTGTGGGCTCAGTCTCCAGGCCCATCCCAGGCTCCAGGCTTGTCTCTAGAGCCCCAGGCTCCAAGAGACTCAAGGTTCAGACCCACTCCAGTAGACATCAGTGCTCCCAGCCCACCTGAGGATTCCAGCAGCAGGCAACCCATGAACCCTGCAAGATGGCCTGCCCAGAGTCTCTAAACAGGCTAACTGGTAAAGTGCTTTCTCTGCCAAAGCCTGTCCTTAAACACTGAAAGTGGTATCTACTTCTTCAAATGTGCAGATACTAATGCAAGACTACAGGATTGTGTGTAATTGGATAAACATACCATCACCAAAGAAACAAAATAAAGGACCAGTAGCCAACCCTAAAAAAATGAAGATCTCCAAACTGCCTGACAAACAATAAAAAATAATCATCTTAAAGAAGCTCAGTGAGCTACAGAAGAACACAGATAGACAGCTATGTCAAATGAGAAAAATAATTCATGAACAAAGTGAGAAGTTCAGTAAATAGATACAAATAAAAAAAATAGAACCAAACAAAAATTTTTGAGTAAGAACATGATGATTGAGCTGAAAAATTTCAGAGAGCTTCAACATTCACTTGGTTAAGCAGAAGAAGAATTAGCTCAAAGACAGGTCCTTTGGAATTACCCAGTTAAGGTGACAAAAAGAATGAAAATGAGGGAAAATGAGGAAGAAAACCTACAGGACCATGGACACCATTAAGTGAGCCAAAATATGCATGATGAGAGTTTCAGAAGGAGCAGAAAAAGAAAAAAAAGGGCAAAAAGCTTATTTAAATAAATAATGACAAAAAACTTCCTATAGCTGGATGAAGAGGAACATGAACATCCAGATCCATGAAGCCCAAAGAACTCCAAGTAGGTTCACTATAAAGATATGTTCATTGAGACACATTATAATAAAATTCTCAAAAGTCAAAGACAAAGAGACAATTTGAAAGTAGCAAGAGAAAAGCAACTGATCACACATACAAGGGCACCTCCCTAAAACTTTGAGGATACTCCTCAGCAGAAACCTTGCAGGCAAGGAGAGAATGAGATGATATTACCCCAAGTGCTGGAAAAAAAAAAAAAAAACTATCGACCAAGAATGTATACCCAGCAAAGTCATCGTTCCAAAGTGAAGGCAAGATAAAGACTCCCAGACAAACAAAACCTGTGGGGACTCAGCACCACTAGATCTGCTTTACAAAAAAAACCCTAAAAGAAGTTCTTCAAGTTGAAAGAAAAGGATGTTAACAATATGAAAATATGTGAAAGTATAAAATTCACTGTAAAGGTAAGAATATAGTCAAATTTAGAATACTCTAAAACTGTAATGGTGGTCCATAATTTCTGACTCTGCTATAAAAGTTAAAAGACAAAAGTATTAAAAATATAGGTAAAATAATTTGTTAATAGATACATGATACATAAAAGATGTAAATTGTGACATCAATGACACAAATATTGGGGCAGGAGAAGTTAAACTGTAGATATTTATGTATATATTTGAAATTAAGTTGTTATCAGCTTCAAATAGACGATTATAACTACAAGATGTTTATGTAAGCCTCATAGCAACCACAAAGAAAAAATATGTAGAGTATACACAAAAGATAAAGAGAAAATAATCAAAGCATACCTCTACAAAAAAAAAAAAAAAAAACCCAGAAGGATAGCAAGAGAGGAAGGATGAGACAAAAGAAATACAAAATAGAGAACAATTAACAAGATGGTCATAGTAAGTCCTTACCTATGAATTATTACTTTAAATGTAAATGAGTTAAATTCTCTAATCAAATGACAGAGTGACTGGAGTAAAAAGCCAAAACCCATCTACATGCTGCCTACTAGAGATTTGCTTTAGCTTTAAGTACACATATAAGCTGAAAATTATGGGATGGAAAGAAATATTCTATAAGCTGTAATAAATATAATAGTAATCAAAAAAGCAGAGATATGTACATCAGGAAAAAAAAATAGATGTTTAAGTCCAAAACTGTGACAGAGATTTAAAAAAGGTCATTAAATAATGATAAAAGGGTCAGTTCACTTAAGAAGATATAATAAGTTTAAATGTATATGTGCTGAACAATGGAACACCTAAACATATAATGCAAATATTAACACAACTAAAGGGAGAAGTAGACAGCTATACAAAATACTCCTGCCTGCCTGCCCCACAGGACCATGGGCACAGCACAGGCTGCACAGCACAGCCTCCACTGCCTAGCCTGAGTGCTTTGCTCCACCTGAACACTTTCCCAGCAACCTGGGAGCACTTCGAATCCACCATGACAGTTGGGCCATGGTACACAGTTGAGACATCCTGATGTCTCAGCCATGGTACACAGCTTGTGAGTGTTGAGCCGAGATCTGTGGCCAGCACTTGAGTGGAAGAGGAGCCCCCACACTCAGAGCATTGAGAATGGCAAAATGTCCAAGTTCATGGGCCGGCAAGGGAGTGAGGCATACCTCCCTCTATAGGGCCAGTCCAGAAAGAATGTGGCCTGTCTCCCTGCCACAGCCTCTGCCCAAGGGAGCCCTGCGGCCCTGAACACCTAACAAAATAAATATGGGTGTGGTACCAGTGATCACAGGGGAATCCTCGAAGACCCAAGAGTGGATCTGGTGAGGAGGTCATCTCTCCCTACCTCCCTTTGCCATGGCAGAGCATGCCTGCAAACGTGAGGAAATATAAAAGAGCCACGTGGCTAAGACCCTACCTGCTGGCCATTACTTTTAAGCACCATCTACTGGATCATGGCTCAAACTACAACGCCAAAAATTATTTGGCTAATACCCCTGTGAAACCAAGCACAGGCATTCACCCACAAATAAAGATCCTGTACAGAGTCTTGGCCCTCTAAAAACATCCAGAAATGAGCCCAACTGAAAATACTCAACTTACACCACAGTTGAAGGAACACCAGCCCTCCCAGATTAGTGCAAGAATCAGTGCAAGAACTCTACCAATTCAAAAAGCCAGAGTGTCCCCTTACTTCCAAATGAGCCCCCTAGCTCCTCAGCAATGCTTCTTAACCACTATTAAATGATTGAATGACAGACATATAATTCAGAATATAGATGGCAAGGAAGTTCATCGAGATTCAGAAGCAAGTTGAAACTCAATCCAAAGAATCCAGTAAAATAATCCAAGAGCTGAAAGATAAAATAGTCATTTTAAGAAAGAACCAAACTAAACTTCTGGAATTGAAAAGTTGACTACAAGAATTTCATAATTTAGTTGGAGGCATTAATAGTAGAATAGACCAAGCTGAGAAAAGAATCTCAGAGCTCAAACACTGGTTTTTCAAATTAACTCAGTCAAACAAAAATAAAGAAAAAGGAATTTTTAAAAAATAAACAAAACCTCCAAGAAATATGGGATTAGGTAAACAGACCAAACTTATAACTCGTTGGCATTCCTGAGTGAGGAGAGAGAGTAAGCAACTTGAAAAATATATTCGAAGATATAGTCCACAAAAAAAATCTCTAATCTCACTAGAGAGATTGATGTTCAAATTCAAGAAATACAGAGAACCCTGGCTAGATACTACACAAGATGCCCTTCCCCATGACACAAAGTCATCAGAGTCACCAAGATCAATGCAAAAAAAAAAAAAAAAAAATCTTAAAGGCAGCTAGAGAAAGATCAGATCGTGTACAAAGGGAGGCCCATCAGGCTAGCAATAGACAGACCTCTCAGCAGAAAACGTATAAGCCAGAAAATATTGGGAGCCTATTTTCAACATCCTTAAAGGAAAGAAATTCCAACCAAAAATTTCATGTCCTGCCAAACTGAGTTTCATAATCAAAGGAGACATAGAATCCTTCTCAGACAAGCAAATGCTAAGGGAATTGGTTACAATTAGACAAGCATTATAAGAGTTCCTTAAAAGAGTGCTAAATATGGAATCCAAATAATGGCACTTGCTCCTACAAAAACACACTTACGCACATATCCCATAGGTACTATAAAGCAACTACAGAAACAAGCCCACATAATAACCAGCTAACTACACAATGACAGGATCAAAGTCTCACGTATCAATAATAGCCCTGAATGTAAATGTACTTAATGCCCCACTTAAGACATAAAGTGGCAAGTTGCATACAAAGAAAAGAGCCAACTCTCTCCTGTCTTCAGGAGACCCATCTCACATGAAGGGACGTAAACAGGCTTAAAGTAAAGGGACCAAAAAAAAAAAAAATCTACCATGCAAGTTGAAAATAAAAAGAGCAGGAGTTTCTATTCTTATATCAGATAAAACAGACTTTAAACAAAAAACTATTAAGAAGGACACAGAGACAAAATCAATGTACAAAAATCAGTAGCATCTACACACCAATAATGTTCAAGCTGATAATCAAATCAAAAACATAATCCCACTTATGATAGCCACACACAAAAAATGGAAATACCTAGGAATACAGCTAACCAAGGAGGTGAAAGATCTCTACAAGAACTACAAACACTGTTGAAAGAAACCAGAGATGGAATACCAATCTGTGCTCATGGATTGGAAGACTCGATATTGTTAAAATGGCCACACTGCCCAAAGCAGTTTAGAGATTCAATGCTATTTATATGAAACTACCAATGTTCTTTTCATGGAATTAGAAAAAAAGTATTCCAAAATTCACATGGAACCAAAAAAGAGACCGAATAGCCCAAATGATCCAAGCAAAGAGAACAAAGCCAGAGGTATCACACTTCTAACTACTCCATAAGGCCACAGTAACCAAAACAGCATGGTACTGGTGAAAAAAAAACAAGCACATAAACCAATGGAACAGAATAGAGAACCCAGAAATAAAGCCGCACACCTACAACCATCTAATCTTTGACAAAGTCGACAAAAACAAGCAACAGGGCAAGGACTTTCTACTATTCAGTAAATGGTACTGGGTTAAGTGGCTAGCCATATGTGAATGAATGAAACTGGAATGCTACTTTTTACCGTATACAAAAATTAACTCAAGATGGATTAAAGATTTAAAGGTAAGACCTCAAATTATAAAAATTCTAAAAGAAAACCTAGGGAATACCCTTCTCAATATCAGTCTTGACAAAGAATTTTTGGCTAAGTCCCTGAAAGCAATTCCAACAACAACAACAACAAAAAAACAAAGTTGGCAAGTGGGGCCTGATTAAACTAAAAAGTTTCTGCCCAGCAAAATAAACTATCAACAAAGTAAACAGACAACCTACAGCATTGGAGAAAATACTAGCAAACTATACATCTGACAAAAGTTTAACATCCAGAATCTAAAAGGACCTTAAACAAATCAACAAGCAAAAACCAAATAACCACATTAAAAAGTAGGCAAAGGACATGAACACTTTTCAAAAGAAGACAGAAGACATACAAGTGGCCAATAAACACGAAAAAATGCTCATCATCACTAATCATCAGAGAAATGCAAATCAATACCATCTCACACGACTCAGAATGGCTATTAAAAAATCAAATAACACATGCTAGTGAGACTGTGGAGAAAAGGAAATGCTTATACACTGTTGAGAATGTAAATTAGCTCAGCTACTGTGGAAAGCACTTTGGAGGTTTCTCAAAGAATTTAAAACAGAGCTATCACTTGACCTAACAATGCCATTATTGGGTATATACTCAAAGAAAAATAAATCTTCCCACCAAAAAGACACATAAACTCATTTCTTCCACACAGTGCTATTCACAATAGCAATGGCATGGAATCAATCTAGATGCCCATGAATGGTGTATTGGATGAAAAAATGTGGTACATACACACCATGGAATACTACACAACCACAAACAAGGATGAAATCATCTTCTTTGTAGCAGCATGGATGCCTCTGGAGACCATAATCCTAACAATTAACACGGGAACAGAAAACCAAATACCACACAGTAGGAACTAAACATTGGGTACCTATGGACATAAAGATGAGAACAATAGACACTGTTGACTACTAAAGTTGGGAGGAAGAAAGGGGTTGTGAGTTGAAAAACTACCTATTGTTATCTAGAAAACCCCATCGTCTCAGCCCAAAATCTCCTTAAGCTGATAGGCAACTTCAGCAAAGTCTCAGGATACAAAATCAGTGTGCAAAAATCACAAGCATTCTTATACACCAATAACAGACAGACAGCCAAATCATGAGTGAACTCCCATTCACAATTGCTTCAAAGAGAAAAAAATACCTAGGAATCCAACTTACAAGGGATGTGAAGGACCTCTTCAAGGAGAACTACAAACCACTGCTCAATGAAATAAAAGAGGATACAAACAAATGGAAGAACATTCCATGCTCATGGGTAGGAAGAATCAATATCATGAAAATGGCCATACTGCGCAAGGTAATTTATAGATTCAATGCCATCCCCATAGAGCTACCAATGACTTTCTTCACAGAATTGGAAAAAACTACTTTAAAGTTCATATGGCACCAAAAAAGAGCCCGCATCGCCAAGTCAATCCTAAGCAAAAAGAACAAAGCTGGAGGCATCACGCTACCTGACTTCAAACTATACTACAAGGCTACAGTAACCAAAACAGCATGGTACTGGTACCAAAACAGAGATATAGACCAATGGAACAGAACAGAGCCCTCAGAAATAATGCCGCATATCTACAACCATCTGATCTTTGACAAACCTGACAGAAACAAGAAATGGGGAAAGGATTCCCTATTTAATAAATGGTGCTGGGAAAACTGGCTAGCCATATGTAGAAAGCTGAAACTGGATCCCTTCCTTACACCTTATACAAAAATTAATTCAAGATGGATTAAAGACTTAAATGTTAGACCTAAAACCATAAAAACCCTAGAAGAAAACCTAGGCAATACCATTCAGGACATAGGCATGGGCAAGGACTTCATGTCTAAAACACCAAAAGCAATAGCAACAAGAGCCAAAATTGACAAATGGGATCTAATTAAACTAAGGAGCTTCTGCATAGCAAAAGAAACTACCATCAGAGTGAACAGGCAACCTACAGAATGGCAGAAAATTTTTGCAATCTACTCATCTGACAAAGGGCTAATATCCAGAATCTACAACGTACTCAAACAAATTTCCAAGAAAAAAACAACCCCATCAAAAAGTGGGCAAAGGATATGAACAGACACTTCTCAAAAGAAGACATTTATGCATCCAACAGACACAGGAAAAAGTGCTCATCATCACTGGTCATCAGAGAAATGCAAATCAAAACCACAATGAGATACCATCGCACGCCAATTAGAATGGCCATCATTAAAAAGTCAGGAAACAACAGGTGCTGGAGAGGATGTGGAGAAATAGGAAAACTTTTACACTGTTGGTGGGACTGTAAACTAGTTCAACCATTGTGGAAGTCAGTGTGGCAATTCCTCAGGGATCTAAAACTAGAAATACCATTTGACCCAGCCATCCCATTACTGGGTATATACCCAAAGGATTATAAATCATGCTGCTATAAAGACACAGGCACATGTATGTTTATTGTGGCACTATTCACAATAGCAAAGACTTGGAACCAACCCAAATGTCCAACAATGATAGACTGGATTAAGAAAATGTGGCATATATACACCATGGAATACTATGCAGCCATAAGAAATGATGAGTTCATGTCCTTTGTAGGGACGTGGACGAAGCTGGAAACCATCATTCTCAGCAAACTATCGCAAGGACAAAAAAACCAAACACCGCACGTTCTCACTCATAGGTGGGAATTGAACAATGAGAACACATGGACACAGGAAGGGGAACATCACACACCGGGGACTGTTACGGGGTTGGGGGAGGGGGGAGGGATAGCATTAGGAGATATACCTAATGCTAAATGACGAGTTAATGGGTGCAGCACACCAACATGGCACATGTATACATATGTAACTAACCTGCATGTTGTGCACATGTACCGTAAAACTTAAAAGTATAATTAAAAAAAAAAAGAAAGAAAAACTACCTATTGTGTAGTATGCTAGCTACCTGGGTGACAGGATCTAACCCCTAAACCTCAGCATCATGCACTATATCTATGTAACAAACCAAACTAAACAAACAGAAGTAGTAGGAGACTTCAATACCTTACTTTCAACAATAGATTATTCACACAGAAAAATCAGTAAGAAAATAACAGACAAACACTATAAACCAAATGGACCTAACAGACAAGACAGAGCCTACCATCAAACAGCAACAGAATAAATATTCTTAAGTGAACACGAAACATTCTCCAGAATAGGAGGATTATGCCACAAATCAAATCTTAATAAATTTGAGAAGACTGAAATCATATCAAGCATCTTTTCTAATTACAGTGGTATAAAATTAGAAACCCGTAACAAGACGAAAATAGGGAAATTCACAAATACTGACAAATTAAACAACATGCTCCTAAACAATCAATGAGTCAAAGAAGAAATCAAAAGGGAAATCAAAATATAACTTGAGACAAATGAAATACAAGTACAACATACCATAACTTATGGAATGTGGCAAAAACAGTTCTAAAAGTTTATAGTGCTAAATACCTACATTAAGGAAAAAAAGATCTCAAGTAAACAACCTGACAAACCTTTATGCCCCAAAGAACTAGAAAACAAGAAAAACTAAGCCCAAAGTCAGTGGAAAGAGGGTAGAAAACAATAGAAAATATCAATGAAACTAAGAGTTGGTTTTTTTAAGAAAAAATAAACTAAATTGAGAAACTAAGAAAAAAGGAACTCAAAGTTATAAATGAAAGAGATGTTACAGCTGATATAGAAATATAAAGGATCATAAGAGATACTATGAATGACTGGATAACCTAGAAGAAATGAATGCATTTCTAGATGCATACAACCCACCAAGACTGAATTATGAAGAAATAGAAAATATGAACACACCAATAATCAGTAAGGAGATTAAATCAATAATCGAAAAGTTCCCAACAAAGAAAAACCCAAGACATTCACTGGTGAATTCTATCAAACATTTAAAGCATAATTAACAACACACTTTCTCTTTTTTTTTTTATTTAATTAAAGAACAGGAAACACTTCCAAACTCATTTTACAAGACCGACATTACCCAGACACCAAAGCCAGAAAAGTACACTACAAGAATGGAAGAGTATAGATCAACATGCTTTAGGAACATAGATAAAATCCTCAACAAAATACTAGCCAACTGAATTCAACAGCACATGAAAAGGATTATACACCATCATCAATTAGGATTTATCTCAGGATGCAAGGATAGTTTAACATATGCAAATCAGTAAGTATTCTACACCACATTAGCAGAATAAAGTATAAAAATCATATAATCATCTCCACAGATGCAGAAAAGGCTGTTGAAAATATTCAACATAATTTCCTAATTACAAACCCTCAACAAATTAGGTATAGTAAGAACGTACCTCAGCATAATAATGTCCCACAGATAACATTACACTCAATGGTGAACACCTGAAAGCTTTTTCTCTGAGACCAGGAATAAGACAAGAATGTCCATTTTTTTGGGGGGTGGGGGCAGAGTCTTGCTCTGTCGCCCAGGCTGGAGGGCAGTGGCACAATCTCGGCTCACTGCAAGAATGTCCACTCTTGACACTTCTGTTCAATATAGTACCGGAAGTCCTAGCCCAACCAATTAAGCAAAAGACAGGAATACAAGGCACCCAAGTTGGAAAAGAAGAAATAAAATTATCTTTGTTTGCAGATAACATAATCTTATAAGTCCTAAAACTCCACCAAAAAATTGTCAGAACTAATTAATGAAGTAATATTGCACGATACAAAACCAACATACAAAATCAATAGTGTTTCTATACACTATACACTAATAAATACTCCAAAAACTTTTTAAAAATTCCATTTACAATTGCCACAAAAAATGAAACACTTAGAAATAAGTTTTACCAAGGAGGTAAAAGATTTGTACACTAAAAACTGTAGAACTGTGATGAAAGAAATTGAAGAAGATACAAATAAATGAAAAGATAGCCTGTGTTTATGTATTGGAAGAATTAATATTGTGAAAATGTTCATACTACCCAAAGTTATCTATAGATTAAATGCCATTCCTATGAAAATGTCATTAGCATTTGTCACAGAAATAGAAAAAAAATCCTAAAATTTGGTACGGAATCATCAAAGACTCCAAACAGCTATCACAATCTTGAGCAGCCACCACAGTCTTGAGCAAGAAGAACAAAGCTGAAAGCATCACACAACCTGATTTCAAACCATACTACAAAGCTGTCTTAATCAAAACAGCATGGTACTGGCACAAAAAGAAACATATAGACCAATGGAATAGAATAAAGAGCCCATAAAAACCCACATGTTTACGGTCAGTTTGTCGGCAACCAAGGTGCCAAGAACATACAACGGAAAGGTCTGTCTCTTCAATAGATAGTGTTGAGAAAAATTAGATATCCACATGCAGAAGAATGAAATTGGATTCTTATCTCACACCACATGCAAAAATCAACTAGAATTAATTAAAGATTGAAACATAACACCTGAAACTATAAACCTCAGGAAGAAAACATAGGAAAAGAGCCTCTTAACATTGGTCCAGGCAATGATATTTTGGATATGACTCCAAAAGCAACAATAGGCATATCAGATTGTATCAAACTAAAAAGCTTATGCACAGCAAATAAAATAATCAACAGAATGAAGACACAATCTATATAAATGGTGAAAAAATTTGCAAACCATACATCTGATGAGAGGATAATATGCAAGATGTGTAAGGAACTCAAACAATTCAATAGCAATAAAACAACCCAATTTAAAAATGGGCAAAAGACTTGAAAAGAACTTTCTCAAAAAATGACATATAAGTGGCTGACGGGTATATGAAAAAATGCTCAACATCACAAATCATCAGGAAAATGCAAATCAAAACCACAGTGAAATAGATTACCCCATATTTGTTAGGATGGCTATTATCAACAAGACAAAAGATATCAAGTGTTGACAAGAATGTGGAAAGAAGGAACCCTTGTATACTGTCGATGGGAATGTGAATTAGTACAGCCATTATGGAGATTCCTCAAAAAATTAAAAATAGAACTACCATATGATCCTACAATTGCACTTCTAGTCTTCTAGTTAGCATATGTCCAAAGGAAATGAAATTGAAGAGATATCTATATTCCTATGTTCATTGCAGCATTATTCACAATAGTCAAGATATGGAATCAACTGAAGCATCTATTAATGGGTGAATACCACATTTTCTTCATCCATTCACCCACAGATAGACATGTATAAACATGTATCTGTGTATACACACACACACACACACACACACACACAATGGAATACTATTTAGACTTAAAAAAAAAGAAATTCTGTCACTTGCAACAACATAAATGGGCCTCGATATTATAATAAGTGAAATAAGTCAGGCACAGAAAGACAGACACTGCATTGTCTCACTCATATGTGGAATCTAAAAACGTCACACTCAGAAGCAAAGAGTAGAAGCAAAGCAAAGCAATGGTGGTTGCCAGGGGATTGGGGTGGGGTGGAGGTGGGAGAATAGGGAAATGTTGGTCAAAGGATAGAAAATTTCAGTTAAACAGAATGAATATATTCTGGAGACCTAATGTAGAACATGGCAACTATAGTTAATAATGTATTCTGTACTTGAAAGTTCTAAAATAATAAATCTTAAATGTTCTCACCGCCAAAATATTAAGTATGTAAGATGATTTTTTAGATATATGAATATAGAGTATATGTAAAATAGTATAAACACTAGTATATATACACTATATATACACTACTATAGTACATATACTAGTATATATACACTATATGTATACCACTCTAGTACATATACAGTATATATATACACTATATATAGTATATATACACACTATATATTTATATATATACACTACTATAGTATACACACTGTATATATATATACACTGTATATAGTATACATATACTATATACCATGCATATGTATATTTTATATCTAGTATGTATTATTCATATAGTACATAGTACATATACACCGCAGGGAAAAGGTATATGGTACATATACACCGCAGGGAAAAGGTACATGGTACATATACACCGCAGGGAAAAGGTACATGGTACATATACACCGCAGGGAAAAGGTACATGGTACATATACACCGCAGGGAAAAGGTACATGGTACATATACACCGCAGGGAAAAGGTACATGGTACATATACACCGCAGGGAAAAGGTATATGGTACATATACACCGTAGGGAAAAGGTATATGGTACAAATACACCGTAGGGAAATGGTATATGGTACATATACACCTTACGGAAACGGTATATGGTATATGGTACATATACACCGTAGGGAAACGGTATATGGTATATGGTACATATACACCGTAGGGAAACGGTATATGGTATATGGTACATATACACCGTAGGTAAACGGTATATGGTATATGGTACATATACACCGTAGGTAAACGGTATATGGTATATGGTACATATACACCGTAGGTAAACGGCATATGGTATATGGTACATATACACGGTAGGTAAACGGTATATGGTACATACACACGGTAGGTAAACGCCACATGGTATATGGTACATATACATGGTAGGTAAATGGTATATGGTACATATACACGGTAGGTAAACGGCACATGGTATATGGTACATATACACGGTAGGTAAACGGCACATGGTATATGGTACATATACACGGTAGGTAAACGGCACATGGTATATGGTACATATACACGGTAGGTAAACGGCACATGGTATATGGTACATATACACGGTAGGTAAACGGCACATGGTATATGGTACATATACACGGTAGGTAAACGGCACATGGTATATGGTACATATACACGGTAGGTAAACGGCACATGGTATATGGTACATATACACGGTAGGTAAACGGTACATGGTATATGGTACATATACACGGTAGGTAAACGGTACATGGTATATGGTACATATACACGGTAGGTAAATGGTATATGGTATATGGTACATATACACGGTAGGTAAATGGTATATGGTATATGGTACATATACACTGTATATAAATATATAGCATATAATACATATACACTATATATAGTATATAGTATATATACACTGTATATAAATATATACAGTATATGTAAATACATAAATATATCGTATACATACATATATATGTCTATATAGTATACATACATGTATATATAGTATACATACATATATACATACATATAATACATATATAGTATATATAGTATACATATATAGTATACATACATATATAAAATATATATAATACATAATATATATTATATATAAAATGTATATAATATGTAATATATATTATCTATAAAATATATGTTATATATAAAATATATATTATATATTATATATTTTATATAGTTTATATTATATATAAAATATATATTATATACTACATATAGCATACATATACTACATATATACTACATATAGCATACATATACTACATATATACTACATATAGTATACATATACTACATATATACTACATAAACATATACTACATATATACTACATATAGTATATATAGACTACATATATACACTATATATAGACTACACTATATATAAATATGTAGTATATATACTATATATAAATATATAGTATATATACTATGTATATATGGTATAAATATATACTATGTATAGTATATATAAATACATGTATTTATGTATAGTATATATAAATACATATATTTATGTATAGTGTATATAAATACATGTATTTATGTATAGTGTATATAAATACATACATATGTATATGTATATATACTATATATTATATATAGTATATATTTATAGATACTATATATTATATATAGTATATATTTATAGATACTATATATACTATATATTTATAGATACTATGTATAGTATATATTTATAGATACTATATATAGTATCTATCACTATATATGGTATATATATGGTACATATACATGGTAGGTAAACGGTACATGGTATATGGTACATATACACGGTAGGTAAATGGTATATGGTATATGGTACATATACACTGTATATAAATATATAGCATATAATACATATACACTATATAAATATATAGTATATAGTATATATACACTGTATATAAATATATACAGTATATGTAAATATATAAATATATAGTATATATACATATATGTCTATATAGTATACATACATATATGTCTATATAGTATACATACATATATACACACATATAATACATATATAGTATACATAGTATACATATATAGTATACATACATATATATAAAAATATATATACATAATATATAATATATAAAATGTATATAATATATAAAATATATATATTATATATCATATTATACATTTTATATAGTTTATATTATATATAAAATATGTATTATATACTACATATAGCATACATATACTACATATATAGTACAGATAGCATACATATACTACATATATACTACATATAGCATATAGTATATAGTGATAGATACTATATATAGTATATATAGTATATATTTACATATAGTATATATAGTATATATTTACATATAGTATATATAGTATATATTTACATATACTATATATAGTATATATTTATATATAGTATATATTTATATATACTATGTATAGAATATATAAATATGTACTATATATAGTATATATAAATATATTCTATACATAGTATATATAAATACATGTATTTACATATAGTATATATAAATACATGTATATATAGTATAAATATATAGTATATAGTATATATAAATTTATATAGTATATTCATAGTATATATGTATATCTACTATATATACATATATGTATATCTACCATATATAAATATATATGCATATATAGTATATATACATATATATGTATATATGGTAGATATACATATATATGTATATATGGTAGATATACATATATGTATATATGGTAGATATACATATATGTATATATGGTAGATATACATATATGTATATATAGTAGATATACATATATGTATATATAGTAGATATACATATATGTATATATAGTAGATATACATATATGTATATATAGTAGATATACATATATATGTATATCTACTATATATAAATACATGTATTTATATATATTTATATATAGTATAAATATAAACTATGTGTGTATATATACATATATAGTACATATACAGTACAACAGCAAAGACACAGAATCAACCTGATGCCCATCAATATAGACTGGATAAAGAAAACGTGGTACATATACACCATGGAATACTATGTAGCCATAAAAAGAATGAGACCATGTCCATTGCAGGAACATGGATGGAGCTAGAGGCAATTATCCTTAGCAAACTACACACACATATACAATGTAAATATATATATACACACATGTATATATGTATATGCATCTGTATATATGTATATATGTATATTTAAGTATACACATATATACTTATATATATACACATATATATACTATACATAGTTAGATACTATATATATTTGTGTATATATGTACTGTATATATAGTATATACTATATATACAAGTATATATAGTATATACTGTATATACTATATATACAAGTATATATAGTATATATAGCATATACTATATATACAATATATATTATATATACAAGTATATATATACAAATATCTACTATATATATACTATACTATATACTATATATATACTATAGTATATACCATATATGTCTATATAGTATATACTATATATACTTGTCTAGTATATACTATATATACTTGTCTATATAGTATATACTGTATATACTATGTATACTTGTATAGATATACTTGTATATATAGTACATACTTGTATATATGTACTTGTATATAGTATGTATATATAGTATACTATATATAGTATGTATAGTATAGTATATATATACTATATATATACTATAGTATAGACTATAGTATATATATAGTATATATATACTATATATACATACTATATACAAGTACATATATACAAGTATGTACTATATATACAAGTATATCTATACAAGTATATATAGTATATACAGTATATACTATATAGACAAGTATATATAGTATATACAGTATATACTATATAGACAAGTATATATAGTATATACAGTATATACTATATAGACAAGTATATATAGTATATACTATATAGACAATATATGGTATATACTGTATATACTACATATTATATGTATACTATATACTATACTACATATTATATATATACTATATACTATATATAGTACATATTTTATATATGTAGTATACACTATATATACTATATATTATAGTATACACTATATATACTATATATATACCATATATACATGTATATGTGCATATATACATATTGTGTATATTTACGTGTATATATGTATATATATACACTATATATATAGTTTAAAGTTTGGGGCAAATGTGCAGGTTTGTTACATAGGTAAATATGTGTCATGGGGGTTTGTTGTACAGATCATTTCATCACCCAGGTATTAAGCCTAGTATCCATTAGTTGTTTTTCCTGACCCTCTTCCTCCTCCCACCCTCCACCCTGTGACAGACACCACTGTGTGTTGTTCCCCTATATGTGTCCATGTATTCTCGCCATTAAGCTCCCACTTACAAGTCAGAACATGTGGTATATGGTTTTCTGTTCTTGCATTAGTTTGCTAAGGATAATTGCCTCCAGCTCTATCCGTGTTCCTGCAGTGGACATGATCTCATTCTTTTTACGGCTACATAATATTACATGATGTATATGTGCCACGTTTTCTTTATCCAGTCTATATTGATGGGCATTTAGGTTGATTCTGTGTCTTTGCTATTGTAAACAGTGCTGCAACACACATATGTGTGCATGTGTGTTTATGATAGAACGATTTCTATTCCTTTGGCTATATACCCAGTAATGGGATTGCTGAGTCAAATGGTATTTCCATTTTTAGGTCTTTGAGGAGACGGATATATTAATTAGCTTGATTGTGGTAATCATTTCACAATGTATACATTTATTAAAATATCACATTGTGAACCATAATGTATACAATATTTTTTAGTTATATTTAAATAAAGCTGGAAAAAAGTCATGAACGCATCCACATATACATGTTTATAATATTATCAATAATATCAATTCATGTGCAAAATACTTTTTATCTGCTTTCTCAGTTAATCCTCACACAACCCCAGGGGTTTGGTACTATCATCCCCATTTTATGGTTAAGAAAACTAAGCTTCAGAGAGATTAAGTGACTGCTCAAGGTGAGTAAATAGAACGAAAATTTAAAGCCTTGTTTGTCTGATGTCAAGATCAATATTCTTAACAATTATGCTATATATAATCAATAAAAATCTTCAGTAGGAGGAACAATTAGTAAGTTTCATGGCCTCCTGTGTAAATCTTTTTTTTTTTTTTTTTTGAGATGGAGTCTCACTCTGTCAACCAGGCTGGAGTGCGATGGCACCATCTCGGCTCACTTCAACCTCTGCCTCCCAGGTTCAAGCAATTCTCCTGCCTCAGCCTCCCAAATAGCTGGGATTACAGGCGTGTACCACGATGCCCAGCTAATTTTTGTATTTTTAGTAGAGATGGGGTTTTGCCATATTGGCCAGGCTGGTCTCGAACTCCCGACCTTAGGTGATCCACCTGCCTCAGCCTCCGAAAGTACTGTGATTACAGGCACGAGCCATCACGCCTGGCCTAGACTTCTTTTCGATGCTGTTATATACCATTGTTGTGGTTCATCCTTTCAGTGTGTATCCATCTTTGAAACGAGATGTAGGACTTCACCCATTTTATAACTTTGTCATCGTAACAGTTATCAATTACTGAGAGCTTGCCATGTGCCCGACACTGTGCTAAATATATGTGGATTATGTCATTTAATCCTCAGTATAACCCTACAGAAAAGGCAAATTATCCACTTAAAAGACATGGAAACTGAGGTTTAGAGAGCATTCAAAATCTACTTGAGCCTGCACAGCTGCTAAGAGCCAGGATTTGACTCCAGACCATTTGATTCCACATCCTACATCCCTATTCTCCACACAGCACCTCCAGTCGGTCCCCAGCATAGCTCTCGCCCTCACATAGCCATCAACATGCAGTAGAAGAGACATAACACATTCCATAATACATATAAACCAGAGTTTATTTTTACTTCCTGATAAAATTGTTCCCAGCACTGACTGACTTAGCAAAATGTTGCTTTTCTAAAATCCCATCTTTTTGCCTTAGCTAAACTAATTGCCATTCTTTGTCTCTAATTTTCAAATTCCCATTTTCCACTTCAATTCTACCATCTAAGTCTATGTTGACAAGGAGAAGAGACCTCAATAGCTGCTAGAAGTCACCCTTCTCTATCTGCTGTTCTCTCTCCACCTGCTAGGTGATAGGAGCCATGACAGCCTGATAATTTAAGCTGCATGGTTCCAAGCCATTCAGCTTCTATAAAACTACACTTTTCTCTACCACAGGAATATAATAGTTTTGTTCTTTCCAGGGGGTTTCATCTGGCCATGGGAACAAACTGAAGGCAGAAGTAGAGATCACGGCAACCCAAACATCACGACAAGGCCATCTGTGGAATTTGCAGAGATGAGTAGATTGGGCTTCTTCTGTATTACCTTGCTGCTTTGCACTAAATGCCATCATTTATGAAGTTATCAGATAAGGAAACTATGATGTCTCCTTTCCCTAGGCTGCTGGGATGGCAGCCAAATTGCTCCCTAGGTTCTGCTGATCTTGTGCAAAGAGGCAATACAGCAGGGGGGTTACCAGCATGGACTCTGAAGCCAGACCACCTGGGTCCAAATCCAGCTTTGCTCTTTCCTAGCTGTGTGACCTTGGGAAGGTTGGCCAACCTCTCTGGGCTTCACATTCCTCATCTGTGACGTAGGGATAAAGAACTTTCTGTGTAGAGAAGTTTTAACAATTTCTGCCAGAATGAAAGCACCATGTGAGCACTTGTTAGAAATATGAGCCATATTAATACACAGGTTGATGGAACATGTCAGAAGTATAGACGCTGAGGGGTTGACAAGAGCTTCAAAAAGCAGTAGACTGCTCTCTACCATGACAGCTTAGGAACTTGTGGAGTCTAGGGCTCCTTTAATCTCCTCCCTTAGGATATACCTCCTTTTTTCCCTTCCCATGTCCTCTTTCTTACCTTGAATGACAAAGATGAATAATATGTTGAGTCACATGCATACACATGAACGTGACCGGTCCCATCATGAACACATACAAAAATACATATTTATAATAACTATTGATATCAACAATTATAATTGTGTAATTATAATAATATCAGCATCCATTTTTAATACCATATTATATCTCAGGCACCGGGACAGGTCACTGCCTATATTCCCTCCTCCTCCAAGCAGGCAAGCTTCATATTAGTGTCTCCACTTGCTGGGGAAGTTTGAGGAAATTAAGGAACATGCTCAGGATCACAAGGGCAAATAGCCAAACTGGGATTTGAAACTTTGAACCCAAATCCCGAGCTCTCCTTTGCAGGCACTCTCTTAGTCTGGGTTTCCTTGAAAGCAGTCTGCAACATGGGTGTGGAGACAGGTAATGTTTTGGAGGTGACTCTAAGAGCCAGGAGTGAAAAACAGAGGGGTGCAATCCTGCAAAGATCCTCTGTAATGCAGGTACGTGCCACATAGCATGTGTCGCAGATTCACCCCAGAAACGGGTAGGACCTTGGGACATTTATCCACCCACACCCACTGGTTGAGGAACAGGTGCCCCGGGAACATCCTCTCCTGCTCACAGCCAGGCTGCTCTGCACAAGGACTAAACTTCCTTGCTCAAAGAAAGCCCAGGGATAGAAAAGCTGAGATATACACAGGCATATATATCAGAGGTGTATATACCTGTATATATCTCAGAGGTGAGACACTTGGAGCATGCTCGAAGTTGTCCACTTCTGAAATTAGATGAGCTAAAGGGATGTACTCCAGGCACGCACACAAAAGTCTATTAATGGCACCCCCTCATGGCCTCACTGAATTCCAGGTGCCTGTGTATGGTAGTTTGTGCTCTCTGAGGGGATGAGGCACACATTCCTTTGGCTTCTAGTAATGACCGGTAAGGAAACCGGGAAAGACATGATCACCTTCAACTGTCCATTGAGGAAGTGGAGGTGTCTGAATGTGAACACACCCTTTTCCCATCTGTAACTTTGGGCAAGTTATTTTAATTCTTTGTGTTTCCATTTTCTCATCTGTCCATTCTTCATATTTACTGAGCACCTCTCTGTGCCAGGCACTGTTGTAGGTGCTGCAGAATACAGTCTTGAACAAAATGCAGAGAAAAATCCCGTCCTTCACTGAGCTTACTTTTCATCAGATGAAGACGGATGAAACACAGAAGATATAAAGAAAATGGGCTAGTGGGCATGGTGGCTCATACCTGTAATCCCAGTGCTTTGGGAGGCCAAGGTGGGAGGATTGCTTGAGGCCAGGAGTTTGAGACCAGCATGGGAAACATTGCTAGATCCCGTCTCCACAAAAAAATTTAAAAATTATCCTGACATGGTGGCTTGAGTCTATAGTCCCAGCTACTCAGGAGGCTGAGGCATGAGGATCACATGAGCCCAGGAATTTGAGGCTACAGTGAACTATGATCAGCACTCCAGCCTGGGTGACAGAGTAAGACCTTCTCACAAAAAAAAAAAAAAAAAAAAAAAGAAAGAAAAAGAAAATGAAATGTTTGGAAGTAAAAGGCTGTAAATTAAAGTATAGAAGGAGAACGTAGTGCATGTGGGGCAGGAGGGAGAGATGGCAATCTGTGTTAAAGTGATTAGGAAAAGCCTCCCTGGGAAGGAGGCATTGGAAGCATGTTGCTATCTGAGAAAAGGACTTTCTAGACAGAGGAAACAGCAAGTGCAAAGGCCCCAGGGTGGGATTCCGCCTAATGTGTTCCAGGAATATCAGGAAGGCCGCGTGGCTGATGTGGACCCAGCAGTGGATGTGAGTGAGAGCTGTTGAATGGTGAGTAGCGTTGCATGGGGACTCCGAATGTCACCGTGAGTGGGAGGTGAGTGGGATATGAGTGGGAGGGTTTTGAGCAGGGAAGTGACATGATGTGACATATTTTCATGGCATCATTCTGGCTGGTAAGAACAGACTGGCAGGGGGAGTGGGCAGGAGCAGTACCATGGAGAGCAGTCAGGAGAATACTGTAGTAATGAGGGGAACACATAACAGAGGCTTGGACTAGGGTGGTGTTGATGGAGGGCGTGGGAAATGATGGCTTTTGTAAAAAATGTGCATGCTTTCCAGACCTTAGACATATGATCTCATATGATTTTCACAAAGACTCACATCTGTTGGGGATTATCTCCCATTTTTACAAAAGAACGGGAAGCTGAGCCCATGCCCTGAGTTGACATGGTTAGCATGTGGTCAGACCAAGCTGAGGGCTCAGGTCTTCTGAATCTTAACCCAGAGATCCTTCTGCTGCATTTCAGCCATTCGGTGTCATCATCTGTGAAGACTTGACTTCTTAAGGACAGGGCTTCCTCAATACTCTCTACTGCAAGACCCCCATTTCCAAAACTGATCACAACTTGAGAATGAAAATGTCCCTAGCAAATAAGTGGGGAAAAAAAGAAGAAAGAAAAAATGAAGAGAGAAGCAGAGAGGGTAGCCACCCAAAATTCCAAAGCTCTGCAGGCATGGATCAATTCCTTAGGGTTATTTTTCCCCTTTACTTGGGTTGTAAGTGGAAACTTAATTAAACGTGTGACTCAATTCAAAGAGGGGCATGGAGGATGTGACACTTTAAAAATATCACAGTGTTGGGCTTCGCAATGATTCTGAGAAAATGCCTCCCTGAGACTTCAGACATCTGCATGCAGGATGATATGAAGGGAGACTTCAGCAAGAAGGAATTATATTATAAAATATGTCATAATGTATAATGGTAATAAAACTTACTCATCCAGCCCTGACCTCCCCTGGTAGCTTCAGATCTGTATATCCAGCTGTTTGCATACTTGTGTCTTCACTGGGATTAAAAATTAGCATCTCAAACCTGTAAGTCCAAAACGACCTCCCAAACCTGTTCCTTCTGACATCTTTCCAACGCAATAAACACCACCGCCACCTACTCAGTGCCTCAAGCTAAAATCCTAGGAGTCATCCTTCATTTCTCATTCCCCCTCACCCCGGGATCTGATGTCTTTAAGTGCTGTCTGCTGTACTTTCAAAACATATTTCTAACCTGTCCGTTTCTCTCCACCTCCACTGATAAAACGCTAGCCTCACCATCACCATCTCTTGCACGAGTGACTGCAACAGCCTTCTAATTTTTTTGACTCTCTTTAATCCACAATGCAGCCAGCATGAGTTTTCTAAAATGTGAAATGTAAAACTGAACAGGGGGTGCATCTTATTTCAACGTGCTCGAAAGGCTTCCTAGTATTCTTAGAACAAAAGACAAACTCTTTATGTGGCTTCTGAGATCTTGCATGATCCAGCTGCTAACTTCTTCTCTAATCTCTGCAAGTGCCAACTCCCATCCTTAGAGCATTCAAGCCACTTAGTCTCTTTTCTGATCCCTGAATACAAGAAGTTCTTTCCCTCCTCCGGACTTTGCAGTTACTCTTTCCTCTTTCTGAAATGCTCTCTGGTCAGCTCTTCTCACAACCTGTTCCTTGTCTTCTCTGAGCTTTCAGCCCAAATATGCCCTCACTGAAAAGACTCTTTCATAACCCTGTCTCAGGGTTTCTCAATCTCAGCAGTATTGACATTTGAGACCAGATCATTCTTTGCACTGGGGGGCTGTTCTGTGCACTGTAGGGTGTTTAGCAACATCCCTGGCTTCTACCTACTAGATGCCAGCAGCACTTCCCTCCAAGTTGTGACCATCAAAAATGTCTCTTGACATTGCCAAATGTCCGCTGCATGACAGTGGGGCAGGTCACTTACAGTTAAGAACCCATTCCCCATCTAAAGCGCCCCTGACAGCTTCCCTTTATCTCTTAGCCTATGTGCTTCCTTCGTATATTTACTATTCTCTGCAATTAACTTTTGTATTATTATGTGTTGTGTAAGAACAAGACGTAATATGAATGTAACCGCTATAAGCATAGGAACTTTGAGAACTTTATTTATAGTCTGTCTTCCTAGGACCTAAGAGAGTTCCTGGCCTGTGGGAGGTATCCAATAGATATTTATTGAATGAATGAATGAATGAATGAATGAATGAGAGTTCATATTCATTGCCATGAGCCGAGCTTTGTGCTCAGCACCATTCAAGTGTTAGCTCATTTAAGTCAGCTAATAAGGTAGGTAACACTATTATCTTATCTGCATTTTCAGGTATGGACAAGTGAGATTCAGAGAGAGAGTAATTTGTGAAGCAACTAAGGGACTTCAGTTGAGCTCTATCACTCCCATAACCCCATTGATGAAAATATCAACCAAACCTAGAAGCTTTGAATTCTTCTCTTTTTCTTTTTATTTATTATTTTTATTTTTATTATTATCATTATTATTATTATTATACTTTAAGTTCTAGGGTACATGTGCACAATGTGCAGGCTTGTTACATATGTATACATATGCCATGTTGGTGTGCTGCACCCATCAACTCGTCATTTAGCATCAGGTATATCTCCTAATGCTATCCCTCCCCGCTCCCCCCAAAGCTTTGAATTCTTGACTATTCTCCCTTCATTTTTGTATCCTACCAGTGCTTCAGTCTCATTATTTATACCTCATAAACACCACCCTAATTTCTGTTCAGCCCCTCCTCTCCATCCTGTTACCACTGAATTCATCAAGGTCCTCATCAATTCATGGCTGGTAGTAGGAACAACCCCCTAAATCTGGTCTGTACACTACTACCCTCTACCCACTCTTTCCCATTTCTATATGACAACAATGTTCATTCCTCTGTCAGGTCAGGTCATGCGCTGGTTTTGAAAGTGTCTTCGCTTCCTGATACCTACAAGATAAAGTCCAAACTATGTAATGCGACCTTTGGTATATGATTTGATCTCTCTTAACTTCGCTTTCCTATCTATGAGAACGGGAATATGAGAATAGCATTTTCAGAGCAGGTTTTAGGATTCAATGGGACAAGGCATGTGAAAGCTTACAAGGCATGTGAAAGCTTACAAGGCATGTGAAAGCTTACAAGGGATGCTCAATGGCATTGATTTCCTTTCCTTCCCTTTCTTTACAATTGGAACCTAATTCTCCAACTTCATCTCCCATCAATCTCCCATCAATCTCCCCTCCCCTCCTCCTCTTCTTAGTGAATTCCTATTTATCCTTCAAGCTGCAATTCAAATGTCCCTGCCATGGTCAAGCCTTCCCCAACCTTTCCTGGCAGGGTTGGTGAACTCTGGTCTGGAGTCTCGGAACTCCATTCTAGCATTTAACATGCTGTGCCTTTAAACACTGTGTAGTCAGTATTTGTTTACACGTCTTCCTTCTCTGTTAGACTAAGGGCATTTACACATTTCTGAATCCCTGGTACTAAGCAAGGAGACTAACACATAGTTTGTGCTCAATAAATGATCATATGTAGGAAGATTGCAACACAATTTTAGAATTGCACAGACCTCCGTTTCAATGTTGACTCTACCCCTAATTTGTCAGACAACCTTAAGCAATTTGTGTTTTCCTTCTGGGACTTGGTTTTCTTTCTCTCAAAAAATAAAGACAGTTTTATCTTCTTAAGCAGATATAATTAGATAATTAAGGTAAAGTATCTTGCATAGGCCAGATGCATGGTTATCATTCAATAAATGACAGCCTATTATTATTATCCAAATTTATTAATTACTGCACTTAAGTAAATGAGGGCCTACTTCAGGAATCAGTAAAGCTAAAATATTGACACTTGAAAAATTTTGGAAATACCACAAAGCACTATATAAAATGGGCCTAACAAAGACCCAGAACAATAATTGTGATAGATTCACAGAAAATGAGATTGGAGAAGTCAGGGAAGACTTCCTGAAAGAGGTGGCATGATAGATTGTCTCTGAAGATTCCTTCCCTCCTTGTCAAGGGATGAAATCCACTTTTTTCTCCCAGTGAAATCTGGGCTGGCCTAGTAACTTGTCAATAGAATGCAATGCAAGTGACTTGTGCCAGTAGTAACCTCTTTGAGTCCTGGCAGCTCCCATTTTTGCCCTTAGGAGGACCCACCATGCGGTAAAGATGCTTGGGCTTGACTACTAACCAATGAGCTATCACATGGAGAGAGGGAGGTCATGTGAAGAGGCGCCAAGTCCCCAGAAATTTAAGAGAAGTTTTGGACTTCCAAACCCACTCCAGGCAATCAAGAAGGCAGCCAAGTAAGAGACTTCAGCCAATGTCACATGGAGTGGAAGAACCACCCTGCTGAACCCTGCCCCCACTGCTGACCCACAAAAGCTCAAGACATAATAAATCATTGTTTTAAGCCACTGAACTTGGGGATTTTCTGTTTAAAAGCAATAGTTAAAAGAAACAGATAAGAATTTGAGTATGGGTGGGCCTGACACAGGCAGACACAGTGAAAACAATCTTTCCAAATAGAGAAACCCACTGTCATGAATAAGGAGTTAATCTTAATGATTGCCTCAGGCTTTCCTTCCAGGCTTTCAACCTTTGCTTGTCTCCCTTTACTTGCTACACCCCAACCATGGTGAATTTTTCTCAGTCTCTCTTTGAACTCCCAGCCATTGCTTGTGCTTTTCCTATTGCCTCACTTTTTTCTGGTCCTCTTTGATAGCCTAATTTTTAGCTGTCTTTCAGATCTCAAGTGCTGTTTCGTTTGTCATGCCCACTATTCTAGCATATATCATTGTGTTGCTCTTCTTAGTCTAATGTCTTTATTTCTCTATCGTGATGAGTGATTAACTAATTAATGGAGGGAAGGGAAAGCACTTCCTTACTGTAGAATGCAAACTAATTAATGGAGGAGCAATGGAATTAGAAAGTTATCATTTGCAACCACCATAGTAATAATTGATTCAAGCAAGTATCATCAATAGATGCTGAAATAAGTGCGTGAAAGTTTGATGAAGTACAGTATACTTACACAGCCTCAGAGTATATGCCCTAAAATTATTTATTAATTACAAGGGGATGAAAGTAATTTTACAGTGAAGAAGTTTGGCATATATTACTTTGACAAAGTGATTAAAGTCAACATCAATAGTGATAGAACAAACCAACGTCATGTACTGAGAAGAACACACTATCACTTATATAATAATTCACCAAAAATGTATAACCTGAATCTCCTCAGGAAACATCCAATAAGCCAAAATTACAGTAATTCTTATGCTCTCATAACATGTGAATATCCTGAAAGACAATAAGAGACATGAAACATTCCATATTAAAGGAGACTACAGAGGCGTGAAAACTAAATGTAATGCATGATCCTGGATTAAATCCAGAGCAGGAAAAAAATGCTACAAAAACATTATAGGAACATTTGGAAAAATTTTAATAAGTTCTATAGGTTACATAATTATATCATATGAGTGGTGAGTTTTTCTGATTTTGATTACTATACTGTGTTTATTTAAGAGATGGTTCTTCATACACACACTCTGAAACATTTAGTGGTAAATGAGGCATGATATCTGAAACTTACCTCATATTTTAAAAAAGCAGTATGTGTATGCCTACAGAGAGAAAATGAAGCAAATGTGGAAAATGATGAACAGTTGATGTATATGGGTGAAGAGCATACAATTTTGTACTGTCTTGCAACTTGTCCAAACAAAAAGTTGAAAAAATAAAATATCAGCTATCTGGTGGATAACCCACAATATGATATGACTACACACCCATCATATTGTTTAAAATGAACAAGATCAATGATACCAAACACTAGTGAGAATGTAGATCAACTGGAATTCTTTTTCACTGTTGGATGGAGTGTAAATTTTACAACCACTTGGGAACACTGGCAGTGTCTACTAAAGTTAAACAGATCCATAACTTGTAACTCAGTAATTTCATACTTAAATATATGCCTATAAAAATGCATACATATGCAAATTCTCCAAAATATATGTATTAGATATACTATAGCATTGCTATATTTCATAGCCCAAAGTCGGAAACAACCCAAATGTCCACCAAAAGTAGAATGGATAAAAATTGTGATATATTCCCAAAATAGAACACTATACAGCAATGAAAAATGAATTATTTCTGCTGACTACAACAGAGAATGAATCTCATGAAAAATATCAGGAAAAGGAAATCTGACAAAAATAGTGCGTCCTGTGTGACTCCATTTATATAAAGTTCAAAAATAGGTAAAACCAACCTGCAACTGTCACAAGTCAGGAGAGTGGTTTCCCCTTGTGGGAAAGGATTTAGTGGCAGGAAAGAGCTGTGAAAGTGCTCTTAGAGTTTTGCTAATGCTTTGTTTGTTGATCTAGATGCTGGTGACTCAGAGGTGTCAATTTCTGAAAACCCCTTGAGCTTTATCCTTATGACACAGGCACTTCTCTGTATGTATGTCATTCTTCAGTAAAATGTTTACATTAATAAAGAGAAAAGGATAATGATAACAATGCCCAATAGTATGAACAGGACACTGTTGTATTTTCCATGGAGTGATTCAGATTGGTCATGAGATGTAGCTGCTATTGCTACACATGGAGAAACTGAGGTTCAAAGACGTTGAACAACTTCCCAAGGGTCACGCCCCCCAGAAGCAGCTAAGTAGAACTCAAATCCAGGCTTTTCAGTTGCCTGCGGAGTCTGCGTTCTTAGGTGCTGTGTTCCACTGTGTCCTAATGAAAAGGCCTTTGGAGTAGAGAAGACCTTCTTCATTCCTTCATCAAAAGGCCTTCTGAATAAACCCAGGATGTTAGAAATTATGCAAATAAGCTTAAAAAATCAGAGACTCTGCTAATAAAGATGGAGAGAGGAATATGGTGCCAAACTGCAATGTGATAATGAGGCTGATCTTAATGCCACTTCTCAGTCCTTATTTGCAAAATTAAGATCTAAGAGAGGAAGGAAAAGAAAACCACCCCAACCATAAAAGGCACAGTGGATACCCATGAGATAAGATGGTTGAAGAACTGTTAATGATCCAATTAGGAAATGCAATATAGCTCAGTAAGCCTTATTTCTATTATCACAAAAACCAAGCCTTGTAGTATACTCACTGCTGCAGGAGAAAGTGTAAGGAGACATTAATGGTTTGATTCTAATTTTCTTTTTTTTTTTTTTTTTTTTTAACCAGTGGCAGATACGTTTTTGAATTATTAATCTGTGCTTTCTTTGCTGTATGTTTGGTCTTCCATCTCAAAAGAGATCTTAGGGATTTTTGCCATAGCATAGCAATTTGCAGAGGATTCACAAGATAAAGACATGAACTGGATTTATCAGACCCAGGAAGGGGAAACTAGCAGAAAGAGGCAGGATTTCCACCCCTAGAAATGGAAAGGGGGTTGCAGTTGGGAAGTGAGTGTCTCGCAAACAGTGGGAACTTTGGCCTTTATGAAGGAGAAGCACCCAAGAAATTTAGATATCAAAGGAGAAGCTATCAAGTACCCCTCTGAAAGCAGGACCCCAGGGTAAGGGGACAGCAACCCCACAAAAGGGTCTTGGGCTCCAATCTTAAAATAGAAGAAGAGGGTCACATGGTTTCAGGTAGTGTGCACGTCAACAGAAAGTCCTATTTCAAGGATTCAATTCAATAAATACTACAATAAACAAACTCTAGGGGTAGGGAAGCCTCAGTATTGACCAAAATTGTTTTTATTTTAAGCAACCTAACTGTTTGAGAGTTTGGGGTGAAGTTTACTAGAAATAAGGAAAATAAAGAAAAATACTTCTTCCAACTCTGAGACTGAGGACTTGGATGCATGTCTCCTACATGCAAAATGGGTGGAAATTAACCCACATGGACTCCGAAAAAGCATTTTGCATTGACAAAAATTACTTCAATGGAAAGAACATTATCCCCTTTGTTCTTCCCACTGCCTGCTTAATAATTCCTGAAGCTCCAGTCTGCTGTGACAAGCAAGGCTAGATTTGACTATGCATTCCCTTTTTTTGACCTTGAGGTCCCATTGCTCATGAATTCCTGATGTTAAATATTTCTGTCAGGCAGGGCTGTTTCAAGATGACTTCAAGTTTTAACAAAACTGAATTAAATATTCAACCAAGAGTATCTCCCTTCTGTGAGTAAAGATATGATTGAAACTTATGTGGTGATTGCTATTATCATCACATATAAAGCCAGGATATTTAAGTTTATCTAGAAGCCAACTGTTACTGTTACCAGGGGCAGGACAGAACCATTCAAATATGGAATTGGGTAAAATATGAGAATCATCATGGAAGCTGGAACCATTAGCCCAGATGCGTAGAAGGCTTGCAGCGATGATAATTACACATCATTAGTGCATTTGCAGAATGAGATCTTTTCCTCCAGCAGGAAAGGAAAATCCACCAGTGTAGGTGAACAAAAATCATCATGGTACAATCCATCACCATCTGGGCTCTGAGAAAAATGCATTCTTTCCAGGTAATTTTTTTCTGCAGGTATGAGGATACTGGAACCTTCAGTGGAGGGTAATTGGCTAACAGAGAAAATAGCTGTTGTCTGGAGACTAGAGAAGGCTGCACAAGCAGAGTGCCAAAAGTGGTGAGCAGAAGATGTCTCGATTAAAAATAAGAAGTGTTAAGTGTTGGATGGGAACATCATTTGCAAATCTTTGCTCCTATGAAGCCCTTGTACCGGTGGGAGAAGTGAAGGAATTTGGAACTGCATGGCACAGTTTCTCTGGAATTTATGGCTAGACATATTTGTGTGAATGATCTCAGCAGCCCCAATCTATGTAAATACAACATTTAAAATACTGAAATTGCATCATCAATCACAAAAGGAACAGAACTAGTTGGTGAAAAGGTGAGGCCTTTGAGGGCTGTGGGACTATGTTCACAATGGGATGGTTAAGACTGGGTGCTATAGACAGGCAAGACTTGAATGCCAGCTCCTTTTTTTATTGATGACATTTGTTGAATAAATGACTCAAAACCTGAATTTACTCCAGTTAGCACTCAGTGCTATCGTTTGTGCAATGTGGTGTCAAAGTGAAGTCTCCTTTAGCCTAGGTTCCAAAGTGATTGATGAGAAAACTCCAAATAGTCAATGTTAGAAATATATTAAGAGTGGGAAATAAATTTCCATTATGCCAAACCACTGAGATTTGGGAGCTGCTTGTTACCACAGCACAACACAGCTCACACTGACTGATAAAAACCAAAAATTGTTCCATCTCCCTAAGCCTCCATGCTTTTTCATTTATAAAATAATGATCTCCCTCAAAAGATTATTGTGAGGATTCCATTAGATATTCCTGTAAAACCACATGAGATTGTGCCTGACATATAGTACATGCTGCAAATGTTAGCTATTCTCACTGAGGAGTATGTAGCCTTCTAGTTAGTTTGTGGCTCTGTCAATATGAAAAACACCAAGACAAAAAGAAAGGTATAGATATAAGAAAGCAAATATAAATGTACCCTGAGCTCCCCCTAAGCCTCACCAGCCCGAGGGACAAATGAGGTCATGAACAGTAATAATTCTCATTTTTTTAGCTCCTGGCTTTAAATGTAAATTCCAGGACCTCTGGACCCACCTTAACATTTCACATGGTCCCTTGTGAAAACAGCTCTGTTGTCTTCTCCCTACAGTCCTCCGTGATGAAAAGTTCAGAAATAAGTTCATGGGACCAGGTGTGGGGTAGACATTACAATAGCAGCTAAGGTTTACCGAACACTTATTCTGTGCAAGGCAAGTTGCTAAGTCCCTTTACATACATTACCATGTTGAACTCTTAATACCACCATAGGAGCTTGGTTATAATTGTGCTCATTTTGTAGATATGTAAACAAGGCCCCCAAAATCTAGTTAACCTCCCTCAATATTACAGAGAGAGAAAGTGGGACTAAGAATGTCTGTCCCTAAAGCCAGCAGTCATTATAACTATGTCATTCTCCCCAAGGCCTCGTTTATAAACCACCTTCTCAATTGCCCCTTATAACTATCATCATCATGAAAATCAACTCATTCAACTAGATGCTTGTTGAGCCCATAAGACATGCTCAGATGCCTTGAATCCAAGTGGGAGTCAAAATTAGACCCAAAATGAGCCATTACATCCCCGTGACATAAATCAGTGTATTCATAAACAATGGAGAAATTGCAAATGAGCCGAGAGCCCAATGGCTTGCACCAAATCTGAAAGATGCCATTTAAAAAAAGAAAGTTAATAGACTTAGAGCAGTCTACTGGGTAGAGAGGCCATTAATATAAGATAAATAATAGTAGTGGGTTGGAAGCAAAGGAGTTCATAAATTCTCACTTGCTTATTAAGGGTGGTATCCTTTGGACTCCCATTTATAATGTATATGACTGCATATAAATGAATTATAAATGTATGTTTTCCTTAAATACCAAGCACTAGCTGCTATTCCTCCCTGATGCAGAAAAATTAAGTTGCAAAGGAATGAGTTAAGATTGTTTACCGTCCTATTATGAAACAGAATACCTCATAGCTGGAAGGGTACTTAGGGATCAACTATCTGTTCCAACTCCATCCCTTTGCATATGAGAAAACTTCCAGTTTAGGCCACACAGGGATTTCCAGTGATTTAAAATTCAAACACACTAGTGGAGCACAAACACATTTTAATTTACTCCCTACTACTGACAGCTCTAATCAAGGCATGAGCCTTCTGTTCATAGCCAACAACTGATCAGCCTTCATGATGAATGGACACTGAATCCTAATTCATATTGATTCTAGCTTCAGGCCTTTGCTTGTATTTCAGTCCTAAACTTGCACCATTATTATCCATATTACAAAATAGTATTGATTAGTTTCCATCTGCAGCTGGAACACTGATTGGCCTATCTTTTCAGGGGCATTTTTTTTTAAGGTCACTTAAAACCATTAGGCTTGTATAAACTATGGTCTAGGATGAGGATGATGAAAGAAGCCATAAATAAGTTTAGGGAAATCCCAGAGCTGGGGAGCCACTGCTACAGTTCCCAGGAGTCTGTACGACTTACAGAGAAGTTCTTTGACCTACATGGTACCCAAGCCACAGAGTAGAAATGGCTATGGGGATTTTCTGGGTGGGGAGGACTGAGGGCAGCCTTGCAGATCCTCATGCCAGTGTGGTGTGGAGAGAGCAGCCGGAAGCACCTAAGTTTCCAAGAAGGGCACAGAAGTGGCCGTGAGAACCAGAGGACCAAAAACATTCTCACATTTGGGGATTAGGGATGTGGAGGTATTGACCCCAAAACAAAAGGCTACTACAGAACCACGATCAATCAGCAGTGGTAGAAACAAAGGGACACATAGCTACACTAGGTGGGGACAGGTAACAACAGATGATACTTCTCCCCAACGTCTGGCATGCCTTAATACTAAAGCCTGCACCTCACACCAGGAACTTTAAACACAGCGGGAAAGATAGAAATGCAAGGGAGAGAAAGTTGGGTCAACTGAGCAGTATCCACAAGAGACTGAGTTTTAAACCAGAAGTGATTACATTTTCTCTAATTCAATTTTGCAGTGGAAGTGGGTGCTTAAGAGTAAAATGAAATTCAGTTACATAAAAATAAAGTTCTGTTTTCCCTTATCTGTGTTTTCTGATTGGGAAAATATCTGCAGCATAAAATAAGTTCTTGATACAGTGCTGGGCTTCATAAATGCTCAGTAAGTTTTGGCTGCTGCAGCTGCAGTTGCTGTTGTCCTTGTTATTGTTGTTATTATTATGCTGTGAGCTCCTGGAAGCAGGTACAGTATTTTTTGTTTGTTTCTGTCTTTCCAATGTTTATCACAGAATAGGTTCCTCAGCACACATTTGCTGAGTGGACACCTGAATTTACCACCACACCCCCTTCCCCCACTAGCACTCAATGCTATTATTCATGCAACCTGGAGCCAAAGTGACGTCTCCTTTAGACTAGTTTCCTAAGTGACTGATGAGAGAGCTCTAACAACCAGGGTTAGAAATAGAATGTAAGTAAGAAATAAATTTCCACTGTGCTAAACCACTGAGATTTGGGGGCTGCGTGTTACCACAGCACATCCTGACTGATATAAACTAAAATTGAAATGTACTTGAGGAGAAGTACCTAGTCTGTAGCATACTGTTTTACATCCTTTATGTCATTTAATTTTTACTCTGTATTTTATAGTCAATGAATCTGAAATTCCATGCTATTAAATGATGTGTCTAAAGTCACAGTCAGTAAGGGACAGGGCCATCTGAGTCCAGAATCCTAGAATTTTCCATTACACTAGACTGCCCCCAGATGAAGACTTTTTTTTTTTTTTTTTTGAGATGGAGTTTCACTTTGTCACCCAAGCTGGAGTGCCGTGGCATGATCTCTGCTCACTGCAACCTCCGCCTCCTGGGTTCAAGCAATTCTCCTGCATCAGCCTCTCAAGTACCTGAGATTATGGGCGTGCACCACCACACCCAGATAATTTTTGTGTTTTTAGTGGAGACGGGGTTTCACCATGTTGGCCAGACCAGTCTCGAACTCCCAACCTCAGGTGATCCACCCACCTCTGCCTCCCAAAGTGCTGGGATTACAGGCATGAGCCACTGCGCCTGGCCCTAAATGAAGATTTTCTTATGCCTACTTCTCTAATATACATTTTACTTTGAATATAATAGGAGATAGCTACTTGATCTATATTCCTTTCCACTTTTCCAAACAGAATTAAAGTAAGTAAGATTTAAGGTAGAGGAGAAGGAAAGGTGGATGGCAGTTCGGAGAAATCCGGAATGAAAATAAAAAATCATGACCTTAAAATTTGGTGTGTATGTCCCCAGTAGGAACAGCAACATATATACAATATGGCAGAAAACTCTGATGGAGAAAATAAGCATCCGGTTTTCCTGTAGACTGGGATGGAATAAAAAAGAATAACAGACGTACTGGCAAGGATGTGGAGTAACTGGAACTGCCACACAGTGCTAATGGGAATATGAAATACAGAGTAACTCAATTACTCTGGAAAACAATTTGCCAGTTCCCAATAAAATTAAATAAGACCCCCAGTTTCAATCTTAGAGTTATGTCCAAGAGAAACGAGTATGTATTATATTAGGCCATTATTCACATTGCCATAAAGCACTTCCCAGAGACTGGGTAATGTATAAAGGAAAGAGATTTAATTCACTTACGGTTCTGCATGGCTAGGAAGGCCTCAGGAAACTTACAATCATGGTAGAACGCGAAGGAGAAGCAGGCACGTCCTTCACAAGGCTGCAGGAGAGAGAGAGCAGGGGAAATCGTCACACCACCATCAGATCTCGCGAGAACTCACTATCACTAAAACAGCATGGGGGAACCACTCCTGTGATCCAATCACCTCCCTCCCACTAAGTCCCTCCCCTGAAATATGCGAATTACAATTTGTGATGAGATTTCAGTGGGGACACAGCCAAACCATCTCATGGATGCCCACAAAAACATTTGTACAAGAATGCTCATAGAAACTTTATTCTTAATAGTCCCAAACTGGAAACAATGCAAAGGTCTATAAAAAGGAAAAGAGATAATTGTTGTATGCAAATACAATGTAATACGAAACATTAATACAAATAGAATGAAATATGGTAAAACCAAATAACAGGGATGATTTTCAAAAACATTTTGTGCAAAAGAAGCTAGAAACAAGAGTACCTTTTGGATCATGCCATTTATATGAATGGCAAAAACAGGAAAGCTAAGCTACAGTGATTGAGATCAGACAGTGGTTACATCCAACAGTGGGGTAACTGACTGTAATAGGTCATGAGGGATTTTTCTAAGGTAATGAAAATGTTCTATGACTAGATCTGGATAGTGGTTACCTAAGGCATATACCTATATACAAATCCATTGATCTGTATACTTAAAATTTGTGCATTTTAGTTTATATAAGCTATACCTCAACAAAATAAGAAAAATAGTTTAAAGAGAATGATAAAAATGTTATCTACATCTCAAGATGGCAAGCAGGGCTGTAGGATCTTGCAGGTTTGGGCACTCCTACTCTGTTGCAGGGGACTTGCCTCTGGAGTCTGAATAGAGAACTGACCCACTCCTAGGATGATACATCCACAAGACTAGCATGGGTATTCTGCAAGGGGTGGAAACCTTGGTAACAAATATTTGTCAATGAAAACAATGACTGCTGCAGGCCTGTGCAGTGTGTGTGTGATACTAGAGCATCGGTGTGGATACCTCTGGCTGAATCTGTGGTCCATGGAGATGATACTTCAAGGGACACCTCTGAGCCATCCAGAACAGAAAACAAAAGCACCTTCAATAATGATACCCACAGGGCCGGGCACGGTGGCTAACGCCTGTAATCCCCTCACTTTGGGAGGCGGAGGCAGACAGATTGCTTGAGCTCAGGAGTTCGTGATCAGCCTGGGCAACATGGTGAAACCCCGTCTATAACAAAAATAAATGAATAAATAAAATAATGTAGCAAGGCGTGGTGGCACACATCTGTGGTCTCAGCTACTTAGGATGCTGAGGAGGGTGGATCTCTTGAGCTCAGGGGACAGAGGTTGCAGTGAGCCAAGATTGTGCCTCTGCACCCCAGCCTGGCTGACAAGAGCAAGACCCCATCTCAAAAATAATAATAATAGGAGCCTGTCGTGGGGTGGGGGCATGGGGGAGGGATAGCATTAGGAGAAATACCTAATGTAAATGATGAGTTAATGGGTGCAGCAAACCAACACGGCACATGTATACATATGTAACAAACCTGCACGTTGTGCACATGTACCCTAGAACTTAAAGTATAATTAAAAAATTAATAATAATAATAATAATAATAACAACACCCACAGAAAACCCAGGACCCATTTGGGCTTCATTTTTCCCAATAACTCACAAGTCCTAAGATACTTATATAACCTCAAGAAGGGACAGGGGTCTCTTAAAAATGACTACATTGAATTTCTTCTCATCAAATTATGCAGTCTAAGTTAGAGAACTAGGTTCAGTATTTATTACGTGTTCCTAAGTATTATGAATACTAAAGTCATTTTTTGTTTTTAAACACATGGCCCTTGCAAATGCTACCTTTCAGAAGGGGGAAAGCAAATTTAACTTCCTCATATCCAAAACCCTCAGCTTTCTCAGCCAGCCTCACCCACTTGCTGCTGTATAACCCAGGGAAAGTGACCTTCTCTCCCTGGGACTCAGTATTCTCATCTGCAAAGTGGGGATGACAGCTCTTCCTCACAGAATGGTTTTGAGGATTAAATATCAAAACCTTTTGAGGATTAAATATCAAAATATGTGTCATCCAGAAAGCCCCGTGCAGACCAACTACTGGTTGACTCAACTCACTTTCCAGCTGTTTTCTCAGAGATGGGGGACACAGAGACATGATTAAGTGTGAAGACAGGTCCATTTTCAGAGAGAAACTTGCTAAGGCCCGCAGCTGGAAGCCCAAATTCACTTACTGACACTGAGGCTACTCAGATGCAGCCAGGTGGAAACAGATGCAATGACCCAGCAAATTTGAGAGGTAGGGAGACCATCAGGGGACGTTAGAGGAAAGAAAGGAACAGCTTGAGCAGATTTCTGAGGGTGGCTGTCTTAGAGGTTGAATTTGCCAGGCTGCCCGAGATAAAGTTTTCTTGTACTTTCTTCCCCATGAAGTAAACATGCGTGCATACACATACACACACACACACACACTATTTCAGAGCATGGAGACAGGTGGAATATCATAAAATCTAGTTTTGAACCTTGTTTCTCATGGACAGCCAGATTTCTCCCTTTCTCACTGCCTCCTCCTGCCCTAACTAGAAACATTCATCCCCTCTCGTGACTTTCTGTATGTCAGATTTCCCCATATAACAAAAGCAAATCAGGAAGCCCGCTAAGCAGTCTGGTCTGTGAAAGCCTCAGGAGAAAAACCATGAGAGCACGTGTGGTCCTAGCCTGCCCCTAGCCCACCATGCAACACCGGTTGTCACTTCGTCTCTCCCCAGCCTCTGTTTCTCCATTGACAAAACCAGAGTTTGAAGCAATTACTCACTCCCATTAGAAATTTGTGATTTCCAATTTTATAAATTATTAAACAGTGGGATGCTGGCAGATAGTTACTTAAAAGACAAAATAAAAGGACATTTTCAATTCATCATTCAACAAACATTCTTCAAACTACAAATTGAGATTGCAATGACAAGGCAAGACGTGTCTCTTTTCCTCAAGGAAGTTATACTCTAGTGATGAACAATGAACAGAACAAGGAAATTAACACTGAAGAGTTCAGCCTGCTAGTCTCGTGAGATACACGCAGTGAACACACACAGGAAGGTTATTTATAAGAACTGGAGGGCAGGAAGGCTTCCCAAAGGATGAGATGCTTCAACTGGGAACTTTTTAAACATTTTCCTCATCGTAAACATATTGATAAATAAAAAGAAAATGAGGCTGGGTGCAGTGGCTCATGCCTGTAATCCCAGCACTTTGGGAGGCCAAGAC
Organism: Pongo pygmaeus; assembly: GCF_028885625.2. Classification (NCBI taxonomy): domain Eukaryota; kingdom Metazoa; phylum Chordata; class Mammalia; order Primates; family Hominidae; genus Pongo; species Pongo pygmaeus. The sequence continues at coordinate 19,970,862 of NC_072391.2, forward strand.
AGATGGATTACTTGAGGTCAGCAGTTCGAGACCAGCCTGGCCAACATGGTGAAACCCCATCTCTACTAAAAATACAAAAATTAGCCAGGTGTGGTGGCACATGCCTGTAATCCCAGCTACTTGGGAGGCTGAGGCAGGAGAATCACTTGAACTCGGGAGGCAGAAGTTGCAGTGAGCCATCATGCCATGGCACTCCAGCCTGGGCAATAAGAGCAAAACTCTGTCTCAAAAAACAAAGAACAAAACAAAACAAAAAGGCAATGAAAATTACCCATAGCCCCACCCCTCTGAAACAACCCCCCTTACACACATTGATATATAATTCTTCCAGTCTTCTGTATGATACACATTTATGGACACCTTTTTAAAAAGATGGATTAATATATATCATTTTTAATTTTTCACTTAATACATTGCAAACATCTTCTGAAGAAATTAAGTCACTTTAATAACCTTCATACTATTCTATTGAACAAATATGCCATCATTTGTTTAATGAAGATTATAAATAGGTTGTTTACGATTTTCTTTGCTACTATATGCACCATTGAGATGAATAGGTTGGTAGCTCACCCATATCCTCTTTATTTTCTCATAAGGGATTCCTAGTGAAATCATTGAGTCAAAATCATGTATAGCAGACCCCCTTTTCCACGGGGCAGTGGTGGAGGGTATACGTTCCAACAACCCCAGGGGATGGCTGGAAATAAAGATGGTACCAAACCCTATACATACTATGTTTTTTTCCTATCTATACACACCTATGATAAAGTTTACTTTATAAATTAGGCACAATAAAAGATTAGCAAAAAATAAAACATTATGACAATATTCAGCAATAAAAGTTATGTGAATATGATCTCTCCCTCTCAAAATATTTTATTGGACTGTCTATAGGTAACTTAAACCCCAGACATCCAAACCATTAATAAAGGGGGACACTGTATCTTTTTAAAGGCTTTTGATACATACGGCCACGTTTTCTCCTAGAAAGTTTTGCTGATTTTCAATTCCACCAGCATTATATGAATGTGCAAATTCCCCTACATACTCCCCATCAACAGATATTATTTATTTTTATGTACCAGTTACACTTAGTTTTTGCTCTCCAAAATTGTCTGCTGTGGCCGGGCACAGTGGCACACGCCCGTAATCCCAGCATCTTGGGAGGCCGAGGTGGGTAGATCACTTGAGGTCAGGAGTTCGAGACCAGCCTGGTCAACATGGTGAAACCCATTTCTAGAAAAAATACAAAAATTAACCTGGTGTGGTGGCGGGTGCCTATAATCCCAGCTACTTGGGAGGCTGAGGCATAAGAATTGCTTGAACCCAGGAAGCAGAGGATGCAGTGAGTGCAGATCATGCCACTGCACTCCAGCCTGGACAATAGAGCACGACTCAGTCTCAAAATAAAATAATATAATAAAATAAAATAAAATAATAAAATAAAATACCTGTTTTGTCCTTTCTGTAAGAATTTGAAATAACTCTTTATACATTAAGGATATTGTAATTCTGGTCCATTGTATATGTTGCAGATATTTTCCTAGTTTTTCATTTATGTAAGATTTTAAAAACTGTTTTAATTACAGAAGAATCTGGTTAAAGTTTCCACCTTCAGTTCCATGTAAGAAATATTCATTCCTATCATTGGATTTTTAAAATAGTCCCCAATTTTATCCTAGTGCTCTATAGTTTAGTTTTAAGATATTTAAATCTTTATACAGATTAGTTGTGCCTGGGATACAATGGAGATGATAAAAGGCAGATTTCAATTTTTGCTCTTATCAAGTTTTATTATACTGGTCTTCAGATTTCTGATAGTGAGCAAGTGTTACTTTTGTAATTTAGGCAGTTATGAAAAATGAACCATCTATTGGGCTTTTATTATGGAATCTGATGGAAATTAATTTTTGCTGATTTTCCAAATGTTTACTTAGAAGTCTCATCACCTATCATTAACTTGGAGCTGAGACTGGAGGATGCTTAGGAGATGCCCAGGTGAGGAAAAAGAGGACAGTCCAATTGGGGCAGGTAGTATGTCCAGAGAGGGTCAAAAATAGCCAGTGCAGGGGCCAAGCATGGTGGCTCATGCCTGTAATCCCAGCACTTTGGGAGGCTGAAGTAGGCAGATCACCTGAGGTCAGAAATTCGAGACCAGCCTGGCCAACATAGTGAAACCCCATCTCTACTAAAAATTAGCTGGACATGGTGGTGCACACCTGTAATCCCAGTTACTCAGGAGGCTGAGGCAGGAGAACCACTTGAGGCAGGAGAACCACTTGAGGCAGGAGGTGGAGGTTGCAGTAAACTGAGATCACGCCACTACACTTCACCCTGGGTGACAGAGTGAGACTCTCTCAAAAAAAAAAAAAAAAAAATAGCCAGTACCTTCCAGGAATTTCACACTGATTCATGTGACTTGGAGTAAAAGGTGCAAATAAAGTCCTCTTAATATTTGAGGAGATTCTGGAAGGACAAATTTTTAAAATTCAAAATTCAAATATTAATGTTATCAAAGGTTTCCACCATCTATAATTCGAAACTATTAATACTAAACTTTTGTCTTCTTTTACTTAAAGAAATAAAAGGTGTCAGAGAAAGATGAAGTTCCCTCTGATCATCATTTCTCATTCTACTCTCTCTTCCTCAGAGGTAGCCACACTTCATAAGTTTAGTATGTTCACACTTAGAGTCCAACAAATTATACGAGCAAATGTGTGTGTATGTGTGTGTGTGTGTGTATTAAGACTGCAAGTGAAAAAACCCCAAAACAAAGAGAAGAGAGGTTTAAAAGATAAATATTTATTTCTTTTGCATATAAGAGTCTTCATAGGTAGTCTATACCTGATGTGGCCTCATTATGTTAGGAACCCAACTTTCTTTGATTTTTTAGGTCCTCCATTCCTGGAGTCTATTTCTGAATTTACCTCATAGTCCAATATGGCTGTTATAGCTCCTGCTATCACATTCACATTCCAACCAACTGAAAGGTTTAGAAGGATTAAAGAAATAGGAGGAGGATAGGAAGATGGTGTGGGTTGAACTGTGTTCCCGCAAAAAATATGTTAACGTCTAAACCCCACCCCCCCTTATGTTTAAATGTGGCCTTATTTGAAAATAAGGTCTTCGCAGGTGTGATCAAGTTAAGATACTGGTTTAGGGTGGGTCCTGATCCAGTGTGACGGGTGTCCTTATAAGAAGAGAGACCCAGAATCAGACACACACGAGAGAATGCAATCTGAAGACAGGGGCAGATAGTGGATGTATCTGTAGCCAGGGAGGGCCAAAGATCACCAACAACACAAGGAGCTGGGAGCAAGGCACAAAATCCATTCTTCTCTAGAGCCCCCAGAGAGCACTGACTTCAGACTTCTAAAGCCTCCAGAGCTGTCAGAGAATACATTGCTGTTGTTTAAAGCCACCTAGTTTATAGCTCTTTGCTACAGTAGCATTACCTGAAAAATACCGGGGTTCATTCCTCTGACAAGTAACAAATGACTCTCCACAAGGAGGCAGGTTTTGATCAACGGGAGTTTTATTACTTGGCTCAAGTAAGGACGACACTGGGAGGATTCTCCAAAGCAGCGTCTCTCAGAGGGAAAGTGACCAGGGTTTTATGGGGTGATGGAGAGGAGAGAGGGTACACGTCATCCCACGTAGATGTACAGACACAGTGAGCCATCATGCCAGCACATACTTTGCATGTTATGGTAATGACATTACCATAACATGTCCAGGAGGAGGAAGTGAAGAAGTTAAAAGGTTTTCCTCAGCTGTCACTTAGGGAAGGTTTCCAGAACTGCTGAACACACCTCACATCCTGTTGAACATAGCTTAAACATGGGCACACCTAGCTGCAAGGAAATCTTTATTCTGGATTTCCACATACCCAGCTAAAGTTTTTATGACACTGGGGGAAGAATAGTGCTTTTAAAAATTCATATGTAAATGGCATCAACTGTGGTTCCTTTGTAATTTTTTTCTCACTCCTTTGAGGGATTTGTCCAAGTTGCAAACATGTAATTTTAATTTGCTATATTTAAGAGCTATCTTACCATGTATGTTTACCACCATTCACCTCTGAGTGATGGTTACATTTTTAATTTTTTTCTCTTACAAACAGAACTGCAACAAATGTTGCATCATCTCTTTGAGCGCATGTGGGAGGATCTCCCTAAAATGTGTCCCTGTAGGTGATAGCATATAATCATTTCCCGTTTTAAAAGAATTTCCAGGCCGGGTGTGGTGGCTCACACCTGTAATCCCAACACTTTGGGAGGCCAATGGGGGGCGGATCACTTGAGGTCAGTAGTTCAAGACCATTCTGGCCAACATGGTGAAACCCCGTCTCTACTAAAGATAGAAAAATTAGCTGGGTATGGTGGAGCATGCCTGTAATCCCAGCTACTCGGGAGACTGAAGCAGGAGAATCACTTGAACAAAGGAGGCAGAGGTTGCAGTGAGCCTAGACTGCACCACTACACTCCAGCCTGGGTGACAGAGTGAGACTCCATCAATAAATAAATAAATAAATAAATAGTATTTCCAAATTGTTCTTCCAGGTGGTTGTGGCAATGTATACCCTTTCTTGCAGTGTAGCCTATCTTACCGCCAACACTTGATATGATTAAACTTTTTAACTTTTTTCATAAGTACAGGTAAAAATAAAATGGTATCAATTGTAAATTTTTATTGAACTACACTAAGCTATAATTTACATATAATGTAAATACATATAATGTACCCATTTTAAGTGCACAGTTGAATAAGACTTGACAAATGTATACCCGCATGTAAATACGACCACAATCAACACATAGAACATATCTATCGCATAAAATAATTCTTTGATGCATTGTAGAACAGCTTTAAGTCAATAGATTGGAAGATTTAGATAAAATGGAAATTTTTCTCTAAAAATGACCTAGTAAAATTGACATAAGAAACATTAGAAAACCCGAATACTCCAATAGCTAATAAATTAAATCTAGGGTGTTCCTCGAAAAACTAAAAATAGAACTACCCTATGATCTAGGAATTTCACTGTTAGATATATACCCAAGAGAAAGGAAATCAGTCTATCAAAGAAATACCTGTACTCCCATGTTTACTGCAGCACTAGTCACAGTAGCCACGATCTAGAAGCAATCTAAGTGTCTGCCAACAGAGGAATGGATAAAGAAAATGTGGTACACATATACAATGGAGTACTATTCCTCCATAAAAGAGAATGAGATCCTGTCATTTCCAACAACATGGATGAAACTGGAGGTCATTCTGTTCATTGAAATAAGCCAGGCACAGAAAGACAAGCTTCCAATGTTCTCACTTATTTGTGGGAGCTAAAAAGAAAAACAATTGAACTTATGGAGATAGAGAGTTGGACCATGGTTATCAGAGGCTAGCGGTTGGGGGGATGGTTAATGGGTACAGAGTTCAACAGAATAAGATCTGTATTTGATAGCACATCGGGGTAACTACAGTCAATAATTCACTATACACTGTAAAATAACTAAAAGAGTGTAATTGGATTGTTTGTAACACAAAGAAAGGATAAATACTTGAGGTGATGAACACTCCACTCACCCTGATGTGATTATCACACATCATACGCCTGTATCGAAATATCTCACGTACCCCAAAATACATATGCCTATTGACCCACAAAAATTAAAAATTAAAAAAAGAAATTAAATCTGTAATTATAATTCATCCCTTCTCTCAGCCTCTCCACACCACACACACACACAACCACCCCAGGCCTACGTGTTTTTACCAGTGAATTATTTTGAATACTTAGGGAAGAAAGAACCAATCTAACAAAATCTTCAGATTAATCAATCAATTCAATGCAATCTCAATCAAAATCCCAGCAGGATTTTTTTGTTGTGGAAAATGATTGCATCATGCTAAACGGCATGTGGAATTGTGAAGGGTCACTAGAGTAAAGATAATTTGGAACAAGAACAAAGTTGGGAGGGAGGCTGTCAGTGGTGCTAGAAATGCTTTATATCTTGGTCAGGTGGTAGTTGCATGGTAATAATCACTTTGTAAAATTTCACTGAGCTGCTCACTTAAGATTTATGCACTTGTCTGTATGTTACATCTTAACAAAGATGTTTACAAAACAAAACCACCTCCAAAACCCAAACCCTCTACTTGCCAGGAGCAATGGTTCTCTGGGAAGTATCGCTTATTTATACTTAGTACTTTCGTAGGATATAGTACAATGGTTCAAAATATTAGAGGCTGTTCTTGCCTGCTATGAATTTTATATATCTTAAAATATATGTAAAATAAATATATAAAAAATAAACATATACATGTAAAATATACTTGTAAATATATATGTGTAAATATTTCTAATATAGAAATATATGTAAAATATATAATACATAAAATATATATGTAAAATATATATAATGTAAAAATATGTGTAATACATTATATATACGTATATAAAATACACACACATATATATTAGGGGCCAGGCGTGGTGGCTCACGCCGGTAATCCCAACACTTCGGCATGTTGCTTGAGCCTAGGAGTTTGAGACCAGCCCATGAAACATGATGAAATCCCTTCTCTATAAAAAAATACAAGTATTAGCCGGGCATGCTGGAGCATGCCTACAGTACCAGCTTCTTGGGAACCTGAGGTAGGAGGATTGCTTGAGCCCAGGGAGGTCAAAGCTGCAGTGAGTTGTGATTGTGCCACCATACTCCTACCTGGGTGGCAGAGTGAGACCCTCTCTCCAAAAAAAAAAAAACAACAACAACAACAACAACAATAAAAAAACAGTTAGAGCTGGAATCAGCCAGACCCAGCTTCAAATTTGGCTGTGCTGCTTGGAATAAATTGATATAAATGGGTATAACAGCTTTGGAAAATGAGTTGGCAATCTCTAGCAACTAAACATAAGTCCAGCCTGTGACCCAGCAATAAAGCTGCTAGACATATACTCAATATAAATGACATCTATGTAATAGTCACAAACTTCAAACAACCCAAGTTCAAAGGACTGACCATCTTTGGGTGTGTTGCTTTACTTTACACATGTGTACAATGGACCTAATGACATTCACAGAAAACTCAGCGTTTTCACAGCCAATGAAGAAAGCACTTAAGATTTTTTAAATAAGTGCTCGATTTTTAAATAAATATGTTGTCAATCACATTACTGGGCATATATCCAAAGGAATATACATTGTTCTGCCATAAAGACACACGCACATGTATGTCTATCATAGCACTATTCACAATAGCAAAGACATGGAATCCACCTAAATGCCCATCAGCGGTAGACTGGATAAAGAAAATGTGGTAATTATACAGCCTGGAATACTATACAGCCATAAAAAACAATTAGATTATGTCCTTTGCAGCAACATGGATGAAGCTGGAGGCTATTATCCTAAGTGAACTAACTCAGGAAGAGAAAATCTAATGTCGCATGTTCTCACTTACAAGTGGGAGCTAAACATGGAGTATATATGGACACAAAGAAGGGAACAGCAGGCACCAGGGCCTATTTGAGCAGGGAGGAAAGGAGGAGGGTGAGCATCAAAAAACCACTTATTGGGTAGTGTGCTCATTACATGAGTGATGAAATAATCTGGACTCCAAACCCCAATGACACGCAATTTACCTATATAACAAACCTGCACATGTACCCCTAAACCTAAAATAAAAGTTAAAAGTAAATAAAGATGTTGTTATTCATACCCTAATAAAGTATAAAATGCTTCTCTCACCACTCATAATACCAGAATTCCTTCTGATGTCCATATTAAAGTTATATTTACCGGCCGGACGCGGTGGCTCACGCCTGTAATCACAGCAGTTTGGGAGGCCGAGGAGGGCGGATCACGAGGTCAGAAGATTGAGACCATCCTGGCTAACAAGGTGAAACACCATCTCTACTAAAAAATACAAAAAAATTAGCCGGGCGTGGTGGCGGGCACCTGTAGTCCCAGCTACTCTGGAGGCTGAGGCAGGAGAATGGCGTGAACTCGGAAGGCGGATCTTGCAGTGAGCCGAGATCGCGCCACTGCACTATACAGCCTGGGGGACAGAGCGTGAGACTCCGTCTCAAAAAAAAAAAAAAACAAAACAAAACAAAAAAAAACTACATTTACCAATTCAGACTACTAGAGTGGGAAATGTTACTTCATCTGAGAAATCTCAACCCACCTCTGCACAAAGGGTGTTGATGGGCTCAACAGAGAGGTGTGGGTGTTGAAAGGCATCACAGCCCTTCCTGGGGCAAGGGCTTGTGCACCTATCCCTGAGTCATGTAACCCCTGCCAGTTCAGCCAGGACTTAAAACTGTAACTAACGCTCCTCTCTCCTCCCCGCAAGATCATCAGCCGTCGAAGCACCGCCTCTACTGAGTTCACTCCATCTGGAATCCTCTGGGGAAAGAAACACGGATTGTGCACACCGCAGAATTAGCCTTTTGTATTTCATTGTGTGTTGAGGCGGCGGTGAACCAGATGTGGTTTTCGGCAGACATAACTTCAAAAGCCGTAAACACACTTATCAGGAAACTGCAGAACATGAGGCAGCCGGCAACAGTCAAGGTCACTGACAGGTGACGTGGCCAATAAAGGGAGATTAAAAGCCATGACTTCTCTGACACGGGCCCATTTGATACTTACCAATGGCAGGATACGGAACTGCCTACTCTTGATGGGGAGTCATTGAACATAGTGTAATTTCTTAGAAAGTGAATCCCTGTCATTTTTCTCTACAAAAAAAAAAAAAAAAAAAGGAAGGAAATAAAATAAAATCCAGGTAGCTCTCTGCGGACGACCTAAATGTGTTTATTTACTGAATACCATTTACCATTGGCCAGATTTTCTGCCAAGCATTCTCTTATTGGATCCTCAGTACAACCAAATGTGTTCTCAATAATTATCCTGCCTTTACAGTAGGGAGAAGTGAGACTCAGAGGATTTGTGGTAAACTTTCCAAGCTAGTCAGTGACCAGCCAGGACTGTAACCCAGAGATTATGTTATAATGCTTACGCATGGTGACAGCGCCTTACTCTAGGTGAAGGAATGACATCCAGATGGCATTGTTTTCTGGCAGCACGGACAATTGGAATGCAAAGCAAACCCTACCTAATTTTTGGACACCATACTTTCTGCAGCCAAAAAAACAAGAAATGCATACTCTAAAGAATTGCTGGAAACGTTTATTTGCATGCTGGGCGGCAATGCCTGAGTCCCCTGATTCTGCACTACGTGGCCTAGGGAAGATTTTCATAAATCAAGCTTTCTTCTATCCCAAATAACATTTTATGCATGCCAAGGAATCTCACTATTTAAAAAAGCTCATTCACAAAGCCTCCTTCTGCTTTTCACCCACCCATGTATTATTTAGTGTAGGTTTAAAAAAAAAACAACAGCTTGAAAATCAGCTTTAAACCACTGGGAGCATCTACTAAGAACAAACCAAATTAAGATGAAATAATTCTTGAAATATTTGGTATACTAAATAAGCTTGGCCCAGAGGTAAGCTGTGGTCACCTCTTCCTTTGCATTTTAAATAAATTTGGCCTGAGCTTACATCCCACATCCTATGAGTTGAACATCTTGCCGAGACTTTTGCAGATTCCTCAGGGTTCCTGTTTCTTTTGATTATTTCTGCCTCCAAGTTCCTGCTCCCCTGTTTCTCTCCGTCTCACATTTATTCTCTTCTCTCTGCACTGCATGGACCCAGAGAATAACTCAGCCTCTTTCTCTGACATTCCCCACACTACCTGCCCAATATATTTGTCATTGTCCGTACTTTGGGGTGACCCAGAAAGGTTCTATCACAGCAACACCAGTGCCTTAAAATTGTATATTAGATATCTCAGGTCTGCTCGACTCCAAAATCTCAACCTCTACTTCCTACCTCCTCAACTGGGAGGATAAGCTCTGCTCCAGCCATTACAGCCCCTTGAGATTCCTCCATCACGCCAAGCTTGTTTCTGCTTAGGGGCCTGTGGACTTGCCAGATGGTTGTCTCTCAGCCTCAAGACACACTCACTCATTTCCCCCACGTCTCTGCACAACGTCACCTTATAACACGAGCCTTCCTGATCATCCTTCATTAGAACACCTTGGTCTCCCTTCTCCTTTGTCTCCATAGCTCTCATCAACACGTGAAATATTGCATATTTTCTTGCATTTTTTTTTCTGTCTCTCCTACCAGAACTCATGCTCCATGAGGGTGGCAGTTTTGCCTGTTTTGTTTTCTCCAGTACCTCCAGAATCTAGAATAGAGGCATGCATACCCAGTGGAATATTGATGCATTTTATTGACTGAGTAAGAAGATCACTGAAAAGACTTTCCATTTGGAGTACTATTCAGCCATGAAAAAGAATGAGGTCCTGTCATTTGCAACAACATGGATGGAACTGGAGGTCATAATGTTAAGTGAAATAAGCCAGGCACAGAAAGACAAACTGCATGTTCTCATTTATTTGTGGGATCTAAAAATAAAAAACAATGAACTTATGGAGATAGAGAGTAGAAGGATGGTTAACAGAGGCTGGAAAGAATAGTGGGGGGACAGGGAGAATGTTAATGAGAACAAAGAAATACCTAGAAATAAATAAGGCCAGGCATGGTGGTTCGTGCCTATAATCCTAGCACTTTAGGAGGCCACGGCGGGCAGACTGCCTGAGCTCAGGAGTTTGAGACCAGCCTGGACAACATGGCAAAACCCCATCTCTACTAAAAATATAAAAAATTAGCCAAACATGGTGGTGCATGTCTGAAATCCCAGCTACTTGAGAGGCTGAAGCACAAGAATCGCTTGAACTCAGGAGGCAGAGGCTACAGTGAGCCCAGATCGTGCCACTGCACCCCAGCCTGGGTAACAGAGCGAGACTGTCTCCAAAAAAAAAAAAAAGAATAAATAAGACCTACTATTTGATACCACACAGGGTGACTATAGTCAATAACTTAATTATACATTTTTAAATAACTAAAGGAGTATAACTGGATTGTTTGTAACACAAAGGATAAATGCTTCAGGGGATGGATACCCCATTCTCCATGATTTGATTATTTCACATTGCATGGCCGTATCAAAATATTAATTTTTTTTGAGACAGAGTTTCACTCTTTCGCCCAGGCTGCAGTGCAGTGGCGCAATCTTGACTCATTGCAACCTCCGCCTCCTGAGTTCAAACAATTCTTCTGCCTCAGCCTCCTGAGTAGCTGGGATTACAGGCACGCACCACCATGCCCGGCTAATTTTTCTATTTTTATTAGAGATGGCGTTTCCCCATATTCATCAGGCTGGTCTCAAACTCTTGATTTCAGGTGATCTGCCTGCCTCGGCCTCCCCAAGTGCTGGGATTACAGGCATGAGAAATTTAAAATTTTCTAATAGCCGTAATAAAAAGTGAAAAAACAGGTAAAATTAATTTTAGTAGCATATTTTATTTTTAAATACTTCAAATATTAGCATTTCAACCTGTAACCAACCTAAAAATTATTAATGAGATATTGTACTATTTTCTTTGGTTCTAAGTCTCTGGAATCCAGCATGTCTTTGACACTTACAGCACATCTCAGTTTGGACCAGCCACACTTCTAGTGCTCAGGAGTCACGTGGCTCATGACCAGCAAATAGCAGAGGGCAGGTCTAGCAAGATTCACACACACTGTTAGATACAGGGGACTGATCTTTGGCTGGTGTAGTTATGACATTTTTCCTTTCTTGTGCATACTTTACTGAATTTTCTGAGTTTTTTATAAAACAAAGCTGATCATCAGTAAAGCAATAATGCTATTTACAAGTGGGGGAGAAAAAATAATAAAATAAAAAAGAAATAATAAATAAAAAAGAAAATTTTAAATTACATATGTGGCTTGTGTTATATTTTTGTTGTGCAAAATCTCAGAAAAGCTGAGATGTCCTAGCTTCTCTTTCCTCTTTTACACATATATATACACATATGTAGTTTTTTTTAAAAAAGGGATACATTACACATATTGTTTTATGTACCTGCCACTTTTATAACCTGCAGACACATTTTCTACATATCAGTAAACTAAGATTCTCTTTCTGAGACTGGATCTCACTCTATCGCCGAGGCTGGAGTGCAGTGGTGCCATCCTAGCTCATTGCAGCCTCGACCTCCCAGGCTCAAATAATCCTCCCTCCTCAGCCTCCCAAGTAGCTGGCATTACAGGCACGTGCAACCATGTCCAGCTAATTTTGTTTATTCTTGTAGAGATGGGGTCTCACTATGTTTCCCAGGCTGGTCTTGAACTCCTGGACTCAAGCTATCCACCTGCCTTGGTCTTGCAACTCATTTTTGATGGTGTTATAGTATAATACTAAATAAATGCATCAGGATTTATTTAACACATAATTGAACATTGTTGAGCCATTTCCTTTTTTCTTTCCTCTTTCCTACTTTTTTACTGGTGTATAAAACCCTGTGACAACTTGTATTAAAAGATACCATGTGGAAAAAGTCCCTGCTTGACAGCTCTGAAGAGAGCAGTGGTTCTCAGAGCATGGTGTTCAAGCTCCGATAACAGACAGATTGCCTCCTCAAGTGGGTCCCTGACCCCCGTGTAGCCTGTCTGGGAGACACCTCCCAGTAGGGGCTGACAGACACCTCATACAGGCAGGTGCCCCTCTGGGATGAAGCTTCCAGAGGAAGGATCAGGCAAAAAGATTTGCTGTTCTGCAGCCTCCACTGGTGATACCCAGGCAAACACGGTCTGGAGTGGACCTCAAGCAAACTCCAACAGACCTGCAGCTGAGGGGCCTGACTGTTAGAAGGAAAACTAAAACAGAAAGGAATAGCATCAACATCAACAAAAGGACATCCACACCAAAACCCCATCCATAGGTCACCAACATCAAAGACCAAAGGTAGATAAAACCACAAAGATGGGAGAAACCAGAGTAGAAAGGCTGAAAATGCCAAAAGCCAGAACACCTCTTCTCCTCCAAAGGAACACAACTCTTTGCCAGCAAGGGATCAAAACTGGATGGAGAATGAGTTTGACGAGTTGACAGAAGTAGGCTTCAGAAGGTCAATAATAACAAACTTCTCCGAGATAAAGGAGCATGTTCTAACCCATCGCAAGGAAGCTAAAAACCTTGAAAAAAGGTTAGATGTATGGCTAACCAGAATAACCAGTGTAGAGAAGAGCTTAAATGACCTGATGGAGTTGAAAACCACAGCACGAGAACTTCGGGAAGCATACACAAGCTTCAATAGCCGATTCCATCAAATGGAAAACAGGATACAAGTGATTGAAGATCAAATTAATGAAATAAAGTAAGAAGACAAGATTAGAGAAAAAAGAATGAAAAGAAATGAAAAAAGCCTCTAAGAAATATGGGGTTATGTGAAAAGACCAAATCTAAGTTTGACTGGCGTACCTGAAAGTGATGGGGAGAATGGAACCAAGTTGGAAAACACTCTTTAGGATATTATCCAGGAGAACTTCCCCAACCTAGCAAGGCAGGCCACCATTCAAATTCAGGAAATACAAAGAACACCACAAAATACTCCTCGAGAAGAGCAACCCCAAGAAACATAATTGTCAGATTCGCCAAGGTTGAAAAGAAGGAAAAAATGTTAAGGGCAGCCAGAGAGAAAGGTCGGGTTACCCACAAAGGGAAGCCCATCAGACTAACAGCAGATCTCTCTGCAGAAACCCTACAAGCCCGAAGAGAGTGGGGGCCAATATTCAACACTCTTAAAGAATTTTCAACCCAGAATTTCATATCCAGCCAAACTAAGCTTTATAAGTGAAGGAGAAATAAAATCCTGTACAGACAAGCAAATGCTGAGAGATTTTGTCACCAGCAGGCCTGCCTTACAAGAGCTCCTGAGGGAAGCACTAAACATGGAAAAGAACAACCGGTATGAGCCACTGTGAAAACATGCCAAATTATAAAGACAACTGACACTATGAAGAAACTGCATAAATTAATGGGCAAAATAACCAGCTAGCATCATAATGACAGGATCAAATTCATACCTAACAATATTAACCTTAAATGTAAATGAGCTAAATACCCCAATTAAAAAACACAGACTGGCAAATTGGATAAAGAGTCAAGACCTATCAGTGTGCTGTATTCAGGAGATCCATTTCACGTGCAAAGACAAACCTAGGCTCAAAATAAAGGGATGGAGGAAGATCTACCAAGCAAATGGAAAGCAAAAAAAGAAGCAGGGGTTGCAATCCTGGTCTCTGATAAAGCAGACTTTAAACCAACAAAGATCAAAAGAGACAAAGAAGGCCATTATATAATGGTAAAGGGATCAATTCAACAAGAAGAGCTAACTATCCTAAATATATATGCACTCAATACAGGAACACCCAGATTCATAAAATAAGTTCTTAGAGACCTACAAAGAGACTTAGACTCCCACACACTAATAACAGGAGACTTTAACATCCCACTGTCAATATTAGACAGATCAACAAGACAGAAAATTAACTAGGATATCCAGGACTTGAATTCAGCTCCAGACAAGTGGACATAATAGACATCCACAAAACTCTCCACCCCAAATCAATAGAATATACATTCTTCTCAGCACAACACACTTATTCTAAAATTGACTACATAATTGGAAGTAAAACACTCCTCAGCAAATGTAAAACAACAAAAATCACAACAAACTGTCTCTCAGACCACAGTGCAATCAAATTAGAACTCAGGATTAAGAAACTCACTCAAAACTGCACAACTACATGGAAACTGAACAACCTGATCCTTAATGACTACTGGGTATATAACAAAATGAAGGCAGAAATAAAGATGTTCTTTGAAACCAATGAGAACAAAGACACAAACTACCAGAACCTCTGGGGCACATTTAAAGCAGTGTGTAGAGGGACATTTATAGCACTAAATGCCCATAAAAGAAAGCAGGAAAGATCTAAAATTGACACCCTAACATCACAATTAAAAGAACTAGAGAAGCAAGAGCAAACAAATTCAAAAGCTAGCAGAAGACAAGAAATAACTAAGATGAGAGCAGAACTGAAGGAGATAGAAACACAAAAAACCTTTCAAAAAAATCAGTGAATCCAGGAGATGGTTTTTTGAAAAGTTCAACAAAACAGACCACTAGCAAGACTAATAAAGAAGAAAAGAGAGAAGAATCAAATAGATGCAATAAAAAATGAATGGGGTATCACCACCGATCCCACGGAAATACAAACTACCATCAGAGAATTCTATAAACACCTCTATGTAAATAAACTAGAAAATCTAGAAGAAATGGATAAATTCCTGGACACACACACCCTCCCAAGACTAAACCAGGAAGAAGTTGTATCTCTGAATAGACCAATAACAGGTTCTGAAATGGAGGCAATAATTAATAGCCTACCACCCAAAAAAGTCCAGGACCAGATGGATTCACAGCCAAATTCTACCAGAGGTACAAAGAAGAGCTGGTACCATTCCTTCTGAAACTATTCCAATCAATGGAAAAAGAGGGAATCCTCCCTAACTCATTTTATGAGGCCAGCATCATCGTGATACCAAAGCCTGGCAGAGATACAACAAAAAAAGAGAATTTTAGGCCAATATCCCTGATGAATATCGATGTGAAAATCCTCAATAAAATACTGGCAAACTGAATCCAGCAGCACATCAAAAAGCTTATCCACCATGATCAACTCAGCTTCATCCCTGGGATGCAAGGCTTGTTCAATATACACAAATCGATAAACGTAATCCATCGCATAAACAGAACCAAAGACAAAAGCCACATGATTATCTCAATAGAGCAGAAAAGGCCTTCATCAAAATTCAACAGCCTTTCATGCTAAAAACTCTCAATAAACTAGGTATTGATGGAATGTATCTCAAAATAATAAGAACTATTTATGACAAACCCACAGCCAATATAATACTGAATGGGAAAAAACTGGAAGCATTCCCTTTGAAAACTGGCACGAGACAAGGATGTCCTCTCTTGCCACTCCTATTCAACATAGCACTGGAAGTTCTGGCCAGGGCAATCAGGCAAGAGAAAGAAATAAAGGATATTCAGTTAGGAAAAGAGGGAGTCAAATTGTTTCTGTTTGCAGATGACATGATTATATACTTAGAAAACCCATTGTCTCAGCCCAAAATCTCCTTAAGCTGATAAGCAACTTCAGCAAAGTCTCAAGATACAAAATCAATGTGCAAAAATCACAAGCATTCCTATACACCAATAACAGACAGCCAAATCATGAGTGAACTCCCATTCACAACTGCTACAAAGAGAATAAAATACCTAGGAATACAACTTACAAGGGATGTGAAGGACCTCTTCAAGAACTACAAACCACTGCTCAAGGAAATAAGAGAGGACACAAACAAATGGAAAACATTCCATGCTCATGGATAGGAACAACCAATATCATGAAAATGGCCATACTGCCTAAGGTAATTTACAGATTCAATGCTATTCCCCTCAAGCTACCACTGACTTTCTTCACAGAATTGGAAAAAAACTACTTTAAATTTCATATGGAACCAAAAAAGAGCCCACATAGCCAAGACAATCCTAAGCAAAAAGAACAAAGCTGGAGGCCTTATGCTACCTGACTTCAAACTATACTACAAGGCTACAGTAACCAAAACAGCATGGTACTGGTACCAAAACAGATATATAGACATATGCAACAGAACAGAGGCCTCAAATAACACCACACACCTACAACCATCTGATCTTTGACAAATCTGACAAAAACAAGAAATGGGGAAAGGATTCCCTATTTAATAAATGGTGCTGGGAAAACTGGCTAGCCATATGTAGAAAGCTGAAACTGGATCCCTTCCTTATACCTTACACAAAAATTAATTCAAGATGGATTAAAGACTTAAATGTAAGACCTAAAACCATAAATATCCTAGAAGAAAACCTAGGCAATAACATCCAGGACATAGGCATGGGCAAAGACTTCATGACTAAAACACCAAACGCAATGGCAACAAAAGCCAAAATAGATAAATGGGATCTAATTTAACTAAAGAGCTTCTGCACAGCAAAAGACACTGTCATCAGAGTGAACAGGCAACCTACGGAATGTGAGAAAATTTTTGCAATCTATCCATCTGACGAAGGGCTAATATCCAGAATCTACAAAGAATTTAAACAAATTTACAAGAAAAAAACAACCCCATCAAAAAATGGGCAAAGGATATGAACAGGCCCTTCTCAAAAGATGATATTTATGCAGCCAACAGACATATGAAAAAATTCTCATCATCACTGGTCATCAGAGAAATGCAAATCAAAACCACAATGAGATACCATCTCACACCAGTTAGAATGGCCATCATTAAAAAGTCAGGAAACAACAGGCGCTGGAGAGGATGTGGAGAAATAGGAACACTTTTACACTGTTGGTGGGACTGTAAACTAGTTCAACCATTGTGGAAGACAGTGTGGTGATGCCTCAAGGATCTAAAACTAGAAATACCATTTGACCCAGCAATCCCGTTACTGGGTATATACCCAAAGGATCATAAATCATTCTACTATAAAGACACATGCACACATATGTTTATTGTGGCACTGTTCACAATAGCAAAGACTTGGAACCAACCCAAATATCAATGATAGACTGGATTAAGAAAATGTGGCACATATACACCATGGAATACTATGCAGCCATAAAAAATGATGAGTTCATGTCCTTTGTAGGGACATGGATGAAATTGGAAACCATCATTCTCAGCAAACTATCACAAGGACAGAAAACCAAACATCGCATGTTCTCACTCCTAAGTGGGAATTGAACAATGAGAACACATGGACACAGGAAGGGGAACATCACACACCAGGGACTATTGTGGGTGGGGGAGGGGGGAGGGATAGCATTAGGAGATATACCTAATGCTAAATGACGAGTTAATGGGTGCAGCACACCAACATGGCACATGTATACATATGTAACAAACCTGCACATTGTGCACATGTACCCTAAAACTTAAAGTATAATAAGAAAAATAAAATAATAAAAAAAGAAAAAAAGAAAAGAAAATGCGGCACATATACACCATGAAATACTATGCAGCCATAAAAAAGGATGAGTTCATGTCCTTTGTAGGGACATGGATGAAGCTGTAAACCGTCATTCTCAGCAAAATATCACAAGGACAGAAAACCAAACACCGCATGTTCTCACTCATAAGTGGGAGTTGAACAATGAGAACACATGGACACAGTGAGGGGAACATCACACACTGGGGCCTATTGGGGTGTGGGGAACTGGGGGAGGGATAGCATTAGGAGAAATACCTAATGTAAATGACGAGGTGATGGTTGCACCAAACCAACATGGCACATGTATACCTACGAAACAAACTTGCACGTTGTGCACGTGTACCCTAGAACTTAAAAAAAAAAAAAAAGAAAAAAAAAGAAACCATGTGTACCTGTTATTTCTCTAGGATAAATTCCTAAAATATATTTAGAGCTCATGGAAACCAAATAAGTCACAGCTCCTCAGACCAGCAACTTTATGAACTGCGGATGCTGTTAGGTGGAACTGCAGGATGATTTTAGCAGCCTTTGACAAATCTCTTTGAGGCTTTAATATACTTTGTTCTAGAACACAGGAGATGAATGGTCTAATACAGAGGCTCTGGAGACAGACAAGCCAAGTTCCAATTCTGGTTCTTTGTCATTTCTAATGATGTGACTTCAGGCCACTTTTGTGACCTGAGCCTCAGTCTCCATATCTAAAAAATGGGAGCACTAACTATACAGCCCTCCTAAAGTTACTCTTAGGATTGAGTGAAATGCTATGTAAAATTGTTCAGCACAGTGCCTGGCTCTTGGTAAAACCTCAGGAAATGTGGTTATTAACATTTTTGAGATCTGGTTTGGATATGTCAATCAATATACACATACACGCAGATTTCTGCATTTTTGTCATACTCACCCTCTCTCAATGACTTTTTTTTCAAACAGAGATCTATTTGCTAAAATAAATTGAAATGGGTAAAGAATATGAGGCACAATTTTTACTAGATATATCTGCAATTACTAACTCTGAATTAAACATATCCCTTCATGAATAATGAAGCAGAAATAGGCCAAAGGAAAAATGAGATAAGATCTTAAATCCATGTATTTTTAATTGCTTCATTATCTAAAATTTGCTATGAATAGCAGTGGATACAGTTTGCTGTTTAAAGCACAAAAAGAAATAAGAATTTCCAGCCAAATCACAAAAGGCTATCAAAAATTAATTTTGTGTGCTGTGATCACTGAAAATGTAAGTGATTTTGAGGCAGAGTGACATTTAAAAATGCCATTTATATGCTAATAATAAATGAGTCTTTTTTTCATTTTGATGCAAAATAAATTTTATTTTCATTTTAATGAACTGTAATGAATTATAAGCATTCTCTTTTTAAGTAAAAGTTTGGGACAGATAGCAGAAGGTTGGCAGACAGGCGAGATGTCTAAGAGGAAGTGAAAATGGAACCTGTCCTATCAGCTGCTACTGACCTCCTACGCTGGATGAGATACTTTGCAGCTGAGGTGGTTGTCTCTTGGATTTTAGAAATTCACAAAAGCTGGGTTTACCCCAAAGACTGTGAACTACCAATTCATGCCATCTTAGGGAATGGTATCTATGAACCACATTGAATTGATCATCCTTTTTTTCTTACACTGGATGACATTCTTATTCTAGAAACTAAAATCAGCAACGCAATTCTTCACATCCTTCAGTCTCTAAAGGATATTTTTCGATAATAATGCTTATTTTCTCTTTGAGATGGAGTCTCACTCTGTCGCCCAGGCTGGAGTGCAGTGGAATAATGCTTATTCTTTATTGAAGTCTTACTCCACGTCAGCCATTTTTTCTATGTTTCATATCCATTATTTTATCTAACCTTTATGACAGCCCTAAGAAATTGGGACTATTACAATCCCTGCTTTATAGATGAGAAAACTTGAAACTAGAGAGGGTAGGCAATTTCCCTTTGATTTCACAGTTAATGAAGTTTAGATGTGAATTCATATCTATGACTTAAGTGCTATAATATTTAACTTATGTCCACTGTCAACTCTTTTTTGGAAAAGAGGAAACAGAAGGATGTCAGCTTTTACTTTAAAAAAAAAAAAATTGCTATTGGTGACATTTCAGGCATCAGCTAGAAAAACATCACATCAGGGGCCGGGCATGGTGGCTCACACCTGTAATCCCATCACTTTGCGAGGCTGAGGTGGGCAAATCACTCGAGGCCAGGAGTTTGAGACCAGCCTGGACAACATGGTGAAACCCCATCTTTACTAAAAACACAAATATTAGCCAGGCATGGTGACACATGTGTATAATCCCAGCTACTTGGGAGGCTGAGGCAGAAAAATCACTTGAACCCAGGAGGCAGAGGCTGCAGTGAGCCGAGATCACACCACTGCACTCCAGCCTGGATGACAGAGTGAGACTAAATAAATAAACAATAAATAAATAGCATACATACATACACTTTAGGGAAGACAGAAAGAAGGACTTTGGGTGTTATTGTCCACTCTGTTCAAGGTGCAGGTACCTGCCGGACACCTCGCCCATATCCAGGCTAGGTTTAAAGCCCAGTTAGTCATTTTATTAGATCTGAAAGGATGCATGCTTGAGACATCTGGGTATGTTTGCCAGGGCTTTGGTGAAAAAACACCCAGAGCTCTGCCGAGCAGAGAGGCCTTTGGTTTTTTATGGAAGGTTTTTTATTCTCTGAAGCCTGCCTTCTTTGAAGTGAGAAGCTAACTTTCCAAATTCATTTCTGTGTTATCCTCATCTCTTACTCTCAGGTCTTGAGTTGCCTTTTCCTGACTTGGTTGTTGATGTTAATTCTCTTTAACCAGGGTCTCTTTAAATGGGAGCTAGTGAGTTATGGAGCAGTAATTCACCCTTCAGATCTAGTGGACTCAAGGCCACAGGCCAGCCCCTATTAAACAGAAAGGTCTGAATTACTATCCTATAATTCACCCACTGGTAGTGTCTTAATTCAATTATACCATGCCCTTGAATGAAGATTAAAAGAAGTAGAAAAAAAAAAAGGTCCTGGATCTTTTTTTTGTTACAATCTAGAGTAATTTTCAGTGCCAAAGAGTTCTTCCTTTAAAGTAATTAGGAAGCAAATTAAAAAGGAAGATTAAAGAAGAGAGCCCCTTATCACTGGTAAGGCTGCACTGTAGACAATCAACTGTATTTCAACCAATGGAAACGTGGCAGGAATTACAGCAATACAAGTATCTTCTCTTTGACCAAATCCTTTTGATTTATATCTTGCCTCCCCTTCTATTTTAGAATTGTTCTACTAGTAAGCTTAAGTTAAAACTAGTTCTAAATTCTGTTATAATCTGCCCAATATTACCCTAGACATTGCATAATAAATGTAGATGGGATTGGGCATGGTTCATGCCTGTAATCTGAGCACTTTCAGATGTCAAGGCAGGGGGATCACTTAAGGCTGGGAGTTTGAGGCCAGCCTGGGCAACAGAGTGAGACCCTATCTCTACAAAAAAAATTTAAACTAGTTGGTTGTGGTGGCATGCACCTGTAGTTCCAGCTACTTGGGAGGCTGAGGCAGAAGGCTCACTCAAGCCCAGGCGTTTGAGGTTGCAGTGAGCTGTGACTGGATCATACCACTGCTCTCCGGTCTGGGCAACAGAAAAGGACCTCTGTCTAAAAATTTAATTGAGTGCAGATGGATAAACTTGATGACATGACTAGCCTAGTTCAAAAAGATGCAAACACAACGCAAGTTAAACAAAAACCAAAGAATTTGAGGTTTTTTTGTGTCTTAGTTTGGGTTCTCTCTGGAGCAGACCCTAAGACAAGCATTTGTAGTTGATGTGAGAGGTGAAAATAGTGAGATAAAAAAGGGAAAGAAGTCAATGTACAGTGTTATCAATCAAGCTACTCCTGTGGGCAACGAGGGCTGCAAAGCTCTGGTGAATGGTATAGAACAGGCACTTAAGGGTAGTGAGGGAACTGGGTATTGATACACCAACTCCCATAGGTCATAGGTTAAGAGCCACTGAGGAAAATGATGATTCAGCCTACTTTGTCTTTGCTGTCTTCTTGCCTTTCATGAGTCTAGACAACTCTCAGATGGCTAATTGATTTTGTCCCACTCCACCTATAGGGATATGGCCAAAAACTACAAAACACTTTTCTCAAGTTCAGAAACACTCATCCTCCGCTTTCTCTAGAGTCTTTACATTGTTAAGAAAATAATCTGCCCAACTATATCTGTCTTTTTAAAAACTCTATCTAAAGATGGGGCCTCACTTTGTTGCCCAGGCTGGTCTCAAACCCCTGGCTTCAAGGAATCCTCCCATCTCAGCCTCCCATCTGAGCTTGTAACTGGGATTACAAGCATGAGCCACAATTTCTGGGCCTTTTTTAAAAAACTTTTTTTTTTTTTTGAGATGGAGTCTCATTCTGTCGCCCAGGCGGGAGTGCAGTGGCATGATCGCAGCTCACTGCAGCCTCCACCTCCCAGGTTCAAGCAATTCTTTTGTCTCAGCCTCCTGAGTAGCTGGGATTACAGGCATGCACCACTACTCCTGGCTGAGTTTTGTATTTTTAGTAGAGATAGTGTTTTACCATGTTGGTCAGGCTGGTCTCAAACTTGTGACCTCAAGTGATCCACCCACCTCAGCCTCCCAAAGTGCTGGGATTACAGGCATGAGCCACTACGCCCAGCCTAAAAATATTTTAAGTCTGTTTTATCTGAAAAATGACATTGGTATTTTGATAGGGATTACATTAATCTATAGATTGCCTTGGGCAGTGTGGTCCTTTAATGGTATTAATTCTTCTGATCCATGAGTATGGAATATTCTTCCATTTGTTTGTGTCACCTAGGATTCCTTTCATCGTTCTTTTATAGTTTTTCTTGGAGATATCTTTCACCTCCTTGGTTAAATATAGTGCTAGGTATTTTATATATTTTTATAGCTATTGTAACAGGGATTGTCTTCTTGATTTGGTTCTTAGCTCAACTGTTGTTGGTGCATAGAAATGCTACTGATTTTTGTATCCTAAAACTTTACTACATTCATTCCAACCTTTATCTATAGTCAACAGAGGGTAATAGATCAAAGCTCAGAATGTAGAGTCACAGGCTCAAATTCTGGGTATGCACTCATTTGTCATGTGATTATGAAGAGTCAGCTCGCTCATCTGCAAAATGGGTCCCAGGGTGTTTTAAGAAACGCATGAGGTAACGATAAGGCCCTTCCCTTATGACGCCGTGCACACAAATGGCCATTATGATACTGATGAGGACGACGAGGCTTTGGTTTGGGGGCAGGAAAACCACTATTCCTGAGTTGGGCAGACCTTGAATCCACCATCCTTTCCTTCTTCGCCCAGTCCATTTTTAACTTTCTGGACTGAGTTACTCTCACATGCAAAACCCAGATAGTTCCCAGAATCTAACTAGAGATCACCATCTGATAACCCACACACTACATCTACACTACATAAATGATGTCAAAGAATTCCCATTCAGTGTATTAAAGCAGATAGAGTTCTTTAAAAATCCAGATTTTGACCGGGGGTGGTGGCTTATGCCTATAATCCCAGCAGTTTGGGAGGCTATGGTGGGTGGATCACTTGAGGTCAGGAGTTCAAGACCAGCCTGGCTAACATGGCGAAACCTCATCTCTACCAAAAATACAAAAATTAGTCAGGCATGGTGGCACATGGCTGTAATTCCAGCTACTCAGGAGGCTGAGGCAGGAGAATCACTTCAACCCAGCAGGTGGAGGTTGCAGTGAGCTGACATCATGCCACTGCACTCCAGCCTGGGCGACAAAGCAAGACTCCATTTCAAAAAAAAAAAAAAAAAATCTCACATTTCTAGTCCTATTAAAATGTCAAAGAAAAAGTCTTGCCCTACTGGTCCCAGTTGCCATTCTGCCATATTGGCTGGACCTGAGGACTAGATGTCTCCTCTAGCCTAGGTGAGCTCTCTCAGTCTGCCCCAGTTACCACCACCTTCTATTTTGATGACCTGGTTCACATTTTCCCAGTACCTCCCAGGGCTTTGTGGGGATTTTTTAGTTTATGACTTCTGTTCTAGTTCATTGCACCAAAAACAGTTGCTTTAGACATACCCTTGCACAACAATAAAAGTCTATCCAAAATTATTTATCTTTCAAATCATTTTAATGAGGAAAAGACTAATGAAATGTGATTCGCATAATCAGCTATGAATACAGTATGCAAAAGGGTGAATATTGCTGCTGCTCAGAACATATCAGTAGAGCTGCTCCATTTAGAATAGGAAATTGTGCTCTGCTGGCCAGAATTAGAGAACCAGGGTGGGCGGGCTTTGGACTAAAGCACTGATCAGGCACAAACCCACCATCCTGAAGAGTGCAACCCACAGAGGCAAGATAAGGAAGGCACTGCATTTTCATCTAATAGCCCTGTAATTGGCTGATCTCCATCTGCCTCGTATGAACAGGGCAGGCGTCTTTTATACCTGGACTGGCTACAAACATGGAAATGAGTGGCTGTGGATAGTGATTACTTAATGAGGAGGAGTGTTAGGTGTGTGGTGGAAAATCGCTTCTGCTGCAGCATAAAGGAAACAGATGGGCATTTTGGGAGGTGTGGAGGGAAGAGGGCCGTAGTGGAGCTTCTGGCCCATCTGATCCTTTCCTGGAATTGCTGACCTCATCAACAGTTTCCATTCACAGCCATGTTCTATTCAGCGCAGGGTTTTCTAGCTAAGGCACAATTGATGTTGCCAGCCAGATCATGCTTCTTTGCAAGGCACGGGGAGTGGGGCTATCCTGTGCGAGGCAGGATTTTATTTTTTATTTTATTTTTTTCAGACGGAGTCTCACTGTCACCCAGGCTGGAGGGCAGTGGCGTGATCTCAGCTCACTGCAGCCTCTGCCTCCCAGGTTCAAGCAATTCTGCTGCCTCAGCCTCCGGAGTAGCTGGAATTACAGGCACCTGCCACCATGCCCAGCTAATTTTTTTTTTTTTTTTTTTTTTTGTATTTTTAGTAGAGACAGCGTTTCTCCATGTTGACTGGGCTGCTCTCGAACTCTTGACCTCAGGTGATCCATCCACCTTGGCCTCCCCAAGTGCTGGGATTTACAGGTGTGAGCCACCGCACCCGGCTGCAAGGCTGGATTTCAGCAGCATCCTTGGCCTCTATCCACTAGGTGCCAGTAGCATCTGCTTCCCAGTTGTGACAGCCACACATATCTCCAGATGTTCTGTGGGAGGCAAAATTGCCTGCAGTAGTGAACTACTGATTTTAGCCTATGCAGTATTTAATTATTTTTTCAAATTAGTAGACTTCCTTTAAAAATTAAGAGATACCACTTTAAAATCCTGATTTCCAGCCTCTAAGTTTGAATGAGTTGGCAATACTGAGTTCAGCTCATTCTCTCTGCATCTTGGCCTATTACCCCTCTAACCTCATCTCCTGTACCCCTTCCCCTGTGAACTCCTAGCCTTCAGTCTCGTTAGTTCCTCTCCAAGTATGGTGCAACCCCAGGGGCCTTTGCACCTGCTGTTCCATCTGCAGAGAAAGTTATTCCCAGATATTTGCATGGATTGTTCCTCTCTTCCTTCAGGTCTTCACCCAAGAAGCACCTTCTTGGTAGGGACTTCTCTGGTCACTCTACCTACAACTTAGACACCTCTCTCTGCAAAATTTCCTGTTCCTATTCCCAATTTTATTTTATTTTTTTCTCATAGCAGGCTGTATAACCATCTTGTCTTTACTGAAGATTTTGATGTTTTCTCCATTGTGGATATTTTTGCATTGTTTTAAAAATTGCATTAAAAATTGCATTAAAGTTGTAAATTGCATTAAATTATTTATCCTAATTACTCCAGTTTTTTGCACTGCCTTAAATTTTGCACCCAGAGTCAGTGCCTCATGTGTATCACCCTAGACCTGGCCCCATTATGTATGTTTACTTCTCTTGATTGTTATTTCTCTACGTCTAGCACAATGTAAGACTCTTGAGGATGAGGATTTTTTTTTAATCTCCCTTGTATACTGCATTCTTCCTAGCACCTAGGTTAATGTCTGGTATATAGTATGCATGGAATAAGTACTTGATGAATGAAATTTCTGCACAGCAATATTTGACAAAAGCTAACCCTCAGCATCCTGACTTTATTCCCAAATTCTTTCATTCATTCATTTTACAAACAGAAGACACTTCTTATGTGCCAGGCCCTGTGCCAGGTTCCAGGAAGGAAGAAGTGAGTTCCTTCTGCTCTGAAGCTTCGAGTTGGATACAGCCAATTATAATGCAGAGAAATTAAGTGTCTTGATGTGGAGAAACAGAAGGGCTGCCCAGAGCAGGGGATCCTGACCCAGTCTCAGGCAGGGGTATCAGCTTGCTGGAGCTGCCATTGAAATAGCACAGACTGTGTGGCTTAAAGAGAAAATTACTTTCAGTTCTGGAGACTGAAAGTCCAAAGTCAAGGTGTCTGCAGGTTGGTTGTTTCTGGGGTCTGTCTCCTTGGCTTGCACATGGCTGTCTTCTTGCTGTGTCCCCTACGGACTTTCCTCTATGCACGTGCACCCCTGGTGTCTCTCTTCTTATAAGGACAACAGTCATATTGGATTAGGGCCCATGCTAATGACCCCATTTTAACTTGCCTCTTTAAAGACTAACTCCAAATATAGTCACATTCTGAGATATTGGGGATTAGGACCTTAATATATGAATTTCGGGGAGATACCATTTTGCCGATAGCAGTGGGGGTAGATATCACAGAAGGCTTCCATAAGAAATATACACTCAACCTCAATGGACCAAAAGCTTTTCCCATCAATCAAAGGAGACGCAGTCCATATTCACAAAATCATTTATTCTACAAACGTCTATTGAGGATCCATTAGCTACAAATCACTCTTCTAAGCCCCAGGCATATAGCAGTGAGCAGCAAGACAGAGGCAAGCATAAAAAATAACCGATTCCAAAATTGCCATTTAGTTACTATTATGATAAGTGCTCTGAAGAAAACATAAGCAATGTCTAAAGGGGTTCAGTTCATTTCCTCTCTAAAGAATTGAGAATGGGGGAACCCAATTTTAGATTGGAAATCAGTGAGACTTTCCTGAAGAGGTGACATTTAAGCCATATAAAAAGAGTTGGCTTGGCAAATAATAGGAAGGAGAAACGACATTCCAGGCATAGCCACAGCCCATGCTAAGCTCCTGGGGTGGGAATCAACAAGGAGTTAAAAGCAAGTCAATGGAGCTGGATCACAGAGTACAAGCTGAGATGGAGATGCGATGGAAATGGAAAGGCAGAGGAGAGATTACATGTGACCCTGGGAATATATCCAACACCCTCAACTTCATCCATGGAGAGTAAGAATGGAAACCATCTATTAATGCCTCACTCTCTGCCTGGACACTGAGAACAAAAACAGCACCTTTCTAGGCCGGGCACGGTGGCTCACGCCTGTAATCCCAGCACTTTTGGAGGCCGAGGCAGGCGGATCACAAGGTCAGGAGATCGAGACCATCCTGGCTAACATGGTGAAACCCCATCTCTACTAAAAACACAAAAAATTAGCTGGGCGTGGTAGTGGGCGCCTGTAGTCCCAGCTACTTGGGAGGCTGAGGCAGGAGAATGGCATGAACCCGGGAGGTGGAGCTTGCAGTGAGCCAAGATCACGCCACTGCACTCCAGCCTGGGCAACAGAGTAAGACTCCATCTCAAAAAAAAGAAAAAAAAAAACAGCACTTTTCTGTCTACAAGAACATGACTTCATGCTATTCCTCTGTCTTCATTAGCACGACTTTCTTTTTCCATCAATCATCTGCCAGGTAGAGGAATTGGTGTTCATTTTAAGAATCTGCAAAAGATCTATCAACTCCTCCAATTGATACTCTAAACATCAATAATTGATACTCCAAACATCTTTAATCCCTTTTTTCAAAATCTACATCTTGGTGTGTCCACCAATCCTGGGTTGTTACAAGCTCTCTACCTGATCCTTCATCAAGCCCCCACTTTGGAAGACCCTGTCTTCCGCTGAGCTTCTGATTCTCATTAAATTCTCACCTTGGCCGGGCGCGGTGGCTCATGCCTGTAATCCCAGCACTCTGGGATACCGAGACGGGCGGATCACAAGGTCAGGAGATCGAGACCATCCTAGCTAATGCAGTGTAACCCCGTCTCTACTAAAAAATACAAAAAATTAGCGAGGCATGGTGGCGGGCGCCTGTAGTCCCAGCTGCTCCGGAGTCTGAGGCAGGAGAATGGCGTGAACCTGGGAGGCGGAGCTTGCAGGGAGGCAGAGCTTGCAGTGAGCCGAGATTGCGCCACTGCACTCCAGCACTCCAGCCTGGGCAACAGAGTGAGACTCCGTCTCAAAAAAAAAAAAAAAAAAAAATCTGACCTTACCGTCCCTACTGAGGCATGAGGTGGTGTCCTTTTTTACTGCAGTAAGCAATAAACTCATAGCTTTATCTTATCAACAGGTTGTGTTGTGATATTAGAGGATGCTCGGGACCACAGAAGGAATTTGAACAGGAGACTGATAAACACATATAAGAAGTCAGATGCGGAGTGAAGTCCAGGGAACATGTAGAGATACAACCCTGCTTGCAACTAGCGTTGAGTTTTTACAGTCATTACCTTCTAGCTCTCTAGACAATTGGGAAAATCACACAGAGCCAGCGGAGGAATGAAAGAAACAAAAACCACACAGGAAGCTGCCGTAAGGGGAAGGAAACCCATGAACAATAACCACATTCCCATTTTCATTTCTCTCCGGCAGGAGCCAGGCTCTGAATTCTTTAAAGATGTTTTTAAGTTGCTATCTTAACACATACACTGGAGATTGCACAGGTTTTAGTTTTGTCTTTAATCAAGTAAAATTGCACCATAATTTTGTTTAGTCATTAACATGTTCTATGGTAAATCTTGTCAACAAGAGCCATTTTAAAGGGTTTTAATCAGTCTTGGTGGATCTTTAACAAGGTAGAGTTACGATATTTGCAACAAGGCAAGTGAGGCGTGAGATGTCCAAGACAGGCAGACCAAGCCTCCTGCATCTGTTACGCTGCAAGCAGTTTCCGCTATGCTGGCTTTTTCTGCCTTTCAGACTTGCCAGGTTTCACATCCATCACCGTGTCAAACTTAGCTTATACATAAAGTTGTTTCAGGGGTCTTAAAATGTACGTGTCTGGGCTGGGCACGGTGACTCATGCCTGTAATCCCAGCACTTCGGGAGGCTGAGGCAAGCAGATCACGAGGTCAGGAGTTCGAGACCAGCCTGACCAACATGGTGAAACCCCATCTCTACTAAAAATACAAAAATTAGCCAGGCGTGGTGGCACAAGCCTGTAATCCCAGCTACTCAGGAGGCTGAGGCAGGAGAATCGCTTGAACCCAGGAGGCAGAGGTTAGAGGTTGCAATGAGCTGAGATTGCACCGTTACACTCCAGTCTAGGTGACAGAATGAGGCTCTGTCTCCAAAAAAAAAAAAAAAAGTACGTATCTGTGTATGGATGGGAAGATGAAGACAGGACCCTGTGAATGGATGGTATTACCCCCATTGCCCCCACAGTAGGCAGTTGCTTTTTTCTGGATTTTATTTGAGACAGGGTCTCTCTGTTGCCAAGTCTGGAGTGCAGTGGCTCAATGCTGGCCCAATGCAGCTGTGAATTCCTGGGCTCAAGTGATCCTTCCACCTTAGCCTCCTAAGTAATGGGGATCACAGGTGTGAGCCACCGCACCTGACTAATTTTTAATTGTTTGTACAGACAGGGTCTCATTATGCTGCCCAGGCTAGTCTCGAACTCCTGGCCTCAAGGGATCCTTCAATCTCAGCCTCCCAAAGTGCTAGGATCACAAGTGTGAACCACTGAACCCAGCCTCGATTTAATTTGTAAAAAAATCATGCCCTAAATGTCTTTGTCCTTCAGAAGAGACTACAGTTCAAGGAAACCCTTTAAAGATGAAAGACTACTGAGAAGAGGATAGCCCAGAATGCATTGCCGGAGGTAAAACATGAAGGTTTTCCTTAGATTGAACCCAGCCCAGGCTTCTCTCTTGAATTTTACAACTTCAGACATCCACTCACATTTGTATCTGTTGCCAGCAAATAACAGAAATCCCAGCTCAAACTGTTTAAAATGATAAGGAAAGTGTTTATCCAATTGTCACCAGAATCTTCAAATGAACATATCTAGGTAAGTCCCCTAGAGAGAGCCTGTATCATGTACAGTGGTAGAGAGGGTGGATTCTGGCAGTCTGTCTGGATTTGATATCCTGGCTCTGTCTCTTGTTAATTGTGGAGCCTTGGAAAAACATGTTAGCCCCTTTGGTGCCTCCATCTGTAAAATAAGGATAATGCTGGTCCCTCCTTCATAAGGTCGCTGTAAGGATTATATGAGCGGATGGTTGAAACCTGCTTAGAATGGTGCCTGGTGCACATAGTGAGTTCCACAGGTGTTTGATTTGCCTCAACCTCCAGAGTAGCTGGGATTATAGGCGTGCACCACCACGACTGGCTAATTTTTTGTATTTTTAGTAGAGGTGTGGTTTTGCTATGTTGGCCAGGCTAGTCTTGAACTGCTGACCTCAAATGATCTGCCTGCCTCGGCCTTCCAAAGTGCTGGGATTACAGGTGTGAACCACTGTGCCCAGGTAGTGTTTGAGTCTTATTTACCATTTTAAAGCCCCTCTACACCCAAACCTGGTCCTTCTCCTGATTTTCCCATCTCAGCAAACTGATCATTCTCTATCCAAGAGCTGAGACCAAGCTGGGCTACATCCCCCAGTGCCCTGTACTTCTTTCCTGTAATATTTATGACAATACCAATTTAAAATAATTATTTGGATATCATTAGTTTAATGTCTGTCTGCCTCTTCCACTTGACTCTAAGCTCTAAGACCACTGAGATTTTGTGTAGTTTCCTTCAATGACTGGCACACAGCATTGAATGAATGAATGAGTGAATGGATACATGAAAGAGCTCTATTAGAAATTTTAAAGAAGTTACAAAAATTGAAATCCATGATGATATGAAAGAAAAATAATTGTACTGCTTGGCTTGATGACATAGCAGAAGAAGGTAAAGAAGGATTGTGTGGGCAGCTAGGAATACCTTTGTCTAGGCTGCCTGACTTTTTCTTTAGGATGATGTGAAAACTGCCTAAAAATGTAATTTGGAGCTGTGGGCTGTATTCTAGGATTTTTTTTTTTTTTTTTTTTTTTTTGGAGACAGAGTCACTCTGTGGCCCAGGCTGGAGTGCAGTGGCACCATCTTCGCTCACTGCAACCTCCACCAAGTGATTCTCCTGCCGCAGCCTCCTGAGTAGCTCGGACTACAGGCGCCCACCACCACACCCGGCTAATTTTTCTATTTTTAGTAGAGATGGGGTTTTGCCATATTGGCCAGGCTGGTCTTGAACTCCTGACTTCAGGTGATTCACCTGCCTCAGCCTTCCAAAGTGCTGGGATTATAGCTGGGAGCCACTGTATCCGGCTGGTACTAGGTATTTCTACCTATCTTCCAGGGAGAGTTTAAAGATGGGAAATTGGCCGTTTCCAAGAAGAGAAAGGTTTCCTAGACAAAGTTGCTCAAACATTTCTGAGTCTTCAAGCACCCAACTTTCTCAAGCCCAGGCTCTGATCTCCAGCTACCTTTTGGGTATCCAACTGGATGTTCTTCAGCTCCTTAAACAAATCAAGACAAAAACTGAGCTCATTGGTTTCTCCTCCAAACCTCTTCTTGTGTTTATGCCATTAACATCCACCTAGTCACTTGGCCCTAAACAAGGAAGTCATCCTTGGTTCCGCCCTCTTTCTCAACCTCTTCTTGCCGAGGTGATATTAGATTGGAAGCAGTAACTAGAGCTCTTCATAAAATATCTAGATGGGAGGTATGAGGAGTTTGCCCCAAAGTGAGGGCCCCTTGTATGGGTTCCCTTCTCTGCCAGACAGAAAACCCAGTGCTCATGGGCAGGGATCTTGTTCTGTGCTCCAAACCTCGTCATCCTCCTGGGTTTCCTGTCGCAGAAAATGGCATCACTCTACCCAGACACTGAGACCAGACTGGGCTATATCTCTCAGTGCCCTGTACTTCTTTCTTATAATATTTATGCCAAACATGGCCAGGCATAGTGGCTCACGCCTGTAATCACAGCATTTTGGGAGGCCAAGGTGGGTGGATCACTTGAGGTCAGGAGTTCAAGACCAGCCTGGCCAACATAGTGAAACCTCGTTTCTACTAAAAATACAAAAATTAGCCAGGCGTGATGGTGGGTGCCTGTAATCCCAGCTACTCAGGAGGCTGAGGTAGGAGAATCACTCGAACCCTGCAGGCAGAGGTTGCAGTGAGCCTAGATCATGCTACCGCATTCCAGCCTGGACGACAGAGTGAGACTCCATCTCTCAAAAAATAAGTAATAGTGTTTATGCCAAATGCAATTTTAAATAATTATTTGGATATCATTACTTTAATGTCTATCTTCCTCTCCCACTTTAAAGCTCTAAGACCACTGAGATTTTGTGTAGCTTGTATGAGGGCTTCTTGTATGAAATGCTTTCTCTGCCAGACAGAACACCCTACACTCATGGGCAGAGATCCAGGCAAGAAAACAGCATCACGAAAACAGGCACAGCACTGAAGATGTCCTGGCTCAGTTAAGATCCTTTCCATTTGCTTATGGAAATGGAAAGACATTCCAGTTTTGGATCGTATTTCCTTCTTCTCTGCTGGAACAGGCTACACAGAGACGCCCTCATCATCAACTTTTCTCTGTCACATCTTCCGCTGCTTCCCAGGGTGATCCGACTTGTAAAAACACTGATCCACACCCACATCATTAATGCACATGCCATGAGGGCAGAAAGGGGCCAGTTTATCTGTGTGGAAGACCAAAGCCTCCAGCATTCAGGAATCTGAGGAGATTCAGGGAGCCCCTTATGTTGTGCCGAGCACATGATTGTGGGATAAAGACCCACCTTTTAGCCACGGCTCATCAATTCTGAGCTTCTGAGACACAGAAGTACTACTTCCTTGTCTCTCTTTGACTCCAGCCCCTTTTACTTTGGCTACGGTGAGCTTTCTCTCACTTCCCCTAGCATGCTGTACTCATCTCCAGCCCGGGGCTTTATACCATGTTTCTTCTACCTGGAATGTTCACCTGGTTAGGGCCACTCTCCCTGCAGATCTCAGCTCTAACATTACTTCCTCCTGAGGCTTCACTGACCTTTCCAACAAACTCTAGTCCCCTCCCATGTGCTTTCAAAGGCTTATGTATCTCAGGTGTCAGTTTAAATGTATTTGTGTGATTATTTTACCGATACCTCTCCCCCCCACTAGGCTCCAAGTTTCTTGGGACAGGGAACTTATTAATGTATCCCAGACTCTAACATAGCATCTGGCACATAGAGGCACCCCTTACATTTTTTGTTTAATAAATGAATTATTTAATGACAGGCAATTCACTAAGCACTGGACACCCCCAGATGAATCAGATACACAAAATCTATTCTCAGGAAGCTCACAAACCAGTCAAGGCAATGACAGAAACAAAAAACTACAACAGTGCCATTAGAACTTACAGGGAAGAGGAGGGGATTTCTCATTTTCTTTTCATAGAGGGAATTGGAAAAAGAAGAAACAGCAGATGAGCTGAATCTTGATGGATAATGAGGGAGACAGAATGACCCAGAAGAGTAAGAAAAGATACAAGGATGGGAAGATGCTGAAAGTTAAAAATCAAGGGAAAGTAACTAGGCGTGGTGGCTCGCACCTGTAATCCCAGCACTCTGGGAGGCTGAGGTGGGCAGATCACCTGAGGTCAGGAGTTCAAGCCCAGCCTGACCAACATGCTGAAACCTTATCTCTACTAAAAAAAATATATATATATATATATATATATATATATATATATATATATATATATAAGCTGGGCATGGTGGCAGGTGCCTGTAATCCCAGCTACTCAGGAGGCTGAGGAAGGAGAATCACTTGAATCCAGGAGGCGGAGGTTGCAGTGAGCCAAGATCGCACCATTGCACTCCAGCCTGGGTGACAGAATAAGACTCTGTCTTAAAATAAAATAAAAATAAAATAAAAATCAAGGGAAAGTTTTCATGTGCTGTCGACAGTCATCTTGGCCACCCTGAATATTCCTAAGGGGACTGGATATGGAAGGTTTGCAGGGAAGCATCAAAGCACCATTTTTATCAACAGCTTGACCTGGTGACCCCAGTGCAGAGCTCTGACATGGCTCAGTTGGAGCTTACTGCAAGGGTCTGGAGGCCCCACCTCAGCCCAAATCCTGCACTTGGATCCCCACTACCTTCTATGTGGTTGCAAGATGCCCTCACACTCAATAATCTTCACGCTCAGGCTTTTCGTGGCCAGGGTGCAAGAAGGACCTTAGTTTGGGAGCTGGCCAGATGGTGTAGGAGAAAAACCAGAGAGGGAGGGGAATGAAAAGCGTTAGGTCTGAGCTTTTTATGAACATCACTGAAACTGACCCAATAGTTGCCTAGTTTATTTGGATAAACACAGAAATTGATCCTTCTGTTCTTAAAACTTGAAACTTACATTTGTTGTTTTCTGAGACAGGGTCTCACTCTGTCACCCAGGCTGGAGTGCAGTGGCGCAATCTCAGCTCACTGCAACCTCTGCCTCCCAGGTTCAAGCGATTCTCCTGCCTCAGCCTCCCAAGTAGCTGGGACTACAGGTACGTGCCACCATGCCCAGCTAATTTTTATATTTTTAGTAGAGGTGGGATTTTGCCATGTTGGCCAGGCTGGTATCAAACTCCTGACCTCAGGTGATCCACCCACCTTGGCCTCCCAAAGTGCTGAGATTACTGGCATGAGCCACCAGGCCCCATTCTTACATTTCTTTTATCTGAGTTTCTTCCTCAGGAAAAGACCTTCAGGCCTCTTTTTAAAAAACTATCAAAGAACTGAAACTCACCAGATCACCACATTCAGGCAGCAAAATGTGGGATCCCTCATTCATGAGATTGCTTCCTTGCCCCTCACTATACCTGCTTTTTCACACATTGTTACATTTCTTCCGTGCTATATAAACCCCCTAGTTTTCATTGGTCGGGAGATGGGTTTGAGAATGAGCTCCCATCTCCTCGGCACCAGATCAAAGCTTTCATCCTTAGCAATACTGGTCATCTCAGTGATGGGCTTTCTGTGTGGTCAGCAACAGGACCCAGACCAAACCCCCAGTGTTTCAGTAGCATCGCCACCCACTGGTAAACAATGTCTCAAACAAACCCAACTGGCATTCCATTCCCTCCAAAAGCAGGAAGGAATAGGTAGAGAGGGTAAGAGAAAGCAGATAGGTATAGGAAGACAAGAAGCGAAAGGTACTATTCCCTCCATCCCTGACGTAGGGGAAATAATGGGGCATGGAGTTAATCTGTTTCTTCTGCCTGATGCAACTTTCCCTTTTGACTTAACTTTTTTGAGACAGAGTCTAGCTTTGTCCTCCAGGCTGGAGTGCAATGGTGGGATCTTGGCTCACTGTAATCTCCACCTCCCAGGTTCAAGCGATTCTTGTGCCTCAGCCTCTCGTGTAGCTGGGATTACAGAAACCCACCACCACACCCAGCTAATTTTTGTATTTTAGTAGAGACAGGGTTTCACCAAGTTGGCCAGGCTGGTCTTGAACTCCTGACCTCAGGTGATCCGCCCCCCTCAGCCTCCCAAAGTGCTAGGATTATAGGCATGAGGCACCATGCCCAGCCAATTAACTCTTATTCACACCTCAAAAGCAAAGGCCAGGTATAATTTGAAGTAGCTCATCAGACCTCTGTGAGGGTCTTCTTACTAAAGACTGTCTCCTCCCAGGGCTTATATCCTGAGGTTTCTGGGCTAAGACAAAGAGCTGTTGCCCTTTACTTCTCCTTTGCACATGGGGTACAGGCAGTACTTCGTTATATTGAAGAAAATATAGCACCCAGGGTGAGACTTGGATCTGGCCCATTTCAAACTGTAGCAGTTTTTATTATTTTGATTTTAGATTCAGGGAGTACATGTACAAGTTTGTTACATGGGTATATTGTGCAAGGCTGAGATTTGGGCCTCTATTAATCCCATCACCCAGATAGTGAACATAGTACCAATAAGTTTTTCAGCCTTTGCCCCCCTTTTCTTCCTTTTGGAGTCAGTGTCTATTCTCATTTTTATTTCTATGGGTACCCAAAATTTAGCTCCCACTTATAAGTCAGAATATGCAGTATTTTGTGTTTTCCGTTTGTGTTATTTCATGCAGGAGAATGACCTCCAGCTGTATCTATCTTGCTGCAAAGAATATGGTTTTGTTTTTTTCATGGCTGCATAGTATTCTGTGATGTATATGTACCACGTTTTCTTTATCCAGTCTACCACTGATGAGCACCTGGGTTGATTCCTGCCTTTGGTATTGTGAATACTGCAGCAGCAGATTGTATACAATCAGTCTGCAAGCCCCTCTGTCCTGCCTATTTCTGCCTCTAGCCCACTGGCCCCTCAACACTGAAACCCACTATACAAGTTAGGGTCTCGAAGCTGGTTAGTTTCCTATGCAGCCCAGATTCAGCCCTTTTTCTTACTCCTCCCCCCACCTGCCAGTCCACCCTTGTCCTTTGTTCAAGCTTATGTTTGCTTGTTTCCCCATCTTTAGCCATAAACATGCTTTCAGCATCTTTGACACAAGGAGTTGAGCCTTATTTATCTGTATGTTATCTCCCATGCCATGAAACTGTTTCCAAATCATTATTTTGCACAATATAGTGAAACCCTAATTCTGCTAAAGTTGAGGGACCTTGGGAAAGTTGCTTAACCTGAGATTTCATTGTCTGGCCTCTCTAAAGGGGTGATAATGGCCTCATCTCATAGGGCCATTGTTTACGGTTAAAACACAAAAAGTATTAGCTATTATTAGGCACTCAATCCATGTGTTTATCAAATGAAATAATTAGCAGATCTCCCTTTTATGAACTCTGTTTGGCAGCAAATGGATAATGAGTAAATGTTGAGGCTAGGATGGGGAAGGAGAGGGGAAGGCAGAGAGAAGCCCCCAGGTTTCCTTTACCCTAGCCTATTAAGAAAACCTGTCGACTTAGGTTTGGGATTTAGAATAACAGCAGTGAGCAGAAAGATAAACGGGGATATGTCAGTCTTCTCTGAAATCTAGGGCATTAGCTCCTTTCCTCTTTAAAATAAAATAGGTCAGCTAAGTGAAATTGTATGCTCAAAGATATGCTGTGTGTATATCTAAGTGTGAATGTAAGAGAGAAAAAGCAAGAGATCTAGCCAGGAAGCTTAGAAGGGGAGGGCGCCCTGTACCTGCATCCTTATAACAAGGATCTCCTTGTTGGATTTCACAGTATTCATATCTCCTCACATGGGAATTACAGCCATTCAGCAGGTGAATCTTCTACTATGATTTTCTTCTCTC
The DNA here is from genome assembly GCF_028885625.2 of Pongo pygmaeus. Lineage (NCBI taxonomy): Eukaryota > Metazoa > Chordata > Mammalia > Primates > Hominidae > Pongo > Pongo pygmaeus. The sequence goes on from NC_072391.2 coordinate 20,008,316, forward strand.
CCCACCCCCACCCCCAGTAGAGCATCCTGGTTGAGAAATAGAGTCAGAAATCTGGCTTCACACCCCAGTTCTGTCACTCATTGGGTGATATTAAGCAAGTTACCATAATGTTTGAGCCTCAAGATCTTCATCTGAACAACGGAGTTAATATTCCTCACGCTGGTTGGCGGGTTTTTTTTTTTTTTGGAGACAGAGTCTCCCTCTGTCGCCCAGGCTGGAGCACAGTGGCGCCATCTTGGCTCACTGCAACCTCCACCTCCTGGATTCAGGCGATTCTCCTGCCTCCGCTCCCAAGTAGCTGGGATTACAGGCATGCGCCATCACGCCTGCCTAATTTCTGTATTTTTAGTAGAGACGGGGTTTTCACCATGTTGGCCAGGCTGGTCTTGAACTCTCGACCTCAGGTGATCTGTCCACCTCGGCCTCCCAAAGTGCTGGGATTACAGGCGCGAGCCACCGCGCCTGGCCGGCATTTGTATTAAATGACTTCGCACATACAAACGGATGTGCACTCAGGAGGTGCTAAAAATAAAACGGCAGCTGCTGGTAGTCGCCGCAGTAAGAGCAGTAGCCATAACAGCAGTGATAGTAATACCAAGAGTAGCGGTAGCAATAATAGTAATAGTAGCAGCAGCAGCAATACTAAAGGTAGTAATAGTAGTGACGTAGTGGCAGTCAGACTAATAAAACAGTAGAAGCAGCAGCAACAGTAGTTATCATGGTAGTAACGGAGGTAGTAGTACGAAGGGTTACTGGATCGAGTTGTCCAGGTTCTTGACGTATTGAACAAAACAGACAGTAACAAAAGAACGAAGCAATGGAGGACAACGCAGCAGAATGGAGTGATGAGAGCACAGATTTATTGAAGACATGTCACAGAGTGGGAGGGGGCTTGAGCAAGCGGCTCAAGAGCCTCCTCAGAGTTTTTATGAAGCCAGACCCCAGCAACGCCCCCTCGGTCCCTTTAGAGGCCTCCAATTGGCTACACCCCATGAAGGCTTGGCCTACCACCAATCAGAGGCTGAAGTGGAGACCTGGCCCGCAGTCAATCAGAGCCTGAAGTAGCTTGTATTCCAACAGCCTTAGCAACCGCTTATTTGGGAGATAAAAGATGGGCTGTTATTACTTTGGAGACTTTGTGGTGGAGGCTTTGGGGTAATCCAAACCAAGAGATGATTTCCTTCAAGAGAACCTTTTATAACCTCCTTAGCCTTCTCTGTTCTGGTAGGGTAGGCTTCAACCCAGCCAGCAAAGGCGTCTATTGGTACTAGCGAAAACTCGTCTGAATGTTGTTTCCCATAGTGATCTGGCCTAAGGAGGGCCTATTTGTTGCTGATGCCTCTGACCCTAGGGGGTCAGACATCTCTGAGGATGTTTTTCCTCCATAGGCAATGGAATGGTCTATGATTCCCTTGGTCAACGGATGCAATGCTCAGCTCTTTGCGTCTCACCAAGTGAAATAAGCTTCTTCGGCCTGAAACTCATGAAACAAGGAACCTTGCAATGTACTGTGAAACTATTATGGGGTTTATCCCTACAAACAATGGAAAATTCCACGTTCTTATGCATAAAGAATTCATACATGAAATGAGAGTCCCTCGCCCCACTCAGAGAAGAGGAATATTAAAAAGTCCCAAAATGTGGTCTTACCTCCTGACTGGCTCTCCAAAATATGTTATCAGATAGAAGGTCCTAATCGTGAGTTGTCCAGGTTCTTGGCGTATTGGATAAGGAATTGAACAAAATGCCACACGATGGGCAGAACTATCGAAGACAATTCACAGAGAGCGAGCTCCAGCAAGCAACTCAAGTACCTGCTTACTGCAATGCTCCCAAGAGTTTTTATAAAGCCAAAAGAACTTGGCAACACCCCTAGGTGCCTTTTAGAGGCCTCCAATTGGTTACACCCTTTGAAGGACTGGCCCGTGACCAATCGGAAGCTGAAGTGGCTTGTTATCATGGGAGCAAGGATGTGGCCTATGTGCTGCACCTGCTGTTCTTTTGCTTATGCAAACTGGCTGGACCGGCTGTTCTTTTGCTTATGTGAACTGGCTGCACCTGCTGAACCTCCGTTACCCTCATTCCCTGTTCTTCCGCCACAAGAGTAATATTTTTTACTCTCTTCTAGTTTATCCTCTCACTCATAAGTTTCTACCACCTGAGACCATCTTAGGAACCCCTGATGATCTTCTAAGTAATTCAGTGCACAACAGGGACCCAGTTGAAATGTGTGATCTTCTCAGAAGTGTTTGAACCTGAGCGACTCCATCTTGAATAGGGACTGGGTAAAACAAGGCTGAGACCTACTGGATTACATTCCCAGGAGGTTAGGCATTCTTAGCCACAGGACGAGATAGGAGGTCGGCAGGACTGGTGTCACAAGATACAGGTCATAAAGACCCTGCTGATAAAACAAGATCCAATAAAGAAGCTGGCCAAAACCCACCAAAACCAAGATGGCAACAAAAGTGACCTCAGGTCATCCTCGTTGCTCATTACACACTAACTAGAATGCCTTTGCATGCTAAAAGACACTCCCACCAGTGTCATGGCAGTTTACAAAAGAAGTTACCCTATGTAGTCTAAAAAAGGGAGGAAACCTCACTTCCAGGAATTTCCTGTCCCTTTCCTGGGAAACTCATGAATAATCCACCCCTTGTTTAGCATATAATCAAGAAATTACCATTCATATACTCAGTTGAATAACCCACGTCACTATTCTGCCTGTGCAGTAGCCATTCTTTTGGTTCTTTAATTACTTACTTTTTTTTTGAGACAGAGTTTCACTCTTGTTGCCCAGGCTGGAGTGCGATGGTGCAATCCCGGCTCACCGCAACCTCTGCCTCCCCGGTTCAAGCAATTCTCCTGCCTCAGCCTCCTGAGTAGCTGGGATTACAAACACCTGCCACCATGCCTGGCTAATTTTTGTATTTTTAGTAGAGACAGGGTTTCACCATGTTGACCAGGCTGGTCTCGAACTCCTGACCTCAAGTGATCCACCCTCCTCAGCCTCCCAAAATGCTGGGATTACAGGCATAAACCACCGCGCCCAGCCTGTTCTATACTTTCTTAATAAAATTGCTTTTACTTCACTCTATGGACTTGCCCCAAATTCCCTCTTGTGTGAGATCCAAGAACCCTTTGTCGGAATCTGGATCGGGACCCCTTTCTGGTAACAATAGAGCACCTTGTCACAACTGAGCTTCACGTTGAGGAAACAAAGGAATGTTACTTTATTGCATGTTCATACCTGGGTTTATCTTAAAAACAGGTTGAGGCGGGCCATGCGCGGTGGCTCACGCCTGTACTCCCAGCACTTTGGGAGGCCAAGGCAGGTGGATCACCTGAGGTCGGGAGTTCGAGACCAGCCTGACCAACATGGAGAAACCCCGTTTCTATTAAAAGTAACAAAATTAGCCAGGCATGGTGGTGCATGCCTGTAATCCCAGCTACTCAGGAGGCTGAGGCAGGAGAATCGCTTGAACCCAGGAGACGGACGTTTTGGTGAAGGGGGATCGCACCATTGCACTCCAGCCTGGGCAACAAGAGCGAAACTCCATCTCAAAAAAAAAAAAAAAAAAAACCCAGGTTGAGGCTGGTTAAAAGAAAAAGAAATTCTTCCATGGGCTGGTAACCTATTTGCAAGTTTGTCTTAAACACCGTATTGTCACATCATCCTCTAAAGGGTGGCAACGACCTTGGCAGTTCATATGTGTTAGAGTAGATCAAACCCTAGAAGGGCGGAAGTGTTGAGTTCTTGAACTTGAGATCCTCACTGGCAGACTCTAACTCCAGCCAAGCATATCCACTCTGGCAAGATGATAAAACACTTCAAAAAATGCCCGCTGTACAACTGGGATCCCAAATCATTTTCTTTGCCCACTGATTCTTTGTTCAAACTTCCAGGGAAATTAATTTGAAAAAAGGTCAGTGTTTTAAAGGGAGGAGCTTATATTTCCTGCACATTCTGTTTAAGCTGTTTGAAGACAATAAAGAGCATCATGAGTTTTGAAGCCGTCTCCTTTCCACCAAAATTACTTTCAGTATGAAAACCACTTGTGACCTCAGACCCAAACCTCTTTGGAAGTCTCTCCTATATGTCATTGGGAGAATAGGGCCAGCAGGCGGGTTCTGGGGGCACTGCTATCTAAACAGAGATCACAATGGTCATTTCTGGGTGTATGCAACTCTTGCCACTTGCCAACCCTGCAGAGTTGACTTTAGCCCCTACAGACACCAGTGGCAATGTGTGAGCGGATCTAGAGGCTGCAAAACGTCTTGTGTCTAAAGTCTGTGTTTGTTTTTTGTTTGTTTGTTTTTTTCTCCAACTAGAATTCACGGAGAAGTTGCTGGAAAGAATGAGCAATATAAGGTGATTTTGTAATGCCTTCATCAAGTCCAAGTTGTAAGCCTGTGCTTGGGTTCAAAGACTACTGCCTGTCTGTCTCGATCAGAAGTGGTTCTGCCAAAGGCCTCTTTACTTCCCTCTGGGAGCCATCCAAACAGGATAAACCCATATCCAGGAAGGAGCACGCCCATGTCCCCAGAGTCTCTCCCCAGATCAGAGCTTACCTCCACTGGAATTCCTGTTCCTCTGACACCCTGAATCCTGAACCCAGAATGTAAAAACCGTAGGGCATGCCTATGTGTGTATGTAAATGTATTACTTTAATAAAAATGAAAAATAGACCGGTGTGGTGGCTCACAACTGTAATCTCAGCACTTTGGGAGGCCGAGGCAGGTGGATCACTTGAGGCCAGGAGTTCGAGACCAGCCTGGCCAACATGTCTCTAACAAAAAATACAAAAATTAGCCAGGCGTGTTGGCATGTGCCTGTAATCCCAGCTACTTGGGAGGCTGAGACAGGAGAATCACTTGAACCTGGGAGGCGGAGGTTACAGTGAGCCAAGATCCTGCCATTGCACTTCAGCCTGGGCGACAGAGCAAGACTCTGTCTCCCAAAAAAAAAAAAAAAAAAAAAAAGTAATAATGTTTGTTGTCAAAAATAGAAAACGTAGAAAAATGTAAGGAACACGCAAAGTACTTAGAATGTCACAGTCCTGAGATAATCACCATTCCTGTTCCTCTGAATTTCCTTACAAACTTATTATTGCATTTTTAAAGAATTGATGGTCATAAAATATCATGCTTTTCTTATTTTACATATTTCATCTAATATTATACCATGAGAACATTGTCAAGTCATTACAATGGTTTAAAACATGATTTTAACATCTGCATTATAGTCCATTAAATAGATTTACAATAATTTACTCAATCAGTCCCTTATTATTAGACATTTAAGTTCTATCCAATTTTTTACTTTAATTTTTTTTAAGTACCACAATGAACATTTTTGTACATAAACCTTTTTCCTCATCTCTAATTATTTCCTTAAAAGTGAAATTACTGGATCAACAATGAGAAAAACAGAAATATTGAATGAGCAAAAAGCAGTAGGATTGTTATATGAACTTTAAAAACCCCTGCATAATTGTTATAGGTTGTTTAAACACCACATTTAAAATATCTTTCTTAAGATGTTCTTTACCCTGGGGCAAGTCACATCTGCCAACTTTTAGGCAAAATAGCTAGACTGCATTTGGAAAGGAATGCTTATTTAGACGATGACTTCTGCATTGAGAGAGTACTGAAAATAGTTAACGTCATTAAATGATTTGCCCTGCGGCTTCCTCAGCCTTTTTTCTTGTAGCTTATCCCCAGAGAACATCACTATCTTGGCCACACTTAATGACAGAGCTGAGACTAGAATCTTGGATTTCTTCCTGATTCCCAGTCTCGTGCACACCATAGTATCACCTGATTTGAATAGATGAGTAAACACTTAACTCTTTTAACTTTTCTTTTAGATTCAGGGGTACATATGCAGTTTTGTTATATAGGTAAACTCATGTTACAGGGGATTGTTGCACACATTATTTGGTCACCCAGGTTCTAAGCCTGATACACAATAGTTATTTTTTCTTATCTTCTCCCTCCCCTGAACCCTCACCCTCAAGTAGGCCTAGTGTCCATTCTTCCCCTCTGTGTGTCCATGTGTTCTCATCATTTAGCTCCCACTTATAAGTGAGAACATGTGGTATTTGGTTTTCTGTTCCTACATCACTTGCTAAGGATAGTGGCCTCCAGCTCCATCCATGTTCCTGCATAGAGCATGATCTCATTCTTTTTTATGACTGCATAATAATCTATGGTGGATATGTACCACATTTTCTTTATCCAGTCTACCACTGATGGGCATTTAGGTTGATTCCGTGTCTTTGCTATTGTGACTAGTGCTGCAATGAACATATGTGTGCATGTGTCTCCATGATAGAACCATTTCTATAACTTTGGGTATATATCCAGTGGTGGCATTTCTGGGTCAAATGGTAGTTCTGCTTTTAGCTCTTTGAGGAATTACCACACTGCTTTCCACAAGGGTTGAACTAATTTACACTCCCCCTAACAGTGTATAAGCGTTCCCTTTTCTCTGCAACCAGTACTTAACTCTTTAATTATCTTGACTGGTCATTGACATTTAAAGATGAGTCAATATCAATAGACATTTCACCTTCAGCCAAAGAGTTTCTGGAGACCTTGAATAAAAAGTACATGATTTTCTGAAAGGAAAAACGAGTCACTAGTGGAACAAATCTATGATTTTGTCAAATAGAAGGAAAAGAAAGAACTCAATTTTTACTTGGATTGTAGAAAATAAGGTCAATTCAAAAGATTTGAGATATGAATACGAAAGAGAGAAAACTGTATGTTTCTTGGGTAACTTTTGTGTATATAAGTGGTCTCAGATTCTTTACCTCTTGTTACTTGGCATGGTAGGTGACATTATTTTTCCCCAAATCTCCCTTGTCTCTTATACTAAATGGACTATACTTCTCTGCCCCATTAGTATTGGTTTTGACGATGTGACTTCTTTGGCCAATAGTATGTAGGAAAAGGTGTCAAAGTGTGGGTTCGAGTTTACAACGTAAGAGGCATCCTGTGTTTTTTCTCTTTTTTTTTCTTTTTTGAGATGGAGTCTTGCCTTGTCACCCAGGCTGCAGTGCAGTGGCACGATCTCAGCTCACTGCAACCTCCGCCTCCCAGGTTCAAGTGATTCTCCTGCCTCAGCCTCCCAAGTAGCTGGAACTACAGGCATGCACCACCTTCTGGCTCATTTTTGTATTTTTAGTATGAAGGGGTGGGTCACCCCTCCATACCTGTGGGTGTTTCTCGTTAGGTGGAACGAGAGACTTGGAAAAGAAAAAGACACAGAGATAAAGTATAGAGAAAGAAATAAGGGGACCCAGGGGACCAGCGTTCAGCATATGGAGGATCCCCCTGGCTTCTGAGTTCCCTTAGTATTTATTGATTATTTGTCGGTGTTTCTCAGAGAGGGGGATGTGTCATGGTCACAAGACAATAGTGGGGAGAGGGTCAGCAGACAAACACGTGAACAAAGGTCTTTGCATCATAGACAAGGTAAAGAATCAAGTGCTGTGCTTTATATGCATACATATAAACATCTCAATGCTTTACTAAGCAGTATTGCTGCCCGCATGTCTCACCTCCAGGCCTAAGGCGGTTTTTCCCTATCTCAGTAGATGGAAGGTACAATCGGGTTTTATACCGAGACATTCCATTGCCCAGGGATGGACAGGAGACAGATGCCTTCCTCTTCTCTCAACTGCAAGAGGCATGCCTTCCTCTTATACTAATCCTCCTCAGCACAGACCCTTTACGGATGTCGGGCTGGGGGACGGTCAGGTCTTTCCCTTCCCACGAGGCCATATTTCAGACTGTCACATGGGGAGAAACCTTGGACAATACCTGGCTTTCCTAGGCAGAGGTCCCTGCGGCCTTCCGCAGTTTTTGTGTCCCTGGGTACTTGAGATCAGGGAGTGGTGATGACTCTTAAGGAGCATGCTGCCTTCAAGCATTTGTTTAACAAAGCACATCTTGCACAACCCTTAATCCATTTAACCCTGAGTTTGACACAGCACATGTTTCAGAGAGCACGAAGTTGGGGGTAAGGTCACAGATTAACAGCATCTCGAGGCAGAAGAATTTTTCTTAGTACAGAACAAAATGGAGTCTCTTATGTCTACTTCTTTCTACACAGACATATTAACAATCTGATCTCTCTTGCTTTTCCCCACATAGTAGAGATGGGGTTTCACCATGTTGGCCAGGCCAGTCTCGAACTCCTGACCTCAGGTGATCCACCCTTGTCAGCCTCCCAAAGTGCTAGGATTACAAGGATGAGCCACCACGCCCAGCCATTTTTCAGATTGCTGTTCTGGCACCACTGTTATTGCCCATGAAAGAGCATGCCCCAGGTAGTACACAGGGAGAAGACTTAAACCCAATTTGCAGCCTGAAGCTGAGCTGTCTTGACTAACCCACAGGCCTATGAGCAAAAATAAATAAGTAGGTAAATTTATATGACAAATATACTATTTAACTAATATTGTTGTAAAACAATGAAATTCTGAGGTTATTTGTCACACGGCATTGATGCAGCAATAACTGACTAATACATGTTAACTGACATTTTTTGATCTGCTCATAATCTGTGCCTTAGCACCCTCCTCAAAAAGAGCTTAATACTACACAAAGAAATAATAATGACTTCTTAAATTATAATTAACAGACCATTTGATAACCTGTTGTTGCATTTATAGTCATTCATAGCTTAATGACAAGAATACCTTCTGGAAAATGCATCATTAGGCATTTTTGTCAATGTGTAAACATCACAGAGTATACTTACATGAGCCTGGAAGGTACAGCCTACTGTACACCTAAACTATACAATATAGCCTATTGCTCCTGGGCTGCAAACCTGTACAGCATATTACTGTACTGAATACTGCAGGCAATTGTAACACACTGATAAGCATTTATTTACCTAAACATAGGAAAGCTATAGTAAAAATACAGTATAAAAGATACAAAAGGTATACCGCAACAGGGTAGTTTCCACGAATGGAGCCTATAGCACTGGAAGTTGCTCTGGGTGAGTCAGTGAGTGAGTGGTGAGTGAATGTGAAGGCCTAGGACATTACTGTACACTACTGTAGACTTGATAAACACTGTACACTTGAGCTATACTACATTTATTTTTAAAAAAGTTATTTCCAGCTACTCATGGTGGCTCATGCCTGTGAGCACTTTGGGAGGCTGAAGCGGGTGAATTTCCTTAGTCCCGGAGTTCGAGACCAGCCTGGCCAACATGGCAAAACCCCATCTCTACAAAAAATACAAAAATTAGCCAGGCATGGTGGTACATGCCTGTAATCCCAGCTGCTTGGAAGGCTGAGGCAGGGGGATTGTTTGAGCCTGGGATGCAGAGGTTGCAGTGAACTGAGATCACGCCATTGCACTCCAGCTTGGGTGACAAAGTGAGACTTTGTCTCAAAAGAAAAAAATTATTTCCTCAAAACCAAATTAATTTTAGCTTACTGTAACTTTTTTACTTTATAAACTTTTTTTTTAACTTTTTGACTCTTGTACTAACACCTAGCTTAAAACATAAACACGTTGTACAGTTGTATAAAAATATCTCCTTATTCTATATACTTTTTTCTATTTTTAAAATGTATTTTTTTCTCTTTTTAAGCTTTTGCGTTAAAAATTAAGGCACAAAGAAAAGCATTAGCCTGGGCCTACCCTGGGTCAGAATCATCACGATCACTGCCTTCCACCTCTGTATCGTGTCCCACTGGAAGGACTTCAGGGGCAATAACAGGCATGTGTTCATCTCCATGACATCAGAGACCTGCCATCTCCTATGACAACAATGCCTTCTTCTGGAATACCTCCTGCAGCACCTACCTGAGGCTGTTTTACAGGTTTTTTTTTTTAATACATAGGAGTATACTCTAAAATAACCATAAAAGTATAGGATGGTAAACACATAAACCAGTAACATTGTCTTTTATTATCATCATCAAGTACTCTGGACTGTACGTAACTGTATGTGCTAGACTTTTATACAAGTGGCAGCAAAGTAGGCTTGTTAACACTAGCATCACCACAAACACGTGAGTAATGTGTTGCATTACCACGGCTATGTATGACATCACTAGGTGATAGGAATTTTTCAGCCCCATTTTTTTTTCTTTTTCTTTTTGAGATGGAGTCTCAGCTCTGTTGCCCAGGCTGGAGCGCAGTGGTGCAATCTTGGCTCACTCTACAACCTCCGCTTCCCAGATTCAAGCAATTGTCCCACCTCAGCCTCCCAAGTAGCTGGGACAAGCATGTGCCACCGTGCTCGGCTAATTTTTGTATATTTAGTAGAGACAGGATTTTGCCATTGTTGGCCAGGCTGGTCTTGAACTCCTGACCTCAAGCGATCTGCCCACCTCAGCCTCCCAAACTGCTGGGATTACAGGCTTGGCCACTATACCTGGCCTTTTCAGCCCCATTATGATCTTGTGGGACCACCATTGTATATGTGGTTCATCACTGAAATGTTGTTATGCTGTGCATGACTATAATTCTCACAACAGAAAATAAAGTCCAGAGAGGTAATACAACTTGTATAACATCATACATTGACTAAAAAGTAGGGCTGGGGCTTGAACTCTAGTCAAATCAATTAATAAGACACCCCCATGCATACAGAACTACAAAAAGTAGTCATATAAATAGTCTAATAAAATTAAGGTGCTGAGATGTTGACAACAGATACACTCTGGAGACGACTGCCAGTTGAAATGAAAAACAAGGAGAATCACATCAGTGTGGCCAGAGAATGTCACTGGATTTTCACTGGTAGTCATTTCTTACATTCCTCTGTATTTGGGGAGGAATCTGACATGTCAATGTTATTTGAAAAGCAAACCTTGCATTTCCTAGGGAAATTCTTCCCCTGTGACATCGGGTACAGCTCTGTGGCCACATAAAATGTCTCAGTAAACAACTCAATATATATTTCAAATGTTAATTGTCTTCCCAGACCTTGGAATTTCTCACTGAGCTCACTCACAAGTTTTATTGAGGGCATAAAATTTATTGTGTTGACATACCCTCTAAAGTGCTGAATTCATCAAGGCCAAAGCAAGCCTGGATGACATTATGGAGAGTGAGTCCAAATTTTTTTGTTGGAAGTTTTGTTCTATGCTTCTTTTTTCATATCACAACCCCAATTAAGTGGCTGGAAGGAATAAAAAAATGCCAATGCTTTTTGAAAGAAATGCAATGATCCTTTCCCAGGCACATTCACACAGAACTGTAATGAAGCTGCATTATCTATTCTAAAGAAGTCTGGGGCCCCAGCAACCAGACTAAATGATGAGAGTCTGTGTTTGAAATGTCTCGGTGTGACAATCCAGTGTCAGAGGGGCCCCTGGAGATCCTCAGATAAAAGGAGTTTGCTATGGGACTTTTTGATTTGTTTAAAGAGAAGTTCATTGTGACATGATGTCTTCAACTGATAATTGTTCAACATTTTGCTTCTCAGAGGCTTTGCTTGCAACTCACATGTCAACATGCTTGGCGAAGAGAATATCTTAAAATATAAAAGATCCCAACACAGAGAGAAAGGCCAGCCTCCTGTGAAGGGCTTAGCAAAGAAAACAGCAAGATAAAAAAAGGAACAGGATGTTTTCGGAATATATTTTAGACGGCAAGATGTCGACAACAAATATCATGCAAGGGGTTATGAAAACACCAATGAAGAAATGAAGGACAGGAGTCATCCCACAGTTTTACTCCCTCATTTACTCCAACCCAAATATTTATTAAGAACTCTGAAGCCAAACTGCCTGGGTTCAAATCCTGCCTCCTCCATTTACACATGACATCACTTTGGGCAACTTAATTCTTCTCTGCCTCAGTTTCACATCTACAAAATGACGATTATAATAATACATTTATCATAGTATTGTTAGAAAGATAAAGGAAGTCGGTGAACATACAATGCTTAACTATATGCTGGGCACGGGCTTACAGTATATGAATTATTACAAGTATGAAAGTTTCCTTGTGGATCTTACATTTTAGTGATGGAAATGATCCATTAAATGTACATTTATGACCCAGTGTGAAAAGGCCTTGGGATGCCTATTTTATCTAAGGAAGAGTATTTTCCTGGATACTACAGCCATCTGCCCCACTCAGTAGAGACAGGCAAACTCATACGGATCCATAGATGATCATTCCAGTTTGACTGTGTAGTAGTTATCTATCGCTGTGTAGCAAATTACCCCAAAACGTAATGGTGTAAAATACAAACATTTATTATCTCACTATTTCTGTGGGTCTGAAACCTTAGGAGCAGCTTGGCTGGGTGCCTCTGGCTCAAGGTCACTTAGGCAGTTGCAGTTGTCAGGGCTGAAATTTCGCTTGAGGACACAACTTGAAAGGATTCACTTTCAAAGCCACTCAGGTGGATTAAGGCAGGCCACAGGCCTCTGTTCCTGCCACGTGGGTCTCTTCACAGACCTGCCTCATGACATGGAATCTGGCTTCACCTGGAGTGAGTGATCTAAGAGAAAGTAAGACAGGGAATACCTAAGGTAGAAGCCACGGTAGTTTTGTGATGTAAATGTTGAAGTGCAGCTCATCCCTTCCGCCATTTTTTTTTTTTTTTTTGAGATGGAGTTTTACTCTTGTTGCCCAGGTTGGAGTGCAATGGCACGATCTTGACTTACTGCAACATCTGCCTCCTGGGTTCAAGTGATTCTCCTGCCTCATCCTCCCGAGTAGCTGGGATTACAGGCGCCCACCACTACACCCAGCTAATTTCTGTATTTTTAGTAGAGACGGGGTTTCACTATGTCGGCCAGGCTTGTCTCAAACTCCTGACCTCAGGTGATCCACTCGCCTCGGCCTCCCAAACTGCTGGGATTACAGACGTGAGCCACCATACCTGACCTCCCTTCTGCCATATTTCATTTGCAAGAAGTAAGCCAATAAATCCAGGCCACACTCAAAGTGTAGGGATTCCATGGAGCATGAATATCGGGATGTGGGAATTCTTGAGGGGCTCTCTTACTGTGTCTACTGCAGTCTGTTGGATCATTTCAGGCAATTTGGAAGAGATTTGGCAAAAAAAGCACAGAAAGCAAGGAAGTTACAAATTCTACTGTCCATTGTTTTTATCACAAGCCACCAAGCTAACACCAAAAAGAGGGAGAGAAGCCAGTCAATCCATTCAAGTGTCTACTCAAATGCCATCTTTTCAAAGAAGCCTCCTTTGGCCACCTGATCAGTGTTTCCTCTCTTCCCATTGCCCATTATCTGATCTTGTTCTTGTTTTCATCCTTATATGACATAGTATCTATTTACTTGTTTATTGTATTTTCCCACGCACTATATTGCAAGCTTCATGAAGGCAGGGACCTTGTCCATCTCGAATCTCAACACGCAACAGACATTATCAAATGACTACTGGGTTCTCTATATAAACAAGAGGCACATCTGATATACAGTCCCTAAAATGTGGTTGGAAAGACCAGGGTAGAAACAGGAAGCAGTAAGAAATAAGTATTTGCCATGATTTCTGTCTTTAATTGCAATCTGGTTAGAAGACCGAAGAAGCCAGAGAGCTCTCAGTGAAGAAAACAAAGCTGATCAGGGATTCGCAGGGTTGTGGATTTGGTAAAGCAGAGAGATGAGTTCCATTTAAGGGAGGAAAGAGTGGGAGTAGCAGGTGGATAGGTAAGGAAGGATCAGGTTCAAGCTTAGAAAGCTAAGTAGGGCACATGCAACAAGCTGAAAGCCAATCCCAATTCCTTGCCAGTAGCCCAGCCAACTGATACACTGAGGCTGTGTGTCTCCATGCACCACTCAAACAGCTGAGCAAAAGCATTGATATTGCCAGGCTTTTTCCAAGAGTCTCCAAAAATGTCTCCAAATGAGAAACACTGCCTCTCTCACAAAACTAGATATGTGTCCCTTTAGAAGAACTTGCTGCCAACTTGTCTTGTCTTTCCAGCATGAGTGAACATCTTTGAGGATCACCTAATTCCCTTTACTCTGATGTTGTGCTCACCCAGCAACCTGTTGAAGAGTGATTGACAGCCCAGGGATTTCTACAATGATCCAGCTTGAGCCAAGTGCCCATCACTGAACCAGTCCCTTGGTGCCAGGGCAATGGTGTTCCCTGATTGGCCAGCCAAGGACATGTGACTGCCCTGTTGCCATGGAGTGAGGTCAGTTACAGACACAACAAAGTCACGTGATCTGGAAACTGAAGGAAGATGGTGCTCCCAATTAAAATTGGGATGACTTTGTCCAGAGATGTTGAAGGATCTTGGGAAGATAAAAAACAGATGTTCACATAACATCCTGAACCACCCTAAGCAAATCACATTGCATTTCTAAGTACAGTTCTCGGTATCACAGTCCCTTAAGAGGAATTTTCACACACTCAGACTGTGTGGAAGAACAGAGATTGTTTAAACTAGATGTCAGGGAAGGAACCTCATGGTGTGTGAACCACCTATCAAACACGCCATAAAGAAAGATAAATAGGCCAAACATGATGGCTTACGCCTGTGTTCCCAGCACTTTGGGAGACGAGGCAGGCAGACCACTTGCGCCTAAGCATTCAAGACCAGCCTGGGCAACATAGTGAGACCCCGTCTCTAAAAAAAAAACAAAAATTAGCCAGGCGTGATGGCACGTGACTGTAGTCCCAGCTACTCAGGAGGCTGAGGTAGGAGGATCATTTGAGCCTGGGAGGTCAAGGCTGTAGTGAGCCATGATTTTACCACTGCACTCCAACCTGGGCAACAGAGGAAGACCCTGTCTCAAAACACAAGAAAGAAAGAAAAATAGTATTATTTACTGTATCTCTCTAAAGAGTAGGCTAAGGGATATAGTAGGCACTCAATAGATGTTTGTTATAAATGGCAGAAATCCATGAGAAAGAGGGACCTCTAACAGATTAAGAGACTTAGAAGCATTTATGTGCTAATGTACATAAGTCCTCATTTCTCCTGGATAAATAATTAGAAATGAGATGGCAGGATTATATGTAGGAATATGTATTAGTTTGCTGTTGCTGCTGTAACAAACTACCACAAACTTAATGGCTTAAAACAATACAAATTTACTATGTTACAGTTACAAAAGTTCAGCAATTTGGAATTCATTTCGCTGGGCTGCAATCAAGGCATAGGCAGACCTGTATTCCTTTTGAAAGCTCTAGAGAAGACTCATTCTCTTGTCTTTTCCAACTTCTAGAAGCCACCTGCATTCCTGGCTCATGGCCCCTTTTCCTCTTCAAAGTCAACAACGTAGCACCTTCATATTTCTTTCTCTGGCCCTCCTGCCATCCTCTTATAAGAGTATTTATAATTACATTGGACCACACAGATAATCCACATAATCTTCCCATCTCAAAATCTTTAACTTAATCACAACTGCAATGTCCCTTTTTGTTTGTTTGTTTGAGACAGGTTCTTGCTCTGTTGCCCAGGCTGGAATGCAGTGATGCCATCTTGGCTCACTGCAACCTCCACCTTCTGGGTTCAAGCGATTTCCCCTGCCTCACCCTCCCGAGTAGCTGGGACTACAGGCACATCCCACCATGCCTGACTAATGTTTGTATTTGTAGTAGAGATGGGGTTTCACCATGTTGGCCAGGCTGGTCTCGAACTCCTAACCTCAGATAATCCGCCCACCTCAGCCTCCCAAAGTGGTGGAATTACAGGCATGAGCCACCGTGCTCAGCTCCTTTTTCTATGTAATATATTCACAGGTTGCAGGGATTAGCACATGCACTTCTTTGGGAGGTGGGACATTATTCTGCCTACCACAGTGTTTATTTAACTCTTTGAGAAACTGCTGAACTGTTCTCCAAAGTATCATTTTACACCCCCACCAGCAGTATATGAGAGGTCCCATTGCTCCTCATCTTTCCAATATCTGGTATGGTCAGTTTTGTTTTTTGTTTTTTGTCTTTTTTTTTTTTTTTTTTTTGAGACAAGGTCTCACTCTGTTACCCAGGCTAGAGTGCAGTGGCACAATCTCTGCTCACTGCAGCCTCAATCTCCCAAGCTCAAGTGATCTTCCCACCTCAGCCTTCCAAGTAGCTGGGACTACAGGTGTGCACCACCATGCTGGGCTAATCTTGTTTGTTTTTTGTAGAGACAAGGTCTCACTGTGTTGCCCAGGTTCATCTCGAATTCCTGGGCTTAAAGGATCCTCCCACCTCAGCCTCCCAAAGTGCTGGGATTTGAGGCATGAACCACTGTGCCTGACACAGCTTTTTATATTGTAGCCATTTTAATAGTGGTATCTTATTTCTGGTTTTATTTTGCATTTTCCCGAAGTAAACATGCTAAGTATATTTTCATGTGCTTATTTGCCATCTGTATATCTTCTTCGGTGAAGTAGCTGTTTAAATCTTTTGCCCATTTTTAATTAGGTTGTTCAATTTCTTCTCATTGGATTTTGAGGGTTCTTTATATACTCTGGATATAAGTCTTTTGTTAGATCTATGCTTTGCAAAATTTTCTTCCAGTCTCTGGCTTATTTTTTTCATTCTTCTAACAGCCTTACTTATAATAGCAAAAAACTGGGAATGATCCAAATATTCACCAACAGATGAACAGATAAATTGTGGTATATCCATCCAACAGAATGTTACTCAGCAATACAAAGGAATAAGCTATCTATACCCAACAACATGGATTAATCTCAAACTAATTATAATTATAAAAGAAGGTCAGATAAAAATCAGTACCTGTTATATGATTCCATTTATATAAAATTCTAGAAAGTATAAACTAATCCAAAATGACAGAAAGCAAATTACTGACAGCATGGGGCTAGCAGGTAGGTGAGGTGAGGTGGGGAGAGGTGGGAAGGAGGAATTTCAAAAGGCTACAGAGAAACTTTTGGGGTGATGGAAATGTTCATTATCTTGATCGTGTTGGTGATTTCATGGTTATAAACATAGGGCAAAGCCTATCAAATTGTACACTTTAAATACTGTGTGCCAAATTACACTTCAATAAACCTATTATTTAAAAAGAAGACTTAAGAGATTTACTGACTAAATGCAATGCCCAGATCTTATTTTGATCTGGGTTGAAAGAAATTAACAATCAAAGAACATAAGTCAGGGAAATTTAGACACTGGCTGAATATTAATGATTTTAAGGAATTACTGTTAATTTTAAAATCAGGTCACCTTAAAATGTTTTAGTCCTTATCCCTCAGAGATGTGTATGGAAGTATTCGCTGATAGAGTAATATGAGATCTGAGATTTCCTTTCAAAGAATCTATGCAGGGTGGCGGGTGGAGATGAGACAAGATTGGCCACGTGCTGATAATGGTCAGTACTGGGTGATGAGCACCGAGAGGGTCATTACACTGTTCTCTCTAACTTTATGTATATCCCCAAACTTCCATCCTATAAAGTTGAAATGTTTAAATTTCTTTACAAAATGTTTGTTGGATGAATGATACAAGAAGGCATATTTTGACTCAATACATGATTGACGCTTTCTAAAAACAGCACCTTTCGGAAAGCAGAATAATCGCCTTAGGATGCAGTCTGTTGGCTGGAGTTAAAAAAGGAAAGATTCAGATGCCAGAGGACCATTGATGAGGAATGACACAGGCACAGTCGATGATTTATGGCCCGTAGGTCAAGTCCAGCCCTCCTCCTGCTAGCTAAGAACGTTTTCTTACATTTTTAAATAGCTGGAAAAAAATTGTTAAGAATATTTTCTGACAGGTAAAAACTATATGAAATTTCATTTCAGGGTTCATAAAGTTTAATTGGAACACAACCACATCCATTCATTTACTGATAGTCTCTGGCTGCTTTCATGTTAGAACAACAGAGTTGAGAAGGCGCCGCAGACACCATATGACCCACAGAGACTAAACTATGTACTGTCTGGCTCATTACCGAAAAAGTCTGCTGATTTCTGATATAGGAGATCACCTTGACCCCTGAAGGTGTTTTGCTAAATAGACTCCACTCCAGAGAAAAAAAGGTGAGTGGAAAAAGCCAGATATGAATGAATCTGGCTTTCAGCTCTGTCTCTCTCTGTAATAGGGACCCCAAGGATGATGGGAAGATGTTACGCTCAATTCATCATGATAAACACATGGTCATTCCTGGGAACAAAGTGAGTTGAGGGTGGGAAGTTGAGTTTACCCTCCAGCCTCAGGGTTCAGTATCTCCTTGTGGACATCATTAGAGCCAACAGATATGTTTCAAGAGCAAGGTGCAATTCTTAACCCTCACCTCTGTCTGGACCACTTGTGTGTTTGCTCACTTGTTCATTACCTGTCTCCCCCACTAGGACATAAACTCCACGTGGACAGGGACTTGGTCTGTCCTGTTCACTGCCATCTTGCATGTCTGGAGCAGTGCCTTGCACATAGTAGGTTCTTCATCAATGCAGGCGGAGGGAATAAATTGACTGTGAAGGAAGCCTCAACAAATCAAGAATGAGTGAAAGTCATGGCACTGAATCTCAGAGATTAAAAGTAGTTTTTTTTCTTGCACAAGGAGAACTATCTTTATTCCCAATTGAGGCTTCTTCATACATGTCTAAATACAGCACCTAGAAATAGTGCAATATGAGTATTGAGGGAATTTTGCCTACCTAGATTTCTGTGCAAATCAGAAGTTCAGCTCCTGTTCTAGAAGGCAGCCGCTGCTCAGGGTTCTGCTGCATAATATACACACACTTCTCTTCGTGATGAAGAGTGATGTGCCCTGATTTGCTGTGTGACCCTGGGCAGCTGACTCACCCTCTCTGTTCTTCATATCTGTAAAAATGGGGGAGCTTCATGGGGTTAATGTGAAGATCAAATGAGATAATATATGTGAGATGACTGAGAACAGTGTCTGTCACCAAAACAGTCTGGATTTCTCCCCTGTCCTCAGTGATACAATCCTTCTCCACCTTCAGTATAAAAAAAAAAAAAAAGCTCTGGGCTCATATCAGTTGTATTCACAATAGCTAAAATGTGGAAGCAAACAAAGTGTCCATCAACAGACACATAGATAAACAAAATGTGATCTATCCATACAATGGAATATAAATCAGCCATAAAACGGAATGAAATTATGACACAGGCTACGGCATGTAGAAACCTTGAAAACATTATGCTAAGAGAAAGAAGCCAGATACAAAAGACCACAGATCACATAACTTCATTCATATGAAATATCTAGAATCGGCAAATTCACAGAGACAGAGAAAAGATGGGAGGTTACCAGGGGCTGAGGAGAGGAAAGAATGTGTGGAATGACTGCTTAACTGGTTCAGGGCTTCCGTTTGGGGTGGCAAAATTTTGAAATTGATGGTGGTGATGAACGGGTTTGCACGACATTGTGAATATACTTAATGCCATTGAATTGTACATTTTTATATGCTTGAAATGGCAAATTTTATGTTATATGTGTTTTGCTAAAAGAAAAAAAAAAAAGGCTTTGGAGACTGAAGTGCTATGGAAGCATAAAATGCTGATTCAAGGAATTAAAGCCAGAATTCCTGCATTGGAATCCTAATTCTGCTAACTGTGTAACTTTGGGCAACCCTTGATCATCCTATGCCTCAGTTTCCTCATCTGAAAAGGGGGAAGGAAACACACTTTTATCTCCCACCTGTTGTAAGTATTAAAAGAGTTCATTAATGTAAGCACTTAGAAGCATGCCTGCATATAGTAAGTGCTCAATAAATCCTAGCTAGTAGTAATAAGGCTACTACTGATAAGTGATTCCATCCACACATACTCTTAGAACAGGGTTTCTCAATATCCACACTATTGACAGTTGGGGCCAGGTAATTCCCTGTTGTGGGGGACTGTCCTGTGCAATGCAGGACATTTAGCAGCATCCCTGGCCTCTACCCATTAGACGCCAGTAGCACACAATTTCTCCACAAAGTTGTGACAATCAAAAATGTCTCCAGACGTTGCCAAATCTCCCTTGAAAAGCAAAATTGCCCCTGCTTAAAAACCACTGTCTTATTGATACCATATTGCAAAATTGCAAGGGGCCTTAGCTATTACCTGCTCTCATGATTTCAACGTTCTTTTGACCACATTCCATGACCCATTACACCTGTAAATAGTGTATGTTACATATTTATCATACATATCATGTATCAAAAGTTTACAACATTTACCCTTACTATGTGCACGGCAATGTATCCTGATATTTTCTTTGCTTTGCCTTGCTTTCTTTCTTTTTTTTTGAGATGGAGTCTTGCTTGTTGCCCAGGCTGGAATGTGCAGTGGCGCAATCTCCACTCACTGCAACCTCCACCTCCTAGATTCAAGCGATTCTCCTGCCTCAGCCTCCTGGGTAGCTGGGATTACAGGTATACACCACCACACCTGGCTAATTTTTTTGTATTTTTGGTAGATGGGATTTTGCCATTATGCCCAGGCTGGTCTCGATCTCCTGACCTCAGTAGATCCACCTGTCTTGGCCTCCCAATGTGCTGGGATTACAGGTATGAGCTACTGTTCCCGGCCTGCATCCTGACAGTTTCAATTCCATTGTGTTGCATTCTATTTCTTTTCAAAAAACAAGAATACTACTTATGACCCTTCAAATTGATTTCATGACCCATTTACAGGTCACAACCTACAGGTTGAAAAATACTGATGTGGTCAACTTTATAAAGAAATGTTCAGGCATTTCAGACCAACGCTTACCCCCAGCGCAGCTCAGCCCGCCCATGAACATTTCAGGCTGACCCTCACCAGCTCTCCAGCTTCCAAAATGGGCTGGCATTCTATGAAGTGCAGGGGAAATGGGGATCCCAAACCTCAAAATGGACATAAGTTTGAAATATCGAGGGGAAAAATTCAATTCCAAAGGATGGAATCAGTCCTGAATTGATTCTATATTAAAAAGCATTCTCCCTCTCCCTCTCATTCTGTTTGTTTTTGTTGTTGTTGTTGTTGTTTTTGGTTTTTTAAAGAGAGGGTCTCACTCTGTCACCTACGCTGATGTGCAGCTACAATCTGCATGATCATAGCTCAATGTAGCCTCGAACTCCTGGGCTCAAGTGATCCTCCTACCTCAGCCTCCTGAGTAGGTGGGAGTACTGGCATGCATTACCATGTGTGGCTTCACTTTTTATTTTTTTGTAGACATGGAGTCTCCTTATGTTGCCCTGGCTGGTCTCAAACTCCTAGGCTCAAGCAATCCTCCCACCTCAGCCCCCCAAGTAGCTGGGACTGCAGGTGCACCCCACCATGCCTGGTTAATTTTTAATTTGTAGAGAGAGGGTCTCCCTATGCTGCCCAGACAGATCTCGAACTTCTGGCCTTAAATGATCCCTCTGCCTCAGCATCCCAAAATGCTGGGATTACAGATTACAGGCTACCACACCTGACCCTCATTCTGTTTTTATTCATAGCAAGCAGCAGGTTGAAAGGAGCTGTGCCTATTTCCTAGAGGCAGGACCCAGCCCTACCCCCAGGGACCTGCCTTTACTAGCCCCTCAGAAATTTTACACCCAAATACACCACCCAGAGATCAGTCAAATCTGACCCTGAGTGGGGTTGGGAGTTGTTGCAAGAGGATATTTTAGATGCAATCACCCAATCCATTCTTTATAATCTACTATTAAAGAAATGAGAGAGGGCAGCTGCAAGGACCTTTTCAAAGAGGAGAAATATTTCCTAGTTTAAAATTTAAAAGGCTGAATCATAAAATCCTTTAAAAAAAAAAAACACTCTCTGTATAATGCTTTTTTCACCCCAAAAGTTACTCACCTGAGGATAATGGTGAATAATAACAGCTGACATTTCCTGCGTGCTTGCTACAGGCAAGGCTCTGTACGAAATCCTTTATACGATTACTTCATCGTCATAATTACTTTAGGAGACAGCTGGTATTGTTACCACCCCCATTTTGTAGGTGGGGGATACTGAAACTCGGAGAGCCTAAATGATCGGCTTTAAACAGCATGGCTCCAGAGTAACAGCACTGAGTTAAACCCAATAGGGTTGCCAGACATAGCAAGTAAAAATACAGGATGCCTCTGACATGGAACTTATACTAAAAAATTATTTGTTGTTTCTGTGAAATGCAACTTTAACTGAGCGTATTTTACCTGGCAACCCTAAGCTCAAGTTGTTTGAATCCAGAGTCCTTGTTCTAAGCCAATTGGCTGGTGGTTCTCAATGTGTGGTACCTGGACCATCAGCGTCACCACCACATGAGAAATTGCCAGAAATGCAGGTTCTCAAGCTCCACCCTAAACTTACTGAGTCAGAAAGTCTGTGGTTGGGGTCCCACAATCTGGGTTTTTTTTTTTTAGATGGAATCTCACTCTGTCTCCCAGGCTGGAGTGCAGTGGAGTGACCTTGGCTCACTGCAACCTCTGGTTCCCGGGTTCAAGAGATTCTCCTACCTCAGCCTCCCAAGTAGCTGGGATTATATGTGCCCACCACCACGCCTGGCTAATTTTTTGATTTTTAGTAGAGACTGGGTTTCACCATGTTGGCCAGACTGATCTCGAACTCCTGACCTCAAGTGATCCACCCGCCTTGGCCTCCCAAAGTGCTGGAACTACAGGTGTGAGCCACCACGCCCGGCCAGTCTGGGTTTTAAGAAACCTCCCAAGTGATTCCAATGCACACTCAAGTTTGAGCATTACTGAAGAATGTTGCCCTACCCATCACAGTATTCTAAGGGAAGTGGGGATGCAGGCAAGCTTAAAATTGGGTCCCCAAATCTGAGTCTTAAGGTTTTTCCATGACCCCTTATCTCTTTTTTTATCTTCTCTTTCACTCAGTGAAGTCCTGCATACATCAACCCCCAATTATCCATAAAACTCCTAACAATATACTTCACTAAAAACACACCCAAGTGTCTGGCACTTTCTCGTGGACCTTCATTCATTCATTCCTTCATCCATCCATCCATCCATTCATTCCTGCAAACAATCATTCCACACAACTTTATTAAGTGCCTATGATGGTTAATTTTATGTGTCAACTTGATCAGGCTAAGTGGTGCCCAGATAGCTGGTAAAATATTATTTCTGGATGTGTCTGTGACAGTGTTTCTGGAAGAGATTAGCATTTGAATCAGTAGACTGAGCAAAGATGATTACTATCACCAATGTGGGTGGGTAGTATCTGATCTGTTGAGAACAAAAAGACAGAGGAAGAGTGAATTTGCTCTCTCTGCTTGAGCTGGGGCATCTGTCTTCTCCTGCCCTCAGACATAAGCACCCCTGGTTCTTGGGACTTGAGACTCAGACTGGAACCACACCACTGGCTTTCCTGGTTCTTTGGCTTCCAGATGGTATATCATGGGACTTCTCATCCCTCATAATCAGGTAAGCCAATCCTTACAATACATTTCTTCCTAAACTTTTTTCTTTTATAAATTTCATTTCTTCTGTTTCTCTGAAGAGGTGCGGCTAATACAGTGCCCACGATGGGGCAGGCACTGTGCTGAGTCCTAAGCACAGTTTACTTTGTATTAAAGTTGCTTATTTAAACGTACCTATTTCCTGCACCAAATTAAGAACCCCTGGGAGGATGGGGAAGAGGAGTCTTTAATGTCTTGAGTCCCTAGTTCTTAGCCAAGGCAAGCTTAAAATTGGGCCCCCAAGCCAAGGGTCATAAAATGTGTAATAGGATTGAATGAGAAAAAACTGAAAAGAATTCTCACGCCTCTTTCATTTTTAATTCAAAGTCCTTCAGGTCTGAGAATGCTGCCTGTCCTTCCTCTTCCCCAAAGGAAAAACACAAAAATGGTCTCATTAATTCTCCTGCACATGTTTGACAACTCAGTTGTCCCCCGGCCATGATGCTAAGTGGGTTTCTCTGTTTGTGGCTAAGCAGGGAAGAGGGTTATTCAGGTTTCATGCCAAGAGTTCACCAGTTTTTCTTCCTGTCACTCAAAACAACCATCTTCTCTTGCCCACTGAATAAGGATAGAGAATTGGCATAGTGAAGAGATGTAATTGAAGATGGGATTTTTACAGCTACAAGACACACACACACACACACACACACAAATGTCGTTAGTCTTACAATTTGCCAAGGAGCAATCACAAGCCTTTGGTCAAGAAAAAGATTCTGGGAAATGATGTCAAAATCCCTCTTACAGAGAAAACACATCTGTCAGGACCCAGGGCTGTCAGACAAATTGGCAAAGCAGAGAATGGAAGTTACCACCAACCAGGGTTGGAGCCAATGCTGTTGTTGAATAGGCAGGAGGGACAGGCATGAGGAGTGAGTACACTGTGAAAATGGCCTCTAGCCTGGAGTATTCTTCACACACCCCACTTTGCAGATCTCAGTTTAAATGTCACTCATCCCAACCAGGTCAGATCCTCACCCTTAGCCCTCACACACCGCCACCATCAGAACAAAGTCTTAGTTGCAAGGGGAATTGGTGTAGGCATCTCCACTGGAATGTAAGTGCCATTAGGACAGAGAGCTTGTCCTACCTATTTGCTCATTGTTGCCTTCTCTGTTTCTAGTGCAGTGTGTGGCCCAGTAGATGCTCGATAATTATTTGTTGTAAGGGACAATGGAATGAATCCCAGCCTCACACCTGCTAGAGGTGCAACCTTGGGCAAATGACTCAATGTCTCTCTTTAAGCCTCAGTTTCCTTATCGATGCAATAGGGATAAAAACAGTACCTGCCGGGCACGGTGGCTCACGCCTGTAATCCCAGCACTTTGCAAGGCCGAGGCAGGCAGATCACAAGGTCAGGAGATTGAGACCATCCGGGCTAACATGGTGAAACCCTGTCTCTACTAAAAATACAAAAAATTAGCCAGGTGTGGTGGCAGGTGCCTGTAGTCCCAGCTACTTGGGAGGCTGAGGCAGGAGAATCACTTGAACCTGGGAGGCAGAGGTTGCAGTGAGCCAAGATTGTACCACTGCACTCCAGCCTGGGCGATAGAATGAGATTCCGTCTCAAAAAGCAAAAAAAAAGATAAACACAGTGGCTTGGCACACAATAGACATTTGATAAAGGTCAGTTGCTGTGACTATTAGCTGTATCTCTCATCCAGTGGGAAAAAGCAAGGTTATATAAAGGATAGTGGTCGGGCACGGTGGCTCACGCCTGTAATCCCAGCACTTTGGGAGGCTGAAGTGGGTGGATCATCTGAGGTCAGGAGTTCAAGACCAGCCTGGCCAACATGGTGAAACACCATCTCTACTAAAAATAAAAAAAAAATTTTTTAATTAAAAAAAATTAGCCAGGCATGTTGGCACGTGCCTGTAGTTTCAGCTACCCAGGAGGCTGAGGCATGAGAATCACTTGAACCCAGGAGGTGGAGGCGGAGGCTGCTGTGAGCTGAAATTGTGCCACTGCACTCCAGTCTGGAAGACAGATGGAGACCTTGTCTCTATCAATCAATCAATCAATCAATGGTTACCAGAGGCTGGGAAGGGTTGTGTGTGGGCACATGGTTAATGGGTCCCCCCTACAAAAAAAAGAATGAATAAAACCTACTGTTTGATAACACAATAGGGTGACTATAGTCAATAGTAATTGTACTTTTAAAAATAACTAAAAGAGTATAACTGGATTGTTTGTAACAGGAAGGATCAATGCTTGAGGGGATGGATACCCCACTCTCCATCATGTGATTTTCACACATTGCATGCCTGTGTCAAAACATCTTGTGTACTCCATAAATATATACACCTATGTACCCACAAAATATAAAAATAATTTTTTAATCAAAAAATAAGAATAAAAAGAAATTCCACGACAGAAAAAAGCCAGGTTATACAGCAACTAGAACATTGCCTGGGACATAGTGAGCGCTCAATAAATCTGCATTAAATACATGTAGTACCTTTTACATGCCTCCTTCCCGCTAATCCTAATAGTTGATGCTAAGTCATCAAGCCTTTTCTTCCCACTTCATAGAAGAAGCAGAGGCTCAGGGAGACTGAAACTTGCTCAAATCACCCAGTGATTTGAGAAGCGGCAGATCCAGAATTTGAGCCCATTTGTTTAAGCGTGACACCGGACTGCCAACCCAAGCTCTCTGTCCTGTCTAAGCCTCGGTTTGCTTATCTGAAAACTAAAATAAAATAAACAAACACAATGAGAACCTTAGCCTTGTGGGTCTCAGAGACACCCCACAGAGCAACCATTCCCTGAGAACAGTGGGTGAAATTCTTCCACATCCATTTGCCTTGAGCACATGCAGTTGGGAGAACTGTTTACATTTTAAGCGCTCATTTTCACGGCATGAAGATGTAGCTGGGCTCCGTGAGGCTTCCTTTCGTGCCTTAAGACCAAATCAAGGCCAATGGGCTGAAAGAAGAGGGAGAAAAGAAAGTCTGATGGGCTCTAACCTTATTTTTAGGTGCAGCCATCGCTTGATTGAGACAAACAATCAGTCTCCTAGCCTGTTTCCTGGAGCAGCTTAACATCTCTTGGTGCTTTAATTTCCCACCACCTTGTTCCTGAAGTACTCAACTTTTCCTTCACAGATGTTAGGTCTGTTCTTTGCACCTGTCAGCAGGCGTGATGCTCTCCTGATTCCCCGAGGTCTCTCTGCTTCATTAGTCTTCTTTTTTCTGTTGCATCCCCCAACCAGTGCAAACCTGAAACATAAATGTTTCCTATCCCAGAATGTAATTAAATCTCTTTAGCCTATATTTTGAAACAACACACATTTGGGGATGTGAGCATGGTAACCAGCTTAATGGGTCCTAGAGTTTGTGTGTCTATTTTATTTGTGACTGACATTCCCATACCGCTATCAAAATTAGTAGCCATCAGTCAAGCAGAAAGTTATTGTCAGTAAGTGCTAAACAAACCCCAACTCCAAGTGGAATTGAGGTTTTTCAATAATGAATGTCTGAGCAATTTAACTAATCGCTATATTCAGCCTACTGAGCTTTTTTTCCCCCTCATACATAAGCAAACAGAAATCTGGAAAGTTATGAGTCTGGCAAGCAAATTAATCTTAAGCTAGAAATTTAACCTGGGAAGAAATCCTATTTCTTTTAAACTGTATGCTTGTTTCTATTTCTTTCAACCTGTGTCATGTAGAGTTCTATACCAGGAATTTAGACTGAAGCTGAAGATGAAAAGAAAGTAGTTAAGGAAAAGGAAAGAAGCCACCCATTTATCCTATTTGGCAATTTCTAAAATTATCACCCTTATTCTATTGTCCTAGAAAGTGCTTTTCTCACATTATAATATACCTGTTGGCCTCTGTCCATTTTACCACGTATATTTGCAGCAGACAAAAAGGTAAGGTTTCCCCTTAGATCAGAGAAAGCTATCATTTGGGGAATGCAGTGATTGAAGTTTGAATATTATAAAATGTTCAACCCAGCCTGCACTGGGGCAGGTATTCTCCATGGACAATGATGGGTTTTTGCTTATAATTCTACAAATACATCAGCCCTTTCCCTATGAGATTATAAATAGAAAGAATTTCAAATGAATTGTCCAATAAGGCTGGGAAAACCAGCAGAAAAATATTCTCAGGATTACATGTAAAAAGGAGTACAATATAACAGAAGAACTGGCCCAAGATCAGAATTCAAGACTTAATGTTTCTTAAAATATAAGAGAAGCACATGGATTGGGATATATCACAGTGCAGAGATTTCAAACATGAGCTTTGGCACCAGGCAAACCTGAGCTGAGTCCAGACTCTGCCTTTTATTGGTTTTGCTGGAGCAAATTACTTAACGTTTTTTGGCCCTTAGTTTTCACATCTGGGAAATGGGCATAATCACTGTAACTAACTAATAGGATTATTCAGATAATTTAAAGAGATAATGCATGTAAAGTGCTTCACCCAGGACCCAGCCCATACAGCACTCCAATACATGTCACTATTATTATCAGTATTAACGTACAGGATAGTTCCACATGTCATTGTTGTCATGATTGTTTTGACTATATTTATTACTCTTAATGATATAGGTTGGTCTCCGGGGTAAGGATTTTGAAGCCTCATAGCTTTATTAGAATATTGCCAAGACAGTCACTGCAGCAGGGTGATGAGAAAAAGCCTTTTTTTCTTTATTTTTAATATACAGACTCAGCCAAGAAGAAAAACCCTTTTTTTCCCCCCACAGAATACTAAACATAATTCTGTGAAGTAGATGTGAGATTGTAGAGGACTTTGAAAGGTATTTGTTCAACAGTAATTTTTAAATGACATGTTGTTATCACAAAAATAATGCATTTTCCTCGTCTACACAAATTTAAAGAATGCTAAATGGCATGCTCCACTCAGATCCCCTAAAATCCCTTTACCATTTCTTCACATCTCTTCCTCAACATTGATAAGCTTTTGCTCCCAATGGCCTGCACCTGTGGCTTTGCCTCGGAGGCCTGCCTTCAGGCTACTGGAGCAGCTGCATTCATCATGTCTGGGAGTTTACATCCCTGCCCAGGGTGGCCTTTAACCAATGACTGCTGAGTGAAGGAGTCTGAAAGCCCAGCTTCCTTGCCTTGGGTTAGAATAAACCTAAGGTGTAATTTACACTTATAGTTTCTCTGTGGGATCAGGCTGAAGTTATCCTCTATGGCAGGGGACTCCACCTTTTTGGCATCAGGGACCACGTTTGTGGAAGACAATTTTTCCATGGATGGTGGGGACATGGTTTTGGGATGATTCACATGCATTACATTTATTGTGCACTTTATTTCTATTATTATTACATTGTAATATATAACGAAATAATTGTACAACTCGCCATAATGTAGAATCAGTGGGAGTCCTGAGCTTGTTTGTCCTTCACCAGAAAATCACATCTGGAGGTGATGGGAGGCAGTGACAGATCATCAGGCATTAGATTCTCATAAGGAGCTCGCAGCCTAGATCCCTCACATGTGCAGTTCACAGTAGGATTTGTGATCCTATGAGAATCTAATGCTGCCAATGATCCAACGGGAGGTGGAGTTCAAGCAGCAATGTAAGCAATGGGAAGTGGCTGTAAATACAGACGAAGCTTTACTCGTTCACCCACCACTCATCTCCTGCTGTGCAGCCCAGCTCCTAAAAGGCTATGGACAGGTACTGGTCCCATAGACTAGTTGGGGACCCCTGCTCTATGGGACTTGGCCTAAAATTGCATGCTGGCTTTGCTTCCTATCCCTTTCTGTCCTGTTCCTCCCACTCCCTTACCAGTTTCTCCTGGAAGCACTCCCTTAATAAATCTGTTGTGGCTGGGCATGGTGGCTCACGTCTGTAATCTCAGCACTTTGGGAGGCCAAAGCAGGTGGATCACAAGGTCAGGAGATTGAGACCATCCTGGCCAACATGGTGAACTCCGTCTTTACTAAAAATACAAAAAATTAGCCAGGTATGGTGGTGCGCGCCTGTAATCCCAGATACTCAGAAGGCTAAGGCTAAGGCAGGAGAATCACTTGAACCCAGGAGGTGGAGGTTGCAGTGAGTTAAGATCACACCACTGCACTCCAGCCTGGCAACAGAGCAAGACTCCATCTCAAAAAATAAATAAATTAATTAATTAATAAAAAAGTAAATCTGTTGCACATGAATCCTTCTCTTAGGACCTGCTTTTGGAAAGCCAGACCTAATATAATTACTATTAGTAACAGCATCTACCCTTCCAGAGTGTGTGTGGGTATGTGTGTGTGTATGTGTGTTTGGATATTTTATGATCTCCAAATCTGACAATTGTGAAATTGCATAGTACATATAATGGTTTTGTTTTTTTTTAAATTTAAACATTTATCATCTTTTCATGTCTACAAATAGGCTTCAACACGTGTTTCTAACAGCCACCGGGTATCCCATTGTAAGGTTGCACCATAATTTAGCCAGTGCCACTCAAAGTTTTTTTGTTGTTCATTGCTATGCTAACAATGTGGGTTGAACATCTTTGCCGGAAAATTTCTGTGTAAGTCCATTTATTATTACTCTACCTGAAAACATAATTCCTGGGTCAAACAGTAACCCATATCCAAGCGTTGTGATTCTTATTCCCAAATGCTCTCCAAAAAGGTTGGACCAATTCATACCCTTGCCAGCACTATCGTTGGTCTCCATCCCTACCCTTCCTCCATTTGTATATTAAAGATTGGTGGGCATGAGCTCTGAGGAGGACTGTAGCTTAGATGATGAACTTTGGTCTTCAAAATAGCTTGAGTGCTACTTCCTCTGTGTTAACCAATCTAAGACTTACCCACATTTTAATTTTCATCTCATGTGAATTAAACCAACTTTTCTTGGAAGAGAAGTTTCTTTCTGATTGCAAAACTTACTGCAAAGCTACAGTAATCGAAACAGTGTAGTACTGGCATAAGGACAGACAACTACACCAAAGGAATACAATAAGGACCCTAGAAATAAACTCTTACATAGATGGCCTAATGATTTTTAATAGGGGAAAAGGGTCATCTTTTCAGTAAATGGTGCTGGTAAAACTAGATATTCACATACAAAAAAATAAAGTTGGCTCCTTTATACTATTTACAAAATTTAGCTCAAAATGGATCAAAGACCTAAATATAAGAGCTAACACTATAAACCTCTTAGAAGAAAACATATAGGAAAATTTTTATGGCATTGTATTTGGCAATAATGTCTGAAATATGATAGCAAAAGCACAGGCAACAAGGAAGAAAATACATGAATTGGACTTCATCAAATTATAATTTTTTTGGATCGAAGGACATTATCAAAAGAGTGAAAAGACAACCCACCAAATGAGAGGAAATATTTGCAAATCATATACCTAATAAGAATTAATATTCAGAATATGTAAAGAACTCCTATAACTCAACAACAACAAAAAACAAACAGCACAGTTCAAAAATGAACAAAGGACTTGAATAGACATTTCTCCAGAGAAGATACACAAATGGCCAATCAGCTCAACATCATTCATCATTAAGGAAACACAACTCAAAACCACAATGGGGACCGGGCAGGGTGGTTCACACCTGTAATCCCAGCATTTTGGGAGGCTGAGGCGGGCGGATCACAAGGTCAAGAGATCAAGACCATCCTGGCCAACATGGTGAAACCCTGTCTCTACTAAAAATAAAAAATTAGCCGGGTGTAGTGGCAGGCACCTATGATCCCAGCTACTCAGGAGGCTGAGGCAGGAAAATCACTTGAACCTGGGAGGCAGAGGTTGCAGTCAGACAAGATCACGCCACTGCACTCTAGCCTGGTGACAGAGTGAGACTCCTCTCAAAAAAATAATAATAATTTAAAAAAACAAAAAACAAAACAAAACAAACCACAATGGGATATCACTTCACACCAATTAGGATGGCTACCAAAGAAAGAAAAGAACATGCCTTGGAATATCATTCATCATAAAAACGAATTAAATTCTGATATATGGGATAAGAAAAACAAACCTGGGACTCGGCCACGGGCCACGGGGTCAGTGCCTGCCTCAAGGGATGGGGCTGCGGGGTGTGTAGGAGCCCCGGGCCTGCCATGTTCCACAACACGGGATGGTGAACCAGGAGGCCACGGTTTAGCACCGATGTCTGCGGAGGAGGTGGGTGCTCGCCCTGGTCTTCGGGCTGTCACTCATCTACTTCCTCAGGAGCACTTTCAGGCAGGAGGAGAGGACAGTGAAAGAGAGGAATCTCCTCTAGGTTCAAGACCATGATCAGCCCATTCTGTGTAAAGTGCAGTTTAACTCGCGCAATGGCAGTCACCCCAGTAATCAGTGCCACAACTCCATTCGAGGGGAGCACCACATCACGGATGAACTATGTTTGTGAGAGGAAGGATTTGCTGGTGGATGGCTGCTGCAACGTCAACGTCCCTAGCACAAAGCAATACTGCTGCCATGGCTGCTGGCCCAGTGGCTGCTGCAACATCAACATCCCTGGAACAAAGCAATACTGCTGCCATGGCTGCTGGCCTAACCGCTGCTGCAACATCAATGTCCCTAGCACAAAGCAATACTGCTGCCACAGCTGCTGGCCCAACCGCTGCTGGCCCAGTGGCTGCTGCAACATCAACATCCCTGGAACAAAGCAATACTGCTGTGATGGCTGCTGGCCCAGCGGCTGCTGCAACATCAACATCTCTGGAACAAAGCAATACTGCTGTGATGGCTGCTGGCCCAGCAGCTGCTGCAACATCAACGTCCCCAGCACAAAGCAATACTGCTGTGATGGCTGCTGGCCCAGCGGCTGCTGCAACATCAACATCTCTGGAACAAAGCAATACTGCTGTGATGGCTGCTGGCCCAGCGGCTGCTGTAACATCAACGTCCCCAGCACAAAGCAATACTGCTGTGATGGCTGCTCGCCCAGGGGCTGCTGCAACATCAATGTCCCTGGAACAAAGCAGTGCTGCTGCGATGGCTGCTGGCCCAGCGGCTGCTGTAACATCAATGTCTCTGGCACAAAGCAATACTGCTGTGATGGCTGCTGGTCCAGCGGCTGCTGCCCAACAAGCAGCTTCTCTTGGAGTGCTTCCCCAGTCGGGCAGCTGTGGCATTCCAGAACCTCTTCATGGCAGTCGAAGAACACTTTGAGTTGTGCCTGGCCACATGCAGGACCTCATCTCAGAGCATGCAACATGAGAACACCTACCAGGACTCCATAGCAAAGTCTTGCTAAGGAGAAAGCCCACCCAAGCTCTTCCCTGCATGACAGGTACAGCGGACTTGCTCCAGCTTGGGCAAAGAGGCCCCACCAAAGAACTTGTCTCCTAAGGCCTGGCTTCAGTGCGAGGAAACCTTGGCTTTGACATCTTCTCGTGTTGTCATCTTTGGCTTCACTCACCACCTGGGCTTACCAGATGCAAATCTTCTGCAAAGCAGCATGGACCCTCTACCTGTTCCCATTCGGGAAAGATGAAACCTCAGACTGGGCTCAGGAAGTGGCTTTCTTGGACCATTCAACTCTGGGACCACACAAGGACCTGTGACTTGTGTTGTCAGGGGGCCGGTGTCACTTTCAGGTTTTTTTTTTTTTGAGACGGAGTCTAGCTCTGTCGCCCAGGCTGGAGTGCAGTGGCACGATCTGGGCTCACTGCAACCTCTGCCTCCCGGGTTCAACCCATTCTCCTGCCTCAGCCTCCTGAGTAGCTGGGATTACAGGAACCTGCTAATTTCTGTAATTTTAGTAGAGACAGGGTTTCACTGTGTTGGCCAGGATGGTCTTGAACTCCTGACCTCGTGATCCACCCACCTTGGCCTCCCAGAGTGCTGAGATTACAGGCATGAGCCACCGCGCCTGGCCATGACTTCCAGTTTTGATTATAATTTTGTAAAATTATTTACTGGATTCCTTTGGAGTAGCAGGAAAATTACAATGTTTTATGTTGGAAAATGCCTTGCCATTCTAGTTGAATATGGTCAAGGACATTATTTCTGTTGTTGTTTTGTGTTCTTGAGTTTCCTGAGTTAAATCATCCCTTCACCCAGAAAACATGTTTTGTCTTTTAGGGCGTGGATGTTCTCTAGGCAGTTATTTTTGTTTTTATTTCAACAGTATCAAGAGTAGGCCCTGAACATAGCCTCTTAACCATATCCTGGCACCTAAAATTATCTAAAAACTCAGACACTCTTCTATTCTAATCTAACTGCAAGATTTCTAGCAGCTGGCACCCCGTGCCTGCCCTCTGGTTCTTTTCTAGAGGGGATTGAATGTGTTCATATACCCTGTGGGAGAGCACTGTTTTAGCAGAAATGTACTTCTCTTCCTGGAGGAATTTGTTCTCATTTCTTTTCCCACTTAAAATTAACTGTGGTCTGCTTAGCCTCAGGTACCATGGGAGCTTAAGAAAGGTCAGAGGCAAACTCCTTCCCTGTTCTGTCAATAGAAACCCAATGTTAAGGCAATTTCTAAACGGAGATGCACTTAGCAGCTTGCTATGTAAAAAAAAAAAAAAAAAAAGAAAGAAAGAAAAGAAAAGAAAAGAAAAAAAAAAAAAAAAAAGAAGGCCGGGCGTGGTGGCTCATGCCTGTAATCCCAGCACTTTGGGAGGCGGACGCGGGCAGATCACCTGAGGTGAGGAGTTTGAGGCCAGCCTGGCCAACATGGCAAAACCCCGTCTCTACTAAAATACAAAAATTAGCCAGGCGTGGTGGTGCACACCTGTAATCCTAGCTACCTGGGAGGCTGAGGCAGGAGCACTGCTTGAACTTGGGAGGCGGAGAGTTGCAGTGAGCCGAGATCGTGACACTACACCCCAGCCTGGGTGACAAAGCCAGATTCCATCTCAAAAAAGAAAAAAAAAGAAAGAAAGAAAATCCTTTACAGACAAGCAAATGCTGAGAGATTTTGTCACCACCAGGCCTGTCTTATAAGAGCTCCAAAAGGAAGCACTAAACATGGAAAGGAACAACCAGTACGAGCCACTGCAAAAACATACCAAATGGTAAAGATCATTGACACTACGAAGAAACTGAATGAATTAATGGGCAAAATAACCAGCTAGCATCATAATGACAGGATCAAATTCACACATAACAATATTAACCTTAAATGTAAACAGGGTAAATGTCCCAATTAAAAGACACAGACTGGCAAATTGGATAAAGAATCAAGACTGATCAGTGTGCTATATTCAGGAGACTCATCTCACATGCAAAGACACACATAGGCTCAAAATAAAGGCTCAAAATAAAGGGATGGAGGAATGTTTACCAAGCAAATGGAAAGCAAAAAAATAAAAAATTAAAAAATAAAGCAGGGGTTGCAATCCTGGTCTCTGATAAAACAGACTTTAAACCAAGAAAGATCAAAAGAGACAAAGAAGGCCATTACATAATGGTAAAGGGATCAATGCAACAAGAAAAGCTAACCATCCTAAATATATAAGCACCCAATATGGGAGCACCCAGATTCATAAAGCAAGTTCTTAGAGACCTACATTGAGACTTAGACTCCCACACAGTAATAGTGGGAGACTTTAACACCGCACTGTCAATATTAGACAGATTAACGAGACAGAAAATTAACAAAGATACTCAGGTCTTGAACTCAGCTCTGGACCAAGCAGACCTAATAGACATCTACAGAACTCCCCACCCAAATCAACAGAACATACATTCTTCTCAGCACCACATCACACTTATTCCAAAACTGACCACATAATTGGAAGTAAAACACTCCTCAGCAAATGCAAACAAACAGAAATCATAACAAACTGTCTCTCAGACCACAGTGCAATCAAATTAGAACTCAGGATTAAGAAACTCACTCAAAACTTCACAACCACATGGAAACTGAACAACCTGCCCCTGAATGACTGATGGGTAAATAACAAAATTAAGGCAGAAATAAGTAAGTTCTTTGAAACCAATGAGAACAAAGATATAATGTACCAGAATCTCTGGGACACAGCTAAAGCAGTGTTTAGAGCGAAACTCATAGCACTAAATGCCCACAAGAGAAAGCAGGAAAGATATAAAATCAACACCCTAACATCACAATTAAAAGAACTAAAGAAGCAAGAGCAAACAAATTCAAAAGCTAGCAGAAGACAAGAAATAACTAAGATCAGAGAAGAACTGAAGGAGATAGAGACACAAAAAACCCTTCAAAAAATCAATGAACCCAAGAGTTGGTTTTTTTTAAAAGATCAACAAAATAGACCGCTAGCCAGACGAATAAAGAAAAGAGAGAAGACTCAAATAGACACAATAAAAAGTGATAAAGAGGATATCACCACTGATCCCACGGAAATACAAACTACCATCAGAGAATAATATAGACACCTCTACACAAATAAACTAGAAAATCGAAAAGAAATGGATAAATTCCTGGACATATACACCCTCCCAAGTCTAAACCAGGAAGAAGTCAAATCCCTGAATAGACCAATAACAAGTTCTGAAATTGAGGCAGTAATTAATATCCTACCAACCAAAAAAAGTCCAGGACCTGACGGATTCACAGCCGAATTCTACCAGAGTTACAACGAGGAGCTGGTACCATTCCTTCTGAAATTATTCCAATCAATAGAAAAAGAGGGAATCCTCCCTAACTCATTTTATGAGGCCAGCATCATCCTGATACCAAAACCTGGCAGAGACACAACAAAAAAAGAAAATTTCAGGCCAATATCCTTGAAGAACATCAATGCAAAAATCCTCAATAAAAGACTGGCAAACCAAATCCAGCAGCACATCGGAAAGCTTATCCACCACGACGAAGTTGGCTTCATCACTGGTGGGATGTAAGGCTGGTTCAACATACGCAATCAATAAATGTAATCCATCACATAAACAGAACCAATGACAAAATCCACATACTTATTTCAATAGATGCAGAAAAGGCCTTTGATAAAATTCAACACCCCTTCATGCTAAAAACCATCAATAAACTATGTATTGATGGAACGTATCTCAAAACAATAAGAGCTATTTATGACAAGCCCACAGCCAATATCATACCAAATGGGCAAAAACTGGAAGCATTCCCTTTGAAAACCAGCACAAGACAAGGATGCCCTCTCTTACCACTCCTATTCAACGTAGTATTGGAAGTTCTGGCCAGGGCAATCAGGCAAGAGAAAGAAATAAAGTGTATTCAAATAGGAGGAGAGGAAGTCAAATTGTCTCTGTTTGCAGACGACATGATTGCATATTTAGAAAACCCCATTGTCTCAGTCCAAAATCTCCTTAAGCTGATAAGCAACTTCAGCAAAGTCTCAGGATACAAAGTCAATGTGCAAAAATCACAAGCATTCCTGTACACCAATAATAGACAAAAAGAGAGCCAAATCATGAGTGAACTCCCATTCACAATTGCTACAAAGTGAATAAAATGCCTAGGAATCCATCTTACAAGGGATGTGAAGAACCTCTTCAAGGAGAACTACAAACCACTGCTCAAGGAAATAAGAGAGGACACAAACAAATTGAGAAACAATCCATGCTCATGGATAGGAAGAATCAATATTGTGAAAATGGCCATACTGCCCAAAATAATTTATAGATTCAATGCTATCCCCATGAAGCTACCATGGACTTTCTTCACAGAATTTTAAAAAAAACTAAATTCCGTATGGAACCAAAAGAAGAGGCTGCATAGCCAAGACAATCCTAAGCAAAAAGAACAAACCTGGAGGTATCACGCTACCTGACTTCAAACTATACTACAAGGCTACAGTAACCAAAACAGCATGGTACTGGTACCAACACAGATATATAGACCAATGGAACAGAGCAGAGGCCTCAGAAATAACACCATACATCTACAACCATTGGATCTTTGACAAACCTGACAAAAACAAGCAATGAGGAAAGGATTCCCTATTTAATAAATGGTGGTGTGAAAACTGGCTAGCCATATGCAGAAAACTGAGTCTGGATCCCTTCCTTACACCTTACACAAAAATTAACTTGAGATGGATTAAAGACTTAAACATAAGACCTAAAACCACAAAAACCCTAGAAGAAAACCTAGGCAATATCATTCAGGACATAGTCATGAGCAAAGACTTCATGATAAAAACACCAAAAGCAATGGCAACAAAAGCCAAAATTGACAAATGGGATCTAATTAAACTAAAGAACTTCTGCATAGCAAAAGACACTATCATCAGAGTGAACAGGCAACCTACAGAATGGGAGAAAATTTTTGCAATCTACCCATCTGACAAAGGTCTAATATCCAGAATCTACAAGAACTAAAATTCACAAGAAACAAACAAACAACCCCACCAAAAAGTGGGCAAAGGATATAAACAGACACTTCTCAAAAGAAGATATCTATGTAGTCAGCAGACACATGAAAAAATGCTTATCATCACTGGTCATCAGAGAAATGCAAATCAAAACCACAATGAGATACAATCTCATGCCAGTTAGAATGGCCATCATTAAAAAGTCAGGAAACAACAGATGCTAGAGAGGATGTGGAGAAATAGGAATGCTTTTACACTGAGTGTAAAGTAGTTCAACCATTGTGGAAGACAGTGTGGTGATTCCTCAAGGATCTAAAACTAGAAATACCATTTGACCCAGCAATCCCATTACTGGGTATACCCAAAGTATTGCAAATCATTCTACTATAAAGACACATGCACACATATGTTTATTGCAGCACTGTTGACAATAGCAAAGACTTGTAACCAATCCAAATGTCCATCATTGATAGACCAGATAAAGAAAACGTGGCACATATACACCATGGAATACTATGCAGCCATAAAAAACGATGAGTTCATGTCCTTTGCAGGGACATGGATGAAGCTGGAAACCATCATTCTCAGCAAACTAACACAGGAACAGAAAACCTAACACCGCATGTTCTCACTCATAAGAGGGAGTTGAACAATGAGAACACATGGACACAGGGAGGGGAATATCACACATCAGGGCCTGTCGGGAGGTGGGGGGCTAAGGGAGGGATAGCATTATAAGAAATATCTAATGTAGATGATGGGTTGATGGGTGCAGCAAACCACCATGGCATGTGTATACCTGTGTAACAAAACTGTATGTTCTGCACATGGATCCCAGAACTTAAAGTATAATAATAATAATAATAAAAGGCTGGGCACAGTGGCTCACATCTGTAATCCCAGCACTTTGGCAGGCCGAGGTGGGCAGATCACCTGAGGTCAGGAGTTCGAGGCCAGCCTGCCAACATGGCAAAACCCCATCTCTACTAAAAATACAAAATTAGCCGGGCATGGTACTGCACACCTGTAATCCCAGCTACTCAGGAGGCTGAGGCAGGAGAATTGCTTGAACCCAGGAGCCGGAGGTTGCAGTGACCGAGATGGAGCCATTGCACTCCAGCCAGGGCAACAAGACTGAAACTGTGTCTCAAAAAACAAAAAAAGAAAAAAAATACAAAATTAGCTGGCGTGGTGGCATATGCCTGTAATCCCAGCTACTCGGGAGGCTGAGGTAGGAGAATTGCTTGAACCTGGGAGGCAGAGGTTGCAGTGAGCCGAGATCGTGCCATTGCACTCCAGCCTGGGAGACAAAGCCAGATTCCATCTCAAAAAAAAGGAGGAGGAAGAACCTTGGAGACATTATGCTAAGAGCAAGAGGTCAGACACAAAAGGACAAATACTGTGCGACACCACTTGTATAAGATACCCAGAATAGGCAAATTCACAGAGACAGAAAATAGAAGTTACCAGGGATTAGGGGAAGAGAGGAATGGAAAGATACTGTTTAATAGGTACAAAATTTCTGTTTAGGAGGATGGAAAGTTCTGGAAATAGTGTGATGATAATTGCACAACATTGTAATGTGCTTAATGCTGACTTGTACACTTAAAAATGGTTAAAATGGTCAATTTTGTGTTGTATATATTTTGCCACATTGAAAAAATTGCAAAATAGGCCAGGTGTTGTGGCTCATACTTGTAATCCCAGCACTTTCAAAGGCCAAGGCAGGCAGATCACTTGAGGCCAGGAGTTTGAGACCAGACTGGCCAACATGGCGAAATCTTGTCTCTACTAAAAATACAAAAATTAGCTGGGCATGGTGGCACGTCTGTAATCCCAGCTACTCAGGTGGCTGAGGCAGGAGAATCGCTTGAACCCGGGGGGGGCGGGGGTTGCAGTGAGCCAAGATCGTACCACTGCACTCCAGCCTGGGTTACAGAGCAAGACCTTGTCTCAGAAAAAAAAAAAAAAAAAGAAGTTAAAAACAATAGCAAAATGAATGTTCTTTCCCTGATGACTGGGAAAGAAAAGATACACTTCCTCTCCTATACTCAACATGACATTCAGAGTTGACAATAGGAAAGAAAACTTTAAGAGGCATTATAGCATAATAGTTCAGAGGACTGGACTTTGCATTTTGACAGCCTGCGTTCAAATTCCAGCTCCACCCCTTACTTGCTGCATGACTGTGGGCATCTGACAAAGCTTTCCAAGCCGGTCACCTGAAGTCATCTGTAAAATGGCAAGAAGAATAGTTTTTACCTCATGGTGTTTTCTAGGTATTAAATGGGACAAGGCTTTTGACATGTTTAGTACAGTGTCTAGTATGAGGTTTAAAAACGCACAAATAATATATAACTCTGGTTATTGCAGTGGTTAAATGTTATTGTCATTATTACCTAAAGTACTTAGGACACTTTGATTTTCTTGATTACTTATCTTGATTGCAGTTCATATCATTAAGAGACAGGCTGGAGGAAATTAATCAAGGGGCATTTCCAGCTCTGAAATGGGGAAATCTGATCTTTGTCCCCTTAAGAAAATACTTTCTAATTATGGAATTTATGGTGTTCTTGGCGGTTTCCGATCACTTTCAAATGCATTTGGGTGCCATCAATTTGGCCCTCTTTATTCTCATAAATTTAACTAATTTAGAGAAAATAATTATTTAAAGGAGGGAGAACTCAGCAAAGGCTTGCTCCTGGTATGACAAATCCATCTCAAACAGCAGAGGAAGCCAAAATGCTCTGGCCCAAATGTCCTCTCCTCCAGGTTCATGGCGGCTGTAAACCCCATGCTGGGTGAGCGGGCTCATTCTTCATGGGATCCACTCCAGTATCTATACAAGGGGCTGACATTTGCTGAATGTCAGCCCCTGGCTGAATAATGATGTATTTCTGATGTGCTGACTCCCCGCAAGGCCCTTTCCTTCAGCTAATCGTGCAGCAGGTTTACTCTGAAGGACTCTGAAGGCAGGCTCAGCATTTTCCTTCAGATGAATTAGCTTCTTCTTGGTCATGGCTGAGAGCGTTGACTTGCTCAGAGCTTCTGCAATGGAGTTGGGAACGCTAGAAGACCAAAGACCCTCATGCTAATCTGACCTTGTCATTAATTTCTATGACTTTGGGGAAACCTAATCTTTGTTCCAATAAAACAATACTTACTAATTATGGAATTTAACTCTCAACCTGTAATTTCCTAAAGGGTGAAAGGTCTGTTTTACTGGATGGTAGAAGTCAGATATATTTGGGCATCTAGAAAAGCATAAATATATACACACAAATTTAAGTGTTGTGATTTGCCTGCTTTAGGGAGAGAATATTGATGTAATCAAAGATTCATGAGCATATTTGAGTTGTAAGGTTTCTTAGAAATTCAAACAGTTAATTTTACAAGTGGGAAAACTGAGGCTCAGAAAGACTGAGTTTTCCAAAGCAGGGACAAAGCTAGGCTTAGACTCCAGCTTCACGACTTGGAGTCAGAGTTCCATAATGTGCTATGTGATGTGCCTCCTCCAATTATCTTTCATAGCTTTGTTGGCTCCCACAGTCACTCTTGCTCACATTGTTCCAAGCACATCATCCTCCTTGCTGTTACTCTACCATGCCTTAGGGCATTGCGCCAAATACTCTACTTGGGATTGTAAACAGGAACACGTGAAAAGCCAAAAGAAGCCCTCAGAAGTTAACGCACATGCGTTAGTAAAAAGGATGGAAGATGAGACTGACAAATTTTTCCAGAAGAGAGCAAAAAGACAAAGGGATGAGAAATAAGAGAGAAGAATTTTTTAAAAAAATAGTGAACTGACATCTGAATAACAAGAGTTTTAGAAAGAGAAAACAAGAAAAAAAAATGGAGAGGAGAAAATTATCCATTAGATAACTCAAGAAAATTCTCCAGAATTGAAAAGCGTGTGTTCCCAGGTTCAAAAAACCAGCATCATGACCGAAGTACACTGAGGCACATTGCTGTGGCATTTTCAAAATCCAGGATCAAAGAAATTTTACACATTTACCAAGAGAAAAAGCAGATTATATGCAAAGAGTCAGAATCAGAGTGGCTTTAGACTTCTCAGTAGCAATTCTAAAAGCTACAAGACAGGGGAGTCACGTCTTCAAAATTTTGAGGAAAGTGATTTCCGTGAAAGGAAAATAAATCTTGGGACTCCAAAATCACTAAGCTAAAGGGAGAAGTCAAGCTTGGACCTGCTTAGGGCAAACCTGCTTCCCATTCTATTCAAAGTCATCCCTCTACTCACTGAGATAAATACTTATCTGATTGTCTCCTTTGGAAAGGCTAATCAGAAACTCAAAACAATGCAACCTTTTGTCTGTTATCTACCCATGACCTGGAAGTCCCCTCCCCACTTTGAGTCATCCTGCCTTTCTGGACCGAAACAGCTTTCAACATTTTTTTTTTTTTTTTGAGATGGTGTTTTGCTCTTGTTGCCCAGGCTGGAGTGCAATGGCACGATCTCGGCTCACTGCAACCTCCGCCTCATGGATTTAAGTGATTCTCCTGCCTCAGCCTCCCCATATACACACAAAATAATATGTGTGTATATGTATATGCATGTATGTGTGTGTATGCATGTGTATATATATTCAATCAATGGGCGTACATAGTATAGGAAATTTTAGAAGTTCTCTGAGCCACACTGGACATGGTAGCCATCAGAAAAACTAAGCTTGTTGGATAATGAGACATGGTTAGCAAAGCTTGACACTTGAAGGCACAGCCTGTAACATAGACTAGGTAGATGTTGTTTAGTTCTGAATCTTTGCCAACAAAGCCTTGGTATGCAAAAACCTGCAAGGCACAGGTAAGATGTTAGGGCATGGTATAAATACCCTAGATACTTTAGAGGAGTCTTATGGGTAGAGGTAGTTTGGGCTCCCTTCTCTAAACATCCCTTGTTGTTAAATGTGTATCAAACACTCTGGAGCATGAAAATACAGGTAAACTGAGTCCTAATTGGTATATTTGCCGTCTTGTGTTTTTGCTTTACTTATGAAGGTGTTAACTGGGGAGAGTTGTGAGGCTTCTTAACCAAAGCACTTTAAAAAAACAAAAAGAAAGAAAAAGAGACAGAGAGAGAGAAAGAAAGAAAGAGAAAGAAAGAAGGAAAGAAAGAAAGAAAAAAAAGAAAAGAAAGAAAACAAAAGAAAAGAAAGAAAGAAAGATGGAAAAACAAAACCCATTACAAAATAGTAATGGTCGTCTTGTTAGGTAGCAGAATCATCAAAGTGTGTATTCTTCCTTATTTCCTATAGATGTGTTTTTAAATTGGGGCACACTTTAAAAAAAATCCTAATATGCTTTCTTTCTTTTATTTCTGACTAATTCTTTTCTTACTGAAACTAACACATTATTTCAGATAACCCTACTTTCTATCTTCTGTATACATAATCCATACCCTGTGTACAACATGGTTGCCAGGGAGACCTGTCTTTAAATTGATCAGCAAACAAGTTTTAGAGGGTTGGCTTTAAAACACAAACTTACAAAGTGACTCCAAAGCCTCAATTTAAGAGAAAATGTTCCAAGACGTCTCACTTCGAGAAACACTTGTTCTGCAACACCCAGATAAATGTTAGATAGACGACATTTTAGGACTTCTCGAACGTTGCCACAGAATCCCGCTCCCTGGCCGCCATCTTGTAGGACTGTGGGAGTCCTCAGCATTCATTCAGAAACTACGTTCTTGCTTCATATTCAGCACCACAGCAATAAAATTAATGGGTTGAGCATTTTCTCCTTAATAAGTGCTGCAGATATAAATGTCTCAGCCATTTGCCTTTCAGTGGGGGTTAAAAAAAAACAACAAAAACAAACACTCCTACTCTAGCATTGCATTCTTCCGTTTTGGTTAACATTATCATTTAAATTGCATCTCCCATGTTTCTAGATTAAGGAAGAAGGGCTGTTAGAATAGGTTACACTTTGCTTTTTCATTCAGGAGACTGTTTAGAGCCTCAAATCAATTCCAACTGACTTTCTAAAATGCGTTGGGGGAAAAATACATTGTGATAAATAGTATTTGCAATGGAAATACCAAGAAGGAAAAAGAGACGTTTCTGTTCGCTTCAGCAAGAAGCCATTCAATTTGTGGACTATGCCTGTCCCTTGTTTTATTTTCCTTCCACTGGAAGGAATTTTAACTATTTCACTGCTATTAACCCATTCCAAAATGGGCATGGGAAAATGCCGTATGTCAGAGGCTTGCTGTCTTATCAAAAAATCTAGCTCCTCAGGCTGTGTAACTTGGGGCAAGTCACTGAATGTCTTTCTACATCTCTATTTCCTCAACTGTAAAATGCATGTAATAATGAGACTTACTTTAGGGAGTTAAGAGCAGGACTTTTCAAACTCTTATAATCTTCAATAAGATACACACTTCACATCCAAACCCAGTACTCACATGCACACAAATACATACACACATATATCCATATGCATATATGGTTCTACATACATGCACATTTGAAATTAAAATTTCACAAAATAGGAGTTATCCATATTAGAGGTGATGCATTCACGTAGTTTTTATTCTTTTTCTTTTCTTTTGAGACAGAGTCTCACTTTGTCACCCAGGCTGGAGTGCAGTGGGGCAA
Organism: Pongo pygmaeus; assembly: GCF_028885625.2. Classification (NCBI taxonomy): domain Eukaryota; kingdom Metazoa; phylum Chordata; class Mammalia; order Primates; family Hominidae; genus Pongo; species Pongo pygmaeus. The sequence goes on from NC_072391.2 coordinate 20,052,476, forward strand.
TCTCAGCTCACTGCAGGCTCCACCTCCTAGGTTCAAGTGATTTCCCTGCCTCAGCCTCCTGAGGAGCTGGGATTACAGGCATATGCCACCATGGCTGGCTAATTTTTTGGTACTTTTAGTAGAGACAGGGTTTCACCATATTGGCCGGGCTGGTCTCAAACTCCTGACCTCAAGTGATCCACCCGCCTCAGCCTCCCAAAGTGCTGGGATTGCAGGTGTGAGCCACCATGCCCAGGCACATAGTTTTTATTCTATTTTATTTCATGTTTTTAAAAAATGAGTTTTGCAGCCATCTACATTGATTCTGTGACTAAATAGATCACAATATGAAGTTTGAGAAACACTGATTTAAAGCAGGCATTAGCAAACTATGGCCAACAGCCAAAATCTGGCCAAATGACTGTTATTGTAAATAAAGTTTTATTGGAACAAGTCATACCTAGTCATTTGCCTATAGTCTATGACTGCTTTCTTAATACAATCAAACTTGGGCAGTTTCAACAGAGACTGGTCCCCAGAACTACAATATTATCTAGCCCTTTAAGAAAATGTTTGCCAACTGTTTTGTAGAGGATTCAGTGTTATGTGTCCAATGTAAAGTCTTTAACATAATGCCTGGGGTATCAAGAGGCTTCAATGTATACCTTGTCTAGTATTATTGTAGGTGGTGTTATTGCTACTACTACTACTCTAGCTAAAGCTAAATAGCTGTGGGAGGAGTTTTCTCATCAAACAAAGATGACAAACAGGCTTAGCTCAAAAAATATAAAGCAGATAAAGGATAGTTAGAAAGAATGAACAAGACCTACTATTTGATAGCACAACAGGGTGACAATAGACAATAACTTAATTTTACATTTTAAAATAACTAAAAGAGTATAATTGGGTTATTTGTAACACAAAGGACAAATGCTTGAGGGGATGGATACCCCATTCTCCATGATGGGATTATTTCACATTGCATGTCTGAATCAAAACATCCCACGTACCCCATAAATGTATACACCTACTATGTACCCACAAAACTTAAAGCAAAGAATCAGATAGAGGGATAACAGAGATATTCAATCTCTTTTTTTCTCAAGTTTGAGATAGGTGTATCAGACCAGCCAATTCCCCAAATTGGCATTATCAGCCTCCTCACTGCCAGGCAAACCAGCTGAAAAAGAGAGGATAGAGCACACTGAAGCTTTTAAACCCTTTCTGATCCCTCCTCTGAAGGTGCCCTGTTCTTCCTGTAGTCATTAGAGAATAAATCTCTGATAAGCAAAGTAAATTAGATGCAGTGACATTCTGCTAATTGAGTCGTCTCCTCTGCTTGACTGGGCTGTGCTGTTAATTACCAGCTAATCTTATCAATATAAGATGTTCTAACTGGCCGATCAAGGCTCCTGGAGAGAGGGGGAGGGGCCCCAGTTTGCCCCCAAAGTCTCTCATTGGTCAAAGTGGATATCAAACCTTCGATCCTACCCGAAACGGTCTGAATGCTGAGGCAAGAGTGTTTAGAAGAAGGACAAGACTGTCGCTCGAGAATCATGTAGGGGAAGCAGAGGGAAATGGCAAACCTCCAAATAAATGTTAAGGCAAAGTAAGAAAGGGCCAAGATTACAGATCTGCATTATTAAAGCTGCATTCTGACCTCTCTCCATCTCGATCAAATTTTCTTTCAGCGAAGCACAGGGGCTTACAGAGAGATAAAAAGACTTTAAAATATAAATTAAGTCCTATTTATTTCACCACCCTGAGCCAAGCATGCCAGGTTCTGTTTGAATGTGTTGCCTCAAAAGACTGAATAAGTTGGCTTTCAGCTAGATGAATGTCTGTGATTTGCTGACATCTGGCAGCGGGGATCCTGGAGCCAATCAAATCAAAGCCCCCCCACCCCCACCAACCCAGAAAACATTAGGTTCTGTGTGGGAATTTCTGCCCACACTTCTTTTCAGAATTACCCTGATAACCATTTATTAATCTTCCAAAGAGCCTAAATGAGTGTGTGGAAAATTAGAGGGATCGAGTTTTTGCTTCATTTACCGACAGCCTTCTCAAAGGCTCCTACACACCAATTTTATGACAGGTCCCAGTTGTAAGAATTTCAGTTGTAAAGGAGGATGAGCCCATCAGATTGGCAAAAGGTAAATTAATGGATAGTACCCAGTACTGGCAAGGGTACAGGCAAACAGGGCGTCTCAATGGCTATTGGTGGGAATGGAAATTGAAAGATCCTCTCTTCTGGAGGGTTTTGGAGGGTGGGATGAGGGGTTTGTGATATTAAGATCTAAAATGCACATACCTTTTGATTCAGCAATCCTACTTCTAGGATACTAGTAATAACAGCAAATTCTTTTTTAATATTCCACAATTTATCAATTTTTACACTTGATAGACATTTGGGCTATTTCTGGGTTTTCACTGTTACCATAGTTTCGCCTTTTCCAATATGTCGTATACTTAGAATCATCCCATAGGCAGCCTTTTCAGATTGGCTTCTTTCTCTTAGTAATAAGCATTTAAGGTTCCTCCACATCTTCTCCTGGCTCAATGGCTCATTTCTTTTTAAAGCTGAGTAATACTCCGCTGTCTGGAGGCTTCACAGTTTACCAAGCTAAAAGGCATCTTGGTTGCTTCCAAGTTTTGGCAATTACCAATAAAGCTGCTTTAGACATTTATGTGCAGGTTTTTGTGTGGCCCATTTACTTTTTAAAGTAGTGGGTTTTGTGTACATACACATGTGTGTTTAAATCTCAAAAAGATCACACTATGAGCTGTTTGACCTCTGGAGAAAAAAACTGGAATCTAGTACAAAAGGAATGTGAAGAATAACTTACTTTTTATTCTTTATAGCTGTGTGTCATTTTAATGTTTTTATGTTGAACATATATTCATGAACTTATTTAAATAATTAAAGAGTTAAAAACTGGAAAGCCTAAGATAAAATAAAAATAAAAAACATATCATGCAAAGTCCACAGGGGTAAGCCATATATATATATATATATATATACGTATATATATATATATATATACGTATATATATATATATATACGTATATATATATATATATATATATATGTATATATATATATATTTTTTTTTTAGATGGAATCTCACTCTGTTGCCCAGCCTGGAGTGCAGTGGCACGATCTTGGCTCACTACAACCTCCACCCCCCTGGTTCAAGCAATTCTCCTGCCTCAGCCTCCTGAGTAGCTGGGATTACAGATGCCTGCCACCATTGCCCCATTAATTTTTGTATTTTTAGTAGAGACAGGGTTTCACCATGTTGGCCAGGCTGGTCTCAAACTCCTGACCTCAGGTGATCCGCCAGCCTCTGCCTCCCAAAGTGCTGGGATTACAGGCATTAGCCATACACCCAGCCCAATCCTCATTTTTCTTTGTATTGGTGAACTGGCCTACATACTAAAATTTATCTGTAACCCCAAAATCAATGTTTCTGGCATTTTCACAGTTATTCACAGACATGCATATGTGCAGAACACAAAAATGTTGAGTCATTTAAGATGCACTTCTAAGCCTGTCAAACAAGGCAACACCCTGACTGCTTGTTTTAGCTCGCACACGGTGAACAATCAATCATCCTTTTTTTTTTTTTTTTTTTTTTTAGACAGAGTTTCACTCTTGTCACCCAGGCTGGAGTGCAGTGGCATGATCTCAGCTCACTGCAACCTCTGCCTCCCGGGTTCAAGTGATTCTCCTGCCTCAGCCTCCAGAGTAGCTGGGACTACAGGTGGCCGCCACCACGCCCAGCTAATTTTTGTATTTTTAATAGAGACGGGGTTTCACCATGTTGGCCAGGCTGGTCTCGAACTCCTGACCTCAGGTGATCTACCCGCCTCAGCCTCTGAAAGTGCTGGGATTACAGGCGTGAGCCACTGCGCCTGGCCACAAGTGTTCTTTTTATGGGGTCTAGTTAGTGACGCATTTTTGTGCTTTCTTTCTCTTTTTGGTACCTTCATTGTTTAAAGTGACACTCTCCTCCAACCCCCCAAGCATAGAGTGGAAGTGCTGTCTAGTGTCCCTTAATACAAAAAGGCTGTGAGATGCCTTTCAGAGAAAATATGTATGTTAGATAAGCTTTGTTCAGGCATGAATTATATTGCTGTTGGCTCTGAGTTCAATGTTTATGAATCAAAAACATGTATATATTAAATAAGTTGTCTCTAAACAGAAACACACATAAAATGAGGTTATGTATTGATTGGCTGAAAAAATGTTGCAACCAGAGGCTCCCAGAAACCTAACCTTGTATTTCCTCTAAGAGCCGTATTTTCGTATTTGCTATTTCAGTGTTCGTTGTGGCTTTATGGAACATAACTACCATGAATAATAAAAATGGGGCCGGGCGTGGTGGCTCAAGCCTGTAATCCCAGCACTTTGGGAGGCCGAGACGGGCGGATCACGAGGTCAGGAGATCGAGACCATCCTGGCTAACACGGTGAAACCCCATCTCTACTAAAAACACAAAAAATTAGCCGGGCACGGTGGTGGGGGCCTGTAGTCCCAGCTACCCAGGATGCTGAGGCGGGAGAATAGCGTGAACCTGGGAGGCGGAGCTTGCAGTGAGCCGAGATCACGCCACTGCACTCCAGTCTGGGCAACAGAGCGAGACTCCGTCTCAAAAATAAAAATAAATAAAAATAAAAAATAAAAATGGACTGAGCTTTGCCAAATTGGTGGGCAGTAAACTTGTACACAAATCATGGTGATGGTTGTAACAATCATTATAATCATATAAACCAGGGATCAGCAAACCACGACTTCTGGGCCCCTTCTTTTTTTTGTCAATAAAGTTTTATTGAAACATACACATGCCTGTGGCCGCTTTCATCCTAAAACTGCAGATTTGAGTAGCTGCAACAGGAACCATATGGGCCTCAAAACTTAAAATATTTATATCTGGCCCTTTTTAGAAAAACGTTGCCAGTCCCTGAATTATAAACACTCATCATTTACCCAGCGTTTATTATGCCAGGTGCAATGCAGGCTACTATGCGTTTTGCTATTCTGTGTAATAACTACCTCTAAGTATGTGTCAAGCACTCATATATGATGTTGTATTTAGTCCTCATTTCTGCAACCCTGAAAGGCGGCTATTCCATCCCCATTTTACACTTGAGGAAACTGAGGCTCAGAAAGGTGGCTGTCACCTGCTCACATTCACATGAACTAGAGAACTGGAGCCAAGTCTGGCTTGCTCCAAAGCCCACACGCTTGCCCTGTGGAAGAAACACAGAAAAGACAGGTGCATGTAACCAAATAACATTTTTTAAGTGAAAGGCTATGGCCTTATGTCTTAGAGATTGAAATAGAGCCTGAATGGGACAAGGAGAGAGAGAAAAAGAAAGACCAGGGCTTAATGTGTACAGTGATAAACCGTCTCACCCCATGGAAAAATGGGCACCAACAAACAAGTGAGGGAGTTCAGTGCTCACACAAAGGAGTGTCCATTTCAGCTAGAGGAAGATCAGACACTGCCCAGGCTCCACCCAGAGCCCCTCATCACTTTCTCTCATCATGCAGATGGCCAGCTTCTGACTGTCAGCATGCAGACCCTCCCACCAAGGGCTTTCCAACTATGTTTAGCCTATGCACGCAGGGGGTGCTGATGCCTCTGTAGCAGCCTCCAGCCAATGATGCCAGAGATTGGAACATCAGTACCCCAGCTTTCTCATCCTTCTGGTGGCAAGACCCTGAAGCATGTCTCCAAGTGGCTCCTAGAGGTTCCCAGTGGGACCAAGCCCTGGTTATCCACAGGAGTAACCAGCTCAACAACACACCCTGTCCTGGCTGCTATACTTCCTTGCTTCACCCTCCCTGCCTCACTCCCTTACTGGTGCTTCCTGGGATTCCTTCCCACATAAACTACTTGTACATAAATCCTTGTCTCAGGTTCTGCTTCTGAGGAAGCAGCCACTAATCCATCAGCTATCAGTCATGGGTGGCAATGTAATATATGGAGGTATTTATTATAGTTCTATTCACATTCTAATGAACAAGTTGGCCTCGTTAAGACAAATGTAGAACACTACTTTAATCTCTCCTTTCATCCTTCTTTAAGCCTCTTGCCATGTTAAGTTCACATACTGCCATATACAACAATGTGAAGAGGGTAGCAGAGTAGAAAATGGAAAGAATCCACATCCAATCTGGATCTACTAATCACCAGATTTCCTGTTCTTTATCCAGTGTTAGTCGAGTGTTTTACTTGCCACCAAATGTACCCCTACTGACACCAGCTTTAAGATGCTTTATAAAATCAACAGACAATGCCTCAGTGGTATTTCTGCCAAAAATGCATAACTTGTATACAGGATGAAGAAACAACAGAAAAATCCAAATTCAGAATAATTCAACGAAGTAACTGGCTTGTGCTCTTCAAAAATGCCAAGGTCAAGAAACACAAAGAAAGAATGAAGAACTGTTTCAGAGTAATGGAAATTAAAAAGACAAAACATGTAAATAGCATTTGTGATCCTAGATTGGATCCTGGGCTGGATTGAAAAAAAAGAACATGACATTTGATGAAGTTTGAAAATAGACTATGGAATAGATAATAGTAATATATCAATGTTACATTTCCTGACTTTGAAAACTGAACTGTGGTTATGTAAAAGGATGACCTTGTTCTTAGGAAATACACACTCAAGTATCAGAAATACATATACAAAGGCACTCTCAAATACTTCAGAAATACACAGAGAGGGGGAGGGAGGACTAGGAACTGATAGAGTCAATGGAGCAACAAAAACCATGGTTCAATCTGGATAAAGGCTATAATCAAAATTCCTTATATTTTTCTTAACTGTTCTGTAAATTTGAAATTATATCAAAATTTAAAGTCACCAAAATATTAGGCACCATAAGCATTTATATTTGTTAGGTAAAACCTCACCTTACTTCTGCTCTTTCTCCCTCACTTTGACTATCAGCAGGAAGGTAGAAAAGAGCAAAACAGAAAAACCAGATTGAGGGGATAGAAGGAACATGGATTGAGGAGGAATTGTTAGGTGAGAAAATGCCATTGTTTTTCCTTGGTCTTACAGTCCTCTCCCCAAAAATGATGTGACTTTAAAGGAGTCACCCCAGAGAGTTCAAATATTATCAAATTAAAAAAATAATTAGTTGAGTATATATCTGATGTTGAGTCCTGTTCTAACTGCTTCGTGTATATTAATGCATTTAATTTAATTTTAACCCATTTCATCAATCAACATATAATTCTTAGTTATTGCAGATATATTTTAAATGTAATTAATCTAATCATTTAATGTATATTAATAGATATCAATCTATTAGTGACATGTAATCATTTATTATGCATTAATAAAAGTTAATGTCTTAGACCTCATAATATTTAATCATTTAATTCCCAAAAGTGAAGCCTCAGGGTTTGGTTTGTTTGTTGTTGTTAAGTTTTGTGAAAGCCAATAGTTGATGAAAATAAAAACTAACATTTAATGAATGCTTAGCATGTGCCAGGACTAATTCCAAGCATTTGGCATGCACTTTCTCGATTAGATTAATGCTTCCAGCAGCCCAGGAAATCAGTACCATCATTAGCCCCCATTTCACACTTGAAGAGGTTGAGAAATTTGTTCAAGTTCACGGAGAAGCTATGCAACAGAACTGGATTCAAATACAGGCTGTTGTGCTTTAGAACCAGCAAAGGGTTGATATTGAAAATGTCATTCAACGATGAAAGGGATGAGTGGGTTGAGGGTTAATCAGAGTAGGTATGGTTGACTGCAGGACCCAGCTCTCATTTTGTACCCTTTTTTTGTGCTTTCGGTAAGCAATACTACATACCCAAAAAGGACCCAAAAAATTTCCAAGAGAGCAAAACAACTGCCTTTTCCTCAAAATCCACCACAAATCACAAAGTAATTCCCATGGGACTAACACAGGGTCGCTGCCTGCAGGTCATTTTAAGAAATGAAGAACCAAAAGACAAGAATAGAATGAGAACAGGTAAAAGTAGACCTCATTCTTCTAAGCTTCATTCTGGAATCTTCCCCAGTTCAGAATCCCAGATTATGAGCCCACATGCCTGAGTGTCAGCAACTCCAAAGAGCAGCTTATTTAAATTCTCCCATACTTGGCTTGTTACTCTCGTGTTATGTGTATTTAAATCAGCTTCAAAAAACACCTTAATCTTTATGATTCGTAGGAACTTCCCAGGGCTTGCAGCAAGCGGCGTCAAACATCCTATCTGCTGAATGAGCGTCTACGTTGGTGGAGTCTTAGTTAACCCCACGGGTTCCCAAGGCCTTTGGATAAAATGTGGCTAAAGATTAAAGCATAGGTTTGTGAACAACGTCTTTCACAAAAGGACCTCAAAAACACTGTAGTAATGCTGAGAAAGCGCAGTGCACATGTTTAGAATGGATATTTCATTTCAAGGTAGCGTTCTGTTTTCTTTCCATTCTGCTGGAATTTGTTTTTATTATGTATCCTTCGGCTTCACACTTGCAAAGGAGTTTCTTATCTCATCCTATGTCATACTTTTCCCCCTCCCTCTCCGCTGCTCTCTCTTCTCCCTCTCCCTCTGTTACCTCCCCTGACTCTACTGCCATTTTTTTTGTAAAGGACTATTGAACCTCAAAGAGATTTCCATCCCAGGAAACTTTCCACTCTTTCTGATGTTGAAGATAAAATGAACTGCGTGTGATAAGCGCTAACAGTCAAAAACGAACATAAATACCCAAGAGGTGAAAAAGGGATTTTCCATTTTTATGAGTTTCCAGCTTCCTTGATGTGCTTTGTGGGCCTGGCTTATACCACCTTGGCCTAGATTCTTGCAGCAGCAGCCCAAATAGCAGGACTAAGATTTGGATGATGTAATTGGCAACTGGAGCATAAAATTGAAGGAGAGGGTTACTCTCAGGGCCGTGCAAGTGTAGTGCCCTAGGAACCTCACTTGTCTCACCCTAGTCCCAGCCCTGCCACACACTCCCCCTACCTCCGTCCTTAGTGCCTTCTCTTCTCTCTCTCCTCAATAGCCAGAGTGAGCACTTTAGAGGATAAATCTGATCTTATCGCTCCCTGGGCAAAGCCCTCTGATAACTCACCAGTGCACTTAGGATGAAAGCTGCACTCCCTGGCAGCCTGGTAGATCAGACTCTTGCTCAACTCACCCCTCCCGTACCACTGCCCTCATCCACTGCCACCACCACAGTTCTGAACACCTCCCAGCTCCTGAAGCACTGTCCAATTTGGGTTTCATAACTGCCGCCTCCTCTTTCTTGAACAGTCCACCCTCCTCTTTTAAAGCTAATTCCAACTATTTTTCAGACCTCCCAGGGGAAGATTCAGCACAGTAGATTAGGAGAGGGGTTGAATTATAGCTACAGCCCAACTTTGAGTCCATCTCTGCCACTTACTGTCCTGACCTTGAGTGAGTTATCTTACATCTCTGGGCTTCAGTTTCCCCATATGAATATGGGTGGTGAGAGGTTTGCTTTAGGAATTGACAATTGGTATGAGGATTTTAAAAGGTGAGTCATGTAATATTGTAAGATCTGTGCTTGACACATGGCTAGCACTGTATGTATTAGATATTCTGATGCCATCTCCATCAGTGTTTTCCGTAAGCCCCTAGGTACCCTTCTTCAGCACCTCTGTAGCATCCGCTCTTAATTGCCATATGCAATTAAGCATATGATCAATTGCTAATATGATCATCTGCTCAAGTGTGTCTTCCCCTCTGCACTACAAACCTAAAGGCTGGGACTGGGTCCTTCTGTTGACTGCTATCCTGCAACCATACTGCCTAGCATACAGTAGGCGCTCAATAAATAGTGTTGAATGCATGTGCTAATAATACAAGGGACACAGCCACAGGAACGATACTCAACCTGGCTCCAAGACAAGCAACTAAAGATTTAGAAGAACCCACAATTGCTCTGCAAGCAGAGTTCACTGCTGGATTTAGAAACCTCACCAAATATTAATTCAGCTCAATGTGAACTGATTACATGTCAGGTATTATGCAATGCAATGGAAAAGATAATGATGAATAAATATGAGTTCTTGCCCTTTTGAGTGAGGTCAAAGAAAGGTTAGGAAGTTGCCTGAAACTCTTAGTTGCCATCTTTTCCTGCTGAAAGGAAAGGCCTTGATGGCCTCCAATGCATAGTTTCAAGAGTACAATGTCTTAAATCAGACATACCTGGGCTCAAATCCCACAGCTTCATCACTTGCAAAGCATGTGGCCTCAAGCAAGTTACCTAACTTCCCTGAGCTTCAAGACTGTCATCTAAGAAAGGCAAATGAAAATGGTACCGATCTCAGAGGTTGTTTGTGCAGAGGAAGTGAGAAGAACCACATCAGTCACCTAGGCACAAAGTCTGGCAAATAGAAAATATGCACCAAATTTTCATTGTTACTATTATTGTCATTTTCAGCCCCACTATTGGACTAGTTTCATGGACCTTATTTTCTCCTAATCTTTTCTATGAGTTTTCTCACTGCTTCAACTTAAAGTTGGAAAAATACGCATTTGAGACTTAGCCACGTGGCAGCATGAGGCAAAGCTAATTTTCGTAACTAGAAGAGTGTTGGAACACTTTAATTTCAAACCAATTGCCAACATGGCAGAAATCCAGGCCAGGTCCAGGCTATTGTTATTTTCCTTTAGCTGTTTTTGGATGGATTCTAAGACTCCACATCTTAGAATGACCTGTGGCTCATGGCCCTGTGATAGCCCCATGGAAATGACTTTGTTGTTTTTGGTCGATTTTGAGGAAGTTCAAACAGTTGTTTTGCTCTCTCAGAAAGCATTTTCTTCCTTCTGGGTATGTAGTATTACTTACCTAAGGCACAAAAAAGGGTACAAAAAAAGAATAATATATAGGACTCATCTCCTATGCCACCTCTCATTGATTGTTGGTGGGTGCCTAGAGCATTGTCTTAAAAATTCTAATGCAGCTTTAGGGTTCAGTGGGAAAGAGTACATTGATTAGTAATGTCTATCCTGAGCATGCCGTGGGTGAGTACCATAACAGAACACTCCCAGATTAAAAGCACTTTTTCCTGAGGCCTGGAAGACTATATTTCCTCTCCATATTCCCTGTGCTATTTATTTCTCTCTATTTTACCTTACTGTCAGATTCCACTGCAGTATGGTATTTCAGAAATAACATTGTTATTAGTTCAAATTGATTTATGTCCATTTGAGATGCAGAATACTTCCAGGATGATTCACAGAAGAAGAAAACCCTCTGGGTACAATTTCAATAGGAGCCATACATTTACAGTGACATCAATAGGCACCTCTCACATTCAGAGCATCCCTTTTCAAAATTAAGGTACTTAAAGCAATGAAATTTCTAATTAGAGTAAAAGTAATAATAACAGCTAAATCTGTTGCACAAGTACTATGTGCCAGACATTGTGTTGTCCCAATAACTCTTTCACCTTTAAGAATGATATATTCTACTGGGTGTGGTGGCTCATGCCTATAATCCCAGCACTTTGAGAGGTTGAAGTGTGTGGATAGCTTGAGCCCAAGTGTTTGAGATCAGCCTGAGCAACGTAGCAAAACCCCATAACTACAAAAAATACCAAAAAAAAAAAAAAATTAGCCAGGCATGGTGGTGTACACCTGTAGTCCCAGCTACTCAGGAGGCTGAGGTGGGAGTATTGCTTCAGCTCAGGAGGTTGAGACTACAGTGAGCTATGATTGTGCCATTGCATTCCAGCCTGGGCAACAACAGAGTGAGACCCTGTCTCAAAAGAAAAAAAAAAAAAGTGATACATTTCAATGTTAAAATCTTGATAAATGTTCAGTCTACATTATGCTTATGTGACAACTATCTATCACTTGTATGTACCTTTGAAATGTTCTTAAATAGAAACATTTAAAGACACAAGGCGAGATTTAACTTATCTGTGAGAGTCTAGTCCTCGGTAGTCTTACAAATCTCCCCCATTTGGGGGGATGAGAACTATTGTGCCAAGCACTCAGCAATCTTGTTTCATTTTGTCTTCACAACTACATGAAGATATGTGCATTACCGTCCATCCACATTTTACTGATGAAATTGATATGAAATGACTAGCCCCAAATCCCACAGCTGGTAAGTGGCTGAGCCATAGTTCAACTCAGATAGTACTGAACCCTGAGCCTGGGCTCTTAACCTCCTGTGCTAAGTTAAGTATAACATTTATTTTAAAATGTGGTAAGATACACATGACATAAAATTTACCATTTTAACCATTTTTAGTATACAGTTCAGGGGCATTAAATACTTTTGCATAGTTGTACAACCATCACAGCCATCCATCTCCAGAACATTTTTATCATCCTCAGCTATAACTCTATGCTTATTAATCAATCACTCCCATACCCCCCTCTCTCTAGGCCCCAGAAACCACCATTCTACTTTCTATCTGTGTGGATTTGACTGTAATAGGTACCTCACATAAGTGGAATCACACACAATTTATCATTTTATGTCTGGCTTATTTCACTTAGCATAATGTCCTCAAGGTTCATCCATGCTGTGGCACGTGTCAGAATTTCCTCCCTTTTTAAAGTTGAATAATAAATATAATTTTTCCAAGTTTCATGATATGAGGATGTGGCAATAAATAAAACATGATTTCTGCTATTAGCCAATGATATCACAGCCTTCTAGAATAGACAGATAACAATATGTTAAGGGCCCCAGAAAAGGCACAAACACACCTCTATGGAAGCTTCTGGTAGAAGAGGTCACAAGGTCGCGTCATGTTACCCATGATTATCCATGTGAACCCAGACCCCTAACTGTCTGGGCAAAAATCCCACTCCACCACCTTTTCACTGTGATCTACTGGGCAAGTTATTTTTCTCTTCTGAGGCTCAACTGCTCCTGTAAAATGGGAGTAAAATAATATCTAGCCCTGAGTTATAATCAGGCCTTAAATGAATTCATTTATGGAAAGCACTTAGAACAGACACATTGTAAGTGGTCAATAAATAATATTAATTAAAGTAATAACTTCTATCTGGAGCAGTCTATTGGAAATATAACACTTTACTTCAATTTTGGAGGATAAAGAGGATTTCTGTAAAGTAAGGTTGCCAGACCAAATACAGAATGCCTAGTTCAATTTGAATTTCAGATAAACAATACATGATTTTTTAGTACAAGTATATCCCAAATATTGGATACTACTAGCCGAATACTAATAAAAGGCAAGGTTCTGGGTGGCTATGCATTTGATACCTTCGAACATTTTAGTCAAATTAGTAAGTATAATAAGATTCGCTAGTTGCTGTCAACTGAGCTGGAGAAAGTGGGGAAAGAAAAGGATAAGCTCAGAGTTTCAAATTCTCAGCTCAAAACATTGCATAAATTACCTGAAAGGTTCTGTGTCTGCCCTGGGGAAAAAACAAAACAAAACAAAAAAAAAACCCTTATCTCTTGTATCTCCTGCAGGGCTGAGATTGCTGAAAAGTGACCCAGAGTCTCATCTTGAGAATAGCAGAACTACAATGGAAATTGAATTCACAGCCTCACAGAGTATTTGCTGTTAAAATGAGGGTTTGGATTAGGAAAGAATGAGATCCTGAAATTCTGAATGGGGACATATGGGCAGATCCCAGTGAAGCTGGGTACACTGAACCCATAAATTGTGCTAAATCTTTTTGCCAGTAGAAACAGCATTTCAACCTCCTTTCCTCCTGTATCAGTTCATTCTCAACTGCTATAAAGAACTGCCCAAGACTGGGTAATTTATAAAGAAAGGAGGTTTAATTGACTCACAGTTCTGCATGGCTAGGGAAGCCTCAGGAAACTTACAATCATGGCAGAAGGGGAAGAGATATGTCTTATATGGTGGCAGGTGGGAGAGAGTGAGTGAGTGTGTGAAGGAGGAACTGTCAAACACTTATAAAGCCATCAGATCTCATGAGAACTCACTCACTGTCATAAGAACAGCATGGGGGACACTGATCCCATGATCCGATCATCTCCCAGCAGGTCTCTCCCTCAACACATGGGGATTACAATTCAAGGTGAGGTTTGGGTGGGGACACAAAGCCTAAGCATATCGCCTCCCTGCAGTTTGAGGTTAACCCTGCTTTGCTTACAGCATCTGTAATGGCCTCCTCTGAGGTAGTTATCTTTTGAGACAATGCTGATTATTCTTCAGAACCCACTCCCACCACCCCTCTTTGCTTCTGGACCTGTAACTAACTCAAGTCCCAGCAGGCCCCAAAGTTTGAAGTACAAAGAATGACCTATGGTTGGGGGCAGGATGCTACACTCCAAAAGAAATGCATGACTTTTCCAATGTATACAGACATAAATCTAGGGAATATATGTGGGGATGGATATCAAGGGTGTGGGATAATAGTGGAAGGAACATAAAGTTGGATTGGGCCAAATTTATTGATATGGGCCCACTAAGCAGAAATTCTGGATCTCATGTTGCAGCTCCTCGAGTTAGAGTTTTAACAGTGTGGCTGTTTGGTTGGCTGAAACATGGAGCAAAAGGGGTCCTGCACTAAATGAAGTTGAAATACCAGAACTGCTTTGTTATTCTGTAAAGGAAGGTAGAAGAAGGTGCCCAAAGGCTTAGAGAGATTGGAGTTGGAATGTTAGAGTGAATTTGTCATGTAAAACCTGCTCATCCACCCTGGTAGATTCACTACAACTGTGAGAAATAAATTTGTGAGGGGAGCCCAGCATCTTTGAAGAGTTCTGGGGTCATTTTTCTCTGAATGTCAGAAATTACAATGAGAAATGCTGCTACTAAGCTGGGATTCTAAATGCAATGGGAATAACTGGATCCTGGAGCAGGGGACAAATGACAGCACTTAATCACCAAAGGCAACGTGGGTGTGGTATGGTTACCATCATGGACAGGGGGTCAAAACAGGAATCTCGAGTCTCAGTCACAGAGATCACGGCATTGGCGGGTTGATCATACTGCAGCTAAAAAAGAAATAGATGGGCAATCTACTAAATTCGTATGTGATCTGTATATACAGAAGAGTTCTAGGCTGAGTGAACAGAAGTCTAACTGGAATCACCAAAACAGAGTCCTTGCCCTTCGATTAATTCCTAAACTTGAGTCAGTTAACAGAACCAGAATCCTTTGAATGAAAGGGAGGCTGAGTCCCCTTGAGGAAGGACCATGCTGTACTGCCCAAAATGTATATTGCTAATCTTTCTTCAGCCTTCCCCAGAGGGACCAAGGGGTTCTTATCAGGGTGACTATGCATTAGGAAAAAGCAAATAATCAGAACTTTGGGTGATTACTGGACACTGGCTCTGAATTGACACCAATTCCTGGGAACCCCAGACATCACTGTGGTCCACTAGTCAGAGGAAGAGTTTATGGAGGTCAGTCAATCAATGGCGTTTTAGCTCAGATCCATCTCACAGTGAGTACAGTGGGTCCCCAAACCCATCCTGTGGTTAGTTCCCTGGTTCCAGGAGGCATCTTAGAACAGACATATTTAACAAGTGGCAGAATCTCTTAAAAATTATGTTATTTATATGAAATTCAAATTGAACTGGGCACTCTGTGTTTTGTGTTGTTGTTGTTGTTTTTGCTAAATCTGGCAATCCTACTTCAAGGAAACACCAAGTGGAAAAACCACCGTGTGAGCAACAGCTTAGAGGACATGAGAGTGAGGGTATATTAAGAAGACTGTGAGTATCCTGAGCTGGATGGTAAAATCCAAGGGCTGGAGGGCATGAAATTCAGTGAGCTGAGGGACTTTGCAAGACTCTGGAAATTTTCCTTTTTTAAAAGAGCCAGTTTGTCCCTAGCCAAAACAACCACCCAAAACAAAACAAAAGCCTCTCAGTCCTTCCTCAGTTGATTAATTTGTAGGACATTATTTTTATGAGGTTTGTAATTATAAAACAAATTGTCTGGAAGTGATGACTTAAACTGCCCATTGGCAGAATGGAATATTCACATGAAAGAAGTGTAATTTTTCTTTGAGCTGAGGCAATAGCCTCTCCCTTTATGAATTTGCTGCTTGGACTATGTGCCTGAGGGCAGGAAGAGTTTAAAATGCTTAAAGTAGTCTGGAATTGGTTGTTAAAGAGCTCATTCAAAATGTGTGGAAGGGTTTGGCTTTCCCTAAGGCCCCAGGTTGCATCTTTTCTAACAAGGGTCATTTAATGCCCTGAGGCTGTCCTGCTCAACCTTGGGGGCAATTACAACCACCTGGAAATCACTTTAAAACTCCGAGTCCCCTACCTAATAGCAGGGATTCTAACTTAAATGAACTGGAGTAAGACCACCGCATCAGAATATATTAAAATCTCTTCCAAGTGATTCTAATTTGCAGTTAGGGGTGAGCACCACCACCCTCAGGACTCTATCTTTAGGTACCAAAAATCACCCAAAGCAGTCATTGTAAAATGATCGAGGGCTCCTGAGCTTCAGTCACAGGAGGTCTGGTCTTTCTTTTTCTTTCTTTCTTTCTTTTCTTTTTTCTTTCTTTCTTTTTCTTTCTTTCTTCCTTTCCTTCTTCCTTCCTTTCTTTTCTTTCTTCCTTCCTTCCTTTCTTTTTTCCTTTCTTTCCTTCCTTTCTTTCCTTCCTTCCTCCCTTTCTTTCTTCCTTTCTTTCCTTCCTTTTCTTTGTTCCTTTCTTTCCTTCCTTTCTTTCTTTCTTCCTTTCCTTCCTTCCTTTCTTTCTTTCCTTCCTTTCTTTCTTCCTGTCTTTCCTTCCTTTCTTTCTTCCTTTCTTTCCTTCTTTTCTTTTCTTTTTTTTTTTTTTTTTGACAGAGTCTTGCTCTGTCACCCAGGCTGGAGTGCAATGGCGCGATCTTGGCTCACTGCAACCTCTACCTCCCAGGTTCAAGCAATTCTCCTGCCTCAGCCTCCCAAGTAGCTGGGATTACAGGCGCATGTCACCATGCCCGGCTAATTTTTGTATTTTTAGTAGAGGCGGGGTTTCACTTTGTTGGCCAGGCTGGTCTCGAACTCCTGACCTCAGGTGATCCACTCGCCTTGGCCTCCCAAAGTGCTGGGATTACAGAGCAATGAAAATAACTGAAAATCGTCTGTGTGCTTATTACAAGGGAATTAAGTCATGCTGAAATATTCATACAATAAAACATTAGGCAGTCATTTAAAAGGATCATGTGGGTTTTTTTTAACATAGAAAAAAATGGTCCCAATTTATCGTTAAATGAAAATGTTCCTAATCTATTGCTAAATGAAAAAAATTACAAAACCTTCCTAAATGCACACAGCATTTGGTATTGTATGTCTCTCTTTTGCTGTCATTCAGAAGCATATTAGGGGTGAAAAGAATCCATCCTGTTCTCTCAGATTAGATCTTGTATAATCTTTTTGTTTAAGAAGAAAAAGTATTCCAGGAACAGTAGCTCACTCCTGCAATCCCACACTTTGGGAGGCTGAGGGATGCAGATAACTTTAGCCCAGGAGTTGAGACCAGCCTGGGCAATGTAGCAAGACCCCCATCTCTACAAAAAAAAAAATAATACAAAAATAAGCTGGGCATGGTGGCTTGCTCCTGTAGTCCCAGCTACTTGGGAGGCTGAGGTGGGAGGATTGCTTGAGCCTAGGAGGTCAAGGCTGTGGCTAGCCCTGATTGCACCATTGCACTCCAGCCTGGGTAACAAAGCAAACCCACCTCAAAAAAAAAAAAAAGAAGAAAAGATAAAAGTACACTCAGAGCAGAGGAAAGATAGTAGGAAAGAACTAGACAAGACAATGGGAAAGAAATAGATCTGGCTTTGGTGGTGGTTTTACATAGGACTATTGAATTTAGCTTTGGTCTTGTTCTGCTTTTGCTCATCTGCCTTTCTCAAGTTCTTCTATAATAAATATGGTGTTCTTAAATAACCCAGACCACTTTAAAGATAGTGATGTGAAGCCGCCAAAGCTTCATGTGAAGTGTGAAGATAGATCTTGCTTTTCACAGCTCCCCACCCGAGAGCCACACACCCTCAAAGATGCTCCAGGGACTTTGTAAAAGGCTGCAGTGTGGATCCTAAGGAATAACTGCTCTATTAGGGCTGTGCATTTTCCTCCCTTTGCTGTATTTCTAACCTCTTAACCCCACACTCAATGTTTAGTGAGGAAATGTTGCAATTCCTCCATGGACTGTCTTGCTCTGTTTTGATCTTTTCCTGTCCTCTGTCTTCCATCGCCCCTTAGGCGATGGTGATGATGATGGCTTTGGGATAGTTCATCACATTTACTACGCAGATCATCTCCAGTGTTGCTTTTTTGCTTTTTTGTTGTTGTTGTTGTTAATCTCCTGGTTTTTTACGTTTTCACCCAATTTGGGTTATTATTCTCTTCCTCCCTCTCTGTCACTACTCAAATCATTTCCCAGACCCTTCCCCTTTGCATGTTAATAGGGAGAGCTCAGGGTGACTGCATTTTTTGTCATTTCCCCCTCCCCTTCTGAACCCTAAACTTAGCAGTCTCCATCTTGCTGCATCTTAGAATCATCTGGAAGAGCTTCTCAAACATGCCAGGGTCTTAGGCCCAGAGATTCCATTCTATTTGATCTATCGTGGAGAGTGTTTTAAGCTCTTTCTCCAAGTGATTCAATGCACAACCAGGGCTGAGAAACCCTACCTTAGCCCCTGTGATCTGCACAGTATCTGCAGCTTTGAAATGAGTAACCTGGGATAAAACTGCCTCTACAGAGGGACCCCACTAGGCTATAATACTTCATGCTCAGGTGGTCCTCATTACCAAGCCCACCGCCCCAAATCAACCCTTACAACTAAAAGTGCTGCTCTTACAAAGACCACTATCCATATTAGGAGGCCGATGAAATTTCCACCTGACTTGTTCCTGAGTTGACTCGTGTATTTTCCTTCCTAAATGCACAAAACATTCAGTATGTCTCTTTTGCTGTCATTCAGAAGCATATTGGGGTGACAAGAATCCATCCTGTTCTCCTAGAACACTCACCAAGTTCTGCCACGTTCATTCATGCTTTCCTTTCTTTCTTTTTTTTTTTTTTTGAGACAGAGTCTCGTTCTGTCACCAGGCTGGGTACAGTGGCACCATCTCGGCTCATTGCAACCTCTGCCTCCCGGGTTCAAGCGATTCTCCTGCCTCAGCCTCCCAAGTAGCTAGGAGTACAGGTGCACATCACCATGCTCAGCTAATTTTCGCAATTTTAGTAGAGACGGGGTTTCACCATGTTGGCCAGGATGTCTCAATCTCTTGACCTCGTGATCCGCCCGCCTCAGCCTCCCAAACTGCTGGGATTACAGGCATGAGCCACCATGCCTGGCTCTTTCTTCTCCTCTTCTACCCAGGACCTTATCACCCTATGCCTGGGTGAGTCCCAGAGCCTCCTAACCACCTCTCTTCACTGCTTGCATCATGCAAGCCATCTTGGTTGCCACTGCTATAGGGATCCTTCTAGATTCTTCTTGTCCTGACCATGTCATTCCTCTGTGTCAAAATCTTCAGTAACCCCTGTCTGACTTACAACACTGTCAATAAGTTAATGATTACAAAGTTAATGTTAATGGTTACACTTTTTTTTTGAGATCTTATTCAGTGCCAGACATGACGCTAAGCACAACCTCATTTTTAAATATTTTATTATGAAGATTTTCAAACATATAAAAAAAGCAGTAAGACTAGTACAGCCTTCGCTCTCTTCTCAATAATTCTAAAATCCACAGATCTCTAAAATCCAGATGTTTTTCATATATTTGGTGCTAAAACTCATTGGGTGGCAAAATCTGACCAAATTAAGTGTGGAGTTATTTAGATTTTTATTTACTCCACTTAGTATAAATATCCAAACATATCATAGCAGACATAATATGTTTGATTATGGGATGCCACCCAGACCCCCACTAAGTGTGTGATGTAATAAATAGTACATGCGCCTGAATGTTTTTCTAAAATCTGGAAACATCTGAATTCAAAAGCATATTTGATTCCCAGGATTTTTGGATAAGGAATTGTGTACCCGCACAACGAGCACATATATATATGTATACATATATATGTATACATATATACGTATATATATGTGTGCTCGTTGTGAGGGTACACAATTCCTTATTACACAGCTGTAATAAGAGCAATTATTCCTTGGGACCCAAGCTACAGCCTTTTACAGTCTCTGGAGCATCTTTGAGGGTGTGCGGCTCTCGGGTGGGGAGCTGTGAAAAGCAGTATCTATCTTCATGCTTCTCACAAAGCCCTGACAGCTTCATATCATTATCTTTAAAGTGGTCTGGTTATTTAAGAACACCACATTTATTATAGAAGAACTTGAGAATACAGATAAGCAAAGGCAGAACAAATGTCTATATATATATATATATACACATGGAAAACTTAGATTCAGAAACGGTTAGCATCTTAATATTTTTGCTTTTCCATCAATATATAGGTATAGATGGATAGCAGAGATACAGTTGTGGCCAAAATTATATACATGGCACATCAAATCCCTGGAACATGTGAATGAATGTCACCTTATTTGGAAAAGAGATCTTGGCAGATTTTTTTTTTTTTTTCTTGAGATGGAGCCTCGCTCTGTCGCCCAGGCTGGAGTGCAATGGTGTGATCTCAGCTCACTGCAAACTCTGCCTCCCAGTTTCAAGCTATTCTCCTGCTTCAGCCTCCTGAAGTAGCTAGGACTGAGTAGCTAGGACTACAGGTGCACGCCACCATGCCCGGCTAATTTTTGTATTTGTAGTAGAGGCAGGGTTTCCCCATGTTGGCCAGGATGGTCTTGATCTTCTGACCTCGTGATCCACCCACCTCGGCCTTCCAAAGTGCTGGGCTTACAGCCGTGAGCCACCACACCTAGCCATCTTTGCAGATTTAATTGAGCTAAGAATCTGAAGGTGAGGAGATAGTCCTGGATTATCTGGGCAGACTCTAAATCCAATGACAAGTGTCCTCATAAGAGACACAGAGAAGAGACACACAGAAGAAGAGGGTATGTGCCGACAGAGGCAGAAATTAGAATGATGTGGCCACCAGCCAAGGAAGACTAGGAACACCAATGGCCACCAGAAGTGGAAGCAGCAAGGAAAGATTCTCCCCTCAAGCCTCCAGACGGAATGCAGCCCTACTGACACCTGCTTTCAGACTTCTGGCCTCCAGCACTGTGAAAAGAATAAATTTCTGCTGGTTTAAACCACCGACTTTATGGTAATTTGTTTCGGTAGCCAAAGCAAACTAATATAGATTTAAATATAGGGATAGATGTAAATGTAGACATAGATAGAGATAAACGTACACTGAATCACTTAAAAAGTACTGAAAGTCTGGGCGCGGCGGCTCATGCCTACAATCCCGGCACTTTGGGAGGTCGAGGCAGGAGGATCACTTGAGGCCAGGAGTTCGAGGCCAGCCTGGGCAAAACTCCATCTCTACAAAAATTTATTTTTAAAATAGCCAAGTGTGGTGGTGAAAAGTGAGGCAAGATTGCTTGAGCCCAAAAGTTTGAGGCTGCAGTGAGTCATGATCAAGCCCCTGCATTCCAGCCTGGGAGACAGATCCTCTTTCAAAAAAATAAAAATAAAATATAAAAGTACATAAAGTCCTCACAATACCCTACTCCTAAATCCTTTGGTGCATGCATCTTATTTAACCCTCCCAGAATTCTATGGGATATATTATTGTGCCCATTGCAGAGGCCAGACAATAGAGGCACACAGAAAGCACCTCGAATTCCACTTCTTGCCACTCCTGGAGTCAGATTCAAAGCAAGGGGATTGCCCCATCCTGCCACAGAATCTGCCAGTGAGCATTCCAGATGGAGAACTTAGGGAAGTCCAAAATCCCAGCAGGAAGAAGGGACTGAGGGTAGGCAGCAGCTCCAGCACTTTGAAAGGCAGACGTTATTCCAAGCCTTTTTGGCAGGGAAGCATTTAGTAAACACAGGGAAACTCGGCTTCTGAGCCATGCTGAAGCTGACACGGAGAGGTTCACTGACTATGGGAAGAGAGCCTGCTCTATGATTTCGATGCTTTCAACGGAGTCAGCCAGGGTCAGTCAAAGGGATGACAGAGCTGGGACTGCCTCCTCAGCGGGAACGTCTGTGTTTGTCTGAGCAAGATGACACAGGCAAATACTGCCACCGGGTCAGTGGCACCAGGTGGGAACTGGCTGGGGAGCTAACAAGCTCATAAATTGGAAAGGAATTAGACTATCAGATGGCAGAGGCAGGACAAGAGCAGCCACCCACTGGAGTCTTTGCCATAACTCAGGGAAAGCTTCACATTTTCCCCAGGAAAAGGTTATATGAAGAGCAAACCAAATCAGAATGCTCATTTAGGGGAGAATTTATGGTTTCATTAGACAAGTGCCCCACAAGGCTGACTCAGGGACCTTGGAGGAGAGGACACACCATCAGTCTTTCAACCCACAAAGAAGGGCGTCCTGGGTGAAAAGGCCCTTCTGGTGTTTTCAAGATCAGGGCTCAGAAAAGTTTGCCAAGGGGTGGTCTGGGAGATGCCTCTGGAAGCTTCTTGGGAAAAGCAGGGAGAAGTCAGGGCAAGCAGATCCTCCCCAATCACACGTCTTCCCCAGTGTAACCAGAGCCATGTGTTGGTTTATATAAGGGAGTCTGGACCATTTCATATAATAAAAGGAGTCTTGCTGTTAAATAAAAAAAGGAAGCCCCTGTAGAATGTCTTTCAGTCAAGCCACTGCATTGAGCAGCAAGATTCATTCCATGGTGATAAATGAACACTTACTATGTGCCAGGCACTGGCAATAAATTATGAGCCAAACATGCATGATGCTTGATTGGACTCTTGGAGTTGACTCTCCAACAGACAGACATTAGAAAGAATGAATTCACCGATAAATACATGATTATAAGTTGTGATACGTTTAATATCTAATGCCTGTAATCCCAGCACTTTGGGATGCAGAGGTGGGAGGATCACTTGAGGTCAGGAGTTTGAGACCAGCCTGGCCAACATGGTGAAACACTGTCTCTACTAAAAGTGTTTTAAAAATTAGCCAGGCATGGTGGTGGGCGCCTGAAATCTCAGTTACTTGGGAGGCTGAGGCAGAATTGCTTGAACTCAGGAGGTGGAGGTTTCAGTGAGCCGAGATGTCACCACTGCACTCCAGCCTGGGCGACAGAGCTAGACTCTGTTTAAAAAAAAAAAAAAAAAAATCCTGTGTGGAAAAGGGGTAATATGAGGCAGAATAGCAGCAGGGAAGGGGCAAAGTGGCCAGAGAAGGTTGCTCAGAATTGTCGTTTAAATTCAAACCAGAAGTTCAGTGTGAATTAGTGGGAGAAAGAAAATGGATTTGCAAGGAGGCCTGGATATTTTCTAAAATATAAATTACCATTTTCCCTGACCAACTACTCCATGTGTAGAGGAAGAAAGGTAGTGCTTCTGAAATAAACATCCCACATTATTAGAGTTTTTTTTGCTACCAATTGGGCTGATTTTCCATATACCTAGTGCCAACATCCTGGGTAACATCAGTTGCAGTGGAGGACTCAGAGATGATGACCCTGAGCATGATACTGGCACACAGCAGCTTCCAGGAACCTGAAGCCACTCATGCATGCATCCATTCCGTTGTTCAACAGCACTTGCTATTGACTTACTATTGCCCAGGAGCCAGGCTAGAGCTGGAGGAGTGCAAAGAGGGAGAAGTGAACTTAGCTCCTACACAACTTAATACAAAGTAGACAATAGGTAGTGTGAGAGGGGCCACAGGGCACACGTAAGGGACCCAAGTGAGAGACTAAAAGCAATGGATACCTTGTGGCAGGTGCTTGAGAAGATGGACTGTGTGTCAGGCTACCTGGGTCTGATGCCCGGCTCTGCTCTTACCAGCTGTTTTACCTGGGATGAGTGGCTTAGCCTCTCTGTGCCTCAGTTTCCTCCCTTCTAAAACAGTACCTCCTGGGGTTATTAGGAAGGTTGTAAAATCTGATACCTAGTAAGAGCTACAGAGCTGTTTGATAGATTGTAGCCAAATGAAAATAATGTCTTAATTTAAATGTAGAAAGTAAAAACAACTATGTTTAAATAAATATGTATTTACCAAAATTGAGAAAAGTTAGAATTTTATCAGATTTGTGTAAGAGTGTGCTTGGGTGTGTATGTATGTGTGTGTAAAGCCACCCAATTTGTGTTCCTCCTCCCCAGAACCCCTTCCCTGCCTATTATCATGAATTTAATACATATTTTTCTAATGTCTTTATAATCTATTATCTATATATATATCTATAAACTATATTCAGTTTAGTATATTTTGTATTGATAAGGATAGAATCATGTCATACATTTCATTTTGGAACTTGATTTTTTTCAACCAACATTATGTTTCAAGATCCTCCCATGCTGACACACATCTAGTTTATTTTAACAGCTGTCTAGCATACCGTTGTATGAGTCTACAGTAATGCCATTATCCATTCTCCTCCTGATAGACATTCAGGTTGTTCCCAGTTTTTCACATTTACAAATGCTACTGCAATAACAGCCTTTGGGCATATTCCTCATGAACATATTTAAGAGCTTCTGAACTCACACTTGGACATGTACTTGCAAGTGGCATTGGCAGGTCAAAGGGTCAGTTCCTTCTTCAATTTGACCCCATAGTGCCAAATTGCTCTCTGCAGTGGTCACACCAATTGCTACTCCCACCAGCAAGCAGTATGTATTAAAGGTTTAAACTTGCATCCTTTCAGCCTGGAATAACTGTGTTCCAAGACTCTTCCAAGGTCACATGGATCTGTCTTAGTCTCTGTCTTCATCATGCCTTTGCAAGATAGATCCAGGGGGGCTCCAGTTAGAGGAGACAACCAAGGCAGAGGGGAGCTTAGAGGTTTCCCTACAGTTGCCAGGGGTCCTTGGATGGGAATCAGGGCATCCTGCGCTCTACCAAATATGCTAACCTTTAGACCAGTGGTTTCTCAGCTGTGTTCTTGATAGCACCAGGGTTCTGTGGTGTTGTCAAGGTTAAAGGGAGGGGGTCATGGAAAATAAGGTGGAAAGACAGGGGGCTGCAGAACGCCAGGCCTCCTCTCCCCATCTTAGCCCAAGCAGCTCTGCTCTAGCCTGTCTGTCTGCTGAGATTTTATTTGGGGGAAGCAGGGAGAATGAGGAAGGGACCACTACTTTTAAAAAATAGGGAAGGAACTGTGGTTTTTAAAGTATGTGGTTCAAGTTCTACTGGTAAGATGATTTCGGGTGGCACATTTTCATTACTTTGTATTTCTTCTAACAGTTGTATATGTATTCATATGCAGGAAAACATATAACTAGGAGAACATCAACCATGTGATTCCTTGGATATGATATTCTTTTTTAATAATGGATGATTTTTTTCCGAGCAATTTTATTTTACAGAAAAACTGGAAAGAACAAAGAATTCCCATATATCCTCTTCTGCTTCCCCTCATAGTTTCCCCTATTATTTATATTTTGCATTAGTGTAGTACTAATTGTTAGTGTAGTAGTAATTGTTACAATCAATTAGCCAATATGGAGACATTCATATTAACTAAAGTTAATAGTTTACATCTCGGTTCGCTCTTGGTGTTGTACATTCTAAGGATTTTGACAAATGTTGACGACATGTATCTACCATTACAGTATTATATAGAGCAGTTTCACCGCCCTAAACATCCTCTGTGCTCCAACTCATCCCTCCATCCACCCACGCCCAGCAACCACTAATCTTTTACCTGCCCCCATAGTTTTGCCTTTTCCAGAATGTGCTATAGCTGGAATCACACTAGACATAGCTTTTTCAGATTGGCTTCTTTCACCTATCAATATGCATTTATGGTTCCTCCATGTCTTTTCACAGCTTGTTAGCTCATTTCTTTTATTGCTGGATAATATTCCATTGTCTGGGTGTACCATAGGCATTCATTCACCTATTACTGAAGGACATCTTGGTTTGTTCCAAGTATCTTAGTCTGTTCTGGCTGCTATAACAAAAACACCATAAACTGGGTGGCTTATAAGCAACAAATATTGATTTCCCACAGTTGTAGAGACTGGGAGGTGCAAGATCAAAGCACTGGCTTCAGTGTCTGGTGAGTGCCCATTCCTCAAAGACAGCACCTTCTGGCTGCATCCTCACTTGGTGTAAGGGACAAACAAGCTCTCTTGGGCCTTTCTGTAAGAGCACTAATCCCACTCATGAGGGCTCCACCCTCATGATCTAGTCACCTCCCCAAACTCCACCCCTTTCACTTTGGGGGACTGGGATTTCAACATATGAAATTTTGGGGATAAAAAACATTGACATCATAGCACCAAGTTTTGGCAGTTATGAATAAAGCTGCTATAAACATTTATACGCAGGTTTTTGTTTGGACATAACTTTTCAACTCATGTGGGTAAATACCAAGGAGTGAGACTGCTGAATCATATGGTAAGAGTATGTTAGTTTTGTAAGAAAGTGTCAAACTGTCTTGCAAAGTGGCTGTACCATTTTGCACTCCCACCAGCAGTAAATGAGAGTTCCTGTTGCTCCAAATTCTCTTCAGCATTTGGCATTGTCCATGTTTTGGATTATAGCCATTCTAATAGGTGTGAAGTGGTATCTCACCGTTATTCTAATTTGAAATTCTCCAATGATATATGATGTTGAGTATCTTTTCATATGCTAATATGCCATCTGTATATCTTTGGTGAGGTGTCTGTTCAGGTATTTTTCCTATTTTTAATTTGGATTCTTTGTTTTCTTATAACTGGATTTTAAGAGTTCTTTGTATATATTTTAGATACCAGACCTTTCTTAGATGTCTGTTTCCAATTATTGCCTCCAAGTCTGTGGCTTGCTGGATAGTCTTTTCAGGTTGAAGCTATGTTTACAAAAAATGGGTCAATTTAAAGAAAAACATGAAAATGTATCCCTGTAAGAAAGTAAGTACAGATGGTAGTTGAATATAGCAAAAATCTTAAAGGCAGTGAACAAATGAATACAATTCAGGAAACACTCCTTTAGGCTAAGGTCTCTCCCTCTCTCTTCCTTGCCCCCCCCCCACACATACACACACACACACACACTCACACACACACACCACCCCTTGCACACACAGAACATATCCAATCACACCTCCCAGGAATATTTTTGTCTCAACAGGTAACATTTCAGACACAGTTTACCTAGCACAGGTAGATTACTATTTCCAAAGCTTGCACATTCAGGGAGCTCATTATTCCAAGCCTGTGAGAAATTATTTTCACCAAAAACCACATACAAAACATACAAACACATACAGAGACATAAATCAGAACTTAAGTTTTAAGCCCAGGAACTGATAGCTCCATTCAAAAATGGAATGCTTTAGATGAACTGGACTCTCACTCATATGCAAAGTGCATTCCTCAGGATTGTAAACTCTTGGGTTTTACACCATCTTTCCCTTTGCTAATTCAGAGGCCAGAAAAGTGCATTCCCTTGTGTGTTAGTCCATTTTCATATGCTATGAAGAAATACTTAAGACAGGGTAATTTATAAAGAAAAAGAGGTTTAATGGATTCATAGTTCCACATGACTGGGGAGGCCTCACAATCATGGCAGAAGGTGAAGGAGGAGGAAAGGCACATCTTACATGGCAGCAGGCAAGAGCCCGTGTGCAGGAGAACTGCTCTTTATAAAACCATCAGATCTCATGAGACTTATTCACTATCACAAGAACAGCATGGGACAAACCCGCCCTCATGATTGAATTACCTCCCACCAGGTCCCTCCAATGACATGTGGGGATTATGGGAACTACAATTCAAGATGAGATTTGGGTGAGGACACAGCAAAACCATATCACCCTGACATCTTTCAGAAAACCTTAAAGCTTCTGAACCACAGCAGAACAAATGGCATGTGCTAAAGCCAGAGGCAGAAAGAAGATGGGTGTGATGGCCTGTGAGAAGGCAGGTGGCTGGACCATCTCGGGGCTTAATGAGGAGTGGGATGAGGCCAGGGAGGTTGGCAAGGGCCAGTCATAAGGAACCTTGAAAGCTACCTTAAGGATTTTTGAAAGCAATGAGAAGGTGAAGGCGTGGTGCCAGGAGGTGACATAATGACATTTGGCTTTTAGATTAAAAATGGAGGTAGTTTCCCTACACCATGTATTCCTAGAGTTGCATAATATCCTTAGGTGATTTCAGTGTTAGAAGATTGGGTCACTTGAGGTTGCTATAGTTGTTTGTCAGAGAACTGAGAGTGAGGGAGGTATGTAGTGGGCTATCAAGAAAAAAGTAAGACTCTAGTGCCAGAGTTGGGCTAGTTGGAGCCTTCTGTTTCTCACAAACACAATGCCTACCTCTCTTTCTTATGTGTGAGGTGTATGTATAGGTTGTTGTATCATCTTGTGCATTTTCTAGTGCCTACAGAGGGAACATAGCCTTGCCAACACTTTGATCTTGGATTTTGAGCCTCCAGAACTCAAAGTACCTTTCTGTTTGTACTTGAATACAATTGAGGAAACACTCCTTTAGGTTAAAAGCAAGACCCTAGTAACAGAGTTGGGCTAGTCTCACAAACTGGGTGGCTTAAACCACAGAAATGTACTGTCTTACATTTCTGTTGAAATGTGATCCTGTCTTCCATCTGGCTGCTTTCTTGAAGGTATCACTTTGCCAAGACACACACACACACACCCCAGTACATTTCTGTTGTTTAAGCCCCCCCCAGTTTGTGGGACTTTGTAATGGCAGACCTAGCAGATTAATACAGTGACAACAAACCACAGTACTATTTGCAGTACCTAGGACTTTGTCACCAATAGAAATCAGGGATATCTTCATAACACGTTGCAGGTGTTACAGATATTTCAAAATATCATTTATGCTCATCAGTACTTTGAAATCACAGTTGTTATGAAACGCACTGCTAAATCATGTTCTTTAATGTGTTAATAAAAGGGCACAAAAGTTATAATATCACAACTTTTAAAAAGATTTTCAGAACTGCATTTCAAAGTATTGGTTTTCTTCATAACCTTACATATTTTATGTTATTCATTTAAAACAGTATTCTGAGGAGGGGTCCATAGGACCGCCAAAGGAGTCCAGAGCACAGAATGGGTTAAAAAGCCCTGAGTTAAGCAAAAGGAGAATACATAAAAGCATACTGCCATACCTGACATCCCTTCACAATCCAGGACAGAGATTCAGGATAAAGTGGTGGGAGGTATGTGTTGAGGGGATTGCTTTTCCAGTTAGAGATTATCATGGAATTAAAAGTGCTATGAAAATTTGTTATAATCCATGAAAACCCAAGTGCAAAGACCTCCCTCCCTCCATCCACTCATACTAAAATATAAGCACCGAAGAGCAGGAGATCTGTGTATTTCACTTCTGTGTTCCCAGGGTAAATTTAAGCCATACTTAGCACATCACTGGTGCTCAACAGATATTTGTGGAATAAAGGAATGAGTGAATGAACAAATAAAGAAAAGGCATGCTAGAAATATACAAATAGGGCCAACAGGGAAGTAGAGGAACAGCCGGAGATCTAAATTGACCTCTGTGGGTACCACGTCTGGCTTCCTGAGGATAAGATCAATGAATGAATGGCTTCTCTTCAGGGTGATCCTATCTTCCATTTGGCTACTTTCTTCAAGGTACCACTTTGCCCAGCCACACACACACATGCACGCATGCACACACATGCATGCACGTATGCACACACACACATGCATGTATGCACATATACACACACACAAAATTATTATCCTCCCAAGGGAGGAACTGGAGCGTTGTTGAATTCTGTGTGCACATCTTTGACAGATGCCCTGAGAAGCCACAGGGACTGCTCAAGGCTGTGTCTGTCCACTAGCAAGTTTGGTAAACTGCAGCAGAGCAACTGAGCTGGAAAGGCAAACTTTGCACAAAGCTGGCCATGGACACATCACTGGGCAAACTGAAGACTCTAGCAGGAAATCCAAGTGTTCAGGGCAGATTCCAGAGGATTTATGATGCTTGGGACCACCCGAGACAGCCCCCAAGGTGGAGGACCTGAGTTGTGCCAGGAGACTTGAACAGATCTCTGCTCTGAATGCCCCCTTTCTCATCCACAAAAACTGCCTCCCACAGTCTTCAAGGCCCAGGGGACACTGAAGATGGCTTTCAGGCAGATGACTGAGTCATGTGCCCCTTCAAATAGCAAAAATTCACATTGCTTTCACACTGCTGCCTCCTCTTCCCATGACAGACTGCTGCTCCTGACACATCTGAGGGTTCTCCAGGTGGGTAGCTGTGAATGGCCCAGACACCAAAGCCCAAGAGACACAATAGATAAAATCTGCCTTCAAAACCTGGAGGAGAGAGCATCAAGAGGATTTGAAGCCTGCAGAGTATTATTCCCATCTGCTGGGAAGGCAGGAGGAGCCTGCTGAAAACTGCCAAGGGCTGCACAGTCACTAGAATGTGGGTTGGCCTGAGACAGAAAATCCAAGTGTGACCCATTGGTCAATGAATGAATGGCCTCCCTCTTCAGGGTGATCCTATCTTCCATTTGGCTACTTTCTTGAAGGTACCACTTTGCCCAGACACAGGCACACACACACACACACACACACATGCGTGCACATACATGCACATGCATGCATGCAGGTACGCACACACACACACAATTATTAGCAAAAAGCTCCTCTCTGGGGATTTACACAGCAGCTGAAGCACAACAGAGCTGTCCAAGAAATGAGGAGAGAAGAACATGAGCTGACCCTTGCACCCCCTGCGTTATTTCTTCCCAGCCAGTGGTTACCATAGCAAAACTTGTTCTGCAAAGTGGTAAAGAAAGAGAGAACTGAATGTAGACCAGCACCTTTCTGCAGCAGCACCTCAGAGCTGAGATAAAGAACAGGAAAATGTGGATGTTGCCACAACTGAGATGACAGCAAATCTATTCAACTGAGGACTCTTCGTCGGAGGATAAACTTCAGCAGAAATTTGTACAGTCTTTGGGTTTCCTCACTGTTTGTTTATATCCACTATCCAAATAGACCATTTGGGAATTACCGTGGGCTGAATTTTGTTTCCCACTTCTGCCAAAATTCCCCTAGCACCTCACATGTGACTGTACTTGAGATGGGGTCTTTAAAGAGGTAAATAAGTAAAAATGAGGTCACTAGGGTGGACACTATGACTAGTGTCCTTATAATAAGAGGAACTTAGGACACAGATATACTCAGAGGGAAGACTATGTGAGAACACAGCGAGATGACAGCCAAGTAGGGCAGCTTCAGAAAGAACCAATCCTGCTACTACCTTGATCTCAGACATCACAGAGTGAGACGACTCCAGAATGAGAAATACATTTTTGTTGTTTCAGCTACCCAGTCTGTGCCAATTTGTTAAGAAGCCCTAGGAGACTCACACACGTACTCCACAGCCAAGAGTGTGAACACTCTCCAATCAGTGGAATCATCCCTTCAAAAGAGTCCCAAGCCAGAGGGCTTCCTACCCTTGCCTGGGAGTCTCCAGCCAATTTTGTAATTTCTCAGTTATAGTGTCTAGAGGTAAGACCTCAATTCCCCTACTCTAGTTTCAACTTTGAGATTAAGTGGAAGTCTAATTAAAACCTGACTTTCTTAAGATCTGCTGGCTCATCCAGAATGTCTTATTCCATATGCAGTTCCTAGAGATGCTTCAGATGCTGGGAATTGAAGGACTGGATGAAACGAAAAGGGGCTGGGAAGAAACAGCCCTTTGCACTTATCCACACTGAGCTGTAAAGGCTTTCACCATAAGACATTTCCACTCTCCGAGCAATCCTGGGAGACACTGAGGGACAGTTGCAGCTGTTCCTATTCTACAGATGAGAAAATTAAGGCATTAGGAAATGGAGCAGCCTAAGACATTGTTTTCCAGCCCCAGTGGTGGGCATACTTTGGTGCCGCTTGCATATATCTTTGGGGTGTGTGTGTGTGTGTGTGTGTGTGTATGTGTGTGTGTGTGTGTGAGGGAGAGAGAGAGAGAGACAGAAAGAGAGAGGGAGAGAGGGAGAGAGAGGGAGAGAGGGAGAGAGGGAGAGAGAGGGAGAGAGGGAGAGAGAGGGAGAGAGGGAGAGAGAGGGAGAGACGGAGGGAGAGAGGGAGAGAGAGGGAGAGAGGGAGGGAGAGAGGGAGTGAGGGAGAGAGGGAGAAACGGACGGACGGAGGGAGGGAGAGAGAGCAAGAGAGTGAGTACATATGCTTGGGCCCTAGTGAGTGCACGTGCTTATGTTAAAATAGCTGCCAAACTGGTGTCCTCATTTCCAAACTTGACCCCCTCCAATCTCCCTTCCACACTGCCCCAGAGGAAGTTTCTATAGGTTATATCTATATTATTATTCCCATATTAAACTTCCTATATTAAATTCCCATATTAAACTTTTTATATTATTCCCATATCCCTATATCCTATATCCATATATTATTCCCATATTAAAACTTCCCAGTGACTCCAGCACACACTGCTCTTAGGATGTCTGAAATGCTAAGCATGACTTAGAAGACCCTAAAATGCTTGACCCCAGCTTTTCACTCTGGCGCCATCACCCTCCAATCACCACTCCCACTTTCCTCCTGAAACATTCCTCTCCTTTGTACCCATTTCACCTGGCCAGTGCTTTTCCATGTGCTTAGCTTAAGCAAAACTTCTTCCAGGAAGTGCTCCTCAATCCCACCAGCTGACTTCAATGTTCCTATGTGGGTCCCTACCGCAACCTCTGCCTCTCTGCATCTTGTGCTATATTATCATCATTGGCTTGTCATCCCCCACTAGATTATAAACTAGGTAAGAATAGAGGCTGTGTCTTGTTCTTTATTATGTCCCCAAGGCTGAGTCCAGTGCATGGCACATAGTAGATGCTCACTGAATCACAGTTTAAATGAATGTTGAATAGAAGTCAGATATATGTACATGTGGAGCAAGAGAACAAGGTATCATCTTTCTCTTATGTTTGGGCATTTTCATGAGTGTAGCCCATAACGATGTTAAAAAATAATACACCATGACCTTAAGTCAAGCAGAGGTTGACCTTAAATCAACAATCAGACAGAGGAACTAGAACTCCAGACTTTAGTAAAGTGATTATTTTCCTTCCCTGGCGTCTAGATGGGAGATAGGATTTGCCTTGATGTTATACGATTCGCCTCAACATTATTCCTTTCTGTTCTGAGCTTTCATGGTCTGTCAGTGAAATTCAGTGAAAGACAGAGAAGGAGAGTTTGCATAAAAGAAGCTCAACTTTAACTGAGTCACTCTGGGAAATTGTGTTCTTAACTGTAATGCTCAGCCCAAAGATATAAACTGAGAGTTACTAACCAACCATCCATCCATCCCACATATATTTACAAAGTATCTTTCATGTCCCAGACATTGTGCTGTGCTGTGGGGAGATAATGGTGGCCAAGCCATTATGATCCTTGTCCTCGTGGAGTTGACCTGATAGGGGAGATTGAGAGCAAACAAATGCAAATCCACCATTTTGTTCTGCACTTAGATGGCCTTGTCCTAGTCCTTGGCCAGAAAGAGCATAATCTGATCACCACACTTAAAACGTCCAGGTTTCTTTACTTTCCCCCACTGGATTCCCTCAAATGGGTACCTGGGAATGTGCCTTCTTCTGGCTGCCTGCCAAATTCTCTTGGTTGCCTCTCTGCTGTCTCCTCAAGGCCTTGACTCCATCCTTTCAGCTCCCTACATGGTCAAAGGCATGGTTTTGTTATTCCTGGCTTCATCCTGAAGGAAAAATGGCAGATACCTTTCTTCATGGTAATTCTCTTAACTTCATCAGAATGAACTAGACACAAGATAAGCAAACTTCTTGCTGATACTGATTGGCTCTCATAGCATAATTGCGATGATGTATTATGCTAAAGACTCCCTTTCCTATAAGAGATGAGAATGAAAAGGAGCTATGGGAATACCAAGGAGGGCTCTTTGCCCAGAACTGGGGACATCAGGGAAGGATCACAGAGGAAATATCTCTGATTCAATCTGTAACTCTATCTTCCTTCAGAAGAGCTAACAAAGTACTTTCCTCTTTTTGTTGTTATTGGCTCTATATGTGGTAGAAGGTGAAGGTACGTGTATTAGTTCATTTCCACACTGCTATAAAGAACGATCTAAGACTGGGTAATTTATAAAGAAAAGAGGTTTAATTGACTCACAGTTCCTCATGGTGTGGAGAGGCCTCAGGAAACTTTCAATTATGGCGGAAGATGAAGGGGAAACAAGGCGTGTCTTATATGGTGGCAGGAAGAAGAGAGTGAAGGGGGAAGTGCCACACCTTTAAACTATCAGATCTGGTGAGCACTCACTATCACAAAAACAACATGTGGGAAATCGTCCCCATAATCCAATCACCTCTCCACCTTGACACGTGGGGATTACAATTGGAGATGAGATTTGTGTGGGGACACAGACCCAAACCACATCAGGACATCTCTATCAATTAGGATATAATTGGCTGCAAATAAGAAAATCCATCCCAAACCTGACTTAGAATATAAGGGCCAAAAAGTAATAGCAAACAATATAGGCAACATATTGGTTCACAAATATGGAGAACACAGAAAGTAACAGATTTTATGCATAATTTGATCAAGACTCTCGTTCTATTTGTCTATCATTGTACCTTTTTTTCTTTACTTCCTTATGTCAGCTTCATTCTCAGCCAGGTTTCCTTCATCATAGCAAGATGATATTCACAGTTCCAAGTTTCATATGCACACGCTATACTTTCCATAGCAAAAGAGCATGTCTTTGACTCAGCAATCTCTGCAAGAATCCTAAGATTCCTTCTGACTGGGCAAGCTTAGGTCACAAATCTGTCCCAGAATCACTCACTGTAGCTGAGGGAATAAAATGTTATGATTGGTTTATCCTAGGTCATATGCTCCACCCTGTGATTTCTAGAACTGCATGAAACCACTAATAGAAATTGGGGCTACTGCCCTGCCCAGTCAGCGAGCCTACTCCCAGACCAAGAGCTGGCTCAGAGGTGGTCCCATCGCACAAAGAAAGCCCCACACAGCCACCTGGCATGCTACACCCATACCTACCCTGAGAGCCAGCCCAGTGGTAGGCCCAGCCTCCAAGAGAGCCCACTACACAGCCTGTCAACCCACCACACCTGCAGATACCTGGCCCAACAACCACCTCTATGCCCTAGGCCCCAGAAATATTATGTTACCATTGTCACAAACTCCCATAGCCAAGGCCCCTGACACAATTGCAGACATTGCAGACAAAGGTTATAGCTAAATAATCTGTATGGAGATCATACGACTCAGTCCACTTAGAACCAAAACCAGTGCACCATTCCCAACTGATACCCTAGGGCCCTTCTATGGGGAAAAGCCTCATTCTATAAAAGTTATTCCATAAAATTGAAAAAAGTAACTGTTCCACAAAGTGTGTAGATATCAACATAGGGACACAAGAAAAAGCAAATAAACATGACACCCTCAAAGAAACAATAAGCATCCAGTAACAGACACCAAAGAAAAGGATATTTATGAAATGCCTAAAAAGGAATTCAAAATAATAATCTTAAAGAAATTCAAGAATATACCAAATAATACAAATAATTCAATAAAACAAAAAAAATTATGATCTGGATGAGGAATTTAACAAAGAAATAGATGTTTCAAAAGAAACAGGGCTGGGTGCAGTGGCTTATGCCTGTAATCCCAACACTTTGAGAGGCTGAGAGGCTGAGGCAGGAGGACCACTTGTGGTCAGGAGTTCAAGACCAAATTGGGCAACAGAGTGAAACAATATCTCTATAAATTTTTTTTTTAATTAGCTGGGTGTAGTGATGCACACCTGTAGTCCCAGCTACTCAGGATGCTGAGGTGGGAGGATCACTTGAGCCCTAAAGATTGAGGTTGCAGTGAGCAATGATTGCACCACTGCATTCAAGCCTGGGCAACAAAGTGAGACCCTGTCTCAAAAAAGAAAGAACAAAACAGAAATCTTGGAGCTGAAACAAATAATCCCATTTAAAAATGAGCAAAAAGATCTGAATAGACATTTCCTAAAAGAAGACATACAAATAGCCAATGGGTATAGGAAAAAATGTTCAGCATTACTAATCATCAGGGAAATGCAAATTAAAACCACAGTGAGGTATCATCTTACCCCAGTTAGTACTGCTATTATCAAAAAGACAAAAAAAGATAACAAATGCTGGTACAGAGACAGAGAAAAGGAAATCTACTCTGTGGGTGAGAAAGTAAATTAACATATTCATTATGGAAAACTATATGGATGTTTCTCAAAAAATGAATAGAACTACCATTTGATCCAGCAGTCCCACTACTGAGTATTTATCCAAATAAAAGAAAATCAGTATATCAAAGGGTTACCTCCACCCTCATGTTTATTGCAGCACCATTTATAATCGTCAAGATATGGAATCAACCAAAGTGTTGAACAATGGATGATTAGGTAAAGAAAATGTGGTATGTATACACAATGGAATACTATTCAGCCATAAAAAAGAATGAAATTCGATTATTTGCAGCAACATGGATGAAACCAATGGTCATTATGTTAAGTGAATTAAGCTAGGTACAGAAAGACAAATATCACATGTTCTTACTCATATGTGAGAGCTTAAAATGTTAATTTTGTGGAGGGAGAGAGTAGAATGATAGTTACCAGAGGCCAGAAAGGGTGGGAGGTAGGTGAAGAAAGGTTGGTTAATGGGTACAAAAATACAGTTACATAGAAGAAATAAGTTCTAGTGTTTGATAGAACAGTAGAGTGACTATAGTTAACAATATATTGTATATTCGAAATATTGTATATATATTATATATTTCAAAGTAGCTAGAAGATTTGAAATGTCCCCAACACAAAGAGATAAGAAATGTTTAAGGTGATGGATATCCTAAATACCTTGAAATGATCACTACACGTTGTATGAATTTATCAAAATACTGCATATCCCATAAATATTTACAAATGTTATATATCAATAAAAAAAGAGGGAACAGAATCTTGGAGCTGAAGAATTTGAAATGTTCCCAATACAAAGAAATAATAAATGTTTAAGGTAATGGGTATATTAAATATCCCGAATTGATTATTACACACTGTATTCATTTATCAAAATACCACATGTACCCTATAAATATTTAAATATTGTGTATCAATAAAAAGAGGAAAAAAATCTTGGAACTGAAGAATTCAATGAATGAAATAAAAATAACTGAAGGCTTCAACAACACACTAGATCAAGCAGAAGAAAGAATTTCTAAACTTGAAGACAGGTGTTTAGAAATAACCCAGTCAGAGAAAAAAAAAGTTAAAAAGAATGGAGAAGTGTACAAGACTTATGAGACACCATTAAGTGAGCTATATCCTGCAAAGCTCTCCTTTAGAAATAAAGGAGAAGTAGAGACCTTCCCAGATAAGCAAAAACTGAGAGAATTCATCACAAATAGACAGGTGTTGCAAAAAAAAATGCTTAAGAGAGTACTACAATTGGAAACAAAAGGATTATAATTACTATTATGAAAACATATGAAAGTATAAAACTCACCAGTATAGGTAAACCCATACTCATACTCAGAATACCCCAATGCTGTAACGGTGCTGTGTAAATCTTTAAATCCTCTAGTATGATGTTTTAAAGTCAAAAAGGTCAAAAATGTGAACAACTACAATTAGTGGCTAAGGAGCACACAAAAGACCAACATGTAAATTAAGGCTAACAACATACAAATTGTGTGTGTGTGTGTGTGTGTGTGTGTGTGAAGTCTGGAGGATTCTTTTTTTTTTTTTTTTTTTTTTTTTGGAGATGGAGTCTCACTCTGTCACCCAGGACGGAGTGCAGTGGTGCAATCTTGGCTCACTGCAACATCCGCCTCCCAGGTTCAAGCAATTCTCCTGCCTGCCTCAGCCTCCTGAGTAGCTGGGATTACAGGTGCACACCACCATGCCCAGCTAATTTTTTTATTTTTAGTAGAGATGGGGTTTCACCATATTGGTTAGGCTGCTCTCAAACTCCTGACCTCGTGATCTGCCCACATTGGCCTCCCAAAGTGCTGGGATTACAGGAGTGAGCCACCATGCCTGACCCTCTGGAGGATTTTTATGTGACCAAAATTAAGTTGTTATCAGCTTAAAATAGTCTATTGTTATAACTATAAGACTCTTTATTTTAGCCCCATGGTAACCACAAAAAAACAGTTTACAATAGATACACAAATGAGAAAAAAAGAAAACAAAGCTTACAGAAAATCACCACAGTGCAGAGGAAAACAAGAGAGAAATAAAAGCACGAAAGATCTATAAAACAACCAGAAAATTATCAACAAAATGGCAGGAGTAAGTCCTTACTTATCAGTGACAATTTTTAAGGTAAATGAATTAAATTCTGCAATTAAAAGATATACAGTGGCTGGATGGATTTTAAAAAACAAGACCTAATTACATGTTGCCTACAAGAGACCTACCCCAACATTAAAGACAGACTGAAAGTGAGGGATAGAAAAAATGTGAACAGAAACCAAAAGTGAGCAGTAGTGACTATACTTTTATCAGATAAAATAGACTTTAAGTCAAAAACAATAAAAAGAAATAAAGAAGGCCATTATATAATGATAGACAGATTAATTCAACAAGATGATATCACAAGTGTAAATATATATGCATCCAACATTGAAGCACCCAAATATGTAAAGCAAATATTATTAGATCTAAACAGAGAGACAGACTGCAATACAATAATAGTAGGGGACTTTACACCTCAGTTTTAGCAATGAAGAGATTACCCAGACAGAAAATCAACAAAGAAACTTTGGACTTAAACAACACTATAGACCAAATGGACCTAACAGACATTTACAGAATATTCCATTAAACAGTTACAGTATACTCATTCTTCCCAACTGCACATGGAACATTCTCCAGAATAAATCATATGTTAGACCACAAAACAAGTCTTAACAAATTTAAGAAGACAGAGATTATATCATGTATCATTTTGGACCACGATAGTATAAAACTAGAAATCAACAACAAGAGAACCTTGGAAATCTTACAAATATGTGAAAAATTAAACAACATGCTCCTAAATAGCCAACACATCAATGAAGCAACTAAAATGAAAATTTAAAAATTATTTGAGATAAATAAAAATGGAAACACATCATACCAAAACTTATGGAATACAGCAAAAGCAGTTCTGAGATGGAATTTCATAGCAATAAATGCCTAATCTATCTATCTATCTATCTATCTATCTATCTAATAAATCCTTATTAGATTTCTAATAAAGAGTGTAACCATGCACTTCCAGGAACTAAAAAACTAAGAACTAAACCCAAAATTGGTAGAAGGAAGGAAATAATAAGTCTCAGAGCAAAAATAAATGAAGTGGAGAACAAAAGAAAACTCAAAAAAATTAACAAAAGAAGAATTGGCTTTTTGAAAAGATAATCAAAATAAACAAATCCTTAGCTAGACTAACTTAAAAAAAAGAGAAAATATCCAAATAAATAAAATCAGAGATGGAAATGGAGACATTACAACTAATATTACAGAAATACAAAGGATCATAGAGGCTATTATGAACAACTATATATCAAAAAAGTTGAGGGCATAGAATAGATAAATTCCTCGACACATACAACCTACCAAGATTAAATTATAAAGAAATAGAAAATCTAAACAGATCAATACTGAGTGAGGAAATGGAATCAATAATAAAATGTCTGCCATTGAAAAAAAGCCCAGGACCTAATGAGGCTAGCATTCCCCTGATTCCAGTATAAGGTAGACACAAGAACAAAAAGGAAAACTACAGGCCAGTATCCTTGGTAAATACAGATGCAAAAATTATCAACAAGATACTATCAAACCAAATTCAACAGAAAATTAAGAAGATCATTCACTGTGACTAAGTGGGATTTATCCCAGGGATGTAAGAATGATTCAGCATATGCAAGTTAATAAATGTGATATGCCATATTAACAGAAAGACAGAAACCATATGATCATTTCAGCCGATGCAGAAAGAGCATTTGACAACTTTCAACATTTCTTTATGGTAACAACTGTCAACACATTTGTTACAGAAGGTATGTACCTCCACACCATAAAGGTCAGATATGACAAACTCACAGCTAAGAACATATTGAACAGGAAAAGCTGAAAACTTTTTTTTTTTTAATGTAGAACAAGATGATTTCTATTACATAGATTTGTGTTTGTGTATTTTTTTTCTTTTATTATTATTATTATTATTATACTTTGGGTTTTATGGTACATGTGCGCAATGTGCAGGTAAGTTACATATGTATACATGTGCCATGCTGGTGCGCTGCACCCACCAACTCGTCATCTAGCATTAGGTATATCTCCCAATGCTATCCCTCCCCCCTCCCCCCACCCCACAACAGTCCCCGAAGTGTGATGTTCCCCTTCCTGTGTCCATGTGTTCTCATTGTTCAATTCCCACCTATGAGTGAGAATATGCGGTGTTTGGTTTTTTGTTCTTGCGATAGTTTACTGAGAATGATGATTTCCAATTTCATCCATGTCCCTACAAAGGACATGAACTCATCATTTTTTATGGCTGCATAGTATTCCATGGTGTATATGTGCCACATTTTCTTAATCCAGTCTATCATTGTTGGACATTTGGGTTGGTTCCAAGTCTTTGCTATTGTGAATAATGCCGCAATAAACATACGTGTGCATGTGTCTTTATAGCAGCATGATTTATAGTCCTTTGGGTATATACCCAGTAATGGGATGGCTGGGTTGAATGGAATTTCTAGTTCTAGATCCCTGAGGAATCGCCACACTGACTTCCACAAGGGTTGACCTAGTTTACAGTCCCACCAACAGTGTAAAAGTGTTCCTATTTCTCCACATCCTCTCCAGCACCTGTTGTTTCCTGACTTTTTAATGAGTGCCATTCTAATTGGTGTGAGATGGTATCTCGTTGTGGTTTTGATTTGCATTTGTCTGATGGCCAGTGATGGTGAGCATTTTTTCATGTGTTTTTTGGCTGCATAAATGTCTTCTTTTGAGAAGTGTCTGTTCATGACCTTCGCCCACTTTTTGATGGGGTTGTTTGTTTTTTTCTTGTAAATTTGTTTGAGTTCATTGTAGATTCTGGATATTAGCCCTTTGTCAGATGAGTAGGTTGCGAAAATTTTCTCCCATTTTGTAGGTTGCCTGTTCACTCTGATGGTAGTTTCTTTTGCTGTGCAGAAGCTCTTTAGTTTAATGAGATCCCATTTGTCAATTTTGGCTTTTGTTGCCATTGCTTTTGGTGTTTTAGACATGAAGTCCTTGCCCATGCCTATGTCCTGAATGGTAATGCCTAGGTTTTCTTCTAGGGTTTTTATGGTTTTAGGTCTAACATTTAAGTCTTTAATCCATCTTGAATTGATTTTTGTATAAGGTGTAAGGAAGGGATCCAGTTTCAGCTTTCTCCATATGGCTAGCCAGTTTTCCCAGCACCATTTATTAAATAGGGAATCCTTTCCCCATTGCTTGTTTTTGTCAGGTTTGTCAAAGATCAGATACTTGTAGATATGTGGCATTATTTCTGACGGCTCTGTTCTGTTCCATTGATCCATATCTCTGTTTTGGTACCAGTACCATGCTGTTTTGGTTACTGTAGCCTTGTAGTATAGTTTGAAGTCAGGTAGTGTGATGCCTCCAGCTTTGTTCTTTTGGCTTAGGATTGACTTGGCGATGCGGGCTCTTTTTTGGTTCCATATGAACTTTAAAGTAGTTTTTTCCAATTCTGTGAAGAAAGTCATTGGTAGCTTGATGGGGATGGCATTGAATCTGTAAATTACCTTGGGAAGGATGGCCATTTTCATGATATTGATTCTTCCTACCCATGAGCATGGAATGTTCTTCCATTTGTTTGTATCCTCTTTTATTTCCTTGAGCAGTGGTTTCTAGTTCTCCTTGAAGAGGTCTTTCACATCCCTTGTAAGTTGGATTCCTAGGTATTTTATTCTCTTTGAAGCAATTGTGAATGGGAGTTCACTCATGATTTGGCTCTCTGTTTGTCTGTTATTGATGTATAAGAATGCTTGTGATTTGTGCACATTGATTTTGTATCCTGAGACTTTGCTGAAGTTGCTTATCAGCTTAAGGAGATTTTGGGCTGAGACAATGGGGTTTTCTAGATATACAATCATGTCATCTGCAAACAGGGACAATTTGACTTCCTCTTTTCCTAATTGAATACCCTTGATTTCCTTCTCCTGCCTAATTGCCCTGGCCAGAACTTCCAACACTATGTTGAATAGGAGTGGTGAGAGAGGGCATCCCTGTCTTCTGCCAGTTTTCAAAGGGAATGCTTCCAGTTTTTGCCCATTCAGTATGATATTGGCTGTGGGTTTGTCATAAATAGCTCTTATTATTTTGAGATACGTCCCATCAATTCCTAATTTATTGAGAGTTTTTAGCATGAAGGGTTGTTGAATTTTGTTGAAGGCCTTTTCTGCATCTATTGAGATAATCATGTGGTTTTTGTCTTTGGTTCTGTTTATGTGCTGGATTACATTTATTGATTTGCGTATATTGAACCAGCCTTGCATCCCAGGGATGAAGCCCACTTGATCATGGTGGATAAGCTTTTTGATGTGCTGCTGGATTCTGTTTGCCAGTATTTTATTGAGGATTTTTGCATCAATGTTCATCAAGGATATTGGTCTAAAATTCTCTTTTTTTGTTGTGTCTCTGCCAGGCTTTGGTATCAGGATGATGCTGGCCTCATAAAATGAGTTAGGGAGGATTCCCTCTTTTTCTATTGATTGGAATAGTTTCAGAAGGAATGGTACCAGCTCCTCCTTGTACCTCTGGTAGAATTCGGCTGTGAACCCATCTGGTCCTGGACTTTTTTTGGTTGGTAAGCTATTGATTATTGCCACAATTTCAGCTCCTGTTATTGGTCTATTCAGAGATTCAACTTCTTCCTGGTTTAGTCTTGGGAGGGTGTATGTGTTGAGGAATTTATCCATTTCTTCTAGATTTTCTAGTTTATTTGCATAGAGGTGTTTGTAATATTCTCTGATGGTAGTTTGTATTTCTGTGGGATCGGTGGTGATATCCCCTTTATCATTTTTTATTGCATCTATTTGATTCTTCTCTCTTTTTTTCTTTATTAATCTTGCTAGCGGTCTATCAATTTTGTTGATCCTTTCAAAAAACCAGCTCCTGGATTCATTGATTTTTTGAAGGGTTTTTTGTGTCTCTATTTCCTTCAGTTCTGCTCTGATTTTAGTTATTTCTTGCCTTCTGCTAGCTTTTGAATGTGTTTGCTCTTGCTTTTCTAGTTCTTTTAATTGTGATGTTAGGGTGTCAATTTTGGATCTTTCCTGCTTTCTCTTGTGGGCATTTAGTGCTATAAATTTCCCTCTACACACTGCTTTGAATGCATCCCAGAGATTCTGGTATGTTGTGTCTTGGTTCTCGTTGGTTTCAAAGAACATCTTTATTTCTGCCTTCATTTCGTTATGTACCCAGTAGTCATTCAGGAGCAGGTTGTTCAGTTTCCACGTAGTTGAGCGGTTTTGAGTGAGATTCTTAATCCTGAGTTCTAGTTTGATTGCACTGTGATCTGAGAGACAGTTTGTTACAATTTCTGTTCTTTTACATTTATTGAGGAGAGCTTTACTTCCAAGTATATGGTCAATTTTGGAATAGGTGTGGTGTGGTGCTGAAAAAAATGTATGTTCTGTTGATTTGGGGTGGAGAGTTCTGTAGATGTCTATTAGGTCTGCTTGGTGCAGAGCTGAGTTCAATTCCTGGGTATCCTTGTTGACTTTCTGTCTCGTTGATCTGTCTAATGTTGACAGTGGGGTGTTAAAGTCTCCCATTATTAATGTGTGGGAGTCTAAGTCTCTTTGTAGGTCACTCAGGACTTGCTTTATGAATCTGGGTGCTCCTGTATTGGGTGCATATATATTTAGGATAGTTAGCTCTTCTTGTTGAATTAATCCCTTTACCATTATGTAATGGCCTTCTTCGTCTCTTTTGATCTTTGTTGGTTTAAAGTCTGTTTTATCAGAGACTAGGATTGCAACCCCTGCCTTTTTTTGCTTTCCATTTGCTTGGTAGATCTTCCTCCATCCTTTTATTTTGAGCCTATGTGTGTCTCTGCACGTGAGATGGGTTTCCTGAATACAGCACACTGATGGGTCTTGAGTCTTTATCCAATTTGCCAGTCTGTGTCTTTTAATTGGAGCATTTAGTCCATTTACATTTAAAGTTAATATTGTTATGTGTGAATTTGATCCTGTCATTATGACGTTAGCTGGATATTTTCCTCGTTAGTTGATGCAGTCTCTTCCTAGTCTTGATGGTCTTTACATTTCGGTATGATTTTGCAGTGGCTGGTACCGGTTGTGCCTTTCCATGTTTAGCGCTTCCTTCAGGAGCTCTTTTAGGGCAGGCTTGGTGGTGACAAAATCTCTCAGCATTTGCTTGTCTGTAAAGTATTTTATTTCTCCTTCACTTATGAAGCTTAGTTTGGCAGGATATGAAATTCTGGGTTGAAAATTCTTTTCTTTAAGAATGTTGAATATTGGCCCCCACTCTCTTCTGGCTTGTAGGGTTTCTGCCGAGAGATCCGCTGTTAGTCTGATGGGCTTCCCTTTGATGGTAATCCGACCTTTCTCTCTGGCTGCCCTTAACATTTTTTCCTTCATTTCAACTTTGGTGAATCTGACAATTATGTGTCTTGGAGTTGCTCTTCTCGAGGAGTATCTTTGTGGTGTTCTCTGTATTTCCTGAATCTGAATGTTGGTCTGCCTTGCTAGATTGGGGAAGTTCTCCTGGATAATATCCTGCTGAGTATTTTCCAACTTGTTTCCATTCTCCCCGTCACTTTCAGGTACACCAATCAGACGTAGATTTGGTCTTTTCACATAGTCCCACATTTCTTGGAGGCTTTGCTCATTTCT
The DNA here is from genome assembly GCF_028885625.2 of Pongo pygmaeus. Taxonomy (NCBI): domain Eukaryota; kingdom Metazoa; phylum Chordata; class Mammalia; order Primates; family Hominidae; genus Pongo; species Pongo pygmaeus. The sequence continues at coordinate 20,097,353 of NC_072391.2, forward strand.
TTTTATTCTTTTTTCTCTAAACTTCCCTTCTCGCTTCATTTCATTCATTTCATCTTCCAGGGCTGATACCCTTTCTTCCATTTGATCGCATCGGCTCCTGAGGCTTCTGCATTCTTCACGTAGTTCTCGAGCCTTGGTTTTCAGCTCCATCAGCTCCTTTAAGCACTTCTCTGTATTGGTTATTCTAGTTATACATTCTTCTAAATTTTTTTCAAAGTTTTCAACTTCTTTGCCTTTGGTTTGAATATCCTCCCGTAGCTCGGAGTAATTTGATCGTCTGAAGCCTTCTTCTCTCAGCTCGTCAAAGTCATTCTCCGTCCAGCTTTGTTCCGTTGCTGGTGAGGAACTGCGTTCCTTTGGAGGAGGAGAGGTACTCTGGTTTTTAGAGTTTCCAGTTTTTCTGCTCTGTTTTTTCCCCATCTTTGTGGTTTTATCTACTTTTGGTCTTTGATGATGGTGATGTACAGATGGGTTTTTGGTGTGGATGTCCTTTCTGTTAGTTTTCCTTCTAACAGACAGAACCCTCAGCTGCAGGTCTGTTGGAGTACCTGGCCGGCCGTGTGAGGTGTCAGTCTGCCCCTGCTGGGGGGTGCCTCCCAGTTAGGCTGCTCGGGGGTCAGGGGTCAGGGACCCACTTGAGGAGGCAGTCAGCCCGTTCTCAGATCTCCAGCTGCATGCTGGGAGAACCACTGCTCTCCTCACAGCTGTCAGACACGGACATTTAAGTCTGCAGAGGTTACTGCTGTCTTTTTGTTTGTCTGTGTCCTGCTCCCAGAGGTGGAGCCTACAGAGGCAGGCAGGCCTCCTTGAGCTGTGGTGGGCTCCACCCAGTTCAAGCTTCCAGGCTGCTTTGTTTACCTAAGCGAGCCTGGGCAATGGCGGGCGCCCCTCCCCCAGCCTCGCTGCCGACTTGCTGTTTGATCTCAGACTGCTGTGCTAGCAATCAGCGAGACTCCGTGGGCGTAGGACCCTCTGAGCCAGGTGCGGGCTATACTCTCCTGGGGCACCGTTTCCTAAGCCCATCAGAAAAGCACAGTATTCGGGTGGGAGTGGCCCAATTTTCCAGGTGCCATCTGTCACCCCTGGAAGGGGAACTCCCTGACCCCTTGCGCTTCCCGAGTGAGGCAATGCCTCGCCCCTGCTTCGGCTGGCGCACGGTGCGCTCACCCACTGACCTGCGCCCACTGTCTGGCACTCCCTAGTGAGATGAACACGGTACCTCAGATGGAAATGCAGAAATCACCCGTCTTCTGCGTCGCTCGCGCTGGGAGCTGTAGACCGGAGCTGTTCCTATTCGGCCATCTTGGCTCCTCCAAAGCTGAAAACTTTTTATCTAAGATCAGGAACAAGACAAGGATATCCCTTTCATCACTCCTATTCAACATAGTACTAGAAGTCCTAGCCAGAGCAATCAGGCAAGAAAAAAAAAATAGAAAGCATACAAATTGAAAAAGATGAAGTCAAATTTTTCCTGTTTGCAGACAACATGATCTTATATAGAGAAAACCCTAAAGACTCCACCAAAAAATTAGTATAGCTGATCAATGAATTCAGTAAATTTGCAAGATAGAAAATCAATACATAAAAATTAGTAGCATTTCTATATGCTAGCAAACTGTCTGAAAAAGAAATAAAAAAAACTCATGTATCATAGCTACAAAAATATAAGATACCTAGGAATAAACTTAACCAAGGAGATGAAAGATCTCCACGCTGAAACTATAAAATATTGATGAAAAAATCAATTAAGACACAAATAAATGGAAAGACATCCCATGTCCAAGTATTGGGTTTTTAAATTTTTTTTAATTTTTAAAAAAATTTTTCTTAAATTCCTACACAAAAAGTACAATGTCCAAGTATTGGAAGAATTAATATTGTTAAAATCACCATACTACCTAAAGTGATCTACAGATTTAATGTAATCCCTATCAAAAGAACAGTGACATTTTTCACAAACATAGAAAAATCAATCCTAAAATTCATATGGAACCACGAAAGACTCCAAATAGCCAAAGCAATCCTGAGCAAAAAGAACAAAGCTGGAGACATCACACTACTCAACTTCAAAATACACTACAAAGCTATAGTAACCAAAACAGCCTGTTATGGGCACAAAAACAGACGCATAGACCAATGAAAGAGAACAGAGAGCTCAGAAACAAATCTGTGCACCTATAGCCAACTGATTTTCAACAAAGTTGCCACGAACACACACTGGGAAAAAGACCTTCTCTTCAACAAATGTTGCAAGGAAAATTTGATATTCACATTTAAAATAATGAGACTAGACCCCTTCTTCACAGCACATACAAAAATGAACTCAAAATGGATTAAAGGCCTAAATGTAAAACCCAAAACTATGAAACTACCAGAAGAAAACATAGGGGGAAATGCTTTATGCCATTGGGCTGGGCAAATAATTTTTAATAAGACCTCAAAAGCACAGGCAACAAAAGGAAAAGTAGACAGATGGGATTACATCAAAATAAAAAGCTTCAGCACATCAAAGGAAACAATAAACAGAGTGAAGAAACAACCTACAGAATGGGAGAAAATATTTGCAAATTAGACATCTGACACTAATATCCAGAATATGTAAGGAACTTAACAACAACAACAACAACAAAACTTATTTTAAAATGGGCAAAAGACCTTATGAGACATTTCTCCAAAGAAAACATGGAAATGACTAGCAGTTACATGAAAAGATGCTCAACATCACTAATAATTGGGGAAATGGCAATCAAAACTGCAATGAGATATCACCTCACTCCAGTTAGACTAGATATTATCAAAAAGACAAATAAAAACAAATGTTGGTGAGATGCACAGAAAAAGGAACATCTACACATTGTTGGTGGGAATGTAAAGTAGTACAGCCACTATGGAAAGCAGTATGGATGTTCCTCAGAAAATTAAAAACAGAACTACTATATGATTCAGCCATCCTACTATGGAGTATCTATCCAAAGGAAATGAAATTAGCATGTTGAAAAGATATCTACACTCCCATATTTATTGCAGCACTATTACAATAACCAATATATGAAATCCACCCAAGTGTCCTACAGTAGATGAATGGATAAAGAAAATCTGATATATATACACTATTTAATACTATTGAACCATAAAAAAGAATGAAATTTTGTCATTTTTTGGCAACATGGACCTGGAGAACATCATGTTAAGTGAAATAAGCCAGCCATGAAAAAACAAATACCATATGATCTCACTCATATGTGGAATCTAAAAAAAAAAAAAAAGCCCAAAAACAGAGACACTATTATAGAGGCAAAGAATAGAACAATGGTTAATAGAGACTGGGGAGGGAATGGGAGAGGGGATGATAGGGCGAGGTTGATCAACTGGTACAAAGTTACATTAGACAGGAGAAATGAGTCTGGTGTTCCATTGCATAGTTGGGTGAGGATAATTAAAAGGTATTTTGTAGATTACCAAATAGCTGGAAGAGAGGCTTATAATTGTCCTCACCACAAAGAAACGATGAATGCGCAAGGTGATTGACACACTAAATGCCCTGATTTGATCGTTATACAATACATATGTATCAAAATATCAAATTATACCCCACAAATATGTACAATGCAATGTGTCAATTTTAAAAGGCATCTAATTTGGTGACAGAATTCCCCCAAAAAGAAATTGGGGGCCACTGAAAGGGAAGATAGGGTAATGAATGGTAGGGTAGCATCTGTGTTTGTTAGAATTAGGTTCAGCTGTAAGTGACAGAGACCCAAACTAGCAATCACTTAAACTTAGAAAATTTTTTCTCTCTGTCACAAAAAGTCTAGTAAGGTAGTTGAAAGCTGGTATGGTTTATGACAGCATCATAGACCCGAGCTCCTTCCATCTGTTTCTTCTACTGCAAATTCCATGTTCATCTCATTGCCAAGACGGCTGCCCCAGCCATTACATCTGCAATCCAACCAGCAGAAAGGGAAAAGCAAAGGAGAAGAGCATGCCCATTCCTTTTAAAGAAACACCCCCAAAGTTGTACATAAAACTTCCTACTTATATCTCATTGGCCAAAACTTAGACACTTGGCCACACTTTGCTGCAAGCAAGGATGGGAAACATAGTCTTGATTCTAGGCAACAATTAATATATGCTCCATGAAAAAATCATTTTAGTTTGGAAGAAGGAAGATTGGATATAGAGGGACAACTGATAGTCCCTTGCTCAGCATCCTTGGGTACCGGAGGTAACCCCTCCCCAGATTTCTTTCTTTTTTTTTAAAATTTTTATTTATTATTATTATACTTTAGGTATAACCCCTCCCCAGATTTCACAGAACTCCCTGGCATGAGTGACTGCAGCAAGAAGTTACCATACTTCATTCCAAGACTTTGAGGACTCATTGAGGAATTACATGAGTCATCAAATGTGAAAATTGGAAAACTGCTGACCCTTCTTTAAAGCCCCAATACCCTTTTGTTATCTCCCTTCCTCCTTTTGTTTTTGAGATGGAGTCTCACTCTGTCGCCCAGGCTGGAGTGCAGTGGTATGATCTCGGCTCACTGCTACCTCCACCTCCCAGGTTGAAACTGGGATTCTCCCGCCTCAGCCTCCTGAGTAGCTGGGATTACAGGTGCCTGCCACTATGCCCAGCTAATTTTTGTATTTTTAGTAGAGATAAGGTTTCACCATGTTGGCCAGGATGGTCTCGAATTCCTGACCTCAAGTGATCCACCCACCTTGGCCTCCCAACGTTCTGAGATTACAGGCATGAGCCACCACGCCCAGACGCTCCCCCACCTTTTTTTTTTTTTTTTTTTTTTTACATCCTATTATTTGTAGCTTGAGCAGCAACTAGTCTAATGAAAAGATCACTAACTTTGGTTCAGAAAACCTGGGTCTGAATCTTGAATAAGCCACTTACTAGCTATTTAAAGCATTTAAGCTATCTGTGCCTCATTTTCTCATCTGTGGAATGGGGCGGGGGGAAATTATACGGTCTCATGGGATTGTGTTAAAGACTAAATGGTAGCTCATAGTAAGGGCTCAATAAATGGTAGCTACTATTATCATCAGGCTTCTCTGTCCCGGAGGTCATTGCAGCTGCCTTCTGCATAATCACCCAATAAGTGGAGTTTATTAAATGAGCCACCATTCTAGGGCTAAGCCACATGGTTTTCAAATAATCAATATGTTAAGCCACCCAGCATAAGCAGACAGGCTATAAATCAAATTGGATTCAAAGTTTGTTACAGATAAAAGGGACCTTCATATACGTTGATTTGTCATTTTTCTGTTTATTGCTGTTATCATTATTGCTAATAACAACGGCAAGAGCTATCATTTATTAAATGTCCTTGCGGCCGGGCACGGTGGCTCACACCTGTAATCCCAGCACTTTAGGAGGCCGAGGTGGGCGGATCACGAGGTCAGGAGACCGAGACCACCCTGGCTAACATGGTGAAACCCCGTGTCTACTAAAAATACAAAAAATTAGCTGGGCACGGTGGCGGGCACCTGTAGTCCCAGCTACTTGGGAGGCTGAGACAGGAGAATGGTGTGAACCCGGGAGGCGGAGCTTGCAGTGAGCCAAGATCATGCCACTGCACTCCACCCTGGGCGACAGAGCGAGACTCCTTCTCAAAAAAAAAAAAAATTGTCCTTGCTGTGCCAGGCACTGTGCTTTTTAAACTTCACAGTGGTCCCATGACGTAAGTTTTTTCATTCTCCTATAACAGATGAGGAAACTGAGTACAGAAGGGATAAGTGATTTGCCACAAGTCACCCAGAGCCAGCCTGGTACTCAGATCCGAGTCTAAAGCATTTGTGTTTGTTAGAATTAGGTTCAGCTGTAAGTAACAGAGACCCAAACTAGCAATGGCTTAAACTAAGACAGAAATTTCATATGAATCATATAGTAGTTCTGTTTTTAATTTTCTGAGGAACATCCATGCTGTTTTCCATGGTGGCTGTACTAATTTACACTCCCACCAACAATGTGTAGGCATTCCTTTTCTCTGCTTCTTATTGTTTATTTACTTTTTATAATTTTTATGTTTAAAAATCCCCAAAAACCATAAAAGAAAAAAAATCACCCATTTTAACACCACTTTTCTTCTTTTGAAGTCTTTAATGAAAGAAAAAGTGAAAACACTCCCCAGCACTTCTAAACTCTTCCCCAGAGATAACCACTGTTAGCAGATTGTTTTTCATGCTTATGCAGTTTAATATTCTTTAAATTGTCATTTTTACTCTTTGCAAACAAGTCATTTCAAACAGGAGGAGTTAAAATGGCTACGTTAAAACTTCCAGGGAAAAACGACTTTCATTCTATATATGCTGGCTTCTGCAGCTTTCATTTACCGTTCGTTCATTCATTCACTCATTCAACAAATATTAACCAAGTACCCCATACTTGCCAAGAACGAGTTAGGCACTGAGAATACAAAAATTAAGAAAATTCAGTTCCTCTGTTGGAGAAGTCACCAGTCTAGAGGGTGGTGACTTCACCCATCATTGCACAAAATGAAAAGACCTACAATCAAGATCAAGGGCAAAAATGAGAGAAAGGTCCAGGCAAGGAGATGCTTGAGTTCAGAATTAGGGGAGGCATTCACTGCACAGACAAGAAGCCATGTTATTTTGACTAGAGGCCAGTAGGGGAGAGCCCAGAGGTGTCTTGTGTGGCTAGAACATCATGGAAGGAAGTGCAAAATTGATGGAGATGAGGCTGGAAAGGTCACTTGGGCCTTGAATAAGATTCTTAAGTCTTTGCAGTGCATCTGACATTCCTATCTGCTACAAAGCCTCTTGTTCTAGAAGGAAAATAGATGTTCAACTTGTGAAAATGTTATTCTAGAGGAAAGATAGGTGTTCAACTTGTGAAAAGAGAGAAGTTCCATTTTAAAATCCATCATCAGGAATACTACTTGGCAATTTACAAAATGAGATAGTGATATGATACATGCTATAGCATGAATGAACCTTGAAAGCATGCTAGGCAAAAGAACCCACTCACGAAAGAACCTGTGTCATTTTCTTTCATTGATATGAAATGTCCAGAATAGGCAAATCTAGAGAGACAGAAAGTAGATTAGTGGTTGCCTAGGGGTGGAGGGGGTGGGAGGAAATGGGGAGTGACTGCTAATGGGAGTAGGACTTGGGGAGGGAGGAGAAAATGTTCTAAAATTGATGATGATGGTTACACAACTCTGAATATACTGGAACCACTGAATTGTACACTTTAAATGGTTGAATTGTATGGTATGTGAAATATATCTCAAGAAAGTGACTCAAAAGAAGGCTTAGCAGAATTTTTAAAAATCCCTCCATCACTAGAAAATAATACACTCCTGAAAACTGCCACAAATAAGTATGTGTTCAAGACAGGCTTTTGTCGTCATTGTTTCTTTTCCATCACCATCCTTTGAAAACTACAGAATATTTTGAATGCAGGTTACCTTGAAAGTTTATTGGTCAGTCAACAGCCCAGGTCTATTTGTTTTCTCCTGTGTTTAATACAGAGGTTGCTAGAGGACAGGGACTCTCAAATTCTCATCCTGGAACCACCTCCATCAGAATCACCTGCGACGTGGGTTATCAATGCAGATTCCCAGACACCACCAGGGCCTAGTAAATCAAAATCTCTGGATGTGAATCCCAGGGATTGGCACTTTAATTTTGATACATACCAATGTTTGAAGACCTCTGTTCCAGACTATGATGCCTGGTTTCTCATTTCTTCCGTTTCATGATGTTGGCCCCACCCTGGTTTCTGAGTCTGAGTTGATCCTAAATAGACCCAGATCATGGAACACATCAAGACACCCAATGCAGAAGAACTTTTGCAAAGAGATATGAAAATAAATGCAATCTGTGTATGACTGTAGCAGTGACTGAGTATTCACAGAACATGTTAAGGACAGAAGGAAGTAGACGGCCAGGAAATTTAGGACCAAAATCTGATTAGCCGAATGACCTCAAATCTAACTTCTCTGACCTCAGCACATGGGCTAGATTGTCTAAGAGCATGTCACTCCACCCATCTCTCACCTTCTGGACTTTTCCAATCTATGGCGCATCCTTCTGACTGCTGTGACTATGACCTTGCTGTCTCTCCTGAGACTCAGTCACCTCCTGCATAAAATGATGTGTTTGATCTCGATTGTCTTGGGATTCTCTCCAGGCTCTGACATTATATAATACAGGATCCAGTGACTCTTGTGCAAGATTAGAAAGGGCTTCTACCACGGCTTTGACACCCAGAATTAAAACAAAGAGGGGCTGTGCATGGTGGCTTATGCCTGTAATCCCAGCACTTTGGGAAACCAAGCTGGGAGGATTGCTTGAGTCCAGGAGTATGAGACCAGCCTGGGCAACATAGGAAGACTTTGTCTCTACAAAAAATTAAAAAGCAATTAGCTGAGCATGGTGGTATGCATCCATAGCCCCAACTGCTTGGGAGGCTAAGGTGAGAGGATCGCTTGAGCCCAGGAGGTCAAGGCTGCAGTGAGCCAAGACAATACTGCTGCACTTCAGCCTGGGCAACAGAGCAAGACCTTCTTTTGAAATAACAAAAACAAGCAAACAAAACAAAAACAAAGAGGGCTATCACCAGCATCTTCAAAATTCACTTTATTGAGATATCACTTACATATGATAAAGTGCACCCATTTAAGTGTCTGTTTTGGTGAGTTTTGACACCAAACTCTGAGATCCGTTCACAGTATTACATGGGTGTGGATGGGAAGCATTATTTTTTTTATTTTTTGACAGCTTTGTCTTCATGGACCTGGGAAACAGAGCACAAGCATTGCTTCCCAGGAAGTCCCCTTCCCCACCCTGACCAGGTCCAGCCTATCATTTGCCCTCAAACACCACATACCCCCTGCCTTTGTAGCCCCTCACCACTGGTTGTGACTTCCCCAAGGCTGCTCAAGAGTCCCCCCAGATAATCTCAGGTTTGTGTTTCCCACTTCCCTGGATGCTGCTGAACCATTTATAATTTCCTGGCCCTCTTGGTTTTTATAGGGTGGTCAGTTTATCAGTACCTCATAATGGCTTCTTGCTGAGGCACTCTCATGGCTATATTCACATTCCAAGTTCTGGCTTTGACGATTTACGTAGCAGCTGAGATTCACCTGCTAAATGGAAGGCCCGTCACTCAGGCTCATTCTCCAACTGTTACAGGATGGAAATGCTTGACTGTGAGTTGTCCAGGTTCTTGGTGCATTGAACAAAGAAACAAAACATAAAACAAAGCAACAACAAAAAAACAAAACAATGAAAACACAGATTTATTGAAGCAAAAGTATACTCTACAGAGTGGGAGCAGGCTTGAACAAGCAGCTCAAATGCTCCCATTATAATGTTCTTTAGGGTTCTTATTAAGCTAAAAGAATTTGGTAACACCCACTTGGTGCCCTTTAGAGGCCTCCAATTGGTTACACCCTATGAAGGATTGCCCCAGGACCAATCAGAGGCTGAAGTGGAGATGGCTCATGACCAATCAGAGGCTGAAGTGGAGACGGCCTGTGGTCAATCAGAGGCTGAAGTGGAAATTTCCATCTTGTTATTTCAGGAGTGAAGATGTGGCCTGTATGCTGCCCAATCTTGCCTAGAACTGGCTGCACCTGCTGTTCTTTTGCTTATGCCTTAACCCTTGGTTACCCTCATTCCCTATTCTGCTTCTCAAGCAGAGGGTTTCAAATACCTGGACCCAAGTAAATCAATGACCTTCTATCTCTCCTTTTCCTGTATCTTGCAGACTAGAAGATGTTGATGCTTACAGAGCAGAAATACACAGTCTATGGCGGGAGACTGGTCTTTACGGCCTTAGAATTGTTCCCCTGGGAGGTCAGTTCAAGCTGTTAGCCTGCATATTCAGAAGGGATCCCCTTTCAATTGTTCCAGTTGTCGTTTGACATTTATTTACATGGCTGTTTGGCTGCAGTCTCTTTCTCCCATAACTCGTAAGTCTCAGAGACAGGAACAGTGTCTGTTTGATCTCTGCACTCTATCCCTGATGTCTAGAACTCTGCCTAATATGCAGGAGATGACCAATTAGTATGAGTTGACAAAACTACAGAAGGGGAAGAAAGAAGTCAAGAAGTAGGCCAGGTGCAGTGGCACACGCCTGTAATCCCAGCAATTTGGGAGGCTGAGGCAAGGGGATCACCTGAGATCAGGAGTTCAAGACCAGCCTCACCAACATGGTAAAACCCCATCTCTACTAAAAACACAAAAAATTAGCCGAGTGTGGTGGTGCACACCTGTAATCCCAGCTACTTGGGAGGCTGAGGAAGGAGAATAACTTGAACCCAAGAAGCAGAGGTTGCAGTGAGCTGAGATTGCACCATTGCACTCCAGCCTGGGCAACAAGAGCAAAACATCTCAAAAAAAAAAAAAAAAAAATCAAGAAGTAAAGGAAGGGAGGCAAAAAAAAAAAAAAGAAAAGAAAAAGGGGGAGAGAGAACTGTAGATTACATCATAGGGATTGCTCCCATAACACTTGTAACAAGGTAAAATCTGATTCGACAGGACATCAGGCACTCTTGTACTCACATTGTTGTAGGCTGAATTGTGTCCCCCAACTCCTACAAAATATGTTCAAGTCCTAGCCTCTGGTATCTGCAAATGTGACCTTTATTGGAAATAAGGTATTTGCAAATGTAACTGAGCTAAGATGAGGTTATACTGGAATAGTGTGGGCCCTAAATCCAATATGATTGTCATCCTTATAAGAAGAGAAGAAACACAGAGACACACAGGGAGAATTCCATGTGATGACAGAGGCAAGCCCTGGAGTGATGCTTCTACCAGCCAAGAAACACCAGGAATAACCAGCAATACCAGAAACTAGGAAGAGGCAAAAAATGATGAATCTCTAGAGTCACCAGAGAGAGCCTAGCCTTGCTGGCACCTTTATTTTGAACTGCTAGCCTCCAGAAATGTGAGATATGAAGTTTCTATTGTTGTGTTAAACTTGCACCACCATGCAGGTTTGTGGTGATTTGTTATGGCAACCCTAGGAATTAAATACGGACTCCCATCCTATGAGATTGTGATTGCCTGTTTGCTGGTCTGTTTCCCTTGCAAAAAGCAGGGGCTGTGACTCGTGCATCTCGGTAACCTCAGTACTAGCATACTGTGGTGCATGGCAGAGAATTGTTGCTTGGTCTCCATCCATTGAGTAGATAGAAGAGAAAGAGGTGGCAGTGGCTCCGAGTGACCTCCTGGGCCTTGTTAACACCAGTGGTTGCATCTTGTCCACAGGAAACTGCAGCCTCAACAATGCCCTGGCTGCCCATAACCAGGTGCAATTCCACTTTCCCAGAAAATGAGACTGGAGAAATGACCCTAAGTAGTTGTGCCCCAAGGAGGATTGTGAGTTTAAAAACAAACTCACTTCCTTTCTGCTAAACTATTGCCCACCTCCCACCACCCCAACTACTCCTTAGCTACAGAAAGCCTCACCACCAATCTACTCCTCTGTCCAATCAAATTCTTCATGTTGACAACGACCAGAATAGCTTATTAAGGACCAGGTTTGCAGGTGACTGCGCCAAGCTGAGAATCGCTGTTCATTTTTAGAAAATAAACTCCAATTAGCAATTTCAGTTGTTTGTTTCATTTCCTGGCTATGCATTTCCACTTGTAGGGCTGTTGCTGCTGCTCCTGACACCATCTCTGGGAACCTCAAACCTGGAGACCCTGGGAAAATGTCCATGTGGGCTTTCTTCATAACTATAGAGGGGACTTTGCATGCTATAGAGGACATCTGAGCGTGAAGGACACATTGACGCACTGATTACCCCTTATGTGTCAGGCACTAGGCTACTCCATTTACATACTTGTGAGATGTGGGCTACTGGTCCCATTTTATGGATGAAGAAACTGAGGCTCAAAGAGTTTAAGGATTTTTCATCTCAGAAAATGTCACCATTTTCCCTTCAGTTGCTCAAACCAGAACACTGAGAATCCTTCTTAACTCCCTTCTACTCATCACTGATTATTTTCCTTTGGCCCACAAATTAGGTCTCGAATCCACATGAATCCCTTCATCCCTACAGCCACTGCCCTGGTCTAGGCCACGATCATTCAACAAGCGATTACTGATTGTCTGGTATGTACCAATCTCTGTTCCAAGAAACTGGGATGCTCAAAGAAACAAAACTGATGAAGATCTCAGCCCTCAAGGAGCCTTCATTCTGGCTATCGCTTTAGGTTACTGTTCTATCCTCCAACTTCTTCTCCTCCCACACAAACCATTCTCCAAAATTCAGTCGATTTTTCCAAAATAAAAACTCAATCATGTAATTCCCGCTTTAAAATTGTCTACGAGGCTCCCATTACTTTGAGGATACAGGTCTATTCTCCTTAATACGGTTTTGAATCCCTTTCATAACCCGGCCCTCACTAGCTCTCCAGTCGCTCTCCAGTCCCAGCTTTCACCATTTCCCTCTCTACCACACACTCCACTAAAAGAAAAAAGAAAAAAAGAAAAAAACGGCCGGGCGCGGTGGCTCACGCCTGTAATCCCAGCACTTTGGGAGGCCGAGGCGGGTGGATCACGAGGTCAGGAGTTTGAGAACAGCCTGGCCAACATAGTGAAACCCCATCTCTACTAAAAATACAAAAAATTAGCCGGGTGTGGTGTTGGGTGCCTGTAATCCTAGCTACTCAGGAGGCCGAGGTAGGAGAATCGCTTGAACTCAGGGGTGGAGGTTGCAGCAGGCCGAGATCGCACCACTGCACACCAGCCAGGACAACAGTGAGAGACTCCATCTCAAAAAAACAGAAAGAAAAAGGAAATTATACACACACACACACACACACAGAGTAGAAACTTCCAGATGAACTTTTCTCAATTTGAGTTTAAAGCACTCCACCGTCTCTAGCTCTCTGGCCTCCATATAGGAGGGTCTCTCTGCCCAGGAAAGGTTCCCTTCCTCCATCTCCTATTCAGCCTTCACTTTCAGCTTAGGCTTAGCGCGACTGGGAAGGCTTCGCTGACTTCTATCCTGTCCAGACCACAGTAGTGGCTTCTGCAAACGATATCATAAAAATGGGTCTTCCCATATCCTCGCTTGGGTCACACTTTGTCAGGGCTGTCTTTGCCAGTAGATTGTACTCTTTGAAGGCAGGGAGAGGATAGTGTACGCCCTGTTCATCACTGTATCCACAGCACCAAAGGAGTATCGCTGTACTAGATTTTGAAATGAATAAATGAACGTTGAAGGAAGAACAGTTCTCAGTTTCATAGCTAGCAAGTAGCCAGAATGGGATTTGACTTCAAACGCCTACTCTTAACCATGTCATAAGCCACTGTACGGTAAATGCACCTGACAGCAATAACTAAAGCACACCGTTAGAAAGACTCTGTATGGCAGATGTACCTGAATGTGAATTCTGAGCTAGGGAATCAGGACTGGCCAACCTGGAGATTTTTTTCCTTGTCTATAAAGAACATCTGAGTTCCTGGCCTGTCCCATGAAACATATATTATACAGGGGATTGAAACCATAAGTTTTGGATTAAATGAAAGTTGCCAGGTGGAGGTCATTAAGGGGAGGATGCTAAGTGAAAATGCCATATAAACTGCATGCTGGTTTTTTTGCTTTTGTTTTGAGACAGAGGCTCACTGTGTCACCCAGGTGGGATTGCAGTGGTGTGATTTCAGCTCACTGCAACCTCTGCCTCCTGGGTTCAAGCAAATCTCATGCCTCAGCCTCCCGAGTAACTAGGATTATAGGCATGTGCCCCCACACCTGGCTAATTTTTGTATTTTTAATGGAGACAGGGTTTCACCATGTTGGTCAGGCTGGTCTCAAACTCCTGACCTCAGGTGATCCACCTACCTTGGCCTTCCAAAGTGCTGGGATTACAGGTGTAAGCCACCGCACCCGGCCAAAACTACATGCTGTTTGTAAGCAGTTGAGGTTTGCTCGCCCAGCCCACCACCACTGCATTCATTCCCATGTATGTAGCCCCTAATCAAACCCCATGTCTTTTTCTTCTTCTTTTTTTTTTTTTTTTTGAGACCCAGTCTCACTCTGCCACCCAGTCTGGAGTTCAGTGGCGTGATCTCAGCTCACTGCAACCTCCACCTCCTGGGTTCAAGTGATTCTCCTGCCTCAGCCTCCCAAGTGGCTGGGACTACAGGCATGCACCACCACACTGGGCTAATTTTTGTATTTTTAGTAGAGACAGGGTTTCACCACGTTGTCCAGGCTGCTCTCGAACTCCTGACCTCAGGTGATCCCCCGGCCTCAGCTTCCCAAAGTGCTGAGATTACAGGCATGAGCCACCGCGCCCAGCTACCCCATGTCTTATTTACTGGCTCCGGGTCTCTTCTTCAGCCTCTTGAACCTGGTGCCTCCCTAATGAGGTTAATAGGGGTTTAGCACAACACCCCACTGTGAGTGATGTTGTTAGTCGTGGGTAAAGTGAGCTTTGGGAATAATTTACCATTACTTGTCACAAATCTTCCTGATGAGAAGCAGAGCTTAGGCTAAGCAGACAGGAAAGAGGATGAAATATAAGATGTAGTGTGAGTGCTTCAACATCTTAGTTCTTAGGATTGATCAACTTTTGAGTTGGTTATCAAGGGAATGACAAGAACGCAGAATATCCAAACTGGGATAAATTTTAGACATTGCCTTGCCTTTTAGCCCCATTAGAAAAATAAATATTGAGGTTAGAATCTGAGTTTCCTTGACACCAGATTCCATGTTTATGCCATGGGCATAACTGTAATGGGGTTGTGGGGAGGGAGGTCTAAGGGCCTAGTTATCATTAAATGGTTCAAAAGTCAAAAAAAATTCTAAATCTGCTTCTATCCATCAGGGCTGTCGCTATGGAGGAGAGACTCTTCCATCTAGATGGAAAATCCCTTTCCAATAAGGCAAGATGAATATTGCTTTATTGGAAAAGAACCATTGAGCACAGGAACCAATGTGGGTCATTCCAGGAAAACTAACTATCTGAGTAGCTAGGATTACAGGCATGTGCCCCCAAACCTGGCTAATTTTGGATTTTTAATGGAGACAGGGTTTCACCATGTTGGTCAGGCTGGTCTCAAACTCTTGACCTCAGGTGATCCACCTACCTCGGCCTTCCAGAGTGCTGGGATTACAGGCGTGATGCCATCATGCCCAGCTAAAACTACATGCTGTTTGCAAGCAGTTGAGGTTTTCCTACACAGCCCACCACCACTGCATTCTCTCCCCTGTGTGTAGCCCCTAATCAAACGCGATATCTTTTTTCACCCAGGCTGGAGTGCAGTGGCACGATCTAAGCTCACTGCAACCTTAGCCATCCTCCAGTGAAGGAATGAGAGAAGGAAAAGAGAAGCTTAACCAACTTGCACAGCTCCTTACGTCCATCTGCACTGGGAGGAAATGGGGAGAAAGGGGCTGGTGGGAAGATTGTGTCAGCTCCATCATACTGTGTGCCAGTGTGCTGAGCATATCACATGCCTTATCCCATTGAATTCTCACAACTGCCCAATGGGACATATGCTAGTAGGTGCTGAGCTGGGACTTGATCTGACTTCAAGGCTGGGGTTCATAAACAACAGACTCTGTGGACTCTTGGTCATTAGAGTAGTTGACCAAGAACTCGGTGAACACTCATTAAATACTACCTGGTTCAGAACTACGTTATGTTTCCTACCCAAGGGAAGCCCCAGCCAAACTAAGAATGACCTCTAAGGTCCTTCAGAGGACCCCATGACATGGACAAGGATCATGAAAGAAAGTTCTTAGGCACAGACCTTACACATTCTAGAAAGTTCTTGCCCATTGAGAACAGCAAAGACAACTGCTAAGCATTGATCACATATATGCCAAGCACTGTGCTTTCCATAGATCCCCTCAAATTTTATGGGGTTGACCCCAGGAGATCATTATGATCTCCATCTTCATTTTCTCTAAACCATTTTCAAAGAGATAAGTTAATGTATCCAGTGTCAGACAGATGGTTTGGGTCAGAGGCAGGATTCAAACCTAGGTCTGTCTGCCTCTAATTCTGCTGCCCTTACATGTGATGGATGCCAAGTGGCTACAGCATTACCGCCAGCCAAATGGCACCACCTGGGAAAAATGCAGTGGGTTGAGGTCAAGAGTCCTCAC
This sequence comes from Pongo pygmaeus, assembly GCF_028885625.2. NCBI lineage: Eukaryota > Metazoa > Chordata > Mammalia > Primates > Hominidae > Pongo > Pongo pygmaeus. The sequence goes on from NC_072391.2 coordinate 20,113,465, forward strand.
TTCTATGTCTTGACTTCATCTGTCAGAAAGCACTTACCTCCCATGATAACTTGAAGGTAAAATCAGGTAATCTCGAAACACATTGGAAATGTGCACTGTGTAAATGCAGGCTCTTTGCTCTGCTTTGAATTATTATTATTCATTGTCCTTGGAAGGAAATGAAGGAAGAAGGTGCAATTTGTTGCTAAGCCCCCAGCTGGAGAAAGACATCTTGGACTAGAATTGTAGGGCAGAGGAGGGATGTTCATTCCCCTTCCTTAGTTGGAGACCTCTTGCTTTCATTTGCATAAAAGCAGATCCCTGAAAAGCAATTGCAGCCACTAATAGCATTGGCTGACTCTTGACCTGGAGTGAACTCACCTGGAATGACTTGGAGTTGAATGTGCTCTTCTGAGTCCTCACCCCCATGCACCCTCAGAATCCTTCGTTGGATTAAAATTGCAGAAACAGTAAAATTCAGTAGCTGTTTCTGTGATATCTAAAGACCAAATATCAGCTCATTTCTCACAGCAAGAGTTCCCCACCCAGAGATTTAAAAGAGCTGATGTACTTCTTTTTTGGGGGGTGGGGGTGGGGGTGGGGGTTTTGAGATGGAATCTAGCTGTTGCCCAGGCTGGAGTGCAGTAATGCGGTCTCAGCTCACTGCAACTTCAGCCTCCTGGGTTCAAGCAGTTCTCCTGCCTCAGCCTCCTGAGTAGCTGGGACTACAGGTGTGCACCACCATGCCCGGCTAGTTCTTGTATTTTTAGTAGAGACGAGGTTTCACCATATTGGAAAGGCTGGTCTCGAACTCCTGGTCTCAAGTGATCTTCCCATCCTCCCATCTTGGTCTCCCAAAGTGCAAGAGCTGATGTATTTAAATCCCTGACACAGAGACTTGTACAATGTCAACATTCTAGAAATGGTGATATGGGGATAGAGACAGCCCACATTCAGACAGTAGTTAAGGACTTCATTTTTTGAAGATGGACAGGCCCAGCAGTACGTTTCCTATTTGTGTGGACACTGGACATGTTTTTAACCTTTCTGAGCTTGTTTCCTCTTCTGTAAAACCTACCTCAAAGTGTCGTTATGAGAACGAAATGAGTGACCACGCCGAGCACCTGGTAAACACTTGTATTGGTCTGCTCAGATCTCCGTAGCAAAATACCACAGGATGGGCCTTAAACAACAGACATTTGTTTTCTCCAGTTATGGTGGCTAGAAGTTCAAGATCAAGGTGCCAGCAAATTCAACTTCTGGTGAGATCACTCTTCCTGGCTTGCAGATGGCTGCCTTCTTGTTCTGTCCTCACACAGCCTTTCCTCTGCGCAAGGAGAAAAACAGAGCGCTGGTGTCTTTCTTTTCCTACAAGGGCATCGGCTCTATTGGATTAGGGCCTCACCTTAATTGGCTTCTTAAGGTTCCTATCTCCAAATAGGGCTTCAACATTTGAATTTTGAGGAGACACAACTCAGGCCATGATAGAGTTCAAACAGTGGTCACTATTAGGTGCAGTCCATCAAGTGGTAGAAGTCGCTAGAACTAAAGCATGGATGGAGAAAGTTGATTGCATCTGTTCCTCTTTGCCATCTGCAATTCAGACCACTGCCCCTTTCCCTGTTCCCACTCCAGCATGCACACAAGACCTCCAGGCCCCGGGGAGCAACTGCGGTTTACCTCTTCTGGGCATCCTGCTTTCTCCCCAAAGGATGAGGAGGCTTTGGTTGACTTCTAATTACTCAGATCCTCAGTGTTGCTGTCCCTACTGCTATGGATATGATCTCTCCTTTCCTGATCCTTTCTGAACATTTTTTTTAAGTTCTGGGGTACATGTGCAGGATGTGTATGTTTGTTACATAGGTAAAAGTGTGCCTGTGTGGTTTGCTGCACCTATCAACCCATCACCTAGGTATTAAACCCAGGTGCATTAGTTATTTCCCTTGGACTAAGGTGAGAGGACACCCTTCATTCACAGAACCACTTGGAAATTGACTTGCCTGCTCCTAGCACTGGATGGTTTTGCCAAAAAGCAAAACATTTGGCAAGTGGCAGGTGGGGCAACTGAGGGTTCTTGGCTGATATCAGGGAAATTGGGACCCTAAATATCCAGGGATTCTATAAGATTCCTCAAGAGAAAAAAAAATGATTGTGTTGAGTTTCTATTGACAGTTTTATTAATACAGTAACAAGTAATATTTATTTATTCATTAATTTTTCAGACTTTTATTTTAGGTTCAGACGTACATGCGCAGGTTGGTTCTATAGGTAAACTTGTGCCACTAGGGTTTGTGATTTCATCACCCAGGTACTAAGCCTAGTACCCAATAGTTATTTTTTCTGCCCTTCTCCCACCTCTCATCCTCCACCCTCAAATAGGCCCCAGTGTCTGTGTGCCTGTTGTTAGCCTCTTGGTGTCTGTGTAACAACTAATTCGTATTGAGCATTTACTATGTACTATCTACTAAACGGTGCTGAGAGCATTGTATGGATTATTTCATTTCATCCTCACAATAGCTCCATGGCAGCGGCTTTCAGTGAGGGGAGGGAGGAGGGATTGCGCCTCCCAGGGGACACTGGTAGTGTCTGGAGACGATTTTTATTGTCAGAATGGGGTGGGGGGAGAGTGCTACTGGCATCTAGTGGGTAGAAGCTAAGGATGCTGCTAAACACCCTACAATGCACAGGGCAGCCCCTCACCTTGAAGAATGTCCTGTCCCCAAATGTTGATAATGCCAAGATTAAGAAGCCCTGCTACACAAGACTGCTACTTTGATATTGGCACCATTTTACAGGTAAAGACACTGAGTATCAGAAAAATTAAGCAATCAGCTTCACATTACAGACCAAGCAGCATTTTCACTGAAGTGCGATGGATTTCAGAGCCCATTCTTCACCACACAGCTATAAACAATCATGATGCTGCATCAAAGTTAAGGTCCTCTCTTCATTACAGCCACTGGTGTCCCTGACACTGAAACTATGTATGGATGTCCACGCTTCATTACAGCCAGCCTGGCTGGAACAACTAGGCAATGTGCTGACACTAGGAACCAACCCACACTTCATTCCAAATCACCCTTAAGCTGTCGGAAGTTACCTTTTCACAAGCGAAAAAGAAAAGAAGCCCTGATTCATGAATTTGCCAACTGCTTTTCCCCCCAGCTGCAGCTAACATAGGTATTTCCAGCTATAGATTATATTGAATCGCTGGGACTGAAAAAAAAAAGGAAAGAAAATCAGCTTCAGGTGCAGGGCTAAAGAGAGAATGAGCTTGAGAAGAAGGAGAACGATTCGCCCTTCCTTTCCATATTCATCCTCACACTTTGGATCAAAAAGTAATTGCCAATTGTTGTCATGTTAAGAGAGAGGTAACTGTGTAGGTCAAGCTTTCTGATTTCTTATTCAGGGAAATTTTCCATTCCCCAAACTCTCATCTAAAAGCCCAAGCCTCAGAAAGCTGTGCTGCCTGAAGGGGCCCAGAGAACACAAATGATTTTCTTTAAAGACTCCTTTGTCCATCAGAAAGCAAGCGATTCGATCAGACTAATTATTTCCCAACAAAGACATAAGGTTTCCTTTTAGCGCCTGCTCGCTTCTTGTTATCAAAGGAGTATTTTTAAAAAAATGTATCTCGGACAAGGAAGATCAAAAGAGAAGCATGTGTCCGGAGCGAATAATATTTTTTCACATTATTTCCAGTTGAATTTGCTTAAATCTCTCATATTTTACTACTTGTCATTACTGGAAACTTTCACCTTGAGTTATGGAGGGTGAGGGAAAAGGCGGCACTCCAATGAATGATGCTGGGTAGCAGAGGATGAAAAAAGACAAAGACAGGCCTGGGGTGACTGATGAATAAAGGGAATAAGAAAGAGGCGACTGTTTTATCCCAATAATGTCATCAATACCCATGTCTGTATTAGAGGCGTGGTGGGACTGTGTGCAAGAGGAAAGGGATCATTCCAAAGGAAAATCAATGTTTAGATTAAAATGGGTTTATGAAGTTATGTCAAGCGAGCTTCTTTTATCTCTCACCCCAGGATTACACTAAGAGGCCCCCGCACATTGTAAGCTACCCAGCCTTTTTTTCCAGCACACTTGAGTATGGCAGCTTAGCCGTGGGAAAGCGAGAAGTGCCCTTTTGCAGAGGATGATGCAAAAATTAAAATAGCCCTGATGAAAGCCAATATTGATGGAGTTTTCTTTGCCAGTCTGTTAAGCTCCTAGTATGCAGCAGTTCATTTTGTTCTCACAATAACCTTGTGAGGTGCCTTATTACTGTCATTTTACAGAAGTAGAAACTGAGGCAGAGTTGTAGGTGGAGATATAAGCTTGGGCACATCTGAAAGTGCAGGCTGCCTGGGTTCAGGTTCTGACCCAGAATTGCTAGCTTTGTAATCTTGACACAGGTTGAGTTTCTGAGCTTCAATTCTCATCATTCAAGAACAATGATGAGGATAGGGAGGAGGAGGAGGAGGAGGAGGAGGAGGATGATGCCTGGCTAAATGTCATAGGTTGTCTGGGGGATAAGTTGAGATAATCCAAGTAAAGTCCTTAGCACCTTGCACGGCACAGAGTAGCTATAATATCTGTCAATGTGAGCTATCTTTACGACATATATTTGGTGCTGATGATCAAGTCACTACCTTAGTACTCTGGGAAATGTAGACTCTGGCACCATGAAAAGACCTTTATGTTTGAGCAGCTACAGCTTCATACCCAGGCACAGCTCCTGTGTGACCCTGAACAACTCACTTGACCTCTCTGAGCTTCAGGTATGGGAAGAGCCTAGTCCAATGTTGGCCATGTGTTAGGTATTTCGTAATCATTGTTTAATAAATAAAAGGCATCTTTTCTTCCTCTCTTTTTAAATCTTAGGATTCCACAAGTCTGTCTTTTTTCTCTGTCAGCCTCATTCTCCCCTCAGACTCTCTTATCCCCAAGCCAACTCTGAACAAGCTCTGGCAGGGAATTCATTTGGAGTTCTGTGTTTGTTCTTTGCCACAAGCCCCCAGAAGTATGTTGACTGGTCACAACAACCCTCCCAACTAATGCTTCCTGTGTTGGCTCCAGTCCTAGGATCCTGCCTCAGTTTCCCTATCAAATCTACTCTCCCATTGGGATCAGGGTCTGCCCCTGGCATGTTGAATCTCTGACCAAAAGCTTAGTCTTGGTAGCTTTCTAACTTTTGGAAGCTGGACTCTGTCCCCTCTTCCATGTGCCCCAGCCATTAGCCAAAGTTCTGTTTCAAGTCTACAAACCAATGTTACCACCCACTAGATGCTTTCAAGTCATACAGACATGAGTTGAAATCCTAGCCATGACAGACCAAGTCACTCCAGCTTTCTAAGCCTCAGTTCCCTTACATGTAAAATGGATATAATAAGATACAAAACTCATCAGGTTGTTGAGAGAATTAAATACAACAGTGTAGGTAAATCATTTAGTACAGTATCTGGTTCACAACAAATTTTTAATAAAAATAGCGACTTCCTGTAGATATTTGTCATAATTCTGCCCCCAAACCCCTAATTAGATCAGAGCCCTCCAACATCATCTAGAGTAGGGTAGAATCCAAATTCACCAGATCCCTTTTGTACTAGGTTAGTTCCCCCACACCTAGTTCTTTACACATCTAATGTACACCCTTCCTATCAACCCTTTTCAGAGGTTCTTGCATAACCTAGTGAAGTTCCACATTTTATATCACAATGTCACCCAGCTTCTTAGGAGTTCCTCTAGTATGATTGTGTGACTTAAAGGCTACTTGGAACTTCTCAGATATCAAACTATTGCTTGATTAGGAAGACAAGTGAGTTTGGGATGCAAGACACCCTCAGATGCACATTCTCCCAGATATGGTCAACACCACATTATTCCCTTCTAATCTACAGACTATCCTGGCTTTTTACAGTTCCCTACTGAAACACTGCACCGCTCTGAACTCTTTACATTACAAATGACTTAATTTAATTTAAACAAACAAATAAAGGAAATACATCGGCTTACATCAAAGATGCAGAGTGCAGACTGGCTTTAAACAAAAATTGATCCAGGGTCCAGGAGTTGTCATCAAGAGTCTGCCTCCATCTCTCAGTTCTGTTTTCTTTCATATTGGCTTCTGATATGGTTTGGCTGTGTCCCCACCCAAATCTCATCTCGAATTGTAGCTCCCTTAATTCCCATGTGTCATGGGAGGGACCCAGTGGGAGGTAATTGAATCATGGGGGCGGGTCTTTCCTGTATTGTTCTCGTGATAGTGAATAAGTCTCACGAGATCTGATGGTTTTATGAAGGGGAGTTTCCCTGCACACGCTGTCTTGCCTTCCACCATGTACGACGTGCCTTTGCTCCTCATTTGCCTTCTGCCATGATTGTGAGGCCTCCCCAGACATGTGGAACTTTGAGCCCATTAAACCTCTTTCCTCTATAAATTACACCGTCTCAGGTATGTCTTTATTAGCAGCATGAGAACAGAATAATACAGCTTCATTCTTTGGCAAGCTCTCCCCTTTTCATAGTAAAGATGGTCACAGGCAGCTCTGAGTAATATTTCTGCCAGGTCAGCATCCCAGTAGAAAGAGAACCCTCTTTCCCAATGGTTCTATCTAAAGTCTCAAAACTGAGTCTCTTGGCTCTGATTGGGTCACATGGCTATCCCTTGCCCAATCACTGTGGCCAGAAAGATAATAGATATTGATTCGTCAGTTCTATATCACATGCCCACCCTAGAGCTGGAGGGAGAGGCAAAAAACTTAGGTTGAGTGTGGAAAGGGTCATTCCCCCAGAGGTGCATGGGGCATCTTATTTGAAGAAAAGAGAATGGATGATGAATAAAAACATCATCCATTTTCCATCATCTGTGCTTAGAGTTATAGTAGCCTTACTAACAAAGACTCCAAGCATGGAATCTAGCTAGATTCAGCACTACTCAAGGAATGTTTCCATGGATCAATCAGAGACAAAGCCTATGACTTCACTTGGCATTATTCTCACCAGCAAAATCCCCTTCTTCTTTCAGCTGTCAATCCTCCACCTCCACTGCAACACACACCTTGCTGCTGTTGACACCTTGTGACTTGCTTCCCACAGATGGGTGTCTGCATTTAAAAGCATGCATTATTGTCACTGAAATAACAGGATGCTAAAACCTTTATAAATTGATATGCCAGAAAAGAGGGAGGCAAAAATGAATGCTAAGTTTCTTCGCATAATACTCTGTGGGATGTGTTTTTCCCCCTAAGAATATTTTAGCATTAATTAAGATAAACAATGATATATGCTGAAAGACAATTGAATCTGTTCTCGGTTAAAAATGGCTTCGTTGTGTAAAAATAGTACCCAAATTATAGCATATAAAGATGCAGGGGGAAAAATACTGTAAACCTATAACATGATTAAAATAGAAATGCAAACCAGTAATGATGAGACCTCGAACAAATCTGGGGGAAGAAGAAAAAGATGGGGAAGTAGCAAGGCGCGTCATCATGCTTAATTTATTCACCTCCCTCTGGGAACTTCTTTACTGTGTTTCTCTTTAATAATAACTACTATTTATCATGGCATCGTTAGCATATGTTTTCAATGAAATTGGTGTCATTATTACCATTTTATAAGTGAGGAGCTGAGCTTTGGAGAGTTTAAGTCAAGGACACACTGGCAGAAATAGCAGAACCAGGTTTTGAACCAGGTTAGGTTAAGCCTCCAGCATAACACTTTCCACCTGTCTAGGCTGCCCCACCGTTCCCTGGGTCTCCCCTCTAAAAATCCTCTTCAAGTCAGAATGAGAATCAAGGAAAGAGCTCGCACATATCACACTTAAGACGTGCCAAGCACTGTTCCAAGCTTTTCCTAAGTATTAGCTTATTTCATCCTCACAATATTGGGAGATTGTTACTATTATTATCCCCATTTGACAGATGTGGAGAGTTAAGTAGTTTGTCCAAGGCCAGACAGCTGATGGAAGCTGTAATTCAAGGCAGGCAGGTGGGCTGGCTTCCGAGTTCATGCTGCGATGTTGTTCTATTTCCTTTGGAGAGCCATTTGTGACCTCTGAGGGTGACGTCTCCTGCCCCATTTTCCCCAGAGTTCCTGCAGGGGTGAATACCTACAGCACATATCTGGTGTGGTCTTTATTTTAGCAGGGGATGTTTTTATGTCTTTGTGTGGTAACTGTCTGATAACCCTGCAAATTCCTTGAGAGTCAGGAGTTTCCAGAATTCTTCCCATCTCCCACAGTTCCTAGTCAGTGTTTTGCACATGATGGGTGCTCAGCAAATGTTTGATGGGGAGGCTGATGGAGACCAGGTAATTTTGCTTCCCTTCATGGATGCAGGATGCATGGTGAAAGCTGAGAAGTCATTGTCCTCGGGCAGGCAAGGATGATGGACAGCTCTCCACAAAGCCACTCTCGTCTGGAGGAGTAATTCAAAGCTATGTCAGGGCTTCTTCTGGGGTGCAAATTTATTCATTCATCCATTGTTTCACCCATTCACTCACTCACTCACATACTCAACCCTTCATTTACTCATTCCCTTACTTATTTATGCATTCACCCAGCACTTACTGAGTGGCTGTTCCATGCCAGATGCTCCACTTGACCCTGGGGATAAAACCGTTCATGCAGCCCATCTCTACTCATCTGAATGGACAGAAGAATGATCGAAGAGTGGCTCCCAGTATAGTCAGGACATTAGGACAGCAGTACCACTCACTGCTACAGCCTCTAAGCCCTGCAAACTCAAAGCAGTAGCAGGAAGGCCCATCCATGTCTCTGAGTTTGCTCATGATCAGATGCTAAATTCTCACATATTCCACATATGTGGCTTGTAGCCCTTGCAGCAATGTTTTGGTTGTAAAGCAGCAGGTTGAAAATCTTTCTCTCTCTCTCTCTTCGTCTCTGTCATTTTTGGACCACTTAAATCTGTGTTGGCTTTTCTTTCAAGGAGAAGACAGAGTGAGCATCTTCTCAGCTATCTCTGGCTTCTCCAAGAGTGCTTCTTTTTGTCTCCACAATGACAGGATCTTTATTGAATTTTGAGAATTATACTCATTTTCTTTAAACTATTTATTAGGAGCCTACTGTGTGTCAGTAAATTTGAATGTGCTATCTTTAAGATAGGTTCTGTTATTGCCTGCTTAAAAGTGGGAAAATATATGAAGCTTGAGAAAATGATTTGAACAATTTAGATAAGTATAAGGAAACTCAATAATCAAAATGTTACTATTATTTATCTTGAGTTTCTTCATACATGTCTGTACTGTTTGAGTTGCTGGTAATCTTTTCATACACACACATACGCATTCACACACATATGTATACATATGAATGTCACATAAGTGGAATTGCCACAAATGCTTTTTTATTGTGCATACTTTTTAAGTTTCTATTCCTCCCACTTATTTTCTCTCCCCAGGTAAACAGTGTTAGGAAGCAAAGTGTATCTTTTCATACTTTTTGCCCATGCTCATGCAACTGTATGCAAACATGCAAATGTCTATGTTAATAATGGGGGCTGGGCATCATTTGTTCTATAAAAAGGAATTTTGTAGCATCTTTGTCTACATCTCGCTGGTGTTGTAAACCGCAAGCTCCCTCTGAATGAACTGGCATAGATTTAATGCATTCGTTTTAATGGCTACATAATAATTCGTGCATGGGACACTTCCATTGTTTACCCATTCACTTGCCATGGGGAATTCTTAGTTTGTCATTGGAAAGCTTCAGGCACAGAACTTCTGGCTCTCTCTGTTCTCCCAGTCTGGGGAATCTTTTTACTGGTCTGGTGGTGGGGAAGACTTAATAACTCTCTCTTTTCTGTACCCCTTGGAAGATTCTTTGTTCTTCTTCCTGCTGTCATAGTCTTCCTCCTGATAGAATGAATATAGATTGGCTTAGCTGAGTGAGGAGAAAACAAAGGCAGTAAGAATGGGAAAAAAAGCTGAGGGGAAAATCATGTTAATATTTCAAAAATACTCTTCCACCACATACTTACAATACTTTTACGGCACTTTATAGTTTACAAAGCCCTTCTCATATTGTATTCAAAATGCAGGTCAGGTGTGGTGGCTCATAATTATAATCCTAGAACTTTGGGAGGCAGAGGTGGGAGGATCACTTGAGGTCAGGAGTTCTGGTCTTGAGACCAGCCTGGACAGTATAGCAAGACCCCGTCTCTACAAAAAATAAAAAATTAGCCAGGTGGTATGGTGTGCCTATAGTCCCAGCTACTAGGACGGCTGAGGTGGGAAGATGGCTTGACCCTAGGAAGTCAAGGCTGCAGTAAGCTGTGATTGTGCCACTGCACTCCAGCCTGGGTGACAGAGTGAGATCCCATCTCTTAAAAAAAAAATGCACACTCACTTGGCTGTTACTACTTCCCACATCCTGAGCTGTCACTTGGCCAGGAAGCCTTCTCTAGTCTAACAAGCAGGCCTGAGCACCCCTTCTCTGACAACCTACCTCCCATATAAAAAAAGTGTTTTGGAAAACAAATTAGTAAAATTGATATTCTTTAGGGGATACCTTTTTTGTTGTGAAAATTTTCAAAGTTTTACACAAATAGAGACAACCGTATTAAAATGCTCACATATCCATCACTGAAAAGCTTTACCAGGATAACTCTCAATCCACTCTAACTTATTTTTAAAAATAAAAACTTGTTACAAATTCCAGCTAATTTTAGGTATTTGCAACATACCTCTTATCGGAACTTGCAGCAGTGTTTTGTAAAATTCCTGCTCAAAACACTTGAGCTATGTTTTGGGAACTGAGGGAGAGTAGGTAGTTACGGTTTGGTCACCCACATCTATCCAGTCCCTCTTCTTGCAACAGCACTACCTCCTTTTCACCTGAGATTAACCCTTCCCCTACTTTTAACCCAAGTGATTCGAGTGGGGCTTCCTCTCCTGCAGAGGTGGGGCGGCGGTACCATTTTTTTGGAGACAGAGTCTCGCTGTGTCACCAGACTGGAGTACAGTGGCGTGATCTCAGCTCACTGAAACATCCTCCTCCCAGGTTCAAGTGATTCTCCTGCCTCAGCCTTCCAAGTAGCTGGGATTACAGGCACCCACCACTACGCCCGGCTAATTTTTGTATTTTTAGTAGAGATAGGTTATCACCATGTTGGCCAGGCTGGTCTTGAACTCCTGACCTCAAGTGACCTGTCTGCCTCGGCCTCCAAAAGTGCTGGGTTTACAGGCATGAGCCACCACACCTGGCTGGGGGGAACATTTGATCTAGTCCCAAATCAGGAGCATCACCCTTCCAAAGCTAGTGACACACACTACTGAGGTTGCTGAAACAGAAGCTGGCTCTCTGTTTTACTGAAGTTGAAGCTTTAGAGGATATAAGCTTAGCATCTCTGGCAACCATTTCATCATCAGGAGGAAAGACCCTGCTAAAAAATGGAGTCAAGGAAAAGGAACTCAGAACTGAGAGACGGCAAGAAACTGAGTCCCAATCAAATCAAAGGAGTCCTTATACCCAGCAATGCCTACAATTAGATAAGCCAACAGATACCCTTTTTGGCCTGAGTCAGTCTGAGCTGAGTTTTCTATTTCTTGCTGCTCATGGGTCTTGATACTCTTAAGTCAGGGTGGCAAAGAAAACATTAACCAGGAATCAGAGAGGGTGAAGAGAAGGCCGTCTAAACATGCACTGGGAATGTGGATCCCATGCTAATGGCTGTGGTTTTGCCAGGACTTAGTAGTTTCCGGGTTGGGTCTGGGTTCTAGGAATTAGGTGGATGTAAATAGCAAAGCAGAGACCACCTGACTCCTATTCTGTTGCTTTTTCTGCCAAACCCTATTACAAAAGACATCCCTGTAGATCCAAGGTGGGAAAGCATTCTTCATGGGGAAGATTCCAACACAGCAGCACTATGTATTTCCCTCCAATTTCAACATCACTAAGGCAACTCTTCCAGGCAATAGTCTTTCCTTATCTTCTTCTGTCTCTATTAATCTGTATTCCCTGGAAAGTCCTGGGAGAGTGACTGACAGAACCCAGCTATGATGGTTAATATTGAGTGTCAACTTGATTGAAGGATGCGAAGTACTGTTCCTGGATGTGTCTGTGAGGGTGTTGCCAAAGGAGATAAACATTTGAGTCAGTGGACTGGGAGAGGCAGACCCACCCTCAATCTGGATGGGTGCCATCTAATCAGCTGCGAGTGTGGCCAGAATAAAAGCAGGCAGAAGAACATGGAAAGAATAAATGGGTTTAGTCTTCTGGCCTCCATCTTTCTCCCGAGCTGGATGCTTCCTGCCCTTGAACATCAGACTCCAGGTCCTTCAGCTTTGGGACTCTAGACTGGCTTCCTTGCTCCTCAGCTTGCAGACAACCTACTGTAAGACCTCACTTTGTGATTGTGTGAGTAAATACTCCTTAATAAACTCCCCTTTATATATACATCTCTCCTATTAGTTCTGTCCCTCTAGAGAACCCTAATACACCAGCACTACACACACCTCTGCCAAGCCAAGAAAAAAATGATACAGGGATGTATTCTGCTATTTGGGCCCCCTTGCTGTCCTCCTGTATGGCAATTAAGGTAGAGTTCCCACAGTAGCTGAATTCCAATTAACCCTCCACAGTGGGGTCCGAGACATTTGTTATCTGACGAGAGAGATGTAACTGACTATTTGATGTCTGAGTTCAGCTGCAAACTGCTGGGTGGTCATTTTGGTGTATTATAGCAGGGCATGGAGGATGAGGAGCAAACCCTTTAATTACTTTCAGAAACTGACAGCCAAAGCCAAATTCTAATTTCCCTCCATGAAACAGGTCAGTTGGGTGTTTCCCTAGAATGCAGGAATATGCACCTCAAATGGGACGTGGGGCTGAAGAACTAAGGTCTGTATAGCGACTGACTTGGCATTTCTGACATCTAGCAAAAGTCATGTTGCCCCCAGGCTGTCATCCTCTGCTCTGCACCTCTTCATCTTCCTTCTGTTAGATAAGAGCACAACCTTCCAGGTAAGGGAGTCACTGTCCTTTCTCTGCCAAGCAAGAGGGGCAAGCCAGTGCCGTGAATGAAATTTGAACTGTGCTGTCTGCCCATTGCTGAAGACTTGACAGAGGGCTGTGGGAAAACAGGAACCATGGTCATCTTAAGAATCCACTCAGTGACAGGACTGGGCTCTGTCACTCCCGCTCCCAGGAATTTCCAGGGAATCACAGATGCATGCAACCACTCTGGCACTAGTGCCTAATGGCACTGCTATTTTATTATTTATTTATTATTTTTTTGGGGGGGGGGATGGAGTCTCTCTCTGTTGCCCAGGCTGGAGTGTAATGGCGCGATCTTGGCTCACTGCAATCTCTGCCTCCTGGGTTCAAGTGATTCTCCTGCCTCAGCCTCCCAAGTAGTTGGGACTACAGGTGGGTGCCACCATGCCCAGCTAATTTTTGTATTTTTAGTAGAGACGGGGTTTCACCATGTTGGCCAGGATGGTCTCGATCTCCTGACCTCATGATCCGCCTGCCTCAGCCTCCCAAAGTGCTGGGATTACAGGTGTGTGAGCCATCACGCCTGGCTGTGACACTGCTGTATTTCTACAGGTAAACCCTGTAGATCACTTTTCCTGTAGAGTAGTTAGAAAGCAGTATTAATTAGAGTCACCACAGCTTACTGCTACTAAGGTATATTTTGCTCTAATATGGGTTTTTCTATATAAAATAAAACAGAAAAGTTAAATATAATCCTCAATGAGTGTTCTTAACCAAGGAGCACATGCAATTGAAGGCATGATTCAAAGAAATAAACTCTGTTACTATTTTTTCACTTTCTGCTTGTTTTTGTTTTTTTTTGAAACAGGATCTGTCACCCAGGCTGGAGTGCAGTGGTGTGATTGTAGCTCTCTGCAGCCTCAACCCCCCGGGCTCAAGTGATCCTCCTGCCTCAGCCTCCCAGGTAACTGGGACTAAAGGCACATGCCACCATTCCCGGCTAATTTTTTAAAACATTTTTTGTAGAGATGGAGGTCTCACTATGTTGCCCAGGCTGATGTGGAACTCCTGGGCTTAAGTGATCCTCCTGCCTCGGCCTCCCAAAGTGCTGGAATTACAGGTGTGAGTCACTGCAACCAGCCTGTTTTGTAACTAGTCCTTAAATACCATCAGTCCTTTTCTGACTGGTCCTTAAATACTATCAATCCCTCTTATTCCAATGCAGCTCGTACCAGTTGCCTGTTAAAATTCCATCTTAGTGATTAATGCATGTGAATACGCTTTATAAATTCTAATGCGTCACATAAATGTAAAATGCAAATATGTAACCGACTCGTCTCTTGGTCCTGTTGAACGTAGAGTTTCACACTTCCAGGAATGGCCCCCTTGTGTCTTTTTGCATTTCTCATCAGATGGAAGCTTGGCTCCTTGCAATGCCTTTAAATCCCCTTTTACCCAGATACACAACAGTGAGATCATGCTTAACAGTGTGGAACTGCAAAATCCACGCTTCTCAGAATTGTAACTACCAAAAAACACATTGAAACCAGCATAATAAGGTTTTTAAATAGACAAAAAGCACTTCTAGTTTTCATCTAGTTCTCAAAGTAGTACCAGACGGGTGTCACAAAAGATAGAAATGGATTGCTCCAGCCTGGGTGACAGAGCGAGACTCCGTCTCAAAAAAAAAAAAAAAGAAGAAATGGATCACTCCAGCTAGCTACGTTGTGCAAGGGTCAGAAGGAAGAGAGACCCCCTGGTTATTTACAGGGATGGAGAGTTATCATAATGGTATGTGGGAAGGAAAGCTGGCATAAGAATATGCACATAAGTGACATTCCTATCTTGGGTTCCAGAACTCTCAATAAAATGAGGTGTGTAGAGTTTTTTAAACAAAGGGTAATGTTGCCCAGAGATGTTCAGCGGAATGCCTGTTCCTCTTTTTATTTATATCACAAGTTTATGTGGAAAGACACTTACCTTTGAAATCATTGACTGCACTCTCTCCTCCACATCGTTCTCATTACTCCTCACTCTCTTTCCTTTCCCTGACTCCAGCAGCAACTCGATTTAACAGCATTAATTTACTTAAGAAAGGGGCTGCAGAAAAGCAAAGGAAAAGGCTTTAAATTTCAAATGCCTCATATTGTGAGTTTCCAAACGTGAGCTTTTGAGCTTCAAAAGCCCACGGCTAAAAGGAATTAGGGCATAAATTCTACAAAATATAGAAAAATTGCTATTGGGTAGAGAAAAGTTCCTACCTCCCTGAACTTTTTCCAGACTGAAAGCATTTCTTGTGTCTGGGGAGAAGGAAAGGGGGAAAGAGCAAAGGACTATGGAAGGGAAAAAAGTCAGCTGGGCCTGGAATGAAGGAAGTACACACACCTGCAGTGAATCTTAGAGCGGTATGGAGACTTCGCAGTGGCTTGATTACAGCTCACTGCAGCCTCAACCTCCCAGACTCAAGGGATCCTCCTGCCTCAGCATGCCCCAAATGTCTCCTGGAACAAAAGCTCTTGTGACTTAGTCCAGGAACTTCCTGGAAGCCCAGCTAGCTCCCATTAACATTGAACCCCTTCCCTCCTTATTAACGAGTTAAGGATGCTAGGGAATAAAAACACAAGTTGGGATCATTTTTCTTAAAAGACTCATTCCCGAACCTCAGCATGTACCGGAAGACTCGTTAAAACATAGATTGCTAGGAGCCACCCCCCAGAGTTTCTAGTTTCATGGGTCTGCGGTGTGGCCCAAGAATCTGCATTTCTAACATGTTCCCAAGTGATACTGATGCTTTTCCTCTAGGGACCCCATGTTGAGACCCACAACTTTAAATAGAAAGTTTTTTTTTAAAAAAAGACAGGGTTCTTCAGAAAGGTGATGTAACTTAATCAAGGTCACACCGCTCAAAAAGGGTGGAGGCAAAAATAAAATCTGAGTCCTCTCAGTGTCCATGCAGTTCTTTCTGCAGTCCATCTTACTGCTGAGGTTAGACCTCAGATGTCTGCTGCCAGATAGGGTGGGCTGCATGTGCCCAGGTGGCAGCAGAAACCCTGATCCAACCAGCAGTTAACCCTGAAGCTGTGGTGACCAGTCCTAAGCACATGGGGAATTATGGATGCTGGGCAGAGGCTGTGCTCCACGGGAGTGCAAACCACTCTTCCAAGGGATAACGGACCCCTGCTGCTCCAGTTATTTGAGTTATGTTTTATAGCTCTCAAGGGATGGATTTGTCTTAGTTTTACTCACTTCTCTAGCACCAGTTTTGCCCACTTAGTGCTTTTAAGCTTTATATATCATTATCACGTTCTCTGTTCTCCGATCACAGACAGTTTAGCTCTTATTGCTTTAATTTCGCTCCTGGAGTTCTTGTCAGGGGACGACAGGAAAAGTAAATGGTCCTTTGTAAGAGAGAGAATGGGGACTGGGACCCCTAGCATTGGAGAAGAGAACGTTAGGAGCAAACTCCTAGCAAAGGTGAGAGGTGCCCTCCTTTTTCTTCATCTCCTTTTTTTTTTTTTTTTTTTTTTTTTTTTGTGAGACGGAGTCTCGCTCTGTCGTCCAGGCTGGAGTGCAGTGACGCAATCTTGGCTCACTGCAAGCTCCGCCTCCCAGGTTCAAGGCATTCTCCTGCCTCAGCCTCCCGAGTAGCTGGGACTACAGGCGCCTGCCACCATGCCCGGCTAATTTTTTGTATTTTTAGTAGAGACAGGGTTTCACCATGTTAGCCAGGACGGTCTCGATCTCCTGACCTCTTGATCCACCCGCCTTGGCCTCCCAAAGTGCTGGGATTACAGGTGTGAGCCACTGCGCCTGGCCTCTTCAACTCCTTTTTTGCACAAAGCAGCACAGTGAGGCAGAAGAACAAGGGCTTCACAACTCTGATCCCAGCTATCGACTTCTGAGCTGACAACAAGAATATTAATAGTACCAACAGCTAATACCTTTTTGGGGGGGATGAGGTCTTACTCTGTTACCCAAGCTGGAGTTATCCAGTGGTGCAGTCACAGCTCACTGCAGCCTCTAACTCCGGGGTTCAAGCTATCCTCCTACCTCAGCATCCCAAGTAGTTGGCACTACCAGTGGGAGCCACCATGCCTGGCTACTTTATTTTTTGTAGAGGCAGGGTCTTGCCATGTTGCCCAGGCTGGTCTCAAATTCCTGGGCTCAAATTATCCTCCCGCCTCTGCCTCCTGAGTAGCTGGGACTACAGGTAACTGCCACCATAGGCAGCTAATTTTTTTAATTTTTTTTTTTTAGAGATGGGGTCTGGCTATGTTGCCCAGACTGGTCTCAAACTCCTAGCCTCAAGCAATCCTCCTGCCTTGGCCTCCCAAAGTGCTTGGATTATAGGTGTGAGCCACCATATCCGGCTGCTGCTTTCACCCTCCATTCATGTACACTCTCCACCCGATAGCAATTTTTCTATATTTTGTAGAATTTATGCACTCTCCAAGGTTCACTCTCCAAGCACCTCCCATTCATCATTACAGTGAAATTCTCTCAGCAGCTCTAGGAAGTAGATACTGTTGCTTCTCCATTTTGCAGTTGAGAAAACTGAGACTCAGAGCCATAAAGAGACTATCCACTAACATGTGGCAGAATTGAGGGGACTGGAACCTAAGACTGTTTGTCTTTAACATTCCAGATTCTTAAGCTCTCTGCTGAGCTACCTCCCTGGGGAACACCCTCATCTTTGGTAAAAATGCCAAATGAAATCCATTTCCATTGTTTCAAGAACTTGATCCAGCATCTGCTATCCCCCTGGCTTTCTCCACCAGGTCTATCTACTGTATCTCAGCACTAATGAAGACCATTTCCTCAAATCTACACACGGAGAATTGTACTCAAAGCTTGGAGAGGCCTCAGTGTCACTGGTCCCATGGTCTTCACAAGTGGTCCTCAAAACCAAGAGGGTCCTAGAGATGTCTTCAGAGCCACTATGGAGAAGAGGGGGAGGCCAAGTATGAGGAGGGCTCCAACCTGCTCCCCCTGCTTCCCACTGCCCCCCAAAACACACACAACAACTGCTTCTATGAAAAGGACTCACATTTATCGATTACATGTGCTGAACTTCCACATAAGATTTTACTTGAAGGGTTCAAGAAAATTAAAAGAAAAAAATAGTTGTAAACCTCAGATTGCGTTCAGCCCTCCTAATTCACAGGTGGGAAATAGGTAATTCATGTGGCTGGGACACTTTGGGGATCTTTGGTTGACTTACAGAAGGCAGAAACTTAATGCCTGGCCCCGAGACTTTTAGGACCCCTCATTGACCCTTGGCATCTCCTTGGAATAAGTGGCAGAAAATGTTCTGGTCCAAATCTGACTCAAACAACTGTCACAGTTTTGACCCCAGCTATCAACCTGCAAGCTGACAACAAGAATAGAAATAGCACTAAGAGATAACACTTATTTATTTATTTAGAAACAGGATGTCTCTCTGTTGCCCAGGCTGGAGTATGGTAAATACAGAGTGCTTCAAAAGTCAGATCAAGACTGGGTGCAGTGGCCAAGGTTATAGGATCATTTGAACCTAGGAGTCTGAGACCAGCCTGGGCAACATAGTGAGGCCCTATCTTTACAAAGCAAAAAATAAAATTATCCACTTGGGGTGGTCCATGCCTGTAGTCTGAGCTACTCAGGAGGCTGAGCCAGGAGGATTGCTTGAGCCCAGGAGTTCAAGGCTGCAGTGAGCCATGATCATGCTACTGCACTCTAGCCTGGGAGAGAGAGCAAAGCAAGACCCTGTCTCAGAAAAAGGAGAAGAAGGATTATCTCCCTTCTCACTTCCCTTTCCACATCTCAAACCATTACCTCAAATGCTGACACTGACATGACAAGTGAGGGGTGACTGGAGGAGAGTCATATGAGAGTCAACAGCACTGTTACATTTGATTTTTAATTTCTGACGGAGCCTTTCCATTTTCCAGCTAGGCTATGATGAGCCATCTTAGAGGTCCAGACCACACACCAAAAATTCTAAACATACTTCCTAATTCCACCTTTCCCAATCTCTAGGGTTGTGGGTGGCAGGGGAAGGGGTGGGGAGGAGGGAGGCAGAGGGCACATTCTGTTTCTGTCTGATTGCCCTTTTCCACTCTACATGAGAATGGCAGAGGTGCCAATCAAACGATACCACCTATCTATTAGCAGGGCAGGTGACATAAGGAAAGCCAATGAGGTTCTTCCACCCTGGTCTTCAAATCTGGAGCACAAATTACATGAGGATGAAAGGTGCTTAGGACTCTGTCACCCTTGACAGCATTCTGGAAGGAGAGCCACAAATCCCTCCTGCCAAGATCCCTGGAGCAGCTCTGACGCCTGATGTTGCTGAAGGCTGTGTAGTCATCAGCTTCCTGGTGTCCTTCTCACCAATGCCCTTTGGCTATTGTTTAAGTCAGAGTTGATTACTGCAACTTGTCCTGATAAAAGTGAATAAAATTGACCTTTAGCAAACTTGTCTCCAGATAGATCTTGCCCAGCTCCATTAATTGGGTATCAAAGGATGCAGTTATGCCCATCTTGATTCATTTAAAGCTATCGGACTTAGGGAAAATGTCAGCTATTAACAAAGGAAGCAAATCTTGAGATGTTTCCCATTCCCCTTGGAATTCACCGTTGAGTCTTAATTTCAAGACCTTGCGTATTAGCTATCTATTGTTGCATAATGAACCACCCTGAAATTCAGTAGGTTAAATAGTAAGAATCTGGAGCCAGGCACAGTGGCTCACGCCTGTAATTCCAGCCCTTTGTGGGGGCCAAGGCGGGTGGATCACGAAGTCAGGAGTTCAAGACCAGCCTGGTCAACATGGTGAAAGGCTGTCTCTACTAAAAATGCAAAAATTAGCTGGGCATGGTGGTGGGTGCCTGTAATCTCAGCTACTCAGGAGGCAGGTTGCAGTGAGCCAAGATTGTGCCATTGCACTCCAGCCTGGGTAAAAGAGTGAAACTCCATCTCAAAAAAAAAAAAAAGTAAGAATCTGTTATTTCCCGGGAAACTCTGGATTACCTGGGTAGGTTTTCTTATCTCAGCTAGGATCCGTGGTCCATGGTCCTCGGTCAGTAGATATTTTTACTCTAGGCTGGGCTGTATCTTGCAGTTTTTAGCAATTGTATTTTTAGCATAGACAGAGTAGGGCAGTTTGCCTGTTGTACACATAGTGTCTCATCCTCCAGCAGATTAGCCCAGGCTCACGCACACAGGAGAGCAGGGCTCGGAAGGAGACAACAGAACTGTGCAAGGCCTGAGGCCTAGACTTGGTGCTACCAATTCTGCAGATTCTGCTGAACAAAGCAAGACACAGGCTAGCTGTGATTCAAAGAGTGAGGAACAGACTCCATGTCTTGATAGCAGGAGCTGCAAAGTGGTATTTCAATGGCCAGGGGGGACGTGGAGGAGAATTGGGGCTATTTTTGCCAGCAATCTACCATACCATGTAAAATTTGTCACATAGATTGATAAAATAGTCACCCGGAGATGTTTAGTTACTTGTGCAAAGTCACACATTGTTTTAGAGCCGGGCTTCCTCACCTCAGGACTATTGACATGTTAGACAGGATCATTATGTGCTTGGTGGGAGGGAGCGGTCCTGTGCATTGTAGGATGTTTTGCCGCATCCCTGGCCTTTACCCAGGAGATGCTAATATAACCTGCCCCCAACTTATGACAATCAAGTGTGTCTCCAGATATTACCTAATGTCCCCTGGGGTGCAACCTCCTCTACCCCCAGACTGGTCTAGAGCCAGGAATTCTACATTCCCCTCCACCCAATACTGGACTCTTCTTGAGAAAATAATTCTCAACAGAATTCGAACTGAGAAGGGGGTACAATTATCACTACAGTTTAGAGGTAACAAGAGCAGCTCCCTCTCTCTCCTCTCTATCCTTCTTTATTTGCTCTGTCTGGTTCTCCACGCATCTGAACCTAAGCTGTCTGAAAAGGTTCCCCCCAACCTCTACACTTCAGACGTGGTACCCCAAGCTTCCCTCCCTCCCTGTCTCCACCACTCACTCACATTGCCAATCCGATCTAGTTCCCAGTAACAGGAAACATTCACCCTACAAGATATTAGTAGGCCCGTTTTCAATCTCAGTTAACTTTTACAGCAGTTTCTCCCATTTGCCGGGTGCTCTGGCTGAATGTGAAAGCATTTGCTATTTCCTTCACTGGATATTTTTCATCCCGTGTCAATTAGCACGATGAAGGGAATCTAATAATGATGTATGGGCTGTGCTGGTGCGGCCGGCGCCAATGGCCCTGCAAGGAGGGTGGATTGTTAAGTGCAGCTCAGCCTCAGGCCTGACCTACCCTGGATGCCCCAGGACCTGAGTTCCCCAGGTTTCTTGACAGTGCCCAATGATTCACTTCTAGATGCAATTTGACATTTTCCCATCCCAAAAACAAACAAAAAACAACAAAAGACAAGAAGAACTTTTGTATCCAAACAGGTCAGAGCTAATAGAGGCTGAGAGATCATTCTATCCAACCTCCTATACATAAGCCAACTTGACCCCAGAAAGGTCAATAGGCTTGTCCAAAGTCAGCCAGTGAATTAAGACCTAATCCAAATGTAAAGTTTGGATTTTCTGACTCCCAGTTCAATAATCTTTTTATACTTTATTTTTCTGCTTTCAAAACGCATACTTTTTTTTTTCTTTCTAGCCTCTATTTTCCTAGCCACCGTCTCTTTTTTCTTCTTCTTCTTTTTTGTTTTTTTTTTTTTTTTTTGAGATGTAATCTCACTCTGTTGCCCAGGCTGGAGTGCGGTGGTGTGATCTCAGCTCACTGCAGCCTCCACCTCCTGGGTTCAAGCAATTCTCCTGCCTCAGCCTTCCAATTAGCTGGGATTACAGGCATGCCCCACCATGCCTGTCTAATTTCTGTATTTTTAGTAGAGACAGAGTTTCACCATGTTGGCCAGGCTGCTCTCAAACTCCTGGCCTCAAGTGATCCACCCAACTGGGCCTCCCCAAAGTGCTAGGATTACAGGTATGAGCTACCATGCCAGGTCCCCAAGCTACCTTATTCTTAATTGAGACTTAACAGGTATTGAGGGCCTTACAGACACAGAACTCTGGGTTACAGGACTCAGTCCCTTCCTGCAGGGATCTCACGATCTAATTTGAGGACGGGGAGGGGAAAAAACAGGTGAAAACATAACCAACACACACATCAGAACTTGTTCAGTCCAAGAGCAACTACAGATTCACTCCATGTCACAGTGTGGGCATGACTTTTGCCCTCTGCAGGTGTCACTGAGGACAAAATCAATTCATCTTCAGCCCTAGGCCAGAGGGATGGTACGAACCAGGGCCCAGGATTGGGACGTTGAGCATTAATTTCTGCAGCCTGCCCTGGGGACAGGAAATTCTGATAAATTCAGAAGCAGCGCCATCTGGTGGTCCTGTGGGAGAGCAAGCGCGCATCCCCACACGAAATTTTCCCAGAGCCTCCTCAGATGGTTTCTGGCTAAAAAGTGAGCTGGCTCCATAGAATGACCCTATTCATGTAACATGGAAATACTAGATAGAGTTGCAGAGAAATGTATAATGATATTTCAAGGAAAAGGTTCAGCAATATGTTAAAAGAGGTATCTCTGAGTGATTTATTTCAACTGATAAAGTATTTTGTACTTTGTACTGCTTTGTATCATTTCATTTTTTTAAAAGCAATGAACATACATGTTTTTAACCAATGAAAACAATAAAAAAATTCATTTTGGAAGGGAAGAAATTAATGGACAGATCCCGAGGGTGTCTCAATCCAGAATAAATTATTAAGCTACTCTTGTGCGGCTAACTTTTGCACAGGAATAAAAGCAGGTCAAAATGAAACTTACAGAGTAGACTGGAAGAAGATAAACAAGACAGAGATGTCACACGAGGACAAGAATAATAGCCAGATCAGTAAATATAAAAATACCTTGATGGATACCCCATTTACCTTGATGTGTTTATTACACATTACATGCCTGTATCAAAATATCTCACATACCCCATATATATATATATATATATACACCTACTATGTACCCACAAAAATTAAAAAATAAAAATAAACGCCTTATGAAATGCCAAGTAATTCACAAAGTACTTTAATGATCCTGTAACTTGTAAGACGCTTATACCCATGGCATGGAGAGATGCCCACAAATCCTATTCTCGTCTCTGAGCCAAGCTTAAGCTATATCATCTACTGCAATAATAATAAGACTAAAATTGATTGAATAGTTTCAATGTCAGGCACTGTGCCAAGAGCACTATGTGCGTTATCCCATTTCATCTTCACAACAACCCCGTGGAGTCAGTAATATTATGATCCATTAATAGATGGTGTTACTGAAACTCAGACAGCTGACATCTCACCCATTAACTCATAAGACCCATGAGACTAAACACAATATCATATTTGGCTGTAGATCCCCGGTGCCCATATGGTGATTCCTGGGTGGATGAATGGATGTATACACGGTGTGTTGGGAAAGGCACAAAACCATGAAGGTAAAAAAATGAAATTTCTGTTGAAATGAGCCTTTACTGAGCACCACAATGTACCACACAGCCTGGTAGGTGCAGAGTTAAAAGATGTGTAAGAACAAGTCCCATGGTGTTGCATTCATTGAGAAAGAGACCCTAGACAAGGGTCACTTTTATGCCAGGGATCTGTATTCTATTATTATTATTATTGTCATTATATCATTAGGATCACAATAGAAAACAGAGGAAATGTTCATTTGGCACAACTGGAAGAGTTTGTTACTAATTTAAAAGCTGGAAAGGTGAAGTTTGGTGATGCTCAAACATGAGCATGCTTCAGAATCACTTAGACCTAGAGATCTGGTCAAAATGCAGACTGTGGAATCAACCGAAATGTCCATCAATGATAGACTGGATCAAGAAATTGTGGTACATATACACCGTGGAATACTATGCAGCCATAAAAAGGAATGAGATTATATCCTTTGTAGGGACATGGATGGAGCTGGAAGCCATTATCCTCAGCAAACTAATGCAGGAAAAGAAAACCAAACACTGTATGTTCTCAGCTAGAAGTGGGAGCTGGACAATGAGAACACATGGACACAGGGAGGGGAACAACACACACTGGGGCCTGTCAGGGATGGGGTAGGAGGAGGGAGAGCATTAGGAAAAATAGCGAATGCATGCTGGGCTTAATACCTAGGTGATGGGTTGACAGGTGCAGCAAACCACCATGGTACATGTATACCAATGTAACAAACCTGCACATCCTGCACATGTACCCCAGAACTTAAAAATAAAAATTAAAAACAGATGCAGACTGCTGGGCCCCACCCCTAATTTCAAGCTCAGAAGGGCTGGGAGGTGGCCCCAAATCTGCAATTTTAATGTGTTTCCAGGTGATGCCAATCTCCTGCAAGGGAACCATTGCAAGGGTGAGAACAGTCACCTGAGGCCAGCAGCAGTGGAGGAGCTGCCATTACCTCCAAGCTTGCGGGAACAAGGACAGAGAATGGTTGCCAAGAGCTGGAAAGAGGGAGTCGTGTAGGTAGAGAAGGCCACTGGAAAGGAGCAGGCTTTTGGTGGAGGAACACAATCCGGCTGAGACCACCTTTAAGGGATGAACACTGCAGCCTCCCACTCCTGCCTCCCTCCTCCCTCCTCTCTCCTTTCTCCTCCTAATTGGTCAAACCCAGCCAGAGTTGATGATGTTCCAATGACTCAATCTGCCATGGCAGGAACAAGATGGAGGTGGGTGAAGAGCACATCTAGGGGATGGATGGAACATAATTGGCCCATATGTGTTGAATTTAAAGTATCAGTAGGGGTTGGGCACAGTGACTCACACCTGTAATCCCAGTGCTTTGGAGTGGGGTCCTTCTTTGGGGGGCTGAGGCAGGATGATTGCTTGAGGCCAGAAGTTGCAGACCAGCCTGGGCAACATAGTGAGACCTCGTCTCTAATTTAAAACTTAGCTGGGTATGGTGCTAAGTGTTCCAAACGCTAATAGTATGCTTGCAGTTCCAGCTCCTTGGGAGGCTGAAGCAGGAGGATTACTTGAGCCCAGGACTTCGAGGCTGCAGTGAGCTATGACCACACCACTAGACTCCAGCCTGAGTGACAGAGTGAGACCTCATCTCAAAAAAATAAATAATCAGGGCCAGGCGAGGTGACTCATGCCTGTAAGCCCAGCACTTTGGGAGGCCAAGGTGGGCATATTACCTGAGGTCAGGAGTTCGGGACTAGCCTGGCCAACATGCCAAAACCCCATCTCTACTAAAAATACCAAAATTAGCAGGGCATGGTGGTGGGCTCCTGTAATCCCAGCTACTTTGGAGGCTGAGGCAGGAGAACTGCTTGAGCCTGCGAGGCGGAGGTTTCACTGAGCCACAATCATGCCACTGCACTCCAGCCTGGGTGACAAAGTGAGACTTCATCTCAACAACAACAAAAAAATTAAAATAAATAACTAAATAAATAATCCCTGGGATACTCAAGAGGAGATGCTGAACAGGAAGCAGCATAAGCTGGAGCTCAGGGAAGAAATCCCAGTGACCAAGAATGCAGCCTGTCGGGTCTGCACTGCTGGGGACCCGGCCAAGATGCCCAAAGATTCAGTGGTGGGTGCAAGGAGAGAAGAGAGATTCCAAGTCTTGCTCACAGTATTTGAGAAGCCTGGCCAAAGAAGCACTTTGTAGAGGGCAGGAAAAGCAGGGAGAAGAGTTGAGATGATGATGAGGTTCAGGGAAGAAACTGGGAGGGTGGGATAGAAAGATAACTTGATACAGCTCAACCACCACCTCCAACCAAAAAAAAGGTCAAGCAGCAGCAGGAAACTGCTAAGTCAATATCAAATGTCAATATCAAATGTGGCTCAACACAGGCAGCCGCCCCAGGGAAGCTCCATCCACATGCTCAGGCAGCCTGACTCACCCACTCGACAGACAACTCCCTCTGGAATTGAGACACCCTCTTCTTGTGCCTTTGATTTCACGATTCCCCCTCCCACTCCCGTTCAGTTCCACAAAGCTTCATCCAGAATCTGTTTGCCAACTGCCAATTGTGAATTGCAGTATGGCATGACGTTTTTAAATCTGGGAGAATTTGGAGAACTTTATGAGAATGCCTCAGAAAATTGGGATCACCAAGGAGGTCCTCCCCCTCTTCAATATTGTTTTTCATAAGCCTTCTGGTGCATCGAATTTCACCATTAAAGATTCATTCCTTTGGGTTAAGGCTTTAATCCTCTATTAAATGTAAATCTCACTGACAAGCCGATAGTGTTTCGGGAATCAGGTCATACATTAAGCCTTATCTATCACTGACACCTCAATGAGAACAAGTTGACAGTCTTTTTCAAGAGCCAGGTTTAATAGGGGAGAAGGGAGATAAATGTAAAGGTACGGAGAAACTTAGCAGCAAAGGGAGAGATACTCAAGGGGATAGGATCGGAAACCAATGTTTATTGAGGCAATATGCTAATAAGAAAAAGAAAAATAGCTACCTTTTACTGACTGCTTAAATGTGTCAGGTTCCATGCTGTGTTTTTCACATATGGGGGCATCATTTACTGAGATACCTGTTTGTGTTTGTTCTTGTTGCTGAAGGATGCTCAAAAGATCAAGAGGGATTTTCCCTGCCTCATCTGAAAAACAAGTAAACAACCCTTGTGCTCTGAGACTGTTCTTCTTTATATCCCATTGGTTAGGGTGCTCTGAAGCAATAAAATATCCAAAGAAAAGTGGCTTAAACAGTGGGGAAAATGTCTCATCTCATCTCCCATCAGAAGGAGTCTGGAGGGAGGAGGCTCCCGGGTAAGTGATGTCATTAAGGACTTGGGCTCTCTTGGGTTTGATCATGCTCAGCAGGTAACCTTGGTCCTTGAGATTCTCCCCTTGATGCTCAATTGTCATGACATTGGGCCAAACACGAGGGGTTTTCCCCACTCTGTGTCTCGTCTTATAAATGAAGACTCAGCCTCCTACCAACTCACCATTCTGATATCTTTTAGGATATGACCATCATGTGCTTGGTCCAAGATGGCAGCAGCTGCATAGGAGACAGCAAGATGGAAGAAGAGAACAACAAAGGGCAGGTATGTCCCTTAAAGAAGGCTCCCAGAAGCTGCCACCCACACTTTCTACCTAAATCTCTTTGTCCAGAACTCAACCACCTGGCTATCCTTAGCTATGAGGCAGGCTGCAAAATGTCAGCCTTATTCTAGGCATTTCCTATGTAGCTAAACATTCTGTTGGTGTGAATTCTGTTGAAGAAGAAACTGGCTACTGAGGACAACTAGAGTCAATATTAACTCAGTAGAAACTATGAGACTTCGAGGACATAAGACTCATCCCAGCTTTGTTTAGGAAACATAAGCTCATTCATGAGGAAGGAAAATAGATCGGGGAGACAGTTGGGGTTTGGGGTGCCTGGAGGCAGGTAAAGGCTTGGCCTCCCATAACAGTGAAGAGTGTGGAGGTTTGGGGTTTTCACAGGTGATTAGAACTGGGCTGTCTTTGAACACAGATCTCTGAGGGATACCAGGGTGGTTGGATACAGTGCCAAGACTTGGACAGCCATGGCAAAGTTCCATGTGGTCAAACTTCTGGCTAGAAGAAAATACAATGGTCTTGAGGAACAGCCCTGGGTCTGTCGAGAGAACAAAGGCTGGGAAAGCAAAGTAGGACAAACTCAGGAGCATCATGGAGCAGAAAGAGCAGCAGGAACTCTGGTGACTCCAAGGACTAAGGTCCAGGCCCCTCCCTCATGTTTTTTCCTTTTGTTTTTGTTTTTTTTTTTTTGAGACAAAGTCTTGCTCTGTCACCCAGACTGGAGTCTAGTGGTGCAATCTCAGCTCACTGCAACCTCCACCTCCGGGGTTCAAGAAATTCTCATGCCTCAGCCTCCCGAGCAGTTGCAACTACAGGCACGCACCAGCACGCCTGGCTAATTTTTGAATTTTTAGTAGAGACGGGGTTTCACCACGTTAACCAGGCTTGTCTCGAACTCCTGACCTCAAGTGATCCACTCACCTTGGCTTCCCAAAGTAGTGGGATTACAGGCATGAGCCACTGCACTCAGCCCCTTCCCTAATTTTTAAATCCCAAATAAGGGATTTAAAAGACCATTTATATCTTTGGGGATTGGTAGCAAATGCTCCTAAAGAAATCTAATTTATTTTCTCAACACTGTAGTTCTTGAGAGCCTACAGCCAAATTTACTCTGACATAAAACAAGTAAAGTGGATGAGCTCACACCTGTAATCCCAGCACTTTGGGAAGCTGAAGTGGGAGGATCACTTGAGATCAGGAGTTTGAGACTAGCCTGATCAACAAAGCGAGACCTTTCCTCTACTAAAAATAAAAAATTAGTTGTGCATGGCGGTGTGCACCTATAGTCCTAGCTACTTGAGAGGCTAAAGTGGGAGGATTGCTTGAGCCCAAGAGTTTGTGGCTGTAGTTGTGAAGAAATTCACAGCCACTCATTTCCATTATGACTGCAGTCAGGGCAGTCCTGTGAGGCTGGTGTTATTTTCCGCACATTACAGATGAGGAAACTGAGATTCCAAGAAGTTAAATTACTTGTACCAGGCTTGGCTGGCCAGAGAGACTCATATCTCTACTCCAAAGCCAATCCCGTCACTCTGGTACACACTGAAAGAAAAGGAAGAGTAAATTCGCACAGAGGAAACTTACCAACTCCACAATACTGCCCACAGCCAGTCAGACCCTGTCTAGAGGGAGGCATGCATGGAGTGGAGACACCATCTTAGACATACTTGCATGTTCTCATATACAAGCGGGAGCTAAACGCTGGTTCTCATGGACATAAAGGTGGAAATAATAGACACTGGGGGACTACTAGAGGGGAAGGGGAGAAGGGCAAGTGTTGAAAAACTAACTACTGGATATTATGCTGAGTACCTGGGTGACTGGAACATTCGTATCGCCCCCAGCATCAGGCAATATACCCACATAGCAAACCTGCGTGTGTACCACCTAAATCTGAAATAAAAGTTGAAATTATAAAAGCAGAAAAGATCAGCAAGTCAGGCCCCAACCAGTCCTGGACCCAACAAGGCGTAGTATTATTAGTGCCAAGAGCTGTTGTATAGAGCTCACCTCTATATATATGTGGTCCTTCTAAAGGTCCTTTCTCCATAGAGGAATGTGCCCCATAGGCAGGAACATAAACCTGTTGAACCTCACTCAACACTTGGCAAGAGGTAAACACTCTGGGAAAGACAGCTTGGGAACAACCATTCCCTTTTCCAACCCAAGTCTATCAAACTGGCTATTTGGGCATATTCCAAAGGTGTGATCATGAAGGGATCATTGAAGTGTGCCTGGATGGGGATACATTCACTTTTGATTCTGTAGCAGAAAGGGTTCCCTTGTTCTGAACAATCTAACACCTTGGAAATGACAGTAATGAGACTTAAGCTGCCAGACTGCTTATGTAACCTCTGTATTCACATAGCAAAAACAGCAATGTTATGTAAATCAGTCAAGTGGCACCACAGAAGGCATATGACACATCCATGTCATTTTCCCAAATCAATGGATTTTTACACTGTTGCATGAAAGTACAGACAGTCCATCTTCCCAGACAGTCTCTGAACCCAAGCGCCAGATTCCATCCTACCCTAGGGTGAGGCAGGAGATGCTCCACACTTTTTAAACTTTCCAAACCTTTCTCTCTGAGGAGTCTCCAAATATGCAATCTGAGCCTCTCCCAGTATTCCTGGTGCCTCTCATGCCCAGAAGCCAACAGCCAGATTTTCATTGTTTTAGAATTTTCAGATTCCAGGTCCTTGGAAGAGGTGAGAAACATTGACCAAAATGACAAGTGTGAATAATGTCATGTGTTGGCCTAAAGCAAAATGAACAGTCCACCTCTGACAAGTGTTAAGAATCCCTGGATGAGGATGTGTGTGCTAACCTCGCTCTTGGCTTCATTTTGTCTTTCTAGTTTTCAAGTACAGCCTGCTTCACTTTCCCCATTTACTTCTATTTATTATGGCATGATCAGTATTTGTATAAGCCAGCTTCAGTTCTTTCTAGAATACAGTGGCATGCAAATAAACTCTATAGTTGCTTTCTATTGGCGGTGCCACCATATACTCAGATATCTAAACTAGAAAGATAGAAGTCATCCATCTCTACTCCCTTTCATCACCCCAATTCTATCACCCAATATTATTATTCTCATACCTAGATATTTATCAAATCCACCCCTAATTCTCCATCCCTGCTGCTACTGAATGAAAAAGCATTTTCTTTTTTTTTTTTTTTTTGAGGTGGAGTCTCATACTGTCGCCTGGGCTGGAGTGCAGTGGTGCGATCTTAGCTCACTGCAACCTCCACCTCCTGGGTTCAAGCGATTTCTCCTGCCTCAGCCTCCCAAGTAACTGCGATTACAGGCGCCCACCACCACATCCAGCTAATTAATTTTTTTTGTATTTTTAGTAGAGATAGAGTTTCACTATGTTGACCAGGCTGGTCTCAAGCTCCTGACCTCGTCATCCGCCCACCTCGACCTCCCCAAGTGCTGGGATTACAAGCATGAGCCACCGTGCCCAGCCGAAAAAGCATTTTAATGGTTCTCCATCTTCTTTCTTGCCCTCCTTCAATCCATCTTCACTTTTGATGTTGGTGTGATCCACCCAAAATTCAGATCCATCACGTCCTTCTCTGCTTTGAATTCCCCTGTGGCCCCTTCTCCCCCACAGCAATGTTTTTACAGTCTTCTAGTAAGCTGTAACGGGCAGCACAAGTAATACGTGACGAAAAGCAAACAAAATACCAATGTTCATGAGTGGTTCTCCCTTGAATGTATAAATTTGAAGAGGCTGGAGTGGAACGGGACAGGCATTGTTTGTGTAAGTGACTCCCCCTTCCAAGGTGCATTAGGGCTGCCAAGACAAAATATCACAGACTATGTGACTCGAATAACAGAAATTAATTTTCTTGCAGTTGAAGAACATGGACATCTGAGATGTCAGTCGGGTTGCTTTCTTCTGAGGCCTCTTTCCTTGGTTTGGAGATGACCATCTTCTGGTATTGTCACGTCATACTCTCTCTGTATGTGTCTGTGTCCAAATATCCTCTTCTTATAAGGACACCAGTCATGTTGGATTAGGGCCCACCCCAGTGACCTCATTTTAACTTAACTATCTCTGTAAAAACCCTATCTCCAAATATCGTCACATTCTGAAATTCTGGTGAGTAGGACCTTCAACACATAAAATTTTGGGGGGCATAGGGACACAATTCATTCCATAACACAGAGAGTATCTTATGATTAACAACGTAAATCCTGCAAGGCATGCTGGCATAGCCTGTAGTCCAAGTTACTTGGGAGGCTAAGGTGGGAGGATCACTTAAGCCCTGGAATTCAAGTCCAGTTGGGGCAACAATAGTGATAGTGAGACCCTGACTCTAAAAAAAAAGAAAATGCAATTCTTGCCCACCCGCTCATAGTCCCTCAGAAATAATAATGATTCCTGTTGGCTGGAGACAAGCTCTGACCATCTTATGTAATAAAAGAATGCAGGCTGGGCACAGTGGCTCGCATCCATAGTCCCAGCACTTTGGGAAGCCAAGGTTAGGAGGATCACTTGAGCCCAGGAGTTCAAGACCAGCCTGGGCAACATAATAGGACCCCATCTCTAAAAAAATTTAAAATTAGCTAAGTGTGGTGCTGCACTCCTATAGTCTCCGATACTCAAGAGGCTGAGGCGGGGAGATTGCTTGAGTCCAGAAATTCGAGGCTGCAGTGAGCCCTGATTGTGCCACTGCATTTCAGCCTGGGTGACAGAGGGTGACCCTATTCCAAAGTAAATAAGTAAATAAAATAAAAATAAATAAAAGGATACAGAGTAAAGAGATAGGAGAGCTTCACAGGGCTGTATGGAGGGAGGAATACCCTGGAGAAATATAAGAATAGTGAGAGGATGGGAAATAAAAGAGGAGCTTCATGAGGTTGCTGTGAACTTAGGTTTTTGTCTCCTTCATTGTCTTTGAGAAACATGAACAAAGTGCTTCTGCTTCCCATTTGGGTGTTATGTTTTAAAAAACTCAGCAAGGCAAGTAGAGGGTATATAATCAAAATAACTCTTGAACCCCTTCCAGTGCCCATTAAATACAATACAGTCATTCCTTGGTATTCATGGGGGATTGGTTTCAGGACTCCTCATAGATAACAAAACTGGTAGATGCTCAAGTTCCTGATATAAAACAGTGTAGTATTTGTATATAACCTACACACATCCACCCATATACTGTAAGTCATCTCTGATTACTTATAATACCTAATACAATATCGCTGCTATGAAATAGCTGTTATGTTGCATTGCTTAGGAAATGACAAGAAACAAAGTCTGTACATGTTCAGTACACAATTTTTTTCCATATAGTTTTGATCCACAGTTTGTTGAATCCGTGGATGTGGAACCCACAGATACAGAGGGTCAACTGTGTATGCTGGGTTTTTCATATGGCCAGTCAGGCCAGTCTGTCTCCCAGCAGAAGGTGATCACTCACTGGTTCTTTGGTGAACCGTTTATCTTGTGTTTAGTACCCAGGTTGTATGAAAAACACATATTTCTAAACACTAGACTCCCATTTAGCTCAGAGAGATGCTCAGGTTATGAAAGCCACATGGGAGACCAAGGCTGACGATGGGGCATGAACATCAGTCCTCTTGTCTCATGCTGTCTTATGCCACGAGTAGAGGACAGAATTGGCTGGGCCAGTTATACTGTCCCCACTTTCTCCCTTGCATGTCCCATCTCCTGCTTTTTTGCATTCTTTAACCAGCATAAAGAATTGAATTAGGGCCGGGTGCAGTGGCTCATGCCTGTAATCCCAGCACTTTGGGAGTCCGAGGCGGGTGGATCACCTGAGGTGAGGAGTTTGAGACCAGCCTGGCTAACATGGCAAAACCCTGTCTCTGCTAAAATACAAAAATTAGTCAGGCATGGTGGTGCACACCTGTAGTCCCAGCTACTTGGGAGGCAGAGGAAGGAAAATCGCTTGAGCCTGGGAGGCGGAGGTTGCAGTTAGCTGAGATTGCGCCACTGCACTCCAGCCTGGGTGACAGAGCGAGACTCCATCTCAAAAAAAAAAAAAAAAAAAAGAGAAATTGAATTAGGTTAAACCAAAATGCATAAATAATTCAACTCTACAGTAAAAAGTTTGAGCTACTTAAACATTATATCTTTTGATACATTGCATTTCTTTTACCTCAACTCCTCTCCAAGCTCCAATGCTGATGGATCCAGGCTTTATAAGGACCGTGGAAACCTCATCTCTTTCACACTCACTGGATAGAAAAAACGGGCTGCTGATACAGCCAACGAGCTGGTAATCATGCAGAAGCCTAGGCACACCCAAGAGAAGTTATTACAGGGTGAAATGCTATCTGTGGGTGTCTGGCCATGGGAAAAACAAGTTAATCTATGGGATAAATTACAAGTCTTTTAGGGAACAAACAGGTTTCACCAGGTTCTGCCTACCTCTTCAACCACTAACGCATGACATAATTTCTGCTCCAGAAACACCACTTATCATGGCACACATACATACCTTTTTATTTCACATCTCTATTTATTTGATCACATGGTCTGGCCACCTTGTCTAACACCAATTCATACTGATGTTTTTACTGAGGTGTATCTCCTCCAGGAACCCTTCCTCTATGAGTTAGATTGGAAAGATTTCTTTTATCATGGTACTTACTACATTGTATTATAAATATCTGCTTATAGGTGGGGTCTGCTTTGATGTGGGAGTTACTTTGGCCCAGGGGCTGCTTTTTTTTTTTTTTTTTTTCGAGACAGAGTCTTGTTCTGTCACCTAGGCTGGAGTGCAGTGGCGCAATCTCAGCTCACTGCAACCTCCGCCTCCCGGGTTCAAGCGATTCTCCTGCCTCAGTCTCCTGAGTAGCTGGGATTACAAGTGTGTGCCACCACGCCCAGCTAATTTTTGTATTTTTAGTAGAGACGGGGTTTCACCATGTTGGTCAGGCTGGTCTCGAACTCCTGACCTCGTGATCTGCCCACCTCGGCCTCCCAAAGTGCTGGGATTACAGGCGTGAGCCACCGCACCTGGCCAGGGCTGCATTTTATTAATTCATTTCAGTATCCCTAACACAGAATCCAGTGTGTGGAAAATGCTGGAATCTAGCCAATTGCCCAAACTTCCTTCCTCTGGGATTTTAATCAGTTGGTCCCAGACATAAAGATCACACGAAAATCTAAGTAAAGTGTCATCTTTATCCCTAGCTGGGCAGGGGCCATTAACCTAACAATGCAAAGTTTCTGATTAACTGCGTTGACAAGTGTGGCTTAGGCTTAGAGCCAAGCCTGGGCTTCCTACCTCCTCCCCATCCAAACCTTAAAAGTCAGGCTGAAGGAGGTGCTGAGAGAAAGGAGTTTTGTTACCAACATTATCAGCAGAAAGAGCTGATGCTGATAAATGATGAAACCAGTCGATGTTTGACTTTTTCTAGAAAGACCATGAGTTGTTTTTTCTTATGACAAAACCCATAATGATTACAAAATATACTGCAGAGAAACAGGCTTCAGCAAAAATGAAGTGCAGTCATTTCCTGAGACTCTTGGACAAAATTGCAGGGGGGAGTCAAAGTAAAGCTTTGATGGTCCATCTTAGCCACCAAATGTATTTCTAGCAAATACAAACAAATTCTGTGGCTACTGGAGGTCACTGTGTCAGCTGTCCTGCTTCACTCCACCTAAAGATACAGCTAAGAAAAACATAAAGGGATGGAGTGATAGAATGAGGATGCCACCATCTACCTAAGGGCTTACATGTGACTTCGGAAACTGGCATAAAGAGGAAGGCAAGGGCCAGACGCGATGACTCATGCCTGTAATCCCAGCACATTGGGAGACCGAGATGGGAAGATCACTTGAGGTCAGGAGTTCAAGACCAGCCTGGCTAACATGGTGAAACCCTGTCTCCACCCAAAATACAAAAATTAGCCAGGCGTGGTGGTGCACACCTGTAATCCAAGGTACTCAAGAGGCTGAGACAGGAGAATTAGTTTACTGGTTCTCCAGGAAACAGAGGTTGCAGTTAGCTGAGATCGTGCCACTGCATTCCAGCCTGGGCGACCGAGCGAGACTCCATCTCAAAAAAAAAAAAAAAAAAAGAGGAAGGCAAGGTGATGTCATGGAGTGGATTCACTAGAAAAATATAAAAACATCTATTAAAAATGTTTTAAGTTACACTAAAAGCAATGGCAAAAAAAGCCAAAACTGACAAATGGGATCTAATTAAACTAAAGAGCTTCTGCACAGCAAAAGAAACTGCCATCAGAGTGAACAGGCAACCTATAAAATGGGAGAAAATTTTTGCAATCTATCCATCTGACAAAAGGCTAATATCCAGAATCTACAGAGAACTCAAACAAATTTGCAAGAAAAAATCAACCCCATCAAAAAGTGGGCAAAGGATATGAACAGACACTTTTCAAAAGAAGACATTTATGCAGCCAACAGACACATGAAAAAATGCTCATCATCACTGGCCATCAGAGAAATACAAATCAAAACCACAATGAAATACCATCTCATGCCAGTTAAAATGGTGATGATTAAAAAGTCAGGAAACAGCAGATGCTGGAGAGGATGTGGAAAAATAGGAACACTTTTACACGTTGGTGAGAGTGCAAACTAGTTCAACCATTGTGGAAGACAGTGTGGCGATTCCTCAAGGATCTAGAACTAGAAATACCATTTGACCCAGCAATCCCATTACTGGGTATATACCCAAAGGATTATAAATCATGCTGCTATAAAGACACATGCATATGTATGTTTATTGCGGCACTATTCACAATAGCAAAGACTTGGAACCAACCTAAATGTCCATCAATGACAGACTGTATTAAGAAAATGTGGCATATAAACACCATGGAATACTATGCAGCTATAAAAAAGGATGAGTTCATGTCCTTTGCAGGGACATGGATGAAGCTGGAAACCATCATTCTGAGCAAACTATCTCAAGGACAGAAAACCAAACACTGCATGTTCTCACTCATAGGTGGGAATTGAACAATGAGAACACTTGGACACAGGGCAGGGAACACCACACACTGGGACCTGTCATGGGGTGGGGGGATGGGGGAGGGATAGCATTAGAAGAAATACCTAATGTAAATGACGAATTAATGGGTGCAGCAAACCAACATGGCACATGTATACCTATGTAACAAACCTGCACATTGTGCACATATATCCTAGAACTTAAAGTATAATAATTAAAAATAAATAAATAAAAATGTTTTAAGTTATGCCCTTTCACAGTCTATAAGGATACTTTTCTGAGAGAAAGAAATACGAAAGACTCTTCTATATAAGAAAAGATGCCAGCTTACTCACAAAGGAGAAATGCCACTTAAAACCATAATGAGGCCATTTCTGCCTTATCAGAGTGCCAAGAATTGTAAAGTTTGATCATACCCTGTGTAGGAGGACAAAGCTTTTTTATACATTATTGACTGAGGAACAAATTGGTATGATTTCTGTGATGAGAAATTTGTCAATAGCTATCAGAATTATAAAAGCACATAACTTTTGACCCAGTAAATTTGCTTCTAGAAATTTATTCTACAGTATAGCTGCATAGGAGCAAAATGACTGTATTGCTCAAGGTTCTCCAGAGGAAGAGAATCAATAGAGTATATATAGGCAAAGATTTATTATGTGAATTAGCTTACATGATTGTGGAGGCTGAGAGGTCCCATGATCTGCCATCTGCAAGCTGAAGAACCCAGGAAGCCAGTGATATCATTCAGTCCAAGTCCGAAGACCAAGAACTGGGGAGGCCACTGGTGTAAGTCCCAGAGTCTGTAGCCTTGAGAACCAGGAGCTCCAGTCTCCAAGGATGGGAGATGAATGTAGCAGCTCAACAAGACAGAGAACTCACACTTTTTCCACCTTTTTCTTCTATCTGGGCCTTCAGTGGATTACGCCATGCCCACCCACATTGCTGAGGGCCATCTTCTTTACTCAGTCTGCTGATGCAAATACTAATCTCTTTTGGAAATGTGTTAGCAGATATACTGCAAAAGAATGTTTGACCAGCTATCTAGGCATCCCTTAGCCCAGTTAAGTTGACAAATAAAATTAACCATCACAATGACGTATGCACAGTGCTATTCATTGAAGCATTGCTAATATTGAAGCATTGCTAATATAAAAGCAAAAGAAATAAAGTAACTTAAATTTACATCAAAATGGTCTACTTAAATAATCCCTATAGCGGATTTTAAGTTATCCATACAGTGGACTATTATGTAGCAGTGGAAAAGAATTAAGCTTAATTATAGGTACTGAGATGGAAGCTTTTCAGCGTATATTATAGTGGTAGGGGAAAAAAGGGAATTGCAGAAGAAAATGTATACTACCACTTATGTAAAAATGCATGTATGTACTTATGTAAATGCAGAGTAACAGGTATGGTTACGAGAAGTGCCACAGTATTTCTTGAAGGCAAGTTATTCAATGAATATGATTCATATCAATGAATATGATTATTACATGGGTGCTCCCTCTGGGTATTGATGTTAGAAAATTGCCCTTGGCAAATATTCCTATAATCACAGACAATTTAGGAGCTGGTAGAGGTTTTGGAAAATTTCAAGCCCAACCCCTTACTCTACAGATGAGTAAACTGAGGCCCAGGTTGTTTAATCCTAGAGCCTGAATAGGAGTCCACATCCTTCCCAACATGACAAAAATCACAAACCAACAAGGCTTCAGTCTTCATTTGAAATGTAACCTTTGTGAGCTGAGATCACACCACTGCACTCCTGCCTGGGTGACAGAAAGAGATCCTGTCTCAAAAAAAAAAAAAAAAAGAAAACAAACAAACAAAAAAACCAAATTTACCTTTATTACAATTGCTACATGTTCTTAGATGTCTTCCCATCTGTTCCAACTCCACCACAACCCTAAGGAAACATTTTCCTGTGCTAAATACAAGTGAGAGAAGGAAGTTCATTTTACAAAGGTAAAGGCTGCTTGAGAAATCAAGTGTGGTCTTTTTAATAGTGGAGAGTGATGCACCATCAGCTTAGTTCCTATTCATTTGTGGTGCTTATTAGAGTGTCTGAAAATATAAGCTGAGTAATTGGAGCATTAGAATTGATTAATTGAAGTAGGCTTTTGGTGTAAATACACCTGGTGAAAATTTTCAAGGTGGGATTGAATTCTCTGCTAAAGGCTTGGAAAAATTCACATCTCTGAATGCGGGAATAGAAATGAGGTGCGGTTTTCAAATATGGCTGCAAATTCTTTGATGCTCCTCCCATCAAAAGGTGGGGTCTATGTCTCCTCCCCTTGAATATGGGTGGATTTATGACTGCCTCAATTTATAAAGTTTGGCAGAAGGAATGCTATGTGACTTCTAAGGGTAAGTCATAAAAAGTCAAGGTCATGGAGGGGCAGGATCCCTCACAAACGGCTTGGTACCCTACCCACAGTAATGAATGAGTTCTCACTATTAGTTCACACAAGAGCTGGCTGTTTAAAAAGAGAGTGGCACCTCCTCCTTTCTCTCTCTCTCTCGTTCTCTCTCACTATGGGACACACCTGCTCCTCTTCTTCTTCCACCATGACTGGAAGCTCCCTAAAGCCCTCACTACAAGCAGATGCCAGCACCATGCTTCCTGTGCAGCCTACAGAACCAAGAGCCAAATAAACCTCTTTTCTTCATAAATTGCCCAGTCTCAGGTATTCCTGCAACACAAAATGAACTGAGAGAAGGGTGTTGGTCTTAGAGAGGCTGTTGGACTAGAGCCTTTCTCAACTGGGAGATTTTGCCCCAGGGGACACTTGGCCGTGTCTCAAGACACTTGTTTGTCACAACTGGGGACTGCTACTGACATATAGTAGGTAGAGAACAGGGAGGCTGCCAAACATTCTAAAATGCACGGGACATTCTCCCTACAACAAACTATCCAACCCAAAATATCAGCAGTGCCAAGGTTGAGCAACCCTGGACTAGGGGAAGCACAGCTGTGGGGCACTCTGCAAATTCCCAGGAGCAAATAACCAGACTAAAGGACCTATCCCAATGCCAAGGTCCAGAAGTGGCTCCTAGGGAAGCCTGTCCAGCCTGGTGATGGGTCTTCACTCTGTCTGTGCTCCAAGCCATTACCTGGTAATTGACTGGTCCCTAAATGAGGATGGCCCCCGGGACACGGGCAAGCAGCAGAAGGCAGAGGTAGGGACAGACCAAGACACGTTAATACATTCTGAACCAGGAACACAGGCTTCTCTATTACAAGAGAAAACAAAGGTGTTGTAGCAAAGTTTTCTGAGCAAGGTTTGTGGAGAGAGGGGTGGTAGAAGACAGCAGTAATGATGGGACTAAGCCCGTGTATCCATCACCCTTGAAAAGCATTAAAGCAAAAGCAACTCCGACCACTTGCTAATGATTGCGATTATTTGGCTGCCTGTGAGATGGTTTAAGAAATGATTTGTGAATTTAAATTTTAATTAAGGCAGAAGCCCTTGGGGGCCTCTGGAGTTCAAACATTAAAAAGAAAAATCTACTGCTGGGGAAGAGGAAGGCTCACAGGGCCCCACAGCCTGGAGGATGTGCCTGTCACACACATCTGGTGGTCTAGCAGCCTACAAGAAAGCCCAAGTCTGAGGCCACTGATGGGCATTGAGATCAAGGGTCAGGGCTGGACAACTCAACGGAACTATTCACTTTAGTGCTGTAGAAAGTTCTTTACATAGAATAATAAAAATAAGAAAAGCATCCAAGTTTCTCACCACTTTCTTCAGTTCCAAGTCTTAAAAATGTGCCACTCCTCCTACTTCACTAACTCTGGACCCAGCATCAGAATTCCTGGGATCTTGTCTCACCCTACCCTCCATCACCAATACCCTCAGGTGACCCTGAACACTCCAGTGGTCATGCTGAGTCTTGGTTTCCCCATGTGGGACTGATAATGCCACCCTTGGTTACTTCATAGCTCCATCTCCATTCTAAGGGAGATGAATCAATGCACCTTGGAAGAGATGGACTCTCTTGGTAGTGAGGTAAGTGCTACACCTCACTTACCTGATTCCCCCTGAGGGGTAGCAAAAGCACCCATTTACTTCTCAAAGTTGCTATGGCAAAGAAAATAACATACAACCTGAGAGAGAAGCATAGCCCTGGACCAAAAAAAAAAAAAAAAAAAAAAGCAGGCAGCATTCATTTTTTCAAAAATTCTTTGTGGTAAAAAACAAATAACATTAAATTTACCATCTTCACACCATTTTTTAATGTACATTTCCATAGTGTTAAGTATAGTTGCTTTGTCATGCAAAAGATCTATAAAACTTTTTCATCTGGCCAGGTGCAGTGGCTCATGCCTGTAACCCCAGCACTTTGGGAGGCAGGCAGATCACTTGAGGTCAGGAGTCCAAGACCAGTCTGGCCAACATGGCAAAACCTCATCTCTACTAAAATCACAAAAACTAGTTGTGCCTGGGGGCATACATTTGTAATCCCAGCTACTCGGTAGGCTGAGGCAGGAAAATCCCTTGAACCTGGGAGGTGGAGGTTGCAATGAGGCGAGATTGTGCCACTGCATTCCAGCCTGGGCTACACAGCGAGACTGTGTCTCAAAAAACAAACAAACAAACAAACAAGAACACCACAAACTTGCATCTTACAAAACAGAAACTCTATACCCATTAAACACTAATTCCCCCTCCTCTCTCCTTTCCCCCAGCCCTTACCAACCATCTTTCTACTTCCTATGATTTTGACTACTTGAGATACTTCTTATGATCAGAATCATAGAGTATTTGTCCTTTTGTGACTGACTTATTTCACTTAGTGGAGTGTCCTTGAGTTTCACCCAAGTTGCAGCATATAGCAAGATTTCCTTCTTTTTTAAGGCTGATGATATTCATCGCATGTATAGACCACATTTTCTGCATCCATTCATCCATCAGGGACATTTGACCTCACATCTTGGCTATTACAAATAGTTGGGTAATGTACATTAGAGTACTAAGATTTCTTTGATATCCTGCTTATTTTTTTTTTTTGCGTGTATATCCAAAAGTGGGGTTGTGAGATAATATTGTAATTCCATTTTTATTTTTTTGAGAAAATTCCATACAATTTTCCATAATGCCTATGCCATTTTACAGTCCCATTTATAGTACACGAAGATTCTAATTTCTTGGCCTCCTCACCAACACTTGTTATTTTCTTTTCTTTTGATGGTGACTATCCTAATGAGCATGATGTCATATGGACAATTTTGAGAAATTCACACATCCCCCTTGGGTCAAGACAAGGGAAATCATTTGAATTCGTTTAGATGATCTTCCATAGTGTTTCCATCTTTTAAAAAAATTCAGCAAATCAGTCTCCATGTCCCCACACCAAATGAGATCACGAATATGAACAAAGAATCTTTGTCATTGGGAAGGGCTAGACAGCTGATGAAGAGCACATCATGTAAAGGCTAAGGGAGGGGACGTGGTTGGTCAGGCTGCCTAGATTTGATGCTCATACCCGCCCACTGCAAGCCTTGTGAGACACTATCCATTTTCTTACCTAATGCGAGTGATAATTATCACTCACTCCCCCCGCCCCCAGAGGGTTAATGAGAAGACCAAAACAGATCACAGGAGTTAAGAAATCTGAACCAAGTGGAAGGGTGTTTGTTCCTTGCTAAGAGGCAAAGCCAATGCTATTTGTTCCACTAACAAGTGAGGCCATAGGAGTTTCTCAACAAGGGCCAACTCCTTACGGTCTAAGGGAGACACCGAATCACAGAAAAGGCACAGATGTTGGCATCAGACAAACTTGGGTGTCTTTGAATCTTGATTCAGCCTCCTAGTAACTGTGGGATTTTAACAAGTTCTTCAGTCTCAATGAGCTTCATTCAGTTTACTCAGCTGGAACATAAAGATATTTTAAAATGACTTTTCAGGATTGTTGCACTGCATAGAATGTACCCACCTGCCATGTAAGCGGTGTTCAATGAATGATAACTATTATTTCTGTGTTGCTATCCTTTTTGAAGAAACACTGTTCCTTTCTGAAGCTAATAGCATAGACCAAGGGCCACCCAAAGTAGGGGGAAGAGGAAGAGGTGGGAGAAAGGGGGAAAACGACTGAGTTTTCCATTCACAAATACTCCTTTTCCAGAAACAAGCCATTTATCAAAGTATTGGAGTCTTGTTTACTGTCAAAATGCAAGGGCTAATTACACTTGAAGAACAATTGACTACAAGAGCAAAAAAAGACAGGGCTTGTTCAATTAATGGGAAAAGAAAGGGGGTCTCTAGCACACAATATTTTGGACATCAGATTGGAATGGTTTAATTAGCCATTGCTAGGGACTCTGATTGTCTGTTGTCCTAGAAGCCATTAGTCGTCTGTAGCTTTTAAGCATCTCATTTCAATTCTCTCATTCAACACTTTCTGAGTAGCTGTTACATGTCAAGCACTGTGCTCAACATTAGTGATACAGCAAAGTCTAGTGGAAGACAGATGGCTTGAGCCTCTGCATTAGTCAGGGTTTTTTGGAAAAACAAAACAAATAGGATATATAGAGATACACAGGAAGATTTATTATGGCCTCCAGCTCCATCCATGTCCCTGCAAAGGACATGATCTCATTCTTTTTTATGGCTGCATAGTATTCCATGGTGTATGGAAAATGTACTACATTTTCTTTATCCAGTCTATCATTGATGGGCATTTAGGTTGATTTCATGTCTTTGCTATTGTAAATAGTGCTGCAATAAACATATGTGTGGAAGTGTTTTTATAATGGAATGGTTTATATTCCTTTGGGTACATACCCAATAATGGGATTGCTGGGTCGAATACTATTTCTGTCTTTAGGTCTTTGAGGAATCACCACACTGTCTTCCACAATGGCTAGACTAATTTATGCTCCCACCAACAGTGTATAAGTGTTCTTTTTTTTTTTTTTTTGAGATGGAGTCTCACTCTGTCACCCAGGCTGGAGTGCAGTGGCGTGATCTTGGCTCACTGCAAGCTCCGCCTCCCAGGTTCACGCCATTCTCCTGCCTCAGCCTCCCGAGTAGCTGGGACTACAGGCTCCTGCTACCATGCCCGGCTAGTTTTTTGTATTTTTAGTAGAGACGGAGTTTTACTGTGTTAGCCAGGATGGTCTCGATCTCCTGACCTCGCGATCTGCCC
Source organism: Pongo pygmaeus (assembly GCF_028885625.2). Taxonomy (NCBI): domain Eukaryota; kingdom Metazoa; phylum Chordata; class Mammalia; order Primates; family Hominidae; genus Pongo; species Pongo pygmaeus. Next base: position 20,156,603 of record NC_072391.2, read on the forward strand.
ACCTCGGCCTCCCAAAGTGCTGGGATTACAGGCATGAGCCACCACGCCCAGCCGTTCCTTTTTCTCCACAACCTTGCCAGCATTTATTATTTTTTTACCTTTTAATAATAGCCATTCTGACAGGCTTAGATGGTATCTCACTGTGGTTTTGATTTGCATTTCTCTAATGATCAGTGATAGTGCCATTACCCTTAGCAAACTAACACAGGAACAGAAAATTAAATATCGCATGCTCTCACTTATAAGTGAGAGCTAAATAACGAGAACACATAGGTACATAGAAGGAAACAACACACACTGGGGCCTTTTGGAGGGTGGAGGGTGGGAGGAGGGAGAGGATCATGAAAAATAACTAATGGGTACTAGGCTTAATTCCTGGGTGATGAAATAATTTGTACAGCAAACCCCCATGACACACGTGTACCTATGTAACAAACCTGCACTTGTACTCCTGAGCTTAAAATAAAAGTTAAAAAAAGAAAGATATATTATGAGACATTGGTTTACCTCATTATGGAGTCTGAGAAGTCCCACAATCTACCATCTTCAAACTGTAGAATCAGGAAAGCTGGGTTGTAATTCTAGTGCAAGTCCAAAGTCCTGAGAACCAGGAGAACAATGATGTGCATCCCAGTTTGAGTCTGAAGGCTCAAGAGCCTGGAATTCTGATGTCTCAAGGGCAGGAGAGGATGGATGTCTCAGCTCAAGCAGAGAAAACAAACTCACCCTTCTCTGCCTTTGGTTTTTATTCAGGCTCTCAGTGGACTGAATGATACCAACCTACATTCAGTAGAGTCATCATCTTTACTCAGTCTACTGACTCAAACAGTAACCTCTTCCAGAAACACTCTCACAGACACACCCAGAAATAATGTTTTACCAGCTATCTGGGCACCACTTAGCCCAGTCAAGTTGACATATAAAATTAGTCGTCATGCCCCCTTATGGGCATCTCAGATTTATTATGTCTTCAAAGAGCTCTCATTTTATCCAACCTCATGCTCCTCTGCCAGCTTTCACATTTCAGTAAAAGGCCTCTGCACCTGCCCAGTTGCTCATGGCAAAAACCACCCTTGCTTTCAAAGTCATCCTTGATTTATCTCTGCTAGAACTCACCTTCAATAGATCAACAAGTCCTGTCTGTTTTATCACCAAAGTAGGTCTTGACTTCTACTCTTCTGTAAGCACATGGCCATTACCCTAGTCTAAGGCACCTACTCTTGTCTGGGTTATTGCAAAAGCCTCCTTACAAAAAAAAAAAAAAAGTGAACTTTTTGTGTCTATCCCTGCTTCCCATTGTAATACACACATCTAGGGTTGTCTTTTGAAATGGTTAATCATGTTGTGCTATTCCTCTGCTTGAAATCCTTTAATATATTTTCATTGCTCTTAGATAGAGCCTAGAGTCACTAAAATAGCCTACAAGTTTTCACATGTTCTATCCACACCCACTCCTATAACCTCATCTCAGACCAGGTCCTGATTGTTGGCTAAGACTTAGGCCTATCAAGCACTTTCTTGCCTCCAAGCGTGTGCCCTTGTTCTCATTGTGCTTACTCTTTCCCTCATCTATTCCCAAGCCTAGTTCTTTCTCATCTTTCAGGGCTCAATTGAAACATCACTTCTTCAAAGAGGTGGTCCCAACCTCACGATCCAAGTGACCTCTCCCAGTTACTCTCCAGCCCATCACCTTATTTATTTCTTCCACAGCACTCACCCCATTGGTAACCGCCTGACTCATGTGAGTTTGTTGGATGCCATAATCCCCCCTAGTCAATTGGTATCATGACGGCAGGGGCTTTGTCACTCTTGTTCACAGTTGCATTCCCAGTGCCTTACATGGTGCCTGGCACATAGTAAACTGTCAACCAATATTAATTAACTAAGTGAATGAAGGGGATAATGTGAAGGACAGCATAAGAGCTAAAAAAAAAAACGTAAAAAAGGTACATGTGCACGTATGTTCATTGCAGCACTATTCACAGTAGCAAAGACATGGAATCAACTCAAATGCCCATCAATGATAGACTGGATCAAGAAAACGTGGTACATATGCACCATGGAATACTATGCAGCCATAAAAAGGAATGAGATCATGTCCTTTGCAGGGACATGGATGGAACTGGAAGGCTTTATCCTCAGGAAACTAACTCAGGAACAGAAAACCAAACACTGCGTGTTCTCACTTATAAGTGGGAGCTGAACAATGAGAACACGTGGACACAGGGAGGGGAACAACACACACTGGGGCCTGTTGGGGGGTGGGGTGGGAGGAGGGAGAGCATTAGGAAAAAGAGCTAATGCATGCTGGGCTTAATACCTAGGTGCTGGATTGATAGGTGCAACAAACCACCCTGGCACATGTTTATCTATGTAACAGGCTGCACATCCTGCACACATACCCCAGCACTTAAAATGAAAATAAAAATTAATTTTTTAAAAAAGATAATGTAAAAAACTCTAACTTCCTTCCTCTAAAGAGCATTGTACAATGGTGTTTTTAGGAAAAATAAAGAATCTTCACCAAAAACGCACATATCAGATAGGAGATGATACTCACACAAGAACAGAGGCAGGGAGCCCTCACTGCAGAAGCAAGACTCTGAAACCCAAAGAGGAGGAGGAGAGAGAGAGGCATGAGAACCTAGAGAAAATGTAGCAGAGGGAAAAACCAAAGAAAATAAAAACAGTCTTCATGCCAGTAGTGTGTAAACTCCAGAAAGAGAGCTTTCAATGAAGACATGCTGTGAGCTAGGCTCATGATGTTGAATAGCAGTTTTCTAGATTAACAAGAGGATTAAATCAAAATCAGGATGAGGGGTAAAGGACTGATGGATTGGAGCATAAAATTCATTACAGCCACAAAGAATGGTTGAACATGCCACAAAAGCACACAGTCACTGAGAAACAACGTGGAATATCCAGCTAATTCCAGCATAGTCACTGCCTCATTAATAGGGGATGGAGGAAAGACAGCCAGGATGATCCGAAATCTCAGTGAAATCGAAACAAGAGTCAATTCTCCAATACCTGGGAGTGGGTGATTCATAATTAAATCATCACAGAATCCTGGGAATACTCAATGGGGCTTACATTGCAGGAGGTGATGAGTAATATTTTCTGGACCCTGGTGTTGGGAGAAAAGAAGTCCATTATTCTGCTGAGCCCTCGTAGAAGATGAAGGATCACCTCCTCTATAAACAAAGAATCAATTATAGAAGCTTGGCTTTCCTCCTTCCATCCTTCTGAGACTTGTAATCAATTCTTATTTAGTTCTCACCTGCTTAGCAAATCCCAGCAAAGACTAGAGCATGTCCCAAATCCTGCTTCCATACTAACCTGGTTAATATTCAAACTGGCTGCTCTTAGATGAGTAAATATTGAACCCAGGGCCAGGTGTAGGTGGGGAGGGAGTAGCAGGAACTGAATGTTTAAGGTGACATGAGAAGAATGGCATTTTATCCTTATATCTGTGGAAGGACTTTACCCAAGAAAGTGGCCTAGATATGATGAGAGGAAGTGGCTCTGACCATGGTGCAGTGCATGGATTGGAGAGAAAGAGCCTGTAGGCAAAATACCTGGGAAATGAAGTGTGAAAAGAAGGGGGAAATTTGAGGCATGTTTGGTAAGTACTGATAAGGAAAGAGTTGGTTGATTATTGGATGTAACAAGCAGAGATGAGGGAGGATCTGGAATGACACCCAGATATTAAGCTCACATCACTGGGTGAATGTGGTTATTCATTAACATTGGTAACACTAAAAGAATAAGTGGATTCAGGAAACATCAAAGACGTTCTCAGTTTTCACATTTCTTCTTGGGCGTTCATCACTGCAAGAGTTTCTCCACTCTCCAGTGGTGGATTGTATTACTTGCTCACAATGACTTGCACCCTATCCACTCTAGCCATGCTTCCCATGCCTGCCCTATTGCCATTGGGCTTGGCAGCCAAGGGACGTGTTTTGACTGATGGAATGTGAACAGATATGACAATCACCATATCCAATCAGTAGCTATAAATGAACTCCTGAAATTTGGTTCTGTGCTCTTCAGCCTCTGTCATCTATCATGAGAGTAGCATGCCCCCAAGCATGGCTGCTCCTTGAGAATACAAGAGGAGAGAGCCCAGCCCAGCTCAGGAGAGCCATGGGTGACCTTTGGCACAGATATAATATAAGTTAGAAACCTACAGCTCTTGGATTTGGGAATTGTTTGTTGCTGCAGCAAAAGCTGATTATGACACTTCCAAAATCTTAGTGACCCTAGAAAGTGACTTACCATCTCTGAATTCCTTATTCCATCATTGGGGAAGTTGAACTAAATGACTCCAAACTTCTTCTTGGTTCAAAAGTGTTTGTTCTTTTAAAGACTGTGTTGGTGTTCTATGATATAATGTTATTTGGGTGTTTAAGCAATTTTTTTTTTCTTTCCAAAGATACAGATAAATAAGACAACTTCAACTTAGCCAAACTCTAGCCTGGCAGTTAACAGTACCAAACTAGGACAAGGCCAAAGTGCAAAGACCTGAGGTGGTTTAAGCTGCTGCAGCAGAACTTCTATTCTGAAGACCGTGAGATTAAAAAAAAAAAAAAATCTATAAAGCACAAACCCGCTGCATTCAGCTGCTCCGGTTATTTATATGAGCATTTCCCGATTCAAATTGCATGCTCAAATCAAATTTTCCTGGTTTATGCCTTCTTCAGCAATTACTTAAAGGCAGTTTACCTCTCTCTGGAGGAACACAGCAGAAAGGCCTATAGACAAAATCTCTGACTCAGGGACAGATAAACGCACTCTAGGCCTAGTGTTGCAGAAGTCACTTTGCCTACAGAGGTGAACGCAGATGAGCCTCCTGGCTGTTTTTCAGCCCAGCTGATTCTCCAAGGAGGAGGTGGAGACCCACAGAAATTGAAGGAGGGGGTAAGCCTTGGGGATGGGGAGGAATAAACTAACTTCTCTTCATGAAGTTTCTTTTGTGGGTGTCCTGTGGTTTGGATGTGGTTAGTCTCTCTCAAGTTGAAATTTGATCCCCAGTGGGGCAGCATCAGGAAGTGGGGCCTAGTGGGAGTTGTTTGGGTTATGGGGATGGATCTCCTGTGAATAGATTAATGTCTCTCTCAAGAATGAGTAAGCTCCTACTCTCTCAAGAATGGATTAGCTCACCTGAGAGTGGGTTGTTAAAAAGAGCCTGGCCTCCTTGGCTTCTCTCTCTTGCTTTCTCTCTCACCATGTAATCTCTTTGCATATACCCACTCCCCCTCCACTTTCCACCATGAGTTGAAGCAGTCTGAAGCCCTCACCAGATGCAGATGCCTAATTTTAGACTTTCCACCCACCAGGATCATAAACCAAATAATCATCTTTTCTTCATAAATTACCCAATCTCAGATATTCCATTATAGCAACACAAGGTGGACTAAGACAGGGGGTAGCAGGTCAACAGCTGAAAGCTGCTCCTACTCCAGTGAGATTGAGAAAAGTCAAAGGTGCACAGGGAACACATAATCATTTTTGTACCAAAAAGTTTCTGGACCCTCTAAGATTCACCCTAACCAAGATGAACCTACCACAAAACAATGCAACATTCAAAACCTATGTTCTGTGTGGCATCAGCTTGCCTTTAATTCACTTTTCCGCATTTGGGAGGATTCCCTCATCTTCCATCAAAGAAGCATCATTTGTTCATTTATTTTCTCATTGATTAATTTCCTTAGTCACTAATTCTCCTTTATATTTCCTTCTTCATTCAGCTGTTCAACTTGATGATCCTTCTCTTGATTTGACTGCCTGACATCTGCTACTTTTTCTTTTAATAACAGCATCCTGGCTTTATTTTGGGAGACAGCTCTCCACTGTTCCCACCACATATGGCAGAGGTGAAGGTGCCCCATAATCCATTTCCTCCTCTCTAGAATCAGATGCACAACATTGACCTGACCAAACAGAATGCCATATTGTCACAGCCAGAGTGATTGGTTTGAGGATAGATGGACATATGGCCCAAGCCTACCCAAGGGAACCCTCCCTGGAACTTTTGCCAGAATTATTAGAAAAAAAAAAAAAGAAAAAAAATCCAATAACTCATTGTGAATTAATTAAATAAATCAAGCCAGGAAGGATTAACACAGATAAAATATTCCTAGTTAATAAAACATATCATGGAAAAAAAAGTCAAGGTAGTTAGTTCTGAATCTACCACTTACTAACTTGGAAGACCTTGGACAAATCATCTCAATGAATATGTCTTTGTAGTCATGATAATGACTATTCTTTGTGGGTAAGGGTCTGTGAATAGGCCCCACCCACTCTCCTATCCAGGTGGCTGGAAGCAAAGAACTTTAAGATGATGGAGTTGCTGCTGGGTGTGGTGGGTCACACCTGTAATCCCAGCACATTGGAAGGCCAAGGTGAGTGGATCACCTGAGGTCAGAAGTTTGAGACCAGGGTGGCCAACATGGCAAAACCCTGTCTCTACTAAAAATACAAAAAAAAAAAAACCCTAGCTGGGCATGGTGGTGGGCGCCTGTAATCCCAGCTACTTGGGAGGCTGAGGCAGGAGAATTTCTTGAACCCAAGAGGTGGAGGTTGCAGTGAGCCGAGATCACGCCGCTGCACTCCAGCCTGGGCAGTGGAGCGAGACTCTGTCTCAAAAAAAAAAAAAAAAAGACGGAGTTACACAATGGAAACATCCCAGATCCCTGAGTCACTGTTCAAGGAGAAAAGCCAAGGAGACTCCTAAACCACCTCTGACTTTAATGTGAAAGAGACATATGTCTTTGCTACATTAAATTAGAAATGTGGCAATTTGGTTTACTGCTGCACAGCAAGTCTAACTAATATAACAAACATAGGTTCAATAATTCACAGATACCCGAAAGATAACACAGATACCATGGCTTTATGACATGAAGCCATTTTGTCAAGACATGACTTTGAATGGTGCCTTCTGCCAAGACATGACTTTGAATGGGCAGTTGTCTAGCAACAGAGGAAGCAGATGCTCTTTCTGCTGACCAGCATATTATTTCCAAGATGCTCCAGTGGTTTGTGAGAACAAGAATATTTGAAATTGGGATTGATCCTATAGTTCACCATGAGTATGTGGTGATTATAAAATAATCTCAATGTGCCATTGGGAAAAGATAAGGACCAAGAATTCGACCATGGAAATGGGTAAATGTGGACAAACCACCTAAGATAATGGCATGCTGAAAAGAGGGCAGCAGAGATGAGTCAGATTTAAGAAGCTATAAAAATCGAGAAAGAGAAGATAAATTCAATAACAGGAATGGCAGTATCTGCTGCAATGGAGGAAATAAAGGCATAGTGATTGAAATCATAAGCCTTGGAATCAGTTTAATGCAACAAGGATTAAATGCAAAGATTTAATGCAACAGTGTTTTAACTCCATTTCTGCTACTGACTAGCTGTGTAATCTTGAGCAAGTCACTTTATCTCTCAGCCTGAATTTTCTCATCTGAAATATAAGGATTAAGAGGGTCCTTACCCTACCTCATGGAGTATTGAAAGGATGAAACTAAATGATCCATGTAAAGTGCTTAGTACACAGTAAGAGCTCAATAAATTATCATAATGATATTGGTATTGTAAAAGAAAGCAAGAACAAAGAGGTATACCTGGAAGAGATGAAGAAATTAAAAGGAGAAAGAGGGTGGTAGGGTCATTAGGGTGGGAGCCAAGCGCCACCACCAATGAATAAAAGGGCAGAAACAAAGAATCAGCACCACTATTTAGCACTTTATTTTATTATGTTTGAATTATGATAGCTTTGATTTGGCTAATTGCAAAAAGTACAGGTTTCAACTGGACTTGCCTTTAGTTAAAATAAAGGCAAATAAATTTTTAAAACATAAATGCTATATTTCACAAGAAATCAGTTGTTATTATCAATTACATATTCAGTTTTTTAAAGCAAGAAGGTGACTATTAAACCACATAGCATTTGGGGGACATTAAAGGAAATTTTCTTCCTCTGTAGAGCATTGTACAATGATGTTTTTATGAAAAATAAAATATCTTCACCAGAAATAAAAGCACATATCAGATGGGAGATGGTACTTAGACAAGAACAGAGGCAGGGAGCCCTCACTGCAGAAGCAAGGCTCTGAAATCCACAGAGGAGGAGAGAGAGAGGCATGAGAATCTAGAGACAATGTAGCGGAGGGAAAAAACAAAGAAAATGAAAACAGTCTTCATGCCAGTAGTGTGTGAACTCCCGAAAGAGAAGAAGTCCAGGAGGGGATAAAGAATAGAGACAGAGATGAGAGGGGAAAGCAAAACACAGGAAGTCAAAGGAGGAGAGCTGAGTCCAAAAGAAGCTTTGAAAGGTTGACTGAAACACAGAGATGTAGAAGAGGCACAGCTTAAAGCAGAAACAAGCACTAGAAATAGCTTAAATACACAGAACAGGAGAATTTTTAATGACTGCATGGGTTTCTGAATTCCCAAAAGCTCTGGAAACCAAATTTTTTAAAATTAAGGTTGGCAGAAATTCATTTGGCAACAAAACTTGACCAGAACTGAAATGAGGCTATGTATGCCCTTTATTTATCTCACATCCCACCTAGCATGAACATCCACATATTTAATGGCAGTAATGAGCTGACCAGGAAGTGCTACTGCAGACCCCATTGGAAGTGGGATGTTGTGGAATGTATAGTTTATGCACCACATTACCTTTCTAATTTCCATAACATTCCTTATTTTAAGACATATGTCCCCAAGGGTTTCCAGTCAAGGATTGTGAGCTTCTATTAGAAGATACAAAGCTGGGTACAGTGGCTCATCTTTGTAATCCCAGCTCTTTAGGAGACTGGAGGATTGCTTGAGGTCAGAAGTTCAAGACCAGCCTGCACAACCAAGACCTCATCTCTACAAAATAAAAACTTAGCTAGGCATGATGGTGCACATCTGTAGTCCCAGCACCTCAAGGGCTGAGAGTCCTCAACCCTCAAGGGCTGATGCAGGAGGATTCGCTTGAGCCCAGGAGTTCGAGGCTGCAATGAATTATGATCACATCACTGCACTTCAGCCTGGGAGACAGAGAAAGTGATCCAATCTCTAAAAAACAAAGATGACAATGACGATGATGATGTTGAAGATGATGATGACACAGGACTGGACTGAAAAGAGATACTTGTTTCTAATGAAGTTAACAAAACCTGCCATTTCTTGAGTATATAGCACTTACCATACCAAGTGCTATAGACTCAATATTTCATTTAATCCTCACACTGTATCAGATTTCATTTTATTTATTTATTTATTTATTTTGTAGACACTGCAAGTGAGGTTTGGAGAATTGAAGTAATTTGCACCCCCACATCCTGTTTATACAAAGCTAGCAAGAGGCAGAGTTTAGGATTTGAACCCAGCTATGTGACTTTAGAGTATGAACACCTACTAGGTCATGCTGTTGAAACCATGCCCCACAGGGTTAAAGAAACCAGTGACTAACAGAAATCTTGAGCTTATCTTGCAGGAATAAGATACAGTTTGCTGGCCGGGCGTGGTGGCTCACACCTGTAATCCCAGTACTTTGGGAGGCCAAGGTGGGTGGATCAGGCAGTCAGATCGAGACCATCTTGGCTAACATGGTGAAACCCTGTTTCTACTAAAAATACAAAAAATTAGCCGTGCATGGTGGAAGACGCCTGTAGTCCCAGCTACTCGGGAGGCTGAGGCAGGAGAATGTCATGAACCCGGGAGGCGGAGCTTGCAGTGAGCCAAGATGGCGCCACTGCACTCCAGCCTGGGCGGGCGACAGAGCAAAACTCCATCTCAAAAAAAAAAAAAAAAAAGATACACTTTGCTACAATCCCCCCCAGCTTACAAAACTGACCCAAACAGATTGGAACCAATATGGCTGACCGGAGCCTGCACAGAACAAACTTGCTCACCAAATGAGTAATCTTTTGATGTCACAGCCTGAATTTTCACCACGTTTCATACCAACTCCCTCCAAATTTGCACATGCAACTTATGAAGAAGTGTGAAGAGGCGATGGAATGTCCAAGGGACTTTCTAAACACCCCTTCCTTTCAGCCAATCACTGTTCAGCCCTAAAACCCCACCCCTAACATCGCTCCCCTAAATCTGCAGCTGTAAGGCCAGTATGGGGAGACAGACTTGAGCATGACTGTCTCTCTGCTTGGCCACCTGGCAATAAACCTTTCTTGCTACAAAAATCTGGTGCTTTGGTGTTTGGCTTTCAGTTGCATAGGCAAAGGGACCTACTTTAGTTCAATGACACTACCTCCCCATTAGCTGCAAGGAAAGAACAGACGTAAGGGTTCTCACCCCATATGCCCTCACCCCATAAGCCATTCCCAGATATGATTTTATATAATCTTCATAGTAATTCAATGAAGTCATATGATTATTGTCCATCTAAGGAGTTGAACAACTTGTCCAGAGTCTCATTATTAACTGGTCAGACATCAAAGCATTTTCTCCACAATTGTAGTGATTTCAAAAGAGATTGTATGAGAGTCTTGTTTAAAAGAAAAGAAAGTAGCAAGTTAAGGAAATCACTGCCTTTAGAATAAACATTCTGGCCGGGCGCAGTGGCTCACGCCTGTAATCCCAGCACTTTGGGAAGCCAAGGCGGGCGGATCACGAGGTGAAGACATCAAGACCATCCTGGCCAACATAGTGAAACCCTGTCTCTACTAAAAATACAAAAATTAGCTGGGTGTGGTCACGTGCACCTATAGTCCCAGCTACTTGGGAGGCTGAGGCAGGAGAATTGCTTGAACCCGGGAGGCAGAAGTTGCAGTGAGCCGAGATCGTGCCACTGCACACCAGCCTGGCGACAAAGCGAAACTATCTCAAAAAAAAAAAAAAGAATAAACATTCCCCACAATGGGCCCAGCACAATGGCTCAGGCCTGTAATCCCAGCACTTTGGGAAGCCAAGGTGGGCAGATCACTTGAGGTCAGGTGTTTGAGACAGCCTGGCCTACATGGTGAAAACCCATCTCTATTAAAAATACAAAAACTAGCTGGGTGTGATGGCAGGCACCTGTAATCCCAGCTACTCAGGCAGCTGAGGCAGGAGAATCCCTTGAACCTGGGAGGTGGGAGTTGCAGTGAGCCAAGATCATCCCACTGCACTCCAGTCTGAGCAGCAGAGCAAGACCCTGTCTCAAAAAAAAAAAAAAGAAGAAGTAGTTTATGGCAGTTGTGGTGCCAAGGATGGTTTTGGAGTGGGGAATAGTTTGTTCCCCCATAATCTCCATTAGCAAATCTCCCATCCCTTGATATAGACAACTGATGTTTTCTCATTCTTAGGTAAGGAAATGTCCCTTTAGCCCAAACCTCCCTTCCAACTCAACTCCTAAGTTCATCTTTTTTAGAGATTCTGAAATTAGGTAACAAAAATACAAAAGCTAAAAATTGTATCATAATTAGGAGAAACTGTTCAGGAGGGTAAAATATATAACCAAAGAGAATGAGGGAATAAAACAGATGATAGTAAAATAGTGAAAATTCAACAAGGAATTGATATACAAAATCTGTGAACATTCTATCAAATGTGATGAAGGAAGAGAATCTGAAAACACTTTATAATTTTGCAAAACCATGCGAGACTCAAATGAACAAGAGATGATATGGAGTCACAAGAGCTAGGTGTGTGTCCTGCCTTCATCCTGCCGTAGTTTGATCTCTAACTTCTGTGAATTTAATTAAATACTTGTTTCTAGCAACCAAACAGCACTTAGCTCTACAGTATATGGTATCAGTGTGTAGGTGTGTGTATACAACATGTACAAGGAAATACTGTGAACTTTTATGCTGTGTTGGTATTTCTAACCAGGCAATAGGTGGAACATTTTGAACATGTTTTTGAACATGTTTATCTGTCTGAATACTCCAAAACAACACATTGGCTTTGTGCTCTAAATATAGCAATATCCACTTCCTTCTCCACATGTTTGCTAAGGCAAAATATTTTGTCTGTAAAGATATGCCATTTCCAATATTTTGAACACTTCCTTTGGTTTCAACAGTTTGGCAACAGTGTTTTTAAGGATTTAATGTAGGTATCACTCAGGATAAGGTTGTTGAGGGTAGGACAACAAACACACCTAATGTCACTCATTTAAAACAACAAATTTCAGCCATCCTTGTGAGATTAAAAAAATAAAAATAAAACAAAAGTTTATGTCTTGCTCGAGGTTCATCCTATAGTTTGGTCGGGGAGGCTGAAGTAATCAACACATATGACTGCATGTCACAGTAACCAGGCAGGCAGATGAGCAATTCAAAAGTGTGGTCTCAGAAGGGAACTCACTTCCAGTACCTGAAAGGTTAGAAAGGGCAGGGTGAGGGGGGAAAGACACAGGGACCGTGTCTAAATGGTAACCTTACCAGTAACTAGATTCTCTCAAATTACAGTGAGCAAGGATGAACTTGGAAATATTTATTTTATGTGTAATTCTAAAGTCCAAACTCAAGGTGAAAGAAATATCACTTTCTTTATGAAACCAGCCCAATTATCCCACAGAACTGATATTTATGGTTCTTTAAATAAATGTAGAAATTGACATTCCCAGTCTTAAAACTTGAGAAACTTCCATTTACCTTATCTGAGTTCCTTTCTCGGGAAACTGACCATGAGGTAGTATCAAGAAACTGAAACTTACCAGGTCACTGCAGTGAGACACCAGACCCCTCATCTGTCATGATTGCCTAACCAACCAACTGCTATCAATTCCTCCCTAATTCATATTTTCCCACACTAGTTCCTGTTGACTATGACTCTTCCTTACCCTCCCCCAGTTCCTATTTTCCCACATGTAGTTACATTTATTCCCTACTGTATAAACCCCAAATTTTAGTCAGATGGGGTGATGGATTTGGGATTTGTCTCCTGTCTCCTGGGTGACCTCACCCATATTAAAAAATCTTCCCTTGTAATGCTTATTGTCTCTATGATTGGCTTTCTGTGCAGCAAACAACTGGATCTTGGGCAAATCCCTGGTGTTTGATAACATAATTCTGGTGCTATGACTCAGATTGCATTAGTCAAAGTCCCTCTGGCTTTGAGCCATCATCCCTATGAATTTGCATGAAGTTTAGCCTCAGTTACTCTGTCAGATGCAGAGTAAATAGAGTTTCATGTCACAGTAAGCAATAGAAAGTGTCTACCCAAACCTCAGTCCACTTGGCTGTCACCAGTGTATACTCTGCTTCACTCTACATGGTGACTTCAATCCAAGTGGTTCTGCAGTGTATAGGTCATGCTTGGGGCCTGGAGATCCTTGGCAGACCCAGGTCCCCCAGTCTTCCTGGGAGCAGCTTTTCCTTGAGATCTTGCCACCTTCCAGGAGCATTCCCACAGAGCAAGGCTCAGTCTCCATCACTCTCTGAACATACAGACTCCTTTCCCTCTCAGTCTCAAGGAACCTCTACTCCTCCCTCTCTGCTCCTACAAAGTCCCTCTTCCCTCTGAGATGGCTAGCATCAATGGACTGAGATTTCTACCAAAGATAGGAAACCCCATCATCTTTAGACTGCTTCTGTTTATGACAGCTAAAAATACTGAACAACGAGATGAAAGAGCAAGACACAAGTATATTGGGAGGAAAGCACTTCAAGAGGAGGAAACAGAAGGACAGACACCCTGAGGTGGGGGTAGAGGCCAGTGTGCCTTCAATGGTGTGAGTAAAGAAAGGATTGGTAGAAGACAAGAACCAATTAGTGACTGAGTCCAAACCATGCAAAAAAGAGATAATCCCAAAAATAATGACTACCATTTATACAGTGCTTACTAACTACATGTTGGGACCATTCTAACTTCTCATAACAACTCTATAGGATGGCAGTAATATTCTCTCCATTTCACAGATGAGAAAATTGAGAATCAGAATGGTATGATCAATTGATTGAACAAGTGGCAAAATCAGGACTCACACTCAGGCAGATGACTCCAGAATCTGAACACTTAAATACTGCACCATACTGCCCATCTTTTTTGCCCAGGCAAAAAGTCAGAAAAATGCAGAGAGAATCAAGAGTGAGAAGATAAGCCACAGAATGAGAGAAAAGATTTGCAAAAGACGTATCTCATAAAGGTCTACCATCTAAAATATGCAAAGAATCCTTAAAACTCAAAAATAAGACAACAAACAACCCAATTTAAAATGGGCAAAAGACCTGAACAGGCACCTCACAAAGATATACAGATAGCAAATAAGCATAAGAAAAGATGCTCACCATCATATGTTATTAGGAAGCTGTAAATTCAGACAACCATGACACATCACTACACATCTATTAGAATGGCCAAAATCCAAAACACTGAAAACACCAAATGCTGGTGAGGATGTGGAGCAACAGGAATGTTCATTCATTGCTGATGGGAATGCAAAATGGTACAGGCACTTTGGAAGACACTTTGGAGGTTTCTTACAAAACTAAACATACCCTTACAATATGATCCAGAAATTGCACTCTTTGGTATATTTACTCAAATGGATTGAAAACTTAACATCCACACAAAAACCCACACAGAGATGTTTATAGCCTCTTCCTTCATAATTGCCAAAACTTGGAAGCAACCAAGACGCCCTTCAGTAGGTGAATGGATAATCTATGTACATCCAGAGAATTCAATGTTAAGCAGTATTAAAAAGAAATGAGCGATCAAGTCATAAAAAGCATGGAGGAATGTTAAATGCATATTACTAAGCAAAACAAGCCAACCTGAAAAGGCTGTGTTCTATATGACTCCAGCTCTATGACATTCTGGAAAAATCAAAATGATGGAGACAGTAAAAGGATCAGGGATTGCCAGAGGTTGAGGGGAGGGAGGGAGAGAGGAACAGTTGGATCCCAGAGGATTTTTAGGACAGTGAAACTACTCTGTATGTTGTTATAATGGTAGACACATGTCATTAAGCATTTGTTAAAACCCACTGAATGAACAACAGCAAGAGTGAACCCTAATGTAAACTTGGTCTTTGGATGATAATGATGTGTCAATGTAGATTTATCAATTATAACAAATGTACCATTCTGTGGGGATGTTGATAATGAGGGAGGCTATGCATGTGAGGAAGCAGGGGGTATGTGAGAAGTTCTGCTGCAAACCTAAAGGTGCCTTAAAAAATAAAGTATGTTTAAAACAATAATAACAATTTAAAAGAGGAGATAAGGAAGAACCTGGCTGCCTGGTGGCAGGAGAAAAAGGTAAAATATGAGGAGAGAGATGTTGATTCATTTTTTAAAAATCTTTCTACATAAGGGTGCATGCATTTATTTATCAAATATTTATTGTGTGCCGTGCTGGGTACTACTTATTTTTTTTTTTTTTTGAGACAGAGTCTCGCTCTGTTGCCCAGGCTGGAGTACAGTGGTGTGATCTTGGCTCACTGCAACCTCCACCTCCAGGGTTCAAGCGATTCTCCTGCCTCAGCCTCCCAAGTAGCTGGGATTACAGGCATGTGCCACCATGCCTGGCTAATTTTTGTATTTTTAGTAGAGACAGGGTTTCGCCATGTTGCCAGGCTAGTCACGAACTCCTGACCTTGTGATCTGCCTCCCTCAGCCTCCCAAAGTGCTGGGATTACAGGCATGAGTCACCATGCCCAGCCAAGTGCTGGGTACTATAATCAATAATGGTGATAAATTAGGACAGAAAACAGACAAGATTCCTACTAGAATGAACATATATCCCACTCCCTTTGAGCAATGTCTCATTCAAAACTTTCAGAGGAGAATGTAATAGGTCTAATTAATCATAGTCCTATGTAGAGATGGACTCTTACATGAGGCTACTTCATTGGCTACTTTTAGCTCAAGTGCCAGTCCCTGTCCAGTCAGCTATGGCCAGGTGGAAGGTTCACATAACACCAAATATGAAACAAATATGAGGTTCACATGAAACCTCAACAGGAGGGTCCGGGGGGACACGTGGACAGAGAGGCACTTCAAGTCTTGGAGATGCCACTCCTGGAACATTGTAATCTTAAAATTCAGTCTCAGTTTAAAATAATCAACAATTACTCTACTCAGATTCCTAAAGGAGCTATTTGACAGGAGCTCAAGGAGAAACATTAAATTTGAGGAGGAAAAAACCCCAGACAAAGAAACCTATAGTTACACAGAATTGGAACAACCAACCCCGCAATTAGATTCAAGTTTCCTTACATCCAAGAGAAGGCTCTGGTAGCACTGGTTATGAGAGAGGCAATTCGGCCCAATCTCCAGCTTTCAGTACCATCTGCTGCCTTTGTGTGAAGTATTGTGATTTTGCACAAGTGAAAAGTATAAACAGACCTCTAAAAAGGTTCCATTAATAAAGGAAATCAAAAGGCAAAGGAAATTTGTATCTGATTCCCTGGTTCTGATCTACTGGGCATCAGTGAACAAACAAGGCTCTTTGATGATGAGCGGAGGGTGATACTTTGAAATTGCTTTGCCCCTCTGCCCCATCAGATCCCAAAAGGACTGTTTCTGGACAGGGGATTTGAGTGGCTCATGTTTCTGGCTGAATGATAAAATTCTTGTTACTTTTTGGCTAGTGGAATTGGGTTTGGTTTGACCAGCTAAGACCCCAAACAGTTTGTGTCACTAACAGTTTCTCAGCATAACTGGAATTCTTCCCATCCATCTGTTGCTGGTTGAATATTTTATTATTTTCCATGATGTCATTATTTTTGCTGCTGTTGATTTGGCATAAACTAACACCATTCCCTCCACACCACGTGTGGCTTATGCAACACACTAAAAACACAGCTTGGAGAGCTTGACTGATGGACATGCCTGAGTGTGAACCACTAAGTCTGCTTTTCAGCAGTGGCTTCATGACACATCCTCTCCTTGTGCCTCCCCTTCCTAAATGTAATGCAGGGCCTTCTGAGCTTTGAGCACAAGGCAGAAAGATCCACAGGTCCAATGATCCTTTTTGTAAATTTCTCATGAGCTTTGAGACATGAGAAGCTATACTGGTCTATGTTGGCTTGAGTCTTCATGGGAGAAGAGAAATTGGCACTTGGCTGAGAGGTTCTGGGCACAAGAAGAACTGCTTTGGGAGCCTGGCACCCAAGTTCAATGTACGCAAGGCAGAGGGACTTCCTTGCCATTGCAGCAGAGGAGCACAATGGCAGCACAATGCAGGGACCATGGCACATTTGTAAAAGAGCCCATGCACCCATCAGAGTGGCAGGGAATCAGGGTTGTTATGGAAGACTGCAGCGGAGGTACAGCAGAGAGTTGTCATCCTCAAGTGGTTTGCAGGAGACACATTTCAAAAACAAACAAAAAAGACTTGAGTGAAAAAAACCTAAGAGTTAGCACACATTCTAGCACACATGAGACATCTCTGCAGGACTCCTGAAAACACTGGGGTCCACCAGGAAGAGGCAAAAGCTGTGAGCCTGTATGGTCTGAACATTTGTCTCAAAATGACCTCATTTATACCAAGAAGCTGGTGAGATCTGGGATATTTGGCATACCTAAAGGGATTTGGGTTACTCCCAGTAAATAATCAATATTTGTTACAAAGAATAGGGGTAAGAAAATAATACAGAAGACAAAACCTGTTTCATCATATCACTATTCTTCCAAGATCCAGCCCTACTAAGGTGCCCTGGGTCCTCCTAACCCTGTGTTTCTATTTTACAACAAAAATTGTCTTCTGTCCAGAAAGGAGTGTGAAAATCCAATCATAAACATTTGCCAACTCAGTGCTGAAAAGTTACCTGCTCCAAGTATAGAATTTCTGGCACAATCTTGGAAGAAGAAGGCTGGAAAACTTGACTTCGAGACCTCATATCAGGCTGCCTCAGCAAAATTAAGCAGACTCTGAATTATCCAACCTGCTTTTAGCATCCTCCAGCTAATCCCAGCCCGGGCCCTGGGACTCCTGGGTTTAATGAAGCAAGTCCTATGGCTGACAGTCTTGCTATGGGCCACAACTGGGTCCCTGAATGCCAGCACTGTCCTGGAATAGGTGAAGGACTCTGTTTCAGGAGGATTGGGAACAGCAGGAGTATGCATTACTGTTGACAACCCCAATGCAATGTACAAAGGTTTGACATTAATGAAACTAAATTCTTCAGGATAAGAAAATCAGCCAGATGCCAACTAGTAGGTGGGAAACATAAGTTCTCACCACCCTAGAAGCATTAAATTAAGGTTGAGAGGCTGAACTTGGAATGCCAGCCAAGGCACCATCCTAGGAGGCTGAATTTGGAAATCAATTAAGGGGAAGGAAAGGATGGGAGCCCAGCCATATCCTTGCTGCAGCAGGGAGAGAGCAGAGTTTGACTGACGGTGCTATATTGAGCCCCCGTAGCATATGTGTGTCTCCATGTCTGTTTTCACTTCATGGAGGAAAATTGCTAGAGAGGAAAAAAAGTCCTAGACTAAGCAGAAAAAAAACTGTAACTGTTCACAAGGAAACTTCAGAGGGTTTGGGAAGCATGAATGGCAGTCTGGCCGACAGCAGAAGGATTGCTCTTGTTCAGGAGGGGCTGTGGCTATGTATTGATCCACCTACACTCTTGGGACATTTTGTTGGTGTCTAATACTTTGAGATCGGGTGACATAACAAGAGGAATTCCTTGTAGAGCAGAGAGGAAATGGTTATGCTATTTGGAGATCAGCTTCAGAACCTTTTCAGATCTGTGTTCCTAACAACTGGGCTAGCAGGCCTTAAATAAGAAAAATTTGGAGTACAGGAATTCTCTCCTGGACTCTGGGAAGCTGACAATGCATCATGGCTATGGTCAAGAATCCAGGGTGCTCAAAGGCTTTGCTGTGCCACCATCCCATCTGAGCAAAGCCTCAGGCCATTCCTGCACATAGTTTCCATGTTCCATGTCATAGGACCTGAAACCAGTGTTGCATCTGATTGCACCAGGAATTAGCAACAGAGGCAAATACAGACATCCATTGGATAGAGCAGGGGAGACCAAGAGCCATGGAGGTGGTCCCGTGGGCTGCTGTATTCTGAAAAGGGATTATTCCATCAGCAGAGGATGTTGTGGGGTACCACCCAGACCTCCCCTCAGGACTGAGGCTCACATTCCCCTAGCTGGTGGGAGTGCTGGTAGCCATCAGATGTCAGCTCAGTCCATCTCTGAAAATCACCCTCAGTGAAAGAAAGCCACCTCACCTGCAGTCATACCCCCCACTAAGGGCAGCTCATATCCAATAACAGACCAGTGTTAGAAATATTAGGACCTGACCGTCTTGCTTGAAGGGGATAAATCTGAACACCATCCCAGCTCCAAAGCATCCCCATGGTATTGGCTGAGGCCTCTGCTGAGACTGCATCAAAGTCCAACATCTCTTCCACCCAGTCCCATTGTCGGCACTCCACCCATAATGCTGATCCCAAAAGCTCTCCCTCAAAAAAGTCCCTGCAGGCAAATCTATACCTGAGAGCCTGTTTCCAGGAAGCCCAACCTAAGATGCCATTCAATCTGATCTTTTCTCCTAGGAAGTTTGACTTGATGAAGATATTTGGTTGGTGCAAAATTAATCGCGGTTTCTGCCATTACTTTTAATGAGAGAGAGAGAACGTTGGAAGTAGTGAGGCACTCAGAGAAACCAGGAAACAGAAGGCCACAACACAACAGAAGACACAAGGAAACAGAAGCTGTGAATATGCAGGAACCAATATCTGGAGGTAAAGGGAGGTCAGTGCAGCAAGTAGGCAAAGCTGCATTATGAAAATAGCATGACTAGATGAGACTGTATTAACCATACTCCACAGAGAGCGGCAATTGGAGGTTTAAAAAAATTTTTCAAACCTCAGCAGACCCACACACAAAATTTTTTTAACCTCAAATTATGGTAAGATACCTGTAACATAAAATTTACTACTGCAACAATTTTTAAATGTGTAGTTCTGTTGGAGCTTTTGCTCTCTTTACTTCATGAGGCACAATAAACCGGTGCCTGAAGCACCTGGACGGAGTACCTATTTCTGAAAGTCCCCAAGCCAATGCATAGGGGATAAGAGCAGGCACACTGAAGTTAAGCAGACCTACTGAGGTCTAATTCCCTACTGGGTTTAAATCCTCATTCTACACCTTTCTACCCATGTGACTTTGGGCAAGTGATTAGAACTGACAAGCCTCACTATTCATAATAGCAAAGACATGGAATTGATATAAGTGCCCATCAGTGACAGACTGGATAAAGAAAATGTGGTACCCATACACCATGGAATACTATGCAGCCATAAAAAAGAACGGTATCATGTCCTTTGCAGGGACACGGATGCAGCTGGGGGCAGTTATCCTTAGGAAACTAAGGAACAGAAAACCAAATCCTGCATATTCTTACTTATCAAGTGGCAGCTCAATTATGAGAACACATAGACACACAGAGGGAAATCACACACACTGGGGCCTTTTGGAGGATGAGGAATGGGGGGAGGGAGAGGATCAGGAAAAATAACTAATGGGTACTAGGCTTAATACCTGGATGGTGAATAACCAGTACAAGAAACACCCACGACACAAGTTCACCTATGTAACAAACCTGCACTTGTACTCCTGAACTTAAAAATAAAAGTTAAAAGACAAACAAAAGAACCAGCCAGGTGTGGTAGCTCACACATGTAAACATAGCCCTTTGGGAGGCTGCGGCAGGAGGATTGCTTGAGGCCAAGAGCTCAAAACCAACCTGGAAAACACAGTAAGAGTCCATATCTAATTTTAAAAAATAATAAAATTATTGTGTTAAAAAAATTGACAAGCCCCGATGTCTTCATCTGTATAATGGTGGTGGGAGGCGGGGGCAGGATGGCACAGTGACTAAGAAACACAGCCAGACAGGTCAGACTCTGGTATATACAGAAATAGAATCCTGGGCAAGTTTCTTCACCTCCCTGAGCCTGTTAGATCACCTGCAAAAGTGGAAGATAATAGAACCTTCCTCATAGCATTATACAGGGATAAATGAGATCATCCTTACAACATTCCTAACATGGTAGCTACTGTATTTTCAGTAGTTTCAACTCTGGTTAAAATGCCCAGAGTGGTATTAGGAAATTGGCTTTGGTTTTTTAAATTGTTTCTTTAGTGGAAAGGAATAAGGTCAAGACTTACATCCCTAGGGACAGCACAGAATCCTCTTGCCGCTTCCAGAAAAAAGACACCGCCCTCCATGTATGAAAAAGCCATGGTACAAATCAAGCTCTGTCCTCCCACTGTCCCTCCTGTTCAGCTGCAGTGGCTGGAAGCCAAGTCCAGGATTTAGATGGAAGCTTCCGCCTGAGCTTCCCGGCAGGGACTCCTCATGGTCCCAGATTTTGGAGCAATAGATAAGGCTCAGAGGCAACAGACCTGGTAGGGGCGGCCGTCTGGCAGAGCGGTGGGGCGGTGGGGACTAATGGGCCACCGTGGGGGTCTGAGTCTGTATTTCTGCCCCTGTCATAACAGAGCCACAAATGCCAGGAAAAGTCTTCTGTGTGTCCTAGTCCTCCTCCCTTCCACCTGCCCCAGTGGCCTTTCTCCTAATTTTTCTTTCTTCTTCACCAGCCCTTTGCAGTTCTACTCCCCATATCACTGGCCACATCACCTGCCAGTCTCTCCTGCACCCCATACCCCTGTAGAAGTCATTCTGTCTCTCCCCTTTCTCTCTCCCCTCTTCCTCTCTCTCCCCTCTTCTCTACCTCCCCCCTCTCCCCTCTTCTCTACCTCCCCCCTCTCCCCTCTTCTCTACCTCCCCCCTCTTCCCTCTTCTCTACCTCCTCCCTCTCCCCTCTTCTCTACCTCCTCCCTCTCCCCTCTTCTCTACCTCCTCCCTCTCCCCTCTTCTCTACCTCCTCCCTCTCCCCTTCTTACTTCTCTTGCTTCTCTCTTCATCTCTCTCTTCTTTCTCTCCTTCTCTTCCTCTATCCCCCCCTTCTCTCCCTCTCCCTCTCTCTACCCCTCTCTCTCCCTCTTTCTCTCCCCTTCCCTCTGCTTCTCTTCCTCCCTTTCTCTCTCCCTCTCTACCCCCTCTCCTCCTCCTCTCTCCCTTCCTCTCTTTCTCTCCCTCCCTCTCTCCACCCCTCCATCTCTTTTTTTTTTTTTGAGACAGAGTCTCACTCTGTTGCCCAGGCTGGAGTGCAGTGTCATGATCTTGGCTCACCACAACATCTGCCTCCTGGGTTCAAGCGATTCTCCTGCCTCAGCCTCCCAAGTAGCTGAGACTACAGGTGTGCGCCACCATGCCCAGCTAATTTTTGTATTTTTAGTAGAGATGGGGTTTCCCTATGTTGGCAAGGCTGGTCTCGAACTCCTGACCTCATGATCTACCCGCCTCATCCTCCTAAAGTGCTGGGATTACAGGCGTGAGCCACCGTGCCCGGCCAACACCTCTCGCTCTCTTACTGTTCCTGTTTCTTTCACTCTGCCTTTCTTTGCTTTTCCCTGTCATCCTCGCTGGTGTTTTTCTGTTGTTCCTTCTCCATCTCTCTTGAGCTCCATCTGACTATCTTTCTTAACTCTGCATCTCTGGGTCTTTCTGCCTCTGGTTCTGTTGCTCAGTTCTCTATGTAGCTCTTTGTCTCTTTGGCTTTACCTCTTGGTCTTTCTCTCCATTTGCCTCTGTGTGTCTCTCTTTCAGGTCAGGAAAGAGGACAGGTGAGTGCTCTGGTCTGGTACATCCCAATATGCTTCTGAGTCTTTCACCACATCTGGGGCTGACTCAGCTACCTGGCACCTGGGCCTGCTGGAGTGCTCAGTGAGGGAAAAGCCACCTGAAGATCTGCCTGCTGAGTGGGCTCAACCCCTAGGCCAGTCTGTCCCAGACAGTGGCCACTTCCCTCTGCCGTCATTGTCAGAATGGAGAGCATAAGAGTTTGAGAGGTGGCCAAGCCCTCAGTCTACCCACCCCAGCCAGGTGAGCAAAAGAGGGAGACAGAGCCCTGCAACATTGGAATCCTACTGGCACTTTGCAGTTTGCCGTTCTCCATGAGCTGGGCTGCTGCTTCTTGACTGGCAGTGAGAGGTGCAGGAAAAAGGAACTTAATTTACACAGAGACCTAGGAATCAGGAGTCAGGCTACTTCACCAACCCGCTTGCTGCATGACCTCATGAAAGTCTCTTGCCTTCTCTGATTCTCAATCTCTTGTCTGTGAAATGAGGCTCTCTAGCCTTATCACTAGCAAATATTTAAGAACATGGATCTGGGACAGTCACCCCCAGGTCCCTCCAGGGCAGACAATGAACCAGGATGCTTCTGTACAGCCTCGTCAGCTATTAACATGTTGAAAGAATTCTACCGGTTAGAGTTATTTCCCTGAACTCCCAGAGTCACTCCCATCACTCTGGCCCTTCCTTCTAATCTCTATGGATTAGGAACTAACTCTTAATATCTGGCATAGCCAAGGGTGTCCTAGACCTTTCATTGTCATTGCTTCTCAGGTTGTTAAAATGAAATAAAATAAAATAAGACTGAGTTTCACTCTGTCACCCAGACTGGAGTGCAGTGGTGCAATCTCAGCTCACTGCAACCTCCACCTCCTGGGTTCAAGCAATTCTCCTGCCTCAGCCTCCCAAGGAGCTGGAATCACAGGCATGCACCACCATGTCCAGCTAATTTTTGTATTTTTGTAGAGATGGGGTTTCACCATGTTGGCCAGACTGGTCTCGAACTCCTTGCCTCAAGAGATCCAACTGCCTCAGCCTCTCAAAATGCTGGGATTACAGGCATGACCCACCATGCCTGGTCTAAAAAAAATGTTTTTTTAGTATCATCCCTGTTTCTACCACTCTATACCTTCAGGATGACAACAGATTTGATCTCTTAGCATTGCTGTCATATTAAATGAAGTGATACATATAAAGCCTTTAGCACAGTGCTGGGTACACAGCAAGTACTAAGTAAGTGGCAGCTAATATTATTAGGAGACAAATAAAGAAAGATTGTCCAGCCTAATAGAAGTGATCATGATTTGAAAAAGTAATGACAACAAGTACTTCCAGTAATGCTAACACTTAGTGGGTCCTTGCTCTGTGCCAGGTGCTATTCTAAGTACTTCAAATGTAGTAACTCTTTTAATCTTCATATCAAACCTTGAAGTAGATGCTATTATTATGCCTATTTTACTCAAAAGCGAGAGAACAATTCTGAAGAGATGAGACCCCAGAAGAGAAGCGGACTGTGACCCTAAACAGTATAGGTCAATGCAACATCCTGGAATTTGACTAGTTGTTATGGAATGAATTGTGTCTAACCCTCAAAAGATTCATATGTTGAATTCTTAATCCTTAGTACCTCAGAATGTAACAATATTTAGAGATAGGCTCTTTACAGGGTTATTTTTATGAGGTCATTAGGATGGGCCCTAATCCGATATGACTAGTGTTCTTTTGCTTGTTTGTTTGTTTTTGTTGTTGTTGTTGTTTTTGAGACAGAGTCTTGCCCTGTTGCCCAGGCTGGAGTTCAGTGGCACAATCTCGGCTCACTGCAACCTCCGCATCCCAGGCTCAAGCAATTCTCCTGCCTCAGCCTCCCAAGTAGCTGGGATTATAGGCACACACCACTATGCCTTGCTGATTTTTGTACTTTTTTTTTTAATAGAGACAGGGTTTCACCATGTTGGCCAGGTGGCCTTAAATCCCTGACCTCAAGTGATCCGCCTGCCTCAGCCTCCCAAAGTGCTGGGATTACAGGCATGAGCCACTGCACCTGGCTGACTGGTGTCTTGATAACAAGAGGAAATTTGGACACAAACAAACACAGAGAGATGATGACGTGAAGACATGGGGGAAGACGGCCACCTACAAGTCAAAGAGGGAAGCTGGGAACAGACCTTTCCCTCGTGGCCCTCAGAAGGACCCAACCCTGCTGATGCCTTGACCTTGGCCTTCTGGCCTCCAAAATTGTGAAGAAATAACTTTATTTGGCTTACCCAAGGTTGTGGTACTAGGATACTAACATGCCAGCCAAAAGCACGTCTCCTCCATCTCCAAGGAACAGGAGGAAAGAGGAAAGAATCTTTGTCTTCTTTCTCTAAGGGACCAACCCCTGGTATGCTCTTTGGCCTCCTCAGTTTGGCACTGAGACCCTTCACCTTAGCCCATAAACCATCCAAGCAGAAAGACCTCCTGGCACAGTCTAGCATTGTAAATTTTGACCATGAATATTACTTCCACCTGTAGCCACTTTGTTTAAGTCTGTTAGCATTTAGTATGTAGAATACTCAAGCCTGTATTTCATCAACAAGTATTTATAGAACCGCTACCCTGGCCCAGGCACTGCATTTTAAGGAAAAGTGTATGCTTAGCTTCATTTAACAGCCTACAGTAGACATTACTAATGTTCACTGATATCAAATTCTTTTTTTTTGAGACAGGATCTTACTCTGTCATCCAGGCTGGAATGCAGGGGTATGATATGATCATAGCTCATTGCAGCCTCAAACTTCTGGGCTCAAGCGATCCTCCCACCTCAACCTCCAGAGTAGCTGGAACTATAAGGACATGTCACCATGCCCAGCTTTTTTTTTTTTTTGTAGAGACAGCGTCTTGCTTTGTCACTTAGGCTGGTCTTGAACTCCTGGGCTCAACTGATTTCCCACCTTGGCCTCCCAAAGCACTGGGATTACAGGCATAAGCCACTGTGCCTGGCCCCTCTCCTTTTAGACACACAGGAGACTAGCCTGACTTGTATCTAGAAGAGGTCATATGACTAATTCTGACCAACGGGCTTTGAGTAGAAATGACCTGTATCACTTCCAAATTCAAGCACTTAATTGCTGATGGGAGACCCTTCAGGCCCACTTAGCTTATTAGGAGAGTCATAGGGCCACCATGAACCTGACTTTCATCGGATTGCCACATGAGCAAGAAATAAACTTATTTTAAATTACTAAAATCAGCTGTGGTTTGATTCAGGAGCATAACTTACTCTGAAAAGTCAGCATCTTAATGATGACAACAACCTATAAATATTTTATTTCTTACATGACGTGTGGTTTGATTGTTGAGGGTGTTTGGGATTTTGTTGTTTGGATTTTTTTTTTTTTTTTTGCAGTTTTTCTTTGGGGGAGACTACATTTACTCAATTGTTACTATGTACCAGCCACTGTACTTTATATTCATGGTCTCAGTGAATCCCCTATGGGAAAGAATTTTTCCATTTATTCATTCATTCCATAAATATTTATTGAGTGCCAACCAGGAGCTAGGCACTGAGAATAAATGGGGAAGGAGATAGATATGGTTGTCCCTAACCTCATGGAGCTTACAGTGCAGTGTGATACAGGGAGTTGGGGAAGATGTAATCAAATAATCTAATTAAAAAGTGTACCCATGCAAGCTGTAAGTGGGTCTCTGGGAGAATAAACACAGTCCTGTGAGCATGCATAACAAGAGAGTCCAACCTGGGCTGAGGTTGAGGGTGACATATTAAGGAAAGCATCCCAGAATGAAGGTCTGAAGAATGAAGTAGGATAAGCCTAGGCTAATAGCATTGTTATTCCCTTTACTGTTGAGAAAACTAATTTCCCTACAATGCAGTCTATAACAAGCAGAGCTAGGGTTTAAACCAAGGTCTATCTAAATCCAAAGTCAATTCCCTAAACCACTGTACTATAGATGTATCTTTGTACTCAGAGGTAACTGAATTGTTCAGTATTTAAGATAATTATTCAGATATACAAGCACCACCCTCATCAGAGGATACTTTAGTCTCAGTATTTTAAGTATATCTGGAATTGTTGGGTTTGAGGTGTCTTCTAAATTGCCCAGCCACATGAGTATGTAGATATATTTTCAATGTTTGAATAAACATATTTGGGGTGGAGTCAAATATGTCATTGCCTAAGTCATTTTAAAAGACATAGAGCCAGGTGTGGTAGCTCACACCTTTAATCCCAGAACTTTGGGAGGATAAGGCAGCCTAATCGCTTGAGCCCAACAGTTTGAGACCAGTCTGGGCAACTCAGTAGGTCCCCGTCTCTATAAAAAATACAAAAATTAGCCAGGTGTGGTGGCACGCACCTGTAGTCCCAGTTACTCAGGAGGCTGAGGTGGGAGAATCTCTTGAGCCCAGGAGGTCAAGGCTGCAGTGAGCTGTGATCACACCACTGCATTCCAGCTCGGGCAACATTGCGAGACCCTGTCTAAAAAAAAAAAAAAAAAAATTAAAAAAAGACAGAAAATGTAAATAACTGAAAGTAGCATCAGCTAAACCAGCAATAAAAACAGCAATTAGAATCAATTTTCAAGCCACAATCAAAAAGCTCCACCCCACATCCCACATATCTCTTCAAAACAGATGATAAGTTAATTCCCAGCTCCTTTCAATTCATATTGTGTGTTCTCCAAAGGAATTCTACAGCACAGCATATAAGTACGGATAATTGCACCATGCTTGTGAAGCATTTTGGAAGTTAAAAATTGCGGTTGGAGGAACAGTTCAGTTGCTAGCAAAGATACGAAGGCAGAAGTTGTAAAATGGAAGAAAAAGATGAAAACTGGAAATCAAGATTCTCCCCGTTGCCAATCCCAGCTTTTTTAGACTCTGATTAAGCTAGTAGACACTTTCATTGAATTCCTATTTAAAAAAAAAAAAAAAGAAGCACAAAGTCAAAAACCTTGAGCATAAATGTTTATCAGTTAGGGGTCTTTGGTTGCAATTAACAGCAACTGACTAAAACAGAAAAGGAATTTATTAAAAGGAGCTCATTAGTGGGAAGACTGAAGAACTAGAATTTAAACACAGATGCTCCTGGTAGAAGACACTGTTCAATATTATCACCTAAGTTCTCCCCCATCCCTCACCAACTGGATTGAATCATCAGCCATGGAATCTTGTAATTGTATCCTTCTTTGCAGAATTCCATATCCTAGATCACATGCCTGTCCCTGGTCTAGTCCAGAAGGTTGATAGGAACCATGGATTACTAACCCACTAAGACTGCATTTTAGGGAGAGATAATTCCCCCAAAAGGCAGATTGGGTTTCTTAGGAAGGGGGAATAGAAAACAGGCAGCTGAGAGTGAGAGTGAGAGTGAGAGTGAGAGCGAGAGTGAGAGTGAGAGTGAGGGGAAGGGGGAAGGGGAAAGGGGGAAGGGGAAAGGGGGAAGGGGGAAGGGCAAGGGAAGATAAATGCCTCTACTTCCATCTGCTACTACATTTTACACCTGATGAAATGGAGACTCAGAAGTTCAGCAGGTCTCCTGCAGAGCCAGAATTCAACTCCAGGTAAATACAGAGCACTTCCCACTACTCCGCACTGACACTCATACAATATGCTCCTAGAAAACTATTGCGCTCTCTCTTTCTCTAAAACTCAAATGTAAATACAGGATATCTGTTTTATTAACTATGCTAAGTGGCAGAAACACAGCAGGAGGCAAGGTATTCATAGGCTTCCCCATAGAGCTCACAGTGTGACATTTTGGCCAGGAAGCCTCTTATAGGAAACACACAAGACCTCTCCAACATATGGATGGCATGAGGAGGTTATAAGGTGGAGCCTTCCCTCTGCTATGTCCACGTCATCCATGACCCTCTCCCAAACTAACCATCTCAGTCAAACTAAGCTTATATGAAATCATTCCACATTGTACCCGTAATCATTCTGTCTTCCCTTTCCCACCAGCTTGTGTCATGAATTCCACCTGTCCTCTGCATTGCACAGCATGACCTCTTATATATCTGGAACACAGAAGCACCTCATATGAGTAAGGAAAGCAAGCACCTTGTATTCCATAAGAGATGGGGGGCATGGTGAATTGGTCTTGCCTTTCAGGAAGGCAATTTGCAACCTTTTATCAAGAATGTTAATGTTCACATCCTCTTGCCCCACCATTCCAATTCCAAAAATCTGTCCTAAGGAAACAATGAATTATGTCAATGCTCAAAGCAGCATTATTTATGAAACTACAAATCAGCAACACCCTAAACGTAAAAGTATGTAAGGAAATCATAACTGTCGCTAACATGGAGACTTACAGGTATTGTGCTGATCCTATTTGTGATGACCAGGAAAATGCACCGCATAGACTTCCAGCTACAGAGTGTAATTGACCAAAATCCCAAGAGCTTCCTGAAAATCTATTATTGCATTTGCACAGAGGCCATGCTTTCAATGAACGGCATCCAACTAACATCTGAGAACGGCAGGAATACCAAGACAAGCCCCTTTCCTGGGAGGTGAGAGACTCCTGTAACAGCCAACTTTGGTTCAAGAACTCCCTGATGGTCTTGTGAACCTTCCTTACACAGCATGACAGTCTAGGACACTTCCACCCAACCTTTGTCCCTCTCTCCTTCACTTGGGGGTCAGACTTGCACTGTGGTCTGATGTCTCCTCCAACCTTTTCTAGCTCCCTCACCATTTTCTTTCAAAGTCATTTTCCATAATGAAATCCTTGCATATTTGACCTTGTCTTGGTGTCTGCTTCTCAGAGGACTGGGACTAATACAAGTGAGGCCAGAAGTGGTGCAAGAAAACAAGCGGTAACATGGGAATTTAAGACTGGCTCACACTGCCCAGCAGGTGAAGAAGATGGTGTCCCAATTGGTAGATGGAACATGGTTAGTCCTTGACCAAAGGTGGTGGCTGGGTTGCTAAAAATTTCACTGGGACATAGAAGAATATCCCAGTGGGAGAAAATGCTGTATCAAATGTAGTGATATAAGCAATTGGAAAATATGGAGCCAACCATGCTTCAAAGTCAGGAGAGTTGGCTGGTTACTACCTAGTGGTACAGAAAGATACTGATTGACTGAAGGCTATTATCAAACAATTAGTAGTAAAGTGAGGCCCAGAGAGCCTCTGTGGTAGCTAGCAAAAAAAAAAAAAGAAAGAAAGAAAGAAAGAAAAAGAAAAAAAAACTGTGTTCTCTAATGGAAGTGCAGAGTGAGCTGAAAGGCAGACTGATGACCTGATTGTTATAGTTGCAGCACTTCAGAGATGTTTGAGTGCTCAACCAAGGTAGGCCTGTTATTTAAAGCTCATGGTTCTAGTAGGAAAAACTTGAGATTTTAAAATATGAGACAGAGACGTCTGGATGGATGCTGCTGAGAATACAGATTCTGCAACACTTCCCTGCCTGCTCCACCTCCAGACTCTCTGGGTTTGCACAGGTAGCTGGTTCTTCCCTCGTAGGAGCTCCACTGTGCTGAAGGATGCTTTAGAAGCCTCTGCCTGGCAAGGCAACAGTTAATCCCTTCAAAAGCCTCCCTTACCTTCTCTCCTGGATACCAGGCCAGTAACTAGCGCTAAATCCCAGGAAAACCTGGCTGGAGACATGCTGGCCTGGTAAAAGAGAAAAGAGTCTATATATCTAAAGAATATAAAGAGTTATATAGCATGTGTAGGGCCATGTTGCTTCCCCAAGATTGCCCCCAGTCAATGTCCAAGCATGGCAGGGATCCCGAGACAGACTGGTTTCCTAGAAGACATTTAATTCCTGTGATTAATAAGAATATAGAGATTGAGATGCAGATACAGATAGAGACGGAAATGGAGAGAAATAATGTAAATTCAACCTTCTGTATAATTTACACTTATATGCGCACATACAAAAAAGTACAGGAATCCAAAAGAAATTACTGAAAATCCACAAAAGACATTTTTAAGAATGTTAGATTTTATTCATAATAGCTAAAAACTGAAAACAACTCAACATTCATCAATGGATAAGTAATAGTATAAAAGATAATGAAATACTATACGGCAATGAAAAAGACTATAGCTATATGCAAAAAGCTAGGTGAATCTTACAAATATAATGTTGAGTGAGAGAAGCCAGACCTACAGAGGATATTCTGTAGGAGTCCATCTATACTAAGTTTAAAAATCATCAAATCTATTGTGAGAAGAACCAGAATAATAGTACCTTGTACTATGAGGGAGGCAGGGAGGTGAGTATTGACTAGAAAAGAGCAGGAAGGAAGGAAATTTACTGGAAATGTTCATTATCTTCATCTAGGTGGTGGTTACATGGCGATATAGATAGAAATTCATTTTAAGTTGGATACTTAAAATTTGTGTACTTTATCACATTATTACACTTCAGAAGTTTAAAATGAAATAAAAAGAAGAAAATACACCAAAATGTTAACTGGCTATCTCTTGTTGATGGAATTATGGAGAACTTAAATTTCTTCAT
This sequence comes from Pongo pygmaeus, assembly GCF_028885625.2. Classification (NCBI taxonomy): domain Eukaryota; kingdom Metazoa; phylum Chordata; class Mammalia; order Primates; family Hominidae; genus Pongo; species Pongo pygmaeus. The sequence goes on from NC_072391.2 coordinate 20,187,704, forward strand.
TGCAATTTTCTGCATTTTCCTAGTTTTCTGCAAAGAGGATATTTATCAGAAAGCAGAAACAATAAAAGTTACTCTTTAGAAGGGACATACATCATGAAATGATGTGCAAACTTCACTTGCTGTCAGCCGCCGGGTACTTTGCATGCAAAGCCAGTATCATAAAACATCTGGGCCACAGAAATATTACTCTATGTCCTGGTTTTGACCACTTCATCACAATCCTAAAGCAATAACAGCATTGACAATATCATTGAGTAACTCTCCCTACGGTAATATTCTCTAGAAATTAAAACTTGAGTCTGTAATTTGGAATCCAAAAGCCATGGTACTTTAAGTATTTAGCCCTACTCTATATTGTTTCTTGAAAATTCCCAACAATGTCTCAAATGAAACCACAATTATAGACCTGTAAATGTAAAGCCATTATTATGTCTGGGCAAATGCCTTGATTCCACTTGCATTTTAATAGTTGTTTTCTGATATTGAAGTTACTAATGCTTTTGTCACTCCTTAATGACTATTCTTAGCAAACAAATTTTGTGCCTTACAATTAGTGATTTTCTTCATAATTATGGCTTTTTACAATTTTCACATGAGATGACAAAAAATTCATGTTTTGCCCAAGAACTAGCTTATTAGTTAATGAAAATGTCTCTAATAGCAGCCTTTTAGATACCCTGCCAGAATCAAAAGCAGCATTCAGAGAAGAGAGAGGTTGCTTTCATATTAACATTCAAAATTAATTTCTGGGTAGGGGTTGGAAATGAGACGTAGGAGGCATAATTTCTTCCAAAAAGATGAAAATATCTATTCTTTCTGAAGTCCATGGAACTTGTTAAATCAATCAATCAATCAATCTCTCTCTCTCTCTCTCTTACTCTCTCTCTCTGTTTTTCCTTGTTGTGTGTCTTTTCCTTTGCCTCTGCTCTGTACCCATCCCCTGGGATTTAAACCGAAGAATAAGAAAGGACTAATCTCTGGAGTTAGTATCTCGTGATTTCAATATTTCTGTTAAATCAACCCTCAGGGTACCTAATTCTTCACCTAGAGTTCGACTATTTAAGTTCACTTCTACTCTCCACCACTCCTCCCCCAAACTGTCCTCCCAAGTGTATTTGGTAAGCTACTTTCGCTGGCAAGGACACGCTGACCTAAGACAACTCTCCTACCTGTTCTTTGATTTTTGAACCATAAATACGGCATGCTGGGAACAGAATCTAATATCATCCCACAAACAAGCGTCCCTATTTTCTCTGGCAGATGCAGTCTGGTTCACTTGGCTGGGTTTGTTAATAATATGAAAGGAAAGTGAACTTTATCAAAAAGTAGTAACTCATTTTTCTCATCCAGTAAAACCCATAAAAGATTTAGGCACAGCCCAAACAATTTACATATTAAATATTCATGCCCCAGTCCCAGCCCCAAAATGACATTTAAATTGTGTCTGGGGAATTTGTTGTGAGCTAACTGCCATGGCCCACTTTGGAGGGCTTCAAAGACTAGGAGAGAGAGAGACAGAGGAATATTCAGACCTGTTTTCCATTTCAGAGATTTACGAGGTAGCAAATGAAATTCGCTCCTGCTCTCAGATGATCCCCTGGGAAAAGATACATTCTCTGAATCTAGTAAATAAGGAGCTCAATATCAGCAAAGACTATGGTGGATGAAATTAATGTTCAAATCATCCTGGAGTTTCTCAGACAGGTTCTTTTGAGGCCAAGTTTCTCAATCTCAGTACTATCGGCGTTTGGGGCTGCATAATTCTTTATTGCAGGGGACTATTCTGTGCACTGTAGGATGTTTAGCAGCACCCCTGACCTCTACAAACTAGATGCCAGGAGTACCTTCTCCCTAGCTGCGACAACCATAAATGTCTCCAGAAATTGCCACGTGCCCCCTTGGTGGGGAGGGATAGGGGTGAGGAATTTCTTTGGTTGAGAACGAATATTTCAAAGGCAAATAAGTCTTATCTCTGTTTCATCCTAAACTTTAATGAGCTTATCTATTTTTTTTTTTTTTTGCTTTTGGACTTATTGACAAATAACATGCACACAGAAAAGTGCATGAATTATAAGTACACAGCTCAAGGAATTGTAATCTGGATATTCTTATACTACCAGAACCCAACTCAAGAAACAGAACATCGCCAGCTCTCCAGACACCCACTGTGAACCTCCTTCCCTCCTTCCACCTATGGGCACAGGTGAGAGGTTGGAGTGGGTGAGTGCAGATGCCAGAATGTGGGGAGATGAGATTATGGAGTCAGTGTGAATTCTCTTCTGGTTCCTTTATTTCTCTGAAAGAGCAAAGAAACATGGTCATCAGCTGAGAGTAAGAATGGGAATGAGATGGGGTTTGAGAAGAAAAGAGACATGTAAAATAGGTGTTGAAGAAAGTGAGAGATGCTATAGAAAACTTTATGGAGATTCCTTCTCCCTCAAAAAATTTGAGCTACCATACAATCCAGCAATCCCACTACTGAGTATTTATCCAAAAGAATTGAAATCAGGATCTCAAAGAGATATGAACACTCCAATGTATACTGCAGCCCTACTCGCAATAGCCAAGATGTGGAGACAACCTAAATGTCCCCTGATGTATGAATGGATAAAGAAAATGTGGTATATACATACACTTAAAAAATAAAAACAAACGGCCAGGCACGGTGGCTCACGCTTGTAACCGCAGCATTTTGGGAGGCCGAGGTGGGTGGATCACAATGTCAGGAGATCGAGACCATCCTGGCTAGCACAGTGAAACCCCATCTCTACTAAAAATATAAAAAATTAGCTGGGCATAGTGGTGGGCGCCTGTAGTCCCAGCTAGTCGGGAGGCTGAGGCAGGAGAATGGCATGAACCCGGGAGGTGGAGGTTGCAGTGAGCTGAGATCGCGCCACTGCACTCCAGCCTGGGTAGCAGAGCGAGACTCCATCTCAATAAATAAATAAATAAATAAATAAATACATACATACATACATACATACATACATACATACATACAAGGAAATTCTGCAATATCCAATGTGGATGAATCATAAGGATATTTTGCTTAGTGAAATAAGCCAGTCACAAAAAGACAAATATTGCATGACTGTAGGTGCAGATATATCATATTGTTTATGGCAGGAAATTAGAGTAGTCAAATGTATAGAGACATTAAGTAGAATGGTAGTTGCCAGGGGCTGGAGGAAGGGGGAAAGAGGAAGCTGCTAACCAATAAATTCTCAATCATGCAGGACAAATATGTTCTAGAGATCTGCTGAACATTGTGCCAATCATTAACAATGCTGTATTGTACATCTAGACATTTCCTAAGAGGGTAGATCTCGTGTTAAACATTCTCACCACAATAAAATAAATTTTTAAAGAAATGAAAAAGGAAGATGCAGAATGAATGGGCTAGGAAAGTGCAGTGTGATCTCCTGGCAGTGTTAAGGGCTCATTTGAGGCTCCTAGCAAGGTCAGAGTAGTTTTGTATGTTTCTCCAGCCATGTTCAGTTTCTCAAGGGCAGGTACAGAGTAGGCAGAGAGTTGAATTTAACCGGGATTGTGACCATGCCAAGCAAACAATGCAGGAGAGGGACACAGGAATCACGAGTGTGGACAAGGGGATGGTGATAGTAATTGGCAATGGCTTAGAGTCGGGAAAGGTGGTGAGAGAAGACATCAAGGGGGTGGATACAGGAGATCAATGGTTTAGAGCGCCACATAAGTAATCACAGGTGGAAAGAAGAGCATAAAGCTTAAACTCTTGGCTCCACCACTTCCAAGCTGCAGGGCTTTGGGCAAGCTATTAAACCTCCCTAATCCCTCACTTTTTAAAGCACCATCATAAAAGAACCTGCCTCCTAGAGTGATTTGGTAAGGACCAAATGAGATCACATTGTTCAGATGCTTAGAACAGTAGTTCTCCAAGCATGGTGCCTGGACCACCAGCATCAGCATCACCCCAAAATTTGTTAGAAAGACACATCCTCAGGCTCTTCCCCAGACATATTCTAAATCAGAAACTGTGGGGGTCTTATTATTTTAATTATCATTTTCATTATAACCATAATTATTGTGAAATAGCTCTCTAGTACAACTGTTGATTACAATAATAAATGACATTTATTATACTTAATAAGTTTTCAGGCAATAAACTAAGCATTTTGCATGCATTATTTCAGCTAATTCTATCAATAATCTCTGAGGCAGATTTTATTATTATTCCCAATATACAGATGATGAAACTGAGGTTCCTATAAATTGAGCACTTTGCTGAAGGTCACACAAGCAGTAAGCGGCAAGATTAAGATTCAAACTCAAGGTTTGCAGCAGCCCTGAAAAGTAATATTTCTCTTTCAAACTTGAGTGTTAGTCTTTTCAATCATGGGAAAAAAGTAAATTGTTAACAATAAAAAGAATGTCACTGAAAATTTTTTGAAAAAAATTTAAATGGCACTGAGCTTGATAACCAAGTACACTGGCATTTAGACAGCCCTATTATCTATTATAATAATATTAAGGCCTCCAATAAATCACCCAAGAACATAATTACAAGGTAACTTTCACAGTGTCTTACCTGGATACCAAAATCATACAATTTACAATTTTTTAAATAAAGTAACCAATCAAATTTAATATATATGAAAAGCCACTCAACTTCTGCAACAAATTAAAGCAATAAAGTTCAAAGCAACACATATCATTTTTCACTTAACAAAGATAAAATGCCAAAATAGCAGGAGTGGAGTTGTAGAAAACATTTCATTGGTTGGCTATTAGGCAAAATGTATCAAAATCCCTTGTCATGGTAATTTCAGTTCAAGACCAAAATTATAGAATTCTAGAACTTAAAGGGACTTCATTATCAATGTACAGATTAATTCTATCATTTTCTAAATGACAAAAACAGTGAGGCACAAGAAGCTACCCAAGATCACACAACCAAACATTGATAAATACTTTTCATTTTTTTCTCTAGATTTTCCCTATAATATATGGTTCAGGAACTCTAGTCCTGAATTTAAAATATCCTGTCTTCAGGAAGAGTCCAATATTCTTAATTCCTAAAGTTTTATGTAACATGTTTACCAACTTTTCATTATCCCAGGACTATTGAAGGAAATACTGATTCACCAATTGGGTTGACCAGGAGTATGATGTTGCCTTTAAAATCCATGACTTGTGCTCATTACTTTTAGGTAAAAAGTCATTTTCACATATAACAAGCTAAACGCACATGGTAAAATGTACATGGTACTTTTTTACAATGTACTAAACGCACATGGTAAAAGGTACATGGTACATGGTAAAATGTACATGGTAAAAGTACATGGTACTCTTTAGAGTATATATTTCTCTAAAATATAAGCTTCTGAGATCTGGTGATCCTATCTTGGTCTCTTCCTTCAGCACCTCGGACAGTGCTCACCACCTAGTAAGGGCTCAATGAATTCAATCATTAACTGAAAAGAAAAGAAATAAGCTAGCCACCCATTAGATCTATTGTTTCAAGAACAGTTAGAAATTTGAAATATTGTTTTAAAATTCATGAGAGTTACTCCATACATCAAAAGTATTCACGAAAGTCTGGGCATGGTGGCTCTCACCTGTAATCTCAGCACTTTGGGAGGCCAAGGTGGGCAGATCACCTAAGGCCAGGAGTTCGAGACCAGCCTGGCCAACACAGTAAAACCCAGTCTGTACTAAAAATACCAAAAAAAAAAGCTGGCCATGGTGGTGCGTGCCTGTAGTCCCAGATGCTCAGGAGGCTGAGGCACAAGAATCACTTGAGCCCAGGAGGCAGAAGTTGTAGTGAGCGGAGACAGCGCCACCACACTCCAGCCTGGGTGACAGAGAGAAACTCTGTCTCAAAAAAATTAAAAGAATAAAATAAAAAATTTAAAAGTATTCATGAAAAATAGGATGTAAGACAACACAGTTCACCTAAAGTGAATGTCAAGTGGCTCTAATCCCTGGGCTCTGGAAATTCACAACCTGGCTCACAGCATCTATTCCCTGAGCCACTCCCTCTTTCCACATATACCAGCCAGCTTTGCCTCTCTGTGGAGATGTCTTTGGGCTCAGTCCAGCTGCCCACCAAATCCCATGGCTCAAATTGAGAAGCCTATATATTTTGTCCTTTAGTAAGGAAGTCAACTTTTACCAAGGAAAGTTCATTCTACTCATGTGGGAAGTACCACTGGAAATCCACTTTGTTGTCTCCTAGGTATTAGGAGGAAGAAAATGGAAATAGATGTCTTTTTGATATTTTAGGAGATGGCCATACCCCAGCAGTCAGATTTTCCTTCTTAAGACAGGAAAGAACCAAGTCTCTGTTTCTAAAAGATCATAAGAACATAAATGAGCATAGCTCAATACACTGTTAGTAAAGGCACAACCATTTTCCCTTTGTTTCCAATCTGCTAGACCTCTCTCTTTATGATGCCCCTAGCACCAAAAATCTATTTCAGTCACATGCAAGCCATATAAGCATCATCTAAGAGAAGTTAAGGGCAGTCTAATGGAAATTCCCTTGAGCTGAGTCCCAGATATGCCTCTTACTAGCTGTGTGACCTTTAGCATATCACTTCACTTCTGTAAGCCTTCACTTCCTCTGTGGCAAAACAAAGATAATATGAGTACCCACCTTATAGGACTACGGTAAGACCTACGTGAGATAACATGTGCAAATGCTCAATAAATTGCCATTCTTATTGGCACACTCTAGTCAGTCAACTATGAACATTGTCCTCACTGCTCTTGTTCAACCCCATGCTGATGTATTTGATCACATTTTCCTCTTTTTCCTTGAGGACCTTCTTCTCCATAGCAACACACTGTTGGTAAAGGCACAACCATCACCCCTTTATTTCTAATCCGCTGATCCTCTCTCCTTATGATGCTTCCAGCACCAAAAAACTATTTCAGTCACATGCAGTCTATCCAAGCACCATCTAAGAGAAGTTAAGGGCAGTCTAGTAGAAGTTCCCTTGAGTTGAGTCCATGGCACATCGCTAACTCCATGGTTTCAAGCTTTACAGAATCCTTCTCTAACCACCTCAATGAATAATAAGAATGTCAGCTCATATTTACTAAGGGCTTACTATGTACATGGCACTTGCTAAACATGTGCTGTCTTAAATCCTCACACACCCCTGCAATGTACCTTCCATTGTGAACTCCATTTTATAGATGTAAACACCGATCCTCAGACGGTGAAGTGGTTTTCCCAAGATCACACCAGTAATAAGTGATGGAGCTATGATTCATACCCAGGCAGTCTGCCTCCAGAGCCTTATATCCAATCCAATCCTCTACAACCTTCTCTCTTCTTTCAGATATCTATATATAACACACCTGAGCCTCACTGTTTTCTAAGTTTCCATACAGGCCAATATTCAATCTTGAACTGAACTACTTAGTCCTTGAATGCAGAGTCATCTTTCCTGTCCTGGGGTCTAGCCTAGTACTAGTCTGATCCCACATACCTAGTAAGTCCTTCTTAAACAACTCAAACTACTTCATCTCGTCTTGCCAGCAGCCACAAGTTAAGCAAACTACAATCATTGAAGACGACCTCATTTCTCACCACTCTCCCGTGCTCTCTCTCTCTCTCTAGTCCCACCACACTTGGCCTTGTTGCTTTTCCTAAAACATACTGGAAATTCTCTACTTGCTGAGTTTGCTTCCCGTAATGTTCTTCCCACAGATATCTACATGGTTCACACTCTTGCCTCTTCAAGTCTTTGCTCAAAATTCTTCTGTTGCAGAAAGCCTTCTCTGATCTCCCTATTTTAAATAGAAACCTCCTCCATTTCTTCTCTGCTTTTGCTACCTCTTTCCTTTGCTTAATTTTCTTCATTAAACTTATCACCTTCCAATATACTATATACATTCCTCTTTTTGTTGTTTCTTAATGTCTATTTCTCCCCACTAGACTATAAACTAGTAAAAAGGCCATGTTTGGGACTTTTATTCCTGTACTTTTTCTGCAGACCATATTAAACACCTTATTCCTGGTTCCTCATGGCAGGGATTTTTGTCTGTTTTGTTCAGATATCTCCCCAGCACCCAGAATATGACCTGCAATATAGTAGATATTCAATACATATGTGTCAAGGATCTCTGTCTGTTGATCGGCTTTGCCTCTTTCCACAGCAGAAATTCTGCAAAGAAAGACATGATTTTTCTTTTGCTTTCTGGGTCCTTCAAGTAGCCCAAAGAAATAGCCCTTTCCTTCCACCAACCCAGAAGGTGCCATTTCATCTTGCCCAAAGCCTGGTCAAAATTCAGGCTTTCCACTGCTTACATAGGCCAAGAATAATATCTAACAGGGAGGCGGAGGCCAAGTGGTCTTCATCGAGGAAGATAGAGATCAGTGGGAAAAAAAAGAGCCAGGTTCAACCTGAATTACATAATTTGCTGTTGCAAGGTAGGAGCCCATTTCTCCAAAAGAAAAAGTCTGGAAAATGGCAGGACTATAGTCTGAGAAATATTATCCCAACAGGAGCAAGTCTCCATCAGCGATTACCTCTCCCAGCTTTACCAGCTGTTGAACAGGGACAAAAGACCAAAGCCTGCAGACCACACCTGACTGTACCTTGCACTTGGGCTTTCTAAGTTTAAAGCAGTGTGCTATATTTTTTTCAGACAACCATAAAAGTGCCTTTCATTTGCAGCATGGTGCCTATTTCACCTCTAAGTTGTCTAAAGCTTTAGAAACCTCTCCCTGCCATCAATGTCCCCAAGGTTCATGAAGGGTGAATGTAGTCTAACTCAAAAGGACATCTTTATCCTCATGAGAAAAGAGACTCTGATACCCAGTGACCTGCTGTAATTGATGTCTCCAGAGACTCTCCTTCACTCTCCACCCTGGCAGAATCAGGGCTTGGCATTCAACAGGGTATAGAAAAAAAAGGAAAACTGGAATGGGAGGCCCAGCCCTGGTTCTTTTACTACCTCGTCATTAGACCTTTGGCAAATCAACTCCTGAGCACTTATTATTGTGTAAGGAGAAAGAAATAGTGTCAGATAAAGACAGAACCAGAAGTCAAACCCTGCACTACAAGTCTGTGATCTTAACCTCTACATTACATTGCTTCCTCAATTCATCTTTATAGCCCATTTCTCCCTTTCCCCTCTAAAATGTTAGTTTTTCTTCTCTCAGAAACTTTTCTTTCCAAGTTACATGAATGATTTTGACAAAACAGCACATTTTCTTCTTTCATATCATCTGAAATACTCACAGTTTGCTACTGTGCATTATGCTTCTGATTAAAAAACAAAAGGCAAGTGTAAACATTATGTCTTCCAGAACTCAATTTATACAAATTACCTAGTAGACGAAGGCAATGCCCAAGAAGCCATTGTGTCTGGAGAAGAGTAAGATGATGTAAACATAAGAAAATACCCCAAGCACAGCGCAAAAAGCTCTAAAAACTGGGATGTAGCAACAAGGGGGTGGGTGGTGCACACTGTGAAACATTCTCCTCTTGTACAATGTCACTATTTTCTGGTTTAATTAGAATCAGATAGTGTGCAATATAATCACCTGATAACACAATTCCGTCAAACATGGAAGAGTAATATTCAAGTGACTGAAGCATGAACATAATTCACCTCAAGAAAGGGAGAGAAATTGTATTAGCAAATGCCGCCAGATCCACTAATTAATTTGCTATATTATGCATGACAGGAAACAGCGTAGAACAGAAAAAAGCTTGATTTTTCTGAGTTAGGGAGGTAGTGATGGACGTGCTTCCCCATGATTTATTTCTGCAATAGGTTCATTATTTGATCAAGGATTGGCTAAAAGGGATTCCACAGGGTAGAATGAAAGCACAGCAATGAGCTGGTGGAGTCAGTGTACTTATCTAGTTAGCAGATGTCAGAATCACTCTGCTTCACCACTTGCTATCTTCATTTAGAGAGCTTCTTTCTCCACTGAAGCGATCATCTGTACCCTGCTTTTCTACAAACCCAAGAAATGGGCAAATTAGCAGACATGTCCCTTGGCCAATTCATCAGTACAAATTGAGTCTTCAACTCGATTATCTTTCCTTGTCTCCCATTAATTACTGGATTTCTAATAAAGACAAATAATACCAGTTTTTTTAATTTTAATTAGTTAACTTTTCATTGACAAATAAAACTGTATATATTTATGATGTACAAGATAATGTTTTGAAATATATACACAGTGGAATGGCTAAATTGAGCTAATTATTATATGCATTACCTCACATACTCATTATTTTCTGTAGTGAAAACACTTAAAATCTAATCTCTTAGCAATTTTCAAGAATATAATATATTGTTATTAACTACAGTCACCATATTGTATAATGTATCTCTTTAACTCATTCATCTTGAGATTTTGTTTCCTTTGGCCAACATCTCCCCAACAGTCATCCCCTTGTAACTACCATTCTACTTTCTGCTTCTATAAATTCTACTTTTTAAGATTCCATATATAAGTAAGATCATGTTTTATTTGACTTTCTGTGCCTGGCTTCTATCACTTAACATAATGTCCTCCAGATTCATCTATGTTGTTCCAAATGGCAGCATTTTCTTCTTTAAGGTTGAGTAGTATTCCATTGTGTATACATAACCACATTTCCTTTATCTATTTATCTATTAATGGATACTTAGGTTGATTCCGTATCTTGGCTGTTGTGAATAATGCTGCAATGAACATGAGAGTGCAGATATCTCTTCAACATACTGATTTCATTTCCTCTGGGTATGAATCTCCCAGTAGGGAGATTGCTAGATCATATGGTAGTTCTATTTTTAATTTTTTTATGGAAACTCCACTCTGGTTTCTATAATGGCTGTACTAATTTATATTCCCACCAACAGCATACAAGGGTTCCAATGTCTCCACATCCTCACTAGCATGTGTTATCTGTCATCTTTTCAAAAATAGCCACTTTAAATAGATAATATCTAACAGGTAACAGGTTTGTGTTATCCTACCTTGAAGGCACAAACCCCTCACGAGGTTGAAAATGTAATTACATCCTTCAACTTACATATTGATAACAATTTGGATTAAGATCATTAATGTATGCCTTCAAATTATGTATCTATAGCCTGTCCACATAGTGATTAAGATGTTAAATTTCAAATTCAGATGGGCCTGGGCTCAAATCTCAGCTCTGCCACTGCATAATCTTGGTCAGATCACTTAGTCTCTCTGAGCTTCAATTTTCTCATCTGTACACTGGTGGTATAACGATTGTATCTACCATGTTAATGAGACAGTACTCATCAAGGGATTTGTTGAATAACTGGCCATTTTATCAGTCTGCCACATTGCTGTTTCTGCTGCTTGAGATATAGGTGGCAGTGCAATAGGCTGGGCATAGCTGACCTCTACTAGAGACCCCACTGGCACTGGCACTCTTCAGAATGGAATAACCTCTTCCCCTGTTTGCCACAGCTCAGCAGAGACCATTTGGGGAATCACAGAAGATTCAGATGTAACAAAAAGAAAGCACATCAATATTAATTCCCAACTAGTAAGATGTTGTATTTTAACCCAACGTTAATAATGATAATAAATGTAAATGGTCTAAATATACACATTAAAAGACAGAGATTGACAGACTGAATTTTAAAAAGCAAGACCCAACTATAGGCTGCCTACACGGAACCTACTTTAAATATAAAGATATAAATACATTAAAAGTAAAAGAATGAAACTACAAATACCATGGAAATGCTATCCAAAACCATATATTTATTTAAAATAATAGTTTCAAAACACAACAAAACAAAATCTGGAGTGGTTATATTAGTATCAAAGTAGACGTCAGAACAAGAAATATTACCAAAGGGACTTTATATAATGATAAAGGAATCAATTCACCAAAAAGACACAACCATTGAAAATACATATGTACATAATACAAGAGCTTCAAGACACATGAGGCAAAAAAGTTATGGAACTAAAAAATAGACATTTGCACTTGGAGACTTCACAGTTTGTCTCTTAGTAATTGACAGAAGAAATAGACAGAAAATCAGCAAGGATATACAACACTATGAACCAACTTTATCTAATTGACATTTACAGAATATTCCACTCAACAACAACAGAATACACATTCTATTCAAGTTCACATGAACCATTCAGCAAGATATCCTGGGCCATAAAACAACTTTAACAAATTTAAAATACTGAAATAATACAAAGTATATTCTGCGACCATGCGAAATTAAATTACAAACCAATAATATAAACATATCTAGAAAATATCAAAATACTTGGAAATTAAGCAACATAGTTCTAAACAACCCATGGATTAAATAGGGAGGTACAATGAAAATTAGGAAATATTCTGAATTTAATAAAAAAGAAATTTTGACATATCAAGTTTTGTGGAACACATATAAACAATGTTTACAGGGAATTCTGTATCATTAAATACTTAGGTCTGAAAATAAGAAAGGTCTCAAATCATAGCCTAAGCCTCCACCTTAAAAAACTAGGAAAAAAAAAAAGTAAAAGAAATAAAATCCAAGTCAGGCAAAAGAAAGTAAATAATAAAGATAAGAGTAGATCAATAAAGTTGAAAAGAGAAAAACACTTGAGAAAAAAAATGGTGCATTAAAAGATCAATTTTCCAGCTTCATCCATGTCCCTGCAAAGGACACGAACTCATTCTTTTTTACAGCTACATAGTACTCCATGGATATATGTGCCACATTTTCTTTATCTAGTTTATCATTGATGGGCATTTGGGTTGGTTCCAAGTCTTTGCTATTGTGAATTGTGCTGCAATAAACATATGTGCGCATATGTCTTTATAGAATGATTTATAATCCTTTGGGTATATACCCAGTAATGAAAACCATCATTGTCAGTAAACTAACACAGGAACAGAAAACCAAACACCGCATGTTCTCACTTGAAAGTGGGAGTTGAACAAGGAGAACACACGGACACAGGGAGGGGAACATCACACACCAGGGCCTGTCAGGGGTTGGGGGGCTAGGGGAGGGATAGCTTTAAGAGAAATACCTAATGTAGATGACGGGTTGATGGGTGCAGCAAACCACCATGGCATGTGTATACCTATGAAACAAACCTGCACGTTCTGCACTTGTATCCCAGAACTTAAAGTATAATTTAAAAAATCAATAATTTTAATAAGCCATTAGCCAGACTGATTAATGAGAGGAAACAAATTATCAATATCAAGAATTTAAGAGATGACACCACTATAGATAATGCAGACATTAAGACAGAACAAGAGCATATTATGAACAAGTTTATGCCAATAAATTCAACCACTTAGACAAATCATTTGAAAAACATAAGCTTCCAAAGCATACTCAAGAAGAAATAGAAAATCAATACACAAAAATCAATTGTATTCTCTACACCAGTAATGAACAATTGGAAAATGAAATTAAGAAGACAATTCTGTTCACAATAGCATCAAAAGGAATAAAATAGGAATAAATTTAACAAAAGAAGTGCAAGACTTGTACACTGAAAACTACAAAAATTACTGACAAAAATGTAAAAGGACCTAAATAAATTGATAGATATTCCATGTTCACGGATTGAAAAACTCAATATTATTTTTAGCAATTCTTCTCAAGTTGATCTATAGATTCAAGACCACTCCTATAAAAATCTCAGCAGGCTTTTTCCAGAAAGCTAATACTAAAATGTATGTAAAAAAGCAAAGAATCCAGAAATAGACAAAACAACTTCGAAAAAAAGAAAGCTGGAGGACTTACATTTCTAATTTTGAATTTACATTTGCAATAGCATCAAAAGACATGAAACGTTTAGAAAAAAATATGTGCAAGATCTGTGTGGTGAAAACTACAAAGACTGATAAAAGAAATTAAAGATGACCTAAATAGAAACCTATTATGTGTTCACGGACTGAAATATTCAATATTGTTAAGTTGCCAATTCTCCCTAATTCAATGCAATTCCATCAAACCCTCAGTAAGTTTTTTTTTGTAGAAACCAACAATCTGATTCTAAATTTTAAATAGAAAGGCAACAGAAATAGAATTCAAAAATAATTTTGAAAAAGATGAACAACGTTGAAGAACTCATACTACCTGATTTCAGGACTGGCTATAAAGCTACCGTAATTAGGACTACATAGTATAGATGAAGAGAAAAACCCATAGATCAAGGGAACAGAATAGAGTTCAGAAATAGACCCACACAAATATGGTCAGCTTATTTTTCACAAAGGTGCAAAAGCAATTCAATTATACTGAAATAATTATCGAACATCTTTCATAGTTTGTTTTATGCTGCTGTAACAGAATACCTGAGACTGAGTAGTTTATTTAAAAACAAGGCTTATTTCTCAGAGTTCTAGAAGCTGGGAAGTCTAAGATCAAGGGGCCTGCATCTGGCAGTGTCTTCCTGCTGCATCATCCTGTGGCCAAAGGCAGAAGGACAAAAGAGCAGGCAAAAAAAGGGAAGGAAAGGGGGCTAAACTCACCCTTTTATCAGGAACCCACTCCCACAATAACACACCCACTCTCACAATAACAGCATTAGTCCATTCATGAGAGCAGAGCCCACATGATCTGATCACCTTTTTTTTTTTTTCTTTAGAGACAGGGTCTCACTCTGTCACCCAGTTTGGAGTGTGGTGATGCAATTGCAGCTCCCTGCAGCCTACGATTCCTGGGCTCAAGAGATCGTCCTACTTCAGCTTCCTGAATAGCTAAGACTACAGGAGTACACCACCCTGTCTGGCAATTTTTGTTTTGTAGAGATGGGATCTTGAACTTCTGGCCTCAAGCTATTCACCACCTGGGCTTCTCAAAGCACTGGGATTACAGGTGTGAGCCACTACACCTAGCCTCTTAATGATCTTTTAAGTTCCCATCTCTCAACACTGTTGCATTAGGGATTTAGTTTTCAACACATGAACTCTGGGGGACACATTCAAATCACAGCAGCATCCATAAGCAAAATAATGAGCTTCAACCTATACATCACATAAGTTGCAATAATTACATCAAAAGGGATCATAGACCCAAATATAGACCTAAAGTTATAACATTTCTAGAAAAAAATGGAGAAAATCTTTCTAATCTTGGATTAAGCAAAGGTATTTTAGATATGACACATAATTCATGAATTTTTAAAAATTGATCAATTTGACTAGATCAAAATGTAAAATTTCTGCTCTTCAAAAGACATTGTTAAGAGAATGAAAAGGCAAGCCACAGACTGGGAAAAAATGTATTCAAAATACATACCTGATACCTGGACTTATATACAGCATATACAAAGGACACTTAAATTTCAATAGTAAGAAACAAGCAACTCAAAAAATGGACACACAATTTGAACACACACATTACCGAAGAAAATATATGAATTGCAAATTAGCACCCAAAAAGAAGCTCAGCACCATTAGTTATTAATAAAACCAGAATGAAACACCACTACTCACCTATCAGAATGGCCTCCTTAAAAACTGACAATATCGTATGCTGTTAAGAAGGTGAAGTAACCGTAACTCTCATGCGTGTGAATGGGAATGCAAAATGTCACAGCCACTTTAACATTCTGGCAATTTCTTTATACAGCCTAGCATACACTTACCATATGATTCAGCATCCTCACTCCCAGACATTTATCAAATGACATTAAAATGTATGTTTACACAAAATTTTGTATGCAAGTCTTTTGGCAGGTTTTTCACAATCACTCCAAACTTGGAAACAACCTAAATATCCTTTAGCTGGTGAATGGATAAACAAACAGCAGCATACCTAATACCACAGACTACTACTCAGTAATAAAAAGGAAGAAGCTATCCATATACACAACGATTTGTATGACTCTCAAATGCTAAGTGAAAGGAGGCCACATGCTGTATGATTCCTTTTAAATGACATTCTGCAAAAGGCAAACTATAGAGGCCAAAAAAAAAACAGATCAATGGTTGCCATAGGAAGGGAGAAGAGAAAGGAGTGGACTTCAAAGACACACAAGACAATTTAAGGGATAATTGAAATATTCTCTATCTTAATTGTGGTAGTGAGACACGATTATTTGTCAAATTTTACAAAAAAAAAAAAAAGTTGAAGGCCCAACACTTCCCAATTCCAAAATTTACTACCTCTACTATAGCACTAAAAAGTATAAAATATTACATGTCTTTAAAAGGTCTCATTTTACTGTATGTGAATTATATCTCAAAAAATGGGTGAAGTTTACTGTACGAAACTATACTTTGGTTTTTTTTAATGGAATGTCCATTTCTCATCTTATAAAGTAGTATATAGAACCATGTCTGGCTCCTGTTAGATGCTTAATAAATATTTGTGGAAGGGATAGTCATTCTTATTAGAACTGGTTTTTCATCATTGTAGCGGTTGTTATTTTTGTCTTCTAGGCACCTCACTTTTCCTTCCTCTGGGAGCAGATCCCACCTCCATAGCCACAGTGGACAGATCACTAATGAGCACATGACTCAATTCTGGACAATCTTTCCTCAGGTCTTTTTCTCCAACAGAACCTGGTGAGAAAAGTCCCTTTTTCCTTTCCGGACATAAAATGTGTGCCAGGTCAGTCTGATATAATGCCTCTTCTTTCTATGCAGAAAAGCTGGTCCCCAAGCCTGAAGCTAACATGAGAGAAGGAAGCAAAATGAGAAACAGCAAGAAACAATGGATGGTTTTGAGTCCATGGACGCAGTTGTCCTGAGACCAGATCTACCCTTACCCCTTCATAGATTTGTTTACATGAATCAGTAAATACCACCCCCTGCTTTTTTAAATAAAACTAGTTTCTAGTTTACTAGTTTCTGGTTTATCATCTAACAGGTGATAGTAACAATAGCAGTAATAATAATAGCCAACATTTATCAAACGTGTATTCTCTGCCAGGCACATTAATTACTTCATTTAATAATCCTCACCACAATCCTGTGAATTAGGCATTTCTTTTACCAAAATTGTATAGGTGAGAAAATTGAGGAAACATAAAGAGGTCAAGTAATTTGTCCAAGGTCACACAGTACGTTTATCTACACAGCACAGATACAGTCTCAATTCATGTTTTGTTGCTGTAACAGAATACCTGAGGCTGGGGAATTTATAAAGTAAAAAGGTTGTTTTGGCTCACAGCTCTGCAGGCTGGGAAGTTAAAGCATCATGGTGCCGGCATCTGCTTCTGGTGAGGGCTTTTGCACCACAACACAGTATGGCAGAAGGTGAAAAAGGAAACAGACACGTGCGAAGAGGGAAAACACGAGGGGTGTCCTTGCTTTATAACAATCCACACTCAAGGGAACTAATCCAGTCTCACCAAAGCCAGCCCCCACTCACTATTGCAGTACCAGCACCAAGCCATGCATGAAGGATCCACCCCATGACCCAAACACGTTCCACTAGGCCCCACCTCCCAATACCTCTACACTGGGAATCAAATTTCAACATGAGTTTCAGGGGGAAAAAAAATACACCCAGGCTGGGTGCGGTGGTTTACCGCTGTAATCCCAGCACTTTAGGAGGCCGAGGAAGGTGGATCACATGAGGTCAGGAGTTCGAGACCAGCCTGGCCAACATGGTGAAACTCTGTCTCTACTAAAATTACAAAAATTGTCCAGGTGTGGTGTTGCATGCCTGTAATCCCAGCTACTCAGGAGGCTGAGGCTGGAGAATCACTTGAACCCGGCAGGCGGAGGTTGCAGTGAGCCAAGATCGCGCCATTGCACTCCAGCCTAGGTGACAAATGGAGACCCTGTCTCAAAAAACAAACAAACAACGACAACAAACACATCCAAACCATAGCATACACCATTTATTTCCTATACTTTAAGCTGTTTATGGGGAAAATGCTGAACTCTAAAATTGGTTTAAAGAAGTGAATCTCAACTATGGCTGCACATCAGAATAACCCAGGACACTTTAAATAAAATCCCATTGGTCAGCCTGCACCCAGGACCAAGAAAATCAAAATATCTGGGTTAGGACCCAAGCGTCAGTACTTTTCTAACGCTCCCAAGTTGATTCCCATGTATGATCAGTGTTGACAACGCCTGATTCAAAGATGTAGATGTCATAACCACTGATGTCACCTCCTGCATCCTCCTATCCTCATCATAACAGAGAGTATAATAATGCACTTGGCCCTCCACAGACAATTTCCAGAATTAAATTGGTGTTTAAGTTAAAAACACTTTCAAGGCAGAAAAATAAGGCTTTTGTGCAGGCGTTTCTTAGGAGAAAAAAAAAGGAAGGTTTCCCATGTTGATTTTTATAGTGTTGTTTATTTGGGCCACAAAGGGAGTTAGTCAGAACAGGACAGCCCTAAACCTTATTAAGCCCCAGTGGTATATGCCTCTTGCCAATATAGCCAGCTATCAAAACAAGAGAGACACAGGAAGCATATTATGCTGAGCCTCAGTGGTACCGTAATTACCGCACACTTGGGTTTTAACACCTAAACCCTGGCTCTTACTTAACAGCAATAATAATAACAAATGTCACCCAGACAGTGGGGCATTCTGCTATGTTTTAATCCCATTTTCGGAGAGTGTCTATAAGGATAAAGGGTTTTTATTTGGGGCAGACTTGCAGAAAGATAAAATTTGGGGTCTGTCACTGCGTTTATCCATCAGTCTGTCATTGGGTTGTAAGGAACTAATTCATCACTCTAATATTGTTCCTTTGTCCCGCAAAGAGAGTTGCTTCTGAGGCTCTCAATGTGGCCCTTTAACGAAATAAAGCTATCCTTTTCCCAGCAAAGAGTTTTATTGTATTCTCTTGATGAGGCTGAGCTGTTTTGTATTCTAGCCCATATGACAGAAAGGATGGCAGAGCTGAAAACATTAGTTTGCACCTGCTGAAAGGTTTGGATTCATTCCACCAAGTAGATATGACTTTGTACTTATCCTTCTAGCTTTAGGACTCCAGGACCAATTCTAGCCCTTTTGAAGAAGCAGCCCCACCCCCAGGCCATGCTCTGTAAAGATCTTTTCATATGTTAAATTTTTGTGCATGGGTAGATGGATGTTAGCAATCCCACGTGGTGGTTAAGAAGATGAGATTTGAGCCCAGGTAGGCTTGGGTTCTGTGTTAGTCTGCTTGGAATGCCATAATAAAATTCCACAACTTGAGTGGCTTAAACAACAGAAATTAATTTTTTCACAGTTCTAGAGGCAAGAAGTGCAAGATCAAGGTGCTAGAAAATTAAGTTTGTAATGTGATCTCCCTTCCGGTCTTGCAGATGTCTGCCTTCTTGCTAAGTGTATGACCTTTTCTTTGTGTGTGCGAGGAAAGAGAGAGAACTCAGGTGTGTCTTCCTCTTCTTGTAAGGTCACCAGTCCTACTGGATTAGTACCCAACCATAATGGCCTCATTTAACCTTGATTAAGTCTATGAAGGTAATCTCTTCAAATACAGTTACATTGGGGGTTAGGGTTTTAACATATGAATTTTGGGGGAACATGATTCAGTCCAAAACAGGTTTCATCCCAGCTCCACCACTGACTGACTGTGTAACTCTGGCAAAGTCATTCAAAAAGAGTTAATAGTATCTCTTTCCTAGGGTGATTTAGATGACTGAATGAGATGATGCTTGCAAAGATATTAGTACAGTGCTTCCCATCTGGTAAGCACTAAAAAACAGCAATTTTTAGTTAGTTTAGAAACAGAAGTTCAAGCAACACTCAACTCAGTAAAGTGGTGAAGTGAATTAGGTTGTATTTCAAAGGCTGTTTGTTTCCTCTCCAGGTAACCTAGCTGTCCCAATCCCACTACCAAACCACTTGCAAGCCCAGGTGTATTAGTCCATTTTCATGCGGCTGATAAAGACATACCCAAGACTGGTAAGAAAAAGAGGTTTAACTGGACTTACAGTGGCACCTGGCTGGGAAGGCCTCAGAATCATGGCAGGAGGGGAAAGGCACTTCTTGTATAGTGGTGGCAAGAGAAAATGGGGAAGATGCAAAAGCAGAAACCCCTGATAAAACCATCAGATCGTGTGAGGCTTATTCCCTATCATGAGACTAGCAAGGGAAAGATGGGTCCCCATGATTCAATTACCTCTCCCTGGGCCCCTCCCACAACACATAGGAATTCTGGGAGATACAATTCAAGTTGAGATTTGGGTGGCGGCACAGCCAAACCATATCACCAGGTTTTCTTCTCCAGGCTGAAACTAATGTTGGCATCTACTCCATCCGTTCTTTTGCCACCAGAGCTCATATTTCCATGGAGACTTCATGGACTTGGAAGTCAGCAACACCTGAGTTCAAATCCCAGCTCTGCTGCTTATTAGCTGTGTGACATTACACGAGGCACTTATCCTGTCTTAGTCAATTCAAGATGCCATAACAAAATACCATAAGCTGTATGGCTTAAACATTAGACACTGATTTCTCAGTTATGGAGGCTGAAAATCTGAGATCAAGGTGCCAAAGTGAGCCTGGTGAGGGCTCTCTGTCTTACAAACAGCCACCTTATCACTGTGTCCTCACATGGTGTAGAGAGAAAGCTCTGGTCTCTTCCTCTTCCTATAAGGACACTAATCTCATTGTTTGGGCCTTACCCTCATGATATCATCTTAACCTAATTACTGCTGAAAAGCCCCACCTCCAAAAACCATGACACTGGGGGGCTAGGGCTTCAACGTATGAGTTTTTCAGGGACACTAACATTGATTCCTTAACACTCTGAGTCTGTCTTCATCAAGATTCTTTCAGTTACGAGTGACAGAATACCCAGATCAAAGATTGGATTAAGCATGAAACAGGACGTGTGGATCAACAAACTGAAAAGTCCAGGAATATTCTAGTGTTGGGCATGTCTGGATTCAGATGTTCACGTTGTAACAACTGAAACCACCCTTTCTTTTTCCACCTCTGTTTCCTTGGTGTTGGTTTTATTCTCACCTAGGCAAAGACAGCCCCTGTCTCCTCTAGGCTCATTCTGCTTTCTTAGCCCCGCTAAGTCAGAAAAGGCACATTCCTACATCTCCTACAAAAGTCCCAAGTCTGGCTCTCAGTGGCCTCATATGTCTACTCCTGAACCAATCCCAGTGGCCAGTGGGGTAGATTATTTAGATTAGTCAGTTCTCAGACACAAGAGCCAGGGAGGATCAGTCCCACATCAGCTGTATTAGTCCATCCTCACATTGCTATATTTAAAAAAAAAAAAATACCTGAGACTGGGTAATTTATAAGAAAAGAGGTTTAATTGGCTCACAGTTCTGCAGGTAGTACAGGAAGCATAACACACCAGCATCGACTTCTGGAGAGGCCTCAGGAAACTTCCAATCATGGCAGAGGGCAGAAAGGGGTCTTGAAGGTCACATGGCAAAAGGAGGAGCAAGAGAGGAAGGGGGAGGTGCTACACACTTAAACAACTAAATCTCACAAGAATTCACTATTGTGAGGACAGCACCAAGGGGATGGTGCTACACCATCATAAGACACCTGCCCCCATGTTCCAATCACCTCCCACCAGGCCCCACCTCCAACATTGGGGATTACGTTTCAATATGAGATTTGGGTAGGAACACAAATCCCAACTATATTGTGAGCTATATGCTAATAACAAAAGAAGGGGGAGGGAGAATGTTGGATAAGGGAAAACAGCAGAGCCCCAATACCCACTAAAGGGCCTCAATTTCTTCATCTGCAAAATGGGGAAATAATACTGAACTTTTAAGACTGCTGTGAAAACAGAAATAAATAATATGTGTTAATATACTGAATGGCACTACCTGGGACTAAACTATTTATTACACACACGCACATACACAAATACCCCTATGTTACAATATTCCAATTCCATAAGGATCTGTCCTTGACGATGGTTCCCCCTACTGTGGCAATCATACAGTGCCTGTGGTAACCCACTGTAGAACTGATCAGTAGAAAGCATTGTTCAGGCACGCTGGCCCTCCTGAGGCAAGATGTTAATTAGTGAGACCTCAGCAAGGATGAGTAACTCTTCCAAAGGGACATCTTCAGGGTCTCCCTTGAGGAGAAAGCAATGCCCCCTAAATGCTTTGAATGAGGGAGACACTAGGTTCTCAGGAATTCCCCCACTGAAATGCAAATGGCTTAGGAAAGGCTTTATCTTAAACACCAGCTAATAGCTCAGTTATCACTTAGCACAGCAGCAGGGATTATCTGGAATGGGGCCTGATAGGGACTCTGGAAGGGGGAGGAAAAGGAAGACATATCAGGTGATAGCAGAGGAAGGAGAGACTGACTAACTAATCTGAGTTTTTCCTGGGGCACTGTTTCCACACATCTCCCTCCCAAATGTGGGCTAATGAGCTGCTTAAAAGAATAATAGCAGCTGCAATTTAAAGAACATTCTAGACCAGGCACAGTGACTCACTCCTGTAATCCCAACACTTTGGGAAGCTGAGGTGGGCAGATCACGAGGTCAGGAGTTCAAGACCAGCCTGGCCAACGTAGTGAAACCCCATCTCTACTAAAAATACAAAAAATTAGCCGGTCATGGTGGTGGGCACCTGTAATCCCAGCTACTCGGGAGGCTGAGGCAGGAGAATGGCTTGAACCTGGGAGGCAGAGGTTGCAGTGAGCCGAGATTGCGCCATTGCTCTCCAGCCTGGGTGACAGAGCAAGACTTGGTCTCAAAAAAAATAAATAAATAAAATAAAATAAATAAAGATCATTCTATATGTGCCAGGCTCAGTGCTGGGCACTTCACAAGCATTATTTTATTTAATACCAGCTCCCATTGTATCATAGCTGTTTGCTTTTTTTTTTCTTTTTGTGAGACAGTCTCACTCTGTCGCCCAGACTGGAGTGCAGTGATATGATCTCAGCTCTCTGCAACCTCTGCTTCCCAGGTTCAAGTGATTCTCCTGCTTCAGCCACA
The DNA here is from genome assembly GCF_028885625.2 of Pongo pygmaeus. Lineage (NCBI taxonomy): Eukaryota > Metazoa > Chordata > Mammalia > Primates > Hominidae > Pongo > Pongo pygmaeus. Next base: position 20,210,564 of record NC_072391.2, read on the forward strand.
GGAGTAGCTGGGATTATAGGTGCACACCACCATGCCTGGCTAATTTTTGTATTTTTAGTAGAGATGGGGTTTCACCATGTTGGCCAGGCTGATCTCAAAATCCTCACCTCAAGTGATCCACCCACCTTGGCCTCCCAAAGTGCTGGGATTACAGGCGTGAGCTACCACACCTGGCCAGCTGTTTTCTCTTAAGCAAGTTATATCAGCTCAATGAAACCCCATTTCTTTTTTAGCCAAAACATGTAACAATCAGGGCCTGACATGTATTGAGTATTTACCATATGCCAAATGTGGAGATATATATATATATATATATTAGCTCATTTAAGCTTCATAATAGCCTTATGAAATACTATTACTATGTCTACTTTACAAATGAGAATACTGAGATTCAGAGAGGATAAGTAATTTGCCCAAGGTCACACAGCCAGGAGCTCACAGAGCCTAGATTTGAATCTAAACAAAGCCCAACCCCTTAGCCTCAGCACTGTCTCCTAACACTGAGCTTAGCAAACAGTAAGTGCTCAATAACATTAGCTATACTGCTATTTCCCTGTGATAATGAGAAGATGTTAATAATAAGATATTAATAGCACTACCATCACTGGAACATTCAACAAAGGTATTTTCATTTTGGGAAACAAAAATAATAAACTATCCTGTACTATCTACATCTGTATAACTTAGAGGTATTTAAAAGCAAGTAACAGAAACCTACCCTAACACATGCAAACAAGAACTAAATATTTATTGAAGGGATGTTTGGAAGGTCATAGAAATTAAGGGGACTTTGAAAGTAGAGACTCATGAACGGCCTCAAAAGTAAATGGCTTTGCATAAATCACCTCCACCGTTGTGTGTCTCAGCTCAAGAATCAGATTCCCAGGAGAGAGGGCACTTGGATTGACCAGATTGGGTTACAGACCCAGCTCTGCAGCCTGGGGTAGAGTTTCCTAGATGGCAGCCCCATAGAGTCATGCTGCACAGGTGAGGGGCAGTTCACCAAAGGAAGTGACACTGAGCAAACAGAAACAACCAGTGACAAATCTAGACACTCCCCCCAGCACCAGGACTCCTAAGAATGCCAAAGCCTGGTGGGAGAGAACCTCCTCATCTAAGCTTTAAGATCTTTCACTAGAAGATCTTCCAGCCAGGCACAAAGGACTCAAATCACAGCAGTAATGTTATACTCAGTCAAGAGCTTGAAGGGCCTCTGACCCTTCTTGAGATTCAAGGCCAGAGCTGGATAAGGACCTTTAAGGTATTTAAGCAGCTTCCCAAGGTGGGGCACCCAGAAGAAAATGCTAACTGGATTTATGGGGCACATTATTGATAAACCCAATGACCATGTGTCAGAATTCAGTATGAATTCTGATGGGGAAGCAAATGGCACTAAAGTCATTGTATTAATCAGACAGACCCTGAACCTGATTTAGGTGTTAAGTGCAGATTGCTCCCAGGAGCACCCGGGATGACAGCTCTAAACTACCTCTTCTGACTTTGCTGTTTGACTCCTTCCTCCTCTGTGTCTGAAAGAATTCACTAGTCAGTACAGCCTTTGCAATGGCATCATTGCCTGTTATACCTGTGCTAAAAGGCTGGATCTATGGATATACCAGGGACAAAACACACCCAGGACTATTGCCTTTCAAATGGGACATTGTCACCACTGGACATTGTTAAAACAGTTTGGAAGGAGGTATCATTTCCTCTGCCTTTACGTGAAAGCTGCTTTCAAGATGTAACAAGTCATTAAGTGTTTATTCTTCTAACTATTACTGGTGACACAGAAGAAACAGACTGTCTGTTAGGCATTCTGGTGACAAAAATATGTAAGATTGTAGCTTTTACCCTTAAGGCTCTCACAGCCTAGTGGGGATTGAGCATATGAGAAAATGTACTAAAGAAGGAGTGAAAAGACTTAGGTTCTTATCACAACTGGACTGCTTAGCTATCTATTCAAATTTCAGCATATCACAAACCCTCTTTCATCCTCAGTTACCTCACCTGAAAGATACAGATGAGAGTAAATCCGCATCTTCACTAGAGAGGAAAAGGAATTGCATTCTGTATTAAAAGGCCATTAGGAAGCTCAAAGAATCTATAGAACACAGTATTATGCAATGCACTACACTCCACAAAGCCCTTATAATTCCCACATTCGTGTTCACTATCATACATTTCTTAAGCCTCAATTATTTGCAGGCTCAGGACAGAGACTTTGGGTATGAATCCACTACAATGCTTTAGAGTGTAAATAAAAGACATTCTTACTCAAACTAACTAAACTGGCTGGGCACAGTGGTTCACGCTAGGAATCCCAATGCTTCAGGAGGCTGAAGCAGGAGGATTGCTTGAGCTCAGGAATTCCAGACCAGCCTGGGCAACAGAATGAGACTCCTGTCTCTACAAAATAAAAATTAAAAATTGCCCAGGCATGGTGACTCATGCCTGTAGTCCCAGTCACTCAGGAGGCTGAGGCAGGAGGATTGCTTGAGCCCAAGAGTTGAAAGTTGAAGTCAGCTATGGTGACACCACTGCACTCAAGCCTGGGTGACAGAGCAAGACTCTGTCTCAAAAAACAAAACAAAACAAAACAACTGACTAAATCAAAAAGAGCATTATTTATGATAATAGAACATTGAAAGGTGAAGGTGTCTTCATTGGTTGATGCAGCAGCTCAGTGCTGACATCAGAAACCCAGAATTTCTCTGCTCATGGCACCCTGTCTCTATTTCCACAATGTGGGCTTCATCTTAAGGCTGGCTTCTCTCACTGATATAAGGTGACTGCCAGCAGAAACTAGGGCATGGGCCTCTTTAACTCACATACAGTGAAAGAGGAAAACTAGATGTCCTTCTCCAGAAGCGGTCATCAAGTTCCTCCTAGAATCTCACTGGTCCACATTGGCATGGGCTTAACCCATCCGTGAGCCAATCACTGACAAGGGTGATGGGCTTACCATGACTAGCCCGGGTAAACCACAGGACAGGAATGGATGTGTAGAGTTCCTGGCACTTCCTGTCCTCAAGGAGTTTACATTCTAAAGATGAAAAACCAAAGGTGTCTTTGAAAAGGGGATGCTTGGAAGGATAAATTTTTCTTTTTAAATTTTTCTTAATCTGTGTACCTGCTCTCTGTATCCATCAGAAAGGACAAACTTTGGAAACGGACTTCAAATGAAAAAGAGAGTATTTTGTGGGGGAATGGTGTGGCTGTTTGACAAACTTATCAGATCTTCACTAGAGAAGAAAAGGACCTGCATTCTGAGTGCTTTTGTGTGCCAATCACACTATTCATTACTAGTTTGTGATCTCATTTTATCTTCTCACCATACCTAGAATACCAGTAGGATAAACATCATTCCCACTGTATGAGTTTGAGAAATGTGTTCAAGGTGACACAGTTAATGGGGGAATTAGACCAGAACCCACATGAGAATGATTCCACAACCATGTTATTTCCAGCATATCATGACGACTCCTAAAGACATTTGGAGAGTGTCCCTCTTTGCTTTTCTCCCACTTATAATAGCTACAAAAATGACAGTAAGTACCATTTATTGAGTGCTCACTATGTGCCAGGCATGGAACAGAGTGCTTAAAACATGATAACAACTATATCTATATATGTAGTTATACATAGATATAGTTGCTATATCTATATGTATATAAAACTATATAGTTATATGTAGTTATATAACTATATATGATTTTATACTTAGATATATAATTATGTAACTATAGTTAGATATAGTTATATATCTATATGTAGATATGTAGTTACAGATATATAGATATGTAGTTATATAGATACAACTGTATAGTTAGGTTTATATATATATACACCTATTTTTATATATACATATAGTCAGACATATAGTTAGTTATATAACTATATATAGTTATATAGTTATAGTTATGTAGCTAGTCGTATAACTATATATAGTTATAGTCATATAACTATATATAGTTATAGTCATATAACTATATATAGTTATGGTCGTATAATTATATATAGTTATATAGTTATAGTTATGTAACTAGTTATAGTCATATAACTATATATAGTTATAGTCATATAACTATAGTTATATAGTTATAGTCATATAACTATAGTTATATAGTTATAGTCATATAACTATAGTTATATAGTTATAGTTATGTAACTAGTTATAGTCATATAACTATATATAGTTATAGTCGTGTAACTATATATAGTTATAGTCATGTAACTATAGTTATAGTCGTGTAACTATAGTTATAGTCGTGTAACTATAGTTATAGTCGTGTAACTATATATAGTTATAGTCGTGTAACTATATATAGTTATAGTCGTGTAACTATATGTAGTTGCTATCATGTTTACATATATATAGTTAGATCATTTTTTAAACACTCTGTTATATATATAACATATCCAGGAATTAACCTAAAAATGAATGCACTAGAACTTCATGGAGAAAAGTAAAGCTCTTATAAAGACCATTTTTAAAAACCTCAATAAGTTAAGACAAACACCGTACTCATGAATAGGATAACTTAACATTGTAAGAATATTAATTTCTCCCAACATTAATCCATGAATTTAATGCAGTTCCGATCAAGATTCTAGTGGGGGAGGTTCCAAGATGGCCGAATAGGAAGAGCTCCAGTCTGCAGCTCCCAGCGTGAGTGATGCAGAAGACAGGTGATTTCTGCATTTCCAACTGGGGTACCGGGTTCATCTCACTGGGGCTTGTCAGATAGTGGGTGCAGCCCATGGAGCAGGGCGGGGCATTGCCTCACCCAGGAAGTGCAAGGGGTCAGGGAACTCCCTTTCCTAGCAAAGGGAAGCCGTGACAGATGGTACCTGGAAATTTGGGACACTCCCACCCTAATACTGTGCTTTTCCAACGGCCTTAGCAAATGGCACACCAGGAGGTTGTGCACATGTACCCTAGAACTTAAAGTATAATAAAAAATAAAAAATAAAGGTTCCAGCACAATTTGAGGACTTTGACAAATATTAAAATGTATGTAAAAATATAAAAAGCATGAATATCTAAGGTAATTTTGAAAAATTGGAGAAGGATTCATTATACTAAATACCATGACCTATTACTAAGCCATAATAATTTCAAAAATTGGTACATGGAGCCCAGCAAGCTAAGGTCCACTGGCTTGAAATTCTCCCTGCCAGCACAGCAGTCTGAGGTCAACCTGCAATGCTCGAGGTTGGTGGGGAAAGGGGCGTCCACCATTGCTGAGGATTGAGTAGGCAGTTTTACCCTCACAGTGTAAACAAAGCTGCTGGGAAATATGAACTGGGCAGAGCCCACCGCAGCTAAGCAAGGCCACTGTGGCCAGACTGTCTCTCTAGATTCCGCCTCTCTGGGAAGGGCATCTCTGAAAAAAAAGGCAGCAGCCCCAGTCAAGGACTTATAGATAAAACCCCCATCTCCCTGGGACAGAGCACCTGGGAGAAGGGGCAGCTATGGGCACAGCTTCAGCAGACTTAAACATCCTGGCCTGACGGCTCTGAAGAGAGCAGCGGATCTCCCAGCACAGCATTTGGGCTCTGATAAGGGTCAGAGTGCCCCCTCAAGTGGTTCCCTGACCCCCGCATATCCTGACTGGGAGACACCTCCCAGTAGGAGCCAACAACACCTCATGCGGGAGAGCTCTGGCTGCCACCTGGTAGGGGCCCCTCTGGGAGGAAGCTTCCAGAGGAAGGAATAGGCAACAATCTTTGCTGTTCTGCAGCCTCTGCTGCTGATACCCAGGCAAACAGGGTTTGGAGTGGACCTCCAGCAAACTCCAGTATACCTGCAGCAGAGGGTCCTGACTGTTAGAAGGAAAACTAACAAACAGAAAGGAATAGTATCAACATCAACAAAAAGGATGTCTACTCAGAGACCCCATCCGAAAGTCACCAACATCAAAGACCAAAGGTAAATAAATCCACAAAGATGGGGAGAAACCAGCACAAAAAGACTGAAAATTCCAAAAACCAGAACATCTCTTCTCTTCAAAGGATCAATAGCTGAGTTGATCAAGTGGAAGAAAGGATAACAGAGACTGAAGATCAACTTAATGAAATAAAGCGAGAAGACAAGATTAGAGAAAAAAGAATGAAAAGAAACGAAGAAAGCTTCCAAGAAATATGAGACTATGTGAAAAGACCAAATCTACGTTTGATTGGTGTACCTGAAAGTGATGGGGAGAATGGAACCAAGTTGGAAAACATTCTTCAGGATATTATCCAGGAGAACTTCCCCAACCCAGCAGGACAGGCCAACATTCAATTCAGGAAATACAGAGAACACCACAAAGATACTCCTCGAGAAGAGCAACTCCAAGACACATAATTGTCAGATTCTCAAAGGTTGAAAAGAAGGAAAAAATGTTAAGGGCAGCCAGAGAGAAAGGTCGAGTTACCCACAAAGGGAAGCCCATCAGACAAACAGCAGATCTCTTGGCAGAAACCCTACAAGCCAGAAGAGAGTGGGGGCCAATATTCAATGTTCTTAAAGAAAAGAATTTTCAACCCAGAATTTCATATCCAGTTAAACTAAGTTTCATAAGCAAAGGAGAAATAAAATCCTTTATAGACTAGCAAATGCTGAGAGATTTTGTCACCACCAGGCCTGCATTACAACAGCTCCTGAAAGAAGCACTAAACATGGAAAGGAACAACCGGTACCAGCCACTGCAAAAACATACCAAATTGTAAAGACCACTGCCTCTATGAAGAAACTCCATCACCTGATGGGCAAAATAACCAGCTAGCTTCATAAAGACGGAATCAAATTCACATATAACAATATTAACCTTAAATGTAAATGGGCAAAATACCCCAATTAAAAGACACAGACTGGCAAATTGGATAAACAGTCAAAACCCATTGGTGTGCTGTATTCAGGAGACCCATCTCACATGCAAAGACACACATAGGCTCAAAATAAAGGGATGGAGGAATATTTACCAATCAAATGGAAAGCAAAAATAAAAAGCAGGGGTTACAATCCTAGTCTCTGATGAAAAAAGACTTTAAACCAACAGAGATCAAAAGAGACAAAGAAGGCCATTACATAATGGTAAAGGGATCAATGCAACAAGAAAAGCTAACTATCCTAAATATATATGCATCCAATACAGGAGCACCCAGATTCATAAAGCAAGTTCTTACAGACCTACAAAGAGACTTAGACTTCCACAAAATAGTAGTAGGAGAATTTATCACCCCACTGTCAATATTAGACAGATCAATGAGACAGAAAATTAACAAGGATATCCAGGACTTGAGCTCAGCTCTGGACCAAGCAGACCTAATAGACATCTAGAGAACTCTCCACCACAAATCAACAGAGTATAAATTCTTCTCAGCACCACATCACACTTATTCTCAAATTGACCACAAAATTGGAAGTAAAACATTCCTCAGCAAATGCAAAAGAACAGAAAACAAACAGTCTCTCAGATCACAGTGTAATCAAATTAGATCTCAGGATTAAGAAACTCACTCAAAACCACACAACTACATGGAAACTGAACAACATGAAACCTGCTCCTGAATGACTACTGGGTAAATAACGAAATTAAGGCAGAAATAAAGATGTTCTTTGAAACCAATGAGAACAAACACACAATGTACCAGAATCTCTGGGACACATTTAAAGCAGTGTTTAAAGCAAAATTTATAGCACTAAATGCCCACAAGAGAAAAGCAGGAAAGATCTAAAATTGACACCCTAATGTCACAATTAAAAGAACTAGAGAAGCAAGGGCAAACACATTCGAAGGCTAGCAGAAGATAATAAATAACTAAGATCAGAGCAGAACTGAAGGAGAGAGAGACACAAAAACCCTTCAAAAAAAAAATCAGTGAATCCAGGAGCAGGATTTTTTAAAAGATCAACAAAATAGACCACTAGCCAGACTAATACAGAAAAGAGAGAAAAATCAAATAGACACAATAAAAAATGATAAAGGGGATAGCACCACCGCTCCAACAGAAATAAAAACTACCATCAGATAATACTATAAACACCTCTACGCAAATAAACTAAAAAATCTAGAACAAAATGGATAAATTCCTGGACACATATACCCTCCAAAGACTAACCCAGGAAGAAGTTGAATCTCTGAATAGACCAATCACAGGTTCCAAAATCGAGACAGTAATTACTAGCCTACCAACCAAAAAAAAGTCCAGGACCAGATGGATTCACAGCCGAATTCTACCAGAGGTACAAAGAGGAGCTGGTACCATTCCTTCTGAAACTATTGCAAACAATAGAAAAAGAGGGAATCCTCCCATCTCATTTATGAGGCCAGCATCATCCTGATACAAAAACCTGACAGAGACAACAAGGAAAGAAAATTTCCAGTCAATATCCCTGATGAACATCGATGCAAAGAACCTCAATAAAATACTGGCAAACCAAATCCAGCAGCACATCAAAAAGCTTATCCACCATGATCAAGTTGGCCCCATCCCTGGGATGAAAGGCTGGTTCAACACAGGCAAATCGATAAACATAATCCATCACATAAGCAGAACCAGTGACAAAAATGACATGATTATCTCAATAGATGCAGAAAAGGCCTTTGACAAAATTCAACAGCCCTTCACGCTAAAAACTCTCAATAAACTAGGTACTGATGGAACGTATCTCAAAATAATAAGAGCTATTTGTGAAAAACCCACAGCCAGTATCATACTGAATGGGCAAAAACTGGAAGCATTCCCTTTGAAAACCAGCACAAGACAAGGATGTCCTCTCTCACCACTCCTATTCAACATAGTGTTGAAAGTTCTGGCCAAGGCAATCAGGCAAGAGAAAGAAATAAAGGGTATTCAATTAGGAAAAGAGGAAGTCAAATTGTCTGTTTGCAAATGACATGATTGTATATTTAGAAAACCCCATCATCTCACCCCAAAATCTCCTTAAGCTGATAAGCAACTTCAACAAAGTCTTAGGATACAAAACTAATGTGCAAAAATCACAAGCATTCCTATACACCAAGAACAGACAGAGAGCCAAATCATGAGTGAACTCCCATTCACAATTGCTACAAAGAGAATAAAATACCTAGGAATCCAACTTACCAGGGATGTAAAGGACCTCTTCAAGGAGAACTACAAACCACTGCTCAACGAAATAAGACAGGACACAAACAAATGGGAAAACATTCCATGCTCATGGATAGAAAGAAACAATATCGTGAAAATGGCCATACTGCCCAAAGTAATGGATAGATTCAGTGCTATCTCCATCAAGCTACCATTGACTTTCTTCACAGAATTGGAAAAAACTACTTTAAATTTCATATGGAGCCAAAAAAGAGCCTGCAGAGCCAAGACAATCCTAAGCAAAAGTACAAAGCTGGAGGCATCATGCTACCTGACTTCAAATTATACTACAAGGCTACAGTAACCAAAACAGCATGGTACTGGTACCAAAACAGATATATACACCAATGGAACAGAACAGAGGCCTCAGAAGTAACACCACACATCTACAACCATCTGATCTTTGACAAATCTGACAAAAGCAATGGGGAAAGGATTCCCTATTTTATAAATGGTGTTGGGATAACTGGCTACTGTATGCAGAAAGCTGAAACTGGATCCCTTCCTTACACCTTATACAAAAATTAACTCAAGATGGATTAGAGACTTTAACATAAGACCTAAAACCATAAAAACCCTAGAAGAAAACCTAAGCAATACCATTCAGGCATAGGCATGGGCAAAGACTTCATGACTAAAACACCAAAAGCAATGGCAAAAAAAGCCAAAATTGACAAACGGGATCTAATTAAACTAAAGAGCTTCTGCACAGCAAAAGAAACTATCATCAGAGTGAACAGGCAACCTACAGAATGGGAGACAATTTTGCTATCTATCCATCTGATGAAGGGCTAATATCCAGAATCTAGGAAGAACTTAAACAAATTTACAAGAAAAACACAAACAACCCCATCAAAAAGTGGGCAAAGGATATGAACAGACACTTCTCAAAAGAAGGCATGTATGTGGCCAACAAACATATGAAAAAATGCTCATCATCACTGGCCATCAGAGAAATGCAAATCAAAACCACAATGAGATACCATCTCATGCCAATTAGAATGGCGATTAAAAAGGTCAGGAAACAACAGATGCTGGAGAGGATGTGGAGAAATAGCAACACTTTTATACTGTTGGTGGGAGTGTAAATTAGTTCAACCATTGTGGAAGACAGTGTGGCAACTCCTCAAGGATCTAGAACTAGAAATACCATTTGACCCAGCAATCCTATTACTGGGTATATACCCAAAGAATTATAAATCATCCTACTATAAAGACACACACACACGTTTATTGCAGCACTGTTCACAATAGCAAAGACTTGGAACCAACCCAAATGCCCATCAATGATAAACTAGATAAAGAAAATTTGGCACATGTACACCATGGAATACTATGTGGCCATAAAAAAGGCTGAGTTCATGTCCTTTGCAGGGACATGGATGAAGCTGGAAACCATCATTCTCTGCAAACTAACACAAGGACAGAAAGCCAAACACCGCATGTTCTCGCTCATAAGTGGGAGTTGAACAATGAGAACACATGGACACAGGGAGGGGAACAACACACACCAGGGCCTGTCAGTGGGGCTAGGGGAAGGATAGCATTAGGAGAAATACCTAATTTAGATGACAGGTTGATGGGTGCAGCAAACCACCATGACACGTGTATACCTATGTAACAAACCTGCACATTCTGCACATATACCCCAGAACTTAAAGTATAATAATAAAAAACTGTGCTACAGTCTTAGGAACAGCTAAATAGATCATTGAAGCAGTATAGAGATTCCAGAAACATCCCCACATACATAGGAGACATGGTGTCTTAACCCAGTTGGGAAACAATAAATAACTTGGTAGGTTTGGGGGAGGGTGGTTTACTGTATAACAAGGATTAAATTGGATTTTTTCCTTTATATCTGAATGTGAAAGGTAAATCATAAAAGTAATGAAACAAAATGTAGGAAATATCTTTGTGACTTTAGAATTGAGCAGGTTCTTGAGCAAGACTTAAAAGAACAAGCCATAATGGGAAAAGATGAAGTGTTTGACTACATAACAATTGAGGTTTCTACTCAGAAAAGGACATCATCTACACGTTTAACATGTTGGTAGACTGTGAGAAGATATTTTCAGTGTGTGAAATGAAACTGGCATTAATATTGAGAGAAACTCCTGAAAATAGCAAGAAAATTTCAGGAAACCCAATAGAAAAAAATGGGCAAAGCCTATGAAAATAAAATTAATAGAAGAGGAAACACTAATGGCTAATAAGTATATGAAGAGATACTCAACATCAGTAATAATCAGAGAAAAGCAAATTAAAACAACAATGATATGCCACTTTACAGCCATCAGATTGGTAAAAATTACAACGCCAGAGAACATCAAGTGCTAGTAAAAAGTGTAAACTAAGCAGCCATTCTAAGTAACAATTTCTCAGTACTCAGTGCAATTAACTATTCATCTACCCAACAATCCCATATCTGGACATATACGTGCACTAGAGAAATTTGCACAAGGCCATAACAACACATGCATTACGATGTCCACCATAGTTTTGCTTGTGACAACACAGACTTTGATGTTCCTATACAATAACCACTCAAGGAATGGATAAGCAAATTGTGTTTTATGCATACATTGACTTTAGGACACAGTCGGAAATTAATTAGATTTATATAGAGCAACATGAAGGGATTTCAAAAATATGGTGTTGAGCGGGGGGAAAGAAAGTTTTTGGCCCCAAATTATTTATGTAGATTAATCAGAAACACATTTTAAAACTATTTTACCAACTATGCAACTCTTACCAACACGCTCTACCACCTCTGTTCACAAAATTCTACGCATGTTCAACATGATGTCATATAACAAAAAGTGCAAGCACATTAATTTCCCTCACATCTGAGTTTTCTTAGAATCTAAGACAATCACTGATACAGACTTATTTTTAGCTGACTAGCAACACCTGACCAAGCAAAACAACAACTTGAGCTCAACAATTTCACAGCTTTTAATGAAAAGCAAAGCCTAAACAAAAACTGTTTCTTGCAGCCCATCTTTTTGCATGATACAGCAACTTGTACCATACACCATCTATTCCTGAATAAGTTGCATAGGTTTTCAATGCCAAGTATACAGTTATATAAGAGCCAAAATCTATATAAACTCATATTACATTTTGCTTCACTTTAACAAAACTCCTCAGGCAAATTTGACTTCCAAAATTATTTTATAGCAAAAAAATGCAGTCTTGGAATTTCCTAAGAACCAAGTGTTGGTAGCCCTAAACAATGCCTGGCACATTATGTATGCTTGGTAAATGTTAAGCAGATGGGTAGATGGATGGATAGATGAATAGGTGGGTGTGTGGATGGATGAATGGATAGATTGGTAGGTGGATGGATGAAAGAATGGGTATATGAATGGTGGATATATGGGTAAATTGATGAATGGATGGTGGATAGATGGATGGATGGTGGGTGGGTGAATGGGTAAATGGACTGATAGGTGAATGGATGGATGGGTGAAGTGTATGGATGGTGGATAGATTGCTAAGTAGATGGATGGGTGGATGGATGGATAATTGATAGATGGATAGATGGATGGTGGATAGATTGGTAAGTAGATGGATGGGTGGATGGATAGGTGGGTGGATGGATGGTGGATAGATGGGTAAGTGGATGGATGAATGGATGGACAATAGATAGATGAGTAGGTGGATGGATGGATGGATGGACAGATGAGTAGGTAGATGGACAGATGTATTAATGGATAGATGTATGGAAGAGTGGATGAATGGATGGATGACAAGTGGATGGATAGGTGGATGGATGGGAGGTTGGGTGAACACATGGGTGAATTCCATGTATTCTTGTCTTCATGGCTGGGAATTTTAACTAATAACACAACCTAGATGCTTCCATGAGTACATCAGGGTGACCATCATATTTCACCCCCTCACTCTCCCCATAAAAAAAATTTTTGAAAAATTTAGTACTACTTTAAGCCGGTATTTTCTCTTAACTTCCAAGAAACTTATTAATCCGCCAATGACTACTCCAAAAGTACAAGCAGCCAGGAGGATGACAGCAGTGTGACTTAGGTCAACAACTATCCTAGAGACTCTGAAGACTTTGGACACTGCTTCTTGTTCTTTGTTCCCTTGCATTTTTGCTTGGTCTTGGTGTTGGGAGGAAAGATGAAGAGAAAATTCATCATTAGCTTAACAATCTCAGTGCTTTCAGATAGAGTGAGCTGCACCAGATCCTGGTCTCAGCTCTCATGTTCTAAAGTGCTCCAGGAAATGTGTTTCCTTGAGGCACTCTTTAGAGATACTAGTCCATCTAGCTGGGTCCCAGGTGCTGCTTCTACTTACCCACCTTGCTGCCTCTCTCTATACATTGAGCTTGACTGCCTTCCACTACAGTGCTCCTTACAATGGGCAAAGTCTCCAGGATTCTGTATCAAATGTGTTCATGACATAGACAAGGACTCAAGAGAGCAGAAACTAAGAAGTGAAAAACTGCAACTTAGATTCCAAAACAATCAGTTTAATTTCCATAAAAGATTTCCCCACTGGATCATTTTCACTTGAGCTTTGTCTAGTGACATTAAACAATGTTCTGCCTGCTTACAAGTTATAAGGAGCTCAAATACAGATGCAGTAACATAGATGTAGTTTTCTTTCATAAAAATGTCTGTGCTATTTTCTTCATGATAGCCCAGCCTAGTAGGGCCTTCATTAAGAAAGGTGGTAAATTACTTCCATGTTTCCACATAAACTACCTATATTAGAATGCAGAAAAATAACAAAAACCCTCCTCTTTAGCTCAGAGAATATCTTTCTCAATTCTCTTGGAAATTTCAGGATTATATTTCATGAATTCTACCTTCCTAGCCTTGGGTAATTTGCTTAACTTTCTTAAGCCTAAATTTGCTCATGTGTAAAATGGAAAGAAAATGCTCACCTTCTGACATTGTTATAAAGATTATTTAATTCTGTAAACGTTTTTGAGAACCTGCTCTATGCAGGGTTCTAAAGTGAAGATCGGGGATCCAGACATAACACAGAGTGCATGAGATCAGGAAGCTTACAGGTGAGAGGGATGCACAGACCAACAAGACAATACTGTAAGTACACTACTCACCATAGCAGAGACACAGACTCAGCCTAGATGCCTAGCAACAGGACAATCCAGCAAGTGCACTGCTCTCAATAGCAGACACATGTAGATGCTCATCAATGAGACAATACAGTAAGTGCACTAGTCACAATATCTGAGACATAGAATCAACCTAGATGCCCATCAACAGTGGACTGGATAAAGAAAATGTGGCACATATATACCATGGAATACTACACAGCAATAAAAAAGAATAAAATCGTATCCTTTGCAGCAACATAGATGGAGCTGGAGGCCATTCTCCTAAGCCAATTAACACAGGAACAAAAAATGAAATACTACTTTTTCTTTTTTTTTTTTTTTGAGATGGAGTCTTGCTCTGATGCCCAGGCTGGAGTGCCGTGGTGCAATCTCGGCTCACTGCAACCTCCACCTCCTGGGTTTAAGCAATTCTCCTGCCTCAGCCTCTGGAGTAGCTGGGATTACAGGCACCTGCCACCACGCCCAGCTAATTTTTATATTTTGTAGAGACAGGGTTTTGTCATGTTGGCCAGGCTGGTCTCGAACTCCTGACCTCAGGTTATCTGCCTGCCTCGGCCTCCCAAAGTGCTGGGATTACAGGCATGAGCCACCGCACCTGGCCTTAATACCGCATGTTCTAACTAATAAGTGAGAGTCAGACATTGAGTACATATGAACATAAAGAAAGGAACAATAGACACTGGGGCCTGCTTGAGGGAGGAGGGTGGGAAGAGGGTGAAGCTTGAAAAACTACCTATTGGGTATTATGCCAATTATCTGTATGGCACAATTATCTGTGCACCAAACCTCTGCAACATGCAATTTACCCATGTAACAAACCTGCGCATGTACCCTTTGAATGTAAAATAAAAGTTGGAAAAAAAAATACAGTAAGTGCTAAAGTCGGAGGTAAGAAAACTGGGTTCAGAGTCATTGAGACCCGAGTTGAAATCTTGCTTTTGCCATTTCCTCATTGTATGATACAGAGAAAATAACCTAGAGTCTCAGCTACTATATGGAGATAATAATGTCTTTCTATTGTTTTTATAAAGATTAAATTAGATGTTGCTTGATAAGGCACTTAACATAGTGTCTTGCACATGGAATGCCTTACATGTTATGGAAAACACAAGATGATATGACACAAATGAACCAAGCACAGTATCTGATAAGCAGTAGGAGCACTGTGAATGTTAGACCATATATCCCTGTCCACATCATCTCTTCCCCCACAAATAAGGTCATTACCTAATTCAAGTAAGGCAAGGCAAGACCTAGAAATGGACCTGAGAGGCCGGGCATGGTGGCTCACACCTGTAATCCCAACACTTTGGGAGACCGAGGCAGGAGGATAACCTGAGGTTGGGAGTTTAAGACCAGCCTGACCAACATGGAGTAATCCCGTCTCCACCAAAAATATATAATTAGCCAGGCGTGGTGGCGCATGCCTGTAATCCCAGCTACTCGGGAGGCTGAGGAAGGAGAATTGCTTGAACCGGGGAGGCAGAGGTTGCGGTGAGCCACAATCACACCATTGCACTCCAGTCTGGGCAACAAGAGCGAAACTCTGTCTCAAAAAAAAAAAAAAAAAAAAAAAGAAAGAAAAGAAAAGAAAAAGAAATCGACCTGAGATCTTAGAGATACAAAGCTGGGAGAAAATTCCAGTAGCTAGCTGCCTACAAACCACAGGCTGGACTCTCTCTGGTGCAGAGAGAGGTATTTGTGCATTCATAAGGATCTACTGATCTACCGGTACAAGGTAGGGGGAGGACAAGGCACAGCAGAGGTAAATGCCATATCCTCAGAGCATGGATATAGGGCAACCATGATGAATGCTAGAAATGAGAATCCTTGACAAGACTGGGCTGAGACCCTCTGATGAACTGTGGACTGGAGCTGTCACTCCAGCCTGAACACAGTCTATTATACAGTGGTGACCAGCAATAACAGATGAGGAGAGGACTGATATTTTATTATGGACATGGGTATTGCTGGCGCTGACCACACTCTCCCATACATGAGACTTTACTGAAACTTGGTAAACGTAAGTATTTAGGACTTTCTTGGAGGTAAGTGCCAGAAACCCAAGTTAAATGGACTCAGGCAAAAAATGAAAATGTATTAGCCTGCCTAATTGAAGGATAAGACTTCAGGCATGGCTAGACACTGGTATCCAAGTGACATGATCAGGAACCTCCCTTCATTTCTCAGTGTTTTCTCTTGTTTTGACTTCAAGAATGCCCTTTTTTGGCCAGGCATGGTGGCTCACGCCTGTAATGCCAACACTTCGGGAGACTTAACTGGGAGGATCACTTGAGCCCAAAAGTTTGAGATTAGACTAGGTAACATAGTGAGACCCCATCTCTACAGAAAATTAAAAAAAAAAAAAATAGCTGGGCATGGTGTCACATGCCTGTGGTCCCAACTGCTTGGGAGGCTGATGAGGGAGGATCACTTGAGCATGGGAGGTTGAGGGAGCAGTGAGCTATGATCATACCCCTGTACTCCAGCCTAGGTGACAGAGCAAGACCCTGTCTCAAAAAAGGAAAAAAAAATTTAGTTAGCCGGGCATGGTAGCACATACCTGTAGCTCCAGCACTCAGGAGGCTGAGGCAGGAGGATCTCTGCAGCCTAGGAGTTCAAGGTTGCCGTGAGCCATGACTGCACCACAGCACTCCAGCCTGGGTGACAGAGAGAGACCCTGTCTCAGAAAAAATAAAAATAAACATTAAAAAAAAACCTTTCCCTGGAAAGCAAAGATAACCAGAAGCATGTTTAAGTCTTGTTCTTTCAGGAATTCCAATCAAAAAAAAATTATCTTTCCCAATAGTTTTAGCAAAAGTCCCAGAATTCTAATTGGTTCTGGTTGGCCCAATTTGATATTTTTGATTGGTCAGGTCTGGGTCTTTTGCCCACTCCTAGCACCAGGAATAAATCAGGCCCATCTGAGCCACGTGCTTTGGGAGGAGGGGAAGGGATCCTCCTAGGGAAATAGGGGTGTTATTATTCAGAGAGATCATTAACCTGTGGACAGATAAGAACTCCAGATATCAACGACACTTCCCTACTGCTCTTTTTCTAGGCATCCACAGCACATCTGAAGAAATATTCAGAAGTTAACTAATCTCAGATGATTTCAGCAGGAGTAAAGAAGAGAAACAGACTCAGAAATGCCATTACAACAGTTAATTATGTCAAATTTATCACCCTGATTGATCATGCAGCATTAACCTCAAGAAAGCCAAGCCAAGTTTTTTTGACAAATGTGAGCCAAGGTTTCCAAAAAACTGGCAGATATGACTGTGACTTACAAAATGGAAAAAGTAAACAAGAAACACAATTTGATATGATTTAATATAAGATTTGTTTCCACCACTTCTCCTGGGAACCTCAGCACATTTTCTTTCCACTGACAGTTATTATCTCTACCTTTATTGAGAAAAGACACCCGGAACACAGCTGCTGAGGATCAGTAAAGAAAATCATTCTTTTATTAATAAGGCTGTTATTAGCAGGAAAAAAAAATCCATGTTTGGGAGTTTGCACTGAAGTTACAGGCCATTTTGAAGAAATATGGCTGACTAGTGCCAACATTATTTCAGGAAATTTCATGATCAAATGTCTTATTAGGTTGTTTAAAATTTTTATAGAGATTGTAAATCAGAACTATTTTCTATTTGCCCTAAATATTTAGGTGCTACAGGGAAAGCAGATCAAATTAAAGGGTATTGTGCACATTTTTTACTGGGAACTCCCAGGGATATAAATCATTTCACCTGCAGCATGGAGTTCTTCAGTACACATGCTTGTGGAAACATTCCACACTCCTCCAGCACACTCATTAAAGTGATGATTTGGGTTGCAACAGCAGTGCCAAGTACTTCCCGTGTTCAACTGGGGACCATGTGGCAAGACCCAAAGCTTCCCCAGAGATCCTATGGGAATAAGTTTTGAGCCACCATATTCCATTATTTCAGCCTAAAATAACACCATGGGACAAGAATCAGAAGACAGAGGAGCAGACAAATGTGTGTAGACATGCTGGAAGGAATCTTTCTTTTTAGAAACAGGGTCAATATCTATTAAACTTTAAGATGTATATTTCTTGACCTGGCAGTTTCTGTATTTGAGTTTTAACCTACTGATATACCCATGCATGTGAATAAAGTATCTTCCTGCATGTAACAGGATATTTAATGTAACCTTGATTATAGTTGCAAATGCTGGGAAACGATCCAAATGTCTTTCAATATGGCACTGATTAAATAAATTATGGCACAGTCTCACAACGAAAAACAAATGTAGCCATTAGACAGAATGAAATGGGTCTAGCTAAACTGATATAGGACTGCCTCTAAGATATGTTGCTAAATAGAAAAAAAAGAAAGTGCAGAGGAGCAAGTATGACACAATTTTGTATTTTTTAACATATGCAAGTATGATTGTGCCCACACAGAATACCTTTGAAAATAAACTCAATATTTGCCTCAGTGCATAAAAAAAAGGACCAGCCTTATTTTCACCATTATATCTTTTGGTACCACTTTTTGAACTTTTTACCATATGTGCATATGTAATTTTTTAAATAAATTTTGTAAAAAAGAGAAATATGGCTCATTGCAATAAATCTAACAAGATAAAAGATTTGTTGAAGAAAATAATAAAACTATTCAGACATGAGCGTTCTTGAAAAATGGAGAAATACATTACTTCCTTGTATGGTAAGGAATGGTAAGTAAGCTGGGTGGTATGGTAAGCTGGATATTGTTCCCGACTCTTCATTCCCTCTCTTAACAGAATTATACATCCTTGCACCTTTGCAATCTTCCCACTGTGGGTGGAACATACATCCTGACCCACTGATGTCAGTCTTGCTAGTGCCAATAGTGTTAGTAAATGCGATGCAAGTCAAAGCTTTTATGTGCCTCTGTGGTCTGGTTTGGTCCCTTGCACTTCTGCCATCCACCCTGAGAAGTACAAACCTTTGGGAGCCATTGGTCCCAGAATAAAAAGATATATAATGCAGACCCAGACCAACCCATAGCCTGGAGTCAAGCCAAGCCAACAGAGCCCAGCAGAACCACAGCCTATGTGCAGACCTGTGAAGGAAAATATAATTTTTTGTTGTAAGCAAGATTTGGGGGGATGCTTGTTATGCAACCTTATTGTAGCAATATCTGACAGATACATATGGGAAAACTACTTTATTTCCTTTGGCTGTATTCCACCTCCACTAGGAAAATATTCCTGATTAACCTCATTCCACACCAGATTGTGATCTCTTCAGTGACAGGAACTGTGTGTTATTCATCCCTATGTTCCTAGACTTCTGCACAGGGCCTAACAGAATTTCTAGAAAACAAAAAATTCCAACTACTGTGCCTAAAGTAGCCATCTCTACCCAACAGTTAATCTCTGCCACATCACAGAGTTTATTTACTTCAGACCATGCATAACAATCAATAATCATCTTTCTATTTTGTTATGTTTCCCTCATACACAGTGTAAACTTCCTAAAAGAAATGAATCAATGAGTGGGGGGAAAATGAATATATGACTTTCTTACTCTGATTTGCATAAGTACTCATACATTTTTTTCTACCACCCTCTCCCAACTTCTCAGTCTGCCTTTCAAAAACTGGTCCCAAATGGTTCCCAATTTGATCACCCACTGCTCCCCTTAGGCATATGTAGTTATTCACCATTGCCCACTCATTACCCACACTTTTTCTTTCTCTGCTACATTAGTGTTATATTCCCTATGTCATGGATGCCCTTCTCTACCATCCCTGCTTGTTTAAATCCTGACCATCTATATTCTTTTGCAATAGGTTCAGTTATGAGTAACTGCAAAACTCAAAACAATGGCCTAAACAAAAGTTTATTAATTTCTGTTGTTTAGTAAATTTAGAAGTATCAGAATAGAACTGGAAAGGTAATCAGTGGTTTTAGAGGAACAAGACCCTCCCAGCTTATTGCTCTGCCAGGAGTGTCTTCCATTCCTAAACTTACTTCATGATCCAAGATGGCTGCTGGAGCTCCAGCTATTACATTCCCATTCCAGGCAACATAAAGGAAAAAAAGTGGAAGAAGAGCATACCTTCTCCCTGGAAGGAAATTCCCCAGAAATTACACACACCGTTTTTGTATATAGAAACTTAGTCACATGGATACACTCAGCTGCATAGGAAACTGTACTAGTTAGTTTTGCTACATCACAAACCACTATTCAGCAGCCTTAAACAATAAGCATTCATTTAGCACATGATTCTGCAGGCTGGCAATGTGCGCTTGGTCTATCTGGGCAAATGTTGTGCTCTTGATTGGGCCCATCTCAGGTACCAGCAGTTAGCTGCCTGGTTGGTCGGGTGCTGACTGGCCCTCACCTGGGCTGTCTCCTCTCCATGTGGCATCCCATCCTCCCAAAGGCTAGCTGGGGCTGGTTCACATGATGGTTGGGCAGGATCCCAAGAGATTGAGTGGAAGTGTGCAAGTCATCTTGAGATCTAGGCTCAGAACTGGCACACTGTCACCTCCATCACACTGTATTAGCCAAAGCAAGTCACAAGACTGGCCTGGATTCAAGGGTGGGGAAATAGACTCTAACAAGAGAAACTACAATGTCACATTGCAAAGGGGTGTGCCTATAGAGAGGAGAATAATTGTGGCCATTTTTGCAATCACTATTTCACAGAACTATAGTCTTAATTCTGAGGGACAGCTTGCATTTTCTTTGATACCAAATTTTAAAGCCCAGTTCAAAATGCACTTTCTCCTCCAGGAAGCCTTCCTTGACTATTGAGCTAGAATTCTGACCACCAAATATTTTTACCCATTTGTTCTGTGGCCTTTGCATGGCTACACATGGAGAGACACTGTCTCATCAGTGATGGTTCAGGATGACAGAAGGTGAGCCCTTTGCATCCTCAGAAGCCACCAAGAACTTAGACCCCATCTTCACCAAGATACTAACATTTCTGTTGAAACAAGTGCCCTTATGATTTAAAAGTAATAGACCCCTTGTTTCAATGGCAAGAGTATGAAATTGTTACTTTTGCTTTCAGCTAGCCCACAAGAGGCACGAAGAATCCATGTGACCCACAAGTAAGAGGTCAAATACTGAGATCTGGAAGGAATCCCTTAGCATCCAGAGCCTGAATAGATATATACATTCTTCATTAGAGAGGATGTCGGAACTAGTCCATGTGTACATTGGCATTTTTCTTTCTCCCTTTGTAATTTTTCCTCCTCTCCGTATGACTGGAATCTAAATCAGTAGCCTAGAGTCCTTCTGGTTAATGAGGTTCTCATTTGGGAGGTTGCAGCCTAGGAGGCTATTAAAAAAAGAAAGGCTTCTTCTATAAACATCTCCTGCCAGCTGCTGAGAACTGGAGAGGAGGGAGAGCACAGGGGTGACAGCACAAAACAGGACCATTAAGGGAAGAAATCTGCAAAAGAGGAAAAATTCTTGGTCCACGTCCCTGGCAGAAGGATCCATGAATAGAAGTCCAAAGTGCAAAAGAAAACCCTTGGGAAGAAAGGAGGAGGGGCAGGAGAGCCTTCCACTCATCCAAACAGGCCACTGGCATCCAAAGGGAGGCAGGAGGACAAAATCCCTGCCTGCAGATGCTTCCAAAATGTTTAAGACAAAATACCAGGACATTAAAAGTTGGAGGAGGGGTGGTCTCGGCATCTTCCCTCAACTCCTACAAGAATAAGAGCTTGTATTTGCTGAGTGATCACTGTGTGCTGGCCCACATTAATCATTTTTTTAATTTTTTAAAAGTTGTATATATTTAGGGGATATAAGTGCAGATTTCTTACCTGCATACCTTTCATTATGATGAGGTCTAGGTTTTTAGTGTATCCATCACCCAAACAGCCAACATTGTACCCAAGAGGTAATTTTTCAACCCTCACTCCCCTCCTACTTTCCCACCTTTTGTAGTCTCCAGTGTCTGTTATTTTACTCTGTATGTCTGTGTGTACCCATTGTTTAGCTCCCACTTATCAATGAGCACACGCAGTATTCGACCTCCTGTTTCTGAGTTATTTCACAAAGGATAATGGCCTTCAGTTCTATCCACGTTGCTGCAAAAGACATGGTTTCATTTTTATATGCATTAATTATCTCAAGGCCATAAGGTTGGAGCTGTTATTAACCCCATCTTCACAATGAGCCTGGTGATGCTCACAATTTTCCCAAGGCCACTCGGTTAATAAGTGGAAGAGGTAGAGTTCAAATCAGTTTCTCTGACTGCACAGGCCAGACTCCTGGACCTCTGCACCATCCTGGTCTTTGACACCATTATAGAGTAAAAGAGGAGATGTTTCAGAGCCTACCATAGACTCGTCTATCTTCAAGATTACCCATGGGATGAGGCTGTTAATGGACACAGTCTCTCATTGAAGAGCTCCTGAACTTTGTGAAGACAGCTGAGTGTTTACAAGTAAGAATGATGCAACAACAACAATAATAAATTGAGTCATTGTGTTAGGTACTGTGCTAACTGTCTAGATTATCTCACTTAATGCACTGATGTAAGAATTATTGTCCCCATTTCACAGATGAGAAAATAGAAGCTCAGAAAAGGTAAGTCACATGGCCAGGATCTCACAGTCAAGGAGTAGCAGAGCTAGAATTCAAACCCAGGTCTGAGACCAAAGAGCAGGCTCTTTGTTTATTGTTCTGAGGTGCCTCCTTAAGTGGGCAGCTTGGTCACTCATTGCTTCATTCACCCTTCAGATATAAACTACTACTCACTGTGTTTGGAAAATTTTTTAATTTCTAAAATTGAGGTGGGGGACTAGAAAGAAACCCATTGTATTTTTGTTTGACTGAGGGACACAAACCTTTTATTTGTCAAAAATGTAATAACTGCAAAGTACAATAAAATGAGATAGCTGTAATCAGTTTTTTATAAGCTAATTTCAGAAGTGACAGCCCATCAGGACAGCCATATTCCATTCACTAGAAGTGAGTCAGTAAGTCCAGCTCATGCTAAGGGGAGGGTATTACACAAAGGCATGAATACCAGGAGACAGGGATTGCTGGGGTCCCTCATAGAGGCTGCCTGCCACATCGTACCTTTCATAAGGTCACAAATACCTTTCAGTCATCCTATCACCTAATCTCTTAACATGCAACCTGCTTTCTCACTGAAAATCATGGTGTAAATTGAGTTATCCATCATTCTCAAGACTATGGAATCAAGGTAGAGCCCTGGTTTTCAAGCTTTTTGATGACAAAGATTTCTTCAAATAAAATCTTCCTCAAGGTGAATAGATATACTCATTGTTTTGTACTATAAAACAGAATACTTCTCAAGGTGAGAAAATAGAAAAACATGACTGATACACACAATAAATAGCATAGATGAATAACCAAAGCATTATTCTAAGCAAAAGCCAGGAGCGCATACTGTATGATTTCATTCATACAAAACTGCTAGAAAGAAAAGTCTAATGTATTGGGATAGAAAGTAGTTCAGTGGGCCAGGCCTGGTGGCTCATGCCTGTAATCCCAGAACTTTGGGAGGTTGAGCCAGGTGGATTGCTTGACCCCAGGAGTTCGAGAACAGCCTGGACAACATGGAGAAACCCCATCTCTTTGAAAAATACAACAAATTAGCCAGGCATGGTGGTACGTGCCTGTAGTCCCAGCTACTCAGGAGGCTGAGGTGGGAGGATTGCTTGAGCCCAGGAGGCAGAGGCTACAGTGAGCAAAGACCATGCCACTACATTCTAGTCTGGGTAACCAACAGACACCTCAGGGAGGGGAAGGGGAAGGGGAAGGAGGAGAGGAAGGAGAAGGGGAGGTTAAGTTCAGTGGTTGCCTGGAGTTGGGGTGGAGATTAAGGATTAACTGGGAAGAGGAGCACGGAGCCCCGCCCAACTCTTACTTAATCCCCACTGTTGGAGGTGGGGCCTCCTGGGAGGTATTTGGATCATGGGGGCAGATCTCTCATGAATGGTTTAGCACCATCCCTTTGGTGCTGTTCTTGTGATAGTGAGTGAGTTTACACGACACATGATCATTTACAAGTATGTGGCACCTCCCGCCCTACTGATATGCCTCCTCCCCCTTGCCTTCCACCATGATTACAAGCTTGAGGCCCCCCTAGAAGCTGATGCTGGAGCTATGCTTCGTGTACAGCCTGCAGAACCATAAGCCAAATAAACCTCTTTTCTTATAAATTACTCAGTCTCATCTATTTCATTATAGCAATGCAAGAACAGCCTAATACATCATCATCAAAGCTTCTTTGCCTAAGACTTGCAGAGATAGACATGTCCTATCAGGCCCTCCTCAGCCCAACCTCTAACACCCACAGAAAACCCTAAAAAGTGAGAACCCAGTAAACATCCTGAATATCCTCTGATGGCTGTGAAAAGTTACTACACTTCAGCTGTTATTAACACCTGATAACTCATTAAAACCAGACTATCAACAAGCAGCAGATTTCTTTCACACTCAAAGCATACCAGCTCCATTCTGAAATGATGGCTAAATTAACTCCAGAGAAGCAGCCAATAACCTCCTCCTCTCACCCTGTTCACTCTTTGGGCTAATAAGTGCCTTCTTCATCAGCTGCCTTGGATAAAAAACAAATGACTGGGTTATACATTTTCTTGTACTTGATACATAAACCTTTCTGTGGAATATGAGAACAACATAAATAATAAAGATGGCCATTGCTTATTGAATCACTTACTGTGTGTTGTGTCTTTTATACAGCATATAACACTATATGCTGTGGCGTCTATATATGCTAGAGTTATAACCCTCACCCTGAGCCGATTTAACTTTATCAATATGAAAATGGATACAAAGAATGTAATCTAGTCACCCAATGTCATGCAGCTAATGTGGTGTCTCAGGTCCCTCTATTCCAAGCCTCAGGTTTAGAGTGAGACTAACGACCTGAACGTCAGGAAAAATTAATAAAGAAATAAGGACTTCCCTGCTGAGATACCCCAGGATAACTTGTATAAGCCTCCAAAGCCTAGCACACTGCCTGGCACATAGCAGGTGCTCAATAAAATCTTGTGCTACAAGAAAACTGGAAGTCCTCATGCACTGTTTTGTGGGTTACAAAATGTGACCCCTGGACAGAGCATCTCGTTTTGAACTCCACAGGTAGTCAAATGGGGAGAGTGGGCATCAGAAAATACATAGGTGTATATAAGATAATCCACCTTTCAAAGGAGGCTGAATGGCAGCTCGAAGGCATAGAGAGAACCTAGGGCAAGCTTATCCAACCTGTGGCCCGAGACAGCTTTGAATGGGGCTCAACATAAATTCATCAACTTTCTTAGCTCAACAGCTGTTGTCGCTGTTAGCATATTCTATGTGTAGCCCAAGACAATTCTTCTTCTTCCAGTGTGGTCCAGGAAAGACAAAAGATTGGATACCTCTGACCTGGGGAAAAAGTACATTTTCTCCCCAGTGTCACAAAGGGATGTCATAACAAAATATTCTAAAATCAGAAAGGACGAAAAAAAATTGAAAAACTACCCAAAATGAAATAAAGTTAATTCATGAAATTATGAAATATTAGTCATGGTTTGATTTATTCTGCAGCTATATAATATCACTCCATCAACAACACAGAAACAAAAAAGTTCTCTCAAAAATGAATAATGGATATGTTCAATCAATCATGGCATAACCAGGGAATGGAATGCTTTGAAACTATTAAAAAGTGTAATTGGCCAGGTGCAGTGGTTCACGCCTATAATCCCAGCAACGTGGGAGGCCGAGGCAGGTGGATCACTTGAGCCTAGGAGTTAGAGACCAGCCTGGCCAACATGGCAAAACTCTGTCTCTACTAAAAATACAAAAAATTAGTGGGCATGGTGGTACATGCCTATGGTCTCAGCTACTCGGGAGGCTGAAATGGGAAGATCACTTGAACCTGAGAGGTGGAGGTTGCAGTGAGCAAGATTGCACCACTACACTCCAGCCTGGGCAACAGAGCAAGACCTTGTCTAAAAAAAAAAAAAAAAAAGAAAAAAATTAAGTAAACAATGTAATCAACACATATTTAAGGAGTTTTAATAACTAAATGAATAAAGTCAGTAATAAAACAGAAGGTGAAGTATAATACCACTTTGCATAAAGCATAAACTGATAAGAAAAATAATCTAGAAGGCTGCGGAATAGAGAAATGTACAGGTTTTTTCTAGATGGTCAACTTATGGGTGATTTTTTAAATTTTAATTGGCATATCTGTGTTTTGAAATTTTATATAGTAAATGTGAATTGATTGTTGAATTTAAACTAAATAAGGGCCGGGCACGGTGGCTCATGCCTGTAATCCTAGCATTTTGGGAGGCTGAGGTGGATAGATCACAAGGTCAAGAGATCAAGACCACCCTGGCCAACATGGTGAAAACCCATCTCTACTAAAAATACAAAAATTAGCCAGGCGTGGTGCTTGCACATGTAGTCCCAGCTACTCAAGAGGCTGAGGCAGGATAATCACTGGAACCCAGGAGGCAGAGGTTGCAGTGAGTGGAGATCGCACCACTGCACTCCAACCTGGCGAAAGAGTGAGACTCCGTCTTAAAAAGAAGAAAAAAAAAAAACTAAATAAAACCTGTTGTAATGGTGGTGTTTAAACAGAGACCTAAGGAGAAGTCAGTCAGAGCCTAAAGTGGTCCCAGGAAAGGAATAAGAAGCTGGAAATTCAACCAGGCTTGGCAATTAGCAAAAGATCTGAGAGAATTTAGGTGGAAATTAGAAACTGCCAAAAAATGGAGGGCTTTTTAAAACCTCACACTACTGTGGTTCACGATAATGCCTCCGAAAACTCTGTCATAACTATTTTTCAATATGTCAAAGTAAATGTCATCTCTAGTTATCTAAAAACATCTTGATGCCTGATACCTACTAGAAAAAACAGCCCGAGTTTGTCCAGTTTTCAGTTCCTGTGTCATTTCAGCAGCCTGGCGAGGAACTTTTCTTACTATATTGGCTCTCAGGTAGCTGTCTAACTAGACAATTTCATCTCCCCAAAGACTATCATGGAAAAAGAACAGGCCTAGAAGTTGAGAGAGGCAGCCCAGCTCTGCTATTCAGGCTGTGTGACCTTGGGCAAGTCTCTCCCCATGGTCTCAGTGGGTTGATCTATGGAGCCCAAGCAATAAGATTCTCTCCCCTCAGGAATTTCAAACTTGGAATCCAAGATTGGAAAGTGAGACACATTAACGGTAGAACTCAAGAAAGGTAGGGGCTGGGGGCTGTGGCTCACGTCTCTAATCCCATAACTTCAGGAGGCCGAGGTAGGAGGATTGCTTGAGGCCAAGAGTTCAAGACCAGCCTGGGCAACAGAGAGAGACCCTGTCTCTACACAAAGCAAATTAAAAATTAGCCAGGCATGGTGGCATGTGCCTGTAGTCTCAGCTACTTGGGAGGCTGAGGTGGCAGGATCTCTTGAGCCCAGGAGGTCAAGGATACAGTGAGCTATGATGGTGCCACTAGACTCTAGTCTGGGTGATGGAGTAAAACCCTGTCTCTAAAAAAAATTTTTAAGAGGTAGATCATGAATTCCATCTGCTGCTAAGCTTCCGAAGCTCTATTAGTATTTTCCTTCCTATACAAACTCCTCTCTCATTCAGTGAGAGCACCTGTTATCCTAACAATCAAGAATTTATTTTCCTTACATTAATCAGAGTCAGTTTCTATTGCATGGAACCAGGCAACACTTAGCTACTGTGGCTTAGACAGAAGGAAGTCTTTCCTACCAGCATGAAAGGAATTGGTCAGTTAGGCAAAGGAGTTTGACCCACAGGGAAAAGCTGCCACACAGAGTGACTGTCATCCTTGGGCTAAGAAGCAGGGGTCCAATGGGGAAAGTTGTCACATTCAATAAGGATTCTCGGTCAGCCCAACCACGCTCTCCGAGCATCCAGGCATGAATCCCCACAGGGTAAGGCAGCAGAGAGGAGCAACAGTGAGCATGATGAATTATCTATTCTCCCAGCTCCCCACAGCCCGCTGACTGCACTCAGCTGAGTGCAGGGCACCAACTTCTTGCATTTGAGTTTTTTAGCTGCTGTTGGAATCTAATACAGTGCTTCTCAACTGGGAACCATTTTTCTCCCTGAAGAGCATCTGACAATGTCTGTGGACATTTTTGGTGATCACAAATTGGGAATGGGGGCTGGGCAGGGTGGTTCATGCCTGTAATCCCAGCACTTTGGGAGGCCAAGGCAGGTGGATCACTTTAGGTCAGGAGTTTGAGATCAGCCTGGCCAACATGGCGAAATTGCATCTTTACAAAAAATACAAAAATTAGCCAGGCGTGGTGGCAGGCACCTGTAATCCCAGCTACTCGGGAGACTGAGGCAGGAGAATTGCTTGAACTTGGGAAGCAGAAGTTGCAATGGGCCAAGACCATGCCACTGCACTCCAGCCTGGGTGACAGAGGGAGACTCCATCTTAAAAAAAAAAAAAAAAATGGGGGGGCAGGGATAATGGGGTGTTACTGGCATCCAGTAGGTAGAGACCAGGTGTAACCATTTCTTATTGTAACTGTAAAAACTTGCCATGAATTTAGTGGTTTCATTTTTTTGAGACAGGGTCTTGCCCTGTCACCCAGGCTGTAGTGCAGTGGCACCATCATAGCTCACTGTAGCCATGACCTCCTAGGCTCAAGCCATCCTCCCATCTTAGCCTCCTGAGCTGCTACGACTACAGGTCATGCCAGCATACCCAGCTAATTATTTTTTGGAGAGATGGGGCCCAGGCTGGTCTGTAACTCCTAGGCTCAAGCAATACTCCTGCCTCAGCCTCCCAAAGCACTGGGATCACAGGCATGAGCCACCATACCCAGCCAATTAAGTGGTTTTCAACAACTCAAATTTATTCTTACAATTCTAGAGGTCAGAAGACAAAAATGAGTCCACAGGGCTGCATGTCTTCCGGAGGCTCTAGGGGAGAATCTGTTCCCCACCTTTCCCAGCTTCTAGAGGCTGCCTGCACTCCTTGGCTCATGGCTCCTTCCTCCATCTTCAAAGCAACAGGGTAACATCTTCTCTTCCCACTCTTATTCTATCATCGTGTCACATCATCTTCTCTTATAAGGACCCTTGCAATTACCTAAGTCTCACCTGAATAATTCCGAATCATCTCCTCATCTCAAGATCTTTCATTTCAACCACATCTGCGAGAGTTTTCTCTTGCTTTGTTTTGGTTTGGATTTTGCCATCTTAATGTAACATATTCACAGATTCTAGGAGTTGAGACATGAACATCTTTGAGGAGAGGGGGCATTGTTCTGTCTACCACACCAGGTAGACATCCTGCAGCCCCCACAACAAAGGATCATCCAGCTTAAAATGTCAGGAGTATGAAAGTTGAGAAGCCTGCATGCTCTGATATTACCAGATTTCCCACACACCCTAAAATTCAGTGCCACTCCTTAATGTGCATGACAACTGCGGACCCCCTATTCCTTGATGCCATCCATCCAAAACACTCCCTACAATGTTTTTTAAATATGTGTGAGTGTTGTTCTGTCCAAGTAAGTAAAAGAAATCCTGTTTCCCTAAAAAGTTTGATAACAGGAAAAAAGTCATTTATTAGGCTTGACATGATTCTTGTGACTTCTAAGTTTGGGGCTTCAGGTGTTTGAAAGTTACTCAGAAGCCAGGCACGGTGGCTCACGCCTGTAATCCCAGCACTTTGGGAGGCCAAGGTGGTCAGATCACTTAAGGTCAGGGGTTCAAGACCAGCCTGACCAACATGGTAAAACCCCGTCTCTACTCAAAAAATACAAAAAGCCAGCAGTGGTGGTGCACACCTGTAGTCCCAGCTACTAGGGAGGCTAAGGCAGGAGAATAGCTTGAACCTGGGAGGCAGAGCTTGCAGTGAGCTGAGATCGTGCCACTGCACTCCAGCCTGGGTGACAGAGTGAGACTCTGTCTCAAAAAAAAAAAAAAAAATTTTTTTTTTTACTCGGAAGGGAAAAAATGAACTCCTCAAACTTTGAGACAGAAAATGGGAAGTAAAAGCAGAGAAAAGCTAGCATCAACCCGGTGCCTCATACCTGCCCATTTCCTCTTTCTATTTCCTGGGAGTAAAAGTCTTTAGGAAGGGAAGGTGAATTAGTATTGACTATACATGCACCAAAAGACAAAAACTGGGCTGTATGCCTTACGTATGTGACTCTTCCAGGTTGGTGTCATCATTCCCATGTTGACATAAGTAGTAAAGTGAATGGAGACACCAAAGAGGTGTAATATAACTTCTTTAATGAAATAAGCCAGGAGGCAGCAAATGTTTTCTGTAAACCATCAGTTAGTAAATATTTGAGGCTCTTTTGACCATGTGGGCTCTGCTGCAATCACTTAACTCTGCCCTTGTAAGACAAAGCAACCATTGATAGTATGTAAATGGACAGGTGTATGAGGCTGTCCCAATAAAACTTTATTTACAAAAATAGGCAGAGACCAGATTTGGCCCTGGAGCTATAGTTTGCTGCCCCCTGAAATACATTTTTTTATTTCCCAAAATAGCCTTCATCAGCAAATATTTCCCAAGCACCTACTATATGTCAGTATACAACTGAACAGCCCAGAAACTACAAAGATGAATAAAGAAGCCAATAAAAGGCTGGGTGCAGCGGCTCACTCCTGTAATCCCAGCACTTTGGGAGGCCAAGGCAGTGGATCACCTGAGGTCAGGAGTTCAAGACCAGCCTGTCCAACGCAGTGAAACCCCATCTCTACTAAAAATACAAAAATTAGCCAGGCATGGTGGCGGATGCCTGTAATCCCAGCTACTCAGGAGGCTGAGGCAGGAGAATCACTTGAACCCAGGAGACAGAAGTTGCAGTGAGCCTAGATCACACCACCGGACTCCAGCCGGGGTAACAGAGCAAGACTCCATCTAAAAAAAAAAAAAACAGTTCAAATTCCACCACCAAGAAATAACCACTATAAACATTTGGTATTTATCATGAATGATTTTTTTAAACTCTATGAACATACTTTTTTAAGACAAAAATAAGATGATTGCATACATAATTTTTATGACCTAATTTCAAAATAAATCCAAGACTGCTTTCTCTGTCACCAACTGTAAATGTAGATTTAACATTTAATATTTCATGACTATGCAATGATTTGCATGTAGCAGGATTTGCTGAATGACCTCCCTGTTGATAGACAGTGAGACTATCTCCTTTCTATCACCAATAGCATTTGCCCTGTTTCCTCCTCCGCCCCCTTCTCCTCCCACTCCCAACCTCCCGCCCTCTTTCTGGGATACCTTACATTGCTCATGGGAATATAAATCAGCACAATCTTCCTAAAAACAGTTTAACAATGTGACCCAGAAATTCGATGTCTAAGACAAGAGGGCAAAGATAGAGATGTAAAGATGTTCTTGGTAGCATTGCTTAGAATGGTGAAAAAGGGAGGATAGTCTCACTGTCCATCCATAAGGAGTCATTTCACAAACCCTGCTACATGTAAATCATTGCCATAGTTGTTAAATGTTAAATATTAAATCTACATTTACAGTTAATAACAGAGAAAGAAGTCCTGGATATATTCTGAAATCAGGTCAGAAAAATTATGTGTACAATAATCTTATTTTTGTCTTAAAAATATATGTTTATGGAGTTTTTTTTTTAAACATTCATGATAAATACCAAAGGTTTATGGTGGTTACTTCTGGGTGGTGGAATTTGAATTTTTGCTGGCTTCTTAGTCTTTATAGCTTCTGTGCTGTTCAGTTCTACACTGACACATAGTAGGTGCTGGGGAAATATTTGCCAATAAGGTGAAATAAAACACTCCAGCATCAGGGGTTTAATGTGGCCACAAGGAAGGTATTTCTACCATGATGCCTGGCAAGCACAGGAAAGGATCATTAAAGTCGCATCTGGAATCCCCTTTTCTGAAGGTGTTTTTTTTAAAGAATAGAATTATCTTATGATCTGGAAATGACAAAGGTTTTTCTTAGTATGTCACAAATCCAGGAGACCAAGTATGTCACAAATCCAGGAGACACCCCCCCCACAAAAAAAAAAATTTGATTACATAAAAGTTTTTTAAAAAACAGAGCTGCAGAACCAAAACCACCCTAAGCAAAGTCAAAATACAAAAGAAAAACCAGGAAATAATGTTTGTGAAGCATGGCATGGAAAATGGCTAATTCCCCTAATGTATAAAATCAATAAGCAAAAGAGCAGATTCATAGAAAAATGGACAAAAGATAAGAACAGTTTGTAAGAAAAGAAACACAAGTGATTCTTGGGCAAATGAAAACATGCTCTGTTATTCAGAGTAAGATAAATGCAAATTAAAAATATGCTGAAATGTCAATTTTCACCTATCAGATTGGCAAAATTAAAAAGGACTCAATAACACATGGTGCTTGATGCAACTATAGGAACTCAAACATTCCTTGAGGGATGAGTGTAAATTTTTTACAACGTCTATGGAGAAAAGTGTATCCTTTGACCCAACTATTACACTTTTAGAAATTTATCCCACAGACACATTTGCACATGAGCAAATTGCACCAGTATCAGTATCAGATAATCGATTCCAGCTTTTTTTAAATAATAGCAGAAGAGTAGAAATAACCCAAACATCCATCAGTAGGAGGTTGCTTAAACAAATTATAGGGTACTACATGGTGTACTCTGCCACTCAGAAAAGAAAATAAGAAAGTTAACTATGTACTCATAAGGAAGGATCTCCAAGATACATATTTAAGAGAAAGGTGAAAAAACCAATAACAGAAAAATATTTTTCATATTAAAAAATAAAGGGAGATGATATGTGAATATCATATATATACTATATATAATGTGGATATGTATATACATATACTATACACACTATATATATACACATATACATATACACACTATATATAGTATATATACAAATATACACACTATATATAGTATATATACACATATACATGCTACATATAGTGTATATATATGTATATACACCATACACACTATATATAGTGTGTATATACACCATACACACACACATTTTGCTTATGTATGCATAGGATATTTCTAGAAGAATACCAAAGAAATTGGTTCATTTGTTGCTTCAGGGATAGAGGTAGGGGGAAGGTGGTAAATGGAAAAAGAGAGACATTTCACTGTTTATCCTTTTGTATTTTTTGAAATTTGGACCATGTAAAAGTATTACCTATTCAAAACATTAATGGGTCAGGCACGGTGGCTCACACTTGTAATCCCAGCACTTTGGGAGGCTGATGCAGACGGATCACTTAAGGTCAGGAGTTTGAGAAACCCTGTCTGTATTAAGAATACAAAATTATCGGGGCATGGTGGCACACACCTGTAATCCAAGCTGCTCAGGAGGCTGAGGTACGAGAATCGCTTGAACCCAGGAGGCAGAGGTTGCTGTGAACCGAGATTATACCACTGCATTCCAGCCTGGGCAACAGAGTGAGACTCTGTCTCGAAGAGGAAAAAAAAGAAAAAACCCATTAACAGAGGATCCTTCCTACTTCAGAGCTTCCTATACACTGTTTCCACTGCTGGAGGTGCTCTGATGTTCACTTACACACACACACACACACACTCCTCCTGGAAGTATTTTATCTTTCAGTTCTCTGTTCAAATGTTACTTCCTCCAGGAAGCCTTCCATGATCACCTCTACCTCCTCCACAGAAAGGGAGCTGTTATACCCATTCATGGTACCTTGTGGGATTTATCACAATGGGTATCAATTAATAATTAACATCTGTCTTCCTTGCTGGAGGTACCAGAGGGACTAGTCTGCCAATGAACCCCAGGCACCAAGTCCAGCATATGCCACATAAGACACGCATCTCAGAGACTTTCTTCCTTTGGAAGGGAGGGAAGAAAATAGGAAGAAATAACCACACTTACACTCCCAGCATGAGCCAGACAGGGGTCTACGTGCTTTATGCAGATTAGCACATTAAATTCTCACAACAGGGTTGTGATTCTTTCACAGATGAAAAAAACAGGCTCAGGGAAACCAAGCAACTAGCCCAAGATCCCCAGGCACAGGCATGATTCAAACCAGGCAGGCTGGTTCCAGAGCCTATGCTCTTGGCTCCTAGAAGGGAAAACAGAAGAAAGAGAAGAAGAGGAGAGAGGGAAGAAGAGAGGAGGTTGCTCACAACATCAGGAGGAAGCATTTTTCTGCTGTCTCCAGTTCAGTATCTCATAAGACCAGCAAACCTTCCAGTCTTTGGGAAGTTATAAGAACATCATTGTATTACTCCATTTTCATACTGCTGTAAAGAACTTCCTGAGACTGTGTAATTTATAAAGGAAAGAGGTTTAATTGACTTACAGTTCAGCATGGCTGGGGAGGCCTCAGGAAACTTACAATTGTGGCAGAAAGTGAAGGGGAAAACAAGGCATCCTCTTCACAAGGCAGCAGAAAGGAGAAATGCTGAGCAAAGAGGGAAGCGTTCCTTATAAAACCATCAGATCTCGTGAGAACTCACTGTCATGAAAACAGCGTGGGGGAAACTGCCCCCATGATTTAATTATCTCCACCTGGTCTCTTCCTTGACATGTGGGGATTATAGGGAATGTAATTCAAGATGAGATTTGGGTGGGGACACAAAGCCCAATCATATCAACCATTAATGGGGATTCTGTAATGTATATGAAACACTTGCAAACTGACAATATTGGACCTCAACAAAGAGACAGCAGACTTGAAGTATGACAGCTGTCTTATCTAGAGGAGCAGGTAACATGCATTGTAGATAAATACACTATCTGATGTGGGTTAATAGGCTTCATTGAATTAATGACGACAGAATAATTACAGCGACAAGCAACAGCAGCAGGGACTCTAATTGAGGATAATTCAAGCACACGGCAAGATCAGAAGTTTTGACTTTAGGACTATGGAAACTTCCCTGAGATTGGAGATTTATTATTTATATTATTTTAAATCAACAATATCCACCACTGGCAAGGTGCAGTGTCTCACACCTATAATCCCAGCACGTTGGGAGGCTGAGGCAGGCAGATCACTTGAAGTCAGGAGTTCAAGACGGGCCTAGTCTGTTTAGTAAAGATGGTTAAACCTTGTCTCTACTAAAAATACAAAAATTAGCTGGGTGTGGTGGCAGGTGCTTGTAATCCTAGCTACTCGGGAGGCTGAGTCAGGAGAATCACTTGAACCTGGAAGGCAGAGGTTGCAGTGGGCTGAGATCGTGCCACTGCACTCCAGCCTGGGTGACTTAGCAAGACTCCATCTCAAAAAACAAAAACAAAACAGTATCCATATCTACCATGGCATGTCTGAGCTCTCTGCAAGTCAATGGGAAGTTATCCACAGGACAGGATTTCCTTACCTTTATTTGTTCATAAGAGAAATGGAAGGGAATGGGAAATCAAAAAGCAGAGGCATTCCAATTTCTGCCATTTCTCCTCACATATAATTTGTTCCTCATCTTAAAGGCTCAGACAGGATGCTGAAAAGCATAAGAGAATGGGGATTACATTCAGGTAATCACAACCGCAATAATAATAGTTATCATTTATTGAACATTTACCTCCAAACAACATCTAAAGTAAGCACTATTTATACCTTAGCCCATTGAATTCCCAAACTAATTTTGTAGAGTGGGAACAAGGGTGTTTGTCCACATGGGTAAGACAACTGAGGCTCTGAGAAGTAAGGTGATTTGCCTAAGCTAGGAAAATGCAGAAGTTAAGAAATAAAAGCATTAGAATAATGCCCAGGAAGGGGTCATTTCTGAAGGAGGAGATGGATTCATGAACAAACAAGCAGGCAGGCCAATATGTAATTTGTTGATAAGCATGAATATATTTAATTAAATAAGGATCTACTGGATACCTGTCACAGGCCCAGTGCAAGGTCCTTGTGGCAGATGGTTTTTTTTCCAAAGGTGGCCACAGTGGTATCTCTCATACCACATGCTCTCATAATGTGACCTTTTATTTCTCGTGTTGAGTGATGAAGTCCGTGATCCCTCCCCTTTTAACCTTAGAAACTGCCTCAATCATTAAGATTACAGCAGAAAACACGCTACTTGATTTCCAGGGCTAGAGCATAAAAAACATATGCACTTCCTCCTTGTTTTCTTGAGCCACTCACTGTTGGACCCCAGCTACCGTGTTGTGAGGAAGTCCAATTAGCCCACCTGAAGAGACCACCTAGGGAGGCCACATGCAGACGTTTTGGCTGACTGGCTAGCTGAGGTCTCAGCTAACAGTGAGTATGAAATACAGGCATGTGACAGAAGATTCCTCTAGATGCCTTTAGTCCCCAGCCATCAAGTCACCCTCAACTTTTGAGTTTTCCCAGCTGAGTCCACAGACATCATGAAGCAGAGCAAGCCACTCTCTCTGGTCTGATTCTTGACCTACAGGATCTGTGAGTGTAATAAAATTGTGGCTTATCACACTAAAAATTGGTGTGATTTGCTACCCAGTAATAGCAACTGGAAGAGCCCTCATATATTTTTAATACAAAAAAAAAGTGTGTGAAACAGGACCTGCCCTTCTGTTTAATTTGGAAAATGAGACTTCTATAACAATGTTATTTTAAAAATGTATCTTATAGTAGCCAAATGGTGGAAATAATCAAAATGTCTGTAAACAGATAAATAAACAAAATGGGGTCTATCCATACAATGGAATGTTATTTAGCCATAAAAAGAAATGAAGTACTGATATATTCTACAACAGAGATGTAGAAATTAGAAATTAGAAAACACTGTGTTTTGTGAAAGAACCAAGACACAAAAGGCCACATATTGTATGACTCCATGTATATCAAATACCCAGAATGGGCAAATCCATAGAGACAGAAAGTAAATTAGTGGTTGCCAGAGGCTGGGGGACAGGAGTGAAAGAGTGGCTGCTGAATGGTAGAAGGTCTGGGGTTGGGGGGTGATGAAAACATCCTAGAATTAGACAGTGGTGATAGTTGAAAAATCTTGAGAATACACTAAACCCACTAAATTATACACTTTTAAATGGTGAGTTTTATAAGACATGAATTATATCCCAATGTAAAAAAAAAGCAATGTGCCATATTAGGACCTTCTGTGAGGGTGGAAACTCATCAGCTTTGGGGTCAAGTAGATCTGATCTGGGTTGTTGTCTAGGGACTACCAGTGCCTAATTGTATGGACTTGAGCAAGTTTCCCAGTACCCAAGAGCTCAGACTATCCATCTGTGAAATGGGAATAATAAGACTCACTTTGCAAGGCTGCTGTCAGGATTAATGATTGTCTTTATCAAAGATGGTAACAGAAACTCACTCGAGCAGCATAAGCCAAACTAAGCATTTTATGAAAGGAATCAGGGACATTTTACAGAAGCCCAGGTCACTGAGAACAGTTTGGCCGCATAAGAAACTTGAACCAGGAATTTAAAATGTATCAAAAGCCAAGCTTGATATTCTTTCTGGCGTATATGTAGTGAACAGAGAAATTTCTTTCAAATTATTCATTCATGGAAAATCAAAATTTGGCATTGCATTTTAAAGTTAATCCATTAGAGTCACTTAGTTATTTGCAAAATAACATTTTGGTAAAGGAGAATTTATTTGAATATCAAATAAGAAAAGGTTCAATACCCTACCTGGTAGAGCTGGAAAACAGTTAATGATCACAGGCTTAGAACACAAAATCAACCTCCTGTAACAAATTTAGTCTATGACCTTAAAAGGAAAAACGGACTTTTCTACAATAAACATTCAAACAAACATGGTTTCCAATAATAAATGTTTTTAAATCTCAAGGTCATAATAAATCAGTCCTGGGACTTTTAAAGCAAACTTTTTTATAGTATAGGAAAGTACTTTCCTATTTTATAATCAAAATTAGAAGTAAACTAGACTCTATGTTGACAAGAGACAAACTTACACATAGACTTTAACTTAATTCTTTAGGGAAGTTGCATTAATAGCCATTGACCTTCTTTATTAGTCTGAAGGAGTGATTCTCAGCTCTAGCTACACATTGAAATCACTGAGTACCTTTTCAAAAATACCAGTGTCACCAGCCGGGCCCGGTGGCTCACATCTGCAATCCCAGCACTTTGGGAGGCCAAGGCGGGTGGATCACTTGAGCCCAGGAATTCAAGACCAGCCTGGGCAACATAGTGAGACCCAGTCTCTCCAAAAAATTTAAAAAATTAGCCAGGCATGGTGGCACATGCTTGTAGTCCCAGCTACTTGGGAGGCTGAGGACAGGTGGTTGTAACCTATTTCTCATGTTGAGTGATGAAGTCCATGATCCCTTCACCTTGAACCTTAGCAACTGCCTCAAGAAAGAAAGAAAGAAAGAAAGAAAGAAAGAAAGAAAGAAAGAAAGAAAGAAAGAAAGAAAGAAAGAAAGAAAGAAAGAAAGAAAGAAAGAAAGAAAGAAAGAAAGGAAGGAAGGAAGGAAGGAAGGGAGGGAGAGAGAGAGAGGGAAAGAAAGAAAGAAGGAAAGAAAGAAAGAAAGAAAGAAAGAAAGAAATGAAGGAAGGGAGGGAGAGAGAGAGAGGGAAAGAAAGAAAGAAGGAAAGAAAGAAAGAAGGAAAGAGAAAGAAAGAAAGACAAAAAGAAGGAAAGGAAGAAAGAAAGAAAGAAAAGGGAGAGGAGATGCTCAACAGTCAAAACAATCCAGGTTTACGGCATGGTGGTGTAAAATTCTACTCTTGCTTTGCCCATTTGATTCACCCATGTGTGTGATGGGCCGTAGAGGACTAGCAACATTTTTTTTCTTTATTCTTATTCCTCTACTAACTCAGGGCAGACCAGATAGAACACTTAGAGCTCCATAGAACCTTCTCTTCCTCTCTCTTCTCTCTTCTTTTCTCCTTTCTTCACTCCTTCTCTCTCTCACCCCAGTTTATTCTCCTGTCTTTGAATATTGCCTTTCTGAGCTAAAAGAAGAACTACCATCAACCCAGCAATCCCATTACTGGGTGTATACCCAGAGGAATATAAAGCATTTTACCATAAAGACACATACACGTGAATGTTCATTGCAGCACTGTTCATGATAGCAAAAACATGGAACCAACCTAAATGCCTGTCAATGACAGACTGGATAAAGAAAATGTGGTACATATACACCATGGAATATTATGCAGCCATAAAAAAGAGCAAGATCGTGTCTTTTGTGGGAACATGGATGGAGCTGGAGGCTATGATCCTCAGCAAACTAATGCAGGAACAGAAAACCAAACACCACATGTTCTCACGTATCAGTGGGAGCTAAATGATAAGAACTTACAAACAGAAAGAAGGAAATAACAGACACTGGAGTCTACTTGATGGGGGAGGGTGGGAGGAGGAAGAGGAGCAGAAAAGATAACTATTGGGGACTGAGCTTAATACCTGGGTGATGTAATGATATGTACAACAAACCTCTGTGACACATCTTTATGTAACAAACTTTCACATGTATTCTCAAACCTAAAATAAAAGAAATTTTAAATAATAAAAAATTAAGAATTAAAAAAGATCACCTTTCTCTACTTTTCTGCTTTTCTTTCCAACAAACATTCAAACAAATATGGTTTCCTATAACATTTTTTTAACCTCAAGTTTCTAAGTCAACAGAGCAGAAAGTGTTCACTCAAGGATGCTTGAAATCACTTCCCAGTCTACATATCCAACCCTGAATGACAAACATTGGTGTCCAATCTCAAAATTCCAGGAGAAACAATACAATTGTCCTGGCTTGGTTCAGGGAACCAAGGTCCCAAGGTCTTATGGTCCACCGTTTTCTTCATCACAGGTACAAAGGCAAACTCTGATAAACTAAGCAGAGAAACATATAGTTCTATTGAATCATTGGTAGTCGATAGTATATACTA
Organism: Pongo pygmaeus; assembly: GCF_028885625.2. Lineage (NCBI taxonomy): Eukaryota > Metazoa > Chordata > Mammalia > Primates > Hominidae > Pongo > Pongo pygmaeus. The sequence continues at coordinate 20,250,618 of NC_072391.2, forward strand.
ACTGCTGGCCAGATACCAGGCTAAAAGTTTTTTCATGCTTTTTTTTTTTTTTTTTTTTGAGACAGAGTCTTGCTCTGTCACTCAGGCTAGAGTGCAGTGGCATGATCTCGGTTCACTTCAACCTCCACCTCCCAGGTTCAAGCGATTCTCCTGCCTCAGCCTCCTGAGTAGCTGGGATTACAGGCATGCACCACCACACCTGGCTAATTTTTTTATTTTTAGTAGAGAAGGGGTTTCACCATGTTGGTCAGGCTGGTCTCAAACTCCTCACCTCAGATAATCCACCCACCTTGGCCTCCCAAAGTGCTGGGATTACAGGTGTGAGCCACCCCACCCAGCCTCATCCATTATTTCATTGGTGCATCATAATCACTCTATAAGTTAGTCACTATTATTACCCCCATTTTACAGATGAGGGAGTCGAGGCTGGGGGGTCAAGTGAACTTGCTCAAGGTCACACAACTAAAAAGATTTTCTAAATAAAGAGCACTTGTTCTTTTTTTTAAGAGATGGGGTCTTGCTATGTTGCCCAGGCTGGTCTTGAATTCTCAGATTCAAGCAATACTTCTGCCTCAGCTTCCCAAAGTGCTGGGTTTACTGGCGTGAGCCACCATGCCCAACCTCAAGAGCAGTTGTTCTTAACCACCATACTCTACTGCCACTTACCACACCATGGTGCTGTGATTATCCCCACAAAAGATAGGAGACTAATGTAATAAATGCTCTCAATTGTGTGAACACACTGGACTACCTTACTTTACATGAGGAAAGTAGTGGAAGGAGCAAATCCAAAGCTAGTGATAAAGAGGAAAGCAGCCCCTGACAGCTGGGAAGTGGCCTGGCACTGACAGGTCAATCTTGGTGTTTTCCTAAACATAAACAATTTCACAGAGCATCAATGTTAGACAAAGCCACTCTGTAGTCATGATGAATCAGGACAGAAAGAAGACTCCGTAATCACATGTGAACACAGACAAAACAGGAACATTGTTCAAGCCACAAAATACCAAACATGACCCTCTCCTGGTGAAAGCGAGTGACTAGTGTTCTTCACCAATCATAGTTTTAGCCTCGCTCTAGTCTGCTTTCCCTCCCTTCCTTATAGATAAAATTTATTGAGAGGGTCAATGGTAAAATTGTCTCTCTTTCAGGCTGCACCCACGCCAGTGCACATCCCAGCTTGCTTGGACTCTCCCCAAAATCACACAACCAAAGTCCAAATCCTATAATGAGTCCTTTCCAACACCTTCCATGGTTCCACATGTGTGTGTCCTCCCTTGCTGCAATGAACATGAAACACAATTTGTTCAATACGGGTGTGTTCCTGGAGGTCTTTGGCTGGAGGGCATCAACACTGTTCACTTGTCAGGGGCCTGTTCTGATAGACTCAAGACTGCTCTCTCTCCCTTGACCAAAGAGCTTGAAAACCAAAGTCCTTGGTCCTAGAGGGCAGTGCAATGCAAACAGAATTCCAGTAACCACAGACATCCACTAAACCTCCCCTCCACACATACACACATAAGGAAAGTAGAGATGGCCATTTCTGCATCTTGCTCTACAGCAGAGTGACCCCAACACCATAGAATGGGCGGAACCCAGTGAGATGCACCCAAGGTGCCACACCTCGTTCCTGCTTGAAGTTGCTCCAATTCTTTCCCAACCCCAAAGTTCTTCTCTGTCACTCTGAGCTATACAATTGTAGGCCCATAACAGTTGGACAGCTGAGAAAAAAACTCAAGGCTCAATTTCATGCTTCCTGTAAGACTGTGGTGAAGTTCAAGTTTTCCATAAATGTAACAAACCTTCACAGATTGAAAAGGAAATGGTTTCCCTTATCCTCTTGTCCTCAATCTAGTTGCATGGGACTGACTCAGCATCTCAGGGGGTTGAAAATTAAGGATCATTGTTCCTTAAAGCACCCCCAAGTGACTCTCCTGTGCAGCCAGGGTTGAGAATCACTACTCTAGTCATTCAACTGATCATTGCTGGGAAAGCACTGGGTTCCATGAACTGTGTTGTATGCTGGAGACGCTCTGGCAAATAACACAGATGCAATTCCTGTCCTTGATAGTCTACACTCTAGGGGGGAGAGAAAAGCAACAAATAAACAAAGAAATGTCTGATTATACATTGTGGTAAGTGCAATGAAGGAAATTTACAGTGTGTTAGGGTAGAGAACAACAGGCGGACCTCTTTAGGTAAGAAAGGAATTAAAGGCTTCACTAAAGGGGTGAAATGAAGCTGAGAGTGGAGGAATAAGAGGGAATGAGCACTGAGGAAGGGAAGTAAGACTCTTCTAGAGGCTGGGTGTGGTGGCTCATGCCTGTAATCCCAGCACTTTGGGAAGCCAAGGCAGGAGGATCTCCTGAGCCCAGGAATTTGAGATCAGCCCAAGCAACATAGCAAAACCCTGTCTCTACAAAAAAAGTTAGCTGGGAGGCCGAGGCAGGTGGATCACGAGGTCAGGAGATGGATACCATCCTGGCTAATATGGTGAAACCCATCTCTACTAAAAATACAAAAAATTAGCCAGGCATAGTGGCACATGCCTGCAGTCCCAGCTACTTGGGAGGCTGAGGCAAGAGAATAGCTTGAACCCAGGAGGCAGAGGTTGCAGTAAGCAGAGATCACGCCACTGCACTCCAGCCTGGGCAACAAAGCAAGACTCTGTCTCAAAAAATAAATAAATAAATAAATAAATAAATAAATAAATAAATAAATAATTAGCTGGGAGTGGTGGCACATGCCTGTAGTCCTAGCTAGTCAGGAGGCTAAGGTAGGATAATCACTTGAGCCCAGGGAGGTTGAGGCTGCAGTGAGCTATGATCACGTCACTGCACTCCAGCATGAGTGACAGAGTAAGACCCTGTCTCAAAACAAGAAGAAAAAAATGTTCTAGGCAGAAAAAAAAACACACATGCAAAGGCCCTAAGATGGAAGAGTATGTGCAAAGAAGTGAAAGGTGGCTGCCGTGGCTTAGGTGAGCCAGGAGCAAGTGGCAGGCATCTGCTTCCTCGAGCTGCCACACAAAGTGCCTCTGGCAGCGTGGCTTAAAATGACTGAAATGTATTTTCTTGCAGTTCAAAGGCTAGAAGTTGAAGATCAAGGTGTCAGCAGGGTTGGTTCCTTCTGAGGGCTGCGAGAGAAGGATCTGTTCCAGGCTGCTCTCCTTGGTTTGTAGAATGCTGACTTTTCCCTGCATCTTCATGTGGTCTGCCTTCTGCTTGTGTCTGTGTATGCCTTTCTTATAAGGATGCTAGTCATATTGGATTAAGGCCCAGTCAAATGAAATCATTTTAACATAAGTACCTCCACAGAGGCCCTATCTCTAAAGAAGGTAGCATTTGGAAGGAAACAATGAGGGTTAGGACTTAGAATTTGGAGGGGGTTAGGGTGAGGGATACATAATTCAGCCCACAGCATCATAGTAGGGGGATTTGGAACTTATTTAAAGTGGAATAGGATTGGAGGGTTTTAAATGAGATGGTATGTCTGATTTAAAGGCATGCTCTGGGCCAGGTGCAGTGGCTCATGCCTGTAATCCCAGCACTTTGGGAGGCCAAGGCGGGTGGATCACTTGAGGCCAGGAGTTTGAGACCAGCCTAACCAACATGGTGAAACGCTGTCTCCACTAAATATACAAAAATTAGCTGGGTGTGGTGGCACACACTTGTAATCCCAGCTACTCAGGAGGCTGGGGCATAAGAATAGTTTGAACCTGGGAGGCAGAGGTTGCAGTGAGCTGAGATCGCACCACTGCACTCCAGCCTGGGTGACAGACCAAATGCTCTGGCTATTGTGTTGGTAGCAGATTGGAGGAAAACAAGAGTGGGAGAGTGAGACCTCTGAGTGAGTTACTTATGTTCAGATAGCAGTCCTGTCCTTTACTTGTTATGTGACCCTGGGCATGTTACTTGACCTTTCTGAGACTCAGTCTCCCCATCTGTAAAACTGGAATAATTATAATACCTCACACACACATTTGTTGAGAGAATTAATGAGTCGTCCATGTTTAGTATATACTAAATGCAAATGCTAGATAAATGTTAAGTATTATTATATTTTAGCCATCTTGGGAAGAGACAGCAGTGCCTGTGATAGGCAGCCTCTAAGTGGCTTCCAACCCTCTCATTCTCATATTTATGCCCTTGTGGAACCCCCTCCCTGGAGTGTGGGCTGAACCTGGTGACTTGCTTCTAAGGAATAGAACTGGCAAAAGTGGTGAGATGTCACTTCCAAGATCGGGTTATCATATTAGGCAGCTCAGGCTGCCAAAACAAAATACCACAGGCTGGGAGATTAAACAACAGGCACTTATTTTCTCACAGTTCTGGTGGGTGTGAATCCAAGATCAAGGTAGGACAGCAGGGTTGGTTTCTGGTGAGGGCTCTCTTCCTGCCTTGCAGACGGCCACCTTCTCACTGTGTTCTCACATGGTCTTTCCTATCATGTTTCTTCCTCTTGTAAGGACACAGGTCCTATCAGATTAGGGCCCCACCCTTGTAACCTGGTTTATTTTAAGTATCTCTGAAAGGGCCCTATCTCCAAATACAGTCACTTTGGGAGTGAGAACTTCAACATGCGGATTTGGGAGATCGGGAGAGGGCTGCAATTCTGTCCATAATCATTAAAAAAAAAAAAAACCTGTGAGTTCTGTCTTCTTTCTCTATATAGATATAGATATATAGATAAAGACACAGAGATATCTTCTCACAAGTTTGCTTTGATGAAACAAGCTTCCCTGTTGTCAGGAAGAACCATCTAGCAGGAAACTGAGGGCAGCTTCTGGCCAGCAGCCAGCTATGAAAGGAGGCCCTCAGCCCAACAACTCTCAAGAAAATGAATTCTGCCAATGACCTCATGAGCCTGGAAGTAGAGCCTCCCCAAGTTGAATCTTGAGATAACTGCCACCTTGTGGGCACCGTGATTGCAGCCTGTGAGAGCCTCTGAGTAGAGGTCCCAGTTAAGCTGTACCTGGATGCCTGACCCCTAGAAACCGTGTGTTGTTTTAAGATACTAAGTTTTTGGGTGCTTTGTTATGCCATAATCAAAAACAAATACATTAGCTAGACATGGTGGCATGCAGCTGTAGTCCTAGCTATTTGGAAAGCTGAGGAAGGAGAATCACTTGAGTCCAGGAGTTTGAGGTAAGCCTGGACAGCAAAGTGAGACCCCATCTCTATTAAAAAGAAAGAGAGAGAGAAAGGTAGGCAAGCAGGCACAAAGGGAGGGGAGGGGAAGGTAAGGGAGGGGAGGGGAAGGGAAGGGAGGGGAGGGGAAGGGGAAGGGAGGGGAGGGGAAGGAGAAGGGAGGGGAGGGGAAGGGGAGGAAAGGGGAAGGGGAGGGGAGGGAAGGGAAGGGAAAGGGAGAAAAAATTTTAAAAAGTGAGTAATTTGCCCAAATTCACACAGTAAATGGCAGAGCCAAGAAAAATAAGAAAATGTAACAGGCCAGGCATGTTGGCTCTCACCTGTAGTTCCAGTACTTTGGGAGGCCAAGGCAGGAGGATCTCTTGAGCCCAAAAGTTTGAGACCAACCTGGGCAACACAGGGAGACCTCCACGTCTACAAAAAAATTTAAAAGTTAGCAAGGCATGGTGGCATGCACCTGTAGTCCCAGCTACTTGGGAGGCTGAAGTGGGAGGATCGCTTGAGCCTAGGAGGTCAGGGTTGCAATGAGCTATGAGTATGCCACTTGCACTCCAGCCTGGGCAACAGAGTGGGACACTGTCTCAAATGAAAAAAAAGGGGAAAAGAAATGATGACAATAATATTAAGGAAAGACAAAAACAAAGAATCCTACCAAGTCTCTTGGATTCCAGAACCAACGCTAAAAAAATCATGAAACCAAAGTAACCTACTGCTATCCTGAAACAATGATAAATAATCCACAGATCATAAAATCAGGGACTCTGGAGCATGTACATTAATATAATTGTATGTCCCTTAGACTGAAGTTCTATCAAAGCTTAATGACCAAACAAATTAGCTATCGGCATTATTTTGCCTCCACTAAAACCTGAACAGTAGCAGAAGTACAGATCCAAAATTCTAAAAGCTTTATCATGTGGGCTCTTTTTATAACAGCAGGTGGTTGTGATTTTCTTGTTTCTTGTTTCCTTTTCTCTATCCTTTGGGGGAGCCATCTGTAAGTGTTTGGTTTCAAGTTTCAAAAACAATCTCCATGGCCTTGAACAATGGGTTAAAAGGGTTGTCCACATGTGAACTGAACAAAGGAACAAGTTACAGAAAAACTTTCCAGGCTGGGCATGGTTGCTTATGCCTGTAATCTCAGCACTTTGGGAGGCTGAGGCAGGCGGATCACCTGAGGTCAGGAGTTCGAAACCAGCCTGGCCAACGTGGTGAAACCTCCGTCTCTACTAAAAATATAAAAAATTAGCTGGATGTGGTGGTGGGTGCCTGTAATCCCAGCTACTAGGAGGGCTGAGACAGGGGAATCACTTGAACCTGGGAGGCAGAGGTTGCAGTGAGCTGAGATCATACCATTGCACTCCAGCTTGGGCGACAAGAGTGAAACTCTGTCTCAAAAAAAAAAAAAAAAACAAACAACAGAAAAGAAAAAACAAAGAACATTCCAAAAGAAATTTCTTCCGGCCATTTTCTTAGGAAACGTCAGTGCTGCAAATTAATCCTTCCATCCAAAGTCCTGTCTTCTAACATTTTACATCTGTATATGTGTTTTACATAGTTGTTGAATTGCTCTCATATTCAGTATGTCTTGGTATTTCAATGCCTCCATTTCCTTCTCTATAAAATAAATTTTTTTTTAATTTTAAAATGAAGCAATAAAGTGCTTATTCCAGTATCTGGGCTGCTTGAATGATAGCACTGTTGTTAATCGTATTATCATTCATTCATTCAACAAACACCTAGGTAGCAGCATGAGAGCCAATTTTCTATCAATTATTGGTCCAAAGTGGAGATCCAGAGTTTCCATGTACAGCAGCAGCAACCTAGCTAGAAATAGAAGACAAGACTGTCATCTGGAAGTGGTGACGGGGAAGGGCAGCTGACAGATGCTTAAGAAGGCTTAAACCATCCTGCTGCTGCTGTTGCTTGGTCTTTTCAGAAAAGGAAAGCATTGGTTGGGTGCCCTGGCTCACGTTTGTAATCCCAACACTTCAAGAGGCCGAGGCAGGAGGATCCATTGAGGCCAGAGTTCGAGATCAGCCTGAGCAAAATAGTAAAACCTTGGGTCTAAAAAAAAAAATTTTTCTTAAGTCAGCCAGGTATGGTAGCGTGTACCTATAGTCCCAGCTACTCGGGAGGCTGAGGTCAGAGGATCACTTGAGCCTAGGAGTTCAAGGCTGCAGTAAGGTGGAATCACGCCAGTGCACTCCAGGCTGGGTGACAGTGCAAGACTGAAAAATAGAAGGAAAAAAGTAAAGACAAGCACTGTTACCACCATTCAATTGATAAGAAATTTGAGGCTGGCCTAGCTCCAGTGACTTCTCAAAATTACAAGACTAGGGGCCGGGCACAGTGGCTCGTGCTTGTAATCCCAGCACTTTGGGAGGCCAAGGTGGGTGGATCACAAGGACAGAAGATCGAGACCATCCTGGCTAACACAGTGAAACCCTGTCTCTACTAAAAAAAATACAAAAAATTAGCCAGGCGTGGTGGCATGCACCTGTAGTCCCAGCTACTCGGGAGGCTGAGGCAGGAGAATCACTTGAACCCTGGAGGTGGAGGTTGCAGTGAGTTGAGATCGCGCCACTGCACTCCAGCCTGGGTGACAGAGTAAGACTCCATCTCAGAAAAAGAAAAAAGAAAAAACAAATTACAAGACTAGGGTATGGAAAATCAGACCCCCTAGAAGGCACTGAGTTGCCTTGGGGCAGAGACTTTGCTCAAAGGGTTTAACACTCTATCTCCAAGGCATAGACACAGTGCCTGAGACACAGTTCCCAACACACAGCAGGTCTTAGGCAGGTTCCCCAGGAGCAAAGCCTGAATCAGGGACTTATGCCCTGCTTTATTGAGGGAGTGCTCTTGTTACCAGAAAGGGGTCCCAATCTAGACCACAAGAGAGCATTCTTGGATCTCATGCAAGAAAGAATTCAGGGCGAGTCCACAGAGTAAAGTAAAAGCAAGTTTATTTAAAAAGAAAAGGAATAAAAGAATGGCTGCTCCATGGGCAGAGCAGCCCTAGTTGGCTATTTTTATGGTTATTTCTTAATCATATGCTAAACCAGGGATGGATTATTCATGAGTTTTCTAGGAAAGGGGCCAGGAATTCCTGGAACTGAGGGTTCCTCTTCCTCTTAGAGCATATAGGGTAATTTCTGGATGTTGCCATGGCATTTGTAAACTGTCATGGCGCTGATGGGAGTGTCTTTTAGCATGCTAATGCATTATAATTAGCATATAATGAGCAGCAAGGATAACAAGAGGTCACTTTCATCACCATCTTGGTTTTGGTGGGTTTTGGCTGGCTTCTTTATTAAATCCTGTTTTACCAGCAGGGTCTTTTATTTATTTATTTTTGAGACAGAGTCTCACTCTGTCACCTAGGCTGGAGTGAAGTGGCATGATCTCGGCTCACTGCAACCTCCGCCTCCTTCGTTCAAGTGATTCTCGGGCCTCAGCCTCCCAAAGAGCTGGGATTACAGGTGCCTGTCACCATGCCCAGCTAATTTTTGTATTTTTAGTAGAGAGGGTTTCACCATGTTGGTCACGCTAGTCTTAAACTAGCTGGTCTTGAACTCCTGACCTCAGGTGATATGCCCACCTTGGCCTCCCAGAGTGCTGGGATTACAGGTGGAAGCCATGGCGCCCGGCCATCAGCAGGGTCTTTATGACTTGTATCTTGTCCTGCTGACCTCCAACCTCATCCTGTGACTAAGGATACCTAACTTCCTGGGAATGCGGCCCAGCAAATCTCAGCTTCATTTCACCCAGCTCATATTCAAGATGGAGTCACTCTTGTTTGAACACTTCTGACACCCTCAGGAGAAAGGGAGTGAGGGAAGTGAGATAGAAAAGGAAAGGATATAGATTCAGCAGAAGCCTGTTCTCCGACCAACTCCACAAGGAGCTCTGAGGCATGAGGCCATCACATAGTTTCCAGCCTGTATCAAGGGGCCAACTTTACATATGGCCTCTCCTTTGTCAGGGGGCTGCCCTTGGGGAGGGTACAAAGTGTAACCTCCCAGGCATTCCTCAGCACCATCAGCTGAGCACCCTGGCAGCTGCCTTAGACTCCTAAGTGGGATCCAGGTGGGAAACCAATAGTATCCAGGACAATGCTCAATAGATATTTGTTGGATGAATGACTCATAACTAGAACACAATTCTCCTACTCTCTATATATCTTTTCTCTATACCCAAGAGACGACTTTCAACCCACAAACATTTTACAATCATCATCTCTAATTCAGAAACCTTCTCCAGCACAACTAAACAGCCTGGCAAGAGTCACATCTGACCGTGTTTAATTACCACTTTGGAGGAGGAAGGACACGCTGTTGAGGTTTTAAGCTACACACTAATACTTTCACCCGTCATCCAAGGCCACCACAAATTAACGGTTGCATTGGGTTTTTGTCTGACAGCTGGACAAAGCCAATTCATGTCAAGGGAACTGAGACATAACATAAAAAGTCCACTAGAATTTTATCTCCTGGAGAGGGTATTTGCTTCTCACATTCTTGTACCGCCCCTGGGCAGATAACTCAGCCTAGGGACTAATATACCTTTCACACAAAATCAGTGTTAAAGCAGGAATGTGTAGTACAATCATTCCTGGCAAGAGAAATCAAGTCAGGTCTTTCCACCTTTTTTCTTTTATTTACACCCATTCTCCATTCAGCTCTCAAATGCCCTGCCATTCTGGTAGAGGTGCTAGCAGCCCTCATCTACCACCACTCTGTTCTTGCTCTTCATCTCACAAACAAAAGCAGCCCATATGAGAGAAAGAGAATTTCACAAGAGAAGGGTTACAATGTGATCCTTTCCAAAAAGGAGAGATCCATCCCGTTTCCACCCTGCTGCCAGAGTGAGCTCCTGCTAATATGCTGATGTTAAGATCCTGCTTAAAACCGTTCAATCTTTGGACAACATGTGCAGTCTTTCATAGGGCTCACGAGGTTTGATGTAGGAGGGTTTACACCTGCTCTCCCTCCAGCCACACTGACTTTCTTTCAGTTCCTCCAGTCTGCCACAGGATCTTTGCATATGCTGAATGCACTCACCCCCAGCTACTCCTTCAGCTCAGAGCTTAAATGTTATATCTTGAGCTCCCTGTCTCACTCAGATCTGCTCTGGTTGTCACAGCACGTTTTCTTCATGGCACATCACAGTTACTATAGTTTTATGTGGGTGTTCTCCAATGCACGTGCACCAGAAGAAAGCTCTTAGTTTGATGATTATCAAATAGCTAGCTCTACTTCTCAGTTAGTTCCTGGCATGGAGGGAATAAAGGATACACTCTCTCATTTTAGAGATGAGGAAATTGAGCTGGATAGGAAACAATATTTATCTGAGGTCACATGGTTTGTTGGTTAATTGGCTGATTTTTTGAAGACAAGATTAGCTATTTTCTCCTGAAATATTCAACCCTTTTGCAAACATCCTGTGTTACCACCTCAGCTCTAAGGACTGCTGTCTTCCTGATTTACTGCTGGCCAGGGAAGAGTGCCCTGGAACTCAGTGAAGAACCACATAGAAACCTCATAAGGAGGTGGGGCGTGGTGGCTCATGCCTGTAATCCCAGCACTTTAGGAGGCTGAGGCTGGTGGATCACATGAGGTCAGGAGCTCGAGACTAGCCTGGCCAACATGGCGAAACCCCGTCTCTACTAAAAATACAAAAAAATTAGCTGGTGTGATGGCATGCGCCTGTAGTCCCAGCTACTCGGGAGGCTGAGGCACGAGAATCTCTTGAACCTGGGTGGCAAAGGTTGCAGTGAGCCGAGATCAAGCCACTGCACTCCAGCCTGGGCAACAGAGCGAGACTCCGTCTCAATTAAAAAAAAAGAAGAAAGAAAGAAAAAGAAACCTCATAAGGGCTCTGTAGATCTTGCTGTTTCCATCACCAATCTCTTCTAGGAGTGCCTTCCTCACTCTCCTGAAATTATCAAATTTCCCATCCACACTCTCCCCCAGCATCACCTCAAAGCTTATCTTTAAATCATATAAAATAAAACAATTTATCAACATAATATTAATGGCTAGCCTTTATTTAGCACTGACTGTAATGTGCCAAGCCCCATGCTGAGCATGTTACACATCTTAATCCATGAGCTCATGTGCTCAACAAGGCAGGCCAGGCAGAGGCCATTCTCTGGGGGAAGGGGAGGGCACAGCATCTTGCCTGAGGTCACACAGCTGCTGAGTGGCAGCTCCTGGCTTTACACCCAGCTTGGTCTGACGTGAAAGTCCATGGACTACCGCATCGTGTTACTCTGAGGTGATTAGTTCCAGATTGGGACAGAGTCTTTTATCCTCTCAGCCACAGGACTTGGTCCCTGGCTCCATGACAGTCTTCCAGAATGTACATGGGCCTTCATGAGCCAAGACATCTGCATAGAGCAAGCATCAAACTAGTATACAGGAAAAGGGGGTAATGCAAAGTCTGATAGACTCCATGTCCTTGTTGAATATCTCTCCACATTGACACAAAATCACATAAAGAGAATGTGTTCTGGGCCAGGCACGTCGGCTCGTGCCTGTAATCTGGCACTTTGGAAGGCTGAGGCAGGCGGATCACTTGAGGTCAGGAGTTTGAGACCAGCCTGGCCAACATGGTGAAACCTGGTCTCTACTAAAAATACAAAAATTAGTTGGGCATAGTGGTGGGTGCTTGTAATCCCAGCTACTCGGAAGGCTGAGCCAGGAGAATCGCTTGAACCCGGGAGGCAGAGGTTGCAGTGAGCCAAGATCACACCACTGCACTTCAGCCTGGGCAACAGAGTGAGACTCCGTCTCAAAAAAAAAAAAAAAAAATGAGTTCCACTGCTTGTGATTGTAGATGACTTTGCTCTTTGCTTCTTGTGTTTTTCAGTTTCCAATAATGCACATATTAACTTTTTTTAAATGAAGGTTACTTAAAAAGAAAAGAAAATGAGCCCCAAACAAAGGGTACACATGGACATATAGAGCGGAATAATAGACACTGGAGACTCCAAAAGGTAGGAGAGTGCGAGGGGAATGAGAAGTGAAAAATTACCTATTGGGTACAATGTTCACTATTCGGGTGATGTTTACCCTAAAATCCCGGAATAGGCATGTAAGAAATCTTCACTTGTACCCCGTAAATCTATAATTTTTTTTTTTTTTTTTGAGACAGAGTCTCACTCTGTTGCCCAGGCTGGAGTGCAGTGGTACAACCTCGGCTCACCACAACCTCTGCCTCCTGGGTTCCAGCGATTCTCCTGCCTCAGCCTCCTGAGTAGCTGGGATTACAGGGGCCTACCACCATGCCGGGCTAATTTTTGTATTTTTGGTAGCAACGGGGTTTCACCTGAACTCAGGTGATCTGCCCACCTTGGCCTTATGAAAATTTTTTAAATATATTTTTAAAAAAGAAAATGAGCTCCCTCTGTAACCAGCACTCCAATCATCAAAAACAGTTGGCTTTTTGACTGCCTGGCATTCATTCCAGCTTCTCCTTTTCATGGCAGTGCCCATTTTCTTTTTTGAAGCTTAAAAAATATGTAATGGGTACAGTGGCTCATGCCTGTAATCCCAGCACTTTGGGAGGCAGAGGCAGGTAGATCACATGCGGTCAGGAGTTCGAGACCAGCCTGGCCAACATGGTGAAACCCCATCTCTACTAAAAATACAAAAATTAGCCAGGCACAGTGGCACAGGCCTGTAATCCCAGCTACTCTGGAGGCTGAGGCAGGAGAATCGCTTGAACCTGGGAGGCAGAAGTTGCAGTGAGCTGAGATCATGCCATTGCACTCCAGCCTGGCCAACAAGAACGAAACTTCGTCTCAAAAAAAAAAAAATTAACTGGGCATGTCAGCTCAGGAGGCTGACGTGGGAGGATTGCTTGAGCCCAGGAGTAGAAGGATTGCTTGAGACCAGGAGTTCGAGGTTGCAGTGAGCCATGACTGCACCCCTGAATTCCAGCCTGGATAACAGAGTGAAATCCTGTCTCAAGAAAAAATTCAAAACAAAAGACAAAAACAAAAATCAAAATGCAGATTTGGATTCTGTAGGTCCCTAAGGGGGACCTGAGCCTCTGTTTTTCTTATGAGCTCCCAGGCTGGTGCTGGTGCTGCTGGCCCAGGCATCACACTTTGAGTACCAAGTGTCTAGCAAGGCGTACAGTGGTTCCAGGGCTCTCTAGGCACAAAAGCCGCTCACACATCACCCTCACAAGGCCGGGCCCCCATGCAGGACAGATGCTGCTTTGGGTCAGTTTGCTCAGAACATCTGGGCCTTCCTACAATCACAAGTCACCCCCTGTCTCCCCACTCAGATGGCAGAAGGTGTTCCCAGGGGCACAGAAGGAAACATACTGTCACTCAGGGCCACCCCAGATGCTCCCTCAGCCTCAGATGGAGTCAGTCTGAGACCCCCTGAGCCAAGTTGCTCCCACTCGCCCCTCCTTGTCCAGAGCCCAACCCCTGTGCACTGAGCCTCCTTTCAAAATAAACTCGCAGAGCCCCCCACCCCCACTTTCCATTGCACCTGAGGCAATTATTATTTGTCAAAAACAAGAACCGCCAGCTGTGCGTAGCATTCAGCTTGCTGTTCTTAAAATGCCTTATAATCATTTCCCTCGGAGAAGAAGTCTCCAGCCCCACAATGGTTCTGCACAGCCAATCACAATGTAGTCCCGGACCCGTGTTTTGATAAGACAATCTGACACTGTCAGTCAGAGGGATTCAAGACTCTTGCTGCAGGGAGGAGGGAGAGAGGAAGAGAAAATGAGAGAGAGAGAGAGAGAGAAAGCGTATGCCTCTTCTCCCTCTGGAAGTGCAGCTGACTGCAGAGTCTCCCAGGAGCCTGTCCCTGCAGAGGCCTTGACAAATGTCAACAGACAGGATGAGATTTCTGCTTCTCCAATGCCTGTAGGCCCCATCCCACCCCAGCTATACTCACACTCATTTCTTGTTTGTTTGTCTCTCAAGCTCCATTCAGAGAGTATGGAGATGTCTTCTTGGTTTAAAGTTGAAGCCTGGCCGGGTGCAGTGGCTCACGCCTGTAATCCCAAAACTTTGGGAGGCCGAGGTGGGCAGAACACAAGGTCAGGAGATCGAGACCATCCTGGCTAACACGGTGAAACCCCATCTCTATTAAAAATACAAAAAAATTAGCCCAGCATGGTGGCGGGCACCTGTAGTCCCAGCTACTCCAGAGGCTGAGGCAGGAGAATCCCTTGAGCTCAGGAGGTGGAAGTTGCAGTGAGCCGAGATCACACCACTGCACTCCAGCCTAGGTGACAGAGTGAGACTCAGTCTCAAAAAAACAAAACAAAACAAAACAAAACAAAAAAAGTTGAAGCCAAGAGGGAAAAGTTGGAGGGCACTTGGAGGAAAAGGGAGGCCCTCTATGGCAGCCAACCTGCAAGATGGTCCCAATTGTTCTTGCCTTCAGGTATTCATCCCCTTGTGTGGCATCCCCCACCACACACAGACCAGGGCTAGTCTGCATCCTGAATAGAATAGGGTTGTGCTTGCTCTCTCGCTCTCTCTCTCTCTCTCTCAGAAACCAGCTGCCATGTTGCAGAGACATTCAGGCCTTCAATGGCGAGGTTTGCATGGGGAGGAACAGCCCCCATGTGAATGAACTTGGGAGCAGAGTCTTCTCTGGTTGAGTCCCAGTGTGACAGCAGCTCTAGCCAACAGCCTGACTGTAGCCTCATGAGAGATCCTGAGTCAGAACCACCCAGCTAAGCTGCTCCTGGGTTCCTGACCCATAGAAGCTGTGAGATAATAGGTATTTACTGTTTTCAGCTACTACATTTGGGGTAATTTTTTACACAACAATAGATGATGAGTACACTATCCCAAATCAATCCACAAATTTGGTGTCCCCACAAGTGTGGGGTGTGTCTTTCAATTTTTTGAGACAGGGTCTCACTCTGTCACACAGACTGGAGTGTAGTGGCACAGTTACAGCTCACTGAAACCTCAACCTCCTGGGCTCAAGCAATCTTCCCACCTCACCCTCCCCAGTAGCTGGGACCACAGATTTGCACCACCAAAGCTGGCTAATTTTTTAATTTTTGTAGAGACTAGATCTCATTGTGTTGCCCAGGTTGGTCTCAACCTCCTGGGCTCAAGTAATACTCCCGCCTAGGCCTCTGAACATGCTGGAATTACAGGCATGAGCCAATGTGCCCAGCAAGTATGGGATCTTTCTATGGCAAGATGTGGTGCCCACCACTATGAGAGACAAAGATGATATTATTATTAATAACAGGCCAGTAATGGTGCCTCACACCTGTAGTCCCACCTACTCAGGAGGCTAAAGTGGGAGGATTGCTTGAACCCAGGAGGTTGAGGCTACAGTAAGCCATGATCACATCACTGCACTCCAGCCTGGGCAACACAGCAAGACCCTGTTCCTAATAATAATAATAATAATATCTAATATTTGAATAAGCCTTACGTGGAGCCAGGCATCATTCTAAGCACGTTGCATGCATGAACTCATTTAATCCCATAGCCATCTATTATTATTATTCCTGTCATGCTCATCAGCCAGAAGCCACCAGAAACACACCTGTAGTTGAACAGAAATGGGTTTAGTAACCAGTTGCAACAAGGGAGACCACACACCATGGGGAGTGGGAGCTGTCTCCCAGTAAGAGTGTGTTGGGGGGCTTCTGGTTAGCTGGCAGAAAGCAGTGTTAATTCTACAGCTGGGCATCATCATAATTTTTATGTAGGAGGCAGGAGGGATAGAGTGGGGCTAAAGCTGTCATTGGAAAAGCAGCAGTAACTGCATGTGTCAGTCAGAGGAAGAGGATGCGTTTGCCCATTGTTTTGTGGTTTGCCCACTGCTCATACTTTCATGCTCAGATAGGATTCATTACAGACTGTCTTGTTTTTGTCTTGTTTCATCATGGTCAGCATGACATCTTCCAGTGTGACCGTCCTGTGAAATTGCTTAAGTAGGGAATACCACAGCCTAGCAGGAGTACCAGGCCAGCTACTAGCTGACAACAATCAAGACTGGGCTCCCAGCCAGGCACAGTGGCCCACGCCTGTAATCCCAGCACTTTGGGAGCTCAAGATGGGCAGATCACTTGAGGTCAGGAGTTGAAGACCAGCCTGGCCAACATGGTGAAACCCCTTCTCTACTAAAAATGCAAAAATTAGCCGGGCATGGTGGCATAAGACTGTAATCCCAGCTACTCAGGAGGCTGAGGCACGAGAATCGCTTGAACCCAGGAGGTGGAGGTGGTAGTGAGCCAAGATCGCACCACTGCACGATCCAGCCTGAGCAACAGAGCCAGACTCTGTCTCAAAAATAAAATAAAATAAAGACTGGGCTTTCCTTTTCTTATCCCCATTTTATAGGTGGAAAATCTGAGGCCAAAATAAGTTCGGTAGTTATGTTGCCAAGCCTGGGTGGAACTGTAGAGCTTCTCAGACTGTCAGTGCTGCAGGGCCAGCTTTGCTTTGTCTTCTTTTGTTTGCCAATCCATCGTGGGCCAATACTTTCATAAAATACAATAAAAGTGAATTACTAGAATAATGATCATGCATTTAGATGTTTTAGCAATGTTAAATTGCTATCCTTCTAAACAGGTACCCTCAAGTTCTGTATTATCTGGTCTCAGACAAGGAACAGTTCTCAGGCCATTACTGACCACAGACCACACTTTGGGCAGCTTTAGAAGTTGTCTGATCAAGAGTTTTCCAGGCTGGGCATGATAGCTCACACCTCTAATCCCATCACTTTTGGGAGGCTGAGGCGGGCAGATCACTTGAGGTCAGCAGTTCGAGACCAGCCTGGCCAAATGGTGAAACCCCATCTCTACTAAAAATGCAAAAATTAGCTGGGCATGGTGGCAGGTGTCTGTAATCCCAGCTACTTGGGAGGCTGGAGAATCACTTGAACCTGGGAGGCGGAGGTTGCAGTGAGCCAAGATCATGCCACTGCACTCCAGCCTGAGTGACAGAGACTCTGTCCAAAAAAAAAAAAGAGGTTTCCAAACTTCATGCATTGGTACATCTTCATTTTTGCCATTTCTATTGAACACCTCTACTATTATTTACTTAATATTATCTTTAAATATCCTCATCTCATATCACCTCACACCCATTATGATGGCCACAATTAAAAAAAACAGAAAATAACAAGTGTTGGCGAGGACGTGAAGAATTAGAACTTTTGTGCACAGTTGGTGGGAATGAAAATGGTGCAGTTGCCACAGGAAAACAGTATGGAAACTCCTCAAAAAGTTAAAAATAGAAATATCATATGATCTGGAAATTCCATTTCAGGGTATATACCCCAAAAATTTGAAAGCAGGATTTCAAAGAAATATTTGCACACCCATGTGCATTGCAGTGTTATTCACAATACTCAAGAGGTGAAAGCAACCCAAATGCCCATTGGCAAATGAAGGGATAACGAAAATCTGATATCTACGTACAACGAAATGTTATTCAGCCTTCAAAAAAAAGGGATATATGGCCAGGCACAGTGGCTCACGCCTGTAATCCCAGCACTTTGGGAGGCTGAGGCGGGCCAATTGCTGGAGCTCAGGAGTTTGAGACCAGCCTGGGCAACATGGTGAGACCATGTGTTGCATCATTTAGAAACATTTATAGCTACAAAAGCTTCAGAGATCTTGTATCTCAACGTACAAACAAACTGCCAAATGTCAAAAAAAAAAAAAAAAAAAAGCCAGGCACATGGTGGTGTGTGCCTATAGTACCAGCTACTCAGGAGGCTGAGGTGGAAGTATCACTTGAGCCAAGGGAGCAGAAGTTGCAGTGAACCGAGATGATGCCACTGCACACCAGCCTGGGTGACGGCATTAGACCCTGTCTTAAAAAAAAAAAAAAAAGAGAGAGAGAGAGAGAAATCCTGTGGCGTGCTGCACCATAGACAAACCTCAAAGACTTTATGCGATAAGCCAGTCACAAAAGGACAAATACCGAACAATTCCACTCCAATGAGGTATCTAAAGTAGTCAAACTCCTAGAAACAGAAAGTAGAATTGTGGTTGCCAAGGGCTGGAGGTATTTAGTGTTTAATGGGTCTAGAGTTTCCGTTTTGCAAGATGAAATACTTCTGCAGATCTATTGCACAATGTGAATATACGTAACACAACTGAACTGTACATTATAAAATGGTGAAGATGGTAAGTACAATGTCATGTCCTTTTCAGCACAATTATAAAAAGAAGAAAAGTCCTCATCCTAGGCAATGATAACCCATATTATGTATTAAGATGGCTAGTTCTATATGTTTCCTTTATTTTTTTTAAGAGATAGGGTCTCGCTATGTTGCCCAGGCTGGTCTGGAACTCCTGGGCTCAAGCAATCCTCCCACCTCGGCCTCCCAAAGTGCTGGGATTACAGGTGTGAGGCATCACACCCAGCTGAGTTCTAAATATTTTCTTATCTGCATTAACATAAATGTTTAATTGTTAAATAAGAAAATGTTTTTTTCCATGAACGACTGAAAATCGTTTTGTGTAAACATTGATCTTTGAACCTCCTGTTTCTTCAATGCCTAGCATGTGAAGCCTGACAAGAGAAAGGACTTAGAACCACTCCCAGCCTTCAAGGAGCTTGCAATTACATTGAAGGGTGAAGACACTGTCCCCCCAGAAGGAAGGCTGGAAAAGCTTAAAAGAAATCTGTTCCTTGAAGGCCAGCTCTGTGTGTTCAGTGCTCTCTCCCAAGTCCCTAGCACATGCCTTGCCCACAGTGGGGTCTCAACAGATATTTGCTAGAGTCTGTCAAATTAAGAGAAACACTAAACAGGCCCGGTGCAGTGGCTCACACCTGGAATCCTAGCACTTTGAGAGGCCAAGGCGGGTGGACTGCTCGGGCTCAGGAGTTTGAGACTAGCCTGGGCAACATGGTGAAACCCCATCTCACAAAAAATTACAAAAATTAGTTGGGCATGGTGACTTATGCCTGTAGTACCTGCTACTTGGTGGGCTGAGGCAGGAGGATTGCTTGAGCCCAGGAAGCAGAGGTTGCAGCGAGCTCTGATCATGCCACTGCACTTCAGCCTGCATGACAGAGTGAGACTTTGTCTCCCAAAAAGAGACAGGGAGAGAGAGAAATACTAAATAAGCCACACAAACCAATGGGGTACTAGGCCAGGGCTCCCTACTTGAGGTTTGTGGATAGAATTCAGAGGGTCGATAAACCTGCCTCATTTTCTCTGATTGCTAACTAAAATTTAACATTTCCTTCTATTACAAATGGAGGCAACAAACCACAGTAGTGTTTGCAATATCTGTGATTTTTGTCACCAATATAAATCACGATATTTTCATATCTCATTACAATCATAGCAGACATCTCATTATATTGTACGTGTGCATCACTAATTGGAATTACATAGTTATTAGACTCACCACTAAATCTTGTTATTTGATGCATTAGTAAAGATTCACATATTACTATGACACAAATTTGGTGAGTTTTTTTATATTTTGATAACCATATTTTAGTATAATTGGTTTCCTTTGTAATTCTATGCACTTTATTTTTTGCATAGATAAATAATTTAAACAATATTACAAAGAACAATCAATCAAATCTAGTATAGAATATTTCATAGCCTAAATAACATTTCCCAAAACTGAATGGACCAATAAAAAGTGCTAATGGTTAAATGTTGTTTTGGAGTTAGAAAGAGTTATATATATAAAAAAGGAAATATGTGAATTTTGGGTCTCAATTTAAACAAACAAACTGCCAAAGGGAATCTTTAAGGCAATAGGGAAAATTTGAATGTAATTAGTATGATGATACTTAAGCTATAGTTGTCTAATATGAAGATTACTAAGTAGAAGAAGTTATATAATATGCTTACCAGCAGATTTGTAATTGTAAACATATTTACCTACAGGTTGAGATGAAGGTCTGACACCAAGAAAATCTCAGGTTAAATAAAATAAGGGCATGCAATAATACTTTAAAAAATAAGTAAGTTATATTGAGAACAAGTTATGTTATTCAGTTTGAGTTGAATAGAAGATCAATGTCAGTAGACATATTTAGGTTTGTTGCCCAGAAAGCTAATGTAATCATAATGTAGTCATCCATTAATAAACATATCTCCTCCAAAAAAAAAAAAAAAAAGGATATTGTTCTCAGAAGGAGGTCATAGACACTGCCAGATGCCAAAAGGGTACATGGTACCAAAAAAAGGTTACGATCCAGTGTGGGGTTAATTCAGTGGGTAACGGACTGGGTCTAACAAGAAACAGACTGAACCAAGGACAAGCTCACTGTTACCACTTTTTAGGAGGGAAATACTAACTTACCATCGGAAAGAATGGTGAATTCACTGGCTAACATTTGTGTGCAGAAATCCCCTGACAACCGCAGGATTCAATGTTCCTAAAAACGTATGCTCATTGGCAAGATCAAGGTCTCAGAGGAAATTTAGTGTTGAGCACTAAGTGATCTCACATCTGCTGGGTTCAAAGCTTGGACTCTGGAGCCAGACTCTCTCTGTTTGTATCCAAGCTCCGCCAGTTAGGACCTGTGTGAATTTGGGTGAGTTA
Source organism: Pongo pygmaeus (assembly GCF_028885625.2). NCBI lineage: Eukaryota > Metazoa > Chordata > Mammalia > Primates > Hominidae > Pongo > Pongo pygmaeus. The sequence continues at coordinate 20,271,305 of NC_072391.2, forward strand.
TTTCCCCTCGATGCATCTCAGTTTCCTTGTCTGTAAAACAGGAACCAAAGAGCCTAGTTGTGGCCAGCAGAATAATGTCCCTTCAGAGATGTCTGTGTCCTAATTCCTGGAACCTATGAATATGTTAGTTTCTACAGCAAAAGGGAATCAAGGCTGCAGATGGAATCAATGTTAACCTTAAAACCAGGAGGTTATGCAGGTAGAATCAACGTAATCAAAAGGGTCCTTAAGTGTGGAAGAGGGAGGAAGAAGAGAATCAGAGAGAGATTTAAAGATGTTATGCTAGTAGCTCTGAATATGGAGAAAGAGGCCACAAGCCAAGGAAGGCAGGTGGTCTCTAGAATTTGAAAGAGGCTAAGGTTCTCTCCAGAGCCTCCAGAAATAATGCAGCCCTGTCAACACCTTGATATTAACCAAGTGAGACCTCTTTGGGACTTCTGACCTCCAACACTGTGAGATAATAATTTGAATTGTTCCAAGCCACTAAGTTTGTGGCAATTTGTTACAGCAACAATAGGAAATGAATACACAGTTTTAAAGATTTTTGTGAGGATCAATAAATGCATTCATTTATGTAAAGCCCTTAGAACAGTTCCCGGCACATAATTGGTGTAATATACCATTAATTTTATAGAAACGGTGAATAATAATTAGAGAATTAATCACTTCCAAAATAAACTGGATCCACTCAAGTCAAAGCCTTGCTCTGTTTTGCAACCCTTAATGAATTCATGGATCTAGGCATTATCATACAGCAGATAGATAACATCACAAAGGAGGCTGGGCACAGTAGCTCATGCCTGTAGTCCCAGCAAATTAGGAGGCCAAGGCGGGAGGATCACTTGAGCCCAGGAGTTCCAGACCAGCCTAGGCAACACAGCGAGACCCCATCACTACAAATTAGTTTTAGTGCATGCCTGTGGTGCCAGCTACTCAGGAGGCTGAGGTAGGATGATTGCTTGAGCCTGCAAGGTCAAAGCTGCAGTGAGCCATGATCATGCCACCGCACTCCAGACTGGGCAACTGAGCAAGACCCCATCTCAAAAATTAAATAAATAAATAATAAAAATAATTTTAAAAAATAAAAACAAAATGGGAGATATCCAGACGTCAGTTACCTCCTCATGGACAAACGTAACAATCTACGAAGTGGTCTTGCTAAAAAAAAAAAAAAAAAAAGAAAAAATCAGACCTAAATCTGATAAAAATGTATAGATCCAACTTATCAACTTACAGAAATGTGGACGATGGGCCAGGCACGGTGGCTCACACTGTAATCCCAGCACTTTGGGAGGCTGAGGTGGGTGGATCGCGAGGTCAGAAGTTCAAAACCAGCCTGGATAAGAGACCAGCCTAGCCAATAAGGTGAAACCCTGTCTCTACTAAAAATACAAAAATTAGCGGGGCGTGGTGGTGGGTGCCTGTAATCCCAGCTACTTGGGAGGCTGAGGCAGCAGAATTGCTTGAACCCAGGAGGCAGCAGTTGCAGTGAGCCGAAGATCACACCATTGCACTCCAGCACGGGTGACAGAGCGAGACTCCAACTCAAACAAAAAAGAAAGAAAGAGAGAGGAAGGAAGGAAGGAAGGAGGGAGGGAGGGAGGGAAAGAAGGAAGGAAGGAAAGAAAGAAAGAAGAAGAACAGAAGGAAGGATGGAAAAGAAAGAAAGAAAGAAAGAAAGAAAAGTGGAAGATGAAGGAATGCACTAAAGGACACCACAGAGATGCAACTGGTAATGTCTAGACTGCGGGGGACTCCACAGCAGTGCTTCTCAAACTTAATTGTGCATACAAAACACCCAGGGACCTTGTGAAAATGTAGTTTCTAACCCAGAAGTTCTGGGATGGGGCCTGAGATGCTGCATTTCTACCGAGTTCCCAGGTGATGCTGATGATCCTGGTTCGCTGACCACATTTTGAATTACACAAGATGAATAACCTATTTTTCCAGCAATAAAAGAACTGAAGGGGAAACCTATAGATTAAAAGACACATGAGCCAATCACTATGTGTAGGACTTTAGTTGGATTCTGATTCAAAGAAATTATTTTAAAAATGTATTAGGCAGAGTTGGGAGTGGTGGCTCATGCCTGTAATCCCAGCACTTTGGGATGCCAAGGCAGGCGGCAGATCACTTGAGGCCAAGAGTTCGAGACCATCCTGACCATATGGCAAAACCTTGTCTTTACTAAAAATACAAAAACTAGACTAGCGAGGTGTGGTGACATGCACCTGTAATCCCAGCTACTGGGGAGGCTGAGGCACGAGAATGACTTGAACCCAGGGGACAGAGGTTGCAGCGAGCCGAGATTGTGCCACTGCACTTCAGCCTGGGTGACAGAGCTTACTGCAGCACTATTTACAATAGCAAAGACTTGGAACCAACCCAAATGCCCATCAATGATAGACTAGCTAAAGAAAATGTTGGCACATATACACTATGAAATACTATGCAGACATAAAAAAGAATGAGTTTGTGTGCTTTGCAGGGACATGGATGAAGCTGAAAACTGTCATTCTCAGCAAACTAACACAGGAACAGAAAACCAAACACACACCACATATTCTCACTCATAAGTGGGAGGTGAACAATGAAAACACATGGACACAGGGAGGGGAACATCACATACCGGGGCCTGTTGGGGGGGTGGGGGGAAAGGGGAGGGAGAGCATTAGGACAAATATCTAATGCATGCTGGGCTTAAAACCTAGATGACGGGTTGATAGGTGCAGCAAACCACCATGGCACATGTATACCTACGTAACAAACCTGCACATTCTGCACATGTACCCGAGAACTTAAAGTAAAATAAAAATAAAAAAGAAAGAAAAAATTGTATTAGGCAGTAAGTAATCTGAACAGTGACTAGATAGTTGATGTTCTAAGGAATTATTGTTAATGTTTTGGGTGCACTGATTGTGCCTATGTTTTTAAGAGTTTATCTTTTCAAGATACACATTGTAATATTTACAGATGAAATGTAAGTGACTGGAATTGGCTTCAAAATAATGCATGTGGGGAAAACAGGTAGAGGTATAAGCAAAACTGGGCATAGTTGGCCATTGTTGAAGCCAGGTAGTGAGTCCTGAGAATTCATTGTGCTATTCTTCTACTTTCATATACCTTTGGAATTTCCCATCATAAAATTATTTTTAAGAGATATTTTTTAAAATCTTCTCTGCTAGCTAATCCTTCTCTTGAACCACATTCTTCAAATGTTCTCCTGCGGCCCATAAGTTATAAAAAGCTCATAAGTTATAAAGAGTCTGTGACTTTTAACAGTCACAGACTTGAAATTTCATGTTTTTCATGCTGGCATTCCCTCTGGTTTCATTTTTGCAAGTCTCAGCAAAATACTTTGTGTACCCACCTAATTATCACAGTCCTTAAGGCACGTACCCCTTGACCCAATCTTCTGTCTGTTACCGGGATGTTTCCAGCACCTGAAATGCTTTTCTGCAGAACTGCTCATGGCTGATACTCCCTCCCCTTCTGTTAAATTGGCCCTGCTCAGAGGGGCCTCCACTGACCACTCAATATAAGCAGACATCCCAGTGTCTCTCTCTGGCAATGCCTCAGGGCACTGTCAGCATCTGAGATGATCTTGTTCATTTATTCATCTGCTTTATTTTCTCCTTCTTCACACAACACTCCCTCATTCTCCCCTTTATAACGTATTCACCAGGAAGACAGGACCTTGCCTGTTCATTGCTGCAGACTCAGAATGTAACACGCTAGCAGGCACAGCACAGAATGAGTGAGTAAATGAATGCTATAGCAGTGTGCATAGCTCCATAGACCTAGAAAATCAACTGCATTCTTGCTAAGAGGCATATACACATCCATATATCTGGATCACATGTTTGCAGTCTTTCTGATCAAATCATGGACCAATGGAGCTGCACATCCCAGGCCAATAGAGCTCTATAGCCCATTTCTTTCAAGAGAAGAGTAGCTGCCTATGAACTTTCATTGGACACCTGAGCTCTTGACTCACAATAATTGGTCACAAGAAGATCTCTGTGCAAATCAGAAATGGTGAGACTCAAAATGTCTGTGGTCACAGATCCAAATGCACTACTCCATTATTTAGAAGGCCCTCAATACCCACCTAACTAACCCTATGCCAGGGTCTAATCAAAGAACTGGGTACTCCATTGAAAGTTGGGAGTTGGACTAGTCTATTGGAAAACAAGGGTTTTCAGATAGAGGCTTCACTCTGTATTTCAGCTTCATCAGCTATGGGCTGGAAAATGGTTATAGTGTCCTGGAGACTAATGAACCTGGGTTTGAATCTCTGCTTCTCCGTTATTAGCTGTGTGACCTTAGCTAAGTGATATCACTTCTATGATCCTCAGTGGCATTTATATAATGGGAAGAGCAATAAAGATATCTACCTTGTAGATTTGTTGTGAAAATTAAATGAGATGATAGAAACAAATATTTCATCTAGTGCCTGGCATAGAGCAAATGTAATAAAATTTATCTATTACTATGACTGCTGCTGCTACTGCTACCACTGTCTTCTGATCTTGGAAGAGTCACTTAATTCCTCCAATTTTCAGTAGACTCTTCTCTAAGAAGAAATAACAATGTCGTAGATCCACAGAAAGTCTGGTGCTTCTCTCCCTTATTTTCTTTAGTTCTCTGCTCAGATACCACTTTTGCAAGGAGACCTTCCCTGACCAGTGTCCCCCTCCCACATAAAATAGTCCACACTCTCTCCATCTCATTACTCAGCTTGGTTTTTCCTCCTAGGACATATCCGCCTGATTTGTACTTACCTGTTTAATTAATGTCTGTCTTGTCTTCCTTGTCAGAAAGTCAGCTCCAAGAGAGAAGAGGCTTTGTCCATTGTGTTCAATGCTTATTCCTGGGGCCCAGAACAATGTCCGGCATATAAAGACACTCAAAGAATATTTCTTGTAGAACAAATGAATTAATGAATGAATGAAATTAGGTAACTTGGGACCATAACTATCCAGTCCCTGAATTGCTGTTCAATAGATATTAGCTTCCTTCCTTCCCTCCTTCCTTCCTTCCTTCCATCCTTCCAAGGCCAGAAAAAAGAACAATAAGTGAGAGAGAAATGCCTATCAGCCTCTTTTTTCCCTGCTTCTCCTCCAAGCATCATGCAAACAATCAAAACAAAAATGCAGCAGCAGGTGCCAAGAAGTCAGGTGCATCCTTCATCCCCAGTCAGTCTTTCCTGGCTCTGAAATGTTTGCAGGAGCAACGTGCCCCTGAGGCTCACTGCTTTAAACGAGTCCAGGCAGGATTTAGACAGCTGCTCTGTAACCCTAATAAACGATGCCTGGCTAACTTTATGTAGGGGCACTGAGGGGTTAGGGTTGTACGGCTTTTGGGGTCTCTGAAGTAGAAAGTCAATGGGCTTGATGTATGGCCCCATTTATGGCACCTGAAACAGAACATCCATTAACAGGTCGGCTACCATCAAACCTCTCCTAATATAACAATACAAGCCATCTCTGAGCCTTGAAAACCTCTTTACAAAGCCAATGGTCAAAGAGTAGAACCGTCTTTTTCAACAGCAATCAGTGAAGATGATCATGTCACTCTCCTGCAGACAACCCTCCCCTGGCTTCTGATCGCACTGGGAATGAAGTCCAAACTCCTCTCCCAGGATCTCACCAGGTCAGCACAGCCTGGCCTCACGTGTCTCTTCACCATCTCAGACCATTCTCCTGTCTTGCTCCACTCCAACTGCATTCATCTCTGTGTTCCCAGGCACGTGCCACTACACCTGGCTAATTTTTTTTTTCTTGGTGGAGACAGATTCTCATCATGCTGCTCAGGCTGATCTCAAATTCCTGGTCTCAAGCGATCCTCCTGCCTCAGCCTCCCAAAGTGCAAGGATTAAAGGCGTGAGCCACTGTGCCCAGCTGTGTTTCATTATTATTATTATTATTATTATTATTATTATTATTATTATTATTTGAGATGGAGTTTCACTCTTGTTGCCCACACTGTGGTACAATCTCGGCTCACCACAACCTCCACCTCCCGAGTTCAAGTGATTCTCCTGCCTCAGCCTCCTGAGTACCTGGGATTACAGGCATGCACCACCACGCCCGGCTATTTTTTTATTTTTAGTATAGACAGGGTTTCTCCATGTTCGTCAGGCTGGTCTCGAACTTCCAACCTCAGGTGATCTGCCCACCTCGGCCTCCCAAAGTGCTGAGATTATAGGCATGAGACGCCATGCCCAGCCTGCGTTTCATTTTTCTAAGACAAAAATATTCTGGAGATGGATAGTGGTGATGGTTGCCCAACAATATGAATGCACTTAATACCACTGAACTGTACACTTAAAAGCAGTTACAATGGTAAATATTATATTATTTGTGTTTTACCACAATAAAAATGTGTTTTAAAAAAGGAAGAAATTCTGAAACATGTTACAACATGGATGAAACTTAAAGATATTGTGCTGAGTGAAATAAGCCAGTCACAAAAAGACAAATATCATATGATTCCACTTATTTGAGGTATCTAGAGCAGCTGAATTCATAGAGAAAGAGAATAGAACAGTGGTTGCCCAGGGATGGGGAAATGGAGGGATGGGGAATTGGTGTTTAATAAGGACAGAGTTTCAGTTTGAGATGATGAGAAGGTTCTGAAGATGGATGGTGGTGATGGTTGCACAACAATGTGAATGTACTTAATGCCACTTAATTGTACACTTAAAATTGTACACTTAAAAATGGTTAAAATGGGCCTGGCGCGGTGGCTCACGCCTGTAATGCCAGCACTTTGGGAGGCCGAGGTGGACAGATCATGAGGTCAGGAGATTGTGACCATCCTGGCCAACATGCTGAAACCCCGTGTCTACTAAAAATACAAAAATTAGCCAGGCGTGGTGGTGCATGCCTGTAATCCAAGCTAGTCAGGAGGCTGAGGCAGGAGAATCGCTTGAAACCAGGAGGCAGAGTTTGCAGTGAGTCAAGATGGCACCACTGCACTCCAGCCTGGCAACAGAGTGAGACTCCGTCTCAAAAAAAAAAAAAAAGGTTAAAATAGTAAGTTTTATATTACCCTATATTTTTATCATGATAAAAAAAAAAAATCACACTATCCCAGGCTGGACACAGTGGCTCACGCCTGTAATCCCAGCACTTTGGGAGGTTTCGGAGGTCAAGGCAGGTGGGTCATTTAAGGCCAGGAGTTCAAGACCAGCCTGACCAACATAACAAAACCCCATCTCTACTAAAAATATTTTAAAAAGTTAGTCAGATGTGATGGTGCACACCTGTAGTCCTAGCTACTCAGGAGGATGAAGCACGAGAATTGCTTGAACCCTGGAGGCAGAGGTTACAGTGAGCTGAGATTGTACCACTGCACTCCAACCTGAACAACACAGCGAGAGACTCTGTCTCAAAAAAATTTTTTTAATCATGCTACCCAGCCCGGGCAACATAATGAGATCTGTCTCTACAGAAAAATAAAACAATTAGCTAAACGTATGCTACTCTCAGCTACTCAGGAGTTTGAAATGGGAGGATGGCTAGAGCATGGGAGGCAGAGGTGGCAGTGAGCCAAGTACCTCAGCACTCCAGCCTGGGTGACAGAGTGAGATCCTGCCTCAAAAATAAAAATCGCACTACAAAAACAATTTTAAGAGGAGGGGTGTAGAGTATTTTATCCTAAGGCATGAGATAAACTAGCTCATTGATCCATTTTCTTTCTTTGTCCTGGGCGATCTCTGAGCCTCACCTAGTAAGAGTTAATATTTATACCAGGCACCATTACAAACACTTCGCCAGTATTTCCTTCATTTAATCCCCTCTACCATCCTGCAAGATGGGTAGCCTAATCATCTCCATTTAAAGGATGAGAAAACAGAGGCCCAGAGAGGTTTCGTGACTTAACCTACAAAGTCTGACTCCAGAGTCTACGCAATTTTCCAGACCACTTTTCCCACAAGACTTGACCTCATCCTTTGATATTCAAAACAGGCTCCTCAGATCTACATAAAATATTCTAAATTATCAGGAATGTAAAAGTCAGGTTAAGGAGAATAAACTTTTTTTTCTGTACTCACCCCATCTTTGTTGAAAAAGTGCTGTTACTGGCTTCAAGTCCTGCAGGCTACATTGCTTAATACAGGTGTACTAAGTTAAAGTTCAGCAAACTTCTGTAAAACTCCATAAAAATTAATATTTGAGGCTTTGGGGCAGATGGTATATGTTGCAACTACTTGACTCTGCCGTTGTAGCACAGAAGCAGTCATAGACAAGAAGTAAATGAATGGCCTTGACTGTGTGCCAATAAAACTTTATTTACAACAACAGGCATTGGGTTTGGTGGCTCCTAAAAAGGTTAAACATAGAATTGCCATATGACCCAGCAACTCAACTCTTAGGCATGGGCTGAAAATAATTACAAATAGGAGTTCAAACAAAAACTTGTACACAAATGTTCACAGCAGCCCTATTTATAGTAGCTAAAAGGTGGAGACAATCCAAAGATCTATCAACTGAAAAATGGATGCACAAAATGTGGCATATGCATCCAATGGAATAGTATTCAGCCATGAATAGGAAGTATGGACGCATACTGCCAGGTGGATAAACCTGGAGAACAATATGCTAAATGAAAGAAGCAGACACAAAAGGCAATGTAGGCCGGGCATGGTGGCTCACTCCTGTGATCCCAGCACTTTGGGAGGTTGAGTCGGGTGGATCACCTGAGGTCAGGAGTTCAAGACCAGCCTGACCAACATGGCAAAACCCCGTCTCCACTAAAAATACAAAAATTAGCTAGGTGTGGTGGCGCATGCCTGTAATCCCAGCTACTAGGGAGGCTAAGGCAGGAGAATCACTTAACCCAGGAGGCAGAGGTTGCAGTGAGCCAAGATCGCACCACTGCACTCCAGCCTGGGTGACGGAGCGAGACTCTGTCTCAAAAAATAAATAAATAAATAAATAAATAAACAAAAGACCACGCAATGCATGACACCATTGATGTAAAATGTCCAGAATAGGCAAATCCACAGACACAAAAGGTAGCTTGGTGGTTGCCAAGGACTGAGGAGAAGAAAATTGAGAACAACTGCTCGACAGTTACGGGCTTTCTTTTTGGAGTGATGAAAATGTTCTGGAACTAAGTAGATGTGATGGGTACAGAATATTGGAAATGTGGCCAGGCATGGTGGTGCACACCTACAATCCCAGCATTTTGGGAGGCCGAAGCAGGTGGATTGCTTGAGCCCAGGAGTTCAAGACCAGCCTGGGCCACATGGTAAAACAGTGACTCTACAAAATACTCTACTAAAAGGTGGAAACAATCCACCTTTGTTCAAAATAAAATAAAATAAAATATAAATAAATAATACAAAAATTAGTTGGGAGTGGCGCCACATGCCTATAGTCCCAGCTACTCAGGAGGCTAAGGTGGGAGGATCACTTGAGCCCAGGATATCGAGGCTGTAGTGAGCCGAGATCACATTACTGCATTCCAATCTGGGTGACAGAGTGAAATTGTATCCAAAAAAAAAAAAAAGTGAATGTCCTAAATGCCACTGAATTGTATGTTTTTAAATGGTTAACTTTATGTTGTGTGAATTTTCTCTCAATTTTAAAAAATGTTTTTAAAAAACAGGTGGCTGATTGTTTTTGGCACACAGGCCAAAGTTTGTTGCCCCCTATTGTAAGCCAAACAGCCAAGAAGGGGAGAAACAGAAGCATACTATGACCTATATGTAAAATATTCAAAGCCATTCATTTACCAGTGCTTGGGGAAGAAGCCCATATCGTATGCAGTCTTATACCTCCCTGAAATTAACATTAGGCACCACCCTTGGACCTGAGAAGACAGGAATGCTCCTAGGACTTGGTGCCCACACTGAAGCCTGAATCAGGGAGGAGAGGGCACTTCATTTACAGCACATGCTATAGCTTGAGGTGAGGTGGCACAGTCTCTCTGCAAAACCAAAACTAGTTTAATACGATCAGACTGCAGAAGGAGATGGAGTGAGGAGACATAAAGCCAGATGAGGAAATAAGGGTCATGGCATTAAGACATGATAAGAAATCTGGATTTTATCCTGAGCGCAATGGGAAGCCTATCAAGGTTTTTCAGCAAAGGAGTTGGAAAGCCAGACTTGCTTTTTAGAAACATGATTCTCAGTGTATCCAGATAATGGATTGGGAGAGAGAGATGCTAGAAACCAGGAGAGGTTTTGCGAAAAATCTTGAGTGGCTTACGGTGCACAAATAAAGCTTCAAGACAACTCAGGAAAGTTGGCCTAAGGCAAGAGGCTTGCTTGAACCCAGGAGTCTGAGGCAGCAGTGAGCCATGATTGTACCAATGCACTCCAGCCTGGATGTCAGAGCAAGACGCTGCCTCTAAAAAAAAACTTTAAAAATTAAAAATTAAAAAAGTTGGCCTATGGAAGGTTTTCCACCTCTGACAGACTCCTCTTTCAAACAGGAGAATAAAGAAACTTATTTATTTTTCCAAAAAAAAAAAAATCCAATAAGGACCTCATAAGGGGTCCAGCTGCCCAGCTTAGGAGTTGAGCAGAGCAAAAATGACAGGGAAATAAAACATAAAATGAGAATCTATTTTGCACTTTTAACTGAGGCCAATAGAAAGAAAAGAGCTTGCAGTTTTCCATGAATAACAACTGACGCAGGCAATAATGCTAATTATCATTATTACGTATGTTAATAATGATATTCAATTGAACTGCTTAAACAGAGGATGCCTTGGAGGGCAAAGATAGTCTAAGGAATTCCATTATCAAAATTTCATTTGCAGCCCATAGCCTCCTTAATATCACTAATTAATATTCTTTCGCTAAACAAATGCGGGTGGAGGAGGTTGGCAAAGTACAGAAGTACCACTTATCACAGGAAACGGTAGAGAATAAACAGGATAAAAGGACTGAGTTCACATTTGTGATTATTATCATAATAAAATGCTTCTGAGGAACGACTTGGCAAAACTTACCTGCGCCATATGCCTGGCAGATTAGCAGCTTCAAAGCAATTGCAAAATTAAAACAAGTCTTAGGTTCAGTTGCTGAATTTAAACATTAGGAAAACACTTATTTTCCTCCAGTAACCAGCACATGGCAGGTTTTTGTATTCTGGGTTTTGGGGATTTGGTTTTGGTTTTGTTTTTTCATTAGCTTGGTTTTGATTGTATGTTTGCTTTACATGCTGGCATTTAACTCTGTAACCAGGTTTCCTCTGCCTCATTCACAATCTGTTTTCAAATATACACCTGAGGGCAGTGGATTCCTGGTGCCGCTGAGGCAGTGACTCACAGGAGTTAAAAGCGTGAGCTCTAGAGTCTGTGGAATGTGTTCAACTTCTGATTCTGCTCTTTAACCAGCTATGGCCTTAATCGCTCCATGCTTCCATTTCCTCATCTATAAAATGGGTATGACAGGACCGTCTAACCTTGCAGAATTTTAAAGGATAATTGTGCTGAGACAGTTTAGCCTGGCACTTGACATACCTTTCAGTAAGTGGTAGTTATTATGGAATTATTATGCTGCATCCCTTCCCCTGCCCACAGGAGACATTGACAAATAACCCACACTAAATCAGATCCTACACCTAGACCACTGGCTTTCAATAAATGTGTTTTCTGTATATGAATGAATACATGATCCTGGCAACTATTCTGGTCACTTCAAATCCTCGCCGAGCTTTTGGAACCATCTTACTTTCACTAGTGTAAATGATAAGTGGGTGGTCCTGTGTGTCAATCATATAAGTTCCATGTCACAGAGAGAGAGAGAGAGAGAGAGAGAGTGGGAGAGAGAGAGAGATTAAATCTCTAGAAAGGGACAAAGATGGAACAGAGCCTCAGACCATTAACCTGGAGAGCAGGGGTCAGAGGGAAGGGAAAATGTCAATCATTTCTTAAGTGTGCTCTGGGAAGAAAGTTTAAAATATAGATAGTAAAGGACTCTTTGGGGCCTTAGGGCAACAGTAAATGTTGCCCATCATTACTAATAATAACCATTATAATAACCACCACCCATCATGTGTTTACTATGTGCCAAGTATTTCTTTGGCTTAGTGCTTTAAATACACTATCTCATTTAATCCTCATGACAGTACTATCAGGTCTAGATTTATGATATTCTGTATCTTATTTTAAGGAAATTGGAAGCCTAGAGATGATGAGTAATTTTCCCAGATTATCCGCCTGGGTGTCTGGTTCTAAAAACCCAAGTATTTAACCACTGTGCTATATCACCTCTCAAGTAAATAGAGACCTTTAGACAAACATCGTGAGCATATCACCTATATTAGTTTCCTAGGACTTCTATAAAAACAAAGACCACAAATTAGGTAACTTAAACAACAGAAATGTATTGTTTCACAGTTCTAGAGGCTAGGAGTCCGAGATCAAAGTGCTGGCAGGGTAGGTTCCTTTATTTTATTTTATTTATTTATTTATTTTTTTTTTTGAGATGGAGACTCACTCTGCCACCCAGGCTGGAGTGCAATGGTGTGATCTCAGCTCACTGCAACCTCCACCTCCCAGGTTCAAGCGATTCTCCTGCCTCAGCCTCCCAAGTAGCTGGGATTACAGGTGCACGCCACCATGCCCGGCTAATTTTGTATTTTTAGTAGAGACAGGGTTTCACCATGTTGGCCAGGCTGGTCTTGAGCTGACCTCAGGTGATCCGCCCGCCTTGGCCTCCCAAAGTGCTGAGATTACAGGCGCAAGCCACAGCACCCAGCCGGATAGGTTCCTTCTATGGGCTGTGATAAAGAATCTGTCCCATGCCTCTCTCATAGCTTTGGTGGTTTGTTGGCAATTTGGGGCATCTCTTGGATTCTAGACCTCTGCCTTAATCTCCATGTGGAGTTCTTTTGTGTGAGTCTGTCTCCAAATTCCCTCTTTTAATGAAGACACCAATCATATTGAATTAGGGCTCCAGCCTACTCCAGTACAACCTCATCTTCACTAATTATATCCCCAAGAAACCTATTTTCAAATAAGGTCACATTCTGAGGTACTGGGGGATAGAATTTCAACATACAAATTTGGGGCAGATATAATTCAACCCATAACCTCACTGATAACCATTTGTCTCTGCTGATTATTCCTCCATCTTCCAACCCAGGGGCACAGGGGAGGGGGCAGGGAGGAGCCCAGGGTCTCCACACATGCACTTGCTGCAAGACGTAACTCTTCATTTCAAACCCCACAGTGCCATTTGTCCTACATGAGAAAGGAGAATTGAAAAGGGATACAGTGCAAAAGATGTCAAATCCAAGATAAATGTTTCCTCAGAGGCAATGACTTTCAGAGATTTGGAGTCGTAAGTTTTTGAAAAATTGACACATGAGGAACAAAGGTTGAGCTTTGTGAAATCATTGATAACCCCGAAGACAACACCCAGCTTTCTCCCATGATTATAAATGGGGGTATTTGAAATGGAGCTTCTATTGTGTGGCTTTCAAAGCCCACGATGGCCCAGGGGTAGTGAATCATTTCTAAGGTAAAGCACTTCCTCTGAACTCAGGGGAAGCAGAAGTAGGCAGATAAGAAATGGTAATGCAGGTGGCAGATTTATGAACAACCTGAAATGTGAACATTGCTTTTTTATATTCCATAAGATGGACCAGTCCTGTGGCCCCTGTGGGAGTATAAGATTAAACACCAAAAATAAAATGTCTTAGCATTTCCCAAATTCATATAGGCAATGTCACATAGGCCCTTCCCCAGTAAACAATAGACATGATGTAAAATGCAGATTCCTTTGTCTGGCAATGAACATAAGCAAATGAACATTTGTTCATTCTTTCAACAATTGCTTCCTGAGTGACTGTCATATGCTGGGCTCTGTCCCAGGTGCTGAAAATAAATATCTCGAGTAGGGTTTACAGATTAGGTGGATGCCAAACTCTGAATAATTAAATCATAGCTCTACAAGGGAATTCAGGGCAGTCATTTATGCAGACAGAAGAATGGAAAGGGAGATAGAGGAAAGTGCATCTTGTGTATTTCTATCAGGTGTCATCTATTGAATTCCTCACAGCATCCTTTCAAGATGGTGTCTTTCCTGCAAACCAGTATTATTAATCTCATTGTTACCATTTTGTAGCAACGCGCAGTGACTGAATTTCTCCTCTTTTGGTCTAGCATATATACCACTAGGAACTATCATTTTGCTTTTGAGCTCCTCCTGTCTAGCTGAAGACAAAGTTATTCAAGGAAGAAGCTAGCTCCCTGCCTTGGAGAAACAGTCTTGAAGAAACCATAGATGTATGAAAAGACTATTTCCATTAACAAAGGGAATAAGATCAGGAAATATTTTTGATCTTATTATATGACCTAAGCATATATCCCAGAGAAATTTTTTTAAAACTACTCAAACAAATACTTGTACATGAATGATCCTGGTAGCTCTATTCCCAATAGCCAAAAGATGGAAAGAACTCAAATGTCCATAAATGGAAGACTGGATAAATACATTGTGGTATATAATACATACATATAATTAACTATTACTTAGCCATAAGAAACTAATATATGCTACAATGGGGATGAACCTCAAAAGTATTATAAGTGTAAGAAGACATAAAAGGTGTATAATTCCATGTATATGAAATATCCAGAATACGTATATCCACAAATGCAGAAAGCAGGTTGGTAGTTGCCAGGGACTGGGGAAAGAGAAAAATGAAGAGTAACTGTTTAATGGGTACAGGTTTTTATTTGGGGGTGGTGAAAGTATTTTGGAAAAAGGCAGAGGTGGTCATACAACATTGTGAATGTACTAAATGCCACTAATTTGTTCACCTTAAAATGCTCAATTTTGTCACGTGAATTTAACCTCTATAACACAGGGTACTTCAAAAAATAGACCTTCAATAAATATTTGTAGAATGAATGATCAATAAACAAAGGAATGTATGCGGTCTTGGCAAACGGCTCATACTAAAAGGTGGTCTATGAAAAGAGACTTTGTAAGTGGAGATGGTGTTGACCAGCAGAGTCTAAAATGATTCTTAGTGGCCTTGGCTCAATTTTATTATTCTGTTCATGGAGAACAGGAATCAAACCCTAGGGTTCTATCTGGGAGGAAAAAAATCTTCCTGTCTTGGAATTTTCAGAACCTAGTGTCTTCCTACATAGCAAAAGACATTTCTGACTGCCAGGAGGGAGTAAAGCCAGTGGGAGTTAGTCCCATCTGCCTGCAGAGGCAGGAACATTATCTGTCTAAATTCTTCTTCATCAGAAAGTCTTATGGCTGGGGGCCCTTCCCAGCTCTCACTGTGACCTAGCCTTAGGACCACATTAAAGAGCATTACCATGCCACAGAGAGGGGGTTGGAGGGAGGAGACTGGCTGCCAGACTGAAACTAAATTAAAAATAAAGCTCCCCTTATTAAATTCATAATTATTGTGAAGCTGTGAAATCTTATTTTAAACCTCCGGCTCCTTTCTTTGTCCAGAGTACAGGCTGCCTGCTTCTGAATCCCTATTTTGCTTTATGGACAATTTCTTTTTAGTATTCTGAGCATTTAACCTTGAAAAATAGTGTTGTTTTGCTGCTGTATTTTCTGATTGTTAGTCTCCGGGCATCTCCATGGCATCTTTATAAATCTGCAGGAGCTGGTAAATATTTCTTGCCGACCAGCAGCTGAAATCTGAAAATACCAGCTCACTTTTTAGCTGTCAGGCAATTAATGTAATTCAAAGGAAATGAAAGGTGTGGGCAACTGGGACTGCTTTTAATAACAGGAGGGTTCCTGGCTCAGGCTTAGAAATGCAAGAAAGAAGAATCAATAAAAGACTAACAGAAAGGGTAGAAGAGGGCACAGAGTTCTCTAGAAACATTTTGTCAGCATCCTGGCAATGCTGCAAATCTGTGCCAAGAGAAACTGATAAATGCAGCTACTGATGATCGACTTGGAGATGAGTCAAACTTCGAGGCCTGGGTCAGGGCATCCATTGGCCTAAAGGGTGCCTTTGTGTAAAATGGGAAACAATACCCCATCTGGGTAGGTGAATTAGGAGAAAGTGCTCCCTGAGTATAGATGCAGCCCCACGCCAAGGCACACAGCTTGGTGTGCAGAATGCTACTGGATTTCAGCCTTCTTCCTCCAAATTTATTCTTATGGCCAGCAGCCTTCGTGCAGCGCACAAACTGAACAGCTGTTTGTAACATCCCTATCCAGATCAATTCCCACTTCCCTGTTTCTTGGATAATATTGGTTTTCCATTCTTCCCTGCTAAGTCAGGAATCAACTACATTGGCTTTGGACCCCAAAGGTGATTTAAGTGTAATTGGATTCATAGGAGGAGTTAGACTATGGAGAAGGAGGAGGAGGAGCTCTCACATATGGCAATGCTATTTTGTTTCTCAAAGACAACAGGCTAGAAGAGGAAAAAGTATTTCCTTCTAGTGATGTATAGACTGGTCATTAAAGAAATACAATTTTCCAAGCATGGGAATGATAATTCTATCAATATCTGCCACCTTTCATATACTTCTTTTTTTTTAATATACATGGAGTCTCGCTCTGTTTCCCAGGCTGGAGTGCAGTGGCACAATCTTGGCTCACTGCAACCTCTGCCTCCTGAGTTCAACTGATTCTCCTGCCTCAGCCTCCCAAGTAGCTGGGATTACAGGCGTGTGCCACCATACCTGGCTAATTTTTGTATTTTTAGTAGAGACGGGGTTTCGCCATGTTAGCCAGGTTGGTCTCAAACTTCTGACCTCGGGTGATCAACCTGCCTCAGCCTCCCAAAGTCCTGGGACTGAAGGCATGAGCCACCATGCCCAGCTCATATACTTCTTACATGGCATTCAAGGTTACACAATACATAGAGCACCAATCATATTCTACTTTATATAAATAATGTCTCTTCTGACTACATGGATTACAATATCATTGCTGCCCCCGGAGTTGTGCAATATGGCAACCTTGAGTCCCATGGGCAGTGCATCGGGGAGGCCTACAGAGTATATTAGGGTACATGGATGAACCTACCTCCCAAGAAAAAGCAAGATTTCAAAACCCAGTTGATCAAAATACACACAAAATCATCAAATGTATTTTGATATATCAACAAATATTTAGCAAACAAAAAGTCCATCTATAATAATATTTTTAAATCAAATATCCAGGAGTAAATCTAGCAAAATACGTGCAAGACTGCTTCATGGAAAACTCTAAGATATTATTGATAAAAATGTTTAAACACCTAAGTAAATGAAGGGATAAACCAAGGTCCTGGATTGGGGGACTCTGACTCCATGCTGTAGTAGCACTGTAGCAATATTAATTGTCTGCAAACTGATCTACAGATTTAGCACAATTCCAATCAAATTCCCAGCCTGTGCTGTTTGTTTGTTTTGGAAATTAGGAAGCTGATTTTTAAATTTATATGTACAGGCAGAGTCAAGACTAGCCAAGACACTCTTAGAGAATGACAAAGTAGAAGGAAATGCTCTACCAGGTATTAAGACTTCTTACAATGATAGACATTAAGAAAGTGGTACTGGTGGCTGGGCATGGTGGCTCATGCCTGTAATCCCAGCACTTTGGGAAGCCAAGGCAGGCAGATCACCTGAGGCCAGGAGTTCGAGACCAACCTGGCCAACATGGTGAGACCCTGTCTCTACTAAAAATGCAAAAACTAGCTGGCCGTGGTGGCATGTGCCTGTAATCCCAGCTACTCGGGAGGCTGAAGCAGGGGAATCACTTGAACCCAAAAGGCAGAGGTTGCAGTGAGCGGAGATCGTGCCACTGCACTCTAACCTGGGCAACAGGGCGAGATTCTGACTCAAAAAAAAAAAGAAAGAAAGGAAAGAAAAAGAAAGTGGTGTTGGCTTGAAAACAGACAAACAATGGAAGATAATTGAGTCCAGAAATAGACCTTTGCTTCTATGAACAAGTGATTTATGATAAAATGGCAGAACAGTGAAGAAATAAGTCTTTTCAATAAAATGGTGCTGGGTCAACTGGATAAAACATGGTAAGAAAACAAAACTTGAGCCCTTCTTCACATCATACCTAAAAACAAATCCCAAATGGTGTGTAGGTTTAGATGTAGAAGGTAAAATAAGCTTCCAGATGATAACATCGGAGTGTATCTATCTTCATTATTTTAAGGAGGAAAAGATTTCTTGGACAAGCCACAGAGAGTACTAATCATAAAGCAAACAACTGATAAACTTTTAATTTTAAAATTAAACTTTTAAAATTAAGAACATTTGTGTATTAAAAAAAAAAAAAAAACACTATTAGAAAAGTGAAAAGGGCCGGGCATGGTGACTCAACGCCTGTAATCCCAGCTACTTGGGAGGCTGAAGCAGGAGGATTGCCTGAGCCCAGGAGTTCAAGGTTGCAGTAAGCTGTAATCACACCACTGCGTTCTGGCCTAGACAACAAAGCAAGACCCCCTTCTCTTATTTAAAAAAAAAAAAAAAGTGAAAAGGTAAGCCTTATAGTGGGAAGAGATAATTGCAACATGTAAATGAAAAGGGACTCATACCAGAGTAGAAAATAATTTCTAAATCAAAACAAAAAACTATAGAAAAATGAAAAAAAGACTTGAACAGACAACAGATACTTCACAAAACAAGGATATCTAAATTGCCAATAGGCAGATAAAAAGGTGTTCAACCTCATTAGTCTTTGGCAAATGCAAAATAAAATCATTATCAGATGCCACTACATACCCACTAGAATGGCTAAAATTTTAAAAAGACTAACACTATCAAGCACTGAGAGCAATGTAGAGGAACTAGAACTCCCATTATGCTTCTAGTGGGAGTTTAAATTAACACAAGCACTTTAGAAAACTGTTTAGCAGCATCTACTACATTTGAACATATGCTAATTCTATGACTCAGAAATTTATACTCCAGATGTATATCCAACTATATTTACATATAGCCAAAAATTAAATATAAAATTTTTCATAGCAACACTTTAAATAACAGTCAAAAAACTGGAAATAACATAAATATACAACAATAAAATGAATAAATAAATGGTAGTATAGCCATATGATGGAATACTACACAGCAATGAAAACTGACTATGGCTACATGCAAATACCTGGATGAATCTCATAACCATGTAAAAAATAAGCAAAGGCAAGTTGATTCATATTTCTTGATTCCATTTATATTGTTTTTAAAGTGGTAAAAACTAATATCTGTGTTAAAACTCAGCATAGAAGTTACTTTTTGAGAAAAGAGGACACTGGCATTTTTGAGATGCTGGTTATGTAAGCATGTTCATATTGTGATAATATATTGAGCCATATCCTTACAGCTTGGGCACTTTTCTTTAAATAGATTATATTTTACTTAAGTGTTTTTTAAAAATATTTTTAAACCCATTTCAAAGGCCATATCTGGGAAGCCTTCCCAGAACATGCAGATAGATTTAATTACTCCCTCATTGATATCTTGGACTTATTTAGATTGTTATACTTCAAACAGTCTGTTATAATTTGTTTCCTTCCATGCAGTTCTTCCCTGTTACACATGAAATTCTTGAGTTAAGAGCAATATGGATATTTATTGGGATGTTTGGTTGCCATTGTTTGTTTGCATTGTTTTTTGCCCACAGCATCGTATGATTTCCCATTCTAACAGAGCCCTAGTTTTTCTTTGAGAATTCATTCTTCTACATATAAGGTCTGTGTGATTTGAGTGAGGCTCCATTCTTAGTCACACAGGTAGAGGAGGTGACCCAGGTCCAAGACAATCATTGTGTATAACATGATATATTCGTCTATTCTCACACTGCTACAAATGAATACCTGAGACTAGCTAATTTATAAAGAAAAGAAGTTTAATTGGCTCACAGTTCTGCAGGCTGTACAGGAAGCATAGCAGCTTCTGCTTCTTGGGAAGCCTCAGGAAACATTCAATCATGGCGGAAGGGGAAGGGGAAGCTGACATGTCTTATGTGGCTAGATATAGAGAAAAGATGGGAAGGTGCCACACAATTTTAAATGACCAGATCTCATAATAACTCACACACTCACTCTCATGAGAGAAGCACCAAGGAGATGGTGCTAAATCATTTATGAAAGACCATCCCCATGATTCAATCCCCTTCCACTTGGCCCCACCTCCAACATTGGGATTACAATTGAACATGAGATTTGGGTGGAGCACAGATCCAAACCATATCACATGACCTAAACTGATCTAATCAGACTGAAATTCGTTCTGGATTAGAATCAATTTCAGGATTTTTATGGAAAATACCAAGCCACAGATGTTCATCTTTTACCGAGCATGAAACTGAAAAATGAGGTTTCAGGAGCTACAGTCAGACACCTTGAAACCATGAGAAAGAGTCTTCCTCAAAATGAAGCCAACACTGAGGAAAAGTCAGGATAGAAAGCCCCTGAAGAAACCCATGCTTGTTTGGTCAACTGTGTTTTACAAATGTGTGACGTGACCAGATGCAGTAGTTCACACCTGTAATCCCAGCACTTTGGGAGGCCAAGGCAGGCAGATCACTTGAGGCCAGGAGTTCGAGACCAGCATGGCCAACATGGCAAAACCCCATCTCTACTAAAAATACAAAAATTAGCCGGATGTGGTGGTATGCACCTGTAGTCCCAGCTATTTGAGAGGCTGAGGTGGGAGGATTGCTTGAACCTGGGAGGTGGAGGTTGCAGTGAACTGAAACAATGCCATTGTACTCCAGCCTGGGTGACAGAGCAAGACTCTGTCTCAAAACAAAAACAAATGTGTGAGGCAACTTAGTAGAGAAAGGATTGTCTTTTCAAAAATGGTGCTGAATTGTGTAACTATTTGCAAAAAACAATAAAGAACTAAACCTCAACAAACACCTTATGTAAAAATTAAACTCTAAGTGGATTAAAGAGCTAAATGTAAAACCTAAATCTATAAAATTTCTAGAAGAAAACATAGAAAAAAATCTTTATGACAATGATTTAGGCAAAGATTTATTAGTTAGAACATGAAAAGCATCATCCATAAAAGAGAGAATGGATAAGTTGGACTTCATCAACATTTTACACAACTTCTGCTCCTCAGAAGACACTGTTAACATATTAAAAGGCAAGCCACGTTTTAAAAATGCAAGCCACTGGGATAAAAGTATTGGCAAAATACATATCTGATAAAGGATTTACATCTGGAATATATTTTTAAAACTCTCAAAGCCCAATAATAAAACAATAATACAATTTTTATCTAATGTTATGTTACTTTATGTCTCTGGAGCTCTATGTTACATGTTTTAGATTTTTTTAACAAGTTCAACTTTTATTTTAGATTCAGGGGGTATATGTGCAAGTTTGTTACATGGGTATCTTGTTTAATGCTGAGGTTTAGGGTACAACGGATCCCATCACCAAGGTAGTAAGCATAGTACCCAACAGTTTTTCAACACTCACCTTCCTCCCTCCCCTACCCAGTAGTCCCCAGTGTTTATCGTTGCCATCTTTATGTCCATGACTACCCAATGTTTAGTTCTTACATATGAGTGAGAACATGTGGTATTTGGTCTTCTGTTCCTGCATTAATTTGCTTAGAGTAATGGCCTTCAGCCACATCCATGTTGTTGCAAAGGACATGATTTCATTCTTTTTTATGGCTCTGTAGGTTTTTTAAAAATAGGCCTCAGTTTCTAGTTATTGTTGTTTCTACTTGCTCAAACAACTTATGAGGGTTCTATCTAAGAATAACATTTTTCCCCTGTTAGATTTTTCCTGCTTTCTCTTGCGGGCATTTAGTGGTATAAATTTCCCTCTACACACTGCTTTAAATGTGTCCCAGAGATTCTGGCACATTGTGTCTTTGTTCTCATTGGTTTCAAAGAACATCTTTATTTCTGCCTTCATTTAGTTATTTACCCAGTAGTCATTCAGAGCAGGTTGTTCAGTTTCCATGTAGTTGTGCGGTTCTGAGTGAGTTTCTTAATCCTAAGTTCTAATTTGATTGCACTGTGTCTGAGAGACAGTTTGTTGTGATTTCTGTTCTTTTACATTTGCTGAGGAGTGCTTTACTTCCAATTATGTGGTCAATTTTAGAATAAGTGGGATGTGATACTGAGAAGAATGTATATTCTGTTGATTTGGAGTGGAGAGTTCTGTAGATGTCTATTAGGTCTGCTTGGTGCAGAGCTGAGTTAAAGTCCTGGATATCCTTGTTAACCTTCTGTCTCGTTGATGTGTCTAATATTGACAGTGGGGTGTTAAAGTCTCCCATGACACCCTAATATAACAACTAAAAGAACTAGAGAAGCAAGAGCGAACAAATTCAAAAGCTAGCAGAAGGCAAGAAATAACTAAGATCAGAGCAGAACTGAAAGAGATAGAGACACAAAAAAACCCTTCAAAAAAAATCAATGATTCCAGGAGCTGGTTTTTTGAAAAGATCAACAAAATTGATAGACCACTAGCAAGACTAATAAAGAAGAAAAGAGAGAAGAATCAAATAGACACAATAAAAAATGATAAAGGGGATATCACCACTGATCCCACAGAAATACAAACTACCATTAGAGAATACTATAAACACCCCTAAGCAAATAAACTAGAAAATCTAGAAGAAATGGATAAATTCCTGGACACATACACCCTTCCAAGGCTAAACCAGGAAGAAGCTGAATATCTGAATAGACCAATAACAGGTTCTGAAATTGAGGCAATAATTAATAGCTTACCAACCAAAAAAAGTCCAGGACCAGACAGATTCACAGCCAATTTCTACCAGAGGTACAAAGAGGAACTGGTACCATTCCTTCTGAAACTATTCCACTCAATAGAAAAAGAGGGAATCCTCCCTAACTCATTTTATGAAGCCAGCATCATCCTGATACCAAAGCCTGGCAGAGGCACAACAAAAAAAAAAAAGAGAATTTTAGACCAATATCCCTGGTGAATATTGATGCGAAAATCCTCAATAAAATACTGGCAAACCAAATTCAGCAGCACATCAAAAAGCTTATCCACCATGATCAACTCAGCTTCATCCCTGGGATGCAAGACTGGTTCAACATACACGAATCAATAAACGTAATCCATCACATAAACAGAACCAACGACAAAAAACACATGATTATCTCAATAGATGCAGAAAAGGCCTTTGACAAAATTCAACAGCCCTTCATGCTAAAACCTCTCAATAAACTAGGTGTTGATGGGACATATCTCAAAATAATAAGAGCTATTTATGACAAACCCACAGCCAATATCATAATGAATGGGAAAAAACTGGAAGCATTCCCTTTGAAACCCAGCACAAGACAAGGATGTCCTCTCTCACCACTCCTATTCAACACAGTATTGGAAGTTCTGGCCAGGGCAATCAGGCAAGAGAAAGAAATAAAGGGTATTCAATTAGGAAAAGAGGAAGTCAAATTGACCCTGTTTGCAGATGACATGATTGTATATTTAAAAAACGCCATCGTCTCAGCCCAAAATCTCCTTAAGCTGATAAGCAACTTCAGCAAAATCTCAGGACACAAAATCAGTGTGCAAAAATCACAAGCATTCCTATACACCAAGAACAGAAAGAGAGCCAAATCATGAATGAACTCCCATTCACAATTGCTACAAAGAGAATAAAATACCTAGGAATCCAACTTACAAGGGATGTGAAGGACCTCTTCAAGGAGAACTACAAACCACTGCTCAATGAAATAAGAGGACACAAACAAATGAAAGAATATTCCATGCTCATGGATAGGAAGAATCAATATTGTGAAAATGGCCATACTGCCCAAGGTAATTTATAGATTCAATGCCATCCCCACCAAGCTACAAATGACTTTCTTCATAGAAGTGGAAAAAACTACTTTAAAGTTCATATGGAACCAAAAAAGAGCCTTTAGAGCCAAGACAATCCTAAGCAAAAAGAACAAAGCTGAAGGCATCACACTACCTGACTTTATACTACAAGTTTATAGTAACCAAAACAGCATGGTACTGGTACCAAAACAGAGATATAGACCAATGGAACAGAACAGAGGCCTCGGAAATAACACCACACATCTATAACCATCTGATCTTTGACAAACCTGACAAAAACAAGAAATGGGGAAAGGATTCCCTATTTAATAAATGGTGCTGGGAAAACTGGCTAGCCATGTGTAGAAAGCTGAAACTGGATCCCTTCCTTACGCCTTATACAAAACTTAATTTGAGATGGATTAAAGACTTAAATGTTAGACTAAAACCATAAAAACCCTAGAAGAAAATCTAGGCAATACCATTCAGGACATAGGCATGGGCAAGGACTTTATGACTAAAACACAAAAGCAATGGCAACAAAAGCCAAAATAGACAAATGGGATCTAATTAAAGAGTTTCTGCACAGCAAAAGAAACTAGGATCAGAGTGAACAGGCAACCTACAGAATGGGAGAAAATTTTTGCAATCTACCCATCTGACAAAGGGCTAATATCCAGAATCTACAAAGAACTCACACAAATTTACAAGAAAAAACAAACAACCCCACCAAAAATTAGGCAAAAGATATGAACAGACACTTCTCAAAGGAAAACATTTATGCAGCCAATAGACACGTGAAAAAATGCTCATCATCACTGGCCATCAGAGAAATGCAAATCAAAACCACAATGAAATACCATCTCATGCCAGTTAAAATGGTGATCATTAAAAAGTCAGGAAACAACAGATGCTGGAGAGGATATGGAAAAATAGGAACGCTTTTACACTGTCGGTAGGAGTGCAAACTAGTTCAACCATTGTGGAAGACAGTGTGGCAATTCCTCAAGGATCTAGAACTAGAAATACCATTTGACCCAGCAATCCCATTACTGAGTATATACCCAAAGGATTATAAATCATACTGCTATAAAGACACATGCATATGTATGTTTATTGCGGCACTATTCACAATAGCAAAGACTTGGAACCAACCCAAGTGTCCACCAGTCTTGACTGAATTAAGAAAATGTGACACATATACACCATGGAATACTTTGCAGCCATAAAAAAGGATGAGTTCATGTCCTTTGCAGGATGAAGCTGGAAACCATCATTCTCAGCAAACTATCACAAAGACAGAAAACCAAACACTGCATGTTCTCACTCATAGGTGGGAATCGGAGAATGAGAACACTTGGACGCAGGGCGAGGAACATCACACACCGGGGCCTGTCGGGGAGTGAGGGACTGGGGGAGGGATAGCATTAGGAGAAACACCTAATGTAAATGATGAGTTGATGGGTGCAGCAAACCAACATGGCACATATATACCTATGTATCAAACCTGCACATTGTGCACATGTACCCTAGAACTTAAAGTATAATAATAATTTTTAAAAAGAATAACATTTATCCTCAAAATAGGTAAGTACACAATTATTAAAATGGGAAAAGATTTGCATGGACACTTCCCCAAGGAGGACATACAGATAGCACATAAACACATAAGGATGACTGACATCATTAGTTATCAGGAAAATGTAACTTAAAAGTACCTTGAGATAGCACCGCACACCTATTAGAATAGCTAAAATAAACCTTAAAAGGTGAGTGAGACCAAGTACTGGTGAGAATAGGAAGTAACTTGTATTTTATTTTATTTTATTTTATTTTATTTTATTTTATTGTATGTTATTTTATTTTTTATTTTATTTTTAGTAGAGATGGGGTTTCACTGTGTTGACCAGGCTAGTCGCAAACTCCTGGCCACAGGTGATCCACCCACCTCTACCTCCCAAAGTGCTGGGATTACAGGGGTGAGCCACTGTGCCCAGCCCTGGTACAACCCATTTTGGAAAACAACCTGGTAGTTTCTTATAAAATTAAATACAGATTTACTGTATCACTAAGCAACTTCCCTACTAGGTGTTTACCAGAACAATGAAAACTTACATTCACACACACACAAATAAAAAACATATGCACAACTGTTTCTAGTAGTTTTATTCACAGTTGCCAAAAATGGTAACAAATCAAATGGCCTGCAATTGGTTAATAGGTTTTAAAAATCATTGTACATCTGTACAATGGGCTACTCAGTGATAAAAAGAAATAAGAGATGCGATTACACAGATGAATCCTACACAAAGGCAGGATAGTGAGTAACAGAGGCCAGACACATAATCTTATGAGTACATCTAGACTACTTAATTCCATTTAAAAGATATTCTGAAAAAGGCAAAACTGTAGGTACTGAAAAGAGATGAGTGGTTGTCAGGGGCTGAGGGTAGCAGGAGAAGTTGACTACAAAGGGACAAGAAAAAAATTAGGGAGGCGGGATTCTGGAAATGTTCTATATCCTGATTATGTTGGTGAGTACACGACTGCACATGTTTGTCAAAACTCACTAAACTGTGTACGAAAAGGGTACCATACCCAAGGTACATCTCAATAACCTTAACCAAAAAGGTAAACAAATAAAATATTTTACTTAAGCCCTGAACCCAGCTACACCTGAAGTGAAATTTACTCTTGGAGTTTTCAGCTGTATAAGCTAATATGTTCTCTCTTTCCTTAACCACTTGAGTTGGATTTTCTGTTGCTTGTCACTAAAAGAGTCCCAATTGTTACACGGGCTCTGTTTACCCAATGTTATAGCCCAGCATCTAGATTTAACGAGGATGAATGGTCTCCCTACAGTTTAAACTTCTCAGAAACCAGAGTTTGCAGTTAGGAATAGCAACGGTATGATATATGCACACGTTATCCCTCCTCTTCGGCCCATGATAGTCAATGATCACAACATCCTTCAGAGTAAATTCAGCTTCAGAGATCTTCTTATCAAGACAGTGTACTTTCTCTCATTACTACTTCACTGAAATCATTACTTCTCTCTTCCTGTAGCAGGTAGACTCTAAGATGTCGCCCAATCATCCTCTCCTCTTCACCTTCGTATCTTTGCATGGTTCCTTTTTTTTGGTACGGACAGAACCTGTGACCTACTTCTAATCAATAGAATATGACAACGGTGATGGGTTGTCACTTCTATAATTAAGTTGTGTAAGATTGTAACTTCCGGCCAGGCACAGTGCCTCAAGCCTGTAATCCCAGCACTTTGGGAGGCCGAGGCGGGTGGATCACGAGGTCAGGAGATCGAGACCATCCTGGCTAACACGATGAAACCCTGTCTCTACTAAAAATACAAAAATAAAATTAGCTGGGCATGGTGATGGGCCCCTGTAGTCCCAGCTACTCGGGAGGCTGAGGCAGGAGAATGGCGTGAACCCAGGAGGTGGAGCTTGCGGTGAGCCGAGATCGCACCACTGCACTCCAGCCTGGGTGACAGAGGAAGACTCTGTCTCCCAAAAAAAAAAAAAAAAAAAAAAAGATTGTAACTTCCATCTTGCTGGCAGACTCTATTTTCTTCTTGGCTTGCATGATTTGATGAAGCAAGCTGACATACTAGAGAGGCCTCCATGACAAGGAACTGAGGGTAGCCTCCAGCCAACAGCCAGCTAAGAACTGAGGGCCTCGGTACAACAACCCTTGAGGAACTGAACCCTACCAACAGCCATGGGAACTTGGAAGGGGGTTCATCCCCAGTAGAACCTTCAAATGAAACCTCAGCCAGGTTGACAACCTTAACTGCAGCCTTATCCAAAGACTCTTGACACAGAACACCTAACTAAATTGTGCCTACATTTTTGATCATGGAAATTGTGAGACAACAAATGTGTTCAGTGTTAAGCTGATAAGTTTGGGTGTGAATATCATGTAGCAATAGATAACTAATACACATCCCCATCATAAACAATTCCAAAAGATGTAGGTAACTATGCACCTCACAGAGAGAATGTTTCATGGCATTTTCTTGACTGTACACTTATCTGACAATGATTAAATCTCACTCTGCTAACCTCCCTGCAGCCTCTAAGTTTTGCCCTAATTAACTGTGGACTGATTTTCTCAAATGAAAGCAAGTCATCTTCAAGCACATTTTCTTTTCTTTCTGCTTATTTTTTGATACCCTAATAAAGCAAGCTTATCTTGGAAGCTAAGTGGATAATTCTCATCTTATAGATTAAAGTTAATTGAGTTGCAGGGAGACATAAAACTTGTCCTTTTATTTGGATGTTCTGGCAAGTTGTACCAGGAATGCCATGGTAACCAAAACCACATTACAGAATTTTTTCTCTTAATCACACTGTTTAGGTAGAAAAATTTCCATCTCTATTTTCCCTCTTTTAAAAAATTATAAATAAAAAGAAACTGAGTTAGCTGGGATGGAAAAGTAAAGCTGGTTTTTGCCTAGTCATCCTCATTACTTCACATACCACAGCTCTTTCCTCTAGCTACTTCTTCACATTAAGCATTTGACAAATGGCTTCTGTTTCATGTGGAAGAGCATTTATTGCTCTGGTATTTCCCTTTAACACTTCACCTGGGGATATCATAGAGCAGAGATTTCCAATCACAACCCATGGGCCAAATCTGGCCCAGCATATTTTTTATAAATAAAATTGTATTAAAACACAGTCACACCCATTCATTTGCATGCTGTCTATGGCTGCTTTCACACTGCAATGGCAGAGTTGAGTGGTTAACAGACAGATGGCCAACAAAACCCAAAATAATTTACTATCAGGCCCTTTGCAGAAAGCATTTGCTGACCCTTATCATTAAAAAAAATTTGAGAAGCTTCAGAGAGGGAACATCCTTTGGCTACAGGGCATTGCAAGGAACATGAACAGGGATCAGGAGAAGTATGTTCTAGGTCTAGCCCTGTATAACCCTGTATTAGTCAGTTCTCTGTGCTTCGGTTTACCCATCAAAATTTCAGTAAGTGGACTAGATCAGGTTTCTTCTGGTTTTGAGTAATATATAAACTCAAACAACCTGGGATATTTTATTCATGTGAAGAGCCCAACTATTTTCATCTGAAATCTTATTATTTTGTTTTTCTTTTCTTGGTTTACCGTGCTAGAGAGCTTAAACATGATATTACTAACTTAAAGTCTAAATTCACCATGTCTTCAAAGAAAATGAGAACTAATTCCTATTTGATTGGGCTTTGAGACTAAATGAAACATTAACATTTAGTACAAATGAACCAGAAGAAAGAAGGGAGTTTGTGTAGAGTAACTTTAATGATCACAATCATCATCATCACATATATTGCACCTAAGATGTTCCAGGTACTGTTCTAAGTGCTTTAAATATTTTAGTTCCTTTATACTCTCACAAAAACCTTATGAAATAGGTACTATTATTAATAACATTTTACAGATAGGGAAGCTGAGGTACAGAGATGTTAAGTAACTTATCCAAGGTCAAGAAGCTGGTAAGTAGCAGAGCCGGGATTCAAACCCCATGCAGTCTGGCTCCAGAGTCCTTTCTATTAACTGACATCCCATATAAAAGAAAGAACATTCCTGGCCTTGACAACACGTCTTCAGCAAAAGCAAAAGAAAGAGAACAGTTTCTCCATCTGCCCCACCCCATCCAGTCTAAAACAGTATTCCTCAGGGCTATGGGGAGAAGAGCAGATGAGAAAGAAATGCAAGAGTTAGGAATTATGGCTGAACCATAAGCAACTTCCCTTAGATTGAAGTTTCTTGAGCTCAGCCTCCCATCTGCAAGGGACAGTTTTCACGTACCCGAGAGATGTGTGGCCTGCAGATGGTCTCAGTCAAGAGACTCCATCAGCTGTCTATCTAGCAATTGTCCATCTATGCCCAAAATTTTGCTCAGTCTGTCTGAACCAAACATAGTCCCTGGACATTTAAAGGGTAGAAGTGGGGGAGGAAGCCTCTGAACTGTATTTCTGGAAAGCTGAATGGAGACAGTTTGAGGGCACACTCTTCCAAGTTGGGCCACTGGTCTATGCAAGCCAGAACCTCAGCAAAAATGAGAATTTACTAACGAATACTGAGGAATACAAGAAACTCAAGTCCTGAGTTGAATTACAAGTTTTGGGGACTTTAGTGGCAGGAATGCATTCTTACAATATTCAGTGGGCATCTACTGTGTACTGAGCACTGTGTGAACACTGGAAATCCAGAGATGACTAATACTTTTATAATTCCCAAAATAGCAATGCTCCCTCACCCCTAAGCCTTTGCATAGCCTTGTCTCTCTTCCTGGAGTTCCTTCCCCTGACTCCTTCATCTGGCCAAATCCTCATAGTCATGACATTGCTGGGCCTTGCCTCCTCCAGGGGGGTTTCCTGACCCCCACTTTGACACTGGAATTGTGGACACTTTCTAGCCTTATGTTCTTTTGTGAGTTATCTTTTCTCCTTAGCTCAGGCTTTTCAGTGGTAAAATGGGAATCCTCACAGATGTATCTAAGGTCATTTAGAAGACTAAATGAAAGCATTATGTAAGGTTTTAGCTCAGTGCCTCATTCTTTAATTGCTCCAACATTGTCTTGAGATCTCCCTTCCAGACCAGGGGCTGTGTCTAATTCATTTCTGTATCCACAGATCCTATCACAGGGTCTGACGCTTAATACATGATTGATGAAGGAAGAGAGGGAGAGATGCTACTCTTGACTCAAAGTTTTCCCAGTATAAAGGGAAAGACAGATACATACACAAAAAATGAGAGCCCAATATGAAAAATGCTATAAAAGAAACATTAAAAAGAGACTCACAGAATCAAAGAAGAAAGGGCCATCGAGGCTGGTGATATTGAGAAGTACTTCGCAAAGGTAATAGCTGGTTGAGGAGTAAGAGCTTGCCAAGCATAGCAGCAGGTAGATTAGAGCATTCTAGGCAAGGAGAATTGTACACTTGATTCCCAAGCACAAGGATTAAATTCTTACAGGAATGGTAGGTTGGAATAAAAATAAGTGAAAGAGATAGAATAAGGAATATATATCCTTAACATAAAAAATGAGTTACAAGGACAAAGATAATGTATGTAAATGTATGACTATTTTACCTTCAGTAAATAACAGAGAAAAAAGTGGAGAACAAAAAGAGGCCATCAGTGATTTTTATATGTCTTAAATTAGCAGCAATCAGTACTATACAACCCATTTTCTATTTACTGCCTCAAGACGGCAGGAAATTTTTCAGGCTCTCCCTCTGCTTCATCTGCAATAAGAAGCTCACAAATTTGTTTTGCTTTGTTGCAAATAACATGTATGCTAAGAGGCATTTTTCCTCTCTATAACTGTACAGCCATCTAAATGGGTCTTTTCTGATTTTATGACTTGAATATGTTAACATGCACCCCTCAGGGTCCCCCTTGTATCCCAGAAACAGCACGCTTGTAAAACCTTATTCATGTGATATCCTTAATAGCTGCTGACATTTATTAAGTGTTTAAGATGTACCAGGCATGGTGCTAAGTGTCTTAGAACTCTTCCAGCCTGTAATCCCCGAGCCTCCCTGTGAAAATCCAAGCATCTTAAGAATGTCCCCTACTCTGGCATTTACCTTCAGATGACCGATGAGGAAAGTGAGGATCAGAAACATCAATTTATCCTAGGCCAGCCCACTAGCAAGTGATAGAGGCAGCATTTGAACTCAGGGCTGCCTGATTCCAGAGAAAGAGCCTTCAACCATAAAGCTATGCTGCCAATTCCACTTGGCCCAGGTGAGTATCTCTGTCTCCAGTGTCCTCAATACTCAGATTCTAGAGCCTTAGCTGTCCAGGTGATAACTTCAGGCTGGTTAATACCTGGGGCACTCAGCACCTGTGACACAAAGAGTTCAGGAACCTCCTATAGACAGGGGTTTCAGTGCCAAAGCTCTCTCAGGCATCAGTTTGTTTTCCGCCTCCAAGGCTCATTGCAAAAATTTCTGCTCCTGCTTCACTATCCTCCTTACTCCTCTTTTCCACTCAAAACCTCCAATTTCCTCTTCTCCAATTACACCCAACAGAGGGGGCTTACATTTACCTAGAACCAAGATTCCTCTTCTTCCAAGAAAATGTTCAGTGCCTTTGTTATTTTACCACATGGACATTCATGTCTTCTGTGGCCTAAGAGAAGCAGAGTTGCAATAATCTCTGGGTGGTGTCATGTAGTTGACCCTCTTAATAACAGCATTTTTAAGCAGTTACTGTGTCTGAACTGTGCTTAGTGCTTTGTTAGCATTAGCACCTGGAACTCTCCCAACTACTATAGGCTGTAGGTATTCTTACAGCCCCATCTTACAGGTGAGGAAACTAAGGCAGAGTCATACAGCAAGAAAAAGGCAAGGAGTGAAAGGTAGCAGAGTAATTGGAGAATACGAATAAAACAATGCTATTCTCCCCGCAAGTCGGTGCTAAGCAGATAGCCTCTACTTGAGCAGGTCTTCAAAACTTGAGCCAGCCTTGGGGAAAGAGGCACTCTCGTTTATTGCTAGTGGAATCACAAAAGGCTACTATCACCATGGAGGATAATTTGGCGACTTCTATTACATATGCATGAAAAGTTGACCCAGCAATTCCAT
The DNA here is from genome assembly GCF_028885625.2 of Pongo pygmaeus. Taxonomy (NCBI): domain Eukaryota; kingdom Metazoa; phylum Chordata; class Mammalia; order Primates; family Hominidae; genus Pongo; species Pongo pygmaeus. The sequence goes on from NC_072391.2 coordinate 20,303,648, forward strand.
TTCTAGAAATTTATCCTAAATATATGTAAAAGTATATGCACGTGCCTCATGCAAGTACAAGTTTATTCCTTACAATGTGTTTGGCCTAAGAAATAGTTGGAAAAAATCCAATGTCCCTCTATAGCAGATTGGTTAAATAAAGTATGGTACAACCTGCAACAGCTAGTATGGGGCTGGAAATAAAGAATGAGGGAGCTCTCTATGTGCTGATTTGGAATAATCTCCAGGATATATTGGAAAATAAGAAACAAAACCAAAAGACCCAAGGTTCAAAACTGTGTGAAATGAGTCAAAATTAGTATTTGCCGATATATACAAAGAAAGCCTGAACAGGTACATAAAAATGATCATGATGTCAGCGATTACTTCTGGGGGCGGGGCACTGTAGGCCAAAAAAGAGAGAGAAAGAAGGAAGGGTTTTCGCTGTATTTTTTTTTTTTTTTTACTTTTTAATTTTTGAGCCATGTGAATGTATTATCTATATTCCAAAAATATAGACCAGGTGCAGTGGCTCATGCCTTGTAATCCCAGCACTTTAGGAGGCCAAGGCAGGAGGGTTGCTTCAGGCCAGGAGTTTGAGACCAGCCTGGGAAATAGAGCAAGACCCCATCTCTACAAAAAAAATTAAAAACTAGCCAGTCATGGTGGTATGTGTCTGTCGTCCTAGCCACTCAGGAGGCTGAGGTGGGAGGATTGCTTGAGCTCAAGAGTTCGAGGCTGCAGTAAGTGATAATTGCACCACTAAACTCCTGCCTGGATCATGAGCAAGACCCTGGCTCTTTTAAATAATGAATGAATGAATGAATGAATGAATGAATGAAAATGTGTTCACAAAAGGAAGTCATCCAGAGTTTCACCAATTAAAAAAAGGTATCCAGAGATCAGATATTTCTACATCAGATTTTATACCTCTCCCAATCACAACACCCATTCTTAAGTGGAAAATTAGAGCTAGATCCTCTAAAAAATTTTAGCAAAGGGAACATGGTTATATTCCTATTTTGTACATCAGATGCTTTTAAGTAGCTTTACAACCCCCTCCAAATGCTGATACTACTGAAATGTAAATGATTATGTTAATAGCAGCTGCATCTTAATAATTGATGATCTGTTTGCTTAACATTCAGTTATTACTTGATGTAAGAAGTCTCTAGTGCAAAATATTCTCTGCTAATAGCCCAAATAAAATTGATCACATGAGGTGAATGGTTTGTTTTTCACTTTTCCTATTCAAACACCACCATGTGTGCTGAGTTCTTTATCTGTAGATAAGAATATTTCAGAATATGTACCTGTGACAATGCTTTTGGCCCACAGATGAAAACTGTCTGTTAGGAAAATAATGCTTGCATCCTCAAATAAAATGGAAAAGCCTATCACCACTTAACTCATCAAAGTCTCAACCCTCAGGATTATTCACAGAATGGTCAAATCAGAAGTGAGAAAACACCATTTAGATAAGAAATATGGAGAGAAGTTTCCACAGGCATCCAAAGGGATGGTTTATGCATTCCGAGATGCTATCCAGGTGTTTCGGTCCTGAAGTTCTTCCCTGAACCTCTGTCTACCCATATACATCTGCGAGGCCATCCTTAGACCTGAGCAACAGGGGCTCCTGTCCTGGGCCACTCAGTCACCTGGGACCTGGACCTAGCCCTTACAAAACGCATTGATTACTCTAAACATCCACCCTAATTCCTAACACCATTCAGGCCCCAGAGAAGCACTGCCTCCCAGATCTTGACCTCTGTCCTCAAAACAAAAGGCAACCGTGCCCAAACACCTTGAAGTTTCGTGTGCAGTACTACAGCCTAAAGGAGAGATGGGCACTGCTCTGGTGTGCAGGAGTCACAAAAGCACTTAGGAAAGAAAGGGACAAATTAACTTGTCAAATATTTCCTCTCAAATAGAGTGGGTAATAGATTCTTGCAGAGCAGAGCATCATCTCCCCATAGTGCTGACTGCCTGTTTCTTGCTTCTCTTTGTGTTCTAATTTGTGGTTCTAGAATCAGTATGACATTTTTGACAGTTGCATATTATGGCCACAGAAAATGTTGCAGTAGAAACAATTCATGGCCAGGTGCGGTGGCTCACACCTGTAATCCCAGCAATTTGGGAGGCCGAGGCTGGAGGATCACTTGAGCCCAGGAGTTCAAGAACAGTTTGGGCAATATGGTGAAATTCCATCTCTACAAAAATGCAAAAATCAGCCAGGCGTGGTGATGCACACCTGTAGTCTCAGCTACTCAGGAGGCTAAGGCAGGAGGATTGATTGAGCTCAGGGGGTCAAGGCTGCAATGAGCCATGACTGTGCCACTGCACTTCAGCCTTGGCAACAGAATGATGCCTTGTTTCAAAAAAAATGTACTCTTAATTATGTATATTCATAAATCTGGCCATAATACTGACTGACTCTTGAAACTGACAACTGAACAGACATAGAAAACTGGAATTATGAATAGTTTTTAAATAAAAATATGTAATAAGATCTAAATCAAATTTCAAAAATTAAATTTCAACTTTCTTTTTTTAATGTTTAATATTTAATTGTTAATACTAACATAATTTTCATTGTACCTTTTAATTGTAATAAATAATTTCAAATGCCTAAAGAAAAATAATGTTTTGAAAACATATATGAAAAATAACTTTAACTTTTCCATTTTATCTTTACTGTGATATACTTTCTTGGTGAAAATATATCCAAATAGTTTTAATCCAATAATATTTTATTTTGTAATCACTAAATCATTGCTGTCGATAGAAGCAAATTGGTAGAACTCTTGATTATAAAAACATTATTGGCTGGGCACAGTGGCTCATGCCTGTAGTCTCAGCAACTTGGGAGGCCAAGGCGGGTGGATCACTTGAGGTCAGGAGTTTGAGACCAGCCTGGCCAACATGATGAAATGCCGTATCTACTCAAAATACAAAAACTAGCCAGGCATGGTGGCTTGCACCTGTAATTCCAGCTACTCGGGAGGCTGAGGCAGGAGAATCACTTGAACCCAAGAGGCAGAGGTTGCAGTGAGCCGAGATCATGCCAGCCTGGGCGACAGAGTGAGACTCAGTCTCAAAAACAACATTATTAGTGACTTTGATAAAATTAAATCCAGAGAAAGAAATTTTATGAAATATCTAATTTGTGAATTATATGTGTCTTTTTTTTTTTTTTACTCATCCAAACATTGCCAGCCAGTCCACCAATAGAATATTCAAAAATAATAGGGGTTTAATTGAGTGGTGTTTGATATTGTGTCAACTCCCAGTAACATAAAACCTTAGCTCTATTGTATGTTTTAATCTTATCATTATGGAGTTTTGCCAAGGTAAGAGGATATGACATATATTGGTTTATGCTTAAATGTGCAAACATACAGTACACAAGCCTCCATTTGTTTTTTTTTTGTTGTTGTTTGTTTCTTTGTTTGTTTGTTTGAGATAGGGTCTTGCTCTGTTATATAGGCTGGAGTGCAGTGGTGCGATTCGGCTCAGTGTAGCCTCAACCTCCCAGGCTCAAGAGATCTTCCCACCTCAACCTCCCAAGTAGCTGGGATCACAGGCATGTGCCACCACACCCAGCTAATTTTGTTTATTTTTTGTAGAGCCAAGGTCTCACTTTGTTGCCCAGGCTGGTCTTAAACTCCTGGGCTCAAGCAATCCCCCCACCTCAATCTCCCAAAATGCTGGGATTACAGGCATGAGCCACCGTGCCTGGACAGATTGTATGCTTTAAATGACTAAATTGCCGGGTATGTGAATTACATCACAATGCTGTAGGAAAAAAGAGAGAGAGAGAAAGAAACAAACATCCGCAGGAGAAGTAAGGATAATCAAATGATTTTGTCTTCGTCGTAGGTGGGGGGCCGCCCAACTTTGTCCTTGGCCTGATTCCCCGCTGGCTCTCTGCCTCCTGATGTCAGAACCCCCCATCCTAGGAAGAGGGGAAAAAACTCCACTCGAACCTCACCACAATTTAACAGAGAACTAACCTGAAATATGTGTGTGAGCATTAAACCTAGCCCAGCACATCATCTCCCGCAGATTAAAAAGAGCCAGCAAAAATGAAATATTGTTCTCTAAGCTAATATGTAATCTTCATAGACACCATCTTATTAAAGTTTGAGAAGCCATGCCTTGAGGGTAAGCCCACCTATCGATTTATGGGCCTGGCTGGAGTTCCTGCTATTAGGTCTCTCATATTTGTTTTGCTCCCTGTCTTGATGCCAGCACTGTCTACCTCCACCTCCCCACTCCCAAAGCTGGCCTTCTGTAACTCTCTAAAATCTCCCTCCTTGCACTGGGGGTGGGGACCACCTTCCCTGCCAACGTTAGGCCTGTGTGTATTAATGGGGCTGTGTGCTTGGATTTGACGGAAGTGGCAGCTTAGACACATAAGCTCCTCATATACAGATGAATAATCACAGATAAAAACTACTTTCAAATATGATTAGGCTCTAACAGAGACAGACAGAGGCCAGAGGGAACGCAGCTCTCAAAGAGCAAGGAGCTACCGGCATCCGAAGCCCGGAATAGGAGATTAAGGCCTCTACAAGAACCCCTGGGATTTTCCTAGGGAAAATATTACAGTGATTCGCAGCATCCTCTGCTCCTCCTCTCTTTCCTCGGGACACCGTCTCCCTGTCCTGAAGCTTTGTGCTATTTCTTTCCATGGGCTGTCATTTGCCTCTGGGAACAGGACAGCTCTTCCCGCTGTGACTTCTCAACTCTTTAATCCAGGCCGTCTGTCACTGAAACGCACGTGGAAATCCAGCAGGGTTTTTATTTGCCATGCTTTCTTCTCACAGATGATAACATGTTTCTTTACTGACAGGCATGCTTGTTGCCTGTGTCCCCACTGTATCCCAACCCCATGATGACAGCTAAAACACGAGAACTATGTACCAGCCACTTCAAGCCCTTTCAAAATATTAGCTTAGTAAACCTTCATCATAATGATACGAGCTACAAACTGTCATTATCCCATTTTACAGATGGGGAAATTAAGCCACAGAGAGGGTAAGGAATTTGCCCAGTGCCACACAGCTAGGGAGTAGCAAAGTTGGGATTTAAACCCAGACATGCTGGCACTAGGAGGCCCAGTCCTTAACCATGAAGCCACAGAGTCTCTCAACAATGACTACGTCTCGTATGTCAACTACATGTTAGGCCCTGTTCTAAGAGATTTGTTGCGTTAACACATTGAATCCTCTCAAAAAGTTGATGAGGTAGATCTATTTATTATCCCCATTTTACAGATGAGGATACTGAGGCTCCCCCAGAAGAGCAGGAATTTTGCATTGTCTGCCTCTATTCTGTTTCTGGACTGATGCATAGCAGTTCCTTAAATACTAGAGTGAATGTCCCCCCATCAACCACTACCCTTTTCCCAGGAACTTCTCAGAACATTTATTTATAGCTAACCTATTTTGGGAAAACATTTGAGGCATGTAGGGTTCTAATTCTGGCTCTGTCACTTATGAGCTGTGTGACTTTGGGCAAGTCACTCAACCTCTCTGGGCCTCACTTTGCTCGGTTTAGACCAGGGATAATAATAAAGCCCACATCAAGGAGCTGGAGTGAGGATTCAATGAGACAGAGCAGGTAAGATGTTAAGCATCTGTGTGGCACAGAACAGGTATAAATGCTGGCTGCCTTTACTGTTACTACTGTCAGAGCTATTGTTCACCATTGCTACAGGCCAAAATGAGTTTTAAAGGGGTGAAAAAATACAATAAGGGGAAATAAGGGAACTAAGTTCTTGAAATTCTTTCTGAACTGGTGCTAGGGTTCCCATCCTCGTGGTTTCCCTACCTAACCAGCTGCCCCTTCTGTGTCTCCTAATGCCTTTCCCAATCCTAGGTCTTCTCTGTCTAAGGGATCTTATTCTCTCTTGTGATTTAATCAGCTATAGACCAATAACTCTCAACTCTCTCCAGGCTCGTACCTCCTACACCTGCCTACTCCATGTCACCGAGATGTCTAACAGGCATCTCACACAGGGCATGTATCCATCATAGTACAGTTGCTTAGGCTTCTTTCATAAACCAAGGCCTCTGAGGGTCTTCCCCCAACATGGCCGTCACCCACATATTATTCAGCCTCGAGACCTTGGAGTCATCTTCAACTCCTCTCTTTCCCTCCCATCCACATACAATTCAAACCCTGGGAGTTCCACCTTCCAAAGTATATGCCAGCTGCAACCACTCCTCACCTGTTCTGCTGACACCACACATTTCTTGCATCAGATGATTTTGGAAGTCCCCTTGCTGGTCTCCCTCCATCCACTGTGACCGGCCCATTGCCAACCTACTCCTGACACGGTAGCAGGCAGAATCATGTGAAAATAGAAAGCATCTTACCTCCTCTCCATTCCAAACACTGCCATGGTTTCCCACCACACTTAGGATAAAATCCTAGCTCCTCATCAGGACCTACAAAACCCAACATGCCCTGGGTCTGTCATCTCTGACCACTCTCCTCCTCTCTCCAGCAACCGAGATCTTCTTGCTGTCTCTGAAGCAAGCCACAGGGACTGCACTGTCCCCTCCCTCTGGCTGCAACACCCTTCCCCACGCTTTCTTCCTGGTGGCTTCATCTCATCATTCTTCTCTTTGCTCAATTGTACTTTATTGGGGAAGATGATTCTTACATGAATCAATTATTATTAGTATTAGTATTATTTGAAACAAAGTCTTAGTCTGTCACCCAGGCTGGAGTACAGCGGCACAATCTCGGCTCACTGCAACCTCCACCACCTGGGCTTGAGCAATCCTTCCGCCTCAGCCTCCTGAGTAGCTGGAACCACAGGTGTGCACCATCATGCCTACCTAATTTTTTTTATTTTTAGTAAAGACGGGGGTTTCACCATGTTGCCCAGGCTGGTCATGAATCAATTATTACAATGGGGTTTGAAACATGATTTTTATTTTATTATTTTTTTTTTAGAGGCAGGGTCTCTCTCTGTTGCCCAAGCCAGAATGCAGTAGCATGATCACAGCTCACTGCAGCCTCAGCCTCCCCAGGCTCAAGCGATCCTCCCTCCTCAGCCTCCCAAATAGCTGGGACTATAGGTGTGTGCTACTATGCCTGGATAATATTTTTTAGTAGTAGTAGAGATGAGGGTCTCACTATGTTTCCTAGGCTGGTCTTGAACTTCTAGGATCAAGTGATCCATCCACTTCAGTCTCCCAAAAGCACTGGGATTACAGGCATGAGCCACCACTACTGGCCATGATTTTTAATTCTACTGATCCTTTTACAAGGATTAGTTAGCTCCCTAACTAAGAGCTTTTCTCCTTCACTTCTCCCTTTCTCTTTAGACACACTATTGACTCATGGGTTTTTATTTCTCCAGTGTGCGATATTCAGTTACATCCTTTTTACCAATGCTCAAATTGCCCCTAATTTAACCTGACCATTCTATTTAAAAGAGCAGCCCCTAGGCTTCAACTCAGTCATTCAGCATTCCAGCACCCAGTTTAATTATTTTTCATGGAACACATCATCATTTCTGAAATGATATTATTCATTTACTTCTTTATTGTCTGTCTCTAGTCAAATAGGGTATAAGCTTCATGTGGCCAAAGATATTGTCAGTCTCACTCACTGCAACATTCCCAGAATCCAGAATCATGCCTGTTACAGAGCAGGAATTCAATAAATATGAAGCAAAATTAAGATGAAACCAGGAATAATGCCCCTAGATCAGGGACTGGCCAACTCCATCCCACAGCCCCAGTCTGGCCCGCCTCCTATTGTAATTTTTTTTTTTTTTTTTTTTTTTTTTTTTTTTTTTTGAGATGAAGTCTTGCTCTGTCACCCAGGCTGGGATGCAGTGGCATGATCTAAGCTCACTACAACCTCCAACTCCTGGATTCAAGTGATTCTCCTGCCTCAGCCTCCTGAGCAGTTGGGATTACAGGTGCATGCTACCACGCCTGGCTAATTTTTGTATTGTTAGTAGAGACAGGGTTTCACCATGTTGGCCAGGCTGGTCTCGAACTCCTGACCTCAACTGATCTGCCCTCCTCACCCTCCCGAAGTGCTGGGATTACAGGCATGAGCCACTGCACCTGGCCTGTTGTAAAGAAATTTTTATTGGAACAAAGCTCTGTCCATTCACTTAGGTATTTTTCCTGGCTGCTTTCACTACCACAACCAACTTGAATAGTTCTGTGAGAGAATGTAAGGCCCAGTAAGCTAAAAATATTTACTATCTGGTCATTTCCAGAAAAAGCTTGCCAATTCCTGGTCTAGATCATTCCCAGTGCTAAACAGGGCTGACCTTTCAGGATCCTATTAGCATAGGGTCCCATTGGAGCCATTCAACAAGTCATTATTCATACATTTATTCAACAGATATTTATTGAGCACCTACTATGTGCTGGGCACTGTGCTAGGTGTTTTGGATATTTATAGGGATGAACAAAATTAGGCAGGCTGCCTGCCCTTATGGAGCTCAGCTTCTAGGGAGGGTAGGGGAGACTAATATAATAACCACATTAAAAATGAAAAATTTCAGGTGTGATAAGCCCTTACAAAAAGAACCTTATGTGGTGCTTTGAGAACATTTGATAGCAGTATTTTGCCCAAACTGGGATGGGGAGGACAGTCTAGGAAGACACCCTTCAGGATAGGACCCCCTAGTGAATACCAGAAGTGTGAGAAGGGGTTAGCTGGGTGAGGCAGAGAGTGATGTGCTCCAGGCAAGGATAGGACAGAGGGAGCACGGTGCACTCCATGCAGTGAAAGATGGCCAGCATGGCTGAACTGCAACAGGAAAGAGAAGAAAGTCCAAGATGACTCCAGGGAGGTGGCCAGGGCCACAGCCTGCAGGACCTTGAGAGCACCTAAGAGCAGGTGCATAATATCCTGCTCTCAGGGCAGATGATGCTTGAGTGGAGGCTCAAATGATGAGAAACAGCCATGCAAAGGAAGACCACAGAGAGGCGTGTTCCAGACAGAGGGAGAAGCCTGCATATTATGCACTAATTCCAGAGGGGAAATGTACCTTTGCAGTGGGGAGGTCTGGTGTTATGTCCCTCGCCAAGGGCTCAAACTTGGTATCACCAAGTGGGGAGCAAAGAAATACACGTTTCCTGGCATGATGCAATGTGAAAGATATGGCATCACCTTGCAGGATTCTTGCCAGAAATGTTTCACCCCAATCAAATCAAGCCTCTGAAACTAATCTTCAGGACAGAAGAAATACAGGGGAGAGAGGAACAAGTTCAACAACACCAAGAGGAAACTTTGGACAAATCCAAATGTGGGACATTCTACAAGACAGCTGGCTTAGATTTTTCAAAAGTCAGTGCCACATGCTTCAACTTTAAAAAGAAGGATTTTAAGCCAATTTCATTTAAAAGGGGAAGTAAGTTTGGTGTTATCCTGTGGGCCAAATCTGGCCCACTACCTGTTTTTGTAAATAATGTTTTATTGGAATACAGCCATGTTCACTTGTTTACTTACTGTCCATGGCTGCTTTTGTATGAAAAGAGCAGAGTTAAGTGACTGCAACAGAGATGATATGGCCTGCAAAGCCAAAAATATTTGCTACCCGGCCCTTTCTAGAAAATGATTACCAAACTTTGTTATAGATTTAGACTAAAAACACCTAGTGACCAAATGCAGTGTGTAAGCCTTGATTATATCTGGGTTCGAGAAGAAAGCTATAAAAATATTTTTGGGCCAATGAGGAAAGCATGAATATGGACTATATATTAAATAATATTAGGCTCTATTGTTCATTTTCTTAGGTGTGAAATGGTATTATGATTATGTAGTAGAAGTTCCTGTTCTTAGACAATGCACACTATTATTTAAGAGTGAAGTACCATGTAATCTACTTTCAGGTGGTTATATACATACACATGCATGCACACATGGCAGGTGGCATCCTCAGTTACCCCTCAACTCATGTCAATATTTCCAAAATATGACAGGCACACTGCTGGCACTTCCTGGGCTATTTTTAGGTGGCAGAAGACAGGTTTTATTTTATTTTTATTTTTATTTTTTTCATTTACTGAAACCAAAGAAAACTTTAATATTAGGCTGGGCACGATGGCTCACACATGTAATCCCAGTACTTTGAGAGGCCAAAGCAGGCAGATCATTTGAGGTCAGGTGTTCGAGACTAGCCTGGACAACATGTTGAAACCCCGTCTCTACTAAAAATACAAAAAAAATAGCCAGGCATGGTGGCACACACCTGTAATCCCAGCACTTTAGGAGGCCGAGGCAGGCGGATCATGAGGTCAGGAGTTCAAGACCAGTCTGGCCAACATAGTGAAACCCCATCTCTACTAAAAACACAAAAAATTAGCCAGGTGTGGTGGTGTGGGACTGTAATCCCAGCTACTCAGGAGGCTGAGGCAGGAGAATCGCATGAACCCAGAAGGCAGAGGTTGTAGCGAGCCAAGATCACACCATTGCATTCCAGCCCAGGCAACAGTATAAGTGTAAGACTCCCTCTCAAAAAAAAAAAAAAAAAAAAAAAAACCTTTAATATTAATTGCTAAAAGAGTAGATTTTAAATGTCTTCAACCCTCCAAAAATAAGTATGTGAGGTAATGAATTTGGTTTTTTTAACTTTTAAATAACTGTTAAATTGTAATAGGTTTGTTACATAGGTAAACTTGTATCATGGGGGCTTGACTATTTCATCACCCAGTACATAGTACTCATTAGTTATTTCTCCTGATCCTCTCCCTCCTCCCACCCTCCACCCTCTGAAAGGGTGTGTTGTTCCCTTCTATGTGTCCATGTGTTCTCATCATTTAGCTCCCACGTATAAGTGAGAACATGCGACAGCTTTCATTTTAATAGTTATGTATTTATTCTTCTGATTACTTTCCATTTCTGATAAGTGATACTGGCTTCCCACTTATTGTAGGAATACAAGGTCTTCATTTCAAATAAATATATTTAAGTTTAAAGCAATATGAGCCAACTAAAAAGGAAATATGAAGCAGACACTATGATAAGGCAAGGCAACAACCAAGAAAGGCTGAATTTGGATAACCACTTTGCCTTCAAAGCATTGATCATAGTCCATGATTACTTTGTTTTTTGTTTTTGTTTTTGTTTTTTAGAGACAGGATCTCACTCTGTCACCCAGGCTGGAGTGCAGTGGCATAATCATAGTTCACTGCAGCCTCAACCTCATGGGCTCAAGCTATTTTCCCACCTCAGCCTCCCAAATAGCTGGAACTTCAGGGATATGCCACCACCATGCCTGGCTAATTTTTTCTGTTTGGTAGAGACGGGGTCTCTCTATGTTTCCCAGGCTGGTCTCAAACTCCTGGCCTTGAGCCATCCTCCCGTCTCCACCTCCCAAAGTGCTAGGATTACAAGCACGAGCCATCACACCCAGCCAAAGATTACCTTGTTTTAATAAACAAAAACAACACCTGTTTACTGTCCATTCTTCTCTCATTGGACTGCAAGCTAAACAGGCTCCTTGATGCTCTCATGTGATGTCACATACCAGCATAGTGCCCAGCACACAACAGGCAATCAATACATGTCTGAAAGCAGAGTGATGAAAGTACCATCCCCAACCAGAATCCCTACCATCTGACCAAGAAACAACTATTTGCAGGTAGGGTAAGCGTTACTCATTTCCGTCCAATCACGGCATACATAATGACAGTTGATTCCTGAAACACAAGATAATCCTAATAACTATGCACATTTTAACATTTCTAAATAAAAGCTCAAGCTGGCTGGGTAGGGCAGCTCATGCCTGTAATCCTAGCATTTTGGGAGGCTGATCGCTTGAGCTCAGGAGTTCAAGACCAGCCTGGGCAACATGGCGAAGCTTCATCTTTATTAAAAATACAAAAAACTTAGCAGGATATGGTGGCACACGCCTGTAGTACCAGCTACTCAGGAGGCTGAGGTGGGAGGATGGCTTGAGCCTGGGAGGCTGAGGTTGTGATGAGTTGAGATTGCACCACTGCACTCTAGCCTGGGTGACGGAGCTAGACTCTATCTCCAAAAAAAAAAAAAAAAAAAAAAAAGAATCAATCTGACAAATTACTAAATAAGACATATGAGGACTCTGTGAGACTTTCTACATAGAGACATTTGCAGATCCAAAAAAAGCATTTTGTCTAAGGCTACCTGACTGCATTTCTGAATGAGAGGTTACCATTCCTGCATTTTTCTTTCAGGACATATAATCTCTGCATATATAAAGGACCCATCCCTGCCCAGTGCTCCTGGGGCAGCCAAGATTCCAGGGGGGAGCTAAGACACATCGACTGCTGACTTCGAGGTCAAACTCTCCCAGGTAAATGCCGACCGCTAGGAAAGAAGGTACTGCCGGTGGATTTCATTTTTTTCTGGTATCATCATGAGCCTAGAGATCCAGATTGCTTCCAACACTCCATTCTTTTACATTTAGTTTTCTCTTCTATTTTCTTTACCAATGCAAACTTTTGAAGAAGATATTGCTTTGGGGAGGTTTATAACAGCTGCAAAGATCTCCATTAACCATCCTTTATCAGTGAGATAAAGACCAGCTGTTTCACTAATTGCCCTTAACTGCTTGGGCTTGGTTATTATTAATGAATGCCCTAGCCTTGAGTTCAAACAGCTTAATTAGCTAAAGTTAAGTGTTCCCAATAAATTTACTAACCTATGATAAGCTTTCCTTTAATAGGAATTGTGCAGTTCTTAATTAAATAGAATAATTTACAACTCCACGTCTATTATAAGTAATGGTTGCCCAGTTACCATGTTACCTAATTAGGTGATAGTGAAGTTCCTCCAAAGGGGAATGGAGGGTACAGTTGAACATGCCCTTGGACAAACCAATCTGTTAGCAACTCATCAGTAGCGGAGCTATGGGCAGCCTCTGGCACTGGCATCTGGGTTGGAATGTCCTCTCTGCCACACAGAAGGGTCCAGCTGCCTCATCTGTAAAATGGAAACTAACTCCCTGAGGGGCCTCTCGGGAGTAGATTGGATAGCATTTGCAATCATTTAAATGAAGAATAAAAAGACAAGTTAATACCCCCATTTAATACCTCTAGGGGCTAGGCCTAGTATATCATGCCTGTAATCCCAGCACTTTGGAAGGCTGAGGCAGGAGGATCACTCGAAGCCAGGAGTTTGAGCCTGCAAAACATAGTGAAACCACATGTCTAGAAAAAAGAGAATTATCTAGCAGTGGTGGCACACACCTGCAGTCCTAGCTACTCGGGAGGCTGAGGCAGGAGGATTGCTTGATACCACGAGATCAAGGTTGCAGTGAGCTGTGGTTGCACCACTGCACTCCAGCCTGGGGACAGAGAGAGGCCCTGCCTCTTATACACACACACACACACACACACACTCTCTCTCTCTCTCTCACTCACACACAACTCTAGGGTCACATTTCTTTTATTTTATCTTATTTTTTTAGAGACAGGGTCTTGCTCTGTCACTCAGGCTGAAGTGCAGTGGCATGATCTCAGCTCACTGCAGCCTCAACCTCCCAGACTCAAGCCATCCTCCACCTCAACCCCTCAAGTAGCTGGGACTACAGGCGTGCGCCACCACGCCCAGCTAATTTTTTGTATTTTCTTTTTTTTTTTTTTAATTTTTTTTTTTATTATTATTATGATTATTATTATTATTATTGCACTTTAGGTTTTATGGTACATGTGCACAATGTGCAGGTAAGTTACATATGTATACATGTGCCATGCTGGTGCGCTGCACCCACCAACTCATCATCTAGCATTAGGTATATCTCCCAATGCTGTCCCTCCCCCCTCCCCCCAACCCACAACAGTCCCCGAAGTGTGATGTTCCCCTTCCTGTGTCCATGTGTTCTCATTGTTCAATTCCCACCTATGAGTGAGAATATGCGGTGTTTGGTTTTTTGTTCTTGCAATAGTTTACTGAGAATGATGATTTCCAATTTCATCCATGTCCCTACAAAGGACATGAACTCATCATTTTTTATGGCTGCATAGTATTCCATGGTGTATATGTGCCACATTTTCTTAATCCAGTCTATCATTGTTGGACATTTGGCTTGGTTCCAAGTCTTTGCTATTGTGAATAATGCCGCAATAAACATACGTGTGCATGTGTCTTTATAGCAGCATGATTTATAGTCCTTTGGGTATATACCCAGTAATGGGATGGCTGAGTCAAATGGAATTTCTAGTTCTAGATCCCTGAGGAATCGCCACACTGACTTCCACAAGGGTTGAACTAGTTTACAGTCCCACCAACAGTGTAAAAGTGTTCCTATTTCTCCACATCCTCTCCAGCACCTGTTGTTTCCTGACTTTTTAATGATTGCCATTCTAACTGGTGTGAGATGGTATCTCATTGTGGTTTTGATTTGCATTTCTCTGATGGCCAGTGATGGTGAGCATTTTTTCATGTGTTTTTTGGCTGCATAAATGTCTTCTTTTGAGAAGTGTCTGTTCATGTCCTTCGCCCACTTTTTGATGGGGTTGTTTGTTTTTTTCTTGTAAATTTGTTGGAGTTCATTGTAGATTCTGGATATTAGCCCTTTGTCAGATGAGTAGGTTGCGAAAATTTTCTCCCATTTTGTAGGTTGCCTGTTCACTCTGATGGTAGTTTCCTTTGCTGTGCAGAAGCTCTTTAGTTTAATTAGATCCCATTTGTCAATTTTGGCTTTTGTTGCCATTGCTTTTGGTGTTTTAGACATGAAGTCCTTGCCCATGCCTATGTCCTGAATGGTATTGCCTAGGTTTTCTTCTAGGGTTTTTATGGTTTTAGGTCTAACATTTAAGTCTTTAATCCATCTTGAATTGATTTTTGTATAAGGTGTAAGGAAGGGATCCAGTTTCAGCTTTCTACATACGGCTAGCCAGTTTTCCCAGCACCATTTATTAAATAGGGAATCCTTTCCCCATTTCTTGTTTTTCTCAGGTTTGTCAAAGATCAGATGGTTGTAGATATGTGGCATTATTTCTGACGGCTCTGTTCTGTTCCATTGATCTATATCTCTGTTTTGGTACCAGTACCATGCTGTTTTGGTTACTGTAGCCTTGTAGTATAGTTTGAAGTCAGGTAGCATGATGCCTCCAGCTTTGTTCTTTTGGCTTAGGATTGACTTGGCGATGCGGGCTCTTTTTTGGTTCCATATGAACTTTAAAGTAGTTTTCTCCAATTCTGTGAAGAAAGTCATTGGTAGCTTGATGGGGATGGCATTGAATCTGTAAATTACCTTGGGAAGGATGGCCATTTTCATGATATTGATTCTTCCTACCCATGAGCATGGAATGTTCTTCCATTTGTTTGTATCCTCTTTTATTTCCTTGAGCAGTGGTTTGTAGTTCTCCTTGAAGAGGTCTTTCACATCCCTTGTAAGTTGGATTCCTAGGTATTTTATTCTCTTTGAAGCAATTGTGAATGGGAGTTCACTCATGATTTGGCTCTCTGTTTGTCTGTTATTGATGTATAAGAATGCTTGTGATTTTTGCACATTGATTTTGTATCCTGAGACTTTGCTGAAGTTGCTTATCAGCTTAAGGAGATTTTGGGCTGAGACAATGGGGTTTTCTAGATATACTATCATGTCATCTGCAAACAGGGACAATTTGACTTCCTCTTTTCCTAATTGAATACCCTTGATTTCCTTCTCCTGCCTAATTGCCCTGGCCAGAACTTCCAACACTATGTTGAATAGAAGTGGCGAGAGAGGGCATCCCTGTCTTGTGCCAGTTATTTTTTGTATTTTCTTAGAGACGGGGTTTTGCCATGTTGCCCAGGCTGGTCTCGAACTCCTGAGCTCAGGCAATTCACCCACCTCAGCCTCCTGAAGTGCTGGGATACAGGTGTGATCCACCACGCCCAGCGGGTCACATTTATATAGGCAAAATTATTCCAAGAGGAGATTAGTCTGGATAACACACACAAAAACAAACTGCTCCAGCATAATCTGGAGAAGGCATCCAGTAAACCCAGATCGGGGAACTTTCTACAGGATACCTGGCCAGCGCACCTCAACCGTCAAAGCCACAAAATGTAGGCTGGGCATGGTGGCTCATGCCTGTAATCCCAGCTCTTTGGGAGGCCAAAGCAGGCAGATCACCTGAGGTCAGGAGTTCGAGACTAGCCTGGCCAACATGGCGAAACCCTGTCTCTACTAAAAAATATATAAAAATTAGCCAGGCATAGTGATGTATGCCTGTAATCCCAGCTACTCAGGAGGCTGAGGCAGAATTGCTTAAACCCGGGAGGCAGAGGTTGCAGTGAGCCAAGATCACACCACTGCACTCTAGCCTGGGTGACAGAGCAAGACACCATCTCAAAAAAAAAAAAAAAAGCCATAAAAAATAATGAAAAACTATCACAGACCAGAGATGACTGAGGATTCATGTCAACAAAATGCAGTGTGGCACCCTGGATTGGATCCTAAAACAGAAACAGAACATGAATGGAAAAGCGAAAGCCATATAAACTCTGGAGGTTAGTTACAGGCAAGGCACCAGTGCCCATCTCTGAGTTTAGACAAAAGTACCATGATGATGTAAGGTGATAGCAGAGGGGGAACCTGTGGTGGGGGTCGGGTGAGGATTTAGCAATCAGGTTAAGCAGGTCATACTTTGAATTTTGCCATGGTTGAGGACTACATTTAATCCAGGCAGAGTGATTTCAATAGTTCATCTGAAAGGATATCAGCTATTAATTAGGTTGGTTATTATTATCTGTCTAATGGATAAAACCTTATTAGACCTAGAAGAATAAAAAATTATTTGCTCAGAGTCACATCACTGGCCACGTGCAGTGGCTCACATCTGTAATCCCAGCACTTTGGGAGGCTCAGATAGGAGGATCACCTGAGCCCATGAATTCAAGACCAGCCTGGTCGACATGGACCCAGTCACTACAAAAAATACCAAAAAAAAAAAAAATAGCCAGGTGTGTTGGTGCATGCCTGTGGTCCCACTTGCTCAAGAGGCTGAGGTGGGAGGATCAATTGAGCCCAGGAGGTTGAGATTGCAGTGAGCTGTGATCACACCACTGCACTCCAGCCTGGGAGACAGAGTGAGACCCTGTCTCAAAAAAAAAAAATTAATAAATAAATAAAATCACATCACTACTATAAGTATCATTTGCATATCATAATAAATTCCACCATCACATATTTGGGCAGAACCTTGAACATTTTCAAAAAAGCTTTTGCATCATCCAGTGAAATTACCACACAAGCTGTATTAGTCCATTTTCATACTGCTATAAAGAATGGCCCGAGACTGTGTAATTTATAAAGGAAAGAGGTTTAATTGACTCACAGTTCAGCATGGCTGGGGAGGCCTCAGGAAACTTACAGTCATGACGGAAAGCAAAAAGGAAGCAAGGCACCTTCTTCACAAGGTGGCAGAAAGGAGAAATCCTGAGTGAAGGGGGGAAAAGAGCCTCTTATAAAGCCATCAGATCTCGTGAGAACTCACTCACTATCATGAGAACAGCAAGGAGGAAACCACCCCCATGATTCAATTACCTCCACCTGGTCTCTCCCTTGATATGTGGGGATTATGGGGATTGCAATTCAAGATGAGATTTGATTTAGCTGGGGACACAAAGCCTAACCATATTACAAGACCTGGAACAACAATAAGATGGAATGTTGATCTCCATTTATCTGATGAAGCCCAGGTAATTTGGGTTTCTTTCTTCTTCTCTTTTGGCTTAATCCATTCTCCCTCCACATCAGAGCACCCTTCCTCTTTCTGTTAATCCTCATTGACAATTTAGAATACATCCTTCCAAATTTGTCTCTATATTCATAAATCACACACAAATATATGTATTCACACACAGTATACAATACATAGGCATTTGTCATTTTATGCACGCTTCCGTAGCTCCCATTTCCTCATTCTGCAATATGTCATGGAAATCCCTCCAAGGCATCTGGTATTGCTCTAATTCATCGTTTTTTAATAGCTGCAGAAAATTCCATGGTGTGGATGTCCTGTAATTTATTCAATCATTAATGGGCATTCACTCGTTTCTCCCTCTTTGGCTACTACAAACAGTGCTGCAATAAACATCCTTTCTACAAACATCCTTATGTACCATGGCCTTTATGTCTATGAGATAGAGTCCCAGGATGGGGATTATGGGGTCAAAGAGTATATGTATTTCTCTTTAACTATTTTTAAAAGAGCAAAGCAAGAGAACAGGGTAGTAGATACCTCTAGAGAAGGGCAGAGAAGGCAGAGAAAGTGGACTAGAGAGAAGCTTGCAGGTGGCTTCAACAGTATTGGTGATGACTGCATTCTTAGGTTGGAAGTGGGTTCATTTTATCATTATTCTATATAATTTATGTGTATGTTATTACCTATATTATTTGCTACATATCCAGTCCTATATAATTTCCAAAAATCTGTATATTTTATTTTAATAAATGTGGCCAAAACACAGCTGAAATAATTCTCATTCCCATCAACAATATAGGTGAGATTGGTCTTTTCCATTTTTTTCCCAGCCTGAGAGGGATATCTCACTGTTACTTTAATTTACATATCTCTGACACTGGTGAGTTTGAACATCTTTAATAAATGTATCATTCATTTCAATGAAATAAGTGACATTTTAAATCATCTACAAAACCTTTCCCATTAAGTAAAAAGGGGAAGGCTGATCTTCACTCCTTTTCATCTTACCCCTCTAAAAGATAAAGCTCAGAGTTTTTAAATGCCACAATAAGAAAAACTCAACATGAATTGGTTCTCTTTTATCTGAAGTTCAAGATGCCATGACGTCAAGATGCATGATTACATGTGCTTTCCTCAGGGAAATCCCCAACTGGAACCTCAAATCCCCTAAAACTCTGGGCACAAATGTTTCTTTCCTATGGGAATCAATGAGACTAGGAGGTCATGGCCATTGGCAAGGTGAGTGTGTCTTTTTCAGAATGAGAGGCTACCTGGATGCATTGTGGGAGAACATGCAACCTTGCCCCTATCTAGCCTGGCTGGTCTCCTACCCTCCCTTTTTTTCTTCCCTCCCTTACAGGTCCTTACTCTGACCTGTAAGCTGACATTTTGACAAAGCTGGAATCAGGCTCAACTCCTGTTTCTGCTCCTTCCTTTTCTCACTTTACAGCACACCACAGACATATCTTTGGAAAAATAGCCAGAGATCTAATTTGTTTTTAATAGCCACATAACATCACATAGTATAGCTATATCAAATTTTATCCAGTCATTTGCTGTTGATGGACATTCAGGTCGCTTCCAATATGCTCTGGTTTACATTTTTGCAAACAGCGTGGTAATATATTTTCTTGTATGTGCACCTTTTATCATTCTAGATCAGATCCTTCCCCCTTCAACTATACATATTTAACATTTTCACCATACCTTCTTCGATACCAAATGTATCGACTTTTTTTTAGTTGGTTGGTGGGTTGAGTTCCTTTGGACCAAATTTAAGGGGTTGAGAATGAAAAAGGGAACTTCATTGTAGTGCTAGGTTCCTTATCTATCTTCTACAAAACAATTACTTGTAATTTTATAGCTAGAACATAATTTGTATAGTTTCCCCTCCTTCTGATCAACTGATTTAGTTGTTCTTTTTCTTCCATTCTGAAATTAGCTATTACAGAGCCATAATATAATTTTTTAAATTTCAAATTCTCTTTGAACAATTGATTTCTTGCTGCTATTTGTAGGCAAGAAGTTGAATCTGATATGAACCCAGCCAGAAATTAATTTACAGTATTAGAGAAGGATTATGACATATATAAATGAGTACAATTTTAAAAAGGTAAATATCACAGTGTAAATACAAACTCATGGGATTCAGAGATAAGGGAGATCTCATTTTAGACAGAGAGATAAAAAGGCAACTGGAAAGACTTGGCTTTGGAGTTAGGCCTTGGGACACTGGTCCGATTTTGACATATGGAAATAGATGGAAGGAAAAGAATTAGAAAAGAATGGAGGAGCAATGTATCCTTATGTGATACTATGATTTATAATAAGAAATATATATGTCTTTATCTCCAGTTCCTGGCAGATAGTGCCTAAATCCCTTGCAATTTCCTGGACAATAGAGATGTTAGGAGCATCTTTTGTTCTAATATTTGGTCTTTAACCCTGGTTCCTGCCACAGAGCTCCTAATCCCTTGGAATTTCCTGACTGATGGCAGCACCCCTTGTTCTAATATGGGAACTCTCAATGGGGCTTCTGGGTGGGGGTTGGTCACCAGAAAGACCAAGCCAAGAATAGAAGCTTGGAACTTTCATCCCCACTCCCATCCTCTGAGAAGGGAAGAGAGGCTGGAAATTGACTTAATAATCAATCATGCCTATGTGATAAAGCCTCCATAAAAATCAAGGGGTTTGAGGAGCTTCTAGGTTTCTGAACACATGGAGGATGTCTTACCCATAGAGGATGTATTAGTTCATTTTTACACTGCTAATAAAGACATACCGAAAACTGGGTAATTTATAAAGGAAAGAGGTTTAGTTGATTCACAATTCCACATGGCTGGGGAGGCATCACAGTCATGGCAGAAGGCAAAGGAAGAGCAAAGGCACATCTTACATGGCGGCAGGCAAGAGAGCAGGTGCGGGGGAACTCTCTTTTATAAAACCATCAGATCTCATGAGACTTATTCTCTATCACAAAAACAGCATGGGAAAAACCTGCCCCCATGATTCAATTACCTCCCACTAGGTCCCTCCCATGACACATGGGGATTACGGGAGCTACAATTCATGATGAGATTTGGGTGGGGACACAACCACACTATATCAGAAGACATGGAATCTCCACAGCCCCTCTCCCCATACCTTGCCCTGTGCCTCATCTTTTTCATCTGGCTGTTCATCTGTATCCTTTGTAATATCCCTTACAATAAATGGGTAAACATTAAGTATGGTGATTTCCTGAGTTCTGTGAGCCACTCTAGCAAATCATTAGGGAGAGGGTGGTGGGAACCCCTAATTTATAGCCAGTTGGTCAGTTCCAGGGGCCCAGACTTGCTATTGGCATCTGAGGTGGGAGCAGACTTGTGGGACTGAGTCCTTATCTTGTGGGATCTGACTCCAGGTATATAGTGTCATAATTGAACTGAATTAGAGGATACCCAGTTGGTACCCATGGGAGTACTGACATGTAAGGAAAACCCCACCCATATGGTCACAGAAGTACATTGAGTTGAGTAAGTGTAGTAGGAAAAAACAGTCAATTTCCTTTTTTTTTTTCCTATTACACACTTTCTTTTTTAAATTTCTGGCCAGGAATAAAATCAAATAACCCAGAATTACAAATATTCACTGATTATGGGTGACTGCTGTTGAAATGCATGCAGGGTAGGACATACTCCATGAATACATTACAAATGCATTCATGTCTTCATTTTCTGAGATATCAGTCATTTCATAATGACAGGGAGATAAAATAAGGCATGACTCTGCTGGGTGTGGTGGCTCATACCTGTAATCCCAGCACTTTGGGAGGCTGAGGCAGGAGCATCACTTGAGTCCGAGAGTTCAAGACCAGCCTTAGCAACATGGTGAAACCCTGTCTCTACAAAAACACAAAAATTAGTCGGGTGTGGTGGCGCACGCCTGTAGTCTCAACTACTCTGGAGGCTGTGGTGGGAGAATCACTTGAGCTCGGGAGGTGGAGGTTGCAGTGAGCCAAGGTTGCACCACTGCACTCCAGCCTGGGTGACAAAGTGAGACTCTATGTCAAACAATAATAATAATAATATTAATAATAATAATAAGGCATGACTCATTTTCTTGGTCTAGCTAGATTACAGCACTACACAAAAGTAAAATTAGTGGCAATATTAAAAGAATCAAGAAAAAAGCTAAAACTTGTTTCAATGAACTTCATTCATTCAATAAATACTAGACATTTTATGTACAAGAGGCAACATGATGAGAGAGACAGCAAAACCACCATGCAGAATGAGGTTTATAGCCCAATGGGGAATGTGGGAAAGCTTACAGGGCAATAAAATTAAAAAGTTAGTCACCACATCCCAGTCTTCATTTCTCACCATTATTATCCAGGAACCGTGGCTCCTTGGAGAAATGGCTGTTTGTGGTCTGGGACAGAGAAAATACAAGACAAGCCTGCAGCATCTTGTAGTGACGAAAATTAAAGACATGCTTTAAAAAAACGAGGAGACAGGCCGGGCACAGTGGCTCACGCCTGTCATCCAGCACTTTAGGAGGCCGAGGCAGGTGGATCACTTGAGATCAGGAGTTCAAGACCAGCCTAGTCTCTTTAGTAGAGATGGTGAAACCCTGTCTCTACTAAAAATACAAAAATTAGGTGGGTGTGGTGGCAGACACCTGTAATCTCAGCTACTCGGGAGACTGAGGCAGGAGAATCGCTTGAACCTGGGAGGCAGAGTTTGCAGTGAGCCGAGATCGCACCACTGCACTCCAGCCTGGGTGACAGAGCAAGACTCTGTCTCAAACAAACAAACAAAAAAAAAAAAGGAAGGGACAGCTTATCACAGGAATGCAAGGCCCAAAACTCACTATGATTAAAGCTGGAACAATTTGAGCAACAAAATAAATAACACAGTATAAGATTAAAACCCAAAATGTAAAATAAATGATTGATTGAATAAATAAATGTACTGGGGTAAAAGAGGCAAGTCTTCCTAACAGAAGAACTCCAAATAATATCTGTAGACACCCCACACTTACCAATTCCACTACTTTTGAGTGTAAGCAGGTCTTAGTAACTGGCTTCCAATAAATATGGAGTATAGCTTGAGTCTAGAAAAGGGAAATAGGAACAGGTGCGGTGGCTCATGCCTGTAATCCCAGCACTTTGGGAGGCTGAGGCAGAGGACAGCTTGAAGCCAGGAGTTTCAGACCAGCTTGGGCAACATAGCAAGACCTTGTCTCTACAAAAAGTAAAAATAAAAAAATTAGCTGGGCATCCTAGTGCGCACCTATAGTCCTAACTACTGAAGAGGCTGAGCAGAGAGGATTTCTTGAGCCCAGAAGGTCAAGGCTGCAGCCCAGAAAGGCTTCCAGCCAAGGCCTTCCTGGCTCTTTTTTGTTTGGGATGATAGGCCAGGGAAGGTAAAAATAACTGGATAATGTTTCTAGAATCATACCACCGCACTCCAGCCTGGGTGACAGAGTGAGACCATGTCAAAGAAAAGAAAAGGAAAAGAAAGAGAGAAGGAGAGAGAGAGAGAGAAAGAGAGGGAAAGAAAGAGAGAGAGGGAGAGAGGGAAAGAGAGAGAGGGAAAGAAGAAAGAAAAGAAAGAAAGAAAGAAAGAGAAAGAAGAAAGAAAGAAAGAGAAAGAAGAAAGAAAGAAGAAAGAAAGAGAGAGAGGGAGAGAGGGAGAGAGAGAAGGAAAGAAGAAAGAGAAAGAAAGAAAGAAAGAAAGTGGGAGGGAGGGAGGGAAGAGGGAAGGAAGGAAGGAAGGAAGTGAACAGTGGAGAGGCCTGGCAGCCACTGCTTTAACTCCACAATCAAAGTCAGCATCAGTGATAGGCCATGTTGATAGCATGCACTTCTGTGCAATTCCTCCTAAAAATCCATTATTCCAGTCTAAATCATGAGGAAAAACTTTATACAACCCATACTGAGCAACATTCAACAAAATACCTGACCAGTCCTCCTCAGAATGGTCAAGTGCATGAAAAACAATGAAAGACTGAAAGGCTGTCACAGACCAGAGGAGGCTAAGGAGACCTACGACTAAATGCAATGGAATCTCCTGCACAGGGTCCCAGAACAGAAAAGGAGCATTCGTGGAAAAACTAGAAAAATAAGGTCTGGAGTTTTGTATAAAAAAAAAAAAACATAAAAAATAAAGTTGAGTAGGTGCTATTTTTAAAAAGTACAAGGTGCAATGTCTCCACTAAAAATACAAATAATAAAAGTAAATTGACTTTTATTATTTTATATTTATTGTGTTTTTAATCAAAAAATGAGCTTTGTACTATATACACATTAAGGCTGGGCGCAGTGGCTCACACCTGTAATCCCAGCACTTTGGGAGGCCAAGGCAGGCAGATCGCTTGAGATCAAGAGCTCAAGATCAGCCTGGACAACATGACAAAACCCTGTCTCTACTAAAAACACAAAAATTAGCTGGGCGTGGTGGCATGGTGGCATGGTGGCATGGTGGTGGTGGTGCACTGCAGCCTGGGTAACAGAGCAAGACTGTCTCACAACAAAAAAGGACCAGTTAAACAATACAGGAAGATACAGAGAAAAACTTAACCCTTCCCCCACCCACCACTATTCTCCAGCCAGTCCTCTTCCAGACAAGCAGTTTGTGTTGTTTTCTACAATCTGTTTGTGTTTATATGAGAAATACAGAATATATATAGGGGCTTTTCCTCTTTTTTTCCTGTTTTAACTACAAAAGTATAATCTTACTACTCATCGTTCTGCAACTGGCTTCTTTCATGCAAAAATAGATTTTAACACTGTATCATAAATATCTTCCCAGGACAATGTATATAAATTGAACCTGCTCTTTAAATCAGCTTTGCTGGGATACAATTTATACAGAATAAAATGCACCCATTTGAAGCATACACTTATTATTTATGCACAGATGTGTAGACCTGGATAACCACCAGCACATAACTTATTATTTTTAAAATCAAGGTCATCAATCATCTTGCCAAATCCAGTGAAATTTCCTGGCTCTTCTTTCTTTGGGGTAGGAAGCCAGGGAAGGTAGAAATAACTGGATAATGTTGGAGAATGACCACTGCAAGACTTTGCTCCTCACATCCCAGGTGCATATTCCTAGAAAATTCTGATTCCCCAGGAAAATTCTCCATGCTTGGCATAGTGCTGGAGCCATGCGACTTTGGAAAGGTCTGAGGGAGGCATTTAGGCAGAGACTCAGCTGGGGAGATCATTGGGGGGCCCTGCACCAACAGAGAGGCACCCAGAGCTGAGGAGGAATGGCAGCGGGGCCTGCTGAGTTAAGCAGAGGCCAGAGACATCACCTTCTGGAGGCTCCCTCTACCACTGCTCCATGGACAAGCCAGCTAGATGCCCAGAAACAAGACAAAAGTGCTACACTGCCCGGGATTTACTTTTAAAGATGCCAAGGAGGGGGCTGGGCATGGTGGTTCATGCCTGTAATCCCAGCACTCTGGGAGGTCAAGGCAGGCAGATCACTTGAGGTCAGGAGTTCAAGACCAGCCTGGCCAACATAGTGAAACCCTATCTCTACTAAAAATACTGAAATTAGCCAGGCATGATGGTGCACACCTGTAGTCCCAGCTACTCAGGAGCCTGAGGCATGAGAATTGCTTGAACCCGGGAGGCAGATGTTGCAGTGAGCCAAGATTGTGCCACTGCACTCCAACCTGGGCAACAGAGCGAGACCTTGTCCAATTAATCAATCAATAAAATAAAATAAAAATAAAGATGCCAAGGAGAAAGTGTGAACCACAGACTTCCTCCTAAGCTCTCCCTTGAACCTAGGCACCATCTTTAGAAGCAAGACAGAAAGGGAAGGAATAGCCCCACAAGAGAGTTGAATGTTTAAACCAGCTGAATATTTACCTGAAAAAAAGATTGTTTTATGGGAGGGTAAAATGGGGCCACTCAAAACTTTAAGAGACCAAGACATCTCTAATTGGCAAGTTTAGCTATTTTCCTTGTTCCTTGACAGGACAGGGACTTCTCAGGAAATTTGATTTGGTTAGATCAGCACTTTGCAATAGAATTATAATGTAAGCCACATATATACTTTCAAATTTTCTAGTTGCCACATTTAAAAAACCAAAAGGTGGCCAGTGGCTCATGTCTGTAATTCCAGCACTTTGGGAGGCCAAGGTGGGTGGATCACTTGAGGTCAGGAGTTCCAGACAAGCCTGGCCAACATGGCGAAAACCTGTCTCTACTAAAAATACAAAAATTAGCTGGGCATGGTGGTGCGCACCTGTAATCCCAGCTACTCGGGAGGCTAAGGCAGGAGAATCACTTAAACCCGGGAGGCGGAGGTTGCATTGAGCTGAGATTGTGCCATTGCACTCCAGCCTGGGCGACAGAGTGAGACCCGTCTCGAAATAAATAAATAAATTAATTAATTAATTAATTAAATAGCAAAAACTATAGGACCCAGCAATCCTGCTCCTAGATATATACCCAAGAGAAATCAACACACATGTCCACTTAAACTTGTACATGCATGTTTACATCAGGATTATTCCTCGGAGCCAAAAAGAGAAAACAAACCAAATGTTCATCAACAAAATGTAGCATTTAATAGAGTATTATTCAGCAGTCAAAAAGAACAAAGTACCTATATATGCTACAACAGAGACGAACCTTGAAAACATTATGCTAAGTGAGAGAAGACAAATGCCAAAAACCAAATATTACAGTATATGATTCCATTTCTGTGAAGTGTTCAGAATAGGCAAATCCATGAAGACAAAGATTAGTGTTTGCTTAAGGCTGGAAGGGTTGGAGAATAATTAGAACTGAGAAGAGTATGGGGCTTTTTTGGGAGATGATAAAAATGTTCTGAAATCGATTGCAGAGATAATCACACAACTCTTTGAATATACTAAAAATGATCAAATTGTACATTTTCAATGTTACGTGAATATCTCAATGGAGCTGTAATTTTAAAAAGCAAAAAGATACATACAGCATTAATTTATAATATTTTAAGTCAATGTATTCAAAACGTTATTTCAACATAGTATCAAGAATTTAAAATTATTTTTGAGATAGTTACATTCTTTTCTTAAAATCTAGTGTGCATTTTACATTTGCAACACATCTCCATACAGATGCTAAATTTTCATTGGAAATACTTACTATATAGTTAGATTTCATAAAATTTACCATTGAAAGAGTAAATTCATACACACAAGTTGTTCCAAAAATATTTTAAGTCTTCCAACAGCTGAATTGAGTAGCGTTAGTGAGGTAATTTATAGATATAGCTGTAGATATAAATGGGTAAATATAGTTATTCAGCACAGATACATACTCAGAGTATGGTATGTTAAAATTTAACTCCTACTGTGAAAGTGGAGGTCATTACGTTAAGTGAAATAAGCCAGGCACAGAAAGACAAATATCACATGTTCTTACTCATATCTGGGAGCTGAAAAGTTGATCTCATGGAGGTAGAGAGTAGAATGATAGATACCCAAGGCTGGGAAGAGTGTGCGGGTGGGGGTAATGAAGAGAGGCTGGTTAATGGGGACAGACATACAGTTAGATGGAAAAAATCAGTACTGAAGTTCAACAGCATGGCAGGGTGACTGTAGTTAACAACAATGTACTCTATACTTCAAAATGGCTGGAAGAGAGGATTTGAGATGTTCCCAAAACATAGGAATGATAAATGCTCAAGATAATGGATATCCTAAATACCCTGATTTGGTCATTACACATGTGAGACATGTAACAAAATATCACGTGTCCGATAAATATGTAAAAATATTATGTATCCATTTAAAAATTAATCTCTACTATACACACCAAAAACAAAACTAAATTCCTCATATGGCCTCAAAATCCTAAAACATCTGCCCTCACCTCACTCTGTAATCTCACATCATATCACTCTCCTTTTCTTCCACAATGCTCTAGCCACACTGGTCTTTCTACTCCTCATTCACTCCTGCCCCAGGGCCTTTGCACTTGCTATTCCCTCTTCCCAGAACACTTTCCACCAAGATCTTCTCATACTTGGCTCCTTCCCATCATTCTGGTCTCTGCTCAGGAGTCACCATCCTCAGAGAGTTCCCTGTCTTGTTCAGTGTGGTCTCCATCCATCAGTCTGTAAACCATTATCCTCTTTTTTTGTTGCATGTATCACCACTTGAGTTTATTGGATTGTCTCCTTGTGGTTACATTTTTGGCAAGAATATTGCACAGGCATTGTATGAGGAAGCATATGATGATCAGCTTGATTACTCAGCTAAGGTGATGCCCACACATTTCTCCACTCTGGAGGTGCCTTACTATGAAATAATAAGTTATCTGTGGGGAAATATTTCAAGACTGGTACCATACCCTTCCCAGCAATATTCCATATTCCATCTTACTCTATCACCCAGGCTGGGGTGCAGTGGCATAATCATAGCTCACTGCAGCCTCAAACTCCTGGGCTTAAAAGATTCTTTTGCCTCAGCCCCCAAGGACATGGGACTATAGGTACACACCATCATGCCCAGCTAATTCTTTTTTTTTTTAATTTTTTGTAGAGACAAGCTCAGGCTGGTCTCGAACTCCTGGCCTCCAATGATCCTCCTGCCTCAGCCTCCCAAAGCGCTGGGATTACAGGCATAAGCCACTGCAACCAACAAGAGTTTGAGTTTCCAAGTCTAATTCTGTTTACATTTATTAGTTGACATTCTTTAGTAAAAAGCTCATTCCCTTCTCTCTCCCTTGTCTTTTTTTTTTAATATCAGAATAAATTCAGGGATTCCATGTGTTATTTTCCATTTCTGTCATTATTAATATCCACGCTTAGATTATCCCAGATTTGGAAAGCCCAGTCTGAATATTTTGACCCTGATTTTGAAGTTGGACTCCCTTCAAGCTGGCTCCTACATCATTGCGACATGCCCCTGTCATTTTTTCTTACCACTCCATACATTCTGATGAGAAAAAAAATTTTAGGTGTACCTTGTACTTTTCCTGCCCCAGCCCTGGAATCAGCCATTTCTCCAATGGCTAACTTTTAATGCACAATGGTATTTAAGAACCAAGATTTGTCACGCCTGTAATCTCAGCACTTTGGGAGGCCGAGGCAGGTGGATCATGAGGTCAAGAGATCAAGACAATCCTGGCCAACACGGTGAAACCCCGTCTCTACTAAAAATACAAAAATCAGCTGGGCACGGTGGTGGGCACCTGTAGTCCCAGCTACTTGGGAGGCTGAGGCAAGAGAATCACTTGAACCCAGAAAGCAGAGGTTGCAGTGAGCCGAGATCACACCACTGCACTCCAGCCTGGCAAGAGAGTGAAACTACATCTCAAAAAAAAAAAAAAAAAAAAAGAACCAAGATCTGGGCATTAGGCATGCCCGTTCCTACTGGTATGCCATGCAACTAGGAAACAAATGCACTCGTAACAAACAGGGCATGGGAAGTCTGGTCCAGGCAACTGTGACATCAACAGAATTCAATATTGAAATTGTCTTATTCTCCGAGTGGAGAAGACATTTGTTGGTTTTAGTTGCCCAGCATTGAATCATTCTTCTGGTAACAGCACCCCTTTTTTCCTTTTGGGGAATTACCTCTCCCTTCTGTGAAGAGACATGGCGAACTGTAAATTAAGGTATCCTGACCCTCTCCCCATATCCAAAAGGGAAGCACTATTTTTCTAAATCAGACAGGTGCCTGATTTAGGGATGGAGTGAGACAGGTATGAGGATAAGGGGGTTTGACCACATATCCAGAATTGACAAAGCCAAGTGCCCTTCAAGGTGAAACTGAATGCCCCTTTCCAAGGTCTGTTGGCATTTCATTTGGTGCAAGGATTTATCTCACACAGCTAAAACTTCCTTGTCTTTGTAGAAAAATTCTAACACAACAGAGACTATCTTGAATTTCTTTCCCCAGGATTGGTTGTTTCATTCATCCTTTCCACTTCATAGAATTCAGTTGTTTTGACAAATGTCTAGATAGCTAGCAATATATTTTCATCTCCTTCGAAATCCTCACAACAGATATGCTGCTTGTAAATCTGCGATGGGATTTTTTCTGAGGAAAATCTTCTAAAACTTTGCTGATCTTGTGTCAATCCCTGCAGGGTTTCTTTATTTGCCTGCTTGCTTGTTTAGTAGGGAGAAAAAAAAGGCTGAAATCCTAATTTTCACACCTTCAAAATGCATAAGCTCTATCTTCCATTTTTCTTTCTTTGAATTTTTTCCCTCTTTAAGTCCTTGTTTTCCTTCTTCTCCAGCACATGGGTGTTAGGCAAAATGGCAGATATAGGTGAAAAGATGGAAGAGAGGGAACAGAAGGGAAGGGAAGGGAAGGGAAGGGAAGGGAAGTGAAGGGGAGGGGAGGGGAGGGGAGGGGAGGGGAGGGGAGGGGAGGGGAGGGGAAGGGAGGGAAGGGAAGGGGACGGAAGGGAAAGGAAGGGAAGGGAAGGGAAGGGGAAGGGAGGGAAGGGGAGGGGAGGGGAGGGAAGGGAAGGGGACGGAAGGGGAAAGGAAAGGAGGGGAAGGGAAGGGAGGGAAGAGGAGGGTAGGGGAGGGAAGGGAAGGGAAGGGAAGGATGGAGGAAAGGAGAAAGGGGAGGAGGGCAGGAGAAAGGGAGGGAGGGAGAGAAAAATCAAAGAAAAATTCTTACACTCCCCAATGCTTCATAATGTAAGAACACAATAAAATATTTTGCATCTTTCAATGCCTGGGTTTTCTGAGTCACCCAACACTCTGCCATTGGACTTGTTTATATCAAAAGGAGTTAATCGTCATGTAGTGCCATTGTTCTGGGGGAGAAGAAGACACAGAGAGGCAAAAATGATGAATGCCACTTGTCTCTCTAAAAGAGTAACAGTGTATTTGAACTCAATATGAGCTTTGGGAATAAACGTGATAAACGTGGTTATTTCAGGGTTACAGCAGAGACCAACGAGCAAAGTCTAAGGGCTTCTTTGCCTGCCCTGCCCTTATAAATCTGAACTTATAGGACAAGATGGGTGGAAGTTGAGTCTCAGGTGACGAGTTCAGCTATGTATGGAAAGAAATAAAACAGCATAGGGAGGAGATGTTCTGTAAAAGTTATAATTGGTTTTTCTGAAGATTGGAGCAATAGATGTCCAATCAAGGGCGTTGCTTAATTTCCTACTCACTAAAGGCACTTTTAGCTCATCAAACATTTACTGAGGGTCAGTGCTATCTGGGAAGGCAAAAATAATGCAGCTCTCAAGTTTTTGCTCATAAACAAGCAAGGGAAATGGCAACCTATCCCCTCGCCAATGTAATAGTTTACGTTTGTGTTGTGCAATGTTTATAAACAATGCTATGCTATAAACTCTTCTAGGTACACTGCCAAGTTTGGGTCCTTGTGCAAATGTTATTGTTTGGGTTTTTTTGTTTGTTTGTTTGTTTGTTTCTACAGCTGCGGGTACTTACTGCTAGTGATTGTTGTATGACTTCCGTTGAGTTGCACGGGTCATGTGAGACTGCTGGAGGTGGCGTCTAGTTGAGACAAGTAAATACAAGTGTGGCAAAACATCAAGAGAGCCGCCAGAAAAGACCATGTTTCCTACATTCTTGCTACTAAATATGATACCTGCAGCATGGGTGTGACCTGGGAGGTTGAGGAAAATGCAGACTCAATCTCCAGTCCTGCCTCAGGCCCAGTGAATCAGAATCTGCACTTTAGCAAGGTCCTTGCATGTAAAAAGAGAGGCAGTATCTTCCAGTATAGAAACCCTTTCTCATATGGATGTATAAGAGATCTTCGTGAGGGCATTAAGCAGCCCAATTGACATCCAAGGCTCAGCCAAATGATTTGTAGATAAAATGTAATATTTGTATTACATTAATATATAATAATATAATTTACATTTAAAATGTATTTTGTATAATATTATATATAATAATATAAAAAATCATATATATAAAATATAACCTCTTCTAGTGCCATGCTACGGTTTCTAACATGGGAGAGAACAGGCGCACGTTCAGATAGCTGAGAGTTACAGTTTACCCAACGCTCCCCTTATATCATCCCCTTTGAGACTTGCCACAGCCCTATGAGGCAAGTGATACAGGCTCTAGTGCCACATCCATTTTACAGGTGGAGAAACTGAGGTTCTCAGAGGTGAAGAACTGGCCCAAAGTCACATGACTCTAATGAGATCCCACTGGGACTTGAACACTGATTGCCTGGCCCAGGAAAAGAGAATTCTTCTACAGCTGACTCTGAACCAGTGTAATAAAGACCAGGCTGGTTGTCTGACTGAAAAGAAATGGGGTTGGGAGGACAAGGTGGGAGGATCACTTGAGGCCAGGAGTTCAAGACCAATCTGGGCAATATGATGAGACCCCATCTCTACAAAAAATTAAAATACAAAAAATAGCCAGGCATGATGGCTCGCCTGGAGTCCCAGCTACATGCAAGGTTGAGGTAGGAAGATTGCTTGAGCCCAGGAGTTAGAGGGTGCAGTGAGGTAGGATTGCACCACTGTGCTCCGGCCTGGACAACAGGGCAAGACCACATCTCTGGAGGGGAAAAAAAAAAGGAAAAGAAATGTTTTAGCAGCACAGTGACCTATGCTGGTAAGAAAGCAGGATTTCTCTAATGGGGAGCTGGACAAAGTAGATAAGCTGACATAATGCAGGAAGCTTCAGATACCAGATCCTGAGCGTGGAGCTCCATGAGGAATCCACCTTCACATTCATCACCTTCCTAGGTCCCCGGGGGGTGAGACGAAGTCATCAGACCATCCCATTGAGGCCTAGAAACCATCCAGGATAATGCACCTCCCTCAAATCTAGGACAGGTGCCTTCTTTTGACAATAATGGCCTTTTCTTTCCTCAGCAGGGTGACTGAACCCTTTCTTCATCTCCAGGAGGGACTGAAAAAAAAAAAACAGATTTAGGGCTTCTTGCTGATATAAACCAACTTGACGGAAAACCCATTGTTCAGCCTTGTTTACTCAGCCACCTGCTAACCTGATTGTGGTCACTTAGGGAGAAGTTCCCCACAGAGAAACTGAAGAGCTTTGCTTAAAGTAATCAACAGAGACCTTGGGGGCTCCTGCAGACCTCAGAAGCACAGTTTCAGCAACTGTGCCCGGGAACCTTTTTCCTCTGGGCCTAATCATTCCTCCTGACGTCATCTATAAAACCACGGAGTCTGATGGGCTTCAGTAAAAGGGTTAATGTGGATTGTGTCATCTGGGGCAAGACTGGAGGACTCAGGGCACTGTGTAGGTAGGTCACCATTTTGTGGTGACTTGAACACTGACTGCAAGTGTAATGTAGCTTCACCCTTTTCTCACCTTCCTCCTGGGGCCACTAACTTCATGGGGAAGGCCAGGGAAGGAGAGCAAGAAGCAGAATTCCTGGGTTGATGCCCAATTAACTCGATATGTCACTACCTTATTTCGGCCTATCCTCAGGGCAAATTAGAAAGCAAAAGTCCCAAGGGACATCTTGGTGTCGATTACCTGACATCCAAGCATTGACAAGCTATGTTCAATGCATTATGCTACTACTACTACTAATAATAGGCCAGGCACAGTGGCTCATGCCTGTAATCCCAGCACTTTGGGAGGCCGAGGTGGGTGGATCACCTGAGGTCAGAGGTTCGAAACCAGCCTGGCCAACATGGCGAAACCCTGTTTCTACTAAAAATACAGATTAGCCGGACGTGGTGGCACATGCCTGTAATCCCAGCTACTCAGGAGGTTGAGGCAGGAGAATCACTTGAACCTGGGAGGTGGAGTTTGCAGTGAACCAAAATTGTGCCATTGCACTCCAGCCTGGGCAAAAGAGTGAAACTCTGTCTCAAAAATAATAATAATAATAATAAATATAATTTAAGAGCCCTGCTGGGCTTGCAGAATTAAGCTTGGCCAGTGTCTTTCTCATACACAGAAGCAGACAATTTTGCATCATTCCATTCCTCCCGTTCACTCCAAGATCAATTATGTCCTATGCTCATGTTTCAGAAACCAGCGGTATCAGCAAAGCAGAAACCACTCTAGATATTTCAAACAAAGGAGTTAGGTATAAGGTTTGGAGATGGATGGAAGAGCAATTGGAAAAGTGGGTGGGTCTGAGGAGCAAAAAGAAGACGTGATAACCATAGATCAAAAACTGCTAATGGGCTGAGTGCTGTGGCTCATGCCTATAATCCCAGCACTTTGGGGGGCCAAGGAAGGATCGCTTGAGCCCAGGAGTTCAAGACCAGCCTGGGCAACATGGGGCAAACCGTTTCTATAAAAATAATAAGAATAATATAAAAATAAAAATAAAAATAATAAATTTTTAAAAGCTGCTAATGTTCCTCGGCTGGAACCGATGAGCCTCCATCTAACATTGTGCCATTGAAGACACTGCTGATAAATCAGCTCTGAATTTATCAGAGGGGCCACCTCCACCAGGGCTAGTTCTGCTAAGTGCCGCCTCTGCCTGGAATACTGGAATCTGGAATCATCCCACCTCTGTTCCTGCTATAACTACAGAAATTTCCCTCAAATATCCAGAAAGGATCACAGCTGGGATTCAAGCCCAGTATTGTGATTCTAGAACTCACATTCTTAATCACTACAATAGGACAAACAAACAAAAGATTTTAATGTAAGTATAACTGATAGCTTCAAAGAGCTAAGAGCAGATAATGTATTCTATAAATAAGACCAATCTGACATGGAAAAGAACCACACCTAGTTGCAACAGGGTGCAATTTCAAAGTGAGAACAGAGTATTCTAAAAAGTTCCCGAGAGAGAGAAAAAAAAAAACTCACTAAGGGATGAAATATCAGATTGGTATCATATTTCTCGTTGGTAACACTGGATGCTAGAAGGCCACACAGGCGTTTTCAACTCAGAGACTTTCTGAAAGAGCGTACTTTGTTGTTGTTGTTGTTGTTGTTGTTGTTGTTGTTGTTGTTGTTGTTGTTTTGGTTTGGTTTGGTTTGGTTTGGTTTTGGTTTTGGTTTTGAGATGGAGTCTTGCTCTGTCATCCAGGCTGGAGTGCAGTGACGCGATCTCAGCTCACTGCAGCCTCCGCCTCCCAGGTTCAAGCGATTTTCCTGCCTCAGCCTCCCGAATGGCTGGGAGTACAGGCATGCACCTCCGTGCCCAGCTATTTTTTGTATTTTTAGTTGAGACGGGGTTTTGCCATGTTGGCCAGGCTGATCTCAAACTCCTGACCTCAGGTAATCTGCCAGCCTCAGCCTCCCAAAGTGCTGGGATTACAGACGTGAGTCACCGCACCTGGCCAGAAAGAGTATACTTTGAAAAAACAGACAAAATCTAAAATTTTTTCAGTAATATTCTGAGAGGGGAGTAGGGAAGGTGGGAAAGGGTTGAAACTACCTGTTGTGTACTATATTCATTGTTTGGGTGATGGGTTTGATAGAAGCTAAAACTCCAGCATTATGTAATATGCCCACATAATAAACCTGCACATGTACCCCCTGAATCTACAATAAAAATAAATAAGTACATAAATAACATTCTGAAACTAAAGTTCCAGATCATTTCAACGTAGGAAATAGCAGCAGATGGCTAAGGTAGAGAAGTGAAAACATGCTGCCTGTTCTTTTGCTCCGGATGAAATCCTAATTAACTCTATACTTTGAAAGAATAGTATGTTTCATAATGTGTTTAAAATGTCAAAGATAATTGCCAAAGAGACAGAACTAGCATGCATTACTTCCAAACCACTGAAGAAAAAAAATGCAGCAAGAAAAACATAACCAATGTAATGGGGAAAAAAAAGCAGGAAAGAAAAAGAACAAATTTTAAAACAGGGTAAATGAACATTTCTCAAAAGAAAGACATACAAATGGACAACAGGGATGCGAAAAAAATATTCAATGTCACTAATCACAAGGGAAATGCAAAGCAAAATCATTACAAGATATTTCACCCCAGTTAAAAAGGCTATTATCAATGAGACAAAAAATAACATGCTGGTGAGAATGTGGAGAAAGGGGAACACTAGTGCATTGCTGGTGGGAATGTCAATTAGTACAGCCATTATGGAAAACAGTACAGAGATTTCTCAGAAAACTAAAAATAGATCTACCATATAATCCAGCAATTCCATGCTGGGTATATATCCAAAAAAAGGAAATCAATATGTAGAAAAGATACCTGCACACCCATGTTTATTGTAGCACTAATCATAATAGCCAGCATATGGAATCAAACTAAGTGTTCATCAATCGATGAAAAAAGAAAATGTAGTATATGCCGGGCGCGGTGGCTCATGCCTGTAATCCCAGCACTTTGGGAGGCCGAAGTGTGCAGATCACCTGAGGTCAGGAGTTCAAGATCAGCCTGACCAACATGGAGAAACCCCGTCTGTACTAAAAATACAAAATTAGCCGGGCATGATGGTGCATGCCTGTAATCCCAGCTACTCAGGAGGCTGGGGCAAGAGAATCACTTCAACCTGGGAGGTGGAGTTTGCAGTAAGCTGAGGTTGCACCATTGCACTCCAGCCTGGGCAGCAAGAGCGAAACTCTGTCTCAAAAAAAAAAAAAAAAGAAAATAAAACAAAATATAATATAATATATATACACAATGGAATATCAGTTATCCATAAAAGGGAATGAAATTGTGTCATTTGCAGTAACACCAATGAAAGTGGAGGACGTTAAGTGAAATAAGCCAGGCATAGAAAGATAAATATTGCATGTTCTCACTAATATGTAGGACCTTAAAAAGTTGATCTCATAAAAGTAGAGTAGAAGTATGGTTACCAGAGGGTGGGGGGTGAGTGAGGGATGAAGAGAGATTGGTTAATGGGCACAAAAATACAGTTAGATAGAAGGAAAAGTTCTAGAGTTCAACAGCACAGTAGGGTGACTATAGTTAACAATAATTTATTGTATATACCCAAATAGCCAGAAGAGAATATTTGAAATGCTCCCAGCACAAAGAAATGATAAATGTTTGAGGTGATTAATATCCTAATTGCCCTGATTTGATAAGTACACATTGTATGTACATATCAAAATATCACATGTACCTCATACATGTGATATTTTGCATAATTGATGCATAATAATGTATAATTATTATGCATCAATTTTTAAAACATGATAAATTGGAATTTGAAATATCAGGAGTAAATTCAAACTTATTGATAGGCACAATAAACATAAATGGGTTAAATTTCTCTAATAAAAGACAATGCCTTTCAGTTTGGAGTGCTTCTTTTAAAAAAATCCAGTTAAATACTGGAGACAAGACTATGCAATACAATAAACAACAAATAAAACAAGACAACATAGAAACATTGAAAACAAAAATGTATATCACAAAAATTCTAACAAAAAGAAAGCAGCAGATGCAAAAGAAAAGTGAAAACAAATTTCCCTATAATCATTATCTGGTTATCACTCCAGAGAAGTAGGCATAAAATTGGTTAGTGGGAGTTGGCAAGATAAGTCAGTTAAGTATTTAAGAGACTCATTTTTAAATTTGATATGGTGGTGGTGGTGGTGAGTCTGTGGATGCTGGAACATGTCCATGACCAGATCTAGACAGTAGCAACAGCCATCAATGTCTGCCACTAATCTCCTGTGGATTTTAGATCTAACATAAAGATTGCATATGGCTCATTCTGCAGGGATGACCAGAAGCGACAAGCTAAAGGTCCTCACCCTGAAAGTGGATGCATCTCTGTCTTCTGAGAAACTTAGATCACAGGACATGAGCCATAGATAGGCATAAAACCTGGAGGTATAAAACTTTCAGGCCTTCGCTTACACTGTTTTCTCTGCTTAGATGACCTCCCACTGCACTCATTTCCACCCGTCAAAATCCTCCTTATCCTTTAAGACCACCTTTTTCATGAAGCTGAATTTTACCCCACCACCAGAGAGGTTTCCCACAGTACTCATTTTGTGTCTCTCTCCAGACATTCACTGTACTCTATATTATAGATTGCTTTATATTTCTGTGTATCTCTTTATGTAAGCTCTTTAAAGATGCATTAGTCAGCTACTGCCACATAACAAACACTAATATTTCAGTTGTTTACAATGATAAACACTTCTGAAAATTCTCAGCAATCAGTAGGATGACTGCAATTTAACTGACCTAGGCAGGGATCAGATGGGCAGGTCTACTTCATGCTGTGGGAAACCTGCACTTAGCTTTAGGCTGTGTGTTAAATTCAGGTCTGCCTCACATATCTTTGCTGTGACTCTCAGACTGAAGGAGCAATCGCTGTGCAGAGTGTGTTCTTCTCATAGTGGATCAGGAGAACACAAGAACATGAACCACAGCACAAAAAGCACATGTGAGGCATCTGTTTGCATCATATTTGATTCACGTTCCTTGGCCACAAGTCACATGGGCAAACCCAAAACCATAGGGTGGTGATATACTTTGGATATTTGTCCCCACCCAAATCTCATGTCAAATTGCAATCCCCAGTGCTGAAGGTGGGACCTGGTGGAGTTAGTTTGGGTCATGGGGGCAGATCCCTCATGATTTGGTGCTGTCTTCATGATAGTGAGTGAGTTTTCATGAGATCTGGTCATTTAAAAATGTGACGGCCGGGCACGGTGGCTCATGCCTGTAATCCCAGCACTTTGGGAGGCCGAGGCAGGTGGATCACAAGGTCAGGAGATCGAGACCAGCCTGACCAACATGGTGAAACCCCATCTCTACTAAAAATACAAAATTAGCTGGGCATGGCAGCATGCACCTGTAATCCCAGCTACTCGGGAGGCTAAGGCAGGAGAATTTCTTGAACCCAGAAAGCAGAGGTTGCAGTGAGCCAAGATCGCACTACTGCACTCCAGCCTGGTGCTGGAGCGAGACTCTGTCTCAAAAAAAAAAAAAAGTGTGTGGCATCTTACCCACACTCTCTCTCTCGCTCCTGCTTTTGCCATGTGATGTGCCTGCTCCCTCTTCACTTCTGCCATAAGTAAAAGCTCCCTGTGCCTTCCCCAGAAGCCAACCAGATGCCAGCTCCATGCTTGTACAGCCTGCAGAGCTGTGAGTCAATTAAACCTCTTTTCTTTATAAATTATCCAGTCTCTGTTATTTCTTTTTTTTTTTTTTTTTTGAGATGGAGTCTTGCTCTGTCGCCCAGGCTAGAGTGCAGTGGCGTAGTCTCGGTTCACTGCAAGCTCTGCCTCCTGGGTTCACACCATTCTCCTGCCTCAGGCTCCCAAGTAGCTGGGACTACAGGCGCCCGCCACCGTGACTGGCTAATTTTTTGTATTTTTAGTAGAGACAGGGTTTCACCCTGTTAGCCAGGATGATCTCGATCTCCTGACCTCGTGATCCGCCTGCCTCAGCCTCGCAAAGTGCTGGGATTACAGGCGTGAGCCATCATGCCTGGCCTCTGGTATTTCTTTATAGCAATGCAAGAACACCCTAATATGGGTGGGGAAATATGCTCTGTCCATCTGGTACACTGAAAGGTCATATGGTAGAAAAATTGTGATCACTAACCAATCTAACCAGGCTAGGTGGCTCAAGCCTGTAACCCCAGCACTTTGGTAGCCTGAGGCAGGAAGATTGCTTGAGCCCAGCAGTTTGAGACCAGTCTTTGCAACACAGTGAGACCTTGTCTCTACAGAGAAAAAAAAAAGTGTAAGTTAGCCAGGCATGGTGGCACATGCCATGATCCCAGCTACTCAGGAGGCTGAGATAGGAGGATCACTTGAGTCCAGAATGTTGAGGCTGCAGTGAGCCATGATCGCACCACTGCACTCCAGCCTGGGCAACAAAGTGAGACTCTGTCTCAAAAATAATAATAATAACAATAACACAATCTACCATAAAAGGCAGAAAACAAGCCATATCACTTTCATCTCTCTATTCCTACCATTTAGTACCACGACCAGCATAGAATAAACATCAAGCAATAATTGTTAAAATGAATTGATTATTCATGACATGGAGTAACATGAGACATACACGTAATGCAGTGGTTAAGAACTTGGATGTCAGAATCACAAAGACCTGAGTTCAATGTAAAATGACAAAGCCTCTTTGAAAAGTTCGGCAGTTTCTTACAAAGTTTAACATGAGCTTACCATAAAACCCAGCAATTCCACTTCTAGGAAACTACCCAGATGAAATGAAAACATCCGACCATACAGAAGCCTACACATGAATGTGCATAGCAGAATTCTTTATATCAGCGAAGAAATAGAAATAATCCAAATGCTCATCAACTGATAAAATGAATAAATAAAATGGGGTATACCCAAACATTGGAATAATATTCAGGAATAAAAAGGAATGAACTATGTTGTTGTCGTTGTTATTGTTGTTGTTTTTATTGAGGTGGAGTCTTACTCTGTCACCCAGGCTGGAGTGCAGTGGCATAATCTTGGCTCACGGTAACCTCTGCCTCCTGGGTTCAAGTGATTCTCCTGCCTCAGCCCCCTGAGTAGCTGGGATTACAGGTGTGTTCCCCACGCGTGGCTACTTTTTGAATTTTTAGTAGAGACAGGGTTTTCCCATGTTGTCAGGCTGGTCTTGAACTCCTGACCTCAAGTGATCCACTCACCTCAGCCTCCCAAAGTGCTGG
The DNA here is from genome assembly GCF_028885625.2 of Pongo pygmaeus. Classification (NCBI taxonomy): domain Eukaryota; kingdom Metazoa; phylum Chordata; class Mammalia; order Primates; family Hominidae; genus Pongo; species Pongo pygmaeus. The sequence goes on from NC_072391.2 coordinate 20,343,830, forward strand.
GATTACAGGTGTGAACCGCCACGCCCGGCCAGGAATGAACTGTTAATATACACAACAACATAGTTATCTCACCATAAGCAAAAGAAGCCAAATGAAAAGACTACATATTGTGTGATTCTATTTATATGAAATGTCCAGAATAGGTAAATTTATAGAGACACACAGGCCCAGGCACAGTTGTCACCTGAAGCTACAGATGGGAATGAGGATTGACTGCAAATCAGCACCAGGGGTCATTTTGGACACCATGGAAAGGTTCTAAGACTGTATTGTAATGATAATTACACAACTTTTAAAATTTACTAAAAATCTTAGCTGAGCATGGTAGCCCATGCCTGTAGTCTTAACTACTCAGGACGCTGAGGTAGGAGGATTGCTTAAGCCCAGGAGTTCAAGACTACAGTGAGCTACGGTTATGCCTCTGCCCTCTAGCCTGGCCAACAGAGCAAGACCCGGTCTGTTTACAAAATAAAATAAGTGGGCCAGGTGCGGTGGCTCACACCTGTAATCCCAGCACTTTGGGAAGCCGAGACTGGCAGATCACCTGAGGTCAGGAGTTTGAGACCAGCCTGACCAACATGGAGAAACTCTGTCTCTACTAAAAATACAAAAATTAGCTGGGCGTGATGGTGCATGCCTGTAATCCCAGCTACTTGGGAGGCTGAGGCAGGAGAATCACTTGAACCCGGCAGGCGGAGGTTGCGGTGAGCCAAGATCATGCCATTGCACTCCAGCCTGGGCAACAAGAATGAAACTCCATCTCAAAAAAATAAAATAAAATAAAATAAAATAAAACAAAATAAAATAAAATAAGTGGCTCACGCCTGTTATCCCAGCACTTTGGGAGGCCGAGGTGGGCGGGTCACCTGAGGTCTCCTGACCAGTCTGAGACCAGCCTGGCCAACATGGTGAAACCGCATCTCTACTAAAAATACAAACATTAGCCAGGCAAGGTGGCATGTGCCTATAGTCCCAGCTACTCGGGAGGCTGAAGCAGGAGAATCACTTGAACCCGGGAGGCAGAGGTTGCAGGGAGCTGAGACTGCACCACTGCAGTCCAGCCTGGGCGACAGAATGAGACTCCACCTCAAATAAATAAATAAATAAAATGAAACGAAATAAATTTACTAAAAATCATTGACATGCACATCCAAATGGGTGAATTATAATAAATTAAAGAAGAATCTGTTTTCAGAACTTGGCTCTACCATTTAATATCCATGTGATCTAGAGCAACTTATATAGTAACATAACCTCTGTGAGCCTCAATTTCTCCATCTGCGAAATGGAGATGGAACAGAGGCCTGTTGAAGAGTAGATGAGATAATGCAGGTTGTGTCCCCAGCACAGGGCTTGAGAGGTGTCTGAGGAGTTCTTAGGGACTCTCCAGCACCCTGTGCTTTTAGGGAAATCATTTCCACCCAAGTCCTTCACATGTCCAAGGTCCAACCCTTGTTTTTATTTAAGTTGCTGGTTCCCATATTCCCTTAGGAATATGCTGTTCTCTGCCTTGTCCCCAAATCCCTAGTGCAAGAATATATATATATATATATATATATATATATTTCTTTTTTTTTTTTTTTTGAGATGGAGTCTCGCTCTTTCACCCAGGCTGGAGTGCAGTGGCAGAGTCTTGACTCACTGCAACCTCTACCTCCCAGGTTCAAGGGATTCTCCTGCCTCAGCCTCCCAAGTAGCTGGGATTACAGGCATCTGCCACCACACGCAGCTAATATTTTGTATTTTTAGTAAAGATGGGGTTTCACCATGTTGGCCAGGCTGCTCTTGAGCTCCTGACCTTAGGTGATCAACCCGCCTTGGCCTCCCAGAGTGCTAGATTACAGATATGAGCCAACATGCCCGGCCTCCCTGATGCAAGAATTACTCAGACTTTTTCTAGGCCAGAATAAGACTAGGTCAACTTCGTCCAATCCATAGTTCCAGAAATTGAGGCATTTCCAGAATACTGTACAGAGATGAGAGGCCCTGGGCAAACAAACACATTACCTTTCCACTTTGTATTTTACTTCTCTTTCTTAACAACAACAACAACAACAACAACAAAAACCTTGGCTTGGCAGTTCTAAGCTAGGGCTGACAGATTCTATAAGCAAGTCCCAGAAAACATCTCAGCCTTTGCAATGAACCTTCAGTGAACAAGTGGCCAGTGAGAAGGTAATTGACTTTGATGATAGCTTCCTGATGAGGGCTGGAACCAGCCGGAGGGTTGGTCGATTTACAACTTCATAGAAGACTCAATAAAAGCCATAAATAAAAGGGCATGTGGGTGTGAGTGCACTTCATAGTGTTGGGAGGCCCCATACGACAGAACGCAAGACCGGTAATTCTGATTTGGCTCAAGGTTTATCACCTACGCAGTGAAAGGTGCAGACCCCATATGCCTGGGCTGCTTGTCTCCCAGTGGAAATAGATTGAGCCTACGGACTAGGGGAGCCATTTCTCAGATTCCTCAGGCCTTGGATCTGTGGGTAGTCTGGGGTGAGGAATGACTGCCTTCTCTAATAAAATAAATCTTGGTGCCTCCACGGTTGACCCTGGATAAGGACACTTCTGGGAGTACACAAGGGATGCCTCCCCTTCCAAACTGCCTGCCCCTCCACCGTTCAGTCCCAGAGCTGAGCGCTTAAAGTCTTCTAATCACCTTAGAATAGGTCTCATGTTGTGCTTTCATTCATTCATTTAATAACACTACTATTATTATCAATATTAATAAAGCTGATTCTCAGTTCACTTCCTCTCCTGCAATAATACAAACTTCAAGGCATTCTGTGATACTGAGAGTTAAATGAGACAGAGTTGAAAAAAAAAACAAACAATTTAGCACCTGCGGGGCACATAGTTAAGCTCCATAAATGTAGCTGTATAATTCCTGACTATCAAAACCTTTTCTTGGTCTTGCATGGTAGCTCAATCCTGTAATCCCAGGACTTTGAGAGGCTGAGGGAGGAGGATTGCTTGAAGCCAGGAGTTTGAGACCAGCCTAGGCAATATAGCAAAACCACAGCTCTACAAAAAAAAAAAAAAAAAAAAAAACAGGGCCGGTCTTGGTGGCTCACACCTGTAATCCCAGCACTTTGGGAGGCCAAGGGGGACAGATCATGAGGTCAGGAGTTTGAGAGCAGCCTGACCAACATGGTGAAACCCCATCTCTACTAAAAATCAAAAATTAGCCAGGTGTGGTGGTGCATGCCTGTAATCCCAGCTACTCAGGAGGCTGAGACAGGGGAATTGCTTAAACCCAGGAGGTGGAGTGTGCAGTGAAACAAGATCATGCCATTGCACTCCAGCCTTGGTGACAGAGAGAGACTCCATCTCAAAAAAAAAGAAAAACTTTTTTTTCTGGCAGGGGTCGACGGGGCAAAGTCTTGTTCTGTCACCCAGGCTGGAGTGCAATGGTGTGATCTCAGCTCACTGAAACTTTTGACTCCCGGATTCAAGCAATCCTCCCACCTCAGCCTCCCGAGTAGCTGGGACTACAGGCTCGCGCCATCACACCTGGATAATTTTTGTACTTTTAGTAGAGACGGAGTTTCACCATGTTGGCCAGGTTGGTCTCAAATCCCTGACCTCAGGTGATCCACCTGCCTCAGCCTCCCAAAGTGCTGGATTAGAGGCATGAGCCACCTTGCCCAGCCTTAAAAAAACCTTTTCTCGTGAAAGGATTTAAAACTCACACAGCACCGTCTATAATAACAAAATGAATAGTAATAATTATTACCATTATTTGCCTATTTTGTGCCATACACTAAGCACTCTGGGGCCTTTCAGAGAATGTAAAAATGCTGAATATATATAGATCCAGAGAGTATATGGTAATTGCTAAGTATGTATGTATGGCAAGATACGTTAAGAAGATAGAAGTGATGGGAGGTGTTATTTTTGTTAGGATGATCAGGAATGCCCCCCCAGATAAAGCAACATTTGCAGAGAGTCCTGAATGGAGTGAACAAGAGGGCCATGCAGATATCTTGGAGGAAAGACATTCAGGGCCTGGAAACAGCAAGTGCAAAGGCCACAAGGTGGGATTGAGTGTGGTGTGTTTGAAAGCCGAACTGTCACCAGTGCAGGAGCAGAGTGGGCAAGGCAGAGCAGGGGAGTGATCCAGGCAAAGGTAAATTTCAGAAGAAATTGACAGTAAGGAGTTCGGATTTTATGCTACATGTGTTGGAAAAACCGATGAAGAGTTTTCAGCTAAGTAACATGATCCGATTTACTCCCTTTAAAGATTGGCCAGGCACAGTGGACATACCTGTAATCCCAGCACTTTGGGAGGCCAAGGCAGGAGGATTGTTTGAGCTCAGGAGTTCAAGATCAGCCTGACCAACATGACAAAACCCTGTCTCCACAATAATAATAATAATAATAATAATAATAATAAAGTAAAAAAAAAGTACAAAAATTAGTTGTGGTCCCAGCTACTCAGGAGGCTGAGGTGGGAGAATCATCTGAGCCCAAGGCTGGGCGCGGTGGCTCACGCCTGTAATCCCAGCACTTTGGGAGGCCAAGGCGGGCAAATCACGAGGTCAGGAGATCAAGACCATCCTGGCTAACATGGTGAAACCCCGTCTCTACTAAAAATACAAAAAATTAGCTGGGCATGGTGGTGGGCGCCTGTAGTCCCAGCTACTCACGAGGCTGAGGCAGGAGAATGGCGTGAACCCAGGAGGCAGAGTTTGCAGTGAGCTGAGATCGTCCCACTGCACTCCACCCTGGGGACAGAGTGAGACTCCGTCTCAAAAAGAAAAAGAATCATCTGAGCCCAGAAATGTTGAGGCTGCAGTGAGCCGCGATTGCACTCCAGCCTGGATGACAGTGAGATCCTGTCTCAAAAAAAATAAAAATAAAAAAATAAAGATCACGCAGGCTACTACGTGAAGAGTGGATTATAAAGAGGTGAAGGAGGAAGCAGGGAGAGTAGTTAAGAGACTATTGTAGTTGTCTAGGCAGGTGGAGGGAGCTGGCATGGGGTGATGGGGCTCAGAGAAGAGTGGATGTATCCGGGCCATGCTTTAGAGCCAGGATCAGTAGAGGCAGCCAAAGCGTTAGATGTAGGGTGAGTGTAGAGCAGGAGGGAGGAAAAGAGTTTCAATGTGCCAGTGGTGACTCCCAGCCCTTTGGTGGGCCTCCTGAGAGGAGGATGGCCCGTTAACCAAATGACAAAGGCAACAAGAAGTAGTTGAGGAAAAAATAGTAAAATAAAATATTAAGAGTCAGGGCCAGGCATGGTGACTCACGCCTGTAATCCCAATACTTTGGGAGGCTGAGGTGGGTGGATCACCTGAGGTCAGAAGTTCGAGACCAGCCTGGCCAACATGGCGAAAACCAGTCTCTACTAAAAATACAAAAGTTAGCCGAGCGTGGTGGCACATGCCTGTAATCCCAGCTACTTGGGAGGCTGAGGCAGGAGAATTGCTTGAACATGGAAGATGGAGGTTGCAATGAGCCGAGATCATGCCACCGCACTCCAGCCTGGGTGACAAAGTGAGACTCCAACTCAAATCCCAGCACTTTGGGAGGCTGAGGCAGGTGGATCATGAGGTCAGGAGATCAAGACCATCCTGGCTAACATGGTGAAACTCTATCTCTACTAAAAATACAAAAAATTAGCCTGGCATGGTGGTGGGTGTCTATAGTCCCAGCTACTCAGGAGGCTGAGGCAGGAGAATGGCATGAACCCGGGAGGTGAAGCTAGCAGTGAGCCAAGATCACGCCACTGCAGCACTCCAGCCTGGATGACAGAGCAAGACTCCATCTCGGAAAAAAAAAAAAAAAAAAAGAAAGAAAGAAAGAAAACTTAAGAGTCAGGTAGTGAATCAAGCAAATGATAGAAAAAAAGAGACTCAGGGTCATACCATAAACCTTATCAGTCATCTATATCTCTATATGAATAATAACATCTTCTATTAATCATGGCTTTTCAATTCACAAGAAACTTTCCTCTCTACTATATTATATTGGTACATTACATAATATATAATATAAGATATAGTCTAGAGGAAAGTTGCTTGTATATATAGCATATATTACATAGTATACTACATTATATATAGCGTATATAGTATATATATTATAGTTTGTGTTATATGGTATGTATATCATATATACTATAGAATACTATATGATATATAGTATATGTTGTGTACACTATAAAATACAAACACGGTATAATATGTATATGTGCCATTATGTTACATAGTGCATATGTTAGAGCATATATCATTGTACTACATGTTTATATGCTATAGTATGTATTATATTTATTATAAAATATTTAATACTTAGCATACTATACTACATTAGATACATACTACATAATATATATATAATATATTGTATTAGTCTGTTTTCATGCTGCTGATAAAGACATACCTGAGATTGGGCAATTTACAAAAGAAAGAGGTTTATTACTCCCCAGCCACAGTTCCACGTGGCTGGGGAGGCCTCACAAGCATGGCAGAAGATGAAAGGCATGTCTCACATGGCAGCAGACAAGAGAAGAGAGCTTGTACAGGGAAATTCCCCTGTATATTATCCATCAGATCTCGTGAGACTTATTCACTATCACAAGAACAGCACAGGAAAGACTCATTCCCATGATTCAATTACCTCCCACTAGGTTCCTCCCACAACATGTGGGAATTGTGGGAGTTACAATTCAAGATAAGATTTGGGTGGGGACACAGCCAAACCATATCATATATTATATAGTATATGTCATATACACCATATAGTGTGTATATATAATATAATATGCTATGTGAAGTTCATATAGATGAGTTTCTTATATACTATTATATGTTACATATTAACATATATAAACATATATATGATACAAATATGCTAAGAATTTCTAAATTATATCTAATTTAATTCTCCCCACCAAAACCACCCCATAGTGCATATTTTTTCATGGTCGTCTTTCCACGAATAGGGAAATTGAGGCTCTGATAGGTCAGGGACTTTGCCCAAGGTCACAAGGCTGATGAGGAACAAAACCTGAACTCTTCATCTACCACAAAGGGGCACTTGGATGGAGACATTCAAGTGCCGGTTACACCAGTTCAGCTGCTGGAATCTAGGTGTTGCTTCTGTTAAGTCTATGGAAAGAAATGCCCAATTTTACTGTGACTTTTCACTTCTGAACTGTCTTGTCTGTAGTGAAAGAGATTTCCAGTTTAGGTTTCTGTGCATTGATTATGTTGCAGAGTTAAACCCTCTTCCTGGGAGAAAAGAAAATAAAGGAAATTATTAAAATTGAGCCTGAAAAAGAAATAACTAGCACACAGACAGCAAAGATGGAGTTGAAGGCTTCAAAGATGGAAATTACATAAATAGCCTACACTCCTAAAATGTAGATTTCTCCTATCCAGGTTCTTCAAAAGCTCCAGATGCTTGAAGGAAAATACCTCTAAGTAGATGTTGGCTCCTGATTTTCTCTCATTACCTGTGAGAACTCGCCCTTCTAAGCTGACATTTCTCTTATCTTCTCCTATTCTCCATCACACAAGCTGCCTAGAGCTGATATTTCTTCATTGTTAGTCTCTCTAAATTGCACACAGTTTCCTAAAGCATTGCCCAGCACCTTTCATTTGTCAAGATGTTGTATATTCTGTGATACTGGCTGGAATAGGGAGATGGGGAGAGGGCGAGGAAGCAAATGAAAACAAGAGCCTAAGTCTTGTCCCTAGAGACCAGGAAAATGGGCATTTGCTCAGAGGAGCTAATAGAGGGTGGGCTGCACAAATGTTAAAGATGGTGCAATGCCTTTTTCTAGGAGAACATAGTAGTCTCTTGGAATTGGCTTCATTCTCCCCCACCTATGCAAATAGAGAGTTACCAGCTCCTGGGAGTGAAGGAAATCAGGAGCCAACACTTATTGAGCACCTACTATATACCAAGCACAACACTTATTGAGCACCTACTATATACCTAGCGTAATGCTTATTGAGCATCTACTAGGTACCAAGCGCACATTTCCCTAACCCTCACAGCAACCCTCAGAGAGGGATAGTCTCATTTCTTTCTACAGATGAGAGTAATAGGAGATTGTGGCCAGCACAGTGGCTCATGCCTATAATCCCAGCACTTTGGGAGGCTAAGGTGAGAGAATTGCTTGAGTCCAGGAGTTCTACAACAGCCTGGGCAACATAGCAAGACCTCATCTCTACAAAAAATAAATAAACAATTAGCCAGGTATGATTGCACACACTTGTTGTCCCAGATACTTGGGAGGTTGAGGTGGGAGAATGCTTGAGCCTGGAAGGTCAAGACTGCAGTGAGCTATGATCGAGCCACTGCACTCCAAGCTGGGTGAGAGCAAGACCCCATCTTTTTGAAAAAAAAAATAATAATAACAGTAATAGCAGATGACTCACACTGCTATAAAGAAATACTCAAGTGATCCACTTTCCTCAAGCCTCCCAAAGTGCTGGGATTACAGGAGTACAACACCAGACTGGTCAACATAGCAAAAACTGCTCTCTACTAAAGATAAAGAAAGATTAGCCAGGCGTGGTGGCACACGCCTGTAATACCAGCTATTTGGGAGGCTGAGGCAGGAGAATTGCTTGAACCTGGGAGGCAGAGGCTGCAGTGAGGTGAGACCATGCCACTGCACTCCAGTCTGGGCAACAGAGCAAGACTCTGTCTCACAAAAAAGGAAAAAGGAAAGAAAGCCTCAAGACTGTGTAATTTATAAAGGAAAGAGGTTTAATTGACTCACAGTTCTGCATGGCTGGGGAGACCTCAGGAAACTCACAATCATGGGGGAAGGGGAAGTAGGCACGTCTTATATGGTGGCAGGCCAGAGACAGTGAGCAGGAACAGGGAAACTGCCCTATAATATCACATTTCATGAGCACTCAATCAGTATCATGAGAACAGCATGGGGGAAACTGCCCCCATGATTCAATGACCTCCACTTGGTCCCTCCCTCCATACATAGGGATTATGGGGATTCCAATTTGAGATAAGATTCGGGTGGGGACACAGGGCCAAAACATATTTTCATGCTACCCGGGATTTTGTCTGTCTCATTTGCCCATATCAGCATCAAAGGGCCTAGCACCTAGGAGGTGCTCAGAAAACATTTGGTGAATTAATTAATAAGGAAGCTAAGAATCACAAGATGTATGGTATAGAGTATCAGTAAAGAACAAGACTTTGGAGTTGGGGTGACCTGGGTTGCAGCCCCAGCTTTGTTATTTACCTGCTGTGTAATCTCTAAACTTCATCCACAAAGTGGATGTAACAATGGTACCGATCTCCTGAAGCCTGAGGGAGGATGAAGTGAGATAACACTAACAAAAGCATTTGGCAACCAAGCCCTCAGTAAACGCTAGCTATCTTTATTATAGTTTCAACACATAGCCAAGTTCACATTTGAATTTAATTCATGGAAGAAGAAGAAGAAGAGGAAAAAGAAGAAGAAGGAGGACTAGGAGGAGGAGAGGAGATGGGGGGGACGGAGGGGGGAGGAGGTAGAGGAAGAAGAGAAGATTGTGGTGATCTCAGGAGTAAGTATCAATGGAAAAAAAGATCCTGGCTTGAAAGCATATAGAAGACTTGCGAGCAGATGGAAACAACCCAGTCAGGGCCGGACGTGATGGCTCACACCTGTAGTCCCAGCACTTTGGGAGGCCAAGGCAGCTGGATTGCTTGAGGCCAGGAGTTTGAGACCAGCCTGGCCAACATAACAAAACCCCGTCTATACTAAAAATACAAAAAATTAAAATTAAAATTTACTGGGTGTGGTGGCACACACCAGTAGTCTCAGCTACTCAGGAGGCTGAGGCACAAGAATCGCTTGAACCCAGGAGGCAGAGGTTGCAATGAGCCAAGATTGCACTACTGCACTCCAGCCTGGGTGACAGAGAGAGTCTCTGTCAAAAAAGAAAGGAAGGGGAGGGGAGGGGAGGGGAGGGGACGGGAGGAGAGAAGGAAAGGAAGGAAGGAAAGGAAAGGAAGGGGAGGGGAGGGAAGGGAAGGGAAGGGAAGGGAGAAAGAGAGAGAGAAAGAAAGAAAGAAAAGAAAGAAAGAAGGAAAAAGAAAGAAAGAAAGAAGAGAGAGAGAAGAGAAGAGAAGAAGGAAGGAAACAACCCAGTTGGTGCCCAATATATTCTTACTGAATTATATCAGTCTCTATAAATGCCACCAACTGTCTTAAACATTCCAGACTTCTCCTTTTCCTACTCCGGCTAAGTGGAGTTAGATGTTATATTCTTCCCTCCACTCTCCACTTTGGGAGTGGCTTTTCAAGTTTTGCATTCAATGTCTTTAAGGACACTCCACATTGATCATATCCAAAATGTCTGGATTGAATGTTCCTCAGATCCAGTGGTTCTCAAAGTGTAGTTCCCAGACCAACAGCACCAGCATCAGAATCACCCAGGTACTTATTAGGCATGCAAATCTTATTTTGGATGTGGTGGCTCGTGCCTGTAATCCCAACACTTTGAGAGGCCAAGGCAGGTGGATTGCTTGAGCCGAGGAGTTCGAGACCAGCCTGGGCAACAAAGGGAGACTCATCTCTACAAAAAATACAAAAATTAGCTAGGCATGGTGGCACATGCCTGTAGTCCCAGCTACTAGGGAGGCTGAGTGGGGAGGATGGCTTGAGCCCAAGAGGTCGAGGATGCAGTGAGCCGAGATCGCACCACTGCACTCCAGCCTGGGTGACAGAGTAAGACCTTGTCTCAAAAAAAAAAACAAAAACAAAAAACAGATCCCTAGACCTTACCCTAGACCTCCTGAACAAGAAATTCTGGGGAATGGATCCCAGTGATTTGCATTTTAACAAGCCCTCCACATGGTTCTGAGGCATGGGAAAGTTTTGAGAACTGCAGTTCTAACAAAAAGGCAAACAGGGCAATCAAAAGCTGTTTTCTCTGCTTAGTCCCCAAGTGGTTTCCTGGTTGGTTGGTTGGTTTGAGCTGGAGTCTTGCTCTGTCACCCAGGCTGGAGTGCAGTGGGGTGATCTCAGCTCACGGCAACCTCTGCCTCCCAGGTTCAAGTGATTCTGCTGTCTCTGCCTCCCAAGTAGCTGGGATTACAGGCACGTGCCACCACACCCGGCTAATTTTTGTATTTTTAATAGAGATGGGGCTTCACCATATTGGCCAGGCTGGTCTCGAACTCCTGACCTCATGATCCACCTGCCTTGGCCTCCCAAAGTGCTGAGATTACAGTTGTGAGCCACTGCGCCTGGCCCACTTTCCTGGTTTTGAATTGGGAAGAGTGAGATGAAAACAGGACTCCCTGGAGAACAAATGGCTTCTGCAACAAACTATAATGGAATTTTACATGAGAGGAGCCAGAAAACTGCTGCTCAATTAGTCAGCCAAAAAATATGGAGTACCTACTATATTTCAGGTGCTGTGCAAAGTGCTGGGGGAATCATGGTGAACAAGACCTATGCATCCAGCTCTTCAGGATTGAACACTGGGTGCCAGCAAACTGCATTTCACACACATCAAACTGGCAAAGATAAAAAGTCTGACAAAACCAAATGTTGGAGAAACTGAAATTCTCATGCACTGTGGGTAAGAGTGTAAATTAGTACAAGTACAAGTGTTCTGCAGAGCAATTTGGTGAAATTGAGTAAAGTTGAAGATGGATAACCCCACAGCCCAGCAATTCCACTCCTAGGTACATACCCTAGACCAGGAGAAGCTCTGTCAGTTTGCACAAGGAGAAATGTACAGGAATATATACATTTGAGACGGAGTTTTGCTCTTGTTGCCCAGGCTGGAGTGCAGCAGTGTGATCTTAGCTTATCGCAACCTCCACCTCCCAGGTTCAAGCGATTCTCCCGCCTCAGTCTCCCAAGTAGCTGGGATTACAGGCATGCGCCACCACACCCGGCTAATTTTGTATTTTTAGTAGAGATGGGGTTTCTCCATGTTGGTCAGGCTGTCTCAAACTCCCAACCTCAGGTGATCTGCCCACCTCGGCCTCCCAAAGTGCTGGGATTACAGGCATGAGCCACCGTGCCTGGCCTGTACAGGAATATTTATTACAGCACTGTTTGTAATAGAAAAATAGAAACAGGTCAGGTGCGGTGGCTCAGGCCTATAATCCCAGCAGTTTGGGAGGCCAAGGTGGGTGGATTGCTTGAGCTCAGGAGTTGGAGCCCAGCCTGGACAATATGGTGAAACCCCATCTCTACAAAAAATACAAATATTAGCCAGGCATAGTGGTGCAAGCCTGTTATAATCCCAGCTACTCAGGAAGGCTGGTGTGGGAAGATCGCTTGAGCCTGGGGGATCAAGGCTGCAGTGAGCCATGATCATACCACTGCACTCCAGCCTGGGTGACAAAGTAAGACCCTGTCTCCAAAAAAAAGAAGAAAGAAGAAAAAAAGAAAAAGAGAAAGAAAGAGAGAAAGAGAAAGAGAAAGGAAAGAAGGAAGGAAGGAAGGAAGGAAGGAGAGGAGGGGTAGATGGAGGGGAGGGGGGGAGGGGAGGGAAGGGAAGGGAACAGAAAAGACGGCCAGGCTCAGTGGCTCACGCCAGTAATCCCAGCACTTTGGGAGGCCAAGGTGGGTGGATCACTAGAGGTCAGGAGTTCAAGACCACCCTGGCCAGCATGGCAAAACCCCATCTCTACTAAATATACAAAAATTAGCCGAGTGTGGTGGTGGTTGCTGTAGTCACAGCCACTCAGGAGGCTGAGGCACAAGAATCACTTGAACCCAGGAGGTGGAGTTTGCAGTGAGCCGAGGTGGCGCCATCGCACTCCAGCCAGGCAAAAGAGCGAGACTCCGCCTCAAGAAAAAAAAAAAAGGAACTTAATTGACCATTTGCAGAATAGATAGATTAATTATGATTGAGTTCTGCAGTGGATGCTAATACTAACAGATCAACACTAACAATAGTAGAAAATAAATGAAACACAACCAGTGTCAACATTAATACTTTGCAAAATTGGCCAGGCCTGGTGGCTCACGCCTGTAATCCCAGCACTTTGGGAGGCCAAGGCGGGCAGATCACCCAAGGTCGGGAGTTTGAGACCAGCCTAACCAACGTGGAGAAATCCCATCTCTACCAAAAATACAAAATTAGCCGGGTGTGGTGGCACATGCCTGTAATCCCAGCTACTCAGGAGGTTGAGGCAGGAGAATCACTTGAACCTGGGAGGCGGAGGTTGCAGTGAGCCGAGATCACACCATTGCACTCCAGCCTGCACAGCAAAAGTGAAACTCTGTCTCAAAATAAATAAATAAATAAAAATAAAAATAAATTGCAAAATCATAACAATGAAGGAAAAAGCAAGTCATGGGAACAATACATACAGTGGTAGTCTATTTAAAGTGTTAAAATATGCAACATAATGTTATATGTTGAAATGGATAACATATATTCAATAAGAATACAAAATAGGCATGAAATATAAGACACAGCTGCAGGATAGAGGTCCCATTGGGAAGGAAGGAAGAGAGAAAGGAGCACGAGATTAAGAGGGGTCCACAGAAGGACTCGATTGTCTTTGTTATGTTATATTTTTTAAACTGAGTGATGGGTAAATGGTTGTTCACTGTACTGGTCTTTATAGTTTTTTGTGTGCCTGAAATAGTTCAGAATAAAATTATTTTAGGTCACTGTTTTTTTCTGGGTTTTTTTTTTTTTCTTATTTCTTTTAAGGAAAGCAACACTAGAAAATAAAATCATTTAAAATAAGCCACTTCGAGTAATTAATGTAAAATTACAAATGTGCAAATCACTGCAAAGAGGGACTACAGGGTATCATAAGAGAAGGTCTGATGAATTATTCATCCTCTATCTCAACCCTGCCCTTAATTTGACTTCTTAAAAGTCTTACTATATACCCCAGCCAATTATAAAAGTTATTTTAGGCCAGGTGTGGTGGCTCACACCTGTAATCCCAGCACTTTCGGAGGCCAAGGCAGGCAGATTGCTTGAGTCCAGGAGTTTAAGCCCAGCCTGGACAACATGGAGAAACCCCGTCTCTACTAAAAATACAGAAATTAGCTGGGCGTGGTCGTATGCACTTGTAATCCCAGCTACTCGGGAGACTGAGGCATGAAAATCGCTTGAACCCAGGAGGTGGAGGTGCAGTGAGCCAAGATCATGCTACTGTACTCCAGCCTGGGTGATAGAGTGACTCTGTCTCAAAAAAAAAATTATTTAAAAAAAGTTATTTTATTTTTGTTTCTCTGTATTCTCTAATTTTTCTACCCAGAAGATATGCCACTTATATTTCAAAATATCTAAATGATATTTTTAAACAAGGCAATCAAAATCAGCTTACAAAAGTTTTCACAGGATATCTCAATGTTCTATATATCTAGTATATGCTTGTAATTATAGCGAAATAAGGGGAAGGGAATTCTGGGAGGATTTACATTAAGAAGTCAACAGTCATTATTTCTAGATGGTGCAAGTATTGGAAACTTGTTATTTGCTTCTTTTGTTTTTGTTTTGTTTTGTTTTTTGAGACAGAGTCTCGCTCCGTCACCCAGGCTGGAGTGCAGTGGCGCGATCTCAGCTCACTGCAAGCTGCGCCTCCCGGGTTCACGCCATTCTCCTGCCTCAGCCCCGCCAGTAGCTGGGACTACAGGCGCCCGCCACCACGCCCAGCTGATTTTTTGTATTTTTAGTAGAGACGGGGTTTCACCCTGTTAGCCAGGATGGTCTCGATCTCCTGACCTCGTGATCCGACCACCTCAGCCTCCCAAAGTGCTGGGATTACAGTTGTTATTTGCTTCTTATATAGCAACATCCATTGTTTTCATCAATTCATTTCCTTCTCCTCTTTCTTTTGCAACAGAATCACCACTTCCTGTGGAGGACCTATTTTAAGTGGACCATTCCTTGATTTCATCTCCCCTGGCCATTGATTTACTAATCTGGCCAATCAGAGCACCTCATCCCCAACCACAGAGATTGGTTCAAGGATACACATGTGGTACATCCCCAACCACAGAGATTGGTTCAAGGATGCACAGGTGGTACACCTTCAGCCAATCAAGTCCCTCCCTGAGACTTTCCTACCGGAACACTGGGAAGAGACTCTTCCTTTCTAGTAGGGTTGTTCATTTGATGGAGATTAATCTGGAATTGATAGTGTCTACCTTTTCCACCATGTGGAGAAGGCCTATTAATGAAATAGAGACAGAGCAAGCAAGATGGCATTCTGCTAATAACGTTTGATCCCTGGATACAGCCATGCCTGATCCACCTCTGTGACATCCTTTTCTGTGGGCCAATACATTCTCTTGAATCATCTAAACCAGTTTGCAATTGATTTCTGACACTTTCAGCTGAATGAGTTCTGACTTTTTATATTTTTTTCTGTTAGCTTGACTATATTCATTGCTCATGAGTTCTGACTTTTACATTTGCATTTTGTTCCCATCTATTTTCTACATTTTCCACAATGAGCTTGTATCACACGTAGAATATGTCTCAGACTCTCTTTTTTTAAGCAATAAAAGAAATGGCAGATTAGCATTTGTCTGCAGAGGGCTGCTCACAGACACTTTTCACCTAAGGCGTAGGTTGGGCCTGCCTAATCTGGGGGACACCATGGGTTGCCTCTGGCTCCGTGATTTCTCTGGCTCCTCTGAGGTCCCCAGGCCTGACTCACTGCTTCCAAACTAAAGACTTTACTCTCCCAAATCAAGAGCACTGCCAAAGACACCTTTGCTGGTTCCCACCACTCCCACCCCCACCCCTTGGTCCCTGCTTTAAAGTGGTAATTAGCATAGAGCTGGGTGTCTTTTTCCCTATGGGAGAAACATCCCTTAACAGTGTGAAGTGGAACAGAGTGTGGGTGGCCTTAACAAGGAGCTAAGGAAGCTTATGTAAGTGGCATTATTATATATGATTATATCACCGGGATAAGAGAAACTCATTCCTGTCTGGGTGTTATACCGATCATATTGTTTTAGGCTTAAGTGGAATAAAATGATGAGGGAAAAACCATGAGAGCCTCCAGCTACCCAAGGTTGTTCTTGCTTCTTCTCTCAACCCCAGAATAGCATCAACACTTAGCTTTACTATGTTTCAGACACTGTCCTAAACTCCTTCTGTATATTAAATCCTCATTGAAATTTCATGAGGAGAGAATCATTATTATCCCCATTTTACAGATGGAAAAACTGAGTTACCAGGAGATTTCATAATTTACCCAAGATCTCATGGCTGGCAAGTGGGAGAGCCAAGATCCCAACCCATGCCATCCAATCCCGATGTCCACATTCAAAACCTCTCAGAAAAGACAACACTGAAGCTGTGCACAAAACCAAAAATCAACCAGCCAGGTCTCTCCATGTGGTCAAATACACAACAAATTTATTAATGAATTTGGGGATGGTGGGAAAATCAACCTAACTGGGGTTTTTGAGACGGAGTGCTAGGATTACAGGCGTGAGCCACCACACCCAGCTATTTTTCAAACCATTTTAGATGGTGCATGTGCTCTCTAGTTTACCATAGTCCCCACCACTCTCTAATGTCTTACACTTGGGCCACATCACTCATTTACAGGGAATCTGACTCAATTAGCAGCCTCTGGTGCAGGGAATGGTTGATAGCAAAAGGAGAAGAAAACTTCCTTGTTGGCTTCGAAAGAATAATTGGGTAATCATAATAGTTAAAATATGTTGAGTATTTATGCCAGATCTTGTACCAAGTGTTTTACACACCTTTTCTCATTTGATTGTAGTAACAATCCCGTGAGAGGTTAAGTGATGTGTGGCCACGAGAATGCACCTGCCACTGACTTCCAGCTATGGGGAATATAAGAGAGCAAGGGCCCAGCTAGATTTAAAATCCATCTCACCCATCAGTAGTGTATGGCAGCAGAGAAACTAAGGCAGCTTATTCCTAGAAAACACAGGGGCCCTTGACAACTGACTTTGGAAACCCCAATTTTCTTTAGACTGCACAGCACAGACACTTCCACCAACATTCTCTCTTCTCCTCCCTTGGAGTCAGGCTTCATCACTGTCTAACTCCTTTCACACAAGGGTTTCCCCTAACAAAATCCTTGCGTGTTAGGCCAGGTGCAGTGGCTCACGCCTGTAATCCCAGCACTTTGGGAGGCCAAGATGGGTGAATCACAAGGTCAGGAGATCGAGACCATCCTCGCTAACACAGTGAAACCCCGTCTCTACTAAAAATACAAAAAAATTAGCCGGGCATGGTGGCAGGCGCCTGTAGTCCCAGCTACTCAGGAGGCTGAGGCAGAAGAATGGCATGAACCCAGGAGGTGGAGCTTGCAGTGAGCTGAGATTGCACCACTGCACTCCAGCCTGGGTGACAGAGCGAGACTCCGTCTAAAAAAAAAAAAAAAAAAAAAAAAAAAAAAAAATCCTTTCATGTTGAGTCTCAAAGCAAGCTCTGCTTCTCGGAGGACCCACACTGACACAAGGAGATTTCCTAAGGCCTCACACCAAGCAAGGATAGAACCAGGATTGGAACTGAGGCCACAAGCCAGTACTCTGAACCACTACCTCAGAACTTTCTTGTCCATGGATTCTTATTTTCTCAAACTTCTTTGTCCAGAACACCAGAACAGCTGGAGATTTCCATCTGGATCCAAGAGTGAACCAAAGGCAAAAGGGAATTTTTTGTTTTTGTTGTCTTGGCTGGATTAATAGCTTTATAACTTTTTTTTTTTAGACAGTGAGTCTCCCTCTGTCACCCAGGCTAGAGTGCAGTGGTGCAATCTTGGTTTGCTGCAACCTCCACCTCCCTGGTTCAAGTGATCCTCCTGCCTCAGCCTCCCGAGTAGCTGGGATTACAGGCACATGCCACCACACCCGGCTAATTTTTGTATTTTTAGTAGAAACGGGGCTTCACCATGTTGACCAGGCTGGTCTCCAACTCCTGACCTCAGGTGATCCACCCACCTCGGCCTCCCAAAGTGCTGGGATTACAAATGTGAGCCACCACGTCCAGCCTGATAGCCTTGACACCTCAAAATATCTAGCAAAGACAAACATAAAACCCAGATAAAAATGTATATTGACAATTCTGAAGACATTTCTATTTACCAATAATTTTAAAGCCAGCTAGTTTTGTAAAGATTTACTTAAGTCACGTGAACTTGAAAACTGCTTGGACTTATTAAGTTATGAGCACTCTCTTACTTATAAGCCAATTTGGTAGGTACAACATATAACAGTAAGTCTACATACAAATAAACACATTTAGATGTGTATACACGCGCACAAACGAAGATCCAATGGCTTTTACCTTGGAACTCTAGCCATGAGACAGCAATACAAGCTCACCGGTTTTACGTGGTTACACTCTGTTTGCCCCAATAGGTAATCCAATGAAGGCTGTGAACCAAAATTTTGGGGTAAAGCAGTTTCCATGCCAGTTTGATTTTTAAATTCCAAAGAACACCAGAGCCAAACAGCACCAAAAGAAAGCATCACATGCTAACCAGGCCTGACCCTGCTTAGAACAGCAGCACAAAAGCCTGGATACATACAACACCATCCCACTTTCCCATTCAACAACAAACTCCAGATTCCAAGCAATATTGGGGACAAACTATTGCAAAAGAATATCAAGCATTTCCTCCTTAGATTATCAGGGTCAAATTGATAACAGTGGTTGAGGATGCAGCCAAGCGGGGGATCAGGTAGCATAGATGGAGTCTTTCCCATTATTGTCTCCTGGCTGGAATGCCAAAATATGTTACCAGTGGAGGGTGTCCAGGTTCTTAGCAGTTTGAACAAAGACTCAGACAAAACATACAAAGCAATGAAAGAGTAAAGCAATGAAAGCACAGATTTGCCAGGTGCGGTGGCTCACGTCTGTAATTCCAGCACTTTGGGAGGCTGAGGCAGGTGGATCACGAGGTCAGGAGATCAAGACCATCCTGGCTAACACGGTGAAACCCTGTCTCTACTAAAAATACAAAAAATTAGCCGGGCATGGTGGCGAGCACCTATAGTCCCAACTACTCGGGAGGCTGAGGCAGGAGAATGGCGTGAACCCTGGAGGTGGAGCTTTCAGTGAGCCAAGATCGTGCCACTGCACTCCAGCCTGGGCAACAGAGCAAGACTCCATCTCAAAAAACAAACAAACAAACAAAAAGAAAGCACAGATTTATTGAAGCAAAAGTACACTCCACAGAGTGGGAGTGGGCTCAAGCAAGCAGCTCAAGAGCCAGGAGGGAGAGTTTTGAACCCCCAAAGCCAGGCACAATATTCATTCCTAGATCCTAGTAGGCTCCACAGCAATCAGGAAAGTGCATCGGCTGCCCAGAGCACAAGAAGGAAACACAGGTAACTGACAAGTGGACATATGTCTATGATTCTCCTTTCCTATAGTCCTGCAGAAAAGTCAGCCCCTCCCCCAGGACTGGGGCAACACAAGGCCACGAACAATAAAAGAGAGCACTTGACTAGGAGTCTGGGGATGCACCCAGCCTGCCCCACACAGATGAAGCAGATAACAGGGTGAAGAGCTTTGTAGTCCATGAAGTATTTTCATGTCCACTATCATACTATTGGATTCTTTTTGTTTTGTTTTTTTTTTCTGAGATGGAGTCTTGCTCTGTCGCCCAGGCTGGAATGCAGTGGCCTGATCTCAGCTCACTGAAACCTCTGCCTCCTGGATTCAAGCAATTCTCCTGCCTCAGCCTCCCAAGTAGCTGGGATTACAGGCATGTGCCACCACACTCAACTAGTTTTTGTATTTTTAGTAGAGACGGGGTTTCTCCATATTGGCCAGGCTGGTCTTGAACTCGTGACTTCAAGTGATCCACCTGTCTCAGCCTCCCAAAGTGCTGGGATTACAGGCATGAGCCACCGCGCCAAGCCTGCTCTACACTTTGAGGCCTGCTTTCTGTTAGCTAAAATAAAGAAAAGTCTTAGAGACATACTAGGATCAAATTGAGCTATTCTCCTTGGTGTAAGCAGATTAAAAGGGAACTGAAATGAGATTGATAGTTTCACTTCAAAATGCTACCCAGACAAGAGCTCTTCTTAACCTCGGCAGGGGTACCACCTAACTGCAAGTCCCCATTGTCTCTCTCCTAGCTTTTGGCTACTCAAAATGTGGTCCAGGACCAGCAGCACTGGCATCCCCTGGGAGCTAGTCAGAGACGCAGACTCCAGACGCAGACTCCAGGGGCAGGAGGCTGAGTTTTAACAACCCCTGCATGAAATTCTCATGCATGGTTAAAATTGAGAACCACTGCCCTAGATTACAACAGCCTTCTAAGGGGTCTACGTGATTCTATTCTGCCCACTACCCTGTATCCACCAACATGCCTTAGAGGTAGGAGGCAGGACTCAACTCCAGAGGTGGGGCCCAGACACCAGACCAAATTGAAGACTAACTATAAAACAGGGCCAAAGTGGAAGCAGCTTTCCAACAGACACTCCCACCAGCGTGGCATGTCAGTTTACCATTGCCATGGCAACACCCAGGAGTTACTGCCCCTTTCCATGGCAATGACCCGACGACCCGGAAGTTACCACCTTTTTCCTAGAAATGTCTACATAAATCGCCCCTTAATTTGCATATCATTAAAAGTGGGTATAAATATGACTGCAGAACTGCCTCTGAGCTGCTACTCTGGGCACACTGACTATGGCATAGCCCTGCTCTGCAAGGAGCAGTCCCTCTGCTGCTGGTGTCCACTGCCACTTCAATAAAAGTGTCTAGGCCGGGCATGGTGGCTCACACCTGTAATCCCAGCACTTTGGGAGGAGGTGAATCACCCAAGGTCAGGAGTTCAAGACCAACCTGGCCAACATGGTGAAACCCTGTCTCTACTAAAAATACAAAAAAAAATTAGCCAGACATGGTGGTGGGTGCCTGTAATCCCAGCTACTCTGGAGGCTGAGGCAGGAGAATCACTTGAACCCAGGAGGCAGAGGTTGGAATGAGCAGAGATCTTGCCATTGCACTCCAGCAGAGGTGACAAGAGTGAAAACTCTGTCTCAAAAAAATAAAAGTATCTAACACCACCGCTCACCCTGGAATTCTTTCCTGGGTGAAGCCAAGAACCCTCCCAGGCTAAGCCCCAGCTTTGGGGCTTACCTGTCGTGCATCACCTTTTCCACACAGCAGCCAGAGTCGTCTTTCTAAAAGCATAAATTTTACCATGTTGCTTCCCTGCTTAACCTCCATAGGCTTTCACTGGATTTAAAATAAAATCCAAACTTCTTCCTTTCCCTGCAAGAGTCAAGAGTTTCCCTCTCTGAAATCTGTATCTTACCACCATCCTCCTTCATGCTGTGCCCCAGACACTCCAGCCTTGTGCAAGTCCCTCACATTGCCCCAGGAACACTCCTGCCTCCGGGCCTTTGCAGGTATTGTTCTGTCTGCCTGGAAACCTACTCGGCCAGCATTCCCATCGTTCACTCCCTCATTGCATTGAGTCCCTAACCAAATCCTTCCTCCTCAGAGGGCCAGACCCTGACCACTCCCATCACAACGATGCCCCTCTTAGTGTGACCGGCTCATCCCAGTTTGTCCAGGGCTGCCCCAGCCTTAAAACTGAACGTCCCCAGCAAACTTTGGTGGTTGTCCACCCTGCAGTCCCCTCCACTCTCTATGACATTGCCCTACTTTGTCCCCCATCACGTAGCATCTTCATAGCTGTTCTTATTTGCTCTCCTGCTCCCTCACTAGAATCGGAACCCCACAAAGGGCAAGGAGTTCAAGATGTTCTGTTCACTGCTGTATTCCTGGCACTTAGAACAGTGTCTGGCACATAACTGGCACCTAATTCATATTATCGACAAAAATATCAAAAGAATGAGCATCGTGGCCTATTTAACCTGCTGCTCACAGTTTAGTTGTTTCTCCTGTTTGGCAGCAATGCATAAGGCTCTCTCCAGATTTAAAATTATTTCCTTGGGCTAGATTGCCAAAAATTGATTTATTGGGCCAATGAGGATGCCCATGTTTAAGGTTTTGCTACCCAGTGTCAAACTGTTTCCCAAAATAATCAGATTTCCAATTCCCACTGCCAGGGTTCCTGCACCTATTTCAGTCCACCAAGGCCAAAGCCAGGATTCTCATTTTCATAATCTTTATGAGGTGAAAATATAACTGTTTGTTGTTTTAATTTGCATTTCTTTGATTACTAGTTAGGCTGACTTTTCCCATGTGCTTAGCTAATTGCATTTTCTCTTTAGTGAGTTGACTGTTCACACCCCTTTGCTTGTTTTTCTACCCAGATTCAGGGACTTGTCTTAGTGATTTGTTTGAATTCTTTGAAACATAATTATGTTAGCCCTTTCCCTTCACACGTTGAAGACTTCATTCTATGCATTTTCTGGTCTCTTGTCAATTGTGTCCCTTCCATATTTCCTTACACCTTTTTACATGTTTACACCTCATTTTGCACTTCTCTTTTCACTTATCTCTTTTAGTGGTTTTTTTTTTTTTTTTTTAGAAACACAAGGTCTTGTTCTGTCACCCAGGCTGGAGTGGCCCATCAAAGCTCACTGCAGCCTCAAACTGCTGGGCACAAGCAATCCTCCCACCTCAGCCTCCCAAATAGCTGGGACTACAGATGTGCACCACCACATCAGGCTAATTTTTTGTTTTTATTTTTTGCAGAAACAGGGTCTCCCTATGTTGCCCATGGTGGTCTCAAAATCCTGGCCTCAAGTGATCCACCTGCCTCAGCCTCAAAAAGTGCTGGGATTACAAGCATGAGCCACTGTGCCTGGCCCAGATTTTCTTTCATAGGCAGTTACTGAACAGGTGCTTAGAGAAACCCTCTTACAGTTTTCCATCTCATTCAGAGGAAGACATTTTTCTCGCAATCATTTATAAGGCCTTTCATGACCTCTCCCTTACCCCCACCCATAGGACCTCTTTGACCTCAGTTCCTGTCTTTCTGCCCCTGGATCTCCCTGCTGTGACCTTTCTGGCCTCCCTGCTGGTCCTCAAACACACACAGTCATTGCACTCTCTCCTCAGAGCCTTTGCACTAACATTTCCTCTGCCTGGAAGGCTCTCTCCCCAGCTGTCTATCCATCATGTCCTTCAGGTCCCTACTCAAAAGTCACATCACTAAGTTCTGGGAAGGCGTGGTGGCTTGTGCCTGTAATCCCAACACTTTGGGAGGCTGAGGTGGGAGTATTGCTTGGGCCTAGGAGGTTGAGACCAGCCTGAGCAACATAGCAAGACCCTGTCTCTACAAAAATGAAAATAGCCGGGTGTGATGGCACACACCTGTAGTCCCAGCTACTCAGGAGGCTGAAGTGGGAAGTTCACTTGAGCCCACAGTTCAAGGATGCAGTGAGCTATGATTGCACCACTGCCCTCCAGCCTGGGTGACAGAGTGAGACCCTGTCTCTAAAAATAAATAAATAAATAAGTTATTTCCTGGCCACCTTATCTAAAACCTCTGTCCCTGTGGTAGACAGAATAATTCACAACTACCCCCTCCCCAAAAATGTCCACACGCTGATATCCAGAACCCGTGAATGTTACTTTACATGGTAAAAAGGAGGTTGCAGATGTGATGAAAGTAAGGATTCTGAGATGAGGAGATTATCCTGTATTATCTGTATGGCTGAATCTAATCGAAAAGGCTCTTGTAAAAGGGTGGCAAGAGGGTCAGAGACTGAGGTGTGATGTAGATCAGAATGACGTAGCGGCCATGATCCAGAGAATGCAGGAAGCCTCTAGAAACCAGA